>NC_053392.1:472645296-475105566 GCF_905171765.1 Bufo bufo | reverse complement strand
CACACGTACTTTTCCAGATTAGGCCGCATTTAGGTTTTATGCCCAAACTGGGGTTTGTTTAATAACTGAATATGACAGCAGTATATAACCCTTTAATTTCACACATGCTGATGCTGCAAGGGCTGTAAAACTGTGTATTTTGGCAAAAAAGTGTGTTTTAAAAAACCCAGAAAATTATGGCTGTATTTCTAGCTTAAATTGCACACTGACTTAACCAGATGTTGTATATTGCCCAAAAAAAGTATTTTTTTTACTAAATAAATATGAAAGCTGTATATAACCCTTGAATTTCACACGTCCTGATGCTGCAAGGGCTGTAAAATAGTGGATTTTGCCAAAAAAGTGTGTTTTTAAAAACCCAGAAAATTATGGCTGTATTTCTAGCTTAAATTGCACACTGACTAATCCAGATGTTGTATATTGCCATAAAAGTTTTTTTTTTTTACTAAAAGAATATGAAAGCTGTATATAACGCTTGAATTTCACACGTGCTGATGCTGCAAGGTCTGTAAAATTGTGTACTTTGGCAAAAAAGTGTGTTTTTTTAGTAACATAATATGACAGCTGTATATATTAACCCCCTGCTACTTAGCGCTCCATGACGAGTATACACGTCATGGCATTAAACTGTAACCATGTCTGCAGACATGGTGACAGCGCTGAGATCCCGGCTGTTACACACAGCCAGGCACCTTGGGTCAATTCCGAGGGGAGACCCCCCCTATCGGCGATCGCTGCAAACCGCAGCTCAATTCAGACCTGCAGTTTGTAGCGCTTTCTGCAGTTTCTGATGGACCGCGGGGATCAGAAACTTTAAAATGACCAAAATAATGCCCCCTGCACCCCTGAATGATGTTATGCCGGCAAATGGTGCAGGGGGGGTGTTACAGGCGGTGCGGAAGGTGGGCGGTGCGGCAGGCGGGATCGCGATCCCCCGCCCGCCTCCCCTTGAATAATCGTTGGTGGCCAGTGGGTATACCAGAGTGTCAGCACATTGCTGACACTGGTATAAACGGCTGACATCTGTGCTGCGATGTCAGCCGTTTAACCCTTTCCATACCACGGTCCGTACGGACCGCTGTATGGAAAAGATTAACAGTCAGGGAGCTCCCTCCCTCTCCCATCGGAGGGCTGCTGTACCTTTGCAGCCCCCCGATGGGAGAGGGAGGGAGCCCCCAGACAGCCCCCAGACAGCCCCCCTCCTTACCCTTCCCCATCTGCGCTCTTGTGGCAGACGCGGAAGGTTCCCATGGCAACAGGATGCCTTCTCAGGCATCCTGCTGTCCATGGTGCTGAACAGATCTGTCCTAAAGGCATAGATCTGTTCAGACAAAGTGTAAGTAAAATACAGTACAATACACTATATACTGTACTGTACTGTATTATACAGACATCAGACCCACTGGATCTTCAAGAACCAAGTGGGTCTGGGTCAAAAAAAATGTAAAAAAAAGTGAAAAAAGTAAAGATTAAAAAAAACACATTTATCACTGAATAAAAATTTAAAAAATAAAATACACTGCACATATTAGGTATCGCCGCATCCGTAACGACCTGATCTATAAAACAGTCATGTTACTTTTCCCGCACGGTGAACGGCATAAAACTATGAGGAAATAGAAATTTTGCCCACCTTACTTCCCAAAAAAGGTAATAAAAGTGATCATAAAAGTCGCATGTATGCCAAAATAGTACCAATCAAACAGTCACCTCATCCCGCAAAAAATGAGCCCCTACATGATACAATCGCCTAAAAACTGAAAAAACTATGGCTCTCAGACTATGGAGACACTAAAACATGATTGTTTTGAATCAAAAATGATATTATTGTGTAAAACCTAGATAAATTAAAAAAAGGTAGACATATTAGGTATTGCCACGTCCGTAAGAACCTGCTCTATAAAAATACCACATGACCTAACCCCTCAGGTGAACACTGTAACCCTTACATCACTGTTACCTTACATCACAAAAAGTGTAATAGCAAGCGATCAAAAAGTCATATGCACCCCAAAATAGTACCAATCTAACCATCATCTCATCCCGCAAAAATGATACCCAACCTGAGACAATCGCCTAAAAACTGAAAAAACTATGGCTCTCAGACTATGGAGACACTAAAACATGATTTTTTTTTGTTTCAAAACTGATATTATTGTGTAAAACCTAAATAAATAAAAAAAAGTACACATATTAGGTATTGCCGCGTCCGTAAGAACCTGCTCTATAAAAAGAGCAGATTATCTAACCTGTCAGATGAACGTTGTAAATAATAAAAAATAAAAACAGTGCCAAAACAGCAATTTTTTGGCAAATTTTCAATTTTAATCCATTTTTTTTCCGTAACAAAGCAAGGGTTAGAGTAGAAACTCCAAAAAGTGACCCCATTTTAGAAACTACACCCCTCAAGGTATTCAAAATTGATTTTACAAACTTTGTTAACCCTTTAAGTGTTCCACAAGAGTTAATGGCAAATGGAGATGAAATTTCAGAATTTCTATTTTTTGTTACTTTGCCTCACAAAATGTGTAATATAGAGCAACCAAAAATCATATGTACCCTAAAATAGTTCCAACAAAACTGCTACCTTATCCCGTAGTTTCCAAAATGGGGCCACTTTTTTGGAGTTTCTAACCTAGGGGTGCATCAGGGGGCTTCAAATGGGACATGGTATCTAAAAACCAATCCAGCAAAATCTGCCTTCCAGAAACCATATGGCGCACCTTTCCTTCTGCGCCCTGCCGTGTGCCCGTACAGCAGTTTGCGACCACATATGGGGTGTTTCTGTAAACTAAATAATTAGGGCCATAAATAATGAGTTTTGTTTGGCTGTTAACCCTTGCTTTGTAACTGGAAAAAAAATATTAAAATGGAAAATCTGCCAAAAAAGTGAAATTTTGAAATTGTATCTCTATTTTCCATTAATTCTTGTGGAACACCTAAAGGGTTAGCAATGTTTGTAAAATCTGTTTTAAATACCTTGAGGGGTGTAGTTTCTTAGATGGGGTCACTATTTTGGAGTTTCTACTCTAGGGGTGCATCAGGGGGGCTTCAAATGGGACATGGTGTCAAAAAAAACAGTCCTCCAAAATCTGCCTTCCAAAAACCGTATGGTATTCCTTTCCTTCTGCGCCCTGCCGTGTGCCCGTACAGCAGTTTACGACCACATATGGGGTGTTTCTGTAAACTACAGAATCAGGGCCATAAATAATGAGTTTTGTTTGGCGGTTAACCCTTGCTTTGTTACTGGAAAAAATAGATTAAAATTTAAAATTTGCAAAAAAGTTTAAATTCTGAAATGTCATCTCCATTTGCCAATAACTCTTGTGGAGCACCTAAAGGGTTAACAAAGTTTGTAAAATCAGTTTTGAATACCTTGAGGGGTGTAGTTTCCAAAATGGGGTCATTTTTGGGTGGTTTCAATTATGTAAGCCTCACAAAGTGACTTCAGACCTGAACTGGTCCTTAAAAAATGGGTTTTGGAAATCTTCTGAAAAATGCTTCTAAACTTCTAAGCCTTGCAACGTCCCCAAAAAATAAAATGTCATTCCCAAAATGATCCAAACATGAAGTACACATATGGGGAATGTAAAGTAATAACTATTTTTGGAGGTATTACTATGCATTATAGAAGTAGAGAAATTGAAACTTTGACATTTTCAAATTTTTCAAAATTTTGGGTAAATTTGGTATTTTTTTATAAATAAAAATGATTTATTTTTTTTACTCCATTTTACCAGTGTCATGAAGTACAATATGTGATGAAAAAACAATCTCAGAACAGCCTGGATAAGTAAAAGCGTTTTAAAGTTATTCACACATAAACTGACACTGGTCAGATTTGCAAAAAATAGCCTGGTCCTTAAGGTGAAAAATGGCTTGGTCCTGAAAGGGTTAAACTTGAATTTCACACGTGCAGATCTGTAAAATAGTGGATTTTGCCAAAAAAGGGTGTTATAAAAAACCCAGGAAATTATGGCTGTATTTCTAGCTTAAATTGCACACTAACTAATTCAGATGTTGGATATTGCCCAAAAAAATAGTTTTTTTACTAAATGAATATGAAAGCTGTATATAACCCTTGAATTTCACACGTGCTGATGCTGCAAGGGCTGTAAAATAGTGGATTTTGCCAAAAAAGTGTGTTTATAAAAACCCAGAAAATTATGGCTGTATTTCTAGCTTAAATTGCACACTAACTAATACAGATGTTGGATATTGCCCAAAAAAATAGTTTTTTTACTAAATGAATATGAAAGCTGTATATAACCCTTGAATTTCACACGTGCTGATGCTGCAAGGGCTGTAAAATAGTGGATTTTGTCAAAAAAGTGTGTTTATAAAAACCCAGAAAATTATTGCTGTATTTCTAGCTTAAATTGCACACAACAAACCCACTGAGGAAGAAATAGGGATCTATTTCGAAACGCATCTGGGATCGATGGGATATTCATAAAGAGTCAGAATTTTAAGCATGGCCATGCAATATTGAAAGAGACCAAGGAAATTATTCTCTGAAATGAACGAAAGCAAACCGACTGGTGGTCGATTTTATTAGCGACTGGCTACTGATAACAATCTGGGATCAGAGGATCGAAGCAGCGATTGACAGAGTCTGTATTATACGAAAGAGAAAGTAACAGCTCATCTCGCGATAATTGAAGCGATTTTACGGAGATCCGATTTTATGAATTCAGTAAGCAACTACACTCTGCCGTTTGCATTGGATTAAACCGACACCAAGGTAAGCGCTCTTACATGTGGGACGCCACAGAGTTGCGCAATAGTGAGTATTCTACTCATTACACTAGGAGACTGTTTGCTATCGATTTTGCCTATTAGGTAATATTTGCACAAGTACGGGACATTATTAATTCCCTTCAATCACTTGCATTGCATGGACTTTATACATGAGATAATCCACCCATGACCTCATCCATCCCACTATTACGTGTATGTATGCTTTTATGTATTTTATGTTTTAATAAATTGCACTACTTTACTGTATTGGCTCTCTGCGTGAAACCATATGTTTGAGTGCCGGTCCAATACTATTTAAATTTACTGTTTTTGAAGGGGCGATTCATTTTGGACATTGGCACCAATCCGTGTATTTAGTGAGTGAGCCGTCCCATTACTATTCATTTAAATTGCACACTGACTAATCCAGATGTTGTATATTGCCAAAAAAAAAATTTTTTTTAGTAACAGACTATGAAAGCTGCATATATTAAACTTGAATTTCACATGGGCAGATCTGTAAAATTGGGTATTTTGGCAAAAAAGTGTGTTTTTAAAAACCCAGAAAATTATGGCTGTATTTCTAGCTTAAATTGCACACTGACTAATCCAGATGTTGTATATTGCCAAAAAAGTGTGTTTTTTTACTAAAAGAATATGAAAGCTGTATATAACCCTTGAATTTCACACATGCTGATGCTGCAAGGGCTGTAAAATTGTGTATTTTGGCAAAAAAGTGTGTTTTTAACCCCTTAAGGACCGGGCTCATTTTCACCTTAAGGACCAGGCCATTTTTTGCAAATCTGACCAGTGTCACTTTAAGTGCTCATAACTTTAAAACGCTTTAACTTATCCAGGCCATTCTGAGATTGTTTTTTCGTCACATATTGTACTTCATGACACTGGTAAAATGAAGTCAAAAAAATTATTTTTTTTGCACAAAACAATACCTAATTTACCAAAAATTTGAAAAAAATTAGCAAATTTCAAAGTTTCAGTTTCTCTACTTCTGTAATACA
Organism: Bufo bufo; assembly: GCF_905171765.1. Classification (NCBI taxonomy): domain Eukaryota; kingdom Metazoa; phylum Chordata; class Amphibia; order Anura; family Bufonidae; genus Bufo; species Bufo bufo. Next base: position 475,099,807 of record NC_053392.1, on the reverse strand, counting down.
TAGTAATACCCCAAAAAATTGTGATGACTTTACATTCCCCATATGTCTACTTCATGTTTGAATTGTTTTGGGAATGATATTTTATTTTTTGGGGATGTTATAAGGCTTAGAAGTTTAGAAGCAAATCTTGAAATTTTTCAGAAATTTACAAAAACTCAATTTTTAGCGACCAGTTCAGGTCTGAAGTCACTTTGCGAGGCTTACATAATAGAAACCACCCAAAAATGACCCCATCTAAGAAACTACACCCCTCAAGGTATTCAAAACTGATTTTGCATACATTGTTAACCCTTTAGGTGTTGCACAAGAGTTATTGGCAAATGGGGAGGAAATTTGAGAATTTCATATTTTTGTCAAATTTTTCATTTTAACCCATTTTTTCCACTAACAAAGCAAGGGTTAACAGCCAAACAAGATTGTATCTTTATTGCCCTGACTCTGCCGTTTACAGAAACACCCAATATGTGACCGTAAACTACTGTACGGCCACACAGCGGGGCGTAGAGTGAAAGGTGCGCAGTTTGGTTTTTGGAAGGCTGATTTTTATGGACTGGTTTTTTGACACCATGTCCCATTTGAAGCCCCCTGATGCACCCCTAGAGGAGAAACTCCCTAAAAGTGACCCCATCTAAGAAACTACACCCCTCAAGGTATTCAAAACTGATTTTACATACGTCGTTAACCCTTTAGGTGTTGCACAAGAGTAATTGGCAAATGGGGATGAAATTTGAGAATTTCATTTTTTTGCCTAATTTTCAATTTTAACCCATTTTTTCCACTAACAAAGCAAGGGTTAACAGCCAAACAAGATTGTATCTTTATTGCCCTGACTCTGCCGTTTACAGAAACACCCCATATGTGGCCGTAAACTACTGTACGGGCACACAGTAGGGCGTAGAGTGAAAGGTGCGCGGTTTGGTTTTTGGAAGCCAGATTTTGCTGGACTGGTTTTTTGACACCATGTCCCATTTGAAGCCCCCCTGATGCACCCCTAGATTAGAAATTCCATAAAAGTGACCCCATCTAATAAACTACACCCCTCAAGCTATTCAAAACTGATTTTACAAACTTTGTTAACCCTTTAGGTGTTGCACAAGATTTAATGGAAAATAGAGACACAATTTCAAAATTTCACATTTTTGGCAGATTTTCCATTTTAATATTTTTTTTCCAGTTACAAAGCAAGGGTTAACAGCCAAACAAAACTCAATATTTATGGCCCTTATTCTGTAGTTTACAGAAACACCCCATATGTGGTCGTAAACTGCTGTACGGGCACACGGCAGGGTGCAGAAGGAAAGGAATGCCATAAGATTTTGGAAGGCAGGTTTTGCTGGACTGTTTTTTTTGACACCATGTCCCATTTGAAGCCCCCCTGATGCACCCCTAGAGTAAAAACTCCAAAAAAGTGACTCCATTTTAGAAACTACGGGATAGGGTGGCAGTTTTGTTGGTACTAGTTTAGGGTACATATGATTTTTGGTTGCTCTATATTACACTTTTTATGCAGCAAGGTAACAAGAAATAGCTTTTTTGGCACGTTTTTTTTTTTGTTATTTACAACATTCATCTGACAGGTTAGATCATGTGGTATTTTTATAGAGCAGGTTGTCACGGACACGGCGATACCTAATATGTATACATTTTTTTTTTATGTAAGTTTTATACAATAACTTCATTTTTAAAACCAAAAAAATGTTTTAGTGTCTCCATATTCTAAGAGCCATAGTTTTTTCAGTTTTTGGGCGAATATCTTGAGTAGGGTCTCATTTTTTGCGGGATGAGATGACGGTTTGATTGGCACTATTTTGGGGTGCATATGACTTTTTGATCGCTTGCTATTACACTTTTTGTGACGTAAGATGGCAAAAAATGGCTTTTTTTACACTGTTTTTATTTTTATTTTTTTTACGGTGGTCATCTGAGGGGTTAGGTCATGTGATATTTTTATAGAGCCGGTCGATACGGACGCGGCGATACCTAATATGTATACTTTTTTTTTATTTATGTAAGTTTTACAGAATGAGTTCATTTTTGAAAAAAAAAAAATCATGTTTTAGTGTCTCCATAGTCTAAGAGCCATAGTTTTTTCAGCTTTTGGGCGATTATCTTGAGTAGGGTCTCATTTTTTGCGGGATGAGATGACGGTTTGATTGGTACTATTTTGGCGTACATGCGACTTTTTTGATCACTTTTATTACCTTTTTTGGGAAGTAAGGTGGGCAAAATTTCAATTTTCTCATAGTTTTTATTTTTTTATTTTTATGGCGTTCACCGTGCGGGGAAAGTAACATGACCATTTTATAGATCAGGTCGTTACGGACGCGGCGATACCTAATATGTGTAGTTTATTTTATTTTTTTAATTTTTATTCAGTGATAAATGTTTTTTTTTTTATCTTAACTTTTTTCACTTTTTTTTACATTTTTGTGACCCAGACCCACTTGGTTCTTGAAGATCCAGTGGGTCTGGTGTCTGTATAATACAGTACAGAACAATATATATTGTTCTGTACTGTATTTAACTTACACTGAACAGATCTATGCTTTTAGCACAGATCTGTTCAGCACCATGGACAGCAGGACGCCTGAGCAGGCGTCCTGCTGCCATGGGAACCCTCCCCGTCTGCTCAGAACTTCGCAGACGGGGAAGGGTAAGCACGGGGCTGAGGGGGGCTCTCTGGGGGCTCTCTCCCTCTCCATCGGGGGGCTGCAAAGGCACAGCAGCCCCCCGATGGAGAGGGAGGGAGCTCCCTGACCGATGACAGTTAACTTTTTCCATACAGCGGTCCGTACGGACCGCGGTATGGAAAGGGTTAAACGGCTGACATCTTCACAGATGTCAGCCGTTTATACCAGGGTGCCAGCAATGTGCTGGCACCCTGGTACAACCACTAGAAGCCAACGATCGTTTATGGGGAGGCGGGCGGGGGATCGCGATCCCGCCTGCCGCACCGCCCGCCTCCCGCAACGCCCCCACCGCCTGCGAAACCCCCCCCCCTGCACCACCCTCCGGCATAAAATCGTGCAGGGGTGCAGGGGGGGGGTGAAAAATATTTATTTTAGCCACTCTAAAGTTTCTGATCCCCGCGGTCAGGGACCGCGGCGATCAGAAACTGCAAAAAGCGCAGCAAACCGCAGGTCTGAATTGACCTGCGGTTTGCTGCGATCGCCGATACGGGGGGGTCAAATGACCCCCCCCTGCATTGTTACGGGATGCCGGCTGAATGATTTCAGCCGAAATCCCGTTCCAATTAACCCCTGGGGCGCCGGAATACAGATTTTAAGTCAGGACGTAGCGGTACGTCCTGGGTCCTTAAGGACTCGGGAAATAGGGCGTACCGGTACGTCCTAGGTCCTTAAGGGGTTAAAAACCCAGAAAATTATGGCTGTATTTCTAGCTTAAATTGCACACTGACTAATCCTGCACATGCACCAGATGTTGTTTATTGCCAAAAAAGGGTGATTTTTTAAAACCAGATTATTAGTGCAGTATTTCAAGCTTGGATTTGAATGTCACAAAAGCTCAGATGCAGTGCTGGTGCACTGAGCTTGCATAAAATGGCCGCCGCCCACCTAACTAACAGACGGATAAAAGTTGTTTTTTTCTGTCACTGGGCTCAGGGCAGGGTAAAAAGATTGTGCCCTGCACACACACAACTAAATGTATGTAGATCGCTGAGTTAGATTCCAGTTCTAAACAAAGATTCTCTCCTATTCTCTCCTGAAATCACCAGCAGCATCCTCTCCTTACACTAGTAACAGCAGAGTGACGTGCAGCGCTACGCAACTCCAGCTTATATAGAGGCTGGGTCACATGCTGCACTGGCCAATCACAGCCATGCCATTAGTAGGCATGGCTGTGATGGCTTCTAAGGTCAGACAGTTAAACGCTTGTTGATTGGCTGCTCTGCAGCCTTTCAAAAAGCGCTATGAAATCGCCGAACAACGAACCCAAACTTTTACTGAAATGTTCGTGTTCGGGTCCGGGGTCCAAAAATCCTAAAGTTTGGGTTTGCTCAACCCTAGTCATGATTCATGTAAAAAAGAACATTAGAAATCATATAGTACATGGTAGTCTCTTTTTAACTAAGATATAATCAATCTTGACCTGACATGGATCCAGAGATCTCCTCGTTCATTGCTCTAATTGTTCTGCTAGATTTATTTCAACCTGGCAACTCAGGGGGCATGGCCTTTTGGCTCCAGCTCTCTACCTGTAACTGTTACAGATTCTAATACAGTCCTGATCAAAAGTTTAAGACCATTTGAAAAATGGCAAAAAATCATATTTAGCATGGCTGGATCTTAACAAGGTTCCAAGTAGAGCTTCAACATGCAACAAGAAGAAATGGGAGTGAGACAAAACATTTTTTGAGCATTCAATTTAATGAAAACAACGAATAAACTGAAACAGGCTGTTTTTCAGCTGATCAAAAGTTTAGGACCACACCTCCAAAAAAAAAATAATCCCCCCCAAAACAGAAATACAACTTCCAAACATGAACTCAGTGGAGGGAGTGGCTTGACCTGACCTTTATAGGTCAGTCACTCACCTCCACAGCATGAAAGGCATGATGAAGCGCATCTAGCGTGAAACGGCTGTACCTTCATTTGATCTATGTGCACAGACCTACCCTATTTTATGGAAGCATAATAAACTGGACGTTTTATCTTGGAATTGGTGAGTGCCGCTGTCTCCTTTCATCTCTCCTTTGAATACACAAACATGAACTCCGTAATGAGTAGCTCTGCCGTTATTGTTGATCAGTTCGAAAATTCATTTCAGCATGCTTGATGCAAGCGTTTCCATGAGGTGAGTGGGAACATTTCTCCAAGTGGTGAAGACGGCCGCACGAAGGCCATCTACTGTCTGGAACTGTTGTCCATTTTTGTAAACTTCCCTTGCCATCCATCCCCAAAGGTTCTCAATTGGATTTAGATCAGGGGAACATGCAGGATGGGCCAAAAGAGTGATGTTATTCTCCTGGAAGAAGTCCCTTGTCCTGCGAGCATTGTGTACTGTAGCATTGCCCTGTTGAAAAACCCAGTTGTTACCACACAGACGAGGGCCCTCAATCATGAGGAATGCTCTCTGCAACATCTGGACATAGCCCGCGGTCGTTTGACGCCCCTACACTTCCTGAAGCTCCATTGTTCCACTGAAGGAAAAAGCACCCCAGACCATTATGGCGCCCCCTCCACTGTGGCGCGTAGAAAACATCTCAGGTGGGATCTGCTTGTCATGCCAGTAACGTTGGAAACCATCAGGACCATCAAGGTTAAATTTTTTCTCATCAGAAAATAAAACTTTCTTCCACCTTTGAATGTCCCATGTTTGGTGCTCTCTTGCAAAGTCCAAACGAGCAGTTCTGTGGCGTTCAAGGAGACGAGGTCTTTGAAGACGTTTTTTGTTTTTGAAGCCCTTCAGTCTCAGATGCCGTCTGATGGTTATGGGGCTGCAGTCAGCACCAGTAAGGGCCTTAATTTGGGTCGAGGATCGTCCAGTGTCCTGACAGACAGCCAATTGGATCCTCCGGCTCAGTGCTGATGAAATTTTTTTGGGTCTTCCACTTGACTTTTTTGTTCCATAACCCTCAGGATCATTTAAGAAATTCCAAATTACTGTCTTACTGCGTCCCACCTCAGCAGCGATGGCGTGCTGTGAGAGACCCTGCTTATGCAGTTCAACAACCCGACCACGTTCAAAAAGGGAGAGTTTTTTTGCCTTTGCCATCACAACGTGTGACTACCTGACAGAAAATGACAATGAATCCACATCTTTGCACAGATTTGGCCTTTTAATGGCATGTGGTCCTAAAATTTGGATCAGCTGAAAAACAGCCTGTTTCAGTTTAATCGTTATTTTTAATTAATTGAATGCTCAAAAAATGTTTTGTCTCACTCTCATTTCTTCTTGTTGCATGTTGAAGCTCTACTTGGAACCTTGTTAAGATCCAACAATGTAAAATATGATTTTTTGCCATTTTTCAAGTGGTCTTAAACTTTTGATCAGGACTGTAGTAGATACACCTTGTGGCTGCTGAAGGATGGAACTGAGCATGTGCGATCATGCTCATTCGACTATATAGATTAAACACCAGGGGACACCATTATAATGAAGTAAAGAGCAGTATTCCCTCTAAGCTGTGTGCTCTGGAAAGGAGAGTGTTAAAACAGCAGAACATCCAATACAAATAACAGCTTGACCTGCTGCAAAGTTTGGAATTTTTAACTCTTTCAATGCTAGAGAACACAGCTTAGCGAGCAGGAATAATGGTAAAGAGAATATCTTACATTTTGAACAATTTTGCAACAGAAAGCAAATTACAAAAGTAACTAGTTTTTCATGCTGAATTATATTTATATAACATTTAATGCCCTTTATGCATCTCTCTGTTACTCCTCCAAAATGCGAGGAGTAGTTCTAGGAGAGTGGTCTGCGCTCCATCCTTTTCCTGGAGATTAAGGCCTCTTGCATACAAACGTATGGCTTTTTCAGTATTTTGCAGTCCGTTTTTCACGGATCCGTTGTTCAGATTTTGTTTCTGTTGTGTTTACGTTTCTGTTCCGTTTCCGTTCTGTAGTTCCGCAAAAAATCTCCGTATGGTTTCCGTATGTGATCCGTTGTTTGCGGATCGCAAATGGAAACATAACTGTTTTAATTATTAATGTAATGTACAGTAATGTATTTTACCAGCATACACATGGGCAAAGTGGGCATGGATCTGCAAAAATGTTTTCAGTATGCATTCTGTATTTTTTGTGGACCCATTTTTTTTGCGGGCAAAAATAGACAAGTTCTATCCTTCAGCGGAACGGAAATACGAAAACAGAATTCATACGGAGTACATTCCATTTTTTTTTAAATGAATGGTTCCGCATACGGACCGCAAACAGAATCTGCAAAAATGGGACGGAAACGGAAAAAAAAATGATGTTTTAATATATGCAAGAGAGCCTCTATGAACAACGGGGGCATTGCTGTTACACATAGACATGCAACGCCCTCTCCACTTTAATTAACAGGGCCAGGTTTGATGACGTTGTCTCTTCCTAGCCCCAGTTGCTCCTAGAGGCTCATTTGTATATATATACACTCACCTAAAGAATTATTAGGAACACCTGTTCTATTTCTCATTAATGCAATTATCTAGTCAACCAATCACATGGCAGTTGCTTCAATGCATTTAGGGGGGTGGTCCTGGTCAAGACAATCTCCTGAACTCCAAACTGAATGTCAGAATGGGAAAGAAAGGTGATTTAAGCAATTTTGAGCGTGGCATGGTTGTTGGTGCCAGACGGGCCGGTCTGAGTATTTCACAATCTGCTCAGTTACTGGGATTATCACGCACAAACATTTCTAGGGTTTACAAAGAATGGTGTGAAAAGGGAAAAACATCCAGTATGCGGCAGTCCTGTGGGCAAAAATGCCTTGTGGATGCTAGAGGTCAGAGGGGAATGGGCCGACTGATTCAAGCTGATAGAAGAGCAACGTTGACTGAAATAACCACTCGTTACAACCTAGGTATGCAGCAAAGCATTTGTGAAGCCACAACACGCACAACCTTGAGGCGGATGGGCTACAACAGCAAAAGACCCCACCAGGTACCACTCATCTCCACTACAAATAGGAAAAAGAGGCTACAATTTGCACAAGCTCACCAAAATTGGACTGTTGAAGACTGGAAAAATGTTGCCTGGTCTGATGAGTCTCGATTTCTGTTGAGACATTCAAATGGTAGAGTCCGAATTTGGCGTAAACAGAATGAGAACATGTATCCATCCTCTGATGGCTACTTCCAGCAGGATAATGCACCATGTCACAAAGCTCGAATCATTTCAAATTGGTTTCTTGAACATGACAATGAGTTCACTGTACTAAAATGGCCCCCACAGTCACCAGATCTCAACCCAATAGAGCATCTTTGGGATGTGGTGGAACGGGAGCTTCGTGCCCTGGATGTGCATCCCTCAAATCTCCATCAACTGCAAGATGCTATCCTATCAATATGGGCCAACATTTCTAAAGAATGCTATCAGCACCTTGTTGAATCAATGCCACGTAGAATTAAGGCAGTTCTGAAGGCAAAAGGGGGTCCAACACCGTATTAGTATGGTGTTCCTAATAATTCTTTAGGTGAGTGTATATATATATAAACATCATTTTTCTCAGCAATATGGGCATATATGAAAAAGCACAAAGAAAAACACTCGGGAGATAATAAAGTATAAATATTGTAGATCACCAATAATTACAAAAAGCACACTAAAGGAGTGATCCAAAATTAGTTAGATATGTATAAAATTTTACTTTTAATGCCACTTTTAAAACTGATGGCCTTCAAGATAAATCTAAATAATTCAGATAAACAGACAAAAAAGGCTTCTTGTCACAATAGATGAACCGACAAAGGCAAGAAGCTTATGTGTAGTAGAAACAATGGTGCACGGTGGCAGACTTAAATGAAAACCATTCGTCCTACCACTCCGTCGATTGGTTCCAAGATGCATCAATTGTCCAAGGTAAGAAAATGAGGCTGTTCCTGGAAAAAGATGGGGTTACTGCATCTAAGACGGGGATTGAGAATAATGTCCCTAATATTGCCCTACAGTGTGGGCGCTAAACTGGCCCTGATAGCCTAAACCACAGAGCACCTGCCCTGACAAGGGCGACCCCATACGGAACCTTTCCCTAGATAAACTGACCCTAGTAAGCCCTATCTTAGTAGATCCCTACATGCATGTTTCGCTTTCAGATGAGAAAAAAGACTCATCAGGGGAAGCACAAAGGAGCAGGGCATGTAAAGCTAAGTGCTAAAATAAGTACTGATGAGCAAAAGTGCAAGCAATAGTATTCTTGTCAATGCACCTACAGTCAGGTCCATAAATATTGGGACAGCTACACAATTCTAACATTTTTGGCTCTATACACCACCACAATGGATTTGAAATGAAACAAACAAGATGTGCTTTAACTGCAGACTGTCAGCTTTAATTTGAGGGTATTTACATCCAAATCAGGTGAACGGTGTAGGAATTACAACAGTTTGCATATGTGCCTCCCACTTGTTAAGGGACCAAAAGTAATGGGACAGAATAATAATCATAAATTAAACTTTCACTTTTTAATACTTGGTTGAAAATCCTTTCTAGTCAATTACAGCCTGAAGTCTGGAACGCATAGACATCACCAGACGCTGGGTTTCATCCCTGGTGATGCTCTGCCAGGCCTCTACTGCAACTGTCTTCAGTTCCTGCTTGCTCTTGGGGCATTTTTCCTTTCAGTTTTGTCTTCAGCAAGTGAAATGCATGCTCAATCGGATTCAGGTCAGGTGACTGATTTGGCCATTGCATAACATTCCACTTCTTTCCCTTAAAAAACTCTTTGGTTGCTTTTGCAGTATGCTTTGGGTCATTGTCCATCTGCACTGTGAAGTGCCGTCCAATGAGTTCTGAAGCATTTGGCTGAATATGAGCAGATAATATTGCCCGAAACACTTCAGAATTCATCCTGCTGCTTTTGTCAGCAGTCACATCATCAATAAATACAAGAGAACCAGTTACATTGGCAGCCATACATGCCCATGTCATGACACTACCACCATCATGCTTCACTGATGAGGTGCTATGCTTAGGATCATGAGCAGTTCCTTTCCTTCTCCATACTCTTCTCTTCCCATCACTCTGGTACAAGTTGATCTTGGTCTCATCTGTCCATAGGATGTTGTTCCAGAACTGTGAAGGCTATTTTAGATGTTGTTTGGCAAACTCTAATCTGGCCTTCCTGTTTTTGAGGCTCACCAATGGTTTACATCTTGTGGTGAACCATCTGTATTCACTCTGGTGAAGTCTTCTCTTGATTGTTGACTTTGACACACATACACCTACCTCCTGGAGAGTGTTACTGATCTGGCCAACTGTTGTGAAGGGTGTTTTCTTCACCAGGGAAAGAATTCTTCGGTCATCCACCATAGGTGTTTTCTGTTGTCTTCCGAGTCTTTTGGTGTTGCTGAGCTCACCGGTGCATTCCTTCTTTTTAAGAATGTTCCAAACTGTTGTTTTGGCCACACCTAATATTTTTGCTATCTCTCTGATGGGTTTGTTTTGTTTTTTCAGCCTAATGATGGCTTGCTTCACTTATAGTGACAGCTCTTTGGATCTCATCTTGAGAGTTGACAGCAACAGATTCCAAATGCAAATAGCACACTTGAAATGAACTCTAGACCTTTTATCTGCTCATTGTAATTGGGATAATGAGGGAATATGACACACCTGTCCATGGAACAGCTGAGAAGCCAATTGTCCCATTACTTTTTGTCCCTTAACAAGTGGGAGGCACATATGCAAACTGTTGTAATTCCTACACCGTTCACCTGATTTTGATGTAAATACCCTCAGATTAAAGCTGACAGTCTGCAGTTAAAACACATCTTGTTTGCTTTATTTCAAATCCATTGTGGTGGTGTATAGAGCCAAAAATGTTAGAATTATGTCGATGTCCCAATATTTATGGACCTGACTGTATATGCTTAAAAAATAGAACCTAAGATATGGCTAGAGTTCTAAGAATTGTAGGGAGGGGGGGTGGCAGCAGATAAAACGCCCCACTCCTCCATCAATAGGGGTCCAATAACACCCGCAGGCTATGTGTGGCCTGTCAAAGTGCTCAGCTCACTGGTTTTTAAACATAGAAAACCCACAGAGCCAGGCCTTGTTTCGGGAGTGCTGGGGCAGGTGACGTATAATGGTGTCATCACGTTGGGCCGCGCTAAGGCATGCGCGGTCCCGACTGTCTAGGTTGCCGGGCAACCGGGACGCTCCCAGCGTAATGACGCAGGTGACGTATGATGACGTCACCACGTTGGGCCGCACTATGGTCATGTGCGGTCCAAACTGACTGGGTTGCCGGGCAACCGGGACACGTCCCCGGCCCCTGTCAGTAGCGTGGTCCTGGATATAGGGCAGCGCAATATATGAGATGGCATTTATCGCAAGACCAACAAAAAAGTAATCTAGACATTGCGGCACAAAAACACTGAGTATGGTATATAACAATCATATAGCCATTAGAGTAGAGGAAAGCAGAAGTGAAAAAAAGGGGGGGAGAAAAGAAGAGGAAGGGGGGAGGATTTGAAAAATAGGGGGACCCCTCAATCATTAAATGTCCGACAGAAACAATTTGCAATATATACACGAAGAGTAAATCAGATAAAACAGCTGAAATTCAGCAGTTCATTAAGCCCCAAAGGAAAGACCTGGCAACAGGAAAGTCCATCGGGCTTCATGCTGAAATAGAATGTGGTCCCAATCACCTCCTCGTATTGGGGGTCGGACCACCTCTATGCCCATGACACTAATACATTTGGGGTTACCATGATGGCATTCATGGACGTGTCTGGACACAGCCGTGTCCCTCATGTTATCAATGTCCCCCAAGTGTTCCTATGCGTCTGAGTAATTCACGTCTGGTTTTGCCTACATATTCCTTTTGACATTCACAAGTGATTTTGTAAATTACTCCCCGGGTACGACAGTTGATGAAGTCCCAAAGGGGGGAAGGTGTGTTGTAAATTCCTGCTAAAAAACGACTTGCCAGTCTGTATTGTGCTGCAGGCCACACATCCACTACACCTAAAACGGCCTACAGGTTTACGATCGAGCCAAGTTCCACTTTGGGGAACCGGGGTGTAGTGGCTGTGAACAAGGAGGTCCTTAAGACTACTGCCCTTTCATGACGTGTGCCATGCACGGCACGAGTGTTATTTTGCCTTGTTTCAGCGCGCTCAGCAGATTGGCACCGTTGTCGCACACCACTTTACCAACTGTCAAATTGAGCGGGGTTAGCCACTGATCAGCCTGTGACCGCAGAGCTGAAAAGAGTGCAGGACCGGTGTGGCTCTTGGCTTTCAGGCACAACAGCCGCAGCACAGCATGGCAACGTCTCACCTGGCACGTCGAATAGGTTCTGGGGAGCATGGGAGGTGCAGCGGAAGAGGCGGTAGCAGTGGAAAAGGAGGAGTCAGCTGAGGAGGAGACAGAGGATGGAGTAGGAGGAGGAGAAGAAGAGGCAGGCCTGCATGCAATCCGTGGTGGTAACACCAAATCCACACGGGTGCCACGAGTTACATGCTTGATGGCCGTCAGAAGGGTCACCCAGTGGGCAGTAAAAGTTATGTACCTTCCGTGCCCATGTTTGCTAGACCACGTGTCTGTGGTCAGATGTATCTTGGCACTGACATTGTGTGCCAGAGATATATTAACTTGCCGCTGAACGTGGCCATATGGTTCAAGGATGCCCTTCTGGGAGAAATATTTCCTTCCGGGGATCTTCCATTGCGGTGTGCCAATGGCCAATAATTTTCTAAAGGCCTTCGAGTCCACCAATTTATATGGCAGTAGTTGGCGGGCTAGCAGTTCCGACAAGCCAGCGGTCAGCCATTGGGCAAGAAGATTATCTGGTGTCATCATTTTTTTACGCTCGAACATTTAGGCCACGGAAGCCTGCCTTGTGCCAGATGAACGCGAGGACGGCACGGTGGAAGGTGGAGTGGAGGACAAATGGGAGGAGAGAGAAGAAGGAGATGAGGCAGGACGTGGAGTGCCAGGAGTGTTCTTTTGTGGGTTCTGACGGCACACACCGTGGTACTCCTGGTCTGTATGACATTACAGCTATTGTTCTTATTATGGATATGCACTCACCTAAAGAATTATTAGGAACACCTGTTCTATTTCTCATTAATGCAATTATCTAGTCAACCAATCACATGGCAGTTGCTTCAATGCATTTAGGGGTGTGGTTATGGTCAAGACAATCTCCTGAACTCCAAACTGAATGTCAGAATGGGAAAGAAAGGTGATTTAAGCAATTTTGAGCGTGGCATGGTTGTTGGTGCCAGACGGGCCGGTCTGAGTATTTCACAATCTGCTCAGTTACTGGGATTTTCACGCACAACCATTTCTAGGGTTTACAAAGAATGGTGTGAAAAGGGAAAAACATCCAGTATGCGGCAGTCCTGTGGGCAATAATGCCTTGTGGATGCTAGAGGTCAGAGGAGAATGGGCCGACTGATTCAAGGTGATAGAAGAGCAACGTTGACTAAAATAAGCACTCGTTACAACCGAGGTATGCAGCAAAGCATTTGTGAAGCCACAACACGCACAACCTTGAGGCGGATGGGCTACAACAGCAGAAGACCCCACCAGGTACCACTCATCTCCACTACAAATAGGAAAAAGAGGCTACAATTTGCACGAGCTCACCAAAATTGGACTGTTGAAGACTGGAAAAATGTTGCCTGGTCTGATGAGTCTCGATTTCTGTTGAGACATTCAAATGGTAGTGTGGCGAAACCAACCTCGCCACTGGGTTTTGGAGAGGCCTGGCTACCAGCCTCTTGCCTCAGGATTATGGCCCATACTAAATTTAAAGGAGCAGACAGACCGGCCGCACAGCTTAAATCTGTCTTTGCAATTGTATTTTGTTATGTGAGGGTACCCAGATAGCTAATTGTATTGTATTTGTGTATTCTGAGTGCCATTCACCTAATTATATGCACTCAGACTTGAGCTATCTGGGAATATGTTAAATGTCTGTGTTTGCTGTGGGGTTGTGACATTGTGTGTTTGGGTGGTGATTTCTGTCCGGTTGTCCCCACATGTGTATTGGCGATTTCCTTTTGTCTTGAGAGATAATTGGATTACTCCTCGGGTGTCTCCAGGGCAGAGAGGAGGAAACCATGATGCATTGTGGGGATGTGTTGTGTCTGTGTATCCTGAGTTGCTGCATATCTGTCCTGTGTCGCAGTCTTCCTTCTGGTCCACTAGGGGCGTGTCCACCAGATAGGGACCTGCATAAATACGGGTGGGTAGCCCTCAATAAAGGTGTTCCTGTTTTATACCTTCATGAAGTCTTGGCTCATGTTTGGGGGATGGAATAACTACACTCTTGGGGATTGCTATATCACAATACTCCCCTGAGTATAAGCTCTTGTAAGAGCTTGATCCTGGTTCCTGTCTCTGGAATTAGGAGAGGTTCACCCACTGGAGCCTGGAGCCTTGTCGTAGGTCCAGGGTGGGTAGGAGACGGCGAGACCTCCACCAAGCTTCGGCGGTTCGTGGGGTCTGCAGTGCTGACAGTGTCAAGTGGAGTGCTTGGAGTCCTCTGGAAGCACTAGGAGCACCTATCGACGGAGGTGCCCGGTCGGGGTGCTAGGCGTTCCGTTACATTGGTGGCAAGCAGTGGGATGGAGTCCTAGTGTGAGGAGAAGCAGCTCGGAGACACCGTTCGTGGAGTATATTGAGGGCAATGCTAGTATCCGTACAGCGCCCCTGGCTACAGCTATATGGATGTCGTTGGTTCCTGCAACGGCATTCCATGAGGAAGATCACCCAGATTACAGGGATGCCGAGCGGAAAGGCGTATGGCACCAGGCCCTGGAGGACATGCAGCGTCGGAGGGGTGAGAGTCTTCCCAGTGAGGAGCAGAGATTGCGAATGCGATTGCCGCTGCGACTACCTCTACTGGGAGAGCAACCATTGACGGAGTGGGTGTCAGAGCTTGAGACACTGGTATGGCAGGAAACCTGGCTGGATGATTCTTACCAAGCACTATGGTGGGACACAGTACGACAGTCTCCATGGATGGAGGAGTACGCCAAGCCCGAAGGTGAGGAATATAATTGCCCTGGGTTATTGTGGGAGTCTTTTGAAGACATTGACTTTGGGAGCACAGAAGAGTCTAGATTTTGGGACATTACTTACTACAGGTGGGACTTGCACAATTGGCCTACAACTAGTGGGGTGAGGGCAGATCTGACCTTTCTGGTCCAAAGGGAATGGGAGCTGGAGCAAGATTATCAACAGTTGTTTCGCTCCATTCAAGCCCAGTGCAAGATACAAGACAGTTGGATACCAGGCCCAGACCTGCAGCCCTTCCCCTGGCAAGTCACAGCTGAGGTATCCCCTACTTCCTCACCAACTGTGGAGGTAGGGGACTTCATAGACTGGTACTGGGAGGAACCCCAGTCGGCAGGTGGAGATGGGACCGTAGTCACTCCACCGTCCCAACAGGGTGGCTGGGCAGGCGGCCCAGATCCCCAACTGCCACTGGGAGTACAGGGAGAGGAGATCGTCGGTCCCCCTCATCTCTGCAACAACCAGAATCACTGGTAGTGGAGACAGCCGGTCTCACTACCCAGCGGCAGTATACTCTACAGGGAGGGGAGACAGTTGGTCTCTCTCCCCAGTGGCAGATGGGGTATCCAGAGGAGGGGGTAAGTGATAGCCCCCCTCCACAGCTCTCTCCCAGCCCAATACTGAGGGTAGTGGGTAAGGCTTTAAACCCCACTGACCCCTCTCCAGCAGAAGAGCTGGCATCAGAGCAGAGCGCCACTGGCCTCTGCCCTAACCATTCAGTTACTACCCAGCAGGAGTTGGCACCATGCACCCCAGCTGAAGCGCTGGCATCAGGGCATAGCGCGGCTGGCCTCTGCCCTCCCCTATCCTCTTCTCCAGAGCCGGACTTCCCACTGGCTACTCTAGCGGAAGAGCTGGCATCTGGGCAGAGCGCAGTCGGCCTCTGCCCACCAAGTACCTACAGCTCCAAGCTAGAGAACCACAAGGAAGCAAGGAGTCGCAGATGCCCACTCAACAGCTGGGGACATACAAAACAGAGCCAGCCCCTAAAATTCAACAGGTCCAGTATTGGGTTGTGGTTGGACTGCCAGACTAACTCAGGTATCTGGTTAGTCTTCCCTGGGAGGGGGAGATGTGTGGCGAAACCAACCTCGCCACTGGGTTTTGGAGAGGCCTGGCTACCAGCCTCTTGCCTTAGGATTATGGCCCATACTAACTTTAAAGGAGCAGACAGACCGGCCGCACAGCTTAAATCTGTCTTTGCAATTGTATTTTGTTATGTGAGGGTACCCAGATAGCTAATTGTATTGTATTTGTGTATTCTGAGTGCCATTCACCTAATGATATGCACTCAGACTTGAGCTATCTGGGAATATGTTAAATGTCTGTGTTTGCTGTGGGGGTGTGACATTGTGTGTTTGGGTGGTGATTTCTGTCCGGTTGTCCCCACATGTGTATTGGCGATTTCCCTTTGTCTTGAGAGATAATTGGATTACTCCTCGGGTGTCTCCAGGGCAGAGAGGAGGAAACCATGATGCATTGTGGGGATGTGTTGTGTCTGTGTATCCTGAGTTGCTGCATATCTGTCCTGCGTCCTTCTGGTCCACTAGGGGCGTGTCCATCAGATGGGGACCTGCATAAATACGGGCGGGTAGCCCTCAATAAAGGTGTTCCTGTTTTATACCTTCATGAAGTCTTGGCTCATGTTTGGGGGATGGAATAACTACACTCTTGGGGATTGCTATATCACAATACTCCCCTGAGTATAAGCTCTTGTAAGAGCTTGCTCCTGGTTCCTGTCTCTGGAATTAGGAGAGGTTCACCCACTGGAGCCTGGAGTCTTGTCGTAGGTCCAGGGTGGGTAGGAGACGGCGAGACCTCCACCAAGCTTTGGCGGTACGTGGGGTCTGCAGTGCTGACGGTGTCAAGTGGAGTGCTTGGAGTCCTCTGGACGCACTAGGAGCACCTATCGACGGAGGTGCCTGGTCGGGGTGCTAGGCGTTCCGTTACAGGTAGAGTCCGAATTTGGCGTAAACAGAATGAGAACATGTATCCATCCTCTGATGGCTACTTCCAGCAGGATAATGCACCATGTCACAAAGCTCGAATCATTTCAAATTGGTTTCTTGAACATGACAATGAGTTCACTTTACTAAAATGGCTCCCACAGTCAGCAGATCTCAACCCAATAGAGCATCTTTGGGATGTGGTGGAACGGGAGCTTCGTGCCCTGGATGTGCATCCCTCAAATCTCCATCAACTGCAAGATCTGCAAGATGCTATCCTATCAATATGGGCCAACATTTCTAAAGAATGCTATCAGCACCTTGTTGAATCAATGCCACGTAGAATTAAGGCAGTTCTGAAGGCAAAAGTCCAACACCGTATTAGTATGGTGTTTCTAATAATTCTTTAGGTGAGTGTATTTGCCGTTCAGCGGTGCAGTTATATGTTCTAAAGCCCTTTTTGGCATGTATTAGTGGCACAAAAAAAATATTTGCCATTGTGTGGTGAAGTGAGAAAATTATAGCCCTTTTTGGTGTGTATTAGCGGCAAAAATATATATATTTGGCGTTCAGCTGTGCAGTTATATGTTCTAAAGCCCTTTTTGGCGTGTATTAGTGGCAAAAAATATATATTATTTGTAGTTCAGCGGTGCAGTTATATGTTCTAAAGTCATTTTTGGCCTGTATTAGTGGCAAAAAAATATATATTATTTTCCGTTCAGTGGTGCTATTATATGTTCTAAAGCCCCTTTTGGCGTGTATTAGTGGAAAAAATATATATTATTTTCCGTTCAGTGGTGCTATTATATGTTCTAAAGCCCCTTTTGGCGTGTATTAGTGGAAAAAATATATATATTATTTGCCGTTCAGCGGTGTAGTTATTAGTGGCACAAAAAAAAGGATTTGCCGTTGTGTGGTGAAGTGAGAAAATTACAGCTTTTTTTGTCGTGTATTAGTGGCAATAAAATATATATTTGCTGTTCAGCAGTGCGGTTATATGTTCTAAAGCCCTTTTGTCGTGTATTAGTGGCACAAAAATATATATTATTTGCCGTTCAGTGGTGCAGTTCTATGTTCTAAAGCCTTCTTTGGTGTGTATTAGTGGAAAAAAAGAGCTTATTAGCCGTTGTGTGGTGAAGTGAGAAAATTACAGACTTTTCTGGGGTGTTTTAATTTCCTTTTTATTTATTTATTTGATCTAACAGTCTGTCAGACAGAAAAGTGCCAGGCCCTGAACAGGGGAGTGGCAGAGGCCTAAATGTTTCTGGCGCATGCACAGGTCGCAGCAGAGTAAGGGGATGTGGCAGCAGGAGTTGCAGGGAGAGGCCTGAGCTCCCGGTGTCATCTAGCGGTCGTGTCTTGACCAGCAATCCAGCGGTTCTTGAATTGTTGACTCGGGCATCCACTTTGTCCCAAGTGACATCAGACACCCCAGTCAAGAGTCGGTGGGTTCGTCAGACACAACCCTTAGTTGGCATGGCCCGGGAGCAGGCCCTGTGCCCTCACCTGTCATCAAACTGCCTCTGTCCTTTTCTGTTCCCTCATCCAGAGAAGTCTCAGCTCCACTATACAGCAAAGATAAGCTACTAGAGGACAGTCAGCAGATACTGGCCAGCCAAGATGTGGAGGAGACATCCACAGCTTACCCCGGTAGGCAGGCAATGAAGAAAGTGGCGTGGGAGCTGGTGTTGCAAGCGGTCAGGTTCCTGACCCAGATACCATTGAGGAGGACATCAGTGACGTGCAGACAGTACTCAATAATGATGATGTAGCTGATCGCACTTAGGAGCCGGGTGAATTATGGGCTTCATCATCATCAGAAGAAGAGGGTGGCAGCTTGCCTGTGGGGCAGCGGCAGAGCCAGCAAGTCGCTAGTGTGTCAGCAGGGTGGCAGCAGTGGGAGGTCGGGAGCCAAATGTGCCCGAGGTAGACCACCCACTTTGCAGGAGTCTACCTGCCCGAAAAGTAGTGGTGCAGGGGTTCACGGAAGCAGCGGCGGTAGCAGTCAGTCAGTGTGGAGTGTTGGGGGTAAAATCACCTACTCAGAGGTGTGGCAATTTTTTGTTAAGCCGCCGGAGGAGGTGAACATGGCCAATTGTAGAATCCGCGTCAACATATGCATAGTCACCATAAAGTGGCCTGGGAGAACTGTGGCTCCAATGTGGTGATCCAGCCTACAGCAGTAACTGCTGCATCACCCAGGGGCATTCACCCGATTTCAGACAGTCAAGGCTCCACCACCTCAGCCGAAGGGAGCTGTCTGTCCTTCCCATCATCTGCTGATCCTAATGCTCCTGCTCCTCCTTCTCCTCCTACTCCTCGTCAGTCATTCCGTCAGCAATTGATCACCGAAGCGATTGCCAAGAGACAACAGTATGCGTGCACTCATCCAATGGCGCAGAAGCTGAATGTGCTCATGGCCAAGTAGCTGGTGCTGCAGTCCCTCCATTTCCAAGTGGTGGGCTCTGCACCTTTCAGAGAACTGATGGCTTGTGTCGAACCATCGTCCATCCTCTGGCAGGTCTGACCGGGGGGGGGGGCCATCTGCGCTCGCGTTCCTCTGCCATGGCTGCTGTGGCATGGTGGGGGGGGGAGTAGAAGCAGTTCCTGCTTCATCAGCAGCAACTTGAGTCTAGAGTGGCTGATGAGCAGTTTTCTTAACCCGCCTAGTGAAGAAACTACTCAGCAGCAGCAGCTAGACCTGGAGCAGGACCTGAACCAGCAGGTGGTGGCATACTTGGACAGCACCTTGCCACCCCACATTGAAGATCTGCTGGACTACTGGGCAGCCAAACTGGATTTGTGGCCGCAACTGGCAGAGTTTGCCCTGGAAAAGCTGTCCTGCCCGGCCAGTAATGTGGCATCAGAGCGGGTGTTTAGTGCGGCGGGGGCCATAGTTACCTCAAGAAGAACTCGCCTGTCCACTGGATGTGGAGACTGACCTTTGTCAAGATGAATCATGCATGGATCAGCCAGGATTTCAACCCACCAATGCCTGATGCATCAGACTAGATCATCCATGGTGCCACACCAACACTTTGACAAAAGAGACCGGTTTCTTCTGGCTACCTGCCTCAGCTACTATTCTGATGCTGGCACCCGCATGAGGCCACACATCTGATGCCAAGTGTTCCTTCTTTCACGCACTATCTTCAGCTGGTAGTGGTATTGCCACCCACCTCCCCACTCTGTCACCAGGTCACTCTGTGGTCTCCTGATGCTGCTGCCACCTCCACACTATATCACCTAGCCACTCTGTGGTCTTCTGATGCTGCTGCCACCTCCACACTATGTCACCCTGCCACTCTGTGGTCTCCTGATGCTGCTGCCACCTCCCCACTGTCATTGTGCCACTCTGTGGCCTCCTCCTGATGCTGCTGCCACCTCCAGACTCTGACATTGGGCCACTCTGTGGTCTCCTCATGCTGCTTCCACCTCACCACTATATCATAGGGCCAATCTGTGGACTTCTCATGCTGTTCCCACCCTCCCCACTTCATGACTGGGCCACTATTTTGCCTTTCAGCCTGGCTGACATTATCATTTATTTGACCCTTCTTCTGATCTGTCAGAAGGAAGTAAAAGTGAGACGCACAATGGATCCTGTCTATGTAACAGCCGTAAGGCCTGCATGACATGGTCTCTATTTTGCATCAGAATTGGCTTATGATTTGGTAGCCAAAAGCTGGAGTGAGTACAAAACACAGAAGACATGCAAATATTCATGCGTCATCTCTGTTTTGGATCCACTCCTGTTTTTTTTGGCTTTAGCAATGATGGATTACTTACCAAATTACCAAATGCTGACCGATTGAAGGCGGATGCTCCACAGACAGGATCCGTTTTTTGGGGGTTATTGTCCTGACAGATGATAGGAAGGGCAAAATAATCAGTGACGTCAACACAAACTTTACTGCTGACACCCTCTCCACTCTGTCGGGGGGTTCTACTTGTATAAGCGTTTAATAGATCAGGTTCTGCCGACGGTGTAAAAGGAGTGCGCTTTTTCTTGATGCTAACATTGATCTGTAAGGCTGAGTTCACACTTTACTTATTTGGGCAGTTACAGGGCCAAAACTGATCAAATAACTCAAGTGTGCAGTTATTCTAAGAGCGATGCCTGTCATCTGCATGTTATACTGACTCACAGTATTGTTTCACTATCACAGCAGATTCCCTACTGTATGCGTGTTACTGCAAGGAACAGTGTTCTACACCACTATAAAGGCTCTCTGCAGCCAGAAAATAGCCGTTTTTTAACGCAATTCGCCTTGAATAAATTTGTATCGAACCAAATTTTTATGAAAAATTCGGCAAACCGGCCGAATCAAATTTTTTAGAAATTCTCTCATCTCTAATTAAAATATTTAAAAAACGTATCCCATACGGTGAATGGCATAATGGAAAAAATAAATAAAAATTGCCAATTCTGCATTTTTTCATCACTTTACCTCCCAGAATTTTTTTTATAAAACGGGATTAAAAAGTCATACACACCCCAAAATGAACTACAGATCATCCTACAAAATATAAGCCCTCACAGATCTCTGTAGACATAGCTATAAATAAGTTATGGGGTGTCAGAATATGGACAAGATAAGAAAAACTTTTTTTTTAATTATTATTTTTTTCAATATTAAAATGCAAGAAAAACTATACATCTGTAGTATCGCTGTAATTGTACTGACCTGGAGAATGAAGAGCACAAGCCAGTTTTACTGCATAGTGAATGCCGTAAAAAACAAAACCTAAAACTGTGGAATTGCATTTTTTTTCAGATTCCACCCCATTTCTTTTTCAATAGTAAAAATATTAAATTATTTTTCAATATTAAAACACAGAAAAAATATATAAATGTTGCATTGTTGTAATTGTACTACCCTGGGGATGAAGGTAATAGGTCAGCTTTACCGCACAGGGAACAATGTAAACATAAAACCCATAAAACTATGGAAAAATTATATTTTGTTCCAATTCCACCCCATTTGGAATTTTATGTCCTGCTTTCCACTATGCAATATTAAGTGGTGCCATGAGAAAGTGCAACTTGCTCAACAAGAAACAAGCCCTCATAAGGCTATGTGAATGGAAAAATAAAAAAGTTGTGGATCCAAGACGGCAGGGAGATAAAAAATCGTTGCATTAGGAAGGGGTTAAACTTGTATATTATTGTTTTAGAAAATGAACATGGCACCTTCAGCTGTTTAAAAATTGCTCCCAAGTATGTGCCAGACTTGAAGAAGACCGCAATTCTTTTTCTGATGTCTTGGCTGATTTATTTAGATTTTCCAGTTAACTCAAATGATGTCAGTTAACCTATTAGAAGCTTCAAAAGCCATGACATCATTTTCTCGAATTTTCCAAGGCACAATCAACTTGGTGGATGTAAACTAGGCCATTGGGAATGTAATGTAAGAAACAATGCTAAAATAAATCATTGTATCTAGTATTACTTTGACATTTAATATTTTGAAATATAGCAGTGATTCTAATTGACCTGGGATTAGGAATGTGTACTATAATTAAATGCCAGAAATTGCGAAAAACTGAGTTTTTAAAGGGGTTGTGCAGTGCAAATATATTAAAGGGGTGCTTCGGGAATTAAGAAAATGAAAATACTTAAATATTACTTTATTATAAATATAATCTAATATCTGTCTTTAGTTATAATCACTAATTTTGTCTGGGGAGCAATTATTAGGAGAAATAAAATGGCCACTGTAGAGGGAAGTGCCTGGTAGGCGTATATATATAGATATATATGTATATGTCCCATTGTGTGTATGTATCTATATATGTATATATGTATATATATATATATATATATATATATATGCATATTGGTCCCTGTAGAGGGAAGTGTATTAAATATTCCCTAGATTCAATTCCCTAGGCTATCAACTCTTCATCCCACTAGTTGATACAGGCCCATGTTTACAGAAACACTGGTGCTGTAGGCCATGGCTTGCATTGTTAAGGTTTATAACAGCTAATCAGTATCTACTATCTAGTCCTCTTTTGTGCAGAACCCAAACAAGCTGTTGGTGACATGCTAAACCTGTTTTTTTTAGCATGGGTTATCCACACCTCTGCCCCATGGGCAAACACCTTCCCCCTACTTATGATAGATAAATAGTCCAGCATTTGGGACTAGGCAAAGCTTATCACCACAAATAGAGGAAGAGTGGACCTGAGATGAGATGAGCAGCCCCTCCTGAAACAGAGAATATGAACATTGGTTGAGTATCATTAACCCCTATACCACTGTATCCCTGCAATCCCTGCATTGACCCCTACCTTGCATAACCCTGTATTATTAACCCATGA
Source organism: Bufo bufo (assembly GCF_905171765.1). Classification (NCBI taxonomy): domain Eukaryota; kingdom Metazoa; phylum Chordata; class Amphibia; order Anura; family Bufonidae; genus Bufo; species Bufo bufo. The sequence goes on along the minus strand of NC_053392.1, from coordinate 475,076,838 downwards.
CTCAAGCCTATTTATGAATATTAATTATTGATATTAACACAAAATATTAATAATTAATATTTCCTTTAACATTGGTGAACCAGGCCCAATGCTAAGAATTTGTGTCCGTGTTTGGCTTTGGTGAAGAAAATCGCTTACTCTGTGAACTAGTCAGGCAATAGGGACGCGGAGAGTGGTTTTCTGTGCGTCCAGGGCCTGATAGTTTGGACAGGTAAGGCGTTTTTTTGTTAGATTTTACTGATTCTCCGTTGCCTGTTACGAACCTCGAACACGTGCGAGCATCCACTGAAGAAGTCGTCGCATACCGTCACTGTGAGAGAACCATCACTGTTGGAGCTGATCAGAAGAAGTCCGGCTGGTCGGGAGAAGGCACTCCTGGTACTAGAGAACCTCCTCCACGCAGCAACAAGGACAGAAAAAGTCAGCTCCAGAGAAGATGGCCTCTCAACAAAACGTAAGTATGGACTTCTCAACACTGCAACACCTAGCTAAACATAGTACATTCAACCCCATCCTCCCCACCACTTACAAATCAGCAGAAATGCTGTGGTCCGATTTGTTAGCACAGGCTTGTAGTTATGACAAGCTATGTGTTAACAAAAGGACGGTATTGAATAAGGCAACCAAATGGCTTCAGATGCTAGCCAAACTTGTGCATATACAGTATTTGAGGTTAGCATCTGCAAGTCAAAGCATGTTGCGCTGGTGTCTCAGTCAACAGAGACAATTCCTCCGACCAGTCATTGCCAGTGCTGTACCAGTAATTTGAACCAGGTTTTGGCATTGCGGGCACAGCTGGCAGAGAATGTACAGTCTACTGTTGACCGAGATACGCAGGTGACTAGTATAGAGTTACAGTTCGTAGAGCTGCAGATGCAGAAGGAGGAGATTGAGGCTCAGTTGACTCAGTCCTATGCTGAGATCAAGGCCTTCAAGGGACGGACTACCTCTACTGACGTGACGGTAGCCAAATTGAAGGATGAGGGTGCTGTAAGATCCCAGCTAATGTCTGGCATGCAACAGGTCATCAAAAAATTTTCAAAAATGGTGCCTGTCCTTTCTTTTTCCTTAAAGTCAGGGCCAGAATCTCCAAAAACTTTGCCCTGTGCAGGGCAAAAAGGGTGGAGATTAGTCTGCGAAAGGCCAAATCTCCCAAAATCCGAGCCTGTACTGTTGTGGAAATTTTATTAGGATGTGTATTTAATATATTGTGTATTGTCATCATGTCTCTCAGTGTCAGGGTAAACCATTAGAGTGGATATGTTCCCGTGTATGTCCTGTCACAGCTGCTGGGCGCAGAGGTCTCCGTCGATGGATGGTCCATGTGCTATGCACTGAGCTGTGGGCCGGGGGAGACTGATGTGTTTAGCAGAGCAGTGTTTTGTTGGCTGATGTATGGACGCCGGCTAGGGCCCCCCGCGCAAGATGCAGATTTATTGGTTTGGCGTGGATGCATTTGTTAAGAGAACAATATATGAAAGGAACGTGCGTTTGTTGTCTCTAGTGCGCCTGATCAGCCGCTGGAGATAATGACGTTGTCCTCCAATGTCTTTTTACCTTTCCTTACACAAAGACATTGGAGAGCAGATTACAACTATTGATATTTCTACGTCAGTACAGACTAACAGAGATTTTTCCCTGACATTGGGAAAAAGAGTGCGTCCCTGAAGATGGAACAGTTCAGGAGAAGGGAGCACGACTGCAGTGTTGATGAACCTAAGCCAGTGTAGTTTACATTCCCTGCTGTGAGTCCAGTCGCTGCTGTTTTAGATTTACAGTCGTGATCAAAAGTGTAAGACCACTTGAAAAATGGCAAAAAATCATATTTTACATTGTTGGATCTTAACAAGGTTCCAAGTAGAGCTTCAGCATGCAACAAGAAGAAATGAGAGTGAGACAAAACATTTTTTGAGCATTCAATTAATTGAAAATAACGATTAAACCGAAACCGGCAGTTTTTCAGCTGATCCAAATTTTAGGACCACATGCCTTTAAAAGACCAAATCTGTGTAAAGATGTGGATTCATTGTCATTTTCTGTCAGGTAGTCACACGTGATGGCAAAGGCAAAAAAACTCTCCCTTTTTGAACGTGGTCGGGTTGTTGAACTGCATAAGCAGGGTCTCTCACTGAGCGCCATCGCTGCTGAGGTGGGACGCAGTAAGACAGTCATTTGGAATTTCCTAAATGATCCTGAGGGTTATGGAACAAGTGGAAGACCCAATAAAAATTCATCAGCACTGATCTGGAGGATCCAATTGGCTGTCTGTCAAGACACTGGACGATCCTCGACCCAAATTAAGGCCCTTACTGGTGCTGACTGCAGCCCCATAACTATCAGACGGCATCTGAGACTGAAGGGCTTCAAAAACAAAAAACGTCTTCAAAGATCTCGTCTCCTTGAACGCCACAGAACTGCTCATTTGGACTTTGCAAGAGAGCACCAAACATGGGACATTCAAAGGTGGAAGAAAGTTTTATTCTCTGATGAGAAAAAATGTAACCTTGATGGTCCTGATGGTTTCCAACATTACTGGCATGACAAGCAGATCCCACCTGAGATGTTTTCTACGCGCCACAGTGGATGGGGTGCCATAATGGTCTGGGGTGCTTTTTCCTTCAGTGGAACAATGGAGCTTCAGGAAGTGCAGGGGCGTCAAACGGCCGCGGGCTGTATCCAGATCTTGCAGAGAGCATTCCTCATGACTGAGGGCCCTCGTCTGTGTGGTAACAACTGGGTTTTTCAACAGGACAATGCTACAGTACACAATGCCCGCAGGACAAGGGACTTCTTCCAGGAGAATAACATCACTCTTTTGGCCCATCCTGCGTGTTCCCCTGATCTAAATCCAATTGAGAACCTTTGGGGATGGATGGCAAGGGAAGTTTACAAAAATGGACAACAGTTCCAGACAGTAGATGGCCTTCGTGCGGCCATCTTCACCACTTGGAGAAATGTTCCCACTCACCTCACGGAAACGCTTGCATCAAGTATGCCGAAACGAATTTTGGAAGTGATAAACAATAACGGCGGAGCTACTCATTACTGAGTTCATGTTTGGAAGTTGGATTTCTGTTTTGGGGGGGTTTAGAGTTTTTTGGAGGTGTGGTCCTAAACTTTTGATCAGCTGAAAAACAGCCTGTTTCATTTTATTCGTTGTTTTCATTAAATTGAATGCTCAAAAAATGTTTTGTCTCACTCCCATTTCTTCTTGTTGCATGTTAAAACTCTACTTGGAACCTTGTTAAGATCCAGCCATGCTAAATATGATTTGTTGCCATTTTTCAAGTGGTCTTAAACTTTTGATCAGGACTGTATTATTGTGTCCCCTATGAGTAGAACTGTGTTATACTGTGGATTGAGAAAGTTGTTGGTTTGCAGTACAGGTAACATTGGAACACAGTTTAGTGGGATGTCACGATGTGCAACTAAGGTCTCAGATTGATGCGGATAGCACTGTTTTGGCTCAAGGTTTTCAGTAGGGCTGTGTTAAACTGGGGACTGGGGCGGACAGACAACATTGGCGTAATGTTGCACTGCGCACTTACTTTCTAGTCCGATCAGGTAACACAGCTCTGATGGAGATTGGACACAGAATGATTGGCAGCAGAGTGTGGCCTGTGTTTGTATTGCGGAGTCCTAAAGAGTCAAGGCATGATTTATGCCATGGATTCTACTGGCCTCCAGAAGACAGGATGACAGGGGGAAATCAGCCTGAGTACACATGAGTAAGACAAGGATACCGTGCCATCAAGAAAAAGATGGTGCTTCATCCACAGCTCCCCTCGGATGTCTTAACCTATTAGGGTGGCCATCCTTATCTGTTGGTGCAGAGGGATGTAAAGTAGAGGACGAGATCCTCTCATAGTTGGGTGTTCACACACACCAGTGTTAGGATACCGAGGGGTCCTGTTAGATGAAGGTCAGCCCAATGCCTTTCTCTAATCATGGGTCAAAGGTATTGGTGCTGGTATTTAGCAATTAATTGCACCATGAAGGGAGAAATCCCCCAGGACCACCTGGTATTTTCTTCTGTCCTAGGTATGTTGACTATGGAGCAGAAGGAAAAACCCAGATGATGCCACAGAAGAGACTTGCTATCCGCCAGGACACTCTTGTGAGGATCAAGAGGATTCCACTCTGTCAGCTCCAGCGAATCCTGTTAGACTTCCGCTCAGAAGATCTTCAAGAGACGGAGAACTAAGAAGAAAACCGGGATCTCCCATCCTTTGGAGAAAGACTTGGAAGTGTTCGGATGGGAGAGTTTGCTTAATCTCTTGATACATCCGGTGTTAGCTCTCCTGGTTCTGGTTATCCAGAGGGTCAAGGGATTTGCTGACCAATTACACCAGAACCAGACAGAACTTTACAGAGCTAACCGGAGGATGAGGCTCAGGACGTAACTCCAGTAAAGTCCTGAAGCCAGGTACCTCATGGACATGAGACAGCGAAGGAGAAGGTTCGGGGTCTAACTTTCGAGAGGCCTGGAACCTTAGGACTCATATGTATGGTCGTGGGTGTTCAGGACAGGATTTCCACCTGGTCCTGAAAACCCATAATGTCATATTTGTATTGAGTATGTTATTGTCATTTTGGGTTGGCGGTGTTGGGTGGAGGAGGGATGAGGACCCGTTTGTGTGTGAATGGGGAAAAGAGTAGATTCCCTAGGGATAGGCCCCCTCCTCTACTAGATATTTGCCACTTTAACCCCAAAAACTGTGAAGTTCGTAAGAGTTGGACTGAATGTCAGTTAATGCGGTGTTCTTTCCCATAGTTAGAATTTAGGTACCATGACATCACCTCTTACTCAGAAAGTCTGACCTGCCTTATAAAGACCTGCCTTGTCCATAGATGAACCTCCTCAACGCTTCAATCAAAATGAAAGGAGAAGTGTTGGATAAAAGTCATGCCGTTGCTAACAGGAGGCCATTCCATGGTGGAGCATACCCCAGAAAGAAGGTACTATATAAATTGACCTGGAGACTGTGAGGGTGAAGCCATCCCAGAAGTCTGACTAATAAAAGACTACAGTGGGAGCGGCTGATACCTTAAGATCGATACTGACAGCAGAAATTAAAGGAGGCCACAGTTGCTACGTGGATCGACCTAGAGACTGTGAGGGTGAAGCCATTCCAGAGCCAGAAAAAGACTACATTGGGAGTGGCTTCTACCTGAAGATCTACACTGACAGACCAAAAATAGCCAAGGAAGTTCCAGAAACAAGACAGTGTATTCTGTGGATGGAGACGTTTGGTGACTGTCACCGCCAGATCTCTGAGAAGTTCTGACAGACGTTCTTCAGTACCTCTTGCATGATGTTCTTTTGTTTTGGTTTCATTTTGTCATCTCTTCTCCCTCTCCCAGCTGTCATCTATTAGCAGTGATTGCCTCCCTTTATATCCCCTCCCATACTGCCTCACTTTGCGGTTTATACTACTTCCTGGATTGTGCTCACTGCTAGATGCTGCAACTGCTGGTTCCTCAGATAAGTCTATTCCTTTATTTTTGTTTTCCTGTTGGCTTGATTCTAGGTGACCCTGACTCCCTCCGTATTGAGTGCAGGGAGCCGGTCATCGTGTCCCCTCACTATTATAGGGTTTTCAGGTGTCACTCAGTCTAGGTACGTGGGCATGCAATTTTCTATCATAAAGATCTTTGCATGGGCTGAGCAGTCAGGGAGAGCTCTAGGGCTTTTATAGGGCTCACCCATATGTTCCTTAGTTTAGGATCAAGTCAGTCAGATCTTTATTTATTTGCCAAGTTAATTTTGAATTATTCTTCTGTTGTTAAGCCACTCACTGATATGACTAAAAAGGGGGTAGATTTTTCCTCCTGGTCGGTAGATGCACGTAAGGCCTTTTCTAGTATCAAAGAGAGTTTCACTTCCGCTCCCATCTTGGTACAACCTGATGTCTCTCTGCCTTTCATTGTTGAGGTGGACGCTTCTGAGGTGGGTGTGGGTGCGGTCTTGTCTCAGGGTCCCTCTCCTGCCAAATGGCGACCGTGTGCCTTTTTCTCAAAGAAGCTATCCTCCGCAGAGAGAAATTACGATGTGGGAGATAGGGAGTTGTTGGCCATCAAATTAGCTTTTGAGGAATGGCGCCATTGGCTAGAGGGAGCCAGACACCCTATTACCGTGTTTACCGACCATAAGAATCTGGCCTACTTGGAGTCAGCCAAGCGTCTGAACCCGAGACAGGCCAGATGGTCTTTATTCTTTTCTAGGTTTAATTTTGTTGTCACGTTCCGCCCTGGGGTTAAAAATGTGAAGGCTGATGCCCTGTCATGTTGTTTTCCGGGAGGGGGGAACTTTGAAGACCCGGGTCCCATTTTGGCTGAAGGGGTAGTCGTCTCTGCTCTTTACCCTGATTTGGAGGCAGAGGTTCAGGCAGCCCAGGCAGAGGCTCCTGATCTTTGTCCTCCTGGGAGGTTGTTTGTGCCTCTCGCTTTCCGACACAAGGTTTTTAAGGAGCACCACAATACTGTCCTTGCTGGGCACCCAGGGGGTGGAGCCACAGTGGATCTCATTGCTCAGAGATTCTGGTGGCTGCTCTTCGTAAGACGGTTGAGGGTTTTGTGGCAGCCTGCGAGACCTGCGCTCGTGCCAAGGTCCCTCATTCACGGCCATCAGGTCCTCTCCTCCCGTTACCCATTCCTTCCCGTCCTTGGACGCATCTGTCCATGGACTTCATTACGGACCTGCCTCGTTCCTCGGGGAAGACTGTGATTCTGGTGGTGGTGGACCGTTTTAGCAAAATGGCGCATTTCGTTCCCTTTCCTGGGTTACCCAATGCTAAAAGGTTACACAATGCTAAAACTCTGGCGCAAGCATTTGTTGATCACATTGTCAAATTGCATGGCATTCCTTCAGACATAGTCTCTGATAGGGGCACGCAGTTTGTTTCCAGATTCTGGAAGGCTTTCTGTTCTCGCTTGGGGGTTCGCTTGTCGTTCTCTTCTGCTTTTCACCCGCAGTCTAATGGCCAGACGGAGCGCGTCAATCAGAATCTGGAGACATATCTGCGCTGTTTTGTGACAGAGAATCAGGAGGATTGGTGTTCTTTTTTGTCCCTTGCTGAGTTTGCTTTAAATAACCGTCGCCAGGAGTCCTCTGATAAGTCACCATTTTTTGGTGCATATGGGTTTCATCCGCAGTTCGGGGCACATTCTCTGGAGAGCGGTCTTCTGGTTTACCTGATGAGGAGAGAGTTTCCTCGTCTTTGTCATCTATTTGGCAAAAGATTCAGGGTAATCTAAAGAGCATGAGTGAGAGATATAAGCGTGTGACGGATAAGAGACGTGTGCCTGGTCTGGACCTGAATGTGGGTGATCTGGTGTGGTTGTCTACTAAGAATATCAAATTGAAGGTTCCCTCCTGGAAGTTGTGTCCTAAGTTTATTGGGCCTTACAAGATCTTGTCCGTCATCAATACCGTTGCTTTCCGTCTTGATCTTCCTCAGACTTGGAAGATCTAAAATGTTTTTCACAAGTCCCTATTAAAACCTTTTGTCCAACCCACTGTACCCTCCTCTTTGCCTCCTCCTCCGATTGTGGTTGATGGTAATCTTGAATTTCAGGTCTCTAGGATTGTGGATTATCCGCGGTTCTCTCCAGTACCTCGTTCATTGGGAGGGTTATGGTCCTGAGGAGAGGATGTGGGTTCCAGTGGCGGACATTAAGGCCACTCGTCTTATCAGGGCTTTCCATAGGTCCCATCCTGAGAAGGTGGGCTCTGAGTGTCCGGAGTCTACTCGTAGAGGGAGGGGTACTGTCACCGCCAGATCTCTGAGAAGTTCTGACAGACGTTCTTCAGTACCTCTTGCATGATGTTCTTTTGTTTTGGTTTCATTTTGTCATCTCTTCTCCCTCTCCCAGCTGTCATCTATTAGCAGTGATTGCCTCCCTTTATATCCCCTCCCATACTGCCTCACTTTGCGGTTTATACTACTTCCTGGATTGTGCTCACTGCTAGATGCTGCAACTGCTGGTTCCTCAGATGAGTTTATTCCTTTATTTTTGTTTTCCTGTTGGCTTGATTCTAGGTGACCCTGACTCCCTCTGTATTGAGTGCAGGGAGCCGGTAGTCATGTCCCCTCACTATTATAGGGTTTTCAGGTGTCACTCAGTCTAGGTACGTGGGCATGCAATTTTCTATCATAAAGATCTTTGCATGGGCTGAGCAGTCAGGGAGAGCTCTAGGGCTTTTATAGGGCTCACCCATATGTTCCTTCGTTTGGGATCAAGTCAGTCGGATCTTTATAAAAAACGTTATAACTAACCTGTCATTCATCTCACAAAGGTGCCCAAGGGGATGCTCATGTCTTCCAGATGCCGCCCGCACCCGCCGCCGTTCCTGCCCAGCTCCTCCTTTGCTGTCATCAGCGCCGCCTCAGAATCCTTTGCTACGCCTCCAGCTCTCCCTCACTCCCCCCTCCTTCTTCTCTAACATCCCGCGTGTGCGCACAGGCCTCTGACAGGCTGGTCCCAGTGTTCAGGTCATCGGGAGGTTGAGCGAAGTGCCGGCGCATGCGCACTTCGCTCCATGAAGCCGAACTGAGAAGTCTGCACGTGCGCATCAGGCACAGGCCTGTGCGCACGCGCGGGATGTTAGAGAAGAAGGAGGGGGGAGTGAGGGAGAGCCGGAGGCGTAGCAAAGGATTCTGAGGCGGCGCTGATGACAGCAAAGGAGGAGCTGGGCACGAACGGCGGCGGGTGCGGGCGGCATCTGGAAGACATGAGCATCCCCTTGGGCACCTTTGTGAGATAAATGACAGGTTAGTTATAACGTTTTTTAGACAAAATGAGCCTACAGATTTCGGTTATAAGACCACATTAGGAATCGCTAGTGCTCCATGAACATAACCATATTTTTAAATGGGGGGGTAAAAAACTGGTGACAGAATCCCTTTAAGGTGTTTCAGAGCATACCAACAAACTGGCCTGGAAGGAAGGGAACGGTTGCTCCCTCTGCCAACCTTAACAACCGTTCCGCATAATCCAGGCCCCACGTATTTCCAGAAAGAATCCTGCCTAAACAACTAAGTTTGTTCAGGCCACAGCACTCCCTGGATTACACTTACTTCACCCAGGTGAGAAATATGGGTGAAATATACCTTCTTTCCACCAGTATTCCACCTGCATGACCAAAATGTATATGTATATATCCCATTGTGTGTGTGTATGTATCTATATATATATATATATATATATACATATTGGGCCCTGTAGAGGGAAGTGTACTAAATATTCCCTAGATTTAATTCCCTATCAACTCTTAATCCCACTAGTTAATACAGGCCCATATTTACAGAAACACTGGTGTTGATAGCCTGTAGGCCATGGCTTGCATTGTTAAGGTTTATAACAGCTGATCAGTATATAGTCCTCTTTTGTGCAGACCCCAAACAAGCTGTTGGTGACATGCTAAACCAGTTTTTTATAGCATGGATTATCCACACATCTGCCCCATTGCCAAACACCTTCCCCCTACTTATGAGAGATAAATAGTCCAGCATTTGGGACTAGGGGAGGGCCTATCACTAGTGATGATCGAGCACCAAAGTGCTCAGGTGCTCTGGCCAAACACATCAGGATGCTTGGGTGCTCTACCGAGCATCCGAGTATAATGGAAGTCAATGGGAGAACCCGAGCATTAAACCAGGCACCCCCTGCTCTGAAGAGGAGAGGGTGCCTGGTTCATAGGAAAAGGTCAGAAATGAATGAAAACACCACCAAAATGGTTCGGGAACAGCATGGGGAGGATGTCTGGATGCATTTTGGACTCCCAGGTCGCTGCTGGGAACGATATTTCCGAGTAGTACGCCACTTTTACAGACTGACAATAATACGCACAAAACCGAAAATAATATCCAATTTTAGAAGAAAATTTGTTAACAAAACATTCTTTCCTGTATATTTACTTGTATATAAAGTGCAAGTGCTGCCAAAAATTACAAGGAAGAGGTACTCATTCACATTGTGGTACAATAGTTCAGGTAGTGGGACTCCTACACTCATAAAGCCTATGCACTAAGTGAAAGGGCTGCCAGAAATTACAAGGAACCCTTTGTTACACATAAAGGAGGGCATCATACAAACCCTTGAAAAATTATGATTGATGGCCTGCTGGTGACCCTCAAAAATATTTGGAGCAGGGGCCTGCTGATCTGACCATCTAAAACATTAGGGGCGAGGGCCTGCTGCCGCATTGGTGACTCTAGATAACCTCTGGGCGATTACACATCTCCGTAACGGCGACGATCCATTCGGATGTCTGCCCTAACAACTTTCAATGTTCTTTTCTGCGCCTACCATGGCGATTACTGGTAACTGGCAATCAGGGTGCGATGCCGGAGAGGGAACCTGAGAAAGGGCTACCACATCCAAGGGAGGTCAATGGCTGAAATCTGATTGGCTGTTGTGGCCTTGCCCCTTTTTTTTCCTAATTGTGAACCACCCAGAGAGGGTGGGTCAAGTTAAAAAAGCACAAGCATCCAAGGAAGGCAGCAGGCGCGCGGCAATTACCCACTCCTGACTCGGGGAGGTAGTGACGATAAATAACAATACAGCACTCCTAAGTGGCCCTGTTATTGGAATGAGTACACTTTCCGTTAACGAGGATCTATTGGAGGGCAAGTCTGGTGCCAGCAGCCAACTTGCTCCCGGCCTCCACAACGTTCACCCAGTGTGCCATCATGATGAGGATTGTGTTAACCAGACTCTTGGCTACTGAGACTGGACTTGTAGGTGAGGGCCTGCTGCCGCTTTGTTGACTCTAGATAACTTCTAGGCGATCGCACGTCCCCGTGACGGCAACGATACATTTGGATGTCTGCCCTTTAAGCTTTGGAGCAATTTTTCAACAAGGACCTTCTGGTATAGCACTGTTTTGCTTGTCCTCTTCACCAGAGGAATCAGAGATAAGAAGTTCTCTTTGTAGCGGGGGTCGAGAAGGATGAACAACCAGTAATCTGTGTTGTCTAAAATGAGTATAATGCGCGGGTCGTGGAAAAGGCAGCCTTACAGGAATTTAGCCATGTGTGCCAGAGTACTAACAGGCAAGACTTCGCTGTCATCATCAGAAGGTGGGCTGACCCTGTAAAAGATGGTAAGTGAGGGCCTGCAGGTGAGCTGACCCTGTAAAACATTATATGCGAGGGACTGCAGTTGAGCTGACCCTGTAAAAGATTTTAGGTGGGGGCCTGCAGATGACCTGATCCTGTAAAGCATTATATGCGAGGGCCTGCAAGTGAGCTGACCCTGTAAAACATTATATGCAAGGGCCTGCTGGTGAGCTGACCCTGTGAAAAATTATATGCGAGGGCCTGCAGTTGAGCTGACCCTGTAAAACATTATATGCGAGGGCCTGTAGGTGAGCTGACCCTGTAAAACATTATATGCGAGGGCCTGCAGGTGAGCTGACCCTGTAAAACATTATATGCGAGGGCCTGCAAGTGAGCTGACCCTGTAAAACATTATATGCGAGGGCCTGCCGGTGAGCTGACCCTGTGAAAAATTATATGCGAGGGCCTGCAGTTAAGCTGACCCTGTAAAACATTATATGCGAAGGCCTGTAGGTGAGCTGACCCTGTAAAACATTATATGCGAGGGCCTGCAGGTGAGCTGACCCTGTAAAACATTATATGTGAGGGCCTACAGTTGAGCTGACCCTGTAAAACATTATATCCGAGGGCCTGCAGTTGAGCTGACCCTGTAAATATTTTAGGTGGGGGTCTGCAGATGACCTGACCCTGTAAAGCATTATATGCGAGGGCCTGCAAGTGAGCTGACCCTGTAAAACATTATATGCAAGGGCCTGCTGGTGAGCTGACCCTGTGAAAAATTATATGCGAGGGCCTGCAGTTGAGCTGACCCTGTAAAACATTATATGCGAGGGCCTGTAGGTGAGCTGACCCTGTAAAACATATGCGAGGGCCTGCAGGTGAGATGACCCTGTAAAACATTATATGCGAGGGCCTGCAGTTGAGCTGACCCTGTAAAACATTATATGTGAGGGCCTACAGTTGAGCTGACCCTGTAAAACATTATATGCGAGGGCCTGCAGTTGAGCTGACCCTGCAAAACATTATATGCGAGGGCCTGCAGTTGAGCTGACCCTGTAAAACATTATATCCGAGGGCCTGCAGTTGAGCTGACTCTGTAAAACATTATATGCGAGGGCCTACAGTTGAGCTGACCCTGTAAAACATTATATGCGAGGGCCTACAGTTGAGCTGACCCTGTAAAACATTATATGCGAGGGCCTGAAGGTGAGCTGACCCTGTAAAACATTGTATGCGAGGGCCTGCAGGTGTGCTGACCATGTAAAACATTCTATGCGAGAGCCTGCAAGTAAGCTGACCCTGTAAAACATTATATGCGACGGCCTGCAGTTAAGCTGACCCTGTAAAACCTTATATGCGAGGACCTGTAGGTGAGCTGACCCTGTAAAAGATTATATGCGAGGGCCTGCAGTTAAGCTGACCCTGTAAAACCTTATATGCGAGGGCCTGTAGGTGAGCTGACCCTGTAAAACATTATATGCGAGGGCCTGCAGATGAGCTGACCCTGTAAAACATTGTATGCGAGGGCCTGCAGTAAAGCTGACCCTGTAAAACATTATATGCGAGGGCCTACAGTTAAGCTGACCCTGTAAAACATTATATGCGAGGGCCTGCAGTTGAGCTGACCCTGTAAAACATTATATGCGAGGGCCTGCAGGTGAGCTGACCCTGTAAAACATTATATCCGAGGGCCTGCAGTTGAGCTGACCCTGTAAAACATTATATGCGAGGGCCTGCAGTTGAGCTGACCCTGTAAAAAATTACATGCAAGGGCCTGCAGGTGAGCTGACCCTGTAAAAAATTATATGCGAGGGCATTATATGCAACAAATAATCATGTTGATATGATGTAAGAGGAGGAGGAGGATGAGAAAAGGAAGCTTTAACCATATACCCTATTTTGTGGTGGAAGGGGTGCATGGGTATACAGTGTATTGAGTACATTAAACAACACATTTAAAGTACCTTTGTTCATCCGCTTTCCTCTGGTGGAGTGGAGAAGTCTGGGGCAATCCAGGCCTTGTATATTTTTATAAGAGTCAACCTGTCAGCATTTTCAGTTGACAGGCGGATACGCTTATCTGTTACAATGCCACCAGCAGCACTAAATACCCGCTCAGACAAAACGCTGGTGGCAGAGCAGGTCAGCACCTCCAAGGCGTAGAGCGCCAGTTCATGCCACGTATAGTTGTAAGGCACTGAAGGATCACTGAGGACGCTGACACGGTCTGCTATGTACTACTTCACCATCTTCCAAAACTTTTTCCTCCTTGTGACACTAGGCCGCCAATCAGGGTGAGGGTGCTGGCGGGGTGTCATGAAACTGTCCCAGGCCTTGGAGAGTGTTGTCCCTGCCTCTGTTGGAACTGCTGTGCGTTCCCCTTGTCTCCCCTCCTCGGTTGCCCAAGGAAGTACGGACTCTGCCGCCAGTGTTGTCAGACGGAAATTTTTTAAGCAATTTTTCAACAAGGACCTTCTGGCATTGCACCATTTTTCTCGTCCTCTCCAGCTGAGGAATGAGAGATGAGAAGTTCTCTTTGTAGCGGGGGTCGAGAAGGATGAACACCCAGTTATCCGTGTTCTCTAAAATGCGTATAACACGCGGGTCGCATGAAAGCTATCCTAACATGAAGTCAGCCATGTGTGCCAGAGTCCCAACAGGCAAGACTTCGCTGTCGTCATCAGGAGTATCACTCTCAATCTCCTCATCCTCTTCCTCCTTTTCTGCCCACCCACGCTGAACAGATGGAATTAAACTTCCATGGATATTACCCTCTCTAGCGGAGGAAACATCTCCTGCTCCTCCTACTCTTCATCGTCCAATTCGCGCTGAGAAAACGGACGGAGGGTGGTCTGGCTATCACCCTGTGTAATGTCTTCTTCCCCCATTTCCACCTCTTCCACATGTAAAGCGTCGTCCTTAATTGTGAGCAGCGAGCGTTTGAGTAGACACAGAAGTGGGATGGTTACACTGATAATAGCAGCATCACCGATCACCATCTGTGTTGATACCTCAAAGTATCTTAAAACATCACAGAGGTCCGACATCCATGCCCACTCCTTGCTTCTGATTAGCGGAAGCTGATTGGAAAGGCGACGACCATGTTGCAGCTGGTATTCCACTACTGCCCTCTGCTGCTCACAAAGCCTGGCCAACATGTGGAACGTGGAGTTCCAGCACGTGCTCACGTTGCACAACAGCCGGTGAGCTGGTAATTTCAAGCGCTGCTACAGCATTGACAGACCGGCTGAAGCTGTCGATGACTTGCAGAAATGTGTACACACGCTGCGCATCTTCACCAGTAGCTTAAGCAAATTGACGTATGTTTTGAGAAACAGCTGAACCACTAAGTTTAAGACATGGGCTAGGCAGGAGATGTGTGAGAGCTTGCCGAGCTCCAAAGCCGCCACCAAGTTATGGCCATTATCACACACAACGATGCCTGGTTGTAGGTTGAGTGGCGAGAGCCACAGCTCAGTCTCGTCTCTTATCCCCTGCAACAGCTCTGCGGGGGTGTGCTGTTTGTCCCCTAAGCATATCAGCTTCAGCACGGCCTGTTGACGCTTCCCCACTGCAGTGCTACACTGCTTCCAGTTTCTAGATGATGGATGATTGGTGCGTGACTGGTGCTGCACGCAGATAATTCTGAGGTGGAAATGGAGGAGGAGGCGGAGGAGAAGTGGGGGTTGGAGCCACTAACGTAGGTGTTGGCGGAAACCCTGATGGAATTAGGGCCCGCAATCCTCGGCGTCGGTAGCACCTGTGCCATCCCAGGGTACAACTCGCTCCCGGCCTCCACAATGTTCACCCAGTGTGCCGTCAGGGTAATGTAGCGTCCCTGGCCAAATGCACTTGTCCATGTGTCCGTGGTTAAGAAGATCTTCCCAGTAACTGTGTTGGTCAGGGCACGTGTGACGTTTCGGGACACATGTTGGTGTAAGGCGGGCATGGCACCCCTCGAAAAATAGTGGCGGCTGGGGACAGAGTACCGTGGGATGGCCGCCGACATCA
Organism: Bufo bufo; assembly: GCF_905171765.1. Classification (NCBI taxonomy): domain Eukaryota; kingdom Metazoa; phylum Chordata; class Amphibia; order Anura; family Bufonidae; genus Bufo; species Bufo bufo. The sequence continues at coordinate 475,061,764 of NC_053392.1, read as the reverse complement.
GGCTGTGGAAGGCCTCAGTGTCCACAAACCTAAATGGAACATTTCCAGGGCCAGTAATTTTGAAAGGTGCACATTTAGTGCTATGGCCTGTAGGTGGGTGGCTTGGTATTTGCGCTTGCGTTCAAATGCCTGGGGTAATGACATTTGGACGCTGCGCTGGGACAGGGAAGGGGATGTGGTCGCTAATGGTGCTTGCGAAGGTCCAGGTGCAGGGCAGGAGGCATCCACGCCTGTGCCTTTGACAGGCCAGCACGTACCATAAGGGAAGAGGAGGCAGTGGTGTGACTCGCAGACACAGATTGTGGACCGAGGCATCGTCCCACTTATTATGGTGCTTGGATGCCATGTGGCGAATCATGCTAGTGGTCCTCACTTTCCTCAAAAAAGCGCCATACTGCGGAACACCTACCCCTTGGCAAGGGAGATTTCTGCAAGGGGGTGCTCCATGGAACAGTTGTGGGCCTGTTTGGTGTGAGCCGCCTTCTCCCTTTTGCCACCCCACTGCCTCTTCCAGCCTGTTGCGGTGCTGCAGATCCTTCCCCCTCTGTACTCCTGTCCTCACTCGGCTTTCCACCTTCCCAGGTTGGGTCAGTGACCTCATCGTCCACCACCTCCTCTTTCACTTCCTCACTCTGATCATCCTCTTGATTTGTTGACCTAACCACAACCTCAGTGATTGACTGTGTCTTATCCTCTTCATCAACCTCTTGAGACATTAATTACGGTTGACTCATTGGCAACTGTGTCTCATCATCATTCACCTCATTAAACACTAATTGCCGTTCCCCACCATCATGTTCTTGTGACTGTGGATGCTCAAGAGGTTGGGAATCAGGGCACAAGATCTCATGTCCCTCTTCAAGTGTGCTTGGTGAGAGGGCCAAATCAAGCAATGCCGATGAAAAGAGCTCCTCGGAATTTCCGAGTGTGGGATCACTTGTTTGACCAGACTGTACATGGTGGGAGGAAGGAGGATCAGGGAGAGGACTCTGTTGACCAGATTCTTGGCTACGGAGACTGTACTTGGTGGATGAAAGGGTGGTGCTTAACCGACTAGAAGCATTATCTGATGCAATCCAACCGACCACCTGGTCGCACTGGTCTGACTTCAAGAGTTTTGTCCTGTGACGCTCTTCAAACTGGGACATGAAGCTATGTATCGTGGATGATTGTTTTTCTTGTGCTCTGGCAGCAGGCACAGTTTCAACGTGCCCAGGGCAATGGCCTCTGCGTGAACCATCAGCATCACGGTCACTTCCCTGTCCCTTACTGTTCGCCTTGCGCATATTAAATGTTATATGCACGCTTTACACACAAGATGTGGCATAGATGTCACAGTTCACAGCAAGCACAGTATATGGAAAAAGTACGTAAAAGTATGGAAAAAGGAAAATAGATTTAATTTATATTTTTCCTATCTCTGGCCCTGACACACAGAAGGTATTGCACAGATGTCTCTAGTCACTGCAAACACCCTCTATCAAAAAATTATTGAAAATGATGGAAAAGATATATAAATTTTCACTTCTATTTCTTCAATCTCTGGCCCTGACACACAGAAGGTATTGGACAGATGTCTCTAGTCACTGCAGACACCCTCTATAGAAAAATTATTGAAAATGATGGAAAAAATATAGTAATTTTCACTTATATTTCTCCAATCTCTGGCCCTGACACACAGAAGGTATTGGACAGATGTCTCTAATCACTGCAGACACCCTCTATAGAAAAATTATTGGAAAGGATGGAGAAAATATATTAATTTTCACTTATATTTGTCCAATCTCTGGCCCTGACACACAGAAGGTATAATACAGATGTCACTAGTCACTGCAGACACCCTCTATAGAAAATGTATTGAAAATGATGGAAAAAATATATTAATTTTCACTTATATTTCCCCAATCTCTGGCCCTGACACACAGAAGGTATTGGACAGATGTTTCTAATCACTGCAGACACCCTCTATAGAAAATGTATTGAAAATGATGGAAAAAATATATACATTTTCACTTATATTTCTCCAATCTCTGGTCCTGACACAAAGAAGGTATTGGACGGTTGTCTCTAGTCACTGCAGACACCCTCTATAGAATTTTTTTTGAAAATGATTGAAAAAATATAGTAATTTTCCCTTATATTTCTCCAATCTCTGTCCCTGACACACAGAAGGTATTGGACAGATGTCTCTAATCACTGCAGACACCCTCTATAGAAAAATTATTGGAAATGATGGAAAAAATATATCAATTTTCAGTTATATTTCTCCAATCACTGGCCCTGACACACAGAAGGTATTGGACAGATGTCTCTAGTCACTGCAAACACTTTCTATAAAAAAAGTATTGAAAATACTGGGAAAAAAAATAATTGTACTGTAGTTATAAAATACTGTCAGCCTGCCACCACACACAATAGTCCTTAAAAGGACTTTTGAGTCTTTGAAACTTTTTTCTACTGAATTGATTGTGATCAAACTCCCTACACTCTCTGTCCCTTCCGAAGCGCAGCTCTCCCTGACTACAAATGAGCCAAATGTGCTTCATCGGGTGCTATATAGCACCCGATGATGTGTTCCGGCCAGCCAATCACTGTAATGCCAGTAGCCAACATGGCTACTGGCATTACAGTGAGGGCAGTACTTACCTGCACGATTATTGGCTGCATAGCCGAGTACCAGCATGTGCCGAGCATAGCAGTTTGGCCGAGCATGCTCGCTCAACACTACTTATCGCCACAAACAGAGGAAGAGTGGACCTGAGGTGTGATAAGCAGCCACTCCTGAAGCAGAGACTATGAACATTGGTTGAGTATCATTAACCCCTATACCCCTGTATCCCTGCAATCCCTGCATTTACCCCTACCTTGCATAACCCTGTATTATTAACCCTGCCACCAATCCATCTCCAATAACCCTTTCATCCCCTGCATTGCCCTGCAATCTATAATCCCTGCAATATTCCCTGAACCCCTGCTATATCGCTGCATTAACCCTTTCCTGCCCTATATTCTTTATATCCCTGCATTAACCCCTGCAATAGTACCCTGTACTATTAACCCCTGCAAGATTTAACCTCCATAGCCCCATATCCCTGTTTCCCACATCTATATTGTATAAGGTTACAGTCTGTTTAGAAAGGATTGTCAAAACCAGAGAGGGGGAGGGGTTTGCCTTTATGTAAAGTCTTGTCTAAAGCCCACACTCCGTGAAGATATAAGTGAGGGACATGGACATGTGGAGTCACGGTGGGTAGAGATACATGGAGCTAAAAACAACAATAAATTACTAATAGGAGTTTACTATAAACCACCTAATATACCAGAGTCCACAGAAAATCTACTACTAAACGAGATAGACGAGGCAGCAAATCATAATGAGGTGGTTATTATGGGGGACTTCAACTACCCAGATATAGACTGGGAAATTGAAACTTGTATATCTCATAAAGGAAACAGGTTCTTGGCAATAACCAAAGACACCTTCCTCTCCCAACTGGTTCAGGACCCGACTAGAGGGATGGCCATACTGGACTTAGTATTAACCAATAGGCCTGACAGAACAACAGACGTGCAGGTTGGGGGACACCTGGGAAATAGTGACCATAAAGTAATAACCTTCCAATTATCATTCAAAGGAGCGTTTCTACAGGGAGGAACAAAAATACCAAACTTCAAAAAAGCTAAATTTAGCCAACTAAGAGAGGCCATAGGCCTAACTAACTGGGACAAAGTCCTCAAAAATAAAAATACAGCCACAAAATGGGATATCTTTAAAAGCATCCTAAAATCTCATTGTGAGAGGTACATACCGTATGGGAATAAAAGGTTAAGGAACAAAAAGAAACCAATGTGGATAAATAGAACTGTAAAGAAAGCAATAAATGACAAAAAGAAAGCATATAAATCACTAAAACAGTAGGGTAGCACGGAAGCACTGAAAAACTATAAGGAAAAAAATAGAACATGTAAAAAACAAATAAAAGCGGCCAAACTAGAGACCGAGAGATTAATTGCCAAAGAGATTAAAACGAACCCTAAAATGTTCTTCAATTATATAAATGTTTAAATGTATAAATCTGAAGGTGTCGGCCCGTTAAATAGTAATGAGGGGGGAGTCGCAGAGAGCGACGAGGAGAAAGCAAAGCTGTTAAATATTTTTTTATCCAATGTATTCACTGAGGAAAATAAACTGTCAGATGACATGCAGAATGTAAAAATAAATTCCCCATTAACCCCTTCACGACTGCAATCTGTATATATACGTGATAGTTGCACATGCCCCGTGCAGCTACCACGTATATAAACGTTCTGGCAGCTCTTTAATCCAAGCGCTGCAAAGCGCTTGGATTAAAGCTTCTGCCCCTGCCCTGCTGCTGTCATGGACAGCATACAGTGCAGTAATGCCGGCAAGGGACCAATCAGAGTGACCCCTTGCCGACAATCGATCCGATTGGTTAGTCTGTGCAGACTATCCAATCGGATCGCGGCAGTGAAAAAATGCCGGTTTCAGGCTCTGATCTGTGCTCTGCAGATCACAGCCTGAAATCAGGTAATGTGTCCTGAAGCCCCCGATCTGTGCCCCCTTCTTGAAGCCCCCGATCCACAGACCTTTAATGTGCCCCTTCTTGAACCCCCCGATCCACAGACCTTTAATGTGCCCCTTCTTGAAGCCCCCGATCTGTGCCCCCTTCTTGTCCTTGTCCTACTTCTTATCCTGCCCCCGATGCGGTCCGCCGCCCCCTCCTGCCCCGATCTGTAATTTGTAAAATGCTGCCATACCCACTTCCCCCCTTTCCAGCGCTGCCCCCGATCGGTCCCCCTTCTGTGTGTGTCAGCAGTGTGTGTCAGCTCTATCCTGACACTGCTGTAACCCCATAGATGCCGCAGTAGCGGCATCCATGGGGTTAATAGAAGGAGGGGGCTCCCTCTCTCAACCATCAGGGCTGCTGCGATCGCAGCGCCCGATGGTTCCCATGGCAACCGGACGCTTTGCAAAGGCATCCGGTTGCCATGGCATAGGCGTCTGGTGCTGCCACCTGCAGGGCATCTGATTGTATTATACTTTGCAATGCAAGAGCATTGCAAAGTATAGTACAACCATCAGCCCCACTGGATCTTCAAGATCCAAGAGGGAACTGATAAAAAAAAAAATTGAAAATAATAAAAGTAAAAATAAATAAATAGAAATGTAAAAAATTAATTGCCTTTTCCTATAAAAAAAAACAAAAAAAAAACACACATATTAGGTGTCACCGCGTCCGTAACGACCATCTCTATAAATATATCACATCATCAACCCCGTCCAATAAACACCATAAAAAATAAAATATAAAAACAGTGTAAAAAAATAAGCCATTTTTGTCACCTTACATCACAAAAAGTGCAACACAAAGCGATCAAAAAGGCGTATATACTCCAAAATAGTACCAATCAAACTGTTACCTCATCCAGCAAAAAATTAGCTCATATTTAAGACAATCGCCCAAAAAATAAAAAAGCTATGGCTCTCAGACTATGGAGACACTAAAACATCATTTTTTTGGTTTCAGAAATGCTATTATTGTGTAAAACTTAAATAAATAAGAAAAAGTATACATATTGGGTATTGCCACGTCTGTAACGATCTGCTCTATAAAACTGTCACATGACCTAACCCCTCAGATGAACGCTCTAAAAAATAAATTTAAAAAACTGTTCCAAAACAGCCAATTTTTTGGCCACCTTGCCCCATAAAGTGTAATAATGAATGATCAAAAAATCATATGTACCCAAAAATGGTACCAATAAAAACCTCAACTCTTTCTGCAAAAAACGAGCCCCTGCACAAGATGATCGGTAGAAAAATAAAAAACATTTGCCGTTCAGAAAACCAATCCAGCCTTCCAAAAACCGTATGGCATTCCTTTCCTTCTGCGCCCTGCCGTGTGCCCGTACAGCAGTTTAAGACCACATGTGGGGTGTTTCTGTAAACCGCAGAATCAGAGTAATAAATATTGAGTTTTGTTTGGCTGTTAACCCTTAATGTGTTAAAGAAAAAAATGTAATAAAATAGAAAATCTGCTAAAAAGTGAAATTTAGAAATTTCATCTCCATTTTCCTTTAATTCTTGTGGAACACCTAAAGGGTTAACAACGTTTGTAAAATTTGTTTTAAGTAACTTGAGAGGTGTAGTTTCTACAATGGGGTCATTTTTGGGGGGTTTCCACTATGTAAGCCCCACAAAGTGACTTCAGACCTGAACTAGTCCTTAAAAAGTGGGTTTTGGAAATTTTCTTAAAAATTTTAAGAATTGCTTCTAAACTTCTAAGCCTTGTAACGTCCTAAAAAAATAAAATAACATTTCCAAAATGATGCCAACATAAAGTAGACATATGGGTAATGTTATGTAATAAATATTTTATGAGGTATCACTTTCTGTTTTAGAAGCAGAGAAATTGAACTTTAGAAAATTGCACATTTTTTTAATTTTTTTGTAAATTTGGGATTTTTTCATAAATAAAGGTGATATATATTGACTCAAATTTATGACTGTCATGAAGTACAATGTGTCACAAGAAAACAATCTCAGAATGGCTTGGATAACTAAAAGTGTTCCAAAGGTATTACCACATAAAGTGACGCATGTCAGATTTGTAAATTTTGACCTGGACACTGGGGCATCAATGACATTTGGTCATGAAAGGGTTAAAAGTGTCCTGTCTGACCCAGGAAGAAGTACATCAGCGACTTAAAAAGATTAAAAAAGACAAATCGCCAGGACCGGATGGCATACACCCCCGTATCCTAAGGGAATTAAGTAATGTCATAGCCAGGCTCTTATTTCTGATATTTGCGGACTCTATTCTGACAGGGAATGTCCCACAGGATTGGCGCATGGCAAATGTGGTGCCAATATTCAAAAAGGGTCCAAAAACAGAGCCTGGAAAATATAGGCAGGTAAGTTTAACATCTGTTGTGGGTAAACTGTTTGAAGGTTTTCTGAGAGATGCTATCTTAGAGCATCTCAACGGAAATTAGCCAATAACGCCATATCAGCATGGCTTTGTGAGGGATCGGTCACGCCAAACTAATTTAATCAGTTTCTATGAGGAGGTAAGTTCTAGACTTGACAGCGGCGAATCAATGGATGTCGTATATCTGGACTTCTCCAAAGCATTTGACACTGTACCACATAAAAGGTTAGTATATAAAATGAGAATGCTCGGACTGGGAGAAAACGTCAGTATGTGGGTAAGTAACTGGCTCAATGATAGAAAACAGAGGGTGGTTATTAACGGTACACACTCAGATTGGGTCACTGTCACTAGTGAGGTACCTCAGGGGTCAGTATTGTGCCCTATTCTCTTCAATATATTTATTAATGATCTTGTAGAAGGCTTGCATAGTAAAGTATTAATTTTCGCAGATGACACTAAACTGTGTAAAGTAATTAACACTGAAGAGGACAGTATACTACTACAGAGGGGGAGGTTTTTTTTGCCTTCCTCTGGATCAACTTGTAGGATAACAGGCCGAACTGGATAGACAAATGTCTTTTTTAGGCCTTATGTACTATGTTACTATGTATATTGTATTAACCCCTTGCTACCCTGTAGGGACAGTATAGAGCCAGGTGGGTGGGCTGCTGTCATTAATGGTGTGTGTGTAAGTGTGTTATTTAGGTAGATTTGGGGAGGAATTGTGTAAGATATTGTACTCTGTGTAGCGTAGTTTAGGTATATTGTAGTGTTGTTAATATATATTACTGTGTGAGACTATAAGTATATATGTTTATATGTCCATTGATATAAATATATATACTTATAGCAATAATTAGACTGTAGATGTTTAATTGTGTAATAAATATACTTTATTATTCATAATACAGTGTATAGTATTTTTGGTAGGCTCCATAGTATATAATATAGTTAACGCATGTAGTTCAGGGAAAGTGTACGTGCAACCAACGAAGATAGCTAGTCTAGTTAGTATTTATAGTATAAATAGGCAGTGTCATCAATAGACGACTCACGCCTATTTGTGAATATTAATATTGAAATTACCAAAATATTAATGATGAATATTTCCTTTAACAGCCAGCATCCTATAAGTACACACAAAACCTGTCCTAATCACACAGCAGGACAAGTTACTTCACAAGACTGAGCTAAAGAGCTGCCTCATCCTCCTCTCTGCTCTACTTGTCAGGGATTATGATCCTGAGTACAGATGATAAGATCTTCAGCTGAATTTCTATAGGAATAGAGGTCAATAACCAATATATAAAAACTATTTGATATGCTGAAGAGGAATATTACCATACCCCACTGCCATTCTGAAAGCAGACATGTATGAAAAATTATTCAAAGATTTATTAAAGGGTAACTGTCATTTTTTTTTTATTTGCTAGTTTATTAGAGCTAGGCATGTATACCTGAGTTAGTCTGTAAATGATTGTCAAAAGATCTGTAATTACCTTATAATAAAAGCTTTCATTAATGTCCTTTGTCCGTTTCCACTGCTCCCTTTAAAAGACAGTTGTTAGCTATGGCTTTTCTGTCTCCGACAGATAGACAGAGAGAAGGTCCTTCACACTGCATGTCGTGTCTCTCAGTAATCCAATCTGATTGGCTAGCAGGGAGCTGCTGGCTACAGCAAGTGTGTATGGGAAGTGAGGGAAAGCAGTTTTGGCCTCAGAGAACTGGCAGAGGAACCATCTTGAGAAGGTCCTCATATTGTAAATGTATAAACAGCCATAACTAAGGGAAAAACTCAAGGAAAACAGTGGTATGTGAAGAAACTAAAGATTGCTTTATGCATAATACTGCTGCAGCAGTAACATATGCTAAAATTTATTTTTTTATGAAAACATGACAGTTACCCTTTAAAAGGTGCTTTCTGAATTTTGACACTGTACCAGTTCAATCAGTTGCACTGACACTGACAACCCTGGTATATTTTAATGCTCCTACTTTACTTAAGCAATGCAAGAAAAGAAAAAATGAAGACAGGATCATGGGAATAAAGGCTTTATTTCTCATTTCTTGTTTTGTGGCTGTGTGAAAAGGTTTGATTTTTTTAAACTGCCATGTGGGCTGAAATGTAATTCCTGCTGATTAGTAGGAGTAAAAGCTGTGTGGAAAGAAAAAATGTAAGCTTTTATAATAATCAGTTGCTTTGAAGTTCATACTTATTTTGTTCCTGTTCTACATTTGTGACAAATGTATGAGCGCTATTTTGAAAAAAGCAACATTGTTCTTACAAAGCATTAATTTGGTTCCTAATACAATAAAGGCTCTATGAGATGATGCTTTGGCTTGGAACGTATTCTTATTCATTTTGGAGCCAAAAAGGTCTACGTTTCCAAGTTGTGGATGCAGACAAAGTAAATAATTTCTTTTAGTCATTAAATGTTAATAACATGTTCATCAGGTTGATTACACTGGCTGCATGGAAACAAAATATTATTTCCTATCACAACTTTTAGATATGAATTTTCTTCTTTTAAGAATATCTACTGCTTGCTAGTATATTCCCCATGCAAAATAATAAAATTATCACCCCTTACAACAGAAAATCAAGAAATAAAATGGCAAATCATAAGATGAATAATAATTATAATCTCCTTGGCTCTTGAATTGTATTGATCGTCTGTTATGGCAGTGATACAAAGTCCTCAAATTCCATTATGAGTTGATTTTTACCATTACAACATTGACTAAATTAAAAAGGCTTGAACATATTCTATAGATTTGCCCTCTTTTACCTTAACTCAAGCCTACCTTTTTTTCTGACTATGATGAAAATTGCAAGATATTTCCGAGGTTAAAAATCTCACTCCATATACAGAACATTTATATGGGATGCATCATGGCTTCCAGAGCAATATTTTCTTAATGGTTTTAGGGAGTGGAGGTTTAAAGGGATCAAAATAATGACCTATATATTTAGTGGGGATGAACTGAAGTGAGATAGTTAATTACAACTACAATTTGCTCTACCACACTCCCATCTTTATTGATACCTGCAACTCTGACATGCCTTCAATACAGGGACACCTAATAGAGATATACAGGTCTCACAGTTAGAATTATTGGGTAACTAAACATCAACAAGGGTAATGATATTCTGCATATATAAGCATTTACGGTCAAAACATTTCAATATATTCCCATTGCAGATGCGACTAAAGTGAGAAAGGGACAATGACCGTATATAACCTGATCAATGGGAACAAATTTTGCAGTGTATCCTGAGACTGTCCATTTATATATGGTATAAAGAACTCATCTTTTCCTCTATAAGAAAGGTATAAAGATGGAAACTGTATTTGTGTGAAAGATGTAAACTGCATTCTACAGGTATTATATAATGCATATGTTTCACAATTGGCCCAAATTAGATACTGTAAGGATGCAGTAAGACTCAAGTCTTTCTTGAGTTAACACCCCTTATATGCATTTGTGGCCATGTAAAAGATCTTTGGATCTGTGCAGGTGAAAAGATAGCCATAGCTGGGCTAGAAATGGTTAGCTCCATCCATAGAGGAATTAATAAGCAAAGTGAACTGGTTGTTGCCCTTGGAGAAAGGGATATTTGAAAATAAATATTACCAGTAAATTTGAGACATTATGGTCCAAATAGCTGGATACCCCAGGTTTAGCCTCTGTGTATCTAATTTATAATAGACTACTACTACTGTTATGATTTATGACTGCACTGTACAATATTGTTTATGTACTTTTATTCTCAAGAACTCCAGCACAACAACCTCCATAACTTGTCTCTTCTACACAATGAGACTAGTCTGTCTAAGTATATTAATCTACAGTAGAACTATGATGCATGTATTCTTCCTGGGGTGGGTAGGTGTATGTTTTACTATTGTTAAAATTTTAACCACTTTAAGAAAAGGCCACTTTTACCTTCCTGACCAGGCCTAATTTTGCAACTCTGACATAAGTCACTTTATGTGGTAATAACTTTGGAATGCTTTTACTTATCCAAGCCATTTAGAGACTGTTTACTCATGACACATTGTAAATGGTAAATTTGAGTAAATATGTTTTACCTTTATTTATAAAAAAAATCCAAAAGTTACCAAAATTTGAAAAAATTTACTGTTTTCTAAATTTGAATCTCTCTGCCTTTAAGACAGATAGTGATACCTCATAAAATACTTATTAATTAACATTCACCATATGTCTAATTTATGTTGGCATAATTTTGGTAATATAATTTTATTTTTTAAGATGTTAGAAGGTTTAGAATTTTAGAAGTAATTTTTTAAATTTTCAAGAAATTTTCCAAAATCAACTTTAAGGACCAGTGCTCACATAATAGGAACCACACATAAATTACCCCATTTTAGAAACTACACCCCTCAAACTATTCAAAACTGGTTTTAGAAATGTTGTTAACCCTTTAAGTATTCCACAAGAATTAAAGCAAAATGGAGGTGAAATTTCAAAATGTCACTTTTTTTGCAGATTTTCCATATGAATAAATTTCTTTCTGTAACACATCAAGGGTTAACAGCAAAACAAACCTCAATATTTGTTACCCAGATTCTGCAGTTTGCTTTGCTGTGAAAATGAAAAATAAATTTGTTTTTACAAGAAAATGGTTCTATTCCACAGGACAATAAAAGAGTACAATAATGCTAGGGGCAGCTAGATCTCTCAAAAAGTAATTATTCATACTCACAAAAAGCAAGTGAAAAACCACATATAAAGACAGTTAAAATCCACATGGCATCAAATTCCAACAGCCCTAAGGCCACAAGTATTTTTACTATGTTTATATGCGGTTTTCCCCTTGTTGTTTGTGAGCATGAATAAATGTTTTTAAGGAGATCTGGTTGCCGCAAGCATTATTGCACTTTCTTCTTCCTATTGTTTTATTGAACAGCGGTGATAAGAACCATAAACAATAACTTTATACAAAATAAATTTCATTATACAGTTGATGAAAAGCAACAAATAATATCTACATATTGAGTATTACGATAAAAACAACTTATTCTATGAACCTATAAAATTATTTTTTCTATAAATTTGTTTTTATTAAGTTTTTAGAAAATTTTCACCCAAAACATGACAATCAGGATGTCAAACGTACAATAATGACAGGGAGTTTATCACTGAAAGCAAACATATAGTCAGTTATTATACATATGGTCTATCACAGTTCTGTCACCAGTAGCAACTGCCACCATTATCAACCCTATTAAACCAGGCATACTGCCTGGTAGGATTGATGATGGTAAATTAAATGAGCCCTGTATTGCTGTAATTGGGTGTACTGTTGCAGTGAAATTCTTATGAAAATAAGTTGCTTAAAGCACTGATGGGTTGGACTAGCCCATTGGAGCACCATTTCACTTTTTCCTCTCCCCCATTGTCCCTCATACCCTGACTGCCAGGGCCAGGCATCCTCACTGTTCAGATGTCTGGCCCTGAAATCTTGCGCAAGTGCTGGCGAGGAGACTGACTCATCAGCGCTTGCACAGTGAAGTGGGGAGAGCCTCATGAGATCAACTGCGCAAGCACTGAGTAAACTCTCCCCTGCACTTTATAGCTGATTACAGTCATACAGCACACTGACAAATGACTGTAGAAATTACTGTAGCCACAAACTTAAGAAAGGAATGACACTTATGGATGGATCACCTGTTGGTTTTCTTTCCAAATACTATGTGGTTGGGAGGAAACCCCACTGTCACGAGGGTGCCATGACCTATCGCTGACCATGTTGTGTCTGGGGTTAGAAGGTGTCACGGCTGTGTCATGGTCTGTAATTGTAGACCATGACAGTTTTGCCGTGCATGCTTGTTGCCGGTGGCAACATGTTGTTTTGCATGTTTTGACACTTCCCCTTTAAGTTGTGTGTCCCTTCCCATTCTGTTGTGCACGAGGTTATGTTTGTATGCACTGTGACTCCTCCCTTCTCTTGCGGTTGTCCGCGGCAACGTCTGGTGTTGTGAGCATGTGGTGGCAGTGTCTCGGCCTGTTGGCTGTTCCGCAGGACATGGTTGCCACGCATGCCGTTGCCGGCGGTAACAGGTGAGTGTGAGTATGTGTATTCTCCTTTAAGTTGCTCTCTCCCCTTCCCTGGTGTTGGAAGGGTTAATTCCCTTCTGTGTTGTGTGAACACTGGGTGTGTCTGTGTGGGTGTGGCTACTTGGGCCTATATAGCTTCTGCTGAGAGCAGTAGTCAGAGGGGTACTCCAGCCTTGGTTGTAAGCTGGAGGCACCCTCCTGGTCCCTTATACCAGCTCCCAGTGAGGGCCACCCTTGTGGTCATAGAATGTGTTACCTGATGTTATGAAAATGTTGTTATGTGGTGTCTGTTATTTATTGCAGCGTATGGTTTCCTGGGTTCCTGTGTGGTGTGTGCTCTGTCTCTAGTGTTGTTGTGGACAGCAGCACTTATACTTGGGTTCCAGGCTCTGTGTCTGTGGCAGGTAGGTGTGGTACTAGTTGCACTTACCTGCCATTGCCATATGTCTGTTTCTGACCCCCTTTCCATGCAGCTTGGCCAGTGAGACTCCTGTTCCTCCATATCCAGAAGGAACAGGTCGTCTTACCCTGCTCTTAGTTTAGGGCCACCTGAGGGCTAGCAGGGACTCCAAGGTTCCGGAGCATGAGCCCTCCTACCATCAGGGTCGGCTCATGTAGCTAGGAGTCAGGGTCAGATTAGGGATGCGATTAGGAGGTGACCAGCTCCCTAATTCTACTGTCCTGACCAAGCAGCGATTTACATCTCGTGGCACCGCACGGCTGTGGGTTTTCCCCATCCTCAGTCGTGACAGAAGGTCAAAGCGGGTGGCTACTCGCTCGGTTTCTCAAGAGATCACTCCATGACCTAGTGGTGAGAATGGATTCTGGTCCAGTTTTTCCTGCTTAGGTTTGTGATTAGACTTGAGCGGACACATGGATGTTCAGGTTCGATGGGTTCGGCCGAACTTCACAAAAAAGTTCGAGTTCGGGACAAGAACTTGACCCCGAACCCAAACCCGTTGAAGTCAATGGGGACCCGAACTTTTGAGCACTAAAATGGCTGTAAAAATGTCATGAAAAGGGCTAGAGGGCTGCAAATGGCATCAAAATGTGGTTAAGAGCATGGCAAGCGCTCTGCAAACAAATGTGAATAGGGAAATTACTTCAAATAACATAAAATACGTAAAAAAATAAAATAATAATCTTGATCATGGAGGACAAGGTCCATATGGAGTAGGAGGTTGAGGAGGCGGTGGATGTGGCGGTGTAGGTGGAGTAGGTGGAAGCAGCGGTGGGGGAGGAGGTAGCCAACACAGTTTTTTTGTTGAAATTTTTTTGTTTCAAATATGGTACTCCCCAAAACATTGGGAAATATAACCTGTTATAACCCCCTCCGGCCATGCTAAACAAACGTTCAGACAATACACTGGCTGCAGGGCAGGCCAGCAACTCCAAGGCGTAAAGGGCAAGCTCAGGCCATATGCACAATTTGTAGACCCAGAAGATGTAGGGGGCAGACCCATCAGTCAGTACGTGTAGGCGTGTGCACACATACTGCTCCACCATGTCGCACGTCCCCGTGATGTCCACGATCCAATTGGATATCTGCTCTATCAACTTTCGATGTTCTTTTATGCGCCTACCATGTTGATTACGGTTAGCGGGGAATCAGGGTTCCACGCCGGAGAGGGAGCGTGAGAAAGGGAGACCATATCCAAGGGAGGTCAATGGCTGCAATGGGATGAAGCAAAAATGTGGGACAAGTTATTAAAGCAGAAGGATCGAATGAAAGGGCCAATTAAAGACGAATTTTAGAAATTTAAGTCCCTGTCACCTATGCAGAGCAGGGGTTTTTCATCGCCAGAAATGGGTTAATGTCACCCACGAATGGAACAAATGATTTTTAAAAATTTCGGTCCGTGTCACCTATGCAGAGCAGGGGTTTATTCACGGCAAAAATTGTAAAATGTCACCCAAGAATGTAACAGAAAAATTTGCGAAATTTATTAACCTGTCTAATAGGTAGAACAGGGGTTTATCACAGCCAAAAATTGGTGAATTTCACCCGACAATGTATCAGACAAATTAATGCAATGTATTTCCCTGTCTACTAGGTAGAGCAGGGGTATATCACAGCCAAAAATTGGTGAATTTCACCTGACAATGTAACAGACAAATTAGTGCAATGTATTTACCTGTCTACTAGGTAGAGCAGGGGTATATCACAGCCAAAAATTTCACCCGAATATTTAACAGACAAATTAGTGATTTTTTTTTACCTGTCTACTAGGTACAGCCGGGGTATATCACACCTAAAAAGTGGTGAATTTCACTAGAAAATGTAACAGACAAATTTGTGAAATGACATAAAATAAAATAAAATACATACAAATACAATAAAATGTACTTGATTTATGAGGTGGAGGTCCATATGAAGTAGGAGTTTGAGGAGGCGGTGGATGTAGCGGTGTAGGTGGAAGCGGCGGTGGAGGAGGACGAGGTAGCCAACACTGGTTTTTGGTTTTAATTTTTATATTTTTTATTTTATTAGGGTACACTCCAAAAGAGTGTTAAATATCCAAAATACAACAATGAGCAATTGCGCTGTAGTATAACAATGGCTGGTTAAGGCCGGTATACATGTCTATTCTGCACAAGGTACGGACAAGTCTTGTGGGATCCATGCCTGGTTCATTTTAATGAACGTGAGCTTGTCCACATTGGAACGTGAGCTTGTTGCACACTGACTAATGCGGCAGAGGCCCCAGATGGAAGGTATTGCAAAAAAATTGGTGTTTTTTTAAAACCCAGAAAATTATTGAAGTATTTCAAGCTTGTTTTAACAATCACAGATGCAGCAAAGGCTGCAATATTAAGTATTTTGCCCAAAAAGGGCATGACAGTATAGAATGCTTGAATTTCACACTCACAGATGTAGACAAGGCCGCAAATTAAGTATTTTGCCCAAAATGGGTGTTTTTTCACCTCACACATTGCACCCGCGCGGAATTCTCGCCTGTGTGAAAGGGGCCTAAGTTTGCTGTCTAGCTCTGTCAATCAAGGGGAGGGGGGAGTGTCCAGAGCACAGGGCATGTTACAAAGCAGTGCTCCCAGAATTCAGCCCTGCCTCCTGGTGCTTGAACTTATTAACATATGAATTAAACCACGGATATCTCTGCAGCTGTTTATCGTACAGACAAAATTAAGATATAGTTTTAATCAGCAGGATGAGCCCTACCAGGCTGTATGTCTGGTTTAATAGGGTTGATCCTGGTGACAGAGCCACTTTAAACCTGTAGGTTCTCAGTAGTACACCAATACACAGGTTAGGGCAAGCATTTTTCTGTGAGTGTTAACTAATTTAGGCCTAAATCCATTTCTCCACACGGTGTCAACTTTTTTGGGGTGTTCTTAAATATACTCAAACCAGCATATGCAGGATTTTTACATCAATACACAGGGTAGCGCACAATATTATCTGAGAGGCCAGAATATACCAGGGCTACTGATGGCTTCCAAACAAAAGACTCAATGCCAGAATGTGGGTAGTAGTTATCCAGCCAGAAGTAGTAGTAGGAGTAGTAGCAGGCTGCAGATGCCCCCGCTGGCTTCAAAAACATTATAGTTGAGGAGAAAGAGGATGAGATTGTGGATTAGATGTCTCACTCCTCCTCTCAGCAACAGATAAAGAAGCCACGGCACTCCAATGGATCGATTTCAATTCCTTTATTTCACCTTTTGTAGCGACGTTTCGACCAGACGGTCTTTATCAAGCACAATACAACAATAGCACAGTGAACATTTAAATACCTCCCCTTGGCCTCGCATTGATTACTGCTTGGCCCTACCTATTAACCCCCTGTGTACATCCTACAATTCTCCAAGCATATACCCTCATTTCTCTGTTTACCTATTTTTATAACCCCTGTGCTTACGGTGTCTTTATGTTTGTTTTTGTTTTTTTTGTCCAAGGGATTGCTACTCCCTTACTGAGTCCTTTCGGCCAACGTAGCTTTTTCACAGTTGGTATATTTATACCTATACCCACTTGATCATTTATTAAAGGTATTTTTAACAAGTCACTTTTTTTCACTTATGCCTCTTTCTACAAAAACTTTGGTGACAATTTATCTTATTATAAAATCTCTAATGCTGTAAAATTTGTTCATATACCCTCATTAACTTTCATACTTAGATCCTTGCCTACCATGCCTCCATGCTGTAGGAACCTCCATCGGACCTATATCTCTCTAGTGTACTTGCACGCTGTATACTTCATCACCGGCGTCCCTCAATTCAAACTGCGCATGCGCCAATATCGTCACTTCCGCCCTTCTGATTCTGCTTCCGCCAGGTCTAGTCCTATTGTCATGCACCGGTATTCCCGATCACATGACCAGGTTTCTTCAGTGACGCACTGCCACCTGACCATAAATTGCTATGCTACAGGACGCTGAACGCTGGCGATGTGAGATTCTTATGCAGCCTCTGGATGGAATCCCTCAGAAACGTAATGAGGGCGGTCCGGAGCATACCAGAAAGATGTCATTTATTACCATATGTTTTAATTATATGTTTCTAGTACTATCGACGGAGCGCTACAACTTAGGGATCACTGGTGTCATTAAAGGTCCATTTTTCAATTTTTATCATAATCCATTTACCAGAGTGAATTTCATGGTGTTAATTAAATGGCTGTTTAGCTTATCCTCCACCATTCATCACATGGCTGGTGTATAGACCATATGCACAAGGGGGGTCAGCCCCCAGTCCACATGATCATCCAGTCCTATATTAACATTCATTCTTAGGGGATTAGGGGGAATGGGGGGCTACACTCCAATGACTGGATGAGCCTTGTCCTTTACCCCTTTTCCCTTTCTTTTAAGTTATTTATGGATAGATCTGCCTTTTCATTATCTAGCTCAGTCACCATATCACTCCATTGTCATTTCTTTTATCCCTAAGATAACATCAGTGAATCCCGATGTTTGCAGACCCCAGTCATTAAATCCAATATTTCTGGTACATACCAGGACAGCCCCACATCACCTTCCAGAGGCTCCCATAATAAGGTAACTTACTCCACTAGTAAACTACAATTCTCTTTTTTGGAATGTTATAAAGTCCAGATACAGTTCTCCCACTCCCATTCCCCCTAATCCCCTAAGAATGAATGTTAATATAGGACTGGATGATCATGTGGACTGGGGGCTGACCCCCTTGTGCATATGGTCTATACACCAGCCATGTGATGAATGGTGGAGGATAAGCTAAACAGTCATTTAACCACCTCAGCCCCCTTAGCTTAAACACCCTTAATGACCAGGCCACTTTTTACACTTCTGCACTACACTACTTTCACCGTTTATTGCTCGGTCATGCAACTTACCATCCAAATGAATTTTACCTCCTTTTCTTTTCACTAATAGAGCTTTCATTTGGTGGTATTTCATTGCTGCTGACATTTTTACTTTTTTTGTTATTAATCAAAATTTAACGATTTTTTTGCCAAAAAATGAAATTTTTCACTTTCAGTTGTAAAATTTTTTAAAAAAAACGACATCCATATATAAATTTTTCTCTAAATTTATTGTTCTACATGTCTTTGATAAAAAAAAAATGTTTGGGTAAAAAAAAAAATGGTTTGGGTAAAAGTTATAGGGTTTACAAACTATGGTACAAAAATGTGAATTTCTGCTTTTTAAAGCAGCTCTGACTTTCTGAGCACCTGTCATGTTTCCTGAGGTTCTACAATGCCCAGACAGTAGAAAAACCTCACAAATGACCCCATTTTGGAAAGTAGACACCCTAAGGTATTCGCTGATGGGCATAGTGAGTTCATAGAACTTTTTATTTTTTGTCACAAGTTAGCGGAAAATGATGATTTTTTTTTCCTTGCAAAGTCTCATATTCCACTAACTTGTGACAAAAAATAGAAACTTCCATGAACTCACTATGCCTATCACGAAATACCTTGGGGTGTCTTCTTTCCAAAATGGGGTCACTTGTGGGGTAGTTATACTGCCCTGGCATTCTAGGGGTCCTAATGTCTGGTAAGTAGTTTGAAATCAAAATCTGTAAAAAATGGCCGGTGAAATCCTAAAGGTGCTCTTTGGAATGTGGGCCCATTTGCCCACCTAGGCTGCAAAAAAGTGTCACACATCTGGTATTGCCGTACTCAGGAGAAGTTGGGCAATGTGTTTTGGGGTCTCATTTTACATATACCCATGCTGGGTGAGAGAAATATCTTGGCAAAAGACAACTTTTCCCATTTTTTTTATACAAAGTTGGCATTTGACCGAGATTTTTATCTCACCCAGCATGGGTATATGTAAAATGACACCCCAAAACACATTGCCCAACTTCTCCTGAGTACGGCAATACCTGATGTGTGACACTTTTTTGCAGCCTAGGTGGGCAAAGGGGCCTACATTCCAAAGAGCACCTTTCGGATTTCACCGGCCATTTTTTACAGATTTTGATTTCAAACTACTTACCACACATTAGGGCCCCTAGAATGCCAGGGCAGTATAACTACCCCACAAGTGACCCCATTTTGGAAAGAAGACATCCCAAGGTATTTCGTGATGGGCATAGTGAGTTCATGGAAGTTTTTATTTTTTGTCACAAGTTAGTGGAATATAAGACTTTGTAAGAAAAAATAAAATAAAATAAAAATCATCATTTTCCGCTAACTTGTGACAAAAAATAAAAAATTCTAGGAACTTGCCATGCCCCTCACGGAATACCTTGGGGTGTCTTCTTTCCAAAATGGGGTCACTTGTGGGGTAGTTATACTGCCCTGGCATTTTAGGGGCCCAGATGCGTGAGAAGTAGTTTGAAATCAAAATCTGTAAAAAAATGCCCTGTGAAATCCGAAAGGTGCTCTTTGGAATGTGGGCCCCTTTGCCCACCTAGGCTGCAAAAAAGTGTCACACATGTGGTATTGCCGTACTCAGGAGAAGTTGGGGAATGTGTTTTGGGGTGTCATTTTACATATACCCATGCTGGGTGAGATAAATATCTTGGCAAAAGACAACTTTTCCCATTTTTTTATACAAAGTTGGCATTTGACTAAGATATTTATCTCACCCAGCATGGGTATATGTAAAATGACACCCCAAAACACATTCCCCAACTTCTCCTGAGTACGGCGATACCACATGTGTGACACTTTTTTGCAGCCTAGATGCGCAAAGGTGTCCAAATTCCTTTTAGGAGGGCATTTTTAGACATTTGGATCCCAGACTTCTTCTCATGCTTTAGGGCCCCTAAAAAGCCAGGGCAGTATAAATACCCCACATGTGACCCCATTTTGGAAAGAAGACACCCCAAGGTATTCAATGAGGAGCATGCCGAGTTCATAG
Organism: Bufo bufo; assembly: GCF_905171765.1. Lineage (NCBI taxonomy): Eukaryota > Metazoa > Chordata > Amphibia > Anura > Bufonidae > Bufo > Bufo bufo. Next base: position 475,041,414 of record NC_053392.1, on the reverse strand, counting down.
AAAAAATAATAATTTTGGCACAAGTTAGCGGAAATTGATATATTTTTTTTTCTCACAAAGTCTCCCTTTCCGCTAACTTGAGACAAAAATTTCAATCTTTCATGGACTCAATATGCCCCTCAGCGAATACCTTGGGGTGTCTTCTTTCCAAAATGGTGTTATTTGTGGGGTGTTTGTACTGCACTGGCATTTGAGGGTCACCGCAATCATTACATGTATGGCCAGCATTAGGAGTTTCTGCTATTCTCCTTATATTGAGCATACGGGTAATGAGATTTTTTTTTTTCGTTCAGCCTCTGGGCTGAAAGAAAAAATGAACGGCACACATTTCTTCATTTGCATCGATCAATGTGGATGAAAAAATCTCTGCCCAAAAAAAAAAGGAGGGGAAAGGCGTCTGCCAGGACATAGGAGCTCCGCCCAACATCCATACCCACTTAGCCCGTATGCCCTGGCAAACCCGATTTCTCCATTCACATCAATCGATGTGGATGAATAAATCATTGCCGGGAATTTTTTTTTTTTTTATATATATATACAAAGTGTTTGCCAAAGCATATGAACACCGCCGCCTCCTCAGCTCATATGCCTCGGCAAACGTATCTTTTACTGCAGAGGAGAAATCTCGTCTTGCAGCGCCGCATACACCGACTTGTGTGTAATCTGACAGCAGTGCAATGCTTCTGTCAGAATGCACATCAGTGCTGCAGCTAGTCGATCGGTTGTTCCACCTGGAAGGTAAAAAAAACTAAACAAAAAAGAAAAAAACAGGCCGCAACGCAATAAATTTTATTAACTTTATAATAACTTTTGAACAGAACATATAAACTTTATTTAACTTTTTGAACTGAAAGTTAACTTTTTTGCTTACTGGTGTTTTTTGTTTTTTTTTACCTTTTATAGGACAAACCTCTCATTCCCCATGGGACAATGTGCAAAGCGCAAATCGCCCAAAGATGTGGCGAAGTACATTATGCACTTTATCCCAGGTGAAAGGAGAGGTTTTCAGCAGCTGTGAGTGAAAGGGCCCTAATAGCCCTGTGTACCTGTCCTGTGAGATGCAATCCCTATGCTAAGTGTACCTGTGTGTGGTACTTCCGGAAACACTCTCCAAAGCATAGGGCAGGGTGGTCAGGACAGTCAGGACAGAAATAGCGGGTGTCACGCCTTATTCCACTCCTGCTACAGACACAACATTTTTTTCGGGGTGACGGTTGGGTTGAGGTATCGGCAACGACACTAGGGAAATGTCGCTCGTGTAGACGGCTAACTACACTGGTGGATGGGGCCACGGAACCTCCTGGATACAGGAGGTTCTTGATGATCTCTTCCTGAAATTTGAGGAAGGATCGTGTTCTCCCAGCCTTACTGTAGAGAACAAAACTATTATATGCAGCCAATTGAATTAAATATACAGACACCTTCTTATACCAGCGTCTGGTGCGTCGGGAAACTAAATACGGAGACAACATCTGGTCATTGAAGTCCACCCCTCCCATGAGCAAATTATAGTCGTGGACACAGAGGGGCTTTTCAATGACACTGGTTGCTCGCTCAATTTGTATTGTCGTGTCTGGGTGAATGGAGGAGAGCATGTAAACGTCACGCTTGTCTCTCCATTTCACCGCGAGCAGTTCTTCGTTACACAAGGCAGCCCTCTCCCCCCTTGCAAGACGGGTGGTAACGAGCCGTTGGGGGAAGCCCGCGTGACTAGTTCGCGCGGTGCCACAGCAGCCAATCTGTTCTAGGAACAAATGCCTGAAGAGGGCCACACTTGTGTAGAAATTGTCCACATAAAGATGGTACCCCTTGCCAAATAAGGGTGACACCAAGTCCCAGACTGTCTTCCCACTGCTCCCCAGGTAGTCAGGGCAACTGACCGGCTCCAGGGTCTGATCTTTTCCCTCATAGATCCGAAATTTGTGGGTATAGCCTGTGGCCCTTTCACAGAGCTTATACAATTTGACCCCATACCGGGCGCGCTTGCTTGGGATGTATTGTTTGAAGCCAAGGCGCCCGGTAAAATGTATTAGGGACTCGTCTACGCAGATGTTTTGCTCAGGGGTATACAAATCTGCAAATTTCTGGTTGAAGTGGTCTATGAGCGGCTGAATTTTGTGGAGCCGGTCAAAAGCTGGGTGGCCTCTGGGACGGGAGGAGGTGTTGTCGCTAAAGTGCAGGAAACGCAGGATGGCCTCAAATCGTGCCCTGGACATAGCAGCAGAGAACATGGGCATGTGATGAATCAGGTTCGTGGACCAATATGACCGCAATTCATGCTTTTTGGTTAGACCCATGTTGAGGAGAAGGCCCAGAATTTTTTTTAATTCGGAAACTTGGACTGGTTTCCACCGGAAAGGCTAGGCATAAAAGCTTCCCGGGTTGGCGGATATAAATTGAGTGGCATACCGATTTGTTTCTGCCACGACTAAGTCCAAGAGCTCCGCAGTCAAGAACAGCTCAAAAAATCCCAGGGCCGAACCGATCTGAGCTGTCTCAACCCGAACTCCAGACTGGGCGGTGAAAGGGGGAACTAATGGTGCGGCTGAAGTTGGGGACTGCCAATCAGGATTTGCCAGCACCTCGGGGACTCTAGGGGGTCTACGGGCCTGTCTGTGCGATGGCTGCGACGGGGTAACTATTGCACGTGCCACCGTACCAGCTTCAACTGCCCTTCTGGTGCTCGCCACTTCACCATGTTGTACGGCAGTGCTGGTACTAGGTCCAGGGAGGGCTGCGCTGCTGGTGTATGCCTCACCACGTGATCCGACACCGCCAGCCCCACTCTGCTGCTCTTGAAGCGGATCCTGCACAACCTGTGGTCTAGCGACACGGCGCCGGGTACGCCTGGTGCTATCAGGGACCTCAACCTCCTCGTCCGAACTTTGGGTCAGACTGCCACTGCTTTCTACAGGTTCATATTCTGACCCGCTAGATTCGTCAGATGAGGGTTCCCATTCCTCATCCGACTGGGTCAGAAGCCTGTAGGTCTCTTCAGAAGAATACCCCCTGTTTGACATTTGGACTACTAAATTTAGGGGTATTCCCTGAGACTACCCAAGAAAAAAAGCAAGCCTGTCTTACAAATGGGAGGCTAGCGAAGTACCGGAGGCCGCTGCGATTGATAAAAAATATCAAAACTGATTTTTTTTATCGCCGCAGCGCTTGGAAAGTGATTGTGCAGTGATCAAAAAAAATATATAATTTTGTCACTGCGGCGGGGCGGGCGTGGGTGAACACACGTGTGGGCGACCGTTCAGGCCTGATCGGGCAAACACTGCGTTTTGGGTGGAGGGCGAGCTAAGGTGACACTAATACTATTATAGATCTGACACTTACAGATACTATAAAAGTACAAATGCTGATTAGCGATACGCTAATCAGCGAATAAGTGACTGCGGTGCGGTGGGCTGGGCGCTAACTGACGCTAAACTACCTAACCAAGGGACCTAAACTATCCTAAAACCTAACAGTCAATACTAGTGAAAAAAAAAAGTGACAGTTTACACTGATCACTTTTTTCCTTTTACTAGGTGATTGACAGGGGCGATCAAGGGGTGATCAAGGGGTTAATTGGGGTGATGGGGGGTGATCTGGGGCTAAGTGTAGTGTTGGTGGGTACTCACAGTGATGTCTGCTCCTCTTCTGGAACCAACCGACGAAAAGGACCAGCAGAGGAGCAGAGAAGCCATTTAACACATCATATTTACAAATATAATGTGTTAACTGGCTTCTGATTCGTTTTTTAAAAATCAGCTTGCCAGCCACGATCATTGGCTGGCAAGCTGATGACGTGACCCCCCTCTAACTTTTGCTGGCCCGCGATGCGCATGCGCGGGCTGGCTAAGCGCGTCATCTCGCGTCTCGCGAGATGACGCGTATATGCGTGACTGTGCCTGCAGCTGCCGCCTCCGGAACGCGATCCTGCGTTAGGCGGTCCGGAGGCGGTTAATTAACACCATGAAATTCACTCTGGTAAATGGATTATGATGGGGGGGCGTGGCCTGACCGGCATGGAGTGAGGACGCTGGTCGCTTCAGCTCCGATTCTATCCTGTTTGTATCCTGACCATCCGCTCTGATAAACTTTGAACTTCTGCCTAAAGACCCTCAGTGAGCCTCTGTGAGTGCCCCCCATAAGTTTTACCTGTCCCGGTGCCCTGCGGTGACTGCCGGATAAAAAGCCCTGGGACTGGGCCTACTTACCAGACGGCACTACCTGACGCCATCCCTGCCTGCTGGCCGGATCGATCGGTGGGGGAGCCGGTGAGAGGGGATTCTCTGCCATACTTACCTACACCGGAGGCCAAGCGGGATCTGAAACTTTAATCCGGTGGGTTCTTTTCACTCCTTCCTTGGCCGGACGGCGAACCTGTGACCCCGGGGCGTCGGACGCTGCGGGCGCCATATTGGCTGCAGCACTGCAGGCGGCTATACCTCTCCCCCTGTAGACCGTTACCCAGGTAGAGAACTTTTTCATCTACTCTGCCATTATAGAGATTCACCTGGGGCGGTGTGACGCTGGTTGGGGACACTGTGTCTGCGTTATCCTCAGCCGAAGAGAGATTTGACACTTATAATTAGCCACAAGCGTTGGTTGCTGAAGTTTTTATGGGCCGAAAAACGGGCACCTCAGGGCCTGCTATCCCTCCTAAATTGATGCTTGACAACATGAGCCAGACAGATGGCCACAACCCTGGGGCTTCTTCTGAACGTCCGGAGGTGGACCTTGCAAAAGTCATGGCAGCCATTACTAACTGCCAAACGACACTCACGGTCAAAATTGATCATGTACAGGCCGACCTAACTCTCCTCAGGCATGATATTGATAAGATCCGTGAGAGGACAACTGAGGTGGAGAGGAGGCTGGGAGAGGTGGAAGATACGGTCCAACGTGAGGATTCGGTGGTCCGTGATTTGCAAAACCAAGTTAAAACCCTGGCGGCAAAAATGGAGGACGCTGAAAATCGAAACAGGAGAAATAATATTAGGATTATGGGCTTACCGGAGAGGGCAGAGGGCCCTTCCCCTGAGGAATTTACGGAGCGTCTCATCAAGCAACTCCTGAACCCAATTACCCTCTCGGGGACGTTTGCAGTGGAGAGGGCGCACGGGATATGCACCCTGATATTCGACAATACTCTTGCTATTCGGCTTCCTATGCAGCACTCTCCCGGATTGATTTAGCATTTCTCAGTAGGGAGCTGCTGCCCTCACTGGTAGCCACGGAATACTTGCCAAGAGGCATTTCTGACCATGCCCCCCTGTTGGTGGTTCTGAGACAGCCGCTTGCACCTGCTGAAAGGCAATGGAGACTGAATAGCAAATGGCTTGAGGTGCTGCCGGTGGTTTGGGCGGTGCAGCAGGGGATGAAAGATTATTGGGAACTTAATGAGGGCTCTGCTAACCCTTTGGTGGAGTGGGAGGCATTTAAAGTTGTCCTGCGTGGTACACTGATTCAGGCAATTGCTTCTTACAGAAAAGAGCTGAGCGCCACCAGAATTAAACTAGAAAACGAGGTAGTAGATAAGGAGCAGGCTTTCATCGCAGATCCTAATGATGTGAACCGTATTTCATGGGACGAGGCACAGAGGAAACTTACCTTGCATCTCACTGAGTACACCCAGAAGAGGTTGCTATTCCAGAGGCGCCTGGTCTTTGCAGATGGCGACAAAAATGGGAGAGCCTTGGCTTTCCTGGCTAAGACTGAGACGCAGCAGACGGTAGTCCCGCACATTACCTGCGGGGATGGCTTGAAGGTATATCGACCCGAGGACATTTGTGAACAGTTCGTTCAGTTTTATACTGACCTATACAGTTCTAAATCCACCTCCTCCCCAGATGGGATCCGTTCATTCCTTCAATCCATCCCACTTTCTCCTTTGGCTGCGGCTGATAATAGATATCTAGGGAGACCTATTGATGTTGGAGAGGTGAGGGCAGCAATCGAGGACATGGCTCCTGGGAAGTCACCTGGACCGGACGGCTTCCCGATTGAATGGTACAGGTTAGACGTTAATTTACAATCTACACGTTTACTCAGACTTTTTGAGTATGCATGTGAATCCGGGAAGTTGCCTTCTTCCTTTGGGGAAGCGACTGTCGTTGTAATTCACAAAGTCGGGAAGCCTCCGGATCAGTGTGCATCATACAGGCCGATTTCCCTCCTAATTACGGACGCGAAAATCTTGGCTAAAGTCCTGGCTAGGCGTCTTGGCGAGGTGATACTGTCCGTTATTGACCCTGATCAATCTGGTTTTATGCCCGGGAAGACGACTGATATAAATCTTAGGAGATTATTCACCAATTTACAGGTCAGGCACGATAATGCGGGTTCAAGAGTCTTGGCGTCCCTGGATAACGAGAAGGCCTTTGACTCTGTGGAGTGGCATTTTATTTGGGAAACAATGTTCTGTCTTGGTTTTCCTTCCTCCTTTGTCAAGTGGGTCCAATTGTTATACCAGACACCTATAGCACAGATTAGAGTGAATGGAGTCATATCCCGGCCCTTCAGGTTGTATAGAGGCACTAGACAAGGGTGCCCTTTGTCCCCATTGTTGTTCGCCCTGATAATGGAACCCTTGACACAATTAATCAATAACAGCTCTTTGATAGAGGGGTGGACGGTAGCGGGGATTCAGGAGAAGGTATCATTATACGCGGATGACCTGTTAGTCTACTTGGCGGACCCTGGCCCCTCCTTAGAAACCCTGCTGGATGTAGTGGATGGATATGGGAAATATTCGGGTTTACGGGTTAATTGGGCCAAGTCTAGTTTATGTATAATAGATGCAGATGAAGATGTGGATATTTCCCCGATATCTCCCCTGAGAGTTGTAGATAATTTTCTTTACTTAGGGATACATATCCATAGGGACCCCAGACAGTTTTGTCAATTGAACTTGAGGCCCACCATGGAATATGTCACGCGTAAGCTGGAAGCCTGGGAAAATCTTCCGCTGACTTTGGTGGGGAGAATTAATATTATCAAGATGGTGCTACTACCCAAACTTCTGTATATTTATAGAGCAGCCCCAGTGAGGATCCCTAAGTCCCATTTTGATATTTTAGATAGATCCTTTTCCCGTTTCTTGAGGCTCCATCGGTCCCCCAGACTTGCGAGAAAGACGCTGAAGGCCTCCTACATTCAGGGGGGCTTGCAGCTACCAGATATGTATATTTATTATATAGCCACGCGCCTAATGTATGCATCTTGGTGGATTAGGGCAGATGCCAATAACCCTGCGGTGGTACTAGAGGCGGCGCTGGCTGGTTCATATGAAGCTCTAACTAATCTGGTATACAGGGGGGGGGGAAACCCGTAGGACTGGGGACTTATACGGACTCTATGGTAACAGTTAGCGAGGCTTGGGTGAGGTTTGTGGAGATACATACAGAAATTCTGGAGGGTGACACCTGGTCCCCCTATATCCCACTATGGCGTAACAAGCTTCTCCCAGAGCTCTTGCATCTTCCTGACTTTGAATTCTGGCCTAGGAAGGGTCTTAAATATCTAACACAATTGTTTTAGGATGGGACCTTCCGTTCCTTTGAGAGCCTGCGAGCTGAGTTCCAGTTGCCCCAGACGAGTTTTTACCGCTTCCTCCAACTGAGACATGTCTGCGAGAAACAATTTAGAGCCCTATCCCTAAATTTAGAGTGCGGCCCATTAGAGTCAGTAGCTAGGAGAAAAATCCCTTGCAAACCTATCTCCTCCTTTTATGTTGAAATTGTTAAAATGCAAGAATCTCCTATTAGGCGTTCCTTTGCTAAATGGGCTGAGGATATTCCAGAATTGGAGGATTCTCATTTGGAGGAGTGGCGTCTGAGATGGAGGACGTCGGTTATAAGTGCGAGAGATCAGCTCATCCAAGTGAAGTGGATGCACAGAGTGTACTTGACCCCACTGCGTCTCTATCAGATGCGACAATTACCGAGTCCGGGATGTGATAGATGTGGAGAGGCGAGGGGCTCTTTCTTCCATATGGTGTGGCTATGCCCGGTGATAAAGACATACTGGAAGGGAATTTGTAATTTTATCAATGTTAGGTTAGGGCTCCCAGGGATTTGTAATCCTGTAATATGCCTACTAGGGTTAGTTTCTGATGCCACTCCTTCCAAATATAATAGAATACTGTTAAGATTGTTGATGTTTTATGGGAGGAAAAATATACTTTTGAACTGGAAACCGCCCAAGTGTCCTACAGTGGGCCAATGGGTACTCCTTATAAATAATGACCTGCAAATGTATAAATTGACATACGAGGCAAGGGGATTGACTGATCGATTTGATGATATCTGGGGCCTTTGGGTCCAGGCTGAAGGCACGACTTAAGTCATTGACGGTGGCAAATGTATCACCCATTGTATGTATGTGTGAGTGTATGGGATTGAGTAAGTTCTAGAAGCTTCTTAGAGACAACAGTGACTCTTTGTACTAAAGTCATTTATATGTCTTTTATGGTCAAGATATACGTTAATAATGGACTTGCTGATGTGACTGTTGTATCATGGAAGATTGTTTCTTCTTTGTTCTCCCCATGGGAGTGTTGTATTTTTATGCAAAATGTTAAATAAACACTATTAAAAAAAAAAAAAAAAAAATGGATTATGATAAAAATTGAAAAATGGACCCTTAATGACACCAGTGATCCCTAAGTTGTAGCGCTCTGTCGATAGTACTAGAAACACATAATTAAAACATATGGTAATAAATGACATCTTTCTGGTATGCTCCGGACCGCCCTCATTACGTTTCTGAGGGATTCCATCCAGAGGCCGCATAAGAATGTCACATCGCCAGTGTTCAGCGTCCTGTAGCATAGCAATTTATGGTCAGGTGGCAGTGTGTCACTGAAGAAACCTGGTCATGTGATCGGGAATACCGGTGCATGACAATAGGACTAGACCTGGCAGAAGCAGAATCAGAAGGGCGGAAGTGACGATATTGGCGCATGCGCAGTTTGAATTGAGGGACACCGGTGATGAAGTATACAGCGTGCAAGTACACTAGAGAGATGCAGGTCCGATGGAGGCTCCTACAGCATAGAGGCATGGTAGGCAAGGATCTAAGTATGAAAGTTAATGAGGGTATATGCTTGGAGAATTGTAGGATGTACACAGGGGGTTAATAGGTAGGGCCAAGCAGTAACCAATGCGAGGCCAAGGGGAGGTATTTAAATGTTCACTATGCTATTGTTGTATTCTGCTTGATAAAGACCGTCTGGTCGAAACGTCGCTACAAAAGGTGAAATAAAGGAATTGAAATCGATCCATTGGAGTGCCGTGGCTTCTTTATCTGTTGCTGAAAACTACGGGAACCCTCGGACCGGGATCCAACGCTGCAGGCACCACCACATACTGGAATACTGATATAACAGTGAGTAGTGCTGGCTTATTACTATATTGTACTCCTCCTCTCAGTCACAGCAGGATGACATGGAGGTGACATCAGAGGCCGACACCGTACCATGGAGCCAGGGGTCTCTGTGTTCCTCCTGATCCTCCTCCTTGTAGCCCCAAAGGAGGATTTCAGTGGAGTCCTCTTCACAACTCCATGTGCCCAGCAATCCGATGGTATGTAGGCTTAATTTCCATCTGCCAAGTTGCTGGCGCTGCTGCCTTTAGGGAGCTAATAGTGTGCGCTTAGCCTCACTGGAAGATTCCTAGCCGGCATTATCCTGCCTTGTACTCTCATGTGGCGGACAATGTGGGCCACTCAATGCCATTCTCACTTTGTGGCAAGGTTCACAAAATGGTGGACACCTGCCGCTGCTCTTATGGGCAGGGACAGTACCTGTCTTTCACAGTCCACTGGGTCAATGTTTTTTTCCGCAACGGAGAGGCAGCACCCCAACAATGAGGCCAGGTCCTTTTGACCTCCCCATGAATGTGTTGACTTGGCTCCCACACCAGGCACTTATTCGCCTCCTCCATGGACACATTCCCTACAGCAGCAGGGCACAGGGTCACTTGCACTAACCCTCCTTCCTATCACGTTTCAAGTCAAGCGCTGCCATGCCATATTGGAGCTGATCGGCCTGGGCGGGAGTAGCCAAACAGGCAAGCAGTTGCTCAAGTACACTGGGTTGCACTAGGTGCTGGCAAAGTTCAGGGGACTGTCCAAGCACTTTAGCCACTCTTACTTGGTGAGGGACACTCTCCTGGACCTGCAGTAACAGAATGGCCTGTCGCTACATCGCCGAATCTGTGACGTGCCAACTCACTGGAAATCAACATTGCACCTGCTCCAGTATCTGTACAAGCAGCAGAAAGCCTTGAACAATTTTGTCATTTACTAGACAGCCTCAGCAGTAGGGAGCATGTATTGCTTTGAGGTCAGGCAGTGGCAGCTCATCCGAGACACCTGTCAGGTGCTGAAGCCCTTCAAAGAGGCCACAAAGTTTGTCAGCAGGGACAACTACGGCATGAACAATGTCATCCATCTGATATTTATCGTAGAACAGATGCTGACCATCATGCAGCAGGGGACCACAGCGGAAGAAGGGCAGCTGATGCATCTTTCTGTCAGCATACAGCTGTTGAGGTCACACAAAAGGGAATCTGCCATGGAGAAGGAGCTGCCACTGCAAGAGGAGGAGTTGGAGGAGCAAGAGGACGATCATGAGGGGGGTGAACCAGGAAAGAACTGACTCCTCGGGCACTCGTGTCAGAATGGCGACCTGTATGCACACTTGCTTACATAGTGACAGGCGTATCGTTGACATCAAACAGTCTGATTACTGAATAGCCATGCTTTGACACCCAAACAGACCAAGTTGTCCTCTGCCAGTGTACAAAATATCACTTTTGTCAAAATGAACCAAGCCTGGATTCAGGAGGATGAGGCTGATGAATATATCTGGCCTTGCTGGAGGTGCCCCATCTTGTCACTGTTGCCATCTGCCTGCCTGCCTCCATCATGCCACTGCTGCGACCTGCCAACCATCGCATTCTATGCTGCTGCTGCCTCTATCATGCCACCTCTACCATCATGCCACTGCTGCGACCTGCCAACCATCGCATTCTATGCAGCTTCTGCTGCCTCTATCATGCCGCCTCTACCATCATGCAACTGCTGCGACTTGCCAACCATCCTGTTCTGTACAGTTGCTGCTGCTGCCTCAATCAAGCCACCGCCACTTACAAGACAACTAACTGTTGCACCTCAAACTGCCCATGAAATACGCCTAATATAGGCGTATTTTAGCTTCGCAAATGACCACCATTGTGCTCTGTCTATCTTGCATATACATGCACCCAACCCATTTGGAAATGGTGAGTTAGCTGCTGTAAGAATAACTTTTTGGGAAGGCATTATGGCAGTATCCAAAATTGCAAAATGGCTTTCTGCTGCCACTAGACAATGGGCCAGATTTATCATTAGCTCAAGTCAGAATAATGGAGTGAAAAAGTTGCATAAAAATGCGCAAACGCTAAAACTGCGCACAAATTTGCGTGGGCGTGTTTTCTGATGTAAATGAATCTCTAGGCAGATTTACTATTGGGACTATTTTAAAAGTCGCAAAAAAGTCGCAATTTCACTCCAGTGAGGACCATGCTTATCTTATGAGACTTTTTAATAGAACATGCAACTTTTTCGGGAGGACGTGCGACTTTTGTAAAGCTGCTTACTGACAGATAAACTGCTACCGTCAAACCACATTTATTACAATCTTAAAGGGCCGATAATAAATCTGACTTAGCTAAAACTGACTTTAGCCATATGTGAAAGTGGAGTGAGCTGTCAGAGTAATGATAAATCTGGCCCAATGTGTTTTCTACTCTTCCTAGTGCAACGATATCCTGCTGGGTCCACCTAATCAAAGAATCACTTAAATCACTCAAAAGTAGTAAGATGATTTGGGCAAAGGTCTTAACCAGGGTTCAAAATCTCTGGACAGATGAGCATGACTGCAAACAATGGTAAGTATACATATTCTCTTGACTGCATTTAATTTGGTAATCTGGTATGGCTCCATCAAAGAGCCCCTATGAAGCGATATGTCAAATATGGACGTTCATTTCTGTAAATCTTACAGAAAGCAGAGTTTTGTTAGCTTAGTCAAGGGTTTGTAACAGCAGAAATACTTCCAATAAAGGTATGGATTTTGTCTAATGAATCAGACTAGTTGTTCTCTGATGTAGTCTAACCGATGGGTGAAACAGTTTATATAAGGCCTCACTGCAATTTGCGGTCCCCAATGCACAGGCAACATCCATGCGGATTCCGCAGACAGATCCAGACCCATTCAACTTGAATTGGTCCATGATCCGTCCGCACAGCAAAAAATAGAACTCCTTAGTTTCTGTGTCCCGTTCAGCACCACTGGGGCCTGTATATTGCTGAATTGCTGTTTGTGGGCCACAATAAGGGCCCGGCTGGCACACAGTCGTGTGGATGAGCCCTAACTGGGATATGTAACCTCTTGAGTAGTGTTGAGCGAACTTGTATTTTAAGTTCGGCGTCTAAAGTTCAGGTTCGGGTTATCGAAGTATCCCGTTATGGATTCTAAATTCCGTTATGGTCCATGGTAGCGGAATCCATAACGGGATACTTCGATAACCCGAACTTTAGACGCGGAACTTAAAACACAAGTTCGCTCAACACTACTCTTGAGGGCTCAGGATTCAAGTGGGCCTCATGCAGATCACTATTCAAGCCCCCAAAGGAAAACTTTGATAACAGAACTACATGCCTATAAATATGCATAATGAGGTACAGGTATTATTGGCACTGCTTCCTATGTTCCTAAATGGTGATTAAAAAACACAAACAAAAAAAATTAACCAGAGTTAAGACTGGTTAAATATCCTTTTATGCCAAAAAGAAAAAGGTGCCTCTGGCTTGAACCAGTTGAAATGTTGGATTATGTACAAACGTTAAATGTAATGAAATGTGATTCTGGTCGCCAATTCACGGGCAACATCTGTGCAGTTTCCGCAGATGGATGCAGACCCTTTCAACTTGAATGGGCTCTTGATCCGTCTGCACCTCAAAAAAATAAAACATGTTATATTTTTCAGCGCTGCAGAGGTACGGAAAATAAAAACCCACAGAAGCACTCCGTAGTGCTTCCTTGGGGTTTACGCACCGCTCCTTTCGGATTGCATACCCATTCATCATGATGCAGTGGACAAACAGCTGAGGGCTCGTATGTTGTGGACCAATATGGACCTGGTCAGCACGTGTGCATGAGCCCGAAGCCTGTAGATGACATTAACAGGCTGCCGTAAATCTGCACCAAATTTATCACAGTGGCTCAGGCTGGATGATGTATTCGATCTTTACCTATATAACCTATATCTATTTGTTGGCTTAGTCTGGAACAGAATTTTATGCCACAACATCTTAGGCCACGTCCCTTTCATTTGAAAACCTACCTGCGCCAATTTGTGACACTTTTTAGACAGACACATTAGTAAATCTGGGCCATAGATCCAAAACTCTATTACGATGTTTAAGGTAGACAGATTAATATTGTATTGTATTTTAACTTATGAATACCAGACTGCTGAGAGGTTTAAAAAAATATTAGGTAATTAACCACTTCCCATCTGGGCCATTTGCCCCCTTCCTGACCAGGCCTAATTTAGCAAAACTGACATATCTCACTTTATGTGGTAATAACTTTGGAACGCCTTTACTTATCCAAGTCATTCAGAGACTGTTTTCTCATGACACATTGTACTTCATTATAGTCATAAATTTGAGTCAATATATTTCACCTTTATTTATGAAAAAATCCCAAATTTACCCAAAAAATTAAAAAATTCGCAATTTTCTAAATTTCCATTTCTCTGCTTTTAAAACAGAAAGTGATACCTCATAAAATATTTATTATTTAACATTCCCCATATGTCTACTTTATGTTGGCATCATTTTGGAAATGTCATTTTATTTTTTTAGGATGTTAGAAGGCTTAGAAGTTTAGAAGCAATTCTTAAGGACCAGTTCAGGTCTGAAGTCACTTTGTGGGGCCTACATAGTGGATACCCCCATAAATGACCCCATTGTAGAAACTACGCCCCTCAAGTTACTTAAAACCGATTTGAAAAACTTTGTTAACCCTTCAGGCGTTCCACAAGAACTAAAGGGAAATGGAAATCAAATTTTAAAATTTCACTTTTTTGGCAGATTTTCCATTTTAATCCATTTTTTTCTTTAACACATCAATGGTTAACAGCCAAACAAAACTCAATATTTATTACCCAGATTCTGCGGTTTACAGAAACACCCCACATGTGGTCATAAACTGCTGTATGGGCACACGGCAGGGCGCAGAAGAAAAGGAACTCCACATGGTTTTTAGATGCCATGTCCCATTTGATGCACCCTTACAGTAGAAACTCTCAAGAAGTGATCCCATTTTGGAAACTAGGGGATAAGGTGCCAGTTTTATTGGTACTATTTTTGGGTACATATGATTTTTTAATCATTCATTATAACACTTTATGGGGCAAGGTGACCAAAAAATTGGTTGTTTTAGCACAGTTTTTATTTATTTATTTTTACAGCGTTCACCTGAGGGGTTCGGTCAAGTGACATTTTTATAGAGCAGATTGTTATGGACGTGGTGATACCTAATATGTAAGTTTTACACAATAATAGCATTTTTAAAATAAAAAAATTATGTTTTAATGTGTCCATGTTCTGAGAGCTATAGTTTTTTTTTATTTTTTGAGAGATTTTCTTATGTAGGAGCTCATTTTTTGCGGGATGAGGTGACGGTTTTATTGGTACCATTTTGTGGGACATACGCCTTTTTGATCACTTGGTGTTGCACTTTTTGTGATGTAAGGTGACAAAAATTGCTTCTTTTGACACAGTTTTTTTTTTTTACGGTGTTCACCCGAGGGGTTAGGTCATGTGATATTTTTATAGAGCTGGTTTTTACGGATGCGGCAATACCTAATATGTATACTTACATTTTTTTATTTCACTTTAACACAATAATAGCATTTTTGAAACCAAAAAAATGATGTTTTATTGTCTCCATGTTCTAAAAGCTATAGTTTTTTTTATTTTTTGAGAGATTTTCTTATGTAGGGGCAAATTTTTTGCGGGATGAGGTGACGGTTTTATTGGTACCATTTTGTGGGACATGCGCCTTTTTGATCATTTGGTGTTGCACTTTTTGTGATGTAAGGTGACAAAAATGGCTTTTTTTTATAGTTATTTTTTTTATTTTTTTATGGTGTTTATTGGACTGGGTCGATTATGTGATATATTTATAGAGCCGACCGTCACGGACGCGGCAATACCAAATATGTCTATTTTATTTTATTTTTGCTATTTTTAACATTTTTTTTTATTCCTCACTTGGGTAATTTTTTTTTTTTACATGTGAAACCTTTTTGTTTTTGTTTTTTTAACACTTTATTTTTTTTATTTTACACTTTTCGTCCCCCATAAGGTCATAGAAGACATCTGGGGGACATTTACTTCACTTTTTCTTTTTTTTTCACTGTTGATTTCTCCTGTAACTGGGGCTGACATAGTAGCCCCAGTTACAGGAGAAATACACCCCCCCCCCTTCCCCAGAAAGGCTGTACAGAGCAATACAGCGCTGTACAGCCTCAGTGCAGGGCTGATTGAGGTCTGTGAAAGAGGTCTGTGAAAGACCTCACACAGCTCCTGCACTCTCCGGTCCCGGCGATCACATGACCGCCGGGCCGGAACAGGAAGCGCACAGCGCTTCCTGCTCTGAATACACAGCGCTCGGTGAGCGCTGTGTATGCAGCGATCCAGAAGGTAGGGACAACTGGGCACTGTCCCTGCCTTTTCTCTGGGTTGCCCTGCTGTCACTGACAGCGGGCAACCCGATCAGCAGCTGCATGATTAGCATGCAGCTGCAGTTTCTGAACGGAAATTCTGGAACGTCCATTCAGAAATAGAGAACCACCTCCCGGACGTTTATAGTCAACGTGCGGACGGGAGGTGGTTAACCCCTTCCCTAAATGCACCATAATAGTATGTCACTGCCAGCAGCTTGTTATTGGGAGCTGTCATACCATTACAATGCAGGAGATGTGCCCGTGCCACCTGGAACTCTGCTCTCACTGCCGGATCACCATTAACTGACTGCAGCATGTAAGGCAGGTGGTCCACAGTCGATGGCCTGTGGGCCACATGTGGCCCGCACAACTATAGAATTTTCAGCCCCCGTTCTACTGGACAAGAGCACTGCTGATCGTCTACTTATGAAGTCAGCTGTGTTTCTTACTTCAGCGCCGTATGCATACGGTGCAGGATTAATGCTCCTGCTCTTGCAATTTAGCAGGAACAGGTCGGGTCCCGACTCTCCAGCTGTCAGTGACAGCCTGGCATCTTAAGGAGAAGAAATAAGTTGTTTATTGCTGCTTCTGCCTTCTTCTTTCTTCAGTGCATAGTGCTCAATGGGTGGTCAGTAAGAGGTTAAAACACTGTATTCAGTTCCCGCCTCTTCCAAGGTGACAAAAATTACACATGCAACCTAAAAAATAACGATAGAAAAGAATAACAGTTAAAATATTTAAAATAAACAATATTCAAGGAAGGCAGATCAAGAGGGTCACAAACATCCATACCCCCTCCCATAAGGGCATAACTGAAACTAAAGCACATAACTAAGATTTTCATTAAGGTCCCTAGGCGTGACAGTATAAATCATATACACAGTTGAGTCAAATCATTATTACTAGAGGTGGGACGAATCCAATTTTTTTCGAATCCAAATCCGAATCCAAATCCGAAAAGGTTCTCGAATATATCGAATCTTTCGAATCTCGAATCCTACGAATCCTGCACATAATTGTGTGAACGCACGGTGTAAGAAACAAAGTCAGACCGCGTCAGTTTGTCTGATCCTCCACCTCCCAGTCACAGTCGCACCCTATATGACCGCGATGACCCCTGCTATGACCCCTGCTCCTATCACTACAGAACATACAGGGTAATACAGCACCACATACCTTATACATCCAGTGACGTCTCCTTTGATGTAGATGTTCTCTTTCCTCATCTTCTCCTTTCAGACCTTCAGACCAGACACAATTTTTCGTCTCTGCAGTTTGACAAAAAAAAAAATCTTAGTTTACTACTTTTCCATCATCCTCCCATCTTCTGGACAAATCATCCTAACACCCCCAATACTGTTCCGCTGTGCTCCCCAATACTATACTGCAGAAACAGATAATACCCCTGATAATACTAGTACCACACAGAGCCCCCCATATAAAATACCCCTTCTTTGTGGCCTCAGTAGATGCCCCCATAGTGCCCCCCAATAATGTGCCAATAAGAAGTGGCCCCACAGTGCCACCCAATAATGTGCCAGTAAGCTTCCCCATAGATGCCCCCCTAATCATGTGCCAGTATCAAGTGCAGAGTGCCTCTCTCCTCCCCCCCCATGTGCCTGTATCATAGTGCCATCTCCCCCCCAATGTGCCAGTATTATAGTGCCATCTCCCCCCATAATGTGCCAGTATCATAGTGCCATCTCCCCCCATAATGTGCCAGTATCATAGTGCCATCTCCCCCCCCCAATGTGCCAGTATCATAGTGCCTCTCACCTCTCCCCCTGGCATCCACAGATCCCCCATCCTATAACAGTGCCACCCACAGACTCCCCATCCTATAACAGTGCCATCCACAGACCCCCACCCCATAATAGTGTCATCCACAGACCCCCCCCCCACCCCATAACAGTGCCATCCACAGACCCCCCCCCACCCCATAACAGTGCCATACACAGACCCCCGCACCCCATAACAGTGCCATCCACAGACCCCCCCACCCCATAACAGTGCCATCCACACCCCATAACAGTGCCATCCACAGACCCCCCACCCCATAACAGTGCCATCCACAGACCCCCCCACCCCATAACAGTACCATCCACAGACCTCCCCGCCACCCCTTAACAGTGTAATCCACAGACCCCCCATTGCCGCTCCAGTACAGTTATAAAGTGTGCAATTTAATTAATAATGAATGATTCATGCTGCCCCCTCTGTCTGTAGTACATTCAATATATCCTACTTACAGGGCTACTGACATCGTAATGCAGGCCGGCCGGGCAGACGAGCGGCAGAGTGACTGACTGACGTCACGTGTCTGCACCGCCTGCTTTATGAATGAAGCAGGCGGCGCAGGCAGGTGACGTCAGTCAGTCACTCTGCCGCTTGACTGCCCGGCCGGCCTGCATTACGATGTCAGTAGCCTTGTAAGTAGGATATATTGAATGTACTACAGACAGAGGGGGCAGCATGAATTATTATTAATAGAATTACACATTTTATAACTGTACTGGAGCGGAGGGGCCGGAGCACAGTGAACGCACCGGCCCCCAGCTCCTCCTCCCAGCAAGATTCAAGGGATTCGTGGATTCGACGAATCCCCCGTCCCATCTCTAATTATTACCCATACACGTCTTCCCTGGGGTGGATGAGATCTTTCAGCAAGACAAATCGACATGTCACATAACTGTAGCTAGAAATGTCTGACATTGGTTGGAAGATCATGACCAAAACTAGTACAACCCTGGCCCCCAACCAAGTACAACCCTGGCTCCCTAATTCCCCAGACTTGAACCCAATTGAGTATCCGTGGGATCACCTTGATTGTCATAGATTTTAATGTTTGTTCTATGGTTCCTCCACGCACATCCTCCTCCAGCAACTGTGGGATACACTGCAGTCAGCATGGCTCCAGAGTCCAGATACCTGTGACAACTTACCAGGACCTTGTTGAATCACTCCCAGCCCGTGCAGCTGCGGTCGGTGCTGAACATAGCGGTTGCTCTGGATATTAGTTGGTGGTTATAATAATGTGACTGTACTATGCAGATCTATTTTACTTCCCTTTTGGCCAGGATCTTTTTCCAATTCCCCAGTAGTTATTAAAACCTTACCAATACCTATAAACTTCAAAAGGGACTCCTTACACTCCTTGAAATGTCTCAGGATGGTCTTCAGTAGTGTTGATCGAGCACCATAGTGCTTGGGTGCTCGGGGGCTCAGGCCAAACACATGATGTATAATGGAAGTCAATGGGAGAACCCGAGCATTTAACCAGGCACCCCCTGCTCTGAAGAGGGGAGGGTGCCTGATTCATAGTAAAAGGTCAGATGAAAACACCACAAAAATGGTTTGGGAACAGCATGGGGAAGATGTCTGGATGCATCTTGGACTCCCAGGTTGCTGCTGGGAACGATGTTGTCCGAGTAGTACGCCACTTTTACAAACTGACAATAATATGCACAAAACCGAAGAAAAAATAGATTTTAGAGGAAAAATTGTTAGAAAACATTTTTTCCTGTATATTTATTTGTATATAAAGTGCAAGTGCTGCTAAAAATTACAAGGAAGAGGTACTCCGATACAACCTGTATATCACATAACGGAGGGCCTCATTCACATTGTGGTACAATTGTTCATGTAGTGGGACTCCTACACTCATAAAGCCTATGCACTAAGTGAAAGGGTTGCCAAAAAATACAAGGAACTGGCACTACAATACCCCCTTTGTTACACATAAAGGAGGGCATCATACACAGCCTTGAAAAATTATGATTGATGGCCTGCTGGTGACCCTCAAAAACATTTGGAGCAAGGGCCTGCTGATCTGACCATCTAAAACATTATGGGTGAGGGCCTGCTGCCGCTTTGGTGACTCTAGATAACCTGGGGCCAATCGCACGTCCCTGTGATGGCGACGTTACATTCGGATGTCTGGCCTATCAACTTTCAATGTTATTGTCAGCGCAAACCATGGTGACTACGGGTAACGGGGAATCAGGGTTCGATTCTGGAGAGGGAGCCTGAGAAACAGCTACGGCTACCACATCCAAGCAAGGCAGCATGCGCGCAAATTACCTAATAGGTATAATTAGGTGAGGGCCTGCAGGTGATCTGAACCCAGTAAAAGATTTTAGGTGCGGGCCTGCAGGTGAGCTGACCCTGTAAAAGATTTTAGGTGCAGGCCTGCTGGTAAGCTGACCCTCTAAAAGGTTGTAGGGAAGGGCCTGCAGGTGAGCTGACCCTCTAAAGCATTATATGGGAGGGCCTTCAGGTGAGCTTACCCTGTAAAAGATTTGAGGTGCGAGCCTGCTCGTGAGCTGACCCTGTAAATGATTTTAGGTGCGAGCCTTCTGGTCATCTTACCCTGTAAAAGATTTTAGATGCGGGCCTGCAGGTGAGCTGGCCCTCTAAAACATTATATGCGAGGGTCTTCAGGTTATCTGACCCTGTAAAACTTTATATGCGAGGGCCTGCTGACCCACTAAAAAAATTATATGCGAGAACCTGTTGGTGAGCTGACCCTGTAAAACATTAAATGTGAGGGCCTGCTGGTGAGCTGACCCTGTAAAACATTATATGCGAAGGGCATATATGCAAGGGCATTATATGCGACGAATAAGCATGTGTTGATATGATGGAAGAGAAGAAGGAGGATGAGAAAAGGAACATTCAAGCATATACCCTTGTTTGTGGTGGGAGAGGTGCATGGGAATACAGTGCATTCAGTACATTGTAAGCAACACATTTAAAGTGCCTTTATATTCATCAGCTTTCCGCTGGTGGAGTGGAGAAGTCATGGTCAATCCAGGCCTTGTTCATTTTTATAAGAGTCAACCTGTCAGCATTTTCAGCTGACAGGCTGATGCGCTTATCTCTTATAATGCCACCAGCAGCTCTAATTATATGCTCAGACAAAACTCCAAGGCGTAAAGTGCCAGTTCGTGCCACGTGTCCAGCTTGGACACCCAGTAGTTGTAAGGCACTGAGGGATCATTGAGGACGCTGACACAGTCTGCTATGTACTCCTTCACCATCTTCCAAAATTTTTACCTCCTTGTGACACTAGGCCGCGCATCAGGGTGAGGGTGCTGGCGGAGTGTCATGAAACTGTCCCAGGCTTTGGAGAGTGTTGCCCTGCCTCTGTTGGAACTGCTGTGTCTTCCCCTCCTCGTTGGCCAAGGAACTATGGAATCTGCCGCCAGTGTTGTCAAATGGAAATTTTTGGAGCAATATTTAAACAAGGATCTTCTGGTATTGCACCGTTTTGCTCATCCTCTTCACCAGGGGAATGAGAGATGAGAAGTTATCTTTGTAGCGAGATCGAGAAGGGTGAACAACCAGTAATCCGAGTACAAACAGACAAGACTTCGCTGTCATCATCAGGATGATTACTCTCTATCTCCTCATCCTCTTCCAGCTCTTCTGCCCACCCACGCTGAACAGATGGAATTAAACTTCCATGGGTACTACCCTCTGTAGCGGAGGTAACCGTCTACTGCTCCTCCTCCTTTTCATCGTCCAATTCGCGCTGAGAAGATGAACTGAGAGTGGTCTGGCTATCACCCTGTGTAATTCCCCCATTTCCACCTCTTCCACATGCAAAGCGCCGTCCTTAATTGTGAGCAGCGAGCGTTTGAGTAGACACAGAAGTGGGATGGGTACGCTGATAATAGCGTTATTGCCACTCACCATCTGTGTTGATTCCTCAAAGTTTCTTAAAACCTCACAGAGGTCAGACATCCATGCCCACTCCTCGCTTGTGAATAGCGGAAGCTGACTGGAAAGGCGATGACCATGTTGCAGCTGGTATTCCACTACTGCCCTCTGCTGCTCACAATGCCTGGCCAACATGTGGAATGTGGAGTTCAAGCACGTGCTCACGTCGCACAACAGCCGGTGAGCTGGCAATTTCAAGCGCTGCTGCAGCGCTAACAGACCGGCTAAAGCTGTTGATGACTTGCGGAAATGTGCACACACGTGGCGCATCTTCACCAGTAGCTCAGGCATATTGGGGTAGGTTTTGAGAAACCGCTAAACCACAAGGTTCAACACATAGGCTAGGCATGGGATGTGTCTGAGCTTGCCGAGTTCCAAAGCCGCCACCAAGTTACGGCCATTATCAGACACAACCATGCCTGGTTGTAGGTTGAGTGGCGAGAGTCACAGCTCAATCTGGTCTCTTATCCCCTGCCACAGCTCTGCGGTGGTGTGCTGTTTGTCCCCTAAGCATATCAGCTTCAGCACGGCCTGTATATGCTTCCCCACTGCAGTGCTACACTGCTTCCAGCTACCGACTGATGAATGACTGGTGCTGCACGCGGATAAATCAGAGGTGGAAGTGGAGGAGGAGGAGAAGTGGGGGTTGGAGCCACTAAAGTAGGTGCTGGAGGAAACCCTGATCAACGTAGGGCCCACAATCCTTGGCATCGGTAGCACCTGGGCCATCCCAAAGTACGACTCGCTCCCGGCCTCCATAACATTCGCCCAGTGTGCCGTCAGGGAAATGTAGCGTCCCTGGCCGAATGCACTTGTCCATGTGTCTGTGGTTAAGTGGACCTTCCCAGTAACTGTGTTGGTCAGGGCACATGTGATGTTAACGGGACATATGTTGGTGTAAGGCGGGCACGGCACACCTTGAAAAATAATGGCGGCTGGGGACTGCGTAACCCGGGACAGCCGCCAACATCAGGCTGTTGAAGGCTTGTGTCCACCAGCTTAAATGGCAACATTTCCAGGACCAGTAATTTGGATAACTGTTCATTTAGGGCTATGGCCTGTCGGTGGGTGGCTGGGTATTTTTGCTTGTGTTCAAATGCCTGGGGTAAGATTGCTGCACTGGGACATGGAAGTGCAGGGCGGGGGGCTTCCGGGCCTGCGCCTTCGACAGGGGATTGGCCAGCACGTAACATAGGGGAAGAGGAGGCAATGGTGTGACCCGCAGACACAGATTGTGGACCCAGGCGTTCATCCCACTTATTGCAGTGCTTGGATGCCATGTGGCGGATCATGCTGGAGGGGGTGAGGTTGCTAGTCTTTATGCCTCGACTCATTTTCATATGGCACAGGTTGCAAACTACAATTCATTTGTTGTCTGCACTTTCCTCAAAAAAGCGCCATACTGCGGAACATCTACCCCTTGGCAAGGGAGATTTACGCAAGGGGGTGCTCCGTGGAACAGTTGCGGACCTGTTTGGTGTGGCCCACCTTCTCCCTTTTGCCACCCCACTGCCTCTTCCAGCCTGTTGCGGTGCTGCAGATACCTCCCCCTCTGTACTGCTGTCCTCGCTCGGCTTTCCACCTTCTCAGGTTGGGTCAGTGACCTCATCGTCTAACACCTCCTCTTCCACTTCGTCACTCTGATCATCCTCCTTATTTGTTGACCTAACCACAACCTCAGTGATTGACAACTGTGTCTCATCCTCTTCATCAATCTCTTGAGACAGTAATTGCGGTTGACTCATTGGCAACTGTGTCTCATCATCATCCACCTCATTAAACACTAATTGCCGTTCCCCACCGTCATGTTCTTGTGACTGTGGATGCTCAAGAGGTTGGGAATCAGGGCACAAGATCTCATGTCCCTCTTCAAGCGTGCTTGGCGAGAGGGCCAAATCAAGTAATGGCGATGAAAAGAGGTCCTTGGAATATCCAAATGTGGGATCACTTGTTTGGCCAGACTGTACATGGTGGGAGGAAGGAGGATCATGGTGAGGATTGTGTTGACCAGACTCCTGGCTACTGAGACTGGACATGGTAGAAGACAGGGTGGTGCTTAACCGACTGGAAGCATTATCTGCTGCAATCCAACCGACCACTTGGTCACACTGGTCTGACTTCAAGAGTGGTGTCCTGCATCGCCCTGCAAACTGGGACATGAAGCTAGGTATCGTGGATGATTTTTTTTCTTGTGCTCTGGCTGCAGGCACAGTTTCTTCCCCGTCCCTTACTGCTCGCCTTCTTCATTTAAAATGTGATATATGCTTGAAAGTATGTCACACGTACAGTAGCGTAGGATTTCGAAGTGTATGCGCCAAAAAATTTACAAATGTATTTGTGATTAGGAAACGTTATACAGGACAGGCACCACAGGTAATGTCACTGTTCGCAGTGTCTACGGAAAAAGGTCCACTGGATGTCACAGATATTTTAGGGATGCGCACACTTTAAACAGGAGATGTGGCGCGGATAATTTAACTGTCTGCAGCGGACACCGTCTACGGAAAAAGTACACTGGATGTCACTGATATTTTAGGGATGCGCACACTTTACACAGGAGAAGTGGAGCAAATAATTTAACTGTCCTACATATTACACGGTATTTAATGCAGGATGCGATAAAAATATATATTGCTGCTGTCACACACAAAAGTCCTTAAAAGGACTTTTGGGTCTCTGAAAAAAAAATTGTATAAAAATCTTCCTATTACACTCCCTACACTGTCTGTCCCTTCCTATGCACAGCTCTTCCCAACACTGAGCAATTTAGCGCAGGTTGCGCTACGTACATATGTTGCTGCTGTCACACACAATAGTCCTTACAAGGACTTTTGGGTCTCTGAAATGTTTTTGTACAAAAAAATATTCAATTACACTCCCTACACTCTCTGTCCCTTCCTATGCTCAGCTCTCCCTGACTACGAATGAGCCGAACATGTGTCATCGGGTGCTATATAGCACCCGATGACGCATTCCGGCCAGCTAATCACTGTAATGCCAGTAGCTAACATACTTACCTGCACGTTTATTGGCAAAGAAACGTGCGGGGAGGAGACTCGAGCATGGCGCTCGAGCACATGCGATACGTGGCCGAGTACCGCCATGTGCCGAGCATCGAGATGCTCGAGCCGAACAGGTGTTCAGCCGAGCCTGCTCGATCATCACTAGTCTTCAGGGATACATTGAATAAATCCCACTCTACTGCATGTAATAGCATGTATGATTTGGTACAACCTCCGTCTCTTGTAATCCTTAAATGTGCGCTCTTGACGTTCACACAGGCAACACAGTCCCCACAGGGTTTACATCTCCATCTTAATCCACGTGATCCCAATGCCTTTTTCTGGCGAGGTCCTGAATAATGACTATGAATCATCAAGTCCTTCAAATGGGTTATCTATCATTTTTTTTAACTAATGTGTTCTCCTTCAAGTGGCTTACAACTATCACATTGATAAACATGACACTGTCCTTACTGGTAAGCGCCAGTTACCCCTTGTGAAAATTTAAATAAAAAATCCTGGCCCTAAGCAACATTGGAAAAACTTAATTTTTTATTTTCACAGCCAAGTGTTTCTAAATTCCATGAAACGCGTGTAAAAGCAATTTCTACACCCTTCAATAAATTTGTTGAGGGGTCAACTTTGCAAAACATAGTCCCATTTTAAGGATTTTCACTGTAGGGATACCTCATTTCAGCAAAGTCTGCCCTCCAAAAGCCATGTAGTGCCCCTTCCCTTCTGAACCCTGCAGTCTGCCACACAGCAGTTTATGACCACATATTGTAAGAAATATAATTACTGACAATATTAATATAAAATAATGATAATAATATTGATCAATAAAAATATTCCTATATAAGTTCTAGGGGACGGTCTGCAAAGAAAGCATATCAACATAAGAATGTATTGAGAAAAAAGTAAATATACACAGAATCAATCATGAAGCATGAATACGGCTAAAAACACAAATAAACCAATTATCATAATAATAAAATAAGACTTTTTTATTATACCGTCTACGGAAAAAGTACACTGGATGTCACAGAAATTTTAGGGATGCGCACACTTTAAACAGGATATGTGGCGCGGATAATTTAACTGTCTGCAGCGGACACCGTCTACGGAAAAAGTACCCTGGATGTCACTGATATTTTAGGGATGCGCACACTTTACACAGGAGACGTGAAGCAAATAATTTAAATGTCCTACCTATTACACGGTATTTAACGCAGGATGCGATAAAAATATATATTGCTGCTGTCACAGACAAAAGTCCTTAAAAGGACTTTTGGGTCTCTGAAAAGTTTTATGTATTGAGAAAAAAGTTAATATACACAGAATCAATCATAGAGCATGAATATGGCTAAAAACACAAATAAACCAATTATCATAATAATAAAATAAGACTTTGATTAAATAAAGATATTTAACAAACCACCCAAAAAAAATACAATGTCCAAATGCAAAGTTAACTGAAGAGTGAAAAAAACCGCAACCTAAATATCAGGGATGGAGACACAATTAACATCATTAACTATAAGCAACACAATTTTACTAATACCTGTACCAAAGAACCCTGAAAATAAACCATAAAAACACAACCGACCAACAATATTAAACAATCAAAGAGCACAAAATAATAAACAATTCAATATTGGAAAACAATTCATATAGCTATCCAGAATTAGGTTCCCTTTTGGCACAAAGGCTCATAGGTCACCTCCTTCCGAGGAATGACTCACAGGAAATGCCTTCCAAAGTGCCAAAGCCTTGATGTTTTATACCCATTTGTGAAACTTGCCTGCTTATCTTCAAAGGCTTGTTTTGATCTCTGTGTGCGTTCCTTCCCAATATGTGCCAGGAGAATGGAGGTGTCGTATTTTCCCACAATTTGCATGCTATATGACAACTTTATTCCCCCGCCATTTGCACATTGTGATGAAATCACACGGAGTGGCAATGTACTAACCAGTTGTTATCAAATCTAGTATTCGTACTGGAATTGGAGAGTCTTTTTGCCCTCATGATGACTTAGGGCTGCATTACACTGGCCGAGGATCAGCAGATAATCGCTAGCAAGTTTTTGAAGGAATGCTCGTTTGCGATTATCTGGCGGTGTAAGGGTGCTCCTGATGAATGAGCGAAATATTCCATCAGGTTATCGAATCTTTCATGAGGTCACAAAAATCATCTTTTGCCGGCAGCAGAATGTGCCATCTAATTGCTCTCTGCTGATAATTCTGTATAGGGAAGAGCAGTGGCATTTGCAATCACTCCTCCCCATACAGTGAAGGAGATTGTGGTATGTAAATGCAGCTTTCTCCTCCACTGACGAGCAGGCGATTGTGGGGAAGGAACGCTTCCTTCCCAACAATTGTCTGTTAAATCTAACATTGTAATATACTGTAGCTCTTAGAAATGTAATTTACTGCAAACACTGTACTAGGCATCCTGATTAGCAATACAGAAGGCTTTAAACCACAACCAATGACCCAAAAATACTAATTAGAAATCTTTTTTGGTTGCTCTATAAACGATTCATCATTCTGATACAGTTCACCCAGTACATTAAGACATTTTATATGAACATATCTTACAATATGGGGTGTTGCTGTATTCAGGAGAAAATCGGTAACACATTGTGAGGTACTTCTTCTCCTTTTACTGTGGGGCTAATCTACAGTATCTATCTATCTATCTATCTATCTATCTATACAGAGAGTGATTCACACTGTTCTTTTTGTTCTTGTTATTCTAGCATTCAAGTTTTAAAATAAAGTGTTATATTCTTGAACTACAACCTTATCCGTTCTTTTAAAAAAATTAAATAACAATCGAACTAGCGTCTGAGGGTGAATGCGAAAACAGCTGCTCACCTTGAGTGCATGGTCTGTGTTTGTGATTTGGTAAGGATATATGAGCAGATTGAAAAGTGAGTCAGATTATGTAGGGATTTTTTTCATCTGTTGTATTCATTTTGTGTATTAAGGAAACCTTGATTTGTGTTATTTTAGATTCAACGGAGCAGATTTATCAAAACTGGCTTAACTCTTTTTCACCTTCCCTACCAGGCCTATTATTGCAAATCTGACGTGTGTGACCTGATTCGGAGAATGTTTTCTGGTGTCGCATTGTACTTCATGTAAGAGGTAAATTTGGGTCAATATGTTTTACCTTTTTTTTATAAAAGAATTCCAAATTTACAGAAAATCTAGAAAAATTTGCATTTTTGTAAATTTGAATTTTTCTGCTTTTAAAACAGATAATCAAACTACATAAAATAGCTATTAATTAACATTCATCATATGTCTACTTTATGTTGGCATCATTTCGTAAATCTCATCTTAAGTTTTTTAGGGTTTTAGGTTGGGTTCACATAAAATTTTTGCCATCCGTTTAAAATATACATTGGATACAAAAAAAGGATACAAAAGCTCAGCTCCCCACAGCTTTGTGAGCCGGCGCATGCGCATTAATTACTGTGATGCCGTACCAGGAATGGACATCGCAGTGCGCATGCGCCGGCCGACGGACTCAGCGCACAGGAGCGGGATCTCAGCGAGAGAAGAAGTAAGAAGATGGGCGGGCAGAGGGAAAGACTGGGCTGGGGGAAGAGACGATAAGGCAGAGCTGCCTGGGCACCTACGAGGTTGACGCCGCACCTGGGCACTTGCGAGCCCTCATTTGCATATCCTACTAAGATGATTTTTGCCAGACATACAACAGGGCTCAGCAATAAAAGAGCACCATGAACATTTGAGGCCCGATGTGATTTACATACCTTGTGCTGACAAGTGTAAAGGCTCTAGGGTGAAATAATAAATGGGACCCCATTTTTTTAACTCTGCTCATTAAGGTATTAAGAGGGGGAGTGACCATTTTGACGCCACAGGTATTTTGCAGTAATTAATGTACAGCAGGCCATGTAAAGTGAAAATTGCATATTTTGCTCATATATGGCATTTCAGTAACAAATATGTTGCACCCAGCGTGTGCCATCTGAGACACACAATGCACTAAATTGTTAGGCAGGTTCTACTGGATACTGAAATCCATAAATGCATAAGCTGCTGTTTGGGTATGCTGCAGGGTTCAGAAGTGTAAAACCACTTATTGACTTCTGCAGCGCAGATTTTGATGGATTTATAGGCACCATGTTGGTTTTGAACAGCCTTTGGGTACCAGTACATTCATTTTCTGCAAACTATATGTTTATTTTTCTCTCAACTGGGCTTTGTGAGGGCTTATTTTTGTTGGTTTTGTTATTGCGGTGTACACTGTGTGGGAAAAATGACATGTTAAAGGGTAACTGTCATATTTTTTTTTTATTGCTAGTTTATTGGAGCTGGGCATGTATACCTGAGTTAGTCTATCAATGAATGTCAAAAGATCTGTAATTACCTTATAATAACAGCTTTCATTAATGTCCTCTGTCCCTTTCCACTGCTCCCATAAAAGACCGTTGCTATGGCTTCTCTGTCTTCCCTTTAGTATAAACAGAAGACAGAGGGGTGGTCCTTCACACTGGATGCCTGCATTAGGCTTCAAAGTGAGGAGGCGTGTCTCTCAGTAATCCAATCTGAATCTGGCTGGCAGGGAGCTGCTGGCTACAGCAAGTGTGTATGGGAAGTGAGGGAAAGCAGTTTTGGCCTCAGAGAACTGGCAGAGGAGCCATCTTGAGAAGATCCTCATATTGTAAATGTTTAAACAGCCATAACTAAGGGAAAAACTCAAGGAAAACAGTGGTATGTGAAGAAACTAAAGATTGATTTATGCATAATACTGCTGCAGTAATATATGCTAAAACATTATTTTTTTTTTTTTTAAATGATAACAGTTACCCTTTAAGTGCATTCTACTGGTCAGTACAATTACACAGATACCAAGTTTATATATTTACTGTATATAGAAAAAGCAAGTTTTTGTGTTGCCATTTTATGAGAGACATTTTTTGTTTAACTTTTATGGTCATGGTCTTTTGTGAGGGCAGGATGTTTCTTTGCAGGATGAGTTGTCCTTTTTTATTGGTACAATTTTGTGGTGCATACAATTTTTTGATCATTTAATGATGATTGTGACCAAAAAAGGGCTGTTCTAGCATGGCTTTTATTTATTTATTCTTATGACACACACCTGATGATGTACATCTTGTGATCGGACGCAGTTATACCTAATATGTCTATTTTTTACAATAGTAAATAATTTCATGAGGGGAAGGTTTTTTTTTTACACTTGGAATTTTATTTTTAGAAAATCCTTTATTTACATTTTTTTACTATTTATTTTAGTCCCACTATGGACTTCAACTTTTGAGGGTCTACTGTATTGTACTGCAATAAAACTGTTAGTTTCACACTGACTGATGCCTATGAGACCTCGCCTGCGGCTGGGCCTCATAGCCTTCCATTGCTGGCAGACCTGGAAGCCTTTGCAAAGGCTTCCGGATACCATGGCAACCATCGGCATCTAGCTATTGCATTGCAAGGAGACCATGGGTTGAAAGGAGCTCCCTTTATCAGTAGGTTCCTTAGGTGCCACGGTTATCATTCACTGCGGTATCCAAAGGGGTTAATCCACTGTCATGGAGTTTTCAGCGATGCTGGCGGATAGAGCAGGGGCCTGGCTGTCAGTAACAATCAAGCCCCCTTTATGATCAAGTCAGTACAGCTCCTGTGTCTGCTCCATCAGGGCAACGTACTTGTACGGCAAAATGTGTGAACTTGCTTTTGTCTGTGCCGCATATGTACATCGCTCGTCAGGAAGGGGTTAAAAAAAACATATTCCCTGACCGGTAATATTTACTCTTTAACCCTCTCTTTTAGTGCCACTGGTACATGACTTTTAGCTTGTGCAACCGGTTCTGCATCTTCTTTCAAAGAAATATTGTGTACTACATGGACACACCTCTTAAATCATTGAATTCAGGTGTTTCACCCAATCTGAGATGTATAAAATCAAACACTTAGGCCTTATGCACATGGTCGCATGCCAAACGGGCACAATCCATGTGGCCACCATCTGCGGATGAAGACCCATTTCCTTGAATGAGTCCACAATCTGTTCACACCACAAAAAATAGGAAATGCACTATTTTTTTGCGGGATGGATGCAGAAAGCCCACAAAAGCGCTCCATAGTTCTTCCGTTCTGTGCCTCCTCATTGTATCTAGCGGATTGCAGACCCATTCAAGCAAATGGATCCGCATCTGTAATATGGAGCACACAAGGCCAGTGCCCATATATTGTGGACTGGTCATTTGCAGTCAGCAATCATGTGCATGAGTCCTTAGCCATGCAGTCTGCCTTTACAAACATTTGTGAAAGAATGGGTCGTTCTAAAGAGCTCACTGAATTTTAGTGTGGTACTGTAATGGGATGCTACTGTTGTAACAAGTAGACTTCTGGAATGTATTGGATAACACTGACATAATGGTGTAGGAATTACATGGCATCATAAATCAATATAAGGCTATGCGATCCCGGCAGTGTTGGGAGGTCAGGACGAGCTGCTGCATACTCACGCTGAGAGTTGGAGTGTGGAACTCACTTGTCTAAAAGGGGTCTAAGGCACAGACAGACACCAAATGGAGCAAAGCAAGACAGACATCAGAGACAAGAAAGTTGCTGAACGAGGGCAGGTTATAGCACTCAAGAGACATCCCCCAAACTGATACAGAACTCAGGATTAGGGCTCAGTCACAGAACCGTGTATTTATGTCCACATCCGTTCCGCAAGTTTCAATGAGGCCGCAAAAGATGCCGCAAAAATGACAGAACATGTCCTATTCTTGTCCGTAATTGTGGACAAGAATAGGCATTTCTACACAGGAGAAAGACGATCCGATCCGCAAAAGGCGTAATGCACACAGCCAGTATCTGTGTTTTGCGGATATGCAATTTGTGGACCGCACAAATGGATATGGTCGTGTGAATGAGCCCTTAAATAGAAGACTTAACTAACTCATAAGTCGAACAGATACAGACACACACACACCACATGCAACCAGGACCAGGTGCACGGTGCAATTGCACTAGCAAATTGCCATACCAGAAGATAGCCTTAAATTGCTTCCACAAGCAGCCAACGCTGGTGTGGATGGTGCAATGGTACAGGTAAACCACCATTGTAACAGAACCCTCCTCCTCACTTTGTTCAGGCTATGATAGAACAGGAATAGAGAACAAGGATCTAGCAAAAAGAGTATCAAACAGGCATAGAGTACCGGAACATAACAGACCATGGCTTAAATCCCTGATCACTACCGACAAAGCAAACCAGCCACTTGTCAAAAAAACAGCACACATGGAAAAGCCAAAAACCACTGGGGTCACTCTCGATCTAGTAACCTGCAGGCCGAAGGGTTTAATACAACCCATCTGGAGTCAAACATAACCCACTATTTGGGGACACTTACCTCCCCTAGCCCTGCTACCAACACAAACTACAGACAGAAGCAGCAATGCACTGCAGGTCGCAGTTCAGACATACATACACAGGTTTCATACCTCAGGAGAGAATTTCAAGCGGAACAGATTCTGGACCTACATCTTGGAACGGCCAGCAGGTTTCATTGGTTGAGCAAACGGTTATGGACAATGGTTGCGCAACCACTGTGCTAAGTAACTGGTCTGATCTAGGGCCAACCCCTAAGAGCTTTATTCTTGTGCCTCCCCAATATTCACGCAACAGACTATGGAAAACGAACCAAGACAGAATTCAAATTGGAACATAACTAGAACAATCCGGACACAAACTAGGAATATGACTGACTCCAAACGGAACAGGACAAGATAGACATGAGAAACAGGGAAAGTTACTAAACTTGAGACACCTCCCAAAATGATTCAGAACTCAGGATTAAATAGCAGATTTAACAAACTCATTAGTAAAACAGATGCAGACATTCACACAGCATGGGAAGTGTTAACCCTCGCAATACAGAATTGAGGAGGAGGACAAGCACATAGACACAATTTACACCACAAGTTACCGGGATCAGGATACACGGTGCAATGGCCCTAGCAAATAGTTATACCAGTTATATATAGCTCCCACAAGCAGCCGACGCTGGTTTGGATGGTACAGGTGAACCGCCATTGTAACATGGACGATTATATGTTTCCAGTCTCTAGGACCCGCACCTATCTCCAGAAGGGGCCCCAGAAATTGTCTGTTCTGGAGATAGGCTCATTTCGATATATTGAGCACTGGCTAAGCTTGTGTACATTTTTTTACCGGACTCTGCAGGATACAAGAATGTGTTGTGCTGCATTTTTGTATACATTTTTTCGAACATATGCGTCAAAAGAAGAGAGAAAACATGATGTGAACCCACCCTTAATCACAGCTCCAAATAGATGGGACTTGTCTGAGACTTGCTGTAGCACGTCACATGTCACCTTGTAGCCGTATTAACATTAAAGGGGTTGTCGGGGCTTTTACTATTGATGACCTATCCTCAGACAGGTCATCAACATCAGATCGGCGGGGGTCCGACACCCGGCATCCCCACTGATCAGCTGTATGAGGAGATGGCGAGCGCAGTGTGCACATGCTGTCTCACTCTCACGGCTGAGGATGGGGGAAGTCCTCAGCCGTGTGCAGCCAGGTGATGTTATGGCCTACTCGGCCGGGAGAACAGGATAGGGAGCAGGTCACCTCCTAACAGCGTCCCTACCCTGACCCTAACTCCTAACTGCATGGGCCGACCTTAAAGGTAGGAGGACCCATGCGCAGGAACCTCGGATCCCTAACTCACCCTCCGTCCGGTCCCTGCGCTAGGAGTCAGGGTAAGACGACCTACTCCTCCTAGGCACGGAGGAGCAGGAGTCTCAACGGCCAAGCTGTTGAGAAAAAGGGGAAACATAAACAGCCTAATGGAAATGGCAGGTGAACTAAGTAGCTCAACCAACCTGCCACAGCCTTGCTGACTGGATCCCTAACACAGAGAATCCAGAACCATTAGCTGCACAAACCAACATAGGAAAATCCCAACAGACCATCACCCAGACATGACACATACAGGTAAGCATAAACTTAATAAGACATAAAACCTGAACTTAAACCTATGACCACAGTGGTGGCTCTCACAGAGGAATGGAAAGCACAGGAGGCTGCCTCAGCTAGCAAGACTGAAGCAACCTACTGAGCCCTGCTAGAGAGAGGGTATATATAGGCCAAAGTGGACACACCCAGTGACATCACACACACACTGGGAAGGAAGTTAACCCTTCCAATGCCACAGAAGGGAAAACACACATACATAAAGGGAAAGTGCACACAATAACATACCACACGGTGCACACAACACACACACCTAACAAAAGGTTGCTAGGTGTGACCGCATGCCAGGGCAGCAAGCTACCTAGCGACGCTCAGGCTGCTCTGCTGCTAAAAACAACACTGGTTGCCCGCGGCAACCACAAGTGAGGCCACAGACAAGCGGCCCTCACCCGTGGTTGAACGCCCATACAAAACCGCAGGCAACCGCATGCGGTAAAGGAGTCACGGTCATGGGCATGGCCGTGACACTCCCTTCTCTCTTCCTGTCCGCTGCTGCTGTCTATGGCAAAGACCATGAACAGGAAGAGAGACTGTATGTGCGTGCGCCGTCTCCTCATACAGCTGATCAGTGGGAATGCCTGGTGTCGGACCCCCGCCGATCTGATATTTATGAGGATAGGTCATCAATAGTAAAAGCCTGGACAACCCCTTTAAAAGTCTCTCTCACTTCAGTAAGTGGCATTTATCATGTAGAGAAAGTTAATACAAAGCACTTACTAATGTACAGTTATTATCCACTAGCAGAAGGACCCGGCTTCGCATGGGAATATTTCATCTATTTCTTTGAATGTTTGTGTGTGTTGTTAAAAGATATCAACAATATCCCCCTTAACAGTGACCTTCACAGCCCCCACCCCTTAACACTAACCCCCCCACAGAGCCCCGCCTCCCTAAAATGTGACCTCCACAGCAGCCCACCACCTTAACGTTGACCTTCACAGCAGCCCGCTCTTTTAACAGTGACCTCCACAACACACAACCTGCCCCCCTAACAAAGACCTCCACAGCGGGACATTATTGTATTTAATTAATGTAACTCACACTTAGGCCTCTTGCACACAAATGTGTGCTGCCCGGGCACCGACTGTGGGCCATCCGCATGCTGATCGTGACCCCATTCACTTGAATGGGGTCTGCATGGGGTCTGCGATCCGTCTGTTCCGCAAAAAGATAGTTCTATCTTTTTGCGGAACGGAACCCCACGAAAGCACTCCATCTCCGGATTTGCAGACCCATTCAAGTAATGCGGAATGCACGCGGCCGGGGTCCCGTGTATTACGGACCCGCCATATGCGGGCCCCAATACGGCCACGGTGGACACACGGTCATGTGCAAGAGGCCTTAACCCCTTAAGGACTCAGCCCTATTTCACCTTAAGGACTTGGCCATTTTTTGCAAATCTGACGAGTGTCACTTTAAGGGCTGATAACTTTAAAACGCTTTGACTTATCCAGGCCATTCTGAGATTGTTTTTTCGCCACATATTGTACATCATGACACTGGTAAAATGAAGTAAAAAAAATTCATTTTTAACCACTTGCCATCTGGGCCATTTGCCCCCTTCCTGACCAGGCCTAATTTTGCAAAACTGACATATCTCACTTTATGTGGTAATAACTTTGGAACGCCTTTATTTATCCGAGTCATTCAGAGATTGTTTTCTCGTGACACATTGTACTTCATGATAGTCATAAATTTCAGTCAAAATATTTCACCTTTATTTATGAAAAAATCCCAAATTTACCAAAAAATTTGAAAAATTCGTAATTTTCTAAATTTCAATTTCTCTGCTTTTAAAACAGAAAGTGATACCTCATAAAATATTTATTACTTAACATTCCCCATATGTCTACTTTATGTTGGCATCATTTTGGAAATGTCATTTTATTCTTTTAGGACGTTAGAAGGCTTAGAAGTTTAGAAGCAATTCTTAAAATTTTTAAGAAAATTGCCAAAACCCACTTTTTAAGGACCAGTTCAGGTCTGAAGTCACTTTGTGGGGCCTACATAGTGGATACCCCCATAAATGACCCCATTGTAGAAACTACACCCCTCAAGGTATTCAAAACCGATTTTACAAACTTTTAGGCGTTCCACAAGAATTAAAGGAAAATGGAGATCAAATTTTTAAATTTCACTTTTTTGGCAGATTTTCCATTTTAATCCAATTTTTTCTTTAACACATCGATGGTTAACAGCCAAACAAAACTCAATATTTATTACCCAGATTCTGCGGTTTACAGAAACACCCCACATGTGGTCATAAACTGCTGTATGGGCACACGGCAGGGCGCAGAAGCAAAGGAACTGCACATGGTTTTTAGATGCCATGTCCCATTTGAAGCCCCCTGATGCACCCTTACAGTAGAAACTCCCAAGAAGTAACCCCATTTTGGAAACTAGGGGATAAGGTGCCAGTTTTATTAGTACTATTTTTGGGTACATATGATTTTTTGATCATTCATTCTAACACTTTATGGGGCAAGGTGACCAAAAAATTGGTTGTTTTAGCACAGTTTCTATTTATTTATTTTTACAGCGTTCACCTGAGGGGTTCGGTCAAGTGACATTTTTATAGAGCAGATCGTTACGGACGTGGCTATACCTAATATGTTTACTTTTTCTCATTTATTAAAGTTTTTCACAATAATAGCATTTTTGAAACAAAAAAATTATGTTTTAATGTGTCCATGTTCTGAGAGCTATAGTTTTTTTTATTTTTTAAGAGATTTTCTTATGTAGGGGCTCATTTTTTGCGGGATGAGGTGACGGTTTTATTGGTACCATTTTGTGGGACATACGCGTTTTTGATCACTTGGTGTTGCACCTTTTGTGATGCAAGGTGACAAAAATTGCTTGTTTTGACATTTTTTTTAATTTTTTTTACGGTGTTCACCTGAGGGGTTAGCTCATGTGATATTTTTATAGAGCTGGTTTTTACGGACGCAGCAATACCTAATATGTATACTTTTTTTTATTTGTTTCACTTTAACACAATAATAGCATTTTTGAAACCAAAAAAATGATGTTTTAGTGTCTCCATGTTCTAAGAGCTATAGTTTTTTTTAATTTTTTGAGAGATTTTCTTATGTAGGGGCTCATTTTTTGCGGGATGAGGTGACGGTTTTATTGGTACCATTTTGTGGGACATACGCGTTTTTGATCACTTGGTGTTGCACCTTTTGTGATGTAAGGTGACAAAAATTGCTTGTTTTGACACAGTTTTTTTTTTTTTCTTTACGGTGTTCACCTAAGGGGTTAGGTCATGTGATATTTTTATAGAGCTGGTTTTTACGGACGCGGAAATACCAAATATGTCTATTTTATTTTATTTTTTCTATTTTTAACATTTTTTTTATTCCTTACTTGGGGACTTTTTTTTTTTTTACATGTGAAACTTTTTTTTATTTTATTTTTTCAACCCTTTATTTATTTATTTTTTATTATACACTTTTCGTCCCCCATAAGGTCATACAAGACCTCTGGGGGACATTTACTTCACTTTTTCTTTTTTTTTTCACTGTTGATTTCTCCTGTAACTGGGGCTGACATAGTAGCCCCAGTTACAGGAGAAATACACCCCCCAGAGAGGCTGTACAGCATAATTCAGCTCTGTACAGCCTCAGTGCAGGGCTGATCGAGGTCTCTGAAAGACCTCACACAGCTCCTGCACTCGCTATGAGCTTCCTGCTCTGCATACACAGCGCTCGGTGAGCACTGTGTATGCAGCGATCCAGAAGGCAGGGACACCTGGGCACTGTCCCTGCCTTCTCTCTGGGTTGCCCTGCTGTCACTGACAGCGGGCAACCCGATCAGCAGCTGCACGATTAGCGTGCAGCTGCAGTTTCTGAACGGACGTTCTGGAACGTCCATTTAGAAATAGAGATCCACCCATAGGACGTTTATATCCTATGGGCGGACGGAAAGTGGTTAATTATAAAAAAAATACCAAATTTACCAAAAATTTGTAAAGAATTGCAAATTTCCAAGTTTCAATTTCTCTACTTCTATAATACATAGTAATACCTCCAAAAATAGTTATTACTTTACATTCCCCATATGTCTACTTCATGTTTGGATAATTTTGGGAATGATATTTTATTTTTTGGGGATGTTACAAGGCTTAGAAGTTTAGAAGCAAATCTTGAAATTTTTAAGAAATTTTCAAAAACCCAATTTTTAGGGACCAGTTCAGGTCTGAAGTCACTTTGCGAGGCTTACATAATAGAAACCACCTGAAAATGACCCCATTCTAGAAACTACACCCCTCAAGGTATTCAAAACTGATTTTACAAACGTTGTTAACCCTTTAGGTGTTCCACAAGAATTAATGGAAAATAGAGATACAATTTCTAAATTTCCCTTTTTTGGCAGATTTTCCATTTTAATAATTTCTTCCCAGTTACAAAGCAAGGGTTAACAGCCAAAACAAACTCAATATTTATGGCCCTGATTCTGTAGTTTACAGAAATACCCCATATGTGGTCGTAAACTACTGTACGG
This sequence comes from Bufo bufo, assembly GCF_905171765.1. Taxonomy (NCBI): domain Eukaryota; kingdom Metazoa; phylum Chordata; class Amphibia; order Anura; family Bufonidae; genus Bufo; species Bufo bufo. The sequence continues at coordinate 475,003,349 of NC_053392.1, read as the reverse complement.
GCACACGGCAGGGCGTAGAAGAAAAGGAATGCCATACGGTTTTTGGAAGGCAGATTTTGCTGGACTGGTTTTTTTGACACCTTGTCCCATTTGAAGCCCCCCTGATGCAACCCTAGAGTAAAAACTCCATAAAAGTGACCCCATCTAAGAAACTACACACCTCAAGGTATTCAAAACAGATTTTACAAACGTCGTTAACCCTTTAGGTGTTCCACAAGAGTTATTGGCAAATGGAGATGAAATTTCAGAATTTAAATTTTTGGGCAAATCTTCCATTTTAATCCATTTTTCCCAGTAACAAAGCAAGGGTTAACAGCCAAACAAAACTCAATATTTATGGCCCTGATTCTGTAGTTTACAGAAACACCCCATATGTGGTCGTAAACTGCTGTATGGGCACACGGCAGGGCGCAGAAGGAAAGGAATGCCATACGGTTTTTTGGAAGGCAGATTTTGCTGGACTGGTTATTTTGACACCATGTCCCATTTGAAGCCCCTCTGATGCGCCCCTAGAGTAGAAACTCCAAAAAAGTGACCCCATTTTAGAAACTACGGGATAGGGTGGCAGTATTGTTGGTACTAGTTTAGGGTACATATGATTTTTGGTTGCTCTTTATTACACTTTTTGTGAGGCAAGGTAACAAGAAATAGCTGTTTTGGCACCGTTTCTATTTTTTGTTATTTACATCATTCATCTGACAGGTTAGATCATGTGATATTTTTATAAACCAGGTTTTCACAGATGCGGCGATACCTAATATGTATACTTTTTTTTTATTTACGTAAGTTTTACACAATGATTTCTTTTTTGAAACAAAAAAAATCATGTTTTAGTGTTTCCATAGTCTGAGAGCCATAATTTTTTCAGTTTTTAAGCGATTACCTTGGGTAGGGTATGATTTTTACACTTTTTGTGATGTAAGGTGACAAAAAATTACTTTTTTTACACCGTTTTTATTTTTATTTTTTTAGGGGGGTTAGGTAATGTGATATTTTTATAGAGAAAATTATTACGGATGCTGTGATACCTAATATGTATACTTTTTTTTATTTATGTAAGTTTTACACAATAACAGCTTTTTCAAAACAAAAAAAATGATGTTTTAGTGTCTCCTTATTCTGAGCCATAATTTTTTTTATTTTTTGGGCGATTGTCTCAGGTAGGGGCTCATTTTTTGCGGGATGAGGTGACGGTTATATTGGTACTATTTTGGTGGGCAAACGCCTTTTTGATCGCTTGCTGTTGTACTTTTTGTGATGTAAGGTGACAAAAAAATAGTTTATGGTTGAGTTAGCACAGTTTTTATTTTTTATGGTGTTCATCTGAGGGGTTAGGTCATGTGATACGGACGCGGAGATACCTAATATGTCAACTTTTTTCCCCCCTATTTTTTACCATTTTTTTTTTACTTTATTTGGGGAAAATTACGTTTTTTGTTTATTTTTACTTGAAACTTTTAATTTTTTGGGCGAAAAACTTTATTTTTTTCAACTTTTTTTTACTTTATTTTTTGTCCCACTTTGGGACTTCAACTTTTGGGGGTCTAATCCCTTTTACAATGCATTCAAATGCTTCTGTATTGGAATGCATTGGCTGTATGAGTAATACTGTGTGTATTACTCACACAGCTTCCGGCCTGTGAGATCCAGGGGGCTGGATCTCACAGGCTCGTCACCGGAAGGCAGCGCAGATGCCTAAGGAAGGCATTGCGCTGCCTTCCATGCCATCAGGTCCCCCCTACAGCTGCATGGGGACCCGATGGCACCGCCGCCCGCCGGATAAGGTAAAACCGCAAACCGCAGGTCTGAATTGACAAAAAGGTTACATGACCAAAAAGGTTACATGACCCCCCCCCCCCCCCAACGTTGTGACAGGATGCCCGCTGAATGATTTCAGCGGACATCCTGTTCCGATTAACCCCCGCCGCACCGCAATGTAATTTTAAAGTTAGGACGTACCGGTCCGCCCTGGGTCCTTAAGGACTCGGCAAACATGGCGTACCGGTACGTCCTTAGTCCTTAAGGGGTTAAAGAGGACCTTTCATGGGTCCAAAGAATATGAACTTAGTAGCAGGCTGCATAGAGCGGCGCCCAGGGATCTAAGTGCACTTACTATTATTCCTGGGCGCCGCTCCGTTCGTCCGCTGTGGCCCCCGCTAATTTCTCAACATTCGGTGCAAGTAGGAGGAGACGCCAGTGTCTCTCCTTCTCCCTGACAGCAGCGCTGTCCAATCACAGCGCAACCTCCCTGGCTCTGAGCTCTGCGCTGTGATTGGACAGCGCTGCTGTCAGGGAGAAGGAGAGACACTGGCGTCTCCTCCTACTTGCACCGAATGTTGAGAAATTACCGGGGGCCACAGCGGACGAACGGAGCGGCGCCCAGGAATAATAGTAAGTGCACTTAGATCCCTGGGCGCCGCTCTATGCAGCCTGCTACTAAGTTCATATTCTTTGGACCCATGAAAGGTCCTCTTTAAGGTCATGTGAGTTACATTAGCCTCTACAACAATGTTGGCTAAGCTTTGCAATCAAAGTCATATTAACTGTCTTATACTAAGAATGTCCTTTGTTGCCTATAGCAACCAATCGGAGCTCATATGAATGACCTGTAGCAAAATAGAAGCTGAGCTGTGATTGGTTGCTATATGCAGCCTGATAAATATCCAGGCTAACTGCCACAACAGCCAATGGCTCCTGTAGTTTGGCGGTTAGGTTACTATTTTTTTGGCAAATAATTGAAAAGTGCGTGGTGAAAATTTCCACTCAAAACATAGACTATGACATTCCTCGAGTCACAGGAGGCGGCTGTGCAGAATTTCGTGATTATAAATGCGACGGTGCGGATTCCTTTAGCGGACATACATACAGTCAGGTCCATAAATATTGGGACATTGACACAATTCTAACATTTTTGGCTCTATACACCACCACAATGGATTTGAAATGGAACGAACAAGATGTGCTTTAACTGCAGACTGTCAGCTTTAGGCCTCATGCACACGACCGTTGTGTGCACCCGTGGCCGTTGTGCCGTTTTTATTTTTTTTCGCGGACCCATTGACTTTCAATGGGTCCGTGGAAAAATCGGAAAATGCACCGTTTTGCAGCCGCATCCGTGTTTCCTGTCTGTCAAAAAAATAGGACCTGTCCTATTTTTTTGACGGACAACGGTTCACGGACCCATTCAAGTCAATGGGTCCGTGAAAGAACACGGGTGCACACAAGATTGGCATCTGCGATTCGTAGGTTACTTTCATACAGACGGATCCGAAGATCCGTCTGCATAAAAGCTTTTTCAGAGCTGAGTTTTCACTTTGTGAAAACTCAGAACCGACAGTATATTCTAACACAGAGGCGTTCCCATAGTGATGGGGACGCTTCTAGTTAGAATATACTACGAACTGTGTACATGACTGTCCCCTGCTGCCTGGCAGCACCCGATCTCTTACAGGGGGCTGTGATCCGCACAATTAACCCCTCAGGTGCTGCACCTGAGGGGTTAATTGTGCATATCATAGCCCCCTATAAGAGATCAGGGGCTGCCAGGCAGGAGGGGGCAGACCCCCTCCCCAGTTTTAATTTCATTGGTGGCCAGTGCAGCCCCCCTCCCTCCCTCGTATTAATTTCATTGGTGGCCAGTGTGCAGCCCCCCCTCCCTCCCTCCCTCTATTGTATTATCATTGGTGGCCAGTGTGCGGCCCCCCTCTATTGTATTATCATTGGTGGCCAGTGTGCGCCCCCCCGGTCCCCCCTCTATTGTTTTAATATCATTGGTGGCCAGTGTCCGCCCCCCCCCTATTGTTTTAATATCATTGGTGGCCAGTGTGCGGCCTCCCCCCCCCCCCCCCGATCATTGGTGGCAGCGGAGAGTTCCGATCAGAGTCCCAGTTTAATCGCTGGGGCACCGATCGGTAACCATGGCAACCAGGACACTACTGTAGTCCTGGTTGCCATGGTTACTTAGCAATATTAGAAGCATCATACTTAACTGCTGCGCTGTCTGTGACCGGCCGGGAGCTCCTCCTACTGGTAAGTGACAGGTCATTAAGCAATGCGCCGCACAGACCTGTCACTTACCAGTAGGAGGAGCTCCCGGCCGGTCACAGACAGCGCAGCAGGTAAGTATGATGCTTCTAATATTGCTAAGTAACCATGGCAACCAGGACTACAGTAGTGTCCTGGGTGCCATGGTTACCGATCGGAGCCCCAGCGATTAAACTGGAACTCTGATCGGAACTCACCGCTGCCACCAATGATCGGGGGGGGGGAGGGGAGGCCGCACACTGGCCACCAAGCGGCCCAAAACGGATCAGTTTAGCCCCAATGCATTCTGAATGGATAAGGATCCGTTCAGAATGCATCAGTTTGCCTCCGTTCAGCCTCCATTCCGCTCTGGAGGCGGGCACCAAAACGCTGCAGCGTTTTGATGTCCGCGTGACTATGCGGAGCCAAACGGATCCGTCCTGACTTACAATGTAAGTGAATGGGGACGGATCCGTTTTCACTGACACAATATGGTGCAATTGAAAACGGATCCGCCTCCCATTGACTTTCAGTGTAAGTCAAAACGGATCAGTTTGCATTATCATGAATAAAAAAACTAAAAATTTTTTTTTTGTTCATGGTAATGCAAACGGATCCGTTCTGAACGGATACAATCGTTTGCATTATAGGTGCGGATCCGTCTGTGCAGATACCAGACGGATCCGCACCTAACGCAGGTGTGAAAGTAGCCTAAAGCACATCTTGTTCATTTCAAATCCATTGTGGTGGTGTACAGAGCCAAAAATGTTAGAATTGTGTCGATGTCCCAATATTTATGGACCTGACTGTATGTGCACTCAGCTTTATATATTAGATTGATTGATGAGTCTTTGAGTTACAGAGCAATATGTGTGAAGCAAAAACAGTTGGGGCATACAAACTCCATGCAGCTGCTGTGTAGGGCGTATGACACAAGATTTCTTTCCAGGTAGCAAGGCATGTGTATACCACGTTTCGTTGAAATCGATGGTTGCGTTTTTGAGTGATCGAGGAACATACATACATACGTCCTTCTTTATATATATATATAGAAGAAGAAGATAGAAGACGATATTGCTTCCTTTGCTGGCTGGATTTATTTTTCCATAGGAAAAAGCTCTGGCCCATGCGCACTCCTATGGTTCCGGCCACCAGAGAGGCCGACGCTTTTTCCTGTACTGTGCAAGCACGACCACCACTGATGGATTGCAGGGTGGTCATAACCATGGAAACGAGCAGTGTATATTGTGATGGAAAAATGAATCCAGCCAGCAAAGGAGGCAATATGGCCAATCACAATACATTAGTAAGTGGCTTGTATTAACTTTCTCTACATGATAAATACCACTTACTGAAGTGAAACAAACCCTTTAAGGGTTTGGCTACACAGCGATTTTGGTCATGTGCCATTTGTTGTGCCCAAGGATGGCAATGCTAGCATAGGGATGAAGGGGACATGGACATGTAATGCCGCCTGGCAGATGTTCTATACATAGGTGGGTGACAGATTTCCACATGGTACCCTAGACAGACAGACTCTGCCAATCCTCCCAATAATTCCCAATGTTGAAATTTGTTTGGTCTGAAACTGTGCAGGACTTAAACCTGTGCTTTTATTAAGGCATATGCATTGTTTTATGACAAAAAAAAAGGGCGCACATCACAGCCTGGAGATGTCCACATGACAGTGAGGAGGGAAGAAAATGCTGAATGAAAACTGTGTGAGGGGAGACACGGGGATTTAGGAGACCACTCCAGTGGCCAGGTCCACAGAGGAGGACTGGGAAAAGAGCAAGTCCAGGTGACAGAAGGGACATGACAGGGAGGAGGCGGGAAAGCAGGGGGCGGGCCCACCTCGCACTGACAGGGGGCGGGGCTGACTGAACACACAGGCGGCAGGTGCAGCCGGAGACACTGGAGGACGCGGAACTGCAGCACGGCCTCGTCTCACTGGAGCAGCCTTCACACTGAGAGCAGCGGGGACTAGCGCGAACATGGTGGCGGCAGAGCTGACAAACAGGAAAATGTGACAGTGAGGGAAGGGGAGGGGAGTAGCCGGAGAAGAGAGGAAGGAAGGGGCGGGAAGAGGAGCTGGTGGCAGCGGCTGTCACTTCCAGTGCAGCACAGGCAGGGATCCACCAGGCTGCCACCTCTGCCAGCTCGCACACATACATGACAGGCACTGGCCGTGGATTATCTTCTGGTGCCTGCAGCTTCCCGGTGTGAGGCTCGGCGAGCGGCTGTCTCGTCTGGAGAACACGATAAGCATCAGGAGAACCCCCCCTCCTTATTATCCCTCCTCACTGAGCACCTGCAGCCCACCTCCTCCTCCCCCGGGGCCAGGACCCTCCTGTGTGGGGTGCCCATCAGCCACAGCAGCAGAGGAAGAAGGGAGGAGGAGAGGAAAGGTGGGGGGTGAGAGGAGAGAGGGATCTGGAGGAGGAGGAGGAGGTGGTGGTGGAGGAGAAGGTGGTGGAACCAGAGGCAGAGAAGGGAAGCGGTGACCATGTGGAAATTTAAGGAATTCAGGAAGGTGCTGGACGGCCTGACGGCCGCGTCCTCCTCCTCTTCATCGTCTGCTTCATCTCAGCCCGGGACCAGGGAGGTGGACATCCCAGAGACGCTCCAGTCCGAGCACTTCCAGCTCTGCAAGGTGAATAGTGATGAGTCCACTGTCATCATCTCCTGCAGGAGGCCCCCCCCAGCTACTCCAGGACCTGCTAGGCCCCCACATGAGTGTGCACGTCCAGGGGCCCCTGTCTGTCTGTCTGTGTACATGGCTCCCACTCATCCCCCATCCTTTTCCCCCTTTGTGGCATTTTGCGCTGATCTTGTCCTCGCTTGGCTTGAAGGGCATATGGGAAAGCTCTGCACCATTTACAATTCTTTTTTGGGCTGTGTTTGCTGAGATCAGGCTCCCCCCACCTTGTCCATTCCCCCCCCCCCCCTCACTCCTCCTCTTGTCAGCTGTTGTCAAGGCTCTTTCTAGTGGATAGGTTTAGTCCCTCCTGTCATCCTCATGATGCCCTCTCACCCGTCGCCAGGTATTACCCTGGCCTGTCATTGAGGGGGATGTGTTAATCCCAGTAGCTGTCCTGCAAGTTCCAGGTTTGTGATGGGTTGAGAATGGTCAGGTATGAGAGCCGGCTGGACATGGCCATTAGTGAGGCGGCACAGCTGGTTGCACATGGCGGGCGATAACATCAGTCACGTTACATTGTTTTGCATGTGTTTACAATAAAGAGACTCGGGATCTCGCTCTAGGACGCCCGGCTCTGGATGCTTTGGCTGTTTGATCCTGATTTATGTGGCGCTGACTGAGATCTGATAGGGAAGGACACCAGAACATGGTACAATGTGTGCACAGCTGAACCCTGAGTGCAATGCATCTGTCTGTATATCTAATCAATGGACTGACAAATCTGAGGAGCCCGGCAACCAAGGCAGCCATAATAGTGGTGGTAATGGAGGTCAGTGGCTGCACATCTTCTCTGCTCCCAGTGGGATGCATTAATAGCAGCCATTCTGTAAACCGTCTGACAGTCACCACAACAGGTTCCTGGAAATGGTCCCTGTATTGTGTTGGCGCTGCCAGGAAAGCACCCCATATTGCCCCTGATTGCTATTGACTGCCCTGCTCCATTATCCAAATTGCTTACAATTGTAAGTCTTTTTTTGATCATGTAGCTACTTTCACACTAGCGTTCGGAGCGGATCCGTCTGCATTATTACTTAGAAAATTTTCTAAGTCTGAAAGTAGCCTGAGCGGATCCGTTCAGACTTTACATTGAAAGTCAATGGGGAACGGATCGGCTTGAAGATTGAGCCATATAGTGTCATCTTCAAGCGGATCCGTCCCCATTGACTTACATTGTAAGTGTGGACGGATCCGCTCGCCTCCGCACGGCCAGGCGGACACCCGAACGCTGCAAGCAGCGTTCAGGTGTCCGCTCACTGAGCGGAGCGGAGGCTGAACGCTGGCAGGCGGATGCATTCTCAGTGGATCCGCCTCCACTGAGAATGCATTAGGGCCGGACGGCTGCGTTCGGGGCCGCTCGTGAGCCCCTTCAAACGGTGCGCACGAGCGGACACCCGAACGCTAGTGTGAAAGTAGCCTAGTTATAATGGAGCTTGCGTTAAGGGGGTTATCCGGGTGTACATTCTTTTCTTTCCAGCTGGACCTTGCAACTTACTAATGCCACTTTTACTGTCTCGCCCCCGGGAACCTGATGTCACCACTGGCTGAATGATGTCAGACCCATGTGATCCTGATCCACAAGCGGGGTGGGCAGAGTCCACAGTGTGTTATAGCGCGGTTGAATGGGAGGAAACGTTAGGAGGAGGCAATGAGGGGATGATGGAGGGTGTAGTGGCCGGAGTAGTCTGCCGTGTACATTTCTGGTTGATCTTACTGTGGGAAGTGTTGTGGCTGCAGCTCCTCTACACCCACAACCTGGAAGTTCAGGTTGTAAACCATGGAGAGCAGCAGGAGCATGGGGATTGGAGTGAAGATGGGTGCACTGTCATGTCCTGTAGGAGACTAGACGAGCTTTACACAATTGGGGTCCATTCACACGTCCGTATGTGTTTTGCAGACACCGGCAATGTGTGTTCCGCGTTTTGCGGACCACACATCGCCGGCACTCTCATAGAAAATGCCTTTTCTTATCCGCAAATGCGGACAAGAATAGGACATGTTCTATTTTTTTGCGGATCCGGAGAGCACATTCCGGCCCCATTGAAAATGAATTGTGGAACAGATGCGGACCCATTTTGTGGACGTGTGAATGGACCCTTACATGACTTTTTTCAGGATCCCACACATCTCCGTCAGGCCTCATGCACACGGCCATTGTTTTGGTCCGCATCCGAGCCGCAGTTTTTGCAGCTTGGATGCGGACCCATTCACTTCAACGGGGCCCCAAAAGTGTGCTGTCCGCATCCGTTGCTCCGGTCCGTGGTCTGCCAAAAAAATATAACCTGTCCTATTCTTGTCCGTTTTGCAGACAAGAATAGGCAGTTACATCAATGGCTGTCCGTGCTGTTCTGCAAATTGCGCAACGCACATGGACGCCATCCGTGTTTTGCGGATCCGCAATTTGCGGACCGCAAAACACACAACGGTCGTGTCCATGAGGCCTTAATGTTATTTTCAGAGCTAAGGCCCAACCTTCAGAGGCATGATGGACACTGTGGTCTTCAGCAGGCCTGGTGCATTTCAGTGCACTGCAGTTAATCCGTCAGTTGTGAATCTACCAAAAACATGAGAAACGGACCTGGACATTACATTCCCACAATGGGGATGTACATATGTAAAAGCTTTCAGGCAATCATTGTCCAATTTTGAAAATGAGCACCATGAGCGAGCAAATGATAGTGCTCCGTCAACAATGTCACATAAAGCTGTCAACAGTGGCCATCATGGCTGATGGCTGTTTAATGTGTGTGGTCTGAAATGTATGTTCTGCTGGTTGTGAACAAGAGATGGAGAGGCGGTATGCAGCATGTGGACCCAAAAGGCATGACTGGTACAGCCTATTTACAATGCTGGCTGACTTACCAGTGTTGCTGGCACATCATGCCACCACAAAAGGTTTAGGCTTCAGTCGTGTAGCTGTGATGACCCATGTCCTGCGTGTAACCCACCCCCGCGGCTCTGTTGACTGTGTGATTTGTGGTGCCGTACAATGGGTTAATAAAACTGTGGGAGTCTGGATGTTCCATGAATGCGGACAGTTGAACCTGGGTGCAGGACACCCCTCTGAGTGAGGCCTTCAGCCATCAAGCCCATAGTTCTGCGGAGGTATGTTGCCACGTTTAAAAAGGAGCCTACCCTCATCCAGAATTATAATAGACAGATACCTTGGGATGACAAAAACCTACAGTAGATCTCATGGGCCTCACTCCTGAAACCAAACGCAGATATAAATGGAGCTACATTGCAACTGTCGCTTTTCTAGTGCAGGTCAGAAATAAAAGTAAATGCTGTCATCACCTCTGCTGGTTAGTACATGGGAGTAGGCATCATGTGAGGAAACCTCGTCTTCTCTCCACATCCTCCATACCCTTAGATAATAATGCAGTTTACGGACATGTTCTGACTAGTGACTGACAGAGATTTCTCTTCTGGTATAGGATTCCCCATGAAGTACAGATACTGGAGTAGCTTTTCTTACTACTTTGCCTTGTGCTGTTTGTCTTATGTCTCCTAGACATTTGTAGTGATGAATCTTACACAGTCTGACGCTGTACAGTCAGTGCTACCATGCACCAGGTCAATTCATCAATTTCCAGGGGGAAAAACAGAGGAACAGCACGACACACAGTTTAAGGCAACAGTTTTTTTTCCGTACTAAACCTGACATTTATGCCGGAAATCGTCCGGATTACAGCTGGGTCTTATTACAGTCAACAGGAATCCAGTAGTGAAGTAGAGGATCCGGCAGGCTGCTCTGTGCCGGAACAATCTGCCGGATCTCCGAACGGAGATGTGAATGAAGCCTAGGAAGAAATCCTCCAGAATGCAGATACAGGAGTGGTGATAGGTCCTGTTTAAATTAGTGGGAACATTTATAAGACTAGTCTATCGCACACAGTCTTCCTGGCATCAGATCGGTGCAGGTCCGTGTGCCAAAAAGGAAATCTGCACCGGCAAGGGAGGTGGTGTAGATTTCCGCTATAATCCATGCCGGTTTCCTGGTGTAGATTATGTTAAATGTGCCGGGACAGATATGGCCACCCCTGAACAATCTCGTTCTGAAAATGTGGCGAGGAGGGCTGGAACCAACCCCCTAAAAAAAAAAGTGGCAAAATATTGTGCAGCCATGGTGTGTGGCGAGCATTGGCGTTTATGGCATGCAGGGGATGAGAATCGCCCCCTTAGGTTTTATCACATGCTTCTTGCTCTAGTTTATATATTTCATGACTGTATACCAGTGTGAATGCGGTCTATCTATTTTTTACCACTCGCAGTCACTTTCCCCCCGCACATTACAGCTCCCACAGGAGTGGTGTAAACTTTATGAGCAAAGCGTCCGCTCTGTGTACTTTACTGGTAGAATTTATACCGCAGTACTTTACATGCTGTAGATAATGGCTGCCAGTCGCTATAAAGCATTGGGAAGCATTCGGTCGTAAAGGTCACCTTTTATTCAGTGAGCCATGTCAATTAGACAAGGTTTAATCCAAATGCTTGTTGGGTGAAGAATTGGCTCTTGGACTGGTCCAAACGGCTCCCAGAGAAGATGTCTGAGAAGGAAGGGCAGAGCGATATTGTGCTATTCTATATGTACAGTAGTAAAAGTGATACTGTAAGAGTAGACGGATTTGAGGCCTCCAAACCTGTACAATGTAATTGGATCCATGCGCAGAAAGCGAGCGCCAGAATACATCTATTGCTGGATACATGGATGGTAATAGGCTGCAATAGGGATGTTTTGGCTTTAGGGTACATACACATCGAGGCAGTTTTGTTCCATTATTAGGTTGCAGTAATTGTGTATAATGTTAATGTCAGTAGCTGTTTGTCGGATTCTGCACAGTTGCTGCCAGACACATGCACTTATCTATACATGTCGCCTGCGCTGATGTGCCGGGCTCAGAGCTGTCCTCGTTTCATTAGCTTACCCTGGAATAATATCTGCCGGAGACGTTCTGTTAGTAGTCAGTTTTATAAGTCTCCTTGGGTGGTTTTTAAGACGCAGGACTGTTTTTTTTGGTCAAGCACCTATTAGTTCTCATTGCTTCTAGCAGGAATAATAAAGGAATGGCTCATCATAGAGTCATAGGAATAGATGCTCCATAGGCGCTGGGTGCCTGCTGTTTTACACAGAAGACACTCTGAGGCATTGTACGTGATCAGTAATCATTCTGATCACGGACATTTAACCCCTCAGATGTCATGGTCAGTCGGGACCATGACATCCAATCAGTGAAACCCCAGGAGCGCTGTGCTCCCGATCACAAATTGTTCCCCGGTGCTGAAACCAAGGGAGCCTTTTGGTTGCTGTGGCAGCCTTGGGCACTCTGAAGGATTCCAGGCCTTCTACAGTGTTCCTATGGAGCTGCAATGGTTAATCTCTCATAGGCTCCATGTTAACTCACTGCAGTCTATGGGAGAAGTGATCAGATGATCGGACTTAAAGAAAAGTGGAAAAAGTTTAAAAACAATAAAATTCAAATCACCCCCTTCCCCATATAAAAAAAAAGATACCATTAACATTGTCCTGTTCCAAAATGCGTGAACTATTAAAATATAAATGTATTTATCCCGTACGGTGAATGGGATTCGCTGTTTTTGTCACTTCACCTTTAAAAAAATATATATAATTTTGAAAAACATAATTAACCCTTTATTGACCAAGCATTTTTCTTCTTTTTTTTTCATCGTTGCATTCCAAGAGCTATAACTTTTTTATTTTTCCGTCTATAGCTTTATGAGGACTTGTTTTTTGCGGGACAAGTTATAGTTTTTAATGGCGCCGTTTTGGGGTACACATAACTTTCTTATTAACTTTTATTAACTCTTTCTGGGAGGGAGATGGGAAAAACAGCAATACTGCCACTGTGTTTTTATGTTATAAATTTTATGACGTTCATTTTTTGGTATAAATAACATAATATCTCTATTCTCTGGGTCAGTACGATTACAGTGATACCAAATACATACAGTTTTTTTTAACCTTTTTACTACTTTTTTTTTCTTCATATGAAGTTGTGTGAGGGCTTGATTTTTTTATTTATTTTTTTGGGGACGACTTGTATTTTTCATTGGTATCATTTTGGAGTAAATGGCACTTTGTTCGTTTGTTATTAAGTTTTTTCGGTGGCAGCTAAGAATAAATTAGCAATTGTCTTTTTTATTTTATTTTATTTTTTTACGGCGTTTACCGTAGGGGATAATTTATGTGATATTTTATGTAGTCCAGGTTGTTACGGAAGTGGCAATACCAAACATGGGGAATATTTTATTTTATTTTTGTGCAATTTTTTTCATTAAAAAACGTGTTCTCAATGGAAAAAAAAGCGTCTTTTTTTTAATAGAATTTTTTATATTGAATAAATGATTTAATTTTTTTTTTTAACTTTTTTTTTTACCACTTAATAGGATCACAAGGGGACTATAACGGACAGCTTTTTGATTGCTTTTGCTTCCCTATAGTGCATTGCATTTTAATGGCAATGCTATTCTGACATTGACCAGCAGGCTGTGCCTCTCTGAAATTACTCAAGGCTGGTTTGGGGCCTACTTTAGACCCCAGGCAGCCTTCGCACACATTGGCACCGCGCGATTGCATTTGCGGGATGCCGATGGTAGACCGAGGGAGTCCACTCCCTCTCTTAGCACTTTACATTCGGCGGGCACCATAGCCCGCGGCATGTAAAGTCTTAAACAGCCCGGATAGGCACTCCTGCCGGTTCGGGCTGTTAGAGCAGGGCCGTGGCTCTCATGTGAAAGCCAGGTCCCCGCTGCACTGGAGACCCGTGCAGTGCTTAGACTGGGCCGCCGTAAAAAAGTGACAGCTCAGCCTAAGGCCCCTTAGTGACCGCCATAAAAAAGCGTATGGGTGATCACTAAGGGGTTAAAAAGTCATATACACACACCAAAATAATCCCAATAAAAACTTCAGATAGACCTGCAAAAAATGAACACGCAAACACCTCCTGTAGATGTTATATAAAAAGTTATGGGGTCAGAATATTGCTACTCAAAGAATGAAATTTATTTGTTCAAAGTTTTTATTAAAACACAAGAAAAACTATTATAAATGTGGTATCGCTGTAATCGTACTGACACAGAGAAAGAAGGTGACGGGTCAGTGCTACCGCATAGGGATTGCTGCAAAAACAAAACCCATAAAACTATAGCAGAATTGCATTTTTTTCCAGATTCCAACTACGTATAAAATGCTGCCATTCAAAATTACAAATTGTCCCGCTTAAAAAAGGCTCCGGGAAGGCAGGCAGTAGAAAACGAAAAAAAGAGAAATCTCTTGGTTGTGATGGGGTAAACAGTTATATGTTCGCAGCGCATCCAATAAAAAAAAAAAAAAATTTGGTGTGAATTTCACACTTTTGAATGTAAGGGTAAAATCTGTGGTAAAGCTGCATCAAATGCGCATCAAAAACTGGACGTAACATGCGTGGTTTTTGGTGTGGAAACGCACAGAAATTGGTATGGAAATGTGGAATTTCTGCAAGACGGTCTGCACCCGTGTGCAGGTAACCGTTCAGTCCTCAGGTATGGCTCAGTTCACATCCTGCTGTGTTCCAGCGTTTTTGACAGCAAGAATAGCATAGTCCTCATCACTTTTCTTGCTGCCTAAAACGTATCTGAACCTAGCGACGGACATGGTTGAAATACATCTAATGGTTTATTAGTGTGATGGACAGGAACTATTCTCTTCACCTCATTTTTTGGGGTTCTTGAAATCACTTAAAGGGGATATCAAGTTCTAAAAATGCCCCCCACAGTGCCCGCGCCCTTCCTATAGATCAAACTGTTTTGCGGATCAAAACATCCAGCCACGGGGGATACAGCAAATAGCAGGCTGCGACGGTGACCAGCCACCTTGCATCACGGATTACATCACCCATGATGGGAGGATGGTCACCTCCGCAGCCCGCTTTTGGCTTTACGCCCCGTCGCTGGAGGTTTTGAACCGCGCAACGGGGAGATGCAGTGGCCGCGCAGGGATCTGGAGTGACGCAGATACCTGGGAGCAGGACAAGTATGATCTATAGGAGGGGCCCGGGCATTGTGGGGGGCATTTTTTGAATTGGATAACCCCCTAATATAAAATGCATAGCGCAGGGATGGCCAACCTGCAGCTCTCCAGCTGTTGCAAAACTACCAGCATGCCCAGACTGCCTACAGCTGGGCATGGTGGGAGATGTAGCTTTAGGGTACTTTCACACTTGCGTTTAAAGTTTTCCGGTATTGAGTTTCATCCTCGGGGCTCAATACCGGGAAAAAAACTGATCAGTTTTATCCTAATGCATTCTGAATGGAGAGCATTCCGTTCCGTATGCTTCAGTTAAGTCCCTCCTACGTTTTTTGGACGGAGAAAATACCGCAGCATGCTGCAGTTTTCTCTCCGGCCAAAAATCCTGAACACTTGACGGAATGCCGGATCCGGCATTAATTTCCATTGAAATGCATTAATGCCCAAGTGTTCCAGATCTGGTTTTGCGGTGTGCGCATGCCCAGACCTTTAAAAATGTTAAAAAAAAAAAATACTGGATCTGTTTTTCCGGATGGAAACCGGAAAGACGGATCCAGTATTGCAATGCATTTGTGAGATGGATCCGCATCTGGATCTGTCTGACAAATGCATCTGTTTGCGTCCAGATTGCCGGATCCGGCCGAATCCTCTGCCGCAAGTGTGAAAGTATCCTATCAACAGCTGGAGAGCCGCAGGTTGGCCATCCCTGACATAGTGCCTCTGTATTCGGTATACCATCGGTGGCATTTAACCCTACAAGCTTGGTAGATTCCTAAGAAGCTCTCTGTTATCCCTACATGGGACTGACTGATTTCTTGGGTGTAGCGTCCGTCTCTCCATCTTGTCCTGTGTTTCCATGTGTGTACAGATGCTGGACTGTATGCTCGTGTTTAATAGACTGCAGTTTTCATTCAGCGTAGCAGATATTGATGAGGACGAGTGAGGGAGCAGTGCCAAAACTGCAGCCCGGCCAACTGGATGTTGATCCTCTCATTGTCGATTTTTAGGGTAATGAAATAGCTTTGTGAAATAGACTGCTTTACGTAGATGTGGTACAGGAGCCGTACGTCATGGCGTATATGCTGGTTGTGTCCGGACTGCCTACATGGTGCGTGACCTCTGCATATGGACATATGATGGCAGTATTGTACATTTATGTTACAGTCCGGTACATTATTGGTGGCATTCATCCTATTAGTCTTAATCTTATTAGAGAATAAAGCCAGTTCTCTGGGACCAGGTGTCACTTTACAAAACCACATTCTGTATCCATATCACATAGATCCTATTAAACGCTATATACTGGTACTCATGTTATACATATGTTGTGCCTCTGGAGATTCAAGGTGGCATAGGAAGTGCCTATGAGTACATAATACAAATCTGTACCCAATCTGTGCTCTCGTACAGCGCTGAAAAGGTGATTTTTATTTTAATTTTATTTTTTTATATATTTCTTATTTTATCCAGGAATGTGATTTTCAGTTACATTCATTGCATATAAGTAGTGTATTGTTTGATCAGTTGGGCTCTACAGTTTGGTGTCCCTACCAATTGCTGAAATAATTGACTGTGGTTACCAGTCAATAGACCGACCAAAGCACCCGTCTTGTTTGCTGCACTCAATAAATATACCAAAAGAATATACAGGGAAGAAGTGTACATTTTCTAGACTGTTTTTAGGGAATAGGATGAATACAGATATTCGCTTCACAGTATAACATAGCGGGGACAATGAGTTTAAAGGGTTTTTCTGGTTTACATCAATATCCTTTAAAATAATAATAATTAATGAAGGTACCTGTAATTTTGTAATGTACTTCAGTTACCTTTATTGCTCCTGTTCTGGGCTGTAGTCACATGACCATGTCCATGCAGCTCTTTCTTATTTCCTGTGATGTTATGTCCATGGGCGGTGCAGTGATAGGGGAGTGTCTATGTAACTAGCTGGTGGGAGGAGCTATGAATCCACTGGGTGTTGTTAGGGGCAGTGATAGGGCAGTGTCTATGTAACTAGCTGGTGGGAGGAGCTATGAACTAGCTGGGCGTTGTTAGGGGCAGTGCTGGAGCTGTGGCAGAGGAAGGAGAAATGCATCATGGGTTTGGTTGGATACAACAACAGGAAGTACTATATACAGGATGCAACTAGAATGATTTGTCTGTATGGTGAAAACAGGTCAGGAGGGTACAAATTAAAAGAAAAAAAACATGTGGAAGATGGACATGAGATAAGCAAGTACATGAGCATATTTGTAAATAATAAAACCTTAGTAATCCCTTACGGTTACATACTTTCTATGTAATCCTATGAGTGTGTGATGCCCATCTGTGTCGCACAGGATAGTTGAGCATGACTATGACTAGCTGACTGATGTTTTTTTTTTTTCAGTTAAATATTTTAAAGGCAAGAAACAATTTGAGGATCTGGTTGCCAGGTGTTTGCTGGAAGTTGTGGGTTAAAGACGTCTATTAATCCTAAAACATACTTATGCATCTATTAAAAGGGGTTGTAAATACACTGCTGTGAGACGGGGCCTGATGTACTTACAGCAGTCGTGTGCGCCAGTACATAGGAAGCACATTTCTAACTGTGGATTCAGGTTGCTGTTAAAACAAATGTGTTGTACAAATGACGCTATTAAAGGGCTTTTCTGGGATTCTACATCGATGGCCTATCCTTATGATATTATTAAGCATAACGCTGCAGTAACTCCTAAGTCTAGAGTCATCAGTGCTAAATCCTGTGTGTGATCCGCTGTGCTGTATGTCTATATACAGTGACTGATTTCCTCATGACACTCACATTTACCTTCTTATTTTCTCTGTGCTTAGACGGTTCGCCATGGATTTCCCTTTGAGCCGTCCTCAATGGCATTTGATCCAGTGCAGAAGATTCTTGCAATTGGCACAAATCATGGAGCTCTGAGGCTGTATCCTTTTCATTACCTATCTAAAGCCGCAACCGACAATGTCAGAGGAAGAGGATGGACACAGCTCACTGGTAACAGGTATTTCATGCCATATAATATGATAAGGGACACAACTGTGCTTGTCACTCCTCGAAGAAACAGATTTTCTTTATATTATCATTGGTAACTAGATGTACCCTCAAACAGGAAAAGTTTTTCCTAATTGAGTGCATTGATTTTAGATGTGAGCAACTCACACACGTCTTCTTCTCAGAGGTTTTACTATGTAATCTTTACAACAGGGTAGGTGGGGTATTTTAGATCAATGGGGGTCAACTGCTAGGAATCCTATTTGATCACTAGAAATGGGGATCCTTGTGCCCGCAGTCACTGTGCTTTGGCTAGCTGCAAAAGAAAGCGTTGTGAAGAGTTAATAAGCAGCACATGATTGGAGCCCATTCTGTTATAGTCAGTGGGTTGCAGAAAAAGTAAACTTAAAGGGAACCTGTCATCGGGATTTTGTGTAAAGAGCTGAGGACATGGGTTGCTAGATGGCCGCTAGCACATCCGCAATACCCAGTCCCCATAGCTCTGTGTGCTTTAATTGTGTAATTTTTTTTACACAATAAAATCACACAGAGCTATAGGGACTGGGTATTGCGGATGTGCTAGCGGCCATCTAGCAACCCATGTCCTCAGCTCTTTACACAAAATCCTGGTGACAGGTTTCCTTTCAAAGGGTTTTCCGAGATTTTACTGATCTGATCTGTGGTGGTCTGACACCCAGGGAACCCCCTGATCAGCTGTTTGAGAAGGCACCGGAACTTGCCAAGCACAACTGCATACATTGTATAGCGGCTGTGCTTGGTATTGCGCTCAGCCCCATTCACCTCTATGGGGCTGTGCCTAAGCCATGTGACCAATGAATGTGTCATCACTGGCCTAGGAAAAACTGTGGCCGTGGCGCTACTGCGAGCACTAGTGCCTCCTCAAACAGGTGATCGGCGGGGGTTCCGGGTCAGACCACTAATGATCAGATACTGATAACCTATCCTGAAATCTCAGAAAACCCCTTTAATGTGCTTGACTATGGCCTCATGCACACTCATTCACTTCAATGGGGCCGCAAAAGATGCGGACAGCACTCCGTGTGCTGTCCGCATCCGTGGCTCCGTTTCGTGGGCCCGCTAAAAAAATATAACATGTTCTATTCTTGTCCGCGCTTTGCGGACAAGAATAGGCATTTATATAGCCAGCGCCCGTTCAGTTATGCAAATTGCGGAAGGCAACACGGACGGCTTCCGTTTTTTGCGGACTGCAAAAAACGTCACGGTCGTGTGCATGTAGCCTATGACAAATGTTCTCTTTCTGTTACTTTTATGTGTGGCATTGTATTTACCTGATCATTCCTTACTTCTTTCTACTAATCCGTGATAAAATGGGATAGTGGTGTGTAATGTATTTTGCCATCAAAAGGACAATTTTTGTTAATATAAAAAGAACACAGCTATGTACGCCCCAGAACTATAAATTGTACATAAACTTCTTTGTTATAAAATGTGATCGGATGTGGAAATATAAACTGTTGTATGGTAGCATCATTACAGCTGCAGCAATAGAGTCCAATTGGACATTGATATAGGTGACACTTCAAAAGATTTGGGCTTCTTTAACATCTGCGCTTTTCCTTTCCGTTATTGAGATCTGTCATAGGATCTGAGTACCGGAGGAAAACGCTTTAGTTTTGTCCCCGTTCATTGTCAGTAGGGGCAAAACTGAACTGAACGGAGCACTGCAAGCTGCGTTTTTTTTTTTTGTCCGACATGGGATGTGGAGCAAGACGGATCCGGCATGAAACACAATGTAAGTCAATGGTGCCTGATCCGTTTTCTCTGACACAAAAGAAAACGGCTCCGTCCCCCATTCACTTACAATGGTTTAGTGCCGAATCTATCATGGCTATTTTAAAGATAATAATACAATTGGATCCGTTCATAACGGATGCAGCCGGTTGTATTATCATAACGGAAGTGTCTTTACTGATCCATGACAGATCCAGCGAAAAAACGCAGATGTGAACGGAGCTTTACTGAAAGAGTCAGGTTTAAGGGCTGTTCTTTGTGTCAGGGTGCCAGAATCTGTGTTAGCGGAGTTCACTAACATGGTTTATCTATCAAGTATTAGAGGGAACCTGTCACCTAAACGCCTCCCAAACTGCCAGCATAACCTTAAAGTAGCCAGCAGTATGTTCCTAAAGATCCTTTTCTTCCTCCGGCCAGATGCACCAAAATCTTGAAAAACAAACTTTTATCCCCTGCACGCGCTATGTAACAGCAGAGTTCTAAGTCAAGGGGGCAGCGGCCTCCTCGCTTCAAGTCCGGATAACCATGTCCCCTTTCCCTGCCCCATGACTGGACACGAATAGGACATGCTTTATATTTTTGCGCGGGCTGTGGAACGGAACAACGGACAGCACATGGTGTGATGTCTGCATCATTTGCAGCCCCATTGAAATGAATGGGTCCGCACCCGTTCTGCAAAATTACGGTCGTGTGAATGTACCCTAAAGAATTTATTCTGAATGAGCTCCCCAGAAAATGGATGTAAAAAAATCTGCTAAAAATTCACTAGAATTTGCCAGTTTTTAGCTATGGTATCGTTTTGTTTTGTGCATTTTGATGTCTATTTCTTTTTATAAAAATGTAATATTTTAGTATATGGCTAGGTTCACATCTGTGTTGATTTTCTGTATTACCAGAGGAACAGAAAAATCCCTGTTTGCTTGAATGGGTTATTTTGAGCTTCAGTTGTGCTTTGTTTGTGTCTGGTCCGATAAAGGTAGCGCAATCATCTTACCAGTCACTTTATTGCAGGATTATGAGCTCTGTTCTGGTCCAGTTACATCATGTGACCTGCACCCTCGTCACCCGAATCCCACAGACTCTGAGGTTTGGACTGGAAGTCAGTCTCTCTATGCAAGCTTGTGAGAAGCTCACCATGAATGGTGCATTGAATGACATCTTTGCTGGTCTGAATCCAGCACTGAACTCTGCTTGGGAAATGCTGCTTTATACGATACTGTAGATGCTCAGGCGACACTGATGTGTACTGGAAGGGGACGGGCCATAGGCAGGGTCCTTGACCCCAGTAACATTTAACATTTTAGTAAACCTAAATTCATATAGACCCCAAAGCAGACAGCTGCTGCCCCTATACCACCCACCCAACCACTCCGTACGTTTTCAGGACTTAGGACAGCACCCGGAGAAGAGGATCTGAGAGCAGGGAGTAATGTCAGTGCAGCTCTAGATGTGCCATACTCATCGCTCCTTTGTCCTCCTTTCCTGGATGCACTGATGAGTTAATAAGGCCCCCCTTGAGTTATGGCGGGTCACAGATAATTGCCTCACGGAACCCCTGTGTTACCCATGTATTGTACGGTCCTGTGATTCTGGAGGGTGTGCTCGCCCTCCTATTTTTTTTCACCTTGCGTTTGACTGTTTTATTTTAGTGATTGATTTAGCATTGTACTGTATATTAAATAAAGTTAATTTGTTATTCGATAATTTGGTCTATCCCTAGTTTTCTGCTGTTTGGTGATAACTATATTTCTCCTGTTTGGGGTAACTATAACTGGTATTGTCTATGGCCAGCTTTGTAATTTGACATTTAGTGCACTAGCGCAGATTGTGTACTGTGTTTTTGGGTGTTGGTGGTATTTATTTCCGGATAGTTGTCTCTTAGTTTCATAGGAAGCTGGCTGACCTGGCCGTTACCTATTAAACCATGAGGCGATTCTGGAAATCATACAGGATCCTTGCTAACATGGAGCGGTATAAATTTAAACTGTGATCCATGTACTGCAAAGCAGCAGTGTATTTTACTTAAAGGGGTTATCCTGGAAAATATAATGATGACTTGGGGTGCTTCACACGACCGTATGTATTTTGTGGTCTGCAAAGTGCGGATCTTCAAAAAATATACATCATGTCCATGTGACATCTATTTTATTTATTTATTTTTTTCTTTGCAGACCCATTGTAATAATGCCTATTCTTTTCCGCAAAACGGACAAGAATAGGACATGTTCTATTTTTTTGCGGGACTGCGAAACGGACACATGGATGCGGACAGGACATGGTGATCTGTCCACCGGAGCTCTGGTGAGCGATGCAGGCTGCCGGCAGCTTTCTAAGGACAGCGCTGTAGATTGTATAGTGGCAGTGCTTGGTATTGCAGCTCACTTGAATGTGGCTGAGCTACAGCTAGGGCATATGACCGATATACAGTGATGTCAGTGGTCTAGGACGAGGCTGCGCCGCTCAAGGCCTCTTCTAACAGATGATTGGCGGGGTCCCGGGTGTCGCACCCCTGCAGATCTGATACTGGTGATGACCTATGCAGAGGATAATGTACAAAAGGAGGCCACGGCAGCATCTTCAGTTAGTTCTTTATTGGACAAGCTTCATAGAATGTGTGCCATAAAACTAAACATACTGATGACCTATGCTGAAGATAAGTCCTAAACATCTTTTACCCCTTTAACAAGCAAGCTCTCATATATATGCGCCCCTATGGAAGGAATATGTGCATAGATGCTTACTAACTAATCTTAGGTTCACCTCTGGTCCCCTAAATCTCACCGATGTGATCGCATAGTGTTAGGAGCTTGCAGCCCATGTATAATATACAGCCTGATTCTCTGGGTTTACTCCAGTAGATTGCACATATGGTGCGTAGCTTTGCCATTCACTTGTTCAGAGCAGCAGTATTTCCGGTTGGCGTCATAAGGAGGACCGTTACAGGAACTGTGGTTGAACCTGATTATGCGGCATGTGAAGGAGAAGACGCTCGGCTGATTAGGGATTCAGTGACAGCTGTGGGTTTGTTTTATCTGTAGGAAACTTGGTGACGTTATGATCCATTTCTGTGACAGGAGGAAGTGGACAGTTCTTACTCTTGCAGAATCAATCTGCGCAGATTGTTCGCTGTTTCGAGCAGCCTTTGGTATCAATCTGTTATTGAATGAGGATATAATTGTGAATTCTGCCTTTTTTCTGTTCTTGTGTTTTTTTTGTTTGTTGATTTTTGTAGAATTTACACACATGCATGTAATCTTTTTCCTTTTTAAATTTCCATCAATCTCCTTAAATTGTTTTGTTAATGAGCCCTTCTGCATCAGCCTTTGGTCATATGGTATGTATGGTTAAAGTACATTTTTGTCTAAGGCTACTTTAACACTAGCGGCAGCCTTCTCCGGCAGGCTTTTTCGGCAGAGGAACAGCCTGCCGGATATGTGCTGCCACTAGTGCACCGTGCCGCAAGAGGTCCGCTCCGGCCCCATAATGGTCTGGCCGCAGCACGGAAAACATGCCGAGAGGTGGCCGGAATAAAACTACGACAAACCTTTTCATCAGTTTTTGTCCTACAAGGTTTAAAGGAGTTTTCCGGGATTTTAATAATGATGATTTATCCTCAGGATAGGTCATCAATATCAGATCGGCAGGGTCCAACACCCAGCACCCCAGCCAATCAGCCTGTGTTCCATGCAAGTGCAGCTTTCCCTTGTTTGTTTACCTGCTCGTCAGCAGCACACTGGCGAGCATGTGTAACTACAAGTTGTCCCATTCATTTCAGTGTCCACATAGGTATACTGTATACCTCTCTGAAGGAATGTAGTACAGCGCTGAACAAAAACCAGGATTTACTCCTAGGCACAGATAAATGCCTAAACACATGCTTTATGACAGTAGAAGGAATGCATCCAGTGAGTATCCATTTAATTTTCATTGCTTAAAGCCTCATGTGTGTTTTACAGCACGCAATTTGCGGAACGGCAAAGACAGCCATTGATATAACTACCTATTCTTGTCCGCAAAACGGATAAGAATAGGGCAGGTTATATTTTTTTTGCGGACCACGGGATGGAGCAACGGATGCGGACAGCACACCTCTTTTGTGGCCCCATTGAAGTGAATGGGTCCGCATTCAAGCCGCAAAAACTGCGGCTCGGATGCGGACCAAAACAACGGTCGTGTGCATGAGGCCTAAGGCTCTTTTCCCATGGGATGATCATTGGGGCAATTATTCGGGATGACTGTTCGTACAAATGCAGATTACAGCTGTGTAAGGCTGCGTTCACACGGGCGAGTATTCCGCGCGGGTGCAATGCGGTAGGTGAACGTATTGCACCCGCACTGAATCCTGACCCATTCATTTTTATGGGGCTGTTCAGATGAGCTGTGATTTTCACGCATCACTTGTGCGTTGCGTGAAAATCGCAGCATGCTCTATATTCTGCGTTTTTCACGCAACGCAGGCCCCATAGAAGTGAATGGGGTTGCGTGAAAATTGCAAGCATCCGCAAGCAAGTGCGGATGCGGTGCGATTTTCATGCATGGTTGCTAGGTGACAGTTTATTCACTGTATTATTTTCCCTTATAACATGGTTATAAGGGAAAATAATAGCATTCTGAAAACAGAATGCTTAGTAGGTGATCAATTGAGGGTTTTTTTAACCCTCAATTGATCACCTACTTAGCATTCTGTTTTCAGAATGCTATTATTTTCCCTTATAACCATGTTATAAGGGAAAATAATAACATCTACACAACACCGAACCCAAACCTGAACTTCTGTGAAGAAGTTCGGGTCTGGGTACCACAGTCGGTTTTTTATCACGCGCGTGCAAAACACATTGCACCTGCGTGATAAAAACTGAACATCGGAACGCAATCGCAGTCAAAACTGACTGCAATTGCATTCCTACTCGCGCGGGTTTGCCGCAACACACCGGTACGCATCCGGAACTAATCCGGACACGCTCGTGTGAACCCAGCCTAAGTGTGGTTGATTATATATAAAAAATAAAAAGTGACACATTCCTTTGAAAACTGGAGAAAATAATCACTACGGTATCACAAATAATGTGACATTTCTTGTCATATTTCTGTAGGATATATATATATATATATATATATCTTTATTCCACTCTTTTCTTGTGCTTTCACTGCCCATTGAGAAGGTGTTTTGTAGATGTATGAAAACAAGTAACCTCCAATAAGGCCGCTTTACTTAATCACTTAACCCCTTTACTACTAAGCCACTTTTCACCTTAAATCCCAGGCCTATTTTTGCAAATCTGACATGTCACTTTATGTGGTAATAACTTTAAAACACTTTTACTTATCCAGGCCATTCTGAGATTGTTTCCTTGTCACATATTGTACTTCATGACAGTGGTAAAATTTAGTAAAAAAATTAAAAATGTACCTAAAATTTAGCAAATTTTCAAATTTCAATTTCTCTACTTTTATAATAGATATAACTCCAAAAATAGTTACTACTTTACATTCCCTTTATGTCTACTTCATGTTTAGATCATTTTGTGAATGCCATTTTATTTTTTGGGAACGTTAGAAGGCTTACAACTTTAGAAGCAAATCTTGAACTTTTTCAGAAAAACTGATTTTACAAACTTTGTTAACCCTTTAGGTGTTCCACAAGAATTAATGAAAAATGGAGATGAAATATCAGAATTTAACTTTTTTTTGCAGATTTTTTATTTTAATAATTTTTATCCCCACTAACAAAGCAAGGGTTAACAGCCAAAAAAACCTCAATATTTATTGTCCTTATTCTGTAGTTTACAGAAACACCCCATATGTGGTCGTAAACTGCTGTACAGGCAGACGGCATTGCGCAGAAGGAAAGGAACGCTATATGTTTTTTTGAAAGCAGATTTCACTGGGATAATTTTTAATGCCATGTCACATTTGAAAACCCCCTGATGCACCCCTAGACTAGAAACCCCCCCCCCCCCCCCCAAAAAAAAATGACCCCATTTTGGAAACTACGGGATAAGGTGGCAGTTTTGTTAGTACTATTTTAGGATACATAATGATTTTTGGTTGATCTATATCAGTGTTTCCCAACCAGTGTGCCTCCAGCTGTTGCAAAACTACAACTCCCAGCATGCCCGGACAGCCTTTGGCTGTGCGGGCATGCTGGGAGTTGTAGTTTTGCAACAGCTGGAGGCACACTGGTTGGGAAACACTGATCTATATTACACTTTTTGTGAGGCAAGGTAGCAAAAAATAGCTGTTTTGGCACCGTTTTTATTTTTTGTTATTTAGAGTGTTCATCTGACAGGTTAGATCATGTGGTATTTTTATAGAGCTGGTTGATACGGACGTGACAGTACCAAATATGTATACTTTTATTTATTTATGTAAGTTTTACACAATGATATAAATTTTTAAACAAAACAAAAATCATGTTTTAGTGTCTCGATAGTCTGAGAGCCATAGTTTTTTTTTCAGTTTTTGGGCGACTGTCTTGTGTAGGGGCTCATTTTTTGCGGGTTGAGATGACTGTTTGGTACTATTTTAGGGTGCATATGACTTTTTGATTTAAGGTGACAAAAAAGGGCTTTTTTTTTTTTTTACACGGTTTCTTTTTTTTTTTTTATGGTGTTCATCTGAGGGGTCAGTTCATGTGATATTTTTATACAGCAGGTTTTTACGGACGTGGCAATACCTAATATGTATACTTTTTTTATTTTTTTTATTTATGTAAGTTTTACACAATGATATACATTTTGAAACCAAAACAAAACATGTTTTAGTGTCTCCATAGTCTGAGAGTCATAGTTTTTTCAGTTTTTGGGCGATTGTCGAAGGTAGGGTATCATTTTTGTGGGATGAGATGACTGTTTGATTGGCACTATCTTGGGGTGCATATGACTTTTTGATCGCTTGGCATATCACTTTTTGTGATGTAAGGTGACATTCTTATGGAGCAGGTCGTTACGAACGTGGCAATACCTAATATGTATACTTCTTCATTTTTTTTTTTACATTTAACACAATAAAAGCATTTTTGAAACAAAAAAAATCATGTTTTAGTGTCTCCATAGTCTGAGTTATAGTTAGTTTTTTATTTTTTGGGCGATTGTCTTAGGTAGGGGCTCATTTTTTGCAGGATAAGGTGACTGTTAGATTGGTACTATTTTGGGGGGCATACGCTTGGTGTTGCACTTTTAGTTATGTGAGGTGACAAACAAATTGTTTATTTAGCACAGTTTTTTTTTTTTTTACGTTTACCTGAGGGGTTAGGTCATGTGATCTTTTTATAGAGCCGGTCGATATGGACGTGGCGATACCTAATGTCTACTTTTCTTTTTTTCCCTATTTTAATTTTTTATTTTTTTTCTTGAAACTTAAAACTTATTTTTTTGTATTTACACTTACAGCCTGCTCCCTGTGAGATCCAGGGGGCTGGATCTCACAGGCTCTCGCAGCAGCGCGGGGATCCCATGGACACCGGCACCCGTGAGGATACCGCAGATGCCACGGTCAGCGATGACCGCGGTCGTGCAAGAGTTAATGCGTCGGCTTCGGTGTTTTCACCGATGCTAGAGCATACAGCAAGGGTGTGGCTATCCCTGACTCTGATTGGTGGGCGCAGCTCCTGCACCCGCCCGATCAGCACGCCGTACCTGTACTGCGCTGGGATTTTTGTCCCGCATTTCTGCGCCGTACATGTACGCCACTGGTATCTTAAGGGTTAATGATTGGTTTGTTGGCGAGGTGGATAAGTTTGCACTAAACATTGGCAACCGATGGAGAGATACATCAGTAGTTTTATAAGATGTACGGATTGTGTGAGTAGCTGGCGACACATGAAACAGTCTGCACCAAATTTATCAAGATAGAGCACGGACCACAACGCAAGATGTTAGTTGTGACTCTGTCATTGAGACAAGTTCCTCTCACACACGCTAGGGAAGATTTGATCAAAATTGGTGCTTAGGGAAACTGACTTAGTTGCTGATAGCAACCAATCAGATTCTACCTTTTATTTTTCAGAGCTCCTGTGAACGAAAGGATCAATCTGATTGGTGGCTATGGGGAACAGTCGGTTTTCCTTAACCCAGTTTTGATAAATCTCCCTCAGTGTCTCTTGGCTGGCATGCTTGTACTGTACATTAGAAATTTGTAGACAATGATGCATTTGTTTGACACCCCAGGTAAGGATAAAGGGGGTCATTTATTAAGACCGACGTTTTAGACTCTACATAACTTTGGTGCATCCACCGACGGTCTAAATGTAAGCCAGCTTCCTTGCTGGCTTAAATTTAGACCATTTTCTACGCCAAAAAACAGGCGTAGAAAATGATAAATGAGACCGGTCTGCCGGCCCGTAACTCCTTCCCTGCCCAAGCCACGCCTACTTTTTTTAGACCAGGCGTGAGCCGGGAAAAGTTGCAGAAAACTGGCATATATCTGTCTTACATGTTGAGCGGGGGTGGAGGTGCAGACGCCCTCTCTTCATATCTATGGTGTCGCCGAAAATAGCCGTGCTATTTTTCTCTGGCCCATAGAAGTGAATGGGAGCGGTGGCCCATCATGCATGGTGTGCTCCTATCCACTTCTATGGGGTGAATGCACCTATCAGACAATTGCCTCCATTGTCTCAGATGAGAAAACCCCTTTGAAGGATGAAACTGAGCATGTGCGGCCGTCTCAGTGTACATGACAAAGAAACAAACAGCATGTGGCGCTATACAGATACATATTGAATAACTGAGTAGCTATGCTAATGTTTTAATTACATGCAATTACAAAAGAATTCAGATCCAGGTCCTGGTTTGAAAAATGTAAAATGTTTTTTTCTGGGACAACCCCTGTCACTGTAAAAGTTAGTAATTGGCAACTACTTTATATGTTGTAGAGCATTTTATGTGTATGAATGTAGCCATACAGCTGCCTTGATAGAAGATCCGCATACCTTGATTTATTTGTATGTTACTCTTCCACAGTCCAATGTACTGCAAGTGGTCTGTCACTTATATCCAGCAGAAAACACAAGGAGTAACTCCACTGAATAACAGGAGGGCTAACCCTTGTTTGGATCCGTGACAGTGCAAACCTCAGCTGTAGGAGTAGCTCCGTCACCAGAGCTACACAGCTCCATCCATTGTGTAGTAGACGACGCTGGTTACTGCAGGGCTTCCCCCATTCACTTTAATAGAAAGAGTGCTGCAGTAACCAGCTCTGTCCACTACACAATGGTCAGAGCAGAGCTACTGCGGAATAGCCGATCGGCAGGGATATGGGACCTGATCTGTCCTGGAGAACGGTTTTAATGGTTTCACAGTATTTAACCTATAAAGAAAGATTCTGACCTCAGATCTACTTGCTATTTTATTTGACATTTGCTTTAGGGTACTTCCACACTAGCGTTAGAAGAATTCGGCAGGCAGGTCCGTTGCCAGAACTGCCTGCCGGATCCAGAAATCCGTATGCAAACGGATATCATTTGTTTCCGGATCTGTCTGACAAATGCATTGAAATACCGCGTCCGTGTCTTTGGTGTCATCCAGAAAAACGGATCTGGTATTTATTTTTTTCATATATTTAAAGGTCTGTGCATGCGCAGACTGGAAAACCGGATCCGTCAATACGGCAATTTCATGAACGCTTGGTACCGGATCTAGCATTAATACATTTCAATGGAAATTAATGTTGGATCCGGCAAGTGTTCTGCGGTATTTTCTCCGGCCAAATACCGTAAAAGGGACGGAGCGGAAGACATCCTGATTAGGGCTGAAACGATTACTCGATTAAATCGAGTAATTCGACACAAAAAAATCCTCGATGCAAATTTTTTGCATCGAAGATTCGTTTGTGTCATGTGACCACGGAGCGGGAGTGAAGCGCTTGCTATTACTCCCGCTCCGTGGTCTCCCGCGGCGCTTGGAATACTTACCTTTCCAGCAGGCGGCCTCCGGACACTCCACAGTACGTCCATGGTCCCGCGCTGCTCTGACCTCCTGACGTACGCACGCTGTGACCTGACGCACTGTGTGACGTCAGGAGCAGAGCAGCGCAGAACGATGGAGTGTCGGCAGCGCCCCTGCTGGAAAGGTAAGTTGGTGAAACCGAGGGGGTGGGGGCGCAACTAAGGCCAGGCGCCTGGAGTGCACAGCGTCATAGAAACCAGTGACGCTGTGCAATCCGGGTGTCAGGAGGAGCATGGCAGCAGAGCTGATGGCACAATGGGGGAAGCGCTAATGGGTCAGAGCTGATGGCACAAGGAGGCAGAGCTGATGGCACAATGGGGGCAGAGCTAATGGGGCAGAGCTGATGGCACAAGTTGGCAGAGCTGATGGCACAAGGGGGCAGAGCTTATGGCACAATGGGGGAAGTGCTAATGGGGCAGAGCTGATGGCACAAGGGGGCAGAGCTGATGGCACAATGGGGGAAGCGCTAATGGGGCAGAGCTGATGGCACAAGGGGTCAGAGCTGATGGCACAAGGGGTCAGAGCTGATGGCACAAGGAGGCAGAGCTGATGGCACAATGGGGGCAGAGCTAATGGGGCAGAGCTGATGGCACAAGTTGGCAGAGCTGATGGCACAAGGGGGCAGAGCTTATGGCACAATGGGGGAAGTGCTAATGGGGCAGAGCTGATGGCACAATGGGGGCAGAGCTGATGGCACAATGGGGGCAGAGCTGATGGCACAAGGGGGCAGAGCTGATGGCGTTAAGGGGGCAGAGCTGATGGCACAAGGGGGCAGAGCTAATGGGGCAGAGCTGATGGCGCTAAGGGGGCAGAGCTGATGGCGCTAAGGGGGCAGAGCTGATGGCGCTAAGGGGGCAGAGCTGATGGCAGAAGGGGGCAGAGCTGATGGCAGAAGGGGGCAGAGCTGATGGCAGAAGGGGGCAGAGCTGATGGCAGAAGGGGGCAGAGCTGATGGCAGAAGGGGGCAGAGCTGATGGCAGAAGGGGGGCAGAGCTGATGGCACTGGGGGGCAGAGCTGATGGCACTGGGTGGGGAGAGCTGATGGCACTGGGGGATAGTGGAGCTGATGGCACTGGGGGGAACTGATGCACTTGGGCTGATCGCACAGGGGAGAACGAAGGGTGTTGGGGACTGATAGCAGGGGGTCTGATGAGTTTTTATAAAGGAAAACAGTCTATTGTTTTTTTCTTATTAGATTACTCGATTAATCGTAAAAAATAATCGATAGAATACTCGATTACTAAAATAATCGTTTACTGCAGCCCTAATCCTGATACATACTGAACAGATTGCTTTCCATTCAGAATGCATTAGGACAAATATGATGCGTTTTTTCCCGGTATTGAGCCCCTGTGACAGAACTCAATACCGGAAATCTTTAAAGGGGTTGTCCGAGTTATGAAAAAAAAATAAAAAATTTAGCACTGTAAATCTGATGGGCAGCAATATATAACTGAGCTAAGCAAGTTTTAGGTAAAAAATAAATAAAAAATATTTCCTTAGTTCTCTTCTGGCCCTTTGTTTACCTGCAATAACAACAATCTATGCCCCTCCCCCTGCTCTGAAAAGGGAGTGAATAGAAGTGCTGCCCTGAGTGACATGTCTGCCTGCTGGGAGATTCAGCAGCATGTTGTATGTGTAGGACTACAGGTCCCAGCTGTACAATGACACACAGGATCTTCTCCCTACCTGTTCTTGTGCAGAACTCCTCTAGTCTGTGAGCCCCTCTGCCCAGAATTTGTCTCCTCACTGCCTGCAGCTACTCAGTAAAGCCTTCAGCCCTGAGTCTGTGCTCCTGAAGGGGTTAATTTTTCCTGAAGTATCCAGTGGTAGGGAGACACAGGGCAGAGAGCAGTAGCAGGGGGGCGTGGCCAGCAGTGACGTCTTGTGTACAGACTCATATCTGATCTCTCAGGCTTTGTGCATGAAACATCATCAGAGCAGGGAGAGAAGCTGACATCACAGGTCATGTGACCCTCAGTGAAATCTGCGAGACCAGCAACTGGAGATAAAGTAAGTCCATTGTAAAGTCCTTTCATTTGCTTAGTTAGAAACATACAAAGAACAAAAAAATAACTCTGACAACCCCTTTTAACGCTAGTGTGAAAGTACGCTTAATTTGTTTATTATTTGGTATTAATAATTTCGGTCACTCTCCTACAGTAATTTTCTTGCTGTACTTTATTAAAACTCCACGTTTTCACCTTCCAATACAAGCCAGCCTATTGGGAATTATAAAGCAGATGGAGAAATCTTGGCTGTTTACTTGGGTATTGTTCAGTGTCTCCTTTTGTAGATGGAGATAAACCAGTTTAATATCATCAAATGACCTTGTCATAATTTTAACTTTTCTAAAGAAAATCAACAGAAATAATTTTTTTTATTTTTTATTAATTCCATCCTAAGGCCCAAACTGTAACATGTTCAATTGTTCTTGGTCCACCAGAACATTTTCCAGAGGTGATTGCTGCATTATGGTGGTATCTCCTGTGCTGGTTTTAGGAAAAACCACTGTGGTTTATTGCTGTGTTTCTATTAGATTTTTGTTTCCCCGCCATGATCAAAAGTTTGCTGTGAGTAGGGCAATGTGTTTTTTGTGGCTTTTTTTCCCCTCTTTTTGAGGTCCATGACATTTTTTCGAAACACAACATGCTGTAGCAATGTCATTTTATAGACTGTTTTCCGTAGACTTCTCTATAAAAACAGAAATGCCTAAAAAATAAAAAATATCCTAAAAAGTGTAGAAACATCTGTAAAACAGTTAATGAACATCAGTTTATTTTGGGTGCAAATTTTGCCCAAAAAACTGGTGCATTTTCATTAATCTGCCCCACTCTGTTTCTTACAAGCCCAGATAAAAGTCCCAGGACGGCTCTGTGAAAGAAACCTAAAAGAAGGGGGTCATGTGTTGACGGATGAGTGACGGACGTTGCAGGAAGAATGTCTTGCTTGTATCCCTGTACCGCTGTGTGGTGTCAGTGCACCCATTTACTGCTCTAAGTAACAGATGTATAGTGTGAATTACAGAAGTGGCGTACACCAGGTAATGTTGTGCCACCTGATAACACTTTCTCTTTCTGCAAGTGCCTATAATCACAAACATCATTTACTAATTGACCTAATTAAGCTGCTGATCCCGCTGCTTTGTATATTACTTGTTAGAGTCGAGGCTTCTGTGTAGCAGTATCTGTAGGCTTTCTCCACCCTCCGCAATCATCCGAATCTGCTGTCAGACAGATGTCTGCAGCTACTCCTCTTACTATTAGGTAATTGGATAGGCAGAGGTGGGTCTTGGATCGCTTGATGCCAATACCAAGGATGTACTTGGGCTGGCCTCCTTGCAACCTATTACTTCATGTGCTGTTCTATTTGAGGTGAACCTACTGTATCTGAGAGCAGGATCTGACAGAGGGAGAGAAGCTGAGCTCTGATATATAGGGTCATATGATTTGGAGCAGGATTTCTGAGTGAAACGTAGAGTAAATCCTGACCGGACTCCTAGGAGAGACTGAGAGTCCTGATGACTGTGTTGAGAATGGCCATGCAGGTCCTGTCTTCATAGTAAAACATTTTGTAGAATCTTTAGAAGAAGGTAGGAATGTGGAATAAATAACTTGTAAATGTATCATGTCAGTGTTTTCCCTTAAAGGGAACCTGTCTCCGGGATTTTGCGTATAGAGCTGAGGACATGGGTTGCTAGATGGCCGCTAGCACATCCGCAATACCCAGTCCCCATAGCTCTGTGTGCTTTTATTGTGTAAAAAAAATGATTTGATAGATATGAAGATTAACCTGAGATGAGTCCTGTCCCCTCTCACGTACATGACTCATCTCAGGTTATTTTGCATATGTATCAAATCGGTTTTTTTGCACAATAAAAGCACACAGAGCTATGGGGACTGGGTATTGCGGATGTGCTAGCGGCCATCTAGCAACCCATGTCCTCAGCTCTATACATAAAATCCTGGTGACAGGTTCCCTTTAAAATGTGTACGTCATGGAAAATACAATTACTGTGTAAAATAATTTGTCTGTGCCACATCCCACACTTATATTTCCTTTACACCCTTCGTTGCATTTGATAGTAGCAACCAATCTGGCACTTTTAATGTTTGCTAAAGGTGGCTACCGTCATTTTGCCAGTACACAGCATTGCCTCCGGGTATTGTATTAAGTCATTATTAGGCAATGCCAGGACCTCCTGCATAGCAGTACATCGCATGTGGGGAGGCACACTTTCTGCGCATACATATCCATGGCAGCGTTGACTAGGCCGCATGTTTCTCACTGTACCTCTACGCAGAGTTTAATTTTCAGTTAATATACATTTTTTGAGTGAGGTGGGGAAAGAAATTCCATTTTCTCCATATTAAGTTTTAGAAAGTGAGAAATGCTGGAAAGATCTTAGTGGCAGTTCTCACCTTGAGTGTTGGTGGCGGCTCCTGGCTGGGGCCACAGTTCTGTTCCAGCCGCACTGCTATGGACTCTCCGCAGCAGAAGGCTGGGGGAATCCATGCAGGTAAGTATCAAATGTCCCTGGAGCGAGTCTCAGGGACTGTGAGAGATATGATGAAAATCTTTCCTTTATTATAGGTAACGGGTATCAAGGGCGCATTGCCCTGTTGTAACTGTTCTTTTTAACCCTTCTACTTCCAAACTTAGGCTCAGCATTTAGGTTTCATCAAGAGCCATATCTAGCAGCGTATATTATTTAGCGTAAAATGTCCATGTGCACAAACAGCACTGCTGAGAATTGCCTTCCGCTTTGAGATCAGTACTGATCCTCAACCAGTTGTCGTGAGGTAGAAAGGTGACCCATTGTATGTTAGCAGGACGTCCTAATCCTGCATCAACAGGCAATTCAAAGTGACTTCTTTCACCTTTTAATACAGTAGCTACTAAAGCAAGCGATCTAGCACTGTGTGCCTGCTAGACTAAAGACATGAAATCGTGCAAGGTGCAGCAATGTGCGAGGACTGTAAAGATGAGGACCCTGAGCCTAATGAGAGGCCGCTCAGCAGGCGGGAGCCTTGGCTACAAGCATGTCACTGAGATTGCCCAGGGAGTAGTCCGGCCGTCCACTGCAGTAGCTGCTCCCTCCTGCTTGATCTTCACACGAAGACTGGTAGAAAACTTAAGTTAAAATAATAAAAAATGGAATCCAGGCCGTTCATTGAATTAAAGTTTAATTAAAAAAGCAATAAAATACAGAGAACAGGGTAATACGTTTCCAAGGCGGTTTCTTTTCTTCATCAGACCCATCTATTAGACTACAGGGCCGTTTACACTGCCAGATGTTCGGGCAGATTATCAATAACGATCATTCGTACGGACGCTTGTAAGGAATATTTCCCCAGTGTGAAGGTGCCGCCGATGAACGAGCGAAACGCTATCGCAACTTTTTTAAATCATAGGTGCTGATATACTAATGACTGTCCATTTTTGATTTTAAAAGAAGTTAAAAAGGTCATGTTTTTGTGACCTTTGGAAGCCAAAAGTTGCAAAAACTGTGACTTGCCTGTTTCAGATGTGCCAGTTTTTTTTTTTTTTTTAACATTTAGATTTAATATAAAAAAAACTGGTGTAAATCTACGCCACCTCTGAGCTGGTGTACATTTCAGAGTCAGGCACAGTTTAGGATCCTCCAATGTGCCAAAATGATTATAAAGCATGCATCTGGAACATGCCAGTAGGCCATGCCAGTCTTAGTAAATCAGGACCATAGAGCGCAGATTCTATTGTATAGCTGAACGTGTTCTTTTTCCTTTACATATTGTTATGACGTGTGGTAAGTGCTTGTTATTAGTAGGTGATGGGGAAACTAATATTTCTGCTACCTTCTGGCATTATTGCTTGAATTTGGACAAAGTCAAGAAGACTGTTTTCCTGACTGCGCTGCATCTCTGCAACCTCGGGCACTGCTGACCACAGTGAACACAATGTGCAGGTGTTGCTTTGCGGATAGCACTATGACATCAGTTGGGATATACAGTATATCAGACAGATAAGAAATGAATGATTATGACCTCATACACAGCGGCTTTCAGAGCACAGCTAGTATTGAAGTCCTGCGTTGTACACTAAGGCTAGAGCTAACCTGTGACATGTGTCGCGAAACAATAAGTTGCACCACAAAATGGGTACAACTAGATTATGACATTTTTTTTTTTTGTAATGACACTCTGTGGTGTGGCACTGCTACATGTGACATGCTGCGACACGACAGCATCTTGGATCAGTCGCAGTGTGACACCATAGAGTGTCATTACAAAAAATGTGCGCCATTACTGCAACAAATGTCATTGTGTAGCCCTAGCTTAATTTGTCCTTTGCTGACATATTACATATTCTAGTGTTTTATATGTACAGTATGTTTTGAAGCTGATTTTAAAAGTTTAGAAATGAAATTCTTATTCTGTGTATGAGTAATATTTTCTGTGTACTGCCCTGATTTAGAGAAAATGCTCAAGGGTATTTATTACTAGTCAACCAGTCACTTGAGTTTCTTATTTTAATAAGTTATTATGACAAGGTATTTGTGAAGTCTTGATCACTAATTTGGGATACTTCATGATTCCGGGCCAAGCTGCTATTGTTTATATCTATACAGGACGTAAACTCAATGGAAAATATAGGCATTCTATAGAGATTTTGATACCTTGCTGAAGATTTTATGCTTTTCTAAGGGTGAAATCTGCAGTGGATGGATTCCACATAAATTGACATGCTACGGAATTAGGATCTACACTGCAGGTCAATTTGCACTGCGGATTTGGTAAAATCTCATCTAGTTTGCTGGTACTTTTAGTACGCATCGGATTTTTCATCTGCGTGAACATGCGCTAAAAGTCATGTTGGCAGTCTAGATTCTCTTTGGTTCTAAGTTTGCTTCATATGCAGGTTATAGATAGCATGATGACTTTCAGTAGTGAATGTTTCCCATTTCAGGCTAAGGCTACGATGAGTCTTTTTTTTTTTTTTTTTTTCTACAGCCGCAGACATTCCATAAAAGTCAGTAGAGCTTCATAAGTTCCCAGTGTAGTCTTGGGCTGGGGCAACATGGTGACTTTGGCTGTGACACACGTCACATGGCTAAAGATTGAGGTGTAGCTCTGAGCATCACAACTGGTGAAACTGAATGGGGTTTGTGTTGTGACCTCACAAGGTTGCTGCAACTGAGATCTGGTAGTCGAAAGAAATCAGAAGCTGCGGGTTTACTTGTAATGGTCGGAAAAGTCTCAAAGCAACCCCATTCACTTTGACGACCTATGATAATGCAGTGCTACACTGCAATCTTTGGCCATGCAGTGTGTGTCACAGCCGAAATCACCGTATGTGAAGGTTTAGTATGCCCATACGTGTACAGGTTTTGATCAAGTTTAAGAAAGTGGAATATGTCTTTTATACAGTCTCTTTCTGTGTGATCCACATCTGACAGAACGAGACTGCATCAAGGACATGATCAAAATCTGCACATACTCAGGCACTCCTGAGGGTGCGAACACACGTCATGGTTGGTGGACGGTCAAGATGCAGGAGCAAAAAAAACAATAATCCCTGGCCATCAACAATGAGCATTTTTGGGTCTGTTGATGCATTAGCGAAGGTGGCAGCCATACTTTCCACTTTGAGGGTTTGATGTTTTTAGTGAACAGTAGTGACCAATAGTAGTTAAAAAACTGTATTATCAGATTAATTTAATAAAATACATTTCAGAAAACTTGTATTCAGAGAAAAATCCATCTCTGTTTCACGTTGCCCTAGTTATTCTTGTCCTTTGTATTGCTGCAAACAGGAATCTTTCCAAGATACAAGTTAGAGTATAAAAATGAATTAAATCTGGTAAAAAGTTAAAATGATTAACTATATATCAGTATACCTCAAGGGCCACTTTACGACTGGGCAATTATTATTAGGATTCATTCATTTCCAAAGGATTGCAACAATATTTCCTTAATGTAATACAAATTCTTTAGTTTAAAGGGTGTTTTCCAGTCTGGGCGTTTATAGCATCTCAGTATGTTATTCAATAAATGTCCGATAGCTGCGGCTCCCACTCACTTACTTTCAGCAGTCCCATAACAGTAAATGGAGAGATCCTGTGCATGCGCAGCTGCCTCTCCATTCCCAGCATTAGACAACAGGGGCCCCGTTCTTAAGATGGTGGAACCCACACCTAATGACATTTATGGCATGGAATGGGATTGTGTATACCTGCGATCTGTAGGTGTAGGCGGTGTTATGTCTGCCTAGCACATGACTTCTGACCAGCAAGGAAAGGAAACTTTTTTCCCCGGTGATCATTTTGCTAAAAAAAAGACAATGTCTGGAACTTTTTTTGGTTCATCAATATCAGAGGTTTGAAAATCTGTTCCTTGTAAATGAGCCCCGTGTCTCGAAACTTTTATATACGCACCACCAGCACTTTAATTACCAGTTGCAAGTGAGCTTACTGTAGCACTGGGCTATAATGCGCTTAATGTTTTTTTTTTTTTTTTTTTTTTTTTAAACAGATTTTTTTGAAAAGTGTGTACTTTACAATTTGTACCACCCATTTCTGGTTGTGGTAAGCCATTTTTTAAATTCCTTAAGCTGGTCATAAACTCGACAATGTAATGTGGTGAGAACCCAACCCACCCTTGTTTTATTGGTCAATAACCCAACAAGGGTTAGATGGTTTGATTTAATCTGGGTATGAGGGCAACAAGACTTATATCCCTCTCGGTTTTTCAAATTGCACGTCTGTTTAGCTGAGCAGAATGGGCATGTTTATGGGGGAGCTGTCAGATTTGCTAAACTGCCTTTTAAGGTATTGATTTATTAGGGTGGAAACCCTTAAGATGATTTCCCGAAAGGACAGCTGCTTTTCAGAACCCCTTTTCCTCCTCTCAGGATCTCTGTATTATGCATTATTCACACGTCAGTGATTTCCATCAGTGATTTTGAGCCCAAACCAGGTGCGCCTCGAAGCGCAGAACAGGTCCAGATCTTTCCCCTATACCTTATGTCTAAGGTCTAACAACGACATGTGCTGTTCCCTTCCTTGCAATGTCAGCTCCTACTGACCTGGATACTGCCCGCAAGCCTCTGGATGTGGCCGCAAGCACCATCAGCCCGGTAAGCCTCCTCTCCTGACTTGGGCAGATTTTTTATTTTTTATTTTTTTTATCAGAGTTGACAATTTTGCCAAGTATACATACATAGATACACAAACCATATCAACAGAGGATACATTAAGGGGTACAAACAATCCCTTTTAGACCTATAAAAAATTAACTAGACATTTTCATATATCCTGTACATTTTATAAAAGTACGCAACCCCTTCAGCTGTTTTTTATTAAAAGTAACAAACCCTCCCTTCAAACTGTCCCACCCACCCCCCGCCTCAGCGACGAAATGGGCACAGCATCACCAGCAGCGATATAAAGTATTAGAAATCTTCCAGGTAAACTCCTGAAACTCTAAATATTAGGGATGTCCCGATACCGGACATTTGCATGAGTACTTGTACTCGTGCAAATGTCGCCGATACCTGATGGCCGTGCAGCGGCGGGTCCCGTCTCCCAGATGATCAGCGGTGGTGGTGGCGGCGGCAGGTCCCGTGTCGGCTTCCGTGCGGCGGCGGCACTCTCAGCTGATCGGCGTTGTGGCGGCACTTTTGTGCGGCTGGCTCCCAAGTGCCATGCAGTTACCTAGCACTGGGAGGAAGTTAAAGCCACTTCCTCCCAGTACTCTGGTGCATCTGCATGAGAAGGATTACAGCAGGCCAGGTGAGTATGGTGCATGAAATGGAGGAGAAATTCAGTAAATTTCTCTCCATTTCATGTTCAAACAGTGAATAACAAATAAGCCAAAGGCTGTCCGGGCATGCTGGGAGTTGTTGTTTTTGCTACAGCTGAAGGCACATTGGGAAACACTGTTATATGCCCATTTATTAATTTATTAACCCTTGTACAAATAAAAAGTAAAGCAGTTGTCCATAGCAACCAAATTCCAGCTTTAATTTTTTTCATTGCTATCAGCAACTGCGCCGATGTTTCTTTGTACAAAGTATGATAAATCTCCCCTATGACTAAATTAAATTGAAATTTGCTATAAAAACATTACCACACCATAATTGATATCTGTAATAGTTATCGGTGAGTACTTAAATAAAAGTAGCGGTACTCGTACTCTGTCTTAAAAAAATGGTATCGGGACATCCCTGCTAAATATGTGTTACATATCCATCCACTCCAAGACACCTCTGCGCCAAGTCTTCCAGCTTATTTTCCCATCCTAGTATGGGATTCGCATAAATATGTTCTACATTCACTCATATCTCTACGACCCTTCCTCCCAAAATAGCCAGAGCCATAGGCCATGCTATATCACAGTATTCCTGTATTCTACCCATTTGTCCCAAATTTTGGTAAACTTTGCCAAGCATTGCCTTTTAAGATAGACTTGTGCAGATTTTGGTGTATGGGTTACCCCTATTATCCACCTTGGGTGCCTGGTGTTGGTGTCTATTCCTTGGAAGTTTTCTGAACCCTATTTCATTTCTTTTTTAAATTTTGTAGGTAAAGACACTTCCACCTCCAAGACACCTGGGTCTGATTCTAGTCGCAAAAAATGTGCTATCTGCAAAAAATCATTTATGTCTAAAGCCAAAAAATCACTTTGCCCCAAATGTGCTGAAAAAGTGGTGGCTGAAGAATCTTCTTCCTTCTTAGACTCTATGCGGAGTATGATTCAGGTAGAGGTTAATGCTGCAGTGGAGTCTAGGTTACCTCCCTCTTCACCGCAAGCCTCTGTTTCAAAAATCCCAGAATTCCCAGTTATTCGAGTTGGATTTAGATGAAGGAGAGATTGCTTCTGACATAGACTCTGATTCATCTGACGATGGGCATGGGAGACCATTGTTTCTCCAGGAAGATACAGATAGTCTCTTAAAAACTATAAGAGCTACTATGCACCTGGAGGAGTCTAAAGAAAGCTGTTCCATCCAGGATCAGATATTTCAGGGTCTAGGAGAAAGGAAAAGACGTGTCTTTCCGATCCATAATAATGTTAAGGCCCTAATCTCAAGGGAGTAGAAGGATCCCGAAAAGAGAACCCCCGATTACAAACACTTTAAAAAAAGAGTATCATTTTCGGACTCTGACTCAAATCTTTGGGATAAAACTCCAAAGATTGATGCTCCAGTGGCATGGATATCCAAAAAATCCTCCCTCCCGTTTGAGGACATGGGATTACTTTGTGATCCAATGGATAAGAAGTGTGAGTACCTACTGAAAAAGGCTTGGGAAGTAAATGCAGCTATGTTCAGACCAAGCATTGCATCGACCTGTACCCCCAGATCCCTATCAGTATGCCTTAATCAGCTAGAGGATAATCTTGCAGTAGGAACCCCAAGGGAAGAGATTTTGGCCTCATTGCCCATGCTTAAACCGGCCTCACATTTTCTGGCCGATGCCTCGGCAGATTTAGTCAGGTTGTCAGCAAGATCAGCTGCTATTTCTAATGCCGCCCGCAGGGCTGTATGGTCCGCTCTTGGTCGGGAGATGCTGGTTCGAAAAACCGGTTATGTTCCATCCCATGTGAGTGGGATAGGCTTTTTGGGTCAATGTTGGATGACGTTTTAGGGCAAGCTTCCAATAAGAAGAAAAGTTTTCCCACTGACTCAAAATATTTTCATCAGAGATGCTCCTTTCGTAGTCAAAGGAAGCCTAAATCAGCACAAAAGAAGCGAGAATACTCAGGAAGATGGCAATCGTCAAGAGGAAGAAACAAGGGATTCCTCTTCAATCCTGACAACTCCTTAAAAGCCGCTCAATGACGCTAAAGGCCAGGTGGGAGCAAGATTAAAAAATATTGTTCTACAATTGAGAGACATAGGAACCTCCCCTTGGATACTAGCTGCCATTCAAAGGGGTTTCATGCTGGAATTCAGCACTTACCCACCAGACCACTTTATCGTCAGCAAAACGTTGGCAGAGATAACTAACTTAATTCAAAAAGAGGTCCTGCTACCAGTTCCAGAAAGTGAGCAATAGCGAGCATTTTATTCCCCAGTTTTTCTCATAAAAAAATCCTTCAGGCTTATTATAAACCTAAGGAGTCTGAACAAGTGCCTATCTTACAAAAAGTTCAAGATGGAGACCATAAAATCAACAATAAATCTGCTTCCTCCACATTGTTACATGGCGACAATAGATTTGCAGGACGCATATTACCATATACCCATTTTCAAAGATTTCTCAGGATGGCAGTATTTATGAGAGGTCACCTCTGTCACTTTCAATTTCAAGCGCTCCCCTTTGGCCTGTCATCAGCTCCCAGAATTTTCACGAAAGTAGTGGCAGAAATAACCAGTTATCTTCATCTACAGGGCATTCTTATTTGCCGTACTTGGACAACTTCCTATTGGCAGCAGAATCAGAAAATCAGCTTCTGGTACATCTAGACCTTGTTCAAAAGACCTTCACGGATCTGGGATGGATCATAAATGTCAAAAAATCCAACCTCGTTCTGGCTTAGCAAAAAGTCTTTTTAAGGGTTCTTCTCAACTCTTGCCTACTGATGTCTTTCCTCCCAGAAGAGAAGCAGTTGTCCCTTCAATTAAAGGTAAAGCAGTTTTTCAGCCTAAGATCTGCTACTATCAGAAACATCATGACAATCCTGGGAATTCTAACATCCTCAATCCCTGCTGTCAGATGGGCACAAAGCCACACCTGAATTCTGCAAGCCTTTCTTTTAGCATCTTGGGATGGCAACAGAAACTCTCTGGCCAAAATAATTTCAATTCCACTGTTCGTAAAACGTTCCCTGGCTTGGTGGAGGATAAAAATAAATCTGCAGAGAGGTGTCTTCTGGCGTCAAGAAAATCTTTTAGTGGTGTCTGGGACGATTCCATGCTACAGGCATCATCAAACCTAAGAGAGCTCAGAGCAGTCTACTAAGTT
The DNA here is from genome assembly GCF_905171765.1 of Bufo bufo. Lineage (NCBI taxonomy): Eukaryota > Metazoa > Chordata > Amphibia > Anura > Bufonidae > Bufo > Bufo bufo. The sequence continues at coordinate 474,960,938 of NC_053392.1, read as the reverse complement.
CTTCTAGCCCTTGTCACAGCCAGACAGCTGAGAAGCGCTCACAGGAGCTTCTCAGATCCTCCTCCTTGAATTTCTTTGTTTTGGTTTAGTTTCTCATCTCGTTAGTCTATCTCAGCTGTCATGCAGTTGGACTGATTGCTACCCTTTAAGTTCCTCCCCATAATGCAGTAGTGTGCGGCTGATACAACTTCCTGGAGTGTGTGTGCATGCTGTTCCCAGTCCTCAGTCGTCTGAAAGATAAGTGCTGTTTATGTATTTATGATTTTGTCTTTTCTGGATCCAGGTGACCCTGACTCCCTCCGTGTCAGTGTAGGGAGCCGGTGGTCGTGTCCCTTCACTATTGTAGGGTCTTCAGGTAATAGATAGCCGAGGAACGTGGATATGCGGCCATCCACCTTTGGGGTGTTCGCATAGGCTGAGCAGTGAGGGAGAGCGGCAGGTCTATTGCAGGGGTCTGCCTTTGTTCCTTAGTTGTGGATCCAGAGAGACATTGTTTATATGGTATTGTCTTGTTTCCTGTACACGATCCGTGACAGCCCTTCACTCAAGGACCTCTATCGATCATATCAAGAGACTGTTGGACAATATGACAACAGTCTCTTATTTAAACAGGCAAGGAGGTACCCAAAGCAGATTGCTGGCAACAACATCAAGAGATAACTTACTTTTTGCGGAGAAACACCTATCCTCTCTAATGACCGTGTATTTAAAAGGAAGCAACAATATGGTTGCCGATTCCTTCTAAAAGAGGGATAATGGACTCTACTTCCCAATGTCTTTCTTCAAATTACCAAGATGTGGGGTGTTCCAATTCTGGATTTATTCACAGATCGGATGAACAGAAAAGTAGAGGTTTTGTTCCCTGTCTCCCCAGAAATAGTGGGCACCCTATCTCGCCCTTGGTCAAAGGGTCTGTTATATGCATTCCCCCCATTCAGCCTGATTCTGTGAACCCTAATGAAGATGGCAGAAGAGGACGCACAGGTCATCATGATTGCTCCCTGTTGGCCCAAAAGGGCCTGGTTTCCCCTCTTACTCAGACTATTGCAGGGAATATCATGGACTCTTCTAGTGTTTCCGGGCCTTCTCCAACAGGGGCCAGTACACAATCCGTCCATCCTTCCTACTTAAAGTAGTATATAGATTTCACTGTAATCAGGAAATCAATTTACCATCATTTTGTCCAGCACTTTCGATAGACCTGGAGAGGCGCTTTCATAACCTGGATGTGAGACGTTGTGCGCTTGCCTACTTAATAATCTGGAGAGAAGATAAAAAAATCTGATGACCTCCTTCATTTTTAGGGGCCTAACAAAGGTCATGCAGCCAGTAAAGCCACCATTGCAAGGTGGATAAAGAAGGCAATTTCTCTGTGTTATACTCAGAAGAACCTACATCCTCCGAAGGGACTCAGGGCCCATTCAACATGGGCTATGTCGACCTCTTGGGGCAGAAAATGCGGCCATCTCGATTGAACAAATTTGTAAAGCAGCTGTGTGGGCAAATCCAATTACTTTCTTCAACCATCATAAATTAAATGTCATGCATAATCAGGATTTATCTTTTGGGCAAAGAATTCTTTCTGCCGTAATCCCACCCTAGTAAAACTCCTCTGTTATTCCTTCTGTCAGTGCTGTTGGGGGAGGCGCCGGGGAAAAGGGTTAATTACTCTTACCAGTAATTAGATTTTACAATAGCCTTCCCAACGGCATTGGGGGTTTCTCACCCTTTAATTGTGGTTTTCTTGGATTTATGATTTCATGTTCATTCTTGTATTTCAGTTGGATTAATATAATTTTATATTTGCATCACTACTGTGTACTTTGTTATTCACTGAGGCACCTTTTAAAATTTGAGCTTCCGTGTTGTCTCCTGTCCTGGAGGCGGGAAGCCCCCTCCTGTCAGTGCCGTTGGGGAGGCTATTGGAAAATCCAATTACCGGTAAGAGTAATTAACCCTTTCACACAACTGTTCTTTATTCCTATTGTTCTACTCCTATAACACAGCAGAACAATGAAAGTAATGGACGTGCCAGTTTCGGCACATAACTGAAAAGGAATGGAGCCACACATATCCCATTGATTATAATAAGACTTTTCTCTCAGACAGATGTGCCCTAATTTCTCAGCAATTTTATTTTGCTTGCATTTCATTGGTTCAGTTTTTTTATGCCTACTTTTTCTAACTATGGATGATGATAAATGACACATACTAGGTGTTGAGTCTAATTCCGCTTGGATAAACGTTACTGGTTAGATAGTTGTTGGATAACAGCTATAGCTCCTAACTCCCCCATACACATACATGCTCTTCTCGGCTGAGCGCACATGTGTTTTTTTGTTGTTTTTTTATGCAAAGAGAATAAGCCACTCTCAGACTCCTCTGGCAGCAGCTTATTTTTAGCATTAACATATGATTAGCCATATTAAAATCCAATATGCCTAATCCATATATTCCCCAGAAGTCTGCAGTCATACCCCCATACAAATCTGTGGGTTTGGCTGACTTTTCTCTAGTAATGTGCATAGGCACCTTAAGAATTAAAAGTTTGTTTTAGGTGATCTCTCGGCAAATACTCGGCGATTGACATACAGCATGTTCTTTTAGTTATTCTTTCCAAGTGGATAAGGGAAGACTGGCAATGCACTTCCAAATCAGAGCTGAAGTGACCCAAGGCATACATATATTGTCTATTGTATTTCCAGCTAATGCTGCAATTTTTCCAACTCAGATGACTACTCGGGCCATTCTGTTTGCTTCTGATCCTGAGGGTACCTGACCCGTCGCCTTGTTTGTTGACTGGCTGCAGCTCCCGGCTCTAAGAATATGCCCTCTTGTCTTTGAAGCTTAAACCACTCACCCCTGTCACGCAGTCATTTTTTGTTTTGCTCATGGCGTCAAAATCTTAAAACTATTTTCATATAAATGTCCATTGTTAATGTATTCTGGCAGAGGCAAGGTTCTGCTAGCAGTTTTTTTCCCTTCCATTATTGATGCAAATTGGCAGTGTTATCTGCACCGAGAAATATTTCATTTGTTGTCAGCAAAAACCCAGAGGTTAAACTGCCAGTGGTTTAAAAATAGCAAAACTTGGAAGCAGGCAGCAATCCGCAATCTGTATTGCAGGAAAAAGTGTAAATGAAGCTGTTTGCAGTGGCTGCCTAGGTTTAGTGCTATGCGGACTGAGGAGAACAGGAATTGTCTGACCCTGGGGATTCCTGTAGTGACATACTATCAAGTGTGCACGAGCCATGTATTATCTCCACATAGCGGGAAGGGTTTTCTCAGCTAAACGCATTTTTCTTTACTAGGATAGAATGTAACATGCCTGTGTTACTTCTTCCAAATTGGTAGCTCCTCAGAGAAAAAGAGTATGTTATGCTGACAAGTGCTCAAGAATAGTGAACTGAAAATATAGTACATTGAAAAATATTCCAAAGATGCCAAATTTGGCATCCTATATTAATCATCGAGCTCCAATTTTAAAGAGGAAAGTTGTCCTTACTTGTAAATTAAGCTTAACCAATATACAATAAAATTACAAATTGAAATTGTGTCTTAGTTCTTCACTATTTTGAAGATAAAGCCCATATCCGCAGCACAAATCGCTCCCAGGTCCAGAGGCTACCATGTATAGGGTCTCAGTTTAGGCTGAGATTATCAGCTTGGGTTTTGAATCTTTGGGGAATTGAAAACAAAGCACATTTATAAGTAATTGCCATTTTGAAGACAGTGCACCAAGTTCACAAAAATGTTGCGCATGTCTGTGGAATTGGTGCAATAACCCTAACCCTTCTACAATGGATCACTGGTCTTGCCTAATGCTTTACAAATTTGGCACATTTCTGTGACATTAGCGCACACCCTGAACTCAGAACTGTTGGCCATGAGGAGAGCATATCTGCTTAGATGTACTAATAATGTCTCATGTTTACAGAACATTTATCACATTGGCTCATGCTGGATGATGAATTTGGTGCATTTTGCTAGACATGTTAGGCACATTTGTCTAGCTTTACACCACCTATCGATTGGCTTGCTTTGTCTCAAAATTTTGTTGCACCTTTTGGCGTGTGGTCTCATTTTATGCCATGGCCTTTCACTAAGCCACACTTCCCTTTTTTGCCTAAAACACAATAAATATGGGTAAGTACATGTGTGCCAGTGTTTTGGAGCAAATTAAGCTACATTTCTACTGCATTTAACTTAGTACATCCCCCATAGATTCTAGATGCTGTATCACACTGCAATCATTGAGCAGGCACCTCGGCTAAATGCGCGGGGGAGTCCCGTGTCCCCCCCCCATGTCGGCGATCGCCGCAAACCGCAGGTCAATTCAGACCTGCGGTTTGCGGCTTTTTATGGTGCGGGCGGCGGCAGCGGTGCCATCGGGTCACCATGGGGCTGTAGGGGGGACCCGATGGCATGGAAGGCAGCGCGATGCCTTCCTAATGCATCGCCGCTGCCTTCCTGTAACGTGCCTGTGAGATCCACCCCCCTGGATCTCACAGGCCGGAAGCTGTATGAGTAATACACACAGTATTACTCATACAGCCAATGCATTCCAATACAGAAGTATTGGAATGCATTGTAAAGGATTAGACCCCCAAAAGTTCAAGTCCCAAAGTGGGACAAAAAATAAAGCGAAAAAAAATAGTCTCCCCACCCCCCCCCCCAAAAATTAAAAGTTTCAAGTAAAAATAAACAAAAACGTCATTTTCCCCAAATAAAGTTTAAAAAAATTGGTAAAAAAGGGTGAATTTTTTTTTTGACATATTAGGTATCGCCGCGTGCGTATCGACCGGCTCTATAAACATATCACATGACCTAACCCCTCAGATGAACACCGTAAAAGAAAACAAAAAAAAAAACTGTGCTAAATCAAAAAAAATTTTGTCAGCTTACATCACAAAAAGTACAACAGCAAGCGATCAAAAAGGCGTACACCCACCAAAATAGTACCAATCTAACTGTCACCTCACCCCGCAAAAAATGAGCCCCTACCTGAGACAATCGCCCAAAAAATAAAAAAATATATAGGTCAGAATATGGAGACCCTAAAACATCATTCTTTTTGTTTCAAAAATATTATTGTGTAAAACTTACATAAATTTAAAAATAAAGTATACATATTAGGTATTGCCGCGTCCGTATCGACAGGCTCTATAAAAATATCACATGACCTAACCCCTCAGATGAACACCATAAAAAAAAATAAAAAAAACTGTGCTAAATAAACCATTTTTTGTCACCTTACATCACAAAAAGTGTAATGGCAAGCGATCAAAAAGTCATATGCACCCCAAAATAGTGCCAATCAAACCGTCATCTCATCCCGCAAAAAATTAGACCCTACCTAAGATAATCGCCCAAAAACTGAAAAAACTATGGCTCTCAGACTATGTAGACACTAAAACATGATTTTTTTGTTTCAAAAATGAAATCATTGTGTAAAACTTAAATAAATAAAAAAATTGTATACATATTAGGTCTCGCCGCGTCCGTGACAACCTGCTCTATAAAAATACCACATGATCTAACCTGTCAGATGAATGTTGTAAATGACAAAAAAAACTGTGCCAAAACAGCTGTTTCTTGTTACCTTGCCTCACAAAAAGTGTAATATGATTTTTGGTTGCTCTATATTACAATTTTTGTGAGGCAAGGTAACAAGAAACAGCTGTTTTGGCACAGTTTTTATTTTTTGTTACTTACAACATTCATCTGACGGGTTAGATCATGTGGTATTTTTATAGAGAAGGTGATACTTAATATGTATACTATTTTTTTTATTTATGCAAGTTTTACACAATGATTTCATTTTTGAAACAAAAAAAAATCATGTTTTAGTGTCTCCATAGTCTGAGAGCCATAGTTTTTTCAGTTTTTGGGCAAATATCTTGGGTAGGGTATGATTTTTGCGGGATGAAATGACGGTTTGATTGGCACTATTTTGGGGTGCGTTTGACTTTTTGATGGCTTGCTATCACACTTTTTTTTTTTTTATGGTATTCACCTGAAGGGTTAGGTCATGTGATATTTTTAAAGAGAAGGTTATTACGGACGCGGCGATACCTAATATTTATACTTTTTTTTTATTTCATTTATGTAAGTTTTACACAATTATTATTTTCTTTTTGAAACAAAAAAAAAAATCATGTTTTAGTGTCTCCATATTCTGAAAGCCATAGTTTTTTCAGTTTTTGGGCGATTATCTTAGGTAGGATCTGATTTTTCGCGGGATGAGGTGACTGTTTGTTTGGTACTATTTTGGCGCACATACGACTTTTTTATCACTTTTATTGCCTTTTTTGGGAAGTAAGGTGGGCAAAATTTCAATTTCATCAGTGTTTTTTTTTTTTTTTTTTTTTTTAGGTGTTCACCGTGCGGGTAAAGTAACATGACCGTTTTATAGATCAGGTCATTACGGACGCGGTGATATCATTTTTAATCAGTGATAAATGTGTGTTTTTGATTTTTACTTTTTTTTTTAAACTTTTTCTTTTGACCCAGACCCACTTGGTTCTTGAAGATCCAGTGGGTCTGATGTCTGTATAATACAGTACAGTACACTATATAGTGTACTGTACTGTATTTTCACTTTTCAAAGTCTGATTAGACTTCTGCCTTTTAGCAGAAGTCTAATCAGTACCATGGACAGCCGGACGCCTGTGAAAGCGTCCGGTTGCCATGGTAACCATCACTTGCTGCCACAGCAGAGCAGGGGGTCCCCTCCCTCTCCCATCGGCGGCTGAAAAGGCACAGCAGCCCCCGTTGGGAGAGGGAGGGAGCTCCCTCCCTCTTAACCTTTTCCATACAGCAGTCCCTATGGACCGTGGCATGGAAGGGGTTAAATGCATGGCATCTGTGCCAGCACAGATGTCAGGCGTTTCACGCAGTGTGTCAACAATGTGCTGACACTCTGCAAACCGCTCGGCTATCCTGAGAGAGGGGGCGGGCGGATGATCGCATGCCTGCCCGCCCTCCCTGCCGCACTCCCCGCACCCCCTCTGCTGCGCCCGCCGGCAGATAACAAAGAGGGCAGCAGGGGGGGGGGGGGGTGGGTTAAACATTAAAATAAAGGTTATTTGAAGTTTCTGATCCCCGCGGTCTGTGATCAGAAACTTTTGAGACCGCTGCAAACAGCAGGTCTGAATTGACCCGCGGTTTGCTGCGATCGCCGACATGGGGCGGTCACAGGACCCCCCGGCGCATTTAGCCAAGGTGCCTGCTCAATGATTTGAGCAGGCATCGGGTTCCGATCGCCCCCCGCCGGGCGGCGGAGATCGGAACTATACATGACGTACCGGTACGTCATGTGTCCTGAAGAGGTTAAATATGACACTTGCACTGGCATCACTTTCACCTCCTTAGGGTACTTTCACACTAGCGTTGCTGGATTCTGGCAGGCAGTTCCAACTGCCGGATCCGACAATCTGTATGTAAACGGATACAATTTGTAGACTGATCCGTCTCTCCGGTTGTCATCTGGAAAAACGGATCCTGTACTTATCTTTCACATTTTTAAAGGTCTGCGCATGCACAGACCGCAAAACCGGATCCGTTTTTCTGGAACACTTAGGGCCGGATCTGGCATTAATGCATTTCAATGTAAAATAATGCCGGATCTGGCATTCCGGCAAGTGTTCCGGAATTTTGTACTGAGAATATACTGCAGCATGCTGCGGTATTTTCTCCATCCAAAAACCGTACAGTAACTGAACTGAAGACATCCTGATGCATACTGAACAGATTATTCCCCATTCAGAATGCATTACGATAAAACTGATCAGTTTTTTTCCGGTATTGAGCCCCTAGGACGGAACTCAATACTGGAAAAGAAAAATGCTAGTGTGAAAGCACCCTTACCTACTCCAAAAACAGTTTGTACCCAAATGTATCAGAGTTAAATAAGTTCATATTAGGCAGTGATTAAGCTTTATTTGCAGCTAACTGAAGCAATGCCCTTCAAGCATCCTTTCCTTTAAGAACCTAGCATTAAAGCAAGCAAGGGAAAAGGCAGGAAAATGGAAGTGCACGGAGTTTCACACTCATTGTTTGTGGGGAGAATAGAGAGAAATGTCACATCTTGTGTTTCCTGGTAAATGAAAACTCCTTGAATTGAATTGGACAGCTGCCATATTGGATAGCAGCACACAATTGAAGTTATCATGGGCAATTCGAAGCTGATTATCTAGGATAGTGTAGCTACTCCCTCAACAATTGTGTGAGCTGTTATTGACTTTGACTTGCTTTAGTTAGCTTTATTCTTCTGGAAAGAGAGACTTTTGTCTATACTGAGATGTATCAGAAGTGAATGTGTATTTTTTACATCATGGTGCGCCACAGGTGAACCTTTTTTCTGTCTGTTCTGTGATTTGGTTATATTTTCACTACTTATAAACATGGCGGCCTCCCTGTTATAGTAATGGCTGATTTGCCATTTAACCTTTGTATTCACATGGTGAATGAACTAAATATCTTATTTCTTGTAACAGCAAATGAGTGTTCTAGAACTGTATACGTAGGTGGACTATGATGGGGTGCTTGGAGAAATATTTCTTATTGCAGGTCCTGTCTGAATGGAGTGGTAGTGCATGTAGCTCCGTCACTGCATTCTCTTCTGTAGGACGGACGGCACGCTCTACATCAGTCCCATAGATCAGAATGGAGCAGTGGACCAACATGCACTTTTTCCGCTCTTTAGAGGGGACTTAGGGACACCTGTTCTCAGGATCACTGGAGGTCCCAGCAGTCCGAATCCAGACATTTATCTGCTAGCCTTTGGATAGCTGATAAATACTCTTCGTGGGATAGCCCCTTTACGAAAACCAGGGCAAGAGAAGTAGACCATAAATAAGGTTGCACTTTTTGCTTTATGTGGCAAATGAAGTATTTTGTGAAACTCCCTTGACAAGCATTATTGTTGATTTTTGCTGCAGAAATATCCAAAGCATTAACCCAATAGGTACACCGTGCTCCAGTAACATATAATACCTAATACTGATAGAGAGTCCTATCAGTCTTATAGTACATTCGCATTTGGACGCTTCTGTGCACCCTACACACTAAGGGCACTGTCACATTATGTTTTTGCGTGGAAGGGGGAGGGGCAGGGTGTAAAAAAAAAACAAAAAACAAAAAAACATGACATTTTTGCATTTGACGTGCTTTTTTCTTGAGTGCCTTTTTTTGGTCATTATAATTGTGTTTTTTTAGACTTTAGGATTTAGACTGTTGGTTGATGGTTTCAAGTGGCAGGAAGAGACTTATTTCAGTAGTAGTTATGGAGTTACCAGAATATTAATATCACCAAAGCTGTGATATTTACTATATATAGCGTTGAATTAAAAACAGTGCAAAAGGAGCAAATGACAGGAAGTCTCCTATTCTACATTCTAGGCTTCACCTGAGCGGGTGAGACATCCCCACAAGTAACCAGACATGTAATGGAATATTGTGTGCGTCCAGGGGCGGATTGGCCATAGTAGACAATACAGGGAAATTTCCCGGTGACCAGGGGAGAGGCCAGTGGAAGTTTTTGGGGATGTATTTTGTGCTGCTGGCAGTATTTTGTGATGGGCTGTGGTATTTGGCTCTGTTGGGATGGTATAATGTGCCACAATATGGTATCGCTGGCCCTGCCTTCCATCAATTTTCACCCAAACAGGGCCACTTTTAGTATTTTTTCCAGTGTGCGTCTGAGCTGACATATCCAGATTCTAGTTCTTTTACTGCCATTTGTTTTTTTTTGCATCTGGAGTAGAACAGATTTCCTTTCTTCATTGCTGCACATTTTCTCTATGAAATGACCCATAGCATGATGTGAGTAGCATTTCTGTCATCACGGGGTCAGATGCAGCTGATTATTTAACTACAAGTTAGTTCTTTATAGAGCGCCTCATGTGACTGTTCAGCTCCACCTTAGCACACATGATACTTAGAGCCTGTTGTGTTATTTTCCATTTACATTATCATAAATCATGTCTGTTAACATGACTGAAATAGACAAAATACACGTATTATTTCTTCCTCTTCCTCTTCACTTTCTTCTGAAATAGTGTCAAAACATCCATGCATATGGGCTCAATACACTCATGCATATACACTTAATGCTGAATGACTCTTTTAGTAATTCCCTTTGTGAAGCAAGAAAATCCAGCCCTTCCAGAATCAGTTCAGCCTCACTGGACACGCTGCTGTGGGGAGAAAGCTCCAAGCTGTGACAATGTCAGTCTCCAACATGACAACATATTCTAAAAATTAAAAAGGTTGTTGGAAAATGTAGTTTTATGTGTATGTGCCATAAAAATATATTTTAGAATTAGGGTGCCTTTGCAAATTATGGATCCGCAAAACACTGATACCGCCGTGTGCATTTTACATTTTGCGGAATGCAAAGGGCCAGCACTATATAGAAAATGCCTTTTCTTGTTCGCAATTGGGGCCACGGAACAACGGTTGCAGACAGCACATTGTGTGCTGTCCGCATTTTTGCGGCCCCTTTGAAATGAATAAGTCTGCGCAAAATTGCGGAACGTATGTGGATCCATTCATACGGTCTTGTGAATGAGCCCTTAAACCCGTGTTCTGTTGTGTGACAAAAAGAAGCCCTGCCAGCTGCGGCATCCTGGTGACCAGCTCCAGGCGGCCAACCATGACATAGTCATGACAAATTTGGCAGAGACTACGCCATAGTTTCTGTATGGACAGAAATTGTCCAGTTGTGACAACCTGTATAATAAAAGATTGGGAAAGATTTAGCAAAGAGTGTTTCTAGGAAAACTTGTAAAACTCCTCTATAATGTTTTTTCTCTGCTATAACCAATGGTTGAAGGGAACCTGTCACTTTGGGCATAGTGTCTGAGCTGCAGGCAGCATGTTGTAGAGAGTTGGAGACTGATTAAATCATTTTGTGGGAAAAGATTCAGTAAAACCTGTATTTTATACATTTCGAGCTTTGAAGTCAAGCAGGCGGTCCTATCAATGATCCTTTCTAATCCACTTCAGCTTTGGCTGAAAAACCTGCCTCAAAACCGCTATATGGCGGTCTTAGTCATCGCACAACCAGCAATTTTGTTGAGCTGTGTAACATTGGAGCCAATAAACTGAATGAGGTCACAGTGCGATTTGCAAGTTATCGGGACTCTAAAATCCCAAGAAATCCAACACTGACTAATTTACCTAATTTGTCTCTAAGGTTACAGACCCATGATGCGGCTGGTCACATGCAGCCAAGCCACGCCTACTTGCTGCAACCACTGACGGCACCATTGAGGCCATTGGTTGGCACGGCTTGGCCTAATGTGGCCTGCCGCACCATGGGGCCATACACTAAGACACCTGTTGACTATTGAGATGGATTACTGCAATACTTAGTCCATATTTTCAAAATAAAAATCTACAACAATTAGCATAATTGGATTTAAAGGGGTTGTCTGGGAATACATAATTTCTGACAGGTGCCGGCATTCTGCCTCCCCTACTGAAAGGATCATACTTACCTGCTCTGGCTCCTGTGTCTCCATCTTTAGGTCCAGGGTTTGTTTTCTTCTTAACCGGCATGGTCACCTGAATCTCTTCAGCCAGCCACTGGCTTCAGTGGTGACATCTCTCTTGGGGACACATCACTCCTGAAGCCAGCACTTGGCTGAAGAGGATCAGGTGACCATGCTGGGGAGGAATAAAACAAACCCTGGACCAGAAGATGGATAAATGACGTATTCCCAGACAATCCCTTTAAAGGGACACTGACAGGCCAAAACAGCATATATAGTTAGATATATCACATTACAGGTCTATAGATATATCACATTACAGCACAGGCGCAGAAGATTGGGCATGAACGATGCCCGGAGTATTGAATTGCGCAGGCGCAGGATCGGGACTGGGGAGAGTTCTAGCCGCCGCCCAGCGAAGTGAATAATGATGAGCTGGGCGGGGCTTAAGAACGGCAGTTGGGAAGGCTGGCTGGGCGCATTTTCACATGAAACGCCGCCCCTTGGGCATATTGCTGACAGGAGAAGCAGGTTATAAAACTTTATATTTCGCTCTTTATAAGGTGGACAGGGGGGATACTTATATGCTTTTAAAAGACTGTATAAGACCTGTAATGTGATATATCTAACTATATATGCTGTTTTGGCCTGTCAGTGTCCCTTTAAGCTCAGGCCTGTGTTTAAAGATAGAAACCAGTTTGTCTTCTACAGTTGTGCCTTTCCTATACCGGTTTTATCTCTGATACCTCCTGCTGTTACATGTAAAATTAATGAAGACTACCGATGAGTCCTGTATCTCGATCTGTGTATGTTAAATTATTCCAAGATGGAAGGAATTGAAAATGCATTGCTGTCACATATTTTTTTGTGACTGTCATCAAGTTCACTGCGAGTATGTCTTATTAGACAGACTTACTAATTATTAGGCTCTGTTCACATCTGCAGCAAGAAATCTATTTAGAAAAGATTCATAATGGGAACCATCTGGTTTCCCTTTTTTACAGGTGCATAGTTGTACTGGTTAGAAAAACCTACATGGAGGCTAAGGCTACACGCACACGACAGTGAAAATGTTTTTTTTTTTTTTTTTTAAGGCCAACACACGTCTGTTTTAAGACCAATGGTAGTCTATGGGGTTATTCACACAGCAGTTTTTTTGATGGCCTTTAATAACGGATGTCAAAAGTTAGAACATGTTCTATCTTGTCCGTTTTTCACTGGCTGACTGCCCCCATACTATTGAATGGACCGTTTTTGATGTCCATTTCCCAGAAAGGCATCGGTGAAAAAAATGGACAGTTTATCCGTTTTTAACACAGACTTTTTTATTTATTTTTCACCGAGGTGTGCATGTAGCCTCTGTAACCATATGTCATCCTCCATTAGAAAAGTGCCAAGAGCAGGATCAACAGGGAAACTGTTTACAATCAAAACCTGTGGGGGGAAAACCAGGACCCAGTCTTTATAGCAGTGAATACCTGAATGTTGCCTGGAGTACTGATACCCCAACCTTTGGTGATGCCTGACACTCCCCAGAGGTGGACATACCAGCCTTTGTCCCAGCTAGAGTCCAGTCATATTTTCCTGTCTCTTCCGCCTCAAGAAGTAATAACTATTTCTGTGCTAATCAGAATGTCTTCCAGTATGAAGCAATCTGTGAGAGATGACGTGTGACAGAAGCTTTGTGTGCTGGAAGGGTGGGTTTGTCCTGCTTGGAAGGCATGGCATGCCTCATCGTGTGTTGGGGTGGACCTCACCCGTGAGGCTTGCCTCAACCAGCACTTTTCTAGGCCACTAGCAGTATCCAGAGGATCTCACACTGACTCCTCTTCCTCACTACCTGTATATTTTTCTCACACCATATAATCTTGTGCTGACAATACATTAGTCCAGAAGCCCTGGAAACAGCCAGGGTTGTCGACAGACACACACCTAACGGGGGGCCAGCGCTTTCTTCACATCTCCCCTTTTTGTGACAGACTGCAGCTCTATCTGCCCCTGTTTCCTACTTTACACGAGACAGATGTTTTTGCTCGCAGAGGATGTCTCTGAACATTTGCAGAGAGCAGACAGGCATGGTGAAGATGCCCAGACACATTAGAGATGTTGGCCAAACCTGATGATTTTAGCAGGACTGGTCGACCTTATGTGTATTCCGTTATGCCGACTTTATCTGGATAGGAGGATCAGGCATGTTGGACTTTACTATGCCTGATCGTTCATTCCTGTGGGGGATAAACCACAGGCAGCGTTGGTTAGCAGAGGTTTATTTGCATTTTTGTTGAAAACACATGTATGTGCATAGAGTCAGGAAGAATAACCAACAGCTGCTGAAGTGTATGGGCACTTTAAGGGGACCTGTAGGCTGATGGAAGATGACACTTTTCCCCAGTGAGACAAACTGTATGGACAAAAGTATTGAGACAGCTACAATATTACACTTACAGGAGCTTTTATGACATCCCAATCTAAATCCATAAGAATTAATATGGAGTGGGTCCTACTCCTTGCAGCTAACACTGCTTCCACTCTTCTAGGAAGTCTTTCTGCAAAATTTTGGAGTATGTCTGTGGGAATTCTTGCCTGTTCATCCAGAAGAGCATTTATAAGGTCAGACACAGATAACTGGCTTGCACTCTCTGTTCTAGTTCAGCCTAGTATCACAGAAAATGGCACGCGCTGCTCTTAGCGCGCGCCATGTTCCCTCAGAAGCACAGGGGAGAAAGAAGCAGTCCACCCCTCCACCCTCTGCTGCTGCCACTGCCTCCAATGAGGGGCAGAGGAGGAGAGGGACTGTGGCCACTGCGCCACCAATGAAGATAATTAACGTTGTGCTGGCTATGTGATTCTGCCGCTGGCACCAACTTCCTGTATCTGTTTTAGACGTTAATTATCTTCATTGTTGGAGCAGTGCGCCCCCCCCAGTATTAAAAAAAATTGTTGGTGCAGTGCCCCCTCACCCCCACCTTCAAAAACATTGGTGGAACAGTGTGCCCCCCCAACCCAACCAGTATTATAATCATTGGTGGCAGTGGCCACATGGTCCCCTCCGCCCTCTTCATTGGTGGTGCAGTGGCAGTTCTGATCGGAGCCCCAGCAGTGAAGTCGTGGGGCTCCGATCAGTTACCATGGCAGCCAGGACGCTGCTGAAGCTCTGGCTGCTATGGTAATCTCCTTGCTGCTGTGTGCACAAAGCACAGGGCAGCAGGGACAGTGTAAAGTCCTATTCACCCTAATAGGGCTCTATTAGGGTGAATAGGACAAGGGATTAAAAGATTCCAGGTTCTAGCCCCTAAGGAGGGAAATGGTTATTAAATAAAAAGTAAAAAAAAAACAAAAAAAAACACACACCAAAATATTAAGTATAAATCACCCCCTTTCCCGGTTTTACATATGAAATATATAAACAATAAATAAATAAACATATTACATGTCGCCGCATCCGAAAAGTCCAAAATATTTAAATATTTAAAAAATCTCCTATGCGGTGTTTGGCGTAACTGAAAAAAATAAAATAAAAACTGTGCGATGTGCCATTTTTTTTTCACCTTGTCCCCCCAAAAAAATAGGATAGGACTGTTCGATTGTGGGCTGGACGTTCCATAAAATGCGGAATGCACACGGCTTTATTGGTGGTTTATTTTTTTTGCATGGTATTGAATGGTATTGAGTATATATATTTTTTTTATGGTATCGAAATCGAATAAAAATATTGGTGACAACCATTGGTCCACCATCGTGACAACCCTAGTCTACTTGCAAGTTTGTCCCATCTGCTTTTTGTGGAAGAAAGACACCAAGGCTCTCCCGTGTTATGTTCAGAATTTATTTTTGTTCTGTCTTGTCAATCAGGAAAATGTCAAACGCTCTAAATACCGCAATGTTCCTGTCTGTTAGGATCGCCAGGTACCCTCATATGTCACAGAGATGAGCTAGTATTTAGATTTTACCAAACATACTGAAATATTTTATTATTCATTCATTATAACCTGGCCACTTAATGGAACTGGAGGGGATATTTTCGTTCGCCTTAGCACAGCAAGAAATCTAGTGGCTTATACTTATAGATAAAAATATGCAGAGAAATGATGTTCTCTGTGCAGCATAAATTACACCCTTACGCCCTGCTCAGTATTCTTAGCAGTATTTAAAAAAATTAGTTATGTTTTTATGTATTCACCGACATTTAAATTAATACGCGTTTCTAGTACTTGGATTGCAGGATAAAACTTACCAGGAAGGGTTAAAGGACCTTAACATGTATAGCCTGGAAGAAAGACGAGACAGAGGTGATATGATAGAAACTTTTAAATACATAAAGGGAATCAACAAGGTAAAAGAGGGGAGAATATTTAAAAGAAGAAAAACTACCACAAGAGGACACAGTTTTAAATTAGAGGGGCAAAGGTTTAAAAGTAATATCAGGAAGTATTACTTTACTGAGAGAGTAGTGGATGCATGGAATAGCCTTCCTGCAGAAGTGTAGCTGCAAATACAGTGAAGGAGTTTAAGCATGCATGGGATAGGCATAAGGCCATCCTTCATATAGGATAGGGCCAGGGGCTATCCATAGTATTCAGTATATTGGGCAGACTGGATGGGCCAAATGGTTCTTATCTGCCGACACATTCTATGTTTCTATGCGTTACCGTCATAATGTAAAGTGATACAGTATTCACTGCCATTAAGCTACTTGAATAAAAAAAAATAGTAATACCTGATTGTGCTGTTCAGTTTTCTCACGTGTAGGAGAAGGTATTTTTATGTTCTTGTAGATCTTATACTGTTTGTACATACTATCATCTAGTTTCATACTGGCCTTAAAACAGGCTGCATAGACGTCTTCACATCCGGCATAGGCTGGAGCACCGCCATGCCCCATTGACCATAATAGGACCCAGCAGGGATCTGGCCTATTTCCGGCATTAGTGCTGCGATTTGGTTGGAGAAAAAATGGTGCTTGCAGCTGATCCCCACTATGCCCCATTATAGACGATGGGCTCCGGCTATGCAGGCACTGTCTGGCTTTTCTGCCAGACGATTTTAATGCTAGTGCTGCTTACAGAAGGAGAGTGTACTCGGACTCTAAATGGAGATGTTAGAAATCAAAGGCTTCATTCACACTTACTGTATGTGTTGAAATTCAGAGATAAAGCATGTAAAAATATAAACATTGATATTTTGTTAAGAACATCCTATGGTTCTCCTTAGGGCAGGTCATCAATGTCGGATCAGCGGGGTTTGACACCCGGCACCACTTTGATTAGTTGCAGCCACTGCCGCTGGACATAATACAGTGGATGGAGCTGAAGTAAAATACTCCATCCACCATGTAGTGGCCCTGTTGAGTAACAGCAGAACTCTGGTGAATGGGAGCTAAGCTTCAGCAGCCCGACAGCGCTGTCTGCTTCCGGCTTCGTCCACGGTGTTCTTTTGGTCATTGGCAGATGCTGAGAACAGCTCATTGATGGGGATCCGACACCTCCACCAATCTGATATTGACAATCCCTATAACTGCTATCCTACTAATGTGAGCTGCCGATCAGATAGATTCACAGGGATATTATACATTATGGCAACCTAGCTAAAATAACTTGAGTATCTTATCCAAAGAGGGAATTACATTTAATTGATTTTGTTTGTGAAGTTAACAAGATCCTGTGATTACAGCAGTATCTGCACTGATTTAAGTCGTTTGTAGGGAGAGCGGAGTGGTGAGTGTAATGTGGTCTAGCAGGACTGTAGAAATAGTGACCGGATATAGGCCTGCAACTACATAGATCCTCATTCATAGAAAATTATCATTGCCTGCCATGCTCCGGATACTATCAGCACTGTAAATATTTACTGTGGGACTTTGGTTTTCACACATTATATAAACATGAAAAAAGGTATCACTTGGCAAATGGGAGAAGGATAGTACAAGACATACGAGTCATCCCCACAAACAAGCAGTACGTGATGTGAGACACCCAGCCCTGAGTTGAAGGTTTACGCCATATCATAGACATGGTCCATGCGATATATACAGTAGGTTGCTCTATATAACTGGAAGTGTGTTGAAAGCACTCGCACGTATTTTGTTGAATTCTATTTAACGCTTTTGTATAAATGATTTCTATAACCTAAACCTATTGGGCCTCATTTTGGAGTATCTCCTCCACCATCCTAAACACACTTGGGGTCGAGGCATCGATCCGGAAGCACACGGAAGGCCTTCCATGTGTTTCCGTATGCTTCCGGGTCCGTGCCTCCATGCTGCAAAAGATAAGACATATCCTATCTTTGGCCACATCTTGCGTATCGTGGACCCAATGAAGTCAATGGGTCTGCACAAGGCTGGTACCTGTGTTTTGCGGATCTGTGGTTTGCAGTCTGCAAAATGGGCATGACCGTCAAGCATTTGTAAAAAGAGCCTGTACTGTACAGTAGTTATGCTTTAAAAAGGGGCAGTACTCAGGATAGCCCATCAATGTTTGATTGGTGGAGGTCCGACACCTTGCTTTCTCCGCTCATCAGCTTTTCTGCAGTAGCTGCTCTTATTCACTTCACTGGGAGAAGCACTGCAGTAAATAGCTCTCTCCACCATACAATGGCCGGTGCCAACTTTTGTGTTGGGTGTTGAACGCCTGCCAATCCTTTATTGATGGTGTATCCTGAGGATAGTCCATCAATAGTAAAATACTGGAATAGCTCTTTAAATACTTATACTACATTTATCAAACTGGTGTAAAGTAGAACTGGCTTAGTTGCACATATTAACCAACCAATCAGATTCCACCTTTCATTTTCCAAAGGAGCTGTGCAAAATGAAAGGTGGAATATGATTGGTTGCCATGGGCAACTAAACCAGTTCTACTTTACACCAGTTTGATAAACTACCCCATTAGTTTGTCAGAATCAGAAATATGTCCTTGCACTGGTGAGTTAAATTTGTCTTGTGATCAGAAACTGACATTTTTAAATATTTGCATCAGGTTTGTTTAGAGTAGACAAACTTTTCTCTTGCATCAATACCTTCATTTTAAGTGCTTACCATTATCGCGAAAAGTCTGGATACAAATGTCAGCATAAAAACCTGCTGTCAAGCACCATGTTTTCCCCTACAATTACAGGGAATCAAATTCCAGAGACAGTCTGCAAAATAAGATATCTTTAAGAAAACCCGAAGGGAATATCCAAATGGCTCAGGTCGAGTTATTCCACCGCACAAAAAAAGACGGAATCTGTGAACTATTAGTTTAGATATGAACATTTCATATCTCAGATTTTTTTATATACCGGTATGTACTTTTGCAAGTACCATGTGCTACGAGATAAAGTAATTAAAGGGGTTTTCCAGGATTTTAATATTGTTCTGTATCTGAGATTGCCTTCCTCCATTAATCCCTATAATCCATAAAATAAATCGCACCATCCTATAATAGACATCTGACATAAAAAGTGATCTCTAGTAATATTTGCAATGGTCATTATCATTTGTAATTTTTCATACTTTTAACAAATTTTGCATAGTATGAATGCCTTTCTCCAATTATGAGCCACCTCTCCGCCCTGCCTCTTTAAAGGTTTTGCCATCACATACAATGGGGGCATAACGCTAGGATATTCCCCCATTGTCTGATAGGTGCGGGTCCCACCTCTGAGACCCGCACCTACAATGACAAACGGACAGGGGAAATTAATGGAGGGTGCACTGCGCATGCGCAGCTGCCCTTCATTAATTTCAATGGGGCCACCGAAAATTGCAGAGCGCTTGCTCAGCTATTTCTATCTGCCCCATAGAAATGAATGGGAGCACGGGCCGCGCGGTCCGCTCTTATTCACTTGTATGGGAGCAGCACTTGGTGGTGGACGGACCCCGGGAAACCCGGGTCCTCCAGCCACAGTTCTCACCGCTTCGTTGTCCTTGTAGGTGCGGGTCCCAAACGGGTCAGATAATGGGGGCATATATTGGCGATATGCCCCCATTGTTTGTGATGGGAATACTCCTTTAACTGATCATTCATTCTCAATTCACTGCCAAAATATGTTTTGAAAGGTGAGACATTATCAGGGACCAGGATACATGCTGCCCATAGAAATCTGTGGAGAGGAAGAAGGAGGAGTATGCTGCTGAAGGAAGCAAGAGGCTTATTTTTCTGTCTGACCCTAGTGCGGAATTCACAATTGCATTGGTCTGTACTGCTGCTGAGCCCGCACTGTAGGCTAACACTTGTTGTAGAGATTATTTTTCAGCGTGTGTTGTGTACATGGATACAGTGCCATTCAGCTTATTTGAAGGCAGAAACACAGGATCACACCATTGGCCATTCACTCATCATTGGTGACAGCCACTGTTCTGCTCCTCTTTCCTCTCCGTGCCCAGATCAGCTGTTTTGAAATTCACAGGCTCAAAGTGGCCATTGATTGGCTGTAATTGGGTTATTACCTCATACGCATATTGTTTGGCCAACTGCAATTAAAAAAAATCCAGTTTCACCAATCACATTTCTGGCAAAGACCAGTGCGTAATTTTCTACTATTGGAGTGTGTGTTGTGGCTGCGTATATACACCGTTCTCTTTTTAAAGGGAATCTGTCAGCAGATTTATGCTGCTAGGTTCTAACAGCTCCATTGCATCCTGTCACGAACCAGCGGGTGTGAACCCACTGTGCCACATGTCCTACCTCCTCTAAGGGCGTTGTCTAAGTGAACCCCTCGATCTTTACAGTACCCGTGATGGTGGGGATAGACTTTCCCGATGGGAACACCAGGTCGCTATATCTTGAGAAGGATAGGCACACGAAGCAGCTGGTCCAGGCGGACCAGGAGGTACCTGAGAAAGGTACCAGAGGTACAGGCTTTTTCAGCAGGCTGAGTCGTAACCAGGAGCAACGGTGCAGGACCGAAGGATGAGGCAGAGGCGAAGTCAGACAGGCAATAGGTCAGGGCAGGCGGCACAAGTACAAGTCAGGCAATCCAGGTCGGCAACAGGAAGGTAGCAGAGTCCAGTAATACAGGTACGAGTCAGGAACACAAGCGGGTATTAGGAACCTTAGCAGGACACAGGGACCTTGACACTGAGGCATCTAGGAAGGGGGCTGAGCCACTTATATATGTGCAGGAGGGCTAGGATTGGTCAGCGAGGTCACATGACCTAACCCATAAAGCACCAGAAGTGAAGCGCGCCTGCCCTTAAAGAGGACCTTTCACTAGAATAAAACATCTAAACTAACTATACAGACATGGAGAGCTGCACCCAGGGATCTTCCTGCACTTACTGTTATACCTGGGCGCCGCTCCGTTCGCCCGGTATAGGCTCCGGTATCTTCATAGTTAGGCTCCACCCAGGGGAACCTCCAGGCATCTCATTCTCCCATGCTGTAGCGCTGGCCAATCACAGCGCTCAGCTCATAGCCTGAGAGGCTTTTTTTTCTCTCAGGCTATGAGCTGAGCGCTGCAATTGGCCAGTGCTACAGCCTGGGAGAATGAGACGCCGGCAGGTTCCCCTGGGTGGAGCCTAACTATGAAGATACCGGAGGCTATATCGGGCGAACGGAGCGGCGCCCAGGGAGATCCCTGGGCGCCGCTCTACATGTCTGTATAGTTAATTTAGATGTTTTATTCTAGTGAAAGGTCCTCTTTAAGGAAGTGCTGCAGGAAACAAGCAGTAAGCATGCTGTGGCCAGGGCAATGGGGTGGAGACGCAGTCTTCTGCTGTGGGCGTCTCCTTTCCCCTGTCTTTGATCGCGATCCAATCAGAGCGGACCGCTCAAAGCCAAGGGAAAGGAGACGCCCACAGCAGAAGACTGCGTCTCCACCCCATTGCGAGTTTAGATCGCATTAGAATACAGCGTGCCGAAACAACGGGCGCCGGACGAACGAGGGGGAGGTATGAAAAAAAACAAAAACATCCAGGGCATCAGTGGGCACCGCACTACAATGTAATGACCTAGTTAGCTTATGTCAGAAATGATGAAAGGTCCTCTTTAAGAACAGCTCAGGCAAGATGGGCGCCCCCCTAGTCATGTTCAGGAAATAGAACAAAAAAGTCTAAAGGCAGAAAATAAAAACATATTCGAAAAAAATTCTATGTGTTACTATCTGATTTTTAACTGGCAGAAAAAAAATTTGGTGACTCATTTCCTTTAAGATATGACTTTCTCTAAATGTACTCGTCATTTTCCAGAATGTGAAAGTATGCACTGTTCCACCTAGTATGACAGATACATAGACTGCTGTACTATGGTGCTCTTGTAGGGAATATCTGTTAAACATTATGCATGCAGAGCATTCTGGAAATGAATATTTTTGGGGAAAATCTGCATAGAAATGTATGACTTATTTAACATTTGCAAAGCTATAAACTGCACTGAATGGTTTCCATTATTTCTGTTGACATATAAATGTGTCCAAAAGCTTTGGGGTGAGAGTGAAGCATGAATTTTTCTCCTACAAATTAGTAAGATTATGCTCATCCAAACTGCATGATACCAGAGATTCACTGAAATTCAGTCAATGCAGTTCAGTAACTGTCCTTTTAGTAAGAGCTGTGATTGCAGATTGCACATGTGTGGTGTCTAGTTCAGGGCAATTCAGCTTTAAGTGAATAATGGAAGGGGTTTTATTATTCAGCCTTTAGCTGATTTTTATAAATAGGGATGTAGGTTTCTTCTTATCTGTGTGTGTGTATAGAGAGAAAGCTGTCATTCACTGTGAGTGCGGTTATTACGGACTCTCATGGTGTCTTCTAGGAGTCATGTCAGGATTTAGGCTACTTTCACACTCGCATTTTGGCTTTTTGTTTGTAAGATCCGTCATGGGCTCTCACAAGCGGTCCAAAACAGATCTGTTTTGCCATAATGCATTCTGAATCTAAAAGGATCTGCTCAGAATGCATCAGTTTGCCTCCGATCAGTCTTGTTTTGCTGTCTGCTTGACGAAACTGAGCCAAACTGATCCGTCCTGTCACACAATGTAAGTCAATAGGGACAGATCCATTTTCTCTGACACAATCTGGCACAATAGAAAACGGATCTGTCTCCCATTTACTTTCAATTGTGTTAGTGACGGATCCGTCTTGGCTATGTTACAGATAATACAACTGGATTATTTCACGTAAAGAGGACCCTTCACTGTTCCTGACATGCCTAGCTTCATGCATTCCCCGTGTAGTAACAATTCTGGAGCATCTAGTCTTATGGCTCAATGTTGTGCCATTCCTTTATTATTTCTACTAGAAGTTATGAATGAATTGCTATTAGCCTTCAGTAAGGGTACAGAGGGGAGGTAACCAGTTGGGAGGGGGGGCCGTGTACCTGCACACTCTGAAAATGGCAGCACTGATTGGATAGAGTTGAGTCTGTGCAGGTGCACACCCCCAACTGGTTACCTACCATTTAATAACTATTAGCCTCCTTAGGGGCTAGAACCCTTGTCCTATTTACCCTAATAGAGCTCTATTAGGGTAAATAGGACTTTACACTCTCTCTGCTGCCCTGTGCATAGTGCACACAGCAGCAGGGAGCTGACCATTGCAGCCAGGGCTTCAGTAGCATCCTGGCTGCCATGGTAACCGATTAGAACCCCACGATTACACTGGTGGGGCTCCGATCAGAAGCTGCCACCAATGATTTAATCATGTTGACGGGGGGTGGGGGGGGGGGTGGGGAGCGGGCGGTCCCCCGCAATTAATATAATACTTAGAAGATGAGGAGTAGAAGGGAGGGGCTGTGGCCACTGCGCCACCAATGAATATAGTTAATATGCCGGAATACAAATGTAGCCTGCATGTGCCGTCCATATCCCATACCTAGCCTCTATTACTGCGCGCCGTGATCCGCCGCAATGAACCCCTCGGGGGTTAATTGCGGTGGATCACGGCACGCAGTAATAGAGGCCAGGTATGGGATATGGCCGGCACATGCAGGCTACGTTTGTATTCAGGCATATTAACTATATTCATTGGTGGCGCAGTGGCCACAGTCCCTCCTCCTCCTACTCTCTGTTATCATTGGTGGCGAAGTGGCCACAGTCCCTCCCCTCCTCCTCCTACTCTGTTCTCATTGGTGGTCAGCGGCAGCCGCACACAGTGGGGAGGTAGGGACTCCCTCCTTCTCTACTGTGCCGGCTCGGGAGAGCATGGTGCGCCCCGAGAGCGGCGCATGTCTTGTTCTACCGCGATATAAACGAAATCTCTATCGTTGGCCAAATTTATATCGCTTATATTGCATATCGTCTATATCGCCCACCCCTAATGTAGGTGCTCATTTTTTGCGGGATGAGGTGACGGTTAAATTGGTACTATTTTGTGGGGAATGCGCCTTTTTGATCGCTTGGTGTTGCACTTTTAGTGATGTAAGGTGACAAAAAAGTTTTCTTTAGCATAGTTTTTTTTTTTTTTTTTAAATTGACGATGTTCATCTGAGGGGTTAGGTCATGTAATATTGTTATAGAGCCGGTCATTACGGATGTGGCAATACCGAATATGTCTACTTTTTATTTATTTATGTAAGTTTTACACAATAATATCATTTTTTAAACAATAAAAAAATCATGTTTTAGTGTCTCCAGAGAGCCATAGTTTTTTCAGTTTTTGGGCCATTGTCTTTGGTAGGGTATCATTTTTGCAGGATGAGATGACTGTTTGGCACTATTTTGGGGTGCATATGACTTTTTGATCGCTTGCTATTACACTTTTTGTGATGTAAGGTGACAAAAAATGGCTTGACTTTTATTTATTTTTAAAAATTTTTATGGTGTTCACCTGAGGGATTAGGTCATGTGATATTTTTATAGAGCCAGTCCTTACGGACGTGGCGATACATAATATGTTAACTTTTTTTTATTTAACCACTTCACATCCGCCCATAGGATATTAATGTCCTATGGGTGGATGTTTATCTCTAAATGGACGTTCTGAAACGTCCATTCAGAGATAGCAGCTTCACGCTAGTCGTGCAGCTGCTGAGCGGGGGGCCCGCTGTCAGGGACAGCAGGGCAACCCATAAAGAAGGCAGGGATAGTTCCCAGGTGTCCCTGCCTTCTATATCGCTGTATACACAGCGCTCCACGAGCGATGTGTATACAGATCAGGAAGCGCTGGTGGCCATGTGACCGCTGTGGCCAGGAGAGTGCAAGACCTGGTCTTCCATAGACCTCAATCAGCCCTGCACTGAGGCTGTACAGCGCAGTATTCTGCTGTACAGCCTCTTTGGGGGGTGTATTTACCCTATAACTGCGGCTACTATGTCTGCCCCAGTTACAGGAGAAATCAATAGTGAAAAACAAACAAACGTCAAGTTAAATGTCCGCCAGAGGTCTTGTATGATCTCATGGGAGATGCAAAGTGTAACATAAAAAACAAAAACAAAAAAAAAATAGTGTTTTAAAAATAGAAAAATAATCCCCAATTAAGTAATAAAATAAAAAATCTATAAAATAGACATATTTGGTATTGACGCGTCCGTAACGACCGCCTGTATAAATATATCACATATATAATATTTTTTAATAAAAACTGTCAAAAAAGCCATTTTTGTCACCTTACATCACAAAAAGTGCAACTCCAAGTGATCAAAAAGGCGTATGTCCCACAAAATCTTACCAATAAAAGTCACCTCATTCCATAAAAAATGAGCCCCTACATAAGAAAATCACTAAAAAAAATTAACTTCAAAACTGCTATTATTGTGTTAAAGTGGAATAAATAAATAAAAATAAATAAACATATTAGGTATTTCCACATCTGTAACAACCAGCTCTATAAAAATATTACATGACCTAACCCCTCAGGTGAACGCCGTAAAAAAATAAAAACTGTGCCAAAAAAGCAACACCAAGCCATCAAAAAGGAGCATGCCACCCAAAATTGACCAATCAAACAGTCACCTCAACCTGCAAAAAATGAGACTCTAAGACAATCGGTCAAAAAAAAAAAAAAAAAAAATTAAAAAAAAATATGACTCTGACTATAATTTTCCATTTTTTATTATATTTATTCTTATCAGACTGGGTGTTGTCTGTTAGTGGGTGCACCTCTGTTGGATCTCCACCTCATTTTAGTGCAACATTACCTTCTACTTATGACTCAGACTATGGAGACAATAGAACATAATTTTTTTTGGTTTTAAAAATGCTATTATTGTGTAAAACTTAAATAAATAAGAAAAAGTATACATATTGGGTATTGCCACGTCCGTAACAATCTTTTCTATAAAAAGTCACATGATCTAACCCCTCAGGTGAACGCTGTAAAAATAAATTAACAAAAACTTTGCTAAAACAACCAATTTTTTTGTCACCTTGCCCTATAAAGCATAATAATGAATGATCAAAGAATCATATGTACCCAAAAATTATACCAATAAAAAGTCAACTCTTCCTGCAAAAAACGAGCCCCTGCACAAGACGATCGGCAGAAAAAAAAATAAAAAATATGGCGTTCAGAAAATAAAATGCTTTATTATGTAAAACAAAGTAGACATATTTGATATCATTGCGTCCGTAACAACCGGCTCTATAAAAATAGCACATGATCTACCCTGTCAGATACATATTGTAAAAAATAAAAATTGTGCCAAAACAGACATTTTTGGCTTACTTGCCTCACAAAAAACGTAATATAGAGCAATTTTAAATCATATGTACCCCAAAATAGTACCAATAAAACTGTCAACTTATCCCCTAGTTTCCAAATGGGGTCACTTTTTGGGAGTTTCTACTGTAAGGGTGCATCAGGGGGCTTCAAATGTGACATGGCATCTAAAAACCAGTTCAGCAAAATCTGCCTTCCAAAAACCATACGGCGCTCCTTTTCTTCTGCGCCCTGCCGTGTGCCCTTACATCAGTTTACGACCACATGTGGGGTGTTTCTGTAAGCCGCAGAATCAGGGTAGTAAAGTTTGAGTTTTGTTTGGCTGTTAACTCTCGATGTGTTAAAGAAAAAAATGGAATAAAATGGAAAATCTGCCAAAAAAGTTAAATTTAGAAATGTCATCTCCATTTTCCTTTTAATTCTTGTGGAACACCTAAAGGGTTAACAAAGTTTGTAAAATCAGTTTTGAGTAACTTGAGGGGTGTCGTTTCTATAATGGGGTCATTTATGTATACCCTATAAAATGACTTCAGACCTGAACTGGTCCTTTAAAAAGTGGGTTTTGGAAATTTTCTTAGAATTTTAGAAGCAATTCTTAAAATTTTTTAGCTTTCTAACGTCTTTAAAAAAAATAAAATGACATTTACAAAATGGTGGCAACATGAAGTAGACATATGGGGAATGTTAAGTAATAAATATTTTATGAGGTATCACTTTCTGTTTTAACCACTTCCCGCCACGCTAACGCCGAAAGGCGTCATTTCTGCGGCGCTCCCAGGTCACACTAACGCCAATAGGCGTCATCTCGCGTGAGCCGAGACTTCCTGTGAACGCGCGCACACAGGCGCGCGCGCTCACAGGAACGGAAGGTAAGAGAGTTGATCTCCAGCCTGCCAGCGGCGATCGTTCGCTGGCAGGCTGGAGATGTGTTTTTTTTAACCCCTAACAGGTATATTAGACGCTGTTTTGATAACAGCGTCTAATATACCTGCTACCTGGTCCTCTGGTGGTCCCCTTTGTTTGGATCGACCACCAGAGGACACAGGTAGCTCAGTAAAGTAGCACCAAGCACCACTACACTACACTACACCCCCCCCCCCCCGTCACTTATTAACCCCTTATTAGCCCCTGATCACCCCATATAGACTCCCTGATTACCCCCCTGTCATTGATTACCCCCCTGTCATTGATTACCCCCCTGTAAAGCTCCATTCAGACGTCCGCATGATTTTTACGGATCCACTGATAGATGGATCGGATCCGCAAAACGCATCCGGACGTCTGAATGAAGCCTTACAGGGGCGTGATCAATGACTGTGGTGATCACCCCATATAGACTCCCTGATCACCCCCCTGTCATTGATTACACCCCTGTCATTGATCACCCCCCTGTAAAGCTCCATTCAGACGTCCGCATGATTTTTACGGATGCACTGATAGATGGATCCGATCCGCAAAACGCATCCGGACGTCTGAATGAAGCCTTACAGGGGCATGATCAATGACTGTGGTGATCACCCCATATAGACTCCCTGATCACCCCCCTGTAAAGCTCCATTCAGATGTCCGCATGATTTTTACGGATGCACTGATAGATGGATCCGATCCGCAAAACGCATCCGGACGTCTGAATGAAGCCTTACAGGGGCATGATCAATGACTGTGGTGATCACCCCATATAGACTCCCTGATCACCCCCCTGTAAAGCTCCATTCAGATGTCCGCATGATTTTTACGGATGCACTGATAGATGGATCGGATCCGCAAAACGCATCCGGACGTCTGAATGAAGCCTTACAGGGGCATGATCAATGACTGTGGTGATTACCCCCCTGTAAAGCTCCATTCAGATGTCCGCATGATTTTTACGGATGCACTGATAGATGGATCGGATCCGCAAAACGCATCCGGACGTCTGAATGAAGCCTTACAGGGGCGTGATCAATGACTGTGGTGATCACCCCATATAGACTCCCTGATCACCCCCCCTGTCATTGATTACCCCCCTGTCATTGATTACCCCCCTGTAAAGCTCCATTCAGACGTCCGCATGATTTTTACGGATGCACTGATAGATGGATCGGATCCGCAAAACGCATCCGGACGTCTGAATGAAGCCTTACAGGGGCGTGATCAATGACTGTGGTGATCACCCCATATAGACTCCCTGATCACCCCCCTGTCATTGATCACCCCCCCTGTCATTGATCACCCCCCTGTCATTGATCACCCCCCTGTAAGGCTCCATTCAGACATTTTTTTGGCCCAAGTTAGCGGAATTATTATTATTTTTTTCTTACAAAGTCTCATATTCCACTAACTTGTGTCAAAAAATAAAATCTCACATGAACTCACCATACCCCTCACGGAAACCAAATGCGTAAAATTTTTTAGACATTTATATTCCAGACTTCTTCTCACGCTTTAGGGCCCCTAGAATGCCAGGGCAGTATAAATACCCCACATGTGACCCCATTTCGGAAAGAAGACACCCCCAGGTATTCCGTGAGGGGCATATTGAGTCCATGAAAGATTGAAATTTTTGTCCCAAGTTAGCGGAACGGGAGACTTTGTGAGAAAAAAATTAAAAATATCAATTTCCGCTAACTTGTGCCAAAAAAAAAAAATTTCTATGAACTCGCCATGCCCCTCATTGAATACCTTGGGGTGTCTTCTTTCCAAAATGGGGTCACATGTGGGGGATTTATACTGCCCTGGCATTCTAGGGGCCCCAAAGCGTGAGAAGAAGTCTGGTATCCAAATGTCTAAAAATGCCCTCCTAAAAGGAATTTGGGCACCTTTGCGCATCTAGGCTGCAAAAAAGTGTCACACATCTGGTATCGCCGTACTCAGGAGAAGTTGGGGAATGTGTTTTGGGGTGTCATTTTACATATACCCATGCTGGGTGAGAGAAATATCTTGGTCAAATGCCAACTTTGTATAAAAAAATGGGAAAAGTTGTCTTTTGCCAAGATATTTCTCTCACCCAGCATGGGTATATGTAAAATGACACCCCAAAACACATTCCCCAACTTCTCCTGAATACGGCGATACCACATGTGTGACACTTTTTTGCAGCCTAGGTGGGCAAAGGGGCCCACATTCCAAAGAGCACCTTTAGGATTTCACAGGTCATTTACCTACTTACCACACATTAGGGCCCCTGGAAAATGCCAGGGCAGTATAACTACCCAACAAGTGACCCCATTTTGGAAAGAAGACACCCCAAGGTATTCCGTGAGGGGCATGGCGAGTTCCTAGAATTTTTTATTTTTTGTCACAAGTTAGTGGAAAATGATGATTTTTTTTTTTTTTTTTTTTTTTTATACAAAGTCTCATATTCCACTAACTTGTGACAAAAAATAAAAACTTCCATGAACTCACTATGCCCATCAGCGAATACCTTGGGGTCTCTTCTTTCCAAAATGGGGTCACTTGTGGGGTAGTTATACTGCCCTGGCATTCTAGGGGCCCAAATGTGTGGTAAGGAGTTTGAAATCAAATTCTGTAAAAAATGACCTGTGAAATCCGAAAGGTGCTCTTTGGAATATGGGCCCCTTTGCCCACCTAGGCTGCAAAAACGTGTCACACATCTGGTATCCCCGTACTCAGGAGAAGGTGGGGAATGTGTTTTGGGGTGTCATTTTACATATACCCATGCTGGGTGAGAGAAATATCTTGGCAAAAGACAACTTTTCCCATTTTTTTTATACAAAGTTGGCATTTGACCAAGATATTTATCTCACCCAGCATGGGTATATGTAAAAAGACACCCCAAAACACATTCCTCAACTTCTCCTGAATACAGAGATACCAGATGTGTGACACGTTTTTGCAGCCTAGGTGGGCAAAGGGGCCCATATTCCAAAGAGCACCTTTCGGATTTCACTGGTCATTTTTTGCAGAATTTGATTTCAAACTCCTTACCACACATTCGGGCCCCTAGAATGCCAGGGCAGTATAACTACCCCACAAGTGACCCCATTTTGGAAAGAAGAGACCCCAAGGTATTCGCTGATGGGCATAGTGAGTTCATGGAAGTTTTTATTTTTTGTCACAAGTTAGTGGAATATGAGACTTTGTATGAAAAAAAAAAAAAAAAAAAAAATCATCATTTTCCACTAACTTGTGACAAAAAATAAAAAATTCTAGGAACTTGCCATGCCCCTCACGGAATACCTTGGGGTGTCTTCTTTCCAAAATGGGGTCACTTGTGGGGTAGTTATACTGCCCTGGCATTCTAGGGGCCCGAATGTGTGGTAAGGAGTTTGAAATCAAATTCTGTAACAAATGACCTGTGAAATCCGAAAGGTGCTCTTTGGAATATGGGCCCCTTTGCCCACCTAGGCTGCAAAAAAGTGTCACACATCTGGTATTGCCGTACTCAGGAGAAGGTGGGGAATGTGTTTTGGGGTGTCATTTTACATATACCCATGCTGGGTGAGAGAAATATCTTGGCAAAAGACAACTTTTCCCATTTTTTTATACAAAGTTGGCATTTGACCAAGATATTTATCCCACCCAGCATGGGTATATGTAAAAAGACACCCCAAAACACATTCCTCAACTTCTCCTGAATACAGAGATACCAGATGTGTGACACTTTTTTGCAGCCTAGGTGGGCAAAGGGGCCCATATTCCAAAGAGCACCTTTCGGATTTCACAGGTCATTTTTTACAGAATTTGATTTCAAACTCCTTACCACACATTTGGGCCCCTAGAATGCCAGGGCAGTATAACTACCCCACAAGTGACCCCATTTTGGAAAGAAGAGACCCCAAGGTATTTCGTGATGGGCATAGTGAGTTCATAGAAGTTTTTATTTTTTGTCACAAGTTAGTGGAATATGAGACTTTGTAAGAAAAAAAAAAAAAAAAAAAAAATCATCATTTTCCGCTAACTTGTGACAAAAAATAAAAAGTTCTATGAACTCACTATGCCCATCAGCGAATACCTTAGGGTGTGTACTTTCCGAAATGGGGTCATTTGTGGGGTGTTTGTACTGTCTGGCCATTGTAGAACCTCAGGAAACATGACAGGTGCTCAGAAAGTCAGAGCTGCTTCAAAAAGCGGAAATTCACATTTTTGTACCATAGTTTGTAAACGCTATAACTTTTACCCAAACCATTTTTTTTTTACCCAAACATTTTTTTTTTATCAAAGACATGTAGAACTATAAATTTAGAGCAAAATTTCTATATGGATCTCGTTTTTTTTGCAAAATTTTACAACTGAAAGTGAAAAATGTCATTTTTTTGCAAAAAAATCGTTAAATTTCGATTAATAACAAAAAAAGTAAAAATGTCAGCAGCAATGAAATACCACCAAATGAAAGCTCTATTAGTGAGAAGAAAAGGAGGTAAAATTCATTTGGGTGGTAAGTTGCATGACCGAGCAATAAACGGTGAAAGTAGTGTAGTGCCGATTTGTAAAAAAGGGCCTGGTCTTTAGGGGGGTATAAACCTGTGGTCCTTAAGTGGTTAAAAGCACAGAATTTGAAATTTAGAAAATTGCTAATTTTTCTAAATTTTTGCTACATTTTTGATTATTTTATAAATAAATGTGAAATATATCGACTCAAATTTACCACTGTCATGAAGTACAATGTGTCACGAGAAAACAATCTCAGAATGGCTTGGATAAGTAAAAGCTTTCCAAAGTTATTACCACATAAAGTGACACAGATTTGCAAAATTAGGCTCTGTCAGGAAGGGGGTAAATGGCCCAGATGTGAAGTGGTTACGTTTTACACAATATTATCATTTTTGAAACAAAAAAAAATAAAAAATCATGTTTTAGTGTCTCCATATTCTGAGAGCCATAATTATTTTTTTTTTTATGTTTTGGGCGATTGTCTTAGGTAGGATATCATTTTTTGTGGGATGAGGTGACGGTTAGATTGGCACTATTTTGGGGTGCATATGACCTTGATTGCTTGCTATTACACTTTTTGTGATGTAAGGCGACAGTAAATCTCTTTTTTGACACAGTTTTTTATTTTATTTATTTTTTTAGTTTTTTACGGTGTTCACCTGAGGGGTTAGATCATGTGGTATTTTTATAGAACAGGTTGTTATGGACGGGCAATACCTAATATGTATACTTTTTTTTTTTTATATACTTACGTTTTACACAATAACAGTATTTTTTAAACCAAATAAATTATGTTTTAGGCTGAGTTCACACGGGCGAGATTTCCGCGCGGGTGCAATGCGTGAGGTGAACGCATTGCACCCGCACTGAATCCGGACCTATTCATTTCTATGGGACTGTGCACATGAGCAGTGATTTTCACGCATCACTTATGCGCTGCGTGAAAATTGCAGCATTCTCTATATTGTGGGTTTATCACGCAACGCAGGCCCCATAGAAGTAAATGGGGCTGAGTGAAAATCGCAAGCATCCGCAAACAAGTGCGGATGCGGTGCGATTTTCAGGCATGGTTGCTAAGATGACAGTCTATTCACTATATTATTTTCCCTTTATAAGGCTACTTTCACACTAGCGTTCGGAGCGGGTCCGTCTGATGTTTCATCAGACGGATCCGCTCCTATAATGCAGACGTTTGCATCCGTTCAGAACGGATCAGTCTGCATTATAACTTAGAAAAATTTCTAAGTGTGAAAGTAGCCTGAACGGATCCGTCCAGACTTTACATTGAAAGTCAATGGGGGCGGATCCGTTTGAAGATTGAGCCATATAGTGTCATCTTCAAACGGATCCGTCCCCATTGACTTACATTGTAAGTCTGGACGGATCCGCTTGCCTCCGCACGGCCAGGCGGACACCCGAACGCTGCAAGCAGCGTTCTGGTGTCCGCTCGCTGAGCGGAGCGGAGGCTGAGCGCTGGCAGACTGATGCATTCTCAGCGGATCCGCGTCCACTGAGAATGCATTAGGGCTGGACGGTTGCGTTCGGGGCCGCTTGTGAGCCCCTTCAAACGGAGCTCACGAGCGGACACCCGAACGCAGGTGTGAAAGTAGCCTAACATGGTTATAAGGGAAATTAATAGCATTCTTTAATACAGAATGCTTAGTAGAAGGTCAATTGAGGGTTAAAAAATGAAAAATAATTAACTAATTATTATTATTTTTTTAACCCTCAATTGACCTTCTACTAAGCATTCTGTATTAAAGAATGCTATTATTTCCCCTTATAACCATGTTATAAGGGAAAATAATTACATCTACACAACCTTGAACCCAAACCTGAGCTTCAGTGAAGAAGTTCGAGTCTGGGTACCACAGTCAGTTTTTTTTTTTATCACGCGCGTGCAAAACGCATTGCACCCGCGCGATAAAAACTGAACAACGGAACGCAATCGCAGTCAAAGCTGACTGCAATTGGGTACCTACTCGCGCGGGTTTGCCGCAATACACCCGGGACGCATCCTGAACAAATGCGTCACGCCCGTGTGAACCCAGCCTTAGTGTCTCCATAGTCTGAGAGCCATAGTTTTTTTTTATTTTTGGGGTGATTGTCTTAGGTAGGGTATCATTTTTTGCGGGATGAGGTGACTGTTAGATTGGTATATGTTTTTGGGGGGGCATACCCCTTTTTAATCGCTTGGTGTTGCACTTTTAGTGATGTAAGGTGATAAAAAAATGTTTTTTTAGCACAGTTTCTGTATTGTGATGCATTGGCTATATATAAGTGTATTACTGAATGTAATACACTCACAGCCTGCTTGCTTGTGAGATCCAGGGGGCTGGATCTCACAGGCTCTCCCGGAAGGCAGCCACGATGCCTAAGGAAGGCATTGCGCTGCCTTCCCTGCCATCGGGTCCCCGTCACAGCAGCTCGGGGACCCGATGGCTGCTCTCTCTCTTCCTCCACACATCGCACGTGCCGCGGTCATCACTGACCGTGGCACATGAAGGGTTAATGCGCCGGCATCAGTGATTTAACTGATGCTGGCGCATGCAGCAGGGGTCCGGCTATCAGTGACTGCCAGACCCTTGCTGCGGATCGGGCGGGTGCAGCTCCTGCACCCTCCCTATTACAGCGCCCGTTCATGTACGGCCAGTGTGAAAATAGCAGGATTATAGACATTGTTATAAAATATAGTGGCATGTAAAATAAAAAAATGAAGTAAAAATAAATAAAAGTTTAACAAAACCCCCTTTAAAGGGATTGTCTCACTTCAGCAAATGGCATTTATCATGAAGACAAAGTTAATGCTTACTAATGTATCGTTATTATTCAGATTGCTTCCTTTGCTGGCTTCATTTATTTTCCCATCCATTATAAACTGCTTGTTTCCATGGTTACGACCACCCTGCAATCCGTCAGCTGTGCCCATGCTTGCACACTATAGAAAAAAATCGCTGTCCTGTGCATGGTCCCAGCCCCCAGAGACGTTGGCACTTTTTCCCATAGTGTACAAGCACGACCACTGCTGCTGGATTGCAGGGTGGTCTTAACCCCTTGATACAAGCAGTGTATAATGTGAAAAATTAATCAAGCCAGCAAAGGAAGCAATATGGACAATCACAATACAATATGGAATTTATCATGTAGAGAAAGTTAATACAAGGTACTTGTATTAACTTTATCTACATGATAAATTCCATTTGCTGAAGTGACACAACCCCTTTAAGCTATTTTACAGGTTGTCTGAGCTTTTGAGTGTAACTTCTGTATATATTGGCAAGTTGAATCTAGACTCTTCACAACTTCCCGACTTGCTTCTTGTCTATCTACTGATCGTGTGAACTTCATCAGGTGTCTATTCTCAACAAACAGTACCTTGGACTTTCAGGAACTACTGGTACATACCAATGTTGTTATCCATCGTGTCTGAGAACTTTGTACAACCACGTGTATCTATTTCCTGATTGAATTGTTTCTGTTATTTTGTATTTTTATTTTATAAATAAAATGAGTTTTAAAAAAAATACATCATTTTGGTTGTTGGGGGAAGAAGACAAAAATTCAAACTTTGAATGTTATTTCTACGTATGAATGTGTTAACAAGCAAGTAATTTGCAACCTGTTTAAAGGTTGGGTGGCTGTGCATTTGTTTAAGGATTATCTGGAAGAAACCATAGACACTTGAGCCATATCCTATATTGATTTTCAAGCCCTTTCCCAAACCTTAAGGCAGTACCAAATGTTATAGAAGGGTGTCCCAAGTAGTTAGTGTTGTCATAAGCCCAGATAAGCAAATATTGACCTAGTGTTGTCTGGACGTTTATTGCATGGTTAAATACAGTAGATGGGTTTTTTCATGGTCACACTTTGTATGTTTTTTAACCAATGTAGTAAGCTTAATACCCTCTTATTTCTATTGACTGAGCTTCATGTTTAAAAAAACAACAGGTGTTGTAAAAAAATCAGTTCACATATCTGTGTAGCCTTTAGGTCAGTAGTCTCCAGCTAGTGTTTCAGGGACCACTTTCACTCTACCTCTCCTTTCATGTAGCTACTGAGCTATTACAAATACCATTATACACACTGATACCAGAGATGTCATAACCTTAAAACAAAAAGCATAAAACTTGGCACAAAAATCCGAACTTTATCCATCGAATTTTTCAACTTGGCTCCTAGATCAAGACAATAACACCATTGCAGTCAGCACTTACACAACCATATTCTGAGCAGTGACTCTTAATGGGGTTGTCCGGGTTCAGAGTTGAACCTGGAAATAAGCCCTTTACCCACTCGCGCAGAAAAATTGCGCATGTTCCCGCAACACACCCGCATCTTTTTTGCTGCAACGCCCGTGTGAAAGAGGCCTTAGAGAACACTGCTAACCTGCACAATTTTAGGATTTTTTTAAAAATATGACATGGAAAAATGTTTAAAATAAAAATTCAAAAAATAATAATAATATTTTTAACATAAAGATTTAACCAATAGGTCATTCCATATATTGTACAGCAGTAGCCTGTACATAGACTTATTTGAGGTTGTACATCTACATGTATGCAGACCAAAAATACGGTCATGTGATTTGTGCCTAATCCTATTTGTGATGACAATGAGATGAAAACGGAACTGTACAGAACAGAAAGTGTTGGCCTATTATTAGACAGTGGCTAACTGCAGTTTAAGTTATATATATATATTTTTTTATATATATAGATGGTGACAAGGAAACTTTGAATCAAAATCACTAAAATTCTAGAAAAATATGTTTGCTAGATCTACATTCTAATTACACATTCCCTTTAAAGACTAGTCTACTAGCCACCATCCAGGTTCTGCTGCCAGCAGCAGTGAAGACCCTGTACCACCCGGCTCATAGATAGTGGCATAGTGTTCCACCTTTGTTTGCATGTGTGCAAACGGTGTTACAACTACAGCTATTGTAACGAACATGCAAAAACTATTGTAGTTTGCATTTTTATATATGCGCATGTAAGATGTAAAAAAAAAAAATATATATTTTTTTTTTTAAATGCCTAAAACCTTGTTTCCTTGCTTTGCTTCTATGAGAATCTGCTTTGTCTGAATATATTATACATTAAGTACCGTACATGCCTTAAAGCGCATTGAGTACAAATAGAGCATTAGTAATGTATTTTAGGGGCTCCAAAAATTAGCACTGCTGTTTTTAATAGGAAGTTAATTAACATCGGTTTCTCTATTAGGCCATAAAAGGGCTACTTTTTCTTTAACTATGGAAATATGTGGTACTTATAAATGTATAAAGACTTGAGCAGTCATGCATTGTCTAAAAGCATGAGCTAGGGTATGGTCACATACTGTATTGGGAGAGCGTATAATGGCAGAAACATGTCAAACTATTGCAGCAGGTTTGCAAAAATTTTAGTTTTTTTTTTCCCCCCTTGGTGCCAGTCTTTTAGGCTCAAGGTCATACTGTAATAATGCTTATAGTTTGCTGTAGTTTTTTCTGTACCTTGCTATCTCTGGAACAGCAATGTGTGTGTTTGACTTACCGCTCCATTCATATAGGGCAGTGATGGCTAACCTCTGGCACTCCAGCTGTGGTGAAACTACGACTCCCAGCATGCTTCACTCATTTCTATGGAGTTTTGAGAACAGTCAAGCAAGTGTACTTCTTGAGAGTTGTAGTTTTACCACAGCTGGAGTGCCGGAGGTTAGCCATCACAGATATAGGGGAACAAGACCCTTACTCTGGTGATCGATCAG
Organism: Bufo bufo; assembly: GCF_905171765.1. NCBI lineage: Eukaryota > Metazoa > Chordata > Amphibia > Anura > Bufonidae > Bufo > Bufo bufo. The sequence goes on along the minus strand of NC_053392.1, from coordinate 474,923,741 downwards.
TGACCCTGCTGATCTAACCATTCTCTCCTATCCAGTGGATAGAGGATACCTTGTTCTCAACAAACATCCAACGTGTTTCCAACGCCCACTGCGTCCTTAATCATGGCATCATGCACTCATTGCCAAGAAAATAATGCACCCAGATAGAGGTGCCAGATTGCTGCAAATCTCGACATGCAGTTACGTCTCTCGGGCAGATATGTAAATGCTTAACGTTTTGGTCTGATTAGACACTGGGTCTTGCCACAACAGGGTGTAAAAATTCTACCCCAGTTGCCCTGTAAAAAAGCTCTCAGAAGTTACTTTTGGGAAATGTACCTCTTGGTGAGAGATTACTGACTACTAGACATGCCTCTGTGACGCACTCGGAGACATTTTGCCCAATTGACAAACTTTGAGATTGGAGTAAGAGAAGCAGGATAGTCTTTCCGACCAATTGCCTGCCATCTGTGCCATTCTCACCTAGCTATTAGGAGCAGGCTACTGGTGGTCCAGACAGAGCACCAGAGAGCACAAGCAGCTCCCGCCATCCAGATGTAGGTGGCATCTTCATTATGCACACCAGTGTCTACCAAGACCATTTCCAGGTGCTTAGCAGATGGCAATTTTGTGTCACAGCACCCATTATGTGTCCTACCATTGATAGTCGGCCACTGTTGCCTTCCTTTGCAGTACTGCCATGAACTACAAACCTGGACTGCTTTGGATCTGAACCTTATCTTCTATGGCATCAAATCCAGGTTCTTGGATCTGATGAAAGCCGGTTATGCAGAATCCAGCCTAGTTTGGTACTTAAGGGGGTTGTTCACCTCTTGGGACCTTTTCTGCAGACCCCCTAGCCTGGCCAGACCCACGGTACGGGTCATACTCATCTGATCGCCATTGCTGGGTGCTGGCTCCATCGCTCTCCCTCGGGCGCCACAGGTCTGTCTTGACATCGGTCATGTGGCTGCTGCAGCCAATGACTGTCCATAGCTTTGACGTGCATCAGATCACTGGGTCATACCAGATGTTGATGAGGGGAGACTCCGCACCTGTGGCACCCAAGGGGGAGCATTGGAGCCAGAGCTGGAACCCAGTGCCCTCAGGGCCTCACTTTCGGCTGACACTTTGTTCTGTAGGGAGTCATTTTTCATCAGTCACTTCTTCAAGCCCAGGATTGCAATGAAAGTAACACATCTATTATAAAGCTGGATGCAGATAACACAGGATCCACCACTGACAAAGGGGAACGGTCACAACTTACTTCCTCCTCCTCCCTTTTAATTGCCTTTGCATAGGTCACAGAGCATATCTAGAACACTCGCCCATAGAAGCCAGTGAGTCATCTGAAGACTGCAGCTTCCTATATCCATGTGACTGCTGTTAACAGAGTAGCAGGTGAGGCAAAATGGCTGCCCCATAATCATGTACATAAAATACAATAACCCCTCCACAAAAAAAACAAGATAGAAATTTTTTTTTTTTTTTGTATTTCACTATTAGGCTTTGATTAGCAACAGAATCTCGGTCACGCATCCCCTTTACCAAATCCCGACTTTGGCTTCACTAATGCTGCACCGCCATTTAACCTTTTGCACCTTACGTCCTTTACCCATGCTTTTGTAAGAAAAAAGAATTGGGATTCCAGATATTTTTGGACTATTTATTTTCTGGATGATCCTTGGCTTTATATTCACAAACCAAGTGGTTGACTAGTTTTTCCTCAGATTTTGCTGCAAAACATAGTATGCTTCTTCATACAGGTCTGTTAATTATAGGGGGCAAAGTCCAGTTGTCTGTGTCCAGAAAACGTTTCTAGAAAGTGTCTTTTGTTGGTCACCTTGAGAAGGTGATGCTTGCACATGTTCACTGAGGCCAGAGATTGACTGCAGCAGTCATATGAGCAGAACCAAGGAGGACCAGAGCAGCAAGACATTTAAAGGGACTCTCCCAAAATGATTTAAAATGGCCGCAAGCAGCCTGTTCTACAGTGCTAGCAGGACTGGTTGCTTCCATAGGCAGAGCAGCCTATGGGGGTGAAGGAGTGAGGCCTCACCACACTGCTCTACAATAGATGATAATGATGTGATCCTGCCTATGATATGCCATCATGGCTGAGCAGGCTGGTAGGAATGCTCGCCAGTGGTGTAGCATATGCAAGTGCCAGAGCGTAGTGTGTAGTGAGCGTACTCCTAGAAAACTCCTTTAAAATGCTTGGAAAAGTTTTCTTTTAATTTTATACATTTAAATCTCAGTTATCCCCTTTAAAGGGGTTATTCCATGAATAATGTCAATGACAATACCTTTCTAACAAAGCTAGAACCAGCCCTGTACCTATCATGGATCCAGAAATCTCCCTAATCATTGCTCTGCTAGATTTATATGAAGCCGACAGCTCAAGGGGAGTGACTTTTCTTGTGCAGCTCAGGGGGCGTGTCCATGCTCTCCCTATCACAGCTCAGAAAGGCAGTTAAAGGGCTTCTGTCACCCCACTAAACAGTTTTTTTTTGTGTACTTATAATCCCTATACTGCGATTTATCCATACATACTGTGATTAATCATTTTGGTTCAGTAGATTCTGCTAAAAACGTACTTTTATAATATGTAAATTACCTGTCTACCAGCAAGTAGGGCGGCTACTTGCTGGTAGCAGCGCATCCTCCTATCTTAAAGACGCCCCCTCCGCATGTTGATTGACAGGGCCAGCGAACGGGATCTTTCTCTGCTGGCCCTGTTTGCATTCAAAATCTGGTGCCTGCGCCTTACCTGTCTTCAGTCGGCGCAGGCGCACTGAGAGGAGGACGCTCGCTCGGCCGCTCCATCCTCAATGCGCCTGCGCCGATGACGTCACATGTACACCCGGCGCATGCGCATTGAGGACGCTCGCTCGGCCGCTCCATCCTCAATGCGCCTGCGCCGGGTGTACATGTGACGTCATCGGCGCAGGCGCATTGAGGATGGAGCGGCCGAGCGAGCATCCGCCTCTGTGCGCCTGCGCCGATTGAATACCGTTACGGTGCAGGCGCGAGATCTTGATAGCAGACAGGGCCAGCCAGAGAAAGATCCCGTCCGCTGGCCCTGTCAATCAACATGCGGAGGGGGCGTCATTATGATAGGAGGATGCGGCTGCTACCAGCAAGTAGCCGCCCTCCTTGCTGGTAGACAGGTAATTTACATATTATAAAAGTACGTTTTTAGCAGAATCTACTGAACCAAAATGATTAATCACATTATGTATGGATAAATCGCAGTATAGGGATTATAAGTACACAAAAAAAAAAAAAAAAAACAGTTTAGTGGGGTGACAGAAGAGATGAAACTGAGCATGTGCGGCATTCTTAATGAGCAGGTCAAAGAAATGAGAAATTAAGTGGCACTATACAGATACATTTTACTGAATAACTTAGTAGCTATACAGAATTTTTAATTTCATGCAATTACAAAAGAATCAGATCCAGTTGCTGGTTTGAAAACTTTTGAATATTTTTCTTCGGACAACCCATTTAATAGCTAGTGTCCCAAGAATGCTGGTTGGATTGAGGGCAAATTGGCCTTTGTCCTGGCCATCTTTAGGTCAATTTTTTTTTATTGCAATTTCCCTTTTATAGATCATGGTACATTATCCTAGATGTCTGAAGGATCAATTTCCAGTCATTTATTGCTGTTCCTGGTAATATTTACATCCTGAATACTGTCTCTGACCACAGCCCTGTGAGTAAACAGACAGCCTGTTACATCCTTTCATATAGCAAATGTACTTTGTGTATTGATGCAGCAAGAGACATTTCCCAGGGTTAACAGCAAATCGTAACTAAAATCTAAAATGTGTCATTAGTATTCTTTCTACTATCCTGCTGTCCTCCTCGCCACTGCTTCATTTGTGTTGTCCTTGCATGTCACTGGTAACCTCTGTTGCTTTTAGAAATGTCAAAGCACTCAACTGAAATAAAAATAATGTATTTTACATATACGGTACGTACAAGTCATATTACGATGCATGTAACCAGGAAACGCATTCTGTAGGAGAATAAAAGAGGTTAGCCAATTTTTTGTTTGTTTTTTCAAAGGGAAAGGTTTTCCCACTTTCCTCCCATCTAATTCATTCCTATATTTAGCAAGAAATATGCAGACAGAACTAGAACCTGAAAATGCAGAGGTCCAAACAAGCCCAGTTACATGCAGCATTTTATAGAGCAGGAGGAGCTGAGCAGATTGGTATATAGTTTTGTGGCATATCCTATTTTTGGCTGTTTTCACGGCCAGACGGACCCCATTGAAATGAATGGGAGGGTGTTCTTAAAGGGTTTCTGTCAGCAGGAAAATGGTTATTAGCCTGGCTGACATTAGTGATGTACTAATGTCAGCTGAACATAACTATATTAGTGCCACCATTATTGAGAAAAATATAACTTTTATCATATGCAAATTAGCCTCTAGGAGGGGGGCATTGCCCACCTCTGGCCACGCCCTGCTACACTTAATTGACAGGGCACCACTAAATCATAGAAAATCAATAAACTTTATTCATGACCAAAAATACATAAATATACAATGTCAATACAGTTAAAAAGGACCCCACGCTAGCAACACGTGGTAGGTAAAACACCTACATGCGGTACATGTCCATAAAATAATCCTGTAGGCTCCAAAACCCAGATCTTCTGTCTAGAAGTAAATCAAGGAAATCCATATAGCAATATAAATACAATCCATAAGACTGCAAGCTAGCAAAAGTGCATAAGTGGAAAGGAGATCAAATCAGGAAAGAATACATTATATACCGACCACAAGTGGTGCAACCTCCCGGGACTCCCCGACGCGCATGCGCAGTTCGTTCCCTGAGGCTGATGCCAGCACAGGGAAGGAACACTATGCCAACACTGCGCATGCACTAGCTCGCGCATCACGAGATTACGGCGCTCTAGATTTGTGACGTTGGTGAGCAAGGAGGAGATTCGGAGGATGTGGGGCGGCGCTGGGCTCCTTCACAGTGAGTGGCTGGGCTGAGAGTCAGAGAACGCTGGACTCCTCTCTGACAGGACTCATCTAAGGTTCTTTACATATATATAAAATAGATTTTTTGACACAATAAAAGCACACAGAGCTATGGGGACTGGATATTGCGGATGTGCTAGCGGCCATCTAGCAGCCCCTGTCCTCAGCTCTATACCCAAAATCCCGGTGACAGGTTCCCTTTTAAATTGAAAGAAGCAAAAAATCCAAGAGGAAGTGGATGAGTTTTCTTAGTCATCTATAGCGGGGATCAGTAACCTCTGGTGCTCCAGCTGTTCTGAAACTCCAACTCCCAGAATCCTCCTTTCGCTTCTCTGGGAGTGACAAATATAGCCGAGTTACTGTGTATGCTGGGAGTTGTAGTTTCACAGCAGCTGGAGTGCCGAAGGTTGCTGATGCCTGATCTATAGGGTTTTTTCCTCATACTTCCATTATGATGATCAGTTTGAAGGCTTGCATGTGCTTTTATTTGCTTTTTCCCACAAAAGGGCCCTCCACCCACCTGAGAGCAAAATTCTCACAATGTGATAAGACATTATGAAGGGTGGAGTGCATCAGACAAATATGGGTATAATATGTGATTAGATAAGGTCCTGTAGGTGTAAGAATTAGAGGCTGCTTTGACTGCACAGACAATATTTGTATGTGGTACGTTTCTGAAGGTGATCCCAGCCCTAAACGTACATCTAGGAAGAGCGCCTGTCACTAGTGACCTCATAGAGCTGCAGGGCCAAATATAGCCGTGAATCATTTCTTATTACTATTAGATTGCCCTTGATTTATTTGCTGTCAAGTCAATAGGATATGCTACCAGTATCCGATCAATGGGGGGGGAGTCTGACCCATACGACCCTGTGCTCAGAGACGCTAGCAGTGCACAGTGCTACTTCATAAGCTGTTGGCTTTGCTTATCTGTCCATTCGCTATAATGGTGGTTGACTGAGCTGATTGCAGATGTTGAAGTGGCATAGCACTTAAAGATAGATAATCCCGCTGGAGAGAGGTTCACCCTACTGTTTATTATGGCACTAGGCCAGAGCATGGAGCTTGTTACTAGAAGATCCTACTTCTCTGATGCATGAGCATGGGAATGCTAGTTACATAGTTTCGATTTGGAATCGACCGATACTGATTTTTTAAAGCCGATACCGATAACCTGTGAACTTTCATGCCGATAACTTATACCGATATTCTGTGCATTTAAATAAAAAAAAATAAAAAATCCTACACAAATCTGCTGTTAAATGAACATGTTTTATAATATAAACAATTATGCCCAGAGCTTTATTATAATATATAGTGCCATATTCAGCAGCACCACCACCCCCCCACCCTCACTGACTACCATGGCCTGCTTGCTTATTATCATTTAGTGTTGTTGCTTTATTCATTTATAATATACTAGTGCCAAATGCCAATTTCCACCACCCCCACCCTTCCCCCAGCTCAGTGACTGAGTGAGTAACTACTCCAATAAACAACATAGTATTAGATGAAAGAAAATAAAATTACCTTTTTAGTAGACCAGAAGAGAAGGTGGCAATTTGGCAAACCAAGCGGTCCAACTGGGCTGGCACACAAGCGGCAGAGCAGACTCCGACAGCAAGCGGCACTGCAGCCACTCCTCCAGACAGCACTACTTCAGGGTCGGGACTTCAGCTCCTCTCCAGAAGTCCCGCGATTTGTTCGCACACCTTGTTTTGCTGCGAGAAAGGGGCACGCGCTGGACGCATTATCGGCAAGGTTAGATACCGATAACATCGGTAAATCCGTTAATGGGTCGATCCCTAGTTTCGATATTATGTATGAATGCGACTGAAAATTTTAAGGCAAACTTACTAATTCTGTGAATGGCATAAACTCAAGCCGGCCATAGCGGATTTAGCCAACCTTCTAGTGTGTGTGTGTGTGTGTGTGTGTGTGTGTGTGTGTGTGGTGTCCTCCTGACTCTCCCCTCACAGCTGATGTTGGGGAAGATGAGGATCGGGCAAGTTGGTTTAAATTGCTCAGTCCTTTTGTTAGCGGGAAAATAAGCCACTGCCACAAGAATTTGGCAACTTCCTGCTTTACTCTCCCCATTAACTCTGTTTGCACACTGGGACGAGCATGTATATGTATGGGAGGAGCGGGAGAGATAGCGGTCTCGTGTATGGCCAGCCTTAGGCTGTATACTGTAGATATGCATCAAATGTAGCATAGTGGCTGATGCTGGATGATAAATTTGGTACATAGCTGGTTGATTTTATCAGATTTATTGCAAACTATTGTTTGCCTTAGTTTACGAGTGTAATGTATGTCAGAATTGTGGCGCAAAATGGTGTATCTTAGGTCACATGCATTTCCGACCAAGTCCCCCCTCCCTTTTCAGTATCCCATTCACACGTCCGTACTGTATTGCGGATCCCCAATTTGCCAATCCACAATGCATCCGGCTGTCAACGCCGTAGAAATGCCTATTTTTGTCCGCAATTGCGGACAAGAATAGGACATGTTCTATTTTTTTTTTCCGGAGCTGCAGATCGGAAGATCAGCGGTGAGCTCCGGAAATGCGTATGCGGACAGGACACTGTGTGCTGTCCGCATCCATTGCATCCCCATAGCGAATGAATGGGTCCGCACTTGTTCTGCACAATTGCTGAATGGATGTGGTCCACAATTACGGACGTGTGAATGGAGCCTAAGGGGTTATGCTGATGACCTATCCAGAGGATAGGTGATCAGTTACAAACAGTTGGATAACCCCATTAATTATATTATATAACCCCATAAGGCAAAGAGAATTTCTCTAAAACTCCAGATTGCTCCAATTTCCACCTAATTTTGGCACACTTTGCGACAGTCTGGGTGTACTGACAGTAAATGTGGGCCATTGTGTCTGACACTGTTTTTATTCACTGTGCGTTTTTGCTAATAGTCGTTACCATGTATTTCCCGCTGGGACCTGCCATGCGTTTATTTGAAGCCTACGGACCCGATGGAAACCAGAAGCCATTTAGACCACAGCAGTAACAAAGCTGACACTCCTAGGTGGCCTCGTTATCAGATTTCTCATAGATGGCATCCAAAGATGATTTGTATATATATGTGTATGTGTGTGTGTGTGTGTGTGTGTGTATATATCTACATATATATGTGTGTGTGTTATATTGTTCACCTCTGATGGATTGTCCGGTGGGTGGGAGTGCCTCTCAGCATTGTGTGGACGCTGTATCTGCTACTGTATGAAATGAAAGGGAGCCATGCTGGAATTTTCTCTTCATCTATTTTACCTTTGCTCAGTCACTGTTCTCACTATTGCAGATTTATTCTTTTGCTTAGTACAAAAGGTTGTGGCTGTTTCCTTAGGAATCTGGAGCTGTTTCTGTAGTTATAAAAATATCTACATTCAGTTGCTGCTGATCAAAGTAGATACCTGTGAGACCCAAACCAGCTTTTTGGATGGTGGATAAAAGTCATGTTTTCTTTTCATGACCCTTATCATTCTGTCTTCGTTCGTTTTTCTCATCAGATAGCAAAGTTTTATTTCTGCCTGAAAAATATGAGTTATATTTTTATTGGTGGAAATTTATCACAAGAGGCATTTTTGAGGTTCTTTTTACTGGAGTTTGTTGCTGTAATTTGCACCAAATTTATCAAACGTTGCACATTGCTTGCTAAATTTGGCTCAAATCTACACATAGCACTTTCGTCTAGAGATATTGTTCTAGTTTTTTACACCACCTAGGTCTACCGAGGTAGGAGTGCTGTATTTATTTTTTGAGACTCTAAAAAAAAAAAAAAAAAAGTCTTAGATAACTGCAATAAGGCATGGTTCACTGAACTGGCATAATACTGTTAGTATTATACAATACATTCCAGAACTGTAAGGGTTACATAGCATCATAAATCAGTATATTGCTATGCGACCCCGGCAGTGCTGGAAGTTCAGGATGGGAGCTGCTGCATACTCACACAGCTAGTCCATAGCGTGACACTTGATCGTGTGAAACCAGCCTTAGTGTTTTCATTGGTGTCAGTGGCGGCTGTGTCCCAGTGGGGAGGGAGAGACGTATTTATCTGGGTGAAAAATTATCTATTATTTATACTAGGGGCACTATGGGGGGCATAATATATGTACTGATGGCACTGCAGGAGTTTGGGGTTTCAACTAAATGGCTGTTTATAACGGCTGTAAAACACAGAAGCAAAACGTCCATTAAAAATGGATACACAGCCAGAAACATGCAAAATGGCCATGAAAAACTGACCTTTTTTTAATGGCTGTTTTTTTTTTTTTTTTTTCCACTGTCTTGTGCATGTTGCCTTAAGGTCATAAATGTGGAGTACAAGTTCTATTTTATCACCTGCTATGTGCCAAAATATGGATTAAAATGAAAATCTGCAAAAAAAATGAAAATTTTTGATTTCACCTCCATTTTGCAATGATTCATGTGAAACACCAGAATGGATAAGGGTACTTTCACACTAGCGTTAGAAGAATCCGGCAGGCAGTTCTGTTGCCGGAACTGCCTGCCGGATCCGGAAATCCGTATGCAAATGGATATCATTCGTTTCCGGGTGCGGATCCGTCTGACGAATGCATTGCAATACCGGATCCGTCTCTCCGGTGTCAGCAAGTGTTCCAGAATTTTGGCTGGAGAAATTACTGCAGCATGCTGCTGTTTTTTTTCTCCGGCCAAATACCGTAAAAGGGACTGAACTGAAGACATCCTGATGCATACTGAACGGATTGCTCTCCATTCAGAATGCATTGGGATAAAACTGATGCGGTTTTTCCCGGTATTGAGCTCTTATGACGGAACTCAATACTGGAAAACACTAACGCTAGTGTAAAAGTACCTTAAGAAACATCCTAAATGTCATTTTGAATACTTTGAGGGGTGCTGTTTTTACTATGGGATGATTCATGCCCTCCTTTGCCCTGCGCTCATCTCAGAGGGGCTGCCTGGGTGAAAACGGTGATATGTCTGGGTTCAGCTCTGAACCCGGACAACCCCTTTAAGGATTTTGTGAGAAATAAAAATTTGGAAAATTGCTAATTTTGCTAAATATTATTATTATTTTTTTATTTATTTTTTTTACAAATAAGGCTACCTTGACACTCACGTTTGGTGCGGAAAATACAACAGCATGCATCTGTTCAGAACAGATCTATTTGTATGATCTTTAACATAGCCAAAACGGATCCGTCTTGAACGCCATTGAAAGTCAATGGAGGACAGATCCATTTTCTATTGTGCCAGATTGTGTCAGTGAAAACTGATCAGTTTGGCTCAGTTTCATCAGACGGTCACCAAAACGCTGCAAGTTGCGTTTTAGTGAGTGTCTAAAAAAATGCAACGGAGACCAAACGCAGCTAAGTTGATGCATTCAGAATGCATTGGGGCTGAACTGATCCATTTTGGGCTCGCTTGTGAGAGCCCTGAAACTGATCTCACAAGCGGACCCAGAAACGCCAGTGTGAAAGTAGCCTTACCTGTAAATATTCCCATGCTATACCGGTTTCAGGGCATCCCATAAACCATGTTGTCATTAGTATTAGTTGATACCCCAAAATGTCGCCTGCAGCCCGATTTGGACATGTATATGTTAAGATGATTGACTTATGTTGTATAAGGTGATGGTATAAGTGCAATTATCTGATCACTGAGGATCTGGCTGCTGGGAACAGGACCCAAGTGGGCTTAGATGAGTGCAAGGAGAGAAATAGATCAGGAATCGGCTGCAGTGTTACTAAGTAAATTGCAGATATTACTGTATGATGAAACAATAATGCTAAAAATAACATTTGGCCGGGAGCGATTCTCCATCAAAGCCAGGCTTAGCCTCTTATAATTCAATTGCAAGTCACTCATACAATTTCCTAGAAATTATTGTTCTGCTTTTAATAAGAGCCTCTTCTATATTTGGACCTTCTAAATAAAGAAAAATCTGAAGGAGATTTCATTTAGACTAGACCTACATGAAGACTCGCGGCCCACCGCTGAAATTGCAGCTAATGATAGTGTGTGCGGAGAGATCCGGCAGGTTTACTTCTTACACACCTGTCACAGTTGCAGTGCAACAACATTCACAACATCAGTAGTTATGTAGCAACACGACAGTATTTTATGTCACAAGTCGCCATGTAGACCTAGCCTAAAGACGCATCTAGATGCTGCGAGGAGCAGCCGATTGTTGGGAAGGAAGTGTTCTTTCCTGACAATCGGCTGCTTGTTAGTGGAGTTGAATGCAGGGATCACCTCCACAGTATGAGGACGAGCTATTGCCTGTGCCCATACAAAATCATTGTTCCTGGATAGCAGAGTGCTGTTTAGACAGTACGATCTACTGCCTGGGAACGATAATTGAGGTATCCACTCGGGTGATCTGTGGCCCCTTTAGATAGGCAGATTTTCAGGAACGATCGTTTCTTCCCAATACTCGGCCCAAACATCAGGCCGTGTAAATCCAGCTTAAAGGGAACCTGTCACCGGGATTTTGTATATAGAGCTGAGGACATGGGTTGCTAGATGGCCGCTAGCACATTCGCAATACCCAGTCTCCATAGCTCTGTGTGCTTTTATTGTGTAAAAACCCCCGATTTGATACATATGCAAATTATCCTGAGATGAGTCCAGCGTGAAGGAGCCCAGCACCGCCTCGCATCCTCAGAATCTCCTCCTTGCTCCCCGACGTCAGAAAGCCAGAGCGCCATAATCTCACGGTGCGCGCGCTAGCGCATGCGCAGTGTCGTCATAGTGTTCTTTCCCTGTGCTGGCATCAGGGAAGGAACTGCGCATGCACTAGCTCGCGCATTGCGAGATTACGGCGCTCTAGCTGTCTGACGTCGGGGAGCAAGGAGCAGATTCTGAGCATGCGGGGCGGCGCTGGGCTCCGTCACGCTGGACTCTGGGACAGGACTCCTCTCAGGTTAATTTGCATATGTATCAAATCGTTTTTTTTTACACAATATATGGGGACTGGGTATTGCGGATGTGCTAGCGGCCATCTAGCAACCCATGTCCTCAGCTCTATATACAAAATCCCGGTTTCTACATCTTCTTCAGATTTTGTTCACTTTACCTCGAGTTTACTCTTTTCAGTTCTACCAACTTTTAGACTCTTGTTTTCTATTCTTGCACTTTCTACTTTCCCTTTTTCTCATATCCTCTCTTTAATATAACTCTTTGTGCTTTATTCATTATCTCCCATTTTAGGCTACTTTCACATCTGCATTTTTAATGCCAGTTTCACACTGCCGTTTATCTTTTCCGGTAGATGATCACAAAACCTGAATTAAATGAATCAGTTTTGTCCCTATTCATTGTCAATGGGGACAAAACTGATCATGATGCATTTTGGGACCAGACGCTGCAAGCAGCATTTTTGTGTACATTTAGCAGAAATGAACAAACCTGATCAGGCATGAAAATCAATGCTTGATCAAGTGCCCATTGACATAGGCTACTTTCACACTAGCGTTTTTGCTGGATCCGGCAGGGTTCAGCAAAAATGCTTCCATTACTGATAATACAACCGTCTCCATCCGTTATGAATGAATCCGGTTGTATTCTCTTTAACATAGCAATGACGGATCCGTCATGAACTCCATTGAAAGTCAATAGGGGACGAATCCGTTTTCTATTGTGGCAGAGAAAGTGGACGGAAAGCAAACTACAACATGCTGCGGTTTGCTCTCCGGTATGGGAACAGAACGGAGTGTATTTTGGAGCACTCCGTTCTGTTCAGTTTTGTCCCCATTGACAAAGAATGGGGACAAAACTGAAGTGTTTTTTTCTGGTATTGAGCCACTATGGTGGAACTTAATACTGGAAAACTTGAACGCTAGTGTGAAAGTACCCTTACAATGATTTTCATGCCTGTTCAGTTTTGATTTAATACAACTGGATCCGGACAAAACTGAGCCTTTCGGATGTATTAAATGGAACGGATCCTTTTAATTCAGGTTTTGAGTTCCTCTGCCGGATCGCAAAACTTGAAGCAGATGTGAAAGTATGCTTATCTTATCTTCTTTTTTGTTTCTGAGTGAGATGCACTCCAGTGTAGAGAGCCCTTCTGACACTTCCATTCAGGATCTTATGACTGGGCGCACTGCAGTATGGAGTGCATTGAGACCTTTGCACCTTTTTCCGCCTCTACTTTACCTGCTGTGTTCCCTTACCCATGTGCAGAGCAATCCGCTTGGAGCACATCATCATTTCTGTCTTTTCTTCTCCTACAGTCCCATAGTTAGTAATGAACTCCAGTTTGGAGCACCATACTCTCTAATCCTTCATTCTTGTTACAATGGCAGTTCATGGCTGCCGCTGTCTTGTGCGCAAACACGCTGGCTTCCTGGGTGTTAATTAGGGCCATTGTGCATTGTATCTCACCTCAGTTGCAGTACTGCAGGGGTTAGACCTCTTGCTCTGTGTCCTCAGCCATTTACTAATGAGCTCTTCAGACCTTTGTTGTAACTGTGTTACACCTTGCCTGAGCAGCTGGTCCTGTCTGGTCATTCAGCCCTTTGGATCCTGTGAAGGAGCTAACATTTGTTTGTCTGTCTGTGGACCATTTTCTGCCTGACTCCCTAGTCTGCCTACCTGCTGTCTGACCTGACCTGTGCCTGTTACCCTGATCTGTTTGTCTGCCTTTGTTTCTCTTGTGTCTGTCTGTTGCCTAGTTTTGCCTCATACTGTTGCATTTGTACTTTGTGTGTATTTGTTTCTGGATTGTGTGTTTATTCCTTTTACTGTACCATATAGAAAAAGAAAATAAGATGACAGCTGTAGACGTGGTAGGGAGATTGCTGTATTGTTAGAAAAGATGATTTCATTCTTTCAGGAGTTAAATGCTTTTTAAGGCTATTCAAAAAGGTTTAAGATCATTTGTATATAAAGTGATTAATCACAAGTAAAAGATGAAGAAATAAAATTTCAAAATTGTTTTCTTGATTGAAGCTGCTTTTCCTGTTCATGTGCTGTGGGCCATTTTATATATGGCTGTTCACCAGATACAAAAATGAGTCTCCATGATGGTCTGCATCATATAAGTTCACTTGGACTGTATAAATGGTCATTCCACTTTCTCACACACACAGATCATACAGAGCATTACTTTTTTCATCTAAAATAAAAACCCGTAAGTTATTGTGGTGACCACATTTATCAAATACATCTTCTGTTTTGATTTTTGTTAGGTTTCAGTCACATTTGCATATTTTTTTTTTTTTAAACTCGTTTTATTGCATGGTAAAAAATTTACAAGCATGGCGCATGTACAATCAGAAGTTATCAAGACCCACACATGGGCCATACATAAAAGCAAAAGCATCGTATGAAGAATCTTACATACATTTTAAGCAGCTGTGGATATCGGATGTCTATGTCAATGATAACATGTTCAGAAACAGTCAGGGGATATGAACGTATGGGTGCATATTAGAGATGGATAACAACCACTTGTCTCAGGAGGTCAGTCATCCGGACTCACAAGCTTTCATACATGCTCACGGATGAACTACCCAGAGCCATCAGACTCCTGGTGCTGACACTCGTCATGCGCCGTAAGTGAAGAGTCGCACCAAGCCCCCCACACCCTGTCAAACTTTTGCGGGCAACCCCTGTGTTTATATACTATGCTTTCCATTGATACCGTAGCGTTAACCAGAGACAGCCATAGACCCCGGGATGGCAGCTTGTCCCCCATCCAGCACATGGCGATTGCCTTTCTAGCCATGAACAGTGTTCTTTCAAGGAAGATTTTATGATAGTGTGTCCAAGATTCCTCATCAACTACTCCCAAAATACACATTTTAGGGCACAGCTGTAATGGTGCATGTACCAGGGGTCCGAGGATCTCCAGTACAGACAACCAAAACCGCCGGATGTATGAGCAGTCCCATATCAGGTGCCAGAAATCTGCACCCTCCACCCCACACCTATGACATCTGGTATTATCCATTCTGCCCATCTTATGAAGCCTGGTGGGAGTTAAATAGCTATAGTGCAAAATAAAGAGCTGCGTCATCCTGTTGTTAATGGAGGGGGATACTCTAGTTGGTGCTAGTAGGGCCTCTTCCCATTCTTCCTCAGACAAAGAGGGTATGAACCCCTTCCATTTGCCCTCTACGGTCAGCGGGGACATCAGCAAGCGGCGATCCAGTAGGTGGGTATAAAGGGCCGAGACTATCCCCTTGGGACCCTGAGATCTGAGTATGCCAATGGTGGGGTATTTAGATATGCTTCTGCCACTGTCTCTAAATTGAGATTGAAGGGCATGTCGCAGTTGGAGATGCCTGAATGATAGGGTACTTGGCACTTGGAACCTGTCCTGGATTTGCGCGAAATCTAAAAGCTTGCTATCCTCATATAAGTCCCCTAGCGTTTGAATCCCATATCTCCTCCACTCCCCTGCACCCTCTAACCTCAACAGGTGTGGAAACATGCAGTTATCCCAAATAGGAATATTACAAGGTAAATCTTTATAAGCATTCAGCTTGGAGGCCTGCCATATCTGGTGGGCTAGTTTATGCAGTGGAAGGGTAGCTTTCTGTAAGCGTCCCATTCCTTCTAACACCGGCCACAAAGTCGAAACCTGCAGATATTCATGCAAATAGTATTCCGAGTTGGGTCTTATGGTCTCGGTAACCCAGCTCCTCAGGAATCTCAGCTGACTAGCAATGAAGTAGAGGAAAAAATCAGGCAGTGCTGCCCCGCCCTGCAGCTTCGACCTCTGGAGGACCTGGATCGAGAGCTTTCTTCTGGCTTTCCCCCATACAAAAGCAGCGACCAAGGAGTGTATGCGTTTAAAGAAGCTCCGAGGGATCGGTGTGCATGCATGAGACAATACATATAAGCCTTTAGGTAACAGAACCATTTTCACTAGGTTCAGTCTGCCCATAACGGACAATGGAAGGGCCTCCCATGCTTTCATTTTATCTTTAAAAAGAGCTTCCAGAGGCTCAACATTCAAGTCGTAGGCAAGCTGTGGAGCCCTAGTGATCATCATCCCAAGGTATTTGAATCTATCCACTACTGGCAGGTTATGGTGGTGAGTCCCCCAGTCATGGTCCCACAAAGGCATGATGGCTGACTTACCCCAGTTTATATGTAGTCCAGAATAGCGCCCAAACAAGGCTATTACTTCAATTGCCCTTGGTAGGGACATCTCTGGACTAGACATAAAAAGTATCAGATCATCCGCATACAAGCCTATTCTCTCCTCCCTGCAACCCATTGAAATTCCTGCATACACTGAATCCTGCCTGATTCTAATTGCCAGATGTTCAATCGCGATTGCAAACAACAGGGGTGAGAGCGGGCAACCCTGCCTAGTGCCTCTGCGTAAGGAGATCTCCTTTGAATAGGAGCCATTGAGCTGGATACGTGCAGATGGGTTATTATAAAGTATTTTAATCCATTTTATGAAATTGGGACCAAAACCGAAGCTTCTCAGCACATCTATCAGAAAGGGCCATTCCAGGGAATCAAAAGCTTTGGCAGTGTCTAGAGAGGCCAGGGCCCACCTTTCTTTCCCTGCCGAACCTATCTGCGCGACTACTTGGGTTCTTCTGATATTATCTGATGTGGATCTGCCCGGCATGAATCCTGATTGATCAGAGTGGATCACTGTGGTTATTGCCTTATTAAGCCTATTGGCTAGCACTCTAGTCAGGATTTTATAATCCAAGTTCAGCAATGAAATTGGACGGTAAGATCCACAGTCCAGCGGATCCTTGCCAGGCTTCAGTATCAAGACTATAGAGGCATCATATAATGATACTGGCAATGATCCGCCGGAGTGCACCGCCCCATACAGCTTTACAAGTTGTGGCGCTAGTATCTCCCTATACTTTGCGTACACCTCCACCGGGATGCCATCAGGACCCGGGGCTTTCCCAGCGGGGAGATCCGTGATGGCCCTCTCTACTTCCTCCAAGGTGATGTCCTCTTCCATGATACCCTTATCTAGGTCGCTGAGTTGGGGGTAGGTGATTTCATTGAGGTACGCCTCCAAATCCTGCTCGGTGTAATTTACCGCTGATTTGTATAGATCCGCATAAAAGGTGTACATGCAGTTTAATATATCCCGAGCCGTCTCGACTATGCGGCCATCGGTCTCCCTAAGACGGAGTAGCGGTGGAGCCATAGTGTTAGCACGGGCTAAATGGGCCAGCAATTTCCCTGCTTGATTGCCCACCTCAAACGCCTGCTGTCTGAGAAAGAAGAGTTTCCTTTTACTCCTCTCTTCCAGATGCATGGCATATAGTCTTCCCTTGGTCAGCCACGCCCCCCTGTGTTCCTCCGTAGGGGATTCAACAAAACATCTCTCTGCCTCTTTACAGCTAGCTAGCAATTCTTCCTCTTTACGCTGCGCATCCCTTTTGACATATGAAATGGAGGACTTGAGGCAACCTCTAAGGTAAGCCTTCAGGGTCTCCCAGAGTAATAGGGAGTCGGTGGCAACATCCTGTGCTCCATAGAAGACCCCTAACTGGTCTGGGATCCTGTCTGTCAAACCAAATAATGTGAGCCAGAACGGATGGATGCGCATCTTTCTACCTATTCCAGAGGAGTCTGGGGATCCCAGTTCTGCGAGGACCGGTGCATGGTCAGAGGGGCCCTGTGGACCGTAACAGATGCTCACCAAATCAGTGTAAGCTGCAGGGTTACCAAACAAGTAGTCTATTCTAGAGAGGGCGCCCCGGGAGGGTGTGAAACAGGAGTATTCTCTTGTATTCGGATTCCTGGCCCTCCACACATCTATCCACCCCATCTCCTGTGAGATCCTTGTCAAGGGTGTATCATCACTCCCCACCCACATGTTATCACTCCTACTTCTAAATCTATCCATGTTCTCACTCATCACCTGGTTGAAGTCTCCCATACACAGTAATCGGGCATTGGGATAGTGAGTTACAAAACCCACAACTGACTGCAGTAGGGAAACCGAGGCAGGTGGTGAGTTATACAGGTTTACTATCACATAAGGGATACATTCTATATGGGCGTATAAGAAGATGTATTGACCTGCTGGATCAATCATTGAGTGATGAATCTCACATCTCAAACTTCTGTGAAGTAAGAGTGCCACTCCTCTAGAGTGCGAGTTGCCATAGGCGTTAAATAGATGCTGGACCCAGGTTTTTTTTAGTCTATGTCCCGTTTCCGGGGTGAGGTGAGTCTCCTGAAGGCACAGGACGTGGGGATTAAAGGCGCGGATCTGGGAGGCCACAGTTATCCGCTTCTTTGGATCACCCAGTCCCCTGACATTCCAAGACATGAGTCTCAAGGAGGCCATAAGGGCGTAACATTATTATCCTGACCATCTAACCCCTTTATCACTCCTTTTTTCAAAATAAATTGCATCTGCTTAAAACAGTACATCAATCCTACTACAGGAAGACAATAGACATTGGGCCATGCTTGATACGAGTGTGCATATACATGAACTGAAATAACATAAAACAACATCTTGAAAGACCTGAGATTATCAGGTGTAGGACCAGTGAACGTACTGGTCCTATACTCGGGGACCTGCATGGTGTAAAAGGCTGGTATTACCACACAGGTGCCGCTCCAACCCTTATTGCAGTGTACTCAAATAAACTGCCACCTTTGGACTAAAGAGCCATACTCAATGACACAGTGTTCCTTCAGGAAAGGAATTAACGTTGACTGTCCAGATCTCCATGGACGTATGGCAAGTCATGGGGGCGACAATATTTGTAGAAAACGACATTAAGCTCCAATATCGCTCCTCTCACATAGGCGAAACATATGATACTTGCTGCGTCTCTAGGAACTCTCTCATCGCCGTTGCGGGCGAGCCGCCATTCTCGAGGCCCAGTCCTCCGCTTCTTTGGGGTCACTGAAGAAAATGGTCTTTTCACCGTCAATCACTCTAAGACGGGCAGGGTATGCCATAGAATATTGCAGGTTTAGTTCCCTTAGGCGGCGCTTCACCGTCACAAACGTAGCCCTTCTCTTCTGAAGGTCCGCCGAAAAGTCCGGGAAAAGAGAGATTCTGACGTTGTCATGCCTGATGTCTTGCTTTTGTCTGGCCTGGCTGAGAAGAAGATCTCGATCTCGCCAGTTCAGGAGACGAGCCAGGAGAGGCCTTGGTGGCGCCCCCGGAGGAGGTGGTCTGGCAGGGACACGGTGGGCTCTCTCCACTGCATATGCTGATGTAAAAGGCGCTTCAGGAAACTGCTCCTTGAACCAGTTCTCCAAGAACGCTGCAGGATCCCTTCCCTCCGTTCTCTCAGGTAGGCCCAGAATTCTTACATTATTACGGCGCGACCTATTCTCTAGGTCATCGCATTTCTGCTGCCATTGACCCATCGCTCTCTCCAGATCTTGTACTCTCCCCTCCATGGGTCTTGTCTGGTCTTCTAGAGCAGAGACGCGGTCCTCAGTGGTCTTAACCCGGTCGCGCAGCTGCTGCATATCATGGCGGAGTAAGCTGACGTCCACTCTTACCTCCTCCAGCTTTCCGGTCAGCGAGGACTGGCATGAAGAGATCGCCAGCAGCAGCTGATCATATGCTGCCTTTAGGGTGAACTCCGGCTCGGTTGGCTCGTCCGCCTCTACCTGTTGAGCAGACTGACCTCTTGTAACCGCGGAGCGCGACGGTGAGGCAGACGCGGCGCCATGTTGGGCCTCAGATCTGGCAAACTCCTTCAGCCTCTCCGCTGCATTCTGAGTTTTACTGGGCCCCATCGTCGGTGTGCGGGGTCTTCTCTTTCGTCTGCACACCTTCCAGTCGTTGTCTGTGGTGGACAGTTTGTCAGGATGATGTAGGATTGCTCAGGGTTGTCGGAGCTGCTCTCAAACGCGTGCTCTCATGCCGGCAGTTGGCCACGCCCCCCCACATTTGCATATTTTAATTAGTATTTAGCATATTTGTGAGTCAAAGCCAGCAGTGACTCCAAAACACAGAATAGCTGCATGTACTATTTCTCTGTGTAGGATCCACACCTGGTTTTCGCTTGCATATACTGATGCAAAATACGGAGTCGCGAATAAGGCCATAAATGTACAATGCATTATAAGTCATCAGACCCTTTCACTTTTTTCACCTTTATGTCAGATTTAGTTTTTACCCATCATTTAGCACTCAACGCCCCATAATGAAAAAGTGAATACAGAGTGTTCGAAATATTTTCAAATTTATTGAAAAGGAAAAACTAAAATCTTGCATTGACATAAGTATTCAGACCCAGTTTACAGCATCTTTGGCAGCCATTACAGCCTCCAGTCTTCTTGGGTATGATGCCACAAGGTTTGCACACCTGGATTTGGGGATTTTCTGCCATTTTTCTCTATGCAGATCCTCTCAAGCTGTCATTTTGGATGGGGATCGTGGGTAGACAGCCATTTTCAGGTCTCGCCAGAGATCTTTGATTGCATTCAAGTCAGGCTGTGTTGGCACTCCAGCTATGGTAGAAATAAGACTCCCAAGATGCCCCCTTGCTTTTTTGTTCTCAGAACTCCATAGAAATGAATCGAGCGTGCTGGGAGTCGTTGTTTCACCACTGCTGGAGTGCCGGAGGTTTAGGGTGATTGTCTTGTTGGAATGTTAACTTTTGGCCCAGTCTCAGGTTGAGAGCACTCTGGATCGGGTTTTCATTAAGAATATCTCTGTGCTATGTTCCTTTCGGCTTTCCCTCAATCATGACCAGTCTCCCTGTCCCAGCTGCTGAAAAACACCCCCACAGCAGGATGTAACCACCACCATGCTTCACTATAAGGATGGTATTGGGCAGGGGAGGCCACAAGACCAAAAAGTTCAATCTTGGTTTCATCAGACCAGAGAATCAGAATCTGATGGTCCTTCAGGTGCTTTTTTAATTTATTTATTTCAAACTCCAGATGAGCATTCATAAGTCTTTTACTAAGACGCTACTTTCTGGCTACTCTGCCATGAAGCCTAGATTGGTGGAGTGTTGCAGTAAAGGTTGGCCTTCTGGAAGTTTCTCCCATCTACACACAGGATCTTTGGAGCTGGGTTCTTGGTCACCATTGGGTTTTTGGTCACCTTTTTTTTTTTTTACCAAGGCCCTTCTCCCCCAATTACTTAATTTGGTGGGGCGGCCAGCTCTAGGAAGAGTCCTGGGTGTTCCAAACTTTTATCATTTATGCTCTTGAGAACTTTCAGTGCAGCAGACATTTTTGTACCCCTCTTCAGATCTGTGACTCCACAAAATCCTGCCTGTTAGCTCTACAGGCAGCGTTTTCCTCCTCTTGGATTAATCTTTTCTCTGATATGCGTTGTCAGCTGTGAGACCTTATATAAGACAGTGGAATGTCTTTCCAAATCATGTTCAGTCAGCTGAATTTACCACAGATCACGCGTAACAAGTAACCATGGGGCCCCATAGCAAAACTTGGTATGGACCCCCCTCCTCTTTACCACGACCACTTCCATAAGCAAGTTCAGAAAAGCTCATGATTGATCTATGTAAAGCACATGGGATAATGCACACATTGACGTCACAATATAGAGATATTCTACTGTGTGATGATACAACACACATTATGCAAACATTGATGTCACAATACAGGCACAAAGCACACAATGTTGAGTAGCACAGCAGTAACATAAAGATGGCACCATGTACCCATTTCCTCATCACACAGTCAATAACATAATGAAGTCACGTAGGTATAATGCACACATGGAGCACAATCCAGGAATACCGTATTATATCAATGTCGCAACAGCATAACAAACCATGGGGCCGCAGTCTGTGTTTCATGCCATCCTACGTACGCCTCATTACTATTTGCATCAAATGTTTGAGTTGATATGAGCCTCCTTAGTTGTTGGGCCCCATGCTATTTCTGCCACCCTGGTAGTAATGCTTATGTACAGATGGACCCCAATCAAGGTGTAGGAACATCTCAGAGATGATCAGGAGAAATGTGAAGTTCCCAGATCTAAATTTCAAGTGTCATGGCAAAGGGTCTGAATACTTATGTCTATGCCACATTAAAGTTTTTCCTTTTTTAAGCATTTTTAATATTCTGTTTTCACTTTGTCATTATGAGGAAAACGTGATTATTTTATTTTAGCACAAGCCTGCAACATAACAAACAGTGAAAAAATGTAAGGATCTGAAGACTTTACAAATACATTGTATATGTTTTATCCTATGCTGGGAGCTGTGGGAATGTTTCGAAAATGCCAAAGGAAAACAGATATGATCATGACAACTGCTGAGCATAATTTTGACGTACCCAAATGGAAGAACTGATATTTACAAGAGATTTAGTAAATGCTCTTCAATTTTGTTGGGCTTTTTACTTCTCTTTGTGTAATGTTTAAAAGGGCAACAAAACCCTCCTAGGACTGAACACGCCATTCATTTACAAGCTGGAATGGGCAGGTGGGTGCTAGTCTGGTAGGCGTTCTGCAACTGGGAAAGCGAGGGATTAGCTCATTAGGGTCCATTCACACGTCCGTAGTGTATTGCGGATCCGCAATACACCCGGCCGGCAGCCTATTCTTGTCCGCAATTGCAGACAAGAATAGGACATGTTCTATTTTTTTCCGGAGCCGCAGACCGGAAGATTGGCGGCGCACTCCGGAAATGCGGATGCGGAGAGCACATAGTGTGCTCTCCGCATCCATTCCGTCCCCATAGAGAATGAATGGGTCCGCACCCGTTCCGCAATTTGCGGAACGGATGCGGACCCATAATTACGGACGTGTGAATGGAGCCTTAGAGCTAAAGGAGTGACTGTGAGGAGTCACATATTGAAAAGCTGTGTCCACTTCTGAACTCTACTTTAGGCTCTGTTCCTTGGTGGTGGATCTACTGCAGATTTGTGTTGCCCGTTTTACACCACCGATCTGCAGCACTTTAGAGTACAGTTCAAGTGGATGGGACTTTCAAAACACATGTTCTGGAAAATTTCTGCACGGAAGTTGTGTTGAAAATCCACGGATTTTCACAGCAGATTTCTTCCTTTGCAGTATTTTGCTGAGAATCCGTGGCCAAATCCATGACAGAATTTGACTCAACACACAGGAAATGGTAGGAGATGTCCGTTCAGCCCATCACTGGCTGCAGTGGTGTCCACCTCAGCCAGTGATTGGGTGAGCAGGCTTCTCCTGTCATGTGATTTGCAGAGACCAGGAAGTGGGGAGCAATACGGACTCTGTGAGCATCAGAAGGGCAGTAGTAGCGAATTGTTCATATGAGTAATCCTTCATTTAAAAAAAAAATATTAAGTTATTTTAAAAAAATGTATGTAGCTCCTTAAAATATTCAGTAAATGAACTTTGGAATGGTCCAGAATAGGGAAGGTACGCTTTATAGAGGACTGGTAATGCTTAAGTTAAAGAGCATCTAAAGAATTGTATGAATCTTATAAACCTACCCAGACTCTTCCCAAAAAACTAGCAAGTTAAAACCAGATCTGTTTTTATTTTTTTATTTAAAAAAAATTTCCATTCTATTTCTCTGAACATGATTATGGGGGCGGCCATCTTGCCTGAGCTGTCCTTAACAGCATTTAGAGAGCATTTATAAAATTGCTTTACAGCAGCCCCATGAGCCATAGGCACAATGGAGGCATGCTCTGTGACCTATGCAGAGGTGAGGAGGGAGCAGATAAACTTTGACAATCCCTTATTGTGGATGGTGGATCCTGTGTTATCTGTGTATGAAGGTGCTATCGGTCATTCTAATCCTGTCAGCAATGATAAGCAGATCACAGTAAAGTCATCTGTGCAGACCAAGAAGTGGGTCCTATTATTAGGTTTAGTTGCCAGTGTAGGACCTGCAGGATTTTGTGGTTTTTGTTTAAATATATTGACATGGAAAATTAAAAATATTTCCCAAAATTATTTAAAAAATAGGGTTAACATAAAAACCCAGATTTAAACATTTACTTACGTTCTGATGACGCATTCCCTTTAAGCAATGAGTCAATTTTGGATGCTGACTGTATGAGTGGGCCCATAACAGTAAGTATACCATGCAGTAGAAATGATTAGGTATATAATGTAATAAATACAGTAATAACATCATCTTGTATAAAGTAGGAATGCGTTCCAGTTTGCGACTTCTTACCTTTGGTGAACGTAGGATTGGAAAAGAAACATTTAGTGGGCATTCACAGGCAGCCGATCTCTGGAAGACCCATTCAGATTCATCTGAAATCTGCCTCACTTCTTACGTGTTATATTATCTTCGTACCTACGGCTCCACTTTGTTTCACTAAGAGTCAAACACAAGAGATGCCTGCACATACTGTTTTTGCCACATTTTCCTTTTATTTGGGTAATGGTAAAATAAGGGTACTTTCACTCTAGCGTTGTTAGAATCCGACAGGCAGTTCCGTTGCTGGAACTGCCTGCCGGATCCGCAAGTCTGTATGCAAACGGATATCTATTTTTTTCCGGATCCAGATTCGTTAGACGTATTCATTGAAATACTTGATCCGTCTTTCTAGTATCATCCGGAATAATGGATCCGTTTCAAAGCTAGAAAGAACTGCGCATGCGCAGACCAGAAAACTGTATCCTGCGATGCAGCAATTTCCGGAACACTTGGTACTGGATCCGGCATTAATACATTTCAATGGAAATTAATGCCGGATCCGACAAGTGTGGTAGTGTTCTGTGATTTTGTCCGGTCTAATACCGTACAAGAGACGGAACGGAAGACATCCTGATCCATACTAAATGGATTGCTTTCCATTCAGAATGCATTAGGACAGAACCGAGATCCCAATACCGGAAAAGAATAACGCTAGTGTTAAGGTACCCTTATATGGAAATCGTGTCCTCCTTTCATGGACATGTAGGTGATGCTACTGAGACCTGAAAGTGTTAAGTGTTGATGGTTATTCTGACTCTGTTATGCTTGTGAAGTAAAGTAGCGCCTGCTGGCACAGCATCCTGACCTTGAAGTAGTCCTCTAGCCAGTGGAGCATACCCTGGAATAGACAAGAATAAGATTTGTCATCACAGACGAAGCCTGGATCCTTGGTCACCCTCTTTATTACGACTGGGGAAAAATAAATTGTTTGAATAAATGGAATTTGCTCCCTTCTCTTAAAGCACAAGTGACATCCTACCTTCCCAGCAGTAAGGAAAGCGATTTGAGTTGCCATAGTAACCAGTTTAATCTCTTGTATGCTGCTTTCAATAGAAACAAGTTTTGTAAATACCGCCTGATGTATGATCGCATCCCTAATAGCGAATGGTATATTGCTTTTTTTTTTTTGTAGACTAGGCGGTATACATAGGTAAATAAAGCTAAAGCAACACGATCACGATCAAGCAGAGTAGCATCTCAATAGCAGTGTGCTAAGCAAATCTATCCATCGGGGGGAGATTTCCGATGCTGTTCATTTATGCATGGCCATTTTGGCGTTAATGTGAACATAAACGCATTCTTTCTGAACATTGAGGGGCATGGGTTTAGCTTGCAGACCCCACTGATCTGACATGTCACGACTAATGTATATCGGCAGCTTTAGTCATCAACAAGAAGCATTATATTGGGAGAGATGCATCTAAACTGGCTTAGGTGCCCATAGCAACCAATCAGATCGCTCCTTTTATTTTCCAAAGGTTCTCTGAAAAATGAAAGGTGGAATCTGGTTGCTATGGGTAAGTCAGTTTTTCTTTGGCCATGTTTACATGGTGGATTTTGGAGCATTTTTTGCACTAAAGTCCACATGGAACTTGCTCTCCATCTGTCTCCCATTGTTTTCAATAGGAAATCCATGCTGTTGTTCATATGGAGCGTTTGTTTTTCCACGTGTGGAATGGGCACACACATGGTATGAAAAAGCAGCATATTCATTCTCGTTGCAGATGCTTAAATCCACTCTGTGGGGCTGCTAGAGATAGTTGAATACATGCATGTGCAAACAGGGCAACACTGGTCCCATTCTAGTGATCAGCTGTGGCCTCATCAGTCCAAACCCCCCCCTTCCCCCAAACTAAACATTTGCCCCCTATCCTCCTGTGGATAGAGGCTATATTGTTGTCATGAGACAACCCGTTTACCGCAGAATGACGTGCGTGTTTATTACCTGCAGGGGCTACTTAACAAAGAACGCCATTCATGTACATCATTCTGATCACCGCTGTCAGTCACACCCTCCCACTGAAGCACCTGGGATTGGAGACAACTCCGATCATGGCCATATAACATTTTAGATATGACAGTCAGTAGTGACTAAATATTACCATTATCAGCTGAACATGTATTTTGAACTGTTAGAGTGCTGTTCGCTGACTATATTTGCAGATGTATTTTAAAAGGGTTCTTATAATTGCACATCGCCTCTTAAAACAGCAGAGTCAGCATGTGCCACCTCTTGGTATATCATCCCTGCATGTGGGGATATCTTAGTTTGACAGAGTGCAGCATCATAAAAACTGCACATTTTCGAGGTCTGCACAAAGAAGATAAATTTTACATATACACTATTTTGTTACAATCCTTTTGTATGTAGACAGTTGTATGTAATTTATACCTGTATGTCATCTAAATGTTACATTATGTCCCATACCTTATGTCTGCTGTGTCATCTATTAACCACTTGCCGCAACTGTAACGCCGAAAGGCGTCATTGCGGCGGCTCCCCCAGGCTACGCTAACGCCGATTGGCGTCATCTCGCGTGAGCCGAGATTTCCTGTGAACGCGCGCACACAGGAACGGAAGGTAAGAGAGCGGATCTCCAGCCTGCCAGCGGCGATCGTTTGCTGGCAGGCTGGAGATGTGATTTTTTTAACCCCTAACAGGTATATTAGACGCTGTTTTGATAACAGCGTCTAATATACCTGCTACCTGGTCCTCTGGTGGTCCCCTTTGTTTGGATCGACCACCAGAGGACACAGGTAGCTCAGTAATATGTTGCACCAAGCACCACTACACTACACCACCCCCCCCTGTCACTTATTAACCCCTTATTCACCCTTGATCACCCCTGATCCCCCCTGTCATTGATCACCCCCCTGTCATTGATCACCCCCCTGTAAAGCTCGATTCAGATGTCCGCATGATTTTTACGGATCCACTGATAGATGGATCGGATCCGCAAAACGCATACGGACGTCTGAATGGAGCCTTACAGGGGCGTGATCAATGACTGTGGTGATCACCCCATATAGACTCCCTGATCACCCCCCTGTCATTGATTACCCCCCTGTCATTGATCACCCCCCTGTAAAGCTCCATTCAGATGTCCGCATGATTTTTACGGATCCACTGATAGATGGATCGGATCCGCAAAACGCATACGGACGTCTGAATGGAGCCTTACAGGGGCGTGATCAATGACTGTGGTGATCACCCCATATAGACTCCCTGATCACCCCCCTGTCATTGATTACCCCCCTGTCATTGATTACCCCCCTGTCATTGATCACCCCCCTGTAAAGCTCCATTCAGATGTCCGCATGATTTTTACGGATCCACTGATAGATGGATCGGATCCGCAAAACTCATACGGACGTCTGAATGGAGCCTTACAGGGGCGTGATCAATGACTGTGGTGATCACCCCATATAGACTCCCTGATCACCCCCCTGTCATTGATCACCCCCCTGTAAAGCTCCATTCAGATGTCCGCATGATTTTTACGGATGCACTGATAGATGGATCGGCTCCGCAAAACGCATACGGACGTCTGAATGGAGCCTTACAGGGGCGTGATCAATGACTGTGGTGATCACCCCATATAGACTCCCTGATCACCCCCCTGTCATTGATCACCCCCCTGTAAAGCTCCATTCAGATGTCCGCATGATTTTTACGGATGCACTGATAGATGGATCGGCTCCGCAAAACGCATACGGACGTCTGAATGGAGCCTTACAGGGGCATGATCAATAACTGTGGTGATCACCCCATATAGACTCCCTGATCACCCCCTGTCATTGATCACCCCCCTGTAAAGCTCCATTCAGATGTCCGCATGATTTTTACGGATCCACTGATAGATGGATCGGATCCGCAAAACGCATATGGACGTCTGAATGGAGCCTTACAGGGGCGTGATCAATGACTGTGGTGATCACCCCATATAGACTCCCTGATCACCCCCCTGTCATTGATTACCCCCCTGTCATTGATCACCCCCCTGTAAAGCTCTATTCAGACGTCCGCATGATTTTTACGGATCCACTGATAGATGGATCGGATCCGCAAAACACATGCAGGCGTCTCCCTGGAGCCTTCCAGGGGGGGTGATCACCCCATATAGACTCCCTGATCACCCCCCTGTCATTGATCACCCCCCCCTGTCATTGATCACCCCCCCTGTCAGGCTGCATTCAGATGTCCGCATGATTTTTACGGATCCACGGATACATGGATCGGATCCGCAAAACGCATACGGACATCTGAATGGAGCCTTATAGGGGGGTGATCAATGACAGGGGGGTGATCACCCCATATAGACTCCCTGATCACCCCCCTGTCATTGATCACCCCCCTTTCATTGATCACCCCTCTGTAAGGCTCCATTCAGACATTTTTTTGGCCCAAGTTAGCGGAAATTATTATTTTTTTCTTACAAAGTCTCATATTCCACTAACTTGTGTCAAAAAATAAAATCTCACATTAAGTCACCCTACCCCTCACGGAATCCAAATGCGTAAAATTTTTTTGACATTTATATTCCAGACTTCTTCTCACGCTTTAGGGCCCCTAGAATGCCAGGGCAGTATAAATACCCCACATGTGACCCCATTTCGGAAAGAAGACACCCCAGGTATTCCGTGAGGGGCATATTGAGTCCATGAAAGATTGAAATTTTTGTCCCAAGTTAGCGGAAAGGGAGACTTTGT
This sequence comes from Bufo bufo, assembly GCF_905171765.1. NCBI lineage: Eukaryota > Metazoa > Chordata > Amphibia > Anura > Bufonidae > Bufo > Bufo bufo. The sequence goes on along the minus strand of NC_053392.1, from coordinate 474,894,939 downwards.
GAGGAAAAAAATAAATAAAATCAATTTCCGCTAACTTGTGCCAAAAAAAAAATAATTTCTATGAACTTGCCATGCCCCTCATTGAATACCTTGGGGTGTCTTCTTTCCAAAATGGGGTCACATGTGGGGTATTTATACTGCCCTGGCATTTTAGGGGCCCTAAAGCGTGAGAAGAAGTCTGGGATCCAAATGTCTAAAAATGCCCTCATAAAAAGAATGTGGGCCCCTTTGCGCATCTAGGCTGCAAAAAAGTGTCACACATCTGGTATCGCTGTACTCAGGAGAAGTTGGGCAATATGTTTTGGGGTGTCATTTTACATATACCCATGCTGGGTGAGATAAATATCTTGGTCAAATGCCAACTTTGTATAAAAAAAATGGGAAAAGTTGTCTTTTGCCGAGATATTTCTCTCACCCAGCATGAGTATATGTAAAAAGACACCCCAAAACACATTGCCCAACTTCTCCTGAATACGGCGATACCACATGTGTGACACATTTTTGCAGCCTAGGTGGGCAAAGGGGCCCACATTCCAAAGAGCACCTTTCGGATTTCACAGGTCATTTACCTACTTACCACACATTAGGGCCCCTGGAAAATGCCAGGGCAGTATAACTACCCCACAAGTGACCCCATTTTGGAAAGAAGACACCCCAAGGTATTCCGTGAGGGGCATGGCGAGTTCCTAGAATTTTATATTTTTTGTCACAAGTTAGCGGAAAATTATGATTTATTTTTTATTTATTTTTCCATACAAAGTCTCATATTCCACTAACTTGTGACAAAAAATAAAAACTTCCATGAACTCACTATGCCCATCACGAAATACCTTGGGGTGTCTTCTTTCCAAAATGGGGTCACTTGTGGGGTAGTTATACTGCCCTGGCATTTTAGGGGCCGAATGCGCGAGAAGTGGTTTGAAATCAAAATATGTAAAAAATGGCCTGTGAAATCCGAAAGGTGCTCTTTGGAATGTGGGCCCCTTTGCGCACCTAGGCTGCAAAAAAGTGTCACACATGTGGTATCTCCGTACTCAGGAGAAGTTGGGCAATGTGTTTTGGGGTGTCATTTTACATATACCCATGCTGGGTGAGAGAAATATCTTGGCAAAAGACAACTTTTCCCAATTTTTTTATACAAAGTTGGCATTTGACCAAGATATTTATCTCACCCAGCATGGGTATATGTAAAATGACACCCCAAAACACATTCTCCAACTTCTCCTGAGTACGGCGATACCACATGTGTGGCACTTTTTTGCAGCCTAGGTGGGCAAAGGGGCCCACATTCCAAAGAGCACCTTTCGGATTTCACCGGTCATTTTTTACACATTTTGATTTCAAACTACTTACCACACATTTGGGCCCCTAGAATGCCAGGGCAGTATAACTACCCCACAAGTGACCCCATTTTGGAAAGAAGACACCCCAAGGTATTTGCTGATGGGCATAGTGAGTTCATAGAAGTTTTTATTTTTTGTCACAAGTTAGTGGAATATGAGACTTTGTAAGAAAAAAAAATCATCATTTTCCACTAACTTGTGACAAAAAATAAAAAGTTCTATGAACTCACTATGCCCATCAGCGAATACCTTAGGGTGTCTACTTTCCGAAATGGGGTCATTTGTGGGGTGTTTGTACTGTCTGGCCATTGTAGAACCTCAGGAAACATGACAGGTTCTCAGAAAGTCAGAGCTGCTTCAAAAAGCGGAAATTCACATTTTTGTACCATAGTTTGTAAACGCTATAACTTTTACCCAAACCATTTTTTTTTTTACCCAAACATTTTTTTTTATCAAAGACATGTAGAACAATAAATTTAGAGCAAAATTTATATATGGATGTCGTTTTTTTTTGCAAAATTTTACAACTGAAAGTGAAAAATGTCATTTTTTTTGCAAAAAAATCGTTAAATTTCGATTAATAACAAAAAAAGTAAAAATGTCAGCAGCAATGAAATACCACCAAATGAAAGCTCTATTAGTGAGAAGAAAAGGAGGTAAAATTCATTTGGGTGGTAAGTTGCATGACCGAGCAATAAACCGCTAAAGTTGTGGAGTGCCGATTTGTAAAAAAGGGCCTGGTCTTTAGGGGGGTATAAACCTGTGGTCCTTAAGTGGTTAAAAACTCACAGAAATTTAAAAGCGTTAAAAAGTTCTTAGGTTGTTTAAGCAATGTATATTGGTATTCCTAAATGTGAAATATGTTCCCGGACAACTCCTTTAGCCCTTTTCTTTGGGGAACATGATCTGCAGGCCCCATATACTTTCCTCTTGTTTCCTCCAATGTGTGTGTTTTTTATTTTTCCCATTCACATGTGGCGGATACAGTTATACACTACCTGCAAAGTGGATGAAATTTTAAGTAACTTCATCCACGCACTGCGGATAAATCTGCAGCATATATGGACCTGAGGTGTGGATTTGAAATTGGAGCATGTTAGTTTATGCTGCAGATCTCCGATTTCCGCAACGAAAACTGCATGTTATACATGCAGGTTTTGCTGGGACTTGTCTTGCGTTTTTTGCCATTGGCAATTGCCAGTGAGTTTTCCACTACCTGTAAATGTGCGCTGGCTGAAGGATCCAGCACTAGTTACGGGTGTATTCATGTAATGTGTCAGGCAGGGTTACATTGCTTGTAATGTGCCAAGTGACTGTGTGATGCGGGCTCCTTGTGTAGTAAGTACAATGGATGACTAAATCACCTGGCGGCCATACTGGTCGTCTGATGTCATCTGCTGAACACAATTGCTTTGATCTTTTATTTCTTGTGTTAAAATTTTAATTGAGAATGAGCTTCCTCCTATTTAATGCTGTAAGGAGCTTTGGGCAGATGTACCATAAATTCCTTTTAGGGTTTTGGTTTTCCCCTAATGTCTGAAATGCCGTTTACAAGCTCATCTTCGAAGTTCACTGGAGTTCCACGTTTACATTCTGAATGGTGTTATTCAGGCGAGATGGGCAACAAACCTCCATTTGGATAAAAGGAGAACGTGCAGCCTGCCGGCATTTACACAGCTTGTTATGTTCTTTCCTTGTCATTTTGAAATGTGTTCTTTTTATCTTTTTTTTTTTTCCCTTTCTTAAGCGGTTCTTCCTTAACATAATTAATGTCAGATTTGGTCGGCCAGGAGTTGAGTGCTATTGCCAGCATGACAGTGGTTCTTCAGTAATCCAGCTTCAGTTCCTGATTAATGAGGTTAGTGGAATCACTTTAATCTCTCCTCTGACATCACTGGCTCATGCGTCTCTTCTCTCCTACCATGCCTATTGTTATCTCTGTTTGGAGTACAGGTGCATACAAAATAATACATGCTCTCGTACATACATTCATTTGAGAAGCACTTAATTTTTTATAAGCTTATTTTAGTCTGTACATTTCAGATGGAAAAAAATCTCAACTATATACTGTGTGTGTCGCATCACACTATAAATTCCCTATCAGTATGTCTTTGGAATGTGGGGGGAAACCGGAGGAAATGGAAAACACGGGGGGAACATACAAACTCCCATGCAGATGTTGTCCTTGTGCAAATTCGAACCTATAACCCCAGCGCTGCAAGGCACCAGTGCTAACTACTGAATATGTATATATTTTTGTCACGTACGGGAACTGGGTGCGACTGCCAAAGGTTGATCTATTCCATGCACCCAAGCGCTCACGCTCCTACACACAGGCCTCAGATGGAACCTAGCTCACACCTCACTACAGTCTTTTATGCACTGTAACCTGCTGCCACCATCTATGACATTTAAACTAATATAGCAATTAATTAGGGGCTCATAGAAAACAGCGCCCCACTCGCAAGCAAGCATATTTACAGTAGCACAGGCCACACTTATAGCAAATACAAGTTCACGCAAACTGGGCTCATTCAGGGCACAAGGCAAATCCATAAAAAATGTGCTTTAATGTACTAAAAAGGGTACAGTACTTGGGTACAAAATTTAAAAGAAACAAGAGACAAACAGTTATAAAAATAAAAGGATAAAAACAGGGCGATCGTTCTGATACCAAATGTGTAGGGGTCCCAGAATGAGAGATTCTTCTTACTCGGGAATGCTGGCTGTAAGGGGGGGGGGGGGGGGATTTTTGGACTCCCTACGATGCACACATTATATGGAATACAATTATTACAATAATTAACATGGGTTGTACCAGAGATGTTATCGCTTATGAGCTATTTTCTTCATCGTCTAGTACTCTATTTGAAATGCACCTTAGATGTCTGCTGTGCAGCGGTGACAATATGTCTGACCTGTCAGGCATCACCATCAGGCTCTAGTGTCCCATCCAGGAAACCTCATTACCACTAGTTTGTTAGCATTCTGATGTTAATTTGATTTCTATCAAAGGTGGATGTGTATTCTCTTCTACCGGTCCAGACTGAATGGCATCGTACAGACAATCTTACAGAATGGCATGAAAATATATAGAATCACACGACATAGATATAAAATCATACACAGATAATAAAAGTTATGAGAAAGGTTATCCATTTCTCAATATACAGTGAGGAACAGAACTATTTGAACACCCTGCGATTTTGCAAGTTCTCCCACTTAGAAATCATGGAGGGGTCTGAAATTCACATTGTAGGTGCATTCCCACTCTGAGAGACAGAATTTTTTTTTAAAAATTCAGGAAAACACATTGTATGATTTTTAAAGAACATAAGTATTTGAACACCTGAGAAACAGCAAGAATTCTGGCTCTCAAAGACCTGTTACTGTGCCTTTAAAAAGTCCACCTCTACTCCACTCATTAATCTAACTTAGTAGCACCTGTCTGAGCTCTTTAAAGACTCCGTTCCACCCCACAGTCAGTCAGACGCCAACTACTACCATGGGCAAGACCAAAGCGCTGTCAAAAGACACCAGAGACAAAATTGTGGACCTCCTCAAGGCTGGAAAGGGCTACGGGGAAATTGACAAGCAGCTTGGTGAAAATAGATCAACTGTTGGATCAATTGATGGAAAATGGAAGAGGCTAAAGACGACTGTCAGTCTCCCTTGGACTGGGGCCCCCATGCAAGATTTCACCTCATGGGGTATCACTGATGATAAGAAAGGTGAGGAATCAGCCCAGAACTACAAGGGAGGAGCTGGTCAATGAAATGAAGAGAGCTGGGACCAAAGTTTCAAAGGTCACTGTCGGTAGAACACTACGCCGTCATGGTTTCAAATCATGCATTGCACGGAAGGTTCCCCTGCTCAAGTCATCACATGTCCAGGCCCGTCTTAAGTTTGCCAATGACCATCTGGCATGTGAGAAAGTCATGTGGTCAGATGAGACCAAAGTAGAACTTTTTGGTCTAAACTTCACTTGTCGTGTTTGGAGGAAAAAGAAGGATGAGTTGCATCCCAAGAACACCATCCCTACTGTGAATCATGGGGGTGGGAACATCATGTTTTGGGGGGTGCATTTCTGCGAAGGGGACAGGACGACTTCACTGTATTATGCCTCATGCACACAGCCGTTTTTTTTTTAAGGTCCGCAAAAACGGGGTCTGTAGGTCCGTGATCCGTGTCAGTTTTTTCTTCCGTGGGTCTTCCTTGATTTTTGGAGGATCCACGGACATGAAGAAAAAGTCGTTTTGGTGTCCGCCTGGCCGTGCGGAGCCAAACGGATCCGTCCTGACTTACAATGCAAGTCAATGGGGACGGATCCATTTGACGTTGACACAATATGGTGCAATTGCAAACGGATCTGTCCCCCATTGACTTTCAATGTAAAGTCAGGAGTCCCTATTATACCATCGGATCAGAGTTTTCTCCAATCCGATGGTATATTTTAACTTGAACCGTCCCCATCACCATGGGAAAGCCTGTATGTTAGAATATACCATCGGATTTGAGTTAGATCGTGAAAACTCATATCTGACAGTATATTCTAACACAGAGGCGTTCCCATAGAGATGGGGACGCTTCAAGTTAGAATATACTACGAACTGTGTACATGACTACCCCCTGCTGCCTGGCAGCACCCGATCTCTTACAGGGGGCTGTGATCCGCACAATTAACCCCTCAGGTGCCGCACCTGAGGGGTTAATTGTGCGTATCATAGCCCCCTGTAAGAGATCAGGTGCTGCCAGGCAGGAGGGGGCACACCCCCCTCCCTCCCCAGTTTTAAATTCATTGGTGGCCAGTGTGCCCCCCCTCCCTCCCCTGTATTACATTCATTGGTGGCCAGTGCGGCCCCCCCTCCCTCCCCTGTATTACTATACATTCATTGGTGGCCAGTGGGCCCCCCCTCCCTCCCCTGTATTACTGTACATTCATTGGTGGCCAGTGGGCCCCCCTCCCTCCCCTGTATTACTATACATTCATTGGTGGCCAGTGGGCCCCCCCTCCCTCCCCTCCTAATTTAAATTCACCCCCCCCCCCCCCCCCCATCATTGGTGGCAGCGGAGAGTTCCGATCGGAGTCCCAGTTTAATCGCTGGGACTCCGATCGGTAACCATGGCAACCAGGACGCTACTGCAGTCCTGGTTGCCATGGTTACTTAGCAATTTTTAGAAGCATTATACTTACCTGCGATGTCTGTGACCGGCCGGGCTCTCCTTCTACTGGTAAGTGACAGGTCTGTGCTATAAACAATGTGCCGCACAGACCTTTCACAGACTGCAGTAGCGTCCTGGTTGCCATGGTTACCGATCGGAGCCCCAGCTATTAAACTGGGACTCCGATCGGAACTCTCCGCTGCCACCAATGATAGGGGGGGGGGGGGGGGGGATTTTAATTAGGAGGGGGAGGGAGGGGGGACCGCACTGGCCACCAAAGAATGTAATACAGGGGAGGGAGGGAGGGGGGCCACACTGGCCACCAATGAATTTAAAACTGGGGAAGGAGGGGGGTGTGCCCCCTCCTGCCTGGCAGCACCTGATCTCTTACAGGGGGCTATGATACGCACAATTAACCCCTTAGGTGCGGCACCTGAGGGGTTAATTGTGCGGATCACAGCCCCCTGTAAGAGATCAGGTGCTGCCAGGCAGCAGGGGGCAGTCATGTACAAAGTTCTTAGTATATTCTAACTTGAAGCGTCCCCATCACTATGGGAACGCCTCTGTGTTAGAATATACTGGGGGTGGGAACATCATGTTTTGGGGGTGCATTTCTGCGAAGGGGACAGGACGACTTCACTGTATTAGGCCTCATGCACACAACCGTTTTTTTTTTTAAGGTCCGCAAAAATCGGGTCTGTAGGTCCGTGATCCGTGTCCGTTTTTTTTCTTCCGTGGGTCTTCCTTGATTTTTGGAGGATCCACGGACATGAAGAAAAAGTCGTTTTGGTGTCCGCCTGGCCGTGCGGAGCCAAACGGATCCGTCCTGACTTACAATGCAAGTCACAGACTGCAGTAGCGTCCTGGTTGCCATGGTTACCGATCGGAGCCCCAGCTATTAAACTGGGACTCCGATCGGAACTCTCCGCTGCCACCAATGATGGGGGGGGGGGGATTTTAATTAGGAGGGGGAGGGAGGGGGTTCGCACTGGCCACCAATGAATGTAATACAGGGGAGGGAGGGGGGGGGGCACACTGGCCACCAATGAATTTAAAACTGGGGAGGGAGGGGGTTGTGCCCCCTCCTGCCTGGCAGCACCTGATCTCTTACAGGGGGCTATGATACGCACAATTAACCCCTTAGGTGCGGCACCTGAGAGGTTAATTGTGCGGATTACAGCCCCCTGTAAGAGATCGGGTGCTGCCAGGCAGCAGGGGGCAGTCATGTACAAAGTTCTTAGTATATTCTAACTTGAAGCGTCCCCATCACTATGGGAACGCCTCTGTGTTAGAATATACTGTCGGATCTGAGTTTTCACGAAGTGAAAACTCAGCTCTGAAATAGCTTTTATGCAGACGGATCTGCGATCCGTCTGTGTGAAAGTAGCCTACGGCCACGGACGCGGATGCCAATCTTGTGTGCATCCGTGTTTTTTTACGGACCCATTGACTTGAATGGGTCCGTGAACCGTTGTCCGTCAAAAAAATAGGACAGGTCATATTTTTTGGACGGACAGGAAACACTGATCACGGCCGCGGATGAACAACGGTGCATCTTCCGAGTTTTCAACGGACCCATTGAAAGTCAATGGGTCCGCAGAAAATCACGGAAAACGGAACAACGGCCACGGATGCACACATCGGTCGTGTGCATGAGGCCTTAAGGAGAGAATGAATGGGGCCATTTATTGTGAGATTTTGAGCTGCAACCTCCTTCCCTTAGTCAGAGCATTGAAGATGGGTCGTGGCTGGGTCTTCCAATATGACAATGACCCGAAGCACACAGCCAGGATAACAAAGGAAAGGAGTGGCTCCGTAAGAAGCATATCAAGGTTCTGGAGTGGCCTAGCCAGTCTCCAGACCTAAATCCAATAGAACATCTTTGGAGGGAGCTGAAACTCTGTGTTGCTCACGACAGCCCCGAAACCTGACAGATCTAGAGGAGATCTGTGTGGAGGAGTGGGCCAAAATCCCTGTTGCAGTGTGTGCAAACCTGGTCAAGAACTACAGGAAACGTTTGACCTCTGTAATTGCAAACAAAGGCTTCTGTACCAAATATTAACACAGATTTTCTCAGGTGTTCAAATACTTATGTTCAGCAGTGCAAGACAAATCTTTAAAAACAATGCGATTTCCTGAAATGTATTTTTATTTTTATTCTGTCTCAGAGTGGGAATGCACCTACAATGTGAATTTCAGACCCCTCCATGATTTCTAATTGGGAGAACTTGCACAATCGCAATATGTTTAAATACTGTTGTTCCTCACTGTATATACGGTGTGTGTGTGTGTGTGTGTGTGTGTATACTTTTTATATATTAAAAATGCTTTTTCAGCCTAAATCAGGAATTGGATGCTAAAGAGTAGAATGGCTTGTAAACTTGTACTTTTTTGATCCAGGATCAGTTTTGTCTAAAACAAACAAATTCTAATAACATTACAATACAGTTTGAAACGGATGCATACATGAGATGTTGAAATACTCTTACGTCATTGTCATGCAGTACATTTGGTTAACTTTTATCGTTCTGTTCCTCTTTTGAAAAGCATGCGAATAGTGATAACGACTTTCCATGTGATGGTTTACAGTACTCCTGATGTGATTTAGTAATCCATTGAACAGCCTGAGGGTCTGATTTTAAAGAGATTGTGACATATTATCTTTTGTATACATATAATATAAAATCGGGATTCTATTGCAGAATGCTTGCAGTTTTTAATCATTGTATTTTCAGTTTGTACATACAAATAGGGTCATCGCTGACAAAAAAAAAAAAAAAAAGTTCCAGACTTATTGTTAAAGGGATTCTGTCACCAAGTTTTGGGCTATAGAGCTGCGGACATGCACGGCTAGATCGCCGCTAGCATGTCCGCAATATACCGGTCCTATAGGGCGGTGTGCTTTTATTTTCTTTAAAAATTGATTTTAGAGATATGTAAATTAGTCTTGTATGTGTCCAAGGGGCTGTACGAACCTTCCTGGAGCCCAGCCACGCCCGCCTGTGAAGGAGCCCGGCACCGCCTATGTCCTCCGAATCTCCTCCTTTCATCAACGATAGATTGCCGTAATCTCGCGATGCACAGTGCCGGTATAGTGTTCCTTCCCTGTGCTGGCATCAGCCTCAGGGAATGAACTGCGCATGCGCAAGCTCGCGCATCGCGAGATTACGGCAATCTATAGTTGATGAAAGAAGGAGATTCGGAGGACGCAGGCGGTGCTGGGCTCCTTCACAGGCTGGCGTGGCTGGGCTCCAAGAAGGTTCGTACAGCCCCTTGGACACATACAAGACTAATTTACATATCTCTAAAATCCATTTTTAAAGAAAATAAAAGCACACAGCCCTATAGGACCGGTATATTGCGGACATGCTAGCGGCGATCTAGCCGTGCATGTCCGCAGCTCTATAGCCCAAAACTTGGTGACAGAATCCCTTTTAAAGTTCAGCATGAAAAGATTTTTTCCACTAAGTCGTATTATCCGAACTATTAATAATGTTTGTTAGGCAATAATTTGACCGATAAAGCACCAGATGAATGTATGATATTAAAAAAACTTAGAACCTGATACACTGTACATATTAAAATTGCCATTGTCAATGAGATACCGCCACTATAGATACAAGTACATACATCTATATGGCACTTGAGCTGTCATCCAAAAGTGGACTGAGTGTTCCGGCCTCCCATCAAAAAGAACCATATAACATAACATTAAAAAATTCACCTTCAAATATAAGTATCCATTTATATAAATGGAAGACTAAAGAAAGTGCATCTCTCATCATAATGGAGTTCTTAGGGGGCAATTTATCATGAGCGGAAAATTTGAAGTCAGTTGGAGTACTTTTGTCTAGAGAAGCGTCTCCAGTTTTCCTACTCCACCCTCCTCCTGGAGTCTCCATGATAAATCTGGAGTGAAACTCATTAACATAGCTAACCACACCCACTTTCCCACCCACATTACAAAACTGGAGTGAGTGGTGTAAAAATGCAAAAAGTCTCAAAATTTTGTGCAAGCCTGTGCAAAAAACATCACTAAATTTGGCGCAAATGCTTACATTTTGTGCAAGCGAGTGCACAAAGTCCCAAAAGCCCTATTTGCGCAATTTTTTAATGCCAGGATTCTGGAGTGAACGTATGATAAATCAGGGCCTTAGTGTTTTTATTGGTTTCATAGCAATGAAATTGTAGTGCAAAATCGTCACTAAAATCTAAATTTTATTATATGCAGATTTACTTCTGTATTTTCATATGGTACCACAAGGACGGGGACAAAACCTATAGGATCTCCTTGTTTAAAGATCATATTGTGCTGCCCTGTTTCACACACTTGCTGTATATTACCCCTGTTGGGACTCCCCAGCTAGTTTCTGATCCCAAGAACACATACCCTGTGACCATGTTATATCTGCGTTCTGATCCGTTGTGTGTCATTTTTAAAGGGAGCTCTTGTGAGTGCCTTGACGGATGACACCTTACATCTTTGGAATCTACGACAGAAGCGACCTGCCATACTTCATTCCCTGAAATTCAGCAAAGAACGGTAAGTTCTGCCTATGTTACCGTTGGACCTTGGAGCATGACTAAACTCGTTTTATTTGATTGTGACTGGTCGTGCTTGATATAATAATGAGCCCAACGGAGAACTGATGATTCAGATTCAAGATGAAATGCAGCAGGTAGAATATACTGTATATACCTATTGCCACGGTAATAGGGTTAAGGGACTAGTTATAACTAAGCCTTTCTGAGCTTCTTCATTTAGTCATATCTGTGTCCCTGTAGCCGGCCTTCAGGTTTACCTACAGGTTTAGATTTAAATGTCCATGTACCAAATTCACAGAAATATTACACGTGTGCATGACAGTTTGGCAAATGTACTGTGTATTTCTGTATGGTTGATGAAAACTATTGAACCACTTATAGTGATTACCTTTTGGTGAGGTGATGACTACAATACCTACAGAGAACCTTTATAAGAAGTAGAATCCCGCAGCTTGCAGATGTGTCCTTCTTTAACTTTTCCCGAGATAAGGACATGAGTGTGTGTCTGCTCAAGAACGTATTGGATTTGTATTGTGAGAAGTTGGAGTTCTTCACAAAATTCATGGAAAGGTAACAGTAGACACTTTACAGGGGAGCTTTCTAGGGAAGACTAGATGCATAGAAAAACTAGTATAGCAAAATGACATGTGATGGTATAGATTTGTGTTAAATGATTCTGTGTGAGGATGAGCGTTGGCATTAGTGATCACTGCCCCCCATTCTGTGGAGGAGATTGCAGCATGTAATAGCAGCGGTCTCCTTCACTGATGGCTAGGCAATTATCAGGAACGAACGCTTACATTCCAATAGTCGTAATGCTCATCTGCCCTAACGGCCCATGCACGCGACAGTATGTATTTTGCGGTCTGCAAAAATACGGATGTCGTCCGTGTGCATTCCGTATTTTGCTGGCCCCTAATAGAACAGTACTATCCTTGTCCGTAATGCAGGCAATAATAGGACGTGTTCTTTTTTTTTTTACGCAATGAAAATACGGATACGGAATGCACACGGAGTAACTTCTGTTTTATTTTTTCAGGCCCATATGGTCCGCAAAAAAACAAACAGAACAGACACGTAAAGAAAATACATTCGTGTGCATAAGCCCTAAGACAGACCTCCCAGAGTGACTTGCTCGTGGTTGAGATCATACTTGCTTGGTCTCCGCCACTGGGTTTGGTGTCTGATGCTCCTGGGCCAGCTCTTCCCCTCTCTGAAACCACCATCCATTGACGGGGGACACGTGACTGCTGCAGCCAATCACAGGCCACAGAGGTGATCTGCTTCTTTTGTGTCACCAAAGCTGGTCATGTGACGCAAGGTGAACAGGTCACCGCTGCGGCCTGTGATTGCCTGCAGTGGTCACGTGTCCCCCTCATCGGTAGATGTTGATTTCATTACAGCAGGGAGAGGAAGAGCCGGCTCAGGAGTATCAGATAGCGAACCCTGCGACGGGGACCAGGTAAGGCTACCTTCACACTAGCGTTAATATTTTCCAGTATTGAGATCCGTCATAAGGTCTCAGTACCGGAAAAGAAGCTTCCATTTTCTCCCCATTCATTGTCAATGGGGACAAAACGTAACTGAACAGAATGAAATGCTCCAAAATGCATTCCGCTCTGTTCTCATACCTGCATGCTGCGGTTTGCTTTCTGGGATGCGAAGCCGTCAACCCACAATGCAAGTCAACGGAGACGGATCTGTTTTCTCTGACACAGATAATGACAGTTAATGACCGATCCTTCTTTGCTATGTTAAAGATAATGCAACTGGATCAGTTCATAACGGATGCAGATGGTTGTATTATCAGTAACGGAAGCGTTTTTGCTGATCCCTGCCGTGTCCTGCAAAAACGCTAGTGTGAAAGTAGCCCAAGTATGAGCACCACCACAGGTCGGCCACTCTGGGAGGTCTGTCTTACTCTTGGAGAACCCCCTAAAAAGAGACAAAAGTATTATTGGCTAACCAGAAGAATTCTATTTACAAGTTTACAGAGCACAGAGGCGCCTGTGAAGAATGAAAGTTGTGTGGGCAGCACGGTGGCTCAGGGTTTAGTAATGTTACCTTGAAGTGCTGGGATCCTGGGTTCAGATCTGACTAAGAACAGCTTAGGCATGGAGCTTGTATGTTCTCCCTGCGTTTGAGTAGGTTTCCTCCTGGTATTGCAGATTCCCACTCAAAAAATAAATTGGCTTCCTATGACATAGATCCTAGTGGGTGATAGGGATGAGCCCTATGTGGCAGCCGCTGACTCCACTGCTCCACAACCATCCTGTCTCTTGTGTGAAAAAATCACATTACTAATGTTTTTGTGTCTGAGGTATTATAGACAGTAGCTGGCCAGGCTTTTGTAGGACAGGTAAAGATGTGAAATTGTATTTTTTGTGAATCAGACAGGCAATGGAGTGACTGGCACAGAGGGGCTAATATTTGAAGCCTGATAACATGTCACTTAGGCTCTGTTCACATCTGTCCTAGCAGTGGCATACATAGAGAAGTAAGGGCCCCATAGCAAGGATCAGACCAGACCTCCCACACAAACTCTTTTTAATGACCATTGGGCCATTGTTTCTACTGCCTCATTTGCTAAAAGTTGTTCCTTTAGAGCAGGGGTGCACAACCTGCGGCCCAGGGGCCACATGCGGCCCTCAATACCATTCTTTGTGGCCCCAACCATCTGGTAACAGACATGTATGTCAGTTTATAATATATACTGTGTGTTTAATTTGCCATAAAAATAGTATTTCAGTTGGTAATATGTCTTTAAGTTTTATTTCCGGCCCTTGTAATTGGTTCAGGCTGACAATGTGGCCCCTAACCTGAAAAGGTTGTGCACCCCTGCTTTAGAGGGTAGAGTCCTGACCAAGTTTTCACTTCCAGTAGAAGAAGAGATGATCCCATCTGGGCCCCAAAGCAGTTTCATGTTCTGCCGCTATGGTAGTTACGCCCCTGTGTCCTAGGTATTTCCACAGTTCTGCTTTATTGCAGGAGCAGAACTACAATGACAGAAGCTGCAGATCTGTTTTGTGGCACCCAACAGACCCCACTGAATGTTATGGGGTCTGTCAAGTTTCCATTTTACCATACAAAATAGCACAACATGCTGCGCTGTTCTGACTAGATCTGCTTCAGAGGCTCCGACCCTACAAAGGAGATATGAACAGAGCCTAACTTGTATAATATACGTATGAGGGTTCTAAAGGTACAAAGTATAGCTGAGGATTAGGCTTCACTATTGTTTCATGCTCTAATGGGGAATTCTAGACTTGTGAAATCAAGCACTTATTTTCCATCTGATGTTCCCTACAAGTCTTTTGACTAGTAATTCTGTATTAATCAATGTCTTGAAGCATTCGGAAAAGCTATTAGCATTTATATCTGCTGTATGTATGTGACTTTGTCTCAAAGTCATTCTGATACTGTCAAGTCATTTTCTATTACACTTTACAAATACAAGTTCCTACAGAAAATCCATTGCCGCCCTGTAGAACTGCCCTTCTAATCCTTGTGTCAAAAGGTATAGCGTGTGTAACCTGTCTAAGACTAAAGGGAATCGGTCACCAGTGTTAGGCTGCCCTATCTGAGACCAGCATATACCGGTGAGGCGGTGACAGATAATCTGATCAAAATTCTGGCTAATTTACTTGAATTGACCCAATCGTTTTGCAAAAATAACTGTTGAGCAGCCCCTGAATGAGCCGACAGCTTGAGTCCATTTAATACAGTGCACAAGCTATATATATTCATGAGCCCCCAGCTCTCCCCCTCCCCCCACCTATGGCTGACAGCTCTGGTTCTGGCATGTGCTCTGTATTGAGTGGACTGCAGCGTTCTGCACAACTGATTCCTTTTTTTTAGGGGTTATCCCTGGATTAATGGAAAAATATGAAAATTGGAGATCATATAGTGCATGACAATCTCTTTCTAAGAAAGCTAGAACCAGCCCTGTACCTCACATGGATCCAGAGATTTCCGCATTATCTGCCCCAGTTGCTCTGCTAGATTTATTTCAAGCTGTCAGCTCGGGGAACGGAGGTTGGGGGCGTCTGCTTTACTACAGCTCAGGAGGTGTGTCCTTTTTTCTGCAGCTGTCTCCCTGTCACAGCTCAGGTGGCAGCTGAAGGATAGAACTGAGCATGTGTGTCCACCTCAGGGAGATGGACAGAGAAATATGAAAAAACAAACAAACAGGAGGTGGCGCTATACAGATGCATTTAAATTGAATAACTCAGTGGCTGTACTAAATTTTAAATCGCATGCAATTGTAAATGTATTGAGGTCCAGGTGCTGGTGTAAAGACTGCAGAATGTTTTTCGTGAGACAACTCCTTTAAATCTAAGGATTGATCTTTAAGTGGCAGTGTAGTTATCCACTTCTTTGGCTACACAGTATATCTGTCTTATCCTTTTGTTTTATAGAAATTTTTTTTTATATTCTTTACTGTTATCCAAGATATAATATAAAAACCTACCTATTGATGCTTTGGCTTGGTCGGTAGACAGACCATTTGACTTTCCCTGGACCTCTTGAGGTTTGGAATCTCCTCCATGGACATGTAAATGGTGTTGACATGAGATCAATAAAAATAAAGATTGCGGCTGAGTATGTGTGATATATTAGATCAACTATTGTGCTTTTAATGTATGATCTTCTAATATTATAGCAATATAGTTTTTTTTTCCCCTTGAAACAAGAATGCATTGCCTCCACAACCCACTGCTGATGTATGTGTCTCTGCTAAGTGAAGGCCGTCTGGAGATGACATGGCCTGTTGACTTACCATGAGCTGCAAATTGTGGTTTGCTCACATGCTTTGCTGTTTGGGGCTGCTGGTTGCAGTAAACCATGAGCTTTCCCATAGCACACAAGCTTTGCATGTGATACTTGATGTTGCTGACCTCTGCAACAGATCAACTGACTTTTGGGCTTTTATATTTATAGAAAAGGGAATTTAGACAAACATCACGATGCATTAGATATATGACACGAATCCCTTACTTTTGTGTCTGGATAAATGAACACGGTTCCTGGAAGCACAGGCTGCTTTGATCATTTTAAGGGAGGATGTATCTGCTCACAGAGTAATTGCAGGTTTATAGTGGTTGTATGTGATAGCTGAGCTTGCTTTTAATAGCTCTCTCCTGATTCAGAGGATGGTAGGAAGCTTGTTTTTCTCCAGGAAAGGTGGTTTTGTTTCATTTTAACCCTTCTGTTGACAAATCAAATTCTATACCAGTGTTTTCAACCCTCCACAGTTCAATGAGGTTAAAGGGGTTGTGTCAGTTCCATGGTTATGACCACCGTATAATCCATCAGTGGTGGCCGTGCTTGCACACTGTAGGAAAAAGTGCCGGCCTCTCTGGTGGCTGGGACTTTAGGAGCTCACATAGGCTGGTGCTTTTTTCCTATAGTGTGCAAGCACGACCACTGCTGCTGGATTACAGGGTGGTTGTAGCATCTGGAAACGAGCAGTGTCTAATGTGATGGAAAAATGAATGAAGCCAGCAAAGGAGGCAATATGGACAATCACAATACATTAGTAAGTACCTTGTATTAACTTTCTCTACATAATAAATGCTATATGCTGGAATGACACACCCCCTTAATATTGTTAGCATTTTTAAATATATAATTAAAGGGGTTTTCCAATGTAGAACACCAATTATCATACACCCTGTTTGGAAATTCCTATTTGATGGGGCGTTGGGGGAAGGTATCAGGATCCTCATCTGGACATATTGGACAGCAGTTACAAAGAACATCTCTTGCTTTGGTGGACCTGCCCTGTACCGCATCAGGGCTCTTTCACACTTGCGTTGTCCGGATCCGTCGTGCACTCCACTTGCCGGAATTACACTCCGGATCCGGAAAAACGCAAGTGTACTGAAAGCATTTGAAGACGGAACAGTCTTCAAAATGCTTTCAGTGTTACTATGGCAGCCAGGACGCTATTAAAGTCCTGGTTGCCATAGTAGGAGGGGGGAGCGGTATACTTACAGTCCGTGCGGCTCCCGGGGAGCTCCAGAATGACGTCAGAGCGCCCCAAGCGCATGGATGACGTGTCCAATGCGATCACATGATCCATGCGCTTGGGGCGCCCTGACGTCACTCTGGAGCGCCCCGGGAGCCGCACGGACGGTAAGTATGCTGCTCCCCCGCTCCCCGCTACACTTTACCATGGCTGCCAGGACTTTAGTGTCCCGGCAGCCATGGTAACCATTCAGAAAAAGCTAAATGTCGGCTCCGGCAATGCGCCGAAACGACGTTTAGCTTAAGGCCGGATCCGGATCAATGCCTTTCAATGGGCATTAATTCCGGATCCGGCATTGCGGCAAGTGTTCAGGATTTTTGGCCGGAGCAAAAAGCGCAGCATGCTGTGGTATTTTCTCCGGCCAAAAAACGTTCCGGTCCGGAACTGAAGACATCCTGATGCATCCTGAACGGATTTCACTCCATTCAGAATGCATTGGGATAATCCTGATCAGGATTCTTCCGGCATAGAGCCCCGACGACGGAACTCTATGCCGGAAGAAAAGAACGCAAGTGTGAAAGAGCCCTTACACGGGCAACCCATTGATTTTAAAAGACACTGTCTAATACTTACTTTGCCCTGTGGTGCCACTGCAGGGAAATTATACAGTTAATGCTAGGTGTCTCCACAGAGAACTATCAGGGCCCGAACAGGGGAACACTTAGTGTTCTTTCAGACAACTAAACATAGTCCAAAGCGGAAGTCCAAAGCATGGGTATGTGCTTTTAAAGTGCATAATGTGCTGCCCATATTCAAAAGGGCCTTAGGTCTTCTCCAGTTAATTTTAGACTAGTAAGCTTAACTTTACTGTGGTAAAAATTAAGGCACTGGTGTACCCCAGGGTTCATTACTGGGTCCCTTATTTTTTAATTTATTTATTATTGATATAGAGAATGGGATTAATAGCACTGTTTCTATTGCATAATGACATCAGGCTGCTTCTCTTCAAACAGCTGATCAGCGGGTTGCCGGGAGTCAGACCACCACGTATCTGTCATGAGGATAGGTCATCAATAGTAAGGTCCCCCCCGAGCTGTAGCAGAAGAGACAGGCCCCCCCCCCCCCCGAGCTGTAGCAGAAGAGACAGGCCCCCCCCCCCCCCGAGCTGTAGCAGAAGAGACAGGCCCCCCCCCCCGAGCTGTAGCAGAAGAGACAGGTCCCCCCCGAGCTGTAGCAGAAGAGACAGGCCCCCCCCCCCCCCGAGCTGTAGCAGAAGAGACAGGCCCCCCCCCCCCCCGAGCTGTAGCAGAAGAGACAGGGCCCCCCCCCCCCGAGCTGTAGCAGAAGAGACAGGTCCCCCCCGAGCTGTAGCAGAAGAGACAGCCCCCCCCCCCCCCCGAGCTGTAGCAGAAGAGACAGGCCCCCCCCCCCCCCCCCGAGCTGTAGCAGAAGAGACAGGTCCCCCCCGAGCTGTAGCAGAAGAGACAGGCCCCCCCCCCCCCCGAGCTGTAGCAGAAGAGACAGCCCCCCCCCCCCGAGCTGTAGCAGAAGAGACAGGCCCCCCCCCCCCCCCCCGAGCTGTAGCAGAAGAGACAGGCCCCCCCCCCCTGAGCTGTAGCAGAAGAGACAGGGCCCCCCCCCCCGAGCTGTAGCAGAAGAGACAGGGCCCCCCCCCCCCCCGAGCTGTAGCAGAAGAGACAGGCCCCCCCCCCCCCCGAGCTGTAGCAGAAGAGACAGCCCCCCCCCGAGCTGTAGCAGAAGAGACAGGTTCCCCCCCCGAGCTGTAGCAGAAGAGACAGGTTCCCCCCCCGAGCTGTAGCAGAAGAGACAGGTTCCCCCCCCGAGCTGTAGCAGAGGAGACAGGCCCCCCCCCCCCCCGGCCCCCTGAGCTGTCGGCTTGATATAAATCAGAGCAGTGAATGGGGAGATCTCTGGATCCATGCGAGTTACAGGGCTGGTTCTAGCTTTGTTAGAAATATATAGTCATGTACAATATGGTGTTGGATTTTAATTTTTTATGTTAATCCTGGGATAACCCCTATAATGATGTAATATGTACATAGTCATGTTCTTTTGCTTTCCTTTTACTTTTCTGTGTGTCACTACCAGCCGAATAGGTTTCGTTTATCGGTTTTAATTAATTTTAATGTGGGTTTTAACATTTTCATACAGTATAGGGCATATTGAAACAAAGTTATGTAAGATTTTCAGTTGCCAGTAAGGTTGCGTGTTCAGACATAATGAAGATGGAAAAATACTGAGTTGATTAAAATAGGAGACAAGTTATGATTAGAATATATCCATCAATCAAACCCGTGAGGGTAGTAAAATAATCAAGACATGTGCATAGTGTGAAGGAAAAAAGGGGGCCTATGGCATTTCCACAGTCACAACTTCAGTGTTTGACATTTATTGCATTTATTTTGCTTGCAATCCTTTCTTTCACCGAGATACATTGGAATAAACTACACTTCTAATTTCTTGAACTTGGAAAGCCATTTATTTCTTATGGTATAATAACATGTATTTGATTACTAGCTAAGAAACTCTTTATCCCAGCTTATGTGCTTGTCAGAAGAAGGACGTTTTGAATGGTGTAGGATGAGCAAAATTGAATAGGACTAGTTAGGTTAGAGGCCAGATTTGTTAAAAATGCATCAAAAACGCATGTATTTTTACTGCAATTGTGTTTTTTTTTTAAAAAGCCTTTACTTTACTAAAAATGCAATTGCAGTAAAAAAGCATTTGTTTTTTTGATATGTTTGTAAAAAGCAACACAAGAAAGAGGCAACAAGTGAAGCCAGGGACGGACACAGGTACCAAAGATGAGTCAGCAGAGTTTAGTATAGATTGGAGAGGTGTTAAGCCTGTATTAGATGGGCAGATAGTCTGCCAGATCATCACTGACGAGCGTGCATAGTAACACTCATTACCGATCTGGCAGTGTAATACTGCCACCCCTATCAGGCAATCCAGATTTGTAAACTGGTTTATAAATCATTGTTTGCTGGCTGCAGATCGCACTGTGTAAGCACAATCTGCTGCCGGCAGACAACCAGTCAGTATGGGGATGAGTGATGACATTAGCAAACGCTCCTCCTCATACTGAGGAGGAGTTTGCTGCATGTAATAGCAGCAGCCTTCTCTGCTAGCGAGCAGGCTATGGCGGGAAGAAACGCTTCCCTCCCGACAATCGCCTGGCTGATCGGTATGTAATACAGCCTTTAGTCTCTAATTGTTAGACCACAAATGTTGTTCCAGTAGTCTAGCCCAGATGTTATGTGTAGCCCATAAGGGACACGCTTGGGGCGGAGTGTTGTAAAGCATATTGGGATAGGGAAAAAGGACACGTTCAGTCTTGGCCATGTTTAGTTTTAGAAAGATGCCTGACAGACTTTCAGGGACATGGGATGGTAGGGTGTCTAGGTTAGGAGCAGAGTGGTATTTTATTTTTAGTAATTTATATAGCGATTACATACAGTATTCCACAGCGCTGTGCAGAACTTGTCATCCATCATAACAGTGCCTGACGGCATTGAGGCTTATTATCTAAATTTCCAATCTTCAAAACCCATCATTATTTTTTTGGTGTTGGAAGAAGCCAGAGCCCTCAGAGGAAATGCACAAAAACACACGATGAGATTGAGAACATACAAACTCCATGGTGATGTTTCCATTCGTCAGATCTGATTCCAGGATCCCACTGAAGGCAAAAGTGTTAACCACAAGATCACTTTATATGGGTCTCATCTGCGTATAGATAATGGTGAAACCCAGCGTTGAGGAGTTGGCCAAGGCTTTAGTTGTTATTTTCTTTATATGTTATTAATTTTATAGACCTAAGGCCATCACATTTTTCCAAATGCCATAAAACCAGCAGTAGGGCAAAAACCAACCAACTAAATTTGCCACGGGATTTAAAAATTCTATCCTTAATTGATGTAGAAATGGATCAGTGAATTCTTCAATGAATCAGTGTTCTCCACTGGTAATACTAGAAGCCCTGTATGTAGTTTCCAGAAGAAAATATCTAACCCATTATTTACTCATTGAAACCTAGAAGAGTTTCAGCAGAAAAAAAAAATCACAGGCTCCTTCTAGGCTGCTGTTATAGTATTTCTGTTTTATATTAGGATCGGTATGTTTTTCCCAGGCAGGTTTAACTTTAGTTACTGGTGATTTTCAAGACACATCTGCTGGAAAGTTGTTCCAAGCATCTACCACTCTTTCACTCAGTTTCTGTGACAGCAGTACAGTTCAGACAGTAAAAATGCTTTTTCTACCCCTTTAAAGGGGTTCTCCGGGAATTAAGAAAATGAAAATAATTAAATATTACTTTATTATAAATATATTTCCAAATACCTTTCATTAGGAGAAACAAAATGGCTGCCGTCCTATTAGTACACCAAAAACCTGTCCTAATTACACAGGAGGACAAGTTACTTCACAACACTGAGCTATAGAGGTGCTCCATCCTCCTCTCTGATCTACTTGTCAGGGATTATAATCCTGAATACAGTTTAATACGAGCTTCAGCTGAATCGCTGTAGGAATGGAGTTCATGAGGAGACATGAAGTACAGAGCGGATGGTGGAGATGTGAGTAATGAGCAGTAGCTCTTGTACGCAGTCTCTATTACCACAGTCTGTCCTGTCCGTCTTTTTTGTACGTCATGTCTCCTAATGAGCTCCTTTCCTTCAGAGATTTAGCTGAACATCTCATCAGCTGTATTCAGGATCATAATCCCTGACAAGTGGAGCAGAGAGAGGAGGATGAGGCAGATCTTTAGCTCTTTGTAAGTAATTTGTCCTTCTGTGTGACTAGGACAGGTTTTGTGTGTATGAATAGGACAGCGGCCATTTTATTTATCCTAATGATTGCTCCCTAGACAAAACAAACCAGTATAGCGAATGAAAGGTATTTGGGAATATATTTATAAGAAAGTAATATTTAGGTATTTTCATTTTCTTAATTCCCAGAGAACCCCTTTAAATATTACAAATTGTATTTTCGAAACTATTGAGCAAAGCTGTCTAAGAACACAAGGATGTAAGCCATTTTGCCCAAGGATTTTAATCGTCCTAATCTTTCTTGGAATATTACTTCATTCAAGTTATTGTGATGGCATAGCAATGCTAGAAAGTGTGCTTCTAGCTGTCTGCAGCTCTGTTTTGTAATGTCACCTATGAGGAAGTAACACTTTGTTTTTGCTTTATTGGTTTCATGTAAACAACATTGTCAGTAAAAGTTTTTATTGTACAGGCTTTCCTTTGTCCTTTTTCCAGTGATATTACTGCCAGCCACTATTGACACAGTGATCAATCTGCCAAATGGGTTACACAGGAATTTTGTATCCAGGTACTTGATCACCTCTCCTAGAGCAGCAAATAATAGACTATGCTAAAACATATGATCTAACCCCAAATTTGAAGACTTCAATTTATGATCTATGCCAAAGTCATTGAGTAGAAAAGAGAAATCCCAGTATGGCATGCCCTATATGTCCATGGCGGTTAAATGCTAAAAGAAGATAAGCTTCCACTAGCGTCCTCCTCCAGGCTGGGTTCGCATCACGTTATTGTTTTATGTTTAACTTATACAAAAATACTAGCAGAAGGACCCGGCTTCGCATGGGTATATTTCATTTAATGTTTGTGTGTGTCGTTAAAAGATATCGACAATATCCACTAGAACAGTGACCTCCACAGCAGCCCACCCCTTTAACAGTGACCTCCACAGCGGCCGCCCTTTTATTAGTGACCTCCACAGTACCCCATCTCCTTAACTGTGATTTCCACAACACCCCGTCCCCTTAACAATGGCTTCTACAGCAATCTGCCCCTTAACACTGACTTCCATAGTGGACAGTCCCCTAGGGTGGCCAGAGGTCCGGTCTTGGGCTGGACAGTCCGACTTTCAGACTCCGGCGCAGGGCCTGGACAGACACAGGGATGTTCTTTTGAACACCTAACTCTTAGCAGCACTATCCTGTCTAAGCGTGAGCTGCAGGGAGAAAGTCACTGTCCGTCCCACCTATGCAGCTGACAGAAGTTGATTTTTATCTTCATTTTTTCAATCCCCATCGGCTGCGGAGTCGGAGGGAGCGTGGCGTAGCTGGACCTGGGGGTGGTGTTTTTAAGTCCATCTTTTGAGGGTGGCCTAAATGGCCACCCAACCTGCCCCTGAACTGTGACCTCCACAGCACTCCGCTCCCCTAACAGTGTCATCCACAGCGCCCTGCCCCATTAAAGCTGACCTGCAGCAGTGAACAAAAATGGCGGGGTTGTTATGGAAACCTAGTGTAAAACTGTGTGTATGTGGAGTTTAAGGGCCTTCAAGCTTCTATTGGCTGATAAGGGACATGTGACCATGTGTATGGCAGTTGGGATATGAATAGAGAGACCTCCAGGCTTCTATTGGCTAATTTATTATTTTTTTGGGAATATCTCAGGAACGGTACATGCTAGAGAGCTGAGACTCGGTCTAAAACCTTCCCGGACACCTGATGAATCTGTGTGCCAAATTTCGTGATTGTAAATGCAACGGTGCGGATTCCTTTAGCGGACACACACACACACACACACACACCCTCAGCTTTATATATTAGATGAATATGTTAATCAGATGTCTCAGACAGACTCCATACATCGACATCCATTATCATAGTCAGCGTATACTTTTTTTTGCTGGACTCTGCAGTAGTGTACTACTCTTTTGCATCCTCTTTTTCCCAAACGTGTGTATGTATTAAACGTAGGGCAAAAATGTGATATGAGCCCAGCCTTAGCTGTTATCCATCCTCTATTCATCCATGTCAGCCAGTCCTCCTCTATTCTTCTTGAGGTTAACCACCGCAGTGAATCATTTGCTGCAAATGGATGTAGGCAGAACAATTTACATATTTCTTGTATTAGTTTAGTTTTTTCTCATTCAAGAAAATTTCATTTTCTCTTGGCTCTATTTATTTCGTCTTCTTCAATAGACCGTCATCTGGCAGAAGATCTGCTATTTATAAACTAGATTTTGTTTGTGAAATTTGCATGATGCGGAGCTGCAGGATAGCGGCTTTAATCTCATACTTGCTTATGAGAAAAGAGGTTTACGGTTTTCATTAGTT
Source organism: Bufo bufo (assembly GCF_905171765.1). Taxonomy (NCBI): domain Eukaryota; kingdom Metazoa; phylum Chordata; class Amphibia; order Anura; family Bufonidae; genus Bufo; species Bufo bufo. The sequence continues at coordinate 474,870,800 of NC_053392.1, read as the reverse complement.
CCTCCACTGCTTCTCTTCCAGTGCTCCTACTAATAGTGTTGCTTGTGCTCATCATTCAAGTCATGGTCTTATATAGAGATATATGTAAGCATGCATACATACAAATAAAAGTTGAGGTCATATTGTGGTTAACCTTAAGAACAATAGCATAGGCTTGTGTTGTGGCTTTGCTTCATGGAGTCTTTATGGAGCAGGGCTGAATTTTCCACATATTCCTGAATAAAGTTTCCATCTTTTCTTTACTTTATCTGTTTGGAGTTCAGATTTTTTATTTTTTTTATGCTGTTGATTGATGGTCAGTGTGTCAAGGCTTGCAACCACTGTATTTTTATATCTGTCTATAAAGCCTCATCTGGCTCATATGTACTTATCTTTATCGCTGCAGCAGCCATAGCTGCTGCTATGGGGCCCAGGACGCCCAGGCCTCACCTGCCAGTACAGACACAATGATAACTGTGAGTGTGCGTTCTCACAGGCAGCTGAGGCCCACCAGGCCATAATGGTTTTCTGTCATCCATTATGGCCTGGACCTCATTCCCCAGCCTAGTTGTAAGTAACTACTGAATGTGGGCACTAAGAGGGCATTCTACAGTGTGGGGGCACTAAGGGGACATAACGATCAAGTAGGGGCACAAAGGGTGAATAAGTACTGTATGGGGCACTAATGCGCCATAACTACTGAATGGGGGAACTAATTGGGCATAACTACTGTGTGGGGGCAGTAAGGGACCATAACTATCGAGTGGAGACACAAAGGAGGAATAACAAACATATAGGGACACTAAGAGGCCATAACTACTGTGTGGGAGCACTAAAGGGGCATAACTACTTTATGTGGACATACTACTACAGATGTTCAAGTCCATTACAGTAAAAACTAAAGGTTAAAGGAGTTGTCTGAAATCATTAAAAACTTTGGACTTGCTCTGAAATGCTATAAAATAAAATAAAAATAGGGTATGCTCCCCTTACTCTTCAGTGCCATGTTCTGTGCTGCCAGCTGCTTCTTGTTTACAAACTGCAGTGCTGCCAATCATAGTGATGTGCAGGCGTATGGCATGTGACCTCTGCAGCCAATCATCATCAGCGTTTGGCTGTTGAGGCTTCAGTGGTCGCATTCAGTTTAGCAGCACAAGCAGCGGCAGGAGGACTGGACCAGTGGAGCAGAGACTAGCGCTGGAGAAGAAAGCGAGTATACCCTTTTTATTTTATTTTACAGAATTCTGAGATTTTTAATTATCATGGACAGCTTTAAATAAAATAAACATTACATAACTGAAAATTACGGTAAGTAAACGTAGAATGTATGTATTTTATGAAAATTTTTATTAAACCTTTAGGCTAAATGCACACGATCAGGATTGCGTGCAGATTTTCCTCATGGAAAATCCGCATCGTAGGTCATGTACATTGTATTCTATGAGAATTTGAAATGCAGATTTTTTTCCGCGCGGATTTTGACCTGCGATGCGGATTTTAAAATCTGCAGCATGTCAATTTTATTTTTATTTTTCCTGACCAGATTTTCTTCATTCACTTAGGAAAATCCGCACCAAATCAGCATGCAAATCCGCACCTACGGATTTACCTGCGGATTTCAGTGCGGATTCTCCGCACATGAATCCTGAACGTGTACATGTACCCTAAGTGACCAAACAAATTGTTTTCATTTTTTTTAAAATCATTGCATTCTAATCGCTATAACGTACAAATTGTAGTTGTTAATGGCACCATTTTGGGGTCAACATATCATATTAACTGTTTGGGGGGGTGGTGAAAAAACAGCGATACCACCATCTAGTTTTTAAGTTATAAATGTAATTTTGTGGCATTCTTATTATTTTTTATTTGCATAAATGGCATAACGACGATAACAATGATGCCAAATACGGTACACTTTTTTTTTTACATTTTGGTACTTTATAAAAAACCCTTTAAAAAAATCATCCCAAGACCCATAACTTTTTTCTTCTTTTTCTTATTTTTTTTGGGGCAACTTGCCCTTTTCTTTGGTATCATTTGAGGGTTCATTAACACTTTTTGATTTCATTTTTTATTGTGGCGAGTAAGCAAAAACAGCATTCACCATGCGGGATACATTATATGATAATTCGGTAGTGCAGGTTATTACAGATACGGCGGTGCCAAATATGTGGAGATGATTTTGATGATTTTTTTTTTTTCCATTGAAAACCTTTTTCTTCAATGAAAAAAGTATCTTTTTTTAACTTGGATTTTTTTTAAATGAAACTTAAATAGTTTTAAAAAAGTTTTTTTTTTTTTTTTTACTAGTCTCACAAAATGACATTAATAGGTTATCTTTTGATTTGCTTTTACAATACATTGAATTGCTTATGCAACATGTTATTCCTTCAGTTCTGTACTGACATCTACCAGCAAGCCTCACCAGAGAGGCACAGTTTGCTAGGAATACACTGAAGGCAGGCCTGGGTCTTCAATAGATCCTAGACTGCCATGCCAAGACATCGACAATCCACAATCTCATTAGTTGGCTGCCAGTGGGGGCAAAAGGAGTCTGCTCCCTCTGTAACTGCTTAGATGCCACGGTCACTATTTACTGTGGCATCTAAGGGGTTAAATGGCCCGGATCTGTGCTTCTGATGGGGGCAGGCCTTCTGAGCAGAAGTCTAGCTTTCATGTGAGAGCTAAGCCTCCACTCTCTGCGTTAAAAAAGCAGCGGCTCAGCCTAAGACCCCTTAGTGACCGCTGTAAAAAGGCCTATTGGTGCTTACTAAAGGGTTAAAGAAACACCACAAAAGCATGCATTTTTCTTGGTGTTTGGTGAACATTATAAAAAAAAAAAAAAGCAGAATTATTTTTTTTTTTACTTTTTCAACTGTATTTATTTTAACCCCTTCAAGCGACAGTCTGTTTGGACCAAATGCCGGAGCCCCATTTTTCAAATCTGACATGTCAGTTTATGTGGTAATAATTTTGGAACACTTCTACTTATCCAAGCCATTCTGAGACTGTTTCTCGTGACACATCGTACTTCATGTTGGTGGTGAATTTGAGTTGATAAGTTTTACCTTTTATGCATAAAAAAATCCAAAATTAGCAGAAACCTTTGAAAAATTTGCTATTTTTACAATTTCAATTTCTTTCCTTTTAAGATGAATAGTGATACTTCATAAAATAGTTATTACTTTACATTCCCCATATGTCTACCTTTTATGTTGGCATCATTTTGTAAATGTCATTTAATTTTTTTAGGAAGTTAGAAGGCTTAGAAGTTGAGGAGAACATTTTCCCGAAAATTTCCAAAACCCACTTTTTTAAGGACCATTTTAGTTATGAAGTCACTTTGTGGGGCTTACATACTAGAAACCACCTATAAATGATCATATTTTAGAAACTACACCCCTCAAGTTATTCAAAACTGATTTTTACAAACTTTATTAACCCTTTAGGTGTTCCACAAGAATTAAAGCAAAATGGAGGGGAAATTTTTAAATGTAATTTTTTGGGGCAGATTATCCATTTAAATCCAATTTTCCTGGAACACATTAAGGGTTAACAGCCAAAGAAACCTCAATATTTATTACCCTGATTCATACAGTTGTAAACTGCTGTATGGGCACATGGCAGGGCTCAGAAGGAAAGGAGCGCCATATTGTTAACTGAGGGCAGATTTTGCTGGAATGGTTTTCAGGTGCCATGTCGCATTTGAAGAGACCCTGAGGTACCCCTAGAAAGAAAACCCCAAAAAGTGTCCCCATTTTGGAAACTACCCCCCTCAAGGAATAAATTTAGTGGTGAAGTGAATGCTTTGACCCAACAAGAATTTCATAGAATTTAGAAACGGATAGCTGTGAGAATGAAAAATTAACTTTTATTTCCAACAAAAAGTTGCTTTAGCCCAAATTTTTCATTTTCACAAGGGGTAACATGCAAATGACTAGGGGCACTGGGGGTCATTATATCAATGGGGGCACAGTGGCAGTCATGCCTGGTTTCAGGCTGTGATCTCCAGTGTGGAGATCAGTCTGAAATCGGCATTTTTTACACTAAAGCGCTCCGATTGGTTAGTCTGCAAAGACTAACCAATCGGAGTGCTTGCCGGCAAGGGACCACTCTGATTGTTACCTTGTCGGCTTCCCCAGTGTCCACCCCCAACTTGTTACCACCCCTCTGGACCCTTACTGAAGGCTAATACCAATTAATTCATAACTTCTAGTAGAAATAATAAAGGAATAGCACAACATGGAGCCATAAGAATAGATGCGCCAGAATTGCTATTACATGGGGAATGTATGGAACTATTAAAACAGGCATGTCAGGAGAGGTGAAAGGTCCTCTTTAAGGAGTACAGTTAGAAACCATCAAGTATAAAGAGAAATTGGTTTCCTCAGCTCCACAAGAAATGGATACCTTATTACAGAGTAAACAATTATTCCTAGTCCTCTGGTAAAAAAAAAATAGCAGACGAGGGGATCTGAATACAGAGAACCTTCAGCTGTAGATTATAAATATTGGAAATATTGGCGTTTTATTATTAGTATTTATTTGAAAGCTCCTTTAATTCCATGGCACTGTACATCAAGAGGGTTTACACATACATGATATAAAACACAAATGCAATGAACATAAAACTATTAACAGGCTGGTACAGAGAGGGAGAGAACTAGGGATGAGCGAATCGACGTCGGATGAAACAGTATTAGAATGTATTTGTACTGTAAAAAAAAACATTTCCCGAACTCTGGTTTGGTTCCAAGTGGTACCTTTGCGAAGCAATAACTTTGGCTCATCGGAGCCAATACATTCTAATACTGTACGGAGCTCCTACTCCATGCAGTATTAGAATAAAGAGAGGACCCTACAAGAGTATCTAAAGAGGCACATACATTTTCAAATGAAGTCAGTAGGCGATGTAAGCTAAAATGGGTCTTACTGGTATCGTAAAAATATTTCTGCTGATAGTATGCAAATCGTGCACCTGTAGAGCTGGTTGACCTGGGTAGGAGGCTCTCTTATAACAGCATAGATGCACTACTTTAAACCCTAGAAAAAAGAGAAGCAACCATCTGAGTGAAGTTGAGGAAAGAGTGAGCAAGTAAAGGGGCCAGTCTGAGATGCGTGTAGGTTGAGCTACCAGAGGGAGAGTCGAAAAGCAGTTCCCTGTCAATAAGGTTTTGTGGAGCCAGGGGGTAGCTGTTGAAGGGGTAAAGGGACTTCCAGTTTTACCCAGAGCTTATTATCGCTATGATGAAACCAATCCACCACACCGATAGCTGCCGCAGTAACAAAGTAAAAGAGACAGTCTAGGAGAGTAAGTCCTTCTTTCTGTTTCTTTTTACGGTTCTTCAGTAATTCTAGGAGATCAAGAAGCCCATATGAAAGGGGAAAACAGTTTAATGTTTTTTATTTAAAAAAATAAATAAATATGGGCAAAAGGACCGGGACAGTCTGAAACAAATAATTTTTAAGATGCTTACTTTTCCCAACTAAGGCCTCATGCACACGACCGTTGTGTGCATCCGTGTCGCCGTTGTTCCGTTTTCCGTGATTTTCTGCGATTGACTACTGGTAAGTGAAAGGTCTGTGCTATAAGCAATGCGCCGCACAGACCTTTCACTTACCAGTAGGAGGAGCGCCCGGCCGGCCACAGACAGCGCAGGTAAGTATAATGCTTCTAAAATTGCTAAGTAACCATGGCAGCCAGGACTGCAGTAGCGTCCTGGTTGCCATGGTTACCGATCGGAGTCCCAGCGATTAAACTGGGACTCCGATCGGAACTCTCCGCTGCCACCAATGATGGGCATCTACACCTGGTGCCGGCCCAGACTTAAAGGCCATACAGAAGTCAGTGCATGCTTGCTGAGATATATGTACATATACAATTAGAAATAGCAACAGCATAAGCTTATAAATAGGTAAAATATACATATATTTTTTTTTGTGAAGATTTTAAATGTCCAGGTCAGACGTGCGCGGTGTGTAGATAGTGAGACATGGAGATATTTAAGAAGATATGATGTTGAGTCAATATTTGTTTTTGACTGTATTGTCTAAGGGAACAGCTTTTGCTCATGTTAGGTTTTTTTCGTGTTATATTGCAAATGGAGGTATCAAACAATATATATATACATTTATATGCAGGATAAATGCAGACATTTATCCTGCGCTGGTTGCAAACCGCTATTAAACTAACCAAGTTGGGGGGGGGGGGGAATTTTAATTGTGAGGGGGGGAGAGGGGGGGGCCGCACTGGCCACCAATGAATGTAATACAGGGGAGGGAGGGGGGTGTGCCCCCTCCTGCCTGGCAGCACCTGATCTCTTACAGGGGGCTATGATACGCACAATTAACCCCTCAGGTGCCGGATCACAGCCCCCTGTAAGAGATCGGGTGCTGCCAGGCAGCAGGGGGCAGTCATGTACAAAGTTCTTAGTATATTCTAACTTGAAGCGTCCCCATCACTATGGGAACGCCTCTGTTAGAATATACTGTCGGATATGAGTTTTCACGATATAACTCAAATCCGATGGTATATTTTAACATAGAGGCGTTCCCATGGTGATGGGGACGCTTCAAGTTAAAATATACCATCGGATTGGAGAAAACTCCGATCCGATGGTATAATAGGGACTCCTGACTTTACATTGAAAGTCAATTGGGGACGGATCAGTTTGCAATTGCACCATACTGTGTCAACGTCAAACGGATCCGTCCCCATTGACTTGCATTGTAAGTCAGGACGGATCCGTTTGGCTCCGCACGGCCAGGCGGACACCAAAACGTCTTTTTCCTTCATGTCCCTGGATCCTCCAAAAATCAAGGAAGACCCACGGAAGAAGAAACGGACACGGATCACGGACCTACGGACCCCGTTTTTGCGGACCGCAGAAAAAAAAAAAAAAACTGTTGTGTGCATGAGGCCTAAGAGAAATATTTCCTTTCCTATTTGGTTAGATCCACTTTGATAATATGTAATAAAGGCAAAGAGTTCAGCCAAAAAAACATAAACTGGATCTGCTGGTATTTCCACTCCTAGTAAATTATAGGCCCAGATTTACAGATGTAAGCTTAGATAGGATATTGAGACCTGCACCATATATATCACAGTAGCTCAGGTTGGATGGTAAATCTGGTGCAGGTATACCTTTCTCTGACTCTATACCAGTGCTTCTCAATTATTTTCTGTCATGCCCCCCCTAGGAAGAAGAAAACATTTCGCGCCCCCCGCGCGACTGTAAATAGTATCATTTGTCTATAAATTGTTATAAGTACACCTCTGCATAACACTGTATCCTTATTAACGTATAAGAGAATAAAAAAAGAAAGAAATGTGGATCGGACTCACACTTATGGGGGGATCTGTGGATGAGGGACACTTATGGGGGGATCTGTGGATGACGGACACTTATGGGGGGGATCTGTGGCTGGCACTGTTATATATGTGCACACAGACCCCCCACCCCATAACAGTGCCATCCACAGTACCCCCCCCAGCCCATAACAGTGCCATCCACAGACCCCCACCCCTTAACTGTGCCATCCACAGATTCCGTGTGCCCGCCGCTGCCGTTTAAAGTTATTAAACATGCCCCCCTCACTCCTAATAGTACCGTATATCCGAATTTCTTCTGTATAATGCCGGCAGGCGGCGCATTCATAAAGCAGGCGGCGCAGGCACGTGACATCACTGAGGGACGCGCCGGCCGCCCGGCCTGCCTGCCGGCATTATACAGAAGGAATTCGGATATACGGTACTATTAGGAGTGAGGGGGGCATGTTTAATAACCTTTTATTCAGTAATACATTTTATATTAGTATACCGGAGGGAGCGGTGGGGCGGGGCTATAGTACAGTGACCGCACCGCCCCACCGCTATTGCCGGCCCCCAGCTCCTCCTCCCAGTCCCTCCCCCGGCCCCCGCTCCGTACATCGCGTCCAGCGCCTGCGCCGGCCTCTGATCAGACGGGAGATGAGCGCTTCCACAATGGAAGCGCTCATCTCCCTGCCACATATTACACTGCGAGCTGTCAGCCGCCCGGCGCCCCTGTTGCTATGGCGCCCTGTGCAGCCGCACAGCCCGCACACCCCAAAGGCCGGCCCTGAACGAGCCCCCCCTTTACGGAGCTCCACTCTCTTCTGTTAAGGCCTACACCATTACCTAGCACGGCTGCAATGCAATGGACTGTGCAGTGCTCTGTAAGCTGCAAGGAGGCTATGGCGCACACTTCCTTAAACAGCTGATCGGCGCGGGTGTCTGTTGTCGGATGCCTGTCAAGCTGATGTAGATGACCTATCTTGAGGAAAGGTCAATAAAATCAGAATCTTGGAAGGTTTATATATTTATTCCCTGGTTTTCTATGCGTATTAATGCTTATTAGCTTATGTTTCATGAACAGATATACTGTACGTATTTAGCTGATGAAGCAGAATATGAACAAAATAACGGTTCACATTCGTTGTATTTTTAACATTCTCAAAAATGGTATTGTTTTTACAAACTCCTGAGGATATTTTGATTTGTTGCTAAGTAGTTTACAGAATAAAGCGGCAGTAGGGCATTATTCAGTGTAAATCCGGTGCCATGGGATATATTGTATTTGATGTTAGCTGGCTTCAGAGTACTAGCTTTATGTGCTACATTAACATGCTATACACAATCTTAATTAGCTTCCAGTTAACCTAGAGACCTATGATACGATCAGCAGACTTAAACAACCTTCTGGTTATTCTTTAATATAGTAAATGTAACAAAATGGAAACAAACTATTTTAATTTACCGGAAAGTTACTTTTTTTTTTACATCGCCGGATATGTCAAAGGATGTTAATTGGTAGGGGTCTGTGCCCTGTGACCCAAAATCTGTAGGTGGAAAACCCTATTGCAGTAGGAATGTAATTAGCTGTATTGTTGCTGTCAAAGCGGAGATTCAATGCAAATATTTTTAAAGGCTTCTTTATTTATAAAAAAATAAATAAAAAGGCAGAGACCATATTAGATTAAGTATATACTCATTATCCCCCAAAACCTCCTCCATTCTAGTTCTGCCTCTCCATCCTCCCTTCTGTGCTTGGTTGTCCTGGCTGCAGCAGTGACATGCCTGTATACAACATATGACTGTTGCAGCCAAGCACTGGTCTCAGTGGTCTTATGCTGTATATCGCTTTTGCTATTGATTGGCTGCAGTGATCAAATGCGGTATATGGCTTTGTTCTAGCTGTCATGGATGGAGCAGAGTTGGGATGGAGTACATATTTAAAAAAATTATTCTAATTGTGTTTTTAAAGGGGTTGTCCAAGCTATTTTTATTGATGACCTATCCTGAGGATAAGTCATTAATATCAGATCAGCGGGGGTCTGACACCAGACACCCCGCTGATCTGCTGGTTGTAGAGAAGGCCCGCACCGTGCCAGCACAGCCTTCTTTTCATTGTTTACCTGCTCACCGTCACAACAGTAGTGGTGAGCAAGGGTAACTACAAAAAGCCAGCTCATTCATTTCAATGCAGCGGCTCGTTCCTATTCAAGTTTATAGGAATGAGTCGTCCCATAGGAGTGAATGGGATGGCTTCTTGTAGTCGGCAGGGGAGGTGTCTACCACAGCTCTGTCAAGGAGCAAGGTTAACGTCCTGCACGCTTCCATAGTGTTTGATTAAAACCAACCTTTATTTGTAATAGCAAAACATCTTACACTTTTCAAACCTGTGGTTCTTCATCATAACATAGATGCTATGACTAAGCTCCGTCCTTAGGTTTGAAACTCATAAGGCCCCTTTCACACGGGCGTTGCGGGAAAATGTGCGGGTGCGTTGCGGGAGCACCCGCGATTTTTCCACGCGAGTGCAAAACATTGTAATGCGTTTTGCACGCGCGTGAGAAAAATCGCGCATGTTTGGTACCCAAACCCGAACTTCTTCACAGAAGTTCGGGCTTGGGATCAATGTTCTGTAGATTGTATTATTTTCCCTTATAACATGGTTATAAGGGAAAATAATAGCATTCTGAATACAGAATGCATAGTAAAACAGCGCTGGAGGGGTTAAAAAAAAATAAAAAAATGTTTAACTCACCTTAGTCCTCTTGATAGCGCAGCCGGCATCTGCTTCTGTATTCTTTCTTTAGGACCTGGATAAAGGACCTTTGATGACGTCACTCCGGTCATCACATGGTACGTCACATGATCTTTTACCATGGTGAATCACCATGGTAAAAGATCATGTGACGTACCATGTGATGACCGGAGTGACGTCATCAAAGGTCCTGTAACTGTATTTAATGCTCACCATAGGTCCTTCAACAAAGGAGACAGAAGGAGATGTCGGGCTACGAGATCAAGTGGACTAAGGTGAGTTAAATTATTTTTTATTTTTTTTTAACCCCTCCAGCGCTGTTTTACTATGCATTCTGTATTCAGAATGCTATTATTTTCCCTTATAACCATGTTATAAGGGAAAATAATAATGATCTGGTCTCCATCCCGATCGTCTCCTAGCAACAGTGCGTGAAAATCGCACCGCATCCGCACTTGCTTGCGGATGCTTGCGATTTTCACGCAACCCCATTCACTTCTATGGTGCCTGCTTTGCGTGAAAAACGCACAAAGAGGAGCAAGCTGCGATTTTCACGCAACGCACAAGTGATGCGTGAAAATCACCGCTCGTGTGCACAGCCCCATAGAAATGAATGGGTCAGTATTCAGTGCGGGTGCAATGCGTTCACTTCCCGCACTGAATACCTTTATCGTCGAAAGCTGTACCGAAGGAAATTGCGGAACAGAGTGTCTACTCCCGCGATCTTTGGAACGCCCGCGGAATTTGAACCAGCTTGCTGTAAGGAGCGATCAAATAAGCCGGCAGACATTTAAAGCTCCACTTAAGCAACAGGGAGACAGCAGATACCAGACGGTAAGCTAAATATCGATTTTAAAGTTTACCTCGACTTTAAAAGGAAATGCCATAAGAGACTTTTTATCCCAACATTATCAGGATTCCTGTGGACATTTTATGAATATATTGCACTCCCAAGGAAATATACCTACAATATTTAAAGTGACATCCATTTTCCCAATCTGGGATAGAGCCACAGAGGAAATACCTCCCCCTTCATAATAACAGCACATATAACACCTGGACAATACAGAAGTATTTGGTGTGATATATATCATCGAAGACTATTGAATTTATTGTCTATATTATCGAATATTTTATCATTGAATACAATATCGAATATATTATCGATTTATATTTACTATATTGTATGTGATTGTATTTTATGTATGTTATTGTCTCAGCACACTATTTTTATTACTTGAATTTTATGGGGATGTAATAATAAATATTTTCTGCATATGTCAATTTGGTTGCCAAGTGTATGAGTGCCTGCCCATTTCTCCATTGTTACATTTACTTTTCAACAGAGGGTGGGGTGATTCCCTCTATATGAGCTTGTAGCACCATACCGTAACTACTAACGAGTGAGCCACCACAACCTACTACTATGTCAGATAGGTGCAGGTCCTACCTCTGGGACCTGCTCCTATCTCTAGAAGGGGGCCCCCAAAGTGAGAGCAGCTGTGCATTCGCAGCCACCCTCTGTTTACTGCTTTGAGGGTCCTGAAAATAGCCAAGCGCTGTCTCATAGAGGTGAATGGAGAGGTGGCTTTGCTTGCCCTTAATAGGCCAGTTTCACATTTGCGGTAGACAAATCTGGCAGGCTGTTACAGCCGGGATCAGCCTGCCAGATCTGTGAATACTAGGCGCTCCCGAGTGCTGCCGAGATACTGTCCAGCACCATTCCTTATAATGGGGACTGGTGTAGATTCAACTGCTCCTCCACATATTTGAATGGGGTCAGATGGTATCTCGGTAATGCCCGGTATTCACAAATCTGGCTGGCTGTACCCAGCCGGAACAGCCTGCTGCATCTGTTTACCGAAAATGTGAAACAGGCCTTACTCTCCATTCAACTATATGGGACTTCTGAAAATAGCGGAGTGTGCTCGAGTGTTTTCAGAAGTCCCATGGCAGTGAATGGAGAGCAAGCTGTGCATGTGTGTAGTTCACCCTTCACTTTGAGGACCTCATTCTGGAGATAGATGCAGGTCCCAGATGTGGGGCCCACACGTATCTGATATTGATGGTGTGGTGGGACTATTCCTAGTGATATGACATTAATGTCCCAGATGGGAAAACCCTTTTTAGGTATCTTGTAGAAAGCAGTGACCTGTTCACTGATAACATAAAGGAGACAAATGGAGGGAAAAGGTAAACCGAAACTGTTGTGGAGCAGCTACTTTCACACTAGCGTTCGGAGCGGATCCGTCTGATGTTTCATCAGACGGATCCGCTCCGATAATGCAGACGTTCGCATCCGTTCAGAACGGATGCGTCTGCATTAAAACTTAGAAAATTTTCTAAGTGTGAAAGTAGCCTGAACGGATCCGTTCAGACTTTACATTGTAAGTCAATGGGGAACGGATCCGCTTGAAGATTGAGCCATATGGTGTCATCTTCAAGCGGATCCGCCCCCATTGACTTAGGCTACTTTCACACTAGCGTTCGGGTGTCCGCTCGTGCGCACCGTTTGAAGGGGCTCACGAGCGGCCCCGAACGCATCTGTCTGGCCCCAATGCATTCTCAGTGGAGGCGGATCCACTGAGAATGCATCAGTCTGCCAGCGCTCAGCCTCCGCTCCGCTCAGTGAGCGGACACCTGAACGCTGCTTGCAGCGTTCGGGTGTCCGCCTGGCCGTGCGGAGGCGAGCGGATCCGTCCAGACTTATAATGTAAGTCAATGGGGACGGATCCGCTTGAAGATGACACAATATGGCTCAATCTTCAAGCGGATCCGTTCCCCATTGACTTTCAATGTAAAGTCTGAACGGATCCGCTCAGGCTACTTTCAGACTTAGAAAATTTTCTAAGTAATAATGCAGACGGATCCGTTCTGAACGGATGCAAACGTCTGCATTATCGGAGCGGATCCGTCTGATGAAACATCAGACGGATCCGCTCCGAACGCTAGTGTGAAAGTAGCCTAACATTGTAAGTCTGGACGGATCCGCACGGCCAGGCGGACACCCGAACGCTGCAAGCAGCGTTCAGGTGTCCGCTCACTGAGCGGAGCGGAGGCTGAGCGCTGGCAGGCGGATGCGTTCTCAGTGGATCCGCCTCCACTGAGAATGCATTGGGGCCAGACGGATGCGTTCGGGACCGCTCGTGAGCCCCTTCAAACGGAGCTCACGAGCGGACACCCGAACGCTAGTGTGAAAGGAGCCTTATATTGGAAGATTTCTGTTGAAGTTGGTGCAGGTCATAAAATGCCCCTTTTAGGATGGTAATCACTGTGTCAGGATGTCGGAGGATTAGCTTTGTGACTCCACAACTTCTAGAGAGTAACAAGCTAGTTTCATCATTATTGTTATTAACAAGTTATTTTTGGCTTGTGGCAACCGTAGGTGTAGCGTTTCTCCAGAACACTGGATTCTTTGTGTCCATCAAATGTTATTAGTGTAAGGAACTAAAACCTTGTGAGGAGCCAGAGAGACAGTGTTCTTCACACTTTTCTGCTTATGACTGGCATATTTTGACCTTTAAGCCTTCGTCAGAGGAAGTCTTCTGTGGGGACCAGTAAGCTGGATGTGCATACTGTGTTCCTGCAACTGTTAGCACAGAGATCTTGTGATATTTTGCTTCAATGTCTTTCTCATTTAACCCATTCACTGTCAAGGATGTATGTCATGGGTCTTGACTTTAAATGAAGGGATTACGCGGCTCATGCTCATGAACTGCCTTCAGTGGCATTGTTTATTATGTTCCAAAAAGTGTAAAGGAACTGCAGCACTGCCTGGTCTTCCGTTTATTCATCAAATGTGCGATATTTCGACCCAAACGGTCTTTCTCATTACTTGAAGACCAGGGAGTGCTGCGGTTCCTTTTACACTTTTTGGAATTTGTGGGGGTACTTCAGATTGGTACCCATCACCGTTGGCACCATCACTATATGGAATACAAAAGCTAACCTGTAAGTGGTGCTACAATTTACTCCTATGTATCCATAGTTTATCATGGCTCATTGACTTCTCAGACAATGCCTTAAGAGTAATCGACAGTTTCTCTTGCACCCAGCCATCATTTGCATTGTGGTTTTTGGATCTTTTAACATCAAGCTTGCCCAGTGGGAGCACACATAACTATTCCTATTACCTTTTCTCAGGAGGGACTGGTTGTCATTGAAGAACTGTGGGTATACGGAGACTTATTTACAGACAGTGCTACATGGGATAAAGTATGTGAATATTGTCCTTCAAACCAGAGAGACTCCTCCGAAAGGGAAGAGGGACCCATCTTTAGACACTTATACTAGGGTTCTTGCCCCTCGTCAGTACAGAACAGGGTACTGGTTGGCTAGATGAGATGCCTTAGATGAAGCTCTGGGGGTACTGGTTCACAGTGAAGTGAGCCAATAGGGCCCCCTCCATCTAAAACATCTGAACCAGCCAATCAGTACTATGCTGTCTACTGATGACGGGTAAGTACCCAAAAAGAGGTGTTTAAAGAGGGCCCCCTCTTCCTTTGGAGAGGCTTCTAGTTTGTTTATTACTTATACAAAGCCTCCTGTCTAGTATGAGATGAAGATAAAGGTGCATCTACACATCAGGATACATTTACAGGGATTGTGTCAGAGCTTTTATAAAATAATGTCTCTAAATGTAACCTTCGTATTGAGCTGTGTTGATAAGACCTCCGAAATAAGTGTGGACGACCTTATAGAAGAGAAAGCCTTGCGAGCAAATTCCAACTACGTCTCCAGTGTACACAGAATTCATTTCATAGCAAAGCTTTAAAAATGTAAAAGCAGTAGAGAGAGGTATTACTTTATAATTGGGATCTATCTGCGGCCAACTTGCCAAGGGAGCTAATGCAAAGGAGTATTTTGATGGAAAGAAATCACCTTCAGTATTTTAGGCTGCACAGAACGGGGAGAATATTGATTTACTAGGCCATGGCGGTGTAGGCTGCTGTACGGGCTATTCATAGATCTTTAATATGGTGTTCAAACAGAGAAGTACAGACATCGGTTTAGTGAGGATATGACTCAAGAAGATACACATTTTGTCTTTTATTGAAAGTATAAGAAACTAAAAAGAGCAGTGTATGGTTGTGTTTGTGGGAGCTCCATAGGTAATCCTCCATATTTCTACCATTGTATAGCAGTACAGACAAAATCACTGTATGATGGCACCAGATTGTGGCCAATCTCCCAGTCTGTTGTATCTACCACCTTAGCATATATCTGGATTCTGGTAATGCATCATTAAAGTTTTCTTGAATCTTTACAAACTGAAAATGGGTGCACAACCCCAAGTAATAGAAAAAAAAACAAATTGGTGCTACACTACCATACCCAATATACCGGTAAGTTAATGAACACACAAGAATAGATGGTAGGCAATAAATCGGGTGGACACCAATTATATATACAAATAATAAACTGGCTTTATTTAAAGATCAAGCACACTGCATACACAGATTTATATGAAAATAAATCAATATTTTCTTAAATTTAGGTTAAAATTTAATAATATGATATCGACAGATCAGGAGGAGCCACAACATAGGTCACATAAACAGTAATGTAAGCAAGTAACAGCAGTGAATAGAAGTATAAACCAAAGTATGGCACTGCAAATAATACATAGTATACAGACCAAGAAATGTGATCCTCCAAAAAAAACATCAACACGTGTTTCGACGTCCGCTTCCTCAGGGGAGTCCAAGCAGATTTTTCTGCCTCGAAATTAGGTGCATTTTTTTATGTGTATTTTTCTGCTTCCCATTAATTACAATGGGAAAATCAGTGCTGATTCTGCCCCAAGATGGGGCATGCTGCTTCTTTTTTACACGCTGCTTTTTTACATGTGTAAAAAAGAAGTGACTGCTGACTCCCTCTGAAAGAAATGAGAGGCAGTTTACAGGCGTATTATGCATCAAAATATGTGCAAAAAACAGATGTGTGAGCTGACCCTTAAGCCTGGCATAGATTGACTGTCTCAGGCTTTAGGGCAGAGTTAGAGGAGTTCCTGCCCTGCTGGCTCCATTCTGCTAATAGCCTGTACCTATATGGTAAGCAGGCTGGAGTGAGTACAGGGCAGGAGCTCACACATGACAAAGCTCCCCTGTCTGTGCCTGCTGTGCTAAAGCCTGACAAAGCCAATCTGTGCCAGGCTTTAGGAGAGAAGCGATGGTACAGGCAGGAGCAGCGATACCCCAGCCTGTGCAGCACTACGTGTACGGATTCTAAAGAGCAATAAGGACCTGAACTTGAAGTGCTTATTTTGCTGGGAAAATGTAAAAAAAAAATGAAGCATATTTATATAAAATTTTAGTATATTAGAAAAAAATAATGTTATGGCATTTACAATAGGTTTTTGAATAAAGTACGGTATATAGAAGGTTTAGGTACACTTTAACAGCTTTACTAAGACTAATATACAGCATGTACTAAGCGATGCTTGGAAATTTCATTGTCACCTTAATTGCCATTTCTTTATTCAAAGTGTCAGTATATTAGGGCAGGTTGAAGAATGACTTTTCTCATTAACTTCCTGTCTAATGTTGTTCTCCCTGAATTAAAGGGAATCTGTCACCACCTGTGACCCCATCAGACTGTGAGGTAATGCATAGTGTGACAGACACGGATTCTAAATATATATTTCTTTTACAGCCGTTGTGCGGCCGTTCCGTGCATTGGGGACCGCAATTGCACGGGCAACATCCGTGCAGCGGGCCGGACCCATTCAAATTGAATGGGTCCGTGGTCTGTCCGCACCGCCAAAAAATATGACGTCATATTTATTTGCGGTGCGGAACAACGGAAAGAAACACCACGGAAGCACTCCGTAGTGCTTCCGGTGTTCTGCTCCGTGACTCCGTTCCGCATCTCCGGAATTGCATACCCATTCAAGTAAATGGGTCCGCATCCGTGATGCGCGGTGCACACGGCCGGCCGCCGTGGATTGCCGACCCGCCGTTTGCGGGCCGCAATACGGCCACGGCCGCCCAACGGCCGTGTGCATGAGGCCTTAGTCTAACTTGCTTGCATTTCCCTGCAATTTGCTTGAAAAGGTTCTGAGTTCTGCACTCACGAGTAAACCATGCCTTCTTCCTGCACTCTGGATATTCATGGTCAGCAGCTTAATGAGGAATGTAAGCTGTGTATATGAGCAGATAGGCCGGCCTCAGTACTGCATATTTATAGAACAGGACTGCTGAGCATTAGGAGGACTCGGGGAGAATAATTACAGAATCACAGAGCGGTGTTAGGGGATGCTAAACACTTTTTACTGCCAGCCTCATACATTTCAGACTTGCTTAATGAGGAATAACACTATTTCTGGCCTTTATATAATTTGTATCAGTCATTTTTTTAGCAGTGCAATGTTTAGATCTATTTCTTTCTCAGCTGGTGGTTGGAGACCAGCTAGGATACTGTCTGCCCAGGGGCAAATTGGGAACTTAAAGTGCCCCTGGAAAAAACTAAGTGACCCCCGCATGGAGCCACCCCTAACAATGGTCTTTCAGCACTACTAAACATACTGGAGATTACAGTACAACGTAGCTTTTACATCCAGTGATGTCTCCTCTGAATGTACCTGTTCTCTTTCCTCATTTGGCTAAGGCCTTCATGACTGCTTCTTTCAGCCATGTCTCTGCTAAGTTTTCCAAAAAGACGTTTTTGAATACTCACTTTCCATCATCTTCCCCACCTTCTCAAGACAAACACCCTATCCTGGTGCCCCTACAGTATCATCCTGCTGCCACCCACAGTATGGTGCCCACTTTGCTCCCCAATGCACCTAAATATTATTCTGCCGAAATAATAGTGCCATACATATAGTCTCCTTGAAAATACTAGTATGATACAAAATGAATTGTGCCAGACCGAGTGCACTCAATAGTTATAGGTCTAATGGCCTATGAGGGTAAACAGTGGGGCTCCTGTGCCCCGCTGCAGTGTTCTATTGTATCACCATCCCGAGGATGGTGATACAGGAGGGCACCTGCAACTGCCGACCAGTACATAAGGACCTGACGCTCCTGCCATTATTAAAGCTGGTAGCGTCAGCTGGCTATGTACCTCTGGACAGCTCACTGGGTATTTGCCCACTGGGAAGTTTCCCAGTAGGTCCCATGGCCAGTCTGCCCATACGCGGGACATGGAAAACATGGGAACCTGCTTGCTAACTCTTTGTAGCTCATCCTCACAAGCAGCAGCAGAAATGGAGGACATTATACAGCATGGGCATCAAAAAAATCACAAAAGGGAGCTTACAATTTTCTTTAATGCCATTTTTTTGGGGGGCATTTGTAAATGACCCCCAAAGTGTTATTGCTGTTAATGTTACATTAAAGGGATTATGTTATCTTTATGGTACTTAGTATAGAAAATATCTCGCAACTGGAGTATATTGGTAACCAAGTACATTACAATAGTGTTTTTTTTATACTAAATAATTTTGAATTTAAAGGGTGTTATCCTCTGACTATTGTAAAAAATGAAAATCGGAGATCATATAGTACATGACAATCTCTTTCTAACAAAGCTAGAACCAGCCCTGTACCTCACATGGTCCAGAGATCTCCCCATTCATTGATCTGCTGAATTTATATCAAGCCGACAGCTCAGGGGGCGTGTCTTTTCTGCTGCAGCTAAGGGGGCGTGTCTCAGCTCTCCCTATCACAGCTCAGGAGGCAGTTGAAGGATGAAACTGAGCATGTGCGGCCTTCTCAGTGAGCAGGTCAAAGAAATTAGAAAAAAAAATAACAGCAGGTGGCGCTATACAGATACATTTTATATGCAATTACAAAAGTATTCATATCCAAATGCTGGTTTGAAAACTGTTGAATATTTTTCATGGGACAACCCCTTTAATGTTGCCCTAACCCACTTCATGAAAAAAAAGAAACCTAGTGTGCAATTTACAAAGTAAGGGTCCATTCAGACGTCCGTAGTGCATTGCGGATCCCCAATAAACCCGGCCAGCACCCCCATAGAACTGCTTATTCTTGTCCGCAATTGCGGACAAGAATAGGACATGTTCTATTTTTTTCCGGAGCCACGCTCTGGAAATGCGGATGCAGATGCAGAGAGCACATAGTGGCAAAGTATGTCGCTATGTGAACATTTTATTGCGGTTTGTGGGCACTATGTGCAAAAATCAGCTTTTTGTCAGCACTATGTGTGTACAGTGGTCTCTCAAGTTACAATATTAATTGGTCCCAGACAACCGTTGTAAGTTGAAACCATTGTAACTTGCGTCCATAACTCTATGGAAAACCAGTAAGGCTCCATTCACACGTCCGCAAAATGGGTCCGCATCCTTACCGCAATTTTGCGGAAAGTCTGCGGACCCATTCATTCTCTATGGGGACGGAATGGATGCGGACAGCACACAGTGTGCTGTCTGCAGCCGCAATTGCGGAGCGCCCCCCCGATTTTGGGTACGCAGCTCCGCAAAAAGATAGAGCATGTCCTATTCTTGTCCGCAGCTTGCGGACAAGAATAGGCATTTCAATGGGGGTGACGGGCTGGTGTGTTGCGGACCCGCAATTTGCGGGTCCGCAACACATCACGGACGTGTGAATAGAGCCTAATTGGTTCCAAAATCCAAAAATGTCATCCCAAGGTAAGAAGTAAAGTTTTAAGAAAAATAAGCCGATAACGAAGACATATAAGCAAGTCCTTACATAAAACAAACAGGAATTTATTCTGGAAGCTTTAAGTCCCTTTCTGTGGTGAGGGCAGGAGGTTCTTCATGGTCTTGCATAGTACATACATGTACCAGAAAATAAAATGAAGCCACAGCTCATCCTGGCACACACAGGGGGCAGTACAGAACACGTAGTACCAAAGAGGAGCTACTAGACAACCACCACAGGTGTTTTACCAGTGAAATGGCCATGTTGATTGGTTGGATTGAGTTTGCTGGATCACTGTACTGAACACTGCAGGACACAGTTTGCATTGTAATATATACTGTCTATCTATGAAATGTGTAGAGGAAACCCATGTACACAGAAGCACAGCCAACGTACACGTGTACACCTATAGGCATACATAACTCGGACATTATTAGTGCTCCTTAGAAAAATAACCCAATCCTTTATCAGGTTAATGGGCTGCAAAACATTGATGAATTGCTACCTTTATCTTCTCACGCTTCACATACTAAATTAGTTTGGGACTGCAATTGATTGCGTCTCTAGAGTGTCTTTTATTTTTAACAGGCAGTAACATAGAAATAGAAAAAAATAGTGTAAAACCGTTTTCTGTAGGGTGGTCGTAAAAGAGTCATCCCATTTCTGCTGTGAAATGTAAATTCCTTCTATGCTGTTCCTGGAGGTTTCTCTCTTGCTTGTAAATGTTCTCTTCTGTCTTCAGCTTGCTGCTATTTTAGGCTCGTTCCGTTTAGCTTTAGAAGAGCTTCAATCGGCTTAATTACTTGTTTTGCTTATTATATACATATTTGTGTTTATTGGTCTTCACTTTTGTACATATAGTATGTATTAGGTTTGTGTGTACATAATCAAGTCTTTCAGAACTGTCAGCCATAATCAACCTGAGAAGATAATATGTTCCTTCTAACTGATAGTAAATGGTGGTGATTAGAGAAATTATACGGTACCTGCTATAACTTGGTGTGAATGTCAGTGTTTTCCAACTTTCATTAAAACGCCTTATGGAGGCATGAAGTAAAGTGGGAAAATGCACACAGGTGAATTACATGAGACCTTTCTATAGTACCTTCATATGTCTTTGATTTCAAGTAGTGGCATGATCGATTGGATGCCATATGTACAGGGATATTGCTCCGAGGGGAATTAGCTCCATATATATGGCACCTGACAGAGACTATATAGGGTTACATGGAGCTGTACATTGTCGATGCGCCCAGCTCTGCTAACTTGGCATAAAAGGGTTATCCCACAAAACTGATTACTATGCAATAAATTCATTTCAGATGAAGTATTATTGCAATAAAAATATTGTTTGTTTTTTAAGTACATTTTCCTCTCTGGTAGCGCCTCCTACTGTTTATCCATCTGGCTCACCTTGTGCTCAGTAGATTCTCTGCTCCCTTCGCCTCCCCTGGCGTAATCTCATACAGAAGCAGGTAAAGCGTCTCAGACACCATTCGTTCCTTGTTACTTCTAAATTCATAGAAATATATACGCTAGTTATCTCTCTCTAGACAGCGGAGAAGGGAATTGTGGGGCATTACCCACCATATGGAACTCTAGGGATATATGTGAGAGACTGTTTTGTATGCAGGAAAAAAGGGGTTAACAAGAGCTAATGGGAGATGCAGGTGCTTGATGAGCTGCTGCCCACCCACAGAAATGAGAAAAAGTCCTACAGATATGAGGGTGAAAGAGTTTTTAAAAGAATTTTAAATTGGGATAACCCCTTTAAAAGAACTTACTGTTTTTGAGTCCACAAATGGCACCTAAAGCCTGCATCTCCATGGGGCGGCCACAACTTTACCCACCTGCGGTGTCCAGTGGCCACACTAATTTGAAGGTAATACCTCCATGCACCTGCAAATTTATGCTGCCCTTATGGGTAGATAATATTGTGGCCCCTGGACAGCCAGCCTTATAGACCTGGGCTCCAGTATTCTAATATACACCACTTACACAGATAACAGACCCAGTCGACCACTGCCACGTAGTATCATAATTTATCTTTGTCAGACACTGTAAGACATTTTTGCCTACCTTTATACCCCCTTTTGGTGTTGTTGCATGTTACACCATGCCACTCCCCATTACTTGACGCCAATTCCCCATATACCATGGAATTGGGTAAAACTAGCCAGTTTGCATAAAATTTTAGTACATTTTACCAAACGATGAGGTCTAGATACTAGATAATCACATTAGCTGATTATCCGTACTATCAATTCTCCATTTAGACCCCATTCTCAAACTATCTTTTATTCATGTTTTTAAATGCTTGTGAAATGGCATTATTTGCAAGTCTTTGGTGCAGTTTGTTTTTATATTTTTTTTCTCTCTTTTTAAGTCCTATAGATAAACCCTTGTAAAAAAAAAAAAAAAAAAAAAAAAAAAAAAAAAAGTCTCTACGCGGTTGCCTACTCTGCTTATGGGTGGCGCCGGCCCTGATAGATTGTCTCAGGTTTTTTATTAATGGTAATTCTGATGATATTTGTTGTTCTTTAATACATTCATGTGAATGAAGCTACATTTATCATGTTACCAGCAGATCCCGGTGGCCGCTGCTACTTGAGACGGTAAACGTCTAGCCCTTTATGCTTTTCAAAACTTTGCTTTCAAACCAGGCTGTTCAGTGTGGTCACTGATGAGTAATTTTGGTCAATGGTTAAAATGCAATAAATGTTAAAATTAATGCCAACCTTTAAAAAAAATATATATATATATATATATATATATATATATGTTATGTCACAGTGCTGAGTGCTTAGACCACCAATGATCACAGAGAGGAGAGAAGCACACATATCACACTTTCTCTCCTTGCTGCTGAGGTTGGAATAGAGACTGGCCCATAGACTTCTTTGGAGCCAATCTCCTGCAGCGAGGAGAGAGAAGGTGATACACCTACCACTTAGCTCCCCTTGTTCTACAGATCGTGGGGGGTCTCGGCACTCAGACCTGCACCGATCAAAATGATTGATTTGTCTCTGACATATCAAGAGTTTTTTTCTTTTTTTAAAGTTAGCGACCCTTTCATTTTCCTGACCAGCCGTTGAATGCAGATGTATACACAGAGCTGAAGAACGTAGCATCTATTTCTGGTATTGTATCTTCGTAAGGCAATCTCTTCCTTTCACAGTCACTGAAATTAAAACAAACGACTTTTCTGTTGCCATTGAAGTCCCTGTTTCTCTTCATCATACTCTTAACTAGTGTGAGATATGTGATGGATAATTGAGGTGACAAGCTCCTGTAGTCTCAGCAACAGCGTTGGAAACTTCTCTTTTAAGCTCGTGATTTATCAAAGAGAGCATTCAGCAACTGTGGCAACTGCGAAGGATGTGGAGATAATTGGGGCTAACTTATGAAACACATTTTGTGTAATGAAAGTGAAAACGTGTTGAGAAATTCTTGAGATAGAGGCCTGTACCAATGTGTTGTGAAAGCCACTTGCGTAAGCTTCCTTTTCTTACAGCAGTGTTGAAAAGCTCAGTAAATGCTGAAAATAATATGTGACATTTTCATTTCATGGCTAAGGAACCTCTAGTTAATAGTTCACTTGTGTTAATTATTTTTTCTCTTTAATTATCCCCCTTTATAGTTCTGCAGTTATGTAATATTTCTAACGCTACTTTCACACTGGCGTTTCTGGGTCCGCTTCTGAGATCCGTTTCAGGGCTCTCACAAGCGGCCCAAAACGGATCAGTTCAGCCCCAATGCATTCTGAATAGATAAGGATCCGTTCAGAATGCATCAATTTAGCTGCGTTTGGTCTCCGTTGCGTTTTTTAGACTGTCACTAAAACGCAGATTGCAGCGTTTTGGTGACCGTCTGACTATGCGGAGCCTAACGGATCCGTCTAGACTTACAATGTAAGTCAATGAAGACGGAACAGTTTTTCACTGACACAATATGGTGCAATTGAAAACGGATCCATCCCCCATTGATTTTCAATGTAAGTCAAGACGGATCTGTTTTGACTTAGACTTTTTTTGAATGAATAATGCAAACTGATCCGTTATTAACGGATACAAGCGTTTGCATTATAGGTGCGGATCCGTCTGTGCAGATACAAGACAGATCCGCACAAAACGCGAGTGTGAAAGTAGCCTAAGACAGGCTTGGTTACCAAGTACCATGAGATTTATAGGTGCCCATGAGAACCAATCACATTGCAGATCTCCTCTTCCAGACTAAAAGAAAAATCTGGAATCTGATAGGTTGCACTTTTCCTTTGCTCTGGTTTTAAAGAGGATGTTCACCGCCCCAAAAAAAATCTTTTAAATAGCTAGATATACAATGGTGCCCCAGTCTCCCACTATCAGAGTCCTTTCCGGCTCCTACTTCCAGCTTGTTATCGACAAACTTGTCACTGCAACATTGATCCCATTTACATCAGTGGGAGCAGCGCTGTAGTAATGAGCTTCGTCCACTGCACCATTAATGGTGCTG
Organism: Bufo bufo; assembly: GCF_905171765.1. Taxonomy (NCBI): domain Eukaryota; kingdom Metazoa; phylum Chordata; class Amphibia; order Anura; family Bufonidae; genus Bufo; species Bufo bufo. The sequence goes on along the minus strand of NC_053392.1, from coordinate 474,846,631 downwards.
TGTAATTTCAGCACAACAGCTGATTGGTGGGATGTGGGATGTCAGCCCCCCGCTGATCAGCTAGTGACAGCTTATCACTTTATTATTTTGAGCTAGAGTAGTCCTTTAAAAAGGCTTTCCATGTATAGAATGGGAATTGTTATTAGAGTATACTGATACATGACAACTTAGCAATACTGTGTTAGGCCTCATGCACACGACCGTAGGCGCTCCATGTCCGTATTGCGGCTCACAAACAGCGGGTCTGTAATATGCGGGCACCGGCTGTTTACGCACCGTATTACGGATGCAGACCCCTTTACTTGAATGGGCCCACAATCAGGGACATATGATGCGTTGTGGAACGGAGACACAGATCGGAAGCGCTATGGAATGCTTACCTGGGTTTTCTGTCCGTGCCTCCGCCCCGCAAAAAAGTAGTGCATGCACTACTTTTTTGCAGTGCGGACCATTGGATGCAGATCGCGGACCCCCTTCAAGTGCCCGTTTATTGCGGACTGAAATTTGCGGCCCAAAGCACAGGCAAGGCCAGCACGCGGTCGTGTGCATGAGGCCCTTCTGATACATACAACTTGGCATGCTAATATTTGCAAAGTAGAAATGTCACTTATCTCATTGTAATTCATGTACTTTTACAATTATATTTTACAGTTATGCAGTACGGGATGTCCTTCTGTTTAGTGTCTCTCATTTAGCTCCGTCTCAGGCCTTATTCACACAGTCAATGTTTGTAAACCAAAACCAGGAGTGAAGCCTACACAGAGAAAAGGTATAATGGAAAGATTTGCACTTCTGTGTTTTTCACCTGCACCTGGTTTTGGCTCACAATCACTGTTGGAAATCACTGACTGTGTGAATTAGGCTACTTTCACATTAACGCTTCACTTTTGTCCCCATTCATTGTCAATAGGGACAAAATTAAACGGAGTGCACCAAAATAGATTCTTTTCCGTTTGGTTGCGCTCCTATAGCGGACAGAATAATGCTGCAAGAAGCTGTTTTCTGCGATGTGGTGTGGAGCAAGACTGATCCGTCCTGGCACATAAATGTAAGTCAATGGGGACGGATCCGTTTTCTCTGACACATTAGAAAACTGATCTGTCCCCCATTGACTTTCAGTGGTGTTCATGACTGATCCGTCATGGCTATAGAAAACATAATACAACCTGATACGTCATGGCTATAGAAAACATAATACAACCGGATCTGTTCATGACGGATGCATGCGGTTGAATTATGGTAACGGAAGCGTTTTTACGGATCCGAAAAAAACGCTAATGTGAAAGTAGCCTAAGGCCTCAGTAATGTTCCTACTCTCCCCTCCTCCCTCCCATCTTCATAGACTTGCATTAACATTCACACAGAAAGGCAATTAGCAAGGGGGGGGTAAACAGCTGATTAAGGGTTCATTCACACGACTGTATTTTTGGCTCCGCATCCGTTCTGCAATTTTGCGGAAAGGGTGCGGACCCATTCATTTCCGCAAAAAAGATAGAGCATGTCCTATTCTTGTCTGCAATTGCGGACAGGAATAGGCATTTCTATCATAGGGCCGGCTACATTCACACGGCCGGTATCCGTGTTTTGCTGATCCGCAATTTGCGGAGCACAAAACACATACGGTCGTGTGAATGTAGCCTATATGAGAACTAGACATTTCTCTGGTAAGACATTACAAAGTTTCTTGTGTGAAAAGGTAGTTAATAAATCAATTATACAATAGTAGTGATATATAATATTTACTATTTTCTTTTTGATGCTGGAGGTGGAGTCAGTACATTTCTACTGAGTCCACCCAAAATTTACTCCTCCACAGTCCTGACTTAAACTTTCAATCTGAATGATTGAAATAAAGTGGTTGACCGCATATTAACTGGTAATTTACCACAAAGTGAATATTCATCCTCCAATTTGTGGGGACCCATCGTATTCGAGGAAGAAATGTGGCGGGGAAAAAAATCCTGAACGATCGTGACTGGCGATCACTTAAATATTTGGTGAAATCAAAGTGAAGAAAAACAACAGTAGAACTCAGGGCTATGTTTAATAGTGAAAGTAAGAGCATTTCCACACACACAATGCGAAGGGAACTCAAGGGATTAGGACTGAACAGCTGTGTAGCCGTAAGAAAACCACTAATAAGTGAGGAAAACCAGAAAAAAAGGCTTCAATTTGCTTGGGAGCATAAAGATTGGACTCTGGAGCAATGGAAGAAGGTCATGTGGTCCGATGAGTCCAGATTAACCCTGTTCCAGAGTGATGGGCGCATCAGGGTAAGAAGAGAGGCACATGAAGTGATGCACCCATCATGCCTAATGCCTACTGTACAAGCCTGTGGGGGCAGTGCTATGATCTGGGGTTGCTGCAGTTGGTCAGGTCTAGGTCCAGCAACAGTATGTGCTCCAAGAATGAGGTCAGCTGACTACCAGAACATACTGAATGACCAGGTTATCCCATCAATGGATTTTTTCTTCCCTGATGGCACGGGCATATTCCAAGATGACAATGCCAGGATTAATCGGGCTCAAATTGTGAAAGAGTGGTTCAGGGAGCTTGAGACATCAATTTCACACATGGATTGGCCACCACAGAGTCCAGACCTTAACCCCATTGAGAATCTTTGGTCTGTGAAATGGCTGACATCTGTGCTGTGATGTCAGCCGTTTAACCCCTTTCATGCCGCGGTCCGTAGGGCCTGGATAAGTAAACGCGTTTGAAAATTATTCACACATAAAGTGACACTGGTCAGATTTGCAAAAAATGGCCTGGTCCTTAAGGTGAAAATTTGCCTGGTCCATAAAGGGTTAAGGGGCCATTTACACTGTACTATTATCGCGCAGATTATCAGCAACAAACCTTCATAAGAACAATTATTCTTAATAATTTGCTCTGGTAAAGGTATTGGGATCTGCTGCCCAGAAACAATGAATCTGTATAGGGCTGAGTGAGTGCAGTACTGATTTACAGTGGAGGACACGAAAATGATTGTTTCCGGGAGGCAGATCATTCTGTGTAAGCAGGGATCTGTATGGGGACAAGAGATCACAGCTGAAATTACTCATCCCCATGCAGTGGAGGTGATTGCTGTGTGTAAATGCATTTTTCAGGAAATAATAGTTTGTATAAAAGGTGTAAACACAGTCTGCACCTCGTTACGACCAAGTGCTATACATGTACGGCGCGTTCTTCTGGGCTTTAATCCTAAGCGCCATACATTTTCGGCACTGGATTAAAGCTCCTGCAATCTAGCAGGCGCAGGTTGGGTAACTTGTTATCAATTACAGTAGGGGACCCTAAGAAGAAGACAGTTTGGTTTATTACCACATCTATCTGCTCATTTCCTCTGTTCATAATGCTCAATAAGCTCTATGTAGTGAATAGTGGAAGCGACCATGACTCTTCCTTTATTGGCCCTGGCAATCACAAGATAGCAGGGTGTCTTGGGCACAGCAGATCTACAGGATCTTAGTAGACCCCGATCAGCTCTGCCTGTGTACAATGCCTCCACAGGGGCTGTTTTTACTGTTACCAGTTACAGTGGGGAAAAAATGTGCAAAATACAAAAAAAAAAAAGGTGTGTGTCTTTTAATGACCTCTTGGGGGGACATATTATATCACAAAATAAATAAATAAAATATAAACAATGCAAGCGAAAGAATTTTTTTTTTTTTTATAAAAATGCCCATGCCAACCGAAACGGTCACCATTATCACCCGGTTAATGTGAAACTAAATCTTTTTTATCAAAACGACCTACACAAAGTAGGAAACCATTTTAGTAATTTGTGGTGTATGTAAAGAATCAGATGCTATAATAAAAAATAAAAAAAGGCCTTTCAGAAAAAAATTTGCAATCAAACTGAAAATAAATAACAAAAAATATATTAATTAAAAGCCCTATATGTCACTTAAAAAAGAAAAAGTCACAAAAATGATTTTGGTTGTCCAGCAATTTTTTAAAATTGCAACTAAACCACCAAAGGAGCAATATCACGAAAGAAATGTCTGGTCATTGAAGGGTTAAACAATTATAAAAAATATAAAAACAAAAAACAGATGACGATGAACAAAAAGTGCTTAAGATTTATCAAGACTGGCGTTCCCATTTGCCTGTTTTGATCTCCCTGCACTGGCGTGAGATGGGCCGCATTTATTAGGAGGTGGATGCCTGCTGTGCACCAGAAACTGAAGTCTACGCCAGCCAGGGTAGCCGCTTCTGGCCAAAGTAATAGTCACCATAAACTCTTTAATAAATGTCTCTCGATATCTTTGAAATCTGTTCTAGAAAATTAACCAATTGGGTAAGGATGTGAATATTGTCCTGAAAAGCAGTTGAAATGGAAAATATTGGAAATACCCGTTGGTCATTGCAACATCAAGCACACTCTTGCGAATGACATTTTGTGGTATGTTCCTCATATGCTGGATAGAAAAAACCAGTAACCTGTGCCCCTCCTTAGATGGCCTATTACTGCTCTGTGCAGAGCCATAGTACAATGATCAGGAGGGTCTACTTTACATTTTTGGCTTTCATGGGGAAAATGTTGTGTGCTTGCCCATATTTACCATTGTATATCTTCCCCCTCAAATCTACAGAACCTATTAGGCAATCACTTGGTATATAAATGGAGTCACTTTTCCCTGAAGTATCCCATGTTTAGGCCTCATGCACACGACTGTATGTGTTTTGCAGATCCCGGCTGAGTGCATACCGACATTTTTTTTTTTTACCCCTGGAGAAATGTCCTGTCCTTGTCCACAAAGCAGACTTTTTAGCGGGCCATCAGAACGGACAAATGGATGCGGACAGCACATGGTTTGCTGTCGGCATCTTTTGCGGCCCCATTGAAACGAATGAGTCCACATGCAATCCGCGGATGTGAAACGGAAATACAGTCGTGTGCATGGGGCTTCGTCAGTAGGAACCAAGTTAGATGTTCTCCTGTGGTAAGAAGAAAGAAGTGTGCAGTATGTGATCCCACAAAGATGTGTCAGTCTGTTGCTCTTCCTTTGTTGTCTTATGTTGAGGAGAAAACAATTAAATAGAGAATCACTGTTTTGTTCCCATTCCACATCAGTAGTTTCTTCTCCTCTAATGACTTCTGCAAAGAGCATGCAACTGCTGAGAAGAGACTCCTTGATCAATCTGAAGGTAGATGAGGTGATGCATGAAGCATTTAACAAAATGTTACGTGATTATGAAGGGCTTATTAGCCGGCTTTATTTCCAGATGATGTAAGCACACAAAGACACTGATGCACCTCTGTACGTCTTTTGTGGAAAGCCCACGTATAAGTCACCTTATAACATTGTGTACCGGAGGGCATTTCTTTATTTGCTTTATGGACTGTAGATAGCATTCTTGTTTGTTTCAGTTCCCCCCCCCCATATTTGGGGTTTTGTATCTGTGGTTGATACTTTGTGTGACTTGGCTTGGTATGAATAAATAAGAATTGTAGGTTAGGAATGGCCGCTTTGACTCTTGTACATGCAGTACACAGGAATTAAAGGACACAAGTTCTTTGAGAGGCTTGGTTCTTGTCATTCACAAAATACTCCCTTTTAATATCAGTTATGCTTCTCTATTTTACCGTCTGTTGTTTTGGCTGATACTGAGTATTTTGTACAGTATTTTGACTTAAAGGGATATTCCCATCTCAGACAAAAGGGGCAAATTGCTAGTATATTCTCCCATTGTCTGATAGGTACAGGTCCCAGAGGTGCACTTATCTCGTAAACTGAGTCAGCAAAGTGAAGGAGGGCGCACTGTGCAGGCTATTTCCGTCAGCCCCATTGAAGTGAATGGAAGCAGTGGCCGCGCAAGCGCGGTGCGCTCCCATTCATTTCAATGGGGCTGACGAAAATAGCCAAGCAAGCTTTTGGATATTTTTGGTGGCCCCATAGAAATGAATGTAGGGTGGCCGTGCATGTGTGGTCTGCCTTCCTTCACTTTGCTGGCTTAGTTTACGACATAAGTGCAGGTCCCAGAGGTGGGACCTCTACCAATCAGACAATGGGGGCTTATCCTAGCGATATGCCCCCATTGTCTGAGATGGGAAAACCCCTTTAAATTATTCTGACCCCTTAGTAATTCCAAATTTAAGACCATACCCTAAAATGAAATTAATTGAAACTCCAGACCAGTAATGTATATTCATTTACAAACCAGACTGCAAAATATGTTCAGACATTACAATGAATACAGATCCTGATCAACCCCCAAAAGATATCAAAACCCCAGACCAGACCTGTCCCTAACTCAGAAACAGCATAGCTTGCTGTGCTACACTGTATCAGTAGCTCTCATGTACGGCAATGAGAGCTACTGAAACAGCAGAGCGCCGGATTACTCTGCTGTTTCCCAGCCGGGAGGTGGTCGGAAATGTCTCATCTCGCCTTAGTAACAGCGACATGAGACAACTCCTTTAACCTCTTATTCTGACCCCTATAACATTTTGAAGTTATGTGTACGGAGCTTTGTTAGGGCTCATTTTTTGCAGAGCGGTCTATACTGTTCAATGTTACCATTTTGGGGTGTGTATGACTTTGATAACTTGTTATTCAATTTTAATATACACTGCTCAAAAAAATAAAGGGAACACAAAAATAAAACATCCTAGATCTGAGTTAATTAAATATTCTTCTGAAATACTGACCACAAAATCACACAAAAATAAAAAAATGGAAATCAAATTTTTCAACCCATGGAGGTCTGGATTTGGAGTCACACTCAAAATTAAAGTGGAAAAACACACTACAGGCTGATCCAACTTTGATGTAATGTCCTTAAAACAAGTCAAAATGAGGCTCAGTAGTGTGTGTGGCCTCCACGTGCCTGTATGACCTCCCTACAACGCCTATGCATGCTCCTGATGAGGTGGCGGACGGTCTCCTGAGGGATCTCCTCCCAGACCTGGACTAAAGCATCTGCCAACTCCTGGACAGTCTGGTGCGTTGGTGGTTAGAGCGAGACATGATGTCCCAGATGTGCTCAATTGGATTCAGGTCTGGGGAACGGGCGGGCCAGTTCATAGCATCAATGCCTTGGTCTTGCAGGAACTGCTGACACACTCCAGCCACATGAGGTCTAGCATTGTCTTGCATTAGGAGGAACCCAGGGCCAACTGCACCAGCATATGGTCTCACAAGGGGTCTGAGGATCTCATCTCGGTACCTAATGGCAGTCAGGCTACCTCTGGCAAGCACATGGAGGGCTGTGCGGCCCTCCAAAGAAATGCCACCCCACACCATTACTGACCCAATGCCAAACCGGTCATGCTGGAGGATGTTGCAGGCAGCAGAACGTTCTCCACGGCTTCTCAAGACTCTGTCACGTCTGTCACGTGTGCTCAGTGTGAACCTGCTTTCATCTGTGAAGAGCACAGGGCGCCAGTGGCGAATTTGCCAATCTTGGTGTTCTCTGGCAAATGCCAAACGTCCTGCACGGTGTTGGGCTGTAAGCACAACCCCCACCTGTGGACGTCGGGCCCTCATATCACCCTCATGGAGTCTGTTTCTGACCGTTTGAGCAGACACATGCACATTTGTGGCCTGCTGGAGGTCATTTTGCAGGGCTCTGGCAGTGCTCCTCCTGTTCCTCCTTGCACAAAGGCGGAGGTAGCGGTCCTGCTGCTGGGTTGTTGCCCTCCTACGCCCTCCTCCACGTCTCCTGATGTACTGGCCTGTCTCCTGGTAGCGCTTCCATGCTCTGGCTACTACGCTGACAGACACAGCAAACCTTCTTGCCACAGCTCGCTTTGATGTGCCATCCTGGATAAGCTGCACTACCTTAGCCACTTGTGTGGGTTGTAGACTCCGTCTCATGCTACCACTAGAGTGAAAGCACCGCCAGCATTCAAAAGTGACCAAAACATCAGCCAGTAAGCATAGGAACTGAGAAGTGGTCTGTGGTTACCACCTGCAGAACCACTCCTTTATTGGGGGTGTCTTGCTAATTGCCTATAATTTCCACCTGTTGTCTATCCCATTTGCACAACAGCATGTGAAATTGATTGTCACTCAGTGTTGCTTCCTAAGTGGACAGTTTGATTTCACAGAAGTGTGATTGACTTGGAGTTACATTGTGTTGTTTAAGTGTTCCCTTTATTTTTTTGAGCAGTGTATATTTTTTAGATTTTTAAAAACATTATTTTATTTTTTTTACACTTTTTAATAGTTCCCCCAGGAAACTATGACAAGCAGTCATCAGAAAGCTTCTCTCTTTTCTCATAGACTCCAATGAATTAACATTGGGGGCATTAGTCTTGTGCTACGTTTCTGTGGAGCCCTACCATAGGCAGGATCTTCAAAGGAACCTATGTATGGGAGCCTCAGATCATTCAGGAGGACTGAGGCTGCCACACACCACATCTGGCTCCCCTAATCACCGCTTTCAGATGCCGTGGTCACACCAATGTTTATTATACTGGGGGAAGGGGGGGGGGGGGGGGGCGCACTGCGCCACCAATGTTTATTATACTGGGGTGTATATAATGTTTATTATATTGGCCTTCTACTAAGCATTCTGTATTAAAGAATGCTATTATTTTCCCTTATAACCATGTTATAAGGGAAAATAATACAGTGAATAGACTTTCATTCTAGCAACCATGCGTGAAAATCGCACCGCATCCGCACTTGCTTACGGATGCTTGCGATTTTCACGCAGCCCCATTAACTTCTATGCACAACATAGAGCATGCTGCGATTTTCACGCAACGCACAAGTGATGCGTGAAAATCACCGCTCATGTGTACAGCCCCATAGAAGTGAATGGGTCCGGTTCCGGATTCAGTGCGGGTGCAATGCGTTCACCTCACGCATTGCACCCGCTCAAAAATCTCGCCCATGTGAAAGGGGCCTAAGGGTGAATAGGACAAGGGTTCCAGCCCCTAAGGGGGCTAATACTAAGTAAAAAAACAAAACACAAACACTAAAGGCTACTTTCACACTTGCGGCAGTGTGATCCGGCAAGCAGTTCCGTCGTTGGAACTGCCCGCCAGATCCGCCGATCTGCATGTGACTGAAAGCATTTGTGAGACGCATCCGGATGCGGATCCATCTCACAAATGCATTGCAAGAACAGATCCGTCTCTCCGCTTGTCATGTGGACAGACGGATCAGTCTTGTATCTTTTTACACATTTTTACCGGTCTGCGCATGCGCAGATCGCAAGGACGGTTACTGCATTCCGGTATTTTGAATGCCGGATCTAGCACTAATACATTTCTATGGGGAAAAATGCCGGATCCGGCATTCAGGCAAGTCTTCAGTTTTTTTTCGCCTGAGATAAAACCGTAGCATGCTGCGGTTTTCTCTTTTGCCTGATCAGTCAAAATGACTGAACCGAAGACATCCTGATGCATCCTGAACCGATTACTCCCTATTCAGAATGCATGGGCATATACCTGATCAGTTCTTTTCTGGTATAGAGCCCCTGTGACGGAACTCTATGCCGGAAATGGAAAACGCTAGTGTGAAAGTAGCCTAAAATATTACGTTTAAATCCCCCCTTTCCCAATTTTACATATAAAATATATAAACAATAAATAAATAAACATATATAGCTCTGTGTCCAAAAAGTCCAAACTATTAAATTATTAAAAAATATCTCCTATGCGGTGAGCATTCGCCATTTTTTAGTCACCTTGTCACCCCAAAAAATAGGATAGGATTATGGGCCGAACGTTTCATAAAATGCAAAATGCACGCAGCTTTTTTTTGGTGTTTTTTTTTTTTCTTGCGGTATTGCGATACTCAATACTTTTTTATAGTGATAAAAGCGAATAAAAATTTTAGTATCGAAACAACCCTACGCCGATCTGATCGGCATAGCGTTGTCACGATACCAAAATTTTTATTCGGATTTAATTTGGCTCCTAAATTTTTCAGTTCAGGAGCCAATGGCTAATAGGTATTTTTTTTTAGTCTGGAGCACTGCAAAAACATAACTAAAATAAAAACCATTGGTGACACAAAAACATTTTTTCTTTTCAAAAAGGTTTTTGTGTAAATCTGAAAAAAAATAATTGATCCGAATTGTATTTCATGTTATGTTTTTTCTGACAAGACATACTGCTTTTGCCTCTTACTGCTGTATTGATACGTATTGTACTGCCCTACTGAAGTTTTTTTTGAATCACAAAATTTCAAATAAATGATTTTTGAAACAAAAAAAAATAATAAAAATAAAAAATAACATGTTTGGTATCCCCACATCCATATCAACCTGCTCTTTGAAAGTATCACTTGATCTACCCTGCGTAGTGAATGTTGTAAAAACAAATAAATAAAACTATACCTGAAGAGCCTTTTTTAGTCACTTCACCTTGCAAAAAAAGTGATCAAAAAATTTACCCCAAGTAGAATGTAAAATGTACCCCAAAATCATACCAATGAAAATGTTGCCTCGTTCCGCAAAAAATGAGCCCTCACACAAGAACATTGTCCAAAAAATATACCGAATATGGCTCTCAGAAAATGGCTACACAACTTGGTTCATTTAAAAAATGCAATGGCAGAATTGATGCCCTTTCTTTATACTGCTTCCCCAAAAAACAAAATAAAGTGATCAAAAAGTCATATATACCCCAAAATAGAACCGCTAATAATGACAGTAATCCCACAAACCATATCTGTCAAGAGCAAAAAACAAAAACTATGGTTGTCAGAAAATAGCAGCGCTGGTACCCTAGAGGCGGTTTGAAAGCAGCAAGGCGCCAAATGCCTCACCAGTGGAAAACTTTTTTGCACGGTCACCTGCAAAATACCTGTGGTGTCAAAATGCTCACTCTACCCCTTGATAAATAACTTGGGGAGGGGGTGGTATAGTTTCCAAAATTAGGTCACTTATTGAGGGTTTCCAAGGCTCCGATTTTTCATAAATAAACCCAAAACTTATTGACCAAAAGTTACTGCTAACATAATGAATGCTATGTCATGAAAAAACAGCCTCAGAATCACTTAGGTAAGCAGTAGAGTTCCAGGGGTATTGCCACATAAAGCGACATGTCCGATTTGAAATAAATGAGGCTGCTTCATTAAAGGGGTTTTGTCACTTCAGCAAGTGGCATTTATCTTGTAGAGAAAGTTAATTCAAGCCACTTACTAATGTATTGTTATTATCCATATTGCTTCCTTCGCTGGCTGGATTAAGTTTTCCGTCAAATTATACACTTCTCATTTCCATGGTTACGACCCTTCTGCAATCCATCATTGGTGGCCGTGCTTGCACACTATAGGAAAAAATGTAGGCCTCTCTGGTGACCGGGACCGTGGGAGCTCACATAGGCTGGTGCTTTTTTTTATAGTGTGCACGGCAACCTCTGATAGATTGCAAGGTGGTCGTAACCATGTAAACGAGTAGTGTATGATGTGATGGAAAAATGAATCCAGCCAACAAAGGAAGCAATATGGGTAATAACAAAACATCAGTAACTGCCTTGTATTAACCCTTTCAACCACGGGCCAGTTTTCACCTTCCTGCCCAGGCCATTTTTTGCAAATCCGACATGTCACTTTATGTGGTAATAACTTTAAAACTCTTTCACTTATCCAGGCCATTCTGAGATTGTTTTTTCGTCACATATTGTACATGACAGTGGTAAAATTGAATAAAAAAAAAATGCATTTTTATTTCTAAAAATAAAAATACCACATTTACCCCAAATTTTGAAAAATTTTGAAAAATTAGCAAATTTCCAAATTTAATGGGGTTCTGCACTTTGTTTAAACTGATGATCTATCCTCTGGATAGATCATCAGCATCTGACCGGGACCCCCGCCAAACAGCTGTTTGTCTGTTCACTTGAATGGAGCTTAGCCCGCCCAGGCAAGTTGATACTAGTCGTGACATCACTGGGCCAGCGGTAAACAGTGAGAAGGCCGCGGTGCTGCTGGAGCGTCGCTGCCTTCTCAAACAGCTGATCGGTGGGGGTCCCGGACCCTGCCGGTCAGATGCTGATGATCTATATAGAAGATAGACCATAAGTTTAAACAAAGTGCAGAACCCCTTTAAATTTCTCTACTTTTATAATAGATAGTATTAACTCCAAAAATAGTTATTACTTTACATTCCCCATATGTCTACTTCGTGTTTGGATCTTTTTGTGAATGCCATTTTATTTTTTGGGGAAGTTAGAAGGCTTAGAAGTTTAGAAGCAAATCTTGAAATTTTAGGTCTGAAGTCACTTTGTGAGGCTTACATAATAGAAACCACCCAAAAATGACCCCATTTTAGAAACTACACCCCTCGAGGTATTCAAAACTGATTTTACAAACTTTTTAACCCTTTAGCTGTTCCACAAGAATTAATGGAAAATGGAGATTAAATTTCAGAATTTCACTTTTTTGGCAGATTTTTCATTTTAATCCTTTTTTTTTTCGCTAAAAAAACAAGGGTTAACAGCCAAACAAAACTCAATATTTATTGCCCTGATTCTGTAGTTTACACAAACACCCCATATGTGTTCGTAAACTGCTGTACGGGCACACGGCAGGGCGCAGAAGGAAACAAAGCCATATGGTTTTAGGAAGGCAGATTTCACTGGGATAAATTCCGGCTGTGGGAATAAATGTCTGACATGGCGTAGTTTTATTCTGGCAGCCTCTCGCCGTGTGCTGCCGTGCCTCTGCCGGAACTCCGCCCCTGCCCCCATTATAGTCAATGGGGACTGAGCGGCAGTCTGGGGGCACACTTTCACTAGTGGCAAGACGGATCCGACAGGCTGTTCACCCGACGGAACAGCCTGCCGGAGGTCCATGCCGCTAGTGTAAAAGTAGCCTAAGCTGCCATGTCACATTTGAAGCCCCCCTTTATGCACCCCTAGAGTAGAAACTCCAAAAAAGACCCCATTTTGGAAACTATGGGATAAGGTGGGTTTTGTTGGTACTATTTTAGGGTACATATGCTTTTTGGTTGCTCTATATTACACTTTTTGTGAGGCAAGGTAACAGAAAATAGCTGTTTTGGTTGTTTTTATATTTTTTGTTATTTACAATGTTCATCTGACAGGTTAGATCATCTGCTATTTTTATAGAGCAGGTTGTTTTGGACACGACAATAGTGTCTCCATATTCCGAAAGCCGTATTTTTTATATTTTTTTTATTTTATTTTTTTGGGCGACTGTCTTATGTAGGGGCTCATTTTTTTCGGTATGAGATGACAGTTTGATTGGTACTATTTTAGGGTGCATATGACTTTTTGATCGCTTAATATTACGCTTTTTGTGATGTAAGGTGACAAAAATGGCGGTTTTCTTTTTTTTTTTTTTTCTTTTTAACGTGTTCACATGAGGGGTTAGGTGATGTGATATATTTATAGAGCAGGTAGTTACAGATGTGGCAATACCTAATATGTCTACTTTTTTAAATTGGTTTTACACAATATCATTTTTGAAACAAAAAAAAATCATGTTTTAGTGTCTCTATAGTCTGAGAGCCATAGTTAAATTTTTTGGGGCGATTGTCTTAGGTCGGTTATCATTTTTGCGGGATGAGATGACAGTTTGATTGGCACTGTTTTGGGGTGCATATGACTTTTTGATCTCTTGCTAATAAACTTTTTGTGATGCAAGATGACAAAAAATTAGCTTTTTTGACACCGTTTTTTTGGTGTTCACCTGAGGGGGTAGATCATGTGATATTTTTATAGAGCAGGTTGTTACGGACGCGGCGATACCCAATATGTCTACTTTTTTTTTTTTTTTTTTTTACATTTAACAAAATAAAAGCATTTCTGAAACAAACAAAAAACATGTTTTAGGGTCTTAGGTGTGCGCTCATTTTTGATGGCGGTTAGATTGGTACTATTTTGGGGGCATACGCTTTTTTGATCGCTTGGTGTTGCACTTTTAGTGATGTAAAGTGACCAAAAAAAGTAAATAATTTTTAGTTTTCATTTTATCTTTTTGATTGTGTTCACCTGAGGGGTTAGGTCATGTGATATTTTTATAGAGCCGGTCGATATGGACGCGGCAATACCTAATATGTCTACTTTTCTTTTTTTCCCAATTTTCTTTTTTTTTTTTTTAAATCACTTTATTTTGGGAAAAGGACGCTTTTTTTTTCTTGAATTTTTGTCCCACTCTGGGACTTCAACTGTTGGGGGTTTGATCCCCTTTACAATGCATCACAATACTTCTATATTGTGATGCATTGGCTGTAACACTTCAGCCAGCTTGCCTTTAAAATTCAGGGGGCTGGGTTTTACAGGCTGTCACGGAAGGCAGCCACGTTGCCTAAGTAAGGCATCCGGCTGCCTTCCCTGCCATCGGGTCCCCGTCACAGCAGCGCGGGGACCCGATGGAAGCTCTCTCACTCTGCATGCATCGCACGTGCTGCGGTCAACACTGACCGCGGCACATCAAGGGTTAATGTGTCAGCATCTGTGTTTTTACCGATGTAGGCGCATACAGCAGGTGTCTGGCTATCAGTGACTGCCGGACCCCTGCCACTGATCAGGGGTGTGCAGCTCCTGCACCCGCCTGATCAGCTAGCCGTAATAGTACTGCGCTGGGCGGCAAGTCACGTCCTGCTGTGCCGTACTGTTACGGCGCTGGGCGGGAAAGGGTTATGGTAAAACTGTTGTTAAGAAGTTAATGTATAGCGTGTGAAGTTAGCTATGCGGGCGGTCAGGCGCTATGCCTGCGGGTCCTTGAACTTTGAATCAGCGCATCTTTATTACCTTACCATGAAGCTCCAGTAACAGGCAGAGCGGGCGGCGGCGTAACGTCACTCACTCACATGATGCGCCTGCTTCATTCATAAAGTGGGCGGAGCAGGCGTGTCACGTGAGTGAGTGACGTTACGCCGCCGCCCGCTCTGCATGTTACCGGAGCTTTATTGTAGGGTAATAAAGATGTGCTGAGTAAAAGTTACTGCCAGAATAGTCTGTTATGAGGGGGATCTGTGCACTGCTATGTGGAGGGGGATCTGTGCACTGCTATGTGGAGGGGGATCTGTGCACTGCTATGTGGAGGGGGATCTGTGCACTGCTATGTGGAGGGGGATCTGTGCACTGCTATGTGGAGGGGGATCTGTGCACTGCTATGTGGAGGGGGATCTGTGCACTGCTATGTGGAGGGGGATCTGTGCACTGCTATGTGGAGGGGGATCTGTGCACTGCTATGTGGAGGGGGATCTGTGCACTGCTATGTGGAGGGGGATCTGTGCATGACACATATAGCATAGGATGCTATATAGTGTCATCCATAGATCCACCCATATCAGTGTCATCCACAGATCCTCCTCCCCAAAACAGTGCACAGATCCCCCTCCCATAACCGTGCACAGATCCCCCTCCCCATAACGGTGCCATCCACAGATCCCCCATAACGGTGCCATCCACAGATCCCCCATAACGGTGCCATCCACAGATCCCCCATAACGGTGCCATCCACAGATCCCCCATAACGGTGCCATCCACAGATCCCCCATAACGGTGCCATCCACAGATCCCCCATAACGGTGCCATCCACAGATCCCCCATAACGGTGCCATCCACAGATCCCCCATAACGGTGCCATCCACAGATCCCCCATAACGGTGCCATCCACAGATCCCCCATAACGGTGCCATCCACAGATCCCCCATAACGGTGCCATCCACAGATCCCCCATAACGGTGCCATCCACAGATCCCCCATAACGGTGCCATCCACAGATCCCCCATAACGGTGCCATCCACAGATCCCCCATAACGGTGCCATCCACAGATCCCCCATAACGGTGCCATCCACAGATCCCCCATAACGGTGCCATCCACAGATCCCCCATAACGGTGCCATCCACAGATCCCCCATAACGGTGCCATCCACAGATCCCTCATAACGGTGCCATCCACAGATCCCCCCATAACGGTGCCATCCACAGATCCCCCCATAACGGTGCCATCCACAGATCCCCCATAACGGTGCCATCCACAGATCCCCCATAACGGTGCCATTCACAGATCCCCCATAACGGTGCCATCCACAGATCCCCCATAACGGTGCCATCCACAGATCCCCCATAACGGTGCCATCCACAGATCCCCCATAACGGTGCCATCCACAGATCCCCCATAACGGTGCCATCCACAGATCCCCCATAACGGTGCCATCCACAGATCCCCCATAACGGTGCCATCCACAGATCCCCCATAACGGTGCCATCCACAGATCCCCCATAACGGTGCCATCCACAGATCCCCCATAACGGTGCCATCCACAGATCCCCCATAACGGTGCCATCCACAGATCCCCCATAACGGTGCCATCCACAGATCCCCCATAACGGTGCCATCCACAGATCCCCCATAACGGTGCCATCCACAGATCCCCCATAACGGTGCCATCCACAGATCCCCCATAACGGTGCCATCCACAGATCCCCCATAACGGTGCCATCCACAGATCCCCCATAACGGTGCCATCCACAGATCCCCCATAACGGTGCCATCCACAGATCCCCCATAACGGTGCCATCCACAGATCCCCCATAACGGTGCCATCCACAGATCCCCCATAACGGTGCCATCCACAGATCCCCCATAACGGTGCCATCCACAGATCCCCCATAACGGTGCCATCCACAGATCCCCCCATAACGGTGCCATCCACAGATCCCCCATAACGGTGCCATCCACAGATCCCCCATAACGGTGCCATCCACAGATCCCCCATAACGGTGCCATCCACAGATCCCCCATAACGGTGCCATTCACGGATCCCCCATAACGGTGCCATCCACGGATCCCCCATAACGGTGCCATCCACAGATCCCCCATAACGGTGCCATCCACGGATCCCCCATAACGGTGCCATCCACGGATCCCCCATAACGGCGCCATCCACGGATCCCCCATAACGGCGCCATCCACGGATCCCCCATAACGGTGCCATCCACAGATCCCCCATAACGGTGCCATCCACAGATCCCCCATAACGGTGCCATCCACAGATCCCCCATAACGGCGCCATCCACGGATCCCCCATAACGGCGCCATCCACGGATCCCCCATAACGGCGCCATCCACGGATCCCCCATAACGGCGCCATCCACAGCTTCCCCCCCATAACGGCGCCATCCACAGCTTCCCCCCATAACGGCGCCATCCACAGCTTCCCCCCATAACGGCGCCATCCACAGATCCCCCCATAACAGCGCCATCCACAGATCCCCCCATAACAGCACCATCCACAGATCCCCCATAATAGCGTCATCCACAGATCCCCCCCCATAACAGTGCCATCCACAGATCCTCCCCCCATAACAGCGCCACCCACAGATCCCCATAATAGTGCCATGATCCATCCACAGATCCCCCATAACAGTGCCATCCACAATTTGTTTTAATATGGCCTTTGAACATTTTTTTTTTTTTTTAAAGTGAAATCCTATGAACCCCTTTTTTGTCATTTTGGTGTTTTTTTTACCGATTAATCAATGAAATTATCGACAACTAATCGAGTATTCAACTAATAGTTAGCTGCAGCCCTAGTCCTTATGGTCTAGGATAGTGAAGAGTTAATACCAGTACTAGTACCTGCTGTGGTTGATATCACTGAAAGGCTTAAAGTAAGGGTCCCTGGTGGTCAGGGAGCCGTGAAATGGTTAATATTAATATTGGGTGGAGAGTTGATCCTACATGCTGAGATTCAGTGGTTACTCCTCTCTCCAGGCTCCATCATTTTCTTAGAGTTGAATGCAGGGAGGAAATAGAGAGGGTCAGGCAGCTGTAACTGTACGGCTGCACAGTTCTCTCTATGACTGGGCAGAGCGATTCAGGAGTAACCTGCTCAATTAGTGTTAGTGTAGTGAAGGGGCCCTCTGGTTTAGGGGACTGGATGCTACTTCCAACTCTATAGGTACGCCATTGCTCCATAGTATATGATTACTGCATTCTCATGCTGGGTCTAGAACACCAGATATTGTAAGTGGAGAAGAGGTACTTTTTATTATTTACCATGACTTCTTGTTGTCGGTGTCACTTTCACGCATACTTTCATACTTTTGATTTAGACATTTTGTTCTCTGCGCTATTTAATGTAATGTTCTGTGAATTGGCTTTGATTGTGTAAAGAGCAGAGATATGTGGAGGAGTTAGTCTAACGTATTTCAGTTATTTTACAGAAAGGAACTTCTGTATTACCCTGAACAACACACCATTCTGGACATACCTTAGTTTGAAAGTAAAAAATGTGTATTAATGAATGTAAAATAATTTTATAGATGCCAGGAAGAATACATGAAATATCCCGTACGTAAATGGCACGAACGTTGCACTCGTGAAGAGAGAAATATCATGTAGAATAATTTGATTAAAGCAGAAGTGTTGAAGAATGATGCCTCAGTTGTGATATTTTTTTATTTTTTATGTTGTAATTTTGTATTAGAAAACCAGCAAAAAAATTCAAACGCTTAAACCAGGTCACCTCCATGCGGAAAGGTCTACAGTGTATCTGTTTTTAGAATACTTTTACTTCTGTTTTGTGGCAGATGTAATATTTTTTTTTTACTGGTTATGACTGAATATATGCAATTAGACCCGTTGAGCTTCTAACTAGATTGTTGGATAGGGGCTGTTCCTGACTTATTAAAGAACAGGAATACTTGTTCCAGTAAGGTGCTGTTCAGTCAAGACTGTTATTGGCATCTATCAACTGCCCAACCATGGGTCTAACTGACCCGAACTCATGGTATTATCGGGATCTTTGATGCATTGAGTTTGATTACGTGAAACCCGCGTGACATGGGAGTAAGATGGAAATAATGCTTGTGTGTATAGCCCCTTAAACTGTTTTCTGGGACCATTCGATTAATGGCCTATGTTAAGGATAGTCCATCCGTATCCAATTTGTAAGGTTCTGACTCCACCCCTGCTAAGCAGCTGTCTGAAAGGGCCATGGCGCTTACTGCTTCCTACGCTGTTTACCAGGCACAACTCTGTACTTTTGGTAGTGGCTGCACATACAATAGTATTGTAGCAAAGTCCCATTTATTTCAGGTCAATACAATACTCAGCCGCTACTAAAAGTGTGGACCTGTGCCTGGTGATCAGGGAAGTGGATGTTTAGGGTCACAATGAGGTCCTGGTAGGTTGTCACTGGTATCTGGAGCCATGTTGACTGCAGTGCATTCCACAGGAGCTGGAAGGTTTATGGGGAGAATGCATACAGCGAACACAATTATCAAATTGGTTAAAGTTTGGGGAAATAGGGGACTAGGGTAGTAATTGAAAGTCTTGGTCATGCTCTTTCAACCAATGTCAGACATTTCTAGCTGTGTGAGATGTTGCATTGTCTTGCTGGAAGATCCTATCCACCCCAGGGAAGACAGTTGGCATGTATGGGTGTATGTGATCTGCAAGGATGGATTCATACTCAGATCGGTTGAGAATGCGGATGAGTGGGGCCAGAGAATGCAACAAAAACATTCCCCAAACCTTAACGCTGCCAACACCACCTTGTGTTCTTCCAGCAATGGTTGCATGGTGTTTGTTTTCTGATGTTTCTCGCCTGACATGCCAGTGTTCATCTGTTCAATGGAGAAGAAAATGTGACTCATCAGAGAAGGCAACCCTTTGCCAATTAGAGGAGGTCCAATTCCGATACTGCTGTGAAAATTGAAGCATTTTCTGTTGATGCAACTTTGTTAGCAGAGGTTCAGTGACCATCTTTCTGCTTCAGAACGCCATGCACAGTAAGGTTAGCTGAACTGTTGATTTATCTGGTAGCCCCTGGTTCATTTTGGCGGTGAGCTGCTCCACTGTAGCTTGTCGCCCACCCTTGGCCACCTTTGTAGCTGATATTCCCCTCTCATATCAATGACACGTGGTGCTCTGCTTTTTCTATGTCTCTTATTCGCAATGGTGCCTTTTGTCCACTCACGATACACTTTCATCACAGCACACGAGAACAGTTCACAGAAATACTGCCACCCTTGGCCTGAAAGCCAATAGTCATCCCTTTTTGCAACCCTGATAGATCGTTCCTTTTATTGATGACAGCAACAAGACATATTTGTGCAGACAGCCTATCTCACACCTTATATACCCACTGAGCCAGCTCACGACACGTGACTTCCTTCATGAGATACACACTGCCGACGTCAGAAGAAGGAAGTGGGCATAATAATGTGACTCTACTGTGTAGTATATTGGTTTGTCAGTAGCCCTCTACAATCTTCTAGCAGTTTGGACTTTGCAATTCAGTCTGGGTACTTTGTAGGTGTCTACTTTTTATGTAGTGAAAAATGGATCCATAGGATCCCTACATGCTCAACATTAACTGATAATAAATTGACTAATGATTAATGTAGGTGAATCACTCCCTGTATGGATAAAAAAAAACAACTAATCTTTATTTGGTAGACTATTAAAACCCTAAACGGGGCGAGATGCCCCTGGTATCCCAGGCACTAACCTCTAGAAAAGTGTATCCATCAGTAAACCTTAGGTGGACAACTGTATATGCACACCCTGAACAGGGTGTAACTCTGTACTTAGAGAAACTTCTGACAGAGGGCACGTATGGAGTTAATTTTCCGGTGGGTTGCGTCCACCGGAAAAAACACAGATTCTAGATCAGTAGGGATAAAATTGGTCTGATGCCCTCAGAGGAAGATTAGTCAAACCCAGTTATCTAATTCAGAACATGCCTAAAGTCACCTTGGCTTTGTCTGTTGCAGATCTGGTAGGGAATATTGACTGATATCTTGCACACTATTAAAAATTGATCCTTACGTCATTGACTCAACATTATCTATTCTGCTCAAGTGTTTCCCCAGCTAAGGCTGGATCCTCAGGAGCCTAAGATATGAAGGAAACCCATTAAAGCTAATCTTAGAGAAAACATCAAAGATCTGCGCCTTGTAGTGCCACAGCTGGTGCTGTGTGGCAACTATTGTGACACTGTGTATCACAGTATACTCATTGAAGTTTGCACATAAAAAGAAGAAACGCGGCCCCTTCTAATGGTGTGAGGTCGCGCCTGAACTAAAGATAGCACGTGGAGAAGGTGGTGTTAGTCCGAGCGTCCGGCTCTGGTATGGCTGTGACGCACACATCGTGGACAGGGAATGCATATACCACACACAAATGCACATTTTAAACCCTTTAACAGAGGAACACAGCATAGCAGCCAGACACTACAAGTGCAGATCACAGGCCTCTTCCAGCCTGCAGCCTGAGATTCCCATGTCTTTGCACCATTTGTTCACTGCTTTATATAGTGGCCTGAAGGTGAACATCATGGCAGCAAGTCATGGACTCCCTTGTCCCACCGCAGTAGTCAACTATATCATCATCTTGAGGACAGCAATACAGTTGAATTCAGGAAGGCACCTGTCCAGTCAGGTACATAAGTACCTATAGCTCACAGCATAATTTAATGCTGAAAACATCAGATTATTATATACGTGGCCAGCGGCAGTGAGAATGGCTCTGGCTGAATATCGGGCGTCGGCCCAACAGGAAATTTCCCTGTACGGTCTATGGCCAGTCTGTCCCTAAAGTTTCTGAACCCTGACTTGCATCGATGAGCTGGTCCATGTGCCAGCCTAAATATAATATTTTGGGAAGCCTATTTTAGTCACTTTGTTTCACAATTTTTTTTTTTATTCCATTGGGACAAACCTCTTTCGTTAGCATTGCCGAGACAAACTAGACCTCAGAACCTGTGAAAAGGTTAGCGCTGGGGTCCTGGGTTCGAATCCGCCCAAGGACAACCTCTACATGTAGTTTGTATGTTCTCCCCGTGTTTGCGTGGATTTCCTCCAGGTACTCCGGTTTCCTCTCACACTCCAAAGACATGCTGATAAGGAACAACCCGATGTCTGTAAAGCGCTGCGGAACTGTAATTTTTTTTGTACTGTAATTTCTTGTCCCCGTAGGAGACTGAAAGGCTATTTATTATTGCACTGTACTTATTTTGAGCTAAAAATAATTTTTTCAATTGGTCTTTATTAACAATATGGAAACCTTTTTTTGTGTACAGAGCTGACATGCTCTAGTAGCTGCCTGTGGATTTTTTTGTCTTTTCAGTCATCTGAGGAGCAGACTGACTTCTTATCTCTGCTCACTCACATTAAAACACTCATTAAAGCTCAGTTCTTACTGATAAGAATGTGTCTTAAGTAGTTTAGAGAGAAGGGTTATTCGATGACCAGCACAAAGTGAAAGTACCAGTCACACAGTTAGAAAAAACGGTTACCCCTTTGTAACAGAATAGCGCAATATTTTTAATAAAGGCCAATTGAAATTAAAATTTTTAGCCAAAAATGAGTAAAATGCAATCATAGTAAAAATTGCCTCCTAAGGTGTACATAGCCTTTAAAGAGGACCTTTCACCGATTCTTACCCTATGAACTAACTATACAGATATGTAGAGCGGCGCCCGGGGATCTCACTGCACTTACTATTATCCCCGGGCGCCGCTCCGTTCTGCCGCTATGCCCTCCGGTATCTCCGCTCACTAAGTTATAGTAGGCGGAGATACCAGTCCCTAAGTTATGGTAGGCGGAGTCTGCCCTAGCGCTGGCCAATCGCAGCGCAGAGCTCACAGCCTGGGAGGTTATTTTCTCCCAGGCTGTGAGCTCTGCAATGCGATTGGCCAGCGCTAGGGCAGACTCCGCCTACCATAACTTAGGGAACGGAGATACCGGAGGGCATAGCAGGAGAACGGAGCGGCGCCCGGGGATAATAGTAAGTGCAGAGAGATCCCCGGGCGCTGCTCCACATGTCTGTATACTTAGTTCATAGGGTAAGAATCGGTGAAAGGTCCTCTTTAAGCATGTGAGCCTCTGATCACTTGTACCATAGACTGCAATGGAATAGTTTTGCAATCTATGGGATTCTTGCAGGCTTCCTATTAGCCCCTGCCACATGCAGATCTTAGCAGACAGTTTATTATGGCATGCTTGGGAACCTTCACAAGTCCCCAGCTTGTCATAGCAACCAATCGGAGCCCTGCAATTCCGCTGTGGGCCTCTGATTGGAGAGAGGGAACCACTCCATCTATCAAACCCCTAAACAGCCTGATACTGTCTGCACTAGGGTTGTCACAATTCAATACCACGTGGAAGAAAAGTAAAACACCAAAAAAGCCATGTGCATTCTGCATTTTATGGAATGACCATCCCATAATAGAACAGTTCTATCCTAATGTTTTTGGGGACAAGGTGACTGAAAAATGGCAAATCGCGTGTTTTTATTTTTTATTTTATTTTTTTCCTGTTACGGCGTTCACCTCATTGGAGATATTTAAAAAATATATATTTTAATAGTTCTGATTTTTCAGACATGGCGATACCCCATTTTTTTTTTGTTTTATGGTTTTTAATTTATTTATGTAAAATTGGAAAAGGGGGTGATTTAAACTTTTTTAATAATTTGGTCTTTTTTTTTTTTTACGTTTTATTTAATAACTATTAGCCAACTTAGGGGGCTAGAACCTTGTCCTATTCACCCTAAGATCTATTAGGGCAGATAGGATTTTACACTGTCCTTGCTGCCTTGTGCTTTGTGCACACAGCGGCAGGGAGTTTACCATGGCAGCCATGGATGGCTTTAATAGTGTCCTGGCTGCCATGGTTACGGCGATTCCACTGAACTCCACCAATTGACACCTCAGGTGATGCACCTGAGGGCTAAAGTGACAGGATTTGTCTGGATCTCCGTTCCTGTCATTGAGGGCTGTATTTACGGGTTAATTATATTCATTGGTGGTACAGTGGTTCCCAGGCCTCCCCCCACCCTCTTCAGTATTATAATGATTGGTGGCCAGCGGCAGCTTCACAGTCCCCTCCGCTTACTCTTTTTATTGGGGGCAGTGGCGGCTGCGTCACAGTGGGGAGGGACTCCCTCCTTCTCCACTGTGCCAGCTGCAGAGATCATGGTGGGCAGCATGTGCCATGTCCTCTAAAAGATAATAGGCTGCATATTGGAAAACAGAAAATACCGGTATCGTATCAATCCTGGTGCAAAAGTATCGAATGGGTATCAAAGTTCGATACCCGGTGCAACCCTAGTCTGCACTGCACAGTGTCAGAGTGAATAGGGACACTTCATGGGAATTTCAGTTATTTACTGTAATGGACAAGTCAGGATTGGTGACAGATCTTTATCTTTTGTTCGAAAGATCGGAAACCTTTGTTTATACAGCAGCATCTCTGTGATCCATTAACTCAGAGCTTGACAAATTTCCTAAAAAAGTTAGGAGCCAGGCTGAGCCACGTCATAAAGCCCCCAGTAGATGCCCCCATAGTTCTACTCCTCCCCCTCCCACTTCTCCATAGAGCCCCCCAATAATGCATGCCAGTACATAGGGCCTCCAGTAGATGCCCCCATAGTGCTCCTTCCCCTCTTCTCCATAGTGCGCCCCATAATGTGCCAGTATATAGGGCCCCCCATAGTGCTTCCCCTCTTCTCCATAGTGCCCCCGATGTTGTGCCAGTATGTAGGGCCCCCATAGTGCTTCCCCTCTTTATAGTGCCCCCCCAAATTGTGCCAGTATATAGGGCCCCATAGTGCTTCCACTCTTCTCCATAGTAACCCTCCATATTGTGCCAGTATATAGGGCCCCCACCCCCCTTCTTGCCACAGTATGCTATAAATAATAAAAACAATAAACACATACTCACCTAAAGAATTATTAGGAACACCATACTAATACGGTGTTGGACCCCATTTTACCTTCAGAACTGCCTTAATTCTACGTGGCATTGATTCAACAAGGTGCTGATAGCATTCTTTAGAAATGTTGGCCCATATTGATAGTATAGCATCTTGCAGTTGATGGAGATTTAAGGGATGCACATCCAGGGCACGAAGCTCCCGTTCCACCACATCCCAAAGATGCTCTATTGGGTTGAGATCTGGTGAATGTGGGGGCCATTTTAGTACAGTGAACTCATTGTCATGTTCAAGAAACCAATTTGAAATGATTCGAGCTTTGTGACATGGTGCATTATCCTGCTGGAAGTAGCCATCAGAGGATGGATACATGCTCTCATTCTGTTTACGCCAAATTCGGACTCTACCATTTGAATGTCTCAACAGAAATCGAGACTCCTCAGACCAGGCAACATTTTTCCAGTCTTCAACAGTCCAATTTTGGTGAGCTCGTGCAAATTGTAGCCTCTTTTTCCTATTTGTAGTGGAGATGAGTTGTACCCGGTGGGGTCTTCTGCTGTTGTAGCCCATCCGCCTCAAGGTTGTGCGTGTTGTGGCTTTACAAATGCTTTGCTGCATACCTCGGTTGTAACGAGTGGTTATTTCAGTCAACGTTGCTCTTCTATCAGCTTGAATCAGTCGGCCCATTCTCCTCTGACCTCTAGCATCCACAAGGCATTTTTGCCCACAGGACTGCCGCATACTGGATGTTTTTTCCTTTTCACACCATTCTTTGTAAACCCTAGAAATGGTTGTGCGTGAAAATCCCAGTAACTGAGCAGATTGTGAAATACTCAGACGGCCCGTCTGGCACCAACAACCATGCCACGCTCAAAATTGCTTAAATCACCTTTCTTTCCCATTCTGACATTCAGTTTGGAGTTCAGGAGATTGTCTTGACCAGGACCACACCCCTAAATGCATTGAAGCAACTGCCATGTGATTGGTTGACTAGATAATTGCATTAATGAGAAATAGAACAGGTGTTCCTAATAATTCTTTAGGTGAGTGTATACTTTATGCTGCTGTCAGTGATGCGATGCAGGCCTCTTCCGGCCTGTGTCTCGCACTGTACGGCTCAGGCGGCGCGATGACGTCATCACGCCGCCTGCACCGACCTCTGATAGGCTACAGGCCTAGTGCCTGTAGCCTATCAGAGGAACGGGCAAGGGAGACGCCTCTCCCCTGCTCCTCTGCACCATTCATCTGTATCACTGTCCTGAGGACAGCGATACAGATGAATATGAAGATGAGCTCTTCCACAATGGAGGCGCTCATCTCCACTCCAGAAAGGGCCCCCCTCCGGCGCTCCGCACCCGTGCACCTTTAAAAACGGGCTGACAAATACCCAAGCGCCAGGACCAAATTCCTGATCGCCATGGCGACCTGGCGCCTTGGATTTGTTGAGCCCTGCATTAACTGATACAGACCTTTTTGACCAGATTTAAATTAAATGGTCACAAAATTCAGTATAAGATTGTACAACTTCCCAAATATGAATGTAAATAAAAAAATTATCAGAATTGTCTAAAGGTAAAGAAAAGAAAAAGCTCTTTCTCTTTACTGTTCATAGATGGGCAGTAAAACATACAATTTTTTTTCTATCTTTCATGTTGCTGCATATCAGCAACTCTACTCATGAGTCAAGTTGATTGGTGTAATTTTGATTTTTCAAAGCCTGGAGAAAATCAGTGTACAATTTTTTCCCCTGATAGGTTTATTTCAGTGTAATTGATTTAGCCTTTGTCAAAAAAATTGCAGTGATCTGGATGAGTATATTTGCAATATGCCCTTTCTGAACTTTCTCCCTGCCTTTAAAGTCTTGGTACATCACAGAAATGTTTTGTAATGGGGTTCTTTCTCTCCCTGTGTCAGTATTCACGCTGCATTAGACATTACATTAGCGCTGTGATATTTTGTGGCAATCTGGCATGAAGAGCATATGTAAGAAACCTATTCATTTAGACTATATGTCCAGTTATCTTTTTCTTGTTTTGTATTTTCATTTGCCCATGATATGCATCACTGTAAACAAATGGGGTTACCTAGAAAAAGCCTTAGGGTATGTTCAGATGGCTAAAATCTGCCACTAATTCAGAAGCGGAAAACTGACATTTTTAGCTGCTAAATACACAACCAAAACTCCCCATCAGTGTCCCCATTTAATGTTCCCGTGTGAAATGGTGGAGATTTTTACAGTAGCCAGATTTGAAAAACACTTCAGAAGTGCATGTTTCTTCTTCGAAGCAAATTTGGTTGAGGATTTTAAAGAAGTCAATGGGAAAGCAGAGAAACCTTGACCTAATATTCTTGTAAAAACTCCTCTAAAACCTCCAATAAATTAGAAATCTGGCACTAAAAATGCCCCTTTTTCAGCTAGTAAACTGCTACTAATATGCTACCGATTGTTCTGTCAGTGTGAACGCCTTAGGACCCATTCACACAACCGTAGTGCCGCCATGTCCGCGTTGCAGACCACAAACTGCGAGTCAGCAAAACATGGGCACCAGCCGTGTGAACTCCGCATCACAGTGAGGACCCACTGACTTGAAGATGTGGCAAAATATAGGACATGATCTTTCTTTTGCTGCTCAGAAGCACGGACTCCGAAGCCCACAAAAGGGCTTCCGTGTGTTTCAGTGGGCTTCCGGGTCTGTGCCCCCGTGCCACAAAAGATAGAATACGGATGTAGCAGGGTTAACACACCTGCTTTATGAGCAGGGGCGTAGCTATAGGGGGTGCAGAGGTAGCAGTCGCTACCGGGCCCAGGAGCCTGAGGGGGCCCAAAGACCCTTGTGCCACATAAGACACTGGCATTATAGAAAGTGCAAAATGGTCAATTTACACCTCTGGCTGGAGGGAAGGGGTTAGGTTAAGAATTTGGCACGAGGGGGGCCCTTTCAATGTTTGCCTCAGGCAGCAGGAAGGATATGTACTCCCCTGCCCCTTGCCAACAAGCACTGAGGGACGGGGGCCCTTGCACCAGGGCCCATGAGCTTTTAGCTACGCCCCTGTTTGAGACATGTTATCTAAACTAAATGCAACTAAATGCGTTAAGCAATTGCTTTTCAATGGCTTTTGTTTCAAGATAACGCGATGAGTTAAAAAATTTGAGTTGAGTGTGTGTGTTACCCCTGCTACATCTGTATGTCCCCTTAGAGTGCTTAGACTTTTCCATGTAAATCCTATAAAATTTTGTTACCCATGTAGTCTTTAATCTAGGCTTCAATAAGGGTAGTGATCTATAAAGAAGGCTGGATGGGGCTTCCTGCACTTAACTTTAGGGGACCACTGTTCTGGTGACCACCTCTGGGCGGTACACCTATCAGACAAATCGGGCATATCATGTGGATATACCCTTCTAAGGTCAAGTTCACACTCAAGTTATTTGTTCAGTTATTTCCATCAGTTATTATGACCCAAAACCAGGTCCAGGTCAAAAACACAGAACAGGTGTGAATCCTTCCATTCTACCTGATCTCTGTGTAGGCTTCACTACTGGTTTTGGCTCACAATAACTGATGGAAATAACTGAAGTGTGAACTGAGCCTAAGTGATCATAAACCGTTCAGTGATGACCAGGAAAACATCAGCAGCTTCTTTGATGATTTTAAACTATAAACTTAAACTATTTTCTGATTGATAAACGCTTTAAATTCTGTTTCTCTTATGGTGACTAGTTCTTGCATGGTGGTTAGTCTTGTCCTCTCTGTCTTTAAATTATTTTTTAACTCCAGTTTAAATATATTAACGGTAAAGTTTTGCTCTGTTCTTTTAACTGCTTTTGTTTTGACAGTTAAGGCTCTATTCACACATCCGCAATTGTGCAGAACGGGTGCGGACCCATTCATTCTCTATGGGGACGGAATGGAGAATAGTGTGCTGTCCGCATTTCCGGAGCGCGCCGCCGATCTTCCGGTCCACGGCTCCGGAAAAAATTGAACATTTCCTATTCTTGTCCGCAATTGCGAATCCGCAATACACTATGGACGTGTGAATGGACCCTAAAGGGGTTTTGACACTTAACACTCTGAACCCGGATATACCCAGAATTTCACCCAGGCAGGCCGGCTTTTTTGTTTACAGGCTAGGGCAGCGCTAAAGCCCATCCATAAGTGCCGGTGATGTCACCGGGCTCACTGCTCTATGGAGAGCCCAGTACGTCACCGTTACTCCAAAAAATGCCTTTGCCCTGCGTGATCCTGCGCAGGGCAAAAGAGAGCATTCATGCTCCGATGCTGATATCACAGTGCCTGCCTGGGTGAAATTCTGGGTATGTCCAGGTTCGGCTCTAACCTCGGACAACCCCTTTAAATCATCATGACATATGAAGGGTTTGAATTAGTGGGGGCCCGAGAGCTGAGACCCCCACCGATCGCGAGAATGAGGAGAAGGAAGAGCTCTCACAGAGTGCTGTCTTTCCTTGCTGCAGAAGGTCTCCGTAGAAAGTCTGTGTACGATTGGTGGAGGTCTCAGGACACTCACCGATTAAAATCTTTGATCTGTCACTATGACATGTTAAAACTTTCTCTAAAGTATAGTACACTTTAAAGGGGTATTCCTGTTGTAGAAAGTTATCCCCTCTCTCCTGGATAGCAAATACCTATTAAATTGGTGGCGTCCTAGCACTGGGACTCCCATAGATCACAACAACATGGACCTAATACCCTGCCACTCCATTCATCTCTATGAAGGTTCCGAAAATAGGAGACTGCTGTGCTAAGCCATCTCTGGAAGTTCCTTAGAGATAAATGGAGTGGCAGTTTGCATGCTCAACCTGCCTCTCTGTTCATTTCAGGGACCCCACAGAGTATGGGACCCCATTGTTCTCCCCTATTGTGTGGATAGGGGATTACTTGCTACAACTGGAGTATACTTTTAACGATGCTTGTTTATATCACGAGGCATTAGTGAAACCATAAAGACTATTTTCGTGAAGATGATGCCTTTCCCAGGTGTTTGTTAAAGGGATCAAGTCTATATATAGTGTATTTGCGGAATTTGATTAGAACAAATATCTGACGTTAAAGAATATGGCTTGTGACTGGAAGATAATGAAAGATTCTTTTTTAGTTGACATTTAACCTCCGTATTTTCAGGATGAGTTGAAGCTTGTGTACATTCTCCGTGAAATGATTGTAGGTAGATCTAAGCCCTTTCACAAAACCATGCTGGAGCCAACTTCAGCAGCATTTCTTATTTGGAAATACAATTTCAATTGTTTCGTAAGTAACTTTGACAGACAGAATGACCGCTAGATCTGTGCAGATTGCCGTCTCAAGTGACCATATTGATAACATTTTTCATAGAAGTTGCCACAGTAAATTACATGTGTGTTAATACTGCAGCATTGAGTTAACGGAATATGCTTACACTGGAAGTGATGAGAACAGAAAATATCTGATTCCTGGAGATGGCAATTCATATTACTCCATGAGTAAGAATAAGTATAATGTGTTAACATTTTGTGGATCAATTTGCCCTCTAATAATTGTCTTATTGATATACTTACATATTTCTTGTATAGTTTTGTTCACAGAACAAATGAGTGAATTGTTTTTCGGCATTGGAGGTTCACGGACCATGTAGTACTTACTTGAGATAAACTATCAGGGAGTCTGTCAGCAGTTTTGACCATGCACTAGGTAGGGACCGGTGAGAGCAGTATGAATATATATTTTGTGGAGCTTTTATCATTAGAAGTAGCGTGAATATGACCTTTTATTTGCCAGATTTGGCTCCTTCAAGTGCCCAGGGTGGGGCTTCACTGTGAAGTGCTGTCTCTCTCCGAGCTGCTTTCCAGCCCTTCCCCTCTGCTCTGAGTGACGGGTGTAGTTGTCTCCTGGTTGGATGCTGCAGCTGTCACTCAGCGCAGAGGGGAGGAGCTGTGAAGCAGCTTAATGCAGAGAGCATGTCACAGTGAAGCTCTGCCCTGGATATCTGAAAAAGGAGTGCCTGGCAGAATAAAAGTTCATATTCACACTACTCCTGATAATAGGAGCGTCACGAGAGGTTTGTTTGTACTGCTCTCCCCGGTCTACTGCTGTCAGCAGTTTACCACAGTTAAAACTGCCAACAGTCTCGATTTTAAAGTGTTACTGCAAACAAAACTGGTAACTTTAGCTTTAGGCAACTTTCACATGTGTATTGGTCAGAATTTGACATCAGCATTTGTAAGCCAAAACAAGGAAGTGGTCCAAAAAATGGAAGGGGTGCAGATCTTTCTGTCATACTTCTTCTCTGTTTATGTTCTGTTCTTGGTTTTGGCTTACAAATACTGATGTAACATGCTGTCCAAAATACTGGCATGTAAAACTGGCAGTATCCTACAGCTCTACATGGCTCCTCTATTCTAGAGATCATCTGCTAGGTTTTGGCTGACACCTGACCTGGCCATAAGAATGGAACAGCACTGCCACTGGGCAGCCAGCATAGCACTACTGTTGGCAATCTGTGGTTGTCAGAGTATTTTCTTTACAAACTCATGACATTGCTGCTGCCTATTTAATAGATCTACATATCCCAAGCCAAACAAAACATTTTGTATTTTAGTTTCTTTTTTAAAATATTTTCTACTTTGCGATCTATTCTGTAAAATGCAACACAAAAAAAATCTGCTAGGTCCCTACCAGACCTAAAATATCGTAAACAGACAGCTGCCATAAAATATTCCTAAAAAAAAAAAATGCTAACTTAAAATAAACTTATACCTGTTAACGTAAGACTAATAAGTTCACATCAGCATTGTGTTTTCCATATTTCTCCTCTGCCTGAGGAACAGTAAAAGGGAAGAAAGATGATCCATTTTAGGGTGGGTTCACACTGAATTTTCTGTAATTTTTTTTTGTTTTTGTGGTAAAAACTCCAGTTCCAGATGAAAGCAGAAGATCTGTGGGATATATAACGCATACCACCAAGAGCTTTATTACTACTGGTATTTCTGTTGATTTAGATGGCGTTTTGTCTTTCTGGCTTCTTTTTAATAATAAAGCATGCTGGAGCTCTTGGCATTTTGTTTCAGACATTTTCACAACAACTTATCTGTAGGGGAAAATAAATAAAAAATAAATAAAAAAGCACTAAAAGTCAAACACACTGCTTGACAAAAGAATGTGAAAAAAAAACAAAAAAAAAAACGGTATAGATTATTATGGCGTTTTTACAGTACAAAGAAACGACAGTACAAATACAGTATGTGTGTTTAGGAACCCTTAAGGTACATCTACATGTGCCTGAAAATTTAACGCAATAATCCACTGTGGTTTTTGCTGCAGTTCTGCTGCAAATACTGCCTGTGTTGAATGCAGTTTTTGCCAGAGAAATGCAGCAGTGACATGCCCCGCATCAAACCAGATGTTTACACAGGAAGACCAAAGACCTGTGGCCCCAAGGAGGAGCGATTAAGCTAGAAGCCAGGGAGGGAATCAAGTAAATATGGTCTACAGAAAAGGTTCCCAGGGGTGGACAACCCCTTTAAAATTTGTTATGGTTTATTTGATTATTCCTTCATTAGGTAACACATTGTTAAAGTTGCAATAATAGTACATATATTTTAATGGGAACATGTAAGGAGATTCAACAGGCTCCTTGGTTGCAACCAGTTATGTTTGACTTTGAAATGCTGTAATGCTACAGAAAAAACATTGGTTAAAATGGACTTGAACACAAGGAGAGAGTCATCTGGACAGTTCCATGACAGATTCTCACAACTCAGCTTGATTGACAGGACTTTCCTTAACCAAGGTAGGCAGGGAGAAACCGAAGAGGAGCTACCTAGATTCCCAGCTCCTCACCTCATACACACGACTCCTTCATTGTAATGGGGCCTCATAAAATGCAGACAGCATACCATGTGCTGTCCATAAACATATATCTGCATGCCTGTCCTGCAAAAGAAATAGAACATGTCCTATTCTTGTCCAGTCTTGTGCATGATCTAGTGTTTTCTGAAACATCCCACCTTTTAAGAGCAATACATACAGTGGGGGAAATAATTATTTGACCCCTCACTGATTTTGTAAGTTTGTCCAATGACAAAGAAATGAAAAGTCTCAGAACAGTATCATTTCAATGGTAGGTTTATTGTAACAGTGGCAGATAGCACATCAAAAGGAAAATCGAAAAAAAAACTTTAAATAAAAGATAGCAACTGATTTGCATTTCATTGAGTGAAATAAGTATTTGAACCCCTACCAACCATTAAGAGTTCTGGCTCCCACAGAGTGGTTAGACACTTCTACTCAATTAGTCACCCTCATTAAGGACACCTGTCTTAACTAGTCACCTGTATAAAAGACACCTGTCCACAGAATCAATCAATCAAGCAGACTCCAAACTCTCCAACATGGGAAAGACCAAAGAGCTGTCCAAGGATGTCAGAGACAAAATTGTAGACCTGCACAAGGCTGGAATGGGCTACAAAACCATTAGCAAGAAGCTGGGAGAGAAGGTGACAACTGTTGGTGCGATTGTTCGAAAATGGAAGGAGCACAAAATGACCATCAATCGACCTCGCTCTGGGGCTCCACGCAAGATCTCACCTCGTGGGGTGTCAATGGTTCTGAGAAAGGTGAAAAAGCATCCTAGAACTACACGGGAGGAGTTAGTTAATGACCTCAAATTAGCAGGGACCACAGTCACCAAGAAAACCATTGGAAACACATTACACCGCAATGGATTAAAATCCTGCAGGGCTCGCAAGGTCCCCCTGCTCAGGAAGGCACATGTGCAG
Source organism: Bufo bufo (assembly GCF_905171765.1). NCBI lineage: Eukaryota > Metazoa > Chordata > Amphibia > Anura > Bufonidae > Bufo > Bufo bufo. Next base: position 474,813,252 of record NC_053392.1, on the reverse strand, counting down.
GCCCGTCTGAAGTTTGCCAATGAACACCTGAATGATTCAGAGAGTGACTGGGAGAAGGTGCTGTGGTCTGATGAGACCAAAATAGAGCTCTTTGGCATTAACTCAACTCGCTGTGTTTGGAGGAAGAAAAATGCTGCCTATGACCCCCAAAACACCGTCCCCACCGTCAAGCATGGGGGTGGAAACATTTTGCTTTGGGGGTGTTTTTCTGCTAAGGGCACAGGACAACTTATTCGCATAAACGGGAAAATGGACGGAGCCATGTATCGTGAAATCCTGAGCGACAACCTCCTTCCCTCTGCCAGGAAACTGAAAATGGGTCGTGGATGGGTGTTCCAGCACGACAATGACCCAAAACATACAGCAAAGGCAACAAAGGAGTGGCTCAAGAAGAAGCACATTAAGGTCATGGAGTGGCCTAGTCAGTCTCCGGACCTTAATCCAATCGAAAACCTATGGAGGGAGCTCAAGCTCAGAGTTGCACAAAGACAGCCTCGAAACCTTAGGGATTTAGAGATGATCTGCAAAGAGGAGTGGACCAACATTCCTCCTAAAATGTGCGCAAACTTGGTCATCAATTACAAGAAACGTTTGACCTCTGTGCTTGCAAACAAGGGTTTTTCCACCAAGTATTAAGTCTTTTTTTGTTAGAGGGTTCAAATACTTATTTCACTCAATGAAATGCAAATCAGTTGCTATCTTTTATTTAAAGTTATTTTTTCGATTTTCCTTTTGATGTGCTATCTGCCACTGTTACAATAAACCTACCATTAAAATGATACTGTTCTGAGACTTTTCATTTCTTTGTCATTGGACAAACTTACAAAATCAGTGAGGGGTCAAATAATTATTTCCCCCACTGTAGCTATTTATAACAGGAGAATCTGTCAGGACTTCTGCTTCCCATGGTTTGAGCAGCATCAATCTCCTGACAGGTTTCCTTTTAATTGACATACAAACAAGATTGCAGAGTTTTATGTTAGGAATTGGCAAATGTTACTACTTTGGAATAATTACTGTAGCCTTGGCATATTTCCTGTAATTGTAATGGCCAAATGGAAAATGAGCAGAATTAAATTCTCAAGACATAGTCACAAATGAAAATAAAACCCACCTCACAATGCTAAGAAAGCAGTAAAATTTAGTGAAGCCACATAGTGCGGAGGTCCAGTTTTTATGTTAATCCATTATTGTATGGCCACATGGGTCAGGTTTTTTCAAGGGGTTTGGGGGGCCAAAATCAGGGATGGATCATAAGAGGACAAAGTATGAAGAACAGATACTATTTATTACACTCAGGGGCTCATTTATTAAATTGATTTAAAGTAGAACTGGCTTAGTTGCCCATAGCAACCAGTCAGATTCCTCCTTTCATTTTCCAAAGGAGCTGTCCAAAATGAAAGGTGGAATCTGACTGGTCTGTAGTTTAGCATGGTCAAAACTGCTGACAGACTCCCTTTTAATTATGTTTTATGATATTTTACTCATCGTGTAGTGCTAATCCCAAAAACTTGATGTGGTTCATTTCCTGTGGCTATCTTCTGTATCCTGCTTGGAAGCTGGAAATGCCTCATTGTAGCCAGACACAAGTTGCTGTTTGCTTTGATTGTGGTAATTACAGTCGTGGCCAAAAGTTTTGAGAATTACATAAATATTGGAAATTGGAAAAGTTTTTATAATGACAATTTGCATATACTACAGAATGTTATGAAGAGTGATCAGATGAAAATTAACTTAATCCCCAAAAAAAACTTTCCACTGCATTTCATTGCTGTCATTAAAGGACCTGCTGAGATCATTTCAGTAATCGTCTTGTTAACTCAGGTGAGAATGTTGACGAGCACAAGGCTGGAGATCATTATGTCAGGCTGATTGGGTTAAAATGGCAGACTTGACATGTTAAAAGGAGGGTGATGCTTGAAATCATTGTTCTTCCATTGTTAACCATGGTGACCTGCAAAGAAACGCGTGCAGCCATCATTGCGTTGCATAAAAATGGCTTCACAGGCAAGGATATTGTGGCTACTAAGATTGCACCTCAATCAACAATTTATAGGATCATCAAGAACTTCAAGGAAAGAGGTTCAATTCTTGTTAAGAAGGCTTTAGGGCGTCCAAGAAAGTCCAGCAAGCGCCAGGATCGTCTCCTAAAGAGGATTCAGCTGCGGGATCGGAGTGCCACCAGTGCAGAGCTTGCTCAGGAATGGCAGCAGGCAGGTGTGAGCGCATCTGCACGCACAGTGAGGCGAAGACTTTTGGAAGATGGCCTGGTGTCAAGAAGGGCAGCAAAGAAGCCACTTCTCTCCAAAAAAAACCATCAGGGACAGATTGATCTTCTGCAGAAAGTATGGTGAATGGACTGCTGAGGACTGGGGCAAAGTCATATTCTCCAATGAAGCCTCTTTCCGATTGTTTGGGGCATCTGGAAAAAGGCTTGTCCAGAGAAGAAAAGGTGAGCGCTACCATCAGTCCTGTGTCATGCCAACAGTAAAGCATCCTGAGACCATTCATGTGTGGGGTTGCTTCTCATCCAAGGGAGTGGGCTCACTCACAATTTTGCCCAAAAACGCAGCCATGAATAAAGATGGTACCAAAACACCCCCCAACAGCAACTTCTTCCAACAATCCAAAAACTGTTTGGTGAAGAACAATGCATTTTCCAGCACGATGGAGCACCGTGCCATAAGGCAAAAGTGATAACTAAGTGGCTCGGGGACCAAAACGTTGACATTGGTCTATGGCCTGGAAAATCCCCAGATCTTAACCCCATTGAGAACTTGTGGTCAAGCCTCAAGAGGCGGGTGGAGAAACAAAAACCCACAAATTCTGACAAACTCCAAGAAGTGATTATGAAAGAATGGGTTGCTATCAGTCAGGAATTGGCCCAGAAGTTGATTGAGAGCATGCCTAGTCGAATTGCAGAGGTCCTGAAAAAGAAGGGCCAACACTGCAAATACTGACTCTTTGTATAAATGTCATGTAATTGTCGATAATAGGCTTTGAAACGTATGAAGTGCGTGTAATTATATTTCACTACATCACAGAAACAACTGAAACAAAGATCTAAAAGCAGTTTAGCAGCAAACTTTGTGAAAACTAATATTTGTGTCATTCTCAAAACTTTTGGCCACGACTGTACTACTGAAGATTGTTCCGAGGCTTAGATTTTGAGGTGCCTTCTTGCACTTTGAACATGAATTGTGTGAAGCCCTCTGTAGAAACAAAGCATGATGTGCACACATAAACAGTGGGAGTTTTATTATCGCAGCATCTGCAGACAGGCAGTTCTAGCTTACTAATTTTAGATTTCCTTAACCCCTTAAGGACACATGACGTATGGGTACGGCATGTTTCCCGAGTCCTTAAGGACACATGACGTACCGGTACGTCATGTGTTGTTCCGATCACTGCCGCCCGGCCGGCTGTGATCGGAACAAGGTGCCTGCTCAAATCATTGAGCAGGCACCTCGGCTAAATGCGCGGGGGGGTCCCGTGACCCCCCCATGTCCGCGATCGCAACAAACCGCAGGTCAATTCAGACCTGCGGTTTGTTGCGCTTTCTGCTGTTTCTGATCGCTGCGGTCCCTGACCGCGGCGATCAGAAACTTTAGTGTGCCGAAAATATATTTTTATCACCCCCCCCTGCACCTCTGAATGATTTTAGCCCGGTGGGAGGTGCAGGGGGGGTGTTGCGGGCGGTGGGCGGTGCGGCAGGCGGGATCGCGATCCCCCGCCCGCCTCCCATTGAATAATCGTTGGTGTCTAGTGGGGATACCAGGGTGCCAGCACATTGCTGACACCCTGGTATAAACGGCTGACATCGGTGATGCGATGTCAGCCGTTTAACCCTTTCCATACAGCGGTCCGTACGGACCGCTGTATGGAAAAAGTTAACAGTAAGAGGGAGCTCCCTCCCTCTCCGATCGGGGGGCTGCTGTGCCTTTGCAGCCCCCCGATGGAGAGGGAGAGAGCTCCCAGACAGCCCCCCGCCAGATCCCATCCTTACCCTTCCCCGTCTGCGAAGTTCTGAGCAGACGGGGAAGGTTCCCATGGCAACAGGACGCCTCTCAGGCGTCCTGCTGTCCATGGTGCTGAACAGATCTGTGCTGAAAGCATAGATCTGTTCAGTGTAAGTAAAATACAGTACAGAACAATATATATTGTACTGTACTGTATTATACAGACATCAGACCCACTGGATCTTCAAGAACCAAGTGGATCTGGGTAAAAAAAAAAGTGAAAAAAAGTGAAAAAAAAGTAAAAATCCAAAAACACATTTATCACTGATTAAAAATTAAAAAAATAACATTCCCTACACATGTTTGGTATCGCCGCGTCCGTAACGACCTGATCTATAAAACGGTCATGTTACTTTACCCGAACGGTGAACGCCATAAAAATAAAAAATAAAAAACTATGATGAAATTGAAATTTTGCTCACCTTACTTCCCAAAAAAAGGTAATAAAAGTGATCAAAAAAGTCGCATGTACGCCAAAATTGTAGCAATCAAACCGTCATCTCATCCCGCAAAAAATGAGACCCTACTTAAGATAATCACCCAAAAACTGAAAAAACTATGGCTCTTAGACTATGGAGACACTAAAACATAATTTTTTTTGTTTCAAAAATGAAATCATTGTGTAAAACTTACATAAATAAAAAAAAAGTATACATATTAGGTATTGCCGCGTCCGTATCGACCGACTCTATAAAAATATCACATGACCTAACCTCTCAGGTGACCACCGTAAAAAAAAAAAAAAAAAAACTGTGTAAAAAAAGCAATTTTTTGTCATCTTACATCACAAAAAGTGTAATAGCAAGCGATCAAAAAGTCATATGCACCCCAAAATAGTGCCAATCAAACCGTCATCTCCTCCCGCAAAAAATGAGACCCTACTTAAGATAATCGCCCAAAAACTGAAAAACTATGACTCTTAGACTATGGAGACACTAAAACTTTTTTTTGTTTTAAAAATGAAATCATTGGGTAAAACTTACATAAATTAAAAAAATGTAATACATATTAGGTATCGCCGCGTCCGTGACAACCTGCTCTATGAAATTACCACATGATCTAACCTGTCAGATGAATGTTGTAAATAACAAAAAAAAAAAAACGGTGCCAAAAAAGCTAATTCTTGTTACCTTGCCGCACAAAAAGTGTAATATAGAGCAACCAAAAATCATATGTACCCTAAACTAGTACCAACAATACTGCCACCCTATCCCGTAGTTTCTAAAATGGGGTCACTTTTCTGGAGTTTCTACTCTAGGGGTGCATCAGGGGGGCTTCAAATGGGACATGGTGTCAAAAAAACAGTCCAGCAAAACCTGCCTTCCAAAAACCGTATGGCATTCCTTTCCTTCTGCGCCCTGCCGTGTGCCCGTACAGCGGTTTACGACCACATATGGGGTGTTTCTGTAAACTACAGAATCAGGGCCATAAATAATGAGTTTTGTTTGGCTGTTAACCCTTGCTTTGTAACTGGAAAAAAAATATTAAAATGGAAAATCTGCCAAAAATGTGAAATTTTGAAATTGTGTCTCTATTTTCCATTAAATCTTGTGCAACACCTAAAGGGTTAACAAAGTTTGTAAAATCAGTTTTGAATACCTTGAGGGGTGTAGTTTCTTAGATGGGGTCACTTTTATGGAGTTTCTACTCTAGGGGTGCATCAGGGGGGCTTCAAATGGGACATGGTGTCAAAAAAACAGTCGGCGCACCTTTCACTCTACGCCCCGCTGTGTGACCGTACAGTAGTTTACGGCCACATATTGGGTGTTTCTGTAAATGGCAGAGTCAGGGCAATAAAGATACAGTCATGTTTGGCTGTTAACCCTTGCTTTGTTAGTGAAAAAAATGGGTTAAAATTGAAAATTAGGCAAAAAAATGAAATTCTCAAATTTCATCTCCATTTGCCAATAACTCTTGTGCAACACCTAAAGTGTTAACGACGTATGTAAAATCAGTTTTGAATACCTTGAGGGGTGTAGTTTCTTAGATGGGGTCACTTTTAGGGAGTTTCTCCTCTAGGGGTGCATCAGGGGGCTTCAAATGGGACATGGTGTAAATAAACCAGTCCATAAAAATCAGCCTACCAAAAACCAAACAGCGCACCTTTCACTCTACGCCCCGCTGTGAGGCTGTACAGTAGTTTACGGCCACATATTGGGTGTTTCTGTAAACAGCAGAGTCAGGGCAATAAAGATACTGTCTTGTTTGGCTGTTAACCCTTGCTTTGTTAGTGGAAAAAATGGGTTAAAATGAAAAATTAGACAAAAAAATCAAATTCTCAAATTTCCTCCCCATTTGCCAATAACTCTTGTGCAACACCTAAAGGGTTAACAATGTATGCAAAATCAGTTTTGAATACCTTGAGGGGTGTAGTTTCTTAGATGGGGTCATTTTTGGGTGGTTTCTATTATGTAAGCCTCGCAAAGTGACTTCAAACCTGAACTGGTCCCTAAAAATTGAGTTTTTGTAAATTTCGGAAAAATTTCAAGATTTGCTTCTAAACTTCTAAGCCTTATAACATCCCCAAAAAATAAAATATCATTCCCAAAACAATTCAAGCATGAAGTAGACATATGGGGAATGTAAAGTCATCACAATTTTTTGGGGTATTACTATGTATTACAGAAGTAGAGAAACTGAAACTTTGAAATTTGCAAATTTTTCCAAATTTTTGGTAAATTAGGTATTTTTTTGTGCAAAAAAAATAATTTTTTTGACTTCATTTTACCAGTGTCATGAAGTACAATATGTGACGAAAAAACAATCTCAGAATGGCCTGGATAAGTCAAAGCGTTTTAAAGTTATTAGCACTTAAAGTGACACTGGTCAGATTTCCAAAAAATGGCCTGGTCCTTAAGGTGAAAATGAGCCCGGTCCTTAAGGGGTTAAAGGAAAAAAAAAGTGATGGATTTTTCTTACCAAAAACATATGCCGGATGATCTAGTTAGCATTTTCTGGCACTTATGCTGGTTTGATAGATAATAGAAAGGAATCCCTCCTTTGGGATCTCAGTCAATTTCCCAGAGTACAGAATGGTTCGAAAGCCTTCTGTGCTTTACACATACACTGAACAAAAATATAAACGCAACACTTTCGGTTTTGCTCCCATTTTGCATGAGCTGAACTGAAAGATCTGAAACATTTTCTACATACACAAAAGACCCATTACTCTCAAATATTGTTCACAAATCTGTCTAAATCTGTGTTAGTGAGCACTTCTCCTTTGCCGAGATAATCCATCCTACCTCACAGGTGTGGCATATCAAGGTGCTGATTAGACAGCATGAATATTACACATGTGTGCCTTAGACTGCCCACAATAAAAGACCACTCTGAAATGTGAAGTTTGATCACACAGCACAATGCCACAGATGTCGCAACGTTTGAAGGAGCGTGCAGTTGGCATGCTGACTGCAGGAATGTCTACCAGAGCTGTTGCCTGTGCAATGAATGTTCATTTCTCTACCATAAGCCATCTCCAAAGGCGTTTCAGAGAATTTGTCAGTACATCCAACCGGCCTCAAAATCGCAGACCACGTGTAACCACACCAGCCCAGGACCTCCACATCCAGCATGTTCACCTACATGATCGTCTGAGACCAGCCACCCGGACAGCTGCAGCAACAATCGGTTTGCATAACCAAAGAATTTCTGCACAAACTGTCAAAAACAGTCTCAGGGAAGCTCATCTGCATGCTCGTCGTCCTCATCGGAGTCTAGACCTGACTGCAGTTCATCGTCGTAACCGGCTTGAGTGGGCAAATGCTCACATTCAGTGGCGTCTGGCACCGATGAGTCCTTGTTTTCACTTCTCAGGGCAGGTGGCAGTCAGCGCGTGTGGGTGAGCAGTTTGCTAATATCAACAATGCGGATCGAGTGGCCCATGGTGGCTGTGGGGTTATGGTATGGGCAGGCGTATGTTATGGACAACGAACACAGGTGCATTTTATTGATGACAGAGATACCGTGACGAGATCCTGAGCCCCATTGTTGTGCCATTCATCCACGACCATCACCTCATGTTGCAGCATGATAATGCACGGCCCCATATTGCAAGGATCTGTACACAATTCCTGGAAGCTGAAAACATCCCAGTTCTTGCATGGCCAGCATACTCACCGGACATGTCACCCATTGAGCATGTTTGGGATCCTATGGAACGGCGTATATATGATGGCTTGTTCCAGTTCCTGCCAATATTCTGTAACTTCGCACAGCTATTGAAGAGGAGTGGACCAACATTCCACAGGCCACATTCAACAACCTGATCAACTCTCTGCGACGGAGATGTGCTGCACTGCGTGAGGTAAATGGTGGCCACACCAGATACTGACTAGTTTTCTGACAGTAAGGCAAAACTGTGAACATTTAAGACTGGCCTTTTATTGTGGGCAGTCTAAGGCACACCTGTGCAAATTCATGCTGTCTAATCAGCACCTTGATATGCCACACCTGTGAGGTGGGATGGATTATCTCGGCAAAGTGCTCACTAACACAGATTTAGACAGATTTGTGAACAATATTTTAGAGTAATGGGTCTTTTGTGTATGTAGTAAATGTTTCAGATCTTTGAGTTCAGCTCATGCAAAATGGGAGCAAAACCGAAAGTGTTGCGTTTTATATTTTCGTTCAGTGTATATCCCAGAGCAGCAACTTGACCTACAGTTTAGCCAACCACCATTTGAGTGAAGCTACATGTACATGTATGTGGCCACAGGAATTTGTATTTGCTGTTCAGTACGTTTGGTTTTAATTATACAAAGCCTTATTTTAGGTACTGTGAGAGAGACATTGCTTAGCAAACTCATCCTTGTTAGGTTATATCCCTGGCGTTTTCTCCATTGTATGTACCTCAGACAGAAGCCTTTGATGTATGCCCTCTGAATAGGCATACAGTGGCATAAAGAAATGTAATTCTATACTAATAAAAAAAAGTTATACTAATGAAACAGCCCAGCATATGTGTCACGATCAGTGTGGGAAGGGGAACAGTAACTGTACCTGAAAACTAGGGAAGAAACAAGTCACCTCCTAGACAACCCTAATCGAGGCCCTGACTACCTATCAATATGAATAGACCTGGAAAGTAGGAATATTCATATGCAGGATACCTAGGCCCTGATTTCCCTATAAGGCTCTGGAATAAGTATAGGATCAGAGACAACCCATTCCTTTCCAGATGGACGAATGGAAGTCTGTCTCAGGCCCAGATACAACAAAAGAGAATATAACAAATACAAACAAACGCGACACTTAACTTCTGTAGAGATGGAAGAACAGGAATACTAGAGAAGATCTCACACCAGCTCAGCCAAACCCAAATGAAGCTATCTACCGCATAGTCAGAAGAGTGGGATCAGACTATAAAGGGTAGAAGTGATGACCACTGAGCAACAGTGGTCATTAACCCTATCAACACTGAATAAAGATAAATCAAGGAGGCTGTTAGATTCCTCCACGCTCAGCCAGTCTCTCTGATCTCCTGACACCAGTCACCTGAGGAACCGTGATAATATGTCATAAAGATACTCTATCACTTATGATTATATTCAGCACACGCTTTTTTAGTAATGACTAAATATGTCTGACTACAGATTAAAATTCCTTATGGTACAGTACTCAGGCAAAGCTTGATTGTCCAATTTGAAAGTTCTTTTAGACCTTTTCACTTTATTCACATTTTACTATGTTGCCTCCTTGAGCTAAAATACAAAGCAAATTCACACATTGTATTTTTATTTCTTTATATTTTTTCCAAGAGCACAGTGGCCTCCATAATTCTTAAATGAAAGATGTTTAGAACAACCACTACTCTTCCTAGAACTTGCCACCCTACCAAACTAATGGTATGAGAGGAGGTCAACAACCTAATAGTCACTCTGGCTAAGCTCCAAAGATCCTGTATGCAGATGGGAGAAACTTCCAGAAGGTGGAAGAGTGGCCCAAAAGACACATTTGCCTCCTTAAAGTTTTCAAAAAAGGACCTAAACAAATTTCAGAATGTGAGAAACAAGATTCTCTTGTCTGCTCAAACCAGGGTTAAACTTTTTGGCCTCCGTTCTAAGCATCATGTTTTTGGGAAACCAGGTGCTGCTCAATACCATCGCTACAGTGAGTAAAAAAAAAAAAAAAAAAGGTTTTCTGGGGCGCTGGATACTAAAAATAATTTATTGCAAATAAATCATTAAAAACAAAACAATAAAAACAGACAAGCAGAGGGCGACAAATCCACCTCCTTACAAAAAATGTTGACATCATTGCCCATTTATAGCAATGACCCAGAAGTGAAAATTAAGTGCAAAGGTCATAGTATGAACCATATTCAGTGTTGAAGAAATAACAAAAATAATTCATAATAAATGAGAAATAAATATAAAAAATAAAGATACTTATGTCATATTATGACATAATTGTGATTTCAAGAAAAATAGGTGTAAATATTGCTTAAAATACATGAATAAAAAAAACAACAACCAGTTATTACATAAATGAATATGTGAACAATTAATCATGATGATAATATTTAACATACATTATTACAGTAAAGTAACAAATTTCAATACTTACCAACATCAATGTCAATTCTATTTTTATTTTTCTATTAACAATCGCATTCGAACTCGAACTCATGTTATCTTGGGCATACACACCCTCTCTAACCTCAGGACTAGCCTTGCATTTGCCCAAGGAAAAAGAGGAGAGAAGAATAGGCTAAAGAGGAGGCGGCAGAGGCTGAAGTATATTTTGAGCAGATAACGTGCAAGCTACTGCAATGTGAATAACGACATTGTAGCTATCAGTAGAATAGATGGCCACAGGATTGGACAATTTACTCTAGGTTGGAATCCAGAAAGTGTGAAAAAGTGGAGTTCACCTTATTGCTAGAGTGAACTGTAGTGAGATCTTTAGTAGAAGATGGTAACGTCAAATCTATCATTGTACAGGAATAATCATTGGAACCACTGTAGTCAGACGGTTCGGAGATACGGCTGGCTCTAGAAGGATCCAGCTCATATCTGGCTTCCTGAAGCTGGCACAGAAACAATTGAGGTGGGTTGATTACCAACCTCAGTTTCTTTGGAGTTTGATGTAATACTTCTGGATCTAGCATGTGGGAGACATTTGTATTTAGAATTAACTTTTGTCTTGCTAGTATAAATTCCTTGCACCTTGGGTGGCGATCCCTACAGAGAAGCATGGTGGTGGCAGTGTCATGCTATAGGTGTGTTTTTTAGCGGCTGGGACAGGGAAACTGGTTAAAGTTTAGAGAAAGCTGAATGGAGCAAAGTGCAGAGATATATTCTTAATGAAAACTATTCAGAGTGCTCTGCATCTCAGATTGGCCAAAGTTTCACCTTCAAACAAAACAGTGACCCTAAGTACACCACCAAGATAACAAAGGAGTGGTTTAGGGACAACTTTGTGAATGTCCTTGAGTGGCCCAGCCAGAGCCCTGACATGAACCCAATCAAGCATCTCTGGAGAGACCTGAAAATTGCTGTCCACTGACATTCCCAATCTAACTGTACATATCCTGAGAGGATCTTCAGAGAAGAATGGCATAAAATCCCCAAATCTAGGTGTACAAACCTTGTGGCATCATATCCAAGAAGATTGCAGGCTGTAATCACTGCCAAAGGTGTTTCAACTAAGTACTAAATAAAGAGTTTATTTCTTCCTTTTCAATAAATTAACAAAGATTTCGAGCATTCTGTTTTCACTTTGTCATTACGGGTTAGGGTACTTTCACACTAGCGTTAAAGTTTTTCGGTGTTGAGTTCCGTCACAGGGAGTCAATACCAGAAAAAAACGAATCAGTTTTATCCTAATGCATTTTCAATGGAGAGCAATCCGTTAAGCATGCATCAGGATGTCTTCAGTTCAGTCACTCTTACGGTATTTGGCTGGAGAAAATACTGCAGCATGTTGCAGTATTTTCTCCGTCCAAAATACCGGATCCAGCATTATTTTCCATTGAAATGCAATAATGGGACTTCCGATTCCGGCACTGGAATGTAAGGCGGCGTAGTGAGGAGCTCCGTTTCAACCTCTTCCCGAAACAGCACATGGCTGCATACAGAGCCACCAGCTGGCACTACCAAGCGGTGGATCTACATCCCCTACTTACACTAGGAGTCCCTCCATGGAGAGATATTTGTTCAGGAGCAGTGGTAAGCCGGCGTAAATGCAAGGGTGCCCAGACGGAGGGGAAGGCAATATGGTGCCAGAAGAGCGCAAAATCCACGAAGATCATGAACAGCACAAAGATAGTGAAAATCGTGCAAATGCGTGTGAAGCTGAAACTCGCTCTCCGGACTTATTTGTGGGAGAGCAGGAACTGATATCTCCTGATCGCCTGGGGACCCTGCTTGATTATAAAAGAATAGCTATTGAAGTAGCAAAACATATTGTCCCAGACATCAAAGACACTCTTATCACATCGGTGTCGGCCTCACTTTAAGAAATACTCGCTGACGTAGATTCTCACTCTAGATTGGAAGAAATGGAACAAAGGATACTAGCTCTAGAGGAGAAAGCCACAGGGGCATATAATAAATTAAGAGAGATCTCAAGAGAAAACACTATATTGCACGATCGCATGGAAGACCTAGAAAACAGGTCACTCAGAAACAATCTGCGAATATTAGGGGTTCCTGAATCCATGAAACCTTTGCAACTACAGGAATTCTGCGAGGAAGAACTCCCAAAAGCCCTGGGTCTGACAGGCCTTAAGAGAGTGGAAAGAGCCCACTGTGTAGGGCCTACCCAGTCTGTAATATCAAAACAGACAAATACGCAGTAAGCACAGGGGAATAGGCCCCGGCAAGTCATAGTAAAGTTCCTTGATTTTAACCATAAAAAAGAAATTTTGAGAGCATTCCGCTCAAGAAAATTCCCCCTGGAGGTACATGGGAAAAAGAGTTTTGCAGATTACTCCACATAAGTGGCAAAGAGAAGAAAAGAATACAGTATGATATGCTCCACACTTTACGCAAAGAAGATAAAATTCCAACTACAGTATCCTGCGACACTAAGGATTCGGATAGCAGGTGAAGCTCCATATATCTTCAAATCACCAGTGGAAGCGTGGAAATTTGCTGAGACCCAAGGATGGACATCAGGGAAAGAACTCGACAAGACCAACAATACAAGCAAGAGACACTCGCCAACTCTATTTCAGGAAGGGGACAAGGGCAGTTCTCAACACGCTTCCCAGGCACGTACTGTTTCGGAGCAAAGATGGAATGAATGGAGGAAAATTCCTGAGAAAGAACTGCAGGTCACAGAAGCCAGATAATCCCCAAAGAGACAGAGACCCCAAAGACTGAACCGTTATGCAACCCTAACAGTGGACTGATAAGTATAGGGGGCTTATTATTATTCTAAGAGTGATAGATGTAAATTTCACCCAATGTGTTTACCCACTTCTTGGAGTGAAAGCTTTGTTAGAAGGAGAAGTGGAGAAATTTAGAGTCTTAATTCTAGAAAAAAGTGAAGTCCAGAGATAACCATAGGTTTAGAAATAGGAGAATAGTAGAAAGGAGCCTAGTACAAAAGAAGGCCCTTCTTGTTAAAATAATGTTCATGTTTATGTTGTTGCATTTGTTTATTGGTTATGAGACTGACCGTCTACTGTTATGCGTTATGAGTCTGATTACCAACTCAAAGAAAAATGGAGCTAGAGATAAACTCTACTTTAGGGAGAACACAAGAGGGCACTACTATATATGTGAGGATTATCAGCTTATGAATGTCTTTGTCTTTACAACTAATTATGCGTATAGTCACTTGGAACGTTAAGGGGCTCCGCTCTCCAGAGAAGCGGAAGATGGTTCTTCGCCATTTAAAAAGATTAAGGGCAGACGTTGCATTATTACAGGAAACTCATCTAGAGGAGGGGGAATGAAAATATATGCGTAAACTCTGGGTAGGATCAGTCTATAGCTCACCAGCCCAAGGTAGATCTGCTGGAGTGCTTACCTTAATTCACAAATCTCTACCACATAAAGTATTATCTGTAGCACCAGATGGTGATGGCCGTCTACTACACATGACCATTGACACGCCATGCGGCCTATTAGAGCTGTTCAATGTATATGGCCCAAATAGTGACAATAGTGATTTCTTTCTTAATCTAGAAACTCAGGTGGCCATTCAGACAACAGGAGTAAAGGTAGTTGGAGGAGAATTTAACTCCATAGGGAATCAGGAAATTGACAGGAGCCGAGATCCAATGTCTCATAAACAATGACACAAAATAAGGCACGAAAATACACTGGGCTCATTTATAGACTCCACGAGACTTGTAGACACATGGAGATACTTACATTCAGCGGGTAGGGAATACTCGTTCCACTCACATGCTCACGTCTCCTGGTCCAGGATCGATTTATATGCTCGTACAAAACCCCCCTGCTGTCCAGGGTCATTTCAGAACAACTACAAGAGATAGTTGTATCTGACCATGCCCTATTAGTACTGACAATGGCAGAAACTCAAAGAAAGGGCAGTGATATTGAGGTTTCCTACCCATCTAGCCAGAGATGAGAAGTTTGCTTCACTCTTGAAAGCATGGTGGGGGGAATATGACATAGATAATATGGGCCACAGAGACAATATCAGTTTGTTCTGGGACACTGCAAAGGCTGAGGGGCAAGATCATTTCTTATGTAGTGGGAAGGAAAAAGGAAATGTGGAATAAATAGAAACAGACTAGCCAGAAACTGGGATGCGCATATGTCAGTTACTTAAGATCCCCTTCATTTGCTCACCTCCAAGATTGGAAAAAGGCCCAAAAAGCCTTTAACCGATGGGCAGCAGAGAAAGAGAGTTTCTATAAAAAAGAATGGGAGGCCACCCTTTACAGATATAGCAATAAATCGGGAAGATTACTAGCAGGCCTTTCTAAGGATAAGCCTCCAGCTACTCATAGGGGCGTTAACTGATGAAAAGGGTGATATAACTACAGACCCCCAGAATATAAATAGAATCCTGGGCGATTTCTACAAAAACTTATACGCTGATACAAATGACCCTATACAGCAAACCACAATACTAGACCAGATACACATCCCTAAGGTATCAAATGAACAATTATCCTTCCTGAATTCCCCAGTGACGGAAAGAGAGGTGCTGGAAGCCATTGGGTCACAAAAAACATGCAAAGCACCAGGCCCAGATGGGTTAATGGGGGAGGAACCTTTATGCCTTCACAGTACCTTGATACACAAATTTTATGGCATAGCACCCCCAAGCGACCATATTAAATATCTGGGTACAAAGATAGGCCGATTCCCTGCCCCTTTTTACAACTTGAACTACAAACCCCTACTAGAAAGGATATTCTCTGACTTGAAAAGGTGGGCTAATCTTCCACTCAACTTGGTGGGGAGGTGTCACTTATTCAAAATGTCCTGCTTTGCTAGCCTTTTGTACCCTCTACAAACGATACCAGTACTGATAAAACACAAAGATGCAACTGCATTAAATTCACATTTCGTCTCATTTATATGGTCGGGACGGAGGCCCAGAATAGCTCTAGACAAACTTATGAGACCTAAAGCAGAGGGTGGAGTAAATTTTCCAAATGTGAGGGGATATAACATAGCATGTTTATTACATCATATTTTGGATTGGAAAAGAAACACCAACTACTACTCCAATCTACCATTAGAAAAGGTTATGGGAAGTCCATAGGATCTGATGGCCTTGGTACATTCTCAATTTTCCAATCTCCCACCAATGATGAAATGTTCTACCCTTCTCAGAGATACCCTTATTACATGGAAAATAACACGTAAACTATTTAATCTTTCTTATCAATGTTCTAAACATCTCCCCTTGTGGGGTTCGCCAGAATTCCAAGAGAGGAGAATGAGTCGTTTATTCCAAAGCTGGAAAGAAAAAGGAATAAACAGAGTAGAGAACTTGATTCATGATCAAGAACCAAGATGGCTAACACTTGAAGAAATATGTAAAAAGTATAACCTCCAAGGTCTCCAACACTTCCCCTACCAGCAAATAATGCATTATTGTAGGTCAAAGCTATCAGATATTGTTAGAGAGGCTCCCTCGAATGCTTTTGATACTCTCCTTACTTGCAATGACAGATACTCCATATCAGGTTGTATTCCTTTATTAGGACCAAGCTGCTCTCAGGGAACATCCATTCCATTTATAAAGGTTGGGCAAAGCAGTTGGATGAGGAGGTGGGAAGGGAGCTACCGTAGTTAGTGGGTGGATAGACTTTAGAAAACATATCCTATTTGAAAATTGGAGGGAAACCCAATTGAAAATCATGCATAGGGCAATCTATGTATTTAATTTGCCTCCATTAGCCCTTATGCTGAACAGGCAAACCCAATGCCCAAAATGTCAAGAACAGAAATCTGATTTGTACCATGGGCTTTGGCGCTGCAAACAATTGAAAGCCTTCTGGGACAACACTCATGCAATAATTAAAAGGTCAAGCAATTTTATGGGTCCCATAAACGGCAAAATGGCATTGTTTCATTCCTGCAGTAAAAGGTCCAGCTCTACAACAGACAGTCACCCATCTGCCTCCCATAGCACATATCATTATCATGGCGGCAAAGAAATGCATATTGGGTAACTGGTTACTTCAACAACTCCCAAATTTTAAAGAGGTAATTCTGCCCACAAAAAAAATTATATGGATAGAACAATTATTAGCAACCAAAGATAAAGAAAACCAGACAAAACGTTTTTGTTTTTTTTAAGAAATGGAAATAATTTATTATCTGTTATTTTGAAGACAGGGAGAGAGAACAGCTGGTGGCTCCCTTTAGACATACCGAATTATACTTATTAGAAGAGCTCAAAGGTACTTTAGAGAAATTAGGGAAATAAAAAAAGGAAGCACCAAGAGAGTTGGTAATAAAAGAACATGATACTTCTGACAAAGGAAATGTTTGTTTACACATTGTTCTCTGTATTTTAAAGTAACAGACTCAAAGGGAAATGTGTTATTTTAAAACTGTACATTGTTTCGTATGAAGTTTGATTGTCAACTAGCAGATACGACATTGTATATGTTAATATTGTTTATATGTTAAAATGTAAAATCAAATAAAATATTTTTGAAAAAATAAATAAAAAAAGAACAAATGCAATAATGCCGGATTTGGCATCAAGTGTTCCCGAAAAACTGATCCGGTTTTCCGGTGTGTGAGCATGCGCAGACCTTTAAAAATGTGAAAAAAAATAAATACCGGATCCTTTTTTCCGAATGACACTGGCATTGAGATGCATTTGTAAGACGGATCCGCATACGGATCAGTCTACAAATGCTATGCATTTGCATACGGATTTCTGGATCAGGCAGGCAGTTCCGGTGATGAACTGCCTGCCAGAATCCAACAACGCAAGTGTGAAAGTACCCTTACATAGTGCAGAAAAAAATGAAGAAAAAGAGAAAAACTTTTTTTTTTTTTTTTTTTTTTTTTTACAAGGCCTCAACCTAAAATGTAAAAAGGTCTGAAGACTTTGCAAACGCACTGTACACGGATGGTCTACAATATTGCAATTGTTTATGTTCTATGTGTAATTTTGACTTTGCTTTTTATTATTCTGTCTTCTAAATGAAGTGAGGTTTAAAATAAAGTGTCACACTCTGTTATTCATAAAAGTAGGACAACTTGTAGTTGAAGGTATTTCTTTTATTTAGACCATCCTACTAATTTAATGTAAGCCCTCCAAAGAGCATCTCCACACTATGCCTGTTGACAGGAACAGAGCTGTTTGCAGTTTAGTCCTATTTAGTTTAGTCTGCTGGTAAAAGGTATAATTCCCATTGCCCTGTCTTCCCCCCCCCCCCCCCCCCCGTTCCTGAGCATCACTTGGAGGTGATACAGCTTTCAGGCATTCTTAAAGAGTAACTAAACTTTTGTATAAATCTTTGTGAATCGGTCCCCAATGCTTTAATGACACTTTTTGTAATGTATTTTGTATTTTTATTACACTTTTGTATAAATTCACAGGATCTCTTCTGATTGACTGCACGGGCAGGTGGGAGTTAACTCCCCCGTTCTCCCCTCTCCTCCTCCATTCAGCCTTTGGACTACGCAGATAGAGCAGCCTGCTGCCCGATCTCCAGATTGTACCCCCTGATCTGTGCCCAGCACCCCCTCTTTCGATCCTCCACAGTGCCATCTGGCACTAAAAGGTAGGTTAGGGACACGGTAGGGAAAGGTTTAGTTCAGGCAGGGAGACTTTAGGGAAAGTTAAGGTTTTTAGTGTTGCATCATCCTCTTAGGGTGTCTGGGGTCCCTAAGACCCCCCCCCCCCTTTCACCCTTTTTTTTGGGGGCGCAAGTTTTTTTTTTTTTTTTGCGTACGCTGACAGTGGCCGGCACTCTTTAGCGTCCGGCCACTGTTAGTGCATCGCCCACCCCACCGCTTATCAGCTTCGGACGGCTGATCAGGGAGTTCGATTTATTATTTTTTTTTATTTCAAATTTTTTGGGCTCTTTACACGCTCGCGCGCACACACACACACACACACACACACACATACACACACGCAGACACACACTCCCCTATGGCCCACCGGACGTTCTCGGCCGAGGAGGCATACGCCCTCCTTGCCTCCGAGTCCGAGAGCCCCAGTGAGCACGAGTATGACCCCTCGTTCCTTTTGTCATCCGCGTCGTCTTTATCAAGCGATGATGAGCCTCCAAGGCGGCGGAGACACTACCAGGCGGATCGAGGGGACCCCAATGCTAGGGACCCTGTGGCCCACCCTAGTACGAGCAGCTCTGAGGCTCGTACTAGTTTTCCGGCACACCAGGTCAGTCCATCTGAGCCGCCTGCAGGTGAACTTGGCTGGTGTACCGCAGAGAACTTTGAGCCCGCAATTCTTGATTTTGTTGGACAACCAGGAATCCAGATTTACACAGTGGGCTTCACTGAATACGACTTTTTTAGTCATTTTTTTCAGTGACCAACTGGTAAATCTAATGGTGGAGCAGACGAACCTGTACGCCCAACAGTTGGTCGCTCAAAACCCGGGCTCCTTTTTGGCTAGGCCCGGCGGGACATCCTCTACCAGACCCCACTCTACAGTACGGCCATGACACGCTCCCGGTTTGAGGCCATCCGGAAATGCCTACATTCCCCCCCCCCCCCCCCCCCCCCCCAAGAGGTATGTCCTTGTACTGTCCACAATTCACAGTAACGGCATCACCCCTGTCCCTGTGCGAGGTCCCGCGGCAACGGTCCTCA
This sequence comes from Bufo bufo, assembly GCF_905171765.1. Classification (NCBI taxonomy): domain Eukaryota; kingdom Metazoa; phylum Chordata; class Amphibia; order Anura; family Bufonidae; genus Bufo; species Bufo bufo. The sequence continues at coordinate 474,793,991 of NC_053392.1, read as the reverse complement.
AGCCCAATTGTATCGTCGACTACAATCGGTATGTGGGAGGAGTTGATCTCTCTGATCAAGTCCTCAAGCCATATAACGCCATGCGCAAAACGCGGACATGGTACAAAAAAGTTGCGGTCTACTTGGTGCAGGTTGCCATGTACAACTCTTTTGTGCTGTGTCGGAGCGCTGGCAACACAGGGACATTCCTGCAGTTCTATGAGGCAGTCTTCAAGGCCCTGATCTTTTCTGACCGGGAAAGAGCAGGCCGGAGTACCTCGGGAACTGTAGGCGCCCGGATAAAAAAAAGTGCAGAGTGTGTCACAGTAGGGGGATACGGAAGGACACCACTACTCAATCGGACACGTGCCCCGATCATCCGGGCCTCTGCATTATTGGTTGCTTCAGGGAGTACCACACTTCCATGGAGTACTAAATTTGTAATCCCCTTTTCCATTTAGCCACTGACCATCGATAAAAACTATGGTTCTCAGACTTGAGACACCAAAAAAATTTGTTCAAAAAGTTTGTAAAACTAAAATAATTTTAAAAAAGTATCCAAATTAGGTATTGCCGCGTCTGTAATAATCTCCTCTATAAAAATACCCCATGACTTAACCCCCAGATTTACACGGTCCAAAAAAAAAATAAAAAAAAATTAAAAAATGTTTTTTTGTAACCTTAGATAACAAAAAGTTTAATAGCAAGCGATCAAAAAGTCATATAGCCCCCAAAATAGTGCCATTAAAACCGTCCCCTCATCCCGCAAAAAATGAGCTACCTAATACAATCGGCTAAAAAAAATAACTTAGACTTTAGAGATACAAAAATATTTTTTTGTATCGAAAAGGATAATATAGTCTAAAACCAAAATAATTGTAAAAAAGTAGACTTATTAGGTATCGCCGCGTCCGTAAGAATCTCCTCTATAAAAATACCCCATGACCTAACCCAGATTAACACTATCCAAAAAAAAATATTTAAACGGTGCCAAAACAGCTATTTTTGGCACTTTTCCATTTCAGTCCGGTTTTTACGGTAGCAAAGCAAGGGTTAACAACCAAACAAAACTTCATATTTATTACCCTGATACTGCAGTTTACAGAAACGCCACATTTGTGGTCGTAAACTGCTGTATCGCTAAAAGGCAGGGCGCAAAAGGAAAGGACCGACATGGTTTCTGGAAGGCCGATTTTGATTGCCTTTTTTATTGACACCATGTCCCTTTTGAAGCCCCCCCTGATGCACCCCTAAAGTAGAAACTCCCTAAAAGTGACCCCATCTAAGAAACTACACCCCTCAAGGTATTTAAAACTGATTTTACAAACTTTATTAACCATTTAGGTGTTCCTCAACAGTTAATGGCAAATGGAGATGAAATTTCAGAATTTCAATTTTTGGTAACCTTGCCTCACAAAAATTTAATAGCGCAACCAAAAATCATATGTACCCTAAAAATAGTCCCAACAAAACCGCCACCTTATCCTGTAGTTTCCAAAATGGGGTCACTTTTAGGGAGTTTCTACTCCAGGGGTGCATCAGGGGGGCTTGAAACAGGACTCGGTGTAAATAAACCGATCCATAAAAATCAGCCCTCCAAAAACCACACGGCGCTCCTTTCCCTCTACTCCCCGCCGTGTGGCCGTACAGTAGTGTACGACCACATAGGGGGTGTTTCTGTAAACGTCAGAGTCAGAGCAATAAAGATAGTCTTGTTTGGCTGTTAACCCTTGTTTTGTTAGTAGGAAAAAATTGGTTAAAATTGAAAATTTGGCAAAAGAATTTCATCTCCATTTGCTAATAACTCTTGTGGAGCACCTTAAGGGTTAACAACGTTTGTAAAATTAGTTTTGAATACCTTGAGGGGTGTAGTTTCTAGAATGGGGTCATTTTGGGGTTGAAGTGACTTCAGACCTGAAATGGTCCCTAAAAATTGGGTTTTTGAAAATTTCTGAAAAATTTCAAGATTTGCTTCTAAACTTCTAAGCCTTGTAACATCCCCAAAATATAAAATATCATTCCCAAAATGATCCAAACACAAAGTAGACATATGGGGAATGTAAAGTAATAACTATTTTTGGAGGTATTTCTATATATTATAGAAGTAGATAAATTGAAACTTGGAAATGTGCAATTTTTAAAAAGATTTTGGTAATTTTTTTTTTTAAAAATAAAAATTATTTTTTTTTACTTCATTTTACCAGTGCCATGAAGTACAATATGTGACGAAAAAACAATCTCAGAATGGCCTCGATAAGTCAAAGCTTTTTAAAGTTATCACCACTTAAAGTGACACTGGTCAGATTTGCAAAAATGGCCTGGTCCTTAAGGTGAAATATGGCCGTGTCCTTAAGGGGTTAAAATCTACTTCTCTGTACACCGCTGACATTTTTATGAATGGGGCCGCAGCGCAGTGAGTACGGGCAGGAGCGCATATTCCTGCTCCTGCCTGTGCCCCTCGAGGTTTACAAAATCCTGGCATAACACATGGGTACCCTGTAAACCTTCCGGGGGCACGTGCAGGAGCAGCAATATGTGATTCTGCCTGTAATCACTGCGCTGCGTCCCCATTCATAAAATGTATACAGCCCGTACTCCGTACACCGCTCAGCGGTGTACAGAGAGAGAAGTAGATTTTAAGCACACAGCGAAACGTGCGCTTTAGGTAGGGAAAAGTGTAATAAAAATGCAAAATACATTAATAAAGTATATTACAAAAACTGGTATTAGGGCATTAGGAACATGTTAACAAAAGTTTAGTTAACTTCTTAAATGTGTAAACCGGAATGCAGAGTTTGTATTTAGACTTCCGCACATTTCACCCTTGTGGATTAATCAGCAGAGCCTGGGCATACTTCCTGACATTAAAAATGGCCAAAAAGAACACGAGAAAGTATGTGATAACAGATTTTTGCTAACGTTCCAGCTACAGTCAAAGGCATAAAATGAACCAATTAATGGACACACTTTAGTCAAGAATTAGATTTGACTGTAAAAACAGATTATGGGACCAGAAGGAACAGTAGGAAAGACCTGCTCCTCAGAGTACTGTGTGATGTAGATGCCAGAATGTTATCTTCAGTGGAAGGAACTAGTGCTACAGTATTTTGGGACTTTAATGCAGACATTTAATGTTCTTGTGTGCATTCTGAACCTGTTTAGAGTTTCTTTCTTTGCATTATTTTTTATGAGAATGACGAAATCTGCCCATACACATGAGACAAAAGACAGCCGTTTTCAACCCTTTCCGCCAGCCTTCATTAGAAAATTATACACAAATATTTAACCGCAACCTTTTGTCTGCCAAAAATGTGATTTGTTGGGAGTATATTTTTGTCAGCTGAAACTACTAGAGTATGGCATAACGACTGATCAGCCATATTTTGGTCGATTTATCATCTTATGTGTACAGCAAGATTAAAGGTGCTTAAAAGTAGCCATAACCTACTTAGAAGCAGGTTAATGTTTGAACAACCATGGAATGGGCAATTTCATAGCCATACACAGATTGGCTGGCTGATTCTGCAGATCACACTGGCCATACATGTTTCTGGGAACGTTCTTTCAGTCTTTCTTTGGACAAGAGATCTTTCATTTGACTATCGGACAAAAATTTCAAACATGGCCGACTTCTTTTCAGATGATGAGCTGTCAGTGGACAGCTAAAATGATGGTACGTTGTTAAATCTCACCTGACGAATGAACGTTTTGGTTGAAATCGTCCGTTTTGAATCCGCTTAACTTATGTGTATGAGTACCTAGGGTATTGTACAGCAGCAGTCTGTTATCTCCAGTCACCATCTGCCCATAATAATGTCAGATAATACTGTCTCCCTGTCGATCCCTCTAAATGATGTAGTTTTAGATTACTGCCCTATCTGGTATCCTGCTTAATCTAGTGAGAAAAACATGAATGCAGCTCTCCAAAACTGAAAGATGAATGTTCTAATCTGTTTCACATTTCACTCGCTTCTCTGGACACTCCATTATGTTTCCATACAATTTGGAGGTTGTACATAGCAGTTAAAACGACATGTGCATAAGTAGTAAAGTGTACCCATATTTTCAAATAACTTTTCTGAATAAGTGAGATACTGCACTGTATCTGACCATTATATGACTTGTAGCTGACATTTTAGCAGGTTTCTCCTTTGCAGGCTGCATCTATAAATCTGGCTCCAAGCTGGTGGATGGAGACTAACTGCTCATCATGTCTGTCCATAGCATACACACAGAGACAGAAATTCTGCTCCCTTGCTCTCTCTTACTCAGAATCATTCTGAAGCACTATATAGGATATTCTAGACAAGTACTGAGTACTATAGATGTCAATAACGCAGCTGGGGTGACATATAACACTATTAGCTGACAAATCATTCTTCAGCTGTCTGGTCTCTTTACACTTCCTTCCTCCCATTCCCTTCTCCATAGACATTGATGGAATGATTTAATCTGATTCTTCAGTGAGCAGGCAGCCTGTCTTCCTCTCCCAAGTCAGATTTCTCACAAAATGAGGGCAGCACGGTGGCTCAGTGGTTAGCACTAGGTTTGAATCCGACCAAGGGCAACATCTGCATGGAGTTTTGTTCTTCCCGTGTTTGCGTGGGTTTCCTCCGGGTACTCCGGTTTCCTCCCACACTCCAAAGACATACTGATATGTCCAAGGACTGTAAATGCATAAAATAAATAAAAATAAAAAATGCAGAGACATCTGACTCTAGAGCAATAAGATACATTACGAAGTGTTGCCTTTGATATATTACTCACTTCCTAGATACTCGCTGCTGCTGTAATGACACTTACCAGGTCCCCACTGGTCTGCACTATCTGATCCTCGCTTAACACACAGCAACTGGCGAGAAATACCCGCTCAGCCACAGCGATGCCATGTCTAAGCCTGTGATTAGCTAAGAGGGCATTTTTTGTTTTCCTGCGCATACTATCGCTATAACGGAACCTGGACTCTTCTAAAGAGCATGATTTGAAATCCCCAGCCGGGAAATATCCTAAAGGGATCCGGTTACAGGAGATATCCGTATACACTAGAAATGTCAATGATATCCAGGTCCATACGCGTTTACCTCGAGGCATTGCCATCTCCTGTACGAATCCCACGGGACCTTTAAACACAATATTTATTGCAAATGTATTCTTTGTAGTACAAATTGTTAAAAGCTTTGTTATTTGCTGTGGAAGCTATTTGCCTTGACATCAACCCTTTGAAAAAGCAGAATTTAAAACAATACAAGGGAACATATGAATCATTCCTTAGGCAGCCCTGTAGTGTCTTTGTAGAGAGAACTGTATATAAAGGAACTGCTCAGTCACTTTTTTTTCTTTTTGCAATATTCTGTTAAGTAGCATGTTGACATTTCCTGACTACTGTGTGTGATGATCGGCTTTGACAACAGCTGTTCGCTATTTCTTGGCTCCATATAAGATAGACTAAAAAGGACATGTGACTGCTCCTGTCATGTTGGTTTTAGTAAAAATACACTCACCTAAAGAATTATTAGGAACACCATACTAATACGGTGTTCGACCCCCTTTTTCCTTCAGAACTGCCTTAATTCTACGTGGCATTGATTCAACAAGGTGCTGATAGCATTCTTTAGAAATGTTGGCCCATATTGATAGGATAGCATCTTGCAATTGATGGAGATTTGAGGGATGCACATCCAGGGCACGAAGCTCCCGTTCCACCACATCCCAAAGATGCTCTATTGTGTTGAGATCTGGTGACTGTGGGGGCCATTTTAGTACAGTGAATTCATTGTCATGTTCAAGAAACCAATTTGAAATGATTCGAGCTTTGTGACATGGTGCATTATCCTGCTGGAAGTAGCCATCAGAGGATGGATACATGTTCTCATTCTGTTTACGCCAAATTCGGACTCTACCATTTGAATGTCTCAACAGAAATCGAGACTCATCAGACCAGGCAACATTTTTCTCGTGCAAATTGTAGCCTCTTTTTCCTATTTGTAGTGGAGATGAGTGGTACCCGGTGGGGTCTTCTGCTGTTGTAGCCCATCCGCCTCAAGGTTGTGCGTGTTGTGGCTTCACAAATGCTTTGCTGCATACCTCGGTTGTAACGAGTGGTTATTTCAGTCAACGCTGCTCTTCTATCAGCTTGAATCAGTCGGCCCATTCTCCTCTGACCTCTAGCATCCACAAGGCATTTTTGCCCACAGGACTGCCGCATACTGGATGTTTTTCCCTTTACACACCATTCTTTGTAAACCCTAGAAATGGTTGTGCATGAAAATCCCAGTAACTGAGCAGATTGTGAAATACTCAGACCGGCCCGTCTGGCACCAACAACCATGGCACACTCAAAATTGCTTAAATCACCTTTCTTTCCCATTCTGACATTCAGTTTGGAGTTCAGGAGATTGTCTTGACCAGGACCACAACCCTAAATGCATTGAAGCAACTGCCATGTGATTGTTTGACTAGATAATATCATTAATGAGAAATAGAACAGGTGTTCCTAATAATCCTTTTGGGGAGTGTATATATTCCACATTAAATAACTATCCTGGAATACCTTTTCTTAGAACTGTACATTGTGGTGTCCCTCTATTATTCATTCTAGAAATTTAGGAATAAATTGCCAACTAGGTGTTACGAGCTGGGGGTGTCCCTGCACAATCTGACATTGTCCAATCAATGCTGGCAGTGACAGACTGTGTAGAGACAAAGCCTGTTGGTAAGAGGATTGGTAACATGTGCTTGTCAATTTATTAAAGCATTTCTAGTAGGATTAACAGAAGAACAACACAACGCAGAATTAAGAAAACCTCTTCCAGAGTTTTTATTTAATAGAGAAGTAGTAGACAAGTAGTTACTCAAAACGACATGTCAGGAGAGGGGACAGGTCCTTTTTATTCACTAGTACTGCAACCCTGGCCATGCGGTTATTTTTTATGTTGTTACTGATTGCTTGTAGCTTTCTGTAGAAGGTACTGGTAGTATGTGTCACATTTGCATACATAACCAGTGCCACTCCTGTCTGTGGGTTCTATGAGGTGTTGCAGTTCAGCCCTTTCAATTGATATATTTTGACATACTGTACTTTCATGGAAGGAGACTTAAAAGAATTGTCCACTCTTTTATAAATAAAACTATTACTAAACTATAAGATATGCCACAAATGTCTGATAGCTTCTGGTCCACCCTCACATCTGTATCCCCTCTACATGTCAATGGAAGCTACCGAAACACCATCCCACAGCCACAGAAATGTGACCCACATCAATCAGATCCCCTCTCTGAATGAACATCTAAGTCTACTTTCACACCTGCGTTAGGTGCGGATCCATCTGGTATCTGCACAGACTGATCTGCACCTATAATGCAAACGCTTGTATCCGTTCAGAACGGATCCATTTGCATTACCATGAAAAAAAAAAAAAAAAAATGTTCTTGATAATGCAAACGGATCCGTTTTGACTTGCATTGAAAGTCAATGGGAGGCGGATCCGTTTTCAATTGCACCACATTGTGTCAGTGAAAACGGATCCGTCCCCATTGACTTGCATTGTAAGTCAGGACGGATACGTTTGGCTCCGCATCATCAGGCGGACATCAAAATGCTGCAAGCAGCGTTTTGGTGTCCGCCTCCAGAGCGGAATCGAGGCTGAACGGAGGCAAGCTGATGCATTCTGAACCTATCCTTATCCATTCAGAATGCATTGGGGCTAAACTGATCCATTTTGGGCCGCTTGTGAGAGCCCTGAAACGGATCTCACAAGCGGACCCAGAAACGCCAGTGTGAAAGTAGCCTAAGCTGATTTATGACCAAATTAAAGTTAAACTTTGAGAGAAGAAATAATGGCTGCAGACTAAGGTATCAATTCACCTGATGATAGACTTCACTCTGAATGGGACAGAGCAGCCTGCAATGTATGTGAAATGTGAAGGCTGCAGAGTAAAAGGGTTGAAGTATTTAATTCAAACCTATTACATTTTTAAGCACAAAATGAAAAACAAAACAAAAACAAAGCTATTCATAGCCTTAAGGGGTTTTCCAGGACTACAGTACTGATGATGCATCCACAGGATAGGTCATCAGTGAATAATTGGTGAGGATCCAGCATTCTTGGCACCCCTGCCGATCAGCGGTTTGAAGAGGCTGCAGTGCTCCACTGAGTGCTGCAGCCTCCTCGCAGCATACCAAGCACAACCCCATACTTTGGATAGCTAAAATACAGAGTCCCACCCAGAGGAGAGAGCATGGTAAGTAATGACACCCACCGGAGCAGGTTGTACAGAGAAGCATGTAAACCAGGCAGGCAATCCGCAGCGCTGCCCACCAGTGATCCAGAGGGAACCCCGAGAATTGCAGGATATCGAACGTACAGTTTACTAAACTAAAAGGCAGGTCGGCTCCTTCCTCAGAGGCACGCCTCTGAAACGCATTACACGGTTTTTATTTTACAAAATTGTATTTCGGTTTCCTGCGCCCTTCTGAGCCTCATCCTTTGATTTTCTGTACCGTACATTGGATAGCGGCATGGTATTGCAGCCCAGGACAATTCACTTGAATGGGACTGAGCTGCACATAGGCCACGTGACATGATGTCAGTGGCCTAGGAGGAGCTGGTGAGCACCGCAACCTCTTTTTAAAGGTGAAGAGAGGCGGACCCCCACCGATTAGATATTGATGACCTATCCTGAAGATAGGTCATCAATACAGTACCCCTGGAAAACCCCTTTAACAAACAATTCATAGTAAAGTGTATAATACTGTTATAATGATATAAGCTACATAGCAACTAGAAAAGATGATTTTACCTTTTCTTTTTTTTTTTTTCTTTTTTTTACGTTTTGAGTTTTTCTGTTTACCTTATTATTAATATTTAATTCTTCATCAAACGCTGAGCTCCTTCTGCATCTAAGATTAGTAACTGTACATGAAAATACCATCTGTAGCCATTCTGACGATTTATTCATGAAAACATGTACTCATGTAACACAGATGAAGAGCTGCCTCTATAGAACTCACTGTGACTATGTAATAAAATGCATTCCTTTATATTTTGATTTTGCAGTGTGAATATTGCTGTACTGTATGGCTGTAGTATGGAACTTTTACCAAGTAAATTATTTTTTTCTTCCAGGATAACATTTTGCCACCTGCCTTTCCAGAGCAAATGGCTCTATGTGGGTACCGAAAGAGGAAATATTCACATTGTCAACGTGGAGATGTTCACGCTCTCAGGCTACGTCATCATGTGGAATAAAGCCATTGAACTGTGAGTGTTACGTAGCCAGTGACATTAATGAGAACATTTGTGCCAGTGCAGCATGATAATGCCCTGAGCAGCCCTCTAGAAAAGAGGGCACACAGCCATGGTAAAGATGCTTAAATTCCTTCTAATTGGTTGCAGAAAATCTGATGCCTCACTAGATTATCAGTTTATATACGTCAGTTCTTGCTCCGAAAGCTAATTACTTTTTGGAGGCCTGAGTGTTGGCTGCAGAGAAATCCAAGCAGATAAAATCACTTGGAGCAGTTATGTGGCATGACACGGCTTCCAAGCTCTACTCCATGCCCTTATTCTCCATTTCATTTTTTTGTAAGCTTTTGACAGCTGCACGATTTTCTTAAAACTACTGTTGGGTATAATCCCAGAATTTCCATGGTCTCCTCTTTTAGAAGACTAATAGGTCTGGGCTGTGTGTCATATGGTAGAGAAGTTACTGTACTAGTAGAGAGATCAGTGTGAAGAGAGCCTAGCATGGATTTGTCATGCTACATCGGTAAATACACGTGCACCTCCCTGTCTCCCGTGTTGGAAAGACTAAAATTATCACTGCTTTTAAGCCGCTTTGTAGACGCTGTCGAGCTGGCACCGAGAAGGTACTTGTAACCGGCAAGATGATTCTTATTGGCAACCATGCGCCTAATGCCACCGTGTAATGTGGTTTTTGGTATATGTCTGAAAAGTCACATTAATCACTTCAGTACCATCCCTATGTTGGTGTTAAAGGAGTTGTCCAACCTTTTGCACGTGATGATGTATCCTCAGGATAGGCAATCGCTCTCAGATCAGCAGGCGTCTGATACGCCGCCAGTAAGTAGCTCTTGTGGCGGAACTGCCCAGCTCCCTCCATTGTCCAGTGAAATGAGCTTCATATGAAGTGAACGGCAGCAAAACCACAGTAACCATCTCTGTCCACTGCACAACAGACAAAGCGCGGTGCCCGAACTACTGCAGAACAGCTGATCGATGAGGTTCAGGACAGGACATCACTTGTAAAGGTTTGGACAAACCCTTTGAAGGGAACCTGTCATCAATTTATTGCTGACCTCACTTAGGGCCACATAAAATAGTGACATAAATGCTGATCTTAGTGGTGTGTCTCATGAACTAAAAGTAAGTGGTTGCCGAGAACCAGCATCATAATCATTGCAGTACAGGCCTTGAAAAGAGTCAAGTCTACTTGAGAAGAGTCCTGGTTATTCATAATCTCCTGCTCTCCCCGCCCGTCTGCTGATGATTGGCAGTTCTCTCCTAGAGAGAAAGGGAGAAAACTAGGTAGAAGACTGTCAATCATCAGCAGGTGGGCAGGAGAGCAGGAATTCATGACTAACCATGACTCTTCTCAGTTGGTCGTGACTCTTTTCCAGGCCCAGTCTGCAAGGATTCTCGGCAACCACTTACTTTAAACTTATAAATGACAGGGCGCTGAAATCAATTCATTTGTCTCTACTTTATGCTGCCGTTAGTATGGGTAGCATAAAGTTGATGACAGGTTCCCTTTAAGGACTTTACAAAATTTTTGTTTTTGCATTGCCACATTTAGAAAGCCATCATTTTTTTTTTTATTCTTCCGTTAACATAACCATATAAGGGCTTGTTAAATTTCAGCACCATTTACAAGTGCATATTACTAATTGATTATCTTTTCACTTTTTTGTTTAGTTTTTCTTTTGGGTAGTGGCGAAAACCCAGCAATTCCACCATGATTTCTGAGTTTTTTTATTTACAGTATATTGTTCACCGTGCGGCAAAACAGCACGTTGGCTTTTATTCTTTGGGTTGGTTCAGTTTTATTTCCATTTTACTTCTTTTACCACAATAAGAGCACATTTTTTGGGGAAAAAATGTTTCCATCGATGTAGCTGTAGTTGGGCTTGTTTTTTCCGGCATGAGTCATATTTTTTTAGAAAACTATTTTGGGGTACATATAAATTCTTGATTAACTTTTAATTTTTTTTTCTTTTTTGGGGGTTTGTTAGAAAAGAAACTATGAATTGTGCTGAGCTCTGTCTGCAATGGCAACCCATTGAGGCACCGGAAGCTGGCATCTAACGGTTTAAAGGAATTGTCCAAGATAATTAGAAATTGTGGACAACCCTTAGAATGTCTTAAAAGAAAATAACAAACCATCATATACTCTCCTCTTATTTGCCATTCTCCGTGGTGCTCCTCCAGTACGCCTGCTGCTGTTTGTTTTCTGACAGTAGTAATAAGGTACCTGGTTACGGCACTGGACCCCTGCAGCTGTTCACAGGCCTCAGCAGAGGACAGTGATTGGCTGCAGCAGTAAGGTCCCAAATGCAGGCATGTCACTGTGCAGGTCACAAGCTTCTATGATGTGCCTGGATCCGGCACCTCACTGCTGCAGCCACTGCAATCACATGCTGTATCCAGGTATGTCACCTCACCGCTGCCGTTTGAAAACAGACAGCTGCAGGAGTATTGGAGAAGTGCCACAAAGAACGGTGCTGGAGTAAGCAGGGGTGTGGAAATAAAAAAACAAAAAGCTACTTGTCGAAGGACTAAAGCGGGGGGCTCGATCTACTTGTCCCTCATGACAATCTACTTGTCCTGATGCAAAAAATTATTTTAAATCAAAACCAAATTTCAATGCACCGCCACGCTTCCTTATGCAGGGAGGTGGCTGGCTTGTGGTGTGAAATGACTCTAAGTTTAGTCCTTGTTCACGCCAGATGATTCTTTCCAGAATGCACTACATCGCGACCGGCTCACTATGTTGTGGGGCAGGAGGGGGCGTGACGATCCATTGAAGTGAATGGCACCGTAGCCACAGCCGCAGGCAATCGGATGCACTGGATCGCAAGGCACAATTATGCCTGAGGTCCGGTCAAAATGCTGCTTGGACTGGACCGCAGGCATAATGTGCCTTGTGATCCTGTGCAGCCGATCGCATTGCAGCCGTTGGGCATGGTTATGGTGCCAATCACCTCAACAGACAGCTACGCACCCTCCTGCCCCACAATATAGTTAGCCGGCCGCAATGCGGTGCAGTGCATTCTGGACAGAATCAGGCCGGAACGCACTGCCTGGTGTGAATGAGGCCTTAATGTGATCACAGCAATTAGTTTGGTGCACACTCTTGCTCTTAGCACTTTACTACCCATACCTCTAGGTGGTTTAGGCAAATTAGCTGCTGATGTGGCATGGAAAGGATTCCCCTCACCTTCCTAGTTTGACAACACCTGCAGAAAGGGGGTCCTCTGAGGGATGCTGGCAGAGTTGAGTTCTATCAATGCCCCTGGCTCTGTAACGGCTCTGTCACTGCTCCTCCCCCCCGAGCCGGAGACGTGACAGAACTTTTCATTGCTCCACCCCTCCAGCTCTGTCATTTCTTCTTCCCCACGCTGTCACTACACCACGACCCCCGGCCCTGCGTCGCTGCTCTACGCCCACTGCTCTATCACCGCTAATGTTGAGCGAACCCGGTGACCCGAACTTGACCCCGGACCCCATTAAAGTCAATGGGGACCCGAATTTCACTTTATTATTTTCCATTATAACATGGTTATAACGGAAAATAATACTATTAGCTTTTTCAGATCTGAGTTTTCACGATCGTGAAAACTCAGATCTGATGGTAAATTCTAACACAGAGGCGTTCCTATGGTGATGGGGACGCTTGAAGTTAAAATATACCATCGGATTGGAGAAAACTCAGATTCGATGGTATAATATAAGGGGTTAATTGTGCGGACGGCAGCTCCCTGTCAGAGGTCGGGTGCCGGGAATGTTTCTACAATGTTTGCATTGGTGGGCAGTGCGCCCCCCCCCCCCCATCCAAGTGTCCTGGCTGCCATGGTAACTGATCGGAGCCCCAGAATTACACTGCCGGGACTCAGATCGGAACTGCCACTGCCGCTGCCACCAATGATGGAGGGGGGGGAGGGTGCACTGCCCACCAATGATTTTAATACCGGGGGGGGGGGGGGGGGGGGGCGCACTGTATAAACATTCCCGACCTCTGACAGGGAGCTGCCGTCCGCGCAATTAACCCCTCAGGTGCCGCGGATGGCAGTACCCTGTCAGAGCAGCGTCCCCATCACCATGGGAACACCTCTGGTTTGGAATATACCATCGGATCTGAGTTTTCTCCAATGCGATGGTATATTTTACCTTCAAACGCCCCCATCACCATGGGAATGCCTCTCCACGCCCAGCTCGTCGCCGATCCACTGCTCCGGGAAAACAAAGCCATCTCAGCCCTGCTACTTGCCCGTAGCAGGGCTAAGCTACTGAACAAACTACCTGCCCGGCGCCCGGAACTGCATGTCCTGGGCGTCGGGCGATACGATTTCCACACCCCTGAGTAAGGGGTGAGTATATGATGGTTTTTATTTTGGATGTTGTAGGGGATGTCCACAATTTTCAGTTATCTAGGACAAGCCTTTTAAGGAAGTAGTGCTGTTTTCTGGGGTCTTCCCTGTGACCGAGCCAATATATAGTAACGTTGAGGTCACAGGGCTTAGCGGCCATTGGCTTACCAGCTTTTCTTTAATACATCTACCATTTAATAACCATTATGTTTTTTGCATGTTTTGGATAACATGCACTACAGTATATGGCCAAAAGTATGTGAACACTTATCAAACCTGTATGTGCTTGTTGGGGATTCAATTTCAAAACCATAGAGTTTTGCCTCCTCTGTGTCTATAACTACCTCCACACTTCTAGAAATGCTTTCCATGAAATTTTGGATAGTTTCTGTGGGGATTTGTGCTCATGCAACCTAACGAGCATTTGTTAGGTCAGGCAGTTCAGGTCGGATTTGCAGTTGGCGTTCAAGATCATCCCAGAAGAGATGGATTGAGGTCAAGGCTCTGTACTGGTCACTCGAGTTCCTCCAAATGAAACTCATTCAGCCATATCTTTATTGACGTTGCTTGCTGCAGAGGGGCACAGTCATGCTGAAACATGAATGGATCTTACCCGAATTGTTGCTAGAAATTTTGGAAGCGTGCAAAATGGTTTTGTATTCTGTAGCATAAAAATGACCCCTCTCTGTATCATTATAAGTTATCCACCAAAATTTCAGTACTGTAGGTACTAGGGAACATTCCCTAGGCATCCGCCAACCCAAATTCAAACAACATACTGCTAGATTTATCCCTTTAGGGAACATATTTCTAGTGGTGGCATACCAATCCAGCATATATTCTTGGAATTGCACATGGTGATCATAGGCTTGTTAGCCGTTGTTTGACCATGAAACCCCATTGTGATGCTCTCACCTCACAGTTTGCGTGCTGAGGTCAATTCCACAATGCAGGAAGACACAGATCTTGTATTCTCTGCATGTTCTCTAGCCCTCCATGCCTCTTGGAATCGTCAAGGATGTAATGAGTATAAAGGGGCCGTCTCACTTCAGCAGATTGCATTTATCATAGACAAAGATAATACAAGGCACTTAGTAATGTATTGTCTATATGTCTATATTGCCTTTTTTGCTGGCTTGATTCATTTTTCACTTTATACACAGCTTCCTGGCGTTATGGCGACCGCTGCAGCGCAGATTCATTATGACTGGAACAGGAGCTGCTGCACATGCGCGCCTATGCGCACTCCCAAAGTCCCAGCCACCAGAGAGGCAAGTACCAGCAATGCCCAACTATACATGTTAACAGCAGTGCAAACATACTTGTACATCTTTTGTGATATAGGTAGAAGTGCAGAAAACAAACTTTTATTCTTATTGAAAATGGGTTCCAAGGGCCCAAGCGCTCCTCCCAAGGCTTCATCTCCCTGACGTCACAGGGATACTTCTACAACCCACAAAGTAAAAACCAGCACCGTTCTTAAAACCGGAGACAATCCTTTATTCTTCAGTACAGCAAGCACATACAAATAATCACGGCACCCCGACTATAAACGTGTTTCGGATGGTAATGGTAATGATTAAGGACATGTAGTTTGTCCGAAACACGTTTATAGTCGGGTGCCGTGAATATTTGTATGTACTTGATGTACTCAAGAATAAAGGATCGTCTCTGTTTTAAGAACGGTGCTGGTTTACAAAAGGTCGGGAATCGTCTGGTACAAATAAGATACAGGTGAGCTGGAGCTTACTTTTGCATATGTTTCTACAACCCTCTGCTGCGCTCCCGGCGCTTGGGCACTTTGAAAATCAAAGCCTGCCCAGCTAGACACTTGGCACCAGTTTTCAATCAGAATAAAAGTTTGTTTTCTGCAAGTCTATAAATATCACAAAGGACATACAGGTATGTTTGCCATGCTGTTAACGTGTATTGTTGGGCACCGCTGGTACATTTATTAGTTAAAACGTGCTGACAGACTCCCTTTAAAGGGTATTTATCTCTTATCCTCTCATCAGGAGAAAAGGGTTCTTGTTTCCTTTGTTTCAAATTAGCATAGGTATCAACACTTGATTCTAACTCTATGGGATGGCCTGAGATAGCTGCGTGTCAACTTATCTATCTTTGGCAGACCCCAAAGGTGGATTTTGTGGAACTGATAATCTGGCCATCTAACTGTGTCACCGATCACCCAAAGAATGAGCAAAATGCTTGTTCATCTGTTGATCCTGTTGTTCAAGCAATCACCACCGATCATCCTTTCTGGGCAGCAGATCGTGCGGTCTAAACAGCGATCTGCCACCCAGAAACAATGATTCTATATGGGGACGAGGGATGGCTATAGCGATCCCTCGTCCTCATACTGTGGTGGGGATCTCCGCATGTAAATATAGCGGTCTCTTTCACTGAACGAGCAGTTGACTGTCGGGAAAGAGCGATTCCTTCTTGATAATTGGCCGCTCCATCGGCCCGTCTAAACCTGCCTTTAGACATTGAATACAGTGGTGGTCACTACATTCAGAAAGGGGACCTGGGAGCCCGATTTCTGCAACCTGTGGGGGTCCATCGGATAGTGGAATGCTTGTTGTTACTGGAAAACCCCTTTAGATGGGAAAGTAAATTATAATGCTTCAAGGGCCTTAATATTAGCCCATTAATTCACATGAGGTGGGTGGAAAAGGTTTAAGAAAACAGATGGAATTCGCGAGGATCACAGTATAATTAATGAATGTAATCCTCACTTCAGAATATATTAGATAGACCACTCTCAAACAATTGCTTTACACATAGGAAAAGAGCATTTGGTGGCAGATGCTGCTTAAATTGTCATATTTCTGTTCAATTTATTTATATTTTTTAAGGATTCAGTGCGCAGGGGTTAATTCAACCAGCCGCTTTAGACTATGTGATGTTCATCCTTCAGTTTAATTTTAGAAAGACAGCAAAAACCAGTGTCAGGCAGCTGCTGCCAAGGCCAACAAGATAATGGGTTGCATCAAAAGGGGCATAGATTCCCGTGATATGAACATAGTCCTACCACTTTACAAATCGCTAGTCAGACCACACATGGAGTACTGTGTACAGTTCTGGGCTCCTGTAAACAAGGCAGACATAGCAGAGCTAGAGAGGGTTCAGAGGAGGGCAACTAAAGTAATAACTGGAATGGGGCAACTACAGTACCCTGAAAGATTATCAAAATTAGGGTTATTCACTTTAGAAAAAAGACGACTGAGGGGAGATCTAATTAATATGTATAAATATATCAGGGGTCAGTACAGAGATCTATCCCATCAGCTATTTATCCCCAGGACTGTGACTGTGACGAGGGGACATCCTCTGCGTCTGGAGGAAAGAAGGTTTGTACACAAACATAGAAGAGGATTCTTTACGGTAAGAGCAGTGAGACTATGGAACTCTCTGCCTGAGGAGGTGGTGATGGTGAGTACAATAAAGGAATTCAAGAGGGGCCTGGATGTGTTTCTAGAGCGTAATAATATTACAGGCTATAGCTACTAGAGAGGGGTCGTTGATCCAGGGAGTTATTCTGATTGGAGTCGGGAAGAAATTTTTTATTCCCCTAAAGTGGTGAAAATTGGCTTCTACCTCACAGGGTTTTTTGCCTTCCTCTGGATCAACTTGCAGGATAGCAGGCCGAACTGGATGGACAAATGTCTTTTTTCGGCCTTATGTACTATGTTACTATGTTACATATATGTTTTGTATAGAACATCATCTCTAAACTTCATTAATGTCATTTGATTTCCAGAACTTCACATCAGTGATGCTAATTTAAGTTCATTTGGCCTCGGCCAGAAATGAATGTGATTTGAAATTTGTGGTCAGATGTTCAGAACATAATTAGCGGCTCAAAACTCTGATATATGCTTACAGTGCTATTCTTGTCCAGTACAGTGAAATTGCGAGTAGTTACAGCTGACTGCATAGAAAGCTTAATTCAACATTTCAGAGCGATGAACATCTGGTCCACTGTAGAAATCATTCTAAAAGTTAAGAACAAGCTAGGGAGTAATGGTGCAATCTGGAGATAGCTTAAGTATATGCAGTCTCAGACTGGCCCACTAGAGTACTAGAGGATCCTCCAGTGGGCCCAGGCTGGGATACCATAGTGGGGCCCAAAGGTCCAGGAGAAAACAAAACATTTGGAGCCAATAACTTTCTTTAAAGGGTGTCTGTCACCAGATTTAACCCTATTAAGCTAGCTGACATTAGCGATGTGCTAATGTCAGCTAAACCTAACTAGCCTTTTCCTACTTTTCTCTATGCCCCCGTTACGCCAGAAATCTAACTTTTAGAATATGCTTATTAGCCTCTAGGAGCAGGGGGAGCGTTGTTCCAGCTCCTAGAGGCTCCGTTCTCCCTCCTTTGTTGCCTCCCTCCAAGTCCTAATTGACAGGGCCCGGCAGACCTCGCATCTGTCTGCCAGCCCTGTGCTCTGGTGAAATCTCACGCCGTTCAGCATTCGGCGCAGGCGCGGTGACAGAAAGATGCTCACAGGCTGCCAGCTTCTTCACTGCATCTGCACCGAATACTGAACGGCGCAAGATTTCACCAGAGCACAGGACTGGCAAATAGATGCGAGCGCTGCCGGGCCTTGTCAATCAGGACTTGGTGAGAGAACAGAGCCTCTAGGAGCAGGAACAATGCGCCCCCCCCCCCCTGCTCCTAGAGGCTAATTAGCATATTATAAAATTTTATATTTATGGCGTAACGGGGCATAGATAAAAGTAGGAATAGGCTAGTTAGGTTTAGCTGACATTAGCACATCGCTAATGTCAGCTATCTTAATGGGGTTAAATCTGGTGACAGAAACGCTTTAAATGGAAACCTATTTGACTTTATTGATGATATGGGAGTTGGGCACACAGGTTGCCCTCCGGCAAAGGAATGAGTAGCCCCAACAGAGCCATCATTAACATGTCATGGAAAGCTATGATGTCATCTGCTCATTTGCATACGCAGCTGCCAATCACCGCACGCATTGCACCCGCGCGGAATACTCGCCCGTGTGAAAGGGGCCTAAGGGTACTTTCACACTAGCGGTTTTCTTTTCCGGCATAGAGTTCCGTCACAGGGGCTCTATACCGTATCCCCATGCATTCTGAATGGAGAGTAATCCGTTCAGGATGTCTTCAGTTCCGTTTTTTTGACTGATCAGGCAAAAGATAAAACCGCAGCATGCGGAATGTATTAGTGCCGGATCCATCCTTCGGTATGCGCATGCGCAGCACATTTAAAATGTGAAAAAAATTGGAAACGGATCCGTTTGTCCGTATGACAAACGGACAGATGGATCCATTCTTGCAATGCATTTTTAAGACTGATCAGGATCCTGATCAGTCTTAAAATGCAATCAGGTAGCATATGCTTTGCCGACTCCGGCAGGCAAAAATAAATCTATTCCTGCAGTTTGTGTCTCCTAGGGGAGAGAACCTTCTAAAAAGGAACTATCCATCTGAAGAAAATCTGCCATTTGCAAGAAAACACTTTCTGGCTCACATAAAAAATCTTTGTCAGAATTTAAATGTTGCGACAAAGTGGTCTCAGAAGAAACCCCTTCCCTGGTGGAGACTCTGAGAAACATGATTAAAGAAGAAGTGGGGTCAGCGGTAGAAGCAAAGCTATCTGCCATACCGCCCAGACCTTCCACTTCTAGCACTCCCATTATGGAGCAATATTCTGATCTTGATGAAGGAGAAATTTCATCCGGTTCAGACTCTGATATTTCGGAAGATGCCTATGGTCGACCCCTGTGTTCAGTGGAAGTGACGGAATCCTTGTTAAAAAATATCAGAGCTACCATTAATCTGGAAGAAGCGAAAGAGCCACTATCTGTACAAGATCAGATGTTCGCAGCTCTAGGAGACAAGAAAAAACGTGTTTTTCCTGTCCATGCTAATATTAAGTCCTTAATCCAAACTGAATGGAAAGACCCTGAAAAGAGACTATTCGCCTCTAAGATATTCAAGAGAAAATATCCATTTGGGGAAGAGGACTCGGCCTCTTGGGATAAGACGCCTAAAGTGGATGCCCCCGTGGCAAGAATTTCAAAAAAATCTGCCCTACCCTTTGAAGACTTGGGACTTCTTAAGGATCCCATGGATAAAAAAAATATGAAAGTTTCCTAAAAAAGACATGGGAATCTTCCACCGCTATATTGAGACCAGGTATCTCTGCAACCTACACCGCCAGAACCCTGTCTCTGTGGTTGGGACAGTTAGAGGAGCATATTGAATCCGGCACGCCTCGAGAAGACTTCCTTGCTTCAATCCCTATACTGAAGCAGGCTGCCAATTTTATCGCTGATGCTTCTGCAGATATAGTAAAACTATCTGCCAGAACAGCCGCCCTATCAAACGCTTCACGAAGAGCTATTTGGTTGCATACCTGGTCAGGTGATACGGCGTTAAAAAATAAGCTCTGTTCTTTGCCGTGCGAAGGAGATAGAGTTTTTGGCACGGCTCTGGATGACATCTTGGAAAAAGCATCGGATAGGAAGAAGGGCTTTCCCACTGAATCAAAGTATTTTTTTTACAAGAGACGTTCCTTTCGGCCCCAGAGATGTGGTAAATTTGACCAAGAAAAGGATTCAGGACAATCTTAGCAGTCTACCAGAGGGAAAGGAAAGGGGTTCTTGTTTAAGGCTACTTTCACACTAGCGTCGGGGTTCCGCTTGTGAGCTCCGTTTGAAGGGGCTCACAAGCGGCCCCGAACGCATCCGTCCAGCTACCAATGCATTCTGAGTGGATGCGGATCCGCTCAGAATGCATCAGTCTGGCAGCGTTCAGCCTCCGCTCAGCAGGCGGACACCTGAACGCTGCTTGCAGCGTTCGGGTGTCCGCCTGGCCGTGCGGAGGCAAACGGATCCGTCCAGACTTACAATGTAAGTCAATAGGGACAGATCCGTTTGAATTTGACACTATATGGCTCAATTTTCAAACGGATCCGTCCCCCATTGACTTTCAATGTAAAGTCTGGACGGATTCGTCTGAAGCTACTTTCACACTTAGAATTTTTTCTACAATATAATGCAGACGGATCCGTTCTGAACGGATCCCAAGTCTGCATTATATGAGCGGATCCGTCTGGGCAGACCTCAGACGGATCCGCTCTGAACGCAAGTGTGAAAGTAGCCTAACCCTGACAAGTCCACCCGCACATCCTCCCAATGACGCCAGAGGGGCCGTAGGGGGTGGGCAGCAGCTGATTAAGCACCTGCATCTCCCAGGATGCACTGCAATTCATTCTTAACTCCATCCTTCCCTGCATACAAAATAACCCTTCACATAAGGCACCAGACAGGGGCATAAGTACAACTATAGCAGCTATAGCGGCTGCTGTGGGCCCCACAATATTATTTTTTTTGGGGGGGAAGCACCTGGCACATAATTAAGAGTGAAGGGTGTGCAACATTACACAGTATATAAAGCAGATCCTCCATGGCCGCCTTCTTCCTAAGCTACCTGGACTTTTTGGGTTAGAGAGGGCTACTTCCTAAAACTCATTTAACAGATTTATGCCTCATGCACATAGTGTGTGTTAATGCTCAGTGGAGAGGGGTCTATTTAAATGCTTGCTATGGGGCCCAGCCTTTCCTAGTTACTCTTCTGGCACTTATTTTAAAGTCGTAGTATCGAAGGCCGAAGTTATTCACCAAAGTCTCGCGCAACTTCGGACTTAATGGGCCAGATTTATCATTACTCTGACAGCTCACTCCACTTTCACATATGGCTAAAGTCAGTTTTAGGGCTCTTTCACACCTGCGTTATTGTCTTCCGGCATAGAGTTCCGTCGTCGGGGCTCTATGCCGGAAGAATCCTGATCAGGATTATCCTAATGCATTCTGAATGGAGAGTAATCCGTTCAGGATGCATCAGGATGTCTTCAGTTCCGGTACGGAACGTTTGTTGGCCGGAGAAAATACCGCAGCATGCTGCGCTTTTTGCTCCGGCCAAAAATCCGGAACACTTGCCGCAAGGCCGGATCCGGAATTAATGCCCATTGAAAGGCATTGATCCGGATCCGGCCTTAAGCTAAACGTCGTTTCGGCGCATTGCCGGAGCCGACATTTAGCTTTTTCAGAGTGGTTACCATGGCTGCCGGGACGCTAAAGTCCTGAAAGCCATGGTAAGTGTAGCGGGGAGCGGGGGAGCAGTGTACTTACCGTCCGTGCGGCTCCCCGGGCGCTCCAGAGTGACGTCAGGGCGCCCCAAGCGCATGGATCACGTGATCGCATGGATCACGTCATCCATGCGCATGGGGCGCTCTGACGTCATTCTGGAGCGCCCCGGGAGCCGCACGGACTGTAAGTATACCGCTCCCCCGCTCCCCACTACTACTATGGCAACCAGGACTTTAATAGCGTCCTGGGTGCCATAGTAACACTGAAAGCATTTGGAAGACGGTTCCGTCTTCAAATGCTTTCAGTACACTTGCGTTTTTCCGGATCCGGCAGGCACCTCCGGCAACGGAAGTGCATGCCGGATCCCAACAACGCAAGTGTGAAAGAGGCCTTAGCCAAGTCAGATTTATGATCAGCCCTTTAAGACTGTAATAAATGTGGTTTGACGGTAGCAGTTTATCTGTAAGTAAGCGGCTTTACAAAAGTCGTACGTCTTTACGAAAAAGTCGCATGTTCCAATAAAAAGTTGCACAAGATAAGCATGGTCCTCACTAGAGTGAAATTGCGCATTTTTTTCGACTTTTTTGCTGCTTTTTAAATAGTCGCAATAGTAAATCTGTCTAGAGATTAATTTACATAAAAAACACGCCCACTTTCAGAAAACTGGCGAGCATAGAGCAGAGCCGAAAAAAGTTTAAAATTTATGCGCAATTTTAGCGATTGCGCAAAAATATGCGACTTTTTCACTCCATTATTCTGACTTGAGCTAATGATAAATCTGACTCCAATGAATTTTGACTCCACGAAGCACAAAGTGTCCGTACAAAATTAAAACAAAGTTGGGGAACGAATCGACTTTGGATCTTGGATCTGAAGCTCGATTCGATCACCACCTACTGTGGAGTATAAATGTTATGCTCTGTCTTAGCTGGTAGGAGGAGAACCTATGATCTGAGCTCCACTGATACTGAATTGCAGTAATTGCCTATGTCTGTCTCAACATTGTATAAAAATATATGTTGTTTGGCAGTAATGACCTGCTCCGTCTCGTACATAATGGTCATATCATCCTGTATTTAATTTGACGTTATTGAAGATGCTCATCTGACCTAATTTTTATCTGTAGGGTAATATTACTTACTATTTTGTATCTGACAGCTGTTCTTCATGCAATATGCCGGTAAAATGGAGAGAAAAAAGAATTCAAAATGCTTCCTTCTAACCCCAGCTTTAGGACCATTCCTTAAGCTCCTCAGAGTCAAGTTGGAAAAAACCTCCAAAAAATGTCACCTTTTTTATTGTAGATTTTGCACCCTATAAGACGCACTGGTCTATATGTTTTAGATGAGGACAATAAGAAGAATTTTTTTTTTTCATTAGACCACCAATCAGACCCTCAATGTTAATAAGACCCCAATAAGACCTAAGATCAGACCCCAATCAGATCCCAGCTCAGACCCCAATGTGAATGGCCCCCAATCAGACTTCAGATCAGAGCCCCATGCCTCTCAGCAGCCCCCATTGCCTCTCAGCAGCCCCCAGCAGCATTATATCAGCCCCATTGCCTCTCAGCAGCCCCCAGCCAAGTTATATCAGCCGCCAGAAGCCTCATATAGAATAAAAAAAAAAAAACACTTACCTCTCCTGCTCCGGACACCGCCACTCCTCTCCTCCAGCGCGATCCTCTTCATCCTGCCGCCGGCTGTGCTGTAAACTGCCACGCACAGCGTGAGGTCACAGAGCCCCCTCACGCTGTGCGCAGCCACTGCACAGTCGACAGCTGAGGACCAGGAAGCGGTGAGTACAGAGCCTTTACCGCTTCCCGGTCCTCTGGCATTTCCCCCCCACACTTTTTGCATCTTATGGGGCGAAAAATACGGCATGTGTCTGAAGTAAATCTTGTTGGCACACAACTCAGGAGACAAAATTGCATAGACATAGCAGTAGTGAGCTGGTCATATCTCAGGCATTCAAGCTTTCAAAAAATACAAAAATCACAGCATTATCTTCAGTACATGAGAAGATATCCCTGTTAGAATTTGTGATGCAGTGAATGCAGCGGAAAGTGAAAGTACAAGCAGGTTTTACCTCGTTTATTCCCGATTTTATTTATTTTATTTTTTGTGTCATTTTGGTCTTGTATAAAAACCTGAAATGCCAGCTTTCAAACAATACCAGGCACCAGCTGCTACCAATCAGGAGATATGAGCAGCTAAATAATTTATTTAATAACTATTAACCCCCTTAGGGGCTAGAACCTGGGATCTTTTAATCCCTTGTCCTTTTCACCCTGATAGAGCTCTATTGGGGTGAATAGGACTTTACACTGTTGATGCTGCCCTATGCTTTGTGCACACAGCAGCAGGGAGATTACCATGGCAGGCAGGGCTTCAGTAGCGTCCTGGCTGTCATGGTAACATATCGTAAGCTGCAGCTGCCACCAATGAGGAGGGGACCCTGTGGCCACTGCCACCAGTGACTATAATACTAGTAGTGCAGCCTAGTATCGGGAAATAGTAAAACCCGGTATTAAATCGATCCGGGTCTAAAAGTATCAATTGGGTATCAATACTTTGATACCTGATGCAACCCTAATCCAGAGATCTCCCCATTCATTGCTCTGCTAGATTTATATCAAGCTGGCAGCTCAAGGGGAGTGTCTTTTCTGCTGCAGCTAAGGGGGTGTGTCCGTGCTCTCCCTATCACAGCTCAGGAGGCAGTTGAAGGATGAAACTGAGTGTGTGCGGCCTTCTCAGTGAGCAGGACAAAGAAATAAGAAAAAGGACAAACAGCAGGTAGCGCTATACTGATACATTTTATTGAATATTTCAGTAGCTATCCAAAAGTTTTAATTGCATGCAATTACAAAAGTATCCAAAGCCAGGTGCTGGTTTAAAAACTGCAGAATATTTTTAGTGGGACAGCCCCTTTAAGTACTTTTCCCAGAGCTTGGGCAAAACAGGTGGTTAAAGAGATTTTCTGGGATCAGGATATTGATGACCTGTCCACAGGAAAGGCTATTAATATCAGATTGCTGGAGGTCCAACTCCTGCCACCCCTGCCAGCCACCTGTTTGAAGTACCGCAGTGTTCATGTGAGTGCTATGACCTCTTCATTGTTTTCATGAAGCCATCTACCTTCACAAATATTATTAAAGCTGTTAGACCATCAATAACCTGATAATAGAAAACCCTTTAATTGATAGCAGCCTTTCTTTTGCATCTCATTTGAGTCTCCTATTTGGTCTGTGGAAGAGTTTGGTGGAACTGATTATATAGGTATAAAAAAAAATACTATTATAAAAATTGCTTTAAATTAAAGCCCATGTATTACCAAAAAAGACGCAAAAATTATTTAAATAATCAAATGGGGAAAAAAAGTTGTCTTTCAAAGCCGCATGTACTAAAAAATAGAAATTGTGACTGAAGGGGTTGTCCAGCCTATTAAAATGAAAACCAACATGGGAGGAGATTTATCAAAACTGGTGTAAAGGAAAACTGGCTTAGTTGCCGATAGCAACCAGTCAGATTACACCTTTCATTTTTCAGAGCTCCTGTTGAAGATGTAAGGTGGAATCTGATTGGCTGCTGTGGAGGTCTTATTTTAAGGAGACGGGGCACTTTGGGGGGGGGGGGGGGGGGGGGGGGGTTGTGGAGGTCACTGTTAAGGGGGCAGGCAGGGTACTGTAGATGTCACTGTTATAGTGGATACTGTCTATCTTTTAACGACACACACAAACATTAAATGAAATATACACGAGCGAAGCTGGGTCTTTCAGCTAGTGTAACATATAATCCACTTATTCAGGGTGACCTTGGAATTAATATTTCGGAAATCCTCTACATGTGACCAACCTGCCTGCGATGGTGCTCGTCAGACACCTATATCAGTGGATGGTTTTCTTATACAAATGCATGCGATATTTGCATCTTTAGACACTTCATATATATATTTAGAATAGTTTACCAGTATGAAAGCTACCTCGGCAATGCCCTAAAGTCATTTTCTGAGATGCCACAACATTTTTCTGTTGTTACTTGGGCAAGCTTTTCTTAACTTGAAATAGATGACCAAGTGATATGTATCCAGCATGTCAGGAAAGCAGAATGTGTTGTGACAATGACAAACAGGAAATGGCGGGCTAAACAGATAGAGGAAACATGCTTATTTGTGCTTGATTCAACGGCAACTAATATGAGACAGAACATGAAGAAAATAATATTATATTGACAAACTCTGCCTGAAATGCGTCAGCAATCCATGGAGCTCATTAACTTACAAGAAGCTATACTGCAGACGGCTTTGCTGTATAAATAGGTCTCGAGGCAGCTTGCTATTCTCATTGTGAGCATCATTTAAATGTGATTAAATGATTCATATCTGAGACCTATACCTACTGTGATAGACTGGACATACATTGGAAATCATGGCGTTAGTACAAACCAGTGGAGCTTGGTGGCTCTGTGGTTTTCACTGATACCTTGTGTCACTGGGTTCACATCTGTCCACAGCGAACATCTGCATTATGTTTTTATGTCCTTCCCATGTTTGTGTTTTTCTAATGAAACCTGTGACGGCGTGTGTAAAATGAGGGTGGTAAGACTCACTGAGGACGGTAGTTAGAATCCGAATACACTACTGTGAAATGAGTCACCAATACAAGGAATAAGAAATAAGACACAATCATGTGCCGAGCCCTTCTCATTTTGGTACTCGGCAATATACACGGCAACCAAGTGAAGTATTGGCAGCGGCACTGTCATACAATGCCACCCTTCCAACCAGTCATTTTGTAAAAGAGGGACTACAAGTACAACTATAAATGGGAATGGTGGGCATCACATGAGTGCATTACTCGCCACCTTGCTCAGACCATATCGTATTTTTCAGACTATAAGACGAACCTAGGATTTGGAGTAGGAAAATAAGAAAAAAAAAGGATTTTTCATCAGACCTCAGATCAGACCCCAAATCAGAGCCCCAAGCTCCATCAGCCCCAGATTAGATACCCCAGCCCCCATCAGCCTTTCATTAGAACCCCCAGCCCCCATCAGCCTCAAATTGTACCCCCCCAGTCTCCATTAATCTCAGATCAGCTCTCCATCAGCCCCCCCAAGCCCCCATCAGCCTCAGATCATTCCCCTATGAGACCTCAGACAAAAAATAAATAAATAAATTACCTTGCTTTCTCTGGACGGCACTGCAAATCCAGAACTTACCGCTTCCCGCATCACTACTTTTGGGTCCCGCTATGTGCTGTGACCTGGTGGCACACAGTGTCAGGTCATAGTCCGCGCCTACGTGCACTATGTCCTGATGCTGTGCGCAGTCAGTACACAGCGGGACCTGGAAGAAGTCCATACATTGTATCAACCATTCTATACCCTCAGCTGGTTTTCCCAGTACTTCATTTCTGCCTTTGCAATTATGTGGGTGGTTTTTGGACAAGGGCACCCTACTATACTCCCTGCTGTCAGCTGTTATCAGGGCAGGATGGTGGGGTCCTATTAGATGAGCAGACATTGTTTCATTAATGAGCGGCAGGTCTTAGTGTAGCAAGATGTCTGTGTTCAGAAGATGTTTTACTACACAAGACAATAAAGGTTAAATATTGCGATTGTTGCTCGTTGGCCCTAGAGTACTTGCACTGGTAACGACTGGCAGATTTCTGATTGGACAAGGGAATGTGGCGTGGGCTAAGGATAATCTTTCAGTCTAGTAGATTTGTCCGATCCATGGAAAATGAACAATGATTGTCACTGTTCACTATTACATGTGACGATAATCTTTCAGATTCAAGTGATTATAGATAATTTGTCCGTCTAATAGACCTATTTACGCTGCGTTTTCATCTTTATCATTAGCACTCCTGATGAGGTGGAAAAGTACAATTGTGTAGTAAGTGATGCCAAGTATGCTATAATTAATAAGGAGAATCCCTCCATTCCCCCCCCCCCCCATAAAAAAAAAAATTGGAAATTTTTCATGAGGGGAATTTTTAAAGAGACGCTACCATAAGAAATTGCTTTATCACACATATTAACAGCCTATGTGTGAAAATTCAGTTTTTTTTTAAAGAAGAAATAGATTTTTTGAAGTCACTTCAAATTCTGTATTCTGTTCCTTGTCCTGTCTCTTTAACGTCATACTTTCTTTGGACTTTTAGCAGCCTCACTTGACTTTCTTAGTTAGACCGGTCACTGCGGCCAGAGAGGAAAGGGGGATACGTGACTCAATTACCGCAGTATTTTTGTATTTATTTTACTCACTTAACATTGCTCGATGTTTGGGCAGGTTATTGCTGATGAGTGTTTGTAGAGATGCTGGTTAGTGATAATCTGCCTGTGTAATGTTGCAGCGAATTAACCGATGAACAAGCAAAACACGGGTAAAAATCATTGTTTGCCAGCAGCACATTATGCCGTCTAAACAGCCTCTGCAGCCAGCAAACAATGATTCTGTATGGGGACAAGCGATGGCATTAGCAACCACTCCTCCCCATACTGTGGAGCAGATCGCTGCATGTAATAGCAGCGGTGTCCTCCACTGACCAGCATACATTTGTCAGGAAGGAACGCTTCCTTCCCGACAATCACCTGCTACATAGGACCATGTAAAGGGGCTATTATATAGCGCTGACATGTTCCGCAGCTCTTTACAGACCATTACTTGCTTTTCCCATTGAAGCTCACAATTAGAGATGAGCGAATTTCCACTTATGAAATTCGTTCACACTTCTTTTGGTGGTAAAAGGTGAATTGCGTTATGGATTCCGTTACCACGGACCATTACGCAATTCTATGACGGAATGCCTTTAGAGGCATTCCGTTATTCATTCCGTCATAAAAGAAGTCTATGGGCTGCAAAATGGATCCGTCCCGTTATGCAGGAGAGGACTCCCCTGCATAATGGATCCGTTTTGCAGCCCATGGACTTCTTTTATGACGGAATGAATAACGGAATGCCTCTAAAGGCATTCCGTCATAGAATTGCGTTGGTGGTAACGGAATCCATAACGCAATTCACCTTTTACCACCAAACGAAGTGGGATCGAATTTCAAAATATGAAATTCGCTCATCTCTACTCACAATCTAAATTGTCAGTTTGTCTTTGGAGCGTGGGAGGAACTGGCGGAAATCCACCCAAACACATGGAGAACATACAACCTCCATGCAGATGTTATCCTTGGTCGCACTGCAGTACACTGATAAGTGCAGTGCTCTTCTGTGGGCATCTATATCTAGGCCTAATCAAGAGAACAATAGAGATGTCATAATGTTCTCCCAATTCTCCCAATCGAAGTAGGTACCTATCCATATAGGAGTTTTATCTCTTCTTGCTGACTGCCAAAGAAAGGCAGTATTTTGCATTAAATTTTCAATAGTATGGTACTGCTTTGAATATTGAGTTTAAAAGCAAAATTCCCCTTTCTGATGGAAATGTCCCTTTGTCAGTTTTTCAGGAGCCTGAATTGCTGTAGTTTGTGGAAGTGAAGTCACCAGTAACACTGCTAGCCGAAAGCCTCCACCTAGCAGTGTAAAAACGCAAGAAAAAAGGCCCTTGAAATGCTCCAATGCTCCACTCAGAGGAGCTGCCTGGGGGAAGAAGGGGATATGTCAGGGTTAAGCTATGAACTCGGGCAACCCCTTTAAAACCGCTAAATGGTCCATTTTTACAACCGTTTTTTTTTTTTTCATGATGGCATTCTGAAAAATGGCTATTAAATGGACAAAATATTAGTTTTTTTATTAAAATTGACAAAATAGCACATCCTATTTTTTCTCATTGTTGCCGTGTAAGTACCCTAACACTTCACTCTTGAGATGTTACTCCACTTTCTACAGCATTTTGTATGCCCTGTGTATGTGAGTTGGAAGACTCTGTACCCATTTCGTATTTCCAAATTCCATGTGTGTGAAAGTGTTATCATGCAGTTCAGAAGACAGACGCTTACCATATGGCATTAGTGCACTTATGACCATACAATACCACTTAGGCCTCATGCACACGACCGCTGTTTTGGGTCTGCATCCGAGCCGCCGTTTTGGCTGCGGACCAATTCATTTCAATGGGGCCACAAAAGATGCGGACAGCACTGCGTGTGCTGTCTGCATCCGTGGCTCCGTTAAAAAAATAGAACATGTCCTATTCTTGTCCGCACTTTGTGGACAAGAATAGGCATTAACATTGCCGGCGCCCATTCCGTTCCGCAAATTGCGGAAGGCAACACGGGTGGCTTCCGTTTTTGCGGACCGCAAAAAACGGCACGGCCGTGTGCATGAGGCCTTAGGCTGAGCTCACATCATCATTTAGCTTTCCGTTCTTCTGATCCAACAGACAGATCGGAAGAATGGACCACTAAATGGTGGTGTGAACTCAACCTTAGGCCTCTTTCACACGGCTGTTTTTTTTTTTCCGTTTGCGGGCCTTTTTTTACGGTTCGTATACGAAACCATTCATTTCAATGGTTCAGCAAAAAAAAAAAAAACGGAATGTACTCTGCATTCCATTTCCTTTACGTTGAAAGATAGAACATGTCCTATTATTGCCCGCAAATCACGTTCCGTGGCTACATTCAAGTCAATGGGTGCGCAAAAAAAAATTTAAATGGAACACATACGGAATGTACTCCGTATGTCTTCCGTATCCGTTCCGTTTTTGCGGAACCATCCATTGAAAATTACTGTATATGCCATACGGAAATACGGTAAAAAACGGTAACGGAAACACAATGGAAGCATAAAAACGAAACAACGGATCTGTGAAAAACGTACCGCAAAATACTGAAAAAGCCATATGGTCATGTGAAAGAGGCCTTTTTTGAAGTATTCATATTTTCTAAAAGCTGCATTTTTAAACATTTCTTCCCGTCTAATAACTAAATTAGCATTTGGAAATATTCATATGTTGTCAACAACCTAGCAGCTAGCTCAATATACACAATAAGAGTTGCCCTACTGATACCACATCAGTTGTGTAGTTGGCCTGGGAGGAACCTGGGAGATTATTATGCTAAAGTTGCAAAACATAGGGTTAGATTTATCAAACGGGTGTAAAGTAGAACTGGCTTAGTTGCCCATAGCAACCAATCAGATGCCACCTTTTAGTTTTCACAGCTTCATTGGAAAATGAAAGGTGGAATCTGATTGGTTGCTATGGGTCAGTTCTACTTTACACCAGTTTGATAAATCTCCCCTAAAGTATTTGGGTAGATTAGCATGCAATTTAGCTAATTTATACCTTAGTGTACATGCTAGATAAGCAGACAGTTCAACAACCAGTTCAGAACATATTGCATGTCGCTTTGGTTTATTTTGCTGTCGTATATAATGTACATCCTTTTTTTTATTTTTTTCAGGTCATCCAAATCACATCCAGGGCCAGTTGTCCACATCAGTGATAATCCAATGGATGAGGGAAAGGTGGGTTTTAATTTTATTGTGCAGTGGATAATTTATTTGTAGAAACTAATTTCCAAAGTCCAATGCCACATTATATCTTTGATACGTTTCTTATAATGAGCAAGGGAACGGTTTTGCAAATTGTCTTTTTAAGGCTACTTTCACATTGGCGTTTTGGCTTTCAGTTTGTGAAATCCACTCAGGGCTCTCACAATCGGTCCAAAACGGATCAGTTTTGCCCTAATGCATTCTGAATAGAAAAAGATCCGCTCAGAATGCATCAGTTTGCCTCCGTTCCGTCTCCATTGCGCTTTGGAGGCGGACACCACAATGCTGCTTGCGGCGTTTTGGTGTCCGTCTGACGAAACTGAGCCACAATCTGGCACATCAGAAAACGGATCTGTCCTCCATTGACTTTCAATGGTGTTCAAGACGGATCCATCTAGGCTATGTTAAAGATAATACAAACGGACCTGTTCTGAACGGATGCAGACGGTTGTATTATCTGAACGGATCCGTCTGTCCAGATCTATGACGGATCCGCACCAAACGTGAGTGTGAAAGTAGCCTAATACTAAAGAGGTCAATGTTTACAAAGTAAACAGCTGGTTGCGCCGCAATCTGCGACTTCTCCCCACTCCTGCCAAGTCTAAAAAAAAATGTGGACATGGCGTGCGAGCGGGGATGGGGACAGGCCGGGAGGCCCTTCTCATTTATCATTTTCTACGCCTGTTTTAGATGTCGGAAAAGGTCTAAATGTAAGACAGCTAGGGAGCTGGCTTACATTTAGAACTGGGTCAGGATCCGCCAAAGTTATTCAGATGCCGGCGCCTGTTTATAACTTTGGCAGAACCACTGCCAGCTTAGGGGTCTAAAACGCCTGTCTTAATAAATGTGCCCCAATATTTACTGTATCTTGTCAAACACTTTTGCTTCGCAAAATGTGGCCCTATCTTTGTGATGCCATTTAAAGAATATGGGCTCCTTCGTTGGAGGCTGAATACCATTTTTAGTTTTATTAAAATGCTTCTGCAGCTTCTGTATATCACAGTACATAGCAAGCTGCAGAATGCTGTTCATAGTAAAATCTGAAATCTTTTGATGTCGAGGTGTCTCGTCTCCTTAATGATCTTCCAAGGCTTACATCTGCAGCAGAGGTTCTGGCAAGAGCCTCCATTGCAGGTTTGACAAAAAAGCTACATGCTCAGCAGCCCTGCAGATCTTATTCTAGTTAGTTGGATACTGTGGGCGCCGCTGGTGTTCGGTATATGCTGCATCCGGCTATGCAGACTTTCTGTTCTTATACCAGGACAGAAACTGAAGAATGCCACAAATGTCAACTTAGTCTAAGCTAATTTATGACCAAATGAAAGTTGCATTTTTATTTGGTCATAAATCAGCAAATAGGAGAAAAGAGAGAGGGACTGGAGGCAGAGCTGTCAGACAACCAGTTTAACTGTACTGTAATACATGGAAGCGGCAGAAGCCAAAATGTGCAAAATGATTAATACAATTGGGAATATGCTTTTCAATCAAATACATATATTTAACATAAAAATGTCACCCAAAGTGAGAGCTATACTATCTGGTGGCACGACCTAGGGGTGACTGGATATCCAGTGCCCGCATTCCCTGCAGCAATTTTAGCCATCTAACAATCATGTTATTTACTTAGCCATAGATTTTAGACAAAATATGTCTCATCAAGACCCACCATGCCAGGCACTGCTTCTGGATGAATGCTTTGAGCTTTCAATAGAGAATAAAATGGTAATTTATTTGGCTTGGACAGCTGTAGGTCTGTGAAGAAGAACTCGAGGATTACAGAAGAACAGTGTACAATAAATAAATCCATGAAAAAGCCAGAACTAAAGCATTTTATCTTGCAGCTAAATGTAATAAACTTTTGAGTGACATAATTTGGGACCAGAACTGAAAAACTGCAATGGAGCCTGCCTCTTAAAATGTATGTCATGAGTTTGTTCAATGACCTTTACCATTGAACTTCTCATACATAATCTGCAGCATCAGTATTCCGCTGTTGGCAACAAGGGGTAAATGGAACGAATAGTGCTCAAACTGTGTGATGTCAGCTCTGAAGATTTTTGCCCTGAGAGCTGGGACAAGGACTATGGGAAGTGTAGCGGTGTCATCCTTTGTTTGCATGCCATCATGCCCTATAGGCTGCTATCCTGACATTTTCTACATGCATGGGATTGCTCCCCAACTTTCACTCGCAAGAACAAAATGTATTTTTAGAATTTGCTTAGTCTATTTTACACCTTTTTAGTATACCCCCATTCCCTGTCTTCATACGGTCTGTAAATGTTAAACACAAGTCCATAGTATTGCATTGCGTTTTGGCAGCCCTTTGTCACTGTTGCAGTCATTAATAGAATTTGTTTGTATTGTATTTAAAACCACAACTACAATTATGTTAAAATAAATACATGTGGTTTTTACGTTGTGGTGCAGTTTAGTTACTAGCCCTAAAGGGGTTTTCTGGGATTTTAATATTGTTTACCTATCCTCAGGATTGGACATCAATATCAGATCGGCCGAGGTCTGACACCCAGCACCACCGCCGGTCAGCTGGTTGAAGGGAAGGCCGCACTTGCTTTCGACAGCGAGTAGGTGTAACTACAAGCCGTACCATTCACTTCTATGGGACGGCTTGTTCCTATTCAATTGTTTAGGAACAAGCCGTCCCATTGAAATGAATGGGACGGCTTGTAATTACACCTGAACACTGCTTCGCTGTCGACGGCAATAAGGTAAACAATGAAGAGAAGGTAGTGCTCGCACGGAACCTGGCGTTCTCTTCAACCAGCTGATCGGCCGGGGTGCTGGGGGTCGGACTCCCACCGATCTGATATTGATGATCTATCCTGAGGATAGGTCATCAATATTTATATCCCGGAAAACCTCTTTAACACCTTTTATTAGAAGACAAATAAATGATTCAGTGAGATCTAGCAGCAGACACTTAAGCTGCCTTTAGAAGCTGCAAGGATCAGCCAAGCGCTCCTTCCTGAAAATCAAATGCTCCTTAAGGGGTTTCCCGAGATTTTTGTACTGATGACCTATCCTCTGGATAGTTGTAATGTCACTGGCCTGCAGGAAGCTTCAAGAAGGCCACGGCAATACTGCGAGCGCCACTGCCTTCTCAAGACAAGTGTGTCCAGTCAAGCATGGTGGTTTGGAGTTGCACAGCTGCCAGTTGTTAAGAGGTACTGTTCACTGAGGGAATGCCAACATGTACTGTGACATACTGAAACAGAGCATGATCCCCTCCCTTCAGAAACTGGGCCGCAGGGCAGTATTCCAACATAACGACCCCAAACGCACCTCCAAGACAACCACTGCTGGACTGGCCAAGCAGGTCTCCAGATCTAAACCCTATTGAGCATCTGTGGGGCATCCTCAAACACAAGGTGCAGGAGCGCAAGGTCTCTAACGTCCACCAGAGGAGTGGAAGAGTATTCCATTGGCAACCTGTGAAGCTCTAGTGAACTCCATGCCCAAGAGAGTTAAGGCAGTGCTGCAAAATAATGATGGCCACACAAAATATTGACACACAATTTGGCTATTTTCACTTTGGGATGTACTCACTTTTGTTGCCAGCGGTTTAGACATTAATGGCTGTGTGCTGAGTTATTTTGAGGGCTCACCAAATTTACACTGTTATACAAGCTGTACACTGACTACATTGCATCAAAGTTTCATATCTTCAGTGTTGTCCCATGAAAGATATAATAAAATATTTACAAAAATGTGAGGGGTGTACTCACTTTTATGGGATACATTAATTACTCTAGACTCCTAGCAAAAAGTATACCACATGGTGTACTTTTTTTGTGGGTTGCCTTTGGATAGAAAAACTTTATATACAGTAAAAAAAAAAAAGAACTACGAGGTATACAACAACTTCCTTTTGTCCTTCCATAAAAAAATGAAGCTGCATGGATATGTTATATGTATAAGCTGGAAGATGTTCGCAGTGAACACGCTAAACATAGGGCTTTAACTTGACGGGAACAGGACTTTTCTTCTGGAAGAGTTCTGTTTAGATGTTTGTTATGTTCTTGCTACCCCTATCCCTCGTTCCTGACATCTGTTGTAAATGACAATGTGTTTTCTCCACCAACTACACATTAAAGTCTTTCACAGTGTAGTTTGAACATCTGCCCTTCACTGATATGATTGTGCACATCTTGATAATTCGACCAAAAGCCTGTGATAAAAACACAGTTTCCGCCTATCTCTTCTCTTTTTTAGACACCTAATGCAGCTGATATATTGTTGGAGGTGGACATATAAAGAAACTTAAAACTTAAAGGGGTTGTCAGACACCAGACACTGATGGCATATCGCTAGGATACGCTGCCAATATGAGATAGGTGTGGGTCCCACCTCTGGACCTGCACCTGTCTTTAAAATAAGGCCCCCAGAGTGAACGTAAGCACCCTGAGTATGAGCAGTGTGCTCTCAATTCACTTCTGTGGGAGTTCTGAAAATAGCAGATCGAGTGTGCTTAGCTGTTTTTGAAAGTACCATAGACATGGATGGAGAATGCACCATGCAAGTGTGGACACCATTCTTTTCACTTCCATGGAACTGCTGGAAATAGCCAAGCTCGAACTCTCATGGACATTAATAGAGGGCGACTATGCATGCGCAGTGCCCTCTCGTTCACTTTGGGGGTTCTGTTCTAGAGATGTGCCAGTCCCAGAGTTGGGACCTGAACCTATCTGACATTAGTGGCATATCCTAGCGATATGCCACCAGTGTCCGAGGTAAGACATCCCCTTTAAGTTTTAAGCTTCTTGATAAGCCCACCCCCAACAATATATGCAACAGTACAGTATATCAGTTGCATGGGGTGACAAAAAAAGGAGGATATAGGAGGAAATTTTGTTTTCATCACAGGCTTTTGGCTGAACTATCAAGATGTGCACAATCATATCAGTGAAGAGCAGATGTTCAAATTGCACTGTGAAAGACTTTAATTTGTAGTTGGGGGAAAAAACTTATTGTCATTTACAACAGATGTCACCAGCGGATGGCAAGAACATAATAGTGTTGAGTGAAGCGAAGTATTCGAAGCGGAATTCAGTCTGAAGTTTAGGAAAACTTTGCTTCACAACCCATCCGAAGTGTCTCGCGCTTCGTGGTAACGATTCAGTAATTCCTAAAATGGTGGTTGCACGTGTTACAAAGTGAAAGTAAGAAGCCCGGTAATGCAAGATCACCCATAATACTATACAGCCAGCCAATCCGCAGATAGCCATCCCCTGTGATGTGACAGTCCTATAAAACTTTCATCCCGCGCAGGTTACGCCATTGCCTTGTGAGCTGAGCATAGGGAGAGATGTGGCAAACGCTCATGTGCTAGGGACAGTGTTGCTGAAAACAATAAGGGAATTTAATACCAATATAAGCTTTAATTATTCCAGTGTTCAGTGTGCCAACAAATACCACCCAGTCTGCACCCCTTAGAGGGGCCAGGTCTACTCTTAATGATAACCATCCTCATCTTTTGCTGGCTTTGCTTCTTCCAAATCATCCTTCAAAGTCTCCATGTCCTAAAAAAGTCAGCAAGATGCAGAGAGAGGAGGATCTGGATGTTCCTGATGATAAATTCTCATTGATATTAGATTATGTGGAAAAGCAGATGGCAGAAGAAGGGCTCCCACCTGTAGGACAGGAGAGCGCTGGGGTTGGAGAAGTGGGTATGCCAGAGCTGATTAATATTCCATATTTACTGTCAAATAACCTGCAGGAGATTGCAGGCCACAACAGCAATAATTTGCATATTGTGCTTGTGCCCCCACCTAACCAGCCAAACCCCATACCAGCAACAGCCCCGTTTTAAAGGTGTTGTGTGGTAATTAACAATGAAGAAGGACTATACATTGCAGTCTTCATTTTTAAATGAAAGGCAGCTGTAAGCTAATTGGCTGCGTGGTCCTTCACCACAGCATGGCCGCAACCCGCCCACAGCACGGCCGCTCTGTGCCAAATGGCCTGAGTATACCTCATTTCGAGCAATTTGTGTCATATTCAATTCGTAAAAAATTTAATTTCTCGGCAAACTTCAGCGGAGCTGCCGAATTGAATTTTTCCAAACTTCTCTCATCTCTAATAACAAACAACTAAACAGAACTCTTCCACGAGAAAAGCCCTGTTCCCGTTACGTTAGAGCCCCATCTTTAGGGTGTACGTTGGGAAAGGCTTCCAACTTATAGATTTAACATGGGGCTCCATTCACTTCCATGGGGCTCCTTTTTTTGACAGAAGGACAAAAAGGAGTCTTTGTATACCTCAGTATTCTTCTTTTTTTTTTTTTTTTTTTTAACTATATAGAATGTTTTTCTATCCAAAGGCAACCCCCAAAATGGTATACCACATGCCATAGCCATGTGAACCCTGAAAGTGAACAAGAGCTCATGCGCAGCTGCGCCCATTCATTTCTATGGGAGTTCCAGCTCTGCTATTTCCTGCAGTCCCATAGAAGTGAAGGGAGCAGTGGCCACGCTTGTTCACTGTGCTCTCCATTAATTTCTATGTGACTTTTGAAAATAGCGAAGTGTGCTCGCTTGGGTATTTTCAGAACACCCACAGAAGTAAATGGAGAGCACACTGCACAAGCTTTTTTCACTTTGAATGGGGCTACGCTGCGCCTAGGCCATGTGACCGATCAACGGGACGTCACATGGCCTAGGCTAGCCTGCAAGAAGGCTGATAACCAGAGGATAGGTCATCAGTATAAAAGTCTCAGAATACCCATTTAATTATTTTAAATCAGTCTGTCTTCTCTCATCATCTTTTATGAAATTTAAAATGAATATTCCAGTGTTTTCAATAAAATCTCTAACATTACAGTTTTGTCTTTTAGCTGCTAATTGGTTATGAGTCTGGTACAGTAGTATTATGGGATCTAAAGTCGAAGAGAGCAGACTACAGATATACCTACGATGAGGTATGGAATTTGATTTATAGTATATTAATTTCTATGTTATCTAGAATTGACTGAAAGGGGTTAACCATGAATTTAAAACTCTTTTTCTGCTTATTTGGTGGACTTTTTTCCCCTTTCTGTGGGTGGGCAGCAGCTCGTCTCACAGGATGCATTGCAATTGGTTCTTGTTAAAGGGGTTGCGTCACCTCAGGAATTGGTGGCATATGGCTAAGATATGCCCCCAATGTCTGATATGTGTGGGTCCCAGAGGTGAGAAAGGGATTTAAGGGGTTGTCCGATGTCAGACATTGGGGGCATATCACTAGGACCTCTGGGACCCATTCCTGTCTTTAGAATGGAGCCCTCCTTCACTTTGCGGGTTCCGTTCTAAAGATAGGTGCGGGTCCTAGTGATCTGCCCCCTGTGTCTAAGGTGAAACAACCCCGTTAATCCCTTTCTCGCCTGCATACAAAATAGTTCCTCCTTTACGTATGGTATGTAATGCCCCCACAATTTCCTTCTCCACTGTCTAGAGAACGATGTAGCTGCAGTACATGTATATGTTTCTACGAATTTAGAGGTAGGGATAAATGGAGGAGGTCTGGCTGGCTTTACTATAAGATCCCTACACCAGCAGTAATGGGGAGGGAGCAAGGAAGCTGCGGAGTATGTTGGTCCACCTCTGACTGCAGTAGAATCCCATTGTTTCAGTCTGAGCCCACGCTGCCGTTCACCCGGTTGTGAATTATTTACATGTGGTTTTCTGAACTGTTCCAAGAATGGACTTGTCCATTACTGGTGCAGTTTTCACTGTGGAAACCACAGTGGGAGTCTGGTTATCACATTGAATGGGGCTAAAACTGTGAAAGGATCCGTCATACACGGTTAGTTGCTCCGCGATCTGCGACTTTTCCCCGCTCACACCAGGTCTTAAAAAAGTGGCTGTGGTGTTGGCATGGAAGGGACAGGCCAGAAGGCCCGTCTTATTTATCATTTTCTATGGAAATGCCGAAGTTATGGAGGGGCCTGCGGCTCTTCCTAGCTTCGGCGATCCACTCCCAGCGCTGGGGCTTTATTAAGACCGGCGTCTAAAATCCCGGTCTTAATAAATGACCCCCACAGAGGACCAAGATGGAGCCTCTGGCATAGATGTGAGCAGTCTAACCTACACAAAGTTTGAATTGCATTGCATTTCGGGGCCGGAAGTGCCTCTTTATCAGTTTCAAACCAATATAACATATTGACAGAAAAAGGATATATTGATCTTTTTAAATATGTCCTTTTTCTCTCAATATGTCATATTGGTTTGAATCTGATGAAGGGGCTCGTCCAGCTCTGAAACGCGTAATTCCTTACCAATGCATCAATAAACATATAAACTTGCCCATCTTATGCTGAAGTTTCTTCACTGATATGAGCAGCGCACTGGTTGTTTCTTCTTCACAAATTCCATCAATATACACTGGAAGATTTAGGACGCCCTCTATTGGCAGCTACTGGGATCTTTGGCAGCTACTGGCATATTAGAGAGGTTATATTGTAAATGCTCCCGTTTGTAAAGGGTGAAATCATATTGTGATCGGTTTATGGTACATTCACACTAGCGTTAGAAGAATCTGGCGGGCAGTTCCGTTGCCGGAACTGCCTGCCGGATCTGGAAATCCGTATGCAAATGGATATCATTTGTTTCCGGATGTGGATCCGTCTGACAAATGCATTGCCATTTCCGGTGTCATGCGCAGACCGGGAAGCCAGATTTTTCTGGAACACTTTGTACCGGATCCGGCATTAATACATTTCAATGTTCCGGAATTTTGGCCGAAGAAAATACTGCAGCATGCTGCGGTATTTTCTCTGGCCGAATACCGTAAAAGGGACTGAACTGAAGACATCCTGAGGAAAACTGAACGGATTGCTTTCCATTCAGAATGCATTGGGACAAAACTGAAGCTTTTTTTTTCCGGTATTGAGCCCCTATGTCGGAACTCAATACTGGAAAACGTTAACGCTAGTGTGAGAGTAGCCTAAGTTTGGGATGGACTAAAAAGGGATCAGCAGATTGTTGAGATAGTTTTGTGGCATGCACACCAGAATTTTCAATGCAGACTACAACACGTGTTCTGTGCCGACATCCATGTGAAATGTGCCCACACACTATGCTCCTTTGATTTCAATGGGACCTCTGCATGGTACTTCACAAGCTCCTGGATCTTTCCATTGTGTATTTGAAATTTCCGTTGGGTAAAAAAAAAAGCCAACGTGTCGATCGTTGTTGCAGACTGTGCAGGAACCTCGACAGGTGGACCCACGTGTGACAGAGCCACTGAACGAGGCTAAATCTGCATGCAGGTCCGCTACATGTCAAGCAGCCGATTCTGCCCCAAGTATGGATGTTGTGCATTAGATGTTTCTCTCATTCACTTACCACCTCAGTTTATTAATCTGAGGTCTGTTCGCCGTTGTCAGGCTCACGTCATAGATTCACTAGGACTCCTGGCTATCATGCGGTGTATCCAGTCTTAACACAGATACTTACTGCTTAGAGGATAACCTCTTTAAGCAGAAAATGCCAATTGGGGGATTAACATCTGGCAGCTAATACTCCGTCTGTTAAGTAACGGCATGGAAAGGTCATGTGAGGAAACTCCATGTACATCTGTCATTAGCTCACTCCCTACTGACTAACTTTTCCTAATATTTTTAGCCTACATCTGAAACCATTACTACAATTTCCACAGATGGTTTAATCCCTCTTGGTTTCATATCTGCTACTAATAATGTGAAGTAAATCTTTAGATTGCAAAATGCGGAGGCTTCCATTAGTGGTGGGGGCTAGATAAGCTGGGGAAAGCATGACATGACTTGTATTTCCCATCCTTTGTTATTTTAAGTGAGCGTTTGATTTGTTCCTCCCCCCAGATTTACATTTCTGCTAAGATATACGCATAAATAGGCGTATTTCTGGCGCAGATTGCGGCGCAAAGGTCCTTTGTGGTGCAATCTGCAACTTCTCCCCGCTCACACCACGTCGAAAAAAAAAGTGGACGGGTCGGCAGGCCTGTCTCATTTACCTTTTTATACGCCTACAACATGAAGCTGTCTTCCATTTAGAAGCGGCGGTGGATATGCCGAAGTTATATAGAGGCCGGCGCTGGTTAAATACTGATGCATAAAGTCTTATGTTTACACACACCAGGGTACGTATAATATCATAGATATTTAAATGTTTTATGTTTTACTCTTAGGCAATCCATTCTGTTGCTTGGCACCATGAAGGAAAGCAGTTCATCTGCAGCCATTCGGATGGTACCCTGACCATATGGAATGTACGCTCTCCTGCCAAGCCAATACAGACAATCGTACCACATGGTAAGAAATGGTTATCTTTTATTACTTATTTTTACTACACGTGGACTGTAGGCCGTTGACCTAATGTTTACTTCTATGTGTGTTTGTTTCTTATGAAGTGTTTGTGTACCTTTGAGGGACTTTTAGCAACCCCCTTCTGTGCAGATCTGCAAATTGAACCATACTTACCTGCTTCCCAGTGCTGGCTCCCAGCTCCCCGGCCTCCGCTGCTTCACTGGGCTCTGTGGATGTAAACTTTGTTTGATGCTGCTGCAGCTCTAGCCGCTGGCCGCAGTGGTGGCCTGCTCCCTTGCATCATGCAAAATAAAAAATATATTAAGTTAATTTCCCCCAGAGGTGTTTTATGACCCCCATGGGGGACATATTCTGCTCTGCTAAAATATGCAAACTCAAGAAAAAAAATTAAAATTGCAAATAATGGGAATAATGCACACTGTCCACGCCAACACAAACTGTTGCCATAGACATCGCATAACCTATGTCTATATGTGTTATGTACCAAAACAAGTCCTTTATTTGTCAATCAGTACATTTAATAAAAAATAAAGAAAAAATATATATTTTTACTGTACCCCTAATAAAAGTGTGTATGTATATATATATATATATATATATATATATATATATATATATATATATACCTTTGGGAAATGAGGAAGCAGCACACTGTAGATACAATGGGTGCAAGACCAGCCAGTAAGGACCAGCACCTAGGTCCGGTAATGTAGAAAAGAAAAAAAGCCAGCAGCACTCCAAGTAATTGAAGAAAACGTGTGGTTTATTGACCCAGAAAAAATGAAGCGACGTTTCAACAGCTCATTGCTGTCTTTATCAAGCCTAATGCACATGTGCTACAAGCATGTGATATATAGAGACATTGATCAACAAATGATTAACATCAATTGAAAATATATAAACAAAACACTTGAATATGGTGATACCTGTGAATATGAAAATACATATGGAAAACCGCCACATTCTGACAGATACGATGCATATAAAAACATAGATATAAAGTATAGCATTCCTGTGTTACATAGAAAAGATGCTAATGAGTGCAGGTGATCCAATAACTAAGTGAGATTAAAATAACTCACTGTCAGCTGTGCAACTGTATGCAATTTGCATCGCATGTTCAGCGGCGTTCCCATTCTCCTACCGCGCATGCGCGGGAGGATCAAATATCGCGATCCTGCCGGCGTCCAGCTACTGAATGAAATCCTCAACAAAGATGGTCGGAACAGCCTCACACATAATGTGCGCATGTCCAGACCGCAATAGTGGCTGCAAATCAGTCGATACATGGTCATAGTTATGTATATAGATACCAGAAAGATATAAGAAACAAATATATATATATATATATATATATATATATAAACATATTTGCCATAAAAACAAAGCTGCAAAATTTTGGTGGACACAGAAATAAAAAAATATGGCCATTAAACTAACACGTACACAAAATCACAAAAAAATTGTTTCATCTCTTTTTTTTTTTGCTTTTTTTTTTTGGTCTATTTTGTCTGTTCCATCATTAGAATGAGTCCACTGCACACACTAATGACTGTACTATGGTATAGTAGTAATGTGTACACCGCTTAAGATTATGTTCACATCTCTGGCACAAACTCCAGTAGTCTGGTCCAGTATAGCAGTGATGGAGAACCTTTTACAGACTGAGTGCCCAAACTGCAACCCAAAACCCACTTATTTATCGCGAAGTGCCAACACGGCAATGTTACCTGAATACTACAGTCCAATATAGTATATCTTCCATGTACTTTATCATTTAGCTATAATAGCCAGCCTGCATTCAGTTCGCTGCCTGTGGTGTTCATAGTGCGCCCTGCACTGATGAATGGCAGGAAAA
The DNA here is from genome assembly GCF_905171765.1 of Bufo bufo. NCBI lineage: Eukaryota > Metazoa > Chordata > Amphibia > Anura > Bufonidae > Bufo > Bufo bufo. The sequence goes on along the minus strand of NC_053392.1, from coordinate 474,750,664 downwards.
GTCTAAGGCATATTGGTACACCATAAACTTTTTCCAGGGTGCGGGTGCCGACAGAGAGGGCTCCGAGTGCTGTCTCTGGCACATAACTGGATACTGCTCATTGGGACTGTATCCACAAAAGGTGAGCCTCCTTCCAACAAATAAATCTAATCTTAAAGGAGTTTTCCAGAACTTAAAGGGGTTTTCTGAAAATATTAAACTGATGACCTATTCCCTGGATAGGTCATCAGTATCTGATTGGTGAGGCTCCAACATCCAGGACCCCTGCCAATCAGCTGCTTGAGAAGGCACTGGCGCTTGCAGTAGGACCATAGCCTTCTCTCAGCTCACCAAGCACAGCGCCATGCATTGTACAGCGGCTGTACTTGGTATCTTAGCTCAGCCCCATTCAATTCAATGGGGTTGAGCTGCATCTAGGCTGCGTGACAGATGAACGTGATGTACATGGCCTAGGAAAAGTTGGAGAAGGATAGGTCATCAGTATAAAAGTCTCGGAAAACCCCCTTTAAGTATTGATTACCTATCCTCCGGATTGGACCTTAGTATCAGGTGGGATCCAACTACTTGCACCCCTCCTCCTGATCATGTGCTTGAAAGGAATCAGGTCCTTCAGGTGAGTGCTGTAGCCTCTTCCTTAGGCACCATTCAGACAAACGTATTGCCTCCGTACCTGTGTTGGTGATCCATTGATTTGAACGTATGGCAAAAGATAGGACATCTTTTATGGAGTGGAGGCACGGATTGGAAGCCCTCGGAAACCCTTCTGTGGGCTTTCGGGTCAAAAGATATGACAGATCCTAAGTCAATGGGTCCGCACAACACAGCACGGATTTCACACAGATTTTTGTGACAGAGTGGAACGTCAGTGCGGAGGAGTGCTCTGGCACATTTGGTGCACCCAAATATATAACGGTCACCCCTTCTTTTAAAAGGACACCATGACAACAGCTGATTATGGTGAAGTTTTATCAGTTAGGTTTTGTCTCATTAGCAGCCCCCATTGCAGATTTCACTAAAATAAACAAAATGGCTCAACATGCTGCACCGTGGTGGAAAATAGTGAATGTGGTCTGTCAGGTGCCGTCACTGTACCTCATCTAATGGATCTGGCAATTCCATCCTCTTCATTTTAATGTACTCTGACTGATCAATGAAAATGATTAGCAAAGCTGTAGAATTAGCTGTGAATTAGCTCTTAGTTGGGAGTAGTATAGCAATACAATGTTCATTGTATAGTAGGACTTCTAGCAGCCATGTTTAAGGAAGCGGTTTGTCTATAGTGAGAGTTACATGAGAAGAGACCTGCATGTTATAGGGTCATCATCTTGGAGACATGAGCATTGCGATTTGATATAGACCAGACCAGGTTTGCTAAAAGTTCACATTTGTGGTTTGACACTCTTGAGACAGGAGAGCAAAACTAAGACGGGCATTTATTTATTATCAGTTTTGTGCCACTTTTGGCGTGTCAATGTCACAGATTTTGTCTCAATCTGCAACTTTTTGCCGCTCGGGCCACTTTTCCCGAGTACCGAGAATAGGTGACGTGGGCGGGGACGATAGCAGGCCGGTCTCGTATATCATTTTCCACGCTAGTATTTGGAAGGGAAAATTACTTAAATCTCCGCCAGATTTTAGAATGTCGCATGGCCTGCTGGACATAGTGCCAAAGTTATGTAGAGGCCTACACCTCCATATAACTTTGGCACATCCACCGGCAGAGCAGAGGGACTAAGAGCAGCGTCTAAGTCGCTGGTCTTAATAAATGTCCCCCTAAGTTTGTAAATCCAAACTTCCATTGTTCCTTTTACTAGAAAAGCAGAAACCCGTATTAGCTCACCCAGGTGTTAAGCCAGTGTGAAAGAAGCCTAACAGCTCCATTCAGTGTTGAATGCTATGATTGTGCACCCCAGCCGAATTACAGACACCTAATGTGTGTGCAAGATCAGCCTGGAAATGCCGCTGCGTTCTGGTGAGCCTGCAGCCTTCCTCTGCCATGATGCAAGCAGCAGAGAGCTTGTTGTCTACGGGTTAAAAAGAATGAAAGCGGTGTGATGATGAAGATGATGATGAAAAGGTACAGCTGTTATTGACAATAAGTATGGCAGAAGTGCATTAAAGTTTAATTATATACACTACATAAAAGCAGCGGGATAACGTCATTTGCACTCTAATGGAGGAGTTACCAGAGAAACACAAGTCACAAGTAGAGAATCACTTAAGAAAAGGAACAGCGTGCTAAAGTAAACTTTACATTCTTCATATCAATATATAAAACCCAGCTAAGTAATGCATCAGAATCCCTCTGCAAATCCCTTGTAAATGTAAAAAAGATATAGGAAAGCCAGAAAGGGTTTCAAGATGGGCGACTAGATTAGTAAACGGAACCGGAGGTCCCTTATTATATTGAGAGGCTAGAAAAATTGGGCTTGCTTAGCTTAGAAAAAAAGACTTCTTAGAGGTGATCTCATTTACGTAATATATGAATGTGTGTGTGAATACAAAGCACTGGCATGTGGTTTATTTGTTACAAGGACTTTACATAGAACCAGGGCACATTCATTACGTGTGGAGGAAAGCTAGTAATGTAGATACTGTATCATCAGTTAAATAAGGGCTCGGTGGTTATCTAAAAGCCGGGGGCATTATAATTAAGCTAACAGATATTGTGGTATGATTGGTTGAGAAAGGTTGAACATGATGGTCCTGGGGGTTTTTCCAACCTACTGTATGTAACTATGTAGAACGGTTTAAATGCAAGCCTACGGTACCTATGGCATTGGCTTTCTGCAAGTTCAGCCACCCTCTTGTCATTTCTGTGGGTTTTTCTGGGGCTATATGTCAGATTCAGGTGTCACGCTCTAGTGTGAGAGTGAAACCCCACACCGAACATAGGAGGGAAAGGAAATTGAAACATAGGGAAGGAAGATGGACGCCTCCTAGTAAAAACCCTAATCAAAGCCCTGACTGACTACCAGTATGAACAGACCCCAGAGATAGGTGGGTTCATACACAGGAATACCTAAAGTCCTATCTAACCCTAAAGGACCCTGGTACTAATGACAGGAAAGAAACATCCTGTTCCTCCAAAAGGAAGGATGAACGGGAGTCTCCCTAAGGCCTAATACAAAACAACAAGGAAATGCAACACACAGAAAAGCCAAAATACAAAGGGGAAGGTAGCCCTTAACTTCCAAGAAGCTATGGCAGCACCAGGAACCCAGCCGAGATCCAGACACCAGCTATACACAGGTCCAACTGAAGCTATAAACCGCACAGCATTGTGGGAGAAACAACTATAAATAGGGAAAGTTAAATGACCACAATAGCAACACCTCGAGGTTAGAGATGTGGCCAGTACCAGAAACAACACAGACGCCTATTGATCCACAAGGTAAACATGTCAAATCAAACCACGTGTTGCCAGTCTCAAAGATCTCCTGCCACTCACTGTCGCGGGGACATCCGTATGTCTCTGTACGTCCGTGACATCAGGTTTAGACAGCAGATAATAAAAAAGTGGCACTTACTTTGGTGGTCTAGGTTACTGCTCACAGTCCTCCTGTACATTCTTTAGACTCTTTAGGGCCCATTGAAACGGCAGAATTTTCTGTGTGGTGTCTGCCTTCCATTGATTTCAATGGGAGGTAGCGTTGAAGATTGCAGGCTAGCAGTTTAAAGCCATGACCACCCCAAAATGGGCCATGTCTATTCTTGGTGGGTGTCCACTCGCGATTTAGCTTCATTCAATGGAGCTAAACAGAGAGCAGGTCCAGGGCAGAAACCTCTGTATACCGTATGTGGCTGATTTTGTGCCGCGATATACCTGACGGATTTTGGCAGCTTCAAAATGTATTCGTACATATGGGCCCTTGCAGTCGCAAAGACGCTGAGATGAACCATATGAACTTGCATAGTGGCAGGGTATGACATATAATAGTGTAATGGAAAAGGCTACATACTCTGAGGAGAACTGCTGTTCTAATTGATCTCCATTAGAGGTACGTCGTTGTCATCAGACACTGGGTGAATGTGTTTTGTATGACTCTCCAGGTCACAGCAGTGCTGAGTTGGGTTATATGTCTATATAGTGTAGTGGACTGCAGCCCATAATGCTTTGCTGAAAGCCCACTGCTGGCACTCGGGATAGCTGCTCCTATGATCTATCAGAGGGTGGCAGCAGTGTTGTCCCTATTATTAGGCGGATGCTCTATTGCTATTAGGTGCAGTCTGCACAGCGTCTTCAGTGGAGATTGTGTAGATGGTTTCTTGTAACGTTTTATTTTTATTGAAGATTTTCATATATCAGGCATAAAAATCACTTATGTCAATATACACTTCTTTTTCAATGTATACATAAAACGATAGACATAATATTGAGTACTTATTATTCATAATCATGCATAGAATACAGTAAACAAATTTGCATGTTATTGTGTACCAAAATATTTTGTCTTGAGAGACTCTTCATTCCTAGATCAGTAAGGACCGAAGTCTTTATTAATAATCAAAGATTCAAAGTTGGATTTATAATAAACATATCAGTGATAATTAGTAGGTTTCTGCTGCAGCTCAATCCACCCAGCTCTGACAACCTTGAGCGCTGGGGAAGCAGTAGTCAGTGCAGAGTGTGGCAGCAGGATGCATCCTACAGTATTTACACCCATACAACCAGACTCTTCTCAGACATCACTAAAACCCTATGGTCATTATTGGTCATGAGCACTCTGCCCAATCATTAAAGGGGTTGTCTCACTTCAACAAATGGCATTTATTATCTAGGGGAAGTTAATATAAGCCACTCACTAAAGTATTGTGATTGTCCATATTGCTTCCTTTGGTGGCTTCATTCATTTTTCCATCACACTATACTGTACATTGCTCATTTTCATGGTTATGACCACACTTGCAATCCATCAGCAATGGCCGTGCGTGCACACAACTTCCTCTACATAGCAAATGTTATTTGCTGAAGTGTGACAACCCCTTCAAGAAAGTGATTGGGGTGTCTGGCATGGATAATAAGATACAGTAACTTTTTAAGCTAAAAAGTGTATCTCATAGTTAGAAAATTAAAGTGAATAGAGTTGTTCTGTTAGTATGATATGCTCTAAAAAATGCATTACAGGTTTCGGATACTTTGACACTAGCGTTTTTACTGGATCTGGCAGAGTTCATCAAAAACGCTTCAGTTACTGATAATACAACCATCTGCATCCATTATGAACGGATCCAGTTGTATTATCTTTAACATTGCCAAGACGGATCCATCATGAGCTCCACTGAAAGTCAATGGGGGACGCATCTGTTTTCTATTGTGTCAATAAAAACGGATCCATCCCCATTGACTTGCATTGGGGGTAATGCCAGATCCGCCTTGCTCCGCATCCCAGGACGCAACTAAATGGAACGGAATGCATTTTGGAGCACTCCGTTCTGTTCAGTTCAGTTTTGTCCCCATTGACAATGAATGGTGTGGGATTTCGATCTGGTAGATAGGGTAAGCGGGCGCAGTACAGAGGCAAAATAAAAATTCTTAACTCAAAACGTCAGTGTTTATTCACACTTTAGGCAATTGCACATAACAGCGCGTAACTTTGCAGTCTTGGTGTTAATTCACACACAATGGAAAGTTCATATAACACAAGTCACCTTGCTGGCAGTTCTGCCTCCAGTAGTCCACAGCAGGCTTTAGGGGGCCTGTTTCCCCAGCATGCAGCTCTCAGCCCTCCAGCACGGCACAAAGCCACAGATCCCAAAAACAGACATCTCTGCTGAGCTCAGCTGCCTATTTAAGGACAGCCAGGTGCTGCAAAAACACGTATCGGCACTTAAACTCCGATCCGGTATTTGACCTCACCTGGCTGGAAACCAGCCCAGCCGCACATGTTGGGAGGAAAATTCCTGCCTTGCTAGACACAACCCCTCAATGTGTCACAATGGGGACAAAACTGAAGCGTTTTTTTCCGGTATTGAGCCCCTATGATGGATCTCAATACCGTAAAACTAAAACGCTAGTGTGAAAGAACTGTAGATTGCTTTGCATTACATGACTGTAAATGTTCTCTGTCATTTGCATACTTGGTGTCATTATTTTTGCTCCAAGGGACAAACCTAGTTGCACTTGTATCTGAATGCTGAAAACGGAAGCATTTAACACGATTGTATTTGTATTTTCCTGTTGTCCCTACTGCGTATCTAGGACCATCTCAAGTGGAGTTCTCCATAGCGTTGAGCATTGTAATTTTCTTATAACCACACTGAGGCTATATTCAGACGAGCAGTCTAAAACTCAAATGTGTTCCATCTGCTAAACACAGACGATTCTCCATCCGTGTGGAATCAGTAATGTCATCCAACTGCACTTTGTATAGCATCATTATGTCATCCAGAATTCTATAGATTTAAGAGGGTTATCCATTTCTTTGTAACTGATGACCTGTCCTTGGGATAGATCATCAATATTAGAACTCTCAGTACCCCACTTGATCAGTTTTTCAAGGGGCCACAGACAATGCTCACTGTTCCTGGGGTTCCACTGTATAACAGCTTTGTGCCATTAAAATGAATAGGACTGATCTGTAGTACCACATGTAAAACACTTGTTTTATTGTAGTTTCGCCAGTTCTCAGGGTCAGCATATGGGAATGAGAGGCAGAATTTAGGGAACTCATTTATATGCACTTAGTTGCCAATGTAACGTTAATGTATAATACTTTAAATCTGTAGCGGCCTAATACAGACTTTCATGTATGACTTGCATCCCTTCCTCAAATAGCCATGGTCTCTGTAATCAGTTTGTGGGACTCACATGTTCAAATAGGACATAACGGAACTATAGATTTTAAAATGTACTCTGGAAGCTTATCTTTATTAAGCTTTTCCTCTAATCATAAGCACTGGTGTGCAGGTAGCTGAGATCTAAGGAGCCGCTTTGTGGGTTGTTCACACTAGAAAAATGTTTTATCAGTCCTTGAGGAACATGGATGTGGGACCGTGCAAAGGAAAAATCATATCAATGGAAACACCTGTCTGCATTTTTTTTTACTTTCATGAAGATTTTAAAGGCTATGTACTCATTTGGGGGAAATTTTTATTTAAAAAAAGCATTGCGCTCATTTTGAGCTAAAAATAATTTTTTAAATTGCTCTTTTTTACAAATATGGAGCCCTTTTTTTTTTTGTACAGAGCTGAGATGCTCCAATAGAGGGATCTGAATTTTCTCTCTGCTCCGTCAGCCAGCTAATCTGACAGGCTCCTCATCTCCGCTCTTATATTATAAACACTCATTATAGCTCAGTTCTTATCTTACTGATTAGAATGTGGCTTAAATGGAATATGTCACCAGAATCATCACCATTAAACTAAAACTATTGTCTTGCAGCACTTATTACCTCCTTTCCAGATGTGCTTTTCTTTCCTTGCTCTTTGGTTTCTATCTCGAAAAAATCCACTTTATTCCTTATGCAAATGAGGTAGTAAGGTGCCCAGAGGGGCGTTATTTTTGTTCAAAGGTGCCCAAGCTCACCCCCATTGAGTGCCCAGGCCCACCCTCCAGCAGAGCCCAAGCACGCCTCTCCTCGGCTCATACTCTACGCCCCTCAGCAGCGCCGTTGTCCCCCCCCCCCCGCAGAGAACCCCGCCCACCCTTGCCTTCAGTGTGACTGACAAATCTCGCCGCGATCTTCCAGCAGAGGATGAAACCGTCCCTGGGCTGATGCCCTCAGTTCCGAACACTGCCTGCGCCTCCACTCCACGGTTCAACTGAGGGCATCAGCCTCAAATGTTTCACTGGGCATGTGCCGAGCCCAGGGATGGTTTCATCCTCTGCTGGAAGATCGCGGCGAGATTTGTCAGTCAAACTGAAGGCTCTCTGGTGGAGGGGGACAACGGCGCTGCTGGGGGGCGTAGAGTATGAGCCGAGGAGAGGCGTGCTTGGGCTCTGCTGGAGGGCGGGCCTGGGCACTCAATGGGGGTGTTCCTGGGCACCTTTGAACAAAAATAACGCCCCTCTGGGCACCTTACTACCTCATTTGCATAAGGAATAAAGTGGATTTTTTTTAGATAGAAACCAAGCAGCAAGGAAAGAAAAGCACATCTGGAAAGGAGGTAATAAGTGCTGCAAGACAATAGTTTTAGTTTAATGGTGATGATTCTGGTGACATATTATCTTTAAATATGTGTTTATCACATCTTAGTAAATTAGAGATAAAGGTTATAAGTAAAAAGTGCCATTCACACAGCTAGACAAACAGTTAGCACTTTGTGACAGAACATCTCAATATTTTTTTTAATAAAGACCAATTGACCAAATGATTTTTAGCCCAAAATGAGTAAAATACAATCATTGAAAAAATTTGCCTCCGAAGGTGTACGCAGCCTTTAAGACTAGATCTTGTTTATGCAAAATTTCTGCGCCACAATCTGTACGTGTTACTTACATATTTTGTTGTGGATTTTGATGCAGGTTTGCCCAAGATCTCGCCCACATGCATTGTATGGGGTTAAATCTGCACAATTGACATGCTTCAAATCCGCACCGAGAATGTTTGCACTGTGTTAATAAGAAAATCTTGTCTTCTTAGCTGGTACTGTATAACGCGGTGGATTTTCCGCATGAAAATCCATGCAAAAAATCTGCAAGTAATATGGACCATGTGCATGTAGTCTAAAGGATCACTCAATAGCCATGATTTTGTGTTAGAAGCACCATGCCACGGTATATAGAAGTGTTTTACACATAATTCATATAATTCAACCCCTTAAAGGGGTTCTCCAGGATTGCCTTTTTTTCCCATGTCACCAGTCCTATGACATAAACTCTACTTACCTGCTCCCCACCACTCCTTTCCGGTTTAACGGTCCTTGCATAAATCGTCCTGCACGGACAGGGTCATGTCAGTGATGGTCAGCTGGGTCTGTAGGGACTTGGATATGTCAATATTTTTTGTGGATCCATGCGCCTGTTCCGCAAAATATAGAGCAGGTCCCATTCTTGTCTGTATTGTGGATGCAAATAGCCTTTGCTATTGATGTGAGTGAGAAAAATATGGATTGCACATGGTGGTTGATCCTTTTTTTGAAGACCAAAATGTGGACATGCTCGTGAAGCCGAATAAATATGCATTTTCTAAGGAAACAGTCCTGTTGTACTAGTGTTAAATGTGTAACATGCCAGGGCTTTGCTGACTTCCTTCTGGAATCCTATTCTAGCCGCACATTTACAGGCGCTAAATGCTTGTGTATGGCTCCAATTAGATGGTGGGAAATCGTCATCCCCATGGCAACAAGCGGCATGTCATGTGAAAACAGCATTATCAGGTCCTTATTGTCAATTGACAACTGACAACATATTGTCTAAATGGGAGGCGATGGATTGAAGTCATGCACGCCAGTAATGATGCAGGGATAATGGTTGTGAAGAGGAGGATGAGCAGCAACACGGAAAAATACGTCCATGGGTAGAATGGATTGGTACAACGTACGTCAACCTCATTATAGTAATAACTGGCGCGATAACAAGATGTCTAATTGGTCGGCACGTGTCGTGTCTCTAAACCGTAATGTCGTCTTCAGGGACCAGTTGTCGGGCATCTATCTGTTAGTATCCCGCCCCTGGTGAGTAGAGGTCCACACCGAGACGTACGGAGCTGTACACCGCCTGTCCACTGTGATGTACTGTAGTACACATGGAATCAGCCTGACTGCATTTGGGTTTCTATGCGACCGTTCCCGAGGTTGTCTTCTATGTAGACTCTTACTGATGGAGCTGTTGGACGCAAATGGTCAAGTGTTCCAAACTTCTGGTCTGAGAACCATGTTTAGTTTATTCAAATGCAAACCTTTTTCTTTTTTTAACCCTTCATGGAAGTTATCTTTTTCCTCCACTTGTGGCCACTTGTATTCCATTTGATGCTTATATTTCTATGGAGTTCTCTACTTACAGTGTCATCTTATGTTATAGTTCTTCGTAGTCCATGAAAGGGAGGACAGATGACAGTGTAAGGGATGCGTGCCACCATATACACTCCTGGACCACTGCAGGGAAATTACTCTTTAGCAGTTTCTGAGATGCTACAAGACTGTGAGGTCCCTATTCTTGGGCTTGTAATCACTTTTTGTACTAATCAACGCCCAGTGAGGTGACATCGGCATGGACAAACGTCAGTGTGTTGTTAGTTGCCATAACCATGACATAAAATGAACGTCTGCAAAGAAACCAGTGTTTTTATACATTTTGAGCCTTTTACTTATCCGTCTGTAGTGCCTCTTTCACACATCGGTGTGCTTGATGACTTCCATGACAAGATGGTCAGTAGTTTATCCATGAAGATGTCCATGAAGAATCTGTTAGGTTTATGTGTCCAATTTTTGCCCTTTGTGTGTCACCCATATATCACGTACTCTGCTCATCTGAATATGAGTTTCCAGCATCTCCTACCAATGGTAACTGAAAGTCACTGACAGAACACACGTCATCCAAGTTGTGTCAGTGGTTTTCACAGACCCACAGACTTCGGCTACATGCACACGACCGTATGTGTTTTGTGGTCCGCAAAAAAAAAAAAACGGATGACATCCGCATGCCATCCGTTTTTTGTTTTTTTTTGCGGATCCATTGTAACAATGCCTAAAACTGAGAAGAATAGGGCATGTTCTATTTTTTTGGCGGGGCTACAGAACAGACATACTGATGCGGACAGCACACTGTGTGCTGTCCGCATTTTTTGCGGACCCATTGAAATGAATAGGTTCGCATCCTATCCGCAAAAAAAAAAAACGGAACGGAAACAAACAAAGTTCGTGTGCATGTAGCCTTCAGTGAAAATACTTTATTATGTATTCATACGCCATGTGAATACAGAAGGGGTACTTTGCATGTCAATCTAATCTTACTTAGTAATGATTATTCAAAGATGGCTTCTATAGTGTTTATTGGTGTGTAAGGTTTCAAGGACTTTGATACTCTGAAAAGTAATACTTGTATTTTGTGATCTGTGACAGCATTGCATTAGTACATGTAGCACGATGTGGATGAGATCTTGTCCCCAATTACATTCTTCTCTATTAATGCAATGCTGTCAACAGTTGTCCCTCTTCCATGGTCCTTATGAAGGATCATCGTGTGCCATGTAATTCAGGAGGTTGGTCTGATAAGAATGTCACCAAATCCTGACAACCCCTGTAATGTAATTGAAAGAAAGTCATACTATTTGAAAATCCTATATCTCCAAAGCAAAAAAAGCTACAAGCAGCTGTGAAGGTACCCGCACTTTGGCACCGCTGTCCATGGGTTGTGTCTGGTATTGCAGCTCGGCTCCATTGGAGTCAGTTGGGCAGAGCTGCAATACAGCACTCGACCTGTGGACAGGGGTGGTGCTGTTTTTGAATGAAAGCAGCCATGTTTTTCCAGTCCTGGACAAATGGTATTGCAAAACATGGGGGTCAGAAATATACGCCACTTTTTGGTGTATGTAAGGCACACATTTTGTCGCAAAGGGGTTTTGCAGCAAAATCTGTAACTTTTCCCTGCTCACGCCACTTTGCCGAGGCGGTAGAAAAAGTGGGTGTGGGTGGGCTAGAGAGTGGGCCAGCCTGTCTCATTTACCATTTTTCACACCAGTTTATGATGCGAAAAATGGTCTTAGACTACGCCAGCAAGGGAGTTGGCTTAGTTTAAACCATGTTGCATGGCCGGCATAACCAAGCAACAAAGATATCTATAATCCTGCACCTCTTAATAAATTTGGCGCATCTGCCACGAGCGCACAAGGATTAAGAGTGGCGTGTAAATGTGAATATACCTTTTAGGCACACACGCTGCAGTGCACATAAATAATTACTTCCAACAGCTGTAGCAGTTTTCCACAACTCACTGTAAATGCTGTATGTCCCTTTAAGAATCTGTGAAAAAAAAAATACTGGAATGGGTACGGATTAACATGCAGCTTATGTAGTGTACAAATACAGTTTTACAATTAGTGTTAAATTGCCACAAATAATATACTCCTCCTCTACACAACTATAAAATACTTAGGACTCCTAGGCGGGCGTATGTTTTTTATGATCTGAAAAAATGTGGATATGTTTTTTTGCAGTCAGTTCAGCATGTCCGCAAAAAATGGATTACATTTTTGCAGACCGGTGGACTTCAGTGGGGCCTCGTCCTGTTTTTCACTGGACATGTTTTGTTTTTTTTTTGTAAGAAAAGATGCTGAGTACTGTCCGCATCTTTTGGGGCCCCATAGAAGTGAATGGGTCCGCGTTTATGCAGAAAGCAACGTACGGCCGTCTGAGCCCTAAGTGTGACCTGTGGCTACAACGAGATGACCACACAAAGGAATGTGCAAATAGAAACTTAATTCACTTGAGATTTATTCACAAGTTGTTTTACTGAAGGGAAAATTGCCAGATCCTTAAAGATGACTTCTAAACGGATTCATTTGGCACGATGAGGCATAACAATTTACAGATGCATTAAGTTGTCAGTTCCAGAGATTCTGAATTCTTTACCTGCTAATAGTCGCTTCAAAAACCATCTGAGGAAAGAAAACATTGAAAGGATTCATTGTGTCATTGCGTTATGGCCTCTTAGAATCTATTACTTAGGATTTCACCATTTTAAGGTATAGAAATGCTTTTTGGGGTTTATCCCACATAACAGTGCATCATATGCTGGTTCATAGCTACTCTAGAGTATAGAATATACATGTAAAAAAATAGCAATGCACACATGATAGCAGCTGCCTGTAAAGGGAAGCTTACTTAGCTGCATCCCGCTCCCTCTCATCCGGGCCTGTGATGCTCCGCTGGGCTCCCTTGCTGTAAACAATCACTGGCCCCGGTGAAGAAAGGATCCCCTTGCATCATGTGGACCTTTGTCAAACCATGTCAAATTGGCTGTTTACAGCAAGGGATCCCAAAGGAGCATGGCATACCGGGAGGATGTGGAGCAGAGAGCCAGCACCGGGTTGCAGGTAAGGCTACTTTCACACTGGCGTTTCTGGGTCCGCTTGTGAGATCCGTTTCAGGGCTGCATCAGTTTGGTCTCCGTTCCGCTTTTGAGGCGGACACCAAAATGCTGCTTGAAGCGTTCTGGTGTCCGCCTGACGATGTGGAGCCAAACGGATCCGTCCTGACTTACAATGTAAGTCAATGGGGACAGATCCGTTTTCACTGACACAATATGGTGAAATTGAAAACAGATCCGTCCTGATTTAGACTTTTTTTTAATTTTTTTATGAATAATGCAAACGGATCCGTTCTGAACGGATACAAGCGTTTGCATTATTGGTGCGGATCCGCCTGTGCAGATACAAGACGGATCCGCACCGAACGCAGGTGTGAAAGTCGCCTAAGTAAGCTTCTCTTTACAGGTTTAAAACCAACCACCCCCCACACACATTTCTGAATAACTCCTTTAATCCCTTTTAGACTAGGTTTGCATGTAGCCATGGGATGGTGGTTTTCTGACAAAGCAGTTTCTTGGCAAGTACAGGTGCAGTATGTAAAAACCTTTGCTTCTCCTATACTTGCAGAGAGATCAGTGCAATTTGTGGTGAACAGATCGAGTTTTCCTGCTTGATTTTTGATTGTTTGGCAGACTATTGCTCCACTGCTGATACACAAAAGCCTTGCCTAATGCCTCATTCACACATCAGTGTTCGGTCAGTGATTTCCATCTGATTGTGAGCCAAAACCAGGTGCGGCTCTAAACACAGAACAGGTGGAGAACTTTCCCTTATACCTTATGTCTGTGGAGGCTCCAATCCTGGTTTTGGCTCACAGTCACTGATGGGAATCACTAACCAAATCACTGACGTGTGAATGAGGTTCAAAGGCTATGTACACCTTCGGAGGCATTATTTTTGTTCATTTTCGGCTAAAAAAATCTTTTTTTCAATTAGCCTTAATTTAAAAAAATATTGAGGGTTAACTGTTTTTCTACCTGTGTGACTGGTATTTTCACGTTCACTTTGTGCTGGTCATCTAATAACCCTTATCTCTAAGGCTACTTTCACACTCGTCTTTGGTGCGGATCCGTCATGGATCTGCACAGACTGATCCGTTCAGATAATACAGCCGTCTGCATCCGTTCAGAACGGATCCGTTTGTATTATATTTAACATAGCCAAGACGGATCTGTCCCCATTGACTTACATTGTCAGAACGGATCCGTTTGGCTCAGTTTTGGTGTCCGCCTCCAAAGCGGAATGGAGGCTGATCGGAGGCAAACTGATGCATTCTGAGTGGATCATTTTCCATTCAGAATGCATTAGGGCAAAACTGATCCGTTTTGGACCGCTTGTGAGAGCCCTGAACAGATCTCACTAACGGAAAGCCAAAACGCCAGTGTGAAAGTAGCCTAAAGCGACCGCGAAACACGTGTTGGGATCCAGGACTGTCTTGGTCTGTATATATCTTGACTGCATTTATCTCCTATATGTTATTTGTACTTTGTGGCACTATGCACTTTATATACTAACTGTGGGCTGTGATTTATTCTCTTTTTCTCACAGCCTGGGAGTTTTATTGCTAGTTATATGCATTATAATGTGACAGACCTGTGGATATCAATCCTGTGTGATTAAATGCTGCTAATATACCGTATATGGATTTCTATGTTTTATACAAGTGTATGTGCAATAAAAATTTTGTGACTCTATATTACATGCTGTTCTGAGACTAGTTTTGGGTATTTAAAGTACTTAGATGTCATAGACACCTATTTAAGCCACATTCTTATCAGGAAGATAAGAACTGAGCTTTAATGAGTGTTTAGGAGGTCAGAGAGCAGAGATAAGGAGTCCGCCAGCTTCTGGTCTGACTGAAAAGACAGAAAATCTAGAGGCAGCTACTATACAGAAAAAAATGATGCCATATTTTTAATAAAGACCAGACTGATGCGGAGAGCACTGGATGACATCCGTGTGCTGTTTGTTTTGTTTAGTTTTTTTGCAGAGCCATAGAAAATAATGGATCCGTGTGCGATCTGCAGATTGGACATGGGCCAAAAATACAGTCATGTGCAGGAGGCCTAAAGGTGAATTTTATTGAATGTTTTTGCTTTTACCTACAAAGGAGAAAAACAGTGTTGCAACAAAGGATGAGGGTACGGTTCCAACCATTTTATTACGCGTATGCATTGTGCACATTACTCGAGATCGGTAGAAGCAACCGCCTATTTCTTAAATACTGCACACAGAATTAGTAATATTCCAGTTCAGTTCTTATTACTTTAGGAGATCTGACTCTATCAGAGACCAGGAGAAAGAGTCCCATCACCCCCATCATCCCTGGCGAGAGAACGTAGACAGCTGTGTCCATTGTCACCGTTTTTTTTTCTCTAGATATAGATCTATTGGCAAATGGATTAAAGATGACCTGTTGGCTCTCCTGGCACGGCTGTTTTAGTAAATCCTCCTGTTACTCACGAACACCCTTTCTTAGAACTCTGCATTTTGGTGCTCCTCTGTTATTTCTGCCTGAAATATATGAATAATGTCACAACTGGGTTATTCACATTGCTCTTGTCAATTGGAAGCACATCGTGTACTATGTTATCCTAAAGACTAATAAAAAAATTGTATTTTTTCTAAGAAAGGAGAAATTGAGAATTAAAAGGGTTTGCCTCTGGGGGCGTGGCCTGAGCGCAACATGGACGGACGTGTGTAACTGAGCTCCGTCTCTGAAGCCCTGACTTTGTCATTATCCTGAACTTACCGACCGCAATCATATCACCCACGGAGGAGAGGAGATCGGGACGTCCCCGTAAAACAGGGATGGCACGCAATAAGGCGCAGTCGGCGACTGAAAGGCTCAGAGAATTTGCCAGGGCCGATTCCCAAGATGGCGCCGGCTCTGAACCGCGTGCACAAGCGGTTACCTCCCGGAGTGCTTCCCCTGCTCCTAGTGAGGACGGTTCACCGGACGCTGAACCCTCACTCAAGCAAGTGACCGATCAGTTACTTCAGGCGATAGCTACTTGCCGCTCTTCTCTGTCTGGGAAGATGGAGGAGGTGAAGATAGATATCGGCCTCCTGAGACATGACATGCAGAATATGCGAGATCGTATTGCGGAGGTGGAGAACCGTGTATCCACGGCAGAAGATCAGCTGAACCCACTACCAGCTCGTTTAACCGAATTGGAAAAGAAGGTGGATTATTGGCAGCAAAAGTGTGACGACTACGAAAATCGTTCACGTCGCAACAATCTGCGCATAGTGGGGCTCCCTGAACGAGCGGAGGGTAATAACCTATGCGATTTTGTGGCAACATGGCTGCGAGCCACTTTCCCGGATGCCGTCTTCTCCACTGCCTTTATTGTAGAGAGAGCGCACAGGGTACCTGCCAAACCTCTGCCGCCTGGAGCACCGCCGCGGGCATTGTTGGCGCGCCTCCTGACATCGGCGGATCGTGACCACATTCTGCAGTTGGCCCGACGCAAGCAGGAGCTCCGCTTTGAGAATGTAACGGTCATGCTCTTTCCGGACTTCTCTGCAGAACTCCAGAAGCGCAGAGCAACGTTCACAGTGATCAAGAGGCGCCTTCGTGATCTAAACATACCATATTCTATGGCCTACCCAGCCAGGCTACGGGTAGTGGATGGGGACTCCATTAAGTTCTTTAACAATCCTGCTGAAGCCGCGGCCTGGTTGGACGGACAACCGCGCCCAGCAAGACCTCAGAGATGAACACTCTCTGCTCCTTTTCGATGCTATTACTTATCCAGGTTTTTCTTATGCATCGCTTATGTGCCTTACTCATTTTATAGTATAATGCTATTCATGTTATTTTTTTTATTTTTTTTCCATCACTTGTTATTTATTACCCTCTGCGTCACATGTGCTCACAGCATGACACTGCTGTGTAATACTGTTGTCTTCTAGTGGCTGTACGCAGCGTTTATCTTAGTGGTGATATGCAGTATCCTATAATCCCTTGACTATGGAAGAAAGGTGGTGTGATTGTTGGTACAAGATTGAGGGGCCTTCCTCTCAGATAGTTGTGCCTATATAATACAAAGTTGGGGCATAAGCTCCTATCCTTCTTTACCTATTTACAGTGCGAAAGGTTAAGCTAACCAGTAGCACACCCCGTGTACTTGTGTGCCACACAGGATTTACCGCCGGGCATCTCGCTGCATACTTACAATGCCCTGGATGCTTGGCGCTGAATCCATTTTTATGATGTTCTTTTTGAAACCAATGTTAATTGTTTGGTCTTTACTAGTTCCTATGCTCATCTACTAGTTCCTATGCTCATCTACGTACCATCACATTATGTGAATGATCTGCAGAGATATGGCGGGAGACGGATGTGTATGATAGAGGGTGGGGGGAGAAATGTATATTTCACTATGTCACAATGGCAGAAATACGGTTGATGTCTTGGAATGTCAGGGGCCTTGGGAGTGTTAGGAAACGCACAATGGTGTTTTCAGCGATCGGGAGGTTTAATCCTCATATCCTGTGTTTAGAAGAGACCCATCTACTCCATGATAAGACTAGAAGATTATGTAGGCCATGGGTCCAATGGTCTAGCCACTCATGCTATTCCAACTTGGCAAGGGGAGTTTCTCTCATGGTTCATAAATCTCTGAGATGGGAGGTGGAGAGACTACAGGTGGACAATGCGGGAAGGTTCATTTTTGTGGCAGCATACATTAACTGCATATTATATGTTATACTGGGAATTTATATCCCTCTCCCCTCTTCCCTCCAAGTGATACACCAGGCGATATGTTTCGCAGCCTCATTCCCCACAGCACGAGTCATATGTATGGGGGACCTTAACATGACCCTACACCCCCTGCTGGATCGATTTCAAGGGCAGGGACAATCCCACGGGGTATCTCAGACAGAATCACCGCTGTCCAAATTGATGACGGAAGTGGGGTGGGAGGACCTGTGGCGCCTTAAGCACCCAGATGATAGGGTCTACTCGTGCCAGTCAGCAAGTCACCATTCCCTGTCCCGCATTGACTACGCCTTTGGTAGCTCCACAGTGAGTTCACTCTCCTATCAGGTGGAGTATGGTGCCAGAGGGGTATCAGACCATAACCCTATCCTGTTGTCCTTGCTAATGTCTGCTAGGGGGGTGGGTCGTTCCATGAGGGTGCACCCCTTCTGGCTAACATTGTTCCCGCCCTCAGATCGTATCCCAGACCAATTATCTATGTTCCTGTCTGAACATGCCGCTTATACAGATAGGTCGATAGTATAGGAGACGTTAATGGCCTATTTGAGGGGGTGCCTGAGATCGTCTATTTCGTTTATTAAACGGAATTCTGCTAAACAAGAAAAAGACCTGGCTGAGGAATGTGCTGGGAGGGAGAGGCTGTATGTTGCGGATCCAACATCTCAGAATAGGGAGGAGTGGCTACAAGTTGGGAGGCGTTATCTTATGTTGTTACAGGAAAAGGCTCAGCGCAAAATGTTTTTCACTAAACAATCTTTTTTTGAACTGGGCAATCAGTCTAGTAAGTTGCTGGCGCATATCGTTCACCAGAACCAAGCGTCTCCTGCTATCCTGCGTATTAGAGATGGGGGAAATACTATAGTAGTGGAGCCAGAGGCTATAGCTCAGCGCTTCCGGGAATTCTATCAAGATCTGTATGAGGCTCGTGTTGATTATACTACAGAGACAGTTAATACTTACCTGCAGGAGTTATATTACCCCAAGCTTTCACAGGACCTAGCTCAATCTTTGGAAGGTCCAATATTGGAAAGGGAAATAGTGGACGCCATCAAATCTTTAGCGAATGGAAAATCCCCTGGTCCGGATGGGCTACCATTAGAAATATACTCAAGATATGCTGATCAGTTAGTAAGTCCCTTATTGCAAATGTACCATGACTCCTTCTCAAAGGGTGTCCTGCCACCTTCACTGTATGAGGCTACTATTGTAATACTGCTCAAACCGGGCAAGGATCCGACTGAGTGTGGATCATATGGACCCATATCACTATTGAATTTAGACTATAAGATTTTGGCTAAGATTTTAGCACAGAGGCTGAATGGGGTCATAGTAAATCTTATTCATCTCGATCAGTCTGGATTCTTGCCCGGTAGATCAACGTCAGATAATATACGCAGAGTACAGGTTGTCACCCAGATTGGCCTTCAATGGAGGAGGCATTGGGCCCTTGCTTCTTTAGACACAGCTAAGGCATTTGATTCAGTGGAATGGCCCTACTTATTGGCGACTCTAGAATGTTTTGGGATAGGTCCAGCATTTATTAAATGGATTTCAGTGCTATATAAGCATCCCTCGGCTGCTATTCTGGTGAACGGTATGTGCTCCGCAAACTTTGACCTGGGCCGTGGGACCAGACAGGGATGCCCGCTGTCACCATTATTATTCGCCTTGGCGATTGAGCCTTTAGCTATTCGAATCAGATCTGATGCCCTATTCCAGGGGATATATATAGGAGATCAAGAGGACAGAGTGGGTCTATATGCGGACGACATGATACTGTTCACGTCAGATGTGGAATCCACACTACCTCGAGCTACTCATCTCATTGAAACATTTAGTCAGTTTTCTGGTCTCAAGATTAATTGGACTAAATCTGTTCTATTTCCACTGTATTCCTTATCCTCATCCTCTCTGAATACAGAGTTACCTATACACTGCGTGCAGAATTATTAGGCAAATGAGTATTTTGACCACATCATCCTCTTTATGCATGTTGTCGTACTCCAAGCTGCATAGGCTCGAAAGCCTACTACCAATTAAGCATATTAGGTGATGTGCATCTCTGTAATGAGAAGGGGTGTGGTCTAATGACATCAACACCCTATATTAGGTGTGCATAATTATTAGGCAACTTCCTTTCCTTTGGCAAAATGGGTCAAAAGAAGGACTTGACAGGCTCAGAAAAGTCAAAAATAGTGAGATATCTTGCAGAGGGATGCAGCACTCTTACAATTGCAAAGCTTCTGAAGCGTGATCATCGAACAATCAAGCGTTTCATTCAAAATAGTCAACAGGGTCGCAAGAAGCGTGTGGAAAAACCAAGTCGCAAAATAACTGCCCATGAACTGAGAAAAGTCAAACGTGCAGCTGCCAAGATGCCACTTGCCACCAGTTTGGCCATATTTCAGAGCTGCAACATCACTGGAGTGCCCAAAAGCACAAGGTGTGCAATACTCAGAGACAAGGTAAGAAAGGCTGAAAGACGACCACCACTGAACAAGACACACAAGCTGAAACGTCAAGACTGGGCCAAGAAATATCTCAAGACTGATTTTTCTAAGATTTTATGGACTGATGAAATGAGAGTGAGTCTTGATGGGCCAGATGGATGGGCCCGTGGCTGGATTGGTAAAGGGCAGAGAGCTCCAGTCCGACTCAGACGCCAGCAAGGTGGAGGTGGAGTACTGGTTTGGGCTGGTATCATCAAAGATGAGCTTGTGGGGCCTTTTCGGGTTGAGGATGGAGTCAAGCTCAACTCCCAGTCCTACTGCCAGTTTCTGGAAGACACCTTCTTCAAGCAGTGGTACAGGAAGAAGTCTGCATCCTTCAAGAAAAACATGATTTTCATGCAGGACAATGCTCCATCACACGCGTCCAAGTACTCCACTGCGTGGCTGGCAAGAAAGGGTATAAAAGAAGAAAATCTAATGACATGGCCTCCTTGTTCACCTGATCTGAACCCCATTGAGAACCTGTGGTCCATCATCAAATGTGAGATTTACAAGGAGGGAAAACAGTACACCTCTCTGAACAGTGTCTGGGAGGCTGTGGTTGCTGCTGCACGCAATGTTGATGGTGAACAGATCAAAACACTGACAGAATCCATGGATGGCAGGCTTTTGAGTGTCCTTGCAAAGAAAGGTGGCTATATTGGTCACTGATTTGTTTTTGTTTTGTTTTTGAATGTCAGAAATGTATATTTGTGAATGTTGAGATGTTATATTGGTTTCACTGGTAAAAATAAATAATTGAAATGGGTATATATTTGTTTTTTGTTAAGTTGCCTAATAATTATGCACAGTAATAGTCACCTGCACACACAGATAGCCCCCTAAAATAGCTAAAACTAAAAACAAACTAAAAACTACTTCCAAAAATATTCAGCTTTGATATTAATGAGTAGTTTGGGTTCATTGAGAACATGGTTGTTGTTCAATAATAAAAATTAATCCTCAAAAATACAACTTGCCTAATAATTCTGCACTCCCTGTAGTATCTGAGTTTAAATATTTGGGAATTCATATTACCAAAGACGTGACATCTTTCCACACCCTCAACATACAGCCTCTCTTGAATCACAGTGCAGACAAATTCAGGATTTGGAGTGGGCTCCCCCTGTCTGTCCCGGGGCGAATTAACCTGATTAAACTGATTATTTTGCCTAAGTGGTTATATGTTTTGGAGCATGCTCCCTGCATAGTGCCTAAAAAAATATTTCAACGCTTCAAGTCTCTTCTATCTCCATTCATATGGGGTAATAATAGACGTAAACTGTCCATTGATGTGCTGTGCAGACCTAGAGGTGAAGGAGGTATGTCCTTGCCTGATCTATATCTGTATTATCTGTCGGGGCAGCTGAGGCAGTTAAAGTCATGGATTTCCTCGGAAGGTGCTCTGACCAGAGCGGAAAAGCAGTTAGCGGTGTTCTTAGATATTCCATCATTATGGCCAGTGCTGGAACAACCAAAACTGTTTGGTCGACTGCACCTACCTGTACACAAGCTAGCCGCCCAAGTCTGGGAAGCTGGCAAGAAACTGCATTCTCACACAGGACTGACACCTGAGGTACCTTTATGGGATAACCCTATGTTTCCTTCCCTTCGCACAGGAATAGATGGACGGTTCTGGAGGGATCATGGGATTGGTGTTCTGGGAGATTTATATACCAGCAATGTATTTAATTCCTTTGAGCAACTGAAGGAACGCCATGATCTCCCTAGAACATCCTTTTTTAAATATCTTCAGGTACGACATGCAATGAGCACTCACTTTGGAAATACTATAATATCTATTTCTGATTACCCACTGATTGGTGTCATACGCTCCCAAGGTCCCAAGGGATTCATCTCTGCTCTCTATACCCACCTGCTGAATACTAAAATGCATGGAACCCCCCTCTTGGTATTATCTAAATGGGAAACACTAATGCCAGGTATTACTAATTATCAATGATATATTAGAATCCTCTGTATTGGTTTCCCCATCTATTAATAATAAATTTATACAGTTATGTATTGTTCACCAAAGTTATCTATCACCCGTGCGGCTACAAAGGATAGGCAAATTGACACACTCTAGATGTGACGCCGAAGGGGCAAATTTCTGGCACCTTATATGGGAATGTCCATATATACAAAACTTCTGGTCTGACATTATAAGTTTCCTTAATACACTCACGCATCCTTCTGTGGCATTGACTCCACAGGTATGTTTGTTTGGTATTCTGGATGAGGAAGTATATCCCCACCATTGTAGAATATTCTTAAGAGAAACATTATTCCTCGCACGAAAGGCTATTGCGATTCGCTGGATGGGTGATAGACGACCTTCTATTAACCAATGGAAAGTACTTGTGAACAATGTGGTGTCCTATGAGAATATTGTATTTAAGAACCGAGGTTGTCCCCAGAAGTTTAATAAAGTGTGGGGATCTTGGTGTTCATCCATACATACGATGTATTCAGCTCCCAGATTTTCAGATAATCTTAATGCAGTGTTAGGGTAAAATGCTTGTGTACACACTGTAAACATGTGTCCTGCCCGTCACGATTGCTCTGTACATTCATTACAACTGTGAAGTGTAACTTATTGCAACTGATGTCAGTATGAATATGGTACTGTTCTTGTTTTATTTTGCATTTGAATGTCTCATTGACCTTCATGTATACCGTGGTCTGTACTTTTCTAATGATTCGTTCAATAAAACGAGTTTAAAAAAAAAAGGGTTTGCCTCTAGAGTAAGGGCCCTTTAACCCCAACCCTGTTATCGGAGACTGCTCGTGCCTGATAATTGCCTGGTGTAAAGTGAGCAAATGCTTGTTTGTGAGGTGATCACATCTTTCACGTGGCGCCAAAAAACGGGGTTTGTGGGCAGCACATTGCCCCTGTGTGTGACAAACAATGTATATCATTATAGCAGTGATTGCCCATCGCCATGCAGAAGGGATGATTGTTGCATGTATATGGGTCTAAATGAGCTGGCAGTGACTGGGAACGAAGGGTTTTTCCACGATCATTGTCCTTCGTATGAGTCCATTATAATCGGCCCTAAGAAATAATCATTCGTTGAAGGACTATAAATTGTTTAGAAACTTGCATAAGTGTACTTTGCATCCTCGGCTCGTACAGCTAAATGCTGAAGACTTATGTCACTGCCATTCCTGCTTCTTTGGCTATTACATTGTCCTGGCGGCCCAGTGCCCGATGTTTAGCCTTGGTATACTTTATGATGCTGGGGTCCTGGGTTCAAATCTGTATGTTGGCGCTTTATGATCAAGAGAAATAAATTATTTTCTTGGAAGAACCATGCAAGGCCTTGTGCACACTATGAAACCATCTTCAGAGAACCAAGACAGCACCAAGCCTCTTATTCCTCATTGAGGAGATATAGGCACTCAATGGGCCACCATAACCTTATAATACATCACACGATAAAACGTGTCATAAAGGAACAGTATGGATAGATTTTTCTGGATGCCGTATTCGGGGTCTGTGATGTATCATCATATGTAAGGGTCCTAACACTATTCCTTAATAGCTACATAATAATATGTATCTAGCATGTTGGAGAAACGTAGTTTGAATGTTACATTGCTTTCTCCCACTGGCAGGTTGTGCCTTACAATATGGTAAGAAAATTGTTCATTTATTAAATATCGATGTCTTGTTTGTGTCCTAGGTAAGCAGATAAAGGATGGAAAGAAACCAGAACCATGCAAACCTATCTTGAAAGTGGAGTACAAAACAACAAGAAATGGGTGAGGATACTATTCCATAATTTACCAAATACTTTTCCACCGCACATATGCCAAGCCTAAATGAAGAAATGACATTATGGCGGAATGTTACTGTATAGTGCGATGTAGGTGCAATCAACACAAACTACCTTGTAAACAGCAAAGATTACATACAGTATATACAGTATATCAAGATTTACCTATTATTGAGAGTCTGATTCTGCCTGTGGCCTACAAGTGTGCCAAGCATCCCTGTGCCATTATGTTTTACATTCAAGCATATGATGGTAGGTGGCAGATGGAAATGTAAGGAGTTCATACAAGCAGCAGCGTAGCGCATGCAGTCCATGTACGTTTTTGATATTTATTAGGACACCCATGCACATGACAGCATTTTATATGCAACCAAATCTGCATTATTTTTTTGCGGATCGCATGTGGACCCATTAATTTCTGTGAGGCCACAGAAGATGCGGACAGCACACCGTGTGCTGTCCGGATCCGTATGTCCATTTTGCGGCTCCGCAAAAAATATGAAACATAACTTATTCTTATCAGTGTTGCAGAAAAGAATAGGCATTTCTACAATAGTTTGGGACAGGTGGAACGTGAAAATGTGAGGTGCACTGAGCCGGTATCCGTATCATGCAGATCCACGGTTTGCGGACCACAAAACCGATATGGTAGTGTGCATGAGGCCTAATTGCTTTAGTCAGTGCAAGGGAGTATGACAGTTCAGTGTGTAACAGCATGAGCTATAACAGGGAACTCGGGGAATCAAAGGGTGTTTGGGTGGTATCAGATGGACTACACCTGAGGAAGTCCTGTAGAAGCCAGACATGTGGATGCAGGCAGAATCTGTGATGCCATGTATGCATTCATAGTTTACATTGCTTTGTGTCTGCTAAAAGTTGGATAAATTGGCTAGTTTGCTGGCCATAATTTAGATTTATGGCATTTTTATCCCGGAAACATATCCAAAAAATTCCAGTAATTTGTATTCTGCTTAGAAGATGCAGCTGTGCCACTTGTATCTCTGTGTTAAAATGTGATTTTTCGTTAAAGGGGTTGTCTCACTAAAGCAAATGGCATTTATCATGTAGCCAAAGTTAATAAGGCCATCCCTGAAGATACAATGGCCTCAGGATACAATATTTTCATATCTGCATTGTGCTGGGGACATCCAGGTGTGCTGGGGACATCCTGGGCTTCGCTCCCCTATGCTAGGCAGAGACTTCTGCCTAGAAGTGAGCCCAGTGACATCACCGATGGGTGGTTTATAGCGCTGCCGGAGGCTGTTTTGGAGGTGGGTACTATGCAAAGACTATGCAAAGTAGCCCTCCGGGGAATCCCTTTAATATTATAACTTGCGGGACTACTTGTAACAGGCACTTACTAATGTATTGGGATTGTCCATATTGCCTCCTTTGCTGGCTTTATTTATTTTTCCATCACATTATACACTGTTTGTATCCAGGGGTTACAGCCACCACTGCAGCGCAGATACAAGGCAGCCTCAACAGGAGCTGCTGCTGCGCATGCGTGTCTCTGCGCGCTCCTATGGTCCCAGCCACCACTGAGGGATTGCTGGGTGGTTGTAACCCCTGGAAGTCAGCATTGTATAATGTGATGGGAAAATGATTCAAACTAGCAAAGGAGCCAATATGGACAATCACTATACATTATTAAGTGCCTTCTATGAACTTTCTCTATATGATAAATGCCATTTGCTCTTGTGAGACAACCCCTTTAAATCTGCAATAAAAAATGTAGATGGATCAAAACAGAAATGTCTGCAAACCTTTATACACTCACCTAAAGAATTATTAGGAACACCATACTAATACGGTGTTGGACCCCCTTTTGCCTTCAGAACTGCCTTAATTCTACATGGCATTGATTCAACAAGGTGCTGATAGCATTCTTTAGAAATGTTGGCCCATATTGATAGGATAGCATCTTGCAGTTGATGGAGATTTGAGGGATGCACATCCAGGGCACGAAGCTCCCGTTCCACCACATCCCAAAGATGCTCTATTGGGTTGAGATCTGGTGACTGTGGGGGCCATTTTAGTACAGTGAACTCATTGTCATGTTCAAGAAACCAATTTGAAATGATTCGAGCTTTGTGACATGGTGCATTATCCTGCTGGAAGTAGCCATCAGAGGATGGGTACATGGTGGTCATGAAGGGATGGACATGGTCAGAAACAATGCTCAGGTAGCCCGTGGCATTTTAACGATGCCCAATTGGCACTAAGGGGCCTAAAGTGTGCCCAGAAAACATCCCCCACACCATTACACCACCACCACCAGCCTGCACAGTGGTAACAAGGCATGATGGATACATGTTCTCATTCTGTTTACGCCAAATTCGGACTCTACCATTTGAATGTCTCAACAGAAATCGAGACTCCTCAGACCAGGTAACATTTTTCCAGTCTTCAACAGTCCAATTTTGGTGAGCTTGTGCAAATTGTAGCCTCTTTTTCCTATTTGTAGTGGAGATGAGTGGTACCCGGTGGGGTCTTCTGCTGTTGTAGCCCATCCACCTCAAGGTTGTGCGTGTTGTGGCTTCACAAATGCTTTGCTGCATACCTCGGTTGTAACGAGTGGTTATTTCAGTCAACGTTGCTCTTCTATCAGCCTGAATCAGTCGGCCCATTCTCCTCTGACCTCTAGCATCCACAAGGCATTTTTGCCCACAGGACTGCCGCATACTGGATGTTTTTCCCTTTTCACACCATTCTTTGTAAACCCTAGAAATGGTTGTGCGTGAAAATCCCAGTAACTGAGCAGATTGTAAAATACTCAGACCGGCCCGTCTGGCACCAACAACCATGCCACGCTCAAAATTGCTTAGATCACCTTTCTTTCCCATTCTGACATTCAGTTTGGAGTTCATTAGATTGTCTTGACCAGGACCACCCCCTAAATGCATTGAAGCAACTGCCATGTGATTGGTTGACTAGATAATTGCATTAATGAGAAATAGAACAGGTGTTCCTAATAATTCTTTAGGTGAGTGTATACTGTATATTTAAAGGGCATCTGTCAGCAAATTTGTACCTATGAAACTGGCTGACCTGTTGCATGTGGTTTTGGCAGCTGAAGGCATCTGTGTTGGTCCCATGTTCATATGTGTCTGCATTGCTGAGAAAAATGATGTTTTAATATATGCAAATGAACCTCTAGGAGCAATGGGGGCGTTACCATTACACCTAAAGGCTCTGCTCTCTCTGCAACTGCTGCATCCTCTGCACTTTGATTAACAGGGCCAGGCATGATGACATTTTCACTGGCTGGTCCTTTCAATCAAAGTGCAGAGGCACATATGAACATGGCACCAACACAGATGCCTTCAGCTGCCAAGCGCACATGTAACAGGTCAGCCAGTTTCATAGGTACAGATCTGCTGGCAGATGCAACAATAAAATGGAGACATATTTTTACTAGATGTTTTAGGTTTTCAGCCTATTTTTCACTATCCAACTAAAATAGCTAATAGAAGTTTTGTAACATCAGTTGGATGAGCTCCGTGTTAACAACGTACAGATAAAATGAAGATGTGCTCAAAATGCTGTCAAGGAGCGCCCAGTGTTTTATCTCCAGACATCACCTTGTATAAAGCTGGCCATACACAATAGATAAATGCTGAACCGATTTCAGCCGGACCAGCTGACTATCTAATGTGTATGGGGCCCCCGGCTCTTCCATCACAGCAGAGGAAGATATGGATTTTAACTGCCCAATCCATTTGTTCTGGAAGAACTTATCTTGGGGAGAAGTGTCTGGTGGTGGAGCAGAGAGGAGCAGTAAAACCTAACTTTTATTACTACATCTAAAAATACAGTATAGCTGCTATGGATTGGAATTGATCTTGCAGAATACATTGATAGGTAGAGGATTGGGTGTAAGGGGGGCACTAGGCTGAACTGCAGTAGCACCTACTCATCCCTAATGCACCACAGGAACCCCTATTTACGCGCCCTGCCAGGTGGCAAATAGTGGGGCAGTCCTGGGATGGATGACCCCCAATATTTCCTGAACATTTCCCTGCATACCTTCTGCTATTTCCATACAGAATGAGAACTTACTCCAGAGGTGTCTGGCTGTGGCGTTCTCTCCATTCTGGACCGATGCATGCTCAGCTGAGCAGAGCATGCATGTGTATGGATGAATCGGGAGAGATGAGCGCTGACAGCCTATGTTATTTCAAGAATGTCTGAAATACAAAGAATTATACAAATTCATATTTTAATTTCCATTAGTTGTATAGATATGCTCATGAAGGGTTCCTTCCTGTATACTTCATATGATGAGCTTTGGGATATCCAACAGTGACTATGGGTTAAAGATATTGGTCATTTTAAAATGTGCTTAGAGGAGTTTTCTCATTTAAAAAAGGGAATGGGAATCTCCTCAAATGGTGTGTACCCTTGAGTCTTACCCTGAAGCCTGCACTGTTTCCATCACTGAATCGTGCTCCGTTTGCCTCCTGTCCATTTGAGGGCTTGGAGCTGTCTAGCTTTTGCTATGACTCGTGAGTGGATTTTACTAGCATTCCTGTGTGGGATCTTAGGACTTAAAGAAAACCTGTCCGCTCTCCTGATACGTCTGTTTTAGTAGATACTATTGGCATCATTCATTAAGACCGTCGATTTATACGCCATTCTTAATAACCCTGCACTGACACTTGATTGCTCCTAAGTTATGTAGAGGTGTTGGCCTCTATATAACTTAAGTGCTGGTCGTGCGACTTGCTGACGTACATTTAGGTAATTTTCTATGTCATAGAAAGCTGGAAGCTGGTTTACATTTAGACCGGCGCTGGATACGCCGAAGTTATGTAGAGGCTGGTGCCTCTCCATAACTTTAGCAGATCAACCGCCAGCACAGATCTTAATAAATGACCCCATTGTCTCCAAGTGTTGCTGCTTCTACTTGGTCTGACAGTGCCATACCAAAAAAGTTAGGGTCCATTCACACGTCCGTGTGTGTTTTGCGGATCCACAGATCCGTGGATCCGCAAAACATGGACATCGGCGATGTGCGTTGCGCATTTTGCGGACCGCACATCGCCGGCACTTAATAGAAAATGCCTATTCTTGTCCGCAATTGCGGACAAGAATAGGACATGTTCTATTTTTTTTGGGAACAGAATTGCGGACCTGGAAGTGCGGACACGCAATTCCGGATCCGGGCAGCACATCGTGCTGCCCCATAGAGATGAATGGGTCCGCAATTCCATTCCGCAAAATGCGGAATGAAATTGCGGACATGTGAATGGACCCTTAAAGAGGTTGTCTGGCAATATAAAAGTTTATGAAAATGGGCAGAATGATAAAAAATGTAATACGCATTTCTTTCCTCACCCATCTCTTGCCGCTGCTCTTCCGATGTCTGCTGGGTTCCCATCATGACCTACAGGAAATAACTGGAAATCCCTGCACACTGGCCACAGTGGGGACCCTCTTCAGTCAGTGATTGTTTGAGTGGGCATTTCCTAGCGCTTATTTTATTTTTTAATCCCTTTTTATCCCACTGGACATCCCTTATCACTTTTTTCCTCATTGCCCTGATTAGCGTAGTGCAAAACAGTACGCCTCAAAGTATTGACGTCAAAAGCTACTCGTGATGACTACTGATTAGTAAGAAAGTGAACTCATTGGATGGACAATGCTAGATTAGATATGGATGGATCGATTGATAGACAAACAGTGAACACTATTCCATCTACACCCAAAGTCTTAAATACTTTTGAACAAAGCATATATAATTATATGATACATGACCAGAATTCAGGGCACAGTAATAAAGCTAAATAAAATGTTAAGTGATTTTCTCCTGAGAGATTTAGCAGAATGAACATCCGAATATGGGCAAATTCAACTTCTTTAATTGTAGTCTTTTAACAAAGTGCTCCGTATCTTGGTGCTTTGGAAATAAACGGGATTCAAGGGATTCAACCTATTTCCAACACAGATCCTGTTACATCAGTTATCACAGCAGACTGATTAAAGCAGAATGCATTTTCCAAGCTTTCAGCTTTTATTTAGGTTAATGCAGTCACTAATATCTTATGCAGTGAAGAATAGCGGTGAAGGTTAAATATGGGGACGTCTTCTTTACCAATACCCCAGCTAAGCTTTAATGAGATTAATGGAAACAATTGGATTGGTGGAGCCAGATTATACAGAAAATACATTTTGTCCAAATAAATAACGATGCCATGTTTTTATTTTTTGCTGCATAGTATCGAAATTAATATACTTGTTCTCCATCTCTTATGTAAACTAAACTCTACCCGCAATGTTTCAAATGTTCTAAAAGATATGTATAGAGTGACATCTCTTTGAAATGACCTCCCTGTTAGGAAGCAGATGTGGATCCGTTGTTCCACTTTAACAGATTTGGTTTGGGGCTACTCCTAAACGGCGTAAATTAAGTGCCCTTTACCATCCTTTACCCCTAAACAGGGATTTGGACTTCGCTGCAGAGGAACCGCCAACCGCTACCAGAGTTTGTGTAATCCAATAAACAATCCAAAGTCAGGGCAGACAACTCAGGGTTGAAACTGAGATCAAGCAGAAGTCAGGTCAGGCAGCGAAGGATCAGACCTGGAAAACATGGGCAGTAAAATGTAGAACCGCACACTTTTGCAGGACACTAGCAGAGTAGAACCTATTGCTCAGACACCCTCCCAGAGGGGAAAGGAGCATTAAAGGGAACCTGTCATGTGGATATTTGATTATAATCTAACTAATTATATACAATCATTAACTACTAAAAAGTATCTTAGATGTATTCACTTACTGGTGTGACAGATGGTTACCTCATAATATACACACAAAGATGCCGCATGCCACATGCTAATGAGCTGATTTGAGTCCAGCGTGATGTCAGTGAGTCCAGCGTATAATTAATTCAGAGCTATAGCCACTCCCCTGCCCACCTGCTGCTGGTTCATATGGAAAAAAACTGTCACTCAGCAGCAGGTAGGCGGGGAGAGTCAGGAGCTCATGAATATTCAGGACTCATCATCATCTGGAGCTTTTCAATACAAGATGTTGGCAGATTGACTGGGTCAATTAAAGAAAGTGACCCAGCATTTTGCTAAGAGAATCAGTCACTTATTTATGTTGCCCTTAGTTAGGACACCATAAAACTGGTGACAGGTTCCCTTTAAGTACTCAATGTGGCTGGTAAGGATTAGGGTGCATGCATGTGGGCCCTTTAAGAGCTGGAGCGAATATTCGCGCCCCACAGGAAGAGCAAGAGAGGCCTAGCTGGCAGACAGCAGGTCGCAGCCTGAGTAGTGGGACTAAGCTACATTGGTGGCCGCACCTGCCAGAAAGAAGAGCAGAGAGGGAGGCAGGTAACTGCTGTTGGAGTGAGGAGCATAGCAGTGGCTTCCTTTTTTGGGGGGGGCAATAAATATAGAATATAAGAGGGATGAAAATCTGTCACATTGAAAACTTCATCTAGATCAGGGGTGGTTAGCAACAACAAATATTTGTTATGCACTTCTCTCACGAGGGACTGTGATTCGCTGATCAAATAACGTCTTGTGTAGTAAGTATGTTGATTGCCTACAAATGTCAAATTGAAGAGGTGCATTTAAAGTCTTCATTGAAAAAATGTCCAAAGATGCGAACTGTCTCATTGATCTGGGTAGTGAGTTGCAGACAGTGGGAGCTGCATGACTGAAGGCACGGACTCGAAATATTTTATGTTGATACGGACAGTTTGTTAATGTCCACTGATCTGAGAGGACAGTAAGAAATATAGGATATCAGTAATGCTTTCAATTAGCTGAGGCCTAAGTTGCTTATGGCCTTTAAAGGCTTCAAGCAAACTATACAACTTTTTTTTTCCTTTCCGTGGGCAGCCAGGGGAATGAACAAAGGATTGGTATTATGGAAGCATGTCAAGATTTAGTTATTAACCTAGCAGCAGTATGTTGAACTAGCTCAAGTTGGTCATCTTAAAGGGACACAACAAAAAAATATACCTTTTTTTTTTTTTTTTAAAGACAAGTAGTGAAAAGATAATCACTCGCCATTTAATCCCCTCTGCTCCTAATTAGTCTGTTTTGTTGGTGCCACGTCCCAGACATTCACCAGTGTCTGGATCACAGCATCAGTAAAATCTCCATGTTACACTGTCATTCTTTTCATACTGGATCTTAGCGTAATACCTGCGGAAACATTTACCAGTGTCCGGATGACAGCATCAAATTAGTCACTCCAAACACACAGACATCAGTAAAATCTCCGTGTTACATTTTCTTCCTATCCATATTGGATCTTAACCACTTCACATCCGAGCCATTTCCCCCTTCCTGACAGAGCCTAATTTTGCAAATCTGACATGTCACGTTATGTGGTAATAACTTTGGAACACATTCTGAGATTGTTTTCTCGTGACACATTGTACTTTATGACAGTGGTAAATTTAAGTCGATATATTTCACCTTTATTTATCAAATAATCCAAAATTTACCAACATTTTAAAAAAATTAGCAATTTTCAAAATTTCTATTTCTCTGCTTTTAAAACAGAAAGTGATAACTCATAAAATATTTATTACTTAACATTCCCCATATGTCTACTTTATGTTGGCATCATTTTAAAAATGTCATTTTATTTTTTTAGGAAGTTAGAAGGCTTAGAATTTTAAAAGCATTTCTTAAAAATTTAAAGAAAATTTCCAAAACCCACTTTTTTAGGACTAGTTCAGGTCTGAAGTCACTTTGTGGGGCTTACATAGTGGAAACCCCCTCATAAATGACTCCATTGTAGAAACTACACCCCTCAAGTTACTCAAAACGGATTTTACAAACTTTGTTAACCCTTTAGGTGTTCCACAAGAATTAAAGGAAAATTTCACTTTTTTGGCAGATTTTCCATTTTAATTCATTTTTTCCTGTAACACATCAAGGGTTAATAGCCAAATAAAACTCAATATTTATTACCCTGGTTTTGAAGTTTACAGAAACACCCCATATGTGGTTGTAAACTGCTGTACGGGCACATGGCAGGGCGCAGAAGTAAAGGAGCGCCATATGGTTTTTGAAAGGCAGATTTCACTAGGATAATTTTAAGTTGCCATATGACATTTAAAGACCCCCCTGATGCACCCCTAGAGTAGAAACTCCAAAAACAATGACCCCATTTTGGAAACTACTGGATAAGGTGGCAGTTTTATTGGTACTATTTTAGGGTGCATATGATTTTTGGTTGCTATATATTACACTTTTTGTGAAGCAAGGTAACAAAAAATAGTTGTTTTGGCACCGTTTTTATTTTTTGTTATTTACAGTGTTCATCTGACAGGTTAGATCATGTGGTATTTTTATAGAGCTGATTTTTTGCGGGATGAGGTGATGGTTAGATTGGTACTATTTTGGGGGTCATACACCTTTTTGATCGCTTGGTGTTGCACTTTTAGTGATGTAAGGTGACAAAAAATGTTTTTTTAGCACAGTTATTTTATTTTTTTGACGGTGTTCACCTGAGGGGTTAAAAGTCATGTGATGTATTTATAGAACCGGTCGATACGGATGCGGCGATACCTAATATGTCAACTTTTTTTATTTTCCCTATTTTTGAAAATTTTTGTTTTTTACTTTATTTTGGGAAAAGGAAGCTTTGCTTTTTTTTTTTTTTTTACTTGAAACTTACTTTTTTTTTTATTATAAAAACCCCCCACTTTTTTTACTTGTTATATTTGTCCTACTGTGAGACTTCACGTTTTCAGGGTTTGATCCCTGTTCCAATTCAGTACAATACATTGCACAGTAAGACGACAGTTGCCTAGGAGACCCAGCCTGCCGGTTTATAACCTGAATGTAAAAGCAGTGGTACTGCATAACAAAATGCCGCTGTACCATTTTTCCATACAAGCAGTTTTAGGAACATTACCTAGATGCACTTCTTTACAAGCGTTGTCTTAGATTCAGACAAATCTTTCTTTAAAACTTTTGTGTACTCACTTTTACATTTTTTTACTCTGTTACTCCTGTGGTTACTGATGGCCCTCAGTGACGCTGTGTCCATAAAACTGGGACATCGCAATTCTCATTTGCTGTCATAGGACTTTCCGTTACTATGACTGAACCGTCAGTACAGCCTGCAGTAACTGAATGACATGACATTGGATACAATGTCACTTAGGCCTGACAAAGAGCAAAACGGTAACACCACATGGAAGAGACGTGTATTATTTGTAGCATCGTTTACTGTTTGGCCTAGTTAGTTTAGAATAAATAAGACAGCAATGTATTTGAAAACATGCAATAATGCAGCTGCCGTTCACTTCAGCTTCTACCACAAGTAAAACCTGATCTGGAAATTGCTTTTTTTTTTTCACTTTGTTACAGGAGTGGAGTCATCCAACACATGCGTTTTTTCATTGGTTTACTTCCTGACAGTACTTGACAGATTGTCAAAATGTCCTTGTGTGTAGTTGCCAAGAAACTCACTATAGAGTTGTTTTTCAAAAGAAAATAGTTTCATTCATGTTCAGGTTCACATGTCTGTGGTTTTATATATGGGCTTTAGGTTTTCTGTCTGTTTAGTTTTTGTTTTGTGTGGTTTAGCCAGTGAAATACTTGTATTTTGCTAAAATATTAACATAATTTAATCCTCTGTTAATGGGTATTTTCTGTTACATTTTGAGACCCTATTGTGTATTTTAAGGGCAACGCTACATTTTTCTAAATAATGTAACTTTTTCTGCTTGAAACAGGCCCTAACAAGTATTGGGGCATGGCTGTGGAGGAAAATGTGAGCACTTTGATCTTTGGGTTTGGTCCTATAAGAATCCTGTATTGTTCCTTCATCTCAGTTCACAGACTATATATTTGTCCCTACTAAGGAGTAGGAGTCCCTTTTATATGCAATATAGCATTCCATTCTTACAGTAATTTAAAGGGGTTCTCCGGGAATTAAGAAAATGAAAATACTTAAATATTACTTCATTATAAATATATTCCCAAATACCTTACATTAGTTATAATGGCTTGTTTTGTCTGGGGAGCAATCATTAGGAAAAACAAAATGGCCACTGTCCTATTAGTACACACAAAACCTGTCCTAATCACACAGGAGGACAAGTTCCTTCACAACGCTGAGCTGAAGAGCTGCCTCATTCTCCTCTCTGCTGTGCTTGTCAGGGAATATGATCTTGAATACAGTTTAATATGGTCATCAGCTAAACCTCTGTAGGAATGGAGTTCATGAGCAGATGTGGCTAATGAGCAGTAGCACTTGTATGCAGTTTCCATTACCACAGTCTGTCCTGTCCGTCCTTTCTGTACTTGATGTTTCCTCATGAGACAGAGATTCAGCTGAAGATCTTCTCATCTGTATTCAGGATCATAATCCCTGACAAGTAGGAGAGAAGTACGAGACAGCTCTTTACCACAGTGTTGTGAAGTAACTTGTCCTGCTGTGTGATTAGGACAGGTTTTGTGTGTACTATTAGGACAGCAGCCATTTTGTTTCTCCTAATCGTTGCTCCCTAGACAAAATGAGCCATTATAACTAATGTAAGGTATTTGGGAATATATTTATAATGAAGTAATAGTTAAGTGTTTTCATTTTCCTAATTCGCGGAAAGCCCCTTTAACCGTCTCCGGACCGCCTAACGCAGGATCGCGTTCCGGAGGCGGCAGTCTCAGGCAGAGTCGCGCATCGACGCGTCATCTCGCGAGACGCGAGATTTCGCTCAAAGCCGGCCCTCGCATGCGCATCGCGGGCCGGCAAAAGTTAGAGGGGTATTACATCACCAGCCTGCCAGCCAATGATCGTTGCTGGCAGGCTGGCGATTTTCAAAAAAACGAATCACAAGCCATATAACACCTTATATTTATAAATATAAGGTGTTAAATGGCTTCTGTGCTCCTCTGCTGGTCCTTTTGGTCGGTTGGTTCCAGCAGAGGAGCACACATCATTGTGAGTACCCACCAACACCACACTTAGCCCCCAGTTTACCCCCATCACCCCAATTAACCCCTTGATCACCCCTTGATCGCCCCTGTCAATCACCTAGTGAAAGGAAAAAAGTGATCTGTGTAAACTGTCACATTTTTTTTCCACTGGTATTGACTGATAGGTTTTAGGATAGTTTAGGTCCCTTGGTTAGGTAGTTTAGCGTCAGTTAGCGCCCAGCCCACCGCACCGCAGTCACTGATTCGCTGATTAGCGTATCGCTAATCAGCATTTGTACTTTTATAGTATCTGTAAGTGATCAAAACTGATCACAGTCAGATCTATAATTGTATTAGTGTCACCTTAGCTCGCACTCCTTGCCCGATCAGGCCTGATCGGTCGCCCACACGTGCGTTCACCCACGCCCGCCCCGCCGCAGTGACAAAAAATATATATATTTTTTATCACTGCACAATCACTTTCCAACCGCTGCAACGATAAAAAAAATCAGTTTTGATATTTTTTATCAATCGCAGCGGCCTCCGGTACTTCGCTAGCCTCCCCTTTGTAAGACAGGCTTGCTTTTTTTCTTGGGTAGTCTCAGGGAATACCCCTAAATTTAGTAGTCCAAATGTCAAACAGGGGGTATTCTTCTGAAGAGGCCTACAGGATTCTGACCCAGTCGAATGAGGAATGGTAACCCTCATCTGACGAATCTAGCGGGTCAGAATATGAACCTGTAGAAAGCAGTGGCAGTCTGACCCAAAGTTCGGACGAGGAGGTTGAGGTCCCTGATAGCACCAGGCGTACCCGGCCCCGTGTCGCTAGACCACAGGTTGCGCAGGATCCGCTTCAAGAGCAGCAGAGTGGGGCTGGCGCTGTCGGATCAGATGGTGAGGCATACACCAGCAGCGCAGCCCTCCCTGGACCTAGTACCAGCACTGCCGTACAACATGGTGAAGTGGCGAGCACCAGAAGGGCAGTTGAAGCTGGTACGGTGGCACGTGCAATAGTTACCCCGTCGCAGCCACCGCACAGACAGGCCCCTAGAGTCCCTGAGGTGCTGGCAAACCCTGATTGGCAGTCCCCAACTTCAGCCGCACCTGTAGTTCCCCCTTTCACCGCCCAGTCTGGAGTTCGGGTTGAGACAGCTCAGATCGGTTCGGCACTGGGATTTTTTGAGCTGTTCTTGACTGCGGAGCTCTTGGACATAGTCGTGGCAGAAACAAATCGGTATGCCACTCAATTTATAGCCGCCAACCCTGGAAGCTATTATGCCCAGCCTTTCCGGTGGAAACCAGTCCAAGTTTCCGAATAATTTTTTTTTCTGGGCCTTCTCCTCAACATGGGTCTAACCAAAAAGCATGAATTGCGGTCATATTGGTCCACGAACCCAATTCATCACATGCCCATGTTCTCTGCTGCTATGTCCAGGGCACGATTTGAGGCCATCCTGCGTTTTCTGCACTTTAGCGACAACACCACCTCCCGTCCCAGAGGCCACCCAGCTTTTGACCGGCTCCACAAAATTCGGCCCCTCATAGACCACTTCAACAACAAATTTGCAGATTTGTATACCCCTGAGCAAAACATCTGCATAGACGAGTCCCTTATACATTTTACCGGGCGCCTTGGCTTCAAACAATACATCCCAAGCAAGCGCGCCCGGTATGGGGTCAAATTGTATAAGCTCTGTGAAAGGGCCACAGGCTATACCCACAAATTTCAGCTCTATGAGGGTAAAGATCAAACCCTGGAGCTGGTCGGTTGCCCTGACTACCTGGGGAGCAGTGGGAAGACAGTCTGGGACTTGGTGTCACCCTTATTTGGCAAGGGGTACCATCTTTGTGGACAATTTTTACACAAGTGTGCCCCTCTTCAGGCATTTGTTCCTAGAACAGATTGGCTGCTGTGGCACCGTGCGACCAACGGCTCGTTACCACCCGTCTTGCAAGGGGGGAGAGGGCTGCCTTGTGTAACGAAGAACTGCTCGCGGTGAAATGGAGAGACAAGCGTGACGTTTACATGCTCTCCTCCATTCACGCAGACACGACAATACAAATAGAACGGGCATCCAGTGTCATTAAAAAGCCCCTCTCAGTCCACGACTATAATGCGCTCATGGGAGGGGTGGACTTCAATGACCAGATGTTGGCTCCTTATTTAGTTTCCCGACGCACCAGACGCTGGTATAAGAAGGTGTCTGTATATTTGATTCAATTGGCTGCCTATAATAGTTTTGTTCTCTACAGTAAGGCTGGGAGAACAGGATCCTTCCTCAAATTTCAGGAAGAGATCATCGAGAACCTCCTGTATCCAGGAGGTTCCGTGGCCCCATCCACCAGTGTAGTGAGCCGTCTACACGAGCGACATTTCCCCAATGTCGTTGCTGGTATCTCAACCCAACCGTCACCCCAAAAAAGATGTTGTGTCTGTAGCAGGAGTGGAATAAGGCGTGACACCCGCTATTTCTGTCCTGACTGCCCTGACCACCCTGCCCTATGCTTAGGGGAGTGTTTCCGGAAGTACCACACACAGGTACACTTAGCATAGGGATTGCATCTCACAGGACAGGCACACAGGGCTATTAGGGCCCTTTCACTCACAGCTGCTGCAAACCTCTCCTTTCACCTGGGACAAAGTGCATATTGTACTTCGCCACATCTTTGGGCGATTTGCGCTTTGCACATTGTCCCATGGGGAAGGAGAGGTTTGTCCTATAAAAGGTAAAAAAATATATATATATATCACCGGTAAGCAAAAAAGTTAACGTTCTGTTCAAAAAGTTAAATAAAGTTTATATGTTCCATTCAAATGTTATTATAAAGTTAATAAATTTATTGCGTTGCGGCCTGGTTTTTTCTTTTTTCTTACCTTCCAGGTGGACCAACCGATCGACTAGCTGCAGCACTGATGTGCATTCTGACAGAAGCATTGCGCTGCTGGCAGATTACACAAAAGTCGGTGTATGCGGCGCTGCAAGACGAGATTTCTCCTCTGCAGTAAAAGATACGTTTGCCGAGGCATATGAGCTGAGGGGGCGGCGGTGTTCATATGCTTTGGCAAACACTTTGTATATAAAAAAAAATATTAAAAATCCCGGCAATGATTTATTCATCCACATCGATTGATGTGAATGGAGAAATCGGGTTTGCCAGGGCATACGGGCTAAGTGGGTATGGATGTTGGGCGGAGCTCCTATGTCCTGGCAGACGCTTTTCCCCTCCTTTTATTTTTTGGCAGAGATTTTTTTATCCACATTGATCAATGTGAATGAAGAAATCTGTGCCGTTCATTTTTTCTTTCAGCCCAGAGGCTGAACGAAAAAAAATAATAATCTCATTACCCGTATGCTCAATATAAGGAGAAAAGCAGAAACTCCTAATGCTGGCCATACATGTAATGATTGCGGAGACCCTCAAATGCCAGGGCAGTACAAACACCCCACAAATGACCCCATTTTGGAAAGAAGACACCCCAAGGTATTCGCTGAGGGGCATATTGAGTCCATGAAAGATTGAAATTTTTGTCCCAAGTTAGCGGAAAGGGAGACTTTGTGAGAAAAAACAAAAAAAAAATCTATTTCCGCTAACTTGTGGCAAAAAAAATAAATTTCTATGAACTCGCCATGCCCCTCATTGAATACCTTGGTGTGTCTTCTTTCCAAAATGGGGTCACATGTGGGGTATTTATACTGCCCTGGCATTTTAGGGGCCCTAAAGCGTGAGATGAAGTCTGGAATCTAAATGTCTAAAAATGCCCTCCTAAAAGGAATTTGGGCCCCTTTGCGCATCTAGGCTGCAAAAAAGTGTCACACATGTGGTATCGCCGTACTCAGGAGAAGTTGGGCAATGTGTTTTGGGGTGTAATTTTACATATACCCATGCTGGGTAAGATAAATATCTTGGTCAAATGCCAACTTTGTATAAAAAAATGGGAAAAGTTGTCTTTTGCCGAGATATTTCTCTCACCCAGCATGGGTATATGTAAAAAGACACCCCAAAACACATTGCCCTACTTCTCCTGAGTACGGCGATACCAGATTTGTGACACTTTTTTGCAGCCTAGGTGGGCAAAGGGGCCCACATTCCAAAGAGCACCTTTCGGATTTCACAGGGCATTTTTTACACATTTTGATTTCAAACTACTTCCCACACATTAGGGCCCCTAAAATACCAGGGCAGTATAACTACCCCACAAGTGACCCCATTTTGGAAAGAAGACACCCCAAGGTATTCGCTGATGGGCATAGTGAGTTCATGGAAGTTTTTATTTTTTGTCACAAGTTAGTGGAATATGAGACTTTGTAAGGAAAAAAATAAAATAAAAAATCATCATTTTCCGCTAACTTGTGACAAAAAATTAAAAGTTCTATGAACTCACTACGCCCATCAGCGAATACCTTAGGGTGTCTACTTTCCGAAATGGGGTTATTTGTGGGTTTTTTCTACTGTCTGGGCATTGTAGAACCTCAGGAAACATGACAGGTGCTCAGAAAGTCAGAGCTGCTTCAAAAAGCGGAAATTCACATTTTTGTACCATAGTTTGTAAACGCTTTAACTTTTACCCAAACCATTTTTTTTTTTTACCCAAACATTTTTTTTTTATCAAAGACATGTAGAACAATAAATTTAGAGAAAAATTTATATATAGATGTCGTTTTTTTGAAAAATTTTACAACTGAAAGTAAAAAATGTCATTTTTTGTTGCAAAAATTTCGTTAAATTTCGATTAATAACAAAAAAGTAAAAATGTCAGCAGCAATGAAATACCACCAAATGAAAGCTCTATTAGTGAGAAGAAAGGAGGTAAAATTCATTTGGGTGGCAAGTTGCATGACCGAGCAATAAACGGTGAAAGTAGTGTAGTGCAGAATTGTAAAAAGTGGCCTGGTCATTAAGGGTGTTTAAGCCATGGGGTCTGAGGTGGTTAAGGTATCCCGACCTGGCACCCTGCTGAGAGAAGGAGCGCACGGCGTCATTGGTTGCTATGACGCCGTGCGCTTTATGCCGCCGCTGCACTACAGTAATACACTCGTATAGATCATACGAGTGTATTACTGTAGTGCAGCGGCGGCATGAAGCGCACTGCGTCATAGCAACCAATGACGCCGTGCGCTCCCGGTTATCATCGCGTGCATTTGGCCTAATGCCACAAGGAGATTAGTCTACGTACAGTATTAAAATGGAAGGCCTCCGATGAGGTGAAGTTAGTTATTCGTGAAGTCACGCGAGACTTCGTTGAATAACTTTATTTGATTTTTAATGTGGAAAACCACTTTATACCTGGTTCCAAAAGGAAAGCACACTGTAATGGGGGAAGGGAACGCTAGAGGACTTGTCAGCTCTCCTGACTTGTATTCCCCACAAAGTAACAGCTTTTCTTAGCACTCTACATTGTACCATTCCTCTTATATTCCTCCAAAAAAAGAGTTATAAATGAATTGACAAGTAGGTTTTACCATGTTAAGGTGTTTCCTACAGATGTTCTGACATTGTCCGGTCAGGGCAGTGCCTCGGGAAACGATCACACCCAGTTGTCAATTTTATTCATAAATATTCAAGTGACATCACTGCTTCCAGGAAGAAAGTACAAGATTATAGAAAAATGAGTAATGAGTAGTGAAATAGCACAAGGCCAGATGAAACCTGGTTTCCATGGCAACTAGAAAAGCAGCTCTGGTGGTATTTTTTTCTAGCTTTCTAAGCTTTTGGCAGCTGGATGCCTCAGCCCAGTGCCAAATGCCTGGAGTTAGCCGTCACTGACAGAATCTGGCTCGATGCGTTCCAACATAGTAGGCTACAGACCGCTTCTGCGGGGCTGTGAACACAAGGCTGCTGTATTTTCTCCATTATCAATCTCTTGTACCAAGATCGATGCAAGCACAGAGTACATCATCGCATGTATGTGTGTTTAATGATTTGTACTCATTGAATTTCATTGAGGTTTTATCCTGCAGAAGCGACCCTGTTTCCAAGCTTGTGGTGTCGGTACGTTTTGATACAGTGTGCTCTGGGCATCTATATTATTCCTTCCCATTGTCTTGTCAGATGGCGACACAGCAGCTATTTTCCAAGTCTGTTTCTTGTTCTGAGCCCTTATTTTTATGTTGAAAGGCCATCTGTCAGATGGCGATTTTGTTGCAGTTTTGGCACTTTTTTTGTAAAACTGACAGTAAAAAAAATAATAATGTATTTCTGTAATTTCTACAGAAAAAAATATCAGAGGTCACAACCACGACCAAAATGGCACATGTGAAGGCAGTCTAAAATGTATCTGTTTCCATTAATCTGACTCCTGATTAGGGTCCACTATGATAGTGTGCATCGTGCACTGACTATTATTATTTTTATTTTCCGCCATACTCATAAATTTAATTTAAAAAAAAGAAAATTCTGTTTTAATTTCCAAATTTTGTTCTCCATCCTTAATCCTAAAGTGCAGTGAGCTTTTTCTCTGTGCTTTATCCCAGTGTGCTACTCACCCAGGCGGCCCTCTCCTGGTCTGACCTCGGACCTGTCTTCTGGTTATGCTAGTACAATGCCTGCCCTTACCTCAGCCTGTATTTAGACTATGCTATTGCCTTGGTGCTGCAGACTGGTGTCACTGACCCCCGTGGGCCAGCAGCAAACCACATTTGGACTATCTCAGCAAGTTGCGGCCTATTGGCTTCCACATACTGAAGTCCAGATCCCTGTGCAGGGGTTAAGGCTACTTTCAGACAAGCAAATTCAATGTGAGAAACAAGCTGTATGTGTAAGCGTGATTTCCCATTCTGACCTCTGCTCCTCTGACAGGATCGAACACCAGTATAATGATTTATAATGCTGTGTGTCCTTGGGAGACCTTGAATTGGCTGAATTGTTCTGACACAATGCCATCAGTATATTTCAGTAGATACAGGTCTGGCAGGGACACACAGCATTATCCTTCTCAGAGGAGCAGAGGTCAGAACGGGAAAACATGCTTACATTGAACGCATTTGTCTGGCCTAAAGGATGAATACTGGAGGACTGCCGGGATGACACCCTTAGGCCTCATGCACACGACCGTTGTTGTGTTCCGTTTCGCAAAATGGGGTTCCGTTTGCCATGCAAATGATAGGAAAAAAACTAGTTTTTTAGCGGTCCCATTGACTTGAATGGGTCCGCGAACCGTTAATAGGACAGGTTATATTTTTTTGACGGACTGGAACCACGGATCACGGACGCGGATGACAAACGGTGCAATAGCCGAGTTTTCAACGGACCCATTGAAAGTCAATGGGTCCGCAGAAAATCACGAAAAACGGAACAACGGACACGGAATAAAACAACGGTCGTGTGCATGAGGCCTTAGAGTTAGCCCAAAGTCAAACCAGTTGGTTGGTACTATGTGTTCACACTCACTGCCTTAGCAGTAGGGATAGACATCCATACTCGTCATAATTGTAAGGCAAATGCATTGAGTTTCACTAGAGGCCATGAGACTCTCCCCATTATAGGGGCATAAGGAAGATTATATTGGAAACCAAAATAAATTGTGTAAATCAAGTGTTTACATACAAATAGCATAATTGGATAATGTGTATTTTATTCAAGGCACTAATTTGAAATAACAAATAGTAGGGATGAGTTTCTGTCATTTTAAAGAGAACCACACAACCAAGCGAAAATAAATAGGTTGGTATAATAATAATAATAATAATAATAATTGAGCTTTCATGAAGTAGGCATATCATGAACTAAGGTTAGTGTTATTTTTTGGTAAATATTTTTTCTTCTGTTTCCATTGCTAAGAGTGATAAGA
Organism: Bufo bufo; assembly: GCF_905171765.1. Classification (NCBI taxonomy): domain Eukaryota; kingdom Metazoa; phylum Chordata; class Amphibia; order Anura; family Bufonidae; genus Bufo; species Bufo bufo. The sequence continues at coordinate 474,707,004 of NC_053392.1, read as the reverse complement.
CACTATAAAAACCATAAAAAAAGGAAAAATGTGTCATGCCTCTGACCAGCAAAAAGAAATGTCATAGGTTACAGAACAAACCCTCTTCCATGTAACCAGTTTCTAGTTTTTCTCAGGCCTTCTGAAACAGATGTTCTTCCATCAGCCTAAGGGTACTTTCACACTAGCGTTTTTCTTTTCCGGTGTAACGATACATTACCCTACTTCGTGAGATTTCCCTACCTCGTAACTTCCGGTTGCACCGGAAATGACGTGAGGAGGCGTGCCGGAGTTGTGCCGATCTGCGCATGCGCAAAACGACGGTTTAGGGAAATCTCACAGCGGAGTTCAGGTGGACATCGGGACACTGCGCATGCGCTGGAGAACCTCACTAACCTTAGAGTAGGGAAAAATTACGGCCCAGTGCACAAGCGCGACTAACTACATCTATTCGTCTCCGCGCCAGAAAAAATAGCCATCAGATCTCCCTACCCCCACACTGCGCAGGCACGGAGATCAGATGGATGTTCTGTAGTTAGCCGCGCTTGCGCACTGGGCCGTAATTATTCCCTACTCTAAGGCTGGTGAGGCTCTCCAGCACATGCGCAGTGTCCCGGTGTTCAGCTGAACTCCGCTGTGAGATTTCCCTAAACCGTCGTTTTGCGCATGCGCAAATCAGCACAACTCCGGCACGCCTCCTCATGTCATTTCCGGTGCGGCCGGAAGTTACGAGGTAGGGAAATCTCACGAAGTAGGGTAATGTAACGTTACACTGGCATAGAGTTCCGTCACAGGGGCTCTATACCGGAAAATAACTGATCAGTTTTATCCCCATGCATTCTGAATGGAGAGCAATCTGTTCAGGATGCATCAGGATGTCTTCAGTTCAGTCTTTTTGACTGATCAGGCAAAAGATAAAACCGTAGCATGCTATGGTTTTATCTCCGGCGGAAAAACTGAAGACTTGCCGGAATGCCGGATCCGGTATTTTTCCCCATAGAAATGTATTAGTGCCGGATCCGTCCTTCCGGTAAAAATGTGAAAAAAGATACAAGACGGATCCGTCTGTCCGCATGACAAGCGGAGAGACGGATCCGTTCTTGCAATGCATTTGTGAGACGGATCCGCATCCGGATGCGTCTCACAAATGCTTTCAGTCACATGCAGATCGGCGGATCACACTGCCGCAAGTGTGAAAATACCCTAAGTGACTCTTTCAGTTTACCTGTCACTGATGAAATGGAGTCAGATCCGCTTGTTTATGATGCACTCCAAGCTGCACATTGCGATGAATACAACATCATGCTAAATTTGGGTTAATAGCCTTTTAGCTATTTGATATTGTTGTGCTACATAAGAACGGCTTTAGGTCAGGAGTAATAGTTTCCACACAGAGGATTTAAGAGCTTCCCTAAAAATATCTGTTTTGACTAATATATCTGTTTTAACTAATAGAGATACCTGAATCCTCATGGCTTCAATTTATAATGGAGCCTGGACAGTTTTGTAGTATCTGTTGACTTTATTTTTAACCCTTTTATTGGCAGAGGTTTGGAGATGGTCTGCACACTTTTGACAGAAATAATACTTGAAATATATAACAAAATCATAAACCTCCATATCAGTATATTTTCTGTGAGTAGCTTTTGCCACATAGAAGAAATGCCACACAACATTTTATTTTTAATCTAGTTGTGCACCAAACCCTTAGCAAAAAATAAATAAAAAATTGCTGAAAATTCATGTTTATGACCAAATGCCTCACCCAAGCAAAGCTTTAGAAACATACAGCCCATCCTTAAAAAATTAAGGGTGCTTTCACACTTGCGGCAGAGGAATCAGGCAACTGATGGCATTTGTAAGACTGATCAGGATACTGATCTGTCTTACAAATGCATTGAAATGCCGGATCTGTCTTTCCGGTGTCATCTGGAAAAACGGATCCGGCATTTATTTTTTTCAGACAGGAAGGACGATTCCGGCATTGCGGTATTTTGAATACCGGATCCGGCACTAATACATTCCTATGTAAAAAAAATAAATAAATGCCAGATCCGGCATTCCGGCAAGTGTTCCAGATTTTTTGGGACGGAGATCAAACCGTAGCATGCTGCGGTATTATCTCCGTCCTGAACAGTCAAAAAGACTGAACTGAAGACACCCTGATGAATCCTGAACGGATTGCTCTCCATTCAGAATGCATGGGGATAAAACTGATCAGTTCTTTTCCGGTATAGAGCCCCTGTGACGGAACTCAGTGCCGGAAAAGAAAAACGCTAGTGTGAAAGTACTCTAAGATATAGAGTTCATACATGGCACCAGTGCTGGTTACAACACAGTAGAGAAGAAGCCCTATATACCCCTGGCCTCACTGGAATTACCATTATGAAATGGAAGCTACAGGTGAGGAATATGGAATCTGCTTGCACAGAGGACATGAGAACCCATGACTAGAGATCAGAAGGATCCAGCCTCCATGGAACATTTACTAGACCACAGATAAGAAGGAGGTCCTTATGGACCGAAACGTTTGGTATATATTACATATTACAAGTGGTCATGAATGAATTACTCCTGTGTAACTGGATCACGAACTTTGGATGTGCAATTGTTTAATAAAATATTCTGAATTGTAAATTTCAACCTGAGTGCTGCACATTTATGGTATAGATCAGTGATTGTCAAGTCCTTTGCTGGCAGCGATACCAAATAGTGTGCAGAACTCCATTATTTGATTGCAATAGAGATCACTCACGACATTTAAGAAATTGGGTTCTATATTTTGTTTAATTGTCTAAAACTGTTGTATGATGTCTAAAAGAAAAGATTTTTGCTGTACTTGCCAAACTTGGCACATCAAAAATGGAAGTAGGAAAAAAGCATATAGATATCACTTTGCTGTCAGGCCGTGTAATGATTTCACTATTGAGGCGTAAAATTGCCTTTATTATAACACAGAATATGAAAAGCCATTTCACAACACAATCAAAACTGGTGACAAGAGAATGAAGTAAGTGAAAAAAAAAAGATAAGAGTCACATGAAGCAGAGATTTAAAGAGAGAAAATGCCTTATGTCATAGACAGAAACATGAAAATTAGGCCTGTATAAAGTAAAGATGTGCGCACAGTGAGAGAGTGGGGAAAGGGGTTTTCTATACTGACAGATTACCAGGGTCAGCCAACAGGAGTTATCTCATACTTACGTCTTGGTAGCTTATCCTGAAGATATCAGATCTGTGGGGGTCCGACCACTTACACCTTTGGAGATCGGCTCTTTCAGTCCACTGCCAGTACTGGCATCTGTTCAAGTGAATGGGAGCTCACTGGAAACTACTCAGTGAGCAGGACCTTCTCGTGGGTGTGCAGGATTTCAGACCCCCATCGATCTTGATGATAGGTCGCCAGTATACCAGAATTGCTCATTGTTTAAATCGCGTTTCAGTTTTCACACTGGCCGCTAAGCCTAATAATGCACTGCTCAAAAAAATAAAGGGAACACAAAAATAACACATCCTAGATCTGAGTTAATTAAATATTCTTCTGAAATACTTTGTTCTTTACGTAGTTGAAAGTGCTGACAACAAAATCACACAAAAATTAAAAAATGGAAATCAAATTTTTCAACCCATGGAGGTCTGGATTTGGAGTCACACTCAAAATTAAAGTGGAAAAACACACTACAGGCTGATCCAACTTTGATGTAATGTCCTTAAAACAAGTCAAAATTAGGCTCAGTAGTGTGTGTGGCCTCCACGTGCCTGTATGACCTCCCTACAACACCTGTGCATGCTCCTGATGAGGTGGCAGACGGTCTCCTGAGGGATCTCCTCCCAGACCTGGACTAAAGCATCTGCCAACTCCTGGACAGTCTGTGGTGCAATGTGACGTTGGTGGATAGAGCGAGACATGTTGTCCCAGATGTGCTCAATTGGATTCAGGTCTGGGGAACGGGCGGGCCAGTCCATAGCATCAATGCCTTCGTCTTGCAGGAACTGCTGACACACTCCAGCCACATGAGGTCTAGCATTGTCTTGCATTAGGAGGAACCCAGGGCCAACCGCGCCAGCATATGGTCTCACAAGGGGTCTGAGGATCTCATCTCGGTACCTAATGGCAGTCAGGCTACCTCTGGCGAGCACATGGAGGGCTGTGCGGCCCTCCAAAGAAATGCCACCCACACCATTACTGACCCAATGCCAAACCGGTCATGCTGGAGGATGTTGCAGGCAGCAGAACGTTCTCCACGGCGTCTCCAGACTCTGTCACGTCTGTCACATGTGCTCAGTGTGAACCTGCTTTCATCTGTGAAGAGCACAGGGCGCCAGTGGCGAATTTACCAATCTTGGTGTTCTCTGGCAAATGCCCTGCACGGTGTTGGGCTGTAAGCACAACCCCCACCTGTGGACGTCGGGCCCTCATATCACCCTCATGGAGTCTGTTTCTGACCGTTTGAGCAGACACATGCACATTTGTGGCCTGCGCCTCCATGCTCTGGACACTACGCTGACAGACACAGCAAACCTTCTTGCCACAGCTCGCATTGATGTGCCATCCTGGATAAGCTGCACTACCTGAGCCACTTGTGTGGGTTGTAGACTCTGTCTCATGCTACCACTAGAGTGAAAGCACCGCCAGCATTCAAAAGTGACCAAAACATCAGCCAGGAAGCATAGGAACTGAGAAGTGGTCTGTGGTCACAACCTGCAGAGCCACTCCTTTATTGGGGGTGTCTTGCTAATTGCCTATAATTTCCCCTGTTGTCTATCCCATTTGCACAACAGCATGTGAAATTGATTGTCACTCAGTGTTGCTTCCTAAGTGGACAGTTTGATTTCACAGAAGTGTGATTGACTTGGAGTTACATTGTGTTGTTTAAGTGTTCCCTTTATTTTTTTGAGCAGTGTATATTGAGACTTCCTGTTCTATAGAGATCACTTTTTAGCCAGCAGCTCATTATCATCACAAGCAGGATTACAGTGACAGAAAACACCTCTATATACAGATAACACAGGATCCGCCATTCACAGTAGGTGATATCACAGCTTATCTACTCCTTTCTGACCTCTGCACTGGTTACAGAGCATGTCCCATAGAAGGCAATGAGGCCAGCTCATTGTGCCGGTGGCCTATATGCCTGCTGTAACACATATCTCCAAAGCAGAAGTCTTGGCATGCTATTAGACCTAATGATCAGTGCAAAAATTGCATGCTTTTAGGATTTTTTTTAAAGTATACGATGACCTTGGGAAAAAAAAAAAAAAAAAAAACACCAAAAATGTATTGTAAAAAATGTGTTTAATGTGGTTATTTTCTGATGAGACATTCCCTTTTAAGTACAGTTGAAGACATTTCGCTGCATCATATTAACCTCAATTAGTTTGGCTGGCACCGTTTGGAAGCGCAGTCTAGTTTCATTTTTGGCTAGGGGTGCAAATTAACATCTATACTGAAATGCGCCCACAGAGCTCATGGACCTGTTGAGGTAATGTTTTTTGACTCTGGCTAACAAATTTACATCCCGTTCAGGGGCTTCTGATTCAAGTAAGACATTTCCGTACTATTAAGACGGTTTAACAGTTGTCAGGTTCTCCTCTTACTGTAGCATTGCGGTTTTAGAAGTTTTCTTTGCTTTTGTGTAGTTCCTTTAGCTTTTTTTTTTACCGTAGTTTGGTTTAGGTGAGATTCCTGTGGTTGTTTTTTAAATGCAGCAGTTAGTCATGGAGTGACAAAGCTTCACTCGCACAGTGGTTTTCACGGAAACCGTTTTTAGTGTGTCACACAAAGAATAATATATATTTTTCTGCACATTTCCATGTCCTGCTGCATTATATTGAATTACACGTTAGAAATATTTTTTACCTCTTACATGGTTTACCTGTTTTTCTTCTGCTGTATTTTGTTGTAAAACCTCAGTCGCCATAGGCTCCGTGCATGTACATCATGCTAGATTTTAAGGAGAATATATTAAATTAGTTATAAATAAACCATGCGCAGTGAGATATAAAATAGCCACCACTGGTTTGATAAAAAGAAGCTGTACATGTTAACATTTGCTTTCCCTTTTCTGTTTGTTCCTGTCAAACCAAGCTCTCAGCCTTCCGCATAAGATGAATATTCAGCTTCTCAAGTAACCTATGTATTTGCTTACCCATCCGTGGAGAAAGAGCGTTAATCAGTCCAATTCGCAGTTTTTATGGTAGAAGACACCCCATGCATGTACTTTCCAAGCTCCACATTAGCACAGAGACACAACTTTTTTGTGAATTCTACAACTTTGCTACAATAAAATAAACCTATATCATACTGTCCCACATTTTAGTTGGTAAACGCAGGGCATCTAAGCCCAGGTCCAGGAACGCCCAGAAACACCCACTTACGGGAAGGGTTTGTATTATCCCTGCCCATTTTCAGCTCAGGATAGCCCAAATTCACTGGGGCTGTCTGATAATCAGGGACAGTCCCGGCAAATTTGGGACACTTGGCTACTATGATGTTTTCTCTCATTGACCTTAGGTAGAGTTCTTTACGTGTGTGCAGCCAACCAGCAGTAATCTAGATAACATATTACAGCTTGGATGAATCTTCATTACTGCCATACTACACACGTCAGTAGCCGTACAGTGGGAAGTTCATGATGTTCACTGTGGTAGCCAACACAACTGTCAAGATCACATATCTGTGAGTTAGTCTATTCAGGCAACTGAAAAGAAAAGGAAAAAATCGGCATCCGTTTTATATTTTTAGGTATTTTGAAGATTTGATCATGTCAGAGTGAAACATGGAAAGAGAACTGCAAATTTTTTGTTACAGGCGTTCACCTCATATCAATATATCACTCCAGGGGCTTAGCTAACGGCTCAGGGGCCCTGGTGCAAGAGTTCAGCTTGGGCCCCCCTTCCCTCAGTGCGTTGTGTTTCTTCTTATGTGGCACAAGGGTCTTTGGGCCCCCTCAGGCTCCTGGGCCCGGTAGCGACTGCTACCTCTGCACCCCCTATAGCTACGCCCATGTATCACTCCTATTACAGTGCAGATGGTCTACCTAGCATGATTTCACGAGACAGTATAAACTAAAACTAGCTGGTGAAACATAGTTTTTTAGATGTCTTGCGTTGTTCTCAAGTGATTGTAGTAAAGTCAGTGAAGTCAACTGACTACTCTGTACATAGCTGTAAGGGCTCACTCAGACGGCTGTATGCTGTCTGCAAAAATGCGGATCCGCTTTTTTTTGTGGACAGTTCAGCATGTCCGCTAAAAAACGGATTGTATTCTGCATTTTTGCAGACCCATAGACTTCAATGGGGCCATGTCCTGATTTTCACTGACAAGCATAGACATGTTTTATTTGTTTTGCGGAGCCATAGAACGGAATTAAAGGGCCCCATACAAGTAAATGGTCTGCATCTAATCCGCAAAAAAACGGATCTGCATTTTTGCGGACAGCGTACGGCTGTCTGAATGAGCCCTAAGGCAGAGGGGTTGACAGGCAGTGCACACCTGTCACCCTGACCTGAAGCAAAAATCCACTTTTTTAGGGCGAAGTGCATACTATTTTAATTACTAGCACTTTTTTTCATAGTGTATTTGACATACAGATTTTTAGCAGATATTAATAAAGGTTATAAAAAAAATCTACAGTCATCTGGGGCAAGTAGGGCATTATAGCCATTATGGCAATTGTATTTCAGGATTACTTATAGTATTGCCCTTCCCCGGATAGGGTCTTTCTTTTCATTTTGGGAATATAAATCAGGCACATCTTCAGACTGTCTTGCCTAACATTACACTACATATTTGCTGGCTTAGCGTACTCCTAAAATGGCACCAAATTTTTGATAAATAGCTCTTGTTGGGTGAAAAGCATGAGGTGTCTAAAGGTATGTTAGTAAATACAGTGCAAGATATGTACATTAGTTCTTGGTGAAAATTGCACCGGAATTCTGGTGCATTTTCTATAGTAAATCTGTTCTCTTTCTGGTGCCCATTTGTAATGAGCACCACTGGATGTACACATTGCAGCAGCACTCTGATATGTACATCCTACACAATCTGTGCAATATACAGGCCAACCGTAGATTGCACAGAGAAGCTGTTTCCTGCAGCTCTTACTTGTCCCCGCTGTAACTGTGTCACATGTACTTTCATTGCCATTTGTCATTAAATAGGTATCTATCATTTTTTCTAATACTGTTGTCTTTGCCACTACTGCTACATGTATGTGATTAACTCCATACATGGCGGGTGACGGCTGTGTAATGGCCCGCCTTGGCACACAGCTGCATTGATGCTGAACCTGGTCACAACCTCTCAGATGCCACAGTCAGTAGTGATTGCAGCGTCTGTGGGGTTTGGTCGACGGAGCGGGCTCCCTTTGCCTTCCGATTGGTACCCACGTGATAAAATCTGCTTTTTTCAGTTGCCACGACAGCCTGGGCCTTGAGAAGGTTTTCAAGGTCTGTCATGGACAGCTAGCTGCCTGCGAAGCTGTGTCTGAGGGACAGCAACGTCTCAGAATCCCATAGACCACATTTATATTCTATTGTGGTCTATGGGACAAGCGATCAGAAGAATGAGTGTTAAAGTCCCCTAAGGGGACTAAAAGTTACAGTGTAAAAAAATAAAAATTAAAAATTTAAATCACTCACTTTCCCAGTTTTACAAATAGAAATAAACAATACAAAAGTAAACACCGTAGGTATTGCCTCATCTGAAAATGGCCGAACTATTGAAATACAAAAATATTTTTTCTGTGTGGTGCAGCTTTTCTGTGTGGTTCCTGGACCTGGGCTTAGATGCCCTGAGTTTACCAACTAAAATGTGGGACAGTATGATATACGGTATGTTTATTTTATTGTAGAAAAGTTGCAGAATTCACAAGAAAGTTGTGTCTCTGTGCTAATGTGGAGCTTGGAAAGTACAGTACATGCATATGGTGTCTTCTACCATAAAAACCGTGATGGGGGGGAAATAAAAAAAATTCCACGATTCAACATTTTTTGGTTACCTTGCCCCCTGCCCCCAAAAAATTTCTGAAATTTATAAAAAGTGATCAAAAAGTCATATACCCCAAAATTGTATGGTAATAGAATCTATTCTTATGACTCCTGCAGGCTGTTCTCTGACGTTGATGTGAAAAAAGCCTTACACTTCTCATCCCATTTATCAATCGAGTTGCTGTCGCCCTAAATCTTCACATATATCGTTTTTACTGTGTGATGTCAAAAATAAATGTAATCTTTAAGATGTGGGTTTACAAGGGATTATAGAGGCCAGTTTTACATTTGGATTGAAGATCTGCTTGACACTGGGTCCTTCACTGCCTCTGTTGTCTCACATATGCATTTAAAGGGGTTCTTTGGGCTGTAGAAACTGATGACCTATTCTGGGGAACAGCAATATCAGATTGGTGGGAACCTGAGTTCCGCTCCACTGTATAGTTTCTGGTGCTGCAGCTGCCTAAAAAAGCTGATCAGTTGGGGTTGCCGAGTGTCAGACCCCTGAGCAGGGGAGTAGCTAAAGGCTCATGGGCCCTGGTACAAGAGTTCAGCTTGAGCCTCATAGCCGTCCTGCTGCCTGAGGCAAACATTTAAACGGCACCACCCCCCAGGCCAAATTCTTGACCTAACCCCTTCCCCCCCCCCCCCCCAGCCAGAGCTATAACATGACCCCCATGCACTTTCTATAATACCAGTGTCTTTTTATGTAGCCCAAGGGTCTGCTATCTCTGCACCCCCTATAGCTACGCCCCTGAGGATAGGTCCTCAAGATCTGTAGCTTGGACAACCCCTTTAATACACAATGTATGCAGTAATACTATTATCTTTTGTACAATCAAGCAGCTAGGTTTTGAGTATCCTCCAAAGTTTTGTGCCATCAGTATTACTTTGCACGTAGTGTCGGTGTCATTGTAAGCAGAGCATTTTCCTATAGATAAGGCTGCATTATGGTGGACAGAGCTTCACATTCACACCCAATAACAGATGGAATTAGCAAATAGGTTTTAAGGTGTTTTGGCTTAACACAGCTTATGTTTCTTAATCTTGGCAGGATGCTAAATTACTTTAAAGCTTAATGTGGACGCCTGCGTGCCTACTTTATTTAGCAGAGCGCTTAGCCCGTTCCAAACTATTTGCTGAATGTTTTTATCGTCTAATCTTGGGAAATGTTTTACAGTAAATCTCAGCTTGCTTCTTCATTGTTAAAGCTGTTGTCCAGGATTAAAAAAAAAACTTAAAAAAGGTCTGCTTTCTTTCAAAAACAGCATCACACCTGTCCACAAGTTGTATGTACTATTTGCAGCTCTGCACCATTGACTCCAATGTAGCTGAGCTGCAGTACAGACACAGCCCATGGACCAGGGTGGTGGTGGTTTTGTAGGAAAGCAGCCATGTTTTTCTAGTCCTAGACAACCCTTTGACCTGGATAGTGTACTACATCTTTGTGACATATTATGACCTATCTATACAGTAATTATTTATGCATGTCAGTGGATGAAGGGGTGGCCTAAAAATGTCTTTCTATTCTGAGTATCAGTCCATGGTTTTATGGTTTTTATGTTTGATGATTATATCACAAAATCTTTTGATACTTTCTAATAGGCTTGTGTTTTAATGCCTTAATTTTCTGATCTCTGCTGTCAGTTAATAACATCCAGACAACCAGAGACAGAAAATTCTGATAGCCCTTCTTTTTCTGTTCTGTCCAGCGAAGGCAATACTCTGTAAGTTACATTTGTGAGCCGTCATGTATGTCATCCCTTCACTGTGTACACAGACACGGTGCCGCACGTATGGTTGTGACTGGTACTGCAGCTCAGTTTGCAGGCCTGGGACTAGGGTATGTGACCTGCTCTGCCATTTATACAGTCATCTGTAGGTATGGCCTGTTCATTTAGCATATAGATTTTAGTGCACACCCACCAATCAAATATTGATGGCTTGGGCCTCATGCACATGACCGTGTTGTGTTTTGCTGTCCGCAAATTGCAGATCCGCAAAACACGGATGCCGCGCCCATAATATAAATGCCTATTCTTGATTGCAAAACAGACAAGAATAGGACAGGTTCTATTTTTAATATTTTTTTTTGTTTTTGCAGGGCCACAGAACGGAGCAACGGATGTGGACAGCATACAGAGTGCTGTCCGCATCTTTTGCGGCACCATTGAAGTGAATGGGTCTGCATCCGGCTTAGCGTTCGTGTGCATGGGGCCTTAGTATAAGAATAGGCCACCAATATAAATAGTTATAGAAATGAATGTTGTAGTCTGGTCTTCACATATCTTTGTTGTAGTCTGGTCTTCACATATCTTTTACAGTCACAGTTTCCCAAGTTTACACAGGTATTCGCGGTCGTGGTATAACACAGTGTAGTTTTTAATATAAAATTACAAATATGCTGTGATGGCAACACGTGAACAGGTGTAATGAATGAGCTCTTATGGAGAAGCAAATAACCACAAAGCCAGGAAAAATCCAACCCCTCCTCCTGTCCATGAACCGTGTGGCCCTATGCAGGAGCCCAGTTTTCGCTGTTTTGCCATTCTGGTCTGTTCCGTAAAAATAATAGAAGACAATGGTTTCTGGTGACAGTGAGAGAAAATGTCTGTTCTGATGATAACCTTCTCGATCTGTCAGAAATAGATCAAATAGTCACCATTGCTGCAACCTGTAACGGGTATCTCTAGAGAAGCGCTCGGCAGATTTTACACTAAAGATCCGGTATGGACATCAGGACGGTGTAAAATAGAGACTTTACTGATGTCTGTGTGTTTGGTGAGACTAATCTGATAAATGTCTAGTCGTGGCATCAACAAAACTATCTTGTTCACCGCAGAGGAGATTAGATGGGAAAATGCTCATCTTTTCCCTCCATATGTGACAATCGGAGAGCGAGTAAGCTGTGACTGAAGGGGGGGATGACTACAAGCACAGGAAATGACTGGCACTTCAGTGGACCAGGAAAAATAAAACACCAACACTGGCCTCCTAGAACAAATACCAGCTTGGCCGGTGGTTTACCCACCAAGTGGCAACCCTAGTCACAGTGTTGTAGCTTCATGCACAGCTCTAAGAAAAGAAAGCTCAAGTGGCATGAGAGTGCTGACCTTAATGATAGTCTATCTCAGTCATAACCTGCACCACATTTGGAACATGGTAGGCTGGGTTGTTGATGCTAAGAGATCTTAGGAGAAGGTGGTGCTGATTCTCCTTATAGACATTCAGCTGGTGTAACAAGTCTTAAGCTGGCCATGCACATTAGATGGAAGTTGGTTAATGGTTGAACAAACATCTGCTAAAGGTCCGTTTCGCAGACGCAGCTATACCCATTTTCATTGGTCAGACTGGTCACACATGTTTAATGATACCGGGCGATGGACGAAGGGTCATTCATTCGCAAATGATCGATTAAACCTTTTGTCCGACTATCAGATGAAAATATTAAAAACACAGCTGATTTGCTTTCAAACAATAATGATCTGTCGGCTAAGATTTCAACCAACAAATGTTAATTTTGGTTGAAATTGTCCATTTTGTTCAACATTAGACTAATTTGTATGGCCACCTTTACATTTCGTGCTTGTTAGGAAGAAGTATGCGAATCGGCTCTCTTTCAGAGGGAAAGAACTGTTCTCTCTAGTTCTACCCATATGCAATGAGCCTTTAGACTTTAGGCCTCTATCACGGTGGCTTTCTCTCCAGATTTCCATGTACACACTTCCTCTAATAGTTTTCAATGGGATTCTGCACTTCTGTTCAGATTATTTCCACACCGTTTTCCAGAAAGCACCAAGAAGGATATGTCCTTTCTTGGCGTGGTTTCTTTGAGTTCTCAGCTGACCACTGACCACTGATGTCTGCATGTGGATTAGCTCTTTTGAGTGGGGCTAAAGATGTGGACAGTTCCAGCATATTCAAAATGCTGAATTGAGGCAGAAACTCGAGGGTCAGCCTCAGTTTATACCTAGGGAAACATTGCCATTGAATCAGAGGCTGATTTTTCCCACAGACAAATCCACCATGTGAATGTGCCCTTATTCAGTAGCACTTGCACGCCTCTACTATGAAATATGTCAAGTTTTAATCTTATATTAATTAGAAGAGTAAATATTTGTTTAGTTTTCTAAATCATTGCCTCTGATATATGTGACATTATGCTGGTACTTTATGAATTACTACTGCGCTTTTGTTACAGTTCATCATATCTTTTTGTTTTAGGGAGCCTTTTATTATACTCTCTGGCGGTCTGGCCTATGATACAGCAGGAAGAAGACCTTGCTTAACAGTCATGCATGGTAAAAGCACAGCGGTCCTAGAAATGGATTATCAGATTGTGGATTTTCTTACCCTGTGTGAAACTCCATATTCGAACGGTGAGTGTTGAATAATCCGTGACATTTATGTGACAAACATGATCAACTTTCATGTGATGGATCTACTGGCGGCGAGTCATCTGAGGCTGTGGTGGAACAGTCTTGAACCAGAGTCTTTGATGAGGCAAGGGCTAGACCAGTGATGGATGACCTCCAGCACTCCAGCTGTGGTGAAACTACGACTCCCAGCATGCTCCATTCATTTCTAAGGAGTTCTGAGAACAGCCAAGCAAGTGTACATCTTGGGAGGCGTAGTTTTTACCACAGCTGGAGTGCCGGAGGTTAACCATCACAGGGCTAGGCTGTTGCCCCGGGTATAATGTAGTCTACTATTGAATGGTGTTATAAGAATTGCAGTAAGGTTAGAATTTTAGTTTTCATTGTAGAAAATCTGTAAAAAAAAATAAAAAAAATAATGTACATTTCATGTCATAGTTAAATGTACTTAATCTCATAAGATCCCCCAGAAGTTTAGATAAAACCGTGCTATGTGATTATCCCATGTTTATGTGCTGAGCCTTCACATAATGAAAGCCCTTCCACATCCTGTGCCTTGGGTGACAACAATGCTTTGTCCTGCCAGTAGTCAGTGTAAATAACAGAGAACAAGATGAAATAGATTGCTGAGAAGAAGGACACAATAGAGATTATATGCAAAGACATGGTGAATAGATGTTGAGTGTTGTAATTTACAGGATCAAGTTGGATTTAACTAGTGTAGTGCCTTGCAAAAATAACATCTGCTTAATGGCTTGTTCACACGGCCGTTGTGTTTCCGTGGCCATATTGCGGCCCGCGATACACGAGCACCGGCCCGTGTGCACTCTGCATCACGGATAAGGACCCTTTCACTTGAATGGGTCCGCAATCACGGAGATGCGGAACGGAAGCAGGGATCGGAACCCCACGGAAGCACTACGGAGTGCTTCCGTGGTGTTTGTCTGTGCCTCCACCCCGCAAAAAAATAGAACTTGCTCTATTTTTTTGCGGTGCAGACAGATCACAGACCCAATTCAAGTTGTCCGTGCATTGGGGGCCGCAAATTGCAGTCCCCAGTGCACGGAGCGGAACCACAACAGCCGTGTGAATAAGCTCTAACCCTAAAAGGACATTGCAATTTTCCATTTTTGCCTTTCTGTTTTTTTTTTTTTTTTTTTTATACTCCCAGCTTTCTCAGAGCCATAACTTTTTTATTTTCTGTTCACATAGCCATATAATGGTTTTGCTTTTTACGGGACAGGTTGTACTTTCTAATAATATCATTTACTGTTGCATGCAATGTAGTGGGAAGCTTCATGTTAGTGGTGTATTTGAGTCAAAATGTTTTACCTTTATGTTTGAAAGAATCCAAAATGTACTGAAAATTTTAAAAAATTAGCAATTTTCTAAATTGTAATTTCTCTGCTTTTAAGACATATAGTGATTCCTTGCAAAATAGTTATTAACATTCCCCAAATGTCTACTCTATGTTTGCATTATTTTGTAAATGTCATTTTTAGAGATGAGCAAAGCGAGCTTCGGCTGCTATATGCAAATCCGGTTCACAAAAAAAATGGGTTCTAATACTGCACGGAGATCCGTCTCCATACAGTATTAGAATGTATGGGCTCCGATGCACTGAAGTAAGTTAGTTAAGAAGACACGCGAGACTTCGTTGAATAACTTCGGTAATTGATTATTAAAGTGAAAAAGCACTTCAAAACTTGGAACCGAACTCGGCTTCGGTTACGAGTGGTACCTTGGAACAGAGGCCGAGTTCAGTTCCAGGGTTTTTCACTGTAATACTCAAGTTATTCAGGGCCTATACATTCTAATACTTTACGGAGTCGAATCTCTGTACAGTATTATAATGAATTTTTTAGTGAAACGACTTCAGGTGTAGCATCCGAAGTCGTTTCACTCTTCTGTAGTCATTTTATTTTTTTAGGACATTAGACGGCTTAGATTTTTTTAATGCAATTTTTAACATTTTCAAGAATTTTTTTTGAGGAGCAATCAGTTCTGAAGTCATTTTTTAAGGGGTCTTCATAGTAGAAACCACCCATAAACTACACACCTCAAATTATTCAAAACCATTTTTTAGGAGGTGAGGTGGGCAAAACCTGCAATTGTGTCACTGTTTTTTGTATTTATTTTTCATGGGATTCCTTTTGCGGTATATATAGTTTTTTTTTCATGTTTTACTACTTTTGCAGCATAAAAATCACTTTTTTTAAATTATAAATGAGTTATATTTGAATTTTTTTGCCATATACGAACATCAATAACATCCAGTGGAGCTAATGGCTGTACTATACTCTACAATATCATATTGCAAAGTATAGCATTGTCAGTTTCACACGGACATTCACCCAGATCAGGACCCTGCCTACAACAGCGCCTGTCAGGGAAGCTTTGTTACATGGCAAGCCTGGACGCCTTTGTAAGGCGTCCGGCTGCCATGGTAATTATTGGGATGTTTCCATCACAGTGCAGCATCCTGATGGGGAGAGAGGGCTCTTCCTCCCTCTCTTAACCCCATGAATGCTGCGGTGGCTACTCACTGCTGCATCTAAGGGGTTAAACAGCATGGATTGATGCCAACTCCGATCTCGGCCGCTGCAGCAGAGCGTTCCAGAGGCATTGCCATCAAGTTCTTTAGGGTACATGCACACGTTCAGGATTCATGTGCGGAGCATCCGCACTGAAATCCGCAGGTGTTCGCAGGCAAATCTGTGCGGTCAATCCGCATCAATTGGTGCAGATTTGCATGCGGATTTTCCTAAGTGAATGAAGAAAATCCGGTCAGGAAAAATAAAAAAAATTGACATGCTGCGGATTTTAAAATCCGCATAGTGTGCACTGAGAATTTCAAATTCTCATAGAATAAAATGTACATGACCTACAGTGCGGATTTTCCGCACGCAAATCAGCGTGGAAAATCCGCACGCAATCCCTGATCGTGTGCATTTAACCTCAAGGGGGTGTCTGGGCTTTTACTATCCTCAAGATAGGTCATCAATATCAGATCGGCATGAGTCCGACACCTGGCCCCATCCCCTCTCTCTTCCTCTCCGCTGCTTCTGTCCGAATACCAGAGGAATGCCTACAAAGGTGTTGCCTCTCATGGCATTTTTCAGTAGGACAATGCTTGCCTACATAAAGGAACACTTCCTTAGCCTGCCTGGTCACCAGATTTATTGCTAATCAAGCATTTATAGGACCCACTGGGATGCCAGCTTCAGCACCCAAGAGTGTACAGGATCTTTCCGTTGTACAGTTATCCCCGATAAACATATGCTTTCACTCTAACATTGTAATCACTTATCATCATTTATGATCATATCAGCTTCATTTGATTCCAACAACTACTTCTAGGTGTGTTATTTATGTACCAACACTATGACATTCATGATAATGTGCTGGGATAGGGCACATAACCATTTGCAGCCAGTCATGTCCTCATCTGTAGACTGCTGTGATTGGCTGCTGTGGTCACTTGCCATACGCAGGCATGTCACCACTGCTGTTTGTAAACAAAAAGTGGCGGGGGAAACCAGAGAGTGGCGCTGAAGAAAGGGTTGACTATAACATGTTTTTTTTTTTTTGTTTGTTTGTTTGTTTTTTAAACTACTTTAGTGCTTGTATAAGATGTTTAATTATACTGGAAAACTCCTTCAAAATGCTGTCATAGTGTAACACCACGAAAGTTTTCAAAATTCTATATCTCATTTCAAAGAAAAATGGCTTACTGAGTAGTAACTTAATTCTGGATTTCATCATTTATTTGGCTTTCACCCATTTGCCACTTTTTTTCTTTTAAATTTTTTTACTTTTTTTTTAAGTGTCCTTCATTAAATTTTCCAATTCCCATGCTGTTTAGATGTTCTACATCTTAGAAATCACCATGAACATTTGTAAAGGACTTGAGCAGATTGAGCTTTTGTAACATACATCAGAAGAGTGGGTGGTCAATAACAGCATTGTGGAAACTTACAATAATGAGTGATTATTGCAGCAGATGTAGAGGGTTGACTGTCATCAGTTTGCAGCTGTGTTCTTCAGAATAGTTATCATTAGGACTATCCTCTTTGGAAATACTGTAATAACTTCATTGGTACGCTAGATAAAGCTATACTGTACAAATCCAGAGCACTAGGGGGAGTCTTGCTATTTTCTTTCAGTTCACAGAGTAGGTAATATCCATATTCAGTACTGCACTAAACAGCAATTAGGGCAACTTCAGAGACAGTTTTTATTTTTTATTTTTTTTAAGTAAAATAGTACAAAATACTAGTAAAATAGTACAAGTATATTGCAAAAGTAATCATAATCACTTCTTCTGCACTTAAAAAAGTGCAGTTACTCTTTAAAATATAATTGTTGTTTTCAAGTATATTCTAATTTTTTTCTGAGCTGATGAGTGGAGGCTAGCTGTGATGTCTGCCCAGACAGGACATGGATAAACAGAGGATTCTGCTTCCTAAGGGTACTTTCACACTAGCGTTGAAGTTTTTCGATGTTGAGTTCCATCACAGGGACTCAATACCGGAAAAAAAACTGTCTTCAGTTCAGTCAATCCTACGGTATTTGGCCAAAATTCCGGAACACTTGCCGGAATGCCGTATCCGGCATTAATTTCCATTGAAATGTATTCATGCCGGATCTGGTACCAAGTGTTCCGGACAACTGGATCAGGTTTCCCGATCTGCGCATGCGCAGACCTTTAAAAATGTGAAAAAAATAAATACCGGATCTGACACCGAAGAGTTGGATCCGGTGTTTCAATGCATTCGTCACCTGGATCCGGAAACAAATGCTATCCGTTTGCATGTGGATATCCGGATCCAGCAAGCAGTTCCGGCAACGGAACTGCCTGCCGATATCCACTAACGCAAGTGTGAAAGTACCCTAACTCTGTAGTACAACGTCACAAGCAACATCGGCAACTGAGGACATTATAAAGCAGTACTGAGCAGTTTAGATGTGAATCCAGCAGTTAAAATGAGAAATAAATCAGTTACAAGCGAGCTGCAATCTCCTAGTCATTCTCTCTGTCTGTCCTCAGCACCCCTTCTCTTCTCCTCCTCCTCCTCCACTTTCTCCTCCCCATAGACTTCTAAGTAATCTGATCCTTCAGTGAGCAGGCATCCCGTCTTCTCTAAAGATGGACCTCAGCAGTGAACTGAGAGTTAAGTCCCTTTACATGGACCAATTATTGAGAACAGATGTTTGTACAAACACTCATTCCCGATGATCGGCCCATGTAAAGGTGTTTCTGATTACCCAATAAACAAGCAAACACTGTCTATTGGAAGCATATCTTGCTGTCTAAACAGCGATCTGCTGCCAGGAAACCATGAGTCTTTATAGGGATGAGTAGTGGCTTGCTTCCATACATTACAGTTGCTTGCTACATGTAAATGCAGCCCTCGCCTCTGACAAGCAGGCAGTTATCAGGAACAGGAAAGGAGCCTGATAAGAGGAGAACGAAGCATCTTCTCTCATAGGATATATTACATTTCTTATATTAGTTTGTACTATTCATTTATGGGGAAAAAATGAAATGACAGTTACTTTTTTAGGGCAGTCTGTCACTATTTTTGAACTTGCCAAACTGCTAACAGCACCAGATAGGGGCTGGGGAGAGCAGTACAAACACCTTTTGTGGAGCTTTTATTCGGATTAGTGAGGCAGAGTTCACTATGAAGTGCTGTCTGCATTGATGTGCTTCTCAGTGACAGCTGGAGTGGTCTCCTGGTTGTATGCTACAGCAGAGGACAGGAGTTCTGAAGCCGCTCAATACAGAGAGCACTTCGTCGTGTACCTCCACCACCTGGGCACTGGCAGGAGCATAACTAGGCAGAATAGAAGTTCATAGTCACCCAACTGATGAGAAAAGCCCCACAAAAGGTATGTCTGTCATCCCTAAATACTGCTGCCAGCAATACTCCCTTGGGTTTCCCATCCGTAACATTTATTAATTCTCCAGGGGATAGGTGCTAAATGTCTCATTGCTTTGGGCCTCACTGATCAGTTGAGCAGGGGTCTTAATTTCTAAATGTGACCAACATGAGGAGTAGTTTGAATAGACTAGTGTCAGGCATGAATCCTGCTACTGCATTCAAACTGTATTGGCATCATGGGCACAGCCAATTGGAATGCAGAGTCTGTAGTGAAATTTGATGGAGGGGATACTTATGCTATTATGGGACTGCTTTTCAGGGTGTGGGCAAGGCCCCTTAAAGCAGTTGTCTAAGTTATTTTTCTTGATGACCTATCCTCAGGATAGGTCATCAATATCAGATCGGCCTGGGTCTGACACCCAGCACCCCTGCCAATCAGGGGGTTGAAGAGAAGGCGAGCAGGTGTTATTACATGAAGCCGTCCCATTCCATTTAACAGGATGGCTCGTTATTATACACTTCAATAGGAACGAGCTGTCCCATTGAAGTGAATGGGACGGCCTCTTGTATGTACACCTTCTCACCACTGCAGTTGCGACGGCAAGCAGATAAACAATAAAGGGAAGGCTGCGCTGGCTAGGCGTGCCTTTTCTTCAACCAGCTGATCGGTGAGGGTGACTGGTGTCAGACCCCTTCCGATATGATATTGATGACCTATCCTGAGTATAAGTCATCTATAAAAATAACTTAGACAACTCCTTTAATTGCAGTGTTAATGTTGCAGCATACAAAAACAGTTATATGTCTCCAGCTTTGTGTCATCAGTTTGGAGTAAACCTTTCCTGTTCCAGCCTGACCGGGCCGCTTAAAAAGTTTAGTGTGGAGTAACTTGAGGAGCTTCATACAGTATAAATCCTGTCGAACACCTCTGAGGTGACCTGGAATGCCAGTTGGAAGGTAGACACAACTGTATATTAACATAAATGGGATGTAATGGAATAAGATGTCCTGTGAGCTCAGATGTGAGGGTCAGTTGTCCACATACTTTTGGTCACATCGTTGATGTTCGTACCACACATTGATTCAGTTTTTTGGAGAAAAAGAGATTTCAGATTATAGATGAATGTTGGTGTAAACACTCTCACATTATGCAGTATAAGCTCCCATGATACCGAGTACTTGGTGATTCCTGAGATATTCTAGAACTTGATGTGTAGCTATGTGCCTGGTGAGCCAGCATAGTATCTTCCATAGAAAGTACAATGGAGCCATCTACTGTTGGAGAAGGTAATTGTTTTTGCTGTGTATTGTGCATTATGTGCACACTTGTATATAGGGCATCGTTATATTTGTTTCTTAAATGGATCTGATGGAAATAGGAAACTTGTGTCTATTCTATACGAATTAAATACTTTTCTTATACGTTTTCTTTGCTATCAGAACCAATCCTCTCCAAAAATTTTGTCATGCTTTGTCATTATTTCTGATATTTTTTTAACAAGTTACCCACAATTCTTTCTGTTTTATGACTGAAGAGTTTCCTTTTCATGCTTCCATTTGAATAATTTGGATCAGAAATGGATAAATGTTATTTTCTTGTTTCCATTTCCACTATATTCAGACTGACACTCCATTCATTGATTGTCATTTTTTAAATTTATTTTATTTTTCAGATTTTTTTGAAAACATGAGCATGTATGGTTGAGAAAATACTATAGAAAGTTCTTTTTAAAACGATTTGTATATGCGGAAGTGTGGTCTTTGTTGATCCGAGACTCTGTTTTTCAGTTGGTAGGCGTTTGGTGCAGTGAAGGCGTCACCATTGTGCTTGTTGCACCCAAGCTCCACTTCTTTCTGTGAGAACCCCTTGCTGCTTTGATTGACAGGGTCAGGCAGTGGCAAAGCAGTGAGGAAGGGATTGGATGCAAAAAGGAATGGGGCCTGGTTGCAACAATAGCGGTGGTGATACCCTCATTGCATCAATGGCCTAATTTGCATATTTTAAAAAATGATCATAACTCAGGAACCAAGCCTCTGATCAACAAAAGAAAAACAGTGTGCACTACAGCTATGGGTCTATACAAACAGTTGGCTAGGGAGCTCACTGGTGACACAGTATTGTGTCAGATTCTCCTTCATGGACGACCTTGAAGGGGTTATCCGGTAAATGATAATGATGACCTATCCTCAGAATAAGTCATCATTATCACATCAGCATCGGTCCAAGTCCCGGCATCCCCGCCGATCAGCTGTTTCAAGGAGCTTCTGTGCTCATGCGGGTTCTGGTGAACGATGCAGCTTTCCAAGGAAAGCCCCATACATGGTATAGTGGCAGTGCTTGGTATTGCAGCCCAGCCCCATTGACTTGAATAGGCTGAGCTGCAGCTAGGGCATGTGACCGATATTCAGTGATGTCAGTGGCCTAGCAAGAGGCTGCAGCGTTCAAAGCCTCTTCTAACTGCTGGTCGGCGGGGGTCCGGGTGTTGCACCCCTGCAGATCTGATACTGATGACCTTTCCTGAGGAGAAGTCCTAAATATCTTTTCCTGGATAATCCCTTTAAAGAGGTTGTGCAGTAGGTACATATTGATGCCCTATCCTCAGGGTAGGACATCAATATCAGATGGGCAGGGATCCACTTCCAAGCACCCCCGCTGATCAACTGTTTGAAGAGGAGTCGGTGCTTGTGCGAGTGCTGCTTCCGCTTCAAAATTACACTGCACATCAGCTCGCTTGCAGAGGCAGCACAGTTACAAGTAGGGTTGCACTGGGTATCAAACTATCAATACCCAATCGATACTTTTGTACCCGAATCGGTACGAAACCTAGATTTGCTGTTTTCCGATACATGTGGATAAGCGGGTTCTAATCACATTTAGTATAAACATTTAGGCCAATAATGGTACAGTCCCTGCACAGTGTTTAGATTAAATGTTACTAGAACCCCCCTCATCCATAAGAATGTATGTACTGCAGTATGAGGGAGGTTATAGTCACTGTACCATTTTTGGCCTAAGTGTTTATATTAAATGTGACTATAACCTCCCCCCCTCCCCCTCTATAGGAATGTATCCGTGTACTGCAGGGCCTGGATGCAATCTTAAGGATAAGGGGAGTTATAGTCAGATAATATAGTGCGTCATCCACAGATCCCCCCCCATAACAGTGTGTCAGCAGCAGATCATCATAACAGTGTGAAATATTATTTTGTTGTTTTATTAAATAATTTAGCACACCTTTTAGGTTCAAAATTTTTTTATTCTTATTTTACTCTTCTAAAACCTAGGTGCGTTTCATCATCAGGTGTGTCTTAAAAAGTGAAAAATACGGTATATTTATAGTTTACATGTATTGTAGGTATATATTATTCTGGGCTTTTCTTTTAGGGTGAAAGCTTTTTATATTTTTGTATTAATGTAGCTTTATTATATGTTTTTCTTATTTTATCTTTACAGATTTCCAGGAGCCCTATGCTGTGGTTGTACTTTTAGAACAAGATTTAGTAGTCATAGACCTTGCACAAAATGGGTAAGATTTGCCTCTCTATCTATCTACATACGTATGCCACCTATTAAATTTTCAGAGATATTTTGTTTTGGGTTTGGCCATTTCACAATAACCCTTTAAAAAGATGGCCATGGACACTTGGTCAGCTGGCAGCTTTCTCTCTAGACACATGCTTAGCTGAGCATGCACATATCCTGAATGTAGATTGATGAGAAATCCACACCAAGAATAAAAGGATTGGGCATTTCAAATGCAACTGCATGACCCTAATCTGTCCCGACATCTTTCGTCAAGAGAAAGCCAGGAGGCCCCCATACACTGTAGATGCTTAGCTGGTCATCCCAAAATGAGCAGGTTTGGGTTACATGTATAGAATGTGTATGGTCCACTTAACAGTTGCCTAAAATCAATCTCTGTTGACAAACATTAGCAGATGGAGTCATGCTGACGATTAGGTAATTGGTAGAAAAGAATAAGAAGAGCTGGGATAGTACATCAAGATAATATATACACAACTTGGACAACAGTGAATATCCTGGCCTGTTTCAGGGGCTAAAAATTAGAATAAAAAATTTAGAATTACAGGAGAGTGCTGCAGTTTGTGGGCTAACATCATGGAGATCCTTATGAGCATAATAACTTCAAGGAGGGTTCCCTGGGAACACAGCTGACCAGGGGAGGCAATGGGACATCAGCGATGGTATACCATTTATCATCAGAAATATTCTACTGATAAACATTAATACTGTTTAGAACTCTTAGATCCAAGGAACCTTGGTGGTTGTAATGAGAAACTTTGAATTTACTCTAAAATCTACTCACAAAAAGTTATGGATATTTGGCTTTCGGGTGAAATTTATGGAAAATGTAAAAAGTTCACGCTACAGTGATTGTATATAATGAAAGCAGAAGCATGCAATAGGGATTTCCTCATCTAAAACAATTTATTGAAACAAAAGCCAACAACAGTGGTGGGTATACCCCCACAAAAAATGTAAATGTCTCAATAACTAGTTATGTGGCCTTAAGCATCAATTACAGCTTGACAACGGCGTCTCATGCTGTTCACAAGTCTACTGAGGCATAGCATCCCACTCTTCCTGAAGGGTGGCCCTCAGGTCATTGAGGTTCTGGGGTACAGAGTTATGAGCCTCTACACAACGATTTACCTGATCCCATAGGTTTTAAATAGGATTCAGGTCTGGAGAAAGTGCAGGCCACTCTATTTAAGGTACCCCATTCTCCAGCAGCCGTTCCCTAGTGATGCGACCTCTATGAGCTGGCTCATTGTCGTCCAGGAAGATGAAATTAGGCCTGTGTTGTTCATGCAGAGGCACCATGACTGGATTAATGATGTTATTCAAGTAGTATGGGCTTGTCACATTGTTGGCAGCCATCATTTCTGCTCAGCGTGAATCGGCTTTCATCAGTAAACAGCACTGAGGCTCACTGGTCCCTTGTCCAGCGTAGATGCTCCCTGGTCCATGCAAGACAATGATGTTTGTGGTCAGGTAACCTTGCAGGTTGTCTTGCACGCAGACCACGCTGATGTAAATGGTTTTGAATGTTCTGACGTGACATTTGGGTGCCTCTCATCTTCCTTAAATGTTCCTGGAGTTGTGTGGCATTCATCATTCGGTTTCACAGGACATTGTTCACAATGAAGCAGTCATCAGTGTAGGATGTGGCGAAAGGACGTCCACTTCCGTGCCTTTCTGTGACTCTTCCGGTCTCTCTGTATCTCTGTTGCAACCTGCTGATGACACTCTAAGCTCAGTGGCCACTTCCTTATGAGAACATCCTTCTTGAAGCCTCACAATGGTGAGGTACTGTTGATCAATTGTTAAGTGTCATCTTGGTCTCATGATGTCGCAATGTGAACAGCATAATTAGGAGGACTGTTTAAATACCAATTCTAATTGAACCAAAAAATGTATTGGGCAAAAAGTACTGAAACATTGAACAGTTGTTCACATGCATTAGAAAGTTTAGAGAAGGTCACATTAAGTTCACCTTTTAAAGGTTAGAGTGCATTTTAGTTTCATCCTGAAATGTCACCCACAAGCCACATATCCCTAACTTTTTATGAGTAGTGTATATTGAGCGTCCAAATCGTACATACGGCCCTGAATTTGTTCCAAAAGCCTGTGTTGAGCTCTAGTAAGGTGTCTTAAGGGTGACCTGTTGAATTTGTTGTGGAGTACGTTTATGCAAAGAACTTAACCTCAACCCATCAAGCACCTTTGGGATGAATTGGAATGGCAGCGGTGACAGAGGATTTATCCTACAGCATTGCTGAATTCGCTAAAGCTCTGCCAACTGCAATTCCCTGCAGCCCTGTTCCAACACAGTATTTAGATGAAAGCCTTCCAGAAGATTGGGGCCTGTATTATCAGACACAAAGCTTGTATAATGCCCCTGTAGTTGAAATGTTCAACAAGGTGTCCACATACTTTTTTCCATGCAATGTTGATTTCGCTCTCCATGTCGGAAACACGCATACTGCCCTGTATATGGGGGAGTTGGGTAGAATATTTATTGATCAAATGAGCATTCGGCTATGAATATTGGCGATCGGGGCTATTCACAATTTGGTTGTCACTGATGAAAATATGAGCAGGTAAAGGAAGGATAAGCGAAAGCAGTAATAGAAGATTATTAGTAGAGATGAGCGAATTTCATGTTATGAAATTCGTTCACGCTTCATTAGGTGGTAAAAGCAGAATTGGGTTATGGATTCCGTTACCACGGACCATAACGGAATTCTATGAAGGAATGCATAATGGGAAGGCCTTTAGAGGCTTTCCGTTATTCATTCCGTCATAATAGAAGTCTATAGCCTGCATAACGGATCCATCCTGTTTCCGTTATGCAGCAGAGGACTCCACTGCATAACGGAAACGGGACGGATCAGTTTTGCAGCCCATAGACTTCTATTATGACGAAATGCCTCTAAAGGCCTTCCATTATGCATTCCATCATAGAATTGCGTTATCGTCCGTGGTAACAGAATACATAATGCAATTCTTATTTTACCACCAAACGAAGCGTGAACGAATTTCAAAATATGAAATTGGCTCATCTCTAATTATTAGTATTTGTTTTGGTGGAGCTCAGCTATGAACACATTATATGTTACTCAACAGTAATCTTTTTCTTTGGCAGATATCCTATATTTGAGAACCCATATCCTCTGAGCATACATGAGTCTCCTGTTACTTGCTGTGAATATTTTGCGGACTGCCCTGAGGACCTCATCCCTGCACTTTATTTTGTTGGAAACCGGCAAAAGCGGCAAGGTTATAGTAAAAAGGTAAGCACTAAAGGCATTCATATATGCAAGTATCGTCTCTGTTTCCCTTTATCTGGCTCATGATTTTGCTTTGGTTGTATTACAGGAATGGCCTGTCGGTGGTGGTAACTGGGGTGTTGGTACTCAAAGTTACCCAGAGATAATAATCACAGGGTAAGTCTGTATCATGGTATGGTAGCAGTTACTTATATACACTGTTAAAGAGGTATTCTGTGGATAGGGGATAACTATTAGATTGGTTGGGGTCCCACCACAGGTACCTCCACTGATCACGAGAACCGGACCTCGTACCCTATGGAGCCCCAAAGTGAACGGACCTGCTGGTCGGGCATGCACACAGGCTCTCCATTCATTTTTATGGGAGTTCTGGAGATAGCTGAGCGCTGTACTCGACTATCTACGCAACTTCCATAGAATTGAATGGAGAGGCTGAGTGCATGCCCAACCAGCCGCCCCACCGATCTAATAGTTATCCTAGTGCTGTTGATAAGGATAACTTCATATAATATATAGAATACCCCTTTAAGTTAAGTTTTAATCATTATTCATGATATTCAAGATACAATATTTTCAACATACAATTCTCCTTTCTGGGCCATTGTATGTAGAAACTAGACTCAACATAAAATGTCTCAAGCTCAATCCAACCAATCAACATGGCTATTTCACTGGTAAAACACCTGTAGTGGTTGTCTAGTAGCTCCTCTGTGGTACTACGTGTTCTGTACTGCCCCCTGTGTGTGCCAGGATGAGCTGCTCTTTACTTACTTTAGGTAAGCTGCAGCTTCTGGTACATGAATGTACTATTTAAGACCATGAAGAAACTCATGCCCTCACCATAGAAAGTGATCTTGCAGCATCCATTCCTGGCTGTTATATGTAATGACTTACTTTGCTTGCTGTCTTTGGATCGAAGCATTATTTGTTTATTATAATCCTGGTGATCACAGTACAGTTATAAGATCTCTTTACTCTAACAAAACATTCACCCATATAAGCAACAATAAGCAACACATGACCAGCACTAAAATGTCCTATTCTGTAGCTTCAAGCAGAGATTGAAACCTGTGAGAATTTGATTCCCAAATTGTTTAGAAAATCAACTTTAGTATGAATGTGTTTTATTTGCCGAACCCAGAATGCTTGTGTAATTAGACAATGCACATCATATTGCTTCCTGTGCACTGCATTGTGGGAACTGAGATGACACACAGTATGGCCTCATGCACATTGCATGTGCTGTGCAGATATGAAAATTGGTCACATACTGTATCGTCTTGAACCTTAAAATTCATGTTTAGACATGCACATAGATTTTTGCTTTGCAACTGAGAGAAAATACAGTTGCGGTCTGTAGGAAAACAACAGAGTATGTGAATGGAGAAAAAAACATGAAATAATTAAAAACTGGTATAAAAAAAAATACCAAAGTATTTTCGTTGTTACTTAAAGGCTATGTACACCTTTGGGGCAATTTTTTTTATTATTGCATTGTACTTATTTTGAGCTAAAAATTCTTTTTTTTAAATTGGTCTTTTTTTTTAAAAATAAGGATAATAAGGATTGATTTTCTGTCTTTTCCGTCATCTGGGGAGTAGACTGGCTCCTTATCTCTGCTCTCTGGCATTATAAGCTCTCATTATAGCTCAGTTCTCATCTTACTGATAGAGTTATTAGATGACTGCCTAGTGAAAGTACCAGTCACACAGTTAGAAAGAGTTAACCCTTTGTGACAGGACGGCTTAATATTTTTAATAAAGGCCAATTATAAATATGATTTTTAGCCAAAAATGAGTAAAGTGTAAACAAAAGTTGCCTCCAAAGTTTTTTAGATGTTAACTGTTAGAGATGTGGTCTAGCATTAGAAAACCATGGCTGCTGTCGTTCAGAAGTAGCATCACACCTGTCCATGGGTAGCATGTGGTATTACAGCTTATCCCCATTGAAGTGAATAGGGCTGGGTTGCAATACCACAAACAGCCCATGGACAGGTGTGGTGCTGTTTCTGGTTATAACTCCGAATAAGATACTATAGTTCCTTTAACAGTTAATATGTGTTCGAAATTCAGATGTATAAAAGATACATGAATAAATTAAGTGTTCTTCAGATTTGTGAATGGAGTGATTTAAAAAATTTCAGCTAGCCACTGCTTGCTTGAATGAACATCATGCTGGGAAGTGTAGTTTATAATTAAAATCTGGGTCAAAAGAGCATTAAACTTTCATATCGGTGATTTTAAGAGCAGCATTTGGGAAAATGGAACAGCTGTAAGCAGGGTTACTCTTACATGTTTTAAAATGCATTTGTGTAAAAGAATAGACGGTGGTGCTTCAAAATCTGTGAACCCTTCAGAATTTTTATATTTCTGCATAAACGTGACCCAAAACTATATCAGATTTTCACACAAGTCCTAAAAGTAGTTAAAGATAACCACATCAAACAAATTAGTAAAAGATATTACAGTTGGTCATGTATTTTTTCGAAGAAAAATGATCCAATATCACATGTCTGTGAGTAGCAAAAGTATGTGAACCTTTAGGATTAGCAGATAATTTGAAGGAGAAATTAGGGTCATGTGTTTTCAGCCAATGGGATGACAGTCATGTCTGAGGGGGTATGGGAGGTGATGAGATCCGCACACCCTATTGGGTAATGGGTGCCCACGGAGGACGAGAGATCGTCACATAGTAAATGAGGAAATTCGTGGCACACCAGAGTTAATTCAATGCAATTTAATAATTAGTTGATGTTATATATCATTTCATATTTCATATAATACATCCGGATAGGAGCAAATTTAAAGTTGTATAGCGTGTCCCAACGTTTCGGCCATATGTTCACATCCGGCCGAGGTCTCCACAGCTAATAACCACAGATCCCTTGACAAAGGCCAGACATATGGCCGAAATGTTGGGACACGCTATACAACTGTAAATTTGCTCCTATCCGGATGTATTATATGAAATATGAAATGATGTATAACATCAACTAATTATTAAATTGCATTGAATTAACTCTGGTGTGCCTCGAATTTCCTCATTTATGTCTGAGGGGGTGACCTGTTTATTGAAAGAACATGGTTCTGTCAAAGTCTGATCTTCACAACATGTTTGTGGTGGTGTATCATGGCCTGAACGAAGGAGATTTGTGAGAACCTTAACAGAAAAGTTGTTGATGTTCATCAAGCTAGAAAAACACTAAAATGTTTCTAAAGAGTTTGTAATCCACCAATCCACAGTTAGAAAAATGGAGAAAATTCAAGACTGTTATAACCCATCCTGGTAGTGGTCGACCAACAAAGATCACTACAAAAGCAAATCATGTAATAATCTAAGGTCAAAATAGAGGCCAGGGTAACCTCTAAGCAACTAAAGGCCTTTCTCACATTAGCTAACGCTAGGTAGACACCAATAATAAATGACTCACAACGTGAGTACGCGTGCTAAGCCGTGTAACACCAAAAGAGAAAGAGGCTAGCACAAATGGCAATGGATATAAACTTTATTATAATCTCAAAAAAGAGACAAAGAATCTGATAAAATACAATGAAAAACAATACAGTGGTGGATGAAGGACACACAGGATAAAAACGGAACACCACTAGGCAATGTGTACACCAATACTGACAAGGTCACAGAGATACTAAGTAATAAGTAAATAACCCAAAGTGGGCATATAATACATGGACCCAGTCAGAGTCGTAAACACAATACTAAAACAAGATACAGGACATCAGTATAAAGTGCAAAGTACATGGATAATATAATGAACGGTTACTGAAAAAATAATGACATAAATACCAGAGTGGGGATCCATATACACCCCTTGAGGAAGCTTACGCGAAACGTGCGTCGGGGCTCTCTGGATCACCACTCTGGTATTTGTCATTATTTTTTCAGTAACCGTTCATTATATTATCCATGTACTTTGCACTTTGCACTTTATACTGATGTCCTGTATCTGGTTTTAGTATTGTGTTTACGGCTCTGACTGGGTCCATGTATTATATGCCCACTTTGGGTTATTTACGTATTACTTAGTATCTCTGTGACCTTGTCAGTATTGGTGTACACATTGCCTAGTGGTGTTCCGTTTTTATCCTGTGTGTCCTTCATCCACCACTGTATTGTTTTTTATTGTATTTTATCGGATTCTTTGTCTCTTTTTTGAGATTATAATAAAGTTTATATCCATTGCCATTTGTGCTAGCCTCTCTCTCTTTTGGTGTTATACATTAGCTAGTAGAACTCCCACAAAAATCTTTTATTCTCTGACCTGTTAGAAAGGTGCATGATGTAATCTGTAGTGAATGTAATCTTCCCAATGACTGTATTTGTGAGCCATCCCCTCCCTTCTAAGGGCTCATTCAGATGGCCGCATGCTGTCCGTAAAAATGCGGATCCATTTTTTTGTGGACAGTTCAACATGTCCACAAAAAAAAGTATTGCATTCCGCATTTTTGCACTTCAACGGGGCCAAGTCCTGATTTTTACTGACAAGTATGTTGGTTTTATTTGTTTTGCGAAGCCGTAGAAGGGAAGAAAAGGTCCCCATAGAAGTGAATAGGTCCTCATCTAATCCGCAAAAAAAAACGGATCAGTATACGGCCATCTGAATGAGCCCTAATTTTTAGCTATGTCATGTGACCAACTCTCTGATCTCCAACTGACACAGGACAGGAAGTCAGTTACTTCTCTATTCTTTCCTATGAGGCTGACATTGAGGCTCCTATAGGAATATATAGAGAAACTGACTTCCTGTCCACCCATAAGATGCTGTGTGATTTGGAGAGTGTGGGTCACATAACACTAATCAGAAGGTAGATTATAACTCACAAATACAGTCACTGGTAAGAAGATTACCTTCACTAAAGATTACAGCATGTACCTTTCTACAGGTCAGAGAATACAAATTTGTGGGAGTTCTTTAATGATCATGAGTCCACCATCAGAAGGACGCTGAACAATAATGGCGTGCATGGCAGGATTGCAAAGAGAAAGCCACTGCTCTCCAAAAAGAACATTGCTGCCCATCTGCAGTTTGCTGAAGGTCACCTGGACAAGCCAGAATGCTGTTGGAACAATGTTTTGTACAGCGGATGTCGTCAAGGAGTTAATCCAGTGGAAATGTGGTGGAAGAACCTGAAGTGAGCAGTTCATGGCAGGAAACCCACCAATCGAAGCGGTTTTGTATGTAGAAATGGGCTAAAATTCCTCCAGGTTGATGTGCAGGGACTAATCAACAATTACTGGAAATGTTTAATTGCAGTTGTTGCTGCACAAGTGGTCATACCAGACACTGAAAGCCAAGGTTCACATACTTTTGCCACTCTCAGACATGTAATATTGGATCAATAAATAAATAAATTACCAAGTATAATATTTTTCACTTATTTGTTTGATTTGGTTATCTTTATCTACTTTTACCACTTGTGTGAAATCTGATGTAGTTTTAGGTCAAATTTATGTGGAAATATAGAAAGTTCTACAGGGTTCACAAACTTTTAAACACCACTGTACTAAATTAGAAAGCACATTCTGGGAAATACATGTTCACAGCTTTAGCTGAACTGATGACCAATTAAATTCAGCAAAGTCCGTCAGTTCAGAGTAGTGTAATGTTGCGTTCTTCACATGTTGATCTTATTTGTTATACATTTTTAAAATACAGCAGATGATGGGACAGATTTATTAGTGCAGTCTGAGACAGCATAACATTTCACCGGACGGGCAGAATGTGCACTAAATTTATCACCGTGTCTCATGCTATACATTTTTCTGCTTGTCTTGCTAGACATGTTAGACACTTTTTGTCACCTCTTGGTTGGCTTACCTTACACAAATATTTTCATATGGTGCATTTTATGACATGATCCTGTCTGCTAAAGCATACCCTCTCACTAGACACTGTTGCAAACTGGGCCCAAATTATGGCCCATTTAGCTTAGTACTGTATATCTCTCCTGCAGCTATGTACTTCTCATACTTATAACTACTCCATGTCCACGGTCTCATGCGGTAGCACACGGACTGCAGTACGGGTTCATATGTCTCCATGTGGTGCCTCCATGAGATATGGTATTTTGCCCTTGAAGCAAGGAGAGAATACCTTTCATTAAAGGGTTACTCTGGTTACCATAAATATAACTTATGTTTTACATTAATTCATCATCAATAATTACCTAATATAATGTAAATTTCACATATTTACCGTTCAGTAGTTATAAAAGCAGTTTTCTTCCTCTGCTACCCACTGTGTTTCTCATAAATTACAATGGCATCGACCTGTAGTTCTGATCCTTTGTTAGGTCGAGCATGCTCAGTGTGTTGCTATCAATTCTCTAGGTAAATGTCTTGTGCTGGTGATTACTGAGTAGAGGGTGCGTGACTGGACGGTATATCAGACAGCCAATCAATCAACATCAACACTCATGAACAAGGGCAAACTCACAGCAGGAAAGCTTAGGGATTGTGGGGATTGTGAGGGAAGATCAGGCGCCATGATACTCGGTGTGTTGCAGGCTCACACAGGAGCTAGACAAATAGATTACATAGCTCTGGCTATATGTATAGGTATGGGTTCTGGTTGGGTCACAGCTTGCAGCCTTAATGCAGTTTTTCAAAAATTGCCGGTAAGTTACTTTACCGGAATACCCCTTTAAGGTTCCTGCTGTGCCATAAACAGTTAAGTTATTTTGGGTAGATTTCTATGAAAATCCTATCACTAAAACTTTTGAAAATTGGTCAATGGAAGCACTCGTTTTAAACAGGAACTGATATGAGAAGTGCCTATAATTTTTTTTTATACTTGCTGATCTTTTATTGATTATTGTCGTTTGTATTTTTCAGTCATGCGGATGGATCAATCAAATTTTGGGATGCTTCAGCAAGTAAGTTTTTGTTCTTTCACATCCAACACTGAAAACTCTACCAAGTAGTTTAGTAACTTTACACTGGTTGATATGGATGTGGATATACCTTCTCATTAAAGGGATTTTCCAAGTAATATTTATTGATGACCTATCCTCAGGATAGTTCATTAATATCAGATCGGCGGGGGTCTGACAGCCATCAGCCGTGAGCAGCCATCCCATTCACTTGTATAGGAGCGATCCGTCCCATTGAAATGAATGGGACGGCTTGGGTGTAATTACACCTGCTCACTGCTGCAGATGTGACGGCGAGCAGGTAAACAATGAAGAGGAGACAGCGCTGGCACGGCGCGCGCCTTCTCTTCAAACAGCTGATCAGCGGGGGTGCTGGCTGTCGGACCCCCGGCGATCTGATATTGATGACCTATCCTGAGGATAGGTCATCGATAAAAAAAAATAACTTGGACAACCCCTTTAATAATTAGTTGAATTCTTAATCCTTCACATGTGCATTAAAAACACCATCTTTTTCCTTTGGGTCTTCTCCGAACAGTGGTGTGCTAGATATGCTCCTAGGTTGTAGGTGTGACTGATACAGATCTTCATATTCATGTAACAAGGACCATTCAGAACAATATACTAGCTGTAATCTAAACACAATTAACAGTCGTTTGCTTTCTTGAAATCTTGTTCAAACTTATAAATTGTAATACAATTCAAGACTTTTCCGTAATTAATAAAATAGTAATAGTAACTTTGTCATATTTCCTAATCGTTCTCCATGTTGTCACCATTGAAGGTTGATCCTTAACCTCTGTAAAGACAGTAAACTTGGTTAAAAAATGTACCTGCAACCAACTAACACCAAAGTTTTGTGTCCCTACTGCAAACAGGGCATAGGGCAGGAACAACTTCATGGGTTCTGGAGGGAATATATGGTTTTATAGCAGCATAGTTCGATTTGGGGATTCCCTTCTTTGTCACTTGTGCTGCTGTAGCATTAGCTAACTGGGGTGCCCTTGCACTCGATTGCCCTCCTCTCCACCGGGAGAGCTAGAAGAATACCTTGGACTGCTTGTAGCTCTCGTCCTTCTCATGATTGGCAGGGAGGG
The DNA here is from genome assembly GCF_905171765.1 of Bufo bufo. NCBI lineage: Eukaryota > Metazoa > Chordata > Amphibia > Anura > Bufonidae > Bufo > Bufo bufo. Next base: position 474,672,967 of record NC_053392.1, on the reverse strand, counting down.
GGGGTCTGCTCAGGGTTTCCAAAATGGCCACTGGCTGTACTCAATCATCCATGGCGAAGGAGGTGAACGTAGCAGCCACATGCAACTCTGGCCCCACCACATCATTTGCAGACCCAACTTCAGAAGTTATGAAGTTATGGATGAGTCTGTTGAGGTCTGTATATACGTGTAATATAGATATATGCAGAGAGAGAGATATCTCTATATTTATATGGGATACATTCGTATTATCCTGAAGTAAATTCTCAGCATATTGCTGGCAAACTTGGAGTCTGAGTGCTGCTCCTTTTTTAGCCTTTCAGCTGGAGGAGCAAAGTGCAGTTTCTGCATTATGAATACCCCTTAGATTAGGCTATACCTACCAGTACCTACTATTGTTTCCCTGAAGGACGTATGTAAATTCTGTTATAGCTGTGTCTTTCTCTACCTCACTTTTATCAATTTACAAAGGGGATTATCCGAAATCAGTGGGCACTGCAGATCAGTAAGTCAGTTCTCATCTGCCAGGTTTCCAAATAAAAAATGGAGGGCATACGTTAAAATTAACAGGTGTCAATGGCAAACCAAACCCTTTATACCATACAAGCATTAACTTAGTTAAAGGGTTTTCCCATGATTGATTTAAAAGTTAAAATCAGACATCATATAGTACATGACCATCTATTTCTAACAAAGCTAGAACCAGCCCTGTACCTCACATGGGTTCAGAGATTTCCCCATCTATTTATCTGCTAGTTTTATATGAAGCCGACAGCTCAAGGGGATGTGCCTTTTCTGCTGCAGCTAAGGGGGTGTGTCCGTGCTCTCCCTATCACAGCTCAGGAGGCAGTTAAAGGATGAAATTGAGCATGTGCGGCCTTCTTAGTGAGCAGGTCAACGAAATAAGAAGAAAAACAAACTGCAGGTGGCGCAATACAGATACATTTTATTGAATAACTCAGTGGCTATGAAACTCTTAATTACATGCAATTACAAAAGTATTCAGATCCAGATGCTAGTTTGAAAACTGTAGAATATTTTTTGTTGGGCAACCCCTTTAAGGTTTTGTGCCGAAAATTATAAATGTAATCTACACTGTCTATGACCCCACAGAAAAGAGTTGATTTATGTACATATTACTTGGGGGACATTTATTTCATTTCATACAAGGTATCAACAGCCAAAAAAAACCTAATGTTTTCAAAATGTCCCTGAAAAAAAAATTCATTACCATGAAAACAGATGGCAGCCTGTCAGGCCACACTCGTTTCCTAGGAAGTTTCCAAACATCACAGCAAACAGAAATTCAAATGATAGGGAGTGAAAGATTGCCCATGAAACAATAATATATGCCTTCAATCAAAATTCTGTTGTACTGACCAATAACAGCAACTTACTTTTGCCAGCCTTCCAGCAAGGAGGCTCTGGATCTCTTTTGCCCCACCATTTTCTACTTGGCAGAGAATTATTACTGACCTCCAGATCACCTAAAAGAAATAAAAAGATGCACATTGAAAACAGATGTAAGGGAAGTCTTCAGTTCAGCCAGTTTTGGGAGGATCTTCTTCACATACAGGAAATAATGCAAATAAAACTTGCATCCCTTTTTTCTAAATGTATATGAAACTCATTCTCAAGGGTTGGACAGAAATGTAAGATATGCTGCTAAATACCTTAAAGAGTAACAGTAGTTAATCATAAACTACGCATGAAAATATAGGAAACTTTGTAATATATGTTGTCAGAGAAAGTTGATTCCTTCTCTTATCGGAATCCTCCCCTGCATCTACTTCACTATCAATTCACTGCTCTTCAGGGCTGCCTGCTCAATGAAGGATCAGGATACAAATCTATGGAAGGGAGGGGCAGCTGGTGAGGGACGCTGACTGAGAGACTGCTGCTTATTTGTAATTGATTTACTGTCTTAACTGCTGGATTCTCATCTAAACTGCCCTTTTCTGCTGTAATGATCTCCATTATTGATGCTGCTTCTGAGGTCGAGCTACAGAGAGTTAGGAAGGAGCATCCCCTATGTATTCATGTGTCTGGGCTAACATAATTCCAATTAGGGCTCGTTCACACTACCGCTGGTGTCCTGCAATGCACGGACACCTTCCGTGGGGCAGGCGCATGTTCTATCTTTTTGCGGTGCGGAGGCACGGAACCCCAGAAAGCACTCCGTAGTGCTTCCGTAGTGTTCCGATCTGTGCTTCCATTCCGCATCTCTGGATTTGCGGACCCATTGAAATGAATGGGTCTGCATCCGTGAAGCGGAATGACAACGGAACGGTGCCTGTGTATTGCGGATCCGCAAATGCGGTCCACAATACGGGAACGGGACACCAACGGTCATGTGAACAAGCCCTTAGTCTGAGAAAAAAAAATAGAAATGCAGACATATGTCCTAGGTGATGTAGCACTGGGAGAGTCACTTATAGAGAAGGATTTGAGTGTCCTTGTGGATGGTAGATTGACATTGCATGCTGTAATTTAATCAGCTGCTTATAAGGCTACCAGGATATTGTCACATTTTAAACGAGGCATGGACTCGCGGGGCAGGGATGTAATACTACCACTTAAAGGGTTTCTACCACCACATTTTCACCTATTTAGCTGTCAGACACTAGTGATCTGCTAGTGTCTGCTCTACCTAACCATGCTATTGTAATCCCTTTCTGTGCAGCGGTTACCATAAAAAACGTAGTTTTATTGGTATGCTAATGAGCCTCTAGGTGCTATGGGTGCGTCTTTTCAGCACCTAGAGGCTCCGTCCACTCAATATTTCCGCCGCCCAGCGCGCTCCAGCCCGCCCCTCTCCTCTAGATTGACAGCCCACTCGCGCCTACGCCGTGTGCTTCTGTATTCGGCGCAGTGACTGTTGGACTGCTCCCTGAGCCGTAATCGGCGCAGACGCAGTGAAGATGCCGACGCAGGAGACAGTCCCTGCGCGGAATACAGAAGCACACGGCGCAGGCGCGAGAATTCGGCCGTGATGCAGAGAAGTAGTCTGTCAATCTAGAGGAGAGGGGCGGGCTGGAGCGCGCTGGGCGGCAGAAATGGTGAGTGGACGGAGCCTCTAGGTGCTGAAAAGACGCCCTCATTGCACCTAGAGGCTCATTTGCATACCAATAAAACTACGTTTTTTAGGGTAACTGCTGCACAGAAAGGGATTACAATAGCATGGTTAGGTAGAGCAGATCGCTAGTGTCTAACAGCTAAATAGGTGAAAATTTGGTGGTAGAAACCCTTTAACAAAGCGCTGGTGCGGCCTCCTCTGGAATATGCAGTTCAGTTCTGGGCACCAGTCCATAGAAAGGACGCACTGCAGCTGGAAAAAGTAGAGAGGAGAGTGACTAAGCTGATAAGGGGCATGGAGGGTCTTAGTTATGAAGAAAGATTAAAAGAATTGAATTTATTTAGTCTTGAGAAGAGACGTCTAAGGGGGGACATGATTAACCTGTACAAATATATAAATGGGCCATACAAAGAATACGGCGAAAAACAAGGGGGCACTGCCTCCGACTGAAGAAGAAAAATTTCAGTCTCCAGAAGCATCAAAGCTTTTTTTACTGTAAGAACTGTGAATCTGTGGAATAGACTTCCTCGGGACGTGGTCACAGCAGGAACAGTGGACAGTTTCAAAAAGGGTTTAGACAAATTCTTAAAAGTAAGAAACATTAATGCTTATGAAAATTTGTAGAAATCTGCGTCTTCCTTCTGGGATTCGCGTCCCCATCTATCCCTTGGTTAAACTTGATGGACGTTTGCCTTTTTTCAACCGTATTAACTATGTAACTATATTGTAGAGGGAAAACCTATTAAGTCGTGTAGTGGCCAAAAAGTGTTATTCCTCATGTACACTGAAAAATGATCAGTCAGGGCCTTGTAAAAATGGTTGCTCATCTCAAAATGCATCCGATACTCTTTCCCATCAACTTCAACCTACATTTTCCAGTCTTTCAAAAGTCATAACTCAGCTTGCTGAAGAATAGGGAGCTCCCTGGCAAGGTGATATCTACCCTACAACTAAGTAAAATGTCCCCTGCCATTTATTTAAAGGGGCTGTCCCAAGAAAAATTATGTACAGTTTTCAAGCCAGCACCTGGCTCTGAATAGTTTTGTATTTGCATGTAATTAAAAATGTATAATAGCTACAGAGTTATTCAGTGAAATCTACCTGTATTGCGCCACCTGCTGTTTGCTCTTTTAAAATTTCTCTGTCCTACTTGCTGAGAAGGAAGCACATGCTCAGTTCCACCCTTTAACTGCACCAGCTGCAGTACAAAGGACCTGCCGCCTAAGCTGACAGTTGGAAATAAATGTGGCAGAACAATTGGAACAATGAATGGTGATATCTCTGGATTCGTGTGAAGTACAGGTCTGGTTCTATCTTTGTTAGAAAGACTCTGTCACGTACTGGATTATTTATGATTTTTATTTTTTACATTAATCAAGGGGCAATCCCATTAAGAGGTTTATCTAAAAGGTTTTGCACCTGGTGTAGGAAAAACTTTCCAGATCAGACAACTCTTGATGTGGGTAATATTTAAAACTTGAGTTAGCGCCTAGACCAGTGATGGATAACCTCCAGCACTCCAGCTGTGGTGAAACTACGACTCCTAGCATGCGCCATTAATTTTTATGGAGTTCTGAGAACAGCCAAGCAAGTGTACATCTTGGGAGTTGTAGTTTTACCACAGCAGGAGTGCCGGAGGTTAGCCATCACAGGTCTAGACCTAACACAGTTGCAGATCAGATTTGTCTTTGAACATATTTTGCAATGCCAACCTAGTATATCATAGTAAGAAGATTAATAAAAAAAAGTTAAAAAAAAGCTACATTCTAATATTTATTAAGACAGATCAGTCCTCAGTTAGACTTGCATTGGATACAGTAAAAATTGCATTCTATTGGGTTTAACCCTGGTAACCTTGCTCAATCTAATGTACAGTTCAGTAATAACCTAAGATGCCAAGAATACTAGATGACACAGCAACTAGACCCAGTCTTTCTTTATAAGGTGACTCCTGACAGACCTCAAGACATCAACTTTCCAACATACTTTGAAAAATGCTACAAATGAGACAGAACACAAAATTCTCACTTGATGTGGAAAGGCCAGTCCAAAAATACCTGGATCTTACTAGGGAGTGGAGAAAAAAACTCAAAAGAAGACCATAGCAAGATCAGTCAGGACCACAATCTTGTAATGTAATAGACTGTAGTAGAAGTGGGTGCCTACACACATCTAGAAATTGTATACTTGTGGGCATAGAGTTTGGGTGCTTTATGAGATCAAATATTCAGGGCGGCTACATGGTCCAGCCTATGTACCTTTTTAAGACACTGTAGACTTGATTTATATTGTGACTTTGCTTTTAGATGCAAGGTTTGTAGACCATTGTCCCTCACTAGTTTTTCTACTTTTGTATTTCCCCAGTGGTGCCATCATTGAGGATGGTACTGAAAAGAGAAATTAGTCCCATGAGTTTCCATGAGTCCACCATAACTGCATCTTTGTTCCTGTCCAAACTTTCTCCTTTTGTATGTGTCTTCTTTTGGTTATTCATTTTAAGCAGCAAGTGACATTGTCCCATGTAGTATTGGTGGTTGGGGCTTTAAATAGAACCTGTCATCAGCGACTGGATTCCCCAGCAAAACCAAGTACGTTTTACTTTGCACGTATTGAGACATGACTTTCATCTTCCAGTCTAAAAGAAAAGATTGTTGTAGTGAATTGCACCAGATTTATTAAAAGGCACACGTGTCTTAATTCATGACTGCTGAGAGCAGATTTGAGCCAAGTTTTGTGCCATTTTCTGCCCTTAGTATTAACCCCTTCAACCACCACGTCACGGTAGTGCTGGGGATGTATGGCCCGGGCCTCTGGAGGGAGTCCGCTCCATACTCGGCGGGTGGAAGCTGTATCATATAGCCAGCACTCGCCCATAAAAATGGTACAAATAAAAACAAAAGTTTGCAAAATGGCGATACAAAGAAAAGTTTGTAAAAAGTAAGCCCACATATGGCTATGTGACTGGAAAAATAAAAAAAGTTATGGCTATTGGAACGTGGGGAGGCAAAACTAAAAATGAGCCTGGTACTAGGGGTTAATAAATCTGTCCATATGTTATACAGGAGGCCAAGCCCCCTCCAGGTAAACAACATCCACCTTTAAAAAAGTAACATTCTTGTGTGATTTAAAAAAAAAAAAAAAGTACAATTTTTGTGCAAATTCTTGTTCCCTGTGCCATTTTATTTTTTTGTCTAAAACTACCCACTGCAGCATTTCACACTTGAACATAGTTCTTAGTAATTAGGGGGCATGTCACTCCTGTCCTTACAGAGGTCACGCTGTCACAGTTCCCAGTAAGCCTCTTTAGATTTTTTGTGGGTTTTTTTCTCAGTTATCCAAATATAGCCAGCAGTATAAACAGGACAGGTTTTCATTTTGTTCCATGTGACAATGTCTCCAAACATGTACATCAACATATCCGTGTGCTTTATAAGTCATAACGTAATCAAATATATTTCTATATTGGTATCATTTATACAGGCTAAAGAGAAAAATATACAGAAAAATACAAAGTTATAGTTTTTTATTTTTTTATTTCAGGACTAAATATGTTTTCAAACTTTACCATAGACGTCACCCTATTTACCCTACTATATTGTATTCATAGACCATAACAAATGTATCTCATCAGAATGAATGCCGCTTTACCATATAGAAGCAATGCCGATTTTACCATTCGTAAATGACCTTTCAACGTTTTTTTCGCATATATTCCTAATATTTTCGTTTTTATGTCTCCTTAGTAACATTGCAAATGTTGTATAAACTCAAGACTGCAAAAGTATTTGAGAAATCTCGGAATAAAGAAGATAAACCTAGCACGGACATTGTAGACGAAGATCCTTATGCCATCCAGATGATCTCCTGGTGCCCAGAGAGCAGGATACTATGTGTGGCAGGCGTCTCAGCTCATGTAATCATCTACAGGTTCAGCAAACAGGAAGTGACCACAGATGTCATCCCGGTAAAGATCATGCTTTTCTTTTCCATGCCTTCTCGAGTGGGAAGACTATAGAATTTGTGCAGTTCTAAATTGATGATGGCAGTAGATTGCATGTATGTTAAATACTTTCTGGCTGCCAGATTTTGTTCTGCAGAAAATGACATACCATAGTTTTCTCTTTATAAGACACACATGATTATAAGAGGAGCAAAATCAGAAAAAATATATTTTTCATCAGACCCCCAAATTAGACCCCCAGCCTCCATCAGACCCGCATATCAGAACTCAGATCAAACCCCAATATCAGACTCGCATATTAGACCTCAGGTCAGACCCCCACATCAAACTCTAATATTAGACCTCAGAACAGAATCCAATATCAGACCTCAGATCAGCCCAAAAATAATTAAATTAACTTATCTCTCTGGAAGGTGCGTCACTCTGCACATCCAACCTCACTTCCTGCAGCTCCGTTATTCTCTAGGCCTGTGCTGCACTGTAACCTGATAGTCATAGTGCACTACGTCCTGACTTGTATCCCGCAAGAGAGGGCAGAACAGGCCCTGACAAGGCCAAGGAGCGGTGAGTGCAGCCAGCACCAGGAGCGCTGTATTCACTGCTCCCCCCTCCTACTTCTATAATGGAAGTGCTCACTAGTATTCAATTTATAAGACACACTGACATTGTTCCCCACTTTTGGAGGGAAAAGTGCATCTTAGGCTACTTTCACACTAGCGTTTTTTTTGCAGATCCGTCATGGATCTGCAAAAACGCTTCCGTTACAATAATTCAACCGCATGCATCCGTCATGAACGGATCCGGTTGTATTATGTCTTATATAGCCAAGACAGCTCCGTCATGAACTCCATTGAAAGTCATTGGGGGACAGATGAGTTTTCTATTTTGTCAGAGAAAAACGGATCCGTCCCCATTGACTTACATTGTGTGCCAGGACGGATCAATTTGGCTCAGTTTCGTCAAGTGGACAGCAAAACGCTGTAAGCAGCGTTTTGGTGTCCGTCTCCAGAGCGGACTGGAGACTGATCTGAGGCATACTGATGCATTCTGATCGGATCCTTTTCCATTCAGAATGCATTAGGGCAAAACTGATTCGTTTTGGACCGCTTGTGAGAGCCCTGAACGGATCTCACAAACGGAAAGCCAAAACGCCAGTGTGAATGTAGACTTATAAAGCAACAAATACGGTACTGTGTGCCAGTTGTCAACACTGCAATGTTTAGCACCATAATGCATGGTTGTGGAAGTTTTAATTACAACAGGCAGAAGAATTTCAGCTTTGGTGCGGAATTTCAAATAAGTGATAAAAAGCACCTCTAGTTATATAAGAATCGCACTCCCTTTTTAGGCAGTTTTGTATGTATATAGGGTGCATTATGTATTGCAGCTACAAAAGTTGCATCAGCCCTATATTTTTTGAGTCTTTATATACCTCTGAATTTCTTTCAGGCGGTTGTCAAGGATTAGAAAAGTGGGGTTGTCTATAGGTTACATCTGGTATTGCAGCTCAGGCTCTCTCACTTATTCTCCATGTCTGTGCTGGGATCTTCTTTTTGTTTCATGTTAAAGCCCAAAGCTTCATTTCCAACAGATACCAGAATACCAAATGGCCAAAATTTAGAATGCAGTACTTGTTTGAAGATGGATAGCAGGATGAAAAATTTTACTGTATAACTGTATACTGTAGGTCTGTGTCTGTATAAAGGAGGTATGGGAGGGGGTGAAGCTGTAACTGGGCTCAAGAAGAATGATCACAGCCTGATACTAAATTTTCTCCTCCTTTAGGGTACTTTCACACTTGCGGCAGAGGAATCCGGCAGGCAGTCCCGTCGCCGAAACTGCCTGCCGGATCCGTCAAAACGTATGCCAACTGATGGCATTTGTAAGACTGATCAGGATCCTGATCCGTCTTACGAATGCATTGAAATCCGGTGTCATCCGGAAAAACGGATCCAGCATTTTTTCTTTTCACATTTTTTTCGGTCTGCGCATGCGCAGACTGGAAGGATGGATCTGGCATTGCAGTATTTTGAATGCGGCACGAATACATTGCTATGGAAAAAAAGTGTTATGGATTTTAGGCCGGAGATAAAAATGTAGCATGCTGCGGTATTATCTCCGTCCTGAACAGTCAAGAAGACTGAACTGAAGACACCCGGATGCATCCTGAACGGATTGCTCTCCATTCAGAATGCATAGTGATGAAACTGATCAGTTCTTTTCTGGTATTGAGCCCCTAGGACGGAACTCAGTGCCGGAAAAGAATAACACTAGTGTGAAAGTACCCTTACAGTGTTCCCTAATTATATGATGCATGTATTTCAACGTATCGCTAATCATACGAATGAGAGAGCAGATGAGCGTATGTGTCACATTTTGGAGTATTTTTGTGAGTGAAGATGTGCAGTTGCATATCTAATTAATTTCAAATGTTGTGCTTGGCTTTAAGATGCTGGAAGTAAGGTTGCTGTATGAAATCAATGATCTAGAGTCCCCAGATATTGAACAAGTGCCAACGCCCAGCGGAGGACCTAACTCCCAGCCCATTGTTCTTCAGTCGCACCCATCCACAAGCAGTAGTTCATCTGATGGGATTCGTGACAACGTACCCTGTTTAAAGTAAGCATTATTTTATCTTTTTCACATTACATTTCAAATGCAGTGGCTAAAGGTGAGCCTGGTGAGAAGAATAAACGCTGATTGTAGAACCGCTCTGCTGGCACTGCCAGGGATGATGTCACAGACGAGGTCCCCATAGCTCTGTGTGCTTTTATTGTGTCAAAAAAACGATTTGATCCATATGCAAATTACCTGAGATGAGTCCTGTCCCTGAGAAGAGTCAGGGACATGACTCATCTCAGGTTAATTTGCATATGCTATCAGGGTTAAATTACAATTTCTTAAAACCAGATATTGGTTATATCCTGGTATATAAGCGTAAAACAAATCCATAAAGCCCAGATCACCCTTCTTATTGGGTAAAGTCTGCACTGTAGTCTTAGTCACTGCTCTTGCATGGAGGTGTGAGACACCTCAGTAGGATTGTTTTTAGCCCTGTGGCCATTTATTTGTGTTTTTAAGTTTGCGCAATGTGCAATATTGTGGTGGAAGATTAGTGGAGGCTTAGTTACTCAGAGCTCTCCTACCATACGATTTTTCAATCACTGGCCTGGATGGCACATTTCTACTGAGGCTAGTGATTTGGCTGCAGCAGTCATGCAAACTATGAACAGCACGTGACCTCTGCAGGAGCAACATGGATCAGAGCAGAAGGGAACAGTGCGGTAGAATGTTGAAAAGACAATGTGGGTTATTTTCCTTGTTTCATACAGCCCACTGCCCTCTGGCACTTAAAAAAATCTTGGACAACCTTTAAGCTGCGAGATTTATATATGGGATCTTGTCATACTATTTTTCTTACATTTCTTTCTTTCATCCATTTCTGAAGACATACTTATGGACTATATTTTACTATGCTTAAGTTGATTCTCATGTGGCCAGGGGTGATAATAGTTGCTGTTCATTTTGGATATTTTTTTCCATCAGGGTTAAAAGCACTCCTTTAAAGCAATCTGCTGGTTACCAAGTAGAGCTTGTGATACAACTTGTTTGGGTCAGCGGAGAACCTCCTCAGCAAATAACCAGCCTAGCTGTCAATTCTGCATATGGCCTGTAAGTATTTATTCATATTCTTTTTAAGTCAATTATTTGTATAAGACTTTACAAGGTTTTTAAAGGGAGCCCTTCACACTGAAAATGCAGAACAATCTGCAGGCTGGAGGAATTGAGCAGATGGGGTTATAGTTTAGTAGGAAAAAATACAGTTTAACTAATAATTTATTGATTTAAACCTTTTCTGGAGTCTGATGGGTGGTCCTACTCGGTGATTGACGGCTATCTCTGTATTCGCACACATTCAGGGAAGGCTATTAATCAGTGATTAGGACTCCCGACTGGACTCCTAAGCCTAGAAGGATCAGAGGTTTAAATGAATAAATTACTAATTAAAGTATATCTTTCCACACAAAACTACAACAATCTGAGAGTGGACTGCATTTAGATTGTAATAGGTTCCCTTTAACCCCTTCCCGACACATGACGTAATAGTACATCATGGCGGCAGGTGCGTTCCCGCATTTTGACGTACTATTACGTCATGGTGATCGGGCGGGCACCGGAGCGGTGCGCGCCCGATCACTGCAAGGGTCCAGCAGTCCCTGATAGCCGGGCCCCTGCTGTATCGCTGTACAAGCCGATGCCAGCGGATTAACCCCTTCTATGCCGCGATCAGCACTGACCGCGGCATAGGAGGGATTTGCAGCGCTCAGCTCATAGCCTGAGAGAAAAAAAAACCTCTCAGGCTATGAGCTGAGCGCTGTGATTGGCCAGCGCTACAGCATGGGAGAAAGACGCCGGCAGGTTCCCCTGGGTGGAGCCTAACGTGACGATACCGGAGGCTATACCGGGCGAACGGAGCGGCGCCCAGGTATAACAGTAACTGCAGGGAGATCCCTGGGCGCCGCTCTACATGTCTGTATAGTTAGTTTAGATTTTTTAATCTAGTGAAAGGTCCTCTTTAAGTAATAAATATTTTATGAGGTATCACTTTCTGTTTTAAAAGCAGAGAAATAGAAATTATAAAAATTGCTAATTTTTCAAAATTTTGGGTAAATTTGGTATTTTTTCATAAATAAAGGTGAAATATATTGACTCAAATTTATGACTGTCATGAAGTACAATGTGTCACGAGAAAACAATCTCAGAATGTCTTGGATAAATAAAAGCGTTCCAAAGTTATTACCACATAAAGTGACACATGGCAGATTTGCAAAAAATGGCCTGGGCAGGAAGGTGAAAACTGTCCCGGGGTAGAAGGGGTTAAGGGGGTTGTCTGGTTTCCAATATTGATAATTTATCCTCAGGATAGGTGATCAGTATCAGATTGGCAGAGGTCTGCCTCGAGGCACCCCCGCCGATCAGCTGTTTGAAGAGACCCCTGACCTGGACGCCTTTGAGATAGCAGTGGTGGTGCAGTGTAATTACAGCTCCCAGCCCATTCACTGTAATTACACTGATCTCTGTAATGTTGACTCAGTGCCGGTAAAGAGTTACAAGCTGTGCAGTCTCTTCAAACAGCTGATCAGTGGGTGTGCTGGGAGTCAGACCCCCACTGATATGCTATTGGGATAAGGGAAACCAGACAACCCCTTTAAGTCTATTTGTGATCTCTGAGCAAGGCTTATTTACACAGTGCCATTATATATTCTTATTACCGTACATAATAAAATATTAGTACATAGCAACGTGATATCCACATCCTGCATGCAGACGTAAGATGTGATGCCCTTAGTATTTATCTCTTTTTGTTTCAATCTATACTTCATATAAGCATTAACATTTTATTCAGTACAGTGCACTAGTTCCAGTTGTCGATGGAGTGCACAATAAAATGTTTTTTCTCTATCTCACACAAATACTCACATCCAGCCATTTAACTTTTTTTTTTTTTTTTTCATTTAGAAAATCCAGGGACAACTTGAAAATTCTATGCACATGTTGCCGCAGTGAAATTAAACCCTATAATCCTAGAGCTGTAAGGCATCCAGAATAGATCTGGTTTTGTGAAACTTCTCTTCCCAGTGCTTGCACATTGCACCAGTGAAGCTGAGAACAGCACCTCTCATTTCACTGCACATGCGCCCAGCGTTCAGTGTAAGCGCAGTGAAGCAAGGTTTACTGTCCTTTGCCTCATCGCCGCCATGTGCATACATCCCGAGCCACTGGAGAGGAGTCCCAAACCCTCATTTCCAGGCTTATCCTTTCTTTACTTTCTTGTCATTACTAATCATTGTAGTAAGGTTGATAGATGTGCCAGTCTCTCCCTCAGTTTAAAGGTGTTTTCTGAAATTTTAAGAAAGTGGCCCAAAGGAGGAACTGTACACACAGCAGTATACTGCTGAGGCCAGTGATTATCTACAGTGGTTTAGTGTGGGGAACCTAGGGCCCACCAGTAAAATTTATTTTGGGGGCCCACTGTACGGATACATTCAAATATAATACATATTTTAACAAGTTTCTTATATGAACATAGGCTGGTTGAGGTGCTGTACATTGTATATATGTATGTAGTGCAGGAAGTCTACTGTATTATGTGCCACTTGTGCAGGGGGTGAGAGACTAGGGGCCCACCTTGCTCAGGGGCCCACCGGGGGATTCCCCTGTACCCCTGTGGGCCAGTCCGAGCCTGGTAAATAGTGATTATAGGATCTTTTAATATCTCCCCTCCATCCTTGGGACACTTTTTTTTTTAACAAATCAGAACACTCCTTTAATTAGTTTTTGCAAATAGTCCTAAGCAGCATTCCACTATCAGATAAACTTGACTGTATAATCGGTGGCTTTATTAGCACGGCTCCATCAAGCTGACACGTAAGTACACAGTAATGATTTCAGGTGATCAGTAAGCCGGTGTTGGTCAGAGCGAAGCTTTCTTGTCATTCATTTTAATGAGGTGGACTGTGTCAGGAAGCAGAGTAGTCTTTTAAGCACAGATTTACATCACTTTTCCAGCAAATGGCTTCTTTACATCCCATCTCCCCTTGTCGCTTTCTAATTGACTGATTTATTTATTGTAGTGAAACAGAATCTAACCGCTACTCGGTTTAGTTGATCATCTTAGCTAAAGGCTTTACCTTTTTCTGGACTCGTTCTTTTTTTCTGCATACTTCTGTAGTGATATGCACCTGTACAGATGGCTATTGTAATAAGCACTGTAATAATAATAATAAAAAAAAAAGGCAGTTGTCTTACACAATGCGCACTGTTATATTGACTTCAGCAGTGATTCTAAATATCACATTAAAGGGTAAGGAAAAAAAAAAAGCCTCTTCCAACGGGCTGCACACCTCGTACATCTCCCACCACTGCCGTTCCAGTAGTGGCAGGGTCCCCACTGTGCTCCACGTCCTGCTCCTGTCTAGACATTACTGGAATTGCCAAATACTGGCTAAGGTGGGTCATTGCCTCGTGGCGGTTTTTACTTTTTTAAACCTTACCAACTAGAGTGACTCTGAGCTGTCATCTCTTTAGTTAACTCTAATGCGACCATTGTCATTGATTTGTCTCAAAACAAATGTCATCCACAATCATCTTAGTTTTTATATTTTTATGAAGACTGTAAAAGCAAATATTGTGCCTATGATTAGAGAAGAGCGGTCAGCTAACTGTAGTATTTCAAAGGGGCATTTACAATCTTGCTGTCTAGTCATATTTCTCAGGATTTAAAATTTTTGTTTACTATTAAAGGAAGCTAACAATTCAGTCCTATTTGATTTGCAGACCATTTAATAAAGCCTTGATTTAGTAATGCAGCACTAAATGCCAGGATTCTTTTTTTTACTTGTATGCAGACAGGATATATAAATAGCATATGTATTTTATATTGACTTTCCTGGGAAAAAAGGAGTTCAACCTTTTCATTATAACAATTCCTCTATATCGTTTAACCCTTTTACTTTGGTAGCCAGGACAATGTTTGCACTTTTTGACAGGTACAAATAAAATGTAAATTACAAAATTAAACAAATAAAAATTAAAATCATACGACCCCTCCCCCCCCAATTCCTATACTGTATGTCAGCTTAGACACCTGACACGTTGTCAAAATGCACCTTGGAGCTTTATATGCACAGTCATGCAATTTAGTGTCAAAGTGCAACTTTTGCTGAAAATTTGCATAATAGTTGATATTAATGGGTAAAAGTATGACCCAAGAAGATTATACACCTTGAAAAGTAATGTGCACTCCAAAAATGTAAACGCTAAGCACATATTAGACCACAAGGGTATGCATCAACAAAAGCTTTTGCTCTCAAAAACACTGAAACATGGTCAAATATTGTACAGCCTTTTGTGAGTGATAAAAATATATATTGTATACTGCAAAATGACAGCTGCGTTACCAAAAACTATATTTTCTGAGAGCTCATATTCTGCATAAAAATTCAACTTAATGCATTGTCTAAGTTATATAAGAACTCAGGCAACCTCTGTAAATGGCCTGAAACAACAAATGAATGGATACTCACCAGTTTTCCCCCTGTTTCTTCAAGTGCTGAGCTCCAGTCCTCCAGTCATCTTGCAACAGTGACGTTCTGTGCACAATTCACTGCTGTAGCCAATCACTGGCCTCGGGAATAGATTAAGTGTAGTCAGATATCAATTTAGATGTTATAGGTAGATTAATGGTTAACTGCCGAACAAAAAATATGTTTATTTCAATTTTATTTAAATGTTTGTGACTCCCCACATAGTCTAATAACATATCAGGCTGGGCAGAGGATATTGAGATCCTGTGGCAGCATATGTTCAAGATCCTGAGTGTGCGGTGCCCACAAGTTACAGGAGAGGATCCTGTGGAGTTTGTTTTATGTGCTGGCTAACCTGTGCAGCTACATTGTGTTTGAGCACTAGTTATTTATTGCACACTGCCAGTGGTTCCAACATGTACAAAGAAGTCCCACTATTGCACAGCCAGACTCCACACTGTGTGTCTCTTTTCCAGAAAATAGGGCGTTTAGCATGGGGCTAACACTGTCTGTACTTTGCTGGTCTGCTGCGTCTAGGGATTGTTCCTATTGAGAATGGGCTATCAACCAGCAGCCCACATAGTGGAGTGTTCCTAGGCTTTTCTTGAGCAGACACCCATCACCTTGCATAGGAGCCTCATGTGCATTGTGTATAATAGCCTACAACGCGTGCAGCACTTCCCTAGCAGATACCACAGGTCGTTTCTGCACTTAGGGGAGTGCAATTACTGGCCTCAGCCGTGCACTGGATGTCTCTGCTGAGGCCAGAAATTGGCTGCAGCGGTAACCTGTGTGCACACAACGCAGCTCAGCGCAGGAAGAAGTAGAGGAGAAAACAGATGATTAAGCACTCATTTGTTATTTTTCGCCATTTACAGAGGTCACTCAACCGATTTAATAATTAATACACACAACCGCCTTCATGCAGTAAACAGTGATTATAAGCAAAAATTGCACAAAAATACAACTTTATGACTAAATGCATAATCTAGCAGAGTCATTATGCAAATAAAATATACTGTAAGATATGAGTTCCTACATACCACATGTCTACATTAAATACAGCGTGTGTTAACAAAATGCAGACACTGCAGGACTGCTCCAACAGTTTGCAACTAAATAGTGAGAATTATATACACTGAACAAAAATATAAACGCAACACTTTCGGTTTTGCTCCCATTTTGCATGAGCTGAACTCAAAGATCTGAAACATTTTCTACATACACAAAAGACCCATTACTCTCAAATATCGTTCACAAATCTGTGTAAATCTGTGTTAGTGAGCACTTCTCCTTTGCCGAGATAATCCATCCCACCTCACAGGTGTGGCATATCAAGGTGCTGATTAGACAGCATGAATATTGCACAGGTGTGCCTTAGACTGCCCACAATAAAAGGACACTCTGAAATATGCAGTTTGATCACACAGCACAATGCCACAGATGTCGCAACGTTTGAGGGAGCGTGCAATTGGCATGCTGACTGCACGAATGTCTACCAGAGCTGTTGCCCTTGCAATGAATGTTCAATTCTCTACCATAAGCTGTCTCCAAAGGCGTTTTTAGAGAATTTGGCAGTACATCCAACCGGCCTCACAACCGCAGACCACGTGTAACCACACTAGCCCAGGACCTCCACATCCAGCATGTTCACCTCCATGATCATCTGAGACCAGTCACCCGGACAGCTGCAGCAACAATCGGTTTGAATAACCAAATAATTTCTGCACAAACTGCCAGAAACCGTCTCAGGGAAGCTCATCTGCATGCTCGTCGTCCTCATCGGTGTCTGGACCTGACTGCAGTTCATAGTCGTAACCGACTTGGGTGGGCAAATGCTCACATTCGATGGCGTCTGGCACTTTGGAGAGGCGTTCTGTTCACGGATGAGCCACGGTTTTCACTGTTCAGGGCAGATGGCAGACAGTGTGTGTGGCGTCGTGTGGGTGAGTGGTTTGCTGACGTCAACGTTGTGGATCTAGTGGCCCATGGTGGTGGTGGGGTTATGGTATGGGCAGGCGTATGTTATGGACAATGAACACAGGTGCATTTTATTGATGGCATTTTGAATGCACAGAGATACCGTGATGAGATCCTGAGGCCCATTGTTGTGCCATTCATCCACGAGCATCACCTCATGTTGCAGCATGATAATGCACGGCCCCATATTGCAAGGATCTGTACACAATTCCTGGCAGCTGAAAACATCCCAGTTCTTGCATGGTCAGCATACTCACCAGACATGTCACCCATGGAGCATGTTTGGGATGCTCTGGATCGGCATATACGACAGCGTGTTCCAGTTCCTGCCAATATTCTGCAACTTCACACAGCTATTAAAGAGGAGTGGACCAACATTCCACAGGCCACAATCAACAACCTGATCAACTCTATGCGACAGAGATGTGCTGCACATTTCAGAGTGGTCTTTTATTGTGGACAGTCTAAGGCACACATGTGCAATATTCATGCTGTCTAATCAGCACCTTGATATGCCACACCTGTGAGGTGGGATGGATTATCTCAGCAAAGGAGAAGTGCTTACTAACAGATTTAGACAGATTTGTGAACAATATTTGAGAGTAATGGGTCTTTTGTGTATGTAGAAAATGTTTCAGATCTTTGAGTTCAGCTCATGCAAAATGGGAGCAAAACCGAAAGTGTTGCGTTTTATATTTTTGTTCAGTGTATGTATATAATATTCCATCCCCTTATATAAACTGCAATCCTAATTAAAAATTTAACTAAGTAAACTTTCAGAGCGGTGTAATACCGGCACTTTATTGCTCCTGCATTATGGGCACAACACCTGACTGCACACAGTTCGCTGTCCGCATCCGTAGTTCCGTGGCCCTGCAAAAAAGATAGAGCATGTCCTATTCTCGTCCACAATTGCGGACAAGAAAAGGCTTTTTCTACATAGTGCCAGCCCTATGTGTTCTGCAAAATGTGGAATGCACACGGCCGGTATCCGTGCTTTGCGGATCCACAATTTGCAGACCACAAAACACAGCACAGTCGTGTGATTGTACCGTTACCCGTCTGAAAATTTTCCATACAGTTTTTTTTTTTTTTTTTGTAAAACTAATTGAAAAGTATTTTGACAGAATAGTCGTGGATTTGCCGTTGCAGATTTTCATGTAGCAAATCCACAGCATTCTACAGTAACAACAAAGTGGATGAGATTTTAAAAAATCTCATCCACATGCTGCGTACCAAAAGCAGTGTAAATTGAGCTACCATGCAGAATTGAAATTTGCAGCATGTCAATTTATTCTGTAAATCTGCCCAGGAGATTTCAACCTTTGTAGTGGAGAGGATGAAGTCCACTGACTATTCTGCAGAAAAACCACATGTAATACATGCGGTTTTTGTTGCTGTTTTTGCTATGGAAAAGCAGCAAAAACTGCTGCATATTTTACCCTTTGTATTTCCAGTCACATGTGGATTTAGCCTTGGCGACAGTCAGTGACTGGAATGTGTTAGAAACATATTAGATATTGCTGTCGAGTAATAATCGTTATCACTATTACAGTAGTGTGTAACTGGTATTAGTGGAGAAACGGTCAGCATACTTTATGGTATGGACAGTGTAAAAACTATACCGGTTGAACTTGATAGACCTGTGTCTTTTTTTTCAAACTGTGTAACTGTTTTTGTGTGCTTTTGGTGCAACATATTTGGCACTGTGATTCGGACATCTGGGTTGTTCTGTAAGTAGGCAACCTAATTAGGCTCTCATATTTCTCACTCCTTTTCTCGAAAAAACAAAGCATACAGTATGTGACATTCAGAGAACAAGTATGCTCCCTGATGGGGTGTGGGATTGATGACATTCAAGTTCATGTTCCCCCTCCTCCTGGGGACCCAGAGACAGGAGGATCTATACCTTTCCTCCCCCTGTCAGTACGTTTCCCTACTGGCACCATCTTATCTTCTACACTGGCTAATATTTGTTGATGGCCGAAGGGGTTTGTGTGCGCTAATTCACCCTGCTCTACCTAAGGCTGCAGAATTTAAGCTTTAAAACCAGACCGGAATTCTGTTTTTGTTTTAAAACTTTCTTAGTTATACAGCCTGCAATAAAAACATTAAAGTAGCAAAGTTGTACAGTATCTCATATGTCCTTAGCTACTGATGTGCTTCCTTACCAGAACGTATAAGATACATCATTGGCAGGGGAAGGACTAAAATATCTTTTGCATGTATTTTTCATTTTCGTCAATATTGTACCATCTTATTGTTACCTAAACATTGTTATCCCAAGCAGCACTTTAATTGATATCCAGTTATTTACTACTTCTGTCTATCGTCCCCCAGGCTTTGCCCACCAATTGCTGGATCACTTTGTTTCCTGGCTTCCTCACTTCCTATCTTTGGAATCACTAACTTTTATAATGGTAGAAAGTAAAAAGGTTCACAGCAGCGGTGTGACTGTTTATTGCGAACCAAGAGTGCACGCACAAAAGGATACAACGTTTCGGCTATGCAATAGCCTTTATCAAGTATACAGATACAAAAGAGTGAACAGTCATATATACAACAGAGTGGCCATCCATGTGGCATAGTGTAGCCAATAGGCTAAAAGGTCAATCTCATCAGCACATGTGTTATAATTAAAATGGTCTGAGCTCCAATCAGACTAATGATAAATAAAAGTTACGTATACCTGCACATCATTGAGACTCATCCACATACCTCAGTCATATCGATTCCCAAAGTCGGCGTCTCAACAGACCTACTGCGCATGTCCATGACGTCATCACGTTTCAATATGGGCGGGCCGCCGTCACAAGCATCCGCGATGCGGCCACACCTCACTTTGTGACTACAGCACCCACAACCAATGAGCGCTCATACAGCAAATCACATGTAGAGCGCATCATCGGCCCACGTGATTGTCACCTGACCGGCAAAAGGTCCTAGATCCACCTAATAGTAAATGGGTAAATCAATGACAATTTAATTGTCACTGAACCTCGGCTTAAGGAAAAAAAGAGGGCAATGGATGGGGCAATGGGTGTCGGCATATGCTATGGAGCTAGTGAACCTAAAAAATTGTACCACAAGGGGACAGCTAGTAAAAGTGCAAAAATGCAATGTGAATCATATATCTTAAAGTATCATGTAAAAACATTATATATCGAATCGGACAGTAGTAAATGAAAATATTCTACCTTTCTACACTGTTAACATTGAATTCAATGTTAAGTCCCTGGGGTTGTAGGGATTGTAATGTGAAAATCCATTTTAACTCTTTTTTTCCTCAACATGCGCTCCTTATCACCTCCTCTCTTGGGGACCTGAACAGAATCGATGACCCGGAATCTCAGTTGGCTGACAGAGTGTCCACAATCAACAAAATGTTTAGCCACCGGCTTATCCATAATTTTTTTCCTTATAGTGCTTTTGTGTTTGTTGATACGCTCCCTAATCTCCATGGTCGTCTCTCCCACGTAGATCAAACTACAGGGGAAAACGATCATGTAGATGACAAACCTAGACCGGCACGTGATGACAAACCTAGACCGGCACGGGCCGATGATGCACTCTACATGTGATTTGCTGTATTAGCGCTCATTGGTTGTGGGTGCTGTAGTCACAAAGTGAGGTGTGGCCGCATCGTGGATGTTTGTGACGGCGGCCCGCCCATATTGAAACGTGATGACGTCACGAACATGCGCAGTAGGTCTGTTGAGACGCCAACTTTGGGAATCGATATGACTGAGGGACACACCTTCTCATTCAAAGAGTTTTCTTTATTTTCATGACTATGAAAATTGTAGATTCACACTGAAGGCATCAAAACTATAAATTAACACATGTGGAATTATATACATAACAAACAAGTGTGAAACAACTGAAAAAATGTCATATTCTAGGTTCTTCAAAGTAGCCACCTTTTGCTTTGATTACTGCTTTGCACACTCTTGGCATTCTCTTGATGAGCTTCAAGAGTTAGTCCCCTGAAATGGTTTTCACTTCACAGGTGTGCCCTGTCAGGTTTAATAAGTGGGATTTCTTGCCTTATAAATGGGGTTGGGACCATCAGTTGCGTTGAGGAGAAGTCAGGTGGATGCACAGCTGATAGTCCTACTGAATAGACTGTTAGAATTTGTATTATGGCAAGAAAATAGCAGCTAAGTAAAGAAAAACGAGTGGCCATCATTACTTTAAGAAATGAAGGTCAGTCAGTCAGCCGAAAAATTGGGAAAACTTTGAAAGTAAGGGCTATTTGACCATGAAGGAGAGTGATGGGGTGCTGCGCCAGATGACCTGGCCTCCAGTCACCGGACCTGAACCCAATCGAGATGGTTTGGGGTGAGCTGGACCGCAGAGTGAAGGCAAAAGGGCCAACAAGTGCTAAGCATCTCTGGGAACTCCTTCAAGACTGTTGGAAGACCATTTCAGGGGACTACCTCTTGAAGCTCATCAAGAGAATGCCAAAAGAGTGCAAAGCGTTAAGTGTTAATTCATAGTTTTGATGCCTTCATAGTCATGAAAATAAAGAAAACTCTTTGAATGAAAAGGTGTGTCCAAACTTTTGGTCTGTACTGTATGTGGATGAGTCTCAATGATGTGCAGGTATATGTAACTTTTATTTATCATTAGTCTGATTGGAGCTCAGACCATTTTAATTATAACACATGTGCTGATGAGATTGACCTTTTAGCCTATTGGCTACACTATGCCACATGGGTGGCCACTCTGTTGTATATATGACTGTTCACTCTTTTGTATCTGTATACTTGATAAAGGCTATTGCATAGCCGAAACATCGTATCCTTTTGTGTGTCCACTCTTGGTTCCCAATAAACAGTCACACCGGACATGCTGCTGTGAACCGTTTTACTTTCTACCATTGCTTATGGGACTGCTGTGGATCGGTGGTCCTATCACGGCTGGTGCATTCCGGATTGGTCGTGAGGTCCATGTGTGCTGCTCTGCAACTTACTTCTATCGCTAACTTTTATAATGGGTGATTTTAATATCCCCATTGATGATCCTATCTCTCCATCAGGCTCTCAGTTTGTTTCTATAACATCCTTTTTTGGCCTCTCAAAACTTAATTCCTCCACCACACAAGAAGAGATCAATACACTTGATCTAGTCTTCGTCTGTCACTGCTCATTCTCAGACTTTATTAACCACCTCAGCCCCCAGTGCTTAAACACCCTGAAAGACCAGGCCACTTTTTACACTTCTGACCTACACTACTTTCACCGTTTATTGCTCGGTCATGCAACTTACCACCCAAATGAATTTTACCTCCTTTTCTTCTCACTAATAGAGCTTTCATTTGGTGGTATTTCATTGCTGCTGACATTTTAACTTTTTTTGTTATTAATCGAAATTTAACGATTTGTTTTGCAAAAAAATGACATTTTTCACTTTCAGTTGTAAAATTTTGCAAAAAAAACGACATCCATATATAAATTTTGCTCTAAATTTATTGTTCTACATGTCTTTGATAAAAAAAAAATGTTTGGGTAAAAAAAAAATGGTTTGGGTAAAAGTTATAGCGTTTACAAACTATGGTACAAAAATGTGAATTTCCGCTTTTTGAAGCAGCTCTGACTTTCTGAGCACCTGTCATGTTTCCTGAGGTTCTACAATGCCCAGACAGTACAAACACCCCACAAATGACCCCATTTCTGAAAGTAGACACCCTAAGGTATTCGCTGATGGGCATAGTGAGTTCATAGAACTTTTTATTTTTTGTCACAAGTTAGCGGAAAATGATGATTTTTTTTTTCTTACAAAGTCTCAGGGTTTGCCAGCACCTCAGGGATTCTAGGGGCTCTACGGGCCTGTCTGTGCGGTGGCTGCGACGGGGTAACTACTGCACGTGCCACCGTACCAGCTTCAACTGCCCTTCTGGTGCTCGCCACGTCACCATATTGTACGGCAGTGCTGGTACTAGGTCCAGGGAGGGCTGCGCTGCTGGTGTATGCCTCACTACGTGATCCGGCAGCGACAGCCCCACTCTGCTGCTCTTGAAGCGGATCCTGCATAACCTGTGGTCTAGCGACACGGGGCCTCGTACGCCTGGTGCTATCAGGGACCTCCACCTCCTCGTCCGAACTTTGGGTCAGAGAGCCACTGCTTTCCACAGGTTCATATTCTGACCCGCTAGATTTGTCAGATGCGGGTTCCCACTCCTCATCCGACTGGGTCAGAATCCTGTAGGCCTCTTCAGAAAAATACCCCCTGTTTGACATTTTGGACTACTAAATTTAGGGGTATTCCCTGAGACTACCCAAGAAAAAAAGCAAGCCTGTCTTACAAAGGGGAGGCTAGCGAAGTACCGGAGGCCGCTGCGGTTAATAAAGATATCAAAACTGTTTTTTTTTATCGCCGCAGTGCGTGTAAAATGAATGTGCAGTGTTAAAAAAAATATATTTTTTTTGTCACTGCGGTGGGGCGGGCGTGGGTGAACGCACGTGTGGGCGACCGATCAGGCCTGATCGGGCAAACACTGCGTTTTGGGTGAAGGGCGAGCTAAGGTGACACTAATACAATTATAGATCTGACCGTGATCAGTTTTGATCACTTACAGATACTATAAAAGTACAAATGCTGATTAGCGATACGCTAAACAGCGAATAAGTGACTGCGGTGCGGTGGGCTGGGCACTAACTCACGCTAAACTACCTAACCAAGGGGCCTAAACTATCCCTAAAACCTAACAGCCAATACTAGTGAAAAAAAAAAAGTGACAGTTTACACTGATCACTTTTTTTCCTTTCACTAGTGATTGACAGAGGCGATCAAAGGGGTGATCAAAGGGTTAATTGGGGTGCAGGGGGGTGATCTGGGGCTACAGTGAAGTGTTTGGTGCTACTCACAGTTCAGTCTGCTCCTCTGCTGGATCCAACCGACGAAAAGGACCAGCAGAGGAGCAGACAAGCCATATAACAGATCATATTTACTAATATGATCTGTTATATGGCTTGTGATTGGATTTTTTGAAAATCGCCAGCCTGCCAACCAATGATCGTTGCTGGCAGGCTGGTGACTAAATTGTTCTTTAAATTTTGCCGGCCCGCGATGCGCATGCGCGGGCCGGCTTTGAGCGAAATCTCGCGTCTCGCGAGATGACGCGTATATGCGTGACTGTGCGCAGCGCTGCCACCTCCGGAACGCGAATCTGCGTTAGGCGGTCCGGAGGTGGTTAAAGGGGTTGTCCGAGTTATATAAAAAAAATAATATATAGCACTGTAAATCTGATGGGCAGCAATATATAACTGAGCTAACCAAATTTTAGGTTAAAATTATATTTCCTCATCTCCCTGGTTCTCTTCTGGCCCTTTGTTTATATGCAATAACAACAATCTCTGCCCCTCCCCCTGCTCTGCAAAGGGAGTGAATAAGTCTGCCCTAAGTGACATGTCTGACTGCTGGGAGACTCAGCAGCATGTTGTATGTGTAGGACTACAAGTCCCAGCTGTACAATGACACTGCTGATACACACAGGATCTTCCCCCTACCTGTTCTTGTTCAATTCTCTGCAGAACTCCTGTCAGCTTCTGTGCACAGCATTTGTCTCCTCACTGCCTGCAGCTACTCAGTAAAGCCTTCAGCCCTGAGTCTGTGCTCCTGTGAAGGGGTTAATCTTTCCTGAAGTATCCAGTGGGAGGGAGACACAGGGCAGACAGCAGCAGCTCAGCCAGACAGCACTGTGACATCTCGTGTACAGGGCACATATCTGCTCTCTCAGGCTTGTGCACGAATTATCAGAACAGGGAGAGAAGCTGACATCACAGGTTATATGACCCTCAGTGAAATCTCACAAAGGAGCAACTACAGATGCAGTAAGTGTATGGTAAAGCTGTTACATATGATTAGTTAGAAACATACAAAGAACACAAAAAAAACTCAGACAACCCCTTTAACTCTACCTTACCGCTTTCTGATCACAATCTTCTTTCCTTTAGTATAAAGACTTCTCACAACATTTCTACTTTTCACACTTATAGAATCCTACACACCATTAACTCCCAGCAACTCATTGATACCCTACAGTTAGCTCTGAATCTTACCCCAATCTCTTCCCTCTCTGATCCAAACCGGCTGCCAATCATTACAATCATCCTATACCTTTACACCTTCTCCAGTCCCTCTCCCCATCTCTCATTACTCCCCTTACTACAATATTTGACCTCTCTGTCTCTCTTTTGGCATCTTTCCGTCTTCTCAAACATTCTGTTATAACCCCACTATTAAAAAATATATATATATATCTTTACCCGACTTGTGCTGCTAACTGCCGACCAGTTTTTAACATCTTCATCTGTAAACTCCTGGAACATCTCGTCTACTCTCGCTTAAAGGGATTCTGTCACCTCTCATAACACAAATTCAGATTTTAAACCAGTCATGCTCCACAGCTTACCTTGAATCGGCTGTGCTGTTCTATATTGTAATCCGTCCAGTAGTTTTGCAGAAAAATGACTTTTATAATTATGCAAATTAACCCAGAGGGGCGTTATGTTCCCCTTTGTGTGCCCAGTAACGCCCCTCTTACGGTGCCCAAAACGCTTTCCTCCAAAATCCCTAACCGCCCACAGCGTCTCATCCCTCTCCTCCCCTTCCCTAACGGCCGAGCAAAGTCTCGCGCAGACGCAGTACCCACTGAGGGCTGCGCCAGTGCGATTTGCTGGAGACTGAGGGCAGGAGCTTCATCGTCGTCACTGGGCATGCGCCGAGCCCAGTGACGTCCGATGCTCGCTCTTCCCTTATTATAAAAGTCGTTTTTCTGCAAAACTACTGGACGGATTACAATGTAGCACAGCCGATTCAAGGTAAGCTATGGAGCATGACTGGTTTAAAATCCGAATTTGGGTTATGAGAGGTGACAGAATCCCTTTTAATAAGCTGTCTTTCTGCAAACTCTCTTCTTGACCCCTTACAATCTGGCTTTCGCTCTCTCCACTCTACAGAAACTACCCTTACTAAAGGAATGGCAACTATTTTCTACTGATTCTTCTGGATTTATCTGAAGCGTATCATTCGCTGGCTCTTCTTCTCCTTTTCCTCTTGATGTTGGGGTTCCTCAGGGTTTAGTCCTAGGTCCTCTACTCTTCTCTCTCTACACAGCCCCGATCGGACAGACTAACAGTAGATTTATTTTTCAGTACCATCTCTATGCTGATAACAGCCAACTGTACACTTCATCCCCTGACATCACCCGTGCTTTACTCCAAAACACCAGTGATTGTCTGACAGCTGTCTCTAATATCATTTCTTCTCTGTATCTGAAACGAAACCTCTCAAAGTATCCGCCCTTTTCTTACGGTGAAAACGGCCAAAACTCTTGTTGCTGCTTTGATTCATTCTCATCTTGACTACTTTAATTCATTACTTATTGGTCTTTTTCTAACTAACCCCCACCTCCACCCCCGGTGTGTCCTAAATGCCACAGCTAGGCTTATTTACGGATTACAGATTTGTTTGATATCTGAAACACGTAAACTTCTGCGCAATTTTTCTGCATTGTCACTTCTAGATTTTGGATTTTATCCATTTGAAGAATAAAAGTTAACTACGCTTTTATGGTAAGCTGGACTTTTTTTCTGGACATATGTCCACCCGCTACACTAATGCTTCTAGCCTGTGCTATTCACTTCGCTTCACTGGTTGCCCATCCACCATAGAATATAGTTCAAACTTCTCACCCTCACCCAAATGGCTCACCCAAATGGCTCTCCATAGTGCTGCACCTCCATACATCTCCTCCTTCATTTCCGTCTTCCACCCGACTCGTGCTCTCCATTCTGCCAGTGATCTAAGATTAACTTCCTACATAATTCATTCCTTTCTCTCCTGTCTTCAAGACTCGAGCTGCACCTACTCTCTGGAATGCTCTGCCCTGAAATATCAGGTCAACTTCCAACCTCCCTACCTTCAAACGTGCCTTAAAAACACATCTTTTCAGGCAAGCTTATCATACTTCCTAAACTGACTCTTCCCCTACAGGTTGTATTGTTAAAAAAAAAAAATATATAAAATACCCATAGAGTAATAAAGTATGATTACTCACCTCTTAGGTCCAGTCCTACTGCTCCAATTCTTCCCACCGGGTTTTGCTTACCTTGCTGCCATAATGATGTGACATCAACATCAAATACTGCAGCTATTCACTGGCCTGTGGTGATGTTACCCTCCATTGCCTGGTTTGTTTTTGCACCTTCAGATTCTCCCTATCCTATATGTAGAGAATGATACAAAATGCTGTCTTTCTCTTGTGTTTACTGTTATTTAATCTAAGATTAATGAAGAGTAAGGGTGCATTCACACGACCGTATTTTTGGCTCCACATCGTTCCGCTATTTTGCGGAACGGTTGCGGACCCATTTATTTCAATGGGATCGCAAAAGATGCGGACAGCACACAATGTGCTGTCCGCATCCGTAGATCCGTTCCGCGGCCCCGCAAAAAAGATAGAGCAAGAATAGGCATTTCTATCATAGGGCCGGCTACATTCACGCGGCCGGTATCCGTGTTTTGCGGACCGCAAAACACATACGGTCGTGTGAATGTAGCCTAAAAGAGAAAATCCTTACAGGAGACAGTGAGGGTTATACTTGCCCCACCCACTGGATGATTGACGGCTCATCCTGTTTCAGAGATTGGTGGTCACTGTGTGTGTGGTCATACTAATAAGGACTCTACCTGTCCCTCCTGGGAGTCCTGATTTACAGTTTTTTATTCAGAAATCCCACACCAAATGATAAAAAGTTATAAATCACAGAGCTTAGCTTCTCTCCCTCTGTCATATCCTGCCGTCAGATAGGGCAGCGGAAATCACCTGACAGGTTCTCTTTTTAAAGGGGTTTTGTCACTTCAGCAAATAGCATTTATGTATAGAAAGTTAATACAAGCCACTTACTAATGTACTGGGATTGTCCACATTGCCTTCTTTTGCTGGCTAGATTAATTTTTCTAGCACATTATATTCTGCTCGTTTCCATGGTTACCATCACTGTGGCTGTGCTTGCATCCTATTAAAAAAAATGAAAGCACCAACCTACGTGCGCTCCCACAGTCCTTGTCACCAGAGAGTAAGTAAAGCAAATCCCAGCGAGTGCTTGTAACGAACTTCAAGGTTTTATTATTTCATATTATATCCAATTAATACATGGACGCGTTTCAGCATATCCCGCTTTCATCAGCTGATATGCTGATGAAAGCTGGATATGCTGAAACGCGTCCATGTATTAATTGGATATAATATGAAATAATAAAACCTTGAAGTTTGTTACAAGCACTCGCTGGGATTTGCTTTACTTACGCTGTGGTCTCGTGTCCTCCCCGTGCGGGTGCGCCCTTGGTCCAGGTGCCGGCTATTCCCTGGATTACTTGTCACCAGGGAGGCTGGCACTTTTTCCTGTAGTGTGCAAGCACGAGCACCACTGATGGATTGCAGGGTGGTCATAACCATGGAAAAGAGCAGTGTATAATGTGATGGAAAAATTTATCAAGCTAGCAAAGGAAGCAATATGGATAGTAACAATACATTATTAAGTGCCTTGTATTAACTTTCTCTACATAATAAATGCCACTTGCTGAAGTTATAAAACACCTTTACGGCCAAGTTCACATCTCCGTTCGGTATTTTGGTAGTCTGTTCTGGTGGAGGAGAAGACTACTGGAATTACTGTATCTGGCCTACCCAGGCACTATCGGATCCCAATTCACTATAATAGGATCCAGGGGTTTCCAAAATAATTGCCTGCTTTCTACAGTAAAAATACCGCTGTATGCAGCTATATTTTTCGAACAGTATGGCAGCATTTATGCCGGAAACCCACCAGATTCCATTACAGTCAATTGGCATCTGGCGGAGCTCTGTAATGTCCAGCTATGCTAATACAGTAATTCCGGTAGTCTGCTCCTCTGGCGGAACAGACTACCAGAATGCCAAAAGGAAATGTGAACGTAAACTAAGATCTTTTTTATCATTTAAAGATAATATGAATTTATTTAATATTGTTTATTTTAGACTGTGAAACCCTTTTTTTTGGAGGTAGTCCTGTTTGACCCAATGGAAACAGTTTGCATAACACTCTGCACATAGTAGCAAAAACTGAAAAAATATCTCACAATATACTGGAATAAACTTTTGCGTGTTTTTTCTTTTCCAGAGTAGTATTTGGAAACTGTAATGGTATTGCAATGGTGGACTACATCCAGAAAACCGTCCTTTTAAACCTTGGTACAATTGAACTATATGGCTCAAATGATCCATACCAGAGGCAGCCACGTTCTCCGCGCAAGACAAGACAACCGTCTGGAGGTAAAGAGTCTTGATTGTTAACACATTTTGCAAGCTTTTGTTTGCGGCTATTATCTGAGTTTGTAGTATTAAAGGTCAGCAGATAACACATTCAGGATTTCCTTTATACATATTTTGTAGTATGTATTCTGATGTATATTATGATGTTCAGTGTATATAGGCGTTTTGATATTTCCATGTACGTTAATGTTTTTCATTTGTTTACTGTTTCCATAATCACTGATTTATGACACAGTTAAAGTTATTACCGTAAGTTCAAAATCTCTGAATGAGACCCATATGTAAAAATCATAGGCTTACCCCCACTTTGACAGGTATGGGTGTAGAGGCTGCCAATACCCATGTTTACTGTAGATTTCATTTTAAGTGTATTTAGCCTATATCTTTATTGGAGAGGAGACGGAACACTACACGCCTGTGCTGCATCCTCTCCATTCACTGCTATGGCACTCCCAAAAATAGCCAAGTGAGCTGTTAATATTTTTATTTTATTCTGCAAGTCAGTACAATTATGGAGATACCAAATTTGTAGAGTTTTAAAAAAAAATTATTGCTGTGTCACCCATAACTTTTCTTTATTTTTCTGCCGACAGAGCTGTGTGAGGGCTCATTTTTTGCAGGAAGAGCTATAGTTTTTTTTTAACCATTTTGGGATACTTGTAACCTCTTGATAAGTATTCAAGTTTTTGGGGAGGTGAGGTGACCAAATAAGCATCAGAAAAAACATTTGATGGCTTGTACTACATACACACTGTGATACCTTGTAATAATAACTACTTGGCTCCAGCCCACTATTGCATTTTCAGAGGAAAGAAGGAGCTGTGTCCCTCTGTCCAACTGTTCTATTGCTGTGGTCGCCCATGAGCCCAAGCCATCACTGTACAGTACTATTATTTCACTGAACGTTAAGGGGTTAATAGGTAATGTTCATCATACATGGAATCCTGAAGGGAACATTAAAAGAAAATGCTAGGAGATCATCTTTTTTTATTACATTCGTAATCCTTTGATCAGTTCTGTATTGCAATGTTTTATTCGTTTTTAGTTGAAAGGCAACCCATTAGGCACAGGTACAGCTTAATAGGCAGATACAAAACAGATCTGCCAATCTATTGGCACATTAAGGGAGTACCGATGTAGAGACAGAGGAAGCACCCTCTCTCTGTTAAACTCTTGACGTGCTGCAGTATCTTCTAAGTGGTTAAATGGTTGGAGTCTACCCATTACAGCAAGATGTCAGCTGTTAATAACAGCTGACACCTTCTGGTAATGGCAAGGACATAGCTTCTGTGCTGGCGCTATCAAGTAATATTATGGCAGTTCATGGGATGACCATTCTGTTACGTCATGGGACTGGAAGGCGTTAAGCACTACATGGACAAGTATGCTGCCCCGTACATTTGGACCCCACCTAATTACAAAAGTACTGGTCTGGACATTTTTACATCCCTAAATGCAGCCCTTAATTCCCTTTGCACATTCACCCAGGAACAGATTGAATCCAGCAGGATGAAAGGCCGGTTGGGTGACACAATCCTGCCGGATAATTATCCTAATAAAGGCAGCTGCACGCTATACCTTCCTTTCCCCAGGAGCCTTGGCCACACATATGTTTTCTGGGCTGTCAATTGAACTTCAGTGACTTCCAAAATCAGTAACAAAAGGAACCTCTGTACATACCTCAGGGTTATCCAAGACTACATACCTCAGGGTTATCCACAGTGGGGTTCATACTTACCTGGTCCCTGCTGCTGGATTCTGGCTACATCATTCCATGACTGTTTGGGCAGGTCTCTGGGAATCGGCATCCTGTTGACGGGCACCACGTGACGATGCAGCCAATCACTGTCCACAACGATGACCCATTGACATACTGCTAAGGAGTTCATCAACAGGATGTTGATTCAGAGAGACGTGGGACCTCCGGAGGTGGCTGTGGAGCAATATAGCTGGATGCCAGTGGCGGGGACCAGGTAAGTATGAATCCCACCATGGGTTCAGCCACTCAAAAGTTTGGTCTTGCATAACCCCGTTAAGTGTCATAACAGGGCCAACATCACTTTTTCTGTTGTGCAGACCATTTTGCCAGAGCAATAGCCTGTGTTTTAAGTAGCTAAGTAAAAAAGATAGGTAAATGAAGGCAGATGACCATCAAACTCCACCATTAGCAAGAATGAAAGCCCAATTCATACGGATTCTCCTAGAAACATTTCTCAGATATCATCCTGTAAGATAAAGTAACAACAGAACTTGGGACCCCTTAAAGTGCAAGTAACAATGTATACAGACATACGTGGCTTATTTATATGTATCCCTACTGTACTCAGGAATGTGGACAGTGTCTCCCTGGGGCAGGATAAATGTATATGTGTAGCTCAATAATGCCTATACTGCTGACGGTGCTGACTGCGGCAGAAGACGCAGCCTAGGGATGACTTAAAAAGCTGTGATTGAACACTGGTAACATTACCATACAGAACTATGTACTATATTTATCTACGTGTATATATTCACTTCCCAACATTTCAAACTAGATTTTTACTTATTCTTATCTTTGGAACCAATGATATTCAGTGGAAATGCCCTTTTCCGTGTCAAAAAAGCGCAAGAACTTAGCAGCTTTCCCATTGTTCTTCCCATTACTCATTTTAATTTCTCATAGTTTTTTTTCTCATGTGTTCGAACGTTGTATTTGTATAAAGATAACCTTTATCTTTTCACGTTTATTTTTCATGTTCCCTGTACTTTTCTGGTGTCTGTCTTTTCCTTTTTTCATCGCTTCACTAAGGTATGCTGACTGTGGCTTCTTGCATGTGCGGCCTTTCTAGCTTATATTCTGAGTCTGTGAAAAAACTGCGCTCCTCTAACATAAGTAAGTCCATGCTTGACAATAAAGTATGATACATGATCCTTGTTTAATAGTGTATAATAGTGTTCACTTAGTGTCTCGATCATACTGATGTGATGGAACACAAAGTTGAGCCACAGACAATTAGAAAATTTTTGGAAATAATCTGTGTATTTGCTTAGGGCTCTTTCACACCTGCCTGTGCTTAGGGCTCTTTCACACCTGCGTTCTTGTCTTCCGGCATAGAGTTCCGTCGTCGGGGCTCTATGCCGGAAGAATCCTGATCAGGATTATCCTAATGCATTCTGAATGGAGAGAAATCCGTTCAGGATGCATCAGGATGTCTTCAGTTCCGGAACGGAACGTTTTTTGGCCGGAGAAAATACCGCAGCATGCTGTGCTTTTTGCTCCGGCCAAAAATCCGGAACACTTGCCGCAAGGCCGGATCCGGAATTAATGCCCATTGGAAGGCATTGATCCGGATCCGTCCTTAAGCTAAACGTCGTTTCGGCGCATTGCCGGAGCCGACATTTGGCTTTTTCAGAGTGGTTACCATGGCTGCCGGGACGCTAAAGTCCTGGCAGCCATGGTAAAGTGTAGTGGGGAGCGGGGGAGCAGTATACTTACAGTCCGTGCGGCTCCCGGGGCGCTCCAGAGTGACGTCAGGGCGCCCCACGCGCATGGATGACGTGATCGCATGGACACGTCATCCATGCGCATGGGGCGCTCTGACGTCATTCTGGAGCGCCCCGGGAGCCGCACGGACTGTAAGTATACCGCTTCCCGCTCCTACTATGGCAACCAGGACTTTAATAGCGTCCTGGGTGCCATAGTAACACTGAAAGCATTTGGAAGACAGTTCCGTCTTCAAATGCTTTCAGTACACTTGCGTTTTTCCGGATCCGGCGGGCACCTCCGGCAACGGAAGTGCACGCCGGATCCCAACAACGCAAGTGTGAAAGAGGCCTAATAGTTGAATGTTTTTTTTTTACTTAGTCAGGCAACCCCTCTAAACTGCCTAAAATAACAAATAAATGGATACTCTCCTGTTTTCTTCTCTGATCCTTCCTGCACGGAGCTTCAGTCCTCACCGTGCTCTTTGTTTTTCGGGCTCCATTCTGTGCATAGAGCAAATCACTGGCATCAAAAGAAATGTCCCATTCACAGCTGAG
The DNA here is from genome assembly GCF_905171765.1 of Bufo bufo. NCBI lineage: Eukaryota > Metazoa > Chordata > Amphibia > Anura > Bufonidae > Bufo > Bufo bufo. The sequence continues at coordinate 474,639,545 of NC_053392.1, read as the reverse complement.
GCCAGCGATTGGCTTCAGCGTTGACTTGTGCACAAACTGTCACCGCTGCATCCAAGAAAATGACGTCAGCAGGGGGAGGACCAGAGAACAGAGCACGAAGAAACAGCAGAGAAAACAGTCACTATTCATTAATTTTTATTTTATTTTAGGCCATTTACAGGGGTTGTCCAGGTTTTTATACACTGCTCAAAAAAATAAAGGGAACACTTAAACAACACAATGTAACTCCAAGTCAATCACACTTCTGTGAAATCAAACTGTCCACTTAGGAAGCAACACTGAGTGACAATCAATTTCACATGCTGTTGTGCAAATGGGATAGACAACAGGTGGAAATTATAGGCAATTAGCAAGACACCCCCAATAAAGGAGTGGTTCTGCAGGTGGTGACCACAGACCACTTCTCAGTTCCTATGCTTCCTGGCTGATGTTTTGGTCACTTTTGAATGCTGGTGGTGCTTTCACTCTAGTGGTAGCATGAGACGGAGTCTACAACCCACACAAGTGGCTCAGGTAGTGCAGCTTATCCAGGATGGCACATCAATGCGAGCTGTGGCAAGAAGGTTTGCGGTGTCTATCAGCGTAGTGTCCAGAGCATGGAGGCGCTACCAGGAGACAGGCCAGTACATCAGGAGACGTGGAGGAGGCCGTAGGAGGGCAACAACCCAGCAGCAGGACCGCTACCTCTGCCTTTGTGCAAGGAGGAACAGGAGGAGCACTGCCAGAGCCCTGCAAAATGACCTCCAGCAGGCCACAAATGTTCATGTGTCTGCTCAAACGGTCAGAAACAGACTCCATGAGAGTGATATGAGGGCCCGACGTCCACAGGTGGGGGTTGTGCTTACAGCCCAACACCATGCAGGACGTTTGGCATTTGCCAGAGAACACCAAGATTGGCAAATTCGCCACTGGCGCCCTGTGCTCTTCACAGATGAAAGCAGGTTCACACTGAGCACATGTGACAGACGCCGTGGAGAACGTTCTGCTGCCTGCAACATCCTCCAGCATGACCGGTTTGGCATTGGGTCAGTAATGGTGTGGGGTGGCATTTCTTTGGAGGGCCGCACAGCCCTCCATGTGCTCGCCAGAGGTAGCCTGACTGCCATTAGGTACCGAGATGAGATCCTCAGACCCCTTGTGAGACCATATGCTGGTGCGGTTGGCCCTGGGTTCCTTCTAATGCAAGACAATGCTAGACCTCATGTGGCTGGAGTGTGTCAGCCGTTCCTGCAAGACGAAGGCATTGATGCTATGGACTGGCCCGCCCGTTCCCCAGACCTGAATCCAATTGAGCACATTTTGGGACATCATGTCTCGCTCTATCCACCAACGTCACGTTGCACCACAGACTGTCCAGGAGTTGGCAGATGCTTTAGTCCAGGTCTGGGAGGAGATCCCTTTAGGAGACCGTCCGCCACCTCATCAGGAGCATGCACAGGCGTTGTAGGGAGGTCATACAGGCACGTGGAGGCCGCACACACTACTGAGCCTCATTTTGACTTGTTTTAAGGACATTACATCAAAGTTGGATCAGCCTGTAGTGTGTTTTTCCACTTTAATTTTGAGTGTGAGTGTGACTCCAAATCCAGACCTCCATGGGTTGAAAATTTTGATTTCCATTTTTTTTTTGTGTGATTTTGTTGTCAGCACATTCAACTATGTAAAGAACAAAGTATTTCAGAAGAATATTTAATTAATTCAGATCTAGGATGTGTTATTTTTGTGTTCCCTTTATTTTTTTGAGCAGTGTATAACCCGGACGACACCTTTGTTATGTAACTGATATAGGTGCCTTGCTTAAACGAATGGTAATCACTTTTACTTATTTTTATTTTATTTTTTTATCTAAAAGATTACATGTAATGACAATGTGTTAATTTGTTTAACATCACAAAAATAAAGAGGTTTGATTATGGAAAGTACTGGTTTGCTATCATGTTGCTGGAGGGACATGGAAAAAGAAAACCATTCGTTGTAATACAAAATCATCTCGAACGATATTGGGCCTTTTCTATCAAAACTGTCTAACATAAAACTAGCTTTGCTGCTCATAGCAGCCAATCACAGTGCAGCTTTATTAATATCCAGGAAATGTTAAACCGTTAAAACTGAGCCCCAGCCTTTACATTAAACTGTGTTTAAATGCATGTATCATAATAGAAGTGCACTTTCAATGAGGGCACATTTAAAGGAGTTTTTTGAGAAGTATCGGTGATAAGTGTCTTATTGATAGGTGTCCAATCCCTTGTCTCTCATTTGAATGGAGAGGTGGGCAAACATGTACAGCACCATACTATTTAAAGTTTATTTGAGGAAGAAAAGGATGCAAATGAGCTCTTAAATAGGCCAGTACTCTCTGCTCTGCACTCATGAGGGGCAATCACCCCAAAACAGCTGTCTGCAGATGAGATGCTGACTTATTTAATATCTGAGTTGTCTCAAGGCTTATTTAAAGAACTAAACATTGACTTACATCTGGTGGCATTAGAGGCAGAGCTTGTTAACAGCTTGTTTGCATCCCTTTCTTCCCAGAATTCCAGAGGAGCATAAGGAGTATAAGTCTCCTCACGCCGATTAAGGCTCTCTCTCCCCAAGGAGAGATAGTACTCCCCAAGTTTATTTGATTGACAGATATAGCTTAGTACAATACTTGGCTACCTCCGTCAGTCCCATAAACTTTGAATGGAGTGGTGGTTACATATGGGCAGTGCCGCTGCTTTTATAGTTTATGGAACTGATGGAAGTAGCTGAGCTCTGTACTTGGTCATTTCTGTCAATCCCATAGACTGCAGAGTGATGGTGTCCATGCGTGGCCACATTTCAAACAGTGGACAACCATTCTCGTGAATGCTGGGGGTCCCAGTGGTCCAGCACCCATTTTGTGGATTTTTGGCGGTGGCTTTGCCAAGCTATCCATTCTGACTCATACGATCCTTTGGATTAACCCTTTCTGTTCATCTTGTAGATCCTGTGATCTCCAATTTATATTGTCAATACTTTGTCTTTCAACAGTCTGAAATGTCCCATTTTCTCCCACAGAGTGGGAATTGTTCATGTTATGTCAGTTGCACTTGTGTGTTTGTTAACTGGCCATTATGTTGCATGAATTGTATAGTGCAGAGGTCCATCTGTTTTATCTTGAGCTGTATTAATTTATAACATGCAATTTAACTGCAATACATCTGTCCCCCTCTCGCATGCGGTTTATAAAGGTCTGCACATGTATGAGGCATAATAGCCACTGCTTGTCATTGCTGCTTCAGCTGCCAACAACCTGAGAGTCACATGTGGCTCTCAATTCACTGTTTCAGGAACGCATTTGAAGTTTGTGTCCTAATACATGCCAAATAGCAGCACATAATGTGTGAATGTTTGTATAAATCAATCCCAGTGTTTTAACTTTTTTGTTGTTGCATACTTATAGTATACTTAAGGGATCTTTTACCCTCAAAAGTTATGGGAGCAGTGTAAGTGTTAGGGCTCATGCACACTAACACATTTTTTTTTGTGTCCGTTCCATTTTTTTAAACCCGTATGCAGAACCATTCACTTCAGTAGGGCCGCAAAAAAATGGAAATTACTCTGTGTGCATTCTGTGTCTGCATGGTCATTCCCCCCAAAAATTGAACATGTCCTACAGGACTGTTCTATCTGGGTCCGGCTGTTCCGCTCTGCAAGATGTGGAATGCACACTCTACTCATCACATACAGCCGTAGCCAAAAGTTTTGAGACTGACACAAATTTGGGTTTTCACAAATTTTGCTGCTTTAGTGTTTTTAGATCTTTTTGTCAGATATTTTATGGTATACTGAAGTACAATTATAAGCATAAATTGTTTTTACCTTTATTGTCAAATCCATCAAGTTTATGCAAATAATCAATAATTCCAAGTTCTGACCCTTCTTTTTCAAGACTTCTGCAATTCGCCCTAGCAGGCTGGATATCTGCAATTCGCCCTAGCAGGCTGGATATCAGCTTCTGTTCCAGATCCTGTCTGATGGCATCTCATTCTTGCCTAAACAGTGCTTGGCATTTTTCATTATTTTGTTCTTTTTGTTTGTCCATCTGCTTTTTGAGTACTGACCTCCAGTATATCAATGGGATTGTGATCTGGGGAGTTTCCTGGCCATGGACTCAAAATGTCAAAGTTTTGTTCGCCGGCCACGTAGTTATCACTTTTACCTCGTGACATGGGTCTCCATCATGCTGGTAAAAGCATTGTTCATCACCAAATGACATGGTAGTGTTCCTAGGCAAAACTGTGAGTTAGACCACTCCCTTGATGGAGAAGCAACTTCACATATGAATGGGCTCAAGATTCTGTACTGTTGGCAGGACACAGGACTTATTGTAGCACTTACCTTTTCTTCTCTGGCTAATTATTTTTAAAGATATCCCAAACAGTCTGAAGGGGGCTTCATCAAAGAAAATAGCTTTACCCCATTCCTCTGCAGTCCAATCCCTGTACTTCCTGCAAAATATCAGTCTGTCCTTGATGTTTTTTTTCTTATTTTATTTTTTTTTCCCCGGAGATAAGTGGCTTCTTTGCTGCCCTTTACCTGACACCAGGTCATCCTCCAAAAGCCCTTGCCTCACTGTGCATATGCTACACAGAGACAAATTGTGACATTGCGACAGAAACACCCTGCCAGAATGGATATACATACCCTTCTCTTACTTAAGGCAGGAACTGTACTTCACAATCTCTGAGTCACTTGAATGGCATGAAGCAGTTGTAATGACCCTGTACCACCGCTAGAATGTGGAGGGTATACAGGTAAACATTGAAGAGAACGCAGGGCTCCAGCCCCTTCAAACATCTCATTGGCTGCACTGCCGGGAGTCAAACCCCTGCTGTTCTGATATTGATGACCTGTACTTACGATAGGTCATCAGTATCAGAAAACTGGACAACCCTTTAATTCAGTCTAGACCCAGCATGGTTATGATTGTGGTGCTGTACAGATTTGTCCCCCCTTACCTTAGATTGCATTTGTTTAGGGGCTCCAATTTCTCATGAAAGCACTTTAATACAATATTGTGGTATCCTACTAAAACCCTTGACAGGCTGCGGTTCACACCACAACCACTGGTGGCATCACATAGATGGATACAGAGTAGACATCTTATGACAGAATATCGTAAAATCATATTGTTTTGAACTTCCGATCATCTCACAACACAGATATGTCAAGCCCAGTGGAAAGGTTAGGAAGGTACTGTAGATGACTTTTGTACCTGGTAGTACGCTGTACGGTTTCACAATGTGAACCTTGATTTTTAGCGGCTAAATTCTGTTTTACTAAAGAAATTTCCCCTCGTAAGGTCTCTATAAAGGTGATGGCGTTCATCAAAATTGTGATAAATGTTACTAAAAGGGGTAGATGTTCTCAGCTATCTCTGGCAGTCCTATAGATTTGAATGGAACTGCAGTATGCTTGCTTGACTACCATTACAAACAGGGGAACACTTGGCCCCTGTTCTCATGATAGCCTGTAGTCTTTTTTATGGGACTCCCCTTTTAATGAATATAAGCAAATTTGAAGTATCTGAATATCACTTCCATTATTGATTGTAGATCATTTTTATGATGCTTTGGGACACTGAAGTAATCCTCCTTTTGATGTTTTATGTTTCAGCTGGTCTTTGTGACATTAACGAGAGTACCACAGCTTCAGAAGATCGTTGCAAATCCCCCACCTCAGGTAAAAATGGCCTTGTGAGCTTAAACGAATCTGCATAGCTTTCAAATTTCTAGTGTAACAGTACTTGTTGTTATGGCTGTACATTATAATAGTTATATAATACTATACTTTGCTTTTGTTTAACAATCTAAATGTTTCATTATGTCTCAGTGGGAAAAATAGAAACTATGACACAAAGCAGAATACGCCTTCATTAGCTGTATGTTTTGTGGATTAACACATTAATTTATCCTGGCCTGCAATCATACCTATGTCTTGCCTGCTCTGCCACAAGAAAACGTGGAGGTCTGCACTTAATTTACATACGTTTGACTACATTGAGTTGATAATTATTTTCTTTGGGTGGTATTTTAAAATCATCATTACAACATATCAGTCTTCAATAGCAGTCTCCATTTAGTAGCACTGTGCACAGCATGGTATCTACGCTGAAGGCAGCTTGTTATAGAGAAGAAGGAGCTGAGCAGATTAATATGTAGTTTTATGGAAAAATGTTCAGTATAACTTATAATGTATTAATTTATATCTGTACTTATTCTGTAATTTGAAGTGCAGAATTGATAACCTTCCCTCTATGACTGTGCATACAGAGATAGCTGTCAATCACTGATAGGACCGCCTCCTGGAGTTCAAAGCCCAGAAAGAGCAGAGATTTAAATGAAAAATATACAAGTTTTACTGAATTGTTCCCCTCAAAACTGTATATCGATCAGCTCAGCTCCTCCTGCTCTATAACATGCTGCAGATTATTACATTTTCAGGTAATAGGTTCCCTTTACCGAATATTCAGTGCCATGCAGTGTTACTCAATGGAGGCCACTAATAGACGGGTCTAGTCACATATCCTTTCATCTGTGGTGATGTTACGGGGATGATCATTATACACGGGCTGGCGCTGTACAGAAGGGGACAGCAACGCAGATGCTCTTCTTACAGTCTGTCAGTAAGTTGATTATAGTGCCGATTACAGTCAGGTTAATCTGTATGTAAAAGTCTGTTTCAGATTTAAAGGGGTTGTCGAGTTTAGAAATGCCATTTTCATGTATTCTAATAGGAAGTTCTGAGTTAAAATAGGGAAAACCCCTGTTCAGGATCCTACATGTGGTTCCAATTTTAAATCTGCAGAATGTCAATTTCACAATGCATAAAGTGATATCTGCAGCAAATCCACAAGAACATCGGCAGCGAAATCTACAGTGTAAAACAAATGGATTTTGCCATGGATTCGCTGAAAAATCCGAGAGTGACGATCAGCCCATTCTTGCAAATGTACTATAAAGGGTTCTCATAACAGTTATGTTTTGGCCATTTGCTTTCTTAAAAAGAATATTATTTCACAACTGGGCAGTTGCATTGAAGATCATATGCAGTGCAAATAAATTTTGCTTTAGGCACGGGAATGAAATCGGAGAAATATTGTGAACACGATTAAGCGGTATGAAAATAAGTAACTTTCACTGTATGACATAGAAACATAGAATGTGTCGGCAGATAAGAACCATTTGGCCCATCTAGTCTGCCCAATATACTGAATACTATGGATAGCCCCCGGCCCTATCTTATATGAAGGATGGCCTTATGCCTATCCCATGCATGCTTAAACTCCTTCACTGTATTTGCAGCTACCACTTCTGCAGGAAGGCTATTCCATGCATCCACTACTCTCTCAGTAAAGTAATACTTCCTGATATTACTTACTAATAAGGCATAATTTTGACCATAGCAAAAAAATAATTTACCAATTTAAAAACTTTTTTTTTTTTTTTACTTTTAGTATTTCCTACCTTCAAAAATATGCAGATTGAATGTGCGTTTGGATTGTGTACAAATTTAGGCTACATTCACATGAACATATTTTGTTTCCATGTCCGTTCCATTTTTTTTGTGGATAGGATGCAGGCCCATTCATTTCAATGGGTCCGCAAAAAATGAGGACAGCACACCATCTGCCATGTTCTATCAACATCCGTATGTCTGTTCCGTTGCCCCGCAAAAAACATAGAACATATCCTATTCTTGTCCGTTTTACGGACAATGATAGGCATTGTTACAATGGATCCACACAAAAAACGGATGCCATACAGACGGACCACAAAAACACATACGATCGTGTGAATCTTGCCTTAAACATATATGTTAGCAGGACAGACCCTGTAGCTTGGAGCATGTGTAGGTGATCTAGTTGTCATCTGTACTTCTTAAATGGTTTGGCTGAGATAATTAAAACTCTTGGACAGGGTCGTTCTCTGTGCTGCCAATCAAGTCCTTCCTGCCACTGCAGCAACAACATTCATGTACATCAAACACGTAGAAACAGGAAAGCCGCAGGCGGCACCGCTCGGTACTTTCTCCACTAAGACTGTGTCTTCCGATACCACATAGTGTACGTATAACACAGTGTACGTGGTGCACTGCCCTAAAGAAGGTACAGCTTCAACAATTGATTGTAGACATAGAATAAACAGGCGGCACTCACCACTGCAATCACTCACCACTGCCAGTAGCCGGAAGAAGCGCAGTTGCGCAGGGCTGAGGCGGCCGTCGCTACTTAGAGCTCTGGGAGAAGCGAGTCCGTCCCAGCCCTGTTTTTATCTCCATCTATATTGATGAATAAAGAAGATTGATGATTTCAGTGATGAGTGCCGCCTGTTTATTCTATGTCTACAAACATTCATGTACATGACAGGTGATGACTGCAGCCAGTCATTTTTTATTATCTCAGACATCCCCTTTAACTGCATACTATGAAGAAGACTTTTAGGAAGCCTATATACTGTTATGTAGAAACTTAATGCTATTGTATTTCTGTATGTTCATAAAGATCCTACATCTTAAGTCTGTTTTATAAGGTGTTACATAAAGGGAATGGCAGTATTTTAATACTTAAAGGGAAAATACTTTTTCGCTCTTTAGAGTCTAGAACTGTGACTTTTGCTTTACCTGACCAGCCAGATATTTGTAAAAAAAAGTCTGCAGGTTGTTGAATAATACAATTTGTAAACGGAGGCGCTGATTGGCGACAGCAGTGAGGTAATCAAGTGTTCTTGCATGGCAAGACCACTTACTGTTATCTCACATATATATTCTTATTATTATAGCCAAATCTACCACCCTAACTCCTCCAACAGTTTTTACACTACATAGACAGTAATATACCGAAACGTGCGGATTGTTCCTGATTGGTGTGCTATTACTTTGTGGAACGTTTCGCCGAATGGTTCACGAAATATATGCGTTTTTGGGCGAAATTGGTCTCATGGGAATGAATAGCGGAATGTTCCCACTAGAGTGTGAGCTGAAAAATCAGGACATGATTTCTAAACTGCCACAACTCCCTCATTTTCAAGCCCACCTACACAAATCTTATATCAAAATGTTCAGCAATCCCTGCTGCCACTAAAAATGTCCACGGCTAAGCCATAGTCCTGATAGTTTTCACAATATGACCATTTGTTTGCATCTCACACCTCCCATTGACATTCATTGAAACTCCACTCTAGCCACTTCAAATTTATAGGGCAATTTCTAAACTGCGACTGTGCCTTCATTTTTAATATTTTAGAGACTATGCATCAAAATGTGGGTCTGGGTCTTGTGATTCTCACAATATAAAGCTCTTCGCTGTAGGATTTATAATTTTTAAACTACAACCGTTTGAAGATGGCAACCGCCAGTGAAGTGAGCAAGTTGGAGCAGTTTGTTTTTAAAGGGAACCTGTCACCGGGATTTTGTGTAAAGAGCTGAGGACATGGGTTGGTAGATGGCTGCTAGCACATCCGCAATACCCAGTCCCCATAGCTCTGTGTGCTTTTATTGTGTAAAAAAAACGATTTGAAACATATGCAAATTAACCTGAGATGAGTCAGGGACAGGACTCATCTCAGGTTAATTTGCATATGTATCAAATCGGGTTTTTTTTACACAATAAAAGCACACAGAGCTATGGGGACTGGGTATTGCGGATGTGCTAGCGGCCATCTAGCAGCCCATGTCCTCAGCTCTATACCCAAAATCCAGGTGACAGGTTCCCTTTAACCGCTCTTTTCTGCCCTTGCTGTCGAGTGAGTTGCCATAGGAACCTAGGTGTGTGAGCAGCCAGCAGAGTGACAAAGGCTAGAGTGTGAGCTAAAAAATCAGGACATGATTTCTAAACTGCCACCACTCCCTCATTTTTAAGCCCATCTACACAAATCGGCTGCTAATGTTTTTATAAATGTATGTTTTAATGTAACTGTGAAGCACTTTGGGCAACAACATTGCAATTAAATGTGCTATATAAATAAATAAAAGTTGAAATGCATTTCTCACTCTATCAAGCTTGCCATGTGCACTTTTTAAATGTGATCAATCAATTGGTTAGTGTAATGTTTACTATCTTTACTCACTCCAAACATGCCACACAGTTATTACAAACAAGACAGTAGAAGAAAAGCGGCACTCACCAATTCCTATTCCAATAGTAGCTTTATTCCAGGTAAAAGCATAGTAGATGCGGGTCACTGCACAAAAGCATAAGGCCCCCTGCCCACGAACGTGTGCTTCCCGTTGCCGTATTGCGGACCGCATTTGCGGATCCGAAATACACGGGTGCCGTTCTGTGGGCATTCCGCATCACGGATGCGGACCCATTCACTTGAATGGATCCACAAATCCGGAGATGCGGAACGGAAGCACGGAACGGAACCCTATGGAAGCACTACGGAGTGCTTCCGTGGGATTTCGTCCCGTACTTCCGTTCCGCAAAAAGATAGGATATGTTCTATCTTTTTACGGAACGGCCGGATCGCGGACCCATTAAAGTGAATGAGTCCACGATCCGCTGCCCCATAGATTGTGTTCGTGCATTGCGGCCCACATCTTCACATCTTGCAGGCCGCAGAACGACCACGGGGTGCACACGTTCATGTGCAAGTCCCTGCTGCTTAGAATGTCCCCCTTTTTCTCCAGTAGTCACATCAGGACCTGCCTTCTCATTTAATATAATCATTTATATCCTGTAGTCGGCCCTGCAAGAAAGTAGCCTTTACCCTCCTGCTGCATTAAGGGCATTGCCCCAGCTTTGACCTTACTTAAAGGGGTTTTGTCACTTCAGCAAATAGCATTTATTATGTAGAGAAAGTTAACGCCAAATAGTGGCACATATCTGTCGCAGATTCGGACGCATAGGGGATTTGTGGTCGAATCTGCGACTTCTTACCCATCCACACAACGTACACCAGTTCTAGAGTCTGTTATATAGAGTGATAAGACAGCTCCTATGTACAGAAAAAGCAGAGACTTAAATGTATAGATTACAGGGTTTTCTTACAAATGATGTCAATCTGCTCAGCTCCTCCTGCTCTATAACATGCTGCCTGCAGAGTGCACTGCATTTCATGGTGGCAGGTTATAAGTAACAAACTGAATGTTCCCAATAATTGCCTTATCAGGAGTGGAGGTGGTTGCTGCGTTCATCTTCTCTGTATGGGGAAGAGTGATCAGTACTGCGATTGCTCGCCTCCTTACAGATTAGTTGTTTGCTGGTAGCACATCCTTGTTTACACAGGACAATCTGCGGCCGGCAAGCAATGAATTTATGTGTTGCATAAAAAATACGATCACCCGATGATTAGATGATCTGCAGCACATTTACATAGGGCAGTTATCAGGAATGAGCCTTTGTACGAACGCACATCCCCTATAACTCTCCCGATCCTTGACCGTTTTAAAAGGACGTTTAGGTGACTTAAAATCTGGTTCCAATTGCCTGGTAAAATCAAATATCGTAGTCTTTCAAATTTGCATAGTTATTCGTTGCACATTGACAATTTTATTTATTGCTGATGGGAAGACTCTTGCAGTAAAGGAAATGTGCACCTGCCCGCTATAGGTAAATAAAGGCAGAAAACAGCAGAGGACTGGGATAGCCATAAGGTAGGATCTATAACTAAGGCTACTTTCACATTAGCAGCAGCCTTCTCCGGCGGGTGAACAACCTGCCGAATCTGTGCTGCCGCTAGTTCATGTGTGACGCCGGAAGTTGGCTCCGGCCCCATTCATGTCGTAGTTTTATTCCGGCCACCTGTCGACATGTCTGCCGTGCTGCTGCTGGACCTCCACCCCGCCCCCATTATAGTGAATGGGGCCAGAACAGACCTTGGCAGCACGGTTCCGGCAGGTTGTTCACCCGCTGGAGAAGGCTGCTGCTAATGTGAAAGTAGCCTTACTTATCCCAGTCCTCTGCTGTTTTCTGCCTTTATTTACCTATAGCGGGCAGGTGCACATTTCCTTTAGGCCGCATGCACACGACCGTGGCGTGTTTTGTGGTCCGCAAATCGCGGATGCGCAAAACACGGATGGCGTCTGAGCGCGTTACAGAATTTGCGGAACAGCACGAACAGCCTTTACATATAACTGCCTATTCTTGTCCGCAAAGCGCATGTTACTTGTCCGCAAAGCGCATGTTACTTTTTTTTTTGCAGGGCCACGGAACGGAGCAGCGGATGCGGACAGCACACGGAGTGCTGTCCGCATCTTTTGCGGCCCCATTGAAGTGAATGGGTTCCGCATCCGAACCTTTAAAACGACGGCTCGGATGCGGACCAAAACAACGGCTGTATGCATGAGGCCTTACTGCAAGAGTCTTCCCATCAGCTAATAAATAAAACCGCCGGAACAGCCTGCCGGAGAAAGCTGCCACTAATGTAAAAGTAGCCTAATAGTACACTATAACCGCTACAGAGAAAGTTGAATGTTTATCCGGTACAGTAAAGCTGGCATATATTTTTTTTCTGCTAAACCACTATTTTCACTACTGATAAAAATGGCCAGCCCATTCAGAAAACCACGTTAGGAGGTAAAAGTATGAAAACATTTTTTAACAAAACCAGTTTGTCGCAAAAGGGATGAGGCTTAACAATACTTTGTATACTGAAATATAAAGTGGTTGAAGGGGTGTTCTTATCTTATAAAGTAATGGCATATCGCTAAAGTGGTTTATTCCATAAAATGGAGGAGCCACAGTTCGGCCAATTTACTGTTTTGCCCCCTTTTCTCTAATGGAATCTGTGTCATCCCAGTGCTTTTTAGGTGATCAGGAGCTGAAATGATCAGCTTCCTGTGACTAAGTATGCTAAATACATGGTGCCATATTCGACAATTTTACCTTATAATATAATAAATAAAACACAACTACCATTGTGGATAAAAAATGGCCGCGGTCTTTATTAACTGGGGGGAGGGGGGGTGGGTAACCATAAATAATAACATTCCATAAATTATTAAGCCATTAAACTTTTCCAATATTAACTCAAGTCCATTAGTGCACTACTCATCCAGAGTCCACCCAGTAAGGCTGAGCGACTAATCCCCCCCCCCCCTTTTACACTCCCCCCTTTTCAAAGACCGCGACTAAAAACATTGGGAGGGCGGGCGGGTCATGATCTTTCCTCTTCTTTTTCCAGCCGCTGACAGAGCTCCCAATGGTGAGTATCCTCCATAAATACACCTTCTCTTCCCGCCGAAACTTGCACTTGACCAATCCATAACTTCAGCTAAAATTAGCCCTTTGCCCAGCAACCGGTCAGCGACCATTTCTTGCCAATCACCTTTAGTTGCCGGCTGACCTTTGATTCACCTGAGGAGAAATAATGGCGGGAAAAGGAGGGAAAGAAGGGGGCATAGGGGGAGAGAGACAAATCCACCAAGACAACCTAATATATATAAGTCTCAATTGACACCATGAGGGGCAAATGCCTATACTGGCACAGCCCCTTTCATGACAGAAAGCAACTATTGTGTTTTAGTATTGGGACCCAAATGATTGTGTGACATTATTTCACATGGCCATGTCGTGGAATCAGTGGTGGCCACTGTGACCTACTTCACATGGGCAAAACGAGACAGAGGGCAGAGAATTGCACAGAAGCGATGCAGGTCGGTGGCAGGGTAAGATATCCAGTGGTTAACATACTGCAAACGTTATGACTTTATTTTTCATTGTCAGAATGTTTGAGAGGGGAAATGCTACTCAGAAAGACATGCTCTTCTGTGTCACTAGATTCTTTCAAAACATTAGCATGTGGGATTTTTCTAAAGAAACCTTTATTGAAAATGTTTGTAGAACGGTTTTCTGTTTCTGAACCATTGGTGCAGATCCTCATGTTAAAAAAAAAAACTGTCCGGGGACATCTTTTAACAGATGTACACCAATAGTGGTGTAATAAAGTTGCAGATTGTGGCACGCCATTTTGCAGCAAAATATGTGACTTTTTCCCTCACTCACGCCACTTTTCCAAAATGGTGAGAATAGGGGGGCGTGATGTGGGCGGGGATCCAGGCGGGCAGGCAGGCCTGGTTCGTTTATCATTTTGTACACCAGTTTTTTGTGTGAAAAATGGCTTAAATCTGGTGTAGATTTAAGTCTGTCGCACGCCCTGCCGGAGGAAGCGCCAAACTCATGTAGAGGCCTCTGTCTCTATATAACTTTGGCGCTAAGACTGGCATGTCCCACTCAGTGTTTACATATATAGGGGGACATTTATCAAGACCAGCATCTTCATCTGCAGTCTTGATTCCCCCTGAACAGCTGGAGGATGCTGTGGCACAGGCCTCGGCAGATATTTGCTGCATCCTCCTGCAGGTCATGCGATAGGCTAAAATGTACCGCAGCCTCCTAGCTGTCCTAGCTTTCTGTCTTCATTCACACCAGAAAATTGACGTGAATGGAGATAGACATACCAGCCCTGCTGGCCGCGCCACCTCCTGCCCTCACTATGCTCCCTTTTCTCACCAATTTAGAAAAGTATTGAGAAGGAGGAAAAGTCACAAGTTATGCTGCAAAAATGGCGTGCTACATAAATTGTAACTTTTTAAACACCACAATAGTGGCATAAATAGCATGATTAATGTCTCCCATAGTTTATTACCCTTTTTTATATGGCACAACCATATTATGTAGCACTGTAAACAAAATGTCACCATTCACATAAGTCCCATAGGGGACTCTCAATCTAATTTCACAAACACTACTGCCAATTTTGTAGAATACCAATTAATCCATCTGTATGTTTTTTCAGTGTGGTAGGAAACCCACACAAACATGGCAAGAACATACAAACTCCAGTCTTTGGTCAGATTGAACCCAGGACCCCAGCAATGGAAGGCACAAATGTCCACCGCTTAGTTAATGCTGTCCACAGTTTTATATGCTTTTTACCCACTGAAGTCATAATGATGGTGGGAATCAACATAAAGATGGCCGAGATTGAGAATGCTCCAGATTCAATTGAAAACAGCACTCACTCTGAAGACACCTCAGGACATGCAGGTCTGTCTGAGCTGCTTATCACTTCAGTGGTCGTGCAATCAAGGCAATGTAGTTTACATGTGCCATCCAAAAAGTAGAAATAGACTCCATGAGACTCCATGCCCATCAGCAGCAATAGTCTTTATTGTGACATGTTAGTGCAGAGAAGGTATATACATGGGACAAAGTACACAAAAGTGTGTGTGTATATATTACCCCCCTGTCATTGATCAACCCCCTGTAAAGCTCCATTCAGACGTCCGCATGATTTTTACGGATCCACTGATAGATGGATCGGATCCGCAAAACGCATCCGGACGTCTGAATGAAGCCTTACACGGGCGTGATCAATGACTGTGGTGATCACCCCATATAGACTCCCTGATCACCCCCCTGTCATTGATTACCCCCCTGTAAAGCTCCATTCAGATGTCCGCATGATTTTTACGGATGCACTGATAGATGGATCGGATCCGCAAAACGCATCCGGACGTCTGAATGAAGCCTTACAGGGGCATGATCAATGACTGTGGTGATCACCCCATATAGACTCCCTGATCACCCCCCTGTCATTGATTACCCCCCTGTAAAGCTCCATTCAGATGTCCGCATGATTTTTACGGATGCACTGATAGATGGATCGGATCCGCAAAACGCATCCGGACGTCTGAATGAAGCCTTACAGGGGCATGATCAATGACTGTGGTAATCACCCCATATAGACTCCCTGATCACCCCCCTGTCATTGATTACCCCCCTGTAAAGCTCCATTCAGATGTCCGCATGATTTTTACGGATGCACTGATAGATGGATCGGATCCGCAAAACGCATCCGGACGTCTGAATGAAGCCTTACAGGGGCATGATCAATGACTGTGGTGATCACCCCATATAGACTCCCTGATCACCCCCCTGTCATTGATTACCCCCCTGTAAAGCTCCATTCAGATGTCCGCATGATTTTTACGGATGCACTGATAGATGGATCGGATCCGCAAAACGCATCCGGACGTCTGAATGAAGCCTTACAGGGGCATGATCAATGACTGTGGTGATCACCCCATATAGACTCCCTGATCACCCCCCTGTCATTGATCACCCCCCTGTCATTGATCACCCCCCTGTCATTGATTACCCCCCTGTCATTGATCACTCCCCCTGTCATTGATCACCCCCCCCTGTCATTGATCACCCCCCTGTAAGGCTCCATTCAGACATTTTTTTGGCCCAAGTTAGCGGAATTATTATTTTTTTTTTCTTACAAAGTCTCATATTCCACTAACTTGTGTCAAAAAATAAAATCTCACATGAACTCACCATATCTCACATAACTCATCTCATACCTCACGGAATCCAAATGCGTAAAATTTTTTAGACATTTATATTCCAGACTTCTTCTCACGCTTTAGGGCCCCTAGAATGCCAGGGCAGTATAAATACCCCACATGTGACCCCATTTCGGAAAGAAGACACCCCCAGGTATTCCGTGAGGGGGATATTGAGTCCATGAAAGATTGAAATTTTTGTCCCAAGTTAGCGGAACGGGAGACTTTGTGAGAAAAAAATTAAAAATATCAATTTCCGCTAACTTGTGCCAAAAAAAAAAAAATTTCTATGAACTCGCCATGCCCCTCATTGAATACCTTGGGGTGTCTTCTTTCCAAAATGGGGTCACATGTGGGGTATTTATACTGCCCTGGCATTCTAGGGGCCCCAAAGCGTGAGAAGAAGTCTGGTATCCAAATGTCTAAAAATGCCCTCCTAAAAGGAATTTGGGCACCTTTGCGCATCTAGGCTGCAAAAAAGTGTCACACATCTGGTATCGCCGTACTCAGGAGAAGTTGGGGAATGTGTTTTGGGGTGTCATTTTACATATACCCATGCTGGGTGAGATAAATATCTTGGTCAAATGCCAACTTTGTATAAAAAAATGGGAAAAGTTGTCTTTTGCCAAGATATTTCTCTCACCCAGCAAGGGTATATGTAAAATGACACCCCAAAACACATTCCCCAACTTCTCCTGAATACGGCGATACCACATGTGTGACACTTTTTTGCAGCCTAGGTGGGCAAAGGGGCCCATATTCCAAAGAGCACCTTTAGGATTTCACAGGTCATTTACCTACTTACCACACATTAGGGCCCCTGGAAAATGCCAGGGCAGTATAACTACCCCACAAGTGACCCCATTTTGGAAAGAAGACACCCCAAGGTATTCCGTGAGGGGCATGGCGAGTTCCTAGAATTTTTTATTTTTTGTCACAAGTTAGTGGAAAATGCAGATTTTTTTTTTTTTTTTTTTTTTTTCATACAAAGTCTCATATTCCACTAACTTGTGACAAAAAATAAAAACTTCCATGAACTCACTATGCCCATCAGCGAATACCTTGGGGTCTCTTCTTTCCAAAATGGGGTCACTTGTGGGGTAGTTATACTGCCCTGGCATTCTAGGGGCCCAAATGTGTGGTAAGGAGTTTGAAATCAAATTCTGTAAAAAATGACCTGTGAAATCCGAAAGGTGCTCTTTGGAATATGGGCCCCTTTGCCCACCTAGGCTGCAAAAAAGTGTCACACATCTGGTATCTCCGTACTCAGGAGAAGTTGGGGAATGTGTTTTGGGGTGTCATTTTACATATACCCATGCTGGGTGAGAGAAATATCTTGGCAAAAGACAACTTTTCCCATTTTTTTATACAAAGTTGCCATTTGACCAAGATATTTATCTCACCCAGCATGGGTATATGTAAAAAGACACCCCAAAACACATTCCTCAACTTCTCGTGAATACAGAGATACCAGATGTGTGACACTTTTTTGCAGCCTAGGTGGGCAAAGGGGCCCATATTCCAAAGAGCACCTTTCGGATTTCACTCGTCATTTTTTACAGAATTTGATTTCAAACTCCTTACCACACATTTGGGCCCCTAGAATGCCAGGGCAGTATAACTACCCCACAAGTGACCCCATTTTGGAAAGAAGAGACCCCAAGGTATTCGCTGATGGGCATAGTGAGTTCATAGAACTTTTTATTTTTTGTCACAAGTTAGTGGAATATGAGACTTTGTAAGGAAAAAAAAAAAAAAAATCATCATTTTCCGCTAACTTGTGACAAAAAATAAAAAGTTCTATGAACTCACTATGCCCATCAGCGAATACCTTAGGGTGTGTACTTTCCGAAATGGGGTCATTTGTGGGGTATTTGTACTGTCTGGGCATTGTAGAACCTCAGGAAACATGACAGGTGCTCAGAAAGTCAGAGCTGCTTCAAAAAGCGGAAATTCACATTTTTGTACCATAGTTTGTAAACGCTATAACTTTTACCCAAAACATTTTTTTTTTACCCAAACATTTTTTTTTTATCAAAGACACGTAGAACAATAAATTTAGAGCAAAATTTCTATATGGATCTCGTTTTTTTTGCAAAATTTTACAACTGAAAGTGAAAAATGTCATTTTTTTGCAAAAAAATCGTTAAATTTCGATTAATAACAAAAAAAGTAAAAATGTCAGCAGCAATGAAATACCACCAAATTAAAGCTCTATTAGTGAGAAGGAAAGGAGGTAAAATTCATTTGGGTGGTAAGTTGCATGACCGAGCAATAAATGGTGAAAGTAGTGTAGGTCAGAAGTGTAAAAAGTGGCCTGGTCTTTCAGGGTGTTTAAGCACTGGGGGCTGAGGTGGTTAACTTCATTTTTTCTATCTCCGTTGGCTGAGGAGTGGGGGCATTTCCTTTTGAACAGCTCACTGTAAGACAGCAGCAGGGAGAAAGTCATCCTCCCTCCCACCCCTGCAGCTGACAGAAGTTAATTTTTTTCTTTATTTTTTAAATCCCCGTCGGCTCAGGAGTGAGAGGGGGCGTGGCTTAGCGGGACCTGGGGGCGGTGTTTTAAGTCTTTTGAGGGTGGACACATTGTGGCAGGGGGCGTTCCTGGGCTCCTTCCTGCAAGAGAGACGCCCCTCTGGGCGCCTTACTGGTTCATTTTCATACCAAATAAACTGGATTTTTAGAGAATAAAAATATCTATTGCTGGAACAAAGGCACATGTTGAAATAAGGTACTAAGTGCTATTAGGCCATGGCTTTACTTCAATTATCCTTGTGACAGATTTTCTTTAAAGCTCTCCTACAGCAGTGAAGAAAAATGGCTGGGTTGTTATGGAAACCTGGAGTAAACTGTGTATGTGGAGGCTGGAGGACCTGCAAGCTTCTATTGGCTGATAAGGGTAATGTGACCAAGCTTCTATTGGCTAATGATTTTTTTGGGAATATCTCAGGAACGGTACGTCTTAGAGAGCTGAGACCTGGTCTAAAACCTTCCCGGACACCTGATGTACCTGTGTGCAAATTTTGTGATTGTAAATGCGACGGTACGGATTCCTTTAGCGGACATACATACATGCACACATACACTCAGCTTTATATATTAGATATATACACACACACACATATATATACACAGTGCCTTGAAAAAGTATTTTTCCAAATTTTTTTACATTACACCCACAAGCTTAAATGTATTTTATTGGGATTTTATGTGATAGACCAACACAAAGTAGCAAGTATGTTTGAAGTAAAAAGAAAATGATACATGGTTTACAAATGTTTTAATAAATCAAAGCTCAAACTCTGTCAGATTGGATGGAGAGCGTCTGTAAACAGCAAGTCTTGCCACAGATTCTCAATGGGATTTAGGTCTAGACTTTTACTGGGTCATTCTAACACATGAACATCCTTTGATCCAAACCATTCCATTGTAGCTCTGACTGTATGTTTACAATCCTTGTCCTGCTGGAAGGTGAACCTCAGTCCCAGTCTCAAGTCTTTTGCAGCCTCTACCAGGTTTTCTTCCAGGATTGCCCTGCATTTAGCTCAATCTGTCTTCCCATCAACTCTGACAAGCTTCCCTGTCGCTCCTAAAGAAAACAGTCCCCACAGCATGATGTTGCCACCACCATGTTTCACGGTGGAGATGGTATGTTTTGGGTGATGCACAGTGTTAGTTGTCCGTAACCAGGGTGGATTTGATTTAAAGAGGACCTTTCACTACAATAAAAAATCTAAACTAAGCATACAGACATGGAGAGCTGCGCCCAGGGATCTCCCTGCACTTACTATTATCCCTGGGCGCCGCTCCGTTCTCCCGGTATAGGCTCCGGTATCTTCATATGTTCGGCTCAACTGCGTGGAGCCTGCCGGCGTTTCCTTCTCCCAGGCTGTAGCGCTGGCCAATCGCAGCTCTCAGCTCATAGCCTGAGAGGTTTTTTTTCCTCTCAGGCTATGAGCTGAGTGCTGCGATTGGCCAGCGCTACAGCCTAGGAGAAGGAGACGCTTGCAGGCTCCACCCAGTTGAGCCGAACATATGAAGATACCGGAGCCTATACCGGGAGAACGGAGCGGCGCCCAGGGATAATAGTAAGTGCAGGGAGATCCCTGATGGATGGAATAACCTTTGGATGGTAATATATTTTCCTCAAAAAGCATTTTATATAAAAATAAATCTGATTTAAATTTTAAAAAAAATTCCGATTTTTTTTATTTTTTTAAATCATAGATTTTTTTTATCCACCCTGTCCGTAACACATAGTGTTTTACATTTAGACCAAAAAGTTTAACCTTGGTGTCATAAGACCAGAGCACCTTCTTCCACATGTTTGTGTCCCTTACATGGTTTTTGGCTTCTTATGGCTTGCTTTCAGAAATTACTTTCTTCATGCCACTCGTCCATAAAGGACAGACTTGTGGAGTACACAACTAATAGTTGTCCTGTTGACAGATTCTCCCACCTATGCTGTGGATCTTTACAGCTCCTCCAGAGTGACCATTGGCCCTTTGGCAGCTTCTTTACTTGGTGCTCTCCTTGCCTGAGCTGTCAGTTTAGGTGTACGCCATGTCTTGGTAAGTTTGCAGTTGTTCCATACTCCTTCCATTTTCTGATGATGGATTGAACAGTGCTCCATAAGATATTCAGAGCTTGGGATATTTTTTTTTTAAACCTGACCCTGCTTAACACTTCTCCACAACTTTATTCCTGACCTGTCTGGTGTGTTCCTTGGTATTCTTTATCCTGTTTGATCACTAATGTTCACTATTAAACCTCCCAGAACAGCCTGTGGTTACACTGAGAATAAATTACACTCAGGTGAACTCTATTTACTAATTAGGTGACTTCTGAAGGCAATTGGTCACACTGGATTTTATCTAAGGGTATAGGGGGCTAAATACAAATGCACGCCACACTTTTCCGCTTTTTATTTATTAAGAATTTTGAAAAACATTTACAATTTTCTTTTCACTTCACACAGACTTGCTAAATGTAAAAAAATGTGGAAAAGAACATGAGTACTTTTTTTTTTTTTACTTTTTCAGGGCAGTGTGTGTGTGTGTGTGTGTGTGTGTGTGTGTGTGTATGTATGTATGTATGAAAGATTAGTCTTAGTCTCCAGGAATAATGCATTTTGTGTGAACACGAGAAATTGTTCATCTTGATTTTCTTAAATTGGACGATGCTGGACTGAAAAGTCTGCATAAATAATGTGGGAATCTGACAAGCCCATGTACTAGCTGATATTAATATCTGTGTCCCAAGACAACATGTCATGACTTTTATTATAAAGGAATGCTGCTATAATGTGTTTAGTTGATTCCTTAGTAGCAGAATCCTGTCTTACATTCTCTACAGTAAGAAGCATAAAATATGGTTCAATTCTTTTGGTGACCTGCTATAACTAGGTGTCATTATGGAGTCCTTTTGGAACGGCTTGTTTGTTTGCTTTATAAAATGTGTGAATAGCTGATCTATTTTACATGAGGCAAAGGGTGTATACATGTGTAACTTGCTTAACTGTAATCTCAAAGCTTTTTCTAATTCTGTGTGCCATTTAGAAATTTAATTGACTTTAGGCCTTCAGTGTGTTGATTACCAGCAGTTACTAACCTTGCTTTTCTATAACCACCATGGCGCCAATTGTATGTTTAGCTTGATTCTGTGCTATATGTGTGCATTAAATTTTATCTTCACTTGTATAGGTTGTGGCTCTCCCACATCTTCTGATGATGAACAGGCAATGAAATTATTTATAGAAAAGGGTACAGTATTTCTGTTCATAATTCCTCAGCTTTATTCAGTTTCAGCCGTCCTGATACTAGACACTGACATCTTGTATTGACATGTTATTTGCAGTGAAGAGCAAGGGCAGAAAGATTTCCAGGGCGGTAGCCACTGATATAGGTAGGACAGACACAATTCTCCTGTCATCCTGTTGTCGTGTCTTGCTCTATAAGCAACTAACCACAAGGGCAAGGGTAAAACAATCTCTTCTTTGATTGGTACACAATGTAATCACTTTGCTGCTTCTGTTTCGGGGTTTGGGGACAAAATTAACAAAAAATAAATTAAATCTTGGGAAAAATATTTCATTTTTCCAGAGTAAATACTTTCCTGGTTAATTGAATTTGGGGTTGTCTGGGAAATAGCAAGGTTCACCAAATACAACCTGCTCTGACAAACAACATACACATAAAGTGACATATAGTAGAAAAGTTTATCATAAAAAATGATGACACGATTAGTTGTATTTGTCTGCTGAACCATGCTATCTAACCAGCTATAAGGTGACTGGAGCTTAGTACTCGGGTGTTGGCTTTATTTATGTGTCATAGAGCAGGGGGTTTCCTTCCTCCTATAGTTTATTCATGGGTACAGGAAATACTGTATGTAATAGCACAGAAAATGTGTGTTCCTGAACTAACATTAATATGGCTGTTCAATTATTCGTTCTAAAAATTTTACTCTATGATTAGCTGGTTAATGATTTTTAAGTATTGTCCAGATATTTCCTCATCCAGAGTTTCCCCTGTATGCTAAGGTAAAGTACATATCAGTCAAAGAAACTCGACATTGTAAGTCTTTATAACATGCTGTAGCAATAAGCCACTAAATAATAGTACGATATATGACATAGTAACGGCTGAAACCTCTGCGGAAGCATTTAGGTATAGTTTCATTATCGGTAAGTCTGCGACTATTTGATCTTGTAATGATAAACGCAGTATTACTGTACCAGTATTCACATTATAGTCAATGAATATGGGTACAAAAACGACAAGGTATGTTTGTTGCTTAATATAACCTTATGAAGTGAAAAGATGTACTGGTGATGTCAAGCCAAGGAAAGAGGAGGACTGGAAAGAAAAAGGCTGTAGGGCCTGAATGAGATGAGAGTTGAGGGAAAATACTAACAGAGCAGGAAGGAGAAAAAGTAAGTAGAAGTAGGAAACACTTTCTAAATTTGTCATTATAAATTATGCAAATCAGTGCACTTCACTTCTACAGTTATGCAGAGGATATGGAGTTCCAACCCCATTAAAGATTACTTTACATCACCTTGAAAAACAGCCCTGAGGTCTCTTGAGCTCAGAGTCTTTTTGCATGGTGACATATTCTCCTTAAACAACAAGAATGGACAATTAGGAGATATGGAAGAAGAATATATATCAATAAAAATGCCTTCTTAACACTTTTAGATCCTCTTTTTTGTGGCGTATTTGCCTAATACCTGATAATATTCTCTCTCTCATTTGTGGTTTAGCCGCTTGCAGCTCATTATCATTCAGCCCTTGCTACAGTGGAAACCAGTGTTCCATACACTTACTGCCAGCTTGGTGTGAGATGGGCTTGTGCTTATACACGTAGGCAGGAGTCTATAATGAGACAGGCAGGTAAAATATATTACTGTTTATGGCCATTTCCTAGTGTAGCAGAAAACAAGGGCAACACGCAAGTACTAAATCATTTTTAGAAGAAAATCTGCTGGACAGGCCTAATAATCTATAATCCACAGGCGCGTAAGAAATCCTATTTCAACATAAAAGCTGAGATAAATCACTGTTTTCATGAGCCAACATTTATTTGTACAGTATTTTTAAAAGATCCGTGTCATTTACAGATCATTGTTTGTAGTCAGCCTTATGCCTGGTTTTGTCACTGATCCACAGATCTAGGTTATGGCGGATTTACACCGCAGAATTGCCGGGCAGATTATCGAGAACATACGTTACTACAAACACTCATTCAACAATCTGCCTGTGTAATTGTACTGCAGAGCACCCGATGAACGAGCGAAACGCTCGGGTGAAATGATGATCTTTCATGCAGCACACTAAATGGTCATTTCTGGATAGCAGATGATGGTGTAGCCATCGCTCATCCCCACACAGTGGAGGTGATTATTGCATGTAAATGCAGCTCTTCACCTCCACTGACGAGCAGGCGGTTTTTGGGATGGAACATTCCCTTTTAATAATTGCCTGCTTGCTCTGTGTCTACATGCGCCTTCAGTCTGCCTGCTATTTTGTAATAGGCAACTTTATTTTAAATTTGGTCTGTGGTATTAAGGTGACCATACACATCAGATAGAAGTAGGTTGATGACTGATCAACTGTTGAACAGTCATCTGGAGAACAGTTGTTATGTGGACACATTTGTGACGAGTAGTGTTGGACGAACTTCTGTTTTCAAGTTCGGTGTACAAGGTTCGGGTTATCTAAGAATTTTGTTATGGATACCGCTACCACGGACTATAACTTATGGTCCGTTGTAGCGGAATCCATAACAGAATTCTTAGATAACCTGAACATTGTACGCCAAACGTGAAAACAGAAGTTCGCTCAACACTAGTGGCGAGGTTGGCTTTTACAGTTGTTTCATCTGGCTATCGACAGCAATCGAAGGCCAAATGATCTTTCTGCAAACTCTCTCCCTGACTTCTTTTTGGATGATGGCAGTCTGTTATCAGTCCGCTAAAATAATTGTTGGTAAATTTCTTCCAATGAACAATCTTTTTGGTTGAAATCTGCTGTTTTGGTAGACTTTAGACAAATGTGTATGGTTAGCTTTATAGCTCAGAAGCTGGAGAAAGAGTACTTTTTTTTCTCCCTTATCTGTTCTCTGACATCATTCAGTGAAAGACATCTGAGCCTTAGGTCATGTGGGAGCTTAGGGTACTTTCACACTAGCGTTTTTCTTTTCCGGCATAGAGTTCCGTCACAGAGGCTCAATACCGGAAAAGAACTGATCAGGCATATCCCCATGCATTCTGAATGGAGAGCAATCCATTCAGTTCAGTCGTTTTGACTGATCAGGCAAAAGATAAAACCGCAGCATGCGGTTTAGTCCTTCCAGTCTGTGCATGCGCAGACCGGTAAAAATGTGAAAAAAAGATACAAGACGGATCCGTCTGTCCGCATGACAAGCGGAGAGACAGATCCGTTCTTGCAATCCATTTGTGAGACGGATCCGCATCCGGATGCGTCTCTCAAATGCTTTCAGTCACATCCAAGATCGGCGGGCAGTTCTGACGACGGAACTGCCCGCCGGATCACACTGCCGCAAGTGTGAAAGTAGCCTTAGCTTTTGGTAAATTTGCACCAACAGATTATCTGACCAATTTCTGTCCAATCAGACCAATAGATCGGTTTGTGCAAATGGCCATCTGACCAATGATTGGTCAGAGAATCTGTCAGATAATCTGTTGGTGTAAATGCACCCTTCAGATATTTAAACTAATATTGATGTAAGAACAAAAATGAGTGATGTAGCCAACCAGGTCTCTACAATATGTTCGTAATTTTGCATCGGTAAAAATCTGATGATGAAATGGGTTCTGCACTTTTTCAAGAACTATTTTATTAAATAAAATGACTGCATGTATTTCTTGACTGTACTAGTACAGTCGCAGCCTTCACAATCAATGAATTAACTTAATTGTATTCTGATCATTGCAAATATTTCTTCCATTATACTGTACACTTGCAGTGTTGTTGTACAAGATTATGTTGGAAGTTCTTTAAAGGTGTTGTCTTATCCTCAAAATAGGTCATCAATATCGGATCATGGGGGTATGACTCCTGGCAACCCCATGGTCAGTGAGCATGCAGCTCTCTAACTAGGGCTGTGACATCACATCCACCTGGCACATAGCCTTTGAGCAACTACAGCGTACATTGCTTGGTGTACCATGAAGAGGATGCAGCTGATGGGCAGGGGTGCCCCCCCACCAATAATTTATTTATGAGCTTTTTTGAGGACGGGTCATCAATAATTTATTTCCGGAAAAAACCCCGTAATGCCTGAAAGATTATGTATTGTTCACTTAACATTTGTATTTGGAAATTAACCTGCAAGTCTGCTGTCAGCATGTAGTTGTTCTGGATATTTGCTTTATGTGATTATATTGATTGTGTTATCATGTGAGTTGCTATATTCCACATTTATGTTAAGATTTTGTAATCCGATGTACTGCAATCAAACCATCCAATCTTCATTTCCATAATGATTTCTGTTCCATCTATCAACCTAAGAAGTCAGTGCATGAACACTGATCGAATCAATTATTCTAGTTGAATTAAAATACATAACCTGGTTTTAAGAAGATTACATTTTCTTTTTTATCTTTCAGCAAAGATGTCAAGGAAGTTAAGCCTACCTACAGAATTAAAGCCTGAACTAGGTAAGATGTGCTGAAAAAAATAATTTACATTTCCGCAATGTGACATAGCAGAGGCAGATGTAGGTCCACATGACCATGGTAAGCCAGATACTACGAGCAATCACTGCATTTACCTTGTGAAAGGATTACATGGAAGTAAAGCAGCAGGAATGAGGTAAATAGAGCACAATCAGCCAGGAAAGAAAGAAAATAAATGTCTAATGTTGCGTTGACATTTCCATCGTTCTTCTTCCTGTTGAGTTTTCACAACTTTGACAGCAAGAATAGTGTAGTCTGCGGTGCCAATCTTGTAAGAAAAAATAAATAAATGGCTATTCTCCTTATGGAATCTATCATAGTTGTCATGGTTATGGTTCTATTAATAAGGTTTCCATTTTTTTTTGTTTTTTTTTATATTGATGGATCCTTAGGATAAGCCATCAACATCAGATCAGTAAGGCCTCTTTCACACGGGCGTTGCGGGAAAATGTGCGGGTGCGTTTCGAAACACGCGTGATTTTACAGTGCAAAACATTGTAATGCACGTGAGAAAAATCGCACATGTTTGGTACCTGTAACGGACCGTTTCAGCAGACAAGGGGTTAAAATCCGTTTAGGCGATGTGCCCCTTTCTGAGAGACAGGCCCAGCTACTGCAGAACACCAATGTCCCGAACTGGATACAAAGTAGCACTCCAAACTGGAACCTCACTAATAGCTGCTAGCAGACGAACAGGAATCAGCTTACACTCCTAGCAATCAGTCCCTAACAGCATACAGCGGATCCCCCCAATAACGAGACAAGGCTCCGTGTTGAGGGTCAAGCAGTGGTCTGAGGTGCTGGTACACCCAGCCTGGTTTTTATTACAGTCTTTTCAAATACAGGTCCGCCCACAGGGGTTTGAAATACAGCCAATCAATATGTTACAACACATACAATGTAAGTACACGCCCCTAGGGGACCAGAAGGAAGACTGGGACATCACTGTAGGATACACAGAGACAACACATCCCCACAATGCATCATGGTTTCCTCCTCTCTGCCCTGGAGACACCCGAGGCGTAATCCAATTATCTCTAAAGACAAAGAGAAGTCATTAATACACATGTGAGAACAACAGGACAGACATCACCATTTAAACACACAATGGGACAATGGCACAATAGAAACACACCCAGCATTTTCCTCCCAAGCTGACAAGTTACACTTATTATAACTTGTTTCAACTTTGTGAGTTTACATTGGCCATACATATAACTTACATCAATTTAAACAGTATAACTTGGGGACAAACCTATCCAAAATTCACTTGAATAGGTTCAGGGGTTTAAAAGTTAGTATATGGCCCATAATCCTGGGGCAAGAGGCCAGCAGCCAGGCCTCTCCAAAACCCAGTGGCGAGGTTGGTTTCGCCACAGTACCCAAACCTGAACTTCTTCACAGAAGTTCGGGCTTGGGATCGGTGTTCTGTAGATTATATTATTTTCTCTTATAACATGGTTATAAGGGAAAATAATAGCATTCTGAATACAGAATGCATAGTAAAATAGCACTGGAGGGGTTAAAATTTTTTTTTTTAATAATTTAACTCACCTTAATCCACTTGATCGCACAGCCCGGCATCTCCTTCTGTCTTCATCTTAGCTGTGTGGAGGAACAGGACCTGTGGTGACGTCACTCCGGTCATCACATGATCTTTTACCATGGTGATGGATCATGTGATGGACCATGTGATGACCGGAGTGACGTCACCACAGGTCCTGTTCCTCCACACAGTTAAGATGAAGACAGAAGAAGATGCCGGGCTGTGTGATCAAGTGGATTAAGGTGAGTTAAATTTTTTATTTTATTTTTTAACCCCTCCAGCGCTATTTTACTATGCATTCTGTATTCAGAATGCTATTATTTTCCCTTATAACCATGTTAGAAGGGAAAATAATAATGATCGGGTCTCCATCCCGATCGTCTCCTAGCAACCGTGCGTGAAAATCGCACCGCATCCGCACTTGCTTGCGGATGCTTGCGATTTTCACGCAACCCCATTCACTTCTATGGGGCCTGCGTTGCGTGAAAAACTGAATATAGAGCATGCTGCGATTTTCACGCAACGCACAAGTGATGCGTGAAAATCACCGCTCATGTGAACAGCCCCATAGAAATGAATGGGTCGGGATTCAGTGCGGGTGCAATGCGTTCAACTCACGCATCGCTTACCGCGCGGAATACTCGCCCGTGTGAAAGGGGCCTAAGGGTTTGACACCCCATACCCTATGCTATATGATGATCAGCTCCTCGGGACTAGCTTGAGCATCAGAATTACACAACTCTGTTCATCATGTAGTAGACGGAGCTTGCTCATATTCACTTCAGTGAGAGCTGGGCTGAAGCAATCATCCACTACACAATGGACAGAGCTGTGAGGATCCTGTGCCTATTTCCAGTGCTGGAGCAAGGGTGCTGGGTGTTCTTGAGAATAGACCATAAATATAAAAGTTCCACAAAACCCATTTAAGAATGTGACCATGACACTAATGTGAACAGAACCTAAATATTAATAGCAAAAAAGAAAAGGTGAAACCGTGTCTGCTGCTGGATGATAAATCTGGCACACCTTTAGGCTACCTGCACATGTTGTGGATTTTGTGAGGATTTAGCGCACAGATTTTCATGCGGAAAAACCACAGTGTGATACAGTACCAGAAAAGTGTATGAGATTAGACAGATCTCATGTACACTTTGCTTTTTTCTTCTGTGCGGAAATTGACCTGCTGTGCAAATTTTGAAATCTGCAGCATGTCAATTGTGCAATTTTGGTGCGGATTTTACCCTTTTCAATGGAAGAGTGAGATACATGCGCTTTTTGGTGCAGTTTTGGTGAAATCTGTGCAGATTTTCTGCTAGTAAACCAGCACCCGTGGGCAAGTACCCTTAAGTTGTCTAGGGCCGTGGTAGGGAACCTGCGGCACCAGAGCCCTCTCTGTGGGCACCTGCACCATGGAAAAAGTCTATGTTGTACCAATATGCCTTAGTCTATTCCTGCCATTCATCAGCGCAGGGCGCACTGTGAACAGCACAGGCAGCGCACTGAATGTAGGCCGGCTGTTATAGCTAAATGATAAAGTACATGGAAGATGTACTATATTGGATTATATTCGGTAAATGATTGGCACTCTCTCTGGAGTCACACTGGAACGTATATTCTAAAATATTCTTTATTAATCCAGCTAAAAATATATATAATATAATATAAAAAATAAGATCACTCCAAAATGCATTCAATTAAAGTGGAGACCGCAGTTCAAAACACAATAAAAATAATAAAAGGAGATAATATATATGTACACAATTATAATGCCGATGGTATAAAGCTGACGGTAAAAAGCTTGCACTAAAAAATTTAATAACCGTAATGTATATGAATATAAACAATTATAATGCCAATAATAGCTTTCACTGTGTCTATTTGTGCGACACTGATATCACATATATTAAAAAGCCTCAGTTCATCCTTTAATGGCACATTCCGCTTTAGTGGCTATAATCATGTCCGTTCTTATGCCCCTTTGGTGGCCCTTTTTTTTTTTTTTTTTTAAATATATAGAGAGAGCATTGAGAATGTCCAAAGTGAAATATTCACAATAAGTTAGATTTATGTCCAAAGATCCTCCTTACTTTCAATTTATTTCCAGCCTAAAGGTATCCTTATTCATATTCACGCTGCATTCATTCATGTATTACGGCAATCTCCCCTTTCTTTTCCCCGCATAGGTTTATACGCACTAACGTACAGTTGGTTGCTGAGGGATCTCAGGTTCTTGCCGGCCGTGGCGTCCCACGTGTCACTCGGCTTGGAGCGATCTTACCTCAGATATGTTGTTCTGTTAGTTTGTGTGCGCAGGGGGAAGTGGGGTCAGCTGGGTGCCGTGATTGTTTGTGGACTGTGCAGCCGTGATGTTTGGCAGGTACCATCCTTTCGTATTTCCCGCCAGGAAAAGTTGCCGAGCGCTCCAATATATTTGTGAGTTCCAGGTCTTTTGCTACATAGAGAGTCTGGGGTGTCTTCCTACACCAAACGCGTTTCGGGACCCTCACTGGTCCCTTCCTCAGTGGTCAAGCACTTTTCCTGGCGGGAAATACGAAAGGATGGTACCTGCCAAACATCACCGTTGCACGGTCCACAAACAATCACGGCACCCAGCTGACCCCACTTCCCCAGCGCACGCGAACTAATAGAACAACATATCTGAGGTAAGATCGCTCCATGCCGAGTGACACGTGGGACGCCACGGCCGGCAAGAATCTGAGATCCCTCAGCAACCAACTGTAAGTCAGTGCGTGTAAACCTATGTGGGGAAAAGAAAGGGGAGATTGCCGTAATACATGAATGAATGCAGCATGAATATGAATAAGGATACCTTTAGGCTGGAAATAAATTGAAAGTAAGGCTACTTTCACACTAGCGTTCGGGGCTCCGCTTGTGAGCTCCGTTTGAAGAGTCTCACAAGCGGCCCCGAACGCATCCGTCCAGCTACCAATGCATTCTGAGTGGATGCGGATCCGCTCAGAATGCATCAGTCTGGCAGCGTTCAGCCTCCGCTCAGCAGGCGGACACCTGAACGCTGCTTGCAGCGTTCGGGTGTCCGCCTGGCCGTGCGGAGGCAAGCGGATCCGTCCAGACTTACAATGTAAGTCAATGGGGACGGATCCGTTTGAAGATGACACTATATGGCTCAATCTTCAAACGGATCCGTCCCCCATTGACTTTCAATGTAAAGTCTGGACGGATCCGTTCAGGCTACTTTCACACTTAGAAATTTTTCTAAGTTATAATGCAGACGGATCCGTTCTGAACGGATGCAAACGTCTGCATTATAGGAGCGGATCCGTCTGATGAAACATCAGACGGACCCGCTCCGAACGCTAGTGTGAAAGTAGCCTAAGGAGGATCTTTGGACATAAATCTATCTTATTGTGAATATTTCACATTGGACATTCTCATTGCTCTATATATATATTTTGAAAAAAAGGGGGCATAAAAACGGACATGATTATAGCCACTAAAGTGAAATATGCCATTAAAGGATGAACTGAGGCTTTTTAATATATGTGATATCAGTGTCGCACAAATAGACACAGTGCAAGCTATTATTGGCATTATAATTGTTTATATTCATATACATTACTGTTATTATAAAAAAAAATTAGTGCAAGCTTTTTACCATCAGCATTATAATTGTGTACACATATATGCATATATTGTTATCTCCTTTTATTATTTTTTATTGTGTTTAGAACTATGGTCTCCACTTTGAAGGGCTTCTGTCACCCCACTAAAGTCTTTTTTTTTTTTTTGGGCTAGTTAAATTACTTATCCTGCGATATATGAAAATATAATGGTGTTACTTAGGCTACTTTCACACCTGCGTTCAGGTGTCCGCTCGTGAGCTCCGTTTGATTCAGCAGTTTCTTCTAAAAACGAACTTTTATAATATGTAAATTAGGTCTCTACCAGCAAGTAGGGCGGCTACTTGCTGGTAGCAGCTGCAGAAAACCGCCCCCTCGTCGTGTTGATTGAAAGGGCCAGCCGGGATCTCCTCCTCCGGCCAGCCCTGTCGGCATTTTAAAAATCGCTCGCCTGTGTTCATTCTGCGCAGGCGCTCTGAGATGAGGAGGCTCGCCTCCTCAGAACTCCCTCAGTGCGCCTGCGCCGATGACATCACCGAAATAGAAGATGTCATCGGCGCAGGCGCACTGAGGGAGTTCTGAGGAGGCTAGCCTCCTCATCTCAGAGCGCCTGCGCAGAATGAACACAGGCGCGCGATTTTTAAAATGTCGACAGGGCTGGCCGGAGGAGGAGATCCCGGCTGGCCCTGTCAATCAACACGACGAGGGGGCGGTTTTCTGCAGCTGCTACCAGCAAGTAGCCGCCCTACTTGCTGGTAGAGACCTAATTTACATATTATAAAAGTTCGTTTTTAGAAGAAACTGCTGAATCAAAGTAAGTAACACCATTATATTTTCATATATCGCAGGATAAGTAATTTAACTAGCCCAAAAAAAAATAATGACTTTAGTGGGGTGACAGAAGCCCTTTAAGTGAATGCATTTTGGAGTGATCTTATTTTTTATATTATATTATATATATTTTTAGCTGGATTAATAAAGAATATTTTAGAATATACGTTCCAGTGTGACTCCAGAGAGAGTGCCAATCATTTACCGAATATTTTCCTTCTTTTTATGTGTGGGTGAATCATACTGATTAGAGCACCTGCATCCTGGTAGTGGGCAAGTGAGCCACCCTTCCTATTTTCTTTTATATTGGATTGTAGTATTCAGGTTAAATTGCCGTGTTGGCACTTTGCAATAAATAAGTGGGTTTTGGGTTGCAGTTTGGGCACTCTGTCTGTAAAAGGTTCGCCATCACTGATCTAGGGTAAGTTTTGCTACCTATAAGTCGGCTTACTTCACACCAGACTCTTGCATCAAAATGCTGGCTCATTTTTGGTGCATCTTAATGGCAACCTGTCACTATGAGAATGCAAAGAGGAGCTGATATATATATATACAGTGTATAATTTTGTGGGAAAAGATTCAGTATCCATTCTCATTCTGGGCTTTGAAGTCCAGGAGGCGGTCCTATCAGTGACTGATAGCTATCTATATATACACAGTAATAGAGGGAAGGCTGTCAATCACTGCTAGGACAGCCTCCTG
Source organism: Bufo bufo (assembly GCF_905171765.1). Lineage (NCBI taxonomy): Eukaryota > Metazoa > Chordata > Amphibia > Anura > Bufonidae > Bufo > Bufo bufo. The sequence continues at coordinate 474,606,349 of NC_053392.1, read as the reverse complement.
GACTTCAAAGCTCAAAATGAGAATAAATATAAATGGAAAAGATTCAGTAAAACTTGTAATTTTAAAACTAGGGCTGCAGTAAACGATTATTTTAGTAATCGAGTATTCTATAGATTTTTTACGATTAATCGAGTAATCTAATAAGAAAAAATGAATTAATAGACTGTTTTCCTTTATAAAAACTCATAAGACCCCCTGCCATTTGTCCCCAACACCCTTCGTTTCCCACTGTGCGATCAGCCCAAGTGCATCAGTTCCCCCCAGTGCCATCAGCTCCACTATCCCCCAGTGCCATCAGCTTTCCACCATGCCATCAGGTCCGTTCCCCCAGTGCCATCAGCTCTTCCCCACCCCGGTGCCATCAGCTCTTCCCCACCCCGGTGCCATCATCTCTTCCCCACCCCGGTGCCATCAGCTCTTCCCCACCCGGTGCCATCAGCTCTTCCCCACCCCGGTGCCATCAGCTCTTCCCCACCCCGGTGCCATCAGCTCTTCCCCACCCCGGTGCCATCAGCTCTTCCCCACCCCGGTGCCATCAGCTCTTCCCCACCCCGGTGCCATCAGCTCTCCCCCACCCCGGTGCCATCAGCTCTCCCCCACCCCGGTGCCATCAGCTCTTCCCCACCCCGGTGCCATCAGCTCTTCCCCACCCCGGTGCCATCATCTCTCCCCCACCCCGGTGCCATCATCTCTCCCCCACCCCGGTGCCATCAGCTCTCCCCCACCCCGGTGCCATCAGCATTACTCCCCCCATTGTGCCATCAGCTCTGCTGCCCTGCTCCTACTGACACCCAGATTTCAGAGTGTCATTGGTTGCTACGCCGCTGTGCACTCCGGGTGCCCGGCCTTAGTCGCATCCCCACACCCTCGGTTTCACCAACTTACCTTTCCAGCAGGGGCGCCGCCGACACTCCATCGTTCCACGCTGCTCTGTGCCTGACGTCACACAGCGCGTCAGGTCACGGCATGCATACGTCAGGAGGTCAGTGCAGCGTGGGACCATGGACGTGCTGTGAAGTGTCCGGAGGCCCCCTGCTGGAAAGGTGAGTATTCCAAGCTCAGCGGGAGACCACAGAGCGGGAGTAATAGAAAGCGCTTCACTCCCGCTCCGTGGTCACATGACACAAACAAATCTTCGATGCAAAAAATTTGCATTGAGGATTTTTTTGGTGTCGAATTACTCGATTTAATCAAGTAATCGTTTCAACCCTATTTCCAACAAAACTACATATCAATCTGCTCATCTCCTCCTGCTCTATAATGTGCTCTCTTCAGCTCAGACACCATGTTCGAAGTGACAGTTTTTTTTTTTCAGCTAGGCATTTACGTGTCTTTTTTTTAGCACAAATTGAGATAGACTTCCGGCGTATTTTTATTAGTATGTCTCCCCCATTGTCTTTAAAACTAGCTATACATTTCAGATAATGACCGTATGAGCGATCCCACCAACTAAACTGTCTGACCAGGGAGTCCGTTTTTTTATTTATTTTTTATATAAAAACAGACTGCGTTGCTTGAGCACAATGGCTAGTGATTGGCTCAATTCAGCTGATCATGCCATCATCTTGCAGTTTCGGCCGATGAACGGCCAAAGTTTTCCAGCACAGCGGATTTCATTTTCAGTAGACAAGAGCCTGCCGTCAGCGATCGCGAACGCTAGTTTTTTAAACGACAGTTGGCAGGAATGGCCGAAATCAGCCATTCCGTCCAACTTCAATCTTATGTGTATGGCCACGTTAAATTTGAAATGCTAAATATTTTTATATGCTTGAGACACAGTTGTCTGTCACCTCTTTGACTCGGAGGGGGTAACCTGTTCAATTATAACTTTAATTTGGTTTGTGGAATCTCCCAAATGTAATTGAAATTGGTAATGTGTTTAGTGCAGGCTGTAAATTTTTGTTGGGAGATCTGAACCTTAATTGAGTGTTTTCATTTTTAAATTAAATGTTGAATTGTCATTTCTATGTAAGAAAAATGTAATGAAAATATTATTGTGCTTGAGGTATTTTACAGAATAATTTAAGTAATTGAATTATTTTGTGTTTAATAACTAAACCTTTTTTTTTTACAAAACAGAAGTTTTTGTTCCCCATAAAGCAACGTACATGTACCTTAAGTCAGGGTGATAAAAAGGATGCATGTGGTTGACAGCAGCACTTAGAGAGATCTTGGTCATTTAACTCCCACTCATAAGTGATAAGATACAAATTGATATGTGGAAAGCAAAGCCTCATATATCTACATCAGTGCTTGTAAAAAATGAGAGGCAGCAAAAACTTAAAGGGGTTATCTCATGACACAAAATGAAAATCAGAGATCATATAGTACATGACAAGCTCTTTTTAACAAAGCTAGAACCAGCCCTGTACCTCACATGGATCCAGAAATCTCCCCATCCATTTATCTGCTAGATTTATATGAAGCCGACAGCTCAAGGGGAGGTGCCTTTTCTGCTGCAGCTAAGGGGGTGTGTCCGTGTTCTCCTTATCACAGCTCAAGAGGCAGTTGAAGGATTAAACTGAGCATGTGCGGACATCTCAGTGAGCAGGACAAAGAATAAGAAAAAAAACAGGTGGCGCTGTACAGATAAATTTTATTGAATAACTCAGTGGCTATGCTAAATTTTTAATTACATGCAATTATAAATGTATTTAGATCCAGGGGCTGTTTTGAAAACTGCTGAATATTTTTCGTGGAACAACCCTTTTAAAACCCAATCTTAACCCCTTAGTGACCACCCATACGTGTTTTTACGGCGGTCATTAAGGGGCCTTAGGCTGGGCCGCCGCGTTTTTACGGCGGCACAGTTTAAGCGCCGCGCGGCTCCCCCGTGCAGCGGGGAGCGCGGACCTGGCTCTCACATGAGAGCCGGGTCCCTGCTCTAACAGCCCGGAACGGCAGGAGTGCCGATCCGGGCTGTTTAACCCTTTACATGCCGGGCGCAATGGCGCCCGCTGCATGTAAAGTGGTGACAGAGGGAGCGGACTCCCTCTGTCTCCCATCAGCACCCCGAAAATGCGATCGCGGGGTGCTGATGTGCTGGGAAGCTTACCTTGCTTCCGATGAGGGCCCGAGCCTGTCTTCAGTTACTTCCAGCAGGCTGTGCCTCTCTGGCGCAGCCTGCTGGTCAATGTTCGAATAGCATTGCTATTGAAATGCAATGCATTATAGAGATAATGCATTACATTTTAAAAGCAATCAAAATACTGTATATTATAGTCCCCTTGTGGGACTATTAAGTAGAAAAAAAAATAGAAAAAAAATACACATTTATTAAATAAAAAAAATTCCATAAAATAAAAAAATATGCCTTTTTTTCCATTGAAAATACGCTTTTCAATGAAAAAAATTGCAAAAAGAAAATATCCCCCATATGTTTGGTATTGCCGCGTCCGTAACGACCGGGACTACATAAATATTACATAAATTATCCCCTATGGTGAACGCCATAAAAAATAAAAAAAGACAGAATTTCTAATTTATTCTTAGTTTCCACCGAAAAAAAACATAATAACAAGCGATCAAAAAGCGGCATTTACTCCAAAATCATACCCATGAAAAATACAAGTCGTCTTTCAAAAATCAAGCCCTCACACAATTCCATATAAAAAAATTAAAAAAAGTTATGGGTCTTGTGAAGTGGCAATGCAAAATAATTTTTTGGGTTAATAAAAGGTGTTTTATTGCAAAAAAAAGTAGTAAAACGTAAACAAAATTATAAGTATTTAGTATCACTGTAATCGTACTGACCCAGAGAATAAAGATATTATGTTATTTGCACCGAAAAATGAACGCCAAAAAATGTATAATGTAAGAACGCAGTGGCAGTATTGCTATTTTTCCCCATCTCCCTCCCAGAAAGAGTTAATAAAAGTTAATCAGAAAGTTATGTGTACCCCAAAATGGTGCCATTAAAAACTACAACTTGTCCCGTAAAAAACAAGCCCTCATAAAGCTATATAGACGAAAAAATAAAAAAGTTATAGCTCTTGGAACGAGACCATAAAAAAAAGGAAGAAAAATGCTTGGTCATAAAGGCCCTAACAGGCTTGGTCACTAAGGGGTTAAAGGCATTTTCCCATCACAGAAAGTCAGAGCATATCATTAGGAGGATCCAGAGGTGGGATGCAATAAGAAGCTTTAATAAATCCCCCCATTTGTGCAGAGATATTCATGTATTCTTAATCCCTTAGTGACCAAGCCTGTTTGGGCCTTTATGACCAAGTGTTTTTCTTCCTTTTTTTATGGTCTCGTTCCAAGAGCTATAACTTTTTTATTTTTTCATCTATATAGCTTTATGAGGGCTTGTTTTTTACGGGACAAGTTGTAGTTTTTAATGGCGCCATTTTGGGGTACACATAACTTTCTGATTAACTTTTATTAACTCTTTCTGGGAGGGAGATGGGGAAAAATAGCAATACTGCCACTGCGTTTTTACATTATACATTTTTTGGCGTTCATTTTTCGGTACAAATAACATAATATCTTTATTCTCTGGGTCAGTACGATTACAGTGATACTAAATACTTATAATTTTGTTTACATTTTACTACTTTTTTTGCAATAAAACACCTTTTATTAACCCAAAAAATTATTTTGCATTGCCACTTCACAAGACCCATAACTTTTTTTTATTTTTTTATATGGAATTGTGTGAGGGCTTGATTTTTGAAGGACAACTTGTATTTTTCATGGGTATGATTTTGGAGTAAATGCCGCTTTTTGATCGCTTGTTATTACGTTTTTTTTCGGTGGAAACTAAGAATAAATTCGAAATTCTGTCTTTTTTTTTTTTTTTTTTTTTTACGGCGTTCACCATAGGGGATAATTTATGTAATATTTATGTAGTCCCGGTCGTTACGGACGCGGCAATACCAAACATATGGGGGATATTTTCTTTTTGCAATTTTTTTCATTGAAAAGCGTATTTTCAATGGAAAAAAAGGCATATTTGTTTATTTTATGGAATTTTTTTTATTTAATAAATGTGTATTTTTTTTCTATTTTTTTTACTACTTAATAGTCCCACAAGGGGACTATAATATACAGTATTTTGATTGCTTTTAAAATGTAATGCATTATCTCTATAATGCATTGCATTTCAATAGCAATGCTATTCGAACATTGACCAGCAGGCTGCGCCAGAGAGGCACAGCCTGCTGGAAGTAACTGAAGACAGGCTCGGGCCCTCATCGGAAGCAAGGTAAGCTTCCCAGCACATCAGCACCCCGCGATCGCATTTTCGGGGTGCTGATGGGAGACAGAGGGAGTCCGCTCCCTCTGTCACCACTTTACATGCAGCGGGCGCCATTGCGCCCGGCATGTAAAGGGTTAAACAGCCCGGATCGGCACTCCTGCCGTTCCGGGCTGTTAGAGCAGGGACCCGGCTCTCATGTGAGAGCCAGGTCCGCGCTCCCCGCTGCACGGGGGAGCCGCGCGGCGCTTAAACTGGGCCGCCGTAAAAACGCGGCGGCCCAGCCTAAGGCCCCTTAGTGACCGCCGTAAAAACACGTATGGGTGGTCACTAAGGGGTTAAAGACTAAGGGATGATTCACACAATCGTTTTCAGTACATGTGTCTGCCACATCTCCCGGGCTGACCGCGGCTCCCCTGACCCCAACTGACTGCATCTTAGGCTGCTTTCACACTAGCGTTTTTACTGGATCCGGCAGGGTTCAGCAAAAAGGCTTTCGTTTCTGATAATACAACCATCTGCATCCGTTATGAACAGGTCCGGTTGTATTATCTTTAACATTGCCAAGACTGATCCGTCATGAACTCCATTGAAAGTCAATGGAGGACAGATCCGTTTTCTATTGTCAGATTGTGTCAGAGAAAACGGATCCGTCCCCGTTGACTTGCATTGGGGGTCATGCCGGATACGACTTGCTCTGCATCCCAAGACGGAAAGCAAACTACAACATGTTGCGGTTTGCTCTCCGGTATGGGTATGCAACTAAACAGAACGGAATGGGGACAAAACTGAGGCATTTTTTCCAGTATTGAGCTCCTATGACGGATCTCAATAGCGTAAAACTAAAACGCTAGTGTTAAAGTAGCCTTAGTGTTATATGATACAGTCAGTTCTGCAGTTGTACAGTACTCACATCTTCATTTGCAATAGGACCATGATAGGAACTGACTGTATCATAAAACACCATGATGCAGTCCAATCGGGTCCGGGGAGCCATGCTTGGTCCGGGAGATGCAGCCAACACATGGACGGTTTTTCCCAGACTGAACACGGTCGTGTGAATCGGCCCTAAAAGTTCTTTAATACAGACCAATGTTTCACACTATAATTGGCAATGAACCAAATGTTCCCGATAATTGCCTGATTGTCAGATATAAGTACTACATTTACATGCAGCAGTCATCTCTGCTGTATGGGGTGAGGCGATCGATACAGAAATAGTTTGTCCCCACGGAAAATCATTGTTCCTTGGCAGTATATTGCACAATCTGATGCACAGAAACAAGGATTTTAGGTGCCGGCGAAAAAAAAAAAGGACTGTTATTAGGGGCGAGCGTTTCTACAAACTCTGTAAAAGGAAATTATAGGTGACCATACATATTAGAGGACTGTCAGCAAGAACCACTGATTTTGTTTAGATCGCACAACCATGTAATGTGTATGGAGGACTCCTGACTATCCATCGACAGTTGTTGGGGGCAAGAAAAAACGGGCTTTTGAGTTTCACAGCTAATCTGTATGGCTAGGATAACAGCAAACATCTGTTTGCAGTGGTTTAAAGGGAATCAAAATTAGAGCAACATATAAAAGTGCTGTTGATTCACTTGGAAAAACAATTGTCAATGAGAGGCAGGTGGGCAGGGATGACTACGAGCTCATGGATATGCGGACTCATAGAGAGCAACAGAAAACTGCTGACAGATGCACACGCATAAATGCACAAATAAAAATGTGTCCTAATGCTGTATGTGAATGCATCTTAATACGCTTCATGTTATTTTGGAACTATTGCAGTCATTTATCTAACTGGTTTAAAGTAGAACTGCTTTAGTTGCCCATAGCAACCAATCAGATTCAACCTTTAATTTTCCAAAGGAGCTGACAAAAAATGAAAGGTGGAATCTGATTGGTTGCTATGGGCAACTAAGCCAGTTCTACTTTACACCAGTTTGATAAATGACCCCATATATGTTTAAAAGAAAGAGTGATAGTGATGGTGCTCGGTTGTTGGCATTACACTGCACTGATTTGTTTACTGCATGAATTATCTTCCCACATTCTAGTAAGTAACTGCAGTGAATTCTTGACCTACCTTAATTATTAAATTCTAAATGCTTTCCCTTACCATACTGAACATTTTGGTTCTAAGATTTGATAAGTTTACAGCCAGTGATTTCCATAGGTCTTATATTCTTAGATGTGAGAGACAACTCCTTCAGTCGATCTCGGAGTTCCAGTGTGACCAGCATAGACAAGGATTCACGGGAAGCAATATCTGCTCTCCATTTTTGTGAGACATTCACAAGAAAACCTGATACATCAACATCACCATGCTTATGGGTTGGAACCACATTAGGGACGGTCTTAGTAATTGTATTGAACTTGCCACCAGGAAGAGACCAGAGACTACTTCAGCCTGTTATTGTATCTCCAAGTGGTAAGTACCATATCAGTTGAATACACTTCTTAGTAGAGAGACAACAGAGTTGATGAAATCTTGGTATAGCTTTGAGCTTTAATGTCAAAAGTTTTAGCATTGTCTCTACTATAATTCACTAGTACTAAGTAAATTCACAAAATGGTGGTTTATACTTATTTGTTGATGTCTGAAAGTCTATTTCTCCACAGGAACAATACTGAGGCTAAAGGGTGCAATCCTAAGAATGGCATTTCTGGACTCACTAGGAGCTATAATCCCACCAGCGTATGAAGCCTGGAGGGAACCTAACGCACCTGAAGAAAAGGATGACAAGGAGCGGTTGAAAAAAAGGAGGCCAGTTTCAGTCTCACCATCTTCGTCTCAGGAAATCAGTGAAAGCCAATATGCAGTAATATGTTCAGAAAAGCAGGCGAAGGTGATCTCACTGCCCTCCCAGAACTGCATTTATAAACACAACATTACAGAGACTTCTTTTGTCCTTCGTGGAGATATAGTGTCAATGAGTAATAGTACTTGCCTTGCATGTTTCTGTGCCAATGGACACATTATGACATTTAGGTAAGAAATATTCTAACATTTAATGATATATATCTATATAGTTTTCTGTTCCTACATTAGGACCATCGGAAGTGGAGAAAAACAAGGACATATGAAGACAGACTATGGAGCCCTTTTAAAGTGGAGCCTAGCCTTGTACAGGATTTCCTCTCCAGTGGAACTGCATTGTGTTAGCAAACAAGAGAGTGGGGAATAGGTCCATAGGTCATGGAAAGAACACAGAGGGGTAAACGAAACTCAGACACTTCTGTCCTGGATGGCAAAGCCCAGCACTATAATAAGCGGACCATGTTGAAAAGTGTTGCCCACATTTTTGAATACATACAGTGTAGTTAAATTGGGAAGATGGAGAGAATTGCACCAAATAAGATTAAAAGGTGCACACCTCTTAATAAATGTATTGCCTAGGTCTACCCATCTGAAAATCTTGTTAAACCTGTGATGAGCAGCCATATATTTATACCAAAATGAAGTGCCATAAACAAAGTCTCCTATTAGTCTACATCCACTTTTTTATTTAGAGAAAAAAGACGCATTTATCATATGAAAAAATAGTCAATCGCTGTCATTCGGCACTTCACATTGCGGCAAATATTAACCAATCACTGGATCATGGTGAATTTCATATGTACATAATTCAACTACATATGAATATATTTCGTCATATGAGCAGGTTAGAAAAAGGGTCTTAGTGCTGGTCCCCGTTGGTGGATGGTACGAAGCTGGAAAGTTCTGGTTTTATCTGCTCTTCTGCAAAAAATATAGTAAACTCTCTACAACTAGAATTCCCTTGAGTAGTCTTTATTTATATGCAAATACTAATTTTAGTGCAGTGTGGGTGGGGCTGCTCTGTTTGGTGCACCATTGCTCTGCAAATAACACTGCCCATCATCTCCCACTCTTGATTTATTTACAGTCAATGAGATTTCAGAGCCAGGAAGCCAGGGGAAAAACCGGAATGGTCCTGCCAATAGTTCACCGAAACCCATAATTGCATAAACATTTTAAAACCGCATTTCTCAGGATTAGAGGACCTAATTTTCACAAGAAAAGTATAGTTACATTTTGGGGCAACTACCCTACCCGGCGATATGTTCACTTTCAAACAGATTTTTGGAGGTGATGGACTCCCTTTAAGGCCTCATGCACACGACCGTTGTCCTGGTCCGCATCCGAGCCGTAGTTTTTGCGGCTCGGGTGCGGACCCATTCACTTCAATGGGGCCGCAAAAGATGCAGACAGCTCTCCGTGTTCTGTCCGCATCCAGTGCTCCATTCCATGGCCCCGCAAAAAAAATATAACATGTCCAATTCTGGTCTGTTTTGCGGACAAGAAAAGGCATTTCTACAATGGGCCGTCTGTTCCGTTCTGCAAATTGCGGAAGGCACACGGGCGGCTTCCCTGTTTTGCGGATCTGCAATTTGCAGACCGCAAAAAACGGAACGGTCATGTGCATGAGGCCTAAGAGTGAACTGTTTGAATCTATCTTTTAAGTGAAAATTTTTAATATTTGTAGAAGACCTGATGGGGTATTTATTCTTTTTTTTTTTTTTTTTTTTTTTTTTTTTTACACCATCATGCACAAGGTAGATGGTTTCCTTAGGAACTCGTCAGAACATTATATCAGAAGGCTATTCCTTAAAGGGGTTTTGCATTGTCAAAATATTGATGACCTATCCTCAGAATAAGTAATCAATATCAATTCGGTGGAGGTCTATCTTCTGGCATCTCCGTCAATCAGCTGTTTGAAGAGCAAGCGGCGCAGTTTCCTCTTCAAGATTACCTTATGTTACGGGTTGTCCTATGTTATTAAAGTTATGGGTTTCAGAATATAGCAACACAAAGCAGTTATTTTTTACATTAGCAGAACATTAAAAATACAACTTATTCCCCAGAAAACAAACCTTCATATGGCTATTTTGATAGAAAAAAAAAAAAGTTAGGGCTCTTGGACGATGCAAAGTAAAAAAGTTAATAACATATAATTTATGAAATAATAAATACACAATTACTTACAAAACGTACTGACAGTGTGCCAGGTCGCATGCCCTCTTTACTCACTCATCTCTTAAAATATAGGATTACTTCTAAATTTTCTTAATAGCCTCCTATTTGTATCGGATATCATTTTCCCCATACAGGAGCAAGTCAGCAAAGCTGTAAGATACAATTGCTCAAAAAGATATGTTCATGTTTATCGCTACTTTGAAAAGCATCTGTAGAAGAAAGATTTTTTTTCATCTGTTTTATCTTTTGAAAATGGGACACTATGCACAGGGTACATACAGTGGATCTTCATAGGGCATACAGTCAAAAAGACTGCAATGGATTGTCAAAACCAGGTAACCATTCCAGCCTCATCTGGTGTAATCTGACCACCATTGTTTTGCTAGACTCATCTCTAGCAAAACGTCTGTGCATTACAAAATAGGCATGTGGGGATAATTTATAAGTACAGATTAGAGCAGAGTATGGTTGTGGTGGCTTTCTTCATGTTCATATAAAGAAAAATTTGAACATCGGCATGTATGGTTTAAAGATAAAAAAAAATATTTTTCTACTCTTTTCTTCTAAGTTTGCCAAGTTTAAGGCCGCTGTTGGATGTAAATTACTTGCCACTAACCAACATGCGGATAGCCCGAACATTCTGCTTCACGAACAATGGGCAGGCATTGTATCTCGTCTCACCTACAGAAATACAGAGAATTACCTACAGTCAAGAAACTTGCGAGAACCTACAGGTAACACAGATGCCTGATTCTAAATTTACATCATTCCAGATTCTGATCCTGACTAGATCTCTTTCCACTCCACTGTCAGGTTTAGCTTTCGATGGGGATGTTTATCAGGGCTCAGGTATCTTCTTTTTTTGTTGTAACTTACAGTAGTCAAGCCAGTAAGTGCTCTGACACTGACATGCAGTATATGGACACTGAGGGGGTCATTTATTAGGGGACGAGCCGGCAGCCCTGTCTCATTTACCATGAAAGTGGTCTAAATGTAAGACCGCTAGAAAGCTGGCTTATGTTTAGAAGTGGCGCTGGTTGTGCCGAAGTTATGTAGAGGCCGGCGCCTCTACATAACTTCAGCGATCCACCGCCAGTGCAGGGGCTTTATGAAGACCGGCGTCTAAAATGCTGGTCTTAATAAATGACCCCCTGAGTCTAGAGTCCAAGACTTCAAATGGTGCTTGTGTTATAACGAGATGCAGTAAATGCCACAAAAAATGGTTCCGTGTTTTGATAAGGGATCAATCATAAAGGATTTGGTTTATATCTCCTAGAAGAAATATATAAAGAGACTTATCAAAACAGCCTTAGTTGCACATAGCAACCAGATTTCACCTTTTATTTTCTAAAGCTTCTTGCTACGGGCTACTAAGCTAGTTTTACTTTACAACAGTTTTGATAAATCTCCCCAATATTTCAGCATGGTGTGTTTTCTTGTTTGGTAAAATGCTGGGTTTTCTAATGGAAACCATATCCCACTGTAGTCAGTGTGGTCCGTCAGGTGGCATTTACAGATGAGCGGAGTCCTCTCCTGCATAACGGAAATGGAACGGATCCGTTTTGCAGCCCATAGGCTTCTACTATGACGGAATGAATAACGGAATGCCTCTAAAGTCATTACGTTATGCATTCCGTCATAGAATTGCGTTATGGTCCGTTGTAACAGAATCCATAGCGCAATTCAGCTGTTACCACCAAACGAAGTGTAAACTAATTTCATAGGCGGAAATTCTCTCATCTCTAGTGGCATTCATTTCAGTCATTTCATAGAGACGATGCTTACATAATTGTAATTGTCCTCCTTCTATGTCAGACTGTTTTGTCATTATTGTAATTTGTGCCATTACATTTTTTCCAATTACTAAAGAATTGTGGTGAGGATTTATCAAGCGCGATTTTTCAACGCTCCTTTGAAAAATGGAATCTGATTGCTATGGGCAACAAAGCCAGTTTTCTCTTTGTACCAGTTTTGATAGATCTCCCTCCTATATTTCTGCTTTTATCCTCCCTATATACAAAAAAACACACATGCAATGTATATGCATAGAGATAGTACATTGTGCTTCATCTTGTATAAAAATACTTTATACATGAGAAAAATACTATTGAGGTTTTTAGTAACATAAAATCCTCCCCTTATTAGCATTTGGCTCTGTGGCTCAGTAAATTGAGTACCTGTCTGTAATACAGATGGACCTTCTGTATTGAAGAAAGGCACTCTATGCACTGAGCCACAGAACCCAATTCTAATAAGAGAATGACTTTCTGTTACTAAAAACCTCAATAATTTTCCCATGTATAATGTATTTTTATGCACAGTGTAGCACAATGTCCTGGTTTGAGACCTGGCAGCGCTAATTTTAAAATTGGAGACAGAATAAAAGTTAAATGTACAGGAGTATCCATAAGCGCAACCGTGTGTTTGGGAGATACCCACCTTCATTATCCTAGCACTGATTTGATATATAGACACATATGGAATTAGCCAGAGACTCCCAGATAGCAGAGCAGGCACTTCAATGGGCAAGTAAAAACTTTAAAAATTTCTGGCACCAGCCTCCGGCTAGGTGGCAAGCCCAGCTATAGTCTTGGACATTTCTTTTGTGAAAACATTTTCATAGTTGGGGAGATTTAGAAAAAACAGTTTGAAAGGAAAACCGGCTGAGTTGCTCATAACAGCCAATCAGATTCCACCTTTCTTTTCCAAAGGAGCACTGAAAAATTAATGTTTTGGTAAATCTACGCCTTTACACAGCATTTGAGGGGTTATTTCTTTGTGCAATAAATCCACCACTGATCATTGGCTTGTGATCCATAAATTAAAGTTTTTTTATATAAATGTTTTTGATCCCAGTCACGATATGTCAGGTTCCAAGATATTTTGTCATTTGTGTTCACAATTCATAACCATTTTAATTTTGAATTGTTCACATTCATATAGGAAATGCTAGGAGAGATGTTTACTCCAGTTGAAACACCTGAAGCCCCTAATAGAGGTTTCTTCAAAGGTTTGTTTGGAGGAGGAGCACAGTCACTGGACAGAGAAGACCTCTGTGAGTTTTATGTATTGTTCTTTTGTTAATTGAGAAATACCAAAAAATAAAGGATAGGCTATCAATATCAGATTGGTAGGGGTTCCACCGATGCCACTCAGCTTTTAAAAGGGCCGCAGTGCTCCTCAGCCTGTTCATTGTTTACATCCTTTGGTCTACCTGCACACCATATACTTAGGAGTGGTAGTGAAGGATAATGCTGCATTGTCTTATTCAAGTGAACAAGACAAAGCTGCAATAGCCTGTGCCACTATTACTAGTAAACAACTGTTAGGCAGAGACTAACTGTTAGGCGGTGCTAAAAGAGAGACCCCCACCAATTTGATATTGATGGCCAATGCTGAGTAAAGACCATGAAAATACTGAACCCAGAAAACCCCTTTGATTAATGTTCCTTACCTAAAGTTGGCCATGCATTGTCGATGTTGGTTTGTACAGCAGATGCAAAACAACTAGTTGTTTGTAGTCAATCTGGTCAGATTGTCGTTATGTCATTCATTAAAACAACAAAACATTAGTCCCTTAAGGCCATTTTTTACCTTCCTGACCAGGACTATTTTTGAAAATCTGACATGTCACTTTATGTGGTAATAACGTTGGAATGCTTTAATTATCCAAGCAATTTTGAGGTTGTTTTTTTGTGACACATTGTACTTTATTGTAAAGATTAATTTCAGCTTATATGTTTTACCTTTATTTTTTATTTTATTTTTATTCAAAATTTACAGAAATTGGAATTTTTCTGCTTTTGAGACTGATAGTGATGCCTCGTAAAATACTTAATACTTTGTTTGCATCATTTTGTAAATGTAATTTTATTTTTTTTATGTTAGATGGCTTGTGGGGCTTATGTAGTAGAAACCACCCATAAATTACCCCATCTTAGAAACTGCACCCCTCAAGTTATTGAAAACTGATTTTACAAACTCTTTACATGTTTCACAAGAACTAAAGGAAAATGGAGGCAAAATTTCTAAATTTTACTTTTTTTTGCAAGTTTTACATTTTTAATCCATTCTTTTCATGTAAGGCAGAAAAGGTTAACAGCAAAACAAACCTCAATATTTATTATTCTAATTCTGCAGTTTACAGAAACACCTCATATATGGTCATAAACTGCTGTATGGGCACACGGCAGGGCTCAGAAGGAAAGGAGCGCCATATGGTTTTTGGAGGGCAGATTTTGCTGGAATGGTTTTTGGCTAATATTTGAAGGCACACTAAGGTACCCTTACTGTAGAAACCCACAAAATAATTTATTGAGGGGTGTACTGCCAATTTTGACCCCACATGCGTTTCATAGAATTTAGAAAAACATGGCTGTGAAAATGAAAATTTTCATTTCTTCCAATAAAATGTTGCATAAGCCCCAAAGGGCTAACAGGAGAAAAAGCACCCCAAATTTTGTTAAGCATTTTCTCCTGAACACAGCAATGCCCAACATGTAGTCGTAATTTGGCACACGGCAGGGAACAGAAGAAAAGTAGCACCATATGGTTTTTGGAGGGCAGATTTTGGCAGAATGGTTTTTGTTAAGCATTTTCTCCTGATCGCAGCAATACCCAATATGTAGTCTGTTTTGGCACACGGCAGGGATCAGAGGAGAGTGAGCACCATATAGTTTTTGGAGGGCAGATTTTGGTGGAATGGTTTATGGGCACCATGTTGCTATTGTTCAGCCTCTGGAGACCAGTATAGCCATTTTATGACAACCATACATTTTATTTTTCTCTCAACAGAACTTTATCATTGTTTCTATTTTGATCACTGTTTTGTCTTTTTATTTAGCTTTTTGGGAAGCAGGATAAAGAAAAGACAACAACTTTGCCATTACTTTTTGGATTTTGTAATTGGAACGAACAACATGCGGGAAAATTTAGATTTTATTTTTATTCTGCCGGTCAATACAATTACAAGGATAGCAATTTTATATAGGTGTTTTTTTTACTTTTTGCCACTTTTACAAAAAGCATTTTTGAATAAAATTCAGTTTTTGCATTTTCTGAGAGTTACCGTCTATTTTTTTTTTTTTTTGCTGATCATCTTGTGTGGGGGCTCATTTTTTTCTGGGATGAGTTGGAACCATTCATTGGTTCATTGGTACCATTATGGGGTACGTAGTGCTTTTTGATTGCTCGCTATTATGCTTTTTGTACGGCAAGGTGATAAAAAAAATGACTGTTTTAAGTTTTTGGAGATTTTTTTTACAGCATTCATCGGACATGGTAATGTCGTTTTTGTGTTGCAATTTTGTGAGAGCTATATTTTTTTTTTTCTGTATAGTCTTGTATAAGGCTAATTTTTTGTGGGGTGAGTTGACTTTTCTATTGGTACCATTTTGGGGTACATAGTACTTTTTAATCGCTCTCTACTACACTTTCTGTAAGGCAAATTGACTATTTTGGCACAGTTTTTATCTTTATACGACGTTCATCTGATGGGGTAGATCTTGTTATAGAGCTGGGGATGAGGGGAAAGGGCGCTTATTTTTTATTTGAAACGTAATTTTTTTATTTTTTGTCTCACTGTGGGACATCAACTTTTAGGGGTCTGATCCCCTTTACAATGCATTACAATACATCATGCATATAATGTGTTACGAGGGGTTAATGCGCCGACATTGGTGTTTTCACCAATGCTGGTGGATCTAGCAGGGGCTCTGCTGTCAGTAACAGACGGGCCCCTGCCGCTGATTGAGAGGGCGTAATTTCTGCACCCACCCGAACAGAGCATCATATATGTATGGCGGCTGTTTGGAGGACACTTTGCGCTGTGCCCTAAATGTACAATGGATGTCAGGAAAGGGTTAATGGATCTCTCCATAAATCTATGACTAGGTGCAACAAGTAAATAAGTGTTAGGGGGTAAATGTCTGGTCACTGGGGGTCCCACTGCTTGACCACTGTTTGACCACCTTGAGGAGACTTTTGAATGGAACAATGGTTAAGCATGCATACTGACACTTATTCAGTGCTTAAACACCACTCCATTTAGACTCCTCCTCACTGTGTTCCTGTAGTGAGGAGAAAGGGGGTTTCAGGATCCTGTTCTAGTGATCGTGCTCACTATCAGACATTTATTACACATCATTTCGATAGGTGATTAATGTCCATTGTGGCATAGCCACTTTAAAGGGAATCTGTCACCAGCAACCTCCCTATCATGCAGTTTGCATAGACACATAGATGTGGGTCACCTGAGTAAAACGCGTTTTTCTTTTGTTGAACCGAGACTTCCCAAGTTATAATACTTTTCCTGAATATGCAAAATAGGCATTTGGTGTAATGAGGGTTTCACCATTGCTCATGTTGCACCCAAGCTTCACTTCTTTCTGTGGCAGTTAATCCTTCGCTGCCACCAATGTACATTTCCTGCCCAAACACAGTGTTTTACCCAGGGGTGCACCTAGCCTTTCTGGTGCCGTAGACAAAAATAGAAACCGTGCCCCTCCCCATGCAAAATTCTCAACCTAACCCCTTCTCTCCAGCACGACTGGTAGACATACTTGGAAAACATTACATACGGCGCTACAAAACATACAGAGTAATACAGAACCACATACCTCTTACATCCAGTAACTCTGATGTAGATGTTCTCTTTCCTCATCTTCTCCATTCATACCAGACCACCATGATGATTTATTTCAGCCATCTCTTGTCTCTGCAGAGTTTGACAAACAGACTTCTTAGTTTCCTACTTTTCCACCATCCTTCTGACCACCCCATTATGCCAACCCCAATACTGTGCCCCTCAATTTTATACTGCAGAAACAGTCTCCCTGAAAATAGTAACACCACACAGATGGTGCCCCCTTCATAAGTTATTGGCACACAATACCCTAAAAAATAACTGCTCCAAGCAAATAGTGTCCCTGACACTGATAGTGTCATAAACATAATGTCCCTAAAAATAATTGTACCAAACTGATACTGTGGCAGGGTGCCTCCCACAGTAATAATGCTCCCCAAAGTCCCACTAATAGGAATAATTCTTATAATAATAATAATAATTCTGTTAACTTATTGTTAAGAGTTCCCTCAATAGCAATAATACCCCCTTTGTGCCCATACTAGTAATAATGTTCCCCATAGTCCCCCAGTGGTAATAATTAGTCTTAGGCCTCATGCACACGGCCATTGTTTTGGTCCGCATCCGAGCCGCAGTTTTGGCGTCTCGTATGCGGACCCAATCACTTCAATGGGGCCGCAAAAGATGCGGACAGCACTCCGTGTGCTGTCCGCATCCATGGCTCCATTCCGTGGCCCTGCAAAAAAAAATATAACCTGTCCTATTCTTGTCCGCGCTTTGCGGACAAGAATAATCAGTTATATTAAAGGCTGTCCGCGCGGTTTCCGCAAATTGCGGAACGCGCACGGACGCCATACGTGTTTTGCGGACTCGCGATTTGCGGGCCGCAAAACACACCACGATCGTGTGCATGTAGCCTTATATTGTGTGCCAGTGCAAAAAAATACCCCTACAATGCATGCCAGTACAAAAAATGCCAGCGAAATGCGGTGCAGGCATCTTTCAACCTGTTTTCTGAGCTGTATGCTGCCCAGCTCAGGCGGCGAGATGATTACATCATCGCTCCCCCTGTATCAGCCTCTGATAGGCTACAAGAGACCGCTCCCATGTCCTGCCGCAGCATTCAACTGTGTCGCTGTACTCAGGACGGCGATACAGTTGGATATAGAGAGATGAACGCTTTCACAATAGAAGCGCTTATTTCCCACAACACTGCCGCCACACCCACTTGTCTCCAGTTCGCCTTAAGTAATTGCCTATCCTTACCTAATTGGTGGAGCGCCTGGGGTTTCATCCAATAAACATATCCCTCTGGTATGCAGTGCCCCTTTGACCTCCTGTTCTTAGTATGTGACTACCAGAGTGCCAAGATTTCGTCACAGGCTATGTGTGATGTTAGTACATAGCAATACACATCTCTGCCGTGGCCATAGTATCTTTTCACCTGCGATAGTGCAAATTTATTTTACGATTTTCTTGCTGCCATCAAAAAGTCACAAATTTTTTAGTAAGCTGCTCGCTTGCACAAACATGCGACTTTTTGGTGGCTTTGCGCCCTTCTCTATAATTTTCAAAAAAATGGACATGACATGGAGTAGGTACCCAAGAAATTGGAATTTTCCAATAAGATGTCTACCAGATCTGGAGCATGGATCTGCTAAAGTATGCCACAATTATCAAGATGCATGCGCTTCTAAATAATTGTAGCCCATCTGACGCTGGTGGGTCAGATATTAAGACTGCTGTATAAAACACTGGTCTTAATGTCCTCATTGTGCTGCTTACATGGCACACCCAGACAGCGCCTCTAATATGAGCATCGGAGCATTTCATGCTCCAATACTCTCCCTTGCCCTGCACTGGATTGCACAGGGCAAGGACTTGTTTGTTTATATTTTTACACTGCTAGGCGGAGGCTTCCCCCTAGCAGTGTTTCCGTCACCAGCTGTTTTACAGGCTAGGGCAGCGCTAAAGCCTGCACATTAGTGCTGGTGACATTGCCGGGCTCACCAGGTGGAAGCCTCTGCCTAGCTTTCCCCATGGAGAGCCCGGTATTCACTGCCCTGCACGATTCAGCACTGGGCAAAGATGAGAATCGAAGCATGAAATGTCAGGGGGGCTGCCTGAGTGAAAATTGGGATATGTCGGGGTTCAGCTCTGCACCCGGACAACCATTTTATGTGAGACAGAATCGTATGTTATAAACATAGGAACATAGAGCAAAGCTGACATGTCCTGTAACAGTCACATAACAGTTAAACTCCTGTGTTTAATACCACTGCAACAGGATAAAAAGTAACCTATAGCAGCATTATAGCAGAAAGAATACATGACTTTTCGTGTGAGAGAGGCAGGGCTGTTTTTGAGCCTCTTACACATATCTTAGCAGGAAAGTGGACTTGACCTAAAATGTGACATTTTACAGCAACATTTTGGCACAAAATTCTGACACAAAGTAATCCAAATCATAGGTGGTATGAAGTTAGACACAGGTACCTTGCCATTCAAGAGCCACTGTGATAACTTTGGCGTTGTCCTCTTATATATATTGATGACCTATCGTCATGGGAGCGCTGGTTCCTGTTCATCACACTACATGTCATCTCCTGTGGAGCGGTGACGTAAGGTACTTACAAGTACTCACTCCATTCAAATGAATGGAGTGAGTACTTGTTATTACACTGCACTTCCGAGGTGACATTCAGTGTAATAAACAGGAAGTGGCACTCGCATGGAGCGTTGCCTCCTCTTCAAACCAGGTGTCAGACCCCCACCATCAGATATTGATGACTTATCTTTTAAGTCTGCCACAGACTGCCACGTTTACTTTTTCATGGTAAGCACTATAATTCATCTTTGGTGTAATCATAGGTTATAGACTACATAATATGGAAGATATAAAGCAATCACATTTAACTTACATTGTAAAACTGTGATAACCTCAAGTTAATTCTGTATTCATTGTTTTAGTTGGAGAAACATCTGGTAGACCACGACCAACTGTTGTCACGCACATTCCTGGACCAGGTGGTTTGGAAGGAGTGAAAGGAGCTGCAACGGGTGTTGGTGCTGAACTAGCACGAGCCAGATGGGCTCTGGATGAGAGAGGACAGAAATTAGGAGAGTTGGAAGATAGGACAGCTGCCATGCTTTCTAGTGCGGACTCATTCTCAAAACATGCTCATGAGGTATTAGAAACTAATGTGTTATTGTGCCTTAATTCAAGGCAACTTGTGATGTTTCTTTGATATCTGAAACAGAGCGATCATTTATTTATTATTATGCACATGAAAAACAATATACGAAAAATGTTATATTAACCCCTTAGTGACCACCCATACGCCTTTTTACGGCGGTCACTAAGGGGCCTTAGGCTGGGCCACCGCATTTTTACGGGTCCCACGGGGAGTGTGGCCTCGTTTCTCACATGAGAGCCGCACTCCTGCAGGAGTGCCGATCTGGGCTTTTTAACGCTTAACATGTGGTAGGCAATGGCACCTGCCGCATGTAAGGCACTGACAGAGGGAGCGCACTCCCTCTGTCTTCCATCGGCACCCCGCAAATGCGATCGCGGGGTACTGATGCATGCAAAGGCTGGCTGGGGTCTGATATAGGCCCCAAACCAGCCCTGAGTATTTTCCAGCAGGCTGTGGCTCTCTGGTGCAGCCTGCTGGTCAATGTCAGTATAGCACTGACATTAAAATGAAATGCACTATAAGGATAGTGCATTGTATTTTAAAAGAAATCAGAATATTGTCTGTTATAGTACCCTTATGGGACTATTAAGTGGTAAAAAGAAAATAAACATTTATTAAATTTAATAAAATTCCTGTTAAAAATATACTCTTTTTTTCCATTGAAAATACACTTTTCAATGAAAAAAAATATATAAAATCTGTGGCAGTATTGCTGTTTTTCCTATCTCCCTCCCAGAAAGAATTAATCAAAGTTAATCAGGAATTTATGTGTACCCCAAAATGGTGCTATCAAAACTACAACTCCTCATACAGCTATAAAGACGAAAAAATTAAAAAGTTATAGCTCTTGGAAGGCGACGATGAAAAAAGGAAGAAAAACGCTTGGTCAGTAAGGCCCAAAACAGGCTGGTAACGAAGGGGTTAAATAAATTTACTATTTATGAGGAATATACAAGTCATCTTATATTAAACGCATTGTCCATTGAGCAGAACATTCTAGTCATCATATGTTGCTTAGATTTTTCACTAGTAATTAGACTGTAAAGGCTGTATTAGACCTGAAGATTAAGCAGGCGATTGCCAGGAAGTAACGCTTCCATCCCGACAATCACCTGCTCGTTAGCAGAGAAGACCGCTGCTATTACATACTGAGTCCCACAATCCCAGACCACGTCAATGCCATGGAGTTTCACAATGTTGTCAACAAACACTTGTGCAAGTGTTTTAGCATTAGGCAGGCCCGGCAACACTATAACTAAAGCGATCAACTACCACCAGAATAACTGTCTTTCCTGAAGAATTAGGTAGATGAGTGATAAAATCCATGAATAATTGAGTCCATGGTCTGGACGAGAGGGGCAACAGAAGTAGAGATCCGGAAGGCCGAGTATGTGTCACCTTAGCGCGTGCACAGGTACTACAGGCTGACACATAGTCCTCAACACACTTATGCAACCCGGTCACCAGAATCTACGAGAGATGAGGTTGGCAGTGGATCTGCTCCCAGGATGTCCCGTAAGAACCGTACAGGGATGTTCCTCAAACACCTTGTGACACAATTCCGATGGCACAAACAGTTTCCCAAAGGTACAAGAATCAGTTTAGTCTCCCTGGGCCTCTAGCACCTTCACCTCTAGGTCAGGGTAAAGAGCGGATATCACCACTCCTTCCGACAGTATAGTACTCGGATTTTCAAAATCACCACCTCCCGGAAAACTACGTGACAAGGTGACAGTGAACTTAAATCTGGTGAAAAACAGAGACCACCTGGCTTGCCTTGGGTTCAGTCGTTTAGCTGACTCCAGGTGAGCCAGGTTTTTGTGATCTGTAAAAACCATGATCGGATGAATCGCCCCTTCCAACCAATGACACCATTCCTCAAAAGCCAACTTAATGGCCAGTAACTCTCTGTTACCCACATTATAATTCCTCTCTGCGGAAGAGAGTTTTTTAGAGAAAAATGGACATGGACGCCATTTACAAGGTGACTGGCCCTGCGATAAAACTGCTCCTACCCCCACTTCGGACGCGTCAACTTCCACAATGAAAGGTTGTGATACAGTGCTGCCCATAATTATTCATACCCCTGGCAAATTTTGACTAAAAGTTACTTTTATTTAACCAGCAAGTAATTTTTTGATGGGAAATGATAATGGGTGTCTCCCAAAAGATAATAAGACGATGTACAAGAGGCATTATTGTGGGAAAAAAAACTTTTCTCAGCTTTTATTTACATTTGAGCAAAAAATACAAGTTGTTCTGCACTGTGGAAAATCTCAGAGGACATGGTCGGAAGCCAAAAGTGACACCTGTGCTGGCCATGAAGATAGTTAGAGAGGTAAAAAAGAATCCAAGGATCACCACCAAGGCCATCCTGGTGAATCTGGGCTCTGCTGGTGGCAATGTCTCAAGGCAGACAATCCAGCGGACACTGCTGGTTGAATACACTGCGTGCAGAATTATTAGGCAAATTAGTATTTTGACCACATCATCCTCTTTATGCATGTTGTCTTACTCCAAGCTGTATAGGCTCGAAAGCCTACTACCAATTAAGCATATTAGGTGATGTGCATCTCTGTAATGAGAAGGGGTGTGGTCTAATGACATCAGCACCCTATATTAGGTGTGCATAATTATTAGGCAACTTCCTTTCCTTTGGCAAAATGGGTCAAAAGAAGGACTTGACAGGCTCAGAAAAGTCAAAAATAGTGAGATATCTTGCAGAGGGATGCAGCACTCTTAAAATTGCAAAGCTTCTGAAGCGTGATCATCGAACAATCAAGCGTTTCATTCAAAATAGTCAACAGGGTCGCAAGAAGCGTGTGGAGAAACCAAGGCGCAAAATAACTGCCCATGAACTGAGAAAAGTCAAGCGTGCAGCTGCCAAGATGCCACTTGCCACCAGTTTGGCCATATTTCAGAGCTGCAACATCACTGGAGTGCCCAAAAGCACAAGGTGTGCAATACTCAGAGACATGGCCAAGGTAAGAAAGGCTGAAAGACGACCACCACTGAACAAGACACACAAGCTGAAACGTCAAGACTGGGCCAAGAAATATCTCAAGACTGATTTTTCGAAGGTTTTATGGACTGATGAAATGAGAGTGAATCTTGATGGGCCCGTGGCTGGATTGGTAAAGGGCAGAGAGCTCCAGTCCGACTCAGACGCCAGCAAGGTGGAGGTGGAGTACTGGTTTGGGCTGGTATCATCAAAGATGAGCTTGTGGGGCCTTTTCGGGTTGAGGATGGAGTCAAGCTCAACTCCCAGTCCTACTGCCAGTTTCTGGAAGACACCTTCTTCAAGCAGTGGTACAGGAAGAAGTCTGCATCCTTCAAGAAAAACATGATTTTCATGCAGGACAATGCTCCATCACACGCGTCCAAGTACTCCACAGCGTGGCTGGCAACAAAGGGTATAAAAGAAGAAAATCTAATGACACGGCCTCCTTGTTCACCTGATCTGAACCCCATTGAGAACCTGTGGTCCATCATCAAATGTGAGATTTACAAGGAGGGAAAACAGTACACCTCTCTGAACAGTGTCTGGGAGGCTGTGGTTGCTGCTGCACGCAATGTTGATGGTGAACAGATCAAAACACTGACAGAATCCATGGATGGCAGGCTTTTGAGTGTCCTTGCAAAGAAAGGTGGCTATATTGGTCACTGATTTGTTTTTGTTTTGTTTTTGAATGTCAGAAATGTATATTTGTGAATGTTGAGATGTTATATTGGTTTCACTGGTAAAAATAAAAAATTGAAATGGGTATATATTTGTTTTTTGTTAAGTTGCCTAATAATTATGCACAGTAATAGTCACCCGCACACACAGATATCCCCCTAAAATAGCTAAAACTAAAAACAAACTAAAAACTACTTCCAAAAATATTCAGCTTTGATATTAATGAGTTTTTTGGGTTCATTGAGAACATGGTTGTTGTTCAATAATAAAATTAATCCTCAAAAATACAACTTGCCTAATAATTCTGCACTCCCTGTAAAAGTAACTAAGTCAAAATTTGCCTGGGGTATGAATAATTATGGGCAGCACTGTACATCCAGCTGCACCAATATAGGGGCAGAAGACAAGCATTTCTTAATCGCAGAAAAGGCTTGCAAGGCCGAATCAGACCACACTGAAACATCTGTCCCTTTCTTAGTCATGTCAGTTAAGGGTTTTACTATTGTCGAATAGTTCTGAATAACTTTTCGGTAATAGTTGGTGAACCCCAAAAACCGCATAAGAGCCTTCAGATTTTCGGGTCGATCCCAATCCAATACAGCACAGACTTTCTCTGAATCCATTAGAAAACCTGAAGATGACAGCAGGTAGCCCAAAAACACCACCTCCTGATGTATCTCCACGTCTGAAGAATAAATTAGAATGTCATCCAAATACACGACTACAAACCTCCCCACAAGGTGATGAAAAATGTCATTCACAAAATGCTGGAAAACCGCAGGAGCATTGGTCGACCCAAAAGGCATGACCAGGTTCTCAAAGTGCCCCTCAGGAGTATTAAAAGCCGTCTTCCATTCATCCCCTTCCTTGATCCTAACCGGATTATATGGCCCCCTTAACCACCTCAGCCCCCAGTGCTTAAACACCCTGAAAGACCAGGCCACTTTTTACACTTCTGACCTACACTACTTTCACCGTTTATTGCTCGGTCATGCAACTTACCACCCAAATGAATTTTACCTCCTTTTCTTCTCACTAATAGAGCTTTCATTTGGTGGTATTTCATTGCTGCTGACATTTTTACTTTTTTTGTTATTAATCGAAATTTAACGATTTTTTTGCAAAAAAATGACATTTTTCACTTTCAGTTGTAAAATTTTGCAAAAAAAACGACATCCATATAGAAATTTTGCTCTAAATTTATAGTTCTACATGTCTTTGATAAAAAAAAAATGTTTGGGTAGAAAAAAAATGGTTTGGGTAAAAGTTATAGCGTTTACAAACTATGGTACAAAAATGTGAATTTCCGCTTTTTGAAGCAGCTCTGACTTTCTGAGCACCTGTCATGTTTCCTGAGGTTCTACAATGCCCAGACAGTACAAACACCCCACAAATGACCCCATTTCTGAAAGTACACACCCTAAGGTATTCGCTGATGGGCATAGTGAGTTCATAGAACTTTTTATTTTTTGTCACAAGTTAGCGGAAAATGATGATTTTTTTTTTTTTTTTTTTTTTTCTTACAAAGTCTCATATTCCACTAACTTGTGACAAAAAATAAAAAGTTCTATGAACTCACTATGCCCATCACGAAATACCTTGGGGTCTCTTCTTTCCAAAATGGGGTCACTTGTGGGGTAGTTATACTGCCCTGGCATTCTAGGGGCCCAAATGTGTGGTAAGGAGTTTGAAATCAAATTCAGTAAAAAATGACCTGTGAAATCCGAAAGGTGCTCTTTGGAATATGGGCCCCTTTGCCCACCTAGGCTGCAAAAAAGTGTCACACATCTGGTATTGCCGTACTCAGGAGAAGTTGAGGAATGTGTTTTGGGGTGTCTTTTTACATATACCCATGCTGGGTGAGATAAATATCTTGGTCAAATGACAACTTTGTATAAAAAAATGGGAAAAGTTGTCTTTTGCCAAGATATTTCTCTCACCCAGCATGGGTATATATAAAATGACACCCCAAAACACATTCCCCACCTTCTCCTGAGTACGGAGATACCAGATGTGTGACACTTTTTTGCAGCCTAGGTGGGCAAAGGGGCCCATATTCCAAAGAGCACCTTTCGGATTTCACTCGTCATTTTTTACTGAATTTGATTTCAAACTCCTTACCACACATTTGGGCCCCTAGAATGCCAGGGCAGTATAACTACCCCACAAGTGACCCCATTTTGGAAAGAAGACACCCCAAGGTATTCCGTAAGGGGCATGGCGAGTTCCTAGAATTTTTTATTTTTTGTCACAAGTTAGTGGAAAATGATGATTTTTTTTTTTTTTTTTTTTTTTTCATACAAAGTCTCATATTCCACTAACTTGTGACAAAAAATAAAAACTTCCATGAACTCACTATGCCCATCAGCGAATACCTTGGGGTCTCTTCTTTCCAAAATGGGGTCACTTGTGGGGTAGTTATACTGCCCTGGCATTCTAGGGGCCCAAATGTGTGGTAAGGAGTTTGAAATCAAATTCTGTAAAAATTGACCTGTGAAATCCGAAAGGTGCTCTTTGGAATATGGGCCCCTTTGCCCACCTAGGCTGCAAAAAAGTGTCACACATCTGGTATCTCCGTATTCAGTAGAAGTTGGGGAATGTGTTTTGGGGTGTCTTTTTACATATACCCATGCTGGGTGAGAGAAATATCTTGGTCAAATGCCAACTTTGTATAAAAAAATGGGAAAAGTTGTCTTTTGCCAAGATATTTCTCTCACCCAGCAGGGGTATATGTAAAATGACACCCCAAAACACATTCCCCACCTTCTCCTGAGTACGGAGATACCAGATGTGTGACACTTTTTTGCAGCCTAGGTGGGCAAAGGGGCCCATATTCCAAAGAGCACCTTTCGGATTTCACAGGTCATTTATTACAGAATTTGATTTCAAACTCCTTACCACACATTTGGGCCACTAGAATGCCAGGGCAGTATAACTACCCCACAAGTGACCCCATTTTGGAAAGAAGACACCCCAAGGTATTCGCTGATGGACATAGTGAGTTCATGGAAGTTTTTATTTTTTGTCACAAGTTAGTGGAATATGAGACTTTGTATAAAAAAAAAAAAAAAAAAAAAAAAATAAGCATTTTCCACTAACTTGTGACAAAAAATAAAAAATTCTAGGAACTCGCCATGCCCCTCACGGAATACCTTGGGGTGTCTTCTTTCCAAAATGGGGTCACTTGTGGGGTAGTTATACTGCCCTGGCATTTTCCAGGGGCCCTAATGTGTGGTAAGTAGGTAAATGACCTGTGAAATCCTAAAGGTGCTCTTTGGAATATGGGCCCCTTTGCCCACCTAGGCTGCAAAAAAGTGTCACACATGTGGTATCGCCGTATTCAGGAGAAGTTGGGGAATGTGTTTTGGGGTGTCATTTTACATATACCCTTGCTGGGTGAGAGAAATATCTTGGCAAAAGACAACTTTTCCCATTTTTTTATACAAAGTTGGCATTTGACCAAGATATTTCTCTCACCCAGCATGGGTATATGTAAAATGACACCCCAAAACACATTCCCCAACTTCTCCTGAGTACGGCGATACCAGATGTGTGACACTTTTTTGCAGCCTAGATGCGCAAAGGTGCCCAAATTCCTTTTAGGAGGGCATTTTTAGACATTTGGATACCAGACTTCTTCTCACGCTTTGGGGCCCCTAGAATGCCAGGGCAGTATAAATACCCCACATGTGACCCCATTTTGGAAAGAAGACACCCCAAGGTATTCAATGAGGGGCATGGCGAGTTCATAGAAAAAAAAAATTTTTGGCACAAGTTAGCGGAAATTGATATTTTTAATTTTTTTCTCACAAAGTCTCCCGTTCCGCTAACTTGGGACAAAAATTTCAATCTTTCATGGACTCAATATGCCCCTCACGGAATACCTGGGGGTGTCTTCTTTCCGAAATGGGGTCACATGTGGGGTATTTATACTGCCCTGGCATTCTAGGGGCCCTAAAGCGTGAGAAGAAGTCTGGAATATAAATGTCTAAAAAATTTTACGCATTTGGATTCCGTGAGGGGTATGATGAGTTCATGTGAGATTTTATTTTTTGACACAAGTTAGTGGAATATGAGACTTTGTAAGAAAAAAAAAAAATAATTCCGCTAACTTGGGCCAAAAAAATGTCTGAATGGAGCCTTACAGAGGGGTGATCAATGACAGGGGGGTGATCAATGACAGGGGGGGTGATCAATGACAGGGGGGGTGATCAATGACAGGGGGGGTGATCAATGACAGGGGGGGTGATCAATGACAGGGGGGGTGATCAATGACAGGGGGGGTGATCAATGACAGGGGGGGTGATCAATGACAGGGGGGGTGATCAATGACAGGGGGGGTGATCAATGACAGGGGGGGTGATCAATGACAGGGGGGGTGATCAATGACAGGGGGGTGATCAGGGAGTCTATATGGGGTGATCACCACAGTCATTGATCATGCCCCTGTAAGGCTTCATTCAGACGTCCGGATGCGTTTTGCGGATCCGATCCATCTATCAGTGGATCCGTAAAAATCATGCGGACGTCTGAATGGAGCTTTACAGGGGTGTAATCAATGACAGGGGGGTGATCAGGGAGTCTATATGGGGTGATCACCACAGTCATTGATCACGCCCCTGTAAGGCTTCATTCAGACGTCCGGATGCGTTTTGCGGATCGGATCCATCTATTAGTGCATCCGTAAAAATCATGCGGACATCTGAATGGAGCTTTACAGGGGGGTGATCAGGGAGTCTATATGGGGTGATCACCACAGTCATTGATCATGCCCCTGTAAGGCTTCATTCAGACGTCCGGATGCGTTTTGCGGATCGGATCCATCTATCAGTGCATCCGTAAAAATCATGCGGACATCTGAATGGAGCTTTACAGGGGGGTGATCAGGGAGTCTATATGGGGTGATCACCACAGTCATTGATCATGCCCCTGTAAGGCTTCATTCAGACGTCCGGATGCGTTTTGCGGATCCGATCCATCTATCAGTGCATCCGTAAAAATCATGCGGACGTCTGAATGGAGCTTTACAGGGGGGTGATCAATGACAGGGGTGTGATCAATGACAGGGGGGTGATCAGGGAGTCTATATGGGGTGATAACCACAGTCATTGATCACGCCCCTGTAAGGCTTCATTCAGACGTCCGGATGCGTTTTGCGGATCCGATCCATCTATCAGTGGATCCGTAAAAATCATGCGGACGTCTGAATGGAGCTTTACAGGGGGGAAATCAATGACAGGGGTGTAATCAATGACAGGGGGGTGATCAGGGAGTCTATATGGGGTGATAACCACAGTCATTGATCACGCCCCTGTAAGGCTTCATTCAGACGTCCGGATGCGTTTTGCGGATCCGATCCATCTATCAGTGGATCCGTAAAAATCATGCGGACGTCTGAATGGAGCTTTACAGGGGGTTGATCAATGACAGGGGGGTAATCAATGACAGGGGGGTGATCAGGGAGTCTATATGGGGTGATCAGGTGCTAATAAGGGGTTAATAAGTGACGGGGGGGGGTGTAGTGTAGTGTAGTGGTGCTTGGTGCTACTTTACTGAGCTACCTGTGTCCTCTGGTGGTCGATCCAAACAAAGGGGACCACCAGAGGACCAGGTAGCAGGTATATTAGACGCTGTTATCAAAACAGCGTCTAATATACCTGTTAGGGGTTAAAAAAATCACATCTCCAGCCTGCCAGCGAACGATCGCCGCTGGCAGGCTGGAGATCAACTCTCTTACCTTCCGTTCCTGTGAGCGCGCGCGCCTGTGTGCGCGCGTTCACAGGAAATCTCGCGTCTCGCGAGATGACGCACGGATGCGTCCAGGAGGAATGAATCAACCACCTTCCGGACGCATCCGTGCGTTAGGCGGTCGGGAGGTGGTTAAGGCCCCTTTCACACGAGCGAGTTTTCCGCACGGGTGCAATGCGTGACGTGAACGCATAGCACCCGCACTGAATCCTGACCCATTCATTTCAATGGGTCTGTGTACATGAGCGTTGTTTTTCACGCTTCAGTTCTGCGTTGCGTAAAAATCGCAGCATGTTCTATATTCTGCGTTTTTCACGCAGCCCTGGCCCCATAGAAGTGAATGGGGCTTCAGTCAAAAACGTATTGCATCCGCAAGCAAGTGCGGGTGCGATGCGTTTTTCACTTATGGTTGCTAAGAGATGTTGTTTGGAAACCTTAAGTTTTTTATCACGCGCGTGAAAAACGCATCAAAGCGCATTGCACCCGCACGGAAAAAACTTCACAACTGAACGCATTGCAGAAAAAACTGACTGAACTTGCTGGCAAAATAGTGCGAGTTTCACTGAACGCATCCGGACCTAATCCGTCACG
Organism: Bufo bufo; assembly: GCF_905171765.1. Classification (NCBI taxonomy): domain Eukaryota; kingdom Metazoa; phylum Chordata; class Amphibia; order Anura; family Bufonidae; genus Bufo; species Bufo bufo. The sequence goes on along the minus strand of NC_053392.1, from coordinate 474,576,349 downwards.
CTCGTGTGAAAGGGGCCTAAGTCCAACTTGGGGAACACCTTGGCACCAACAATCTGGTTAAACAAATCGGGAATCAAAGTAAGACGGTAAGGATCACAGACAGTAATCAGATTGAGTTCACGGAAATCCAGACATGGCCGAAGACCTCCGTCTTTTTTTTTTTTTTTTTAACAAAAAAGAACCCTGCTGCTATTGGAGACTTGGAAGGTCTTATGTGTCCTTTAGCCAAACTCTCGGCAATATCCTCTCTCATGGCCAGTCTTTTAGGTCCAGAAAGGTTATACAATCTAGATTTTGGCAATTTAGCTCCGGGAATAAGGTTGATGGGACAATCATATTCCCGATGCGGAGGTAAATCCTGGCATCCACTCTCAGAAAATACATCGGCAAAATCCGATATAAAAGAGGGTAATGTCTTAGTAGTTAAAACAGAAAAATATGTAACCACGGTAAACCCAGAACCACCGGAGCAGGTAGACCCTCCAACACAAAACACCAGATAAATTCTTGATGAAAGTCACCCACTCTTAATCTGATATCATGTACCACTTGAGATAAACACTTCTGAGTTAGAGGTGCAGAATCAATAGCAAAAACGGAAATGTTTTTTTGTAATGCACTCTGTGAAACCCGTGCATACAGACGAACTGAGCATCAATCAGGTTCACCCCGACCCCACTGTTGATAAACACCTGAATCCCCACAGTTTTTTACCCTAGCGCCACCTCAGCAGTCAGGAGAAATCGGGTACTACTAGTCAAAGACAAATGCACATTTTCTGACTCTCCTCCCACCCCTCCAAGAGTCAGATGGGAATTAAATGTCCCTCTTTCTTTTTGCCGTTGAATGTATGGACATACTCTGATAAAAATAGCCCTGTCCACAGAAAGAACACACTCCCTTCCTATTACCAGTATGCTTAAAAGCGGATCTAGGAGCAGCTCCCCCTAATTGCATGGGTTCGTCCTTAGACATAAACCCAGGAGTAGCTTCACACAAAGTGTCAGAGGAGGACGATACAACATGTGATAGTACGTCCTGAGAGTGGGGGCCCCTAGATCTCTCTCCCAGGCGTCTATCAATGCGTATAGCAAGAGACATAGCAGCCTCCAGAGATACTGGTGTTTTATGAAAGGCCAAAGCGTCCTTCAGGCTCTCTGATAACCCTTGACAAAACTGGCTACAGAGGGCAGGATCGTTCCACTCCATATCCGTAGCCCACCTTCTAAACTCAGAGCAATAAATCTCAGTGGAACGATCACCCTGACGAAGGCCGCGCAGCTTGGTTTCGGCTAGAGAGGTCTGATCCGGAGAGACTGCGATCCGGTCTGCAGAGAAAAAGCCCATGACTGCGCATCCCCTTAAGAAAGGAAATAACCACACCGACTCGCTGTTTCTCATCCCTAGATGAGTTCACTATACGGTAAAATTGACTTGTTACCTTCATTCTCCAGGTCAGTACGATTACAATGATACCACACTTGTATACTTCTTCTAGCATTTTAATACAGGCCAAAAAATTTAAAACCTTGAAAAAAAACTAAAAATAATTTATCACAGCATTCTGACCCCTATAACTTTTTTGTAGTTATTTGTATGGAGCTGTGTGAGAGCAAATTTTTTTTGGAGCGATCTGTACTTTTAAGTGATACCTTTTTGAAATGTGTGACTTTTTGATCACTTTTTTTATAAAACATTTTGAAGTGCGAATTGACAGTTTTTATTTTTTTTCCGTTACACCATTTGCCATATGGCGTTAATATTGTTATATTTTAATAGTACGGGCATTTTTGCACACTGCAATGACCATGTTTATTTATTTATTTTTTGGGAGAAAGGAGGTATGATTTGAACTGAAACTTTTTTTTCCTTTTACTTTTTTTTAAGTCACCCTGGGTTGTATAACTGTCAATCATAAGATTGCCCATTCTGTTTATTGATGGCTATATAGCCATCATTGAACACTTCATTTTGAATATAACAGTGCAGTACTGCCACCTAGTGGCCTGTATTGGTATGTTCCACTAATAGCTGCCAACGCCTGCTTGGGGCTGTTAGCGCAGTGTAACAGGTTCCCCGATCTCAGCCAGGGGACTCTGTCACGGGAGCATGCAGCTCCCGCTTCCGGCCTGCTCAGATGCCGTGGTCACATTTGATCACTGCATCTGAGGGGGGAAATGTATGCGATCAGTCTTATGGCTGATCGCATACATGTGCCGCGGGTCTCTGCTGTTTTAAACGGCTATGGTGCCCACTGCCGGTAATTCTCAGCCTGAACACTGCTCCTGTGAAGTGAACTCAGAACATTATAAATGCGGATGAGCGAATCGACTTCGGATGGTACAGCCGAAGTCGATTTTTGCAAAAAACTTTGTTGTAATACTCTACGGGGTTCCCGTTCCATACAGTATTACAATGTATTGGCTACGATGAGCCGAAGTTATTACTTCGCAAAGTCACACGAGACTTCGTGTATTAACTTTGGGAATTCATTATTACTGTAAAAAACCTTGGTACAAAACTCTGATTCGGTTCCAAGGTACCACTAGGAACTGAACCAGAGTTCGGTACCAAGGTTTTTTACAGTAATAATGAATTCCTGAAGTTATTACACAAAGTCTCGTGCGACTTTGCGAAGTAATAACTTCGGCTCATCAGAGCCAACACATTCTAATACTGTATGGAGCGGGAACTCGGCACAGTATTACAACTAAGTTTTTTGCAAATCAACTTCGGATGTGCCATCCAATGTCGATTCGCATATCCCTAGGGATTTATGATGTTGTGAACTCCCCACCGATCTACTGAACTGTAGTCACCTAATTATGTGAGGATACTGGAATTCACAACATCATAAATTATTATAATGTTGCGAGTTCAATTGATAGGAGCAGCGATCAGGCTGAGCATTTACACTGCTAAAAACTAGCAGATTTCTGATTAGATGAGGGGATGTGGCGGCGACTAACGATTATCTTTCAGTCAGACCGATATACCCGATCCACAGAAAACAAATCATTTCTTGTTTTTCAATTGCTGTTTGCTATTATATGCAGCAATAATTTCTTAAATTCAAATAATTTATTGAAAATTAAAATGATAGTCACTCCATCTAATAGACCCTTAAAATTATCAGCTGTAAAAAAAATTAAGAGTACTTTTGACCTAGCACATGTGAACCACTGTTTGCTATGTGTATGTGCCTTGAATTGAAGATCCACACGCTAAAAGCTGGATTATAATTAATTGCCTATCCATTGGAAACACCTTACCCTTTAAGAACAGGTTTATTTGGGTTCTTTAGCGCTAAGACATTTTTCTGCATTTTCATTGTCGTAATTTATTGCTATCACTTTTTTATTTTGCTTTATGGTGACTCCTTTTTTTTATTGATTATGATTGGTAATGGGGAAAAATACATTCTTGTGTGCACTGAGGTATAAATAGTATATTTATTAAATGGCTTGGTACAATACAGCCATGTTATAGACCTTTTTATTTATTTAGGTTTGCTATTTTTTAAAAGATTTAAAAAAATAATTTTGTTTTTTAATTTAACTTTATTTAACAATTTTTGTTGTTGTCCCAGAACAGTAGGGGACTTGAAGCTGTGATCTTTTTTTGTTTGTTGTTGTTTTAATAATAATTTGTATTCCAAACCATTATTAGGGCTTTTTCACATTGCGTTGGAAGCTTCGTTTGGGGGTTTCATTGCAGATTCGGTCAAAAAGACCAGACAAAAAAAAACACGATCCCCAACTGTACGGACTCCATTGTAGTCAGTGGAGTCAGTTCAGTTTGTCTCTAATGGAGAAGAACAATGGAATTCAAGAACGGTGGTGTGAAAGAGCCCTTGCCTATCATTGTTACAATCTGTTAGGCAATACCTTTGACATGACCTAACCGGCTTAAAGGGGTATTCCGGTTGTTTAAAGTTATAACCATCAGATCAGTGGGGCTGCATAGGATCACGAGAACAGGGGCCCCATACCCATTGAAGCCCTCTGAAATGGTGAGGCCAGTCACACATGCGCAGCCGTTCCATTCATTTCTGTGGGAGTTCCAGAGATTGGTTATCTCCGGAATTCCCATAGAAATGAAAGGAGCAGCTGCACGCATGCCCAACCGGACGCCTATTTCATTTCGGGGGGGGACCCCCACTGATCTAATAGTTTTCCCCTATCCTGTGGGGAGGGTATAACTTTAAACAACCAGAATACCTGACAGTAACTGTCAGCTGAACAATTGTTCAACCGACAGCTTTTTCTTTAAACTCTCTGCCATCACTTTCTACACACATACCTGTTCAGTTCGGTCGAACATGAATGTTCTTTCAGTAGGGAGAGAGGAGAAAGCCTCTGGCAGCGACTTGTCTTCTTGGAGAACAAAAGGATTGGGTGAAAATATTCACCGCTCTTTTAAAGAGGTTTTCCAAGTTAAAAAATTTTTTTTTGCCTAAGCAGAAGCTAGGTTATAAAAAAAACATACATATATAGCCCTATACCCCACATGACGTCTGCAATTAATCAGTGGCCTCAGTGATATGCAGCACAGGACCGCCAAGGCCATTGATTCACTGCAACAGTCAAATGGGGGTATACAACTACATTACCACTGCTGCCCAGTAAGCACAAAGTGAAGCTGAAGCCTTGAGCAGCTGAACTAAGGGGACTTAATAGGTGAGTATCTGTGCTTATATTATTTTATAACTCCCCCACCCGTGGGCAAATTTGGAAAACCCTTGCATGTAAAATACTACTTTTTTTGTCATATACATGTGGAATATTCCCTAACATGTACCTCAGATGGAAAGCTCTGATATATTCCACTGTATAGTTATAGAATGCATATGTTGCCTATATATAAAAAAAAATACATTATATAGGACAGTGCTGTGTTCTGCGGATGCATACCAGTGCCACAGGCCAAAATTACTCTCTGGTCTGTTGAATAGTCGCCTATGGAAAAATTCAGTGCATCAGTATACTGTCTGCTCTTAAAAGGGTTGTCTGGTTCTAGGAGCAAACCATACAACACTTGGGTTCAGCTTGCAATAAAGAACTGCTAAGTATTTACCTGGCAGATCCTGGCTACCACTCTGGTTTTAGCTTTTTACCCGGCTGCAGTGGTAATGTCACATCAACAACACGTGACCACTGCAACCAGTCACAGGCCTCAGCAGTGCATTGAAGAGACCAGTGCAGCGGTCAGATGTTGTCGCTGTGACGCCACTGCGGTGGTATGGAATCTGCCACGTAAGGCTACTTTCACACTAACGTTTCTATTTTCCAGTATTGAGATCCGTCATAGGGTCTCAATACCGAAAAAAAAGCTTCAGTTTTGTCCCTATTCATTGTCAATGTAACTGAACAGAACGGAATGCTACAAGATGCATTCCGTTCCGTTTGGTTGCGTTCTCATACTGATGTGCAAACTGCAGCATGCTGCTGTTTTCTTCCCGTCTGACACAATAGAAAACAGATCCGTCCCCCATTGACTTTCAATGGAGTTCATGACGGATCCGTCTTGGCTATGTTAAAGATAATATAACCGGAACCATTCATAATGGATGCAGATGGTTGTATTATCAGTAACTGAAGCGTTTTTGCTGAACCCTGCCAGATCCAGCAAAAACGCTAGTGTGAAAGTACCCCAAGTGCTTACCATTCCTTTATGCAGGCTGATCATGAAGGTTGTCTAGTTTTCTACTGAATCCGGAGAGCCCCTTTAAGTTCTAGCAGACCAAGACTCATCTATGCTGACTTTATTCATTATAATTGTTTATTACTTGAAAATTCCAACTTAATGTGTCTTCTAAGAACACATTATATACTTAAGTATATAAATTTTGTCTTTTTATTTTTAGATGATGTTAAAATGCAAGGAAAAGAAGTGGTATCAGTTCTGATGAGCCAGACTCAAATACATCTACCGTATTTTAACTTCACTGGGGAAGAAGATTTTAAGCAAAACATGCAACCATTTTTCTCACCCTTTCTTTCTGCAGGACAGTTGGGAACAAGAGTTGAACATTCATATTTGGTTACTGTTTCCTAGCACAAATCATATACTGTTTTACCTCAGTGTCTTGGTTTTAACTGAGGAGCATTACATCCAAGAAAATAGAAACAAACTCAGTATTTGTCTCTAAGCTGTGGTTTGGTGAAAAGATGCAAAAGATAAGGAAGCAAAGTGGCAGTGAGAAGACACAAGAATGAGAAGTCGAAATTATGTTTTTTTGCTTCATTTGTTTGTTAATATTTTTCAGTTTTTTCTTATTCTTTTTTTTCTTTTTTGTCTTTGGCGGGTGTTTCACTTCTCTTAAAGAGAATCCTCTGTTGCTTCACCACAAATTTCACTGGCTTTTACAGGGGATGGGACACAAAATAGATCTAAGACTTAGCTAACTGCACAAATGAGGTGATCACAAAGCATTCATCTTTAGACAGAGATCTTCACTGAGAAGATTCGTCGTTAACGCATTACGTATTTTACATTCATAACAAGCTCGACTTAGGATTGGTAACCTCTGCATACGGATCTTTTTGGATGTTCTGTCTGAGTTTTTTATGTGTCTTTGTAATTTGTTTGCCTAGAAAAATTCAGCCACTGCCTAAGTCCCTCGATGATCAATCACCCAGCCCAAGAGTTTCTATGGTTCTTATACCAAATAATTCTGCTGTTTTCTCAGTTTATTGGGGGTGGGCATGCTGCAGCTAAAACTAGATTGTGGAGCTATCTCCAGCCATTCTGTGTGTACTGTTTGTTAAAAAAAAATACCTTATATTTTGGAGGAAACGTCTAAATTACAAGATGAATTTGTGGACCTGTTTTGTGCACAGTTAGCAACCTAGTTTAAGTAGATTTTAGGATTATAGCGAATTGAGCTGAAGCATTAATAGGACTTTATATCAAACATTTACTGAGCACACATAGACTGATGGCTAAAGTATACGGCACAGATCATTATTCTACATGAATAATCCCAAATTATTTATTTGAACCTATACCAAAGTATGACTTGAAAAAGACTGTGACTCCCTTGCTGAAGGTTCAGATGATATTATAGTAGTAGATGGACGTAACCCATATCACATATTTTACCAATTCATTGAACTTACCGTTAACACTTAAAATAAGAAAAAGGAAGGATTCTATAGGTTACGTTCTATTTGGACTTAATAGCAATGTTTTATGAATGGGTGACTTTTCCTCATACCTCCCATCTAGTAGTAATATGTTATTTGATCCAGTATTAAGAGATGAAATTACATCAAACGCTAATAAGTCTGCATTTTAGCAGCTACTTGAAAAGAGTCCATCTATCATACCATTGTTTAGTGAAGGGGTACCGTGGAGAATTTATGACATGATTGGAGCCTCATACTAAATGGTTGGTGAGATGTCTTATTTGTATCCTTCCCCAATTATTGGCCTGATACATTGGCTGAGGAATACCATTCATTTATTAATAGTTCATTTCTTTTAAGTGCCTATAATAGTAACTCGGAAATGAGGAGACATTTCTGTTACAACAGCGTTGTACATTTGTAGTTGCATGTTTAATTCCAGTATTATTAAGTTTTGGCGCATGCAGTTCTAAAGATATATTTTTCTATTTATTTTAACCACAAATGTCTCTCTGGCATGAAGCAGTCATGTAATGACTTACGTCTCATGATTGTGATGTCATTTCTGTACTGTCAATATAATAAGTAGACACTCCAATTTCATGGATAAGGAAAGCACTGCAAATAGGCACTGAGTTCATTTTATAAGAAACGGGGGGGGGGGGGGAAATGCCCCACAGACGTTTGTGTATGGCCACAAGAGCAGTGCAATATATATTAATGTAGGAAAATAGAGAAAAATTGATGAATTTAGTATTATTTATCAAATGTGTGTTAATATAAATTGAAGGTGTTTTTTCTTGTAATTATACAGAATTTATGCATTTGTGTATATTTTTTTCTTTGAGACTCGAGACAAATATTTTGTTACCAAGCACATTTCCAAAATCCCAAAAGGCATCCATCGTAATAGTATTTATTGTCAAAGTATGCACAGAAATGTCCACAGGAAATATTATTTTTTTAAGTTATAATTTAAGACATCCATGTGTCTTATGATTATGGCAGTTGAGTTAATTTCACATTGCACATTGACAACTTGTAATTGTCAAGAGAGTATGACACCTGATGTTTGATTTCCCCACAAAAAATCATATTAATTGGTGTTATTTAGAACTACATTTAGATGTGGTGGAACTGTAATATTCATTTTGTCCACAGAAAAAGAAAATCCCTCTTTCAACCTTTTCTGCATCTACAACAAAATCTACTGACGTTTTAAAACGTTGTTAGCATTCACCATCCCTGAGTTTTGGCCTTCTTGACCGTGAATATTCCATACATTAGCAGCCATTTTGTTTCTTGAGCCAAAAGTTCTGAGAATGTGGCCTCCTCAATTTACAAGTAGACAGTAAATTTACTAAATTTTACTGACTACCTGCTTTTCACTGTACAAAGTGCCTCAAGTATATAACTTTTCCAAATTGAATAAAAGCTTTTTAGGAATATTGGATTAATCCCAGGAATGGCTGCTGTCACCCTGCATCAATCCTAAATCACTTCCTGTTGGTTATAGTACATCTCCACTTGCAGTTTTATCATTTTGCATACAGAGATATAACAGCTGACTTCCAGAGAAAGGAATATAGGGGTAGGTTTATCAAAACTGGTGCAAAGGAAAACTAGTTTAGTTGCCGAAAGCAACCAATCAGATTGATTCTTTCATTTTGTAAAGGAGCACTGAAAAGTGGAATCTGACTGGTTGCTATCGGCAATTTAGCTGGTTTTGCTTTGTACCTGTTTTGATAAATCACCGCCATTGCATTTTAAAAGTGCCCGTGAAAAAAGACTTCTCACTATATGGCTTCCTTAAACATTTAAAGACAACCTGTCACCATAAATTGTAATGCAATCTACAGGCAGCATATTATAGACTAGATATATAGGTTTATGGGAAAAGATTCAGTAAAACATGTAATTTATAAATTTAAATCTCTGCCCTTACTGACTTCAGTTCTACATGGGACATATTATCAGTGATTGAAGGCATTCTCTGTGTAAGTGTGTATACAGTGATAAATGTCAATCAGTGAAAGCTGTTCACGGAGGAGACCTTATCAGTGATTGAAGGCCTTCTCTGTGTAAGTGTGTATACAGTGATAGATGTCAATCACTGATAACTGTTCATGGAGGAGGCCCTATCAGTGATTGAAGGCATTCTCTGTGTAAGGGCTCATTCAGACGGCCGTATGCTGTCCGCAAAAATACTGAATGCTATCCGTTTTTTTGCGGATCCGCAAAAAAAATGAAACATGTCCTATACTTGTCCGTGAAAATCAGGACATGGCCCCATTGAAGTCTATGGGTCCGCAAAAATACTGAATGCTATCCGTTTTTTTTGCAGATCCGTTTTTTTGCGGATCCGCAAAAAAACGGATAGCATTCAGTATTTTTGCGGACAGCATACGGCCGTCTGAATGAGCCCTAAGTGTGTATACAGAGACAGCTGTTCACAGGAGCAGTCTTAAGTAAAGAAAAAGCATAGATGTGTAAATTACAAATTTTATTTAATCTCTTCCCATAAAACTATACGTATAAATCTGCTCAGTCCCCCCTGGTGTGTAACATGCTGCCTGCAGATTGTGCTGCATTTCATGGTGACAGGTCCTCTTTAAGTGGACATTTCTAGAGGACAAAACTCTTGTTTTAATAAACTAAAAGAACTTCACAAAGAAATATGGCAACTTTAACGGGCAGGACTTTCCTTTTCCAACACCATTGTACAGCTGTGTAGTACCCAACCATTCCTTGTTTCATACTAATATATTAGCAATAGTATAAATATTCCTAAAGACCCATTTGCACTGGCCAAATGACACCAAAGGCCCCTTTACACTGCTCAACTGAGCAGACAATTGTCGGGAAGGAATCGTTCCTTCCCAACAATCACCTGCTAGTCAGTGAAGAAGACCACTGTATTTACATGCATTAATCTTCTCCTCGGTATGGGGAGGAGTGGTCACTAATGCCATCTCTACAGAATCATTGTTTGCCGGCAGCTAGACGCTGTTTAGATAGCACGATCTGCTGCCGGCAAATCCTATTACCCAGGTTTATTGGGTAATCTACAGCATCTTTACACAGGCAGATTATCACTAATGAGCGAACGCTTGTTAGCGATAATCTGCCCAATCATTAGGCAGTGGAAAGTGGCCTTAAGTTGCACTTGTTTCCAAGCTCCACTTGACCTGTGTGAATAATGAAGAAAATCACAGCCTGATTGATTCTGTAAATGTGTTCATACACATACAGTTGATATTGATGCCGATTGCATGGCGTGCTAGGTAACACCGCTGAAATGTCAGTCAGATCCTTATTGCTCAACTTTTCAAGACACCAGTCGGTGGTTTTAAAGTCATTTAATGTAAAGGACCTTTAGTTCATGTGGAAGATGCTCTGTTACATACTTACATACTTAACTCTTACCATGAGAGCTAGCTGGTTGGAAGCTTTATGGAGAGGGTGAATATTTTTGGTTCCGCCATATTTCGTTTATAGAAGTCCAATAAATTGATGGACATATAATTAAATGTATTGGCATTGTATGACTTTTGTTAATAACAATAGAAAATACAGGAATTTCCCAGCATATTGGTAATGTATTTCAGCCTATGACTTTGATATGGTGCAGACATTCTTAATGTTAACAGAATCTGAGAATCTAAACTTTATCACCAGCTTTGTCTAGATATCAAATAATAGTTTTCATTGTTAATCATCGGCATGTTTGTAAGTGGCATACAATACACACGATACATCTTAAAAAAAATTACATGCATATGGAAGGGCTTAGTTTTTATTTTTGGGTACAGGTAATATCTGGCTGTCTGGTTTCAGAACACATTTCCAAATACCATATAAAAGAATTCAGAGTTAATAGAGGGGATTGGTTTCAACTACAATTGATTACGTTGCTTAACAGTTCCAGGGCACTCTGTAATCAGCTATACATCAGGGGACCATTCTATTAAAAAGGTATTGTGACTCCAAATAAAAAAACACAAACTATACTCATACTTACCATAGCCTAGTATGGACTATCTGCACACACAGAAACCTGTGTTATGACTGTGTAGACAGGCATGACAAAGGGTGGAATGTGCAAGTTCGCATCCAATGTTGCATCAAAATCTGCACGTTTTAAGGCTCTTTCACACAAGAGAGTTTTCCATCTGGATGCTCTGCATGAAGAAAACGCATATCATCCGGGCTGAATCCCGACCCATTTATTTCATTGGGTCTGTGTATGGTACATAAGCGTACATCATCACACATCATCCTGGATTCAGGAAAAATTGCAGAATGTTCTATATTGTGCATTTTTCACGCTGATCTGGTTCCACAGAAGAGAATGGGGCTTGCTTGAAAAACGGAAGGCATCCGGATGTATTATGTTTTTCACTGATGGTAGCTAGGAGATGTTGAGTAGTGTTCAGTTTTGCATGCAATCCAAATGGAAAATGCACACACTGAACACAATAGCTGAAAAAAGCTAATTGAACTTGCATGCAAAACCATCAAGTTTTTCCCTGAACAGATCCTGACCGTCTGTATCGCATGTGTGAAAGAGCCCTAACAAGCAGATATTACAGCAAATTTGTTGCAACCAAATCCATGGCAGAAAAATACAACACGTGAATCTCTTTTTAGTGTTCCGTAAAATGAACACTAAAGGGGAAATTTATCAAGACCGACGTGTGCTAGGCCGGCAATGGGGGATGCACTTAATTTATAAATAGACACATATCTTGTCATAATCACGTGCATCTTCCTGCAGTCCATGCACCTGGCATGGACAAGATGATGATGTCAGGCAAGTTTTCAAGAGGTAATAAAACCTTTAAAAATCATGCTTTGATTCCACTTTTGAAATCCTTGGTTAATCTTTACTTCCACAGGCTAGGGTTGGAGTACCCAATGCAATCAGAAGAATTGAAACTTGGGAATAATTTAGTAATAATGTTAAAAACAGAATAGTATTTAACATGATAATAATCAAGATGATACAGAAATTTCAATTTTTGCAGGCAAGATTTAACCGCCAGGACTAGGTAACTGTTCAGCTACTCTAACCAAGAACTGTTGTAGAGAATAGTTATGAGGTTCCTGCCAACCAGGTATTGGAACTTGCATTCATAGGAAACAACATGCTTCCTTCTGTACTAAATAATATTGTTTTACTGTTTGTTGGGCTTTTTAGCATATAGTTTTCTAAGTATAGTTCAGTGTGTCATGTACTACAAGTACTCCTTTAATATGCTTAGCAACCACCACTGATTTCAAAGGGCGTCTGTCAGCAGTTTTTACCCCTAGAAACTGCTGACAATACTATATAGGTGACACGGAGAGCAAGGTAAACATACCTGATGAGAAATTGGCTTTTATACCATGTGACTGTAAGTGCCCAGGAGGCAGTCCCTTTATGTGCAGTGCCATGGGCTCTCTGGACTACATGTTTCCTAGCCCCTCCCTTCTGGTCTTTATTCTTTTGTCAGCCAACACACTAATTTGTGTGGGGAGCTCCCGACATGATTTTTACTTGATCCTTTTGATTTTCCGGGAGATAAGGTTCTGCCAGAGGTGTCTGGCAGCATCTTTCTCCGCTCTCCCCATAGAATAAACACGTACGTTTGGCCGAGTCAAATGTGTATGGGGAAGCAGGGAAGGAGTCAGGAGAGATAACTGTTGGCTGAACGATAGTTTGGCTGACAGCTATTGAATATACATGGGCATCTTTAGAGCAGAAGGGAATGGGAGAGAGAGCCCAGAGCACTGAACATGAAGGGACTGACTCTTGAGTGATTAAAACTTTTAATTTTTCTGGCATGCAACCGGCTTTACCATTACATGAGGAATGGGTTTGCCTTAGTCTCCGTTGCCCATATAGTGCTGTCAGCAGTTTTGTGTGGTCATAACTTCTGGCAAACCTCTTTAATTATCTGGCTACCCTGAGTAAATGGATTTCACATTTAGAGGTCTTAATATTAAAGCACAGGAGACAGCAATACATTGCCTCCCCCTTATCTACACCCATTCTAAACATTGGTTGTCAGACTTTCGGTTTTACATATTAATGCACAAATGGGAGTTTCCCAATCCGCCAACCTTCCCCCACCAGCAAATGTAATTCTTCTGGCATTCTCGTGTGCACAGTAATTACATATTTCATACATGGCTAAATGGGAACATACTCGATAGCAAACTTTTGAACTATTGAAAGTAACCCTTATGGACTTATGCACAAGGGCATCTTACCGAACCAGAAAATGAACACCTTAAATTTCATGCATTGAAAATGTCATACACTGGAGGGTTTTATACTTTTATTTGGTAAAGCTGTACCAAGAAACTAATATATTTATGTGCATTGGAGTTACACAGAAATATGCCAATTTAACTACTTGTTAACATAATACATGAAAACTCTTTGTGTGCATTAAATGATAAATGTCATTGCAGATGTCACATAATTGCAGCCCTGAACAGAAAATTGCATGGTGACAAAGCATGAAAGCATTCATATGCATTTTCCTGTTCTTTGCACAGTACCAAGTCTAATAAGTGGGTATCAAAACACTTCATGTGGAAGGTTACGATGCCTTTGAACATGAGTCCTAAATAAATATAAAAGGGACTACTACAAGTGTAATCCATAGGTTCCAGAATAAAATAAGCATGTTGCTGGTTTGATCTTTGATGGTCAGTTAAGATTATACAGCTCTACACATGCAAACATGATAAATACTACCTCAACTTTTCCCACTGTATGGCCTCCTGTTCATCTACACGTTGTTGATTTCAGTTTTACAAATATAATTTGTAATTTCAGCTTCAGCAACAATTTACAACGTGCTTCAAATTAATTTAAACATATTTTTCTAAGTTGAAATTATAATAGTGAAATTGCCAGCAGATGCCTTGTTATATTTTCTCATTACTAGTTGAGATATATATTTTTATTTTCTTTGCTTAAGGTGGAGATTGTTGTAATGTATCATATTTGTGTCAACAAATTTTTACAAAAAGGATGTTGTGCCAAAACATTCAGTTCACTGTGTCACTATGAACATAACATTAAAGGGCTGAATGATTATGGTGTATGGATAGGATATGCCATAATATAGTTGTGGTCCCATCTTTGGAACCCGCTCCTATCTTTATAACAGGACACACTGTGCATGCGCAACCTTTCCTCCTTCCACCTTTATGGAGAGAATGCTTGGCTGTTTTTGGAAGTTCCATAAAAGTGAATGGATAAAGCTGCTCTTGCACAGCTTTCTCTCCATTCACAGTGGGGGCAACATTCATGAGAGAGGAACAGGTCCTAGAGGTGGGACCCGCACCTATCGGACATTTATGGCAAATCCTTTTGATATGGCATAAATGTCCAGAAAGGACAAGCCCTTTGGGTTTAGATGAGCTGTTTGTATGAGATAAGAGCTCATTGAAGTGCTCTTAGAAGCATTGACCATTACTAAGAAAAGGATAGTATGCGCTGCTCATACACAAGGACATCAAGAGAAATGATTATGCGCCATCTGTCAATGAGATATTTACTCCTTCATGTTGACCCTGATGTATGTAAAATTTGTAGAAATATCCAAAACCAGATCTCACATTGGAGGTTTAAATAGGTACCTTTAGCATGTCTTTGTGTGACATCTGTAAGAAAGCCATAACTAGCGAGTAAGCTCCAGATTATTTAGTGCCAGGTATAAGACATCTTTGGCACTAAAGAGGATCTCCAGGGACATAAATATGCATTTGGATTTTTACAAATTAATTAAACTTACTATACTAGTATACTGTTTAATTATGAAATCGACACCAATATACCAATTTCACACACCCCTCTCCTGGTCCAGGGAGCTCCACTTCTGCATTCAGGACTTGATTTTGTCAATAAAAGTGTATTTGTACTTTCAATAAATTTCCATTAGCAAAAGATCCAAATAACATTTTATGTCCCAAGACATCCCCTTTAAAGTCAACATTATTATAATGATAAACAGGATCCAAATTTCTGTTTAAACTTTGAGCTATGTTCGATGTGATGTAACAACTCAATGCTTAAGTAGATAACGGTTTCAATAAATATCTTCAAACCAAACCATGCTAACAAAATAGCACAAGAGTCAATTGTTCTCCATTCAACAGTATACAAGAGAGCTCACCATTAGTAACAGAATGGTGAGCTGGATCTAGGCCTGCAAAGTTCATACAGATTTTTGAATAGAAGGCTTATTGACAATACTAACTATAATGAAATTTTTTATAGGTTTTAGGGTAAAGGTTCTAAATAAATAACCTTTAAAACAATTCTATTTTGCCTATAACATTGCTGTTTGATGTCTGTCTGTGAAGAAATGTGTAGAGTAGAAAAGGGATAAACTGATAAAGAATGTTTTAATGTATATAAAATTGATAAAATAGCCATTTTGTGCTACAAAACTGTGCAGCATATAATATATTCTAGTTGGATCTGGGGTAACCTAGCTGAACTGAAAGTTGGCTTGGACATTGAAGAATCAAGAAATGACTCCAATAAATTGGATAGATGCCATGCACAAAACAAAGGGAGCTGGCTGTAAGGTGCCAATGTTAGCGGTTGTTTATCTTATCTTAGGCAATATCATATCGCTGGGACCCGTACCTATATCAAGAACTGAGCCCTGAAAGCAGTATAGGGCGCACTGTGCATGCAGAGCTGCCCTCCATTTCTATGGGGCTGCCGAAAATAGCCAAGCGCTGGCTCAGCTATTTTCTTCGGGCCCATAGAAGTGAATGGGACAGGTGGCCGGTCATGCGTTGTGCGCTCCAATTCACTTCTATTGGGACAGCGCTCCCATTCACTTCTATAGGGAGAGCACTTTGCAGGGCTACATTTAAAAGATAGGCGTGGGTCCTAGTGGTGGGACCTGCATCTATAAGACAATGGTTGCATATCCAAGCATTATGTCCCCATTGTCTGAGATAAGACAACCCCTGTAAAGTGGTTGGTCCGATAGGTGCGGGTCCCACCTCTGGAACCCACACTTAACTCTAGAATGAGGCCCCCAAAGTAAACAAGGGCACATCGCTCAAGCATGGCGACCCTCCATTGCCCTTTGCTAAACTTGCACTGTGCACTCTGTATTCACTTCTATGTGAGTTCTGGAAATAGCCAGACACGCTCACTCAGCTGCTTTCAGAACTCCAATAGAAGTGAATGGAGAGCTCGCTGCACATGCACGGTGCGCTCTCCTTCACTTTGGGGCCCTGTTCTAGACATAGATGCGGGTCCTAACTCTTGGACCCGCACTCCTAGCGATATGCCACTAAAATGCGAGATGGGCCAACCGCTTTAACAGAATTGCAATTTATGAATGCCTGTAGTGCAATGTTATGGAACCATCTCAGAAGTACCAAACAAAATATTTAGATCAGTCCAATAAATGGGATTAAGCTTTTCCAACCTTATTCAGCAAGTTTTGCGAATACAGCATCAGGTCCAGTTACTTAATAGTTATATAAGGTTCCACACTGACCTGAAGTTAGAGCCAAGTAGAATGTTTGTGTGTGTTTAAAGGAAAACAAGCCGTGTCATATGTTTTGTTTTTTTTTGTTTTTTTTATAAGTTCAGTTGTTTTAGTTAACAGATGCACTAATAGAATTGTAATCCTAGAGACCACTTGACCTTGTGATAAAAAGTATATTGCTAAAGGGAGGATATCAGGGTGGTTGGCGTTTTAATAAATAGCAGCTATCAGAATTATTTATTGTATAGATCTTTACTATATTTTAACAATATACAATGTGGTAACATTAATATTTTTGTCAAAGATTGGCTCAAAATGTAAAAGGAAATTGCACTTTTTTTGTAATGTACAAAGTTGTACAATGTTTTTTTTTTTACTTTGGAATTTTTTAAAACTTTTTTTGTGATTTTCTTTTCCAAGTTAAAAACGTATTTAACTTTTATGTTCTAGATTTTGCTTATTTGGTTTGCTGATCTGCAGCTTGTTTACTATTAATAAAATATACTGTATATAAGGCATAGTAGAACCCCTTTAGAAGATTTAGAAGCATTTCCCAGTCAATACTCATAACATGGAGTATAAATTCAGTTATGTTTCCACAGTTGGGAGAATGCTTAGTTATTATAGTTATACTATACATTTATTTAATTTGGTATGGAATTATTACAAATAATAGCATAAAGTGATACAACATACATGACATGTTATAATAAAACACTTTACAGAATAAAATATGCCAACTTTTTCTGATCATTTCAATGTTTTTCAAGTGTATCATAATGAGTTATTTTAATTAGTACCTTAATTTAAACTTTTAGAGCTCTATATGGTTTGTTTAAAGATCCAGTATTGATTTTATAGAGCCTGAAACACAGTATTGCATTCCTTTATTACATCATAGTTCCTTTGATCAACTGATCCACCTACAGTAGATTAGAACATAGGAGCACTGCTCTTCGCCCCACATTATAGATCAGGCTGTTAAATCTGATGATCTGTATGCACCATCAGTATTATATGGCAAGTTGAAATGGGGCAACATGCCTAAAGAAACAGGAAAATATATGTGCTGAAATATAAGCAGAATTGACAAAAAGTGACCACTGAATTTGGCATTGGGGTCTCTGATATTGCTATTCACAAAACTATTATAACTATTATCTGTATGGAGTCATATCATAATCCTGTTCTTTTCTATACTAGTCTATGTCAGTCCACATAATATGGGAGAAAGCATCATCTACAGTCAAATTAATCACCATCCTCTACTTATGGTTAATTTTTTGTCTAAAAGTTGACAATGAAAGAATGCTGTGCCTTATATGTCCAGTTTAAGTAATCCTGATCACTAATCAGGTTTACAAGAATAATCTTTCTGGTGTATTAAAATTTGGCAACAGATATTTAATAAGTTACTTGGCATAAAGGGACTATAGGAGATTTGTAACAAAGGGTCTCTATGATTTTCCCCCCACAAATTGAGCCACTAGTTACCTTGGCTCCGGTGGGGAAAGGGAACTTTAACGGGCCCTAGAAAAAATGTAATAAAAGTGGCCCCATGTTGGTAGGCAAGGCAACACAAATATGGCAGGGACAACAGAAGTAGATGGGGCCAGCAATACCGTAGCGCTGCACAAAATACAGCCCCAGCAAAACCAAATACCACAGTGCAGCATAAAATATTGCTACATCACCCTGACACAGATTAATTCAGAAGGGTGGCTGCTGGCTATGTGCATAAGTACCTGATGCTCCTAGCCTTATTAATACTGAGAGCATCAGATCGTTATGTACCTGGCCAGCAGCCATGAGGAGGGCTCGGGTGGCCCCCTGGGCATCAGCCCATCTGAAAATTTTCCTGTAGGGTCTATGGCCAATCCACCTTTGCCTTGGCTTGTATCTGGTGCTCAGCACAATCTAAAGGCCATGGACACCTTCTAAGCCATTTTCATTTACATGTATTTTGGGTTTTTTTTGTCATAGTTTTTATTAAAACATTTGCACCATTTGGCTCCTGCAGTTTCTATGTTTTACAGTAGTTAGCAACAGTAGAAAGTTGTCCTGTGATAAATCTCTCCAACTGTCTGGTGGCTTGTTCTCCTACCCTTCTTTGACCTCTCCTGAACCAACTTGAACTTTGACTTAGGCATATATCTGCTTAGATGTTTGTTCAAGAGAGCTAAGGTGCAACAGGAGAATTAGCGGTCAGAGGAGCTGTCTGATGGATTTATCACAATATGGCATTCTGCAGCTTCTATGTATTATGAAAAATAGACGTTGCAGAAGCCAATCTGCAAAATGCTTTTAGCCCAAAATACATGTTAATCAATAATAAAAAAAAAACAACTGGCTCTGTTTTTTTTCTAATACCATACAACGCCTTTAACTGGTATAAGCAATTATGAGCAATCACCCTTTTTACTCCTAGGTTTATTCCTTATTTTAGGAGCCATACCTTTATATTTATATCAATGTGCACTGAAACACAAAACTTGAAATAACTTTTTCTGTACACTTTATGTACATTAGTATTTATCACTTCGAGGTGCTTACGCACTTGGCAGGATTTTCATTAGCTTATTCTGCTGAAATCTAGACAAATGTTGCATATTATATAAATCAACTACTACTAAAACTGTTTTGCATTACTGTGTGAAGCAAATTATTCAATAGCACTCTCCATCCTCCTCCTATATTGTTTAACTGGGAAAATCATTCAGCATATGGTCACCAGTAATAGGGGAAAAAAAAAGGGTATGGAAATAACATGATTCGTCCTCCTTATACAATATGTGGGTTATGATTGAGTATATGTTTTTTTGTGTACTTTACCATGACATTGATGTGTCACCTGCGCTTTCCCCATATGCTTATTTGTTGTCCATTATAAACTTTATCCACCTGAGTGAAGTGATTAAGCTGAATAATAACCCCACACACACAAACAATATCCCCCCTCCCCTTGCACACATAGGTATTCTTAAAAAAAACAAGTGCAGGCGTGTATAACATAAGACTGGTCTTGCTCTTAATGACATATCTTATTAATGAGCTCCATTAAGACTAAACTGTATGTCATATACTGCATCTCACTATAATACACAATAGGGTAGATTTACCCATCCTGTAGAGTGGTGTAAACCCAAGCTGTCTAAACATATACCAAATGTATCAGTGGCTTATGCTGAATACATTTGGTTTAGTACAAACGGAGATAACAGCACTCAGGATTACACTTAAAATAAGGCACCAACCTAACTGATACAGTAAGGATATCCAGCACGCTTAATAATCTTTTGAACATAATTTACTACAAGATATAGGATAACTGATTGCCTGAGGAAGTTATCCTATCAAATTAGGATAATTGATGGTCTGAAAAAAATATATTTAAAAAAAATTGAGAGTATTGAATAATGTTATTGTGTAATAAATCTGGCGAGTGGTTATCAACAACTGGTTGGATTTCTTTGCACCAGAAATGAGGTAAATCTTAGGTCACACGCCTTTCATCTTAAGCCACACCACTTTTCTGGTAAGAAACATCCCCTTGGCGAGCTAGACACAGTGGATTCTTCTCATACTTTATAGCAACATCTTAGTGCACTTATGTTCTTAAATATGGGCCAATGTTTTTATCCTTACTTCATATTATTCCCCATGACACCATAGTCAAATACTTTAAATCATCACAGAAGGTCCAAATGATTCTTTTGGATAGGTGATGATTAAAATCCCTTAAATTACAGTAGTCGGTAAATTGATTAAAAGACGCTGATTCCAAATCTGTAATTTGTATCTTCCCATGCACAGGATAATGATGGAGTCCTAGAAGTTCTCTCTATGCATTAGAGCGCAGTACACAGCAAGGGAATGCAAGTCAGTAAAAATAACATTTTCAGAATTGGCATCTTCTAATCTTTTTATTGATTACTGTATTTGAGGGGTGATGGGTTTGGAGGTCTCTGTCACAAGAGTTTCTATGCATTTGTAAGAAACCAACATAAAATGGGAGATTCTCATAAGAATAAGATACAGACAGATGGTCATCTGTTTTTTTTATTTATATGTAAAAGTAAAAAATAAATAGAATACTCAAACATCAGAATGAATGGTGCATTCATGTACTGGCTGTAATGCAAATTGTGCATAAATAGTGTATTATTATCAGAGTTTTTTATTTCCTGAAATAGTTTTTGTTATTTCATTTGGAAAATGTTGCAGCCTAGAGAGCATATATTGAAGATTTTAATTTTTATTTTTGTTGTTTCATATTTAAGTTTATTTTTTTATAAACATTCATAATATAGTAGAATTAAATGCAAATATATTAAGATTAAATGGGTGGCACATTTTCTGAGGAGCAGAACAGTAACTTTACTCATAATATGTAACTTCATTGAGGCTCATTTTTACGTGAATATCCTAAGCTTTAAATCACTTTCATAATGTGATAATCTGATCAATAGTCAGCTATGACAACCTTGTACATAAAGTGATAATCTGATCAATAGTCAGCTATGACAACCTTGTACATAAAGTGATAATCTGATCAATAGTCAGCTATGACAACCTTGTACATGTGCACTTCTTGACAGGCAGTACCACCTCTAAAAGAGAAACTGGGCACACATCCTTTGTTTCTTCTTAATGAAGAAACCAAGTTAACATTTTCATTAGTAATGTAAAATACAAAGTTTCCCCTGTTAAGTTAAAGTGACTCCTCCATCAGAACAGTTTTAAAAAAAATTTTATTCATATATTAATATTATAATATATGTCTGTTTTTCATTTCGTCAGTATCATGCCAATGAAAATGAAATACAAAATGTCCTTCTGTAGCAGTCAGCACAGAGATAAAACTCCTATATAGATAGGTAATCAATTCAGTTTCAGGGAAATATGTTATTGCCGCATTAATCCTCATTAATAATAGCAGATGGAGAATTGGGATAACAGCCCTAGATAAAGAAGCCCACAGAAGAGCATTTCACTTACCAGTATAAAGGTCCATGGGACGACAAAGGTACAGGGTAAAGCTACATGGGACGACAGAGCAGCAGATTATCGAGAAGGAAGCATTCATCTGCTGCTCTTTGGTGAAGAAAGCCAATGCTATTACATGCAGCGATCTCCTTCAGAGTAGGGGGAGGAGCGATTGCTAATCCCAACGCTCTTGCCCGTACTGACTCGTTCTCGTTATTTGCCAACAGCAGATTGTCTTTACACAGCACCAACATTTTTTTTTTTATATCTGCACAAATGATCAGATTACCCAATGAATGAGCATTTTGCTCGTTAATCGGGTAATCAGCGGTACATTTACTCCACCACATAATTGCTAACGAGCGTTCCTATGAACGCTTGTTAGCAATTATCTTTAAGATTTTCGGCCCAGGTAAAGGGCCCTTTAATGTATCATGCTCTAATTGAGTTACTCATCCCCTTCCCTCTCCAATTGGAGTGAATGGTCAATTTAGGCTGTTTGCCATGTTAAAAGTCCAAACAAAGCAGGACAGGAAGTAGAATACATGGAGTGATTTCAAAACGGAGTGAGTTCAAAACATAGAAAAGCATCCATCTATAAAAAAATATTAAAAAATCACATATTTAGCATTAATTTGTTATAAAACATTTTTGATGGCAGTGTCACTTTAAGGGTTTTAACATAGTTTTCAGGAAAGTTCCTGTACCATGAACTATCTAAAGGGGTTTGTTGCAATATATTAAGTAATGGTAAGATTACTAGGCTGAAAGAGCAAACAGCTGCTTTAGATTCTTTGTTGTCTGTACAGGACTGCTCCGGGTCTGGTGTCTTAGCCCATATCACTTGAATAGAGCTAAATTGCAGTTCTTTGTACTCTTCCTACTTGGGGTGTTACTGTGCTTTCAATCGGTCGGGCATGGCGTATTTTAGCAATATGCCAAAACATAAATTTTTTAAGTGGAGTTGAGTTGTAGGTAATGACCTGTTTGTAGAAAAAGCTGACTAAATTATGAGAATATAGCTATGCGTCGTAGAATATGTTCTCCTTCCACCACAATTATACTTGATAAACAAACAGGGACATTTATCAAGTCTGCTACACCAGTTTTGTGGCGTAAAAATGTCGTAAGTGATGCCCAGGTGTGACATTTGGTGCATATTTTTGGTGACATTTGATGAGCCTCGCTACTTTGAGAAGTTGTGAAAAGTAGGTCAGGATTTCAGATTAGAACACCGTTAAGTCTCATTGATGATGTGTGACATTTAAAAATCTCCACGCCAGTCTGGTTTAGACATATACCACATTGCACCTGGGCCACATATATTATTACTGTGCGCTCATAAATTTGGACCAAAACCATCACAAGTGATAAATTCCCTCCACAGTTCTTATACGATAATGAACTGTAATGACTACACGTGTATATCGTGGTTATCACTGGAAGCCAGTTTTTCTATAATTCTCTGCATTATTCAGAATAAGGCTACATGCACACGACCGTATGTGTTTTGCAGTCTGCAAATTGCGGATCCACAAAAAAAACTGATGACATCTGTATGCCGTCCGTTTTTTTTTGCAGATCCATTGTAAAAATGCCTAAAACGGACAAGAATAGGACATGTTTTATTTTTTTTGCGGGGCTACGGGACAGACACGGAAACAAAATACGTTTGTGTGCATGAGGCCTAAGGGAAATCAAACTCTGGTTATCAGGCTTTTGTGGTAATAACCAAAGAATACCTGATCCTTCTACTTGTTTTATTAGTTATTGAATTCAGTTTATCATCCTAATGGGTAATTGATACCTAATGTCATCTCCCTTACATGGAACCAACATTCTCAATCACTTCAGTTCTTCGTTGTGTCAGTAGTTTATGTAACTATAATAAATGCCAGTAAGAATCCCTGACTGCCAATGTATAGAGTCGTTTTCCATACCAACTCTTTGTGAATCTCAGCCATAATATTAAAGTGATTTAAGATTGCTGCTGAATTTCTATCAAAGCTTTATTTTCATGTCTGTCATGAATTTATCATATCTTGAAGAAATGCAGAATAATTGTTTCTTTATTTTTTCTCATGTGTATGTCCCTCTAGGGTTGGGCATTATTAAGTGTATGTGCTTGTACATAAGCAATTCTATGTCATATAGAAAGAAATGTATTAAAAGCGCACACACATTTCTCAAGAAACTAATGTTTTTTATACTGGAACTCTGGAAAGCTGTGTGAACATCAGTTACTATTTGATTGGGCGATTATACTTTCAAAACGGCTGCTCATATCATGATTCTGATTGGTTACAGGCAAAACTAGACTAGTATGGAGACCATTTTAGGATATCCTCAGCCCATAGTCTGCGAACAGTATTGCATTAGCTTTAGGACTGAAAACCGAATCTGATCCCTGACGTGTGTTACTTATCCCTGTCATGATAACCATCAGAGATCATGTAGTCACATGCCAAAGTCAGATATCAGGATCATTTATCAGTCTTATAACCATGACTAATGCCTGACCATCTCCTTGGAGGGATGCTGTAGACTTGGTTATTGGAGATATGGAGCCACTTTTTCTACTCTATTGTTTGTGGCTGAGAAATCTGTTATATAGAAATAATTAGGCATCTAATGTGGTTTGCTTGTGCTGAACTAAATTGCACATTGATGGCAATCATCCTTTTTCCTAAATTTTATTAAATCCATTTTTTGTTTTTTTAACATCCAGTGTCTTTATCTGATGTAGAATAATGTAGATAAATAGTCATTCATCACTAGTCAACCAGTTTTAGGACAGTGTGCCATTTTCAATTTCTGTGGGTGTGTAACTATCTGCTGCCTCAAAGTTAAACAATCAAAGAACTTGTAAATAGATATTAACTGTGAAATGGATAAAAAGTGTAATAAAACGTTGAAACAAATGTGTATTTTGATCAGCAAATCGAGATTATTTTTCTTAATTTATTAAGCCATGTGATTGCCATGTCGATAAAAGGTTACAAGACACAAAATGACTTTATTGTCCATTCATTTGCATCAAATCCAGATTTGCAGTGTCTAAGTAAATGTCTCTGGTTTGTAACATACTGTTGAACAGTAAAAAGAAAATAATAACATGTTGACAAAATACCTACATATTAAAATTTACTACAGCTTTTAAAATCAGATTTCAGTTACAATTACATTTTCATTGTGTCTGAAGCCAATTACATAATGATTTATTCACTTCAAAAATGTTCACTGGGTCTTGGTAAAATGGAACTTTATGCCTCCTATTGTATCATATGGATGAAGTTGTACATCTTAAGTTGGTGCCTGAGCATTACTGGTACTCTTGGCTATGTTATTGTAAAGAAGTTAAAATTTTGTGAAATTGAAGTCTAAAATATAAAATAAGTTGTCCAATAAGTTTTTTTTCTTCCTTTTATTACAACTTCTCCTTAGACACTGGGCTTCATTTATCAAAACTAACAGAAAACCAATTAGCAACCAGTAGTGCAGTTTTTATTTTTGCAGAACAGTTTAGGAATTGAAAGGCCAGCTGATTTTTCAGAAGATTCACTCACCAGTACGTCTTTTAATATCTAAAGGAGGATCCATATAGTGAAACAAGTAAGAGGAGAAACAATCCTGAAAATTAGAGATCTCATCCCCTTTTTGTATAAATATATGAATAAATGGATCTTACAGATACGAAAATGCACGGGTCCTTAAACGTTCTTTAGTAATATACTCATTGTATTACTTTCAGCAAATTCTGTGTTGAGAAAGTATTCAGTTTAAAGAAATTATAAACCTACTGTGAAATGTCTGCTTGTAGAAGCAGAGTATGGTGGATCAGCTAAGGAAAACAGCAATTTGTAAAATCTAATACTGATATTTATAATAGTGTAGATTTTAAATGATTCAAGTCAAAATATACTGGACATGATTTACAAACACTAAAAATGTTTCAACAATCATGTAAGTAGCTTCAAGAGTCGGACAGGTTTTATATCATTTATATCGATAAGGGTTATGGCACCTTGGTGATTGAAATAAGATTAATTCCCTTTTGGGTATTTGTGCTGGTGGAACTGTTTTTACCACTGATTGGAACTAAGGAATTCCACTTGGATGAACGATTCGTCAATAAGTCCGGTTGATTTTGACTTGCAGTACAGCTATGTGATACACTACACTGTTGAAATTTACTGCATTGGTATTAATTAACATTTATATATTTTAAAAATGTAAACAAATAGCTCTTGTTATACATCATGATAAATTGTATCTTTCA
This sequence comes from Bufo bufo, assembly GCF_905171765.1. NCBI lineage: Eukaryota > Metazoa > Chordata > Amphibia > Anura > Bufonidae > Bufo > Bufo bufo. The sequence goes on along the minus strand of NC_053392.1, from coordinate 474,550,436 downwards.
GTTCTTAGACTGGCCATGCACATTAGATAGAAGTAAGTTGCTGGTTGAAACACCATTGAGAAAACAACTGTCTTGTGAATGATCATAATGCTGATGTAGCTATACACATTTTAGTTCATTTCATCTTAGTCTTTCACACTGGCCATACGTTTTAAAAAATACTAGGCAAAAGATGGAAAATACTTCTAGGAACAATCTGGGAACAGCCTTTCATGGAAAGATTGTTTCTGAACTAATAAAAAAAATGTAAACACAGCCAACTTTCCAAATAATGATGGCGTACCATCAGATGGCTAAAGCAATTGTTTGTTCAAGTTTACTTGAGAAGCAATTTCATTGAATTGGTTTGTTTCTATGAACTGTAAACACCTTTACACCTTGTATGTACATCTGGGTACAAAGTGAGGACTGTTTTTGAAGATATTTTTTGGCCCTGAATTTTTTTTTTTTCAATCCTTTACTGCGTCAACACTATTATAGATTGGAAATGATGAGAAAAGTTTTATATCCCTGTTATAACCCTATCCCTATTTTATTTTATTTTTTTACATATTGGAGATAAAGACAATATTAATAATAAGATGCCATAGTTATTAATAATACTGTTTAATAAAAAACAAAGCTGAAGCACACTGTTGAAAGCTACTGCTTTACACTTAGTCCCCATAAATAAGAATACTTTACAATGACTATGGAATTATATACATTGAGGGCACATATATAATAAATTGCCACTCTCTTCATATGTGGTCAGGTTACTTGTCCCCTCTTATAGATCTGTGCTTGATATAAATAGCAGTACTTACAGAGATGGACCTCACATTATTATTTACATAATTTAATGCTAGTTAGATGTAGTAGTTATCTGGTCAAACTAGTTGTATTGGTATTTATTTTAAATGCTTGAAAGACATCACTGGAGGTCTCCAGGGCATCAAGAAACCACTTGACATTTACATGGGAGATCCTTGTTGCCACTGAGTCTACCAAAAGCTCTTCTAGGAAGAGAATACAGGGAAATCATTTTAAAATAACATTCTCTAATATTCCAATGTCAATCCAATTACACTTCAGCAGAATAGCTATTAAAATACGTATGTATTAGACAATGTAGAATTACTTCACATTCATATGATTAAACTGGAATTATGTCTGGGTGAAACAAAGACTATACCTAGGCCATTGCTTATGTTTGTAAATATTAAACTTTACAAAACCCGTTCGACAACATTGACTTCCTATGCTGCCACAGTGTCCTGGTAAAATATTTGCAAAGCAGCAATGTGCTGGTTGTCGGGCAGCACAAAAATGTACTATAAATTAATGTTTCAAAGAGAAATGTTCATAAGTATGTGTATAAGAATGTGTATTTATGCTGAAGGGCTCTTTATTGGGCAAATAAACTATTCTAATATGTCCTGGCAGCATTTAATGTGTTTATTAACCCATATATTTTTAGGTTGATATTTTTTTTTTTTCAATCAGTTGTTCCACAAACATATACTCATTGACAAAAAAAGTATGCACTCAGATAGTGAGAGGTGCATCAATGAACTGAGAGAAGCAGGATGAATTGCTTGCCAGGGGCACATGGCAAACAGGCTCTGGACGATACAAACACCACCAGTAGAGTGGATCATTTGATCCACTGACAAGTACAAACAGCTCCTTCAATTTCATTGTCCACCATCCAGATACAGGTGGCACCTATGTTACACACCCCTGTCTCTGCTCAGACCATTTCCAAGTGCTTAGAAGGAAATTTAATGTTATGGCGCCCATGGACAGCCAACCACCATCCCCTTTGTTTGCAGTGGTGTCATGAACGAGAAACCTGGACTGCTAGAGACTGGAACCATATAATCTTTATAGACAAATACAGGTTCTGTTTGGGATCCGACAGTTGGGTTTGAGTATGGAGGCCTGGTGGTGAGCACTTCAATCGTGCCTTTGCTTTGGAGTGACACACTTCCCCAAATGCTGCCGTGATAATTGGGGAGCAATCGCATTTGACAATAAGTCACCCCTTGTACTGTTAAGAGGGATACTAACAGCTCAGCAGTATGTTCAGGACATCCTGCGGTCACATGTTGCCATCTCATGGCAGGGCTTCCAACTGGTATGTCTCTGGATAAGGTCTCTTACACACAGCCGTAGACGTTTTTGTGGTCCACAAATTGTGGATCTGCAAAATACAGATACTGGCCGTGTGCGTTCCGCATTTTGCAAAATGTCTGGCCCATAATAGAACTGTCCTTTCCTTGTCCGTAATGCGGGCAAGAATAGGACATGTTCTCTTTTTTTGCGGGTGCTGCGGAATGGACATACTGATGTGGATAGCACAGGGTGTACTGTCGGTATCTTTTGCAACCTCATTGAAGTCAATGGGTCTGCATCCGACCCCCAAAACATGCGGATCGGATGCGGACTAAAAAAAAACTGGTGTGCATGAGCCTTAATGGTCACCCACACACAGCAAGGAATGTTGCTTCAGTGACCAACAAGTGTGCAGGGTCTCCAGGCCCAGTTGCAACATCTTTGGGCAAATGTGCTGCAGGATACCATACGGAACCTGTATACCTCCATGCCCAACCGTATCTCTTCTTGAATTCAGGCAAGGGGTGACCAAGCAGGGTACTAGAGCCTACTCTAAACTGTTTTCCTTTCTCTCTAAAATTGTAATCGCTTGCATACAACTTTTTCTTGGTGCATTACTTTTTGTTGTCAAGGAGTATGTATTCAAAGTTGTATAAAAGAGGTAGCACTAGGAAATTTTAGAACTGGCACGGATTAAGATGGCAGTTGTGAAAGATATAAATTAAGATTTTACTTACTTTTTTCCAAATATCATTACCTATTTACCTATTACCCATTGCTCCAATCAGCCATAACATCGGATTGTCATGTGTGTCAAACCATTTGTGAACAACTTTTGCAGTGTGGCAGTGCAAATTATCCTGATAAAAGTGGCCACTGCCATTTGAAAATACTATTGCTATAGTGCAGGCTGATGCTGTCTCTTCCCTATGTAAGCAATGCACACACCTAGCTGTACACCTGATATAGGAAAAAATGTTATTCATTAGACCAGGCCAACTTCTTTTATGGCTTCATGATCCAGTTCTCATATTTGTTTCCATTGTAGTTGTTCTGTTGGTGAATACATTTGGATCTTTACTAAAGACAGTGAGTGCTGTCGTATTCTATTCTAGTTTCTGCATGCAAGAAGCCCCCACAAGAACTGCCATTTTGGAAATGGTCTGACCCAAACATCTAGCCATCACATATTTGGCCCTTGTCAAAGTCGTTCAGATCCTGGCACCTGGCCATTTTTCTTGTTTCCAACCTCAAAAATGTACTGTGCCATTTGACAGATGCTTATATATACAGTTGAAACCAGAAGTTTACATACACTGTATAAAAAGATACATATGCATGTTTTTCTCAATATCTGACATGAAATCAGAATAAACCTTTCCCGCTTTTGGTCAATTAGGATTACCATAATTATTATTTGATAAATGCCAGAATAATGAGAGAGAGAATGTTTGAAGGCATTTTTATTACTTACTGCAAAGTCAAAAGTTTACATACATTTCATTAATATTTGGTACCATTGCCCTTAAACTGTATGACTTGGGTCAAATGTTTTGGATATCCTTCCACAAGTTTCTCTCAATAGTTTGTCAGAATTTGGGCCCATTCCTCCTGACAAAACTGGCGTAACTGAGCCATGTTTGTTGGTCGCCTTGCTCGCACCTGCCTTTTAGCTTTGCCCATAAATTTTCAATAGGATTGAGATCAGGGCTTTGTGATGGCCACTCCAAAACATTGACTTTGTTATCCTTAAGCCAACTTGAAACCAGTTTGGCAGTATTCTTTGGGTCCATTTAGAAGACCCATTTCCACCCAAGCTTTAACTTCCTGGCTGATGTCTTGAGATGTTGATTCAGTATTTCCACATAATCTTCTTTCCTCATGATGCCATCTATTTTATAAAGTGCACCAGTCCCTCCTGCAGCAAAACAACCCCACAACATGATGCTGCCACCCCTGGGTTTCACAGTTGGGATGGTGTTCTTAGGCTTCCAAGCTTCTCCCTTTTTCCTCCAAACGTAACGATTGCCTGGTAACATCAAATGCAAGCGAACATTTGATGTTACTAACAGCTATGCTTTTCTTGGGTGTACACTTTTTCATAGTGGATAATATAGGATGCTTAAAATGAAAACAAAACTTCTTTATTTATTCTCAACATGTAAATTAAAAAATGGGCTAAAACAAGGGAGCTCACTCCCACACACAATATAACTTTGGGGCTAATGTGAACCTCATCCACAGTGATATGCTCCGTGGCACCTCCACCGAAAAATATAAATTGGGAAAGTCAGGAACATCTATCCTAACACTGTCCTCAGTAGTGTGGTTTTGTCCCGTTTAAACTCAGCCTCTATGCCTCTTTTTATAGGCATAAGCATCCTTCTGATTGACATCAGCAGCTAAAAGCAGGGGAAGACAACTAGGAACATTGTGATTATTTATTAGCCACAGTGTTGTAATAAAGGTTCAGTCTCCCCGTTATGTAGCTGAGGACTAGAACACCAGTTGTCCCTAAGAACTATCAACCTTCACCCTGCAGCTGCTCAAAGTAAGGCTGCTAAACTCTGCTGCTACTACTACTGCTAGTCATCCACATATTATGCTAAGGCTCTATGCGTTTCCAGCATATTCATCAGGCCGCTCTAAACCACGTCTAAATCTCAGCTAGCTCTATCTAGCTGATATGAACTCTCCCTTGCCCTGCGCTGTATCACACAGGGGAAAGGCTGTTTGTTTAGGTTTTTTACACTGCTAGGCGAAGTCTTCCATCTGGGATATTAGGGGGGCTGCCTAGTTGAAAATGGGGATATGTCCGGTTTCAGCTCTTAACTGGGTCCATGCGAAAAGAATCTGGGAATATCATTTATCTCAAGAATGGTACCTCTTTGACACCAAACAGGCTTTTTTCTAACTTAACAGATTGTCACGCAGGATCTGTAGGACAGCCTTAACATGACCAACATGACAATTCAAATAAGAGGAGTACACCAAAATATTATCTAAATAGATGTCCCCAAATTTTCCTACAAATTCTTGAAACAAATCGCTTACCAAATTTTGAAAGACCACAGAGGCAATGCTTAAATGGCCAACATGACAATTCAAATAAGAGGAGTACACCAAAATATCATCTAAATAGATGACCCCAAATTTTCCTACAAATTCTTGAAACAAATCGCTTACCAAATTTTGAAAGACCACAGAGGCAATGCTTAAACCAAATGTCATCACCAAATAAACCAAAGTCTGTTTCCACTCATCCCCCTTCTTGATGCAGATGAGGCTATAAGTAGGGATGAGCGAACTTCATATTTTAAAGTTCGTGTTGTGTTTGCTGAATTGCATTATGGATTTCGTTACTGCGGACCATAACGCAATTCCATGATGGAATGCCTTTAGAGGCATTCCGTTATTCATTCCATCATAATAGAAGTCTATGGCCAGCATAACGGATCCGTCCGGTTTTCGTTATTTCCTGCATAATGGAATCTGGATGGATCCGTTATACAGGCCATAGACTTCTATTTTGACGGAAGTCTATGGCCTGTTTTCATGGCTTATGTAGTGTTTCATGGCTAGATGTTCCGGACCCAATAACTTAAAAATGTGGGATGGTAGAATCAATTGCTGTCATCTGAACAGGAAATAGCAGTAGAGATGAAGAAAGACCTAGGAAAAAATGCATATTTCTCAGTTAAGAAATTCACTGTGGCCCTACAAAAGCCTCTTCTGTCAGCTTTTTACCCCCAAATTGAATTCAAATAGGTAACATAATTCTCTTTGAAACATCGCTAAATACATTTTATCCTGAGTACCTTTTCCCAGCCTCTCTTGACTCCATATCCCACAAAAGGCATTTGGGACACAACATAACTCAGTGATTGATAGAACTGCAATAGAAACAAATGTGGTCATCTATCAATCTGGTGTAAATTAGAACTGGCTTAGTTGCCCATAGCAACCAATAAGATTCCACTTTTCATTTTCCAAAGAAGCTGTCCAAAATGAAAGGTGGAATCTGATTTGTTGCAATGGGCAACTACACCAGTTCTACTTTACACCAGTTTGATAAATGTCCCTAAAAGTCCCTTCTGAGATTTCTGTGTTCCAATTTGAGAGAGGTGGCACCAAGCTGCATAGGTTCTTCCAGGTCAGGATCATGTAGATGGAAAGTAGGAACCAAATCTGGAGGGTACCTGGGACCTGGCAAAACCACATGTTTCCTATTACCTTCCCTGAGTCAATGATCCAAGCGTACAACAAGCGTCATAGTCTAATCTAAGGTATTCGGGGTAGGATAGCCTGACCAGTAAATTCTTTAAGGCAAAACTGACACCTTAATGCGGGGTCGTTCCAACCGAAGGCAATGCACCACTTTCTAAACTTCGCACAAAACTCTTATACAGGCCGACTATCTTGTTTTCAACTGACCAGTGTACTTTTGGCATATGCTGCTTTGTCTGGTTCATCATACAACAGAGCTAAAGCAGAAAAGAAATTGTCAACAGATTCCAAAACAGGTGAATCTAGGGGAAGAGAGAATGCTCACTCCTGAGTGTTTCCCTATAACACAGAAATGACAATTCCAAATTGTTGCTGTTCAGAACCAGAGGAAAAAGGCTTGAGTCTTCAAAAAAAGTGGAAACACATTCGGAGGCAATTCTTTTTTAAAGATTGCATGTTACTCATTTTTGGCTAAAAATAATTTTTCAATTGGCCTTTATTAAAAATATTGAGTTATGTCTCAAAGGGTTAACTGTTTTTCTAGCTGGGTGACTGGTACTTTTACTTTGTGCTGGTCATCTAATAAACCTTATCTCTAAATTACTGAGAGGTCATAAACACATATTTAAGCCACATTCTTATCAGTAAGATAAGAACTGAGCTTTAATGAGTGTTTAGGAGTAGAGTTGAGCGGACACCTGGATGTTCGGGTTCGGCTAAACTTCGCCCAAAAGTTCGGGACCCAAACTTGACCCCGAACCCCATTGAAGTCAATGGGGACCCGAACTTTTGGGCACTAAAATGGCTCTAAAATAAATCCTGGAAAGTAAAATGGGGGTAAGAGTAGGACAAGTGCCCTGCAAACAAATGTGGGTAGGGAAATAACATAAAATACATAAAAATTTACGCTCTAAACCTGAGCACAAGTGAGTGACAGTGGCACCTGCCAACCCGCAAACATAGGATGTGACAGCATTGCAACCACGTCTTTCACTGTCAACAAGCATCTCTACCCTGTCCCATGGAAGCGTTCAGCTGCCCATCTCCCAAACACTGGAGAGAAAGAGGAAGTACCCCCCTACCCACCCGCGATCCCTGGCCCTGAATGCCAGGATTTCAAAATTCATGGCGTTTGAAATGCTGTCATTCCATCTGGATGAGATGGAGACTCAAAAAACGTATGGCGGTGGCTGTCCAACAGTACGTAGTTCCCAGCCGCCACTACTTTTCCAGGCGAGCCATCCCTTCGCTGCACAACCAAGTGGCAGACAAAATCAGGTGTGCACTGCGCTAAGCCATCTGTGGCAAGGTCCACATAACCACCAATACGTGGACCAGTAAGCACGGGCAGGGACGTTATATCTCCCTAACAGCACACTGGGTAAATGTAGTGGCAGCTGCGCCTGAGGCGGATAGCAGTTTGGCGCATGTCCTTCCGCCACCGAGGATTGCAGGACATTTCTCTTTGCCTCCTCCTCCTACCCCACTTCCTCCTCTACCACCGCCTCATCTGCTCAGCGTAACACCTTCACCACCAACTTCAACACAGCCATGGGGAAACAACAGCAGGCCGTTTTGAAACAACTGTTTGGGCGAAAAAACCCACACCGCGCAGGAGCTGTGGAATGGTATGGAACAACCGACCAATGAGTGGTTGGTGCCACTGAGCCTCAAGCTCAGCCTGGTGGTGTGCGATAATGGGCAAAATCTCGTAGCAGGTCTGGGCTTAGCCAGTTTGATGCACATCCCTTGCCTGGCGCATGTGCTGAATTTGGTGGTGCAGAAATTCCTGAACACCCGACAGTGAAAATCAATTCAGTAAATCCATCTGTTGGATTCTGGGGGGGACAAATTCACTTTTTTTGGCGGTCAAGGACCCCTGCGGCCTGAGCTGCAGATGTGACAGGCAATTCATTTTCTTAAATTGTTGTGTAACATTTCCACGGTTATCAGGAATTTTTATTATAAATCGTAACAAAAACTGTACAAGGAACATTTCCACAGGAGAAAATTAACCCAACCAGCCTCCCACCCCCCTTTTACTCAAACCACTCATTCATGCCCATTCACACACTATTTACAAATTTACTTATAAACATATTTACATAACTATAAGGCAGATAAACTAAATAAACGAACAAAACTATATACATGACTGTAATGGAACGCCTAGCACCCCGACCGGGTACCTCCGTTGATAGATGCTCCTAGTGCTTCCAGAGGACTCCAAGCACTCCACTTGACACTGTCAGCACTGCAGACCCCACGAACCGCCGAAGCTTGGTGGAGGTCTCGCCGTCTCCTACCCACCCTGGACCTATGACAAGGCTCCAGTGGGTGAACCTCTCCTAAATGCAGAGAGCAGGAACCATGAACAAGCTCTTACAAGAGCTTATACTCAGGGGAGTATTGTGATATAGCAATCCCCAAGAGTGTAGTTATCCCATTGCCCAAACATGAGTCAAAACTTCATGAAGGTATAAAAACAGGAGCTCTTTATTGGGGGCTACCCGCCTGTATTTATGCAGGTCCCCATCTGGTGGACACTCCCCTAGAGGACCAGATGGAAGACTGTGACACAGGACAGATATGCAGCAATTCAGGATACACAGACAATACATCCCCACAATGCATCATGGTTTCCTCCTCTCTGCCCTGGAGACACTCGAGGAGTAATTCAATTATCTCTCAGGACAAAGGGAAATCGCCAATACACATGTGGGGACAACAGGACAGTAATCACCATTTAAACATACAATGTCACAACCCTTACAGTAAACACAGACATTTAACATATCCCCAGATATCTAAAGTCTGAGTGCATATTATTAGGTGAATGGCACAAATACAATAAAATTAGCAATCTGGGTACCCTCACATAACATACAATACAATTCCAAAGACAGATATGTCTGTCACACAACTCAAAACCCCACATATCCCCATAATTTATACATCCATGGATAGCTCTGATCTGGGTGAACAACATATCCAAAAATCACCCAGATCCGAGCAGGGGTTCCCGAATTCCATGGAAGTCACATTTGGCCGACCGCAAGCATGGCTTTCCTGCCCAAAACAGTACCACAGATTTAAGCTGTGCGGCCGGTCTGTCTTCTCCTTCAAAGTTAGTATGGGCCATAATCCTGGGGCAGGAGGCTGGCAAACAGCTCCCTCCAAAACACCGTGGCGAGGTTGGTTTCACCACACATCTCCCCCTCCCAGGGAAGACTAACCAGATACCTGACCTCACGGTCAGTACCTGAGTTAGTCTGGCAGTCCAACCACAACCCAATACTGGACCTGTTGAATTTTGGGGCCTGGCTCTGTTCTGTATGTCCCCAGCTGTTGAGTGGGCATCTGCGACTCCTTGCTTCCTTGTGGTTCTCTAGCTTGGAGCTGTAGGTACTTGGTGGGCAGAGGCTGACTGCGCTCTGCCCAGATGCCAGCTCTTCCGCTGAGGTAGCCAGTGGGGAGTCAGCCTCTGGACAAGAGGATAGGGGAGGGCAGAGGCCGACTGCACTCTGCCCAGATGCCAGCTCTTCCGCTGGGGTAGCCTGTGGGAAGTCCGGCTCTGGAGAAGAGGATAGGGGAGGGCAGAGGCCGACTGCACTCTGCCCAGATGCCAGCTCTTCCGCTGGGGTAGCCTGTGGGAAGTCCTGCTCTGGAGAAGAGGATAGGGGAGGGCAGAGGCCGCCTGCGCTCTGTCCAGATGCCAGCTCTTCCGCTGGGGTAGCCTGTGGGAAGTCTGGCTCTGGAGAAAAGGATAGGGGAGGGCAGAGGCCGACTGCGCTCTGCCCAGATACCAGCTCTTCTGCTGGGGTAGCCTGTGGGAAGTCCGGCTCTAAAGAAGAGGATAGGGGAGGGCAGAGGCCGACTGCGCTCTGCCCAGATGCCAGCTCTTCCGCTGGGATGGGGTCAGGGAATCCTGCCCCCAGGACCTTGTTGCGGATCAGCTGTGGAGAGGAGGGATCGTTTACCTCCTCCTCCTGGCATTCCTGCAGGGTTGGTGGGGGAATCCGTACCGGCCGTCCAGCATCCTGGTAGGCCTGGTGCAGAGACTGCGGTCCCATCTGCACCATCGGAGTTAGGGGTGCTGTCCCCCTGTGGTTGGGGAGAGAGACCGGTTGTCTCCTCTCCCTTCAAAGTACACTGCCGATGGGGAGTGAGACCGACTGTCTCCACTACCCGTGATGCTGGTTGTTACAGGGGTGAGGGACCGACCATCTCCTCCCCCTGGACTCCCAGTGGCAGTTGGGGATGTGGGCCGCCTCCCCAGCCACCTTGTTGGGCCGGTGGAGTGACTACGGTCCCATCTCCACCTGCCGACTGGGGTTCCTCCCAGTACCAGTCTATGAAGTCCCCTACCTCCAAAGTTGGTGAGGAAGTAGGGGATACCTCAGCTGTGACTTGCCAGGGGTAGGGCTGCAGGTCTGGGCCTGGTATCCAACTGTCTTGTATCTTGCGCTGGGCTTGAATGGAGCGAAACAACTGTTGATAATCTTGCTCCAGCTCCCACTCCCTTTGGACCAGAAAGGTTAGATCTGCCCTCACCCCAGTAGTTGTAGGCCAATTGTGCAAGTCCCCCCTGTAGTCAGTAATGTCCCAAAATCTAGACTCTTCTGTGCTCCCAAAGTCAATGTCTTCAAAAGACTGCCACAATAAACCAGGGCAATTATATTCCTCACCTTCGGGCTTGGCGTACTCCTCCATCCATGGAGACTGTCGTACTGTGTCCCACCATAGTGCTTGGTAAGCGTCATCCAGCCAGGTTTCCTGCCATACCAGTGTCTCAAGCTCTGACACCCACTCCATCAATGGTTGCTCTCCCAGTAGAGGTTGTCGCAGCGCCAATCGCATTTGTAATCTCTGTTCCTCACTGGGAAGACTCTCACCCCTCCGAAGCTGCACGTCCTCCAGGGCCTGGTGCCATACGCCTTTCCGCTCGGCATCCCTGTAATCCGGATGATCTTCCTCATGGAATGCTGTGCAGGAACCAACGGCATCCATATTGCTGTAGTCAGGGCGCTGTACGGATACTAGCGTTGCCCTCAATTGTAAAATCCACGAACGGTGTCTCCGAGCTACTTCTCCTCTCACTAGGACTCCATCCCACTGCTGCCACCAATGTAATGGAACGCCTAGCTCCCCGACCGGGTACCTCCGTTGATAGATGCTCCTAGTGCTTCCAGAGGACTCCAAGCACTCCACTTGACGCCGTCAGCACTGCAGACCCCACGAACCGCCGAAGCTTGGTGAAGGTCTCGCCGTCTCCTACCCACCCTGGACCTACGACAAGGCTCCAGGCTCCAATGGGTGAACCTCTCCTAAATGCAGAGAGCAGGAACCATGAACAAGCTCTTACAAGAGCTTATACTCAGGGGAGTATTGTGATATAGCAATCCCCAAGAGTGTAGTTATCCCATTCCCCAAACATGAGCCAAAACTTCATGAAGGTATAAAAACAGGAACTCTTTATTGAGGGCTACCCGCCCGTATTTATGCAGGTCCCCATCTGGTGGACACTCCCCTAGAGGACCAGATGGAAGACTGTGACACAGGACAGATATGCAGCAATTCAGGATACACAGACACAATACATCCCCACAATGCATCATGGTTTCCTCCTCTCTGCCCTGGAGACACCCGAGGAGTAGAGTTGAGCGAACACCTGGATGTTCGGGTTCGAGAAGTTCGGCCGAATTTCCCGAAAATGTTCGGGTTCGGGATCCGAACCCGACCCGAACTTCGTCCCGAACCCCATTGAAGTCAATGGGGACCCGAAGTTTTCGGCACTAAAAAGGCTGTAAAACAGCCCAGGAAAGAGCTAGAGGGCTGCAAAAGGCAGCAACATGTAGGTAAATCCCCTGCAACCAAATGTGGATAGGGAAATGAATTAAAATAAAAATAAAATAAATAAAAATTAACCAATATCAATTGGAGAGAAGTCCCATAGCAGAGAATCTGGCTTCACGTCAGCAGAGAATCAGTCTCTTCATGCCATAGCAGAGAATCTGGCTTCACGTCACCCACCACGAGAGAGGTCCCGTAACAGAGAATCTGGCTTCATGTCAGCAGAGAATCAGTCTGCATGTCCTAGCAGAGAATCATGCTTTACGTCACCCAACACTGGAACAGTCCATTGTCAGATATTTAGGCCCAGGCACCCAGGCAGAGGAGAGAGGTCCCGTAACAGAGAATCTGGCTTCATGTCAGCAGAGAATCAGTCTGCATGTCATAGCAGAGAATCAGGCTTTACGTCACCCAACACTGGAACAGTCCATTGTCAGATATTTAGGCCCAGGCAGAGGAGAGAGGTCCCGTAACAGAAAATCTGGCTTCATGTCAGCAGAGAATCAGTCTGCATGTCCTAGCAGAGAATCATGCTTTACGTCACCCAACACTGGAACAGTCCATTGTCAGATATTTAGGCCCAGGCAGAGGAGAGAGGTCCCGTAACAGAGAATCTGGCTTCATGTCAGCAGAGAATCAGTCTGCATGTCATAGCAGAGAATCAGGCTTTACGTCACCCAACACTGGAACAGTCCATTGTCAGATATTTAGGCCCAGGCACCCAAGCAGAGGAGAGAGGTCCCGTAACAGAGAATCTGGCTTCATGTCAGCAGAGAATCAGTCTGCATGTCATAGCAGAGAATCAGGCTTTACGTCACCCAACACTGGAACAGTCCATTGTCAGATATTTAGGCCCAGGCAGAGGAGAGAGGTCCCGTAACAGAGAATCTGGCTATATGTCAGCAGAGAATCAGTCTGCATGTCATAGCAGAGAATCAGGCTTTACATCACCCAACACTGGAACAGTCCATTGTCAGATATTTAGGCCCAGGCACACAGGCAGAGGAGAGAGGTCCCGTAACAGAGAATCTGGCTTCATGTCAGCAGAGAATCAGTCTGCATGTCATAGCAGAGAATCAGGCTTTACGTCACCCAACACTGGAACAGTCCATTGTCAGATATTTAGGCCCAGGCACCCAGGCAGAGGAGAGAGATCCCGTAACAGAGAATATGGCTTCATGTCAGCAGAGAATCAGTCTGCATGTCATAGCAGAGAATCAGGCTTTACGTCACCCAACACTGGAACAGTCCATTGTCAGATATTTAGGCCCAGGCACCCAGGCAGAGGAGAGAGGTCCCGTAACAGAAAATCTGGCTTCATGTCAGCAGAGAATCAGTCTGCATTTCCTAGAAGAGAATCATGCTTTACGTCACCCAACACTGGAACAGTCCATTGTCAGATATTTAGGCCCAGGCAGAGGAGAGAGGTCCCGTAACAGAGAATCTGGCTTCATGTCAGCAGAGAATCAGTCTTCATGTCATAGCAGAGAATCAGGCTTTACGTCACCCAACACTGGAACAGTCCATTGTCAGATATTTAGGCCCAGGCAGAGGAGAGAGGTCCCGTAACAGAGAATCTGGCTTCATGTCAGCAGAGAATCAGTCTGCATGTCATAGCAGAGAATCATGCTTTACGTCACCCAACACTGGAACAGTCCATTGTCAGATATTTAGGCCCAGGCACCCAGGCAGAGGAGAGAGGTCCCGTAACAGAGAATCTGGCTTCATGTCAGCAGAGAATCAGTCTGCATGTCATAGCAGAGAATCAGGCTTTACGTCACCCAACACTGGAACAGTCCATTGTCATATATTTAGGCCCCGGCACCCAGGCAGAGGAGAGAGGTCCCGTAACAGAGAATCTGGCTTCATGTCAGCAGAGAATCAGTCTGCATGTCCTAGCAGAGAATCATGCTTTACGTCACCCAACACTGGAACAGTCCATTGTCAGATATTTAGGCCCAGGCAGAGGAGAGAGGTCCCGTAACAGAGAATCTGGCTTCATGTCAGCAGAGAATCAGTCTGCATGTCCTAGCAGAGAATCATGCTTTACGTCACCCAACACTGGAACAGTCCATTGTCAGATATTTAGGCCCAGGCAGAGGAGAGAGGTCCCGTAACAGAGAATCTGGCTTCATGTCAGCAGAGAATAAGTCTGCATGTCCTAGCAGAGAATCATGCTTTACGTCACCCAACACTGGAACAGTCCATTGTCAGATATTTAGGCCCAGGCACCCAGGCAGAGGAGAGAGGTCCCATAACAGAGAATCTGGCTTCATGTCAGCAGAGAATCAGTCTGCATGTCATAGCAGAGAATCAGGCTTTACGTCACCCAACACTGGAACAGTCCATTGTCAGATATTTAGGCCCAGGCACCCAAGCAGAGGAGAGAGGTCCCGTAACAGAGAATCTGGCTTCATGTCAGCAGAGAATCAGTCTGCATGTCATAGCAGAGAATCAGGCTTTACGTCACCCAACACTGGAACAGTCCATTGTCAGATATTTAGGCCCAGGCAGAGGAGAGAGGTCCCGTAACAGAGAATCTGGCTTCATGTCAGCAGAGAATCAGTCTGCATGTCATAGCAGAGAATCAGGCTTTACATCACCCAACACTGGAACAGTCCATTGTCAGATATTTAGGCCCAGGCACCCAGGCAGAGGAGAGAGGTCCCGTAACAGAGAATCTGGCTTCATGTCAGCAGAGAATCAGTCTGCATGTCATAGCAGAGAATCAGGCTTTACGTCACCCAACACTGGAACAGTCCATTGTCAGATATTTAGGCCCAGGCACCCAGGCAGAGGAGAGAGGTCCCGTAACAGAAAATCTGGCTTCATGTCAGCAGAGAATCAGTCTGCATTTCCTAGCAGAGAATCATGCTTTACGTCACCCAACACTGGAACAGTCCATTGTCAGATATTTAGGCCCAGGCACCCAGGCAGAGGAGAGAGGTCCCGTAACAGAGAATCTGGCTTCATGTCAGCAGAGAATCAGTCTGCATGTCCTAGCAGAGAATCATGCTTTACGTCACCCAACACTGGAACAGTCCATTGTCAGATATTTAGGCCCAGGCACCCAGGCAGAGGAGAGAGGTCCCGTAACAGAGAATCTGGCTTCATGTCAGCAGAGAATCAGTCTGCATGTCATAGCAGAGAATCAGGCTTTACGTCACCCAACACTGGAACAGTCCATTGTCAGATATTTAGGCCCAGGCACCCAAGCAGAGGAGAGAGGTCCCGTAACAGAGAATCTGGCTTCATGTCAGCAGAGAATCAGTCTGCATGTCATAGCAGAGAATCAGGCTTTACGTCACCCAACACTGGAACAGTCCATTGTCAGATATTTAGGCCCAGGCAGAGGAGAGAGGTCCCGTAACAGAGAATCTGGCTTCATGTCAGCAGAGAATCAGTCTGCATGTCATAGCAGAGAATCAGGCTTTACATCACCCAACACTGGAACAGTCCATTGTCAGATATTTAGGCCCAGGCAGAGGAGAGAGGTCCCGTAACAGAGAATCTGGCTTCATGTCAGCAGAGAATCAGTCTGCATGTCCTAGCAGAGAATCATGCTTTACGTCACCCAACACTGGAACAGTCCATTGTCAGATATTTAGGCTCAGGCAGCCAGGCAGAGGAGAGAGGTCCCGTAACAGAGAATCTGGCTTCATGTCAGCAGAGAATCAGTCTGCATGTCATAGCAGAGAATCAGGCTTTACGTCACCCAACACTGGAACAGTTCATTGTCAGATATTTAGGCCCAGGCACCCAGGCAGAGGAGAGAGGTCCCGTAACAGAGAATCTGGCTTCATGTCAGCAGAGAATCAGTCTGCATGTCATAGCAGAGAATCATGCTTTACGTCACCCAACACTGGAACAGTCCATTGTCAGATATTTAGGCTCAGGCACCCAGGCAGAGGAGAGAGGTCCCGTTACAGAGAATCTGGCTTCATGTCAGCAGAGAATCAGTCTGCATGTCATAGCAGAGAATCAGGCTTTACGTCACCCAACACTGGAACAGTCCATTGTCAGATATTTAGGCCCAGGCACCCATGCAGAGGAGAGAGGTCCCGTAACAGAGAATCTGGCTTCATGTCAGCAGAGAATCAGTCTGCATGTCATAGCAGAGAATCAGGCTTTACGTCACCCAACACTGGAACAGTCCATTGTCAGATATTTAGGCCCAGGCACCCAGGCAGAGGAGAGAGGTCCCGCAACAGAGAATCTGGCTTCATGTCAGCAGAGAATCAGTCTTCATGTCATAGCAGAGAATCAGGCTTCACGTCACCCACCACTGGAACAGGCCACTGTCAGATATTTTTAGGCCCCGACACCCAGACAGAGGAGAGAGGTCCCATAACAGAGATTCAGGCTTCATGTCAGCAGAGAATCAGTCTTCATGTCATAGCAGAGAATCAGGCTTCAGGTCACCCACCACTGGAACAGTCCATTGTCACATATTTAGGCCCAGGCACACAGGCAGAGGAGAGAGGTCCCATAACAGAGATTCAGGCTTCATGTCAGCAGAGAATCAGTCTTCATGTCATAGCAGAGAATCAGGCTTCACGACACCCACCACTGGAACAGGCCACTGTCACATATTTAGGCCCAGGCACCCAGGCAGAGGAGAGAGGTCCCATAACAGAGATTCAGGTTTCATGTCAGCAGAGAATCAGTCTTCATGTCATAGCAAAGAATCAGGCTTCATGTCACCCACCACTGGAACAGGCCACTGTCAGATATTTTTAGGCCCCGGCACCCAGACAGAGGAGAGGTTCATTCAACTTTGGGTTGCCCCGCAATATAATGGTAAAATGAAAATAAAAATAGGATTGAATGAGGAAGTGCCCGGGAGTACAATAATATATTGTTAAGGGGAGGTAGTTAATGTCTAATCTGCACAAGGGATGGACAGGTCCTGTGGGATCCATGCCTGGTTCATTTTTATGAACGTCAGCTTGTCCACATTGGCTGTAGACAGGCGGCTGCGTTTGTCTGTAATGACGCCCCCTGCCGTGCTGAATACACGTTCAGACAAAACGCTGGCCGCCGGGCAGGCCAGCACCTCCAAGCCATAAAAGGCTAGCTCTGGCCACGTGGACAATTTGGAGACCCAGAAGTTGAATGGGGCCGAACCATCAGTCAGTACGTGGAGGGGTGTGCACAGGTACTGTTCCACCATGTTATTGAAATGTTGCCTCCTGCTAACACGTTCCGTATCAGGTGGTGGTGCAGTTAGCTGTGGCGTGGTAACAAAACTTTTCCACATCTCTGCCATGCTAACCCTGCCCTCAGAGGAGCTGGCCGTGACACAGCTGCGTTGACGACCTCTTGCTCCTCCTCTGCCTTCGCCTTGGGCTTCCACTTGTTCCCCTGTGACATTTGGGAATGCTCTCAGTAGCGCGTCTACCAACGTGCGCTTGTACTCGCGCATCTTACTATCACGCTCCAGTGCATGAAGTAAGGTGGGCACATTGTCTTTGTACCGTGGATCCAGCAGGGTGGCAACCCAGTAGTCCGCACACGTTAAAATGTGGGCAACTCTGCTGTCGTTGCGCAGGCACTGCAGCATGTAGTCGCTCATGTGTGCCAGGCTGCCCAGAGGTAAGGACAAGCTGTCCTCTGTGGGAGGCGTATCGTCATCGTCCTGCGTTTCCCCCCAGCCACGCACCAGTGATGGGCCCGAGCTGCGTTGGGTGCCAGCCCGCTGTGAACCTGCTTCATCCTCATCCTTCTCCACCTCATCCTCATCCTCGTCCTCCAGTAGTGGGCCCTGTCTGGCCACATTTGTATCTGGCCTCTGCTGTTGCAAAAAACCTCCCTCTGAGTCACTTCGAAGAGACTGGCCTGAAAGTGCTAAAAATTACCCCTCTTTCTCCTCCTCCTCCTGGGCCACCTCCTCTTCCATCATCGCCCTAAGTGTTTTCTCAAGGAGACATAGAAGTGGTATTGTAACGCTGATAACGGCGTCATCGCCACTGGCCATGTTGGTGGATTACTCGAAACAGCGCAACAGGGCACACAGGTCTCGCATGGAGGCCCAGTCATTGGTGGTGAAGTGGTGCTTTTCCGCAGTGCGACTGACCCGTGCGTGCTGCAGCTGAAACTCCACTATGGCCTGCTGCTGCTCGCACAGCCTGTCCAGCATGTGCAAGGTGGAGTTCCACCTGGTGGGCACGTCGCATATGAGGCGGTGAGCGGGAAGGCCGAAGTTACGCTGTAGCGCAGACAGGCGAGCAGCGGCAGGATGCGAACGCCGGAAGCGCGAACAGACGGCCCGCACTTTATGCAGCAGCTCTGACATGTCGGTGTAGTTTTGAATGAACTTCTGCACCACCAAATTCAGCACATGCGCCAGGCAAGGGATGTGCGTCAAACCGGCTAGTCCCAGAGCTGCAACGAGATTTCGCCCATTATCGCACACCACCAGTCCGGGCTTGAGGCTCACCGGCAGCAACCACTCGTCGGTCTGTTGTTCTATACCCCGCCACAACTCCTGTGCAGTGTGGGGCCTGTCCCCCAAACATATGAGTTTCAGAATGGCCTGCTGACGTTTACCCCGGGTTGTGCTGAAGTTGGTGGTGAAGGTGTGTGGCTGACTGGATGAGCAGGTGGAAGAAGAGGAGGAGGAAGCTGAGTAGGAGGAGGAGGCAACAGGAGGCAAAGAATGTTGCCCTGCGATCCTTGGCGGCGGAAGGACGTGCGCCAAACAGCTCTCCGCATGGGGCCCAGCCGCCACTACATTTACCCAGTGTGCAGTTAGGGAGATATAGCGTCCCTGGCCGTGCTTACTGGTCCACGTATCTGTGGTTAGGTGGACCTTGCCACAGATGGCGTTGCGCAGTGCACACTTGATTTTATCGGATACTTGGTTGTGCAGGGAAGGCACGGCTCTCTTAGAGAAGTAGTGGCGGCTGGGAACAACATACTGTGGGACAGCAAGCGACATGAGCTGTTTGAAGCTGTCTGTGTCCACCAGCCTGAATGACAGCATTTCATAGGCCAGTAGTTTAGAAATGCTGGCATTCAGGGCCAGAAATCGAGGGTGGCTAGGTGGGAATTTACGCTTTCTCTCAAATGTTTGTGAGATGGAGAGCTGAACGCTGCCGTGTGACATGGTTGAGATGCTTGGTGACGCAGGTGGTGGTGTTGGTGGTACATCCCATGTTTGCTGGGCGGCAGGTGCCAACGTTCCTCCAGAGGCGGAGGAAGAGGCCGAGGCGGCGGCGGCAGCAGCAGAAGAGGCCGAGGCGGCAGCAGCAGAAGAGGTAGCAGGGGGAGTCTGAGTGACTTCCTTGTTTTTAAGGTGTTTACTCCACTGCAGTTCATGCTTTGCATGCAGGTGCCTGGTCATGCAGGTTGTGCTAAGGTTCAGAACGTTAATGCCTCGCTTCAGGCGCTGATGGCACAGCGTGCAAACCACTCGTGTCTTGTCGTCAGCACATTGTTTGAAGAAGTGCCATGCCAGGGAACTCCTTGAAGCTGCCTTTGGGGTGCTCGGTCCCAGATGGTGGCGGTCAGTAGCAGGCGGAGTCTCTTGGCGGCGGGTGTTCTGCTTTTGCCCACTGCTCCCTCTTTGTCTTTTGCTACGCTGTTGGCTCGGTCTCACCACTGCCTCTTCCTCCGAACTGTGAAAGTCAGTGGCACGACCTTCATTCCATGTGGGGTCTAGGACCTCATCGTCCCCTGAATCGTCTTCCACCCAGTCTTGATCCCTGACCTCCTGTTCAGTCTGCACACTGCAGAAAGACGCAACAGTTGGCACCTGTGTTTCGTCATCATCAGAGACGTGCTGAGGTGGTATTCCCATGTCCTCATCATCAGGAAACATAAGTGGTTGTGCGTTAGTGCATTCTATCTCTTCCACCCCTGGGGAAGGGCTAGGTGGATGCCCTTGGGAAACCCTGCCAGCAGAGTCTTCAAACAAAACAGAAAGTCAGTCCTGTGTCCCAACACGGACAATTACTTGCGCTGCTGCTGGTCCCGGAATAGTGTGGTAGGTTTCACACTGGCAAAGTCAAGTCAATAGGTTTTGGAACCGCGCTGCTGGAAACTATGTGTTCCGGTCACAAGTGGATGGTACAAGGGTGTCAGCCCCTCTCCTCAACACCAAAGGATACGATCCTCCTAGATCCCCTCCTCTACAGGATTTAAGGAGATAGGCAAAATAGTGAAGCACCCTTGAGAATCTTATCATAAAAAGGTTTTATTCTACTTACAACAGACATAAAAATACACACGGGAGCAGATTATTACTCCCTATTGCCAGTCCATATGTAAACCCTTTCGGGTTACCGCTAGTATTCATATTCAATATATAAATTCAGCCTCCTTATAGGAATCAACCCCCCAAATAGTCTTCTCGTATCCTAAAAATGTTCCAACTCAATCTATTATAATAGTCCTACCATCCTATACATTCCATCCACTCCTAGAATATTATACAGGTATTCTCCTTCTGCTCCCGGAACGTCACTCCGGTGATCTCCGCCCACTTTTGGAGCGTCACTCCGCAAAACGCCATCCATTCCTGGGGCGTCGCTCAGGTGGTCTCCACCCACTCTTGGAGCGTCACTAAGAAGGACGCCACCCACTCCGGTAGCGTCATTCAGGTGTTCTCGACCCCGCCTCCACCTCTGATGCTCCTATCACGAAACGTCATGGTCCAATGGAGCAGCCAGAAAACCTGACGTCACCCAAAGGTCCTTAGGAGGCCAGGTAGAGAGCAGCCGAACGGCGTCACCGGTAAGATTGCTTTACAGTAAGCATGGTTTTAGGTCAAATTCGATGTTGAGCCCACTGGGTTGTAGGGTCCCTAGCTGGTAAATCCACTCCACCTCTTTTCTATTGATTTGTGCCAGCGAGTCCCCTCCACGCCAGTGTGGCTTAACAGTTTCAACTCCAGCGAATTTTAACCCATACGGATTTTTTCCATGCAATAATTTAAAGTGTGCTGATACACTATGGGTCATTAGGCCTTTTCTGATGTTCCGTAGGTGTTCTTGTATCCTAACCTTCAACTTCCTAATTGTCCGTCCCACGTACTGGAGCCCACAAGGGCATTCCAGTACGTAGATTATGCCCTCATTCTCGCACGAGCAATTGTTCTTTATACGAAATTCGACCCCATTTTTTTTAGATACTATATGTTTAATATTAATTTGACGTTCTTTAGAGTTCCGATTCTTACAACCAGCACAAAATCCACACCAAGTAAATTTTCCTTCTTTTTTCACCTTTAAGTTTACTGGGGGTATGGCACTACGTACGAGTTTTTCTCTAATGTTGGTCGCTTTTTTAAAAATAAAAGAGGGATTCGCGGGTATTATTTTTCCTATTATTGGATCGTTTTTTTAAAATCCCCAGTTTTTTCTCACCATTTTCTTGACGTTATCTGACATGGAGCAAAATTTGGTCACAAATGAAAATCTGTAGTCCCTATCTTCCTTTTCCACTATTCCTTTTGTATGTTCCTTTCTTCCCCTTGTTTCCATCTCTACATTCTGTATGCATACATCTAGATTGGCCTCGTCATATCCTCTCTCCACAAATCTATTTTTTAACACCCCACATTGTGTTCTATATTCACTCACTTCTGTACAGTTACGGGCCATCCTCTTGAACTGCCCTTTCGGAATGTTCTTAAGCCATGGGCCGTAATGACAGCTCTTCATATCAATATAGGAGTTTACGTCTGTTTCTTTAAAATAGGAGCTGGTGAGAAAACGCCCTTTTTCCATCCTGATACATAAATCCAGAAAATTAACGCTTGTATTACTGATTTCCCCCACAAATCGTAGATTCCAATTATTATGGTTCAATTGGGAGATGAAAGACTCGAGTCCCTCCCTCCCTCCCACACCAGGAGACAGTCATCAATATACCTCCTCCAGAAGGTCAATTTACCCCCTGGAGTGTCCGCTCCTAGTGTGGGAAGGATGAAGCTCTCCTCCCAAGCCCCCATAAAAATATTAGCAAAGCTGGGGGCGAATTTCGCCCCCATCGCCGTGCCAATACACTGTACGTAATGTGAGTCTTTGAACCAAAAATAATTGTAATCGATGCAGTAACTGAGGCATTCTAAAATAAAGTTACCCTGCTGGTTCCCCATTCTTGCATCATTTCTAATTTTATTCTCCACCGCCTCCATTCCTAATTTCTTTGGAATAACTGTGTACAGGGATGCCACATCAATTGTGGCCATCCATGTATTCACAGTGGGGGGGGGTTTAGATCTTTAATTAGCTCCAGCACAGACCCAGTATCTTTCAAGTGGGAGGGGTTTTGCACAACATATCCTTGCAAGTAAAAATCAATGTACTCCGTGACTCTGCATGTCAATGAGTTGAGCCCCGAAATTATCGGTCTCCCCGGGGGATCTACTGGATTTTTATGGACCTTGGGCAGATGATATATAACCGGCACCAAGGGAAAAGGGATGGTGAGGTAGTTAAACTCTTTTTTATTTAGTATTCCTTTTTTGAAGCCCCCTGTTAGTATACCATCAAGAATCCGTTTATATTCCTGGGTAGGGTTATTCTTTAATTTCCTATAAGTTGTTATATCGGATACCAATCTTGCCATTTCGGCCTCATATTTCACTTTGTTCATTACAACGACCCCTCCCCCTTTATCTGCCGGCTTCACGATTATATCCGGATTTTTTTCCAGATCTTTGAGAGCTTTTCTCTCTTTTTAGGTGAGATTGTATGTCACCTTCTCCATATTCATCTCTTCCAGCTCTTTTAACAATCCAGTTTTAAATGCCTCCACACATTCATTATTTGGGTTTTTCGGAAAAAACCTTGATTTTTCTTTCATTTGTTATTTATTTTCTTGATATTTATTTTCTTGATATTTATTTTCCGGATAAATTTGTGTATATCCAGAAATGCCTCGAACTTGTTAATTCAGAAAATATGCACCTAGCCAGAGAATTAACAAGTTCGAGGCATTTCTGGATATACACAAATTTATCCGGAAAATAAATATGGCCAAGTATTGTATTAATAACCCCGCACCGCAGAATGCGAACCCTGTGGTGGGGATTATTAAGTCAGATGACAACATTAAAGCGATTCTGCATACACAAATGAAAGAAAAATCAAGTTTTTTTCCGAAAAACCCAAATAATGAATGTGTGGAGGCATTTAAAACTGGATTGTTAAAAGAGCTGGAAGAGATGAATATGGAGAAGGTGACATACAATCTCACCTATAAAGAGAGAAAAGCTCTCAAAGATCTGGAAAAAAATCCGGATATAATCGTGAAGCCGGCAGATAAAGGGGGAGGGGTCGTTGTAATGAACAAAGTGAAATATGAGGCCGAAATGGCAAGATTGGTATCCGATATAACAACTTATAGGAAATTAAAGAATAACCCTACCCAGGAATATAAACGGATTCTTGATGGTATACTAACAGGGGGCTTCAAAAAAGGAATACTAAATAAAAAAGAGTTTAACTACCTCACCATCCCTTTTCCCTTGGTGCCGGTTATATATCATCTGCCCAAGGTCCATAAAAATCCAGTAGATCCCCCGGGGAGACCGATAATTTCGGGGCTCAACTCATTGACATGCAGAGTCACGGAGTACATTGATTTTTACTTGCAAGGATATGTTGTGCAAAACCCCTCCCACTTGAAAGATACTGGGTCTGTGCTGGAGCTAATTAAAGATCTAAACCCCCCCCCACTGTGAATACATGGATGGCCACAATTGATGTGGCATCCCTGTACACAGTTATTCCAAAGAAATTAGGAATGGAGGCGGTGGAGAATAAAATTAGAAATGATGCAAGAATGGGGAACCAGCAGGGTAACTTTATTTTAGAATGCCTCAGTTACTGCATCGATTACAATTATTTTTGGTTCAAAGACTCACATTACGTACAGTGTATTGGCACGGCGATGGGGGCGAAATTCGCCCCCAGCTTTGCTAATATTTTTATGGGGGCTTGGGAGGAGAGCTTCATCCTTCCCACACTAGGAGCGGACACTCCAGGGGGTAAATTGACCTTCTGGAGGAGGTATATTGATGACTGTCTCCTGGTGTGGGAGGGAGGGAGGGACTCGAGTCTTTCATCTCCCAATTAAACCATAATAATTGGAATCTACGATTTGTGGGGGAAATCAGTAATACAAGCGTTAATTTTCTGGATTTATGTATCAGGATGGAAAAAGGGCGTTTTCTCACCAGCTCCTATTTTAAAGAAACAGACGTGAACTCCTATATTGATATGAAGAGCTGTCATTACGGCCCATGGCTTAAGAACATTCCGAAAGGGCAGTTCAAGAGGATGGCCCGTAACTGTACAGAAGTGAGTGAATATAGAACACAATGTGGGGTGTTAAAAAATAGATTTGTGGAGAGAGGATATGACGAGGCCAATCTAGATGTATGCATACAGAATGTAGAGATGGAAACAAGGGGAAGAAAGGAACATACAAAAGGAATAGTGGAAAAGGAAGATAGGGACTACAGATTTTCATTTGCGACCAAATTTTGCTCCATATCAGATAACGTCAAGAAAATGGTGAGAAAAAACTGGGGAGTTTTAAAAAACTATCCAATAATAGGAAAAATAATACCCGCGAATCCCTCTTTTATTTTTAAAAAAGCGACCAACATTAGAGAAAAACTCGTACGTAGTGCCATACCCCCAGTAAACTTAAAGGTGAAAAAAGAAGGAAAATTTACTTGGTGTGGATTTTGTGCTGGTTGTAAGAATCGGAACTCTAAAGAACGTCAAATTAATATTAAACATATAGTATCTAAAAAAAATGGGGTCGAATTTCGTATAAAGAACAATTGCTCGTGCGAGAATGAGGGCATAATCTACGTACTGGAATGCCCTTGCGGGCTCCAGTACGTGGGACGGACAATTAGGAAGTTGAAGGTTAGGATACAAGAACACCTACGGAACATCAGAAAAGGCCTAATGACCCATAGTGTATCAGCACACTTTAAATTATTGCATGGAAAAAATCCGTATGGGTTAAAATTCGCTGGAGTTGAAACTGTTAAGCCACACTGGCGTGGAGGGGACTCGCTGGCACAAATCAATAGAAAAGAGGTGGAGTGGATTTACCAGCTAGGGACCCTACAACCCAGTGGGCTCAACATCGAATTTGACCTAAAACCATGCTTACTGTAAAGCGATCTTACCGGTGACGCCGTTCGGCTGCTCTCTACCTGGCCTCCTAATGACCTTTGGGTGACGTCAGGTTTTCTGGCTGCTCCATTGGACCATGACGTTTCGTGATAGGAGCGTCAGAGGTGGAGGCGGGGTCGAGAACACCTGAATGACGCTACCGGAGTGGGTGGCGTCCTTCTTAGTGACGCTCCAAGAGTGGGTGGAGACCACCTGAGCGACGCCCCAGGAATGGATGGCGTTTTGCGGAGTGACGCTCCAAAAGTGGGCGGAGATCACCGGAGTGACGTTCCGGGAGCAGAAGGAGAATACCTGTATAATATTCTAGGAGTGGATGGAATGTATAGGATTATTATAATAGATTGAGTTGGAACACTTTTAGGATACGAGAAGACTATTTGGGGGGTTGATTCCTATAAGGAGGCTGAATTTATATATTGAATATGAATACTAGCGGTAACCCGAAAGGGTTTACATATGGACTGGCAATAGGGAGTAATAATCTGCTCCCGTGTGTATTTTTATGTCTACATTTTAAAGGTGATTGCACTAAAAGTATTAATGAATGTGATTTTATGCTATATGATGTAAAACTGTTAATTTTGAAAGTATATTATACGGATCGGAACCACACCCGCTTGAATAATGAGACAGCTGGGCTATTTAAAAGGCTTGATTGTGAGCATGCTCAGTCATCGCCCTTGAAGAAGCGAGGCAGCGAAACCCGGGTCGGGCAGGAAAGTGACGATCACTTTGTATTTTTATGCCTTTTGTCTACTGACCTGTTGTAAGTAGAATAAAACCTTTTTATGATAAGATTCTCAAGGGTGCTTCACTATTTTGCCTATCTCCTTAAATCCTGTAGAGGAGAGTCTTCAAACAGCATAAGAGACTGCTGCATAACTCGAGGCTCAGACAGTTTCCCTGATATGCATGGGGGTGATGTGACAGACTGATGGGCTTGGTTTTCATGCGCCATCTGTGCGCTTTCTGCAGAAGACTGGGTGGGAGATAATGTGAACGTGCTGCATGCACTGTCGGCCACCCAATTGACTAATGCCTGTACCTGCTCAGGCCTTACCATCCTTAGAACGGCATTGGGCCCCACCAAATATCCCTGTAAATTCTGGCGGCTACCTCGACCTGAGGTAGTTGGTACACTAGGACGTGTGGCTGTGGCAGAACGGCCACGTCCTCTCCCAGCACCAGAGGGTCCACTAACACCACCACGACCATGTCCGCCTCCCTTACTAGATGTTTTCCTCATTGTTACCGTTCACCACAATAAGAAAAATATTATTCGGGCCAATGTATTGAATTAAAATTCAGGCCTTTTTTTACAGATACCTAACACTATCTGGCTATCTATTTTGGTACCGTATTACACTAACACAGGCACACCAGTAAAGAAAGATTTAGCTGAATATAAATGTGAGGCCTATTTTTTAGGCGCTGGGTGACAGCTATACGTTTAATCACAGAATTAGACTTGGATCTGCACTGTAGCGTGTGTGTTAAGTTTTTGAGAATTACCCTATCAGCACCTTGAATCTAATATACCCTTTTAGGGATAGATTTAAAGTAGGCCTGATACAGCAGAAACCACTAATTTTGAGAATTGCAAATTTGGGAATTGTTTTTCAACCCAGAACAAAAACTGTGCTTTGACGGTCACTAAAAATAACTTGACCAGCTAAAACAGTACAGATTTGTATGAATATAAATGTGAGGCCTATTTTTTAGGCACTGGGTGACAGATATACGTTTAATCACAGAATTAGACTTGGATCTGCACTGTAGCGTGTGTGTGTGAAGTTCTTGAGAATTACCCTATCAGCACCTTGAATCTAATATACCCTTTTAGGGATAGATTTAAAGTAGGCCTGATACAGCAGAAACCACTAATTTTGAGAATTGCAAATTTGGGAATTGTTTTTCAACCCAGAACAAAAACTGTGCTTTGACGGTCACTAAAAATAACTTGACCAGCTAAAACAGTACAGATTTGTATGAATATAAATGTGAGGCCTATTTTTTAGGCACTGGGTGACAGATATACGTTTAATCACAGAATTAGACTTGGATCTGCACTGTAGCGTGTGTGTGTGAAGTTCTTGAGAATTACCCTATCAGCACCTTGAATCTAATATACCCTTTTAGGGATAGATTTAAAGTAGGCCTGATACAGCAGAAAGCACTAATTTTGAGAATTGCAAATTTGGGAATTGTTTTTCAACGCAGAACAAAAACTGTGCTTTGACGGACAGTAAAAATAACTTGACCAGCTAAGCCTAAAACAGTACAGATTTGGATGAATATAAATGTGAGGCCTATTTTTTAGGAGCTGGGTGACAGGTATACGTTTAATCACAGAATTAGACTTGGATCTGCACTGTAGCGTGTGTGTGAAGTTCTTGAGAATTACCCTATCAGCACCTTGAATCTAATATACCCTTTTAGGGATAGATTGCAGAAACCACTAATTTTGAGAATTGCAAATCTGGGAATTGTTCTTCAACGCAGAACAAAAACTGTGCTTTGACGGACAGTAAAAATAACTTGACCAGCTAAAACAGTACAGATTTGGATGAATATAAATGTGAGTCCTATTTTTTAGGTGCTGGGTGACAGGTATACGTTTAATCACAGAATTAGACTTGGATCTGCACTGTAGCGTGTGTGTGAAGTTCTTGAGAATTACCCTATCAGCACCTTGAATCTAATATACCCTTTTAGGGATAGATTTAAAGTAGGCCTGATACAGCAGAAACCACTAATTTTGAGAATTGCAAATTTGGGAATTTTTTTTCAACACAGAACAAAAACTGTGCTTTGACGGACAGTAAAAATAACTTGACCAGCTAAGCCTAAAACAGTACAGATTTGGATGAATATAAATGTGAGGCCTATTTTTTAGGCGCCGGGTGACAGGTATACGTTTAATCACAGAATTAGACTTGGATCTGCACTGTAGCGTGTGTGTGAAGTTCTTGAGAATTACCCTATCAGCACCTTGAATCTAATATACCCTTTTAGGGATAGATTTAAAGTAGGCCTGATACAGCAGAAACCACTAATTTTGAGAATTGCAAATTTGGGAGTTGTTTTTCAACCCAGAACAAAAACTGTGTTTTGACGGACAGTAAAAATAACTTGACCAGCTAAAACAGTACAGATTTGGATGAATATAAATGTGAGGCCTATTTTTTAGGCGCTGGGTGACAGGCATACGTTTAATCACAGAATTAGACTTGGATCTGCACTGTAGCGTGTGTGTGAAGTTCTTGAGAATTACCCTATCAGCACCTTGAATCTAATATACCCTTTTAGGGATAGATTTAAAGTAGGCCTGATACAGCAGAAACCACTCATTTTGAGAATTGCAAATTTGGGAATTGTTTTTCGACCCAGAACAAAAACTGTGCTTTGACGGTCACTAAAAATAACTTGACCAGCTAAAGCAGTAATGACAGATTTGGATTAATATAAATGTGAGGCCTATAATGTGAGGCGCTGGGTGACAGGCTCAACTTGCCCCTGATGTAGTATATGGCCAAAAAATAACCACACTATTGATGGTTAAATGCACTTTGTGACAGGCTCAACTTGCCCCTGATGTAGTATATGGCCAAAAAATAACGACACTATTGATGGTTAAATGCACTTGATGAAAGCTTGACCCTGATGTAGGATATAGCAAAAAATAACCACACTATTGATGGTTAAATGCACTTGGGTGACAGGCTCAGCTTTCCCCTGATGTAATATATGGCCAAAAAATAACCACACTATTGATGGTTAAATGCACTTGATGAAAGCTTGACCCTGATGTAGGATATAGCAAAAAATAACCACACTATTGATGGTTAAATGTACTTGGTGGCAGCTTGTGCTGGCGCACCACAAGCCACAAAATGGCCGCCGATCACCCCAGAAAAAAGTGACTGAAAAACGCTCTGGGCAGCCTAAAAACACTGAGCAATTGAATAGCAGCAGTTCAATGATCCACAGCTGTAGATCGATCACTGAATGAAGTCTTTTGGAGGAGTTAATCACTGCCTAATCTCGCCCTAACGTCGCAGCTGCAACCTCTCCCTACACTTGTATCAGCAGAGTGACGTGCAGCGCTACGTGACCCAAGCTTATATAGAGGCTGGGTCACCTGCTGCTCTGGCCAATCACAGCCATGCCAATAGTAGGCAAGGCTGTGATGGCCTCTTGGGGCAAGTAGTATGATGCTTGTTGATTGGCTGCTTTGCAGCCTTTCAAAAAGCGCCAAGAAAGCGCCGAACAAAGAACACGAACCCGGACTTTTACGAAAATGGACGGACACCCCAAAATTCGGTACGAACCCGAACTATACAGTTCGGGTTCGCTCATCCCTAGTTAGCAACACAGAATGTAAACATCATAGGAATAAAGAACTAAAGACAATTTAAAGTAGTAGATTATATAAAACACAAAGAAAACCCAGTAAATATAGAAAACACACAAGCATCTATATCCATCCACACATTTTTCAAAAATATACACATTAATACTGAAATCTAAAAAACGCAATGCTGACAAAAAACGCAAGAAAAACGCAATGAAAACGCATATGTGCTATATTATTATTATAATAATTTTTTCCACCTGTTTATTCAATGTATGATTAGCAACGTTAAACCATTCACAGAAGAGATATTTTATATGTGGTATTCTAAATATGGTTCTTTTTCTGTGAACACAAATGACACCCAAGAATCCTAACCAGAATTTCCAATTCCCTTGCAACCGGGTTTTTGGTGAAACCACTAACACTATAAAAAGGAGGTAGTTTGGAATTCATTCAAAGCCACTGATGAAGAGGTGAGGTCACCTTGAAACGTGTCTGGCGTGGACAAGAACCCAAACGACCAAGTTTTGACCTGCAGGTCCAAAAAAGTATACCCCGAAAGTGGAGTCAGTAAAGAAAACCTATAAGTTTCCTGCCTCCGTCACAGGATTAAAGTCGAGTCACGAGACCATACATCATACCACATGAGACGCCGATCCCGAGCGCTGAATACACCACATAACAAAGGAAAACCTCCCGGCTCGGGTGAGTAGCTGTGCTGCAGGTGGGACGCCCCTGCAGTAAGTGAAACTCTGTCTGTTTTAAGTAGAGACAACAGAATATTCCATCAATTAACAATATGCTAATCCATGTGGTATCGACAACCTATAGAGACATTTCTCTGCATATAGCACCGATCCAAGATTAAGACAGTATTCTGATCAAGTGTTTCATCTGACAAATATTTTATCTGTTCAATACATAAGAATACACAAAGTTATTGTTACAGTAGTGAACAGACTGATAATATACTGTCAGCAAAACCGCATTATACCTGGACGGACACTTATGCAATTGTTTGGGGATGAGTTCTGAATAACCATATTAGCAAACACACGTGTGTCAGCAGAATCACAACTCATTTGGATGGATATTTATGCTATTTGTGTCCTGAATAATCATACTAACCATATGTGTGACCACTAATGAACAATCTTCCACATTCCTAAGACCACTAAAGTATATTATACCGAGACTGGAATAATCAGGATCACGATGCTCACAAACCCAGTGTCTATGCATGCACTCTTTGCTATTTTTATTTAATCCAGTATATCTCCCATATTTTTATATTTTATGGCAAATGCTTCGTGTTTGATGTTTAATTGATGTTTTATTTGATATTGTATGTTTATTAATACCTTTTGTGATAGATTAATTACTATGGATTTTAAAACTATCTACTATAAATAAACCCAGTATATGTATAAAAAAACTGATGGTGAGTGCCTGCTAACTAATAATTCAAGCTCACCTAGCTTGGCTTTTAGGCAATGCGAGCCCATGAGGGGACATGCAACCAATTAGAACTCACAGGCAAGACCTGTCCGGCAGGGACGAGGCCTGCTGCTTTCCCCTTACAGGGGGTAAGCTACTCTCACAAGCTCTCCACAGGAGGGGTAGGCTGGAACTGACCTCCTTACTAAAACTCTTCCCTAGAGGGAGCAAGAGAGATGGAAGGAAGGTTCCATCCTCTGCTAACCAGCCCTGCCAGAAGTACCGTCATCTGCGGGTGAACCAGGCACATTACATGTTAACAGTGATTTTCAAGGAAATACAAATACACATTTTGCAGGACATGGAAATAAGTATGCAGGATGACACAAGACAACACAGGATGCGCCATTAAAGATAGGAGGCAGTGGCGTACCGCCAATATAGGCAGACCACGCCGTTGCTATGGGGCCCGCAGCACAGGGGGGCCCGGAGCGCATGGAAGGCCCCGCCCCCTAAGTCTACTCTGCACAAGTTTTTATTCATAGTTAATTGAGGCGCTCAGGCTGCCGTTGCCCGCCCACTTGTGTTATTCCGCCCCCCCCCCCTCCCCTTGGTTTACGCGCCAGCTTCCTATCTGACCTGGCTACAGGCTCCAGCTGCGGGCTCCCGGCGTCTGCTGCATTTCACACTGGCCGATCCTGCTGCTAATTGGCCAGTGTATCGCAGCAGGAGCAGGCTCAACAATCACAGAGTGCGCTCGTAGTTTTCCTCCTACCTCCGCTCTAAGCTTACGCGCTGCCCGCCATCTGCCCATCAGCCAGTGAGTGCAGCCTCCCCGACACAGACAGAAGGACCGCTCCATAGTGTGCCTGCCACAGTAAGAAGACAGCAGTCAGTCAAAAAGTTAAAGTTCATGTATGGTTGGATGGGTATTCTTGATGGGGGGGAGGGCAGCAGCAAGCAGTGTTTTTTTTTTGGGTGGGGGGCCCTGTAAGATCATAGAGGACTCAGGAGGACAGTGTGGTTTCCTCCTAACCCTCCCCCTCTATGAACCTACAGGGCCCCCCCTCCCCAGCACATCAGTCACCTTGCGGGGGTGGGGATATGATTAGTGGCTATGTTCACACTGTGCTTTCTAACCCCTATAATGCCCCCCAAAATGCCAGGGCACCGTACTTACCTCATTCTCCGGCACCCACATTGCTCCTGATGCCCACACAGCCGCCACTGCCCCCATCCCGTCACGCAGATGAAAACATCCAGCGACATGGGGGGGGGGGGGGGGCAGCCAATAGCAGGCCACGATGGAAACGAGCCTCCCTAGCATCGCGGGTGACGCTAGGGAGGCTCATTTCCGACACGGCCTGCTATTGGCTGCCCCCCCCCCCCACTGGGCATAAGTATTATCTGTATGCGGTGCCTGGGCATTTTGGGGGGCATTTTTCGGATACTGGAGTTTTTTATTTTTTTTTCGTTTATGTATTTTCGTTTTTCTTCCGTATCTTCCTTCAGCCATAACTTTTTTATTTTTCCATTCACATAGATATATGAGGGCTTAATTTTTGCGGGAGAAGTTGTTCTTTCATATGGCATACAATGTAGTGGGGAGCGGGCAAAAAAAATTCCAAATGGGGTGAAAAAATAATAATTCTCCACAGTTTTTTGTTCCTACGGTGTTCTCTTTGCGACAAAACTGACCTGTGCCCTTCATTCTCTGAGTCAGTACGATTACAATGATACCACATATGTACAGTTTTTTTTTATGTGTAAATAGTGTAAAATAAATTAAAACTTTGAAAAAAAAGTTATTTACTTTTTCACATCACCATATTCTGACCCCCATAACTTTTTTTTATAGTTATATCTACTGATCTGTGTGGGTGCTCATTTTTTGCTGTATGAACTGTAGTTTTTATTGATACCATTTTGGAATGTGTGTGCCTTTTTTTTATCACATTTTTGGGTGTTAGAGAAGTGATGAAAAAATGGCGCTGGTAGCAAAGGGGTTAAGATGTGGGGATGGGCTATGTCAGGCCTTAGCACAGTGGACACAGGCACTCGTTCAGCTGTGCTCGCATACATATGGCGCCCTGTATCCACTGTCCTGTGCCCACTCTGCTAAAGTCCACATAGCCCATCTATGTCCAGCTTTACCAAAGCAGACGGGCAGGAGCAGTGATGTGTGCTGTGCATGGCTCACTGCAGCCCCAGTGAGCTCCTTACTCCCATACAGCACTGTCATATCAGCGGTGTATGAGAGGTAATGAAAAATAAAATAAAAAAGATTTATCCCTAACTGTTTCAGTAGGTCAAGTATACATTTCTTTATTGGCAAATGGGGGTGTGGCAGGGGGAGGAGCCAGGGCAGGGTTAGGGGGCCCAAGTCAGATTCTTGCTATGGGGCCCAGTGATTTCTATGTACGCCCCTGATAGGAGGGCTCCAAAAAGAGTGGTAATGCCACTCTGGGGTATTACAGGTTCAGTAAGGGAGGAGTTTACAGCCTGGGTAATAGGAACAATTCTATTGTCACACACACAGAGGGTGGGGTAGTGACCACTGAACTCCACTCGCACCCATAGGCGTGCGCACGGGGTGTGCCGGGTGTGCCTGGGCACACCCTAATCATCACCTCCATGCTGCACTGCCATCTGCCAACTCCTGATGCGATCCTTCTCATAGGCTTCAGGCTAAGGGTCTGAAGCCTATGAGACAGTAGAGCGCTAGAATGGATTTGCTCTAGGGAGGTATGATGTCGGGAAAGAGGCGGAGTCTCGTCATTCAGGGGGCGGGGCCTCAAGATATACAGGAAATTCAACAGAGCACGTTGCAGAGAGGAGCAGAAGGTTAGAGGGGTCTGAAGAGAGGGGGTGAAGTTATATTTTTTATCTGGGGACTGTATGCTGGAGGGGCTAAAGGCAGAGATAGTGATGTATTTTACATGGGACTGTATGCTGGAGGGGCTGAAGGCAGGAGGTGTGATATTATTTTACATGGAACTGTATGCTGGAAGGGCTGAAGGCCGGGGGAGTTTTGTATTTTACATAGGACTGTATGTTGGAGGGGCTGAAGGCAGGCAGCGAAGAGAGGGTGATATTATTTACATGGGACTGTATGTTGGAGGGGCTGAAGGCAAGGAGTGATGTATTTTACATGGGACTGTATGCTGGAGGGGCTGAAGAGCGCCATAATTATTACTATTAGGGTTCATTCACAAGTCCGCAGTGTTTTGCGGATCCGCAACACACCCGCCAGGCACCCCCATAGAACAGCCTATTTTTGTCCACAGCTGCGGACAAAAATAGGACATGTTCTATTTTTTTCCAGAGCCGCGGACCGGAAGTTCGGCAGGCCGCTCCGGAAATGCGGATGCGAAGAGCACACTGTGTGCTTTCCGCATCCATTCTGTCCCCATGGAGAATGGATGCGGACACATTTTGCGGACGTGTGAATGGAGCCTAATACAGAGGGGGCCATTATAATATTAAGAATAATAACAACAACACAGAGGGGCCAGTATATATTATAATTATACAGAGGGCATTATATTTATGGGCACTATGGGTGGAGGGGAGGTCTGTTATCTGAGGAGGATAGTAAAGTGAGAAATCTAAACATTTTTCTGTGAAACTATGCAGATACGCGGCTGAAAGAAGGTATCATGGTGGTCTTATCTCCGAATGAAGACGTTGAGGAAGGTCTACATCACAGGAGACGTCACTGGATGTAACAGGTATGTGCTGCTGTACTCTACTGTATAGTGTGCACCATTATATGTAATGTCCATCCACATATCTGTTTGGGGGGGGCTATAGGATTTAGTCCACACGGCCGCAGTCCGGTCCCAGACTTCAGGTCACACTGTGCGTGTTCTGAATTCTGGGGCCTCATACCCATCTACTACATTATCTGTACTCAGAGAGTTACCACTGTGTCATCTGTGGTGTTACATAGGACTGCAGGTGACATGTACTGCATTATTTGTAAAAAGATTGGGGGGAGAAATACTTGGCTTGCCCCGGGTGCTGGCAACCCACGCTACACCACTGGAACTCTGCCCTGTATGTTCCCTGCTGCTTTCTACCCCTCCTCAATTACACCCCTGTATAATGTACCCTGATACCCCTCAGTTATATGATACTGTATACCTAAGGGGTATCAGGGTAAATTACAGGGGGTAATATAACTGAAGGATCAGGGTAAATTATACAGGGGGTAAAACTAAGGGGTATTAGGGTACATTATTATACAGGGGTAATATAACTGAGGAGGGCTATCTCAGGGGACATGATGAAGGGGTAATATAACTTATATAATATAAGTTATATTACCCCTGTATAATGTCCCTGATAGCCCTCCTCAGTTATATTACCCCTGTATAATTTACCCTGATAGCCCTTAGTTATATTACCCCTGTATAATAATGTACCCTGATACCCCTTAGTGTATTTGTGTGTGTGTGTGTGTGTGTATATGTATATATATATATATATATATATATATATATATATGCACGCGCGCGGCGTGTGCTTGTGCTTTAGGGTGCACACCCTAATGCAATAGGCTGCGCACACCTATGCTCGCACCCCTGTTCCCTGCCTACTTGCCTCGCAAGTCCTAGCGACAAGGTACAACTGGTCGACAAACCCTTAGCTAGGATAGTACAGGGAAGACAAACAACAAAAGTAACAGGAAAGTCAAACAAGCTGCGTCAATAACCAAGAGAGCAGAAAGGTACCGGAAGAGCAGGCAGAGAATCGTCAGGACAAGCCAAAGTTAAAACCAGGAGGGAACGCCAAGACCAAAGGATGAGACGGACGGGAAATCGGAAGCCAAGCAGGAACACAAACCAGGTGAGTAACTCGCAGATAGGACCTCAAAAACAGGCAATCTGTGGCCAGCAGATTGCCTGTTTAAATAGGGCGCTAGTGGAGTCATGTGACGTGGCCAGCGTCACATGACTCCTGAGTTCCAATACAGCCCATACAGCCGAGCGCCGAATGATCAGCTCGGCACTCAGACCCAGTGTGGTTCCCACGGGAACGGGCGACGCCGGATGCGCTGATGAAGCGAGCGCGCCTCGTCCGTCCCCGCCTCCTGGAACCACGCACAAAGTGCATCGTGACACCTATTACACCTTGTTGCACTGACTGTGGATCCAAATTGCAATTATACAGCTCTGTAATTCCAGCAAACCGTTCTTGTTTTTGGGGTGCAAGTGCTGTTTGATACAGCCATTAACAGGGTTTATTACAAGAAAATATTTATACGTCTTATTTGCCCTTGTGCGGGGCAGTTATATGTTCTAAAGCATTTTTTTTGTTGTATTAATGGGAAAAAAGGGCTTATTAGCCGTTGTGTGGTGAAGGGGCAAAATTACAGCCCTTTTTGGCGTGTATTACTGGCAAAAAATATGTATTATTTGCCGTTCAGCGGTTTAGTTATATGTTCTAAAGCCCTTTTTGGCGTGCATAAGTGGTACAAAAATATATATTATTTGCCGTTCAGCGGTGCAGTCATATGTTCTAAAGCACTTTTTGGTGTGTATTAGTGGCACAAAAAAAAAGTATTTGCCGTTGTGTGGCGAAGTGAGAAAATTACAGCCCTTTTTGGAGTGTATTAGTAGAAAAAAAATATATATATATTTGCCGTTCAGCGGTGCAGTTATATGTTCTAAAGCACTTTTTGGCATGTATTAGTGGCAAAAATATATATTATTTGCTGTTCAGCGGTGCAGTTATATGTTCTAAAGCCTTCTTTGGCGTGTATTAGTGGGAAAAAAGGGCTTATTAGCCGTTGTGTGGTGAAGTGAGGAAATTACAGACTTTGTTGGGGTGTCTTAATTTTCTTTTTATTTATTTATTTATTTGATCTAAGAGTATGTCAGACAGAGAAGTGCCAGGCCCTACACAGGGGAGTGGCAGAGGCCTAAATGTTTCTGGCGCAGGCACAGGTCGCAGCAGAGTAAGGGGGCGTGGCAGCAGGAGTCGCAGCGAGAAGCCTGAGCTCCCAGTGTCATCTAGCGGTCGTGTCTTGACCAGCAACCCAGCGGTTCTTGAATGGTTGACTCGGTCATCCTCTTCTTCCCAAGTGACATCAGACACCCCCAGCCAAGAGTCGGTCAGCACCTACTGGCCAGCCAAGATGTGGAGGAGACATCCGCCGCTTCCTCCGCTAGGCGGGCAAGTAGTGATGAGGAGAGTGGCATGGGAGCTGGTGTTGCGAGCGGTCAAGCTCCTGACCCAAGGGCAGTTCCATTCCAGCTCCATCAGCAGCAACTTGAGTCTAGCTTTCTTCATCCGCCTAGTGAAGAAACTACTCACTAACAGCAGAAGCAGCTAGACATGGAGCAGGACCTGATCCAGCAGGTGGTGGCATACTTGGACAGCACCCTGCCACCCCACATTGAAGATCCGCTGGACTTCTGGGCAGCCAAACTGGATTTGTGGCCGTAACTTGCATTGTTTGCCCGGGAAAAGCTGTCCTACCCGGCCAGTAGTTTGGCGTCAGAGAGGGTGTTTAGTGCGGCGGGGGCCATAGTTACCCCAAGAAGAACTCGCCTGTCCACCCAAAATGTGGAGAGACTGACCTTTGTCAAGATGAATCAGGCATGGATCAGCCAGGATTTCCACCCACCAATGCCTGATGCATCAGACTAGATCATCCATGGTGTTACACCAACACTTTGACAAAAGAGACCAGTTTCTTCTGGCTACCTGCCTCAGCTACTATTCTGATGCTGCCACCCACCTATTGCCACACATCTGATGCCAAGTGCTCCTTCTTTCACCCACCATCCTCAGCTGGTACTGGTATTGCCACCCACCTCCCCACTCTGTCAACCGGTCACTCTGTGGTCTCCTGATGCTGCTGATGCCACCTAACCACTCAGGTCAACGGATGCTGCTGCTGCCACCTCCACACTGTCATTGTGCCATCCTGCACAAGGATGCTGCCGCAACCTCCACACTCTGTCATTATGCCACTCTATGGCCTCCAGATGCTGCTGCTGCTGCTGCCACTTCCCCACTCTGTCATTGTGCCACTCTGTGGCCTCCTGATGCTGCCACCTCCACACTGTCATTGAGCGACTTTGTGGCCTTCTGATGCTGCTGCCACTTTCACACTGTCATTGTGCCACTTGGAACCGAACCCGTATTCGGGAATTGTTTTTTTTTTACAGTACAAATTAATTTATGAAGTTATTACCCAAAGTCTCACAAGACTTCGCAAAGCAATAACTATGGCTCATTGGAGCCAATACATTCTAATACTGTACGGAGCTCCTGCCTATCACCCTAAAAACAGGCAGTACAATATTAATAAACAACTAATGACCACAGACCAAAAAAGTGGAACTCTGTTTTCTAAATATTATGTCGTTTTAATTGACAATAATAAAGGCTTTCTTTTTCGATTCCATGTGCTTCCTTTCTTTTGATGTTTGATTTTAAGCAGACCGTTACACATAACCTGGAATTGTAGCTAAGCCAGACACTCATCTGCAGACAGCTGTTTCAGGATGATTGCCCTTCATCAGCTCAAAGCTAAGTAATCTGGTTTAGTATCATGAAGGGCCTTTGTCATGGATCTGGTGTTACTATTTCTCTTTATAGAGAACATCTAGTAAAGAGGCCATACAATGATACTCCGGGAAAAGGATATCAAAATGACAAAATGAGTCGTTTCCAAAAGAGAAAAGAAAGCTGTGACTCCAGCACCACCTGTTGGAAGAAAGTTATCCTATAAGTCAGGCAGAGCTTTTTTTTTTTTTGCTTTTGAGAGACGGACAACTTGTATACCTTTTCCCCAGAGGAGCACTGCATGGCCTAGAAGATTCCTTATGCCTACTAGGTGCTCTCCAAAAAGAAAAATAGTACACCCCAGAACCTCTACTAAAACCTTCCAGTTGTCTCTGCTCTGCACTGTTGAGGGGCAATCATCCTGAAACAGCTATCCATAGATGAGTAGCTGGTTTGGCTCCAAACAGCACAGTTACACCAAAGGCTGAGCCACCAGGGGAGACACCCAGCAGGTAGTGCATGACAAAGGTGTTAGAAGATGCCCAAGAAGCCACATGGCAAATATGATCCAAAGAGAAAGCTGCATACTCAGCTGAGGAGACTGCAATAGATCTAGTAGACTATGGGCGGTCATTTATCAACCTGAAAGCGCAGATTGCGGTTAGTTTCACAGCAATCTGTGACTTTTTACTGCTTACACCAGGTCTAAAAAAGTGGGCGAGGAAGGGGATAGGCCAGCAGGCCCATCTCATTCATCATTTTCATTGCCTATTTAAGGCGTAGAAAATGGTCTAAATGTCAGCCTGCTAGGAAGCTGGCTTACATTTAGAAGCGGTGGTAGATACGCTGAAGTTATGTAGAGGTCGGTGCCGGGGGTTTATTAAGACTGCTGTCTAAAAAGCTGGTTTTAATAAATGACTCCCTATGTTTTAATCTGAAGGCGTGATGGTAACTCTAGAACTGCGAGTGCTAACCTCCGACACTCCAGCTGTGGTAAAACTACCACTCTCAAGATGCACATTTGCTTGGCTGTTCTCAGAACTTCATAGAAATGCATAGAATTCCATAGAGTCTTAGTTTCTCAACAGCAGTTAGCCATTACTGCTCTAGAGCCTCGTAGGCTGAAGACACATTGGGAGAGATTAATCAAAACTCGTGTAAAGAAAAACTGGTTCCCATGGCAACCATTCCAATTCCTCATTTAATTTTCGAAAGGAGCTCTAAAAAATAAAAAGTGGAATCTGATTTGTTGATATGGGCAACTAAGCCAGTTTTAATTTACACCATGTTTAATAAATCTCCCCAAATGTTCTTGATCCAGCTTGCCAAAGATGCTTTGATAGCCTTTGGCCTGATTTTGGGTCATTGGAACTTGTGCAATAATCAGCATCCATAGAATGCTGACTAGTAGCTGTAGGTAGGTAATAACTGCTATTTTAACATCTAAGGGTCCATTCACACGTCCGTTTTTTCTTTCCTGATCTGTTCCGTTTTTTGCTGAACAGATCTGGACCAGATCTGGACCCATTCATTTTCAATGGGTCCTGAAAAAAATCAGACATTGAGCTGTCCGTTTTTTTCCAGGACCCATTGAAAATGAATGGGTCCAGATCTGGTCCAGATCTGTTCAGCAAAAAACGGAACAGATCAGGAAAGAAAAAACGGACGTGTGAATAAGGCCTAAGAAATGCATATTCTCTTGCTGGCTAAATTTGGGGAGATGGACATAGAGTAGGCAGAAATAATTCCTAATTCAGGTGAACCACAGGAGAAACTTTGGGTAAGAATGATGGGACAGTCCTCAACACTAAGACCATCTGGTCTGATGTGTTAGTACAGTTCTTTACAAGAAAGTGCTTGTAGCTCCAAAACTCTTCTAGCACCTTCTCTGACAAATTCCTTAGGGAAGTCTGTAACAGAATTTCAAGAGGAATAGAAGCTTGTAAGCGGTCAGCTTGGGGAAGCAGGGGGGTGTCCTTTCTCATATGCATATGTCTTTTCGGATGCTGATGGTGCCAGTTGAAGAATGGAGGTGAACATGTGCTTCCATCTCAATGAGCAGGACAGAGAAATTAGAAAAACAGCAAACAGCAGGTAGCACTATACAGATATAATATATTTTTAATTACATGCAGTTACAAAAGTATTCAGATCCAGGTGCTGGTTTAAAAATTTTTGAATATTTTTCATGGGACAACCCCTTAAACAGATCTGTCCCCTGATATGTAATGCAGACATGCTCATGGAATGCTTTTCCACCAGAACCACAATTTTTTTATACTCTCTGCTCAGGACTAGTGTTGAGCGAACTTGCGATTTGCAAGTTCGGCGTTCAGGTTATCTATGAATTCCGTAATGGATTCCATTACCACGGACCATAACTGAATTCTTTGATGGCATGCACCACATAAGCCTATAAGAGGCATTCCTTTATTGCATTCCATCATAATAGAAGTCTATGCTGGCCTAAATATAGGGTTACTTTACTGGAGCTTGGGGCTCCCTCTCTCCTCTATGGTGGGGAAAAAGGGGAGTTTCAAATTGTGTACTTATGTTAGTCTTAGTGGTTACGTTATATTGTGTTTCTAAGCAGAAAAAAAGGGGACTGGATCCAGTGACATGTTTCAGTCAAAAGACCTTACACATAGACTGACTCCTGTTAGATTCCAGAGTTGAGTCATTTTATTATGTTATTAATATATCTGTGTTTCGTTTGTTCTAGTTTGACACAGTCTAGTAACACGGATGTGGGGATTATTTACCACTTGCCATCAATGAGATCCGGCTATCAAGCATTTCAGGACAAGCATAAGCATGAGGTGGTTCTTATATACTGTATGGGACTATTATATGGTTTTAGTACTTTTTTAAAAATTTTAACATGTGATGAAATAAAGATGATTATATTTTAACTTTTGAGATTGCTGTGTGTTTCCATGTATAAAGCGATAACACCCAGGTGTTACGGTTTAGTTATTAAGCCTTTTCCTAGTAAGTGTAGTGTAGCACTCTGCCATAAAGCCCAGATTGGTGGAAGTTTCTCCTATTTGCACAAGGGATCTTTGGAGCTCAGCCAGAGTGACCAGTGGTCACCTCTCTTACCAAGGCCCTTCTCCCCCGATTACTTTATTTGGTGGGGTGGCCAGCACTAGAAAGAGTCCTGGTCGGTAGAATTATGGAGACCACAGTGCTCTTTGGAACTATCGGTGCAGCAGAAATTATTTTGCACCCTTCTACAAATCTGTACCTCCACACAATCCTGTCCATGAGCTTTATGGGCAGTTCTTTCCTCATCATGGCTTCGTTTTCATTCTGATATGCATTGTCAGCTGCGAGACCTTATATTAGGCATGGTGGTGTCTTTTCAAATCATGTCCAATCAACTGAATTTACCACATGTGGACTCCAATCAAGGTGTAGCATCTCAAAGATGATCAAGAGAAATGGGACAGATCACACAAGTTTTACTTGTATCAGGAGTATAGATATAAAGCAGACCACACAAGGCAGTGACTCACGTACTGTAGGCCAGTGATGGCTAACCACTGGCACTCAAGTTGTGGTAAAAATACAACTCCCAAGATGTACACTCGCTTGGCTGTTCTCAGGACTCCATACAAAAGAATGGAGCATGCTGGGAGTCATATTTTCACTACAGCTGGAGTGCCAGAGGTTAGCCATCACTGCTGTAGGCTGTATTTGAGTGTAGAGAGAAGGAGGGCACCCATGGCAGAATGTGGAAGAAGAAATGAGTATTACACTCACCGGTAATCCGGTTTCCTGGAAGTCTCCAAGACAGCACATCCTGAGACTGACTTCCTCCGATAGGACAGGAAAAAAACACAGAAAGGTTTAAATTCCCACCCCTTCCCCTCACCATCAGTGTATTTTTAATGGAAACCCAGGGAAAAGGGAACCTTATCAAAATATATTATATGAAAACAAGAACAACAAAAAGATAGGGAGGGTTTGGATGATTGATCGGACCCTGAGACAGCAGATCCGATCTCTGAGGTGCTGAGGGATTCTCAATAACCCGAACCATGCTCGTCTGGGCCAGAATGGAATGACTAGTATAAGAGAGCAATTCTCTGTCTGTAATTTCTGGAGTACTCTTGGAATCAGCAGAATCGGAAGAAATGCATAGACCAGCTCCAAGGTCTCTTGGCTGAAAGCATCTATAGTCACAGGCGAGTCTCTTGGGTTGAGAGAAACTAATTGAGGGACTTTGAAATTCTTTCTTGAAGCAAACAAGTCTAACACAGGATTGCCCCCATTGATTCTGGATCATAATGTATTAAAACATGGCACCTAGATCATTTAGGTATGGGACATACCTAGATGATCTAGGTGCCATGTTTTAATACATTCTGACAACTCAACAGCGATCACTTTTATACATCAAGGAGGGACAAGGCATTGCCATCTTCAGTACCCATCGGTGCAACTCTTCTGGTGGGCAGATAGGAATGTCAAATCCATATCTGCGGTACACCTGAGGGGGTCTCTCAATGTCAAAGCAGATTTCCTAAGTCGTCATTCTTTAGATCCATGCGAGTGGTCCCTTTGTCCAGAGGTCTTCCAGATGATCCAGAATCAATGGGGGCAATCCTGTGTTAGACTTGTTTGCTTCCAGAAAGAATTTCAAAGTCCCTCAATTAGTTTCTCTCAACCCGATCCGTTTTTTTGTTATTGTCCCAACTAGTATTCTCTTTTGCCTCAATGTAGATACAACCTCTGCGATAATTTTGTTGAAGATTCTGGGAGCAGAGGTGATTCCAAATGGAAGACAGATAAACTGGTAATGGTCGATGTGACCCTGCATCTGAACTGCAAATCTTAGATACTTTTTTGATTGAGGATGAATCGGGACATAAAAGTAGGCGTCTTTCAGATCTAATGTACCCATCACCGCCACTTTCAGAATTAGCTGCAGATTTCACTGTATCCATCTTGAACATGTGGAAAGTAATATGTTTGTTTAGTGGTTTCAAATGTATTATAATCCTGAA
Organism: Bufo bufo; assembly: GCF_905171765.1. Taxonomy (NCBI): domain Eukaryota; kingdom Metazoa; phylum Chordata; class Amphibia; order Anura; family Bufonidae; genus Bufo; species Bufo bufo. The sequence goes on along the minus strand of NC_053392.1, from coordinate 474,506,766 downwards.
CTTGCTGTTTTGCTTTCTCATCAGAAATAGAGAAGAATAACGACCCAAGCCCTTTTCTACAAGGGGAACTGGTTCTATTGCCCCTAGGTGAGCTAGTTCTCTTGGACAGACAAGTCTGCTGACAAGGGGGAAGCTGCGTTATAATACATTTTTGAGGGGGAATAGACGCCAATTCTATTATGTATTCTTCTCTTATGATGTTGATAATGTAAGGATCTGAGATGATCTGCTCCCAGGTATCTATAAAGGAGCTGAACCTTCCCTCTACCCAGATGGCATCATTGTTTTGAAGAGGTAGAGGCTTCCCCTTTGTTGGGGTTGAAAAGGAAATTCCTTCCTTTAACTCCCTTAGCATAGCTCCACCTCCCTGATTTGTTCTTATCCTTTTTGTTTCCCTGGTGAAACCGATTGGCTCGAAAAAGCTGTTTTCTACCATGAGATCTATCTTCAGGAAAACCTTTCTTCTGATCCGCTGCATTTTCAAGGATCTTGTCGAGGTCAGGCTCAAAAACATATTGACCGTGAAAGGGTGGGGAAATTAATTTATTTTTGGAGGTCATTTCACCTGACCAGGCCCTAAGCCACAGTGGTCTTCTGATAGAGAGAACTGCTGTGCTGGCTGAAAGCTGGATGGTTTCAGCCAAGGCATCAGCAAGGAAACTAGTTGCCATCTTTAGAAGAGGCAAGCTTTCCAGGATACGATCTCTGGGAGTTTTGTTAATTAGGTTAAGTTCTAACTGCTCCAACCAAACATTAAGGGTGCAGGCCACACAAGTCACAGCTACTCACGGTTCAAAGAGCCGCAGTAGCTTCCCAGGTCTTTTCATGGAGGCTTTCTGCTTTTGTCCATTGGGTCTTTAAACTGCGCAGCGTCCTCAAAAGGCAAGCACAGTACGCTTTGCAACCTTAGCTACAGGAGCATCGACCCGGGAAATAGACTCCCAATCCATGCAGTCTTCCTCATTAAAAGGGGTAACGTCTCTTTATTCCATGAGGAATAAACAAACCTCTCAGGTCTTTCCCATTCTGGTTTTATTAACTTCCGAACATTATCTGGAACAGGAAACTCAGACTTGTGCCTCTCCCCAGACCCTAAAGTCTCCTCCTGCACCGATTTTGGCTTTTTAGGGATCTCCATCCGAATAGCTCTAATGGCCTTAAACAGCTCTTCAATATCATCCAATTTGAACAAAAATCTCTTATATTCATTATCCTCATCTGAGTCCCGAGATCCATCAAACACTGGATCAGAAAGATCAGGGTTAACAGAATCAGAATCACTTTCCACATTAATGGAATCTCTAGCAACTCCCAGCGGGGGAGGGGAGGCTGAGGAAGGATGTTAATTTCGAGAAGACATGGCAGAATTAACCTCTTTAACAAGCACTTTGACGTCCTCCAGAAACGTAGAAGTTTCAGATTTGACCAATTTGGCTGAACAATCCTTGCACAGGGGTTTAGCTCCAGATGATGGCAATCATTTAGAGCAGGGATGGCCAACCTGCGGCTCTCCAGCTGTTGTAAAACAACAACTCCCACCATGCCCTAATGTAGGCTTATAGCTGTAGGTAGTCTGGGCATGCTGGGAGTTGTAGTTTTGCAACAGCTGGAGAGCCGCAGGTTAGCCATCCCTGATTTAGAGCATAAACCACATTTCCTGGTCTTAACTTCCCTGAAATATACAAGGGAGAGAAGGGTCAGACACTACAGGGAAATAAATTACATGAGGGCCTGAAACAGGCTACTCACTCCACCCTGCATAGTGGGGGTCTCCGCTCCCAAGCCTGAAATGGTAGGGGCACCCATTATCCTCCAACCCTGTCCATGTGGATGCTACAAGCAGGAACGCTGGGTGAATGTCGCTGGGCACCATCTTACACAGACTCTGAGGTCTTTTATGCTGCTGGCCTGTGCAGGGATCTGTAATGCCAGAAATGACATCAAGATGCATGACCACGCCCCCAGCATCTGATGTCATCACCAGGCGGCCTAAGGGAAGCTCAACCTAGCATCGCTCCAGCCGCCATTACCTCTCTGCAAAAAGCCCCACTGGACAGCCGCAGGAGGGATCTTCGCTGGGGACACCACTACGGATGGGGCCCGGGCACAGGGCACAACATAGGGAAGGGAGAGCTGCCCTGCGGATCCGACCCCCAGCCTGATGCAAAGAAAAAAAGAGGCATAATAGAAAAAAACTGAAGGAACCTCATAGAGCTCCCAGCAGCTCTCTGGTCTTCCTTCCCTGGTAGGACAGGAAAAACCACTTGTGGTGAGGGGAAGGGGTCGGATTTAAACCTGTGTTTTTCCTGTCCTATGAGAGGAAGTCAGTTTCAGAATCTGCTGTCATGTAGACTGGGGAATAGAGGGTATCACACTCCTCCGCATTAGTATCTGTCAGTATGAGGGAGAAGAGACCTCACATGGGCAGTAGAACAAATCTGTACAGGTAGAGTATAAAGCAGTGCTTGTATAGATTAACTTACTAGGTGCAGGTTGCAAACTCAGGAATCTTAAACTGAATGAAAGAATAGTGATTGTATGTTCTCTTAAACGCACAGTAACCACTAACATGTAATATTCATTCTTTTCCATGTCAAATGTGTATATCTTGGGCTGGTGCAAGTGACAACTACAGTCCACAAGTGTGAAGAGAATTGCATGCACCTAAATGTCTGATGTTACCAGCGTTGTAACGTCAAGTAATCGTGCTGGGAGCGCCAGGTCCTGCTGCCTTTGGCGCAGAGCATGTGTTTCTGAGGCTTTTTTTTTCCCCATTGTGTGCCCATTCTTTAACGAACATTAGATGGGTGCAGTTCTAGCTAAAAGGGACCACTGATTTCAATGGGGTCCATCTGACCATCATAACGACGAAAAATAGGACAAATCTTTATTTTTGGACAGACAGTACTCACATTCACTAAGAAAAAAAATAAAAATGGTGAGTGAATAACCTCAGACTGGAATGGTTCTGTGACCGCTGTTGTTCACTGTAGTGTGAATGAGCCCTTAAGTCTCAAGCACATGACATTGCTCTGTTCACAGAACCTGTAGTCACATAGAACCATGGGCATTTCGGGTAATGCTGTATGGTACATGCATCACCATATTAACAGTGCTATTAAAGGGGGTTTCCGGGCTTTTACTATTGATGACCTATCCTCAGCTGTATGAGGAGACGGCACGCACCCTGTGCATGTGCCATCTCCAGTCTTTCTTCCTGTTCACCATTGCAGTCTTTGGCAAATGGACCCCTGCCGATCTGATATTGATGACCTATTCTGAGGATAGGTCATCAATAGTAAAAGCCTGGACAACCCTTTAATATCAATCAGCTGTGGTCTTAGAGGAGAATCCCTGCAGCATGGAGCATGTCAACTGTTTAATTCCATACCTCTGTAAGCCTCTACATGAAATGGAGGAATACTGAACTGCAGGAAGACCTCACAGATGTCCAAGGATCACTTGTTACAGCTTTATACAGTTCAGAGTTTGTACAAAGGTATATATAAACCAGGTCACGGACACTCCAGTGCCTACACATCTTTCCGTGACGCATCTGGTCAGACTTAGGGCAATAACATACATAGTTCACAAAAACGATCCAGCACTTGATAAAATGAACAATTTCCAACTTTATTCTCTTTCATTAAAATCCAGTGTCAACAATGCAGCCCACTATCAGCCCTATAGATTCTGCTGTGGCTCGAGTTTGAATCACAGCATTCTTAGTCATAGCAGAACAGTAGAAGTGGCTACCTCCCATTTATACATATTTCCCAGCCCCATTGACACCTTATGGTTGCAAGTTTGAGTAAGGACTTACTCACAAGGATGGGATCCAAGCTAAATAAAGATTAAAACCACATGTAAAAAGGTTTGTGCCTATAAAACAAGTAACCTATAGGGCTGCTAGATACTTGTATAAAGCTAATACAGTAGTGTGCATGAGCCCCATGTATAACACAAGACTTGGGGCTCACGCACACTACCATATTAATAGCCAGGTACAACCTCAAGAATTGGACGGAGACATCATAAATGCTCACAGAAATGGGTTTCTACTGTACTTCTGTACACCCTTGTTTCATATGGAAGTTTTTTCTGTTTGATTCCGCATTAATGACATAAAATTAGATGCCCCATGTTCAGTTAAATGCTCCATTATGGAGCCACTGACAGGCATATAGTACACATAGGGGTAGATTTATCATTACTAGTGTATAGGAAAACTGAAACCAATCAGATTCCACATCCCATTTTCTCAGAGCTCCTGCGGAAAATGCAAGCTGAAATCCGAGTGGTCGTTATGAGTAACCAAGCAAGTTTTCCTTTAAACCAGTTTGATAAACCTCCCCCATAATATTTTCAAATATATTCCAATGTGAATTATAGATGCAGCAGTCCATCAGCAGTTTTGTCCATGTTTCCTGGACAGAGGACTGTTTTGTGGATTGGTCCTTATTCTGTTCCTGCAAGTGCACTGGAGGTGGAGCTTCACTGTGAAGTGCTCTCTGCACTGAGCTGCTTCACAACCTCTACCCCCTGTGTGAAAACTATCAATACAACCCGAAGACCAGTACAGCTGTCTCTCTGATCAGAGTTGAGGCTGAGTAAAGAGTACACTGAGGCTCCACCTCCAGCATGCTAAAGGAGCTGAATCTGACAGAATAAAATGTCATATTCACACTACTCCTGACACCTCTCCCTAGCCCGAAACAAGCGCTGTCAGCAATTTAGCATGGTTAAAACTGCTGACAAATTCCTAATGTTTATATGATATTTTGTCCACTATGCAAAAAAAATAAAAAAAAGTCAAAGAAACTTTTGTTCCGACCAATGGAAATCTTCCCTTGCAGTTGGAAGCCTTATCTCTTGGTCATCTGTGCTACTGAAGCATTTACTTTACTATTAGCAGAGAAAAATACATCAAGGATAGTGCATATTGCATTACTTTTCAAAAAATAAAAATAGTCTGAATTATGGAAAATATCTATCCATGTAGACATTATTTTCAAAGATTATTCCCATTTAAAATAAAAAATAAAATAATGGAGCGTTGGATAATTCCAACCATTATGTTTACGATCAGGTTACAGCTGAAATCCAGTTTTCCTTTAGACCACAGATGCCGCTCAATAGTAAAAAAAAAACATGGATAAATATGAAGAAAATTACACTCCAAGAAGCACCAAAGTACCAAGAACATTAAGCATCCTAGGTTTTATACCCACAGTTGAACCTGGGCATTAGTGGCGCTGTTGAATTCTGCCCCAGTATTGCATTTTAAACAAAACGTTTTTGTTGCTACCTTTTGAGAAAAAGGACTACAGAATGGCAATATTGCATTTGTGTTTCTCAGTGTCTTAAAGAGGACCAGTCACCGAATTTTATTTTATTTTTTAATCTAAAACCAATCCCTTCTGCTGTAGCCCCTCTTCATCAGATGCCATAATTTTTCTTTTTTTTTAGCCCCACTGTTGCGTCACATTGCCCTTGCTCTATTTTGGCTTCCCATATGCAAATCAGTGGTAAGGGCACAGGGAGGAGGAGGTCTCAGCACTCCTCAGTAGGCGTGTTCTTCTTCCTGGCTGTGATGCACAGATCACTTCACAGCCAGGGAGAAGACGTGAGGTCTTACAAGAACAGCCTAAGGAACGCTACAGGCAGAAGAGGAAACAAGAGATCCTCATGGGGGATTTTAGGCACCACGCACCACCTTTTAAAGCAGCAAGTGGTGTGTCACAATTATTATTATCTACACCAGGACACTACCATAGACAATTGTGGAAATCTAGGCCAGCTCCCTTGCTGGTGTAGAATCAGACCTGCATGGATGCGCCACAAATATTAAGCGGCATGCACCTCTCAATAATTGTGGTGCATCTGATGCAAGCATATTAGAGATTAAGACCGTCTTGTTGAACACTGATCTACCCCAATGTGTCAATTTATGGAAAAACATAGTACAGGAATCTGTTAAACAAGAGGACAAGCTAATTCTTTGGGGGAAAAAATTGCTTTATTTTGAAGAAAATAAAGTTTATTGAACCAACAGGTTAACCGAAATGATTTCTAGAATTGCTACGTAAAGAACTAAAAACAAATGAAAAATGTAAAAATAATATCTATACAAAGGCTCAGGATGCTTAAAAAAATAAAATAAAAATATAGGGGTAGTATGGGGAAAAAAAATAAAATGAAACCAGATTCTTTTAACCATTTGATCTACAAAAAACAAAAACAGCATTTGCCTGAAAATAGAAATGCATAAAGGGCCATCCTTGCCTGCCATAGAGTTGAATCACCTGGGATCAAAAAATAACTTCTGGCATTACCGAAATGACTAAGACTACCTTAATTCGGGTATAAATTAAAGTTGCACTGAAAGTACGTCTGGGAAATTATCACTTACATAAGAGGTAAGGCACAGCAGGTTCCAATCTGAATTTCATAATATATCAAAGAATGTGGAAATTATTAAGTAGTCCAAAGGGAATTACAGAAAAAATTTGCCTCATGTATGGCAACTATTTTTCTTATTATTGGCAATTCAGGATCTACTTTTAAGTGGCTTTTGGTGACTCATTCTGTTAACTACATACTGGACATTTTTAAACAAGCCCGCCATATGCTTCGACTATACCATGTACAATGACCATTGTGATCTGAAGACAGCGGAAAAAAAATGATATTCTATGTAGTCCTATTTAAGAGTGACTTCCAACAGATTAGTTACTATAAAAGAAAAACTAGAAAATAAAGTTATTAAAACACCAAATGGGCTGAACAACTGTATATAATAATCTAAAAAGAGAGATTGGCCAAAAAAAAAAATCATTCAAATTCTCTCCATGATTTCCAATCGATCCTCCATTTACATATAGTGTGTCAGTCACTGCTTGTCCAACATGACGTAGTCAAGGACATGTACGGAGGAAGACAAACATGATATATTAAATGTGTATATGCATTTAGATTTATTTAAATTTCTCTAAGCCAAAAATACTTGCTCCCCCAATATCCACAAATACATTTCAAACATGTTTCATCTACAAAACACATTTCTTCTAAACTTCAGTAGTTCTACCGATATTAGGGAGGCCATTACACTGTTCCAGTTCCTTAGGAGGGAGAGAGGAAAAATAAAAAATCTCAGGGTTTGAATTATAACCAACTGCAGAACAAGGGTAGAAGGGACGGAAGAAACAGAAATGAAAGATGCTCAAGGTAAAAAAAAAAAATATATATATATATTTATAAAATGTAGGAAATCAAGAATATACACTGCCATGAAAACTAATCTAGTACAGTTTCTTGCTCTTTTTTAATGGTCGTTAGCATAGAGTGCTCATTTTCTGCCACTTCCGAGTCCCCACTACTTAACAGGATGGACTTCCCTTCATCTTCAAGAGCGAACACGTCCGAATTTTGGCCTTGGCACGTATGTTTGACCACCTCATTGGGTGTGGAAAATGTTTTGTCACACAAGTTACACTTGTATCGCTTATTCGCACTAACTAACATGTTGTCCATTTGGCTACTGTCATCAAAGGAACATAGCTCTAGAGTCTGCTTATCCACCACCGTGTAGGTGTCAGAGCTCTTAAGACACACGTGCCTCGCAGCTTGATTTGCTCTGCAAAAGCTCTTATCGCAGGTGCTGCATTTGAATGGCTTGCCTGTGTGGATGTACATATGCTCCCGCCAATGGCTTTTCTGGATAAACTTACGACCACAAATGGTGCACTCATACTTTCTACGTTTGACCTCTCGTTCCTGATCCGCTTGTTCCAAATTATCTATATCTGCAATATCTGTAGGAGGTGGTGTCTCTGCTTGCTGTTGCCCATCAATGATTGGAGAATCTGAGATCTGTGGCATTTCGCTGTCACTGATCATGCCAGTCTCAGCAGGTTCCATTGATTCTTTTCCCATTTCAGATCCACTGTTGCAGAAGGAAGGTGAAATGCTGGTTTCGTTCTGCCCAGTAGAGGTGCTAAAAGGAATTCCTGTGTGAAGCTGGAGATGTTCACGCAGGCTGCTTCTCAAATTAAAGCGCCTGCCACACAAATGACAAGCATAATACTTGGGGAAACTTCCATTCCTCTTCATGATGCTTGGCTTCACGTGAGCAATGGTGAGGGATGTGTTTTGTTCTTCACTTGGTGACTCTTCCATGCTGTTTTCCTCCAGAGTAGACGCTGCAGGAAGTACAGAAGATGCTGGCTCTGGAGACAAAGGCGCTTGTACTGTCTCAGAGAATGTTAAGTTTGTCCGATTTGCTGCAGGCAGTGATGACGGGAGCTGAGATAATGGCCCATCTGATGATGTATCCTGATTCATTTTGGTGGTTTGTGCTCGAGTCTCACGGTTACTTTTCTCAGATGCAGTGGTAACTTTTGCTGGAGGTCTTATCTGATGATCTGCTATCTGAATTCCATAAAGGGAAGATGCAAGGGGAAAAACCTGATCTGGGTGAGAAAACCCACCATGACTTGCAATACTGGCCTCCTGAATTAAAGGAAAGGCATGCAAAAATTTTATGCCCTGTTCGAGGCGTACAGGATCAATGAGTTGAGGTGCCATTTTTCCGGTATACATCAAGTGTAAGAGGTAACTGAAGATGTCTGGCTGGATGTCCGTTGATTTCAAGCGAACACATTCACTGTAGGGATAAAGGGAAAAATAATATTAAGATGAGGAAAAGTAGGCCTGAAAGGATAATCAAAAACTAACAGCTCTGAATAATTCATATTAACAGTAACACCATGCAACCACCTTTGTGGCTGCTGCAGCACACAGTCAACCTTCCAATTGCTTTGGATGGCATTAGTCATCACACTGTGGGGCAGTACAGTACAGGAGCATACAGTACTGTATCAAACACTGAAGCGAAAGCACGGGCACAAGACTTCGGGGCCAGGTGCAATTATGCCTTCACTGTCTGTCCCTTTCAGTCAAAAGTGTTGGGGGCGCAGCCTGTGATGGCAGAGAATAGAGGGGGAAAAGCCCTGAGAAACAGCCGAGGTGCAGGAACAGAGGAAGTTGCAACTTGCAGCAAGCAGCTCTCCCTCCTCCAGTATGTACAAAAAGAATGAAAGGTTAGGAAGCTTTCTTTTACTGTATGGCAGTTCTCTTATCAGTTTGTGACAGGAGAAGATGCTGCTTTATGAGGCACGTCTCCCCGCACTTACAGCACAGATCACATGTGTGCAGACAAGACTGTAGTAATGCCCTTTTCTCCTCTCCAGAGCACAGCTCGCCATAATCAGTAAGGTATATCTTTAGTTCAGTGCTTTTTTTTTTAATTAGGCCTCTTACACACGAACGTTGTTTTTTTTCCCGTTTACATTCCATTTTTTTGCGTTCCGTATACGGAACCAGTCATTTCAATGGTTCCGCAAAAAAAAAAACTGAAGGTACTCTGTATGCCTTCCGTTTCCGTATTTCAGTTCCGTTCAAAGATAGAACATGTCCTATTATTGTCCGCATAACAGACAAGGATAGTACTGTTCTATAAGGGGCCAGCTGTTCCGTTCTGCTTCTGTCTAGGTGTAGACTTCAGTCATCATTTACGCCATAAAACTGGTGTGAATGATAAATCTGTCGGACCAAATGCCCTGCCCAGTTCAGAAAAAGGCAAATTTTTGTGCTGTGTTAAATAAAAGTTAGTCAAATTTTGTGCTAGTGAAGAGAACCACTAGAGATGACAACTTTTAGGTTAAAAAAATGCAAGATGCAACAGGATTGGTCGCCTTGAGAAAAATCTTTCCAGGTGACTGCAGGAGATCTGAATGACTTGCTAAAACTATGTTTAAGGGCTCATGAACAAAAACTTATGTTTTCTGCATCTGATCCGCATTTTGTGCGGTTTGGATGCAGATCCTTTCACTTCAATAAAGCCGCAAAAGATGTGGATAGCACACCGTGTGCTGTCCGCATCCACGTGTTCCAATGCACCCGCAAAAAGATAGAACATGTCCTATTCTTGTTAGTTTTTTCTATAGAGGCCAGGACATTCCATTCTGAATGCGAAATGCACATGGCTGGCATCGGTGTTTTGCAAATCCGCAACAGGCTACGACCGTGTCCATGAGCCCTGATTCTGAACAAAAAACAAACAAAAACAACATCTTTCAAAGAAACCTGCGGGGACACTTCTTTCTACACACTGTACAATGTGATGAGAGAGAGAGAGACTTCATTTGATAAAACAGGTTGATGTACCTTGTCTGGTGTACAAAGAGCATCTTGAAATAGTTGGAAAAAGAAGCAAGGACAGATTTGTGTGCCTTAAAGTAGACATCACCAATGGCAACAGTGCAGTCACACAGAAATCCAAACTCTCTCTGGGCATTTAACTGCTGCAGAAGTATAAGCCCGTGGTTGGCCAAATCCATCTTCCTCAATGGAGCCTGCAAAATAATAAAATATGAAAAATTAATTTGAAGGGAAGAGAAAAAAAAATGTTCCAAATTAATGACTTATCTGAGATATTAAAGTTTACAAGTTGAAGGCATACGTATAAGGCTTATATATCAAAAGAATATATGGCAGAAAGTACAAATTTCTGGCAAGTGATATTTCGTGCCATTTTTTTTTTTTACGTTTGCAAGACATAAGATATAAATCAAAAACAACAGCAAACTAAACATACAAAGCCAATTTGAGGATATGGACATAATAATTATATTCATTTAAATTCAGACTAGGCAAAATTGGAGGGGAAAAAAAAATAAATGTGGTGAGCGCGATGACGTCAACACAGGTCTTTTTGCAGGTCCTGCAAGAAGAAGACAGATGACAATAACGGCTGTGCGATCAAGTGGATGAAGTGAGTAATTTTTTTATTAGTTTTTGACCCTCAATGGTCATTTTACTTAGCATTCTGTATTAAAAAGAATGCTATTACCGTATATACTCGAGTATAAGACGAGTTTTTTGGCACATATTTTTGTGCTCAAAAAGCCTCCTCGTCTTATACTCGAGTCTAGGTCTTAGCTCCGGTAATACAGGCAGTGCGGGGGGCGGCGCTCACTCACTGACGTCACGCGCCTGCGCCGCCTAGTGGGAGAAGGCGCGTGACGTCAGTGAGTGAGCGCCGCTCCCCGCACTGCCTGTATTACCGGAGCAAAGACAAAGTAAGAATACTGCTGTGAGCGTCGGGGAGGGGGATCTGTGGATGGCACTGTAGGGGGATCTGTGGATGGCACTGTAGGGGGATCTGTGGATGGCACTGTAGGGGGATCTGTGGATGGCACTGTAGGGGGATCTGTGGATGGCACTGTAGGGGGATCTGTGGATGGCACTGTAGGGGGATCTGTGGATGGCACTGTAGGGGGATCTGTGGATGGCACTGTAGGGGGATCTGTGGATGGCAGTGCCATCCACAGATCCCCCTACAGTGCCATCCACAGATACCCCCTCCCCTAAACAGTGCCATCATGGCACTGTTTAGGGGAGGGGGGATCTGTGGATGGCACTGTTTAGGGGGGATCTGTGGATGGCACTGTTTAGGGGGGAGATGTGTGGATGGCTCCCTGTATTTAATGCAGAGTGTGTGTGTATATAATGCACACACTCTGCATTAAATACAGGGAGTCACCCTCTTGCAGATGTGTGTATATAATGTAGAGTGTGTGCATTATATACACATACACTCTGCATTATAGCTGCATTTCCCACCCTAGTCTTATACTCGAGTCAATAATTTTTCCCATTTTTTGGGGGTAAAATTAGGGGCTCGGCTTATACTCGAGTAATATGGTAATTTTTCAATTATAACCATGTTATAAAGGAAAATAATAAAATCTACAGAACATCGAACCCAAACCCGAACTTCAGTGAAGAAGTCCGAGTTCGGGTCTGGGTATCAACATTCAGTTTTTTATCAGGCATGTGCAAAATGCATTAAAACGCTTTGCACTCGCGCAGAAAAAAAAAACCTGAACGACGCAATCGCAGACAAAACCGACTGAAATTGCGTGCCCACTTCCTGCGCAAGTTTCCTGCAATGCACCCGCAACGCATCCGGACCTCTTTCACGATGTCCGTGTGAAAGGGGCCTTAGAGTTTTAGAAGCAATTCTTAAAATTTTTAAGAAAATTTCCAAAACCCACTTTTTAAGGACTAGCTTAGATCTGAAGTCATTTTGTGGGGCTTACATAATAGAAACCCCCATAAATGATCCAATTTTTGGAAACTACACCCCTCAAGTTACTCAAAACTGATTTTACAAACTTTGTTAACCCTTTAGGTATTCCACAAGAATTAAAGGAAAATTGAGATTTTCCTTTTTAATCCATTTTTTTTCTTTAACACATCGAGGGTCAACAGCCAAACAAAACTCAATATTTATTACTAGGGATGAGCGAATCGACTTCAGATGAAACATACCACTTGGAACCGAACGAGCGTTCGGTAAAATTTTTTTTACAGTACAAATGAATTTATGAAGTTATTGTACGAAGTCTCGCGAGACTTCTCAAAGCAATAACTTTGGCTCATCAGAGCCAATACATTCTAATACTGTACGGAGCTCCTGCTCTGTACAGTATCAGAACGAAGTTTTATGCGAATAGACCTCGGCTGTTTCATCTGAAGCAGATTTGCTCATCCCTATTTATTACCCTGATTCAGCGGTTTACAGAAACACCCCACATCTGGTGGTAAACTGCTGTATGGGCGCATGGCAGGGCGCAGAAGAAAAGGAGCGCCGTATGGTTTTTGGAAGGCAAATTTTGCTGAACGGGTTTTTAGACACCATATCCCATTTGAAGCCCCCCAGATGCACCCTACAGTAAAAACAATCAAAAAGTGACCCCATTTTGGAAACTACAGGATAAGGTGGCAGTTTTATTTTGGCGTACATATGATTTATAATCTCTCTATATTATGTTTTTGTGAGGCAAGGTAACCAGAGAATGGATGCTTTGGCACAGTTTTAATTTTTTTTTACAACGTTCATCTGACAGGTTAGATCATGCGCTATTTTTATAGAGCAGGTTGTTATGGATGCGATGATATCAAATATGTCTACTTGTTTGTTTCAGTTTTACATAATAAAGCATTTTTGAAAAAATATGTTTTTATGTCTCCATTTTCTGAACGCCATTTATTTATTTTTTTCTGCCGATCGTCTTGTGCAGGGGCTAGTTTTTTGCAGGAAGAGTTGACGTTTTTATTGGTACCATTTTTGGGTACATGATTTTTTAATTATTCATTATTACACTTTTTGGGGCAAGGTGACCAAAAAATTGGTAATCTTAGAATAGTTTTTATTTATTTATTTTTAGGGCGTTCACCTGAGGGGTTAGGGCATGTGATATTTTTATAGAGCAGGTTGTTACTTACGGACGTGGCAATACCTAATATGTATACTTTTTCTTATTTAGAGTTTTACACAATAATATCATTTTTTAAACAAAAAAAATTATGTTTTAGTGTCTCCATAGTCTGAGAGCCATAGCTTTTTGACTTTTTGGCCTATTGTATTAGGTAGGGTCTCATTTTTTGAGGGACGACGGTGATGGTTTGATTAATACTATTTGTGGGGGGGCATACGCCCTTTTGATCGCTTGGTGCTGACAAAGTTTTTTGGCACCGTTATTATTTTATGGTGTTCATCTGAGGGGTTAGCTCATGTGATATTTTTATAGAGCTGGTTGTTACGGACACGGCAATACCAAACATGTTTAGGGTATTTTCTTTTCTTCATTTTTACTCAATTATAAACGTGAAGCATATGGTAAAATGTTAGGGGGAAAAAAAAAAAAAAGGTAAAAGGTTTCTTTTTTTTCTACACTTTTTTGACTCAGACCACTTGGTTCTTGAAGATCCAGTGGGTCTGATGGCTCTACAATACACTGTATAGTGTACTGCAGTGTATTTTCATTCACAGTAAGCCTGATCAGGCTCCTGCCGTCAGGCTTACATACCATGACAAGCCTGGATGCCTGTGTAAGGCGTCTAGTTGCCATGGTAACCATCGGTACGCTGCCACGGCAGAGCAGCGGCCTGATGGGAGGGGGGAGCTCCCTCCCTCTGTTATGATCAATCGGGACGATGCCACTTTTCATACTGCGGTCCCTATGGACCACAGCATGTAAGGGGTTAAACAGCCGCCATCAGTGCCAGCACCGATGTCGGCCGTTACAGTAGATTGTCAGCTACATGTTACAGCTGACAATCTACTAAGCTTGGCCATCCTGGACAATTGTAGGGGCTGGACGGAGTGTGTGTGGGTGTGTGTGTGGGGGGGGTCTCGCCGCTAATTGTTACCTGGTCCTGCTCGGCCATCCTGAAAGGGGGGGGGTGATCGGGGCACAATAGACACAGCAGCTCAGCCCCGATCTCAACACCCACTGAGGAGATCGGAGCTGCGCTGCTGAACGCTCCGATTGGTCAGTCAAATTTGACTGACCAATCGCAGCGATGCAAAGGCAGGAACCGCTGTGATTGGTCTCCTGCCGGGTGCCCGGACAGCTCAGCTGTCCATAACACCCCTTTTAGATGCAGGTGTCACCGCAAGTATACTTATGGTGACACTTTGATCTCATCACGTACTATGCACATCATGATGCGGTAACTAACACCATATCATGACGTACACAGTACGTCATTCGTCACTAAGGGGTTAATGGGGTTGTCTCACTTCAGGAAAGGGCGTTTATCATGTAGATAAAGTAAATACAAGGCAGTTACTAATGTGTTGCGATTGTTCATATTCCCTCCTTTGCTGGCTGGATTAATTTTTCTATCACATTACACTCTGCTTGTTACCAGGGGTTACGACCACCACTGCAGATACGAGGTGGCCGGGATGGGATCTGCTGTGCATGTGTGCCTCGGCACGGTCTCAACCAACAGACAGTCCGGCACTCATCTATAGTGTGCAAGCACGGCCACTGCTGCTTGATTGCAGGGTGGTTGTAACCCTTGGATACCATCAAATATTTCTGTCAGAGAGGATTAGAAATACATGCCAGACTTCCTGTCAAAGATTTATGCGGTCTTTGAATTTTGCATACAAATAACAGCACTTTTAAGGAACGTGGGTGGGGCTAATGAATCCTAGAGAATAAAAGGGAAAGCAGTGCTGGATTAGCATTGCTGCACATTCAGTTTTTCCTGAACAGCAGCGCTCCTGACAACTCACGGTGCAGGGAACTGGGACAAGGGAGCTCCATTCCTCACTCTCAGGATCTGTGGGGGTCCCAGTGATCAGATACTCATCATTTAGAACATGGTTTCTCAACTCCAGTCCTCGGGACCCACCTACTGGTCAGAATTTGAGAATATCCCACAGAATGAATACCTGTGGTTTCTCTGGATTTACATAGGATAGGTCATCAATATGAGATCAGCAGGGGGCTGACTCCTGGGATAAATAAGTTTAGATTAGTAGTTCAGGTGTTTTGGGACACAGTGGTGCTTATGATATGATCACAATGGACCATGGAATCTGAGGGGCTTAAGCATCTGCAATCAGTGTCATCACCGATCGCGGATATTAGCCCTGGGTATCTGTGTGAAACAAACGGCAGAAACTAGCGGCTATGGCGTTCGCTCTGCTTTGGGGAGGATGCCATGAATGTATGGCTGAGGTCGGGAAAGGGGTTAATAGGGAAAATCTTAACAATAACTGCTGTTAAAGGGAATCTGTCAATAGAAAATCCACTATTAAACAAGCATAACGGGGCTCATTTAATGAATACTGCCATTTCCCAGGCCAGTCTTCACAAAAAGCACATTGGAGTAATCTATCACCTCTTAACCCTCCTCTTATGTTAGCTTTCTGTTACTATCCATGATGTTAACGGGTCGGTTCTGACCCTAACACAAGAGGAGGGTTAATAAATGTGTCACATCTGTGCGCCAGAAACTTATAGCAGATAGGAGCTGGCCAGTGCAAGTGACTGCTGGGATTGCCACCAATCACAATAATGGGCACCTCTACAAATCACATGGTTACCCTTTACCCTGTGGATAGGGATAACTTTAGAAATTTTCAAAACTCAAAGGGTGCATGGCACATTTGGCAGTAAGGTATAAAGCCCTACTTTTGGAGCATCATGGATTCAAATACCAATGTATATTCTCAGTCATCGGTTTCCATCCAACTGCATACCATTTAATAATTTACTTAAAGGGGTTCTCCGGGAAGTAAGAAAATACTTAAATATTACTTTGTTATAAATATATTACCACATACCTTTAATTTTAATTGCTCGTTTTGTCAGAAGAGCAGTCATTAGTAAAAATAAAATGGCCGCCATCCTACAGGTCCACACAAAACCTGTCCCAATTACACATGAGGACGTTATAGAGCTGCGCCATCTTCCTCTCTTACTTGTCAGGGATGATCCTGAATACAGTTTAATATGATCTTCAGATAAATCTTTGTAGCAATGGAGTTCATTAGGAGACATTAAGTACAAAGAGGATAGTGGGAGTGTAGATAATGAGCAGCAGCACTTGTATGCAGTCTTCATTAGCACAGTCTGTCCTGTCCGTCCTCTCTGTACTTCATGTCTCCTCATGAACTCCATTTCTACAGAGCTTCATCTGAAGATCTTATCAACTGTATTCAGGACCCTGACAAGTAGATCAGAGAGGAAGATAAGGCAGCTCTTTATCTCAGTGTTCTAAAGTAAAGCCTCATGCAGACATCCATGGAACACGGTCCGTGAAATACCGTACTGGCATTGCAGGAGCGCGCGGAGTCATAGCAACCAATGACGCCGTGCACTCCTGCAATGCCAGTCCGGTATCTCACGGACCATGTTCCACAGACGTCTGCATGAGGCTTAACTTGTCTTCCTCTGTGATTAGGACAGGTTTTGTGTGTGCTATTAGGACGGCGGCCATTTTATTTCTCCTAATTATTGCTCCCCAGATAAAATGAACCATTATAGCTATGAAAGGTATTTGGGAATATATTTATACTAAAGTAACCCCTTTGAAGAAGATCTCCAGGAATCCCAATTATAAATAACTGCTTCAAAAAGTTCACATTGAGAGGACTGAAACGTCGCTTTCTGGTGAATAAACACACGCTTTCCTTTGGACGTACCGTGGAATTTATATATTTTTTTATCACGTATAGTTGGTGTATCGCCTCTTCTCTCTGGCACTCCACTCCTACTGAAAATACTGCGGTGCTGCCCACTAACTTTTTTTTTTATTATAAATAACTGCTCTATTTAAAGAGGACCTTTCATCAGTTTTGCAAAAGTCTGGCGTATCGGAACAATGAGGAGGAGACTGAGTCTCTCGGTGGGAGTCTCCTTCTCCTTGGCTGTGACGCTCTCTGCTGCGATTGGACAGCGCTACAGCCGGGGAGAAGGAGACTCCCATTGAGAAACCCTGGCGTCCCCTCCTCCCTGTTCCAAAGCTAGTAATTAGCATACTGAGCGGGGAATATACCGGAGGGCACAGCGGGCGAACGGAGCGGCGCCCAGGAATAATAGTAAGCACTATAGGATCCCTGCTTTATGCCCTACCTAACGTGCTACTTATCTTATAAAGTCTGGACCCAGGAAAGGTCATTTTTAACTAGCCTTGATGCAGGAAAGTGATGGACCTCACTGATCTGTTTTTCTAGTCACTGGTCCCTCGGGTCTGCTGTCACACACACCGATCCATTGCTCCTGCCACTTCATCTACATAGGTGCTCATGATCCACCTACACTGTGCTGCCTCCCAGCACCATCAGTTACCACCCACTACAACCTCATGTGCAATGGAAACTCTACTACACTCAGGAGCGTCCATACAGTCAGCACAGCGCATACTATATGTACATGTGCACATCAGGGCGATGGCACGGAAGGTCCTTAAACAGCAGAGGTTGGTTTCACACGGGCGTTGCGGATTGAGGCCGGATGCGTTCAGAGTGCGTTCAGTGAAACTCGCACTATTTTGCAAGCAAGTTCAGTCAGTTTTGTCTGCGGTTGCGTTTAGTTGTTCAGTTTTTTCCGCGCGGGTGCAATGCGTTTTGATGCGTTTTTCATGCGCGTGATAAAAAACTGAATGTTTACAAACAACATCTCTTAGCAACCATCAGTGAAAAACGCATCGCACCCGCACTTGCTTGCGGATGCAATGCGTTTTTCACGCAGCCCCATTCACTTCTATGGGGCCAGGGCTGCGAGAAAAACGCAGAATATAGAACATTCTGCGATTTTCACGCAACGCAGAACTGATGTTTTTCACGCAACGCTCATGTACACAGACCCATTGAAATTAATGCGTCAGGATTTAGTGCGGGTGCTATGCGTTCACGTCACGCATTGCACCCGCGCGGAAAACTTGCTCGTGTGAAAGGGACCTAACTGTGCTTGCGGTAATCATTTTCTAAGCATGCACAGGACAACAGGACCTGGCCCATGTACATGCTGTCACTAATGACGACACATACATTCCGGCCGGTACCAGCAGTAACATGAATCGCATCTATGTACGGCATGTGACGCTTATACAAGACAGTGGAAGTGCAGAGGGACCACATGGGGCTGATTGGAAGCTGAGAAATAGTAATGAATTTTTAATAAGCTATTTAAAAGTAGATCATTTAGATAAACTGCACATAAAGAAAAATAGTTTTCGGATAACCCCTTTAATTCAAAAAATCCAAAACTTACAGGTCTTCTTTAAAGACTATAGCTGTAGGCAACATTACATTCTTTGGAGGCTTTGCGAGCTTTAAAAAATAGCTACCAACATGTTTCCTCGACCAAAGTCTCACTAGAACAATTTTTCTCAAAACTTTTGATGTGTGACTATAACATATCAAAGGTTTTTTGGAAAGTTTGGCTCAGTTTCATGCAGCGTTTTGGTGTCCGTCTCCAAAGCGGAATGGAGACTGAACTGATGCATTCTGAGCGGATCCTTTTCCATTCAGAATACATTTGGGCAAAACTGGTCCATTTTGGACCGCTTGTGAGAGCCCTGAACGGATCTCACAAACGGAAAGCCAAAACGCCAGTGTGACAGTAGACTTACACGCTCCGCTGCAGCCAACGCAATGTGCCAAGCGGCACATGACCCAGCAGTAACGTGCCGATTGGGCACAGATTGATAGCTGCAGCGGCACATATGACCCCATCTGTCAGGAAGTCTACAGATGGGGACTTGAAGATCAGGGATGACAGCTGGAATGGAGTGGTGGGGAGCAGGACCCTGAACACCACTAAGTTAAAGTGATTTTCCACTATTTGTGGGCCTTCATGGAGCAATGCTGTAAAGAGCCCATAAAATTCTAGGAACCGAGTAGGATCAGTCTGAACGGTTCTAGTAACCAGCAATGTACTTCTATGGTGTCAATTTCCTATGTTCACAGGGAACCTGCAGTACATGGTAATCCCATTCCTATCAGACCTGTAAGTCACCAGTGAGTGCAGTGAATGCCCAGAAAAAGAACTTTTATTCGTATGCAAATCAGATCCATAGGACCTAGCTGGGATATGCCCCCATTGTCTGATAGGTGCGGGTCCCACCTCTGGGACCCGCACCTACAACGAGAACAGAGCTGGGAAATTAATGGAGGGTGCACTGCGCAGGCGCCCTCCATTCATTTCAATAGGGCCGCTGAAAATAACCGAGTGCTGGCTTGGCCATTTCCGTCTGCCCCATAGAAATAAATAGGAGCAGAGCTTTGTGGAGGACGGACCCTGGGAAACCCGGGGTCCTCCAGCCACAAGTTTCCCAGCTCCGTTCTTGTAGGTGCAGGTCCCAGAGCCCCACCTATCAGACAATGGGGGCATATCCCCCCCATATCAATGGGGGCATTTTCTTGCGAACAGACTTGCGGAGATATGGAATGCACACGGTCATTTCCGTGACACAAAACACGTGTGCATGAGCCCTTATACTGAATCTTTTGCCATAAAACTATGTATCAATCTGCTCAGCTCCTTCTGCCTGCAGCTCAAACACCATGTTCAATGCGACAGCTTCCCTGTAATGTGGTGTATCAGGGGCTCCTGCATGAGATTCAGTATTGGAGCTCGGAGACATCAGGGGTAAAGAGAGGAAGGCAAACATCGAAGGGAGAGGGGGCTTGGGCACTTTAAAATTAGTCCAGGCTCTTGTAAAACGAACGCTGTACTGTGACTGGTTGCTATGAGCAATAAAGCCAGGATGTCTTTTGGACAGCTTCATAAGTCTGCCCCACTGCACAGCCTTGTACTGAGGGGTAGCATGCATACCCCCGACCTCCAAGTCCCTGCCGCCCCGTGAGGTTCAGGAACTGGAAAGCTGCTCAGTGACACAATGAGTGGCTGCCAGGACTGGAAGTGTTTTAGTGGTGGGACACCGGCCTGTAGCACATGTAGTGTCGCGTCCACATCTCACTGCACTAACAGCACAAGAACTATAAGCAACAGGAACTGAGGCTGCGCACAAGCATGTGTCTGCTAAGGCTCTCCTCACACTGGAAGCCCACGCTAAGGACGGAGCCACTGCTCCTGCTCCGAGGGGGGTTGTTAGGTAAAAGGTTGCCATGAATAGAGGGAATACTAGGCCTCAGCCTCCTCGCTTCCCTCAGTGTCTGTGCACGTTGCTGCACAACGTGAAGCCGACGTTCCCAGAGAACACGCTGCCCTGCCCGACCGGATACGCCAAGTGGTGAGGCCGGGGGCGGAGCTAAGAGGCGCAGCCACTTCCGCGCAGCTGTGAGGAGGCGACGCCACTGAGGGGAACGAACAAAGATGGCTCCGGCTTAGGTTATCGCCTGAGCGGTGGGAGAGGAGGCGGGGTGTGGAGGACGCGCTGCCTCATACATACATGGCGGCGGCACAGAGGGGGATGGGAGGGCAATGGCCGCCGCTGACTCTTTGTCCGGCCCGACCCCTCTTCGGGTGACTGGAAGGGCCCGAGACGATAAAGCTATAAGACAACGGTTGTCGTTTTATCCCGGGACGCGTGGAAGACACAAGCGCGTATAGAACCCGAGCACCGGCAGTCACCACAGCGTGCAGCCGAGGCCCCAGCAGGCCCGTGCGCGCCTCTATTAAACTGCCCCATGTATAGAAGGTTACACAGAAGCAGCCCGGCCTGCACTACCATCCCGTGGACGTGACGAGAACGTTACACGTGGTGGCCGTCCATGTAGAGCACTCACCTCTGCTGTGCCTGTCGTGCGGATCCCAGAGCCCGTGCTCGGTGCCTCCTCCTCCTCCGGCGTCTAGTGCTCCTCTCCGAGAGGCGGGCGGTAATAGAGGGGGGGAGAAAAAAAACTGTCGGTGCTTTCCTGTCCGGTTACGTTAAGGTCACATGACCGGCAGCGGGGGGGCAGTCGTGCAGTGAAGCTTGTACAGCTCTCCCGCCGGGAGTATGAGGCGAGAGTCGCCCTCCCCTCCCCCTTTCCTTGCGCTGTCTGTGTGTGTAATGTCTCGTTTCCTCTGGCGAGGGAGGCAGCCCACAGCACGGCCCCGCCACCGCCGCCATCTCGGTCTCCTCCCGCCGAGCCTCATGTTTCAGGCCGCTGCAGAGGAGAGTGCAGTACACGCGGCAGCCGCTCCTGGGGTTTTCTTTATTGGCCTGTGACAGAGTTTCATGGCTGAATGTGGCCAACCACAACCAGGAGCACGTCAAAAAAATAATTGTCGAATAATAAAGACAACCAATACGACAATGGCAGCTGCAGTATACATCATATGTCCTCACGTGTTCTCTTACCAATGATGGCACATGCTGGGGATTTATCTGGAGCAATGCTCCTGTTCAGCTCTGGGGACATCACACCAGTAATAATATATATCTACAGGTCCACCGAGATCCCAAGTGTCCCACTTTGCTCCTTAAAGAGCTAAACTTTTAATACAATGTCCCTAATAAAACTTTTTCTAATATACTTAATTTAGTATTTTTATTAGACCATTCCCTGTGAACTTTGTTCTCTGTACACCGCAGTGAGTACGGGCAGGAGCGCATATTGTGTTCCTGCCCCTCAAAAGTTTACTAAATGTTGGCATAGCACATGGGTACCCTGTACCCATGTACTATGCCAGGATTAGCAGCGCGGGCTCCTGCTTTGCTAAGCTAAGAGAACTGCATGTCGGCGCTCCGCTAATCCTGGCATGGCACATGGTTACAGGGTACCCATGTGCAATGCCAGGAGTTAGTAAACCTTCCGCTGGGCAGGAGCAGCAATATGCACAGTTGTGGCGCCATTCATAAAATGTACAGCGCTGAGCAGTCAGAGGTGTACAGAGAACTGAGTTTTAAGCGCACAGGGAATGGTGTGCTTTAGGTAGGGTACGGTCTAATAAAAAGACCAAATTAATTAATAAATGTATATTAGAAAAACTTTTTTTAGGGACATCATATTCAAATTGTACACAAAGGTTTAGTTACTCATTAAGGCCCCTTGCAGACGGGCGTGAGCGGAATAGGTCCGGATGCGTTCAGTGAAAAATTCTCGATTTCGCTAGCAAGTTCACTCAGTTTTGCCTGCGATCGCGTTCAGTTTTTATCGCGCGGGTGCAATGCGATTGAAATGGTTTCTGTCATCAGAAAAATTGTTATGTAGCTGGCAGGCATTAACAATGTGCTAATTTCAGCAGAAGATAACTATGACTTATATCTCCCTGGGGCCGGCGTTGCGTGAAAATCGCAGAATATAGAACATGCTGAGATTTTCACGCAACGCAAAAGTGATGCATGAAAACCAACGCTCATGTACACAGCCCCATTGAAATGAATGGGTCCGGATTCAATGCGGGTGCAATGCATTCGCCTCACGCATTGCATCCGCACGGAATATTCGCTCGTGTGAAAGGGGCCTAAATGTCCTTCTTTTTTTATCTGAGTGATAGATTTGCATTGTTGCATTTACAATATTGACCCAGAAAGTGTTTCTCTGGTTCCTCTCTGTATATTAGAGCCCGTCTTATATATTATTTCATTATTAGATGTACTTGGGATTTTAGAAATTTCTATATTCAGATTATTATTGTGCCTTTTTATAAGAGAAAACTACTGAAGTGTATTGATATGCAGGAAACATTATTTCACACAATGAACCATAAGCATTCCTCTTTGACCATCCAAAAAGTTGAGAGGTATGCGAGTCAGTGGTGGATTTAGGCCCCTTTCAGACAAGCAAGTTCAAGTCTCTGGACTCGCAGCAGCTCCTGTCCTGACCTCCCAGCACTGACCGGGTCTCATAGCATGATATTGATTTATGATGCTATGTAACCCTTAGGCCTCATGCACACAGCCATTGTGCGGCCGTTCCGTGCATTGGTGACCGCAATTTGCGGGCCCAAATGCACGGGCGACGGCCGGGACGGATCGAGACCCATTTAACTTGAATGGGTCCGTGATCCGTACCCACCGCAAAAAAAATAGAACATGTTCTATTTTTTTGAGGTGCAGAGGCACGGCAGAAACACCACAGAAGCACTACGGAGTGCTGCTGTGGGGTTCTGTGCCTCTGTTCCACACCTCAGCTCCGGATTGTGGACCCATTCAAGTGTTTGCAGGCCTCAATACGGCAACAGCAGGCCTTAGGGGTCTGTAATGTATTGGATAACACTGACATAATGCTCAGTGTTATCCAATACATTCCAGAACTGTAAGGCCTCTTTCACACAAGCGTGTCCGGATGCATTGCGGCAAACCCGCACGAGTAGGTACGCAATTGCAGTCAGTTTTGATTGCGATTGCCTTCCGTTGTTCAGTTTTTATCGCGCGGGTGCAATGCGTTTTGCACGCGCGTGATAAAAAACTAAATGTGGTACCCAGACCCGAACTTCTTCACAGAAGTTTGGGTTCAAGGTTGTGTAGATTGTATTATTTTCCCTTATAACATGGTTATAAGGGAAAATAATAGCATTCTGAATACAGAATGCATAGTACAATAGGGCTGGAGGGGTTAAAAAATAATAATTTAACTCACCTTAATCCATGGTGATGGATCATGTGACGGACCATGTGATGAACGTAGTGACGCCATCAAAGGTCCTATTCCTCACAGAAGAAGACAGAAGAGATGCCGGCTGCGCGAACAAGTGGATTAAGGTGAGTTAAAAAAAACATTTTTAACCCCTCCAGCCCTATTTTACTATGCAGTCTGTATTCAGAATGCTATTATTTTCCCTTATAACCATGTTATAAGGGAAAATAATAAAGATCGGGTCCCCATCCCGATCGTCTCCTAGCAACCGTGCGTGAAAATCGCACCGCATCCACACTTGCTTGTGGATGCTTGCGATTTTCACGCAACCCCATTCACTTCTATGGGGCCTGCGTTGCGTGAAAAACGCACAAAATAGAGCTTGCTGCGATTTTCACGCAACGCACAAGTGATGCGTGAAAATCACTGCTCATGTGCACAGCCCCATAGAAATGAATGGGTCAGGATTCAGTGCGGGTGCAATGCGTTCAACTCGCGCATTGCACCTGCGTGGAAAACTCGCCTGCGTGAAAGGGGCCTAAGGGTTACATAGCATCATAAATCAATATAATTCTATGCGACCCCATCAATACTGGGAGGTCAGGACGGGTGCTCTCCCTGACACACTGTCCGATGCATGGGACTCGCCCCTGTGAAAGGGGCCTTGGACTTGATCCAGTTTGCTTTTCTGGCGACTGTTCTATTCATCAGTGAATACTTCACAGAAATGCAACTTTATGATCCATCCTGGCATCCATAGACCATTAGTAGTCTCTGCGGTGCCAGACTGTATGTTGTACTTTCCTCTACAGCAGGGGTGGGGAACCTCCGGCCCACGGTATCATTTCATGTGGCCCCCGGCCCCCTGCCAGAACATAATGTGAAAATGCTTATGACCCCTTCCATTATGGAAGCGGTCATTAGCATACGGGAGGCACAGGAAGGTGAGAACAGCACTGCACTGGCTGTCCTCACCTTCCCTGGTCTTCTTTCAGCCCCACACTGTGTCCTGACACATCCAGCGTCAGGACGCAGTGCACGTAGACGTGCACTATGACCTGACGCTGTGCGGTGTGAGGTGACAATATAGTGCGGCAGGAAGAAGAACAGGGAGGGTAAGTGAATCTGCCAAGAGGCAGCGCCGTACGGAGCTGGAGAGGTAAGTTTATTTGTTTATCTTAAATACAGTATCTGATCTGATGTCTGATTGGGGCTGATCTGAGGCTAAAGGAGGGTGGGGAGGGTCTGATGGGGGTCTGATCTGAGGCTTGGGAGGGTCTGAGGCTGGGGGTGTCTGATCTGAGGCTGGGGTTTGATAGGGGTCTGATCTGAGACTATGGGGGCTGATCTGAGGCTGGGGAGGGTCTGATGGGGGCTGATCTGAGGCTAGGGAGGGTATTATGAAGGTCTGATCTGAGGCTGGGGGGTCTTATAGGGGCTGATCTGACCCTGGGGGGTCTGATGGGGGCTGATCTGAGGCTGGGCGTCTGATCCGGGTCTGGTCTGAGGCTGGGGGTCTGATGGGAGTCTGATCTGAAGCTAGGAAGGGTCTGATTGGGGTCTAATCTGAGGCTTAGAGGTCTGATCTGAGGCTGATGTAGGCCTGGGGGGTCTGATAGGAGGCTGATGGAGGTGGGGGCAGATATTTTGCTGAGAAAGGGACAAAGGCAGGGACAGTTGCGAAGAAAGAGGCAGGGAGAGTGAAAGCTGGGTGAACCCCTCTCTGGACCCCCTGGGTTTAGCTTCCTGCCATTAATGTCAAATAAGTAACATTCTGAACTTAAAAATTAGACTGCTATGTGTGGTCAATATGGCGCCTGTATTGTATGTAATATACTGTATATATATAGTGCAGGCGCTATTTTGTGCTGCAAAAATACAGCCCTCTAGATTATTTTAATTGAAGTGCAATTTCTGTAACTTATCCCTAAGTCAATTATATGTTTGACCAAATACAGCAGTAAAAAATTTTTATTGAGAATTTTGTATGGCCCCCGAATGATGTTACAAATATCCAAATGGCCCTTGGCAGCAAAATGGTTCCCCACCGCTGCTCTACAGTGAAATGGATAACATATACCAGCCCAGCAGATCGCAAAGTTACTCATTCGGCATCAGTCGGACCAATATGGAGTTTTTGTATGTGGAATGTAATGATGATACATGAAAGTGATTACAATATTAGAAAATGTTTATTGCGGAAATCTGAAAGAACCCCGCTGCAGTGCCTTTAGCCTGGATACAAGATGAGATACGATTGGACATGGAGACTTACAGGTTCCGTATGGTGTCCTGCGGCACATTTGCCCACAGATGTTGTAGCTGGTCCTGTGAATCCTGCACACTCATGGGTTGCTGAAGCTGGAGTCCCAGCTGGTCACGTAAATGCTTGATTGGCGATAAATCTGGTGACCGGGCAGCCAAGGAAGTGTTACGATCTGGTGGAGACGTTCCTGGAAAACCCTTGCTGTGTGTAGATGAGCATTATCCTGCTGACAAATGCCAGTTGTATCGCTGAGCTGTTAGTGTCCCTCGTATCACTACTAAGGGTGACCAAATGTATGCAATTCACCACCAAACCTGGCCATCATCGGATTCCAAATAGAACCTTGGTTCGTCCTCAAAGGTAATATAGTTCCAGTCCAGGTTTCTTGATCATGACACCACTGCAAACAAAGGTGGCGGCTGTCTGTCAATGGAGAGGGTAGACGCCATACTACCAAATCTTTTTCTGCTAACTGCCTGGAAATAAGATATGTAATGAAGGGGCCTCCTGTGTTTGGATGGTGGACAATAAAACTGGGAGCTGCTTCTGCTTGTTGATGGATCAAATAATACTCTCTACTGTTGGGCTGTCGGGAGCCTGTTCACTGTGTCCTCATGTAACCACATGCAAAAAAGTTGCAGATGCCGAGAATGCAATAAGATTAAAATGTTTATTGCATATATACACTGCTCAAAAAAATAAAGGGAACACTTAAACAACACAATGTAACTCCAAGCAACACTGAGTGACAATCAATTTCACATGCTGTTGTGCAAATGGGATAGACAACAGGTGGAAATTATAGGCAATTAGCAAGACACCCCCAATAAAGGAGTGGTTCTGCAGGTGGTGATCACAGACCACTTCTCAGTTCCTATGCTTCCTGGCTGATGTTTTGGTCACTTTTGAATGCTGGCGGTGCTTTCACTCTAGTGGTAGCATGAGACGGAGTCTACAACCCACACAAGTGGCTCAGGTAGTGCAGCTTATCCAGGATGGCACATCAATGCGAGCTGTGGCAAGAAGGTTTGCTGTGTCTGTTAGCGTAGTGTCCAGGAGACAGGCCAGTACATTAGGAGACGTGGAGGAGGCCAACAACCCAGCAGCAGGACCGCTACCTCCGCCTTTGTGCAAGGAGGAACAGTAGGAGCACTGCCAGAGCCCTGCAAAATGACCTCCAGCATGCCACAAATGTGCATGTGTCTGCTCAAACGGTCAGAAACAGACTCCATGAGGGCCCGACGTCCACAGGTGGGGGTTGTACTTACAGCCCAACACCGTGCAGGACGTTTGGCATTTGCCAGAGAACACCAAGATTGGCAAATTTGCCACTGGCACCCTGTGCTCTTCACAGATGAAAGCAGGTTCACACTGAGCACATGTGACAGAGTCTTGAGACGCCGTGGAGAACGTTCTGCTGCCTGCAACATCCTCCAGCATGAACGGTTTGGCATTGGGTCAGTAATGGTGTGGGGTGGCATTTCTTTGGAGGGCCGCACAGCCCTCCATGTGCTTGCCAGAGGTAGCCTGACTGCCATTAGGTACCGAGATGAGATCCTCAGACCCCTTGTGAGACCATATGCTGGTGCGGTTGGCCCTGGGTTCCTCCTAATGCTAGACCTCATGTGGCTGGAGTGTGTCAGCAGTTCCTGCAAGACGAAGGCATTGATGCTATGGACTGGCCCGCCCGTTCCCCAGACCTGAATACAATTGAGCACATCTGGGACATCATGTCTCGCTCTATCCACCAACGTCACGTTGCACCACAGACTATCCAGGAGTTGGCAGATGCTTTAGTCCAGGTCTGGGAGGAGATCCCTCAGGATACCGTCCGCCACCTCATCAGGAGCATGCACAGGCATTGTAGGGAGGTCATACAGGCATGTGGAGGCCACACACACTACTGAGCCTCATTTTGACTTGTTTTAAGGACATTACATCAAAGATGGATCAGCCTGTAGTGTGTTTTTCCACTTTAATTTTGAGTGTGACTCCAAATCCAGACCTCCATGGGTTGGATTTGACATTTCTATAGGTGCGTTATTTTTTTTTGTTTTGTCAATGAGTATAGATTCCCTCATTGTCTCTTAGGCTACTTTCACACCTGCGTTCGGTGTGGATCCGTCTTGTATCTGCACAGACAGACCCGCACTGATAATGCAAACGCTTGTATCCGTTCAGAACTGATCCGTTTGCATTATTCATTAAAAAAAAAGTCTAAGTCAAAATGATCCGTCCTGACACGTTGAAAGTCAGTGGGGGACGGATCCATTTTCAATTGCACCATATTGTGTCAGTGAAAACGGATCCGTTTGGCTCCGCATCGTCAGGTGGACACCAAAACGCTGCAAGCAGCGTTTTGGTGTCCGCCTCCAGAGCGGAATGGAGGTGCAACGGAGCCAAACTGATGCATTCTCAACGGATCCTTATCCATTCAGAATGCATTGGGGCTGAACTGATCAGTTTTTGGCCGCTTGCGAGAGCCCTGAAACGGATCTCACAAGCTGACCCAGAAACGCCAGTGTGAAAGTAGCCTTATTAATACACCTTCAATAGCTGTTGGAAAAATGATTTTTTTGGCTGCCAGCTAGTTTTCCAGACACATACAGTAGATGCTCAGTTTGGCAGAATGTGTATGCTGCCACACACCTCTAGGCGGCAGCTTATTTCTGAGAATAACAAAAGGATCAGACGTTGAAATTATGTGCCCTGAACTTTCTCTCCACTGTATCATCAGTGAGGGGCTCCTCACACATGGCTTTATATGTTCCAATTATTCTTAATGAGTCACTGAGTCTTCATAAAACCTCATGATAGAGATATATCAAAAGTTTTGATCAGTGGGGGTCTGAGTGCTGAGACCCCCACCAATCACTAGAATAAGGAGAGAGAAGCGATCACATACAGTTGCAAGAAAAAGTATGTGAACCCTTTGGAATGATATGGATTTCTGCACAAATTGGTCATAAAATGTGATCTGATCTTCATCTAAGTCACAACAATAGACAATCACAGTCTGCTTAAACTAATAACACACAAATAATTAAATGTTACCATGTTTTTATTGAACACACCATGTAAACATTCACAGTGCAGGTGGAAAAAGTATTTGAACCCCTAGACTAATGACATCTCCAAGAGCTAATTGGAGTGAGGTGTCAGCCAACTGGAGTCAAATCAATGAGATGAGATTGGAGGTGTTGGTTACAGCTGCCCTGCCCTATGAAACACACACACCAGTTCTGGGTTTGCTTTTCACAAGAAGCATTGCCTGATGTGAATGATGCCTCGCAAAAAAGAGCTCTCAGAAGACCTACGATTAAGAATTGTTGACTTGCATAAAGCTGAAAAGGGTTATAAAAGTATCTCCAAAAGCCTTGCTGTTCATCAGTCCACAAGACAAATTGTCTATAGACAAATTGTCTATAAATGGAGAAAGTTCAGCACTGCTGCTACTCTCCCTAGGAGTGGCTGTCCTGTAAAGATGACTGCAAGAGCACAGCGCAGACTGCTCAATGAGGTGAAGAAGAATCCTAGAGTGTCAGCTAAAGACTTACAAAAGTCTCTGGCATATGCTAACACTAAACAAGAATGGATTTCATGGGAGCATACCACATAGGAAGCCACTGCTGTAAAAATAAAAACACATTTACAGTTTGCACAAGAGCACCTGGATGTTCCACAGCAGTACTGGCATAATATTCTGTGGACAGATGAAACCAAAGTTGAGTTTGGAAGAAACACAACACTATGTGTGGAGAAAAAGAGGCACTGCACACCAACATCAAAACCTCATCCCAACTGTGAAGTATGGTGGTGGGGGCATCATGGTATGGGGCTGCTTTGCTGCGTCAGGGCCTGGACAGATTGCTATCATCGAAGGAAAAATTTATTCCCAAGTTTATCAAGACATTTTGCAGGAGAACTTAAGGCCATCTGTCCACCAGCTGAATCTCAACAAAAGATGGGTGTTGCAACAGGACAACGACCCAAAGCATAGAAGTAAATCAACAACAGAATGGCTTAAACAGAAGAAAATAAGCCATTCTGGAGTGGCCCAGTCAGAGTCCTGACCTCAACCCGATTGAGATGCTGTGGCATGACCTCAAGAAAGCGATTTACACCAGACATCCCAAGAATATTGCTGAACTGAAACAGTTCTGTTAAGAGGAATGGTCAAGAATTACTCCTGACCGTTGTGCACGTCTGATCTGCAACTACAGGAAACGTTTGGTTGAAGTTATTGCTGCCAAAGGAGGTTCAACCAGTTATTGAATCCAAGGGTTCACATACTTTTTCCACCTGCACTGTGAATGTTTACAGGGTGTGTTCAATAAAAACATGGTAACATTTAATTCTTTGTGTGTTATTAGTTTAAGCAGACTGTGATTGTCTATTGTTGTGACTTAGATGAAGATCAGATCACATTTTATGACCAATTTGTGCAGAAATCCATATCATTCCAAAGGGTTCACATACTTTTTCTTGCAACTGTATAACGCTCTCTCACAGATGAGGAAGCAAGATGTACTCTGTAGAAAGTCCATGGGCCCTTCTTGCTTCTGTCTCCTGGAGTGAGGAGAGACAGCGTGATATGCCAGTGTTTCACTCTCCTTATTCTAGCGATCGGAGAGGGTCTCAGCACTCAGATCACCAACACCACTCTTTTGAAAACTCAGTGGCCCATCAACTAAATTGGATACCAATACCGGTTCTGGCAGTTTAACCCCTTAGAGGATGATGCGGACTGCAATATCTAAATGGTTAGAGAGAGGGAGAGCGGCTTCCTATTTTACCCCACTGACCACCTTGCTTGAAAAAAAAAAAAACTGTAAAAAAAAGAAAAAATCACCTTTTTTTGGCCTGCATTGATTTTTCATCCCATAGCTGATCAGTTTAAAAAATGCCAAAATTGCTGTTTTTGTTTATTTCACCTTTGAAAAAAACGCAATACAAATCTTCTGCACCCCAAAAATGCACCAATGAAAGCTATCGCTTGTCCTGCAGGAAAACAAGCCCTCGTACAGATCCATCAGCGAAAAAAGAAGAATGTTGTGGATCTTTGAATGCAGCGACACAAAGCAAAACATTTGAAAAAAAAAGTATTTTGTACAGAAGTAGAAAATCCTAAAACGATTGTACTGGCCCACAGAATAAAGTAATGATATCATTTATACCGCACAGTGAGCATCATACATTACTTTACAATACTGTAAGGGTGCATTTACATGGACGGGGCCTCACTACACACTATACTCCTCTGCTCTACAATAGATTGTAATGATGCAATTCTGCCTATAATATACAATCAGGGCTGAGCAGCCTGACAGGAAAGGTTACCAAGTGTATGAAGCTCACAAGCTGAGCCTGCTCCATACAAAGCTGGTTCCGGCTGTGTCAGTAGTGTCTGCAGCATCTGAAAGTTTACATAGAAGAAAGGGGATCACGTCCTGCAATTGGATGCCCTGCATAAAAATAATCGTCTCCTGATTTGTTGTAATGGCAGTTGAAGACCTACTGAAGGCTCCATGCCGGTTATTTTATGGCACTAATACAAGTATACCCTGCCTGTGAATAGTACAGGCAATGAACCCCTTAAAGAGGACCTTTCACTAGAATAAAAAATGTAAACTAAGCATATAGACATGGAGAGCGGCGCCCAGGGATCTCCCTGCACTTACTATTATCCCTTGGCGCCGCTCCGTTTTCCCGGTATAGGCTCCGATAGCTTCATATGTTCGGTTCAACTGGGTGGAGTCTGCCGGCGTCTCCTTCTCCCAGGCTGTAGCGCTGGCCAATCGCAGCGCTCAGCTCATAGCCTGAGAGAAAAAAAAAACTCTCAGGCTATGAGCTGAGTGCTGCGATTGGCCAGCGCTACAGCCTGGGAGAAGGAGACGCCAGCAGGCTCCACCCAGTTGAACCGAACATATGAAGCTACCGGAGCCTATACCGGGAGAACGGAGCGGCGCCCAGGGATAATAGCAAGTGCAGGAAGATCCCTGGGCGCCGCTCTCCATGTCTGTATGCTTAGTTTAAATTTTTTATTCTAGTGAAAGGTCCTCTTTAAGGACCCATGACGTACATGTACGTCATCTCTGGCTGTGATTTAAGGACCAGAGAAGTACATGTACGTCATGGTGATCGGGCGGGTGCAGGAGCTGCGCCCGCCCGATCAGCGGCAGGGGTCCGGCAGTCACTGATAGCCGGACCCCTTCTGCATGCGGCGATATCGGTGAAAATCACTGATGCCGGCACATTAACCCCTGCACAGCTGCGGTCAGCGATGTCCGTGCAGGGAGAAAGCAGCCATCGGGTCCCCACGCTGCTGTGACGGGGACCCGATGCCTTCCTTAGGCATCGTGGCTGCCTTCTGGGAGAGCCTGTGAGATCCAGCCAATGCGTAAAGGGGATCAGACCCCCAAAAGTTGAAGTCCCAGAGTGGGACAAAAAAAAAACTTTTCCCCCCCAAAAATTAAAAGTTTCAAGCAAAAAATATCCTTTTGTCAAAATAAAGGAAAATTGGGGAAAAAAGAAAATACATATTAGGTATCACCGCGTCCGTATCGACCTTAATAAAAACTGTGCTAAATAAATAAAAAAATTGTCACCTTACATCACTAACAGTGCAACCCCAAGTGATCAAAAAGGCATATACCCCCCAAAATAGTACCAATCAAACCGTCACCTCATCCCGCAAAAAAAAATTAGCCCCTACCTAAGACAATCGCCCAAAAAACAAACAAACGATGGCTCAGAATATAGAGACACTAAAACAAGTTTTTTTTTTTTTTAAATGCTGTTATTGTGTAAAACTTAAGTAAATAAAAAAAAGTATATGTAGTAGGTAATGCCGCGTCTGTAACAACCTGCTCTATAAAAATACCACATGACCTAACCCCTCAGGTGACCACCGTAAAAAAAAATTAAAATAAAACCTGTGACAAAAAAGCCATTTTTTGGCACCTTACATCACAAAAAGTGTA
Organism: Bufo bufo; assembly: GCF_905171765.1. NCBI lineage: Eukaryota > Metazoa > Chordata > Amphibia > Anura > Bufonidae > Bufo > Bufo bufo. Next base: position 474,473,615 of record NC_053392.1, on the reverse strand, counting down.
ATAGCAAGCGATCAAAAAGTCATATGCACCCCAAAATAGTCCCAATCAAACCGTCATCTCATGCTGCAAAAATGATACCATACCTAAGACAATCACTCAAAAACTGAAAAAACTATGGCTCTCAGAATATGTAGACACTAAAACATGATTTTTTTTGTATCAAAAATGATTTTATTGTGTAAAACTTACATAAATAAAAATAAGTAGACATATTAGGTATCACCACGTCCGTAAGAACCTGTTCTATAAAAATATCACATGATCTAACCCCTCAGGTGAATACCGTATAAAAAAAAAAACTGTGTCAAAAAAGCAATTTTTTGTCACCTTGCATCACAAAAAGTGTAATAGCAAGCGATCAAAAAGTCATACGCACCCCAAGATAGTGCCAATCAAAACATCATCTGATCCCGAAAAAATGATACTCTACCTAAGATAATCGCCCAAAAACTGAAAAAACTATGGCTCTCAGAATATGGAGACACTAAAACATGATTATTTTTTTGTTTCAAAAATGATATTATTGTGTAAAACTTACATAAATAAAAATAAGTAGACATATTACTTATCGCCGCGTCCGTAAGAACCTGCTCTATAAAAATATCACATGATCTAAACCCTCAGGTAAATACCATAAAAAATAAAAACTGTGTCAAAAAGCCATTTTTTGTCACCTTAGATCACAAAATGGATAATAGCAAGCGATCAAAAAGTCATACGCACCCCAAGATAGTGCCAATCAAACTGTCATCTTATAAATAATACCCTACCTAATATAATCGCCCAAAAACTATGGCCCTCAGACTATGGAGACACAAAAACATTTTTTTTGTTTAAAAAATGATATCATTGTGTAAAACTTACATAAATAAAAAAGTAGACATATTAGATATCGCCATGTCCGTAATAACCTGCTCTGTAAAAATGACCTAACCCCTTAGGTAAATACCGTAAAAAAAAAAAAAAACGGTGTCAAAAAAAGCAATTTTTTGTCACCTTACATCACAAAAACTGTGATAGCAAGTGATCAAAAAGTCATACGCACCCCATGATAGTGCCAATCAAACCGTCATCTCATCCCGCAAAAATGATACCCTACCTAAGACAATCGCCCAAAAACAAAAAACTATGGCTCTCAGACTATGGAGACACTAAAACATGATATATATCTTTTTTAAATAATATCATTGTGTAAAACTTACATAAATAAAAAAGTAGACATATTAGATATCACCATGTCCGTAATAACCTGCTCTGTAAAAATGACCTAACCCCTTAGGTAAATACCGTAAAAAAATAATAACGGTGTCAAAAAAAGCAATTTTTTGTCACCTTACATCACAAAAACTGTGATAGCAAGTGATCAAAAAGTCATACGCACCCCATGATAGTGCCAATCAAACAGTCATCTCATCCCGCAAAAATGATACCCTACCTAAGACAATCGGCCAAAAACTGAAAAAACTATGGCTCTCAGAATACGGAGACACTAAAACATGATTTATTTATTTATTTTTAAATGATATTGTGTAAAACTTACATAAATAAAAAAGTACACATATTAGATATTGCCGTGTCCGTAATAACCTGCTCTATAAAAATATCACAGGACCTAACCCCTTAGGTGAATACCGTAAAAAAAAATAACGGTGTCAAAAAAGCTATTTTTTTGTCACCTTACATCACAAAAAGTGTAATAGCAAGCGATCAAAAAGTCATACGCACCCCAAGATAGTGCCAATCAAACCGTCATCTCATCCTGCAAAAATGATATCCTACCTAAGACAATCGCCCAAAAACTGAAAAAAAACTATGGCCCTCAGACTATGGAGACACTAAAACATAATTTTTTTTATTTTTATAAAATGATATCATTGTGTAAAACTTACATAAATAAAAAAGTAGACATATTAGATATCGCCGTGTCCATAATAACCTGCTCTATAAAAATATCACATGACCTAACCCCTTAGATGAACACCGTAAAAAAAAAAAAAACGGTGTCAAAAAAGCAATTTTTTGTCATCTTACATCACAAAAAGTGGAATAGCAAGCGATCAAAAAGTCATATGCACCCTATAATAGTACTAATCAAACCATCATCTCATCCCACAAAAAAGAGCCTCTACACAAGACAGTCGCCCAAAAAATATAAAAATACTACGGCTTTCAGACACTAAAAAAATCCTTTTTTTTTCCAAAAATGCTTTGTTATGCAAAACTGAAACAAACAACCAAAAAAAGTTGTCATATTTGGTATTGTCTTGTCTGTAACAACTTAACCAGGGGAGAAATCAAAGCACTACAAGAATTACAGAAAAAAACTAATATAATAATCCGTCCTGCGGACAAGGGGAGTGCTATAGTTATCTGGGGTAAAGAGGAATACCACAATGACTGCATGAAATAACTTGCGGATCAGTCTACATATAAACTTATAAAAGGAGATCCTTTGGTAAAATTCAGGGCCTCCTTATTAGAATACTGCGACGGAGGGTTACAGCAGGGAATTCTTACTGATTATGAATACAAATTCATTATGGGCACACCAGGGAGATTACCAATATTTTATTGTCTACCGAAAGTACACAAAGATCCAATCAATCCCCCTGGTCGCACTATCATATCAGGAATAGGTTCCCTGACATCCAATCTGTCGCAGTACATAGACACTTTACTTCAGCCGTTTGTTAAAAAGACCAGGTCTTACATCAAGGACACCACACAAATTATCAGTGTGTTAGAAGGATTGGACGTCCAACCAGAATGGATTATAAATACATTGGACGTTCAATCCCTATACACTGTAATTGACCACAAACAGGGAGGCCCTGAAGAACCAATTAAATGGGAATAACACTCTGAAACCAGAACAGATAGGTTTATTTTGGAGGGAGTTGACCATATCTTGCATCACAACTATTTCTTGTTTGAAGAACATTTTTATTTACAGTTAAAGGGCACCACCATGGGGACCAGGTTCGCCCCCAGCTATGCCAACCTGTTTTTGGCCCAGTGGGAACAAGAAAATATCAGTCCTAGACTGGGGGAGGACCTGGTCCTATGGCGACGCTATATTGATGACGTTATTTTTATTTGGCGGAAAGATAAGGATAGTTTGCAAAAATTTATGGAGGATCTAAACAACAATATATATAATCTACGTTTTACATCTGGATCAAATACGAATAAAGTAGATTTTCTGGATATTCAAATTACTAAGAGCATGAACAAATATGTCTGTAACACCTATCATAAACCCACAGCCAAAAACGGATTTATCCTTTTTTCAAGCTGTCACCTACCGAATTGGCTTACCAATATCCCTTTCGGAGAGTTTCGACGTATTAGAAGAAACTGCACGGAAGATGCCAAATTCGAAGAAGAAGCCTCTATAATGAAGATGCAATTTAAAGAAAAACTATACCCAGAAAAATTACTGGGAGAGGCTCTGGAAAAAGTAAGAAAATTGGACAGAAAATACTTTTTTGATGAGACAAAAACACAAAAACAAAATCAAAACTCTGAATTCAGAATGATGCTCCCATATAACGTTCGAACTAAACAAATAACCGGAATTATTAAACGTCACTGGCATGACTTCTTCAATGATAAGATTATTGGTCCACTATTACCAGCAAATCCCCTAATAACATATACCAAAGCACCAAATCTAGGCATTCAGATAGCACCAACTGTCAAAAAAAAAGCATAAAAAAACAAATCAAAGCTGGTTGAGACCTGATGGCTTCTTCAGATGTGGATCTTGTATGGGCTGCAAAAAAACTAAATTCCCCAAAAAAACAACAAATGTTTCCTCGACCCAGAATTCTTTTTCAATGACCATAAAAAATTTCATGACATGTAACTCATCCAGCGTTGTCTATCTGATCCAGTGCCCATGCCCAAAACAATATATTGGTAGGACAAAACGACAACTCAAAGTCAGAATATCTGAACATCTTAACAATATAGCTAAGGGTTGTGAAAACAACGCCCTATCAAAACACTTTAAAGAAGTCCACAATAAGGACTGTAGTGGTCTGTCCTTTTTGGCGCTGGATCAGATAGAACACGATTGGAGGGGGGGCAATCACATTGAGAAGATGTCGAGGGCGGAATCATAGCGAATATATGATTTCGGCAGTCTCATACCAAAGGGATTAAATGCTGATTTAGAAATATTTGGCTTTCTTTGAGACAATGGGGCATTCGCTCCTTTTCCGACGGAGGATCGCATGTCAGGCTGTACCCTTTTCACCTAACAAAATGGTTCTCAAGTGGAAACCAGGTATCCCAAAAAGAAGGAATCTAAGAAAATGGCCTCACAATAGACCAAAGTACAAATATGATGATAAAACTGCTATTTCTTGTTGGCTGGTGACAAATCTATGCAACACAAGGCATCAAACAAGATTACCCCTTATAGAGCTGATACATTATTAATAATGAAATTAAAAAGTATATGTTTGCTAAAATCTCAATAGGGCATTGTAGAGATAAGCATATATAATTTTATGCATAGATATGCACAAGTTAATATGAAAAACCATAATGTATTAAATGTGCAGGTTATAACTGTATGAGTTGATTATTGTACTACAATTTTAAATGTTTATGACAATAATAGATCTATTATAATCGTATAGTGATGGATGTAAATGAAGATTGATTGCACACATTGAATAGACTATAAAAGCGTTATATAAGTCTAACCAGGGTCTGTGCAATAAAATCCTTTATGGAGCCTGCATAATAAGGAAAACTACAGCTTATTACAAAAAAACGCATCAGTAAGACACAAAACGCATCAAAAACGCAAGTGGAAAAATCGAGCAAAAATCGAACATACGATAAATTTAATGGAGGAAAACGACAATGAAGATATTCGATATAAAAAAAAACATATTTAAAACAACTAAAAATCGAAAGAAATGATAATGCATATATTCCATGTCGGACTTTGGAATTTACCAACTGAGGATATAAAAACCAATTAGACACAAAGGAGGGTCATTACCACTGAGGAAGGGAAGAGCCGTCCCCGAAACGCGTTTGGTTTCGAGAGATCTAACATGAGATCGTAACATGACCCTTTTGTAAGAGGAAGTACTTCTATTATGTGAAACAACAGTGCACTGTAAGATCGACACAAGATTTTTTCCTTGAGATATTGGCTGTTGGAACGAAAGTTTGAGATCAAAAAAGATCGACAATCCCAGTCCTGTATGCCGATATGTCACTTCTGGAGCGACGAATTCACCTCCGAACACACCTGGGACGCTGACCGAAAAAACAGCTGGGACGCCGGTATTCAGCGGGCCCTGAACAACTTGACTGACCAGCCGGGACTTAGGGAAGGTAAGCCCACAACAGTGGGTGATTACTAGTCATATTGAAACAGCCTATTTTGTGCAAAAGGAAATAATTACGTTTAAAAGTAACCACAATTGGAATATTGACTTTATCCCAGCGGACATTACTATCCTCTTGCCTCCGTTTTTTCCACAAAGGACATAACTAAGGCAGACCCCTTTTTTTCACAGGAATTTATCTGCAAACAACTATATTTTTCTTGCAAATGACCATTAGACCAACATGAAGATCAATGCATGATATAGGATGTTGAAATATATGTTTTATGGTACCATGCAATAATAAGTGCAATATTATTTGAACGATCAAACATTTTATTATTAGTTACTTTTTATTCTTTTACTCTTTTATGTATATGTACAATTAACTTTGTGATTTGCATTGATCCATAGAGTCCCATATGTGTGCCAGTCTTCTAGTACTAGACATTATTTCTGTAACAACCTGCTCTATAAAAATACCACATGATCTAACCTGTCAGATGAATGTTGTAAATAACAAAAAATAAAAACGGTGCCAAAACAGCTATTTTTTGTTACCATGCCTTACAAAAAGTGTAATATAGAGCAACCAAAAATCATATGTACCCTAAAATAGTACCAACAAAACTGCCACCTTATCCTGTAGTTTCCAAAAAGGGGTCACTTTTTTGGAATTTCTACTCTAGGGGTGCATCAGGGGGGCTTCAAATGTGACATGGTGTCAAAAAACCAGTCCAGCAAAATCTGTCTCCCAAAAACCATATGGCGTTCCTTTCCTTCTGCGCAATGCCGTGTGCCCGTACAGCAGTTTATGACCACATATGGGGTGTTTCTGTAAACTACAGAATCAGGGCCATGAATATAGATTTTTGTTTGGCTGTTAATCCTTGCTTTGTAACTGGAAAAAATGGATTAAAATGGAAAATCTGCCAAAAAAGTTAAATTCTGAAATTTCATCTCTATTTTCCATTAATTCTTGTGGAACACCTAAAGGGTTAACAAAGTTTGTAAAATCTGTTTTGTATACCTTGAGGTATGAAGTTTCTAAAATGGGGTCACTTTTTTGGATTTTTTACTCTAGGGGTGCATCAAGGGGTCTTCAAATGTGACATGGCAGCTTAAAAGGGTTGTCCGAGTTATGAAAAAAAATATATAGCACTGAAAATCTGATGGGCAGCAATATATAACTATGCTAAGCAAGTTTTATGCAAAAAAAAATAATATTTCCTCATTTCCCTGGTTCTTTTCTGACCCTTGTTTACATGCAATAAAAACAATCTCTGCCCCTCCCCCTGCTCTGCTAAGGCAGTGGCTACAAGAGCTGCCCTGAGTGACATGTCTGCCTGCTGGGAGAATCAGCAGCATGTTGTATGTGTAGGACTATAAGTCCCACCTGTATAATGACACTGCTAAGGGAGTGGATACAAGAGCTGCCCTGAGTGCTGGGAGAATCAACAGCAACTTGTAACTGTAGAACTGCAAGTCCAGCTGTATAATGACACTGCTAATACACACAGGATCTTCCCCCTACCTTCTTGTGCAATGCTCTCTCTAGTCTGTCAGCTCCTGTGCCCAGAATTGTCACTGCCTGCATCTAGCCAGTCTGTGCAGCTGAAGGGGTTAAGAATCCTAGGAGAGAGCAGACAGCCTGGCAGTAAAGGGGGCGTGGCCAGCACAGTGATGTCTCGTTTACAGGCTTGTGCAACGAACTTTATCAGAGCAGGGAGAGAAGCTGACATCACAGGTCATGTGACCCTCAGTGAAATCTAAGAAACCAGCCACTGGAGATAAAGTGAGTTAACTGTAAAGTTGTTACAGACAACCCCTTTAAAAATGATCCCAGTGAAATCTGTTTTCCAAAAACCATATGGCGTTCCCTTTTGTGCAATGCCGTGTGCCCGTACAGCAGTTTACGACCAGATATAGGGTGTTTCTGTAAACTACAGATTCAGGGCAACAAATATTGAGTTTTGTTCAGCTGTTAACCCTTGCTTTGTTAGTGGAAAATATTTATTAACCGCCTCACGTCCGCCTATAGGATATAAACGTCCTATGGGTGGACGTCTATTTCTGACAGCACGTTTTAAAACGTCCTGTCAGAAATAGCAGCTGCACGCTAATCGTGCAGCTGCTGATCGGGTTGCCCGCTGTCAGTGACAGCAGGGCAACCCTAAGACAAGGCAGGGACAGTTCCCAGGTGTCCCTGCCTTCACGATCGCTGCAGACACAGCGCTCACCGAGCGCTGTGTCTGCAGAGAAGGAAGCGCTGTGCGCTTCCTGTTCCGGCCCGGCGGTCATGTGACCGCCGTGACCGGAGTGTGCAGGGGCTGTGTGAGGTCTCTCAGAGACCTCGATCAGCCCTGCTGTGAGGCTGTACAGCGCAGGATTGCTGCTGTACAGCCTCTATAGGGGTGCATTTGTCCTGTAACTGGGGCTACTATCTCAGCCCCAGTTACAGGAGAAATCAACTGTGAAAAAAAAAAGAAAAAGTGAAGCAAATGTCCCCCAGAGGTCTTGTATGACCTTATGGGGGACGAAAAGTGTAAAAAAAAATAAAAAAAATAAAGGGTTGAAAAAATAAAATAAAATAAAGTTTCACATGTAAAAAAAAAAAAAATTCCCAAGTTAGGAATAAAAAAAAAAAAATTAAAATAGAAAAAATAAAGTAAAATAGACATATTTAGTATTGCCGCGTCCGTAAAAACCAGCTCTATAAAAATATTACATGACCTAACCCCTCAGATGAACACCGTAAAAAATAAATAAAAAAAACTGTGTCAAAACAAGCAATTTTTGTCACCTTGCATCACAAAAGGTGCAACACCAAGTGATCAAAAACGCGTATGTCCCACAAAATGGTACCAATAAAACCGTCACCTCATCCCGCAAAAAATGAGCCCCTACATAAGAAAATCTCTCAAAAAATAAAAAAACTATAGCTCTTAGAACATGGAGACACTAAAACATAATTTTTTTGGTTTCAAAAATGCTATTATTGTGTTAAAGTGAAACAAATAAAAAAAAGTATACATATTAGGTATTGCTGCGTCCGTAAAAACCAGCTCTATAAAAATATCACATGACCTAACCCCTCGGGTGAACACCGTAAAAAAAAATAAAAAAAAACTGTGTCAAAACAAGCAATTTTTGTCACCTTGCATCACAAAAGGTGCAACACCAAGTGATCAAAAACGCGTATGTCCCACAAAATGGTACCAATAAAACCGTCACCTCATCCCGCAAAAAATGAGCCCCTACATAAGAAAATCTCTCAAAAAATAAAAAAACTATAGCTCTCAGAACATGGACACATTAAAACATAATTTTTTGGTTTCAAAAATGCTATTATTGTGTAAAACTTTAATAAATGAGAAAAAGTATACATATTAGGTATCGCCACGTCCGTAACAATCTGCTCTATAAAAATGTCACTTGACTGAACCCCTAAGGTGAACGCTGTAAAAATAAATAAATAGAAACTGTGCTAAAACGACCAATTTTTTGGTCACCTTGCCCCATAAAGTGTTATATTGAATGATCAAAAAATCATATGTACCCAAAAATAGTACTAATAAAACTGGCACCTTATCCCCTAGTTTCCAAAATGGGGTCACTTCTTGGGAGTTTCTACTGTAAGGGTGCATCAGGGGGCTTCAAATGGGACATGGCATCTAAAAACCATGTGGAGTTCCTTTCCTTCTGCGCCCTGCCGTGTGCCCATACAGCAGTTTACGACCACATGTGGGGTGTGTCTGTAAACCGCACAATCTGGGTAATAAATATTGAGTTTTGTTTGGCTGTTAACCATCGATGTGTTAGAGAAAAAAAATTGATTAAAATGGAAAATCTGCCAAAAAAGTGAAATTTAAAAATTTGATCTCCATTTTCCTTTAATTCTTGTGGAACGCCTAAAGGGTTAACAAAGTTTGTAAAATCGGTTTTGAATACCTTGAGGGGTGTAGTTTCTACAATGGGGTCATTTATGGGGGTATCCACTATGTAGGCCCCACAAAGTGACTTCAGACCTGAACTGGTCCTTATAAAGTGGGTTTTGGCAATTTTCTTAAAAATTTGAAGAATTGCTTCTAAACTTCTAAGCCTTCTAACGTCCTAAAAAAATAAAATGACATTTCCAAAATGATGCCAACATAAAGTAGACATATGGGGAATGTTAAATAATAAATATTTTATGAGGTATCACTTTCTGTTTTAAAAGCAGAGAAATTGAAATTTAGAAAATTGCGATTTTTTTAAATTTTTGGGTAAATTTGGGATTTTTTCATAAATAAAGGTGAAATATTTTGACTCAAATTTATGACTATCATGAAGTACAATGTGTCACGAGAAAACAATCTCTGAATGACTTGGATAAATAAAGGCGTTCCAAAGTTATTACCACATAAAGTGAGATATGTCCGTTTTGCAAAATTTGGCCTGGTCAGGAAGGGGGCAAACGGCCCAGATGGGAAGTGGTTAAAATGGAAAATCTGCCAAAAAAGTGAAATTCTGAAATTTCATCTCCATTTTCCATTAATTCTTGTGGAATACCTAAAGGGTTAACAAAGTTAGTAAAATCAGTTTTGAATACCTTGAGGGGTGTAGTTTCTAAAATGGGGTCATTTTTGGGTGGTTTCTATTATGTAAGCCTCACAAAGTGACTTCAGACCTGAACTGATCCTTAAAAAGTGGGTTTTGGAAATTTTCAGAAAAATGTCAAGATTTGCTTCTAAACTTCTAAAGCCTTCTAATGTCCCCAAAAAAGTAAAATGACATTCACAAAATGATCCAAACATAAAGTAGACATATGAATGTAAAGTAATAACTATTATCTATTATAAAAGTAGAGTAATTGAAATTTGGAAATTTGCTAATTTTTCAAAATTTCTGGTAAATTTGGTATTTTTTTAATAAATAAAAAAAAAAATTGACTCAATTTGCCACTCAATTTTACCACTGTCATGAACTACAATATGTGACGAGAAAACAATCTCAGAATGGCCTGGATAAGTAAAAGCGTTTTAAAGTTATCACTACATAAAGTGACACGTCAGATTTGCAAAAAATGGCCTGGTCCTTAAGGTGAAATATGGCAGGGTCCTTAAGGGGTTAAACAATTACAGGTCCCTATTAGGGGACTAAAAAAAGATATAGATACAGTACAGACCAAAAGTTTGGACACACCTTCTCATTCAAAGAGTTTTCTTTATTTTCATGACTATGAAAATTGTAGATTCACACTGAAGGCATCAAAACTATGAATTAACACATGTAGAATTATATACATAACAAACAAGTGTGAAACAACTGAAAATATGTCATATTCTAGGTTCTTCAAAGTAGCCACCTTTTGCTTTGATTACTGCTTTGCACACTCTTGGCATTCTCTTGATGAGCTTCAAGAGGTAGTCCCCTGAAATGATTTTCACTTCACTTGTCAGGTTTAATAAGTGGGATTTCTTGCCTTTTAAATGGGGTTGGGACCATCAGTTGCGTTGAGGAGAAGTCAGGTGGATACACAGCTGATAGTCCTACTGAATAGACTGTTAGAATTTGTATTATGGCAAGAAAAAAAGCAGCTAAGTAAAGAAAAACGAGTGGCCATCATTACTTTAAGAAATGAAGGTCAGTCAGTCAGCCGAAAAATTGGGAAAACTTTGAAAGTAAGGGCTATTTGACCATGAAGGAGAGTGATGGGGTGCTGCGCCAGATGACCTGGCCCCCACAGTCACCGGACCTGAACCCAATCGAGATGGTTTGGGGTGAGCTGGACCGCAGAGTGAAGGCAAAAGGGCCAACAAGTGCTAAGCATCTCTGGGAACTCCTTCAAGACTGTTGGAAGATCATTTCAGGGGACTACCTCTTGAAGCTCATCAAGAGAATGCCAAGAGTGTGCAAAGCAGTAATCAAAGCAAAAGGTGGCTACTTTGAAGAACCTAGAATATGACATATTTTCAGTTGTTTCACACTTGTTTGTTATGTATATAATTCCACATGTGTTAATTCATAGTTTTATGCCTTCATAGTCATGAAAATAAAGAAAACTCTTTGAATGAGAAGGTGTGTCCAAACTTCACAAATACTAAATATTTTAATCAACCCAATTTTGCACTTACCATATGAATTAAAATGTCCAATATACTAAAATATCATGTGATTTATTCCGCTTGGTGGAGTGGGATAAAAAAAAAAGCATTTTTTTGGTCTCCTCATCTCCCCCACAAATGCAATAAAAAATTATCAAAAGATTTTCCAGAAATTAATAAAAACTACAAATGACCCTGTAGTTCTCAAACACCTCTGTGAAAGACAAAATAAAAAGTAAATTCTGTAAAAAATGACGAGTGAAATCCGAAAGGTGCTCTTTGGAATATGGGCCCCTTTGCCCACCTAGGCTGCAAAAAAGTGTCACACATCTGGTATCCCCGTACTCAGGAGAAGTTGAGGAATGTGTTTTGGGGTGTCTTTTTACATATACCCATGCTGGGTGAGATAAATATCTTGGTCAAATGACAACTTTGTATAAAAAAATGGGAAAAGTTGTCTTTTGCCAAGATATTTCTCTCACCCAGCATGGGTATATGTAAAATGACACCCCAAAACACATTCCCCACCTTCTCCTGAGTACGGAGATACCAGATGTGTGACACTTTTTTGCAGCCTAGGTGGGCAAAGGGGCCCATATTCCAAAGAGCACCTTTCGGATTTCACAGGTCATTTTTTGCTGAATTTGATTTCAAACTCCTTACCACACATTTGGGCCCCTAGAATGCCAGGGCAGTATAACTACCCCACAAGTGACCCCATTTTGGAAAGAAGAGACCCCAAGGTATTCGCTGATGGGCATAGTGAGTTCATGGAAGTTTTTATTTTTTGTCGCAAGTTAGTGGAATATGAGACTTTGTATGAAAAAAAAAAAAAAAAAAAAAAATCATCATTTTCCACTAACTTGTGACAAAAAATAAAAAATTCTAGGAACTTGCCATGCCCCTCACGGAATAGCTTGGGGTGTCTTCTTTCCAAAATGGGGTCACTTGTGGGGTAGTTATACTGCCCTGGCATTTTCCAGGGGCCCTAATGTCTGGTAAGTAGGTAAATGACCTGTGAAATCTGAAAGGTGCTCTTTGGAATGTGGGCCCCTTTGCCCAGCTAGGCTGCAAAAAAGTGTCACACATCTGGTATCTCCGTACTCAGGAGAAGGTAAGGAATGTGTTTTGGGGTGTCATTTTACATATACCCATGCTGGGTGAGAGAAATATCTTGGCAAAAGACAACTTTTCCCATTTTTTTTATACAAAGTTGGCATTTGACCAAGATATTTATCTCACCCAGCATGGGTATATGTAAAATGACACCCCAAAACATATTCCCCAACTTCTGCTGAATACGGAGATACCACATGTGTGACACTTTTTTGCAGCCTAGGTGGGCAAAGGGGCCCAAATTCCTTTTAGGAGGGCATTTTTAGACATTTGGATACCAGACTTCTTCTCACGCTTTGGGGCCCCTAAAATGCCAGGGCAGTATAAATACCCCACATGTGACCCCATTTTGGAAAGAAGACACCCCAAGGTATTCAATGAGGGGCATGGCGAGTTCATTGAAAAAAAAAAATTTTGGCACAAGTTAGCGGAAATTGATTTTTTGGATTTTGTTCTCACAAAGTCTCCCTTTCCGCTAACTTGGGACAAAAATTTCAATCTTTCATGGACTCAATATGCCCCTCAGCGAATACCTTGGGGTGTCTTCTTTCCAAAATGGTGTTATTTGTGGGGTGTTTGTACTGCCCTGGCATTTGAGGGTCTCCGCAATCATTACATGTATGCCCAGCATTAGGAGTTTCTGCTATTCTCCTTATATTGAGCATACGGGTAATGAGATTTTTTTTTTCCGTTCAGCCTCTGGGCTGAAAGAAAAAAATGAACGACACAGATTTCTTCATTCGCATCGATCAATGTGGATGAAAAAATCTCTGCCAAAAAAAGAAAAAGGAGGGGAAAGGCGTCTGCCAGGACATAGGAGCTCCGCCCAACATCCATACCCACTTCAGCTCGTATGCCCTGGCAAACCAGATTTCTCCATTCACATCAATCGATGTGGATGAATAAATCATTGCCGGGATTTTTTTTTTTATATATACAAAGTGTTTGCCAAAGTATATGAACACCGCCACCTCCTCAGCTCATATGCCTCGGCAAACATATCTTTTACTGCAGAGGAGAAATCTCGTCTTGCAGCGCCGCATACACCGACTTGCGTGTAATCTGACAGCAGCACAATGCTTCTGTCCGAATGCACATCAGTGCTGCAGCTAGTCGATCGGTTGGTCCACCTGAAAGGTAAAAAAAACAAAACAAAAAAGAAAAAACCAGGCCGCAAAGCAATAACTTTATTAACTTTAGAACAGAACATATTAACTTTTTTAAACTTTTTTAACTTTTTTACTTACCGGTAATTTTTTTTTTGTTTAGTTTTTTTTACCTTTATAGAACAAACCTCTCCTTCCCCATGGGACAATGTGCAAAGCGCAAATCGCCCAAAGATGTGGCGAAGTACGTTATGCACTTTATCCCAGGTGAAAGGAGAGGTTTGCAGCAGCTGAGAGTAAAAGGGCCCTAATAGCCCTGTGTGCCTGTCCTGTGAGATGCAATCCCTATGCTAGGTGTACCTGTGTGTGGTACTTCCGGAAACACTCTCCATAGCATAGGGCAGGGTGGTCAGCACAGTCAGGACAGAAATAGCGGGTGTCACGCCTTATTCCACTCCTGCTACAGACACGACATCTTTTTCGGGGTGACGGTTGGGTTGAGGTACCAGGAACGACACTGGGGAAATGTCGCTCGTGTAGACGGCTAACTACACTGGGGGATGGGGCCACGGAACCTCCTGGGTAAAGGAGGTTCTCGATGATCTCTTCCTGGAATTTGAGGAAAGATCGTGTTCTCCCAGCCTTACTGTAGAGAACAAAACTATTGTACAGCGCCAATTGAATTAAATATACAGACACCTTCTTATACCAGCGTCTGGTTCTGCGGGAAACTAAATACGGAGACAACATCTGGTCATTGAAGTCCACCCCTCCCATGAGCGCATTATAGTCGTGGACACAGAGGGGCTTTTCAATGACACGGGTTGCTCGCTCAATTTGGATTGTCGTGTCTGCGTGAATGGAGGAGAGCATGTAAACGTCACGCTTGTCTCTCCATTTCACCGCGAGCAGTTCTTCGTTACACAAGGCAGCCCTCTCCCCCCTTGCAAGACGGGTGGTTACAAGCCGTTGGGGGAAGCCCACGCGACTAGTTCGCGCGGTGCCACAGGCGCAAATCCGTTCTAGAAACAAATGCCTAAAGAGGGCCACACTTGTGTAAAAATTGTCCACATAAAGATGGTACCCCTTGCCGAATAAGGGTGACACCAAGTCCCAGACTGTCTTCCCACTGTTTCCCAGGTAGTCAGGGCAACCGACCGGCTCCAGGGTCTGATCTTTTCCCTCATAGACACGAAATTTGTGGGTATAGCCTGTGGCCCTTTCACAGAGCTTATACAATTTGACCCCATACCGGGCACGCTTGCTTGGGATGTACTGTTTGAAGCCAAGGCGCCCGGTAAAATGTATTAGGGACTCGTCTACGCAGATGTTTTGCTCGGGGGTATACAAATCTGCAAATTTCTGGTTGAAATGGTCTATGAGGGGCCGAATTTTGTGGAGCCGGTCAAAAGCTGGGTGGCCTCTGGGACGGGAGGTGGTGTTGTCGCTAAAATGCAGGAAACGGAGGATGGCCTCAAATCGTGCCCTGGACATAGCAGCAGAGAACATGGGCATGTGATGAATCGGGTGCGTTGACCAATATGACCGCAATTCATGCTTTTTTGTCAGGCCCATGTTGAGGAGAAGGCCCCAAAAAATTTTAATTTCGGAAACTTGGACTGGTTTCCACCGGAAAGGCTGGGCATAAAAGCTTCCCGGGTTGGCGGATATAAATTGTGTGGCATACTGGTTGGTCTCTGCCACGACTAAGTCCAAGAGCTCCGCAGTCAAGAACAGCTCAAAAAATCCCAGGGCCGAACCGATTTGAGCCGTCTCAACCCGAACTCCAGACTGGGCGGTGAAAGGGGGAACTACAGGTGCGGCTGAAGTTGGTGACTGCCAATCAGGGTTTGCCAGCACCTCAGGGATTCTAGGGGCTCTACGGGCCTGTCTTTGAGGTGGCTGCGACGGGGTAACTAGTGCACGTGCCACCGTACCAGCTTCAACTGCCCTTCTGGTGCTCGCCACGTCACCATGTTGTACGGCAGTGCTGGTACTAGGTCCAGGGAGGGCTGCGCTGCTGGTGTATGCCTCACCACGTGATCCGGCAGCGACAGCCCCACTCTGCTGCTCTTGAAGCGGATCCTGCATAACCTGTGGTCTAGCGACATGGGGCCGGGTACGCCTGGTGCTGCCAGGGACCTCCACCTCCTCGTCTGAACTTTGGGTCAGAGAGCCACTGCTTTCCACAGGTTCATATTCTGACCCGCTAGATTCATCAGATGAGGGTTCCCACTCCTCATCCGACTGGGTCAGAATCCTGTAGGCCTCTTCAGAAGAATACCCCCTGTTTGACATTTTGGACTACTAAATTTAGGGGTATTCCCTGAGACTACCCAAGAAAAAAAGCAAACCTGTCTTACAAAGGGGAGGCTAGCGAAGTACCGGAGGCCGCTGCGGTTGATAAAAAATATCAAAACTGATTTTTTTATCGCCGCAGTGCGTGTAAAATGAATGTGCAGTGATCAAAAAATATATTTTTTTTGTCACTGCGGTGGGGCGGGCGTGGGTGAACGCACGTGTGGGCGACCGATCAGGCCTGATCGGGCAAACACTGCGTTTTGGGTGGAGGGCGAACTAAAGTGACACTAATACTATTATAGATCTGACCGTGATCAGTTTTGATCACTTACAGATACTATAAAAGTACAAATGCTGATTAGCGATACGCTATTCAGCGAATAAAAGTGACTGCGGTGCGGTGGGGTGGGCGCTAACTGACGCTAACTACCTAACCAAGGGGCCTAAACTATCCCTAAAACCTAACAGCCAATACTAGTGAAAAAAAAAAAGTGACAGTTTACACTGATCACTTTTTTTCCTTTCACTGGTGATTGACAGGGGCGATCAAAGGGGTGATCAAAGGGTTAATTGGGGTGCAGGGGGGTGATCTGGGGCTAAGGTGTAGTGTTGGTGCTACTCACAGTTCAGTCTGCTCCTGTGCTGGATCCAACCGACGAAAAGGACCAGCAGAGGAGCAGAGAAGCCATATAACAGATCATATTTACTAATATGATCTGTTATATGGCTTGTGATTGGATTTTTTAAAAATCGCCAGCCTGCCAGCCAATGATCGTTGCTGGCAGGCTGGTGACGAACTTGTTCTTTAACTTTTGCCGGCCCGCGATGCGCATGCGCGGGCCGGCTTGGAGCGAAATCTCGCGTCTCGCGAGATGACGCGTATATGCGTGACTGTGCGCAGCGCTGCCACCTCCGGAACGCGAATCTGCGTTAGGCGGTCCGGAGGTGGTTAAGGTTCTTAGGTAACTGGACATCTTTTGACAGGAATCCATGGCTTAGTTACTGTTCCCCTTCCCACCACTGGCTACAAGAATCAGTCAGGAAGTAGGATTATTCTTCTGGAACTTTCTGAGTACTTAAACCAGTCACCCTTAAAACAGAAATAACACTGAATTAAACACCCACAGCAACCAACATTTTAATGTCTCAAACCCCTGAACCCACGTGGCTGTAGCCCTGCAGCCTTTTTATTACATTGGATGACTCCTTTTAAAAACACCAGTTTTGGCAGACAATACTCTAATATGTATTGGGGCCTTTCACCCCTCCAATTTATATTGATCTC
This sequence comes from Bufo bufo, assembly GCF_905171765.1. Classification (NCBI taxonomy): domain Eukaryota; kingdom Metazoa; phylum Chordata; class Amphibia; order Anura; family Bufonidae; genus Bufo; species Bufo bufo. The sequence continues at coordinate 474,456,367 of NC_053392.1, read as the reverse complement.
TGCTGCTTGGTTAAGCCACCTCTCCCATTGTTCCTCCTCCACCTCTCTCCCAAGCCAATCCCTTCACTGACTAACCATTGCCCTGCAAACTCAGTTACAAGTATAATTTTTTATTTTTTTTTGGACTAGCAGGCACTATTTTTAATTTATGTAGGAGAGACCAATTAACTATCATATACAATGCAATACACAACCCCTCCCACAACATCTCAAACCTACAGTTCTCTCCTGACATAATCTGTAATCCTCACAAGAGTAGTCTCCAAAATTTCTTATGTGCATCCCTCAAATTCTGAAACTCACTACCCCAGCACATCAGACTCTCCCCCACTACCTAAACTTTCATAAGCAACCTGAAGACCCACCACTGCAATAAAGCCTACAAAAGCTCTGCTTCAGCCACTGTATCTTTCCTTTGTATATTGTAAACCCTAGTGGTAGTTTCCTCTGTATGTTACAGTAGTTATTTTTGTATTATTTTATGTATAACTATTTCTATATTTACAGTGCCATAAAATTAGTGGCATTTTCAAGTAATAAGAGGTTTTTATCCGAATGCCATGGCCCATGTCAGATATGTGCACGTCCCAACTCTGGGACAGTGGCATACCGTCCATGGATGCAGAACATATGACTGCTATGGGATCCAAGGAGAGGGAGGCCTAGTTTATCAATATATTTTTGTCAATTGTCTAGTGTAAATGCATTGAGACAGCCTTTTTTTTACAACAATTTTTTTTCACTTTTCTTTCCACTTACCATATTTTTCGCTGTATAAGACACACCTGCCCATAAGATGCACCTAGATTTTAGGAGAAGAAAATACTAAAAAAATATTTTTCATCAGACCTGAAATCAGTCTCTTACATCTGCGCTTTGTATTCTGGTTTAGAGATTCGGCATAGGATCTCGAAATCAGAGCAAAACACTTCTGTTCGATCAGGATGCATCCGTTCCATTCGGATGCGGTTGTATTAACTCGAAACTGAACAAACTGGATCCGGCACTAAAACCAATGTAAGTCAATGGGTGGCACCATTGACTTACATTGTTTCTAGTGCCAGATCAAGTTTGTTCAGTTTTGAGTTAATACAACTGGATCCGGTTTGTTCTGTTTCGCAGACCGGACACAAAACCACAGCTTGCAGCTGTTTTGTGTCCTGTCACAATACGGAACAAACTGGAACGGAATGCATCCTGATCTGTTTTGTCCCCATTGACAATGCATGTGGACAAAACTAAAGCATTTTGCTCCGGTTTTGAGATCCTCTGCCGGATCTCAAAACCGGAATAAAAAGCGCAGATGTGTAAGTAGCCTTATTCAATCCTCAGCTCAGACCCCCAATGTTAATTAGACCCCCAAGCAGACCTCAGATTAGACCCCCAATGCTAATTAAACCACAGCTCAGACCATCAACATTACCAGACCAAAAAAATCAACTCACCTCTCCTGTTCTGGACGTTGCTGCCGCTCCTGAGATCCAGCTCTCTTTCTGCCATGCTGTGCTATGACCGTCTTCACACAGGAGGTCACAGAATGTACATACTTCCTCACGCTGTGCGCAGGTCACAGCACAGGGTACTGTGTCTGCAGGAGAAGACGAGGAAGCAGAGCTAGCACAGGAAGCGCTTTATTCACTGCTCCCCTGTCCTACTGTACTAATGAGTGCTTCAATATTGGGAACATTCATTAGTATTTACCCTATAAGGCTACTTTCACACTAGCGTTCGGGTGTCCGCTCGTGCGCACCGTTTGAAGGGGCTCACGAGCGGCCCCGAACGCATCCGTCTGGCCCCAATGCATTCTCAGTGGAGGCGGATCCACTGAGAATGCATCCGCCTGCCAGCGCTCAGCCTCCGCTCCGCTCAGTGAGCGTACACCTGAACGCTGCTTGCAGCGTTCGGGTGTCCGCCTGGCCGTGCGGAGGCGAGCGGATCCGTCCACACTTACAATGTAAGTCAATGGGGGCGGATCCGCTTGAAGATGACACCATATGGCTCAATCTTCAAGCGGATCCGTTCCCCATTGACTTACAATCTAAAGTCTGAACGGATCCGCTCAGACAACTTTCACACTTAGAAAATTTTCTAAGTTTTAATGCAGACGCATCAGTTCTGAACGGATGCGAACGTCTGCATTATCGGAGCGGATCCGTCTGATGAAACATCAGACGGATCTGCTCCGAACGCAAGTGTGAAAGTAGCCTAAGATGCACTGATATTTTTCCCCCACGTTGGGGATGGTGGTAAAAAAAGTGCATCTTATAGGGCCAAAAAAATGCACACATACTGGGAAACTGTTTGGGTCAGGGGGTCCTTATTAAGGGTTGCTATGGGGCCCTGTGAGATCTGGGTGTGCTGTAACTCACCCTTTGAAAACAGGTCCTTTTATGGCTAAGTTGACGGAACATTAAAAAAGTCACTGCTCTTTGAATATATGAATCCAAGGAAAGGAAAAAAAAAACTATTGGCTTTGTTCCATAAGGAGTTAAAATGCAACATGCTCTTTTGTAGCTTTTTTTTTTTTAAATCGCAGCATGCTCTAGATATGTTGTTTCTTTTCAATTATTTTTCCCTTAGGCATCTCTACAGGAGTTAGGCTACTTTCACACCTGCGTTTAGGTCGGATCCGTCTGGTATGTGCCCAGACGGAACCGCACCTATAATGCAAACGCTTAGATCCGTTCAGAACGGATCCGTTTGCATCACCATGGGGTTTTTTTGTTTATGATAATGCAAACGGATCCGTTTTGACTTTACATTGAAAGTCAATGGGAGACGGATCCGTTTGAAAATTGAGCCATACTGTGTCAACTTCAAACGGATCCGTCCCCATTGACTTACATTGTAAGTCTGGACGGATCCGTTTGCCTCCGCACGGCCAGGCGGACACCCGAACGCTGCAAGCTGCGTTCAGGTGTCCGCCTGCTGAGCGGAGCGGAGGACAAACGGAGCCAGACTGATGCATTCTGAGCGGATCCGCATCCATTCAGAATGCATCAGGGCTGGACAGATCCGTTCGGGGCCGCTTGTGAGCCCCTTCAAACGGAACTCACAAGCGGAGCCCCGAACGCTAGTGTGAAAGTAGCCTTAAATGGCTGCTTATTATACAAGACAAAAAAGTGCTTAAAAAGGGTGCAATATGTGTAAGAAGAATTGCAAAGAATTTTGTTGCTGCCAACACCCCCCCCCCCCAAAAAAAACAAAAAAAAAAACAAGTCTGCTTAAAAAAAGTCCCCCCTTTTTTAAATTGTTGCTCCCATTTGAAAACTATATAAGGTATAAGGTAGTGCAATTAATTATCTCTCTTGTGGTTATATTGTAGAATTATGAGCTCCATTCCTAGCTGCTATTGCCCCACATAATGTCATGACCGGTGTCACGCAAAGGGAGGGAAATGGGAAGGCCCTGTCCAAGGGAGAGGGAAAGGTGGTGACCCCTGACTCACCTTGAGGCTGGCACCTGACTGCCCTGAAATCCCTAGACGGGTTCCTCACCCGTACGCCGATCACGTGCCTAAACCCTGGCTTTCCCTAAGATGAGCCCTACGTAGTGAACAGGGCGGTGGGATCACTAGTCCACACCACTGACACTAAAGGAAAACACCAAGGAGAGGACAGACAATACAGACAAAACATATAATCCCAGGTGGGCGACAACCGCAGACAACAAAAGCCCAACAGGGATCCGGAGGGTAACGCTCTGGAACAACAACCAGGGATCACAGCTACTCAGCTCCAGTGGGTCAGTATAGAAGTCCAGGCAGGAAGCTCTATATCTGGCAACCAGAGAAGTGGGAGAGGGGAATATAAGGAGGTTGGGAGTGCTGGACAAAAAAACAGCTGAGGAGAAGAAGCTACGGATCCCTGAGTGAGCCAAAAAGGGTTACAAGGCAAACCCAGAAAGCTACCATTAAGAAACAGCACTATCTTTATACATAGAGCGCGCAGCCACCCGCTGCGACTTCCTGACCCCGGGTATAACAGAGTCAGACGTGGCTCTTGACACCCTCGTGACGACACATAATCCCTCTTCCGACTCTCCAATTTACAACGTCTGCTGCATTGGACTGGAAGTCAATTTCTCTATGTATACCTATGACACTCACATCAAGGCTTTTTTAGGCCTGCACAGAAAGATGGGGACACTTGGGTGCATGACAGCCTAGAACAGAGCTAATAATTCTACCTTATAGGTATGTAAATTGTATCCCTTAAAGGGTATTCCAATTATGTAACTTTTTTTCAACTCCTGTAGCATTGGTGTGTATATGGTGCACACTAACCTGATACATATCAACCTCTGAAGTGACTGTTTTTAAAGCATGTGCCCCCCACTTCTACGTCGGCTTCACTTTCCCACATCCTCTGCCATGTGATGTTTCTGTGAAAGACAGAACAATACATACAGAGAGATATGGAAAATAGTGAGTGATAACATAATGAAAAATATGCAGACACACACTGTAAGATTTGCAGACAGACAGACTCAATACAGAAACAGATAAATACAGTTATGTAAAAGACAGAAACGTACCAGCATCAAGACACAGACTCAGAAAGCAGTTTGAAACAGCAAGTAACAGATGAGGCAGACAGGAAAAGACCAAGTGACACTGAGTAAGATCTACACAGGCAAGTGGAAAAAAGAAACAGAAAAAGCTACAACAAAACCTCAGTTTACTGCTACATGTCAGGATTATTCAGCAAGCCAGCTTCATATGATGTAGAGCACAGCTCCCTTACATGCCTTGTGGAATCAGCTGTCAGTTCCCTCTCTCTCTCTCTCTCTCTCTCTCTCTCTCTCAGCAGACAGAAAGTTCAGAGCAGAGAAGCTCCACCAGAGCTAGTCCCAGGTAGAAAAGAATGCTCATTCACAGAGCTGGGACTACACTGGGAGTAGAGAAACTGAGCATGATCAACCAGCAGCAGGAGAGAGCAGACAGGTAGTAACTAAGGGATGCAGGAATGTAAACAAGGTAGATGGTGAGTAAGAAGTACTGTAAGTAGATATTATTAGAGAACAGTGCAAAAACGTTTATTACAGTATATTAGACATTTGTAAAACCTGAACAATGCTTTCAAAGCAGACCCTATCAGGTGTTGGGAGCAGTGGTTACATAATGGCATGAATACGCGGTGAACAGGTTCTGGATGGCTCAGACGGATCACCAGTAGAAAGGCTCATTACACACCCCTCTCTCTGCCTGAACCATTTCAAGGAAATTTGGTGTCACTGTGACCATTACTTTTTCTGCCATTGACAGCCAGCCACCATTGCTTTCATCTGTAGTGGTGTCCTGAACGAGAAACTTAGACTGCTACGGACTGGAACAGTATCAGGTCAGGTTCAAGTATGGTAAGCGCTTCAGTCCTGCGTTTCCTGTGGCGCGACATACTGCCCCAACTGCTGGTGTAATGATCTAAGAAGCCATTGCAAATGAAAGTCACTAATAGTAATGATATGAGGGACACTAACAGCTCAGTGATATCTGCAGGACTTCCTGCGGCCACATGTGTCGCCTTTCATGCCAGGGCTTCCTGCTGATAATTTTCAGCAGGATAATGCCCACCCACACACAGCAAGAGTTTCCCAGGTTGCAACTCTTCCTTGGCCTGCCACAAAATACCTCCCAGCAGTAGTAGGGAGGTGTCAGTAAGAAAGTATCAAGGTATAATGCTATATTCCACTTACCATGTAGAATTGTGAGGAGCCACAACAACTAGGAAGTACCTTGCAGGTTTTAAATCCCAACCAGCGAACGGAAGCCCAAACTGCAGCCGCGATTCTGTGCCCAAGCTACAAGAGCGATCGCCGGGAGATGTACACATCAAAATAGAACAGATGATAGAACCGCTTGTTCAACGATGTCAGGCAGGATCCAAATGAACATCAAGGATGATGTAAGGAGATCTTTATTGTAGTATGGTCGATGCGTTTCAAGGGCAGGAGAGCCCTCTTCATCAGGACAATTTACCATTATCGATAAAGTCCTGTGTGCATAGGGTCCTTCTGAGGTTCAGCACATGTGGTGCCTAGCAAGCATGTAACTACGTTTTGCGGGTCTGCCCCCTTGTCATGCAATTTGTGTTAGAGTTAGAGAAACACCACAGCTTGCTGTGTTACACTGTTTCCGTAGCTCTCATACACCCCAATGGGAGCTACTGAAACAGCGAGCGTCAGAGCGCTCTTCTGTTTCCTGGCTGGCTGGTGGTCGAGACTGTGTCTCATCTAGCCTTAGTAACGGCGAGATAAGACAGCCCCTTTAACCTTCGAACCCATGTCCCTCACTTGAAACCTAACCCTAATAAGTCCCACAGTCTTCCAAAGTGCAATACTTTACAAAACACTACTTCAATATAGAGACATCATTTTCTGACATAAATACTGTATATGCATGTTTTTCCTTGAAAAATTAAAGGGTTTCTGTCACCAGAATTAGCCCTATTAAACTAGCTGACATTAGCGATGTGCTAATGTCAGCTGAACCTAAGTAGCCTATTCCTACTTTTATCTATGCCCCCGTTACTCCAGAAATATAACGTTTATAATATGCAAATTAGCCTCTAGGTGCAGGGGGGGGGCACTGCCCCTGCTCCTAGAGGCTTCGTTCTCCCACCTCTGGTCACGCACTGCTACACTAGATTGACCGGGACAGGCAGCGTTGGTCTCCTACTGCCGGCCCTGTCTGCCGTGTAAATCTCGCACCTGCGCCGCCCTGTTTAGTATTCGGCACAGGTGCAGTGAGTCAAGGGTGCTTGCCAGCTGCTGGCTTCCTCACTGCGCCTGCGCCGAATACTGAACGGCGCAAGATTTCCCCAGCGCACAGGGCCGGCAGTTGGAGGTGAAGGCTGCCTGGCCCTGTCAATCTAGTGTAGCAGGGCGTGGACACAGGTGGGAGAACGGAGCCTCTAGGAGCAGGGGCAACATTCCCCCTGCACCTAGAGGCTAATTAGCATATTATAAAAGTTATATTTCTGGAGTAACGGGGACATAGATAAAAGTAGGGATTACGTGAAAAAACAAAGTTCTTCCCTAAAAATAAAGACAATGAGTGTTTAGAGGCTTTTAAAAGAGGAGTACTGAGAGAGATTGAGAGGATGGATACGAGACCGGACTGTATAATATAACAAGAGAGGAGAAAATAGCATTGAATTTGGAAAGTAATCGCAATATCGTAATCAAGCCGGCGGACAAGGGGGGTGGGTTTGTTATAATGGACACTCAGAGGTTTGAAGCGGAATTACAAAGACAACTAGCAGATAGGGAAACTTATTTGGTACTTAAGAAGAATCCTATAATTATCAGAGTAAAAGATAGAGTTAGACAGGCTGTTGCTTAAAGGGTTTAGAGAAGGGATTATTAACAAAAAAGAACATGATTATTTATCAATTAAAGCTCCAGTAACCCCTGTAATTTATCACTTGCCCAAAATTCACAAAAGCTTGGTAGATCCACCCGGGAGACCTATTGTCTTCGTGATAAATTCCATGACGAGTAGGTTAATCGAATATATCGATTATTTTCTTCAGAAGTATGTGGTGAAAGCTCCATCCTACCTAAAGGATTATGGAAGTGTTATTGAACTAGTAAAAAATTTCCGACCGTGTAAAGAAAATATGTGGCTTGCGACTGTAGACATAACATCCTTGTACACTATTATTCCGATAGACCTAGAGCTTAAAGCAATCAGAGAAGAACTGAATGATGACCCAATAATGACCAAAGAACAAGGTAGATTCATTTTGGATTGTGTTGATTTCTGTTTATGCCACAATTACTTCTGGTTCAAGAATAACTATTATCTGCAGAAGACTGGAACGGCGATGGGGGCGAAATTCGAGCATCAAAAAAATCTGAGAGGACTTACCTTTGTTGGAGTAGAGGTGGTGAAGGGTAGTTGGCGAGGGGGAGATGTGTTAGCAAGGATCGATCGCCGAGAAGTAAAATGGATGTACGAATTGGATACGATTCAGCCGCAGGGACTTAATGTGGAGTTCGATTTGAAACCTTGTTTGATAGAGTAACTTCACTGTTTGATGTATCGCTGTCACTTTGCTGGGTAAGTGATGAAGCTCAGCTTGGCTGGCTTCAACCACGTGATTATTGCCTGAGGCTGGTGACTTATCGGAGGGAATTCATGAATGGGGATATGTGGGGAGTAATAAAAAGAGAAGATTAATAGAGATTTTAGGGTGTCACGAGGCGCCGGCTTCACGTTCTCCCTCCTCAGTGCCGCCGGCAGCTAGTACGGAGCGAGGACGTACGCTGCGTCCTCGTCTCCACAGCAACGGGGGCAAAGGACCCGGCCGCACTCACCTCCTTAGCGTGGTCGGCGTCCTCCACTCCCATGGCAACTGTAAGGAGTCCGAGCGCCGAGCTGACCACTCAGCGCTCGGCTGGTTGCAGGGGAATGAGTCATGTGGCGCTGGCCACGTCACATGACTCCCCTTGCTATTCCCCTTCCCCACTATATATACAGGCAACCTGCTGGCCACAGGTTGCCTGTGAATAAGGTCCTATTCAGTGTTCTTTGATGCGATTCCGTGGCTTTTGACTCCTGACTGGTTTATCGTCTCCGTCCTTGCTTGCTTCTTGTGTCTGCTTCGCTTCTCCTGCTTTTTGACTTTGGCTTGTTTTTGACCCGTCTTTGCTTATCCTCTGGTACTGTAGTTATCTCCTGGTTCTGACTCGGCTTGTTGACCATTCTATGTTTGTCTGTCTTGTTTGTCCCTCTGCAATTAGCAAGGTTAGGGAACGCCGCCCAGTTGTGCTCCGTTACCTAAGACGGATAGTGCAAGTAGGCATGGACAGGGGTGTGGGTGGAGTCAGTGGTGCACCATCCCCTCCCCTTCTTTGTGACATAGGGATTGCAGGTCAGGAATAAGTTTGGATCGGTCTCTTGGGAATTACCATGGATGGATATGTTTTTTTATGTAATTTTAAGTATTTATGTTTGTTCTTGAATGGAGCTGGTTATTTCTACTAATTGCTGTTGCAGGTGAGGGGTAAAAGAGGGGGAGGGTGAGATAAAGGTATATTTAAAGACTTCCTTTAAGGAGTGATGTACATGCCCCTGATGAAGCTTGGAGCGAAACCCGGGTCGGGCAGGAGCACTAGGCTGCTATTTTTATGCTGACATTTTATTTGTCTTTGTGAGTATTAAATACTTTTATATGGTTATTGGCGACAGTGTTTCACTATGGGAGCGATTTTTTTTAAAATGTCTCCTATAATAATCTGTGAAAAAGAGAAAGCCTGATGAAATACGAGGAGGCTGGATCTGTCTGATGTGCTTGCATTTTTCACTTGCGCTTGTGAGTATAACAATACATGTGCATGTGAATGGTGACGAAAGTACTTCACTATTGGTGCGACCTTTGATGGAGGATATTGGTGGAATCCGATGCTCTTCCATATATACAGAGTGGATGACCCTGATTTAAAGAGGTTACCTCTGTTGTCACGCGCTCCCCGAAAACGCATCTGACTGATTGTGAATCGAGCCCACTTCACATTTGGGACCTGCAGCGGTAGTCTGTTAAAGCAACGTATCTGGAGACTTTTATTTTATATATATTTTGATAGATAAAAGTAGGAATAGTCTAGTTAGGTCCAGCTGACATTAGCACATCCCTAATGTCAGCTAGTTTAATAGGGTTAATTCTGGTGACAGAAACCCTTTAAGTCTTATAGCTGGATTCACACTGCGTTTGTAGCCATATGCACTGGGAAAGCTCCTGATGCGTACATTAAAATGATCGATAGGCCTCTAATTACCCAATGGAGGTCAAAAGATTGTCCAAGTTGCCTTCGTAAAGCTGGTATGTCATTGCACAGAAGCTATGCTATTGCAGGGGTATCACAAAAATATATATATATATATATATATATATATATATATATACTGCATCATATGTCCATGTCCATTTTACAGGAAAAGAGGCTTCATTCAAGTACCTATTCCTAGTTACCTTCGGCTGAGAGGAGAGTTTATTTTAGTTCTGTTTTCCTGACCACATTGAGTTCCTCAGCAATGTAAATCATAGGGACTATGCAACAATGGCCAGTAGCAGATCATTTTCATTTAAATACACCAGTGGTCTTCTGTTATGTTAGTAGGCAATCATCTTAGATTTATTTTCATTATAGCAAGGTGAAGGTCAGTTCCAACATTTACTGCCATATATTGTGGATAACTTCAGGTCACCTGGGAAATACTGCAGAAGACCGGACATCTAGTTTTGGATAATAAGGTCTGTGAGATTTTTATTGCAGATGACGTTCTTTGTTCTGTAGACATGATATTACTGAAGTAAAAGGAAAGGCTGTTGAATAAGTGATGCACTGGTAGGAGATATTCAGTAAAGGAAAGAGGGAGGAAGGCACTCCCATCACTTCCTGTTTTTCTGAACCACAGTATAGGCTAACTAAATATACAGTATGGGCTTTGAACAATTAGAACTATCATTTTAACATTTTTCTTAATTTGTTTTTCTATTTATATAGTTCCGTTTTAATATTGAAATCCCCAAGATTTATCTGGTAAATGAGAAATGTAATAAACAAAAATTCTTAGCTCATACATTATTTTCACCTAAAAACTGCACCAATCACATGTATTAAGAACTCCTGAGTAAATAATAATACTCAGATAATCATTTTTAAAGCTAGGAAGAGACAAAAGCATTTTTTTCAGTTACCACGGTGCCTTCATAACCAGACTGACTCCTGTAAGGGCTGATGCACACAAATAGCTGTCCGCAATGCACGGGCATCGGCCATGTGCCTGCCGTTTGCATGGGTCCGCGATCTGGAAGATTCAGTCCGCACCACGAAAAAATAGAACGTGTTGTAGTTTTTTTCAGTGCTGAGGAACGGACTGAAATCCCACGGAAGCGCTCCACACCGCTGCGTATCTTGCAGATCGTGGACCCATTCAAGTGAATGGGTCCGCATCCATGATACGGAACGCACACAGCTGGTGCCTGTATATTGCAGACCCGCCGTTTGTGGACCTCAACACAGCAGAGCCCTTAGGCCCTATTCACCTGACCATATTTTTGCTCTACATCTGATCCACATTTTTTACGAAATGGATGTGGACCCATTCATTTCAATGGGTTCGCAAAAAATGCAGACAGCACACTGTGTGCTGTCCACATCCGTATGTCCGTTATGCATCTCCACAAAAAAAGATAGAACATGTCCAATTCTTGTCCATTTTGCGGAAAGGAATAGGCATTGTTATAATGGATCTGCAAAACAAAAAAAGGATGCAGCACGGGCATCACACAGACGCCATCTGTATTTTTTGTGGATCTGCATTTTGCGGTCCGCAAAATACATGCAGTTGTGTGAATGCACCCTAATAGTGTCATCTGCAGTGTCCACATAAAGTCAAAGTTCAGTATGGTGCAGTGCTCTGTACCTTCCACTTTAAAGGATAGGTCATCAATATCAGATCAGCGAGGGTATGACTACCGCATCCCCCCAATCAGCAGTTTTAGGGGGCATTGGCGCTCCAGTGAATGCAGTGGCCTCCTCGAAGCTAACTAAGCACACAAAATCCATTTGATAGCGGCAGTGCTTGGTATCATAGCTCAGCCTCATTCACTTGTATAGGACTGTGCCTAGGCCATGTGACTGATGAATGTGATGTCACTGGCCTAGGAAGAGGCTGCAGCACTCACCGGAGCGCCGCAGTCTCCTCAAATGGCTAACCGGCAGTGGTGCTGAGATTCGGACCCCCACAATCAGGTATTCATATCCTATCTTGAGAGCAGGCCATCAATAAGAAAATCTCAGAAAACCCCTTTAAGGCCTCTTTCACACTGACGTGTGTGACTCGTGCCTGTGCCGTTGGTCAGCCGCATCGGATCGCGGACCCATTCACTTTAATGGGTCCGCGATCCACCCGTTCCGCTAAAAGATAGGACATGTTCTATCTTTTTGCGGAACGGAAGTACAGGACGTAACCCCACGGAAGCACTCCGTAGTGCTTCCGAGGGGTCCCGTCCCGTGCGGCCGTTCCGCGATTCCGGATTTGCGGACCCATTGAAGTGAATGGGTCCGCATCCGTGATGCAGAATGCTTAGGAGAAGGAGACGCCCACAGGAAAAGGGAAGACACCGCCTACTATAACTTACAGAGCAAAAATACCGGAGGGCATAACGGGAGAACGGAGCGGCGCCCGGGGATAATAGTAAGTGCAGTGAGATCCCCGGGCGCTGCTCTATATGTCAGCATACTTAGTTCACATTGTTTTTACAAGTGAAAGGTCCTCTTTAATGCTGGATGCAGGATTTTTCACTGCAGAAAATACAGTGGGGAAAATGCATTATGCAAAAAAATATAAATAAATGAATTATGCATAAAATAAGAGCTGTAATACAGTGGATAACTCCCAGATCTTCAAGCCAGGTACATTCTACATGACATTTTGGCTGTTCTTGAACCAAAGCGTTGCATGTTCACATGCCGTGGTAAATACAACAGTAGAGTTTCTTGCATCTTCAAACTGAAGTCTGTGTGGTGCTGCCACTTTAGAAATTATCCACGTTACAAAGCCAGTCACCGTGCCCACACAGTGATAATGCCTATATTAGTATCACAGTATTTCCACAGTATCGCCACAATACTACACTTGCAGTAAAAACACACATTGTGGACACTGTTCTGCTGCCATGTATTCGGATAGTCTTCTTCAGACCCTTTCACTTTTGTCACATTTTGTTATTTTGCAGCCCTGAGCTAAAATAAGAAAAAGAGCAATCAAACTTTAAGGCCTCTTTCACACAAGTGTGACGGATTGGCTCCGGATGCGTTCAGGGTGCTATTGCGTTCAGTTGTTCAGTTTTTTCAGCGCGGGTGCAATGCGTTTTGACCTTTTTTTCACGCGCGTGATAACAAAACTGAAGGTTTACAAACAGCATCTCTTAGCAACCATCAGTGAAAAACGCATTGCATCCGCACTTGCTTGCGGATGCAATGCATTTTTCACTGAAGACCCATTCACTTCTATGGGGCTGCGTGAAAAACACAGAATATAGAACATACTGCGTTTTTCACGCAACACAGAACCAATGAGTGAAATAAAACGCTCATTTACACAGACCCATTGAAATGAATAGGTCAGGATTCATTGCGGGTGCTATGCATTCACGTCACGCATTACACCCGCGCGGAAAACTCGCTCCTGTGAAAGGTGCCTAAAGAAGACCTTTCCCCACTCCTAACCTGCCTGTTTTAATAGCTTCATGCATCCCCTATGTAATAACAATTCTGCAACATCTGTTCTCATGGCTCCATGTTGTGCCATTCCTCTATTATTTCAACTAGAAGTTATGACTGAATTTCTAGCAGTCTGCAGTAATAAGGGTACAGAGGGGAGGTAACCAGTTTGGGGTGTTTACCTGCACAGACTCACTCTATCCAATCAGTGCTGCCATTTTCAGACTGTGCAGGTACACGCCCCCAACTTGTTACCTCCCCTCCTAACCCTTACTGCAGACTGCTAACAATTCATTCATAACTTCTAGTAGAAATAATACAGGAATGGCACAACATGGAGCCATAGGACTAGATGCTCCAGAATTGCGAATGCATGTGGCTATTAAAACAAGCATGTCTTTGAAATATTTGGCAGTTTATTGAAAAGACAAAAACGAAACTCTTGCATTGACATAAGTATTCAGAACCTTTACTCAGGACTTAGTTAAAGCCCCTTTGGCAGTGATTACATCCTCCAGTCTTCTTGGACATGATGTCGCAAGGTTTGCACACCTGGGTTTGCAGATTTTCTGCCAGTCTTTACTGCAAATCCTCTCCAGGTTTGTCAGGTTGAATGGAGAAATTTTCAGGTCTCTCAGTTGGGTTCCAGTCAGGGCTTTCACAGGCAATTAAAGGACATTCACTGAGTTGTCCCTAAACCACTCCTCTGTTGTCTTGGCAGTTTGCTTAGGCACTGTTTGTCTTGTTGGAGGGTAAAACTTAAAATGTACCTAAACCTAAACCTGTACCAGGTCTAAAGTTGTGTGCGTGACGTGGCCGAGCCCGCGGGCCCGTCTCACTCATCATTTACTACGTCTGTTTAAAAGTAGAAAATGGTCTAACTGTAAGACAGCTCAGAAGCGGTCTTACATTTAGAACTGGTGCTAGATGCGCCAAAGTTATTGAGAGGCTGGAGCCTCTTCATAACTTCGGTGGATCCTCCGCCAGCACAGGGGCTTCATTAAGACCAGCGTCTAAAATGACGCTGGTCTTAATAAATGGGCCCCAAAGTTTATTATAACCTACTGTAAATGGACTAAAATGATTTTTTTTTCTAATATACTTTATTTTTTTGTTTTCCATGGGATATAGACACCTGAAGTTCAGGTGCCTATAGCGCTTTGCAATCTGTACTCCCCCTGCACTAGTGTGTTTGGGAGTACAGATTCACTGTGGTTGCACTGAGCGCTGTACAGGAAGGAGCTCCATAGCACATCGCTGCTCCTGTCTGTACCAGCACTCCTGTCCTAAAGCCTGGCATAGATGTGAGCACAAGCAGAGGAGTGATGTGCTGTGCTGAGCTCCTGCACTGTGCCCGCTCGTTCCACTCTGCTAAAGCCTTGCATAGTAAAGGTTCTAGCAGAGTGAAGCGAGCTGACATAGGGCAGGAGCTCAGCATAGCACATTGCTCCTCTGCCGCTGAAAAACACCCCCACAGCATGATGCTCCCACCACCATGCTTCACTGTACGGATGGTATTGGGCAGGAAATGAGCAGTGCCTGGTTTCCTCTAGATATAATGTATAAAATTGAGTTCAATATTTGTTTCATCAAACCAGAGAATCTTGTTTCTCACAATCTGAAAGTCCGCTACGTGTTTTTTTGCAAACTCCAAGTGGACTTTCAAGTGTTTTTTTTAAACTGTGGAGAGGCTTCTTTCTGACCACTCTGTCATAAAGCTCAGAATGGTACAGTGCTGCAGTGATGGTATACCTTCTGGAAGTTTCTTCAGTTAGCCAGAGTGACCATTGGGTTCTTGGGTCACCTTTTTTACCAAAACCTTTCTCCATTGATTACTTAGTTTAGTGGGGCGGCCAGCTCTAGGAAGAGTCCTGGTTGTTCCAAATTTATTCTGTTTAAGAATTATCAAGGCCACTGTGCTGTTTGGAACTTCAGTGCAGCAGAATTTTTTTGTACCCTTCTCCAGACCTGTGCCTCCACACAATCGTGTCTCTGGCCTCTTTCACACAGTCAGTATTTGGGTAGTATTTTGCATAAGTATTTGGTCAGGATTTGTAACCCAAAACCAGAAGTGCAACCTACAGAGAAAAGGTATAATAGAAATATTTGTGCCTCTTCTGTGTTCTGGACCCACTCCTGGTTTTGGCTTACAAATACTGAGGCAAAAATACTAACTGTATGAAAGAGGCCTATGGCTTACTTTTTGCTCCGCTATGCATTTCCAGCGGTATCTGGGCTGTATCTTTCCAGATCATGTTCACTACCACAGGTGGACTCCAAGACATCAAGGTGTAGAAACATCTCAAAGATGATCAAGAGAAAGAGGCCACCAGAGCTAAATTTCAAGTATCATAGCAGAGTCTGAATACTTCTGTTTATGCAAAACTTTTGTTTTTCCTTTTTAATGAATTTACAAAAATTTCTATAATTCTGTTTTCACTTTCTTATTATGGGGTATTGAGTGATGGAGGGAAACATGATTTTGTTATTTTAGCACAAGGTTGCACCATAACAGATAACTTACGCAAAGCACACGTGGGGAAACCTTTAACCCTTCCTGACATGTGATGTACTAGTACATCACATGTCGGATCTTTAAAGATAACATCCTCTCCTGGGCGCCTGCTGTTTCATACAGAAAACACCCAGGACTAATGTCCGCTAACAGCAGTAATGCTGATGGAGGACTTTTAATCCTTCAAATGCCGTGGTCAAAAGTGACCACGGCATCTGAACTGGCATAAATGAGGATTGGGGGAGCCGGATGAAGTGTGCGGCAGCCTCTGTTCTCCTGAATGAACAGAAGCTGCCGCACATTAGTTCCTATTGAGCCCCTGTAAGTGGCGGGGCTCCTTTGGAATGCATTGTATTTCTCATACATGCTAATGCATTGGAATCTGATGATTTCTTTTTTTAGTTCCCTATGGGAACTATAAAAAAAAAGTGTAAAAAAATAAATGTTTTTAAAAATACAAAATTTTTAAAAAAATATAAAAAGTCAAATTACCCCCTTTTCCCCAAAATGAATATAAAAATACATAAACAATAATAAAAAAAATACACATTATGGGCATCACTGTATGCAAAAACGCCCATACTATTAAAATATAAAAATATTTATCCCATACGGCCGATTTGCCGTTTTTTGGACACTTAACCTCTCACAAAAAATTAAATAAAAAGTGATCAAAAAGTTATACACACCCCAAAATAGTATCAATTAAAACTACAGATAAAAAATAAGCCCTTACTTATCTCCATACACATAACTACAAAAAATTATCAGTCATAATATGGCGATGAAAAAAAAATATTTTTTTCAAGGTTTTTATTTTTTGTTCAGTATTAGAATGCAAGAAAAACAATGCATATATGGTATCCCCGTAATTATACTGACCTGGAGAATGAAAGTAACCAGTCAGTTTTACCTTATAGGGAATACCACAAATTTCAGAATTGCATTTTTTTCCCCAATCTCTCTTCTCTTCTACCACAACCTTAGTGAAGTATTCAGCCCTACTTGAAAGGGTTGTATAGGAGGACCTTCTAGGGGACACCAGTATAGGAGCTCTAAGTAAAGAGTTATTTGAAATATTATGTTATTGTTTGGGCACAATTTGCCCCAGCTACTTTTTCCTTTCAGTCCACTATATTAATTTTTTTGGTGCTATCAGGCGCCATGTCTTCTGAATCTGACTGCTCTTATAAGCAATCTGGCCAGGGAAAGAGAACATTTAGGAGTCTAATTTATTCTTATGGTCATTGTGATACAACACGGCTGGATGGTTGGGAGGACTGCCATTTTAGAGTGATATATAAGGTTAGATCCTCGTCTTCTGAGGAAGAGAATGCCACCACAACACTTAATTTCACACGGGCGAGTTTTCCGTGCGGGTGCAATGCGTGAGGCGAACGCATTGCACCCGCACTGAATCCGGACCCATTCATTTATATGGGACTGTGCACATGAGCGGGGATTTTCACACATCACTTGTGCGTTGAGTGAAAATTGCAGCATGCTCTATATTGTGCGTTTTTCACGCAATGCAGGCCCCTTAGAAGTGAATGGGGCTGCGTGATAATCGCAAGCAACCGCAAGCAAGTGCGGATGCGGTGCAATTTTCACGCATGGTTGCTAGGTGATGATCAGGATAGGGACCCGATCTTTATTATTTTCCCTTATAACATGGTTATAACAGAAAATAATAGCATTCTTAATACAGAATGCAAAGTAAATTAGGGATGGAGGGATTAAAAAAAATATAAAAAATTTAACTCACCTCATTCACTTGTTCACAAGCCCGGCTTGTCTTCTTTCTTCTTCTTTGAGGACCTGGGAGAAAAGGACCTTTGGTGACGTCACTGCGCTCCTCACATTGTGGTCCATCATCATGGTGATGGACAATGTGATGGAGCATGTGATGAGCGCAGTGACATCACCAAAGGTCCTTTTCCTCTCAGTTCCTCGAGGAAGAAAGAAGACGAGTCGTGCAGCGCGAACAAGTGGATGAGGTGAGTTTAATTATTTTTTAATTATTTTTTTTAACCCCTCCTAATTTACTTAGCATTCTGTATTAAGAATGCTATTATTTTCCCTTATAACCATGTTATAAGGGAAAATATAGGAAAATAATAAAATTTACACAACACCGATCCCAAACCCGAACTTCTGTGAAGAAGTCCGGGTTTGGGTCTTGGTACCAAACATGCAGATTTTTCTCACGCGCGTGCATTAAAACGCTTTGCACTTGCGGAGAAAAATCGAGCATTTTCCCGCACCGCACCTGCATCTTTTCCCGCACGTCACCCGCAACGCCCGTGTGAAAGAGGCCCATCTGTTGGATGGTATAGTTAAGATAATTAAAGCCATTTGTCTGGAGGAGTCTGACAGGGATTTTTGTGTGGCTCTGATCCTTTAATGGTAACAGGTAGGTCCGCTCTGCTGATTTCTTTTCTCATTGGCTTGGGCTAGTGTTGTGAGTTTATTCTTGTTTTCACAATGGAGACAAAACAGACCACGGTTACCAAGCAGTTTAAGAAAGAAAGTCAGTGGAATGATTGGGGCTCTCCTCCCAAAGTGGATATGGTGATGGTCCCGTCTAAAGACAGAGCGAGTCTTAGGCTGGGTTCAGACCTGAGCGTCTTTGATATGCGCGTTTAACGCGCGTTTTTGACGAGCGTTTTTTGCAATAGTAAACGCGCGTTTGTGTGATTGACTGCAATGTCCTATGGCCACAAACGCGCGTCAAAACGCCCCAAAGAAGCTCAAGTACTTGTTTGAGCGTAGGGCGTTTTACAGCGCGTTTTTCAGCGCTGTAAAACGCTCAAGTGAGAACCAGGGCCATAGGGAAGCATTGGTTTTCATGTGTTGAGCGTTTTACAGCGCGTTTGAACGCGCTGTAAAACGCTCAAGTGTGAACCCAGCCTCAAAGATCCTGTAAGGTCTCATTTACACGTCAGTGTTAGGTCAGTGATTTTGAGCCAAAACCAGGTGCGGCTTTAAACACAGAACAAGTGCAGATCTTTCCCTTATACCTTATGTCTGTGGAGGCTTTACTCCTGGTTTTGGCTCACAGTCACTGATGGAAATCACTGACCGTACACTGACTGTGTGAATAAGGCCTAAGGCTGATGGTGCCCTGAAGAGGATATATATTGATCGCCTTAGTGGATGCCTTGAAAACCCTGTGATCTCGGCTCATCAATTTCCAGGACATCAGATAGTGAACATAAAATCTGTTGACAACAAAAATACTTTTCTGTAAAGTGAATAGAGAGAGACACGCACATGAACTATTACCTTGTCCACTCATTCTCTGCCAGGATGCAGTGGCCAGCCATTATCGAGATAGGCGAGGGTTTAAGAGATCGGAATACCCCTCTTATAGTGCACATTTACAGTTAGGTCCATATATATTTGGACACTGACACAAATTTTATTTTTATTACCTGTTTACCAAAACATAGGTAAGTTAGGCCTCCTGCACACGACCGTTGTGTGCACCCGTGGCCGTTGTGCCGTTTTCCGTTTTTTTTCACGGACCCATTGATTTTCAATGGGTCCGTGGAAAAAACGGAAAATGCACCGTTTTGCAGCCGCATCCGAGATCCGTGTTTCCTGGCCGTGAAAAAAATATGACCTGTCCTATTTTTTTCACGGCCAACTGTTCACAGACCCATTCAAGTCAATGGGTCCGTGAAAGAACACGGATGCACACAAGATTGGCATCCGTGTCCGTGATCCGTGGCCGTAGGTTACTTTTTATACAGACGGATCCGAAGATCCGTCTGCATAAAAGCTTTCTCATAGCTGAGTTTTGACTTCGTGAAAACTCAGAACCGACAGTATATTCTAACACAGAGGCGTCCCCATGGTGATGGGGACGCTTCTAGTTAGAATACACTACAAACTGTGTACAAGACTGCCCCCTGCTGCCTGGCAGCACCCGATCTCTTACAGGGGGCCATGATCAGCACAATTAACCCCTTCAGGTGCGGCACCTGAAGGGGTTAATTGTACTATCATATCCCCCTGTAAGAGATCAGGGCTGCCAGGCAGCAGGGGGCAGACCCTCCCCCCCTCCCCAGTTTGAATATCATTGGTGGCCAGTGCGCCCCCCCCCCTCTATTGTAATAATAGGTTGGTGGCCAGTGCGGCCCCCCCCCTCTATTGTAATTATTCGTTGGTGGCACAGTGTGCGCCCCCCCCCCCTCCCTCCCTCTATTGTAATAATTTGTTGGTGGCACAGTGTGCGCCCCCCATCGGCCCCCCCTCCCTCTATAGCATTAACAACATTGGTGGCCAGTGTGCGCCCATCTCCCCCCCCCCCCCATCATTGGTGGCAGCGGAGTTCCGATCGGAGTCCCAGTTTAATCGCTGGGGCTCCGATCGGTAACCATGGCAACCAGGACGCTACTACAGTCCTGTTTGCCATGGTTACTTAGCAATAGTACAATAGTAGAAGATTCATACTTACCTGCTGGTGGCTGCTGTGATGTTCGTGTCCGGCCGGGAGCTCCACCTACTGGTAAGTGACAGGTCTGTGCGGTGCATTGCTAAATGAACTGTCACTTACCAGTAGGAGGAGCTCCCGGCCGGACACAGACATCGCAGCTCCCAGGTAAGTATGAATCTTTTACTATTGTACTATTGCTGGTAACCCGCTGCCACCAATGATCGGGGGGGGGGGGGGGTTAGATGGGAGGCCGCACACTGGCCACCAATGTTGTTAATGCTATAGAGGGAGGGGGGGCCGATGGGGGGCGCACACTGTGCCACCAACGATTTATAACAATAGAGGGAGGAAGGGGGGGGGGGCGCACACTGTGCCACCAACGAATTATTACAATAGAGGGAGGAAGGGGGGGGGCCGCACTGGCCACCAATGATATTCAAACTGGGGAGGGGGGGGTCCAGCCCTGATCTCTTACAGGGGGATATGATAGTACAATTAACCCCTTCAGGTGCGGCACCTGAGGGGTTAATTGTGCTGATCACGGCCCCCTGAGAGATATGATGCTGCTAGGCAGCAGGGCGCAGTCATGTACACAGTTTGTAGTATATTCTAACTAGAAGCGTCCCCATCACCATGGGAACGCCTCTGTGTTAGAATATACTGTCGGAAATGAGGTTTCACGATCTAACTCATATCCGACAGTATATTCTAACATAGAGGCGTTCCCATGGTGATGGGGACGCTTCAAGTTAAAATATACCATCGGATTGGAGAAAACTCCGATCCGATGGTATAAAAGGGCTCCAGACTTTACATTGAAAGTCAATGGGGACAGATCCGTTTGAAATGGCACCATATTGTGTCAACGTCAAACGGATCCGTCCCCATTGACTTGCATTGTAATTCAGGACGGATCCGTTTGGCTCCGCACGGCCAGGCGGACACCAAAACGACTTTTTTTTCATGTCCGTGGATCCTCCAAAAATCAAGGAAGACCCACGGACGAAAAAAATGGTCACGGATCACGGACCTACGGACCCCGTTTTTGCGGACCGTGAAAAAAAACGTCCGTGTGCATGAGGCCTTATAGTTATATAATGGACATGGACATACAGTCCAGACTTTTAGCTTTCATTTGAGGGTATCCACATTAAAATTGGATGAAGGGTTTAGGAGTTTCAGCTCCTTTACATGTGACACCCTGTTTTAAAAGGGACCAAAAGTAATCGGACAACTGACTCAATTCCTTCATTATTTCATTCTCAATTAAGCACATGAAAGGCCTGGAGTTGATTTGAGGTGTGGTGCTTGCATTTTGAAGATTTTGCTGAGAAGTAAACATGCGGTCAAAGGAGCTCTCCATGCAGGTGAAACAAGCCACCCATCTGCAAAAACAGAAAAAACCCATCCGAGAAATTACTACACTATTAGGAGTGGCAAAATCTACAGTTTGGTACATCCTGAGAAAGAAAGAAATTAATTCTTGGGTCAGGTCATATGTCATATGTAGTTACACCACCCTTTGCACTCCCTGAAGTATCTGGTGTGCCCCCTGTCTTTTTAAATCAGAGAAAGAAAGAAAGCACTGGTGACCTCAACAATGCAAAAAGACCTGGACGCCCACGGAAGACAACAATGGTGGATGATCGCAGAATAATTACCATGGTGAAGAGAAACCCCTTCACAACAGCCAACCAAGTGAATAACACTCTCCAGGATATAGGCGTATCAATATCCAAATCTATCATAAAGAGAAGACTTCATGTAAGTAAATACAGAGGGTTCACTGCACGGTGAAAGCCACTCATAAGCCTCAAGAATAAGACAGCTAGATTGGACTTTGCTAAAAAAAACATCTTAAACACTTCTGGAAGAACATTCTTTGGACAGATGAAACCAAAATTAACCTCTACAAGAATGATGGAAAGAAAAAAGTATGGTGAAGGCATGGTACAGCTCATGATCCAAAGCATACCACATTATCTGTAAAACACGGCGAAGACAGTGTGATGGCATGGGCATGCATGGCTGCCAGTGGCACTAGGTCCCTAGTGTTTATTGATGATGTGACACAGGACAGAAGCAACCGGATGAATTCTGGGGTTTTCAGAGACATACTGTGGGCTCAAATCCAGCCAAATGCAGCCAAACTGATTGGTCGGCATTTCATAATACAGATGGACAATGACCCAAAACATAAAGCCAAAGCAACCTAGGGGTTTATCAAAGCAAAGTGGAATATTCTTGAATGGCCAAGTCAGTCACCTGATCTGAACCCAATTGAGCATGCATTTCACTTGTTAAAGACTAAGGCCTCTTTCACACGGGCGTCCCGGATTTGCTCCGGATACTTCACGTGTGCATTGCGGGAAAACCGCGCGAGTAGGCACGCAATTGCAGTCAGTTTTGACTGCGATTGCATTCCGATGTTCAGTTTTTTCCGCGCGAGTGCAATGCGTTTTGCACGCGCGTGAGAAAAAACTGAATGCTTTTATTTTCCTTTATAACAATGTTATAAGGGAAAATAATACAGTAAATTGACTTTTATCAATTTACTAACATCATCTCCTAGCAACCATGCGTGAAAATCGCATTGCATCCGCACTTGCTTGCGGATGCTATGCGATTTTCACGCATCCCCATTCATTTCTATGGGGCATGCGTTGCGTGAAAAACGCTGAATATATAGCATGCTGCGATTTTCACGCAACGCCCAAGTGATGCGTGAAAATCACTGCTCATCTTCAGCGCCTCATTGAAGTGAATGGGTCCGGATTCAGTGCGGGTGCAATGCGTTCAACTCACTCATTGCACCCACCCAGAATTCTCACCCGTGTGAAAGGGGCCTAAACTTCAGACAGAAAGGCCCACAAACAAACAGCAACTGAAAACCGCTGCAGTAAAGGCCTGGCAGAGCCTTAAAAAGGAGGAAACACAGCGTCTGGTGATGTCCATGAGTTCAAGACTTCAGGCAGTCATTGCCAACAAAGGGTTTTCAACCAAGTATTAGAAATTAACATTTTATTTACAATTATTTAATTTACCCAATTACTTTTAAGCCCCTGAAATGAAGGGATTGAGTTTTAAAAAAATGCTTTAGTTCCTTATATTTTTATGCAATCATTTTGTTCAACCCACTGAGTTAAAGCTGAAAGTCTGAACTTCAACTGCATCTGAATTATTTTGTTCAAAATCCGTTGTGGTAATGGACAGAAGAAAAATTTGAAAGTTTTTGTCTCTGTCCAAATATATATATATGGACCTAACTGGATTTATGTTAAGAAAAACAATTACCTTGACCTCACTTTAATTTTTTTTGTACTAAAATAAATCTTACACGCCTGATACATGGCACACATGTGGTGTAAACATAGAAACACGCAGGCAACAGTCAAAATAACCATTTGCCATAAACTCTGGATGTTTTCTGTGACGCTTGTGCTGTACGTCTGTGTTTCATTGTTGTACTGACTTGCACTCCCTCCCATTTTGTGACACCCCCTCCTTTTCAGAAGCACAGCCCTGCCCTGTGTGTATACAGGTTGCTATGCAGCCATGTCTCCTGGTAACATTTGTACTCTAATGGTGTAGCTGGCAGCAGAGTTCTGCTTCTGACCTGACGACAGAGACATCCAGGGCATATTCTTTCCCTGTTTCCCTGAAACTTGTGTTCCAGGATGAGTACCAGCAGTCTGAGCAATGACAGTGATCTCGTTTCTCCATCCAGCGTCCCAAGAGCTGAAGCAGCCTATGGAAGCCAACGTATTGATGTGAATAGCAATGCAGCTTTCCGCTCGCTGTCTCCTAATCTGTCTCGAGGTGATACTGAGGTACTCTAAACATATATATCTGTTGTATCTACATTGCACTCAACAATATTCTTTTCAAACTCCATCTTTAATGATTGCATGTCCATTCACATGTCCGCAATTTTTTTCCGGATCCGTTACGGATTTTGCGGACCCATTCATTTTCAATGGGACCGGAACGGATGCTATGTGCTGTCCACATCCAAACTTTTGGATCCGCAATTCCGTTCACAAAAAAAAACTGAACATGTCCTATTCTTGTTCGCAACTGCAAACAAGAAAAGGCATTTTCTATTATAGTGCCGGCGATGTGCGGTCCGCAACATGCGAAACGCACATTGCCGGTGTCCGTGTTTTGCGGATCCACAATTTGGAGATCCGCAAAATATCTACGGACGTGTGAATGGACCCTCAGGCTTATTGCACACGACCGTATGGCTTTTTCAGTGTTTTGCGGTCTGTTTTTTACGCATCCGTTATTCCGTCTTTTGTTTCCATTGTGTTTCCGTTTCTGTTCCGTTTTTCCATATGGCATTTACAGTATACACTAATTACATAGAAAAAATTCGGCTGGGCATAAAATTTTCAATAGATAGTTCTGCAAAAACTGAACGGATATGGATGCATTTCCGTATGTGTTCTGTTTTTTTTTTTGCAGAACCATTGACTTGAATGGAGCCACGGAACATGATTTGCGAGCAACAATAGGACATGTTCTATCTTTCAACGAAACGGAAAAACGGAAATACGGAAACGGAATGCATACAGAGTACATTCCGTTTTTTTTGCGGACCCATTGAAATGAATGGTTCCGTATACGGACCATATACGGAATGCAAAAAACGGCCCGTAAAGGGGAAAAAAAAACGGTCGTGTTCATGAGGCCTTATAAAGAGACCTGCAGGGACGTAGCTTCTCCACCCCACACATTATTATAGTTTCTCAATAAGTCCTTGACACTTAGCAAAATGTACATATTTTTTTCATTCAATATATTTCCCATGAGCTGTAACAAAGTTAGCATTTTTTCAAATAATATCAACAATTTCATCTGATGAACGTACAGACACAAATGTAATATTCATTTGGACAGCGATATCAACTATAGGGCTTTATTTCTCCACTTAAGCCCAGTCATCAGATCTGAAATATATAAATAGTTTGCACATAAATTTAAATAATTGTATAAATTGTATAAATGTATAAATGTCAAAACCTCTTAGGCTCTATATGCTGTACATCATGTGCGGTGTATATGCTGGGAAATATGGTTTTGGTATTCATCAAGCTTGTATACATCAGGTATACATCTTTGCTGTTTAATTTAGAGTAATATATTACGCTATTCTGCACAGGGGCACCCCACAAAGAAAAAAAACTACCGTAATTCAAAGTATGCTTTTTTTTAACATACGAGCCTATAGACAATGGATGCCTATATAGTGACATCTGTTGGAGTAAATGAATGGTATAAGGATCTAGTATCTTGTGAACAGACCCAAAGTCTATTACACAGTATATTTTTATGTAAAAAATTCTATAATAAACTGCACAATTGGTATTTTTTAAAAATATTTACTGCAATCCTGGCTCAGGATCAGTGATGGTCAGTTCGCAGTGTTCGCCAGTGAACACATGCGGGCTGCCATCTTTAGTAAGGTAGACTCACCCATCCGGCGATGCACAGGTAAGCCCTTACCTGTGCCTGTGATGGGAGCCGGTCTAAAATAAAATGCAGGCACCGGGAGCAGGCAGTTCCGAGAACAGCCCGATGAAGGCCCCCGGCGGCTGTTCTCGGAACTGCCTGCTCCCAGTGACTGCATTTGATTTCAGACCGGCTCCCGTCACAGGCACAGGTAAGGGCTTACCTGTGCATCGCCGGACGGGTGTGTCTACCTTACTAAAGATGGCAGCCCGCATGTGTTCGCTGGCGAACACTGCGAACTGACCATCACTGATCCTGAGCCAGGATTGCAGTAAATATTTTTTTTAAATACCAAAAATAACAATTGTGCAGTTTATTATAGAATTTTTTGCATCCTCTCTTAGCTAACCAGTCATCTGACTAAGCTTAGGCTGTTGTATAGACAGACACTGCGACTACCAGGTGACACCTGAAAGCTCTCTATATGTGGATTTCAGTTTTTTTTTTCAAAATTTTTTTTTTAAGCTAGGGGTAAAATGGGCCTTTTTTTTATTTTTTTATTTGTCACCAGTCTTTTTAGGTCTCCTTGGCACAGTCTTATTTTGTGGAGTTTTAAAATACTTTGAAATTCTAGCGTTTTTAAAATATTAATGCCATTTTTTATTTGGCGTCATTTTGTACTTGCTTTTTTTCCTTCAAATTTTAATAAATAAATTTCCCCCATTGTATGTAGTGTGTTATATATATTTCACTATAGATTTTAATGTAACATCTGGCCACAGTGTTTTTGGCCTAGAAAAAAACGATATGAAAAATGCCACATGGTTGTTTCCATGGCATTTTTAACAGAATATTTGTATTGCATATTAAAACCCATAGAAAATTGCTTGTTGCGTACAAAAAAGTGGACCATGTAGATTGTTTTACATTTTTTATGGATTTTAAAACGCTGGTTTTTGGCAGGGTTTTTAACATAATTTTTTTGTTTGTTTATAGCAGCCATGTTATTTTAAAGTCTACGGTACAAACTCACAATATACAAAGTGTTTCTTCATTTTTGGGAGTTTAAAAAAAATGCAGTCTAGGGAAACTTGCTGATCTGGATTAAGTTTGTGCAATATATAGCGAAAACTGAGGCACACAGATTTAGGCCTCATGCACACGACCGTTGTGTGCACCCGTGGCCGTTGTGCCGTTTTCAGTTTTTTTTCGCGGACCCATTGACTTTCAATGGGTCCGTGGAAAAATCGGAAAATGCACCGTTTTGCAGCCGCATCCGTGATCCGTGTTTCCTGGCCGTGAAAAAAATATGACCTGTCCTATTTTTTTCACGGCCAACGGTTCACGGACCCATTCAAGTCAATGGGTCCGTGAAAGAACACGGATGCACACAAGATTGGCATCCGTGTCCGTGATCCGTGGCCGTAGTTTAGTTTTTATACAGACGGATCCGAAGATCCGTCTGCATAAAGCTTTTTCAAAGCTGAGTTTTCACTTCGTGAAAACTCAGAACCGACAGTATATTCTAAGGCCTCTTTCACACTACAGTATGTCCATTTCAGTGTTTTGCGTTCCGTTTTTCACGGATCCGTTGTCCCGTTTTTGGGTTCCGTTGTGTCTCCGTTTCCGTTCAGTATGTCCGCAAAAACGTTTCAGTATGGTTTCCGTATGGTTCCCGTATACGGTCCGTTTTTCACGGATCAAAAACGGAAGCCACCTGTATTTGTGCTCAGCCAAAGTTTGGCAACAAGAAACACATGGCCACAGTGGGCTGGGCCTAGCATTTGTTAATGACGGATCCGCAAAAAACGGATGACATACGGATGACATACGGATGCCTTCCGTATGCATTCCGTTTTTTTGCGGACCCATTGACTTTAATGGAGCCACGGACCGTGATTTGCGGACAAACATAGGACATGTTCTATCTTTCCACGGCACGGAAATACTGAAATACTGAAACGGAATGCACACGGAGACACTTCAGTATTTTTTGCTGAACCATTGAAATGAATGGTTCAGTATCTGTTCCGTATACTGAACTCAAAAAACGTCCAGTATACTGAACGCAAAATACTGTAGTGTGAAAGAGGCCTAACACAGAAGCGTTCCCATGGTGATGGGGACGCTTCTAGTTAGAATACACTACAAACTGTGTACAAGACTGCCCCCTGCTGCCTGGCAGCACCCGATCTCTTACAGGGGGCCGTGATCAGCACAATTAACCCCTTCAGGTGCGGCACCTGAAAGGGTTAATTGTACTATCATATCCCCCTGTAAGAGATCAGGGCTGCCAGGCAGCAGGGGGCAGACCCTCCCCCCCTCCCCAGTTTGAATATCATTGGTGGCCAGTGCGGCCCCCCCCCCTCCCTCTATTGTAATAATTCGTTGGTGGCACAGTGTGCGCCCCCCCCCCTTCCTCCCTCTATTGTAATAAATCGTTGGTGGCACAGTGTGCGCCCCCCATTGCCCCCCCCCCCCTCCCTCTATAGCATTAACAACGTTGGTGGCCAGTGTGCGGCCTCCCATCTCTCCCCCCCATCATTGGTGGCAGCGGAGTTCCGATCGGAGTCCCAGTTTAATCGCTGGGGCTCCGATCGGTAACCATGGCAACCAGGACACTACTACAGTCCTCGTTGCCATGGTTACTTAGCAATAGTACAATAGTTGAAGAGTCATACTTACCTGCTGCTGCGATGTTCGTGTCCGGCCGGGAGCTCCACCTACTGGTAAGTGACAGTGACAGGTCTGTGCGGCGCATTGCTAAATGAACCGTCACTTACCAGTAGGAGGAGCTCCCGGCCGGAAGCGTCCCCATCACCATGGGAACGCTTCTGTGTTAGGCCTCTTTCACACTACAGTATTTTGCGTTCAGTATACTGGACGTTTTTTGAGTTCAGTATACGGAACAGATACTGAACCATTCATTTCAATGGTTCAGCAAAAAATACTGAAGTGTCTCCGTGTGCATTCCGTTTCAGTATTTCAGTATTTCCGTGGGGGGGGGGGGGGGGGGGGCGCAAGATGGGAGGCCGCACACTGGCCACCAATGTTGTTAATGCTATAGAGGGAGGGGGGCCAATAATTGCCACCAACGATTTATTACAATAGAGGGAGGAAGGGGGGGGGGGCGGGGGGGGGCACACTGTGCCACCAACGAATTATTACAATGGAGGGAGGAAGGGGGGGGGGCCGCACTGGCCACCAATGATATTCAAACTGGGGAGGGGGGGGGGGGGGGGTCTGCCCCCTGCTGCCTGGCAGCCCTGATCTCTTACAGGGGGATATGATAGTACAATTAACCCCTTCAGGTGCGGCACCTGAGGGGTTAATTGTGCTGATCACGGCCCCCTGTAAGAGATCGGATGCTGCTAGGCAGCAGGGGGCAGTCATGTACACAGTTTGTAGTATATTCTAAGTAGAAGCGTCCCCATCACCATGGGAACGCCTCTGTGTTAGAATATACTGTCGGAAATGAGGTTTCACGATCTAACTCATATCCGACAGTATATTCTAACATAGAGGCGTTCCCATGGTGATGGGGACGCTTCAAGTTAAAATATACCATCGGATTGGAGAAAACTCCGATCTGATGGTATAAAAGGGACTCCGGACTTTACATTGAAAGTCAATGGGGACGGATCCGTTTGAAATGGCACCATATTGTGTCAACGTCAAACGGATCCGTCCCCATTGACTTGCATTGTAATTCAGGACGGATCCGTTTGGCTCCGCACGGCCAGGCGGACACCAAAATGACTTTTTTTTTCATGTCCGTGGATCCGCCAAAAATCAAGGAAGACCCACGGACGAAAAAACGGTCACGGATCACGGACCTACGGACCCTGTTTTTGCGGACCGTGAAAAAAAACGTTCGTGTGCATGAGGCCTAAAGGTGTTGCAATCAAACTTTTTATTTTTTAGTGTACTTTCACACTTGTGGCAGGACGGATCTGACAGGCTGTTCACCATGTCGGATCCGTCCTTCCGCTATTTCGCCGTGCCGCCGGACCGCCGCTCTGTCCCCATTGACTATAATGGGGACGGGGCGGAGCTACGGCGCAGCACGGCGGTGCACGGCGAAAGCCGCCAGACTAAAAAGTCGGACATGCAGGACTTTTAGTCCGGCGGCCTTTCGCCGTGCACCACCTTGCTGCGCCGGAGCTCCGCCCCCGTCCCCATTATAGTCAATGGGGACAGAGCGGCGGCACGGTCGAAATAGCGGAAGGACGGATCCGACATGGTGAACAGCCTGTCGGATCCGTCCTGCCGCAAGTGTGAAAGTAGCCTAAGTTTTGCAGTAGTTTCATCCAATAGCCCAATATTTATCCTTGGTACAGAGTATTTCGACCAGACGTTTCGGTCATTTCAGACCTTCATCAGTGGTCACATTTTTTTTATCTGTAACAGTATATAGTACAAAATGAGTTGGGATTAAAAAACTGACATTTAAAAAAAATAATATTTTTTTGTTTGTTATATATATATGTATGTAATAATCCAATTAGTTGCTGGATACATAGCTAAATTGACACATAATAGAACACCCGCAGACGTCGTGCAATAGGCAGGGCAGGGCCTATTGCAAATCTGTAGGCCAAGGCACACATCCACCTGGTGCCGATCCTATTGTCACCCGACATCCACCAAGCGATGTAAAAAACTGATGATTTTCCATCCACGTAAAAAAATTAGTTTTGTCCTCCACCATGTTTCATTCTTCAGTTTGTTCCATCTGTAGGACATCAATATGTCATTCGTTTTTTAACGTCTGTCAAAGGAAGAATGCCCATCCAGTGGTTTCTAGCAAATCATCCATGAAAAATTACCTGCACATGGATGGTGTTTTTTTTTTCACGAAATCATTGAGGGAGAATTATCAAACCTTGCGTAGAAAAAAAATGGCTTAGTTGCCCATAGCAACCAGTCAGATTCCATCTTTCATTCTTCAGAGCTCCTTTGGAAAATGAAAGGATCAATCTGATTGGTTTTTGTGGGCAACTAAGACAATTTTCCTTTGTACCAGTTTTGATAAACCCTGGGTTTGCGACTTTTGTAATTGCCATTGCGACTTTTCTACTCGCAACTAGGATTTTTATGCCGCCCTCGTTAGTTTCTGAAAAGGAGACGTGTGGATGGACCCCGGCACATTCATCATTATTTACGCCAGAAACTGGTCTTGATAAATCAGAGACTGAAGTTTTATGTTTATGTCCAATTTAATAAAAGACTTGTATATGTATTTTTTTTAATCACAGGACCTACTGCCTAACATGGATGCTAATTTAATTGTTTTCTTAGGGACAAGATTACTATAAGCCTCCTAGAAGAAATGCTGAC
Organism: Bufo bufo; assembly: GCF_905171765.1. NCBI lineage: Eukaryota > Metazoa > Chordata > Amphibia > Anura > Bufonidae > Bufo > Bufo bufo. Next base: position 474,425,384 of record NC_053392.1, on the reverse strand, counting down.
CTCATGGATGAGTCCATAGGGGCCAGGAGTGTTAAAAGGTAAGGATGATGTAAATCAACAAAGCAGTTTCTAAGGCCCATTTCACACAAGCGAGTTTTCCGCGCGGGTGCAATGCGTGACGTGAACGTATAGCACCCGCACTGAATCCTGACCCATTCATTTCAATCGGGCTGTGTACATGATCGTTTTTTTTCCCGCATCAATTCTGTGTTGCGTGAAAAATGCAGAATGTTCTATATTCTGCGTTTTTCACGCAGCCCTGGCCCCATAAAAGTGAATGGGGCTTCAGGGAAAAACGCATTGCATCCGGAAGCAAGTGCGGGTGCGATGCGTTTTTCACTGATGGTTGCTAAGAGATGTTGCTTGTAAACCTTCAATTTTTTATCACGCGCGTGAAAAACGCATTAAAACGCATTGCACCCATGCGGAAAAAACTGAACAACTGAACTCAATCGCAGACAAAACTGACTGAACTTGCTTGCAAAATGGTTCGAGTTTCCCTAAACGCACTCTGAACGCATCTGGAGCCAATCCGTATCGTTCGTGTGAAAGAGGCCTAAAGGTTCAGCAAAATCTTCCTTATCCCACTTTAGGCTTCTTTGAAAACCATTGTGCACTCACATCGGAATTACAAGCCATTCCTTATCCAAAGAAAATCTGTACGTATTTAACAATATATTACATGCTAAAAAATACACTGATAACCAGAAGACATTTATTCACTTGTTCAAACTGCCAACATTGATAGAAACAGAGCGAACTGTGAATTTCTGGTGCAGCACCGGTATGCACACTCTTCTCTGAGGTCCTGGGTTCAGATGTCCTTTTGCACATTATTAACATGTACAATGGGTCAGTGGTGGGCAATAGTGTTGAGCGACTTCGATCCGAATTTCAGGATAAATTCGATTAGCGGCGAAGCCAAATTTCCTCATGCTAGCGAATTGATTTAACCTGAATTAGTGTAAAAACTGAAAAAAATCATACTTACCTCATCCATTTACTAGAGGCGGGCCGGCCGCCGCCATCTTGCTTGAAGATCTCACACGAAATCCCGTGCGCGGTGACGTCATCACAGGCCACACAAGATTTCACACCAGATCTTCAATTGAGGTGGCGGCAGATGATTCGTCGCGAGCAAATGGATGAGGTAAGTATGATTTTTATTTATTTATTTTATTTTACATTCTGCTATTTCTCTCAGATGCCGCGATCAGCTATGAACGCAGCATCTGAGGGGTACAATGACGGGGATCGCAATCTCCACTCCCTGTCATTGCACCCACTACTTACAAAGAAATGCGCTTTGTGATGAAGTAATCACAAAGAAAATATTTAGTAAAATTCGGCGAAGGAGCAGAATCAATTTTTTTTTAAAACTTCGCTCATCACTAGTGGGCAGCATAGTGGTTCAGGTGCCAGTCAAAAACACAGAACAGGTGCAATTTTCCATTTTACCTTATTTCTGTATAGGCTCCACTCCTGATTTGGGCTAAGGGCTCGTTCACACGACCGTATGTCTTTTTCTGTGTTTTGCGGCCTGTTTTTCCGGATCCGTTTTTCTGTTTTTTCAGTAGTGTTTCCGGTTCTGTTCCGTTTTTCCGTTCCGTTTTTCCGTATGGCATATACAGTATACAGTAATTACATAGAAAAAATTGGGCTGGGCATAACATTTTCAATAGATGGTTCAGCAAAAACAGAACGGATATGGAAGACATACGGAGTACATTCCGTATTTTTTGCGGACCCATTGACTTAAATGAAGTCACGGAACGTGATTTTCGGGCAATAATAGGACATGTTCTATCTTTAAATGGAATGGAAAAACAGAAATATGCAAATGGAATGCATACGGAGTACATTCAGTTTTTTTTGCGGAACGCAAAAAAACTGTCCGTATACGGAACGCAAAAAACGTTCATGTGAACGAGCCCTAACATTGATGGAAATCACTGATCAAACACAGACCTATGAATAACACGACTGTTGTGTGTTTTGCGGTCTGAAAATTGCGGATCCGCAAAACACGGATGGCACAGACAGCCATTAATATAACTGCCTATTCTTGTCCGCAAAACGGACAAGAATAGGACAGGTTATTTTTTTTTGCGGACCACAGAGTGCTGTCCGCATCTTTTGCTGCCCCATTGAAGTGAATGGGTCCGCATCCAAGCCGCAGATACTGCGGCTCGGATGAGGACCAAAACAACGGTCGTGTGCATGTAGCCTAAGACCTAAGGCCTCAGACTATAATAAGAATTTATTTCTTGGCCTCTTTCACACATCACTGTTTGGTCAGTGATTTCCATCAGTGATTAAGAGACAAAACCAGGAATGGCATCCCCAAAGAAATATGGTTTAAAGGGGTTGTCTCACTTCATCAAATGACATATATCATGTAGACAAAGTTAATACAAGGTACTTACTAATGTATTGTGATTGCCCATATTGCCTCCTTTGCTGGCTTGATTCCTTTTTCCATCAAATTATTCACTTCTCCTATCAAAGGGTTATGACTAGTGATGGCCAGTTCGCCGTGTTCGCCCGCGAACACATGCGGGCTGCCATCTTAAATCACAAGTCCGGTGATGCACAGGTAAGTCCTTGCCTGCGCCGCAAGCCGGTCTGAAACAAATGCGGTCACAGGGAGCAGGCAGTTCCGAGAACAGCCCGATGAAGGCCCCTGGTGGCTGTTCTCGGAACTGCCTGCTCCCGGTGACCGCATTTGTTTCAGACCGGCTTGCGGCGCAGGCAAGGACTTACCTGTGCATCACCGGACTTGTGATTTAAGATGGCAGCCCGCATGTGTTCGCGGGCGAACGAGGCGAACTGACCATCACTGGTTATGACCACCAAGTAATGCAGAAGTAGTGGCCGTGCATGCACACTATATGAAAAAGCAATGGCCTCTATAGAGGACGGGACCGCAGGAATGCGCATAGCCATGCATGCGCCACAGCTCCCTTCCTGGCCACCTCATATCTGCGCAGGGACCATAACCCCTGGAAACTAACAGTGTATAATGTGAATCAAGCCAGCAAAGGAGGCAATATGGATAATGACAATACATTAGTAAGTGCCCTATGTTAACATTGTCTACATGATAAATGCCATTTGATATAGTGAGACAACCTCTATTTAGTTTTTGACCTGCACCTAGTTTTGTACAGCACAATCACTGACGGAAATCACTGACCAAGTCACAGATGTGTGAAAGAGGCCTTATACAAATCCAGTGTTGCTATATAACAAGTTAGGTCTGATTCACACAGACAGTTTTTCGCTGATGTGTGCTGTCCGCATTTTCTGCGGGCAGCACACGTACCCATTGATTTAAATGTGTCTGTTCATATTTCAGTATTTTTTTACTGACCGTGAGTCAGTAAAAAAAAACATTGGGACATGCACTACTTTGATCCGTGATGCGGACCAAGCACGCCCATTGAAGTCTATGGGTCCGTGAAAATCACTGACACAACACGGATGGCATCCGTGTTGCGTCCTTCTTGCGTCCTTTTTTCACTGAAGACTGATAGGAGATTCTTTGGAAATTAATTTTCAGCAGAGCAATGTCAGTGAATTATGGATGTCACACGGATGGTAAAGATGGACACACAGACCAACCACGGATCCTTCACGGATAAAACACGTACGCTTTTTTCACGGACGTGACACCGACATGGAAATGTGAACGAGGCTTCAGTGTATGGTCAATGATTTGCAACAGTGATTGTGAGCCAAAATCTGGTGTGACTCAGAAAAACAGAACACGCGCAAATCTTTCCATTTTACTTTATGTCTGAGTAGGCTTCACTACTGGTTTTGGCTCACAGTCACTGAGGAAAATAACTGACCGAATAACTGAAGTGTGAATCAGGCCTAATGTGTGGCCATGCAATAAGGATAAAACAGAACAAACTTCATCTGTAGCATAGGGTACCACACAAAGGCTTCCAACATTAAGCCTCATGCACACGTCCGTGGAACACGGACCGCGTGATAACGGCCTGGATTTTTTCTGAGTGCAGGAGCGCACAGCGTCATTGGTTGCTATGATCTATACCAGTGTACTGCGGCGGCAGCAGGAAGCGCATGGCGTCATAGCAACCAATGACGCCGTGCGCTCCTGCACTTAGAAGAAATCCAGGCCGGTATCACACGGTCCGTGTTCCACGGACGTGTGCATGAGGCTTAAATGTATTATAGCAGCCTTTGTCCCTTGGTTAGAGATCTACTGTGAAGAGAATAAGACAAGGTGAATGTAATTTTGCTGGAATAGCTGTAAACGTTACATTTCAGTGATTCTCTTAATGGGAAATAATACTGAAAACTGACTGAAGCTTTGGAGAGCAACAACACTGGCAAGATTTAATTGAGGTCAAGAGGCCCTAATCATAATTGATTAGTAAAGAGAAATTGGCATTCTAGACAGTGACAGGCCATGCAACAGATATTATTTCATTTAGGCCTCTTTCACACGGGCGTTGCGGGAAAAGGTCCGGGTGCGTTGCGGGAACATGCACGATTTTTCCGCGCGAGTGCAAAACATTGTAATGCGTTTTTCACTCGCGTGAGAAAAATCGCGCATGTTTGGTACCCAAACCCGAACTTCTTCACAGAAGTTCGGGCTTGGGATCGGTGTTCCGTAGATTGTATTATTTTCCCTTATAACATGGTTATAAGGGAAAATAATAGAATTCTGAATACAGAATGCATATTAAACTAGCGCTGGAGGGGTTAAAAATAAAAATTATTTAACTCACCTTAATCCACTTGCTCGCGCAGCCCGGCATCTCTTCTGTCTTTATCTTAGCTGTGTGCAGGAAAAGGACCTGTGGTGACATCACTCCGGTCATCACATGGTCCGTCACATGATCTTTTACCATGGTGATGGATCATGTGATGACCGGAGTGATGTCACCACAGGTCCTTTTCCTGCACACAGCTAAGATGAAGACAGAAGAGAAGCCGGGCTGCGTAAGCAAGTGGATTAAGGTGAGTTAAATTTTATTTAATTTTTTTAACCCCTCCAGCGCTATTTTACTATGCATTCTATATTCAGAATGCTATTATTTTCCCTTATAACCATGTTATAAGGGAAAATAATAATGATCGGGTCCCCATCCCGATAGTCTCCTAGCAACTGTGCGTGAAAATCGCACTTGCTTGCGATTTTCACGCAGCCCCATTCACTTCGATGGGGCCTGCGTTGCGTGAAAAACGCAGAATATAGAACATGCTGTGATTTTCACGCAACGCACAAGTGATGTGTGAAAATCACCGCTCGTGTGCACAGCCCCATAGAAATGAATGGGTCAGGATTCAGTGCGGGTGCAATGCGTTCAACTCACGAATCACTTACCGCGCGGAATACTCGCCCGTGTGAAAGGGGCCTTAATGAAGGAATTGTCATTGGATAATTGATATATTCTGGTATAGTTATAAAATATATAAAAGTTTTATTCCTGCACAGAAAGAAAAATGGAGAGAAAGTCACTATTTAAAATAATATATAAATAATGGCCTGAATGGCTGCAGTTCTCTAGTGTTTGGTCTCATGCACACTGATTTTGTGTGGCCGTTTCGTGCATTGGGCAACGTCCGTGTGGAGGACGGGACGGATCGAGACCCATTCAGCTTGAATGGGTCCGTGATCCGTCCGCACCCCAAAAAAATAGAGCATGTGCTTTTTTTTTGCGGTGCGGAGACACGGACAGAAACACCACGGAAGCATTCAAGTGAATGGTGAATGGCTGTTTGCGGGCCGCAATACGGCCACAGCCAGGCAACGGCCGTGTGCATGAGGCCTTTTTACTGCTGTTCCTATCATTATTGTATTTTTTATGTTAATAAAACACACAGTGCCGGGCATTATTTCTGTCATACCAATACGACGTCCCTCATGCTAGAGGTGCACGGTTTAGGCAGGTTTTTGGTGCCAAGTGTGTTCAGCTCCTGATGAAGTGCACAGTATTATGCACAGAAACGCGTCGAGCCTTAGTATTTTTTACCTCCGGCCGGTGTTGCTGATGGTTGGCTATGTATGAGCCACATCAGCTGTTCCTTCCACCGGCCTGAGCGCAGCACCACTGTGAGTGTCTACAGTGGATGGCAATGTGCACAGCCATCCCCTGACAGACCATTATATATCCAGCTTTACTGTTCTATGGCGTTTTTAGCCTGTGCTGGGTATTCTGCTTTAGCCAAGACGGTGTACCCTACCTGTAGCCTTGGGTAAATTTGTGGCAGTGTATACACAGCATTGCAACTTTCCACATATGTACCACATATACTGGTAGGGCATCCACCTCTAGTTCAGTGGTCCAACCACCGTTTTTAGCCCCTGCTGGGGTTTTTGAGCTATATTGGTCAGATATACAGTAATTTACTGACCATATGTGGTTTGGAACTTTGTTAACTGGGTCTGGATATTCCATGGTGTCCACATATTGACATATAGCGCGATAATTGAGTTGCACTGACATAGTCCAAGTGGACCCCTCTATTGAGGTATCAGACCCCAGATAGCCCACTTACTTGGAACGTTTTAGGTCACACACCTCTTCATTGCTGTTTTATTTGTATTAACCCAATAACATTTTTGTTGTTTTTTCTTTTTAACGTCCCTTTACACGTTTGCTTTCACTGCAGGAGCAAAACCAATAACTGAAGGCCATCCACATATCTTTTTCAAAAACATTGCAGGAACACCATTAAGCACCCTCAAACCAGTTTTAATAGTGTTTTAACACTTTAAGAGCATCTTGTAGATCCCCTTATTTAAAGTGCCACCAAAGCACCGCTCAGAACTTTAAGATACTTACCCACAGGGAGTGATGGCATGCAATATCCATAACTATGAAGACGTTCACGTTGAGATTATGTATTTAACTTACAGGCATTTTTTGTTGTGTTACAGAAATAAAAACAGAACAGAACGGGTGAAGGTAAGCCAATGTCCTCCTTATATTTACTGAGACCCATTCTGCTCAAGGGCTCACGCACACAGTTGTAGCCACTTTTGGGGTCCACAAAACACAGATACCAGCCATGTATGTTCTGCATTTTGCAGAACGGAAGGTCCTACCATCTATAGAACAGTCCTATCCTTATCTGTAAAATGGACAAGTATAGGACAGGTTCTGTTTTTTTTGCGGGTGCCGCCTAAAGGACATACGGATGTGGATAGCACACGGTGTGTTGTCCACATCTTTTGCAGCTATTGAAGTGAATGAAAAAATACAAGGCCATATGCATGAGTCCTAAAAATTAGCAGCCACAATTTGATCTATACAGTGGAGTCTACAGTTGCCTAGTATGGAACACTGGATGGAAAGAGAATTCTTTCTTCCATAACCTCAGTAAAAGGCTGTAAAGGCCATCTTGCTTTTTCTCTACCTTTCCTTTATCTTTAATGTTTCAAATCTGTCAATGAAAGGGAGTGAAGTGGTTGAAGCAAAGCAAGTAAAGTGTGCCAGTATTTAATTGTAAATATGAAATAAAGGGGCGATGATTTCACATAATTAGGCCTCATGTACACGGCCGTTGAGCGGCCATTCTGTGCATTGGGGACTGCAATTTGCGGTCCCCAATGCACGGGCAACGTCCATGCGGCGGCTGGGATCGAACGAGGCCCATTCAACTTGAATGGGTTCGTGATCCATCTGCACCACAAAAAAAATTCAGAGGCACTGACAGAAACACCACGGAAGCACTCCGTAGTGCTTCCGTGGGGTTCCGTGCCTCCTTTCCACACCGCAGCTCCGGATTGCGGACGATTCAAGTGAATGGGTCAACATCCGTGATGCGAGGAGCACACGGCCGGTGCCTGCATATTGCGGACCCGCTGTTTGCAGGCCACAATACAGGAATCAACTGCCCTGTCACTATTTCATTTTGATCTCAGACAGGAAAGCATGATCTCGTTGTCAGATTCACTTAAACCCCTCATTGACCAAAGACATGAAAAGGTTGCAAGGGTGAGCTCAGGAGCTTAGCCTGTTCCACTACGATGCCAAGCCCTAGTGAAGGAAACTGGAAATTTCTTCTTAGGGCTCATGCACACGACCGTATTTTCTTTCCATGTCTGTTCCGTTCGTTTTGCGGACCATATACAGAACCATTCATTTCAATGGGTCCACCAAAAAAATGGAAGGTACTCTGTGTGCATTCCATTTCGGTATGTCCGCGTTACGGACAAGTATAGTACTGTTCTACTAGGGGCGTTTTTTCTGGACCGCAAAATACATACGGTCGTGTGCATTAATATTCATATTACACTGGGCCAGAAGCAGAGTGTAACAGCATAATGGTAAAATTATATTATGCTGCTATACAGCAGTGTTAGGGCTCATGCACACGACAGTATTTTGCGTTCAGTATACGGCCCGGTACATATACTGAACTATTCATTTCAATGGTTCAGCAAAAAAAAAAGAAGTGTCTCCATGTGCATTCCGTTTCAGTATTTCTGTATTTCCGTACTGTGAAAAGATAGAACATGTCCTATCCTTGTCGGCAAATCACGGTGCTTGGCTCCATTCAAGTAAATGGGTCCACAACAAAACTGAACACATACGGAAATGCATCTGTATGTCTTCCGTATCCGTTCCGTTTTTGCGGAACCATCTATTGAAAATGTTATGCCCAGCCCAATTTTTTCTATATAATTACTGTATACTGTATATGGCATACGGAAAAACGGAAAGGAAACACAACTGAAACAAAAAACGGAACAACGGATCCGTAAAAAACGGACCGCAAAACACTGAAAAAGCCATACGGTCGTGTGCATGAGCCCTTACAGTGTAAAGAAAAAAAGGGTTTAACAGAGTTTAAAAATATAAATCTAAAAACAATAAAACATTTTAAGTGATTAAAGATCTAAATACTTTGTATCACCTCGTTATTTACGCCAGCTTCACATATATGCATCAGTTCGACTCAGTTCACCTCTGGCGAGGTGAAGAAAACGCCAGAGGGAAACTGAAACTAAAACTGATCCCATAGTTTTCTTTGGGATCATTCATTATTCATCCGGCGCATCACTGATGACGCGGGATGTCAAATAGCGGCAGACAGAAAAACTCAGCATGCAGTGTTTTCCTGTCTGGCACTATCAGTGTACAGACGCTGGATCTGTTCACTGAAGTTCACTGCACATATATCAGTTATGCCCAGCTCCCAGCCTGACGTAGCCGGACGGACTGATTTATGTGCAGGGAGCCTTATCTTGCAACATGAACGCTGTAAGAAAACCAAACTCCTAATCAAAGAAGTTAAAACTGACACAGCAGAGACATGTGGCAGACTGGTGGTACTGTTTCCAAAGCAGCGTATAACATCAGACGCCTCTCCTGTAAATCTCATATTAATTATACATTTAAACTTCTGGTGGGATATTGGGCTTTAAACTTTATTGTATACTAGCAGAAGGACCCGGCTTTGCACGGGTATATTTTATCTATTTCATTTAATGTTTGTGTGTGTCTTTAAAAGATATCGACAGTATCCCCCATAACAGTTACCTCTACAGCACCCCGCCCCTTTAACAGTGACCTCCCCAATCCCCCACCCCTTAACACTGACCCCCCAGTGGGACTTTCACAGCAGCCCATCGCCTTAAGGCCTCATGCACACGACCATATTTTTTCACGGTCCGCAAAACGGGGTTCCGTTGGTCCGTAATCCGTGACTGTTTTTTCGTCCGTGGGTCTTCCTTGATTTTTGGAGGATCCACGGACATGAAAAAAAAGTCGTTTTGGTGTCCGCCTGGCCATGCGGAGCCAAACGGATCCGTCCTGAATTACAATGCAAGTCAATGGGGACGGATCCGTTTGACGTTGACACAATATGGTGCAATTTCAAACGGATCCGTCCCCCATTGACTTTAAATGTAAAGTCAGGAGCATGGGCGTAGCTATAGGGGGTGCAGAGGTAGCAGTCGCTACCGGGCCCAGGAGCCTGAGGGGGCCCAAAGACCCTTGTGCCACATAAGAAGACACACAACGCACTGACGGAAGGGGGGCCCAAGCTGAACTCTTGCACCAGGGCCCATGAGCCGTTAGCTACGCCCCTGGTCAGGAGTTAATATACCATAGGATCGGAGTTTTCTCCAATCCGATGGTATATTTTAACTTGAAGCGTCCCCATCACCATGGGAACACCTCTATGTTAGAATATACCATCAGATTTAAGTTACATCGTGAAACTCAGATCAAGACAGTATATTCTTACACAGAGGCGTTCCAATAGTGATGGGGACGCTTCTAGTTAGAATATACAGGGAGTGCAGAATTATTAGGCAAGTTGTATTTTTGAGGATTAATTTTATTATTGAACAACAACCATGTTCTCAATGAACCCAAAAAACTCATTAATATCAAAGCTGAATATTTTTGGAAGTAGTTTTTAGTTTGTTTTTAGTTTTAGCTATTTTAGGGGGATATCTGTGTGTGCAGGTGACTATTACTGTGCATAATTATTAGGCAACTTAACAAAAAACAAATATATACCCATTTCAATTATTTCTTTTTACCAGTGAAACCAATATAACATCTCAACATTCACAAATATACATTTCTGACATTCAAAAACAAAACAAAAACAAATCAGTGACCAATATAGCCACCTTTCTTTGCAAGGACACTCAAAAGCCTGCCATCCATGGATTCTGTCAGTGTTTTGATCTTTTCACCATCAACATTGCGTGCAGCAGCAACCACAGCCTCCCAGACACTGTTCAGAGAGGTGTACTGTTTTCCCTCCTTGTAAATCTCACATTTGATGATGGACCACAGGTTCTCAATGGGGTTCAGATCAGGTGAACAAGGAGGCCATGTCATTAGATTTTCTTCTTTTATACCCTTTCTTGCCAGCCACGCTGTGGAGTACTTGGACGCGTGTGATGGAGCATTGTCCTGCATGAAAATCATGTTTTTCTTGAAGGATGCAGACTTCTTCCTGTACCACTGCTTGAAGAAGGTGTCTTCCAAAAACTGGCAGTAGGACTGGGAGTTGAGCTTGACTCCATCCTCAACCCGAAAAGGCCCCACAAGCTCATCTTTGATGATACCAGCCCAAACCAGTACTCCACCTCCACCTTGCTGGCGTCTCAGTCGGACTGGAGCTCTCTGCCCTTTACCAATCCAGCCACGGGCCCATCCATCTGGCCCATCAAGACTCACTCTCATTTCATCAGTCCATAAAACCTTAGAAAAATCAGTCTTGAGATATTTCTTGGCCCAGTCTTGACGTTTCAGCTTGTGTGTCTTGTTCAGTGGTGGTCGTCTTTCAGCCTTTCTTACCTTGGCCATGTCTCTGAGTATTGCACACCTTGTGCTTTTGGGCACCCCAGTGATGTTGCAGCGCTGAAATATGGCCAAACTGGTGGCAAGTGGCATCTTGGCAGCTTCATGGGCAGTTATTTTGCGCCTTGGTTTTTCCACACGCTTCTTGCGACCCTGTTGACTATTTTGAATGAAACGCTTGATTGTTCGATGATCACGCTTCAGAAGCTTTGCAATTTTAAGAGTGCTGCATCCCTCTGCAAGATATCTCACTATTTTGGACTTTTCTGAGCCTGTCAAGTCCTTCTTTTGACCCATTTTGCCAAAGGAAAGGAAGTTGCCTAATAATTATGCACACCTAATATAGGGTGTTGATGTCATTAGACCACACCCCTTCTCATTACAGAGATGCACATCACCTAATATGCTTAATTGGTAGTAGGCTTTCGAGCCTATACAGCTTGGAGTAAGACAACATGCATAAAGAGGATGATGTGGTAAAAATACTAATTTGCCTAATAATTCTGCACGCAGTGTACTACGAACTGTGTACATGACTGCCCCCTGCTGCCTGGTAGCACCCGATCTTTTACAGGGGGCTGTGATCAGCACAATTAACCCTTCAGGTGCCGCACCTGAAGGGGTTAATTGTGGGTATCATAGCCCCCTGTAAGAGATCAGGGGCTGCCAGGCAGCAGGGGGCAGACCCCCCTCCCTCCCCAGTTTGAATATCATTGGTGGCCAGTGTGCGGCCCCCCCCGGCCCCCCCTCTATTGTAATATAATTGGTGGCCAGTGTGCGGCCCCCCCGGCCCCCCCTCTATTGTAATATCATTGGTGGCCAGTGTGCGGCCTCCGTCGGCCCCCCTCCCTCCCTTTATTGTAATATCATTGGTGGCCAGCGTGCGGCCCCCCCTCTATTGTAATATCATTGGTGGCCAGTGTGCGGCCTCCCCCGGCCCCCCCTCCCTCCCTTTATTGTAATATCATTGGTGGCCAGCGTGCGGCCCCCCCTCCCTCTATTGTAATATCATTGGTGGCCAGTGTGCGGCCCCCCCGGCCCCCCCTCTATTGTATTAATATCATTGGTGGCCAGTGTGCGGCCTCCCCTCTCCCCCCCCCCCCCCCGATCATTGGTGGCAGCGGAGAGTTCATACTTACCTGCTGCACTGTCTGTGACCGGCCGGTAGCTCCTCCTACTGGTAAGTGACAGGTCTGTGCGGCGCATTGCTTAATGATCTGTCACTTACCAATAGGAGGAGCTCCCGGCCGGTCACAAACAGCGCAGCAGGTAAGTATGATGCTTCTAATATTGTAATATTGCTAAGTAACCATGGCAACCAGGCCTGCAATAGCTTCCTGGTTGCCATGGTTACCGATCAGAGCTCCAAAGCGATTAAACTGAGACTCCGATCGGAACTCTCCGCTGCCACCAATGATCGGGGGGGGGGGGGGAGGCCGCACACTGGCCACCAATGATATTAATACAATAGAGGGGAGGCCGCACACTGGCCACCAATGATATTAATACAATAGAGGGGGGGCCGCACACTGGCCACCGCTGCAAGCAGCGTTTTGGTGTCCGCCTCCAGAGCGGAATGGAGGCAAACTGATGCATTCTGAACGGATCCTTATCCATTCAGAATGCATTAGGGCAAAACTGATCCGTTTAGGGCTGCTTGTGAGAGCCATGAAATGGATCTCACAAGCGGACCCAGAACTGCCAGTGTGAAAGTAGCCTTACCTCCATGTCAGCGATGCGATGCAGCCTCATCCGGCCTGTGTCCCGCGCTGTATGTCCATATATGGAGTCAGTGCTTGTGTATTTCAGAAAAGTTTCTGCTGGGACTTGAACCCACGACCTTCTGTATCAGAGGCAAGGCACACCTCTGTACACATGACAGCTGCCCCAACACACCCAGCACTGCTAAATCTCTATATATGATAGCTGCCCCAGCACACCCAGCTCTGCTACATCTATACACATAACAGCTGCCCCAGCACACCCAGCTCTGCTACATCTATACACATGACAGCTGCCCCAGCGCACTCAGCCCTGCTATATCTCTATATATGATAGCTGCCCCAGCACACCCAGCTCTGCTACATCTATACACATGACAGCTGCCCCAGCACACCCAGCTCTGCTACATCTATACACTGGGTGTGCTGGGGCAGCTATCATATATAGAGATATAGCAGAGCTGAATGTGCTGGGGCAGCTGTCATATTGAGATATAGCAGAGCTGAGTGTGCTGGGGCAGCTGTCCTATAGAGATATAGCAGTGCTTTGTGTGTTGGGGCAGCTGTCATGTGTATAGATGTACACTGGCTATAACAGAGTCTACAGTAGAAGTCTCATATTTTTTCAGTCAATGGCTATTCAGCTCTTATAGCTGTGTGGGTAAGTGCTTTGACTCTGATACAGAAGGTCGTGGGTTTGAATCCCAGCAGACATATCTCTCCATCTCCAGCTACAGCACAGACAAGGCATCTGTATCGCTGTCATGAGGACGGCAATACAGATGACTATGCCTGGGATTTGTTGGATTTGAATCTTGTAATGAGAAGCGTGTAAGTTGTAACACAGTAGTAAGGGTGCTTCTGGCCGCCCTCCTGCATGTCATTACAGTGTGTGGTGTTTGTGGCAGTCGCTACACCGGCCAAGGAGCCTCCTCAGCTGGCCGTGCGTCAGTCAAGGCTACCGGTCTAACGGGAATTTTCCCGGTATCCCGGTAGGCCAGTTCGGCCCTGTTTGCGGGGCCGCGGAACGAAAGTATGGATGCGGATAGCACACGGAAATGAATGAGTCTGCATCCATTCTGCAAAATTGCAGAACGGATGCGGACACAAATAAACGGTCGTGTGAATGGGCGCTTAAAGGGAGTTTTTGGAAGTACAATATTGCTGACCCATCCTTAGGATAGGTAATCAGTATCTGATCGGTGGGGATCGGAATCTAAGCCTCCCACTGCTCAGCTGTTTGAAGGGGCCATGACGCTCTGATTCCAGTGATTTCACATTCATCAGTTACATGGCCTGTGTGCAGCTCAGTCCCATTTAAGTGAATGGGCTGGTCTACCAAACCAAGCACAGCACTATACAGTGTGTTGCGTGGTATGCTGTGTGAAGGCTGTAGAGGCCTCTTCAAACAGCTGATCGAAGGTGGTGCCGGTATATTGATGAACAGTGATGGCCAGTTCGCCGTGTTCGCCCGCGAACACATGCGGGCTGCCATCTTAAATCACAAGTCCGGCGATGCACAGGTAAGCCCTTAGCTGTGTCTGCGCTGCGAGCCGGTCTGAAACAAATGCAGGCAGTTCCGAGAACAGCCCGATGAAGGCCCCCGGCGGCTGTTCTCGGAACTGCCTGCTCCCGGTGACCGCATTTGTTTCAGACCGGCTCGCAGCACAGGCACAGGTAAGGACTTACCTGTGTATCGCCGGACTTGTGATTTAAGATGCCAGCCCGCATGTGTTCGCGGGCGAACACGGTGAACTTGCCATCACTGTTGATGAACTATCCTAAGGATAGGTCAGCAATATTGTACTCCCGTAAAATCTATTTTAGAAATTTGTATAAACTGCATTATTGCCTCTTCTAACAAAGTTCACATGACTGATTTTGAAAAACATGCTTAAAAAAATCACCAAGGAGTCCGCATTTTTTTTTCTGCGCAAAAAACATGTTTTTTTCATGCGGTCTTTGACATGTTTTTGATGCTGTTTTTTGAAGTGTCTTTTCTTAACCAGGTGTTAAAAAAAAGCACAAGGACTTGCATGGAGCTGGGTTTTTTTTATGCCTCCCAATTTTTTTCAATGGGAGCTTCAGTGCAGTTTCTGCCCCCAAAACAGGCCATGCTGCTTCTTTTTCCCACACTTCTTTTTTCCGTGTGTAAAAAAAAAAAAAAGCAAGTGCTGCTTCTTATTAAAATGCATAGGAGGCTGTTTTAAGGCGTTTTTTTAAGTTGATTCTGAGGCAGAAACACTCCAAAATCAGCTCCAAAAAACTCTGTTTAAACTGGCCCTTTATAGTTGGAGATATCCTTTAAATATTCTACTTTGAAGGGGTTGTCCAACACAGACATTATTTTTAAATTCCGGCCTGACAACACCAAACCTGTGAAGAGATGCATACTTAGCTGCCCCCTCACCTTCTTCACTACATCTTGGTTCCTGCATGTAAACTTCTGGGATAGACAGGGTCATGTGCATCACTGCAGTCAATGATTCACCTCACTGGTGATGTGTCTCCAAGCAGAACATGACTGCCGGGTCATGTGCCTCTTGGAGACACATGACTACTTATGCCAGTTACTGACTGTAGTGGCGCACGTGACCCCATCCATGCCAGAAGTTTGCATGTTACATGAGGGATAGATGTGCAGTGAAGAGAGGTATTAAGCTGAAATACGCCTATATTAGACATATTTCAGGCGCAGATTGCGGCACAACATCTAGTTGCGCCGCAATCTGCGTTTTTTCACTCACGGCAGGTCTAAAAAAGTAGGAGAGGAAGGGGACAGACCTAGAAAAAAGTCTAAATGTAAGGCTGGTTTCACACGGGCGTTGCGCGAAAAGATGCGGGTGCGTTGCGGGAACATGCGTGATTTTTCCCCGCGAGTGCAAAGCGTTTTAATGCGTTTTGCACGCGCGTGAGAATAATCGGCATGTTTGGTACCCAGACCTGAACCCGGACTTCTTCACAGAAGTTCGGGTTTGGGTTCAGTATTCTGTAAATTTTATTATTTTCCCTTATAGCTTGGTTATAAGGGAAAATAATAGCATTCTTTAATACAGAATGCTTAGTAGAAGGTCAATTGAGGGTTAAAAAATAAAAACCAAATTAACTCACCTCCTCCAATTGATCGCGTAGCTGCCGGTCTCCTGTTCTTTCTTCAGGACCTGTCAAGGGACCTGTGGTGACGTCACCACGGTGATGGACCATGTGATTGGACC
Source organism: Bufo bufo (assembly GCF_905171765.1). Lineage (NCBI taxonomy): Eukaryota > Metazoa > Chordata > Amphibia > Anura > Bufonidae > Bufo > Bufo bufo. Next base: position 474,409,139 of record NC_053392.1, on the reverse strand, counting down.
ATTTGATGTGACGGCACCACAGGTCCTTTAGCCGGCAGCTCATGATTAAAGAAGTAAGAAGAGATCGGCAACTACGCGATCAAGAGGAGGAGGTGAGTTAATTTGTTTTTGTTTTTAATCCCTCAATCCACATTTTACTAAGCATTCTGTATTGAGAATGCTATTATTTTCCCTTATAACCATGTTAAAAGGGAAAATAATAAAGATCGAGTCCCCATCCCGATCGTCACCTAGCAACCATGCGTGAAAATCGCACCGCATCTGCACTTGCTTGCGGATGCTTGCGATTTTCATGTAGCCCCTTTCACTTCTATGGGGCCTGCGTTGCGTGAAAAACGCACAAAATAGAGCATGCTGCGATTCTCACGCAACGCACAAGTGATGCGTGAAAATCACCGCTCTTGTGCACAGCCCCATAGAAATGAATGGGTCCGGATTCAGTGAGGGTGCAATGCGTTCTCCTCACGCATTGCACCCGTGCGGAAATCTTGCCCGTGTGAAAGAGGCCTAAGACCGCTCAGAAGCTATCCTACATTTAGAACTGGAGGACGATCCGGTGAAGTTATGAAGAGGCCTGCGCCTCTTCATAAGGCCTCTTGCGCACGAACGTTGTGTGCCCGTGACCGTATTGCGGCACGCATACGGCAGATCCGCAATACACGGGCACCGGCCCGTGTGCATCCACATCCATTCACTTGAAAGGGTCCGCAATCACGGAGATGCGGAGCAGAAGCACGGATCGGAACCCCACAGAAGCACTACTGAGTGCTTCCGTGGTGTTTATGTCCGTGCCTCCGCACCGCAAAAAAATAGAACTTGTTCTATTTTTTGGAAGTGCGGACGGATCATGGACCCATTCAAGTTGAATAGGTCTCGATCCGTCCCGGCTGCCGCACGGACGTAGCCCGTGCATTGGGGACCTCAAATTGCAGTCCCCAATGCACAGAACGGATGCACAACGTTGGTGTGCAAGAGGCCTAACTTTGGCGGAACCACCAACAGTGCAGGGGTTTATTGAGACCGGCATCTGAAGTGCCAGTCTTAAATGTGCCCCATAATTAATAATTTTAGTGTTTGCCTTTATTACACATTATTTATTTTCTTAGTAGGAAATTACTGACCTAAAACATTTGATGGCTCAATGTTATCATAGGTAAACAATACTTTTTCGCATATTTTTTGTATTGTTAGCTTGAATGTATAGAACTGTGTGTTACTTGGCTAATATGTTTTTACTGGTGAGAGACGCATCTGACACATAAAACTGTAAAGTAGTCATTTAATAGCAGTAGAGAATTGGATGTTTTCCCTAAACTATAGTAACTATCATATTAAAAAGTAAAATAAAAAATTGTGTATCATTCATAAAAAAGAAAGTAATACCTTGTAAGTAGGGGTGGGTTTAGACATTACTGAACACATAATATGTGTGAAGTCCTTCACCCCTTAAGGACGCAGCCTAATTTACATCCTGGCTCTTTAAGAGTTGGAGAGAGCAGGCAAATGCCTATGCCTGCCCTACATGCAGTGAGAGGCATGGCCGACAAGAACCAGGCCTCAGCCTGCGGATGGACGTTACAGCGCTACTCCAGCGGCCGGGACCATCGAGCAGAGAGAGGGAGATGACAGTGGGACCAGACCACTGGAGCAAGGTGGCAGCACTGCCCATCAGTAGGAGAGGAGCAGAGATGGGCATGGACAACCACCATAACATAAGATCTTCTAAGGACCAGATTTTTTATTTATTATATCCTGATATGTAGAATCATAGAATTTAAAGAGGGAGTACTTTTTCTCATGACTGTGTATAATATATATATATATATATATATATATATATATATATATATATATATATACACACAAACATTTTTTTAGTCCCTTCGGACAAAATACAATTTTCATAGTATTTTCTTGAATTTTTCGATTATAATGCATTTTCAAATTATTATTTTTTTACCTAGGATTTCTAGGATAATTTTTAAAATTTCTTATTTCCCACATCCTGTTGTTGTTGCTGTAATGTGGTGTGAATTTTCTGCCCACCAAATCTGAATGAAAAATTCACAGTGTATCTGCCTTGGATGAATATACTCTAAATTTCTCTTGTGTTCACAGCCTGAACCCTAGAGAAGTGTCTATGTACGTCTATCAGTGTGATGTCACTACTATTATTGTTACTGTTGCCATATTGAAACTACTCCCTTTATCTCGGTGGGTAGTTTTGTTGTGAACATAAAGAAGCTCCCTTGGAGACTATTGCCGATGCTTTGTAAACAGAATGAATGGTGACTAGAGCAGAATGAGAAGGAGTGTAATTACTAGAGGTCCACACAGTCAGATGAAAACTCCCAGCTCTTGAGGAAATAGATGACACGACTGTGCACTAGGGTTAAGTATTTGGATCTGGTAATTGCCGAAGTTATGGACTCTGTATACTTGCATACTGGTAGTCATGAAACTATTTAGAAATTTGTTTAAAAGTTTTCATAGGGCATATGAAGTTGCTGCTCCGTTCATTTCAGGGGGGCATCAGGGGGTACGGCGGTCCCCATTCTCGTGATTGGTGGGGTTCTCAGCGGCAGGATCCTCACTGATCTAATAGTTATCCCCTATCCTGTCAATGGGGGATAACTTAATCTAACTGGAATACCTCTTCAATGGACATTTCTGCAATTATGGATACTCCAGGCAGAAATTCAAACACTGATAAGTTTAGATATGAAATATTACACGGGTACATTTTTTTCGGGCATTGTGTGAAAAATAACAATGCAAAGACTATATCAGATAGTAAGATGTGAGCACAAGTCTCTTTACATGGGACAATATTACAGCAGATTGTCGGGATGGAAGCGTTCCCTCCCGACAATCTGCTGGTCGCTGGTGGAGGAGACCACTGCATTTACATGAGAGATGGGGAGGAGCGATCATTAATGCCATTGCCCTTCCCCATTCTCATTGTTTGCCGACAACAGATTGTGTTTACACAGCATGATCTGCTGTCCAGAAACAAAGATTTTTGTGTTCGCACAAACGATCCAATTACCCAATGAACAAGCATTTCAGCGGTACATTTACATGATCAGTGGTACTGTGAACGCTTGTTAGCGATGATCTAGATCCTGTAGCTGAACAAGCGCTGTGTATACAGCAAGGAAGTGATGTGCAGCTTCCTGTACTGACCCGGTGGTCATGTGACCGTCAGGGCCGGGAGACTGTAGGAGCTGACGGGTCTTCCACAGACTGTACATTATAGTATACTGCTGTACAGCCTCTCTGGGGGGTGTTTTTCCCCTGTAACTGGAGTTACTATGTCAGCCTCAGTTACAGGAAAAATTAATAGTGGGAAAAAAAAGTGAAATTAAATGTCCCCCAGAGGTCTTGTGTGGCCTTATGGGGGACATAAAGTGTAAAATAAAAAATAAAAAAATAAAAATAATGAAGTGTTTTATAAAAAATAAAAATAAAGTTTCACATGTAAAAAAAATTTCACCAATGAAGTAAATAATAAAATGTTAAAAATAGAAAACAATAAAATAGACATATTTGGTATCGCCGTGTCCGTAATGACCGGGTCTACAAAAATATCACATGATCTACCCCTACAGGTGAACGCCATAAAAAAATAAACATTACGCCAAAAAAAGCTTTTTTAGTTACCTCACCTCCCAAAAAATAATGTTAATCGACAAAAAAAGTCGTATGTACCCCAAAATGGTAGCAATCAAAACATTACCTCATCCCGCAAAAAATTAGCCCCCACACAAGACCATAGCCAGAAAAATTATAAAAATATGGCTCTAAGAAAATTGTGTAAAACGTAAAAAAATTAAATAAAATAGACATATTTGGTATTGCTGCATCCGTAACAACTGGATTTACAAAAATATCACATTATCTACCCCATCAAGTGGACGGGGTAAAAAAAAATTAAGCCAAAACAGCTTTTTTTTTTAGTCATCTCCCCTCCCAAAAACATAATATCAATCAAACAAAAAGTCGTATGTAAAACCCAAAATGGTAGCAATAAAAATGTCACCTCATCCCGCAAAAAACAACCCCTTACACAACACCATTGTCAGAAAAATGTAAAAAATATGGCTGTAAGAAAATGGCAACACAAAAACATGCTTTTTTTTTCTAAAAATGTTCTTTTTGTGTAAAACGTAAAAAAAAAAGTAAAAAAAAAATAGACATATTTGGTATTGTTGTTTCCGCAATGGCCAGATCTTTTTTTTACACAGTTCACTTGATGTGGTAGATCATCTACCACATCAAGTGAACTGTGTAAAAAAAATATAGAAAAATGACACTAAACCGCTTTTTTTTGTGAGTTCACCTACCAAAAAATAAGATAAAAAGTGACCAGAAAGTCAAATGTACCCCAAAATTGTGCCACAAAAAGAAGCCCTTACACAGCTCAGTAAACAAAAAAATAAAAAAATTATAGCTCTTAAAAACCATGACAGAAAATTCCATGTTAGAAAATCCAGATGCTGCTCCATCTCTTCTGAGCCCTGGCATATCCCTAAATAACAGTTTACAATTGGGGTGTTACTGTATTCAGGAGAAAATGGGTAGCAAATTTTGGGGCGATATTCTCCTATTATCTTTTGTAAAAAAGAAAGTTTGGGCCTAAAGCACTATTTTCTTGTAAAAAATATATAATTTTTCATTTCCACAGCCAAGTATTATAAATTCTATGAAACGCCTGTTGGGTCAAGTGCTCACTAAACCCCTTAAAAATTCCTTGCGTGGTGTAATTTACAAACTGTGGTTACTTTTTGGGGAGTTTTCACTGTGGGGGTACCTCAGGGTTTCTTCAAATGCAACATGATGCCCAAAGACCATTCCAGCAAAATCTGCCCTCCAAAAATCATATGGCGCTTTCTGAGCCCTGCCGCATGCCCATACAGCAGTTTACAACCACATATGGGGTGTTTCTGCAAACTGCAGGATCAGGGTAATAAATATTGAGGTTTGTTTTGTTGTTAAACCTTGATGTGTTACAGAAAAAAATGGAAAATCTGCAAAAAAAATTAAAATAATAATTTGGAAATGTCACCTCTATTTTGCTTTATTTCCTGTGGAGTACTTAAAGGATTTCTAAAACCAGTTTTGAATAGTTTGAGGAGTGTAGTTTCTAAAATGGCGTCATTTCTAAGTAGTTAATATTTTGTGAGCTCCTCAAAATGACTTCAGAACTGAACTGGTCCTTAAATAATTGATTTTTGATTTTTTTTTTTAAATGTAAAAAAAATGCTTCTAAAATTCAAAATCTTCTAACGTTTAAAAAAACTAAAATTACGGTACATTACTAAAATGATGCCAACATAAAGTAGACATATGGTGAATGTTAATTAATAAGTATATTATGAGGTATCACTATCTGTCATTAACTTTTGGATTTTTTTATAAATAAAGGTAAAACATATTTACCATTTACATAATGTACAATGTGTTCTCTCAGGCATCTCCCATATCTCCTTCCCTCCAGGACTTATGGAAGCAGCGTAGCTTGCTCTGCTGTGCTGTATGCGTAATTACAATTAATGTTACGGAAACAGTGGCAAGCCGGTGTTCTAACAAAAATCCTTACTTCGTGAAAATACCTTACCCCTCGTGACTTCCGGGGGTGTGCGCCTCAGCGCAAGCGCACTACCACGGCACGGGTAAGATAAAATTACATGGATCGCTGACTCACTGACACCGCACGTGCACCATCAGGGGTAAGGAGATCTAATGTTCTTTTCTCGTTACCCTCACACTGCGCACGCGCGGATTGTGAAATCTCCTTACCCTCACAAGGGTTATGGTTTAGGTTTAGGGTTAGGTATAGGGCTATGCCCCCCAATATGCTGCACCCACAACCCACTCCCCAGATGGCTGATAGTGCTAGGAGCAAAATCCTGTGCGTGCGCTGTGTGAGGATAAGGAGAAAAGACAGTCAGATTTCCTTACCCCTGACGGCGCACGCACGGTGTCCGTGAGTCAGCGCTCCAGGTAATTTTATCTTACCCGTGCTGTGGTACTGCGCTTGCAGGAAGTCACGAGGGGTAAGGTATTTTCACGAAGTAAGGATTTCTGTTAGAACACTGGCACGCTCGGCTGTTCCAGTACGCTCGGTCACCTGGGGCCGTCACTTGTTCCCACATTAGAGGAGAGGAATGAATAGATTCATAGGAATAGCTGAATGGTCATTTAAAGGAAATGTGTCACCAAAAATTGTATCTGCCAGTTAAAACCAGATAGTAGCACATCTGCTTTTTTCAAATCTGTTTTTATTTTCTGATTATAGATTTTTTTATTTTATGTCCTAAACATAATTATGGGGGCGGCCCTCTTGGCTGAGTTGTTCTTAACAGCATTTATAAAGCATTAAAAACATTGCTTTATGGCAGTCCCATGGGCCATAGACACAATGGACTTATTGACTTATATGGGAGAGTATTCTAGACATGCTCTGTGACCTGTGCAGAGGTCATTGTACAAGGAAAGAATAGATAAGCTCTGACAATCACCTATTGTCTTATCTATACACAAGGTGATATCATTACAGGCAGGATTTGCGTTAACTCCCGTAAAGTAATCTGTACAAACCAAGAAGTGGCGCCAATTATTAGACATAGTGGCCAGTGCAAAAACTGCAAGATTTTTTGTTTTAGTTTACATAGTGACATGGAAAATTAAAAATAACATCTTCAAAAATTATAAAAAATATGTTAAACATAAAAAAGTGATTTAAACAGCAGGTCATTTTCTGATGACACATTTCCTTTAATGTGGAACACTAATCGTAACTATATAAGACATGTCATTAGTGGTGACAGGTCCTCCTTAATGCTGAAAGTAGGCAAGTGCAAAAGGGGTCAAAGCACTGTATACAGATTCTGGAAGGCTTTTGAAAACAGGTGGTAAACTGAATCCAGAGAAGACATTCAGGAAAAACCTGCTGGAGTGTGAAGAAGAACTGCTACAGTACTTAGAAGATGAAGAATTCTCTAGCACTCTAAGGCTACATGCAGACGTCCGTGTCAGTTTTGGATCAGTGGTAACACGGACCGCGTTGAATCTGTGTTTTCTCCCGTGACAGATCTGTGTTGGGTCCGTGGGTCAGTTTTTTGCTGTCTGTGAGCCATCCGTGTTTCACTGACACTCAACAGCTGAAAAATAATTTTCAAAGAATCTCTTCTTAATGAACCGTGAAACACGGATGCAACACAGATGGCATCCGTGTTGCATCCGTGGTTTTCACGGACTCATTGACTATAATGGACGTGATGGATCCGTGGCAGGTGGACAAAATAGAGTATGCATCTGTGCTAAAAAAACAGACCCACGGACCGTGCTAAAACACTGATGTGTGAATACACACATTGAAATGAATGGGGACGTGTGCTGTCCGTGGAGAACACGTACAGCACACGTCCGTGAAACACTGACGTGTGAATGAGGCTTAAGGCCTCCTTCACACGGGCGTTACGGATTGGGGCCAGATAGGATGCATGTGCGTGGCGGGGAAATCGTGCGAGTGAGCACACAAGTTCAGTCAGTTTTGACTGCGATTGCGTTGCGTGGATCAATTTTGCGCGCGCGTGAGAAAAAACTGAATGTGGTACCCAGACCCGAACTTCTTCAATGAAGTTCGGGTTTGGGTTAGTTGTAGTGTAGATTTTATTATTTTCCCTTATAACATGGTTATAAGGGAAAATAATAGCATTCTTTAATACAGAATGCTTAGTAGAAGGTCAATTGAGGGTTAAAAAAAAAATTATAATTAACTCCCCTCCTCCATAGCTGCCAGTCTCTGCTCTTTCTTCAGGACCTGTGGTGACGTCACTGAGCTCATCACATGGTCCAATCACATGGTCCATCACCACGATGATGGATCATGTGATTGGACCATGTGATGTGACGTCACCACAGGTCCTTTAGCCGGCAGCTCATGATTAAAGAAGTAAGAAAAGATCGGCAACTACGCGATCAAGAGGAGGAGTTCATTTTTTCAAATTTTTAATCCCTCAATCCACATTTTACTAAGCATTCTGTATTGAGAATGCTATTATTTTCCCTTATAACCATGTTATAAGGGAAAATAATAAAGATCGGGTCCCCATTCTGATCGTCACCCAGCAACCATACGTGGAAAATCGCACCGCATCCGCACTTGCTTGCGGATGCTTGCGATTTTCACACAGCCCCATTCACTTCTATGGGGCCTGCGTTGCGTGAAAAACGCACAAAATAGAGCATGCTGCGATTTTCACGCAACGCACAAGTGATGCGTGAAAATCACCGCTCATGTGCACAGCCCCATAGAATTGAATGGGTCAGGATTCAGTGCGGGTGCAATGCGTTCACCTCACGCATTGCACGCGCGCAGAAATCTCGCCCGTGTGAAAGAGGCCTAACAGTCTCTAATATTATTTATTTCATGCACTTACATCGCGCTACTATATTCCGCAGCACTTTACAGACATTAACATCCAGCTGTCCCCAATGGGGCTCACAATCTAAGGTTCCTATCAGTATGTCTTTGGAGTGTGGGAGGAAACCCACACAAACTCCATGCAGATGTTGTCCGTGGTCGTATTCGAACCTAGGACCCCAGCGCTGCAAGGCACAGTGCTAACCACTGAGTCACCCTAAAGCTAAAGGTACACAGGAATGTCTTAACGATAGGCACTCCTGCCCGCTCGGCTGTTCTAGTACGCCCAGTCACCTGGGGCCGTCACTTGTTCCCAGCTCATTGTGGAAATGGCAAGAAGAGACAACCTCTTTAACAGATTTCTTCCATGCACAGATACCTTTGCTGACACTCCGCACATCTGCCAACCATATGTTCTGCCATAGCTCCGGCAGCGGATTTTGGGGCAGGAACTACAGCTTTTGTCCATTGTGGGTAGTGGACGGAGCTAGTTACTGCAGCGCTGCTACCATTCACTTCAATAGCTGATAGTGACTTGGCATACTTTATTCACACTTTCACACCAAAAGCTGCTTTATATAAAAAACCTGCTCAAAAACAGCAAGGAAAACGCAAAAAGGTGCAGATAAATTTACTGTGATTCAGTATTGTTGCAAAAAAAAGAAATGTGCTGCACAAGTAAACGACATTAACTGGTATTTTTTCTTTGCCAGTCTTCCTACTCTGATCCACAATTTATGGATGTACCTATCACACGGGAGCAAACGAATCATTATAGAATGGTTGCGGAGAATTCTCACAGTGAACTGGCGGCTCTTCATGTAAAATATGAAACTGCGCAATCAGAGGTAAATGTTTCCATGCTAAATTACTGTATATTTTTTTTATTTATTGTAAACTGCCTTTATTAAAGGGGGTATAGGAAGAAAATCACAAAAATCTTAAGTCCTTCCTTAGGCAGTACTCTGATTTCAGAATTTTACACGGGCTTAGTTGTCCATAGCAACCAATCAGATTCCACCTTTCATTTTCCAATGGAGCTGTCAAAAATAAAAGGTGGAATCTGATTGGTTGCTATGGGCAACTAAGCCAGTTCTACTTTATACCAGTTTGATAAATGACCTCCCCCTTTCCCCCCAGTCTTATGCACAAATTTGGACACCTTTTATGTGAGAAGATATGTTTTGAGCAGATAAAACAAAATATCATCTTTCTCCCTATTTCCTATTCAAATGTTCTATACATCAACAGAGGGTCTCACTGTGTGGACTTTACATAGTAGCCTGTGCAGCAGTCATGCAAATTGTAAGGCTGCATTCACATGGCAGTTAAAAAGGAACACACTGTCGGTTTTTCAAGTCCATTTTTTAACCATTCGTTCATCCATTTTTTGACCGTCTGTCCATTTTTAAAGGCCGTTTTGTATGCTTTTTTTTTAACAGCTGTGAAAAACAGCCATCGAAAACTGATGATTTTCATTCAGGTAGACACCCAACTCCTTCAGTGCCCTCAGTATATATATTATGCGCCCCATAGTGCTCCCAGTATAAATTATGTACTCCTTTGTGCCCCTATAGTTATAATGGCCCCCAGTATAGATAATGGCCACCTTAGTGCCTCCCAGTAGTTATAATAGCTTTCCTTTTTTTAAATCAAATCGTTTTTATTGAACAATAAATATATAGTATAACATAAAACAATACGTTGTATTTTCCTTTCTTTACCCTATCCACCTTGTGGAATCAGTGAACAACAGTAATCATAGAGATACCAACACACAGTTTTATCACGTACCTATACATTGCGTGTACACATGCTAAAACAAATATTTTAGACATAGAATTACCAATATCTTAACCTTCCCAACATCCCTCCCCCCCTCACCCTGCCCTAACCCCCCCCTACCCTAACAACTGGTCTTGACCATCACGAGCCTATATAACCACATGAGTATGAGATAACCATTCACTCCACATTTTGTCAAACTTCTGAGGACACCCTCTCTTCACATACACCCCTTTTTCAAGTATCAGCATGTCATGCACCTTCCGTTCAAACTCACTCAGTGTAGGCGGACTTCCCTGGATCTACCTCATAGCAATCAGCTTCCTGGCCACATATAGCAATCTCCCCACAGCTACCTTAACCGTTTCAGTCCCTCCAATCTCAGACACATACCCCAGAATACACACCTTAGGATCTTTTTGAATTTTCAATGTCAGTTTGCTATTAATCATATTCCTAACATCCTCCCAATAATTACCAACTACTGGACAAGACCACAGCATATGCAACAAGTCTGCACCATCTTCCATACACTTTGGACACTTGTCATCACTTTTCACTCCTATCTTTTTCAGGAACACCGGTGTTTTGTACACTCTATGTATGATAAATAGTTGGGACAGTTTGCCCTGTTCACTCAAGGACACCTTGGGGACTCCTTCCAATATATCTTCCCACTTATCCTTAGACATATCTCCCACGTCAGCCTCCCATTTTTTCATTCTTGAAAGCGGATACCCCTCTAAGAATTTTTCCAGTAAAAGAGCGTACACCTGTGATATTAACCCTCTTTTTCCCCCACCTGTCGGAAGAACAAGCTTATGAACCACCTCCATTTGAGCTATCTCACATCCTTTCCGCAACGTGACCTCAAGGGCATGCCTTATTTGAAGATATTTATAGAACCACTCCCTAGGGATATTAAATTCCTGCTGCAGGTTTTGAAATGACTTACATATCTTGTCCTTAATTAATTGGCCAATTCTCGTCACTCCATAAGTTTCCCAGTTCCTAAGTCCTGGTATGGCAAATAGTTCTGGCAACAAGTGGTTCTTTCCAATAGGAGAAAGTTCACTAATACCACCCACTCCTCTTAGCTGCTTCACTTTTGCCCAAACTTTTTTCATAAGTTCAATAAGAGGGAGTTTTTCCCTCCCTGCATGCATTCCTGAGCCTTCCAGAATGCCCATGAGGTCACGACTGCCCAGCCAATGTTGCAATATCTGCCCAGTCATGTCCGGTGCTTGCAGATCAATCCATCCCTTAAAATGCTGACATTGGGAAGCCAAAAAATAAATCCATGCGTTAGGGACAGCTAGGCCCCCTTCCGACTTAGAGTACTGTAATGACTCCAGTTTGATCCTAGCCTGCCTATACTTCCAAGTAAGATCTCTAAATATAGAGTGAATTTTCTTGAATCCATCCAGAGGGATCCATACGGGAGCATTATTCAGTACATATAGCAACTGGGGCATCATAACCATTTTTAAAAGGTTAACTCTACCTACCACCGAAAGAAAGAGTCTACACCATGACCTCACTTTAAGCCTAAAAGTAGCCAGCAATGGGGACAGATTAAGTTCTTCAAAATCCGATAGCCTCGGTGTTATATGCAATCCCAGATATTTAAATTTATCCACCCAGGGCACCAAACTATCTACTTGTCTGCCTGCCAGGGCCTGCCCATCAATTGGCATCAAAGAGGATTTTTGCCAATTTATCCGAAGTCCAGAAAAGCTACCAAATCTGTCAATCAATGCCATGGCCGCATCCAGGGACGCACCAGTATCGCCCATGAAAAGTAGAGTGTCATCAGCGTACATAGCCACTTTATTGTGCAGCCCGCCGTATCTAAACCCCTCTATACTTGTTGATAAGCGAATATGCGCCGCAAGCGGCTCTATTGCAAGAGCAAACAATAAGGGCGACAATGGGCATCCCTGCCTGGAGCCCCTGGCAAGGGGGAAACAATCTGACAACCCTCCATTAGCTCTAATTCTCGCCTTAGGACTAGAATACAGGACCTGTACCCACTGAATGAACCGCTCACCAAAGCCCATAGTTCTCAGGACCCCCCACAAATACCTCCATTCCACACTGTCAAACGCCTTAGCGGCGTCAAGCGCAAGCAAGGCCCTGTCTCCACTGTTATCCGCTGGAATATTTAAACTAGTGTACAGCCTACGAAGATTAATAGCCGTCGATTTCCCTGGCATAAACCCCGTCTGATCCGGGTGTACTATGGTCAGAATCACCTTGGACAGCCTGTTCGCCAACACCTTCGCCAGGAGCTTAACATCAGCCGTGAGAAGTGAAATTGGCCTGTAGGAATCCGGTATTTTAGGATCCTTTCCAGGTTTAGGTATAACCACAATTATAGCTTCCTGCATCGAATGTGGTAACGAACCTGCCTCCAATAAGTGCTCAAACACCTTAAGTAATTCAGGGAGTAATATCCCCTGCAGCTTTTTGTATACCTCTACTGGGAGACCATCAGCTCCAGGCGCCTTACCACTTGCCATGTCCCCAAGTGCAGCTTCCAGTTCCTCAAGTGTAATCGGCTCCTCCAGCCTTTCTCTATCCTCTTCTGACAGCACCGATAACTGTGCCTCCCCTAGGAAATCATTCAGAGCCTCATCAGAACTAGATCCAGTGGAAGTATATAGAGATACATAAAAGCTTTTTAGAATATCTAATATTCCTTTTGTGTCCTGGCTACTGTTCCCCATGTCATCTATCAGTTCCTGAATGCAAGAGGAGCCCCTCTGGGCCTGCGAGACCACCGACAACAAATGACCCACCTTCTCTCCTTCATCAAAAGATCTCTGACGATAAAAGCTTCTCTTTCTATCTGCGGCCTGGACTAAATGACATCTCAGCTGCTCCTGAGCTACCGCCAGCGCCTCACTACTAACTGTGGTGGGGGATCTACTAAACTCTCTCTCAGCCTCAGCCACTAGTACATGCGCCTTAACATCCGCCTCCCTGGATCTGGATTTATGCTTGTTAATTTCTTTCATCAAAACTCCCCTCAGGAATGCTTTCATGGCGTCCCATACACCTGGTATCGAAGCCGACCCTGTATTGATATCAAAAAATTCCTTAATTTCCAGAGAAATCCCAGACAGGTCACCCAACACATTCAGCCAATGAGAATTACACTTCCACAGCCTCGGTCCCTGTCTGAGCACCCCCAGGCACAAGTAAATCTGCACCAGAGAATGGTCCGACAACGACCGAGGATGATAAACGACATCCTTAACCAATGGTAGCATTATGTCGTTAACAAGGGCCAAATCTATACGCGATAGCGAATGGTGCGTGGCTGATCTACACGAGAATTCACGCTTATCTGGGTTACGCAATCTCCATACATCCTGTACTCCTACTTCACCCAAAATATTCCTGAGAGCCGCACTCCCCGGTGAACCACCTGCTCCTTCCACCCGGCATCTATCTAGGGAGTCATTCAACGTGCAATTGAAGTCCCCTACCAATAGCCACGGCAACCCAGGGAAGTCCGCCACAAAGCCCATGATCTCTCTTATTAATGGGGAAGCAAACGGTGGAGGCACATACACAGATACCAGCACCACCTGTATTCCATCCACCTTACACACAACACACACATATCTACCCTCAGCATCCACACAATCCTGCATATGTTCATACCTAATACTACTATGCACAATCATACTTACACCTCTAGAATGAGAGGAATGAGTTGAATGTAACGCATGGATCACCCAATTTTTACTCATCCAGTGTAAATTTTCTCCAGTCAAATGCGTTTCCTGAAGGCAACATATAGCCGGCTGAAACCGCCCCAAGTATTGAAAAATGCACTGCCTTTTCCGTGCATCCGCCATCCCTCTCACATTCCAACTTAAGACTCTAATCACCTGTGACATGGTAAAACTTCAAACCATATTTGAATCTCACAGCCCACTCAGACAACATTTGCTCATAGTTCAAGACCTTAACCCTTCCCCCCAACCTTCTCCCTGCCCCCCCACCCCCCTCCCTCCCTCTCATAGTCAGGTTACTGTAACTTGGGATCACTGTCCCCTCAGTATCCACTTCACACATTAAAACAGGGCAATCCGAGAGCAACCTGCCCCCCAACCTACAATAAACATAACAGTTTATAACACATTTCCTCAGGTAGAGAATCCTCCCCACATCTGAGAAATACACTTTACTTTCTTTACCGCCTGCTCCCTCCTCAGGAACTACCATGTGGTAGCATTACATAATACACTCCTTAACTGGTGCAACATTTAAAGCAATCCTAGAGTGCAAATGCATATATAAAGTGAACAAATGAAAACATATACCTGCCTCCTTCAAGTGTCCAGGGCTCCACTTCTCAATTGTCGCTCGTGGACGTCCAGCCACTGCGCCGCCTCCTCCGGATCTTCAAAAAATCTGGTGGATCCCAATGCCACCACACGCAGTTTAGCAGGAAACAGCATAGCGTGCTGGACTTGTAGAGCTCTCAGCCTTTTCTTTATATCCATAAATCTACTTCGCCTCCGCTGCGCTTCGTTGGAATAATCCGAAAATATGGACACTTTAACCCCATTCAGGACCATCTCCTCATTGTCCCTTGATTGCCGCAGGATAGTGTCCCGGTCTTTAAAATGCAGGATCTTCGCCAGTATGGGACGGGGAGGTCTGCCAGGCGGAAGCGGCCGCATGGGGACTCTGTGCGCCCGCTCCACCGCATATAAGGAAGATAGACCTTTTTCATGAAATAGTTGATGCAACCATTTTTCCACAAATTCGGTGGCATTATCCCCCTCCGTCTTCTCTGGCATACCCACAATCCGCAGGTTATTCCTTCTGGACCTGTTCTCCAGATCATCTGTTTTGGCGTATAAAGCAGCTATATCTTTAGCAGTTGTTTTTGCTGCCATTTGCAAAGGCTGAATAACGTCCTCAATGGTGGACACCCTCTTCTCCAATTCAGAGGTGCGTTCTGAAATTTTGTGTAGGTCATGCCTAATTAAAGACACGTCCGACCTCAGGCTGCCAACTTGCACTGTAAGCACCTTCAGTGTGCTGTTACAACTGGCCACAGCGGCCATGATATCTTTTAAAGTAGGCTCTGCATCAACCACAGCTTTAGGGCCTACCGCATCTTTTGCCGGCCGTGCAGGGGTTAATGGTGGCTAATTCACTGCATCTAGGGCCTCCCCATCGGTGGATCCATCCTCCTGTCCAGAGGAGGTATGAGCGTCCATCTCCTTTCCCTCGGCCCAGTCTCCCACATCGCTATCCGTGCGAGCAAACCTGCTCAGCTTTGCGGCCGCAGTCTGGCTCAGCTTGGGCTGTAAGGCCGGCCCCTCTTCTTCCTCGGCGCCATGCCGGCTCACCTCTGGCCTGTCGGATCGCGGCCTTTTACCGGACTTCCTCGGCATGTCGGCGCTCAGAAATTTACCACAGCACCCTCCTGTCGTCTCTCAACCACCAGATAAGGAAGGATCAGCGATTTAGGGGGTTGCTACCACTCTAAAGTCAGGATATCTGCAGGAGCTCAGTGCGGTGCGACCTACTCCATGCGCTCTCAGGCCACGCCCCCCCAGTTATAATAGCTTTCAAGTTGTGCCCCAGTACAGATATTAGCTCCCAGTTGTGCCTCATACATATATTATGGCCCCAGTTGTGACCAGTTCTAATTCCCCACCTTCCCCCCATCCCCATTAGTGCTGACATTAAAGAAAAAATAAGAAGAAAATGTGATGATTCACTGAATATCATCAAAAAGTTAATTTATTTCAGTAATTCATTTCAAAGAGTGAAATTCAATTTTTATATAGAATCATTACACACATTTATTTTAATGTTAATGATTATGGCTTACAGCTAATAGAATCCCAAAAGTATTTGGTAGTAATAGTATGCTAAATAGTATCTCGGAAAATTAGAATATTGTGAAAAAGTTCAATATTGTAGACTCATGATATCACACTAAAATCAGTTAATCAACACAAAAAAACGTTAAATGACCCCTCAGTCTGGTTCAGTAGGTTAATAATCTGGTTTACAATCATGGGGGAGACTGCTAACTTGACAGTTGTCCAGAAGACAGTCATTGACATTCTCCAAAAGGAGGGTAAGCCACAAAAGGTCATTGCTAAAGAAGCCGGCTGTTTACAGAGTGCTGTATCCAAGCATATTAATGGAAAGTTCAGTTGAAAGAAAACGTGAGGTAGAAAAGGGTGCACAAGCAACAGGGGTAACAGCAGTCTTGAAAGGATTGTCAAAAAAAAGCCATTCACGAATTTTGAGCATATTCACAAGGAGTGGACCGTGGTCAGCATCAGTGCTTCAGAAGCCACCACACATATGTATCCAGGACATGTGTTAAAACTGTCGCATTCCTTGTGTCAAGCCACTCATGATCCAGAGACAACATCAGAACTGGGGCTAAGGAGAAAAAGGACTGGACTGTTGCTCAGTGGTCCAAAGTCCTGTTTTCAGATGAAAGCAAATTTAGCATTTTATTTGGAAATTAAGGCCCCAGAGTCTGAAAGAAGAATGGAGAGGCACAAAATCTAAGTTGCTTGAGGTCCAGTGTGAAGTTTCCACAATCAGTGATATTTTGGGGAGACATGTCATCTGCTGGTGTTGGCCCCCTGTGTTATATCAAGGCGAAAGTCAGAAAAGCAGTCTACCAGGAAATTTTAGAGCACTTCATGCTTCCCTCTGCTGAAAAGCTTTATGGAGATGCTGATTTCATTTTCCCGCAGGACTTGGCATTTGCCCCTGCTGCGCAAAGTAGCAATACCTGGTTTAATAACCACAATATCACTATGCTTGTTTGGCCAGCAAACTCACCTGAAATAAACCCCATAGAGAATTTATGTACATGGCCTCATGCACTCGGCCGTTGCCCGGCTGTGCCCGCAAACAGCAGGTCCGCAATTTACGGGCACCGGCCATGTGGACACCGTATCATGGATGCAGACCCATTTACTTGAATGGGTCCGCAATACAGAATGAGTGGTGCGGAATAGAGGCACGGAAGCACTGCGGAGTGTGGTCCCCAATACACGGAATGGCCGGCACACGTTCATGTTCATGAGGCCTTATTGTCAAGAGGAAGATAACAGAGACACCAGACCCAACAATGCAGATGAGCTGAAGATTGCTATCAAAGCAACCTGGGCTTCCATAACACCTCAGCAGTGCTACAGGCTGATTGCCTTCCTGCCACGCCGCATTGATGCAGTAATTCATGCAAAAGAAGCCCTGACCAATTATTGAGTGCATATACTGTACAAACTTTTCATTAGGCCAACAATTCTGTATATAGGAGTCAGTGAAAACCAAGGACAGAACACAGAGGCATTTGCGTTATGTCCATCTTTCATTGATCCACTGCATAAAAAAATTGATAAAAAGCTTGATAAAAAAAAAAAAGTTTTATGTCCACACAAACAGATCAACTAGGGTTAAAAAACATGGAGATTAGCAGCAGAAATATATTCAGTCATCTACATATAGCGAAAGCCTTTTTCTCCTGTTTTCTAAGCGGAGGGAATTCCTTGAGTGCTAGTGATTAACAAACATCTCAACAATTTGGTAATGGGCCCCAGGCAGTTTATCTGTAATTGGGGAGGGACAGGGGTCAGACTACAAAGGTATTTATTGCCCAGCGTTGGCTACAACATTGCATCTTCTCCTTTTTTTTTCTAAGCATTCAAACAGCCAAATCTTCAGGGTATACATATATATGTATACTGCATGCTAAAAAGTAGATCACAGTTAATTGCCTTTATTGTAATCTACATTTTTAAACAATTTTCACAATACAGTAAATTTATGTATGAAATTAAACAGAGTCTTTGACCTGGAAATATGAAGTGTTCTTTTACTTTCCTAATGAGATACTAGCATACTGTCTACTGAACATTCATCTTCTTGATATTTTATCAAGCCAGCCCTTAGCTTTATGTGTAGACCTTAAAGAAGACCTGAAGACTCTCCTGCCATGTCTGTTTTAGCAACTGCTTGCATCCCCATTTAATAACTATTCTGGAGCATCTATTCTTATGACTCTATGTTGTGTTATTCCTTTATTATTCTTGCTAGAATTTATGAATGAATTACTAGCAGTTTGCAATGAATGTCCAGATGACTTTTACCAATTAGTGGGTGTAAAATCAGTTCTACCTGTGGTTACCCCAACTGGTAACACCTATCTGGACCTTCATTGCAAACTGCTAGTAATTAATTCATAACTTCTAGCAGGATAAATAAAGTATAACACAACTTAGAATCATAAGAATAGAAGCTCCAGAATTGTTATTACATGGGGGATACAAGTACTGTAGTTACTAAAACAGACATGTCATGTTACAGGTCTTCTTTAATGGCACAAATAGATGCTAAACATTGGGAATCCATGAAGTTAGTTATTACAATTTTGTCTAGGACTTTCAGTTCTCAGCTTGTAATGGACTGAGTGGGGGGATTGTTAGAATCTCTATTCTTATACACTTTAAAAAATGATGACAAATCTGCAACTTGTAGGCCAATGACTGTTTACATCTGTGAATTTGTTCTCTCTGAAGGACAGCTAAGCACCTAAATTGAAATGTTCTTGGATGAGATGTAAAAATGCACTGTTTAATCTAACCCTGATAACCCTGTCCCCATTGGAACTCACAATCTAAATTTCAAATTAACCTTGTAGCATGTTGGAGTGTGGGAGGAAACAGGAGACCTGGAGGAAACCCATGCAAACACAGGGAGAACATACAAACTCCATGCAGGTGTTGCTCCCTCTTCAGATTCAAACCCAGGACCCCTAGCTACAAGTGTTATCTTGCGCCACCATTTGAAATATTAAAGGGAATATGTTACCAGTTTTGTACTGTTTTATCAGTGGGCTGCACAAACTGGTGACAGATACCCTCAACAAAATGCTGGGGCACTTTCTTGAATTGACCCAGTCTTTTACTTAAAATCTGTATTGAGCTTCTCCAACTCAAGCTGAGTATTTCAGTCAGTGCATTACAGTGCACATGCTATTTATGAGTTCCTGGCTTTCCATGCCACCTGCCAGGAATGCAGGAAGAGCCAGGAGCTCATGAAAAGGAGGACTCTGGAGTGTGTGCACTGTATGGAGTGGACACTGGAGGTGCTCCGTACAGATTTTATTAAAATGGCAGTTTAGAAGGGTGACCAATTGTTTTGCTCAGTGTCACCGATTTATGCTGCCCTCAGATAGGTCAAGATAAAACTGGGAACAGAATTCCCTTAAGAGGCTATGCTAACTCCCTCCCTAGGTTCACATACATGTTACAGTTTTCTTACACCAACAGTCAGTTATAACCCTCGCAACATTTTTCACAACCATAATTGTTTACATCATTACAACTATAGTACAGTTTAACATTTCCATTGCATCCGTACATGGAGTACTCTAAGACAGGTTGGAGCACAAGTATTTACATGTACTACATGTAAATTCAGTGGTTTCACATAAATGATCTTGGTAATGTATTTTTACTAATGATGTTTTTATTCTTTATCATTGATTGGTTTGTGTATTTACACAAAGTAATTATTGTTACAAATCCTCTCCAGTTAAAAATTCTTCCTGATCCTTCGACATTACTTCTACATGTAACCTGACCTTTTTGTATCTTTGGCCATTGTTATATTAAAGGGTTATTCCCATTAGGACATTTATAGCATATACACTGGAGAAAGCTATGAATGCGCAGCGTCTTATACATATCTGGTGGCAAGCAATTGTGCCGTTCTTGAGATAGTGGGACCTACATCTATCGAACATTTATGTCATATCCTGTCGATACGCCATAAGTGTCCAGACGGGACAACCCTTTTCAACTGTAGTGTCCTTAGCAATGTAATGTCTTTCTAAATATTTGTATTAATTTATTTAGCTGCTGGAGCTTCGGTCTAAACTTTCCTCCAAGGAGGTATGTCTGCAAGAGCTAAAGGCTGAAGTGGAAAACTACAGGGAAAACAATGCACGACAGTCTTCTCTGATCACCTCTCTAAGAGCAAGGTTACAGGAGACAGAAGAAGAGTCAGGTTTACTGGCAAATTCTAAAAGTAGAGCAAAATTGGCAATGCAGGGAATCATTCAGGAAAACCAAGAACTAAAAGAGAGGCTACAAGAAGTTGAATCCAAGTTAAAGTAAGCAGTCACTTGTTATATCTACATTAATATGAGGATACAAATAAATAGTTTTCTTGTAAAGATATTTAAATGCTATGTACACCTTTATAAATTTTTTAGTTAGTGCATTGTATTCATAATGAGCTAAAAAACATATTTTTTCATTTGGTCTTTATTAAAAATATGGAGTCCTTTTCTCTGTACATAGCTGAGATGCTCTATTAGCAGGATCAGAATTTTCTCTCAATTTCATCAAACATGGAGCTGACAGGCTCCTTATCTCTGCTCTCAGACCTTATAAACGCTCATTAAAGCTCAATCCTTATCTTGCTGATAAGAATGCAGCTTAAAGGGAACCTGTCATGTGGATATTTGATTCTAATCTAACTAATTATATACAATCATTAACTACTAAAAAGTACCTTAGATGTATTCACTTACTGGTGTGACAAATGGTTACCTCATAATATACACACAAAGATGCCGCATGCCACATGCTAATGAGCTGATTTGAGTCCAGCGTGATGTCATTGAGTCCAGCGTATATTTAATTCAGAGCTATAGCCACTCCCCTGCCCACCTGCTGCTGATTCATATGGAAAAAAACTGTCATTCAGCAGCAGGTGGGCGGGGAGAGTCAGGAGCTCATGAATATTCAGGACTCATCAATATCAGCTGGAGCTTTTCAATACAAGATGCTGCCAGATTGACTGGGTCAATTAACCACCTCAGCCCCCAGTGCTTAAACACCCTGAAAGACCAGGCCACTTTTTACACTTCTGACCTACACTACTTTTACCGTTTATTGCTCGGTCATGCAACTTACCACCCAAATGAATTTTACCTCCTTTTCTTCTCACTAATAGAGCTTTCATTTGGTGGTATTTCATAGCTGCTGACATTTTTACTTTTTTTGTTATAAATCGAAATTTAATGATTTTTTTGCAAAAAAATGACATTTTTCACTTTCAGTTGTAAAATTTTGCAAAAAAAACGAGATCCATATATAAATTTTGCTCTAAATTTATTGTTCTACATGTCTTTGATAAAAAAAAAAATTTTGGGTAAAAAAAAATGGTTTGGGTAAAAGTTATAGCGTTTACAAACTATGGTACAAAAATGTGAATTTCCGCTTTTTTAAGCAGCTCTGACTTTCTGAGCACCTGTCATGTTTCCTGAGGTTCTACAATGGCAAGACAGTACAAACACCCCACAAATGACCCCATTTCGGAAAGTAGACACCCTAAGGTATTCACTGATGGGCATAGTGAGTTCATAGAACTTTTTATTTTTTGTCACAAGTTAGCGGAAAAAAGATTTTTTTTTTATTTTTATTTTTTCTTAAAAAGTCTCATATTCCACTAACTTGTGACAAAAATTAAAACTTCCATGAACTCACTATGCCCATCAGCGAATACCTTGGGGTGTCTTCTTTCCAAAATAGGGTCACTTGTGGGGTAGTTATACTGCCCTGGCATTCTAGGGGCTCAAATGTGTGGTAAGGAGTTTGAAATCAAATTCTGTAAAACATGACCAGTGAAATCCGAAAGGTGCTCTTTGGAATGTGGGCCCCTTTGCCCACCTAGGTTGCAAAAAAGTGCCACACATGTGGTATCTCCGTATTCAGGAGAAGTTGGGGAATGTGTTTTGGGGTGTCATTTTACATATACCCATGCTGGGTGAGAGAAATATCTTGGCAAAAGACAACTTTTCCCATTTTTTTATACAAAGTTGGCATTTGACCAAGATATTTATCTCACCCAGCATGGGTATATGTAAAATGACACCCCAAAACACATTCCCCAACTTCTCCTGAATACGGAGATACCACATGTGTGACACTTTTTTGCAGCCTAGGTGGGCAAAGGGGCCCATATTCCAAAGAGCACCTTTCGGATTTCACTGGTCATTTTTTAATGAATTTGATTTCAAACTCCTTACCACACATTTGGGCCCCTAGAATGCCAGGTCAGTATAACTACCCCACAAGTGACCCCATTTTGGAAAGAAGACACCCCAAGGTATTCGCTGATGGGCATAGTGAGTTCATGGAAGTTTTTATTTTTTGTCACAAGTTAGTGGAATATGAGACTTTGTAAGGAAAAAAAAAAAAAAAAAAAAATCATCATTTTCCACTAACTTGTGACAAAAAATAAAAAATTCTAGGAACTTGCCATGCCCCTCAGGGAGTACCTTGGGGTGTCTTCTTTCCAAAATGGGGTCACTTGTGGGGTAGTTATACTGCCCTGGCATTTTCCAGGGGCCCTAATGTGTTGTAAGTAGGTAAATGACCTGTGAAATCCGAAAGGTGCTCTTTGGAATGTGGGCCCCTTTGCCCACCTAGGCTGCAAAAAAGTGCCACACATGTGGTATCGCCGTATTTAGGAGAAGTTGGGGAATGTGTTTTGGGGTGTCATTTTACATATACCCATGCTGGGTGAGATAAATATCTTGGTCAAATGCCAACTTTGTATAAAAAAATGGGAAAAGTTGTCTTTTGCCAAGATATTTCTCTCACCCAGCATGGGTATATGTAAAATGACACCCCAAAACACATTCCCCAACTTCTCCTGAGCACGGAGATACCAGATGTGTGACACTTTTTTGCAGCCTAGATGCGCAAAGGGGCCCACATTCCTTTTATGAGGGCATTTTTAGACATTTGGATCCCAGACTTCTTCTCACGCTTTAGGGCCCCTAGAATGCCAGGGCAGTATAAATACCCCACATGTGACTCCATTTTGGAAAGAAGACACCCCAAGGTATTCATTGAGGGGCATGGCGAGTTCATAGAATTTTTTTTTTTTTGGCACAAGTTAGCGGAAATTGATTTTTTATTTTTTTTTCTCACAAAGTCTCCCTTTCCGCTAACTTGGGACAAAAATTTCAATCTTTCATGGACTCAATATGCCCCTCACGGAATATCTGGGGGTGTCTTCTTTCCGAAATGGGGTCACATGTGGGGTATTTATACTGCCCTGGCATTCTAGGGGCCCTAAAGCGTGAGAAGAAGTCTGGAATATAAATGTCTAAAAATTTTTACGCATTTGGATTCCGTGAGGGGTATGGTGAGTTCATGTGAGATTTTATTTTTTGACACAAGTTAGTGGAATATGAGACTTTGTAAGAAAAAAAAAATAATTTCCGCTAACTTGGGCCAAAAAAATGTCTGAATGGAGCCTTACAGAGGGGTGATCAATGACAGGGGGGTGATCAATGACAGGGGGGTGATCAGGGAGTCTATATGGGGTGATCACCCCCCTGTCATTGATCACCCCCCTATAAGGCTCCATTCAGATGTCCGTATGTGTTTTGCGGATCCGATCCATGTATCCGTGGATCCGTAAAAATCATACGAACATCTGAATGCAGCCTGACAGGGGGGGTGATCAATGACAGGGGGGGTGATCAATGACAGGGGGGGTAATCAATGACAGGGGGGTGATCAGGGAGTCTATATGGGGTGATCACCACAGTCATTGATCACGCCCCTGTAAGGCTTTATTCAGACGTCCGTATGCGTTTTGCGGATCCGATCCATCTATCAGTGGATCCGTAAAAATCATGCGGACATCTGAATGGAGCTTTACAGGGGTGTGATCAATGACAGGGGGGTAATCAATGACAGGGGGGTGATCAGGGAGTCTATATGGGGTGATCACCACAGTCATTGATCACGCCCCTGTAAGGCTTTATTCAGACGTCCGTATGCGTTTTGCGGATCCGATCCATCTATCAGTGGATCCGTAAAAATCATGCGGACATCTGAATGGATCTTACAGGGGGGTAATCAATGACAGGGGGGTGATCAGGGAGTCTATATGGGGTGATCACCACAGTCATTGATCACGCCCCTGTAAGGCTCCATTCAGATGTCCGTATGCGTTTTGTGGATCCGATCCATCTATCAGTGGATCCGTAAAAATCATGCGGACATCTGAATGGAGCTTTACAGGGGTGTGATCAATGACAGGGGGGTGATCAATGACAGGGGGGTGATCAGGGAGTCTATATGGGGTGATCACCACAGTCATTGATCACGCCCCTGTAAGGCTTTATTCAGACGTCCGTATGCGTTTTGCGGATCCGATCCATCTATCAGTGGATCCGTAAAAATCATGCGGACATCTGAATGGATCTTACAGGGGGGTAATCAATGACAAGGGGGTGATCAGGGAGTCTATATGGGGTGATCACCACAGTCATTGATCACGCCCCTGTAAGGCTCCATTCAGATGTCCGTATGCGTTTTGCGGATCCGATCCATCTATCAGTGGATCCGTAAAAATCATGCGGACATCTGAATGGAGCTTTACAGGGGTGTGATCAATGACAGGGGGGTAATCAATGACAGGGGGGTGATCAGGGAGTCTATATGGGGTGATCACCACAGTCATTGATCACGCCCCTGTAAGGCTTTATTCAGACGTCCGTATGCGTTTTGCGGATCCGATCCATCTATCAGTGGATCCGTAAAAATCATGCGGACATCTGAATGGAGCTTTACAGGGGGGTCATCAATGACAGGGGGGTAATCAATGACAGGGGGGTGATCAGGGAGTCTATATGGGGTGATCAAGGGTGAATAAGGGGTTAATAAGTGACAGGGGGGGGGGTGTAGTGTAGTGGTGCTTGGTGCAACATATTACTGAGCTGCCTGTGTCCTCTGGTGGTCGATCCAAACAAAGGGGACCACCAGAGGACCAGGTAGCAGGTATATTAGACGCTGTTATCAAAACAGCGTCTAATATACCTGTTATAGGTTAAAAAAATCACATCTCCAGCCTGCCAGCGAACGATCGCCGCTGGCAGGCTGGAGATCAACTCTCTTACCTTCCGATCCTGTGAACGCGAGCGCCTGTGTGCGCGCGTTCACAGGAAATCTCGCGAAGAGCAGGGCCGCCGCAAAGACGCAATCCTGCGTACGGCGGTCCTGAGGAGGTTAAAGAAAGTGACCCAGCATTTTGCTAAGAGAATCAGTCACTTATTTATGTTGCCCTTAGTTAGGACACCATAAAACTGGTGACAGGTTCCCTTTAAGTAAGTGTTTATGACTAGAGATGTCCCGAACATCGCTTGTTCGCGTTCGCTGCGGCGGGCGAACATATGCGATGTTCGATCCACCCCCTATACGTCATCATTGAGCAAACTTTGACCCTGTACCTCACAGTCAGCAGCCACATTCCAGCCAATCAGCATACCCTCCCTCCCAGACCCTCCCACCTCCTATCAAAAAGCAAGGACAGCATCCATCTTAGATTCATTCTGAAGTTGCAGTGTTTGTTAGAGCAGGGAGAGTGCTGCTGCTGAATTAATGGGGAAATCGTTAGCTAGGCCAGTGTTCTGTGTCCACTCCAGTCCTCAAAGACTCATCTGCTGTAAGGGCAGCGTCCTGACAGCACCCCAAAAAGCCCTTTTTAGGGCTGGTACATCAGTCTGCTTTATTTTTATTTTTTCTATATATATTGCAGTTGCCTGCCCGTGTGTGAGAGGCCACAGGCCCACAGACTGTACTGTGTGCACAACACTCATATCGGGTGGCACAGTACCTTGCAGATAAAAAAGTCATTACATTTTTACCCTTTAATATAATTGCAGTTGCCTGCCAGTGTGTGTCAGGCCCACAGACTGTACTGTGCCCACTGCCCACCACTCATATAGGGTGGCACAGCACCTTGCAGATAAAAAAGTCATTTAATTTTTCCTCTGTAATATAATTGCAGTTGCCTGCCAGTGAGTGTCAGGCCCACAGACTGTACTGTGCCCACTGCCCACCACTCATATAGGGTGGCACAGCACTTTGCAGATAAAAAAGTCATTTAATTTTTCCTCTGTAATATAATTGCAGTTGCCTGCCAGTGAGTGTCGGGCCCACAGACTGTACTGTGCCTACTGCCCACCACTCATATAGGGTGGCACAGCACCTTGCAGATAAAAAATTATTTAATTTTTCCTCTGTAATATAATTGCAGTTGCCTGCCAGTGAGTGTCAGGCCCACAGACTGTACTGTACCCACTGCCCACCATTTATATAGGGTGGCACAGCACCTTGCAGATAAAAAAAGTCATTCAATTTTTCCTCTGTAATATAATTGCAGTTGCCTGCCAGTGAGTGTCAGGCCCACAGACTGTACTGTACCCACTGCCCACCACTCATATAGGGTGGCACAGCACCTTGCAGATAAAAAAGTCATAACATTTTTCCTCTGTAATATAATTGCAGTTGCCTGCCAGTTAGTGTCAGGCCCACAGACTGTACTGTGCCCACTGCCCACCACTCATATAGGGTGGCACAGGACCTTGCAGATAAAAAAGTCATTTAATTTTTCCTCTGTAATATAATTGCAGTTGCCTGCCAGTGAGTGTCAGGCCCACAGACTGTACTGTACCCACTGCCCACCACTCATATAGGGTGGCACAGCACCTTGCAGATAAAAAAGTAATTCAATTTTTCCTCTGTAATATAATTGCAGTTGCCTGCCAGTTAGTGTGAGGCCCACAGACTGTACTGTGCCCACTGCCCACCACTCATATAGGGTGGCACAGGACCTTGCAGATAAAAAAAGTCATTTAATTTTTCCTCTGTAATATAATTGCAGTTGCCTGCCAGTGAGTGTCAGGCCCACAGACTGTACTGTGCCCACTGCCCACCACTCATATAGAGTGGCAGGGGGAAAGTTCAAATGGGGAGACAGAGAGGAGGAGGAGACGAGTTAGAAGCAGGGGGAGGTCGTCGCAAGGAGCTAGTGGCACAGTCAGACAGCATGCATCGGCACCCGTTGTCAGCCAGACAACACGCCAATCAACGCATGCTGTTGCCACCACCAGAATGCCATTATTGCAAAGCTCAGAAGTGTGGCATTTTTTTTGTGTGTCTGCCTCTGATAACAGCGATGCCATTTGCAACCTGTGCCAAAAGAAACTGAGTCGTGGGAAGTCCAACACCCCCCTAGGTACAACTGCTTTGCGAAGGCACATGATCTCACATCACAAACGCCTATGGGATCAACACATGAGTACAAGCAGCACACAAACTCAAAGCCACCATCCTCCTCCTGGTCCAGCATCTTCAGCCACGTCAACCACTGCTGTCCTCCTTGCCCCCTCTCAACCATCCGCCACTCCGCCTCTCACCTTAAGCAGTTCCTGCTCATCTGCCCACAGTCTGGTGTCTGTCAAAGAAATGTTTGCGCGTAAGAAGCCAATGTCACAGAGTCACCCCCTTGTGCGGCGTCTGACAGCTGGCTTGTCGGAACTCTTAGCCCCCCAGCTTTTACCATACAAGCTGGTGGAGTCTGAGGCCTTCAAAAAATTTGTAGCTATTGGGACACCGCAGTGGAAGGTACCAGGCCGAATTTATTTTTCACAAAAGGCAATCCCCAACCTGTACTCTATTGTGGAAAATGAAGTCATGGCATGTTTGGCACACAGTGTTGGGGCAAGGGTCCATCTGACCACTGATACCTGGTCTGCAAAGCACGATCAGGGCAGGTATATGACGTACACTGCGCATTGGGTAAACCTGCTGACGGCTGCCAAGCATGGAAACCGCGGCTCTGCAGCAGAGTTGGTGACACCTCCACGACTTGCAGGCAGGCCTGCTGCCACCTCCTCTACTGCTCCTACTCCATCCTCTTCGCTAACCTCCTCGGCTGAGTGTCCTTCTGCTGCTGCGTCTTGCTCCACATCAACTGCACCCCCCAGCTCCCCAGGGACTTTTCCACATCCCGGATACGATAGTGTCACGCCGTCTTGGGGTTGACTTGCCTGAAAGCAGAGAGTCACACCGGACCAGCACTCCTGTCCGCCCTGAACGCACAGGTGGATCAGTGGCTGACCCCGCACCAACTGGAGAATGGCAAAGTGGTGTGTGACAACGGAAGCAATCTGTTGGCGGCATTGAATTTGGGCAAGTTGACACATGTGCCGTGCATGGCACATGTGTTGAATCTGATCGTACAACGCTTTGTGTATAAGTACCCAGGCTTACAGGACGTCCTCAAGCAGGCCAGGAAGGTGTGTGGCCATTTCAGGCATTCCTACACGGCCATGGCGCTTGGCGCTTTTCCGATATTCAGCGGCGAAACAACATGCCAGTGAGGCGTTTGATTTGCGACAGCCCGACACGTTGGAATTCAACACTCCTAATGTTCGACCGCCTGCTCCAACAAGAAAAAGCCGTCAACGAGTATTTGTATGACCGGGGTGCTAGGACAGCCTCTGCGGAGCTGGGTATTTTTTTGCCAAGTTACTGAACGCTCATGCACAATGGCTGTAGGCTCATGCGTCCTTTTGCGGAGGTGACAAACCTGGTCAGTCAAACCCAAGGCAACATCATCGACCTCATCCCATATGCATTTTTTCTGGAGCGTGCCCTGCGAAGAGTGCTGGATCAGGCCGTAGATGAGCATGAAGAGGAAGAGTTGTGGTCACCATCACCACCAGAAGCAGCCTTGTTGTCGTCGATTGCTGGACCTGCGGCAACGCAGAGAGAGGAGTCTGAAGAAGAGGAGTCAGAGGAGGAAGGTGGCTTTGAGGAGGTGGAAGACCAACCACAGCAGGCGTCCCAGGGGGCTTGTTGTCACCTTTCGGGGACCCTTGGTGTTGTACGTGGCTGGGTGGAGGAAGAGACCTTCAATGACGTCAGTGAGGACAAGGAACAGGACATGGCTAGCTTGGTATCCAACCTTGTGCAAATGGGGAGTATGCGGTTGTGCAAATGGACTGTTTGCGGTTGTTTACGGTGCGTTAAACGGGGAGTTTGGTCTGTCAGAGTTTGGTCTGTCACTGTGAAGCGGGCGTAACCCTTACACTACCTGATCGATACAACATCATACCTGATCGTATACACAAAATAATAATAGAAATGGCTGCAGCTCTCACCTCTGACTTTAATCCACGAAGCACGGAAAAAAGGCCAGAACTGGGCCTAATAGAATATCCAATAGAAAGAGAGAATCCAGCTTCTTGTGGAGTAAAAAATAGTTCTTTATTGGCTCATCATATAAAATCCACCAAAATCACAGGAAAAAGGTGTAGTAACATGTTTCGGGCTACAGAATCCAGCCCTTCATCAAGTCTTGAAGAAGGGCTGGATTCTGTAGCCTGAAACATGTTACTACACCTTTTTCCTGTGATTTTGGTGGATTTTATATGATGAGCCAATAAAAAAATATTTTTTACTCCACAAGAAGCTGGATTCTCTCTTTCTGATCGTATACACACACTGGATGTTTTAAAGCACGTTATTCCAAACAATTTAGGAATGTTAGCTGATTTATGCCCTTTATGGATTAAAACCCGACTCTGCGTCAACTACGTAATTTTCCATGGGAGTTTTGCCATGGATCCCCCTCCGGCATGCCACAGTCCAGGTGTTAGTCCCCTTGAAACAACTTTTCCATCACTATTGTGGCCAGAAAGAGTCCCTGTGGGTTTTAAAATTCGCCTGCCTATTGAAGTCTATGGCGGTTTGCCCGGTTCACCCGTTCGCAAACATTTGCGGAAATTTGCGTTCGCCGTTCGCAAACGGAAAATTTTATGTTCGCGACATCTCTGTTTATGACCTCTTAGTAATTTACAGATAAGGGCTATTAGATGACCAGCACAAAGTGCAATTGAATGCACACAGCTATAAAAACAGTTAACCCTTTGTGACTGAACAGCTCAGGAAGTATTACTTTACTGAGAGAGTAGTAGATGCATGGAATAGCCTTCCTGCAGAAGTGGTAGCTGCAAATACAGTGGAGGAGTTTAAGCATGCATGGGATAGGCATAAGGCCATCCTTCATATAAGATAGGGCCAGGGGCTATCCATAGTATTTAGTATATTGGGCAGACTGGATGGGCCAAATGGTTCTTATCTGCCGACACATTCTATGTTTCTATGTAATATTTTTAATAAAGACCATTATCAGCCCCAAATCACCAAAAACATTTACCTATACCAAAGGTGTATATAGCTTTAAATTGTGAGTTTCCAGCAGTAAACTCATATATGTTCATGAGCTAGAAAGAGTTCTAAAGTCCTAGCCACTGCTTTTGGGTCAAGGAGGTGAATGGCCTCGCTCAACCTCACCTTCCACAAGTGCTTATGCTGGAAGGTTAGGATGAATGTTAAAAAAAATCCTAATGTCAATAATTTATTTCAATACCTTGCATTTCAATTTTGCACTTTTTCTTTGATATCCCCGGTTGTCCGTCCAGGTCCTTTCCTTTGTATTTATCTGCTTCCATAGGTTATGGCCACTGCGGTGGTCTAGTAGTGGTATGGCTGCAATTATCTCACTATTCCTGGCCATGTTCTCAAAGGCATGCATTTGTAGACCCCGTGCAGTAGCTCCCAGCTGGCCCATATCTGCTTCTTCACTGAAGTGAATATGGTGCTCCCAGGCATCTGCAGGAGCTGCAGATCTGTCTTATTCAGCTCCCAGTCATCCCCCTGTGGTCTGCATGAAAGTGAATAGGACAGCTCCTGTGTATGCGCTGTAGCCCTGGAGGCATCCCGGCTGTCCTACACTCTTTAGAACTGAACTTAATTTCAAAAAGAGGACAAAGGAGGCAGGGGACAGCGAAGGGACAACTCATAAAGACTGCACAAGGAGGGAGATCAGAAAAACAGGTTTAGGGAAGTGCCTGGGGTCTGCTATTCATGCTGCTGCTATGAATTGCCTGGATAGCATTATCATGAAGGCACATGTAAAAGCTAGATTGTCTGTCCAGAAAGCTGGAGAGGATTGAGAATGAGGGTATAAAGTGACAGAAACATATAACAAAGGGTTAAAGTACATGCAATAGTTTTAAAAACATAAATTCACAGTATTATGAAAAATGAAAGTAGGAGATTGGAAAATGCTAGGACATTTTTAATCCGCCTCCCAGGGAATTTGTGCTGTTTTTTTTGCAAATAGTGTGTTTGCCCACTAGCCTTTTCTTCATCATTTTAAAATAGTAGGGCACACCACCACTTGATGTCTCACGGATATTTATTATAACATATAATATTTATGACATATACAGTAAAATTACTAAAACATATAAATTACTACTAAAATATGATCATCAATAATATAGTCAGCTGGGTCATGAACACAAATTAATATATTCAACTGGACTGTAATCTTTCTTATGGGTTGGTAACCCCGATGTAGTGTCCCAGGAAAAAGTTCAATCCAATGATTAGATTCAATATTAATATGGAAGTCACTTATGTTACCACTGGATCGCGGTAATGTCGCAGAAAAAACGCTGCCTATTTGCAAGACTATGCCGGAGTGGTTTTACTCACTGTTATAGATGATGCCGGTTTCCATATCACTCGTGGCGTCCCACGTATAGTGAAAGTCTTTTGTAGGCTGCGGTATAGTGCAGTTTTCAGTTGCGGGAGAAGTAAATGGAAGAAAAACTTGCGGGATCCTCGGTGGTTGTAGTTAGCTGTGCCGTCTCAGAGATCACCTGGAAGTATATACCTTCTGCAGTATTTGTTCACGGTATGCAGGGTTAACTTTCACCAGGAAATGGAGAGCTCAGCGTAAAAAGACGGATATCCAGCTTTTCTTTACAACAGGCTGTAGATTCACCGATCCCTTCCTTAAAGCGCTTATTGGTCTTCAGTTCTGTACTTTCATATCATGGGAATGATTACCATACGCGTTTCGGAGACTACGGCTCCTTCTTCAGTGGTATGAAGAAGGAGCCGTAGTCTCCGAAACGCGTATGGTAATCATTCCCATGACACAGTGGTTCCATCCCTACTGCAGTAACAGCAAAAAGACCAAAGCAGTGCACCACCTAATGAACAAAAACACCAGTAAAAAATACTGTCCTGCGTGTCATATTTTCCATAAACCTTTAGCTAACATTTGAAGCAGGCGTTTTTTACTGCAGGTAAAAAGAAAGCTGTAATAACTTGGTAATTTTCAGCAGAGGTAAATTGTAATGGGGCCTAGGAGGAGGGGGTCACACTGAACAATACCTGGTACATGTATTGATCCTAATTGCTGACTATTAGAGCTCAAGGGGGTATCCTAGGAGGAACGATTTGTGGCCATTTTGCCTACTGCACATGGTGCATCAAACATTTGCCATTGTTCATTTGATTGAATTTTTTTTTTTGCAACATGTCCAAATTTTTTGCACTCAAGCATACAAGCAAATAAGCAATAATTTAAATAACCTACACGAAGGAGTTTTGTGACACTGTGTGGTAAAATTGGTAGGTTACTCTTGCATTCACTACCTATTGAGGTTATAGGTGATTTATACTTTACAGATGTCAATGCTTTGTGCTGTATTGTTATCGGAAAAATAATTCACGGCTCTCCTTATCTAGAATCCACATGGCTCAGTTGGAAGATAGCAAATCCCAGGCTTCTAGAAATAGCAGGAGTCATGGTCATTTTGTGGCTCAACTTTCTTCAAGTTTCGGTCTAGATGTTATGGGAAAAGAAGATCCTGAAGTAATGATACTTTCCAAGGTACTGATTATGAGAACTGTATATTGATGTCTGATTGTGGAAACCATATTATTTATTTCAGTCACACTTTCCAAGCTTAGACTTATTTTCTGGATGATGTTTTGTCCAAATATGGGGCATTCTGAAAAAATTTATGATTTGCAAAATGCCCTCAATGACCTGTGCAAAAAGGAATAAAAAACAATAAAAATATATAATAATATACAATAATATGGCCCCAAGTATGGGAAATCAGAAAAAGAAAAAACTAGTAGAGGAAGCTGGAAGTTGTGACATCTTCATTTTTGATTTGCTATATTTAGGTGACATTATTACATGTTTTTTTTTCCATCTTTTCAGTCTTAATTCTTCAATGCATTTCTTTTTTACTTTTTCAATTTATTTCATTATTCATAGGACTTATCTGAAATGAGTTAGTGTTTTTTAAGATGCACTTACATGAACCAATAATCATCCAGATTATCGGGAACTACCGTTGTTCCTGTCAGTCTGCCCATGTAAATGATGCGCCGACCACCCGATGAACTAGCGAATGGTGAAAAGGCACTCAACCTATTTGCTAACTTCAAAGGCCATCAGATCAAGGAGAAGAGGTCACCCCTTGCCAAAGCTGAAGGCAAAAGCTGGGCTCTGTTGTCTACCTTGCCTGTGGTCTAAACATCATCCAGGGCTCAGTCGATTTGACTACTCCAAGGAGCCTTTTGTACTGTATAGCACTCAGAACTGTAATTCAGGTTGTTGTACACCTCTGCTATCTATTTTTCATGTAGATTTACATGTAGATTCAGATGCAGATTTACCTATTCAATTGAAATGGTCCAGAAAATATTAGAATGAACTCTGCAATGATTACAGCTTCTTCCCCTAAAATCTTCAAAGATTTCTTTCTCAGCTTATGAATGGGATTTTGATTCACAGCACTTACATTGGTCACCTTTTCCATTCCTCCAATGAATTTTTATGTAGAGATTTGTAATACCTGCATATGAGCACAACTACAAGCTTGCTACTTATCTCGTTTTAGGCTAGTGAACTCTACAAAGAGAATTTTACATTAAAAGGTAATATATCAACTCTAGAGGAAACTATTAATGTCCATGAGACAGAATCTAAAGCCAGCCGAGAAACCATTATGAAGCTTGTCTCTGAAGTTAATAGAGAGAAAAAAAAGAATACTTCATTTATCCAGCAAATAGAGACCCTCCATAAGGTTTGTATATAACATTTCTACAACAGTTATCGATTAAGGGAAAAAAGAGCAAGAGACAACACTGAATTTAAAGTTATAAGAAAAACAAGGTACACCTTTTTTGAATTCTATAGTTTTACGTATCAGGACATAATAAAAGAATCTGGTCCTTAAAAGGTCTTAAAATTTGTTAAATACAGCACATGGCAAACTATGCCAAAATGCAGACGCTGTGTGTGAAAAATGAAGTACAACCTTACTGCATCCATAGGAATTAAGAGGGTAAGTAGCAGCCAGGTGCTGCTTATCAAAGGCCCCTAATTAATTGATCATCACTAAGCAAGTGTGACTACCTCTAAAAATCTGAAGTTTTGTCAGTTTGCTGGTCTAGGGCATTCAGGTGCGTGTTAACACAATGCCAAAGAAAGGCATCAGCAATGATCTTAGAGAAGCAACTGTTGCTGCCCATCAATCTGGGAAGGATTATAAGGATTATAATCCCAGGGTCCTTAAGGGGTTAAAATGTAGATGTGTCAGGCAAATTCCGAGTTCATATTTGGAATCGGCGCGCTCATTTTAATATAAATAACATGTTTTTCTCTCAGTAGCAAAATCATTGTTGCGCGATGTTATTAAAGAGCTTGTCTCACTTCAGCAAAAGGCATTTATCCTATAGACAAAGTTAATACAAGGCACTTACTAATGTATTGTGATTGTCTATATTGCTTCCTTTGCTCGCTAGATAAATTATTTCATCACATTATACATTGCTCGTTTCCATGGTCATGACCGCCCTGCAATCCAGCAGCGGTGATCGTGTTTGCGCACTATAGAAAAAAGTGCTGCACTATGTGCACACCCGCAGTCCCAGCACCCGAGAGGCTGGCGCCTTTTCCCATATTGTGCGAACACAGCCACTGTTGCTAGAGTGCAGGGTGATTGTAACCATGGAAACAAGCAGAGTACAATGGAATGGAAAAATGAATCCAGCCAGCAAAGGAGGCAATATGGGCAATCACAATACATTAGTAAGTATCTTGTATGAACTTTCTCTACATTATAAATGCCATTTGCTGAAGTGAGACAACCCCTTTAACCCCTTCAGGACCGGGCTCATTTTCACCTTAAGGACCAGGCCATTTTTTGGAAATCTGACCAGTGTCACTTTAAGTGCTAATAACTTTAAAACGCTTTGACTTATCCAGGCCATTCTGAGATTGTTTTTTCGTCACATATTGTACTTCATGACACTGGTAAAATGAAGTCAAAAAAATTATTTTTTTTGCACAAAAAAATACCTAATTTACCAAAAATTTGAAAAAATTTGCAAATTTAAAAGTTTCAGTTTCTCTACTTCTGTAATACATAGTAATACCCCCAAAAATTGTGATGACTTTACATTCCCCATATGTCTACTTCATGCTTGAATTATTTTGGGAATGATATTTTATTTTTTGGGGATGTTATAGGGCTTAGAAGTTTAGAAGCAAATCTTGAAATTTTTCCGAAATTTACAAAAACTCAATTTTTAGGGACCAGTTTAGGTCTGAAGTCACTTTGCGAGGCTTACATAATAGAAACCACCCAAAAATGACCCCATCTAAGAAACTACACCCCTCAAGGTATTCAAAACTGATTTTGCATACATTGTTAACCCTTCAGGTGTTGCACAAGAGTTATTGGCAAATGGGGAGGAAATTTGAGAATTTCATTTTTTTTGTCTAATTTTTCATTTTAACCCATTTTTTCCACTAACAAAGCAAGGGTTAACAGCCAAACAAGACTGTATCTTTATTGCCCTGACTCTGCCGTTTACAGAAACACCTAATATGTGGCCGTAAACTACTGTACGGCCACACAGCGTGGCGTAGAGTGAAAGGTGCGCCGTTTGGTTTTTGGAAGGCTGATTTTTATGGACTGGTTTATTTACACCATGTCCCATTTGAAGCCCCCCTGATGCACCCCTAGAGTAGAAACTCCCTAAAAGTGACCCCATCTAAGAAACTACACCCCTCAAGGTATTCAAAACTGATTTTACATACGTCATTAACCCTCTAGGTGTTGCACAAGAGTTATTGGCAAATGGAGATGAAATTTGAGAATTTCATTTTTTTGCCTAATTTTCAATTTTAACCCATTTTTTCCACTAACAAAGCAAGGGTTAACAGCCAAACAAGACTGTATCTTTATTGCCCTGACTCTGCTGTTCACAGAAACACCCCATATGTGGCCGTAAACTACTGTATGGCCACACAGCGGGGCATAGAGTGAATGGTGCGCCGTTTGGTTTTTGGAGGGCTAATTTTGCTGGACTGTTTTTTTTTACACCATGTCCCATTTGAAGCCCCCCTGATGCACCCCTAGAGTAGAAACTCCATAAAAGTGACCCCATCTAAGAAACTACACCCCTCAAGGTATTCAAAACTGATTTTACAAACTTTGTTAACCCTTTAGGTGTTGCACAAGATTTAATGGAAAATAGAGACACAATTTCCAAATTTCACATTTTTGGCAGATTTTTCATTTTAATATTTTTTTTCCAGTTACAAAGCAAGGGTTAACAGCCAAACAAAACTCAATATTTATGGTCCTGATTCTGTAGTTTACAGAAGCACCCCATATGTGGTCGTAAACCGCTGTACGGGCACACGGCAGGGCGCAGAAGGAAAGGAATGCCATACGGTTTTTGGAAGGCAGGTTTTGCTGGACTGTTTTTTTTGACACCATGTCCCATTTGAAGCCCCCCTGATGCACCTCTAGAGTAGAAACTCCATAAAAGTGACCCCATCTAAGAAACTACACCCCTCAAGGTATTTAAAACTGATTTTACAAAAGTTGTTAACCCTTTAGGTGTTCCACAAGAATTAATGGAAAATAGAGATTCAATTTCAAAATTTTGCTTTTTCGGCAGATTTTCCATTTTAATATTTTTTTTCCAGTAACAAAGCAAGGGTTAACAGCCAAACAAAACTCAATATTTATGGCCCTGATTCTTTAGTTTACAGAAACACCCCATATGTGGTCGTAAACTGCTGTACGGGCACACGACAGGGCGCAGAAGGAAAGGAACACCATATGGTTTCTGGAAGGCAGATTTTGCTGGATTGTTTTTAGACACCATATCCCATTTAAAGCCCCCTGATGCACCCCTAGGTTAGAAACTCCAAAAAAGTGGCCCCATTTTGGAAACTACGGGATAAGGTGGCAGTTTTGTTGGTACTATTTTAGGGTACATATGATTTTTGGTTGCTCTATATTACACTTTTTGTGAGGCAAAGTAACAAAAAATAGAAATTCAGAAATTTCATCTCCATTTGCCATTAACTCTTGTGGAACACTTAAAGGGTTAACAAAGTTTGTAAAATCAGTTTTGAATACCTTGAGGGGTGTAGTTTCTGAAATGGGGTCATTTTTTGGAGTTTATACTCTAGGGGTGCATCGGGGGGGCTTCAAATGGGACATGGTGTCAAAAAACCAGTCCAGCAAAAACTGCCTTCCAAAAACCATATGGCGCTCCTTTCCTTCTGCGTCCTGCTGTGTGGCCATACAGCAGTTTACGACCACATATGGGGCATTTCTATAAACTAAAGAATCAGGGCAATAAATATTGAGTTTTGTTTGGCCCTTTGTTAACCCTTGCTTTGTTATGGGAAAAAATAAATTAAAATGGAAAATTTGCCAAAAAATAGCTGTTTTAGCACTGTTTTTATTTTTTATTATTTACAACGTTCATCTGACAGGTTAGATCATGTGCTATTTTTATAGAGCAGGTTCTTACGGACGTGACGATACCTAATATGTATACTTTTTTATTTATTTAGGTTTTACACAATAATATCATTTTTGACACAAAAAAAAAACATGTTTTAGTGTCTCCATAGTCTGAGAGCCATAGTTTTTTCAGTTTTTTGGCGATTGTCTCAGGTTGGGTATTATTTTTGCGGGATGAGATGACGGTTAGATTGGTACTATTTTGGGGTGCATATGACTTTTTGATCGCTTGCTATTACACTTTTTGTGATGTAAGGTAACAAAAAATATCTTTTTTGACACCGTTTTTTTTATTTTATTTTTACAGTGTTCACCTGAGGGGTTAGGTCATGTGGTATTTTTATAGATCAGGTTCTTACGGACATGGCAATACCTAATATGTCTACCTTTTTATAATTTATCAGGGTTTTACACAATAATATCATTTTTGAAACAAAAAAAAATCATGTTTTAGTATCTCCATAGTCTGAGACCCATAGTTTTTTTTATTTTTTGGGCCATTGTCTTATGTAAGGGCTCATTTTTTGCGGGATGAGGTGACGGTTTGATTGGTACTTTTTTGGCGTACATGCGACTTTTTTGATCACTTTTATTACCTTTTTTGGGAAGTAAGGTGGGCAAAATTTCAATTTCCTCATAGTTTTTATTTTTTTATATTTATGGCGTTCACCATGCGGGTAAAGTAACATGACCGTTTTATAGATCAGGTCGTTACGGACGCGGCGATACCTAATATGTGTAGTGTATTTTATTTTTTTTATTTTTATTCAGTGATAAATGTGTTTTTTTGAAACTTTACTTTTTAAACTTTTTTTAACTTTTTTTTTGACCCAGACCCACTTGGTTCTTGAAGATCCAGTGGGTCTGATGTCTGTATAATACAGTACAGAACAATATATATTGCACTGTACTGTATTTTACACTTGTCTGAACAGATCTATGCCTTTTAGCATAGATCTGTTCAGCACCATGGACAGCAGGACGCCTGAGAGGCGTCCTGTTGCCATGGGAACCTTCCCCGTCTGCTCAGTACTGGTCAGAACTGCGCAGACGGG
This sequence comes from Bufo bufo, assembly GCF_905171765.1. NCBI lineage: Eukaryota > Metazoa > Chordata > Amphibia > Anura > Bufonidae > Bufo > Bufo bufo. The sequence continues at coordinate 474,370,270 of NC_053392.1, read as the reverse complement.
GAAGGGTAAGCACAGGGCTGAGGGGGGCTCTCTGGGAGCTCTCTCCCTCTCCCATCGGGGGGCTGGAAAGGCACAGCAGCCCCCCGATGGGAGAGGGAGGGAGCTCCCTGCGCTGTTAACCTTTTCCATACAGCGGTCCGTACGGACCGCTGTATGGAAAGGGTTAAACGGCTGACATCGCATCGCAGATGTCAGCCGTTTATACCAGGGTGCCAGCAATGTGCTGGCACCCTGGTATACCCACTAGACACCAACGATGATTCAAGGGGAGGCGGGCGTTGGATCGCGATCCCGCCTGCCGCACCGCCCGCCTCCCGCACCGCCTGCGACACCCCCCCTGCACCACCCGCCCACATAATATTATTCAGGGGTGCAGGGGGGGGGGGTGAAAAATATTTATTTTAGACATACTAAAGTTCCTGATCCCCGCGGTCAGGGACCGCGGGGATCAGAAACTGCAGAAAGCGCTACAAACCGCAGGTCTGAATTGACCTGCGGTTTGCAGCGATCGCCGACATGGGGGGGTCACAGGACCCCCCTCGGCATTGACCCAAGGTGCCCGGCTGTGTGTGACAGCCGGGATCTCAGCGCTATCACCATGTCTGCAGACATGGTGACAGTTTATGCCATGACGTGTATACTCATCATGGCGCGCTAAGTAGCAGTGCACCATGACGAGTATACTCGTCATAGGTCGGGAATATTTTTACACTATCTCCTTCTCTGATCGCTTCCCTGACAGGAATTGGGGCGATCAGAGAAGGAGAAGCACATAGTCCCTCCCTAACCCCCCCTTACCTGCCCCGATGCGCTGCGATTGGTCCCTCTGCAGTAATGGACCAATCACAGCGATCGCGGGCGGGTCAGAGCGCCTATACAGTGCCTGCCGGCTTCTCTGGTTGCCTAGCAACCCCAGCACGCCGGCTTCACTGAAGCTTCAGCGCTTCGCTCCCTGCGCTGACAGTGAAAGCCGATCACGTACATGCACGTGGGGATGCGGTGAGGCACCACATTCCCCCACGTACATGTACGTGATGTTGCGTGAAGGGGTTAATTTATAAACCAGACCAATCCAGTTGACAGAGAATGTAGTCAAGGGAGCAATCAAATTCCATGAATTCCTTCCAGATTTACAGCGGACAAAGGCTGTTATATGGTTCCCTGTATCATATTGCAGCTTGCATTCTGTTGATGGAACAGGCAAGTGTAGGGAATTTGATGTTGTCAATGTTTTCATGTTATCCTTATCATAGTTCTGTTAAAGGGGTTTTCCAGGACTTAAATATTGATTACCTATCCTTAAGATACTGTAGTTGATGAATATCAGATTGGTGGCACCAGTGTCAGACTGGGGCGCCAGTAAAATTTATTTTGGGGTCCCACCATACTGGTACATTTAAATATTACCTGCTCACACAGCAGCAAGATGCTACCAGATGATTAAATATGGGGGTCCCTGCAGCAACTTTGAGAAGGTAGGTCCTGGGGAAAAGAAGATACTGGTAGCTTTCCTCATACCTAGAAGTCACCTCAGCTCTGATCGTGTCTATAATAATAAACTAGGGAGTTTCTTTAATAATCTATCAAGTTTCTTATATGAACACAGGCTGGTTGAGGTGCTGTACATTGAATATATGTATGTAGTGCAGGAAGTCTACTGTGTTATGTGCCACTTGTGCAGGGGGTTGGAGACTACGGGCCCACCCCGAGATTCACCTGTACCCCTGTGGGCCAGTTCGAGCCTGGGTAGCACCCAGCTACACATTTGTGTTAGACAGGGAGTGTGGAACCAGAACAGATTTGACTTTGGGCTACTCCTAAGGGCATTATACTGGCATTCCCTGGTTTTCACCCTTCAACCCCTGTACATGGATCTGGACTTTGCTGCATGGGAACCAACATGCCACTACCTAGTAGCCACAAGCGACATAAATAACAATTTGTATTTTTCACCCAGAATGAGGATCCATTTCCCATTTGTGTAGATATGTAATGGAAGAGAAAATCTAAATACCTCCTGTCTTAAGAATACCTAACTGTGGGTCAGAAATCATATCATTTGTGTCCATATGTTCTGTATTTCAGAATTTAGAAAGTGTTTCTGATGCCAAGCAAGTTCTTGAAAAAGAGATTAAAATCCTCACAGATAGGTTAAATGCATCACATCGAGCCTGGGAGGTCAGCAAACAAGAGCTAAACCATGTGAAGAAGAACACTACCGAACTAGATGTGACATTGAAGAGCAGTTTGGGGGAGGCCAAAGCAGTGAAAAGCCTTCATGAATCTTTCAAAGAAGAACTTGCAGCCTCTCTCAGTCGAGACAATGTAATGGTGAAACCCAAAGAAGAGGCCATCTTGGAGAAGATATGCGACTTGTGCAACAAGACAGAAAACAAACAAATTGTAAGTTTTTGTTTCGGTGACAGTTATTTTGCATTTCTTTGTTTTTTGTTTTCCATACATCTATTTATATACAGTGTATATTTTCATATTACTGTTGGTACCTCTGAAACAGTACAATTTCTGGGACAATCTAATATATAAAGCTGAGTGTATGTGTGTGTGTATGTCTGCTAAAGGAATCCGCACCATCGCATTTACAATCATGAAATTTGGCACACAGGTACATCAGGTGTCCGGGAAGGTTTTAGACCAGGTCTCAGCTCTCTAGGACCGTTCCTGAGATATTCCAAAAAATGCATTAGCCAATAGGAGCTTGGTCACATGACCCTTATCAGCCAATAGAAGCTTGCAGGTCCTCCAGCCTCCACATACACAGTTTTACTCCAGGTTTCCATAACAACCCAGCCATTTTTCTTCACTGCTGTAGGAGAGCTTTAAAGGAAATCTGTCATAAGGATAATTGCTATTGAAATAAAGCCATGGCCTAATATCACTTAGTACCTTATTTCAAGATGTGCCTTTGTTCCAGCAATAGATGTTTTTATCCTCTGAAAATCCAGTTTATTTGGTATGCAAATGAGCCAGTAAGGTGCCCAGAGGGGCGTCACTCTTGCAGGAAGGAGTCCAGACATGCCCCCTGCCACAATGTGTCCACCCTCAAAAGACTTAAAACCACGCTCCCAGGTCCCGCTAAGCCACACTCTTATCTGGTTAGGCTACGCCCCATCCTACTCCTGAGCCGACGGGGATTGAAAAAAAATTAAGGTAAAAATCAACTTCTAGGTCCCATTAAGCCACACCTACATCTAGTTAGGCCATGCCCCTCCCACTCCTGAGCCAACAGGGATTGAAAAAATGAAGGTAAAAATCAACTTCTGTCAGCTGCAGGGGTGGGAGGAAGGGTGACTTTCTCCATGCAGCTCACACTCAGACAGTACTGTGCTGCTGTCTTAGAGTGAGCTGTTCAAAAGGACTCACCCCAGATCCGGTTAGGCTACGCCCCCTACCACTCCTCAGCCGACTGAGATTGAAAAAATGAAGTTAAAAATCAACTTCTAGGTCGCACTAAGCCACACTCCAATCTGGTTAGGCCACGTCCCCTGCACTCTTCAGCCAACAGGGATTGAAAAATTGAAGGTAAAAATCAACTTCTGTCAGCTGCAGGGGTGGGAGGAAGGGTGACTTTCTCCCTGCAGCTCACACTCAGACAGTACAGTGCTGCTGTCTTAGAGTGAGATGTTCAAAAGGACACGTCCCCGATCCAGTAAAGACCACTGTTAAGGGGGCGGACCCCTGTGGAGGTAACTCTCAAGGGGTTGGTATGCTGTGAAAGTCACTGTTAAAGGGGAAGGCTGCTGTAAAGGTCAAAGTTAAGGGGGTGGCCTGCTGTGGAGGTCCAATTTTAAGGGATGGGGCACTGTGGGGGGGGGTCAGTGTTGAGGGGTGGGGGGCTGTGGAGGTCAATGTTTTGGGGGTGGGGTGCTGTAGAGGTCACTGTCACTATTATAGTGGATAGTGTTGATATCTTTTAACGACACACACAAACGAAATAGATTAAATATACCCGAGCAAAGCCGGTTGCTTCAGCTAGTTATAACATAAAAAAGCTTGAGCTTCATCCTAAAATTGAATGTGAAGAGGTAGAACACATCTGATAGTGTAGTACTTGTCAACAGAAAAAATTAATAAGACCATTAGTGTTGCCAAGAAAATGTGGGGATGATAAAAATTAGATCATAATGAAGAGTGCAGATAGCATCTTATTAAATGAGATTTAAAGAGGCTATCCAGGAAAAGATTTTTATGACATCCTCAGGACCTTTAGGATAGGTCATTAGTAGCAGATCTGCGACACCTGGGGCTCCAGTTGATCAGCTGTTACAAGAGACCTTGAGCGCCACAGCCAGTGATATCACTGTACATCGGCCACATGGCCTAGTTGCAGCTCAGCCACTGTCACGGACGTTTCCGCGACAGGTGGCAGGTGATCGGTGAGACTGGCAACACATGGTTTGATCTGACATGTTTTCCGTTTGGATCATATGACGTCTATGTTGTTTCTGGTGCTTGCCACACCTTCTTTCCCCAGGTGTGGCTATTAGGGTCATTTAACCTTCTCTATTTATAGTTGCTTCCCCCACAATGCTTTTTCCAGAGCGCCAGTGGGCATGGCGGCTCCCTGAAACAGCTGGTGGGGATGCCGGGACTTGGACCCCCTCTGTTAATAAGTCATCATTATCTTTTCCAGGATAACCCCTTTAAATGTGCATACATCCCATAGTGCTTTTGTATTCTATCACTTGAGTGGATGGGACAAATACAAAATTAGATGCCTGTAGACTTGTCTTACAATAACCTCTCTATGGGTTGTGTTTTGAGCCTCAGTCGAGACTTCCATTACCCTTGATGGCAAAAATTGCCCAGCATGCATCTCTATTCTTGACATCGAAACAACTTAAATTGCGGTCTGTCGAGTCTGTTGGGTACTGTTGGGGTCCGATGCAACTCTTTTTAATGCCATAGTTTGTTTTACTGTAGTTTAGTTTAGGGGTATACAGTAAAAAAATGTAATCAGAACTTACTTTACACTGTTGGTAAAACTAGGTTTGAAATACATTTGTCTAGAATCCAGTAGGTGGCAATGTAGTATATAAAGTTGGAGAAGCTGCTTTTATTGCATAATGTAGTATAATAAGCTATAGCGCATTTCTGTAAAGTGTAAAAGTCTCTTTCTTCTTTTATGTCATGTACATTGTTTAATCGATTCATGTGATAGCTCATGCCATGCTTATGACAGCATCCATGCTTACAGCTGTAAGCAGCTCACAGCAGTACATGGACACACACAGTACACATCTTTTTTCCTCCATCTTTATCTGTGTCCCTCTTAGCAGCTCAGATATATATATATATATATATATATATATATATATATACACTGCTCAAAAAAATAAAGGGAACACAAAAATAACACATCCTAGATCTGAGTTAATTAAATATTCTTCTGAAATACTTTGTTCTTTACATAGTTGAATGTGCTGACAACAAAATCACACAAAAATAAAAAAATGGAAATCAAATTTTTTTAACCCATGGAGGTCTGGATTTGGAGTCACACTCAAAATTAAAGTGGAAAAACACACTACAGGCTGATCCAACTTTGATGTAATGTCCTTAAAACAAGTCAAAATGAGGCTCAGTAGTGTGTGTGGCCTCCACGTGCCTGTATGACCTCCCTACAACGCCTGTGCATGCTCCTGATGAGGTGGCGGACGGTCTCCTGAGGGATCTCCTCCCAGACCTGGACTAAAGCATCTGCCAACTCTTGGACAGTCTGTGGTGCAACGTGACGTTGGTGGATAGAGAGAGACATGATGTCCCAGATGTGCTCAATTGGATTCAGGTCTGGGGAACGGGCGAGCCAGTCCATAGCATCAATGCCTTCGTCTTGCAGGAACTGCTGACACACGCCAGCCACATGAGGTCTAGCATTGTCTTGCATTAGGAGGAACCCAGGGCCAACCGCACCAGCATATGGTCTCACAAGGGGTCTGAGGATCTCATCTCGGTACCTAATGGCAGTCAGGCTACCTCTGGCTACCTGTGCCACCCCACACCATTACTGACCCAATGCCAAACCGGTCATGCTGGAGGATGTTGCAGGCAGCAGAACGTTCTCCACGGCATTTCCCGACTCTGTTACGTCTGTCACATGTGCTCAGTGTGAACCTGCTTTCATCTGTGAAGAGCACAGGGCACCAGTGGCGAATTTGCCAATCTTGGTGTTCTCTGGCAAATGCCAAACGTCCTGCACGGTGTTGGGCTGTATGCACAACCCCCACCTGTGGACGTCGGGTCCTCATATCACCCTCATGGAGTCTGTTTCTGACCGTTTGAGCAGACACATGCACATTTGTGCCCTGCTGGTGGTCATTTTTCAGGGCTCTGGCAGTGCTCCTCCTGTTCCTCCTTGCACAAAGGCGGAGGTAGCGGTCCTGCTGCTGGGTTGTTGCCCTCCTACGGCCTCCTCCACGTCTCCTGATGTACTGGCCTGTCTCCTGGTAGCGCCTCCATGCTCTGGACACTACGCTGACAGACTCGGCAAACCTTCTTGCCACAGCTCGCATTGATGTGCCATCCTGGATAAGCTGCACTACCTGAGCCACTTGTGTGGGTTGTAGACTCCGTCTCATGCTACCACTAGAGTGAAAGCACCGCCAGCATTCAAAAGTGACCAAAACATCAGCCAGGAAGCATAGGAACTGAGAAGTAGTCTGTGGTCACCACCTTCAGAACCACTCCTTTATTGGGGGTGTCTTGCTAATTGCCTATAATTTCCACCTGTTGTCTATCCCATTTGCACAACAGCATGTGAAATTGATTGTCACTCAGTGTTGCTTCCTAAGTGGACAGTTTGATTTCACAGAAGTGTGATTGACTTGGAGTTACATTGTGTTGTTTAAGTGTTCCCTTTATTTTTTTGAGCAGTGTATAATAACACATCATGTGTCTCTGTTTACACAATATCACTATTTTAGTTAAACCTTTAATGTAAAGGAGTGTCATATATATCATGTGGGTTAGTGCATGCAGAACAGCTATGTCTGTATCAACATCAAGAGAACCAAGCTGTGACTGACATACAGGCTTACTCTGCTACGGTTGGGATCAGAGATAACACTGATCCTGGCCATTTAACCCCTCAGATGCCATGGTCAATAACGATCACAGCATCTAAGGCCATGTTCATATCACCTTTTAGTTTTCCTTTCTTCTTCGTTAGAAGAACAAAAAAGAAATGGATCCTTTATTTTGAGTATCCCTTCTATAATTTGACATTCCTCACACAGGACTTTTTCTCCTGTCTAACATAACAGATCTATAATGGAACTGACAAAAACACATGCAAAATGAGCACAACGGATGCTCAAAATATGGCATCTGTTTTTTTTTTGTTTTTTTTTTTTCATTCTGTTCTTCTGTTGGATCAGAGGAATGGAAAACTAAACTGTCATGTGAACATCGCCTGAGTGGTTAAACAAAGGGAGAGAGCTCCCTCTGTCATCCCATTGGCCTCCCGCAGTACGATTGAGGGGTTGCAATGGGTTGCCATTGCATCTAAGGCATAAAAATAGCTCTGAGGGTAGGAACCACTGGGGTTCCTGTCCAATTCACAATGACTGACATACACAGCAGTATAGACGTTAAATAAAATGTTTACAAGTAAAAAAACACAAACCCTTTAATTTTCCATTAATCCCTTCCCACACCGTGTGGTAAATGTATGGCATGGCAAGTGGCTTGGTTCCACACTATTTTGTACATTTTTGGCATCACAAGGGTGCCAGCTCAGGAATGGAGCTGCTGCCATCAGCAGCGATTGTCAGCTGTAACATACAGCTGACACCTGCTGTAATGGCCAAGATTGGAGCTAGCCCCTATCGCAGTTTTACCCCTAATGCTGCAGTCTATAGCGAGCTCCCTTTCTTCTCCTTCGGGCCCCCCATGACACAGTTGCAGGGTCCCCATGGTTGCCATGGCAGCCAGAACCCTGTCAAAAGCCTCCGGGTCTGTTGCGTTCAGAAGCCTATTAGGGTTTGATAGGCGAGTTGTCAGTGTAACTATTGCATTGCATAGTGCCAGCGATCAGATTGTTCTGTTGCAACTTCTAGTCCTCTAGTGCTGCGGACAGAATTGCAATTTTTGCCGCCTACCTGAATTCCCACTAAATAAAAAATTTTTTTTAATCAAAATAAAAAATAAATCAAAAGTATGCACCCCAAAATGACTATTCGTATGGTCCCTTTGTTGGCAGTTTGGTAATTTACATAATGGGAGACATTTATTAAAACCACTGCTGAGGAAAACTGGCTTAGTTGCCCATAGCAACCAATCAGAGTTCACCTTTCATTTTTCAGGGCTTCATTTGAAAATGAAGGCATTAATCTGATTATTTACTATGGGTAGCCAAGACAGCTTTCCTTAGCACCAGTTTTGATAAATGTCCCCATATGTGTTTAATGACACTACCGTGTGTTCCTACATGCAGATCGGAAACATCAGGCTGTCCCAGGAATAGGCTTTTTTACAGTGGGTCCCAATTATGGGGTGCACACAGGCCAAATTAATATTTTGCGGATTTGCAGACTGCAAAACACATAGGTTGTGTGCAGGAGGCCTAACTCTTTGATGCCATCACAGGGATTCCCTTTTCAGAAGGGGTTTGGAGGCATGTAGTGAACACGCGATCTGTGTCTTCCCTGCATGTATATGTATACAGATCACTGGTGGCCCTTATAGTATAAAAAAAAAAATCATTAATTACTTAATACAGTAAAATGTCATAAAATGATAAAAAAATGAAATGTGAAAAAAAAAAAGTGAAAAATAAAAAAGCACCACCCAAAAAACAAACAAAACACAAGTGCGATATATGTCCCTTTTACAAAACGTTTCTGTACATGGATGATTATCGTCCATGTACAGAGGCTGCGTCTAAGGCCTCATGCACACGACCGTTGTTTTATTTCGTGTCTGTTGTTCCATTTTTCGTGATTTTCTGCGGACCCATTGACTGTCAATGGGTCCGTTGAAAACTCGGTTAATGCACCGTTTGTCATCCGCGTCCGTGATCCGTGGTTACAGTCCGTCAAAAAAATATAACCTGTCCTATTTTTTTCACGGAAAACGGTTCGCGGACCCATTCAAGTCAATGGGACCGTGAAAAAACGCGGAGGCACACAAGATTGTCATCCGCGTCCGTTTTTTTTCCTATCATTTGCATGGCAAACTTGACTTTTCTTTACTTTCCTTCATGTCTGGTGATCCTCCAAAAATAAAGGAAGACACACAGAAACAAAAACGGAAACGGATCACGGAACAACGGAACCCCATTTTGCGGAACGGAACACAACAACGGTCGTGTGCATGAGGCCTAAAGCTAAGGGAAGGAGATCAGTGTAAAGCTAAAATAGAGTTTTTGTATTTTCCGCCATTGCAACATCATATGTTACACTAAATACAAATATTTGACTTTTATTATGCATGAGAGAATTATAGGATTCGGTGTTTGGGTAAATATTATTTATAGAACAACTTATGTTAAAAAATAGCATAAAACTATTAGTTCCTGAATAATATCTAAATTAAATAAGTTCCACTCCAGTTTTAAATAATAAGAAAGCCCAGTGTGTCCGGCAGTTAAAAAACAAAGAAACAAAATCAACTATAGAATTGCCGTAATCATTCCAAAAGGTGACATTTTGCTCCGGTCATGAAGGCCCAAAACAAGCCATTAAAGGGTTAAGGCCAAAATAAGCCTGGTCGTTCGAAGGTGAGATTAAATTATTTATGCAACATTGGCAAAGCAGGATCATAGCTGTAGTACTGGATCATAAGAATGCTCTAACAGTACTGGAGGCAGGTAAGTAACTACATGGTCATAAAACATCATGGAAGTGACCACCTCAGGAAGCGTTGGCATTGAGTTTGAACACTACTTGTAGTTCTAACACTACCTGTGCTAGGAATGCACGCGGTGCATGTGTCAAACACATTGATAGGATTCTATTGTCCTTTTGGTGTACACCAGGTCAGTATTAGGCTACTTTCACACTTGCGTTCGGGGTTCCGCTTGTGAGTACCGTTTGAAGGCTCTCGCAAGCGGCCCCGAACGGATCCGTACAGCCCCAATGCATTCTGAGTGGATGCGGATCCGCTCAGAATGCATCAGTTTGGCACCGCTTGGCCTCCGTTCCGCTCAGCAGGAGGACACCCGAACGCAGCTTGCAGCGTTCGGGTGTCCGTCTGGCCGTGCGGAGCCAAACGGATCCGTCCAGACTTACAATGCAAGTCAATGGGGACGGATACGTTTGACGTTGACACAATATGGTGCAATTGCAAACGGATCCGTCCCCCATTGACTTTCAATGTAAAGTCAGGAGTCCCTATTAATATACCATCAGATCGGAGTTTTCTCCAATCCGATGGTATATTTTAACTTGAATATACCATCGGATTTGAGTTAGATCGTCAAACTCAGATCCGACAGTATATTCTAACACAGAGGTGTTCCCATAGTGATGGGGACGCTTCAAGTTAGAATATACTGAGAACTGTGTAATTACTGCCCCCTGCTGCCTGGCAGCACCTGATCTCTTACAGGGGGCTGTGATCCGCACAATTAACCCCTCAGGTGCCGCACCTGAGGGGTTAATTGTGCGTATCATATCCCCCTCCTCCCCTGTATTTAACTCATTGGTGGCCAGTGCCAATCCACGAAGTGAAAAATCTGATCTGAAAAAATCAGTTATGCAGACGGATCCGTTCTGAACTGATGCAAGCGTTTGCATTATAGGAGCGGATCCGTCTGTGCAGACACCAGACAGATCCGCTCCGAACGCAAGTGTGAAAGTAGCCCTAAGGGCTCTTTCACACTTGCGTTATTGTCTTCCGGCATAGAGTTCCGTCGTCGGGACTCTATGCCGGAAGAATACTGATCAGGATTATCCTAATGCATTCTGAATGGAGAGTAATCCGTTCAGGATGCATCAGGATGTCTTCAGTTCCGGTACGGAACGTTTTTTGGCCGGAGAAAATACCGCAGCATGCTGCGCTTTTTGCTCCGGCCAAAAATCCTGAAGACTTGCCGCAAGGCCGGATCCGGGATCAATGCCCATTGAAAGGCATTGATCCGGATCCGGCCTTAAGCTAAACGTCGTTTCGGCGCATTGCCGGACCCGACGTTTAGCTTTTTCTGAATAGTTACCATGGCTGCCGGGACGCTAAAGTCCTGACAGCCATGGTAAGTGTAGCGGGGAGCAGGGGAGCAGCATACTTACCGTCCGTGCGGCTCCCCGGGCGCTCCAGAGTGACGTCAGGGCGCCCCAAGCGCATGGATCACGTGATCACATGGATCACGTCATCCATGCGCATGGGGCGCTCTGACGTCATTCTGGAGCGCCCGGGGAGCCGCACGGACTGTAAGTATACCGCTCCCCCGCTCCCCGCTCCTACTATGGCAACCAGGACTTTAATAGCGTCCTGGGTGCCATAGTAACACTGAAAGCATTTGGAAGACGGTTCCGTCTTCAAATGCTTTCAGTACACTTGCGTTGTTACGGATCCGGCAGGCACCTCCGGCAACGGAAGTGCATGCCGGATCCCAACAACGCAAGTGTGAAAGAGGCCTAAGACGGCATCTTTTTTCTCACTGTATATGATTGCCCAGTGGACTACACTAGTCCATGCCGAGGCATAGAGTTGCATTAAGCCTTCTGTTGGAAATATGCATTGAGAAATACTCCTGATGTATGCTAGGCACAAATGAGATGTGAATAGAGCCTTAAAACTGGGGATTTAATTTGCTAATGTCTCCTCACCCAGTCAACTCTACAGCAGCATATGTGTGTATGGTATATGTCTTGTTGACAAGGCAGAGGTATCCAGCCTGTTTAAGCTTGGAAGCCACATTCGAATATAGTAGTTGTTTATAACAAGAGATTATGAGAGATCCCGCAAATTGGCAATGTTGGCAACTAAGTATATTGGGCCAGATTTACTAATATTTCTGCACCAAAACTCTGTTTTAGTGGCGCAATTTGGTGCATCTAGGGTTTCTGTGCTTTTTCTGATATGCTCAATAAGGGGGCACATTTAGTGGAATGTGGGTGGAGCTTCTTGGGTAAGGGGCAACCAAATTCTGGCTTAAAAATCTGTCTCAAAGTAAGTCAACCAATAGTTGGTACAGAATCAGAGAAAAGTGTCTATCCCTGCACCAGATTTATCATCCAGCCTAGGCCACTGTGATAAATTTGATGTAGGCAGCCTGTCTAAGGGCCCTATTACACTGCCCGATGTTTAGCAGTCCGAGTGCCAATGAATAATAACACATCAATCAGTACTCGTTTGACTGGCCCGATTACACTGGTCAATAAAACTGAATGCATCCAGATGAAAGATGGCCATCAGCCAACAAAGGAGTGCTCAATCATCGGCTGCTTGAATATACAGGCCAAATCATATGACCCCCTCGTTCCCGATAATTGGCTCAAAAATCATACGTTCTAATAGGGCATTAAGCTTATGCCATCTTTAGGATTAGTAAATCTGGGCTAATGTGGCTAATGTGGCTAATGTGCCTAATTCCAAGTTCCTGATTTATTTACTAGCCAAACTCAGGTGCTATTAGGGATATTTTGTAGTATTTATGATGGGTGCTCAAAGCTTTTGCCCCCCTCAGCATTGACATCTTCTACTAGTTTTACACTGTGCATAAACGGTGTAACGTGTATTAATGGTTGGCATTTTTTTTCTATTTATCTTGTAGATGGTAACTCAACTGGAAAAAAAAGTGTGCCAACTGAATGAGCAGCTACAGAACCAGTCAGATCTGCACCAGGAAGCACTGCTTAGAGCTAGAAAAGCTGAGCAGCAACTTGAAGACCTGTGGGCTCGGCTGAAATTTGCTGAAGGGGAACTCGTTTCTGGAGATGTCATGCGGGACAATCTAAGTTATGAGAAACAGAAGGTAAGATGATATTAAAATTGACACTGTTAAAAAAATGAATTGGAAGCTAACAAAGGGCAGCCTCAGACATAACAAATAGCCCACACCTTTGCCTGGATCCTTCAACAAAGTGTAGCCAGTCTTTCACAGAGAGGTTGGTGGGAAATCATATCACAGGATCATATGAGTGAGCCTAAACAATATAATTTGCTATACTGTTTACCAGTGGTTCCCAAATATTGTCAGTCATATGAACCCCAAAAAAACTACAGACCCACCATCAGAGGCTGCAGTCAGTGTGGGCATGTCTATGTACCTATCCTTTTTGCAGGGGTATTGTGGGAAGAGTTAGAGGCTCCAAGGCCCAGGGCTACACGAAGACCGTTGTGTGTCACATTTTACTTGAGTTGTTAGATTGCCATTGGTGTAGATTATGTAATATCTTTCCATTATTATTATATCATGTGCTGACAATTTCTTTCATCAAATATATTTGAATCATTGATGTATAATATGATGGCCGTCTACTGGTTTTCATATTCATAAAATAAGTTATTACTAGATCATTTTGACATTTTTCACTTTTCTACCTCCTGCAGTACATGAAGTTCCTGGAACAGCTGTCTGATAAGATGAAGTTGGAAAGAATAACTGCTGATGTAGGCTTTGACATGCGTCTAGATGCCATACTTGCCCGGGCAGATCAGTTGGTCAAATTAGAATCCGAAGCTGTCATTGGGAATAAGACTCTTGCACACAGTTTGCAAAGAAAGGTACAGGAAATACAATTCAGCATAGTTTGCTTTACAAGGGAGTATTATCAGTACATTATAGATTGATAGATTTATCGGTGACACACACCTATTAGGAAAGTTTTCAGCATCTATTTATTTGAATAGGCGCTTCAGATGCAGTACTTGAGAATGGCCACTACTCAGTGTATGAAGCAGTGGTGCTTCAGCTCCATATACTGTTTACTTCCATAAACTGTGGATGCCGCTAACAGCTGGTCAGTGGGGGTTTTGGGTGTTGGACCACACTGATCTCATATTGACGACCTATACTATGGATAGGTCATCAGTATGTTGGCCTCAGAAAACCCCAGTAATTTGCAAGTTGGGGCCTTTATAGATTGGACTTATTTTTCTAGCACACCTCAGAGATGCTCAGTTGGAATTTGGAAGCAAATAGGTAAGAGTGAGTAATTCTTCAAAAAAGAAAACTTATTCAAGTGTTGTAAATTTGTATTATATGTTGATTTGTCCACTTTGAAAATTTAGAAATTAAATAGCGATTGTGAGACAACCCCTTTATTTGCTGGCATACAGACACTATTTACTTTGGTTAGAATGTGTAACCATATACCCACTGAAAGTGTAAGCTCAACTAAACTCAGCTAAAACTGAAACTCAACTAAAAATGGAAGAATGGTTTCACATTTCAAATACGACTAGGTGGGTGGGTTCAAGTTCTGTAACACTACTGGAAATTTTATATCTTCCCAAACCAAACTCACCTCCCTACTGTAGCTCCCAACATCAGATTCCCAAATGGAATGTTTAAAGGGGTTATCCTAGAGTAAGACAGTCCTCCCAGAGTAGCCAACCCATGGTAGATGGTGTGGTTCGGTGGTCGCCCCCCGGGCTTGTTCTTCCACTCCCTACCATGCTGAAATCATTATCCATCGATGGGGGGACACATGACTACCTCAGTGGTGATTGGCTCTCCGTGTGTCAAGACAACTGGTTATGTGATGCAAGGGCACCAGGTCACTACTGCGACTTGTAATTGGTTGCAGCGGTCATGATTTCCCCCATTAACGGATGTTCAATTCAGAGCGGCAGGGAGAGGAAGAGTCGGCCCGAGAGCGTCAAACACCGAACCCGGCGGCGGGGACCAGGTAAATATGATCTCCACTGTGGAAGGTCTGTTATTCTTGGATAACCCCTTTAAGCTCACCCAAACAATGAACATTCCATTTATACTTGAAAGTTTCTTCTGTTGTCCACTTTGCAAGACAGTCCTATGAGAATAGAACTGTTGACAGGTTTATTTGTGTATTCATAAATGTAGCATGAAGCACTCTTTTTCGGAATCATCATTTTTTTTCTTGTAGAAAATAAATAAGTTTTATTATATTTTAATATAGTTAAAAGCACAAAAAGAAAAGTTTGATAGCAAAGAGCTACATATGGAGCTTTTGAGGAAAAAGATTGCCCAGCTTGAAGAGGAAAAACAAGTGCGCACAGCTCTGGCAGTGGAGAGAGATGAGGCTAACCTGACTGTGAGGAGGCTGCAGAAGAAGGTGGAGAGACTGCAGAAGGAGCTAAGTGCAGCTCAAGAATTTGTCACAGAGCTGAAATCCAGACTTTCAGATACCAATGAGTTTAAGGCAAGTGTAACATACCATTTAGAAATTATTCAAACCAGGGCTCTTCCTCAATTTTGTTTTAAATAGCACAGATTTTAATGGGTCATTAAGCTTTCAGAAATCTTTTGATATTTCACTAGAATGAGGAGAGAGAATCGATCACATAATGTGCTCTCTCTCCTCGCTTCTATCTCCTGCAGCACGGAGAGAGAGAGAGCACACTGTGTGAGCGCTTCTCTCTCCTCGTTCTATTTATCAGCAATCAGACCTCCACCTATTAAAACTTTTCATATGTGTCTATGACATATCAAAAGTAGCCCTTTAAGGGAATCTGTCATAGAAATCTGCCATCCTTATAAATTCTAAACCTTGTCCATCTGGCCACTGGGGCACACAGTAAGATAATGCTTCCTGTTTTGTACAACATGCCTTTCTGTTTGTATTAACTTGTAGACAGAGCAAACATAGATAGCACACCTTTAGACTATCTAGTCAAAGTATAAACTACCAATTAGATTACTTAGTTACACCAGAATTTTGCGCCAAAATTGTGTCTAATTATTTTAACATATTGTTATCTTAAGCCAGATGCCTTTCTTAGGAAACCACACCCTTTGTTGGACTGTTGTCTGTTGTGGAAATTTTATTAGGATGTGTATTTAATATATTGTGTATTGTCATCATGTCTCTCAGTGTCAGGGTAAACCATTGGAGTGGATATCTTCCCGTGTATGTCTTGTCACAGCTGCTGGGCGCAGAGGTCTCCGTCTGCGAATGGTCCATGTGCTATGCACTGGGCTGTGGGCCGGGGGAGACTGATGTGTTAAGCAGAGTAGTGTTTTGTTGGCTGATGTATGGACGCCGGCTAGGGCCCCCGCGCAAGACGCAGATTTATTGGCTTGGCGTGGATGCATTTGTTAAGAGAACAATATAACGAAAGGAACGTGCGTTTGTTGTCTCTAGTGCGCCTGATCAGCCTCTGGAGATAATGACGTTGTCCTGTAAATAAACATGCATGAGGATCATAGTAACTTTATCTGGCATTGATCACTGAGCAAGGCTAGATAAAATTAACTCCAGTGGTAATGGTAGATTATTGCATACATGTGTTTGTTGGCTAGGGTATTCTAAATGATGGTGTCTTGTCTTCCTATGTCATCACTTCCTGTATGTCATCACTTCCTGCATCCTTGTTATGGGCCAGCCCCTTTTACACCTTTTGTGAGTAAATAAAAGTGAACAGACTGAGCAGGGCGGGGCAGTTGCTCAGCAGAACTTAACATGAAAACACCTTTGGCTGACTGCGGTTGAGATTTTTACCTTTCCTTACACAAAGACATTGGAGAGCAGATTTCTAATATTAATATTTCTACAACAGATAATATTTCTATAACAAGTCAAAAAAGTGTCAAAAATTTAATTCTGTGCATTTTTATTAGTCTCCCCAATTTGTGAGTTGTAATTCATACAAGTATAAAAAAATAGTGCTGCAAACAAAACCTGAAATATCACATTACATACTGCAACAGTTTGTCACGTTCTGGAGGACCAGGCAGACCTCTGGAACGCCTGACAAACATGGCACATGCAGGTTACAGACCAGGAAACCAACGGAATACTTTATTACACATGTAATATAGGAACACAACAGTGGTGCAGGACAAGCAAGTTGTAAGCAATAGTGGTAGCACTACCACTGAACCAAGTGCACCGGTAGACTAGAGGCAAACAAAGAGGCAAAGTGCCAGTGAGACCCGTTTTTCACAGAGCCCCTAGTGGTAGGGATGAACTTGGCCGAGGGCTCACTGGTCACACCTTCAGAAACACTTGGCTGCTACCTGAAAAGAACCACACTGGTGAAATCACCAGCGGTACACACAAACAAAATAAGGACTGGAACCTAAACAAACTTGGGATATGGATCAGATAAGACAAACGGGAACCAGCACACAATCAGATGCCTGTACCCCATGCGGAATGGAAGCATGGCGGTCACAGGCAGAGCTGCACACAGACTAGATGTCCTCCCTCTAGAGAATCCAGGAGCTCTCTCATGAAGGCAGCACAAACACAGGACAGGAACAGAAGCAGAAAGCACAGCCAGGCTATACATGAAACAGACAGGATCCGAAGCAGTTGAGCACTGCCAGGCTATACATGAAACAGACAGGATCAGAAGCAGTGGAGCACTACCAGGTTATACATGAAACAGACAGGATCAGAAGCAGTGGAGCACTACCAGGTTATACATGAAACAGACAGGATCAGAAGCAGTTGACCACTGCCAGGCTATACATGAAATAGACAGGATCAGAAGCAGTTGAGCACTGCCAGGCTATACATGAAACAGGCAGGATCAATAGCAGTGGAGCACTGCCAGGTGTGACACAGTGAGAGGTTTCGTCTAGGAAAACAGGTATTTTCCTCCCAGCATGTGCTGCTGGGCTGATATACAGCCAGTTGAGGTCTAATACCGGACTGGAGTTTAAGTGCACACGACCATATTTCACCTTAAGGACAAGGCCATTTTTTGCTAATCTGACCAGTGTCACTTTATGTGTGAATAACTTTAAAACGCTTTTACTTATCCAGGCCATTCTGAGATTGTTTTTTCATCACATATTGTACTTCATGACAGTGGTAAAATGGAGTAAAAAAAATTCATTTTTATTTATTAAAAAATAGCAAATTTACCCAAAATTTTGAAAAATTAGCAAATGTCCAAATTTCAATTTCTCTACTTTTATAATAGATAGTAATACCTCCAAAAATAGTTATTATTTTACATTCCCATATGTCTACTTCGTGTTTGGATCATTTTGGGAATACCATTTTTTTGGGGGGATGTTTAGAAGCAAATCTTGAAATTTTTCAGAAAATTTCTAAAACCCACTTTTTCAGGACCAGTTCAGGTCTGAAGTCACTTTGTGAGGATCCATCTTCAAAATGCGTTCAGTGTTACTATGGCACCCAGGACGCTATTAAAGTCCTGGTTGCCGTAGTAGTAGTGGGGAGCGGGGGAGCAGTATACTTACCGTCCGTGCGGCTCCCAGGGCACTCCAGAATGACGTCAGAGCGCCCCATGCGCATGGATGACGTGATCCATGTGATCACGTCATCCATGCGCATGGGGCGCCCTGACGTCACTCTGAAGCGCCCCGGGAGCCGCACGGACTGTAAGTATACTGCTTCCCCGCTCCCCACTACACTTTACCATGGCAAACAGGACTTTAGCGTCCTGGGAGCCATGGTAACCATTCAGAAAAAGCTAAACGTCGGATCCGGTAATGCGCCGAAACGACGTTTAGCTTAAGGCCGGATTTGGATTAATGCCTTTCAATGGGCATTAATTCCGGATCCGGCCTTGCGGCAAGTGTTCAGGATTTTTGACCGGAGCAAAAAGCGCAGCATGCTGCAGTATTTTCTCCGGCCAAAAAACGTTCCGTCCTGGAACTGAAGACATCCTGATGCATCCTGAACGGATTTCTCTCCATTCAGAATGCATGGGGATAATCCTGATCAGGATTCTTCCGGCATAGAGCCCCAACAACGCAAGTGTGAAAGAGCCCTTACACGTCTTCTGGTGTGTTTATTCGATGCTGGGAATAATAATTAGTACATACGTGGCTTTCTCCTGTACGGCTGATGCCCTCCAAAAACGCTGGATCTCACAGTTAGTCCGCGCGCTAGTGCCGGCTCTTTCGTTTGGGCACATGCGGATTAGGGATGTCAGGATGCCAACTTTGCTCCGTGGCATATGTTTTTTTCTTTCATAGAGGATCTTTGTTTTTTTTCTTTCTCTGTATTGCCGCTATCTTGCCTTTGTATTTCTTTCAACACCAAAAAAGGAGGAAAAGGCAAAGCACGACAAACAATATATATAAACTTTATTATGGTTCCCAAAGAGGGAAAATCCGATAAAATACAATAACGGACAATACAGTGGTGGGTAGGAGACACACAGGGTGGAAGAGGATCACAATATGGACAACATGTAAAAAAAAGGGATACTAAATAATTAATAAATACCCAAATGAAGAGTGTACTACAATGACCTAACCAAAGCCATGAACAAGATATTGGAGCCAAATACAGTACATAGGTTTTAAAGTGCAAAGTGCAAAAGATACAATGTACATGGACAATAAAATGAACAGTATAATAAATAATTACATAAATACCAAAAATAGTGATCCAAAAGCCCCAACGTGCGTTTCGCGTAAGCTTCCCCCCTATTTTATTGGATTTTCCCTCTTTGGGAACCATAATAAAGTTTATATATATTGTTAGTCGTGCTTTGCCTTTTCCTCCTTTTTTGGTGTTGATACTTGGTGTACAGGCCTAGTACGCATACTCACTTCGTGAGTTATCTATTATTGGTGTTTATCTTTGTATTTCTTTGCCAAACGCATTTCAAAACCTGACTGGTTCTTCTTCAATGGTCAGATACAGTCAGGGTCATAAATATTGGAACATTGACACAATTCTAACATTTTTGGCTCTTTACACTACCACAATGGATTTGAAATGAAACGAACAAGATGTGCTTTAACTGCAGACTGTCAGCTTTAATTTGAGGGTATGTACATCCAAATCAGGTGAAGGGTGTAGGAATTACAACAGTTTGCATATGTGCCTCCCACTTGTTAAGGAACCAAAAGTAATGGGACAATTGGCTTCTTAGCTGTTCCATGGCCAGTTGTCTGTTATTCCCTCATTATCCCAATTACAATGAGCATATAAAAGGTCCAGAGTTAATTTCAAGTGTGCTATTTGCATTTGGAATCTGTTGCTGTCAACTCTCAAGATGAGATCCAAAGAGCTGTCACTATCAGTGAAGCAAGCCATCATCAGGCTGAAAAAACAAAACAAACCCATCAGAGAGATAGCAAAAACATTAGGCGTGGCCAAAACAACTGTTTGGAGCATTCTTAAAAAGAAGGAATGCACCGGTGAGCTCAGCAACACCAAAAGACCTGAAAGAAAGCGGAAAACAACTGTGGTGGATGACCGAAGAATTCTTTCCCTGGTGAAGAAAACACCCTTCACAACAGTTGGCCAGATCAAGAACACTCTCCATGAGGTAGGTGTATGTGTGTCAAAGTCAACAATCAAGAGAAGACTTCACCAGAGTGAATACAGAGGGTTCACCACAAGATGTAAACCATTGGTGAGCCTCAAAAACAGGAAGGCCAGATTAGAGTTTGCCAAACGACAGCTAAAAAACTTTCACAGTTCTGGAACAACATCCAATGGACAGATGAGACCAAGATCAACTTGTACCAGAGTGATGGGAAGAGAAGAGTATGGAGAAGGAAAGGAACTGCTCAGGATCCTAAGCATACCACCTCATCAGTGAAGCATGTGGTGGTAGTGTCATGGCATGGGCATGTATGGCTGGCAATGGAACTGGTTCTCTTGTATTTATTGATGATGTGATTGCTGGTGACTGCTGACAAAAGCAGCAGGATGAATTCTGAAGTGTTTCGGGCAATATTATCTGCTCATATTCAGCCAAATGCTTCAGAACTCATTGGACGGCGCTTCACAGTGCAGATGGACAATGACCCAAAACCTACTGCAAAAGCAAACAAAGAGTTTTTTAAGGGAAAGACGTGGAATGTTATGCAATGGCCAAGTCAATCACCTGACCTGAATCCAATCGAGCATGCATTTCTCTTGCTGAAGACAAAACTGAAGGGAAAATGCCCCAAGAACAAGCAGGAACTGAAGACAGTTGCAGTAGAGGCCTGGCGGAGCATCACCAGGGATGAAACCCAACGTCTGGTGATGTCTATGCGTTCCAAACTTCAGGCTGTAATTGACTGCAAAGGATTTGCAACCAAGTAATAAAAAGTGAAAGTTTGATTTATGCTTATTATTCTGTCCCATTACTTTTGGTCCCTTAACAAGTGGGAGGCACATATGCAAACTGTTGTAATTCCTACACCGTTCACCTGATTTAGATGTAAATACCCTCAAATTAAAGCTGACAGTCTGCAGTTAAAGCACATCTTGTTAGTTTCATTTCAAATCCATTGTGGTGGTGTATAGAGACACAAATGTTAGAATTGTGTCGATGTCCCAATATTTATGGACCTGACTGTATATGATATAAAATGAGGGACAAATTACTCCTTATATTGAGTCAGTATGATCCTTAAAAACCCGGACCAGACTATATCAGGCTAGTGTAGTAACTGAAAACTTGGAGCAGACTACATTTGCCATTTATCTCTTATTCACATATTGCGATATCTTTACCTACTCTTAATGCTATTTTCTATTATTGCATTGCCATATCTTCACAAATAACTATGTATAAAGATATAGTAAATAGTCATATATGAATATATAATATAACAAAAAAAATTGTTTGATACTTTTAAAAATTATATATATATATATACACTCACCTAAAGAATTATTAGGAACACCATACTAATACGGTGTTGGTCCCCCTTTTGCCTTCAGAACTGCCTTAATTCTACGTGGCATTGATTCAACAATGTGCTGATAGCATTCTTTAGAAATGTTGGCCCATATTGATAGGATAGCATCTTGCAGTTGATGGAGATTTGAGGGATGCACATCCAGGGCACGAAGCTCCCGTTTCACCACATCCCAAAGATGCTCTATTGGGTTGAGATCTGGTGACTGTGGGGGCCATTTTAGTACAGTGAACTCATTGTCATGTTCAAGAAACCAATTTGAAATGATTCGAGCTTTGTGACATGGTGCATTATCCTGCTGGAAGTAGCCATCAGAGGATGGGTACATGTTCTCATTCTGTTTACGCCAAATTCGGACTCTACCATTTGAATGTCTCAACAGAAATCGAGACTCATCAGACCAGGCAACATTTTTCCAGTCTTCAACAGTCCAATTTTGGTGAGCTCATGCAAATTGTAGCCTCTTTTTCCTATTTGTAGTGGAGATGAGTGGTACCCGGTGGGGTCTTCTGCTGTTGTAGCCCATCCGCCTCAAGGTTGTGCGTGTTGTGGCTTCACAAATGCTTTGCTGCATACCTCGGTTGTAACGAGTGGTTATTTCAGTCAACGTTGCTCTTCTATCAGCTTGAATCAGTCGGCCCATTCTCCTCTGACCTCTAGCATCCACAAGGCATTTTTGCCCACAGAACTGCCGCATACTGGATGTTTTTCCCTTTTCACACCATTCTTTGTAAACCCTAGAAATGGTTGTGCGTGAAAATCCCAGTAACTGAGCAGATTGTGAAATACTCAGACCGGCCCGTCTGGCACCAACAACCATGCCACGCTCAAAATTGCTTAAATCACCTTTCTTTCCCATTCTGACATTCAGTTTGGAGTTCAGGAGATTGTCTTGCCCAGGAGCACACCCCTAAATGCATTGAAGCAACTGCCATGTGATTGGTTGACTAGATAATTGCATTAATGAGAAATAGAACAGGTGTTCCTAATAATTATTTAGGTGAGTGTATATATACACTGCTCAAAAAAATAAAGGGAACACTTAAACAACACAATGTAACTCCAAGTCAATCACACTTCTGTGAAATCAAACTGTCCACTTAGGAAGCAACACTGTTTAAATTCTTTTTTTATTCAAATTTTTCAGGTTCAAAGAACAAATTTTTAACAAATACAATAAAATGATAGTTTAAATCAATATCGTAAACATAAATCAGAATGGTATACATATCATTAATGTCATGACATGTGTTACAATAAAAATATATAACAATCAAGTAACGAGATGAGAGTATTTAGTTTTCTAAAGTTATTGAACCCCTGATTATTAGTGCTGGGGCGACAATCAACCAAATAGCAAATTAGGACCGCAGTCTTTATTAACTAGATGATAGCATAGTTGCTATTTGTTATGATCCTATATCACTACAGTTGCCCAGTATTGTGAGATTTAGTCAGCTTCTAAGTTACTGCGTGTGACAATCTTAGGAAGCAACACTGAGTGACAATGAATTCCACATACTGTTGTGCAAATGGCATAGACAACAGGTGGAAATTATAGGCAATTATCAAGACACCCCCAATAAAGGAGTAGTTCTGCAGGTGGTGACCACAGACCCCTTCTCAGTTCCTATGCTTCCTGGCTGATGTTTTGGTCACTTTTGAATGCTGGCAGTGCTTTCACTCTAGTGGTAGCATGAGACGGAGTCTACAACCCACACAAGTGGCTCAGGTAGTGCAGCTTATCCAGGATGGCACATCAATGCGAGCTGTGGCAAGAAGGTTTGCTGTGTCTGTCAGCGTAGTGTCCAGAGCATGGAGGCGCTACCAGGAGACAGGCCAGTACATCAGGAGACGTGGAGGAGGCCGTAGGAGGGCAACAACCCAGCAGCAGGACCGGTACCTCCGCCTTTGTGCAAGGAGGAACAGGAGGAGCACTGACAGAGCCCTGCAAAATGACCTCCAGCAGGCCACAAATGTGCATGTGTCTGCTCAAACGGTCAGAAACAGACTCCATGAGGGTGATATGAGGGCCCGACGTCCACAGGTAGGGGTTGTGCTTACAGCCCAACACCGTGCAGGACGTTTGGCATTTGCCAGAGAACACCAAGATTGGCAAATTCTCCACTGGCTCCCTGTGCTCTTCACAGATGAAAGCAGGTTCACACTGAGCACATGTGACAGACGTGACAGTCTGGAGACGCTGTGGAGAACGTTCTGCTGCCTGCAACATCCTCCAGAATGACCGGTTTGGCATTGGGTCAGTAATGGTGTGGGGTGGCATTTCTTTGGAGGGCCGCACAGCCCTCCATGTGCTCGCCAGAGGTAGCCTGACTGCCATTAGGTACCGAGATGAGATCCTCAGACCCCTTGTGAGGCCATATGCTGGTGCGGTTGGCCCTGGGATCTTCCTAATGCAAGACAATGCTAGAACTCATGTGGCTGGAGTGTGTCAGCAGTTCCTGCAAGACGAAGGCATTGATGCTATGGACTGGTCCGCCTGTTCCCCAGACCTGAATCCAATTGAGCACATCTGGGACATCATGTCTCGCTCTATCCACCAACGTCACGTTGCACCACAGACTGTCCAGGAGTTGGCAGATGCTTTAGTCCAGGTCTGGGAGGAGATCCCTCAGGAGACCGTCCGCCACATCATCAGGAGCATGCACAGGCATTGTAGGGACGTCATACAGGCACGTGGAGGCCACACACACTACTGAGCCTCATTTTGACTTGTTTTAAAGACATTACATCAAAGTTGGATCAGCCTGTAGTGTGTTTTTCCACTTTAATTTTGAGTGTGACTCCAAATCCAGACCTCCATGGGTTAAAAAATGTGATTTCCATTTTTTTTATTTTTGTGTGATTTTGTTGTCAGCACATTCAACTATGTAAAGAACAAAGTATTTCAGAAGAATATTTAATTAATTCAGATCTAGGATATGTTATTTTTGTGTTCCCTTTATTTTTTTGAGCAGTGTATATATATATATATATATATATATATATATATATATATATTCATGGGTGTTTTGGCGCCAGTGGGAGGAAACAGGTGATGTCGATGAGCTGGAAAACAGCCTGGCATCGACATGTCGTGTAAACCTGCCACTGGCCCGTTCAAGTAAGCCAAGAATTTCCAATTCCGAATTGAGTCCCTTCTTCACTGATTGGATCGCTGCATATTTCAAACCTGATGGATTACTGGCATGATGTATCTTAACCACTTGCCGCAACTGTAACGCCGAAAGGCGTCATCGCGGCGGCTCCCCCAGGCTACGCTAACGCCGATTGGCGCCATCTCGCGTGAGCCGAGATTTCCTGTGAACGCGCGCACACAGGCGCGCGCGCTCACAGGATCGGAAGGTAAGCGAGTGGATCTCCAGCCTGCCAGCGGCGATCGTTCGCTGGCAGGCTGGAGATGTGATTTTTTTAACCCCTAACAGGTATATTAGACGCTGTTTTGATAACAGCGTCTAATATACCTGCTACCTGGTCCTCTGGTGGTCCCTTTTGTTTGGATCGACCACCAGAGGACACAGGTAGCTCAGTAAAGTAGCACCAAACACCACTACTCTACACTACACCCCCCCGTCACTTATTAACCCCTTATTAGCCCCTGATCACCCCATATAGACTCCCTGATCACCCCCTGTCATTGATTACCCCCCTGTCATTGATCACCCCCCTGTAAAGCTCCATTCAGATGTCCGCATGATTTTTACGGATCCACTGATAGATGGATCGGATCCGCAAAACGCATACGGACGTCTGAATGGAGCCTTACAGGGGCGTGATCAATGACTGTGGTGATCACCCCATATAGACTCCCTGATCACCCCCCTGTCATTGATTACCCCCCTGTCATTGATCACCCCCCTGTAAAGCTCCATTCAGACGTCCGCATGAGTTTTACGGATCCACTGATAGATGGATCGGATCCGCAAAACGCATACGGACGTCTGAATGGAGCCTTACAGGGGCGTGATCAATGACTGTGGTGATCACCCCATATAGACTCCCTGATCACCCCCCTGTCATTGATTACCCCCCTGTCATTGATCACCCCCCTGTAAAGCTCCATTCAGAAGTCCGCATGATTTTTACGGATCCACTGATAGATGGATCGGATCCGCAAAACACATACAGGCGTCTCCCTGGAGCCTTCCAGGGGGGTGATCACCCCATATAGACTCCCTGATCACCCCCCTGTCATTGATCACCCCCCCTGTCATTGATCACCCCCCCGTCAGGCTGCATTCAGATGTCTGTATGATTTTTACGGATCCACGGATACATGGATCGGATCCGCAAAACACATACGGACATCTGAATGGAGCCTTACAGGGGGGTGATCAATGACAGGGGGGGGATCAATGACAGGGGGGTGATCAATGAGAGGGGGGTGATAACCCCATATAGACTCCCTGATCACCCCCCTGTCATTGATCACCCCCCTGTCATTGATCACCCCTCTGTAAGGCTCCATTCAGACATTTTTTTGGCCCAAGTTAGCAGAATTTTTTTTTTTTTCTTACAAAGTCTCATATTCCACTAACTTGTGTCAAAAAATTAAATCTCACATGAACTCACCATACCCCTCACGGAATCCAAATGCGTACAATTTTTTAGACATTTATATTCCAGACTTCTTCTCACGCTTTAGGGCCCCTAGAATGCCAGGGCAGTATAAATACCCCACATGTGACCCCATTTCGGAAAGAAGACACCCCCAGGTATTCCGTGAGGGGCATATTGAGTCCATGAAAGATTGAAATTTTTGTCCCAAGTTAGCGGAAAGGGAGACTTTGTGAGAAAAAAATAAATAAAATCAATTTCCGCTAACTTGTGTCAAAAAAAAATAAATTCTATGAACTCGCCATGCCCTCATTGAATACCTTGGGGTGTCTTCTTTCCAAAATGGGGTCACATGTGGGGTATTTATACTGCCCTGGAATTTTAGGGGCCCTAAAGCGTGAGAAGAAGTCTGGGATCGAAATGTCTAAAAATGCCCTCATAAAAGGAATGTGGGCCCCTTTGCGCATCTAGGCTGCAAAAAAGTGTCACACATCTGGTATCGCCGTACTCAGGAGAAGTTGGGCAATGTGTTTTGGGGGTGTCATTTTACATATACCCATGCTGGGTGAGATAAATATCTTGGTCAAATGCCAACTTTGTATAAAAAAATGGGAAAAGTTGTCTTTTGCCGAGATATTTCTCTCACCCAGCATGAGTATATGTAAAAAGACACCCCAAAACACATTGCCCAACTTCTCCTGAATACGGCGATACCACATGTGTGACACTTTTTTGCAGCCTAGGTGGGCAAAGGGGCCCACATTTCAAAGAGCACCTTTAGGATTTCACAGGTCATTTACCTACTTACCACACATTAGGGCCCCTGGAAAATGCCAGGGCAGTATAACTACCCCACAAGTGACCCCATTTTGGAAAGAAGACACCCCAAGGTATTCCGTGAGGGGCATGGCGAGTTCCTAGAATTTTATATTTTTTGTCACAAGTTAGCGGAAAATGATGATTTTTTTTTTTTTTTTCTTACCTAGTCTCATATTCCACTAACTTGTGACAAAAAATAAAAACTTCCATGAACTCACTATGCCCATCACGAAATACCTTGGGGTGTCTTCTTTCCAAAATGGGGTCACTTGTGGGGTAGTTATACTGCCCTGGCATTTTAGGGGCCGAATGCGTGAGAAGTGGTTTGAAATCAAAATCTGTAAAAAATGGCCGGTGAAATCCGAAAGGTGCTCTTTGGAATGTGGGCCCCTTTGCGCACCTAGGCTGCAAAAAAGTGTCACACATGTGGTATCGCTGCACTCAGGAGAAGTTGGGCAATGTGTTTTGGGGTGTCATTTTACATATACCCATGCTGGGTGAGAGAAATATCTTGGCAAAAGACAACTTTTCCCATTTTTTTATACAAAGTTGGCATTAGACCAAGATATTTATCTCACCCAGCATGGGTATATGTAAAATGACACCCCAAAACACATTTTCCAACTTCTCCTGAGTACGGCGATACCACATGTGTGGCACTTTTTTGCAGCCTAGGTGGGCAAAGGGGCCCACATTCCAAAGAGCACCTTTCGGATTTCACCGGTCATTTTTTACACATTTTGATTTCAAACTCCTTACCACACATTTGGGCCCCTAGAATGCCAGGGCAGTATAACTACCCCACAAGTGACCCCATTTTGGAAAGAAGACACCCCAAGGTATTCGCTGATGGGCATAGTGAGTTCATAGAAGTTTTTATTTTTTGTCACAAGTTAGTGGAATATGAGACTTTGTAAGAAAAAAATAAAAAATAAAAATCATCATTTTCCACTAACTTGTGACAAAAAATTAAAAGTTCTATGAACTCACTATGCCCATCAGCGAATACCTTAGGGTGTCTACTTTCCGAAATGGGGTCATTTGTGGGGTGTTTGTACTGTCTGGCCATTGTAGAACCTCAGGAAACATGACAGGTGCTCAGAAAGTCAGAGCTGCTTCAAAAAGCGGAAATTCACATTTTTGTACCATAGTTTGTAAACGCTATAACTTTTACCCAAACCATTTTTTTTTTACCCAAACATTTTTTTTTTATCAAAGACATGTAGAACAATAAATTTAGAGAAAAATTTATATATGGATGTCGTTTTTTTGCAAAATTTTGCAACTGAAAGTGAAAAATGTCATTTTTTTGCAAAAAAATCGTTAAATTTCGATTAATAACAAATAAAAAGTAAAAATGTCAGCAGCAATGAAATACCACCAAATGAAAGCTCTATTAGTGAGAAGAAAAGGAGGTAAAATTCATTTGGGTGGTAAGTTGCATGACCGAGCAATAAACCGCTAAAGTTGTGAAGTGCCGATTTGTAAAAAAGGGCCTGGTCACTAGGGGGGTATAAACCTGTGGTCCTTAAGTGGTTAAAGTGATATGATAAAGTGTGTTTCTCATATCCTTTCTTAATATTATTAATATGTTCTGACACTCTAGTTTTAAACATTCTTCCTGTGCGGCCTATGTACCGTTTAGCACATGGACATTCTAGGACATATATAATTGCCTCACTGTTACATGATAAAATATTTGTCCTAGACGTTACTTTAGTCGTCTTCCTATCAAACCCAGTGGCCTTGCAATTGCTACATACGCCACATCTATAGAATCCCTTTAAATTTACCCATGGTGTGATTATAGATTTTTATTTCTGTTTTCTTATAGTCTGAGCCACCTGTAGTCCTAGATTTGGAGCTTTTGTATATACTATGGGTTTTTTTTTTTAAAGAATTGTTGCCAAGCTTTTATCCTCTTGTAATAGATGCCAGTACTTATTTATAATAGCTAATATTTTTTTATATTCTACATTGAAAGGCAATACTAATTTAGATGACTCCCCTATTCCATCACTTATTTTTTTCTTTTGTCTCAAAAAATGTGTCCGGGTTTTTAAGGATCATGCTGACTCAATATAAGCAGTAATTTGTCCCTCATTTTATATTATATATTTGACCACTGAAGAAGAAACCAGTCAGGTTTCGAAACATGTTTGACAAAGAAATACAAAGGCAATACAGAGAAAGAAAAAACAAAAACAAAGATCCTCTATGAAAGAATAAAACATATGCCATGGAGCATAGTTGGCATCCTGACATACCTAATCCGCATGCGCCCAAACGAAAGTGCCGGCACTAGCGCACGGACTAACTGTGAGATCCAGCGTTTTTGGAGGGGAACAGCCATACAGGAGAAAGCCACGTATGTACTAATTATTATTCCCAGCATCGAACAAACACACCAGAAGAAGTGTAAGCAAGATAAATATTGTGTCTGGCCCAAGTGTGTACGAAGTATGCTACAAATGGAAAAGTAAAACAAAGAGGCAACAAGATTATATTGCATCAATACAAAACGATACATGATAGACGAATATGATAATTGGTGACAATTTATCTTTATAAGACCGCTACATATTAACAAAGGTTCCAAAAGTAGCGTCAGCTCCACAATAGGAACCAAAAGAGAGACTGTGATCACAATTGATAATTTACACACTGTTAAGAGATATATATTGTTTATGTGCCGTATTTTTCGCCCCATAAGACGCACTTTGCCCCTGCTTCTTATAGGGTGAATACTAATGAGCGCTTAGCACCGGAGGACTGGGAAGTGGTAAAGGCTCTGTACTCACCCCTTCCTGGTCCTCAGCTGTCGGCTCTGAAGGCTGCGCACAGTGTGAGGGCGCGCTGTGACCTCACGCTGTGCGCGCCAGTTCACAGCACAGCAGACGGAGGAGGAGGAAGACCGAGCGCGGGCGGTGAGGAGCGGCGGCATCCAGGAGCAGGAGAGGTAAGTGTTTTTTTTATTTTAAGTTTTCTGTGGCATGGGGAATGCTAACAGGCAATGGGGGCACATATGGGGGCTGATAACGGCACATATGGGGGCTGATGACGGGCACATACGGGGGCTGATGACAGGCAAATACGGTGGCTGATGACAGGCACATATGGGGGCTGATGACAGGCAATGGGGGCTGATGACAGGCAATGGGGGCTGATGACAGGCAATTGGGTCTGATATGAGGCATATGGGGGCTGATAAGAGGCATATTGGGTCTGATATGAGGTAATGGGGGCTGATGAGAGGCATGGGGCTCTTATCTGAGGTCTGATTGGGGTCTGATCTGAGGTCTTATTAACATTTGGGGTCTGATAGGGGCTGTGAGCTGAGGTCTGATTAACATTGGGATACTGACTGCTGGTCTGACTTGAGATCTAATGAAAAATATTTTTTTCTTATTATTCTCCTCTAAAACCTAGGTGTGTCTTATGGGCCGATGCCTCTTATGGGGCGAAAAATATGGTATTTTTTATTTCCTTTTTTAGATTGTACAATTTGTATTTTTATGTGAATTATTTTAAAAAATAAAATGGTACAGTATGCATGATATATAGAGCTGGCCATTGATTGAAAATTATAGTATTTATAGCTAGGTGTTTATAGAAGGCTGTGCTGTATTCCAGTAAGCTCTTCACAATAATTGTATGCTTATGTATTTGGAATCAATTGAAAAATGTTTTCTGAGTGCAATTTGGAGGTCTTGACCTCTTTCTCACGGCTCCACTCATAGAGGGCATGGTGCATAATAAAGACTTATGGAAACCTCTATCTGCTTTTGACGGATATACTGTCCGGAGCCTTGCGCCCATGCGAGATAAAGTGCTGCAGAAGTGGAAAAGAGATATCCCTGAATAAAGGGCCCTTTACACGGGCCGACAATTGAACAGCTCATCGCTAACCAGCATTACTAGTAGCGATCGTTAGTGATGATGTGGAGGTGTAAATGCACTGCTGATTACCCAATGAACGAGCAAAACGCTAGTTCGTGTAATTGTATTTTTTGTGCACCGCAAAAGATCATCGTTTCCCAGTGGCAGATCGTACACAAAAGACAAGACAGTATGGGGAAGAGCTATAGCATTAGCGATCCCCATACTCTGAACGAGCTGGAGGAGATTGGTACATGTAAATGCACGGGTCTCCTATGCTAGCGATCTGCAGATTGTCGGGAAGGAATGCTTCCTTCTGGACAATCTGGTAGATTGTCGTCCCGTGTAAAGGAACCATTAGATGAGGATGATTGTAAAGCTCTTCTGACTGTCTCAAGCCTCCCACTGATTAGTACTAGGGATAAACTGGTACAAGTTAAGTTCACACATAGGCTCTACTTTACCCCCCATAGGCTTTATATTATGGGTACGTTGCCCTCAGCTGAGTGCCCCAGATGTCGTCTAGCACAGGGTACGATATTGCACATGTTCTGGGACTGTAGAGTCTTGCAGGTGTATTGGAGAGATGTTTTGCAGTATATGGAGACTTATTTGAATATGCCAAACATATTAGACCCTAAATTTTGCCTTGATGATCTTCCCATTACTGTGGCACTGCGCGCTTTTTTAAGTTACTACTGTATTATGCTAAAAAGGTTACTCTGTATAATTGGAAACATCCAAAGAGACCAACCAGAAATGCCTGGCTTAGGAAGGTGAATGTGGTTTTTCAACTGTATAAACTTACCTACTTGTCCAGAGGTTGCCCGGATAAATTTGATAAAGTTTGGGGACCTTGGTTACGGGCCTCCCCCACTGGCCTGAGACCTATGACTCCTTGATTAATTCTCTTATAGACTGTTGTACTCCCCCCACTCTACTTTCTTTCCTTTCTTGTTTTCCCATTATTATTATATTTAATTGTTTAGGTTTTACTTTTGTATGACTTTTGATAGTGGTCGGTCTGTTGATGCAGATTATATGTAAGTAACCTTATATACCGGACACTGCTTTGATGCCCGCATACGGATTGCTTAGTTATTTTTTTTATGTTTGAGCTAAAGAAAAAAAGTTGAAGAAACAATAGTTATGTTTATTCTAGCATTTGACTGTCATGCTCTCTGTAACTGTCTATTGACACTGCATATCTTTTGTACTGTATATCTTTCATATTTTGTTTCTTTGAATAAACATTCCTTTAAGAAAAAAAGAAATGATTCTGACAACAGTATCTGTTTTAAAGTAATTTACCTTTTATATGGTGTTATTTATATGTAGTCTATATTTTCAGATCAGGACACTGGAACAGCAGAAAACTATTGAACAACTGAGCAAATCTCTGAATGACCTGAACCTGGTTAAAAGCAAAACTCATAAGAAACTCATTTCTGTTAAATCAGAATTAGACTATTCAGAACGGGAAGCAAAAGAGGAGAAAGAGAAAGCAACCAATTACATTGAAGTGATTACCAGCGAACTGAGAACGCTTAAAACAACCTTAGAAGAGGTTTCTAAAAGGGAAAAACAGGTGATATATATGTTCTTATGTGTATCATATATAGAGATGAGCGAATCGAATCAGAAGAATTCGATCCGAATTTCCTTGCGCTTCATTGTATCGAATTTTTCCTAAAATGGCGGCTACAATGGCAGCTACATGTGTGAGGACATGGTGCAAGGAACTCTGGGAAG
Organism: Bufo bufo; assembly: GCF_905171765.1. NCBI lineage: Eukaryota > Metazoa > Chordata > Amphibia > Anura > Bufonidae > Bufo > Bufo bufo. Next base: position 474,337,509 of record NC_053392.1, on the reverse strand, counting down.
GCGGGCTGATCCATAATGCCATGCATGCAGCCAATATGCAGCCATCAGCCCTGTGATGTCACAGCCCTATAAATACGGCGGCCATCTTAGAGTCAGACATTTTCCAGTGTTCTGACTGCAGGGAAAGACGTGAGAAGGCACTAGGGACAGCGATAGGAAAAACCTTATTGTGAAAAAAAAAAAAAACGGAAAAAACTATTTATAAGTGCAGGGAAAGGATAGGGAGGAATCATTTCACAGCATCTTAGTGCAGTGAGAGACGTCAGAAGGCGCTAGAGACAGTGCCAGAAAAGAGATTTACAAGTGTAGGGAAAGGATAGGGAGGAATGATTTCACAGCATCTTAGTGGAGGGAGAGAAGTCTGAAGTTGCTAGGGACAGTGCTAAAAAAAACTCATTGTGAAAAAAAAAAGCAATTTACAAGTGCAGGGAAACATTATTTGGGGATCCAAATAGCCATTATACAGCTCTGGCCTTCCAGCAATTTGTTCTTGTTATTGAGGTGGAAGTGCTATGTTGAAAACCCTTTAGTGGCTTATATGTGTGGAAAAAGAAAAATATATACGCATTTCACTTCTGCAGTTATTTGTGTTGAAAGAGTTTAGTGGCCTATTTCAGTACAAAAAGGAAAAATATACACGCATATCACTTTTGCAGTGATATGTGGTGATAGCGTTCATTGTCCTATTTCAGTAGAAAAAAGGAAAAAAATATATGCACTTCACTGTTGCATTTATTTATGCTGAAAGACTTTAGTGGCATATTTCAGTACAAAAAGGAATAATATATACTCATTTTACTTCTGCAGTTATATATGGTGAAAGCGTTCAGTGTCTTATTTCAGTACAAAAAAGGAAAAAAATATACACACTTCATTGTTGCATTTATTTGTGGTGAAAGACTTTAGTGGCCTATTTCAGTACAGAAAGAAAAAAATATTCTCAATTCACTTCGGCGGTTATATGTGTTGAAAGTGTTTAGTGGCCTATTTTATTACAAAAATAAAAATATATTCTCAGTTCATGTCGGTGGTTATATGTGTTGAAAGCGTTTAGTGGCCTTTTTCAGTACAAAAAGAAAAATATATTCTCTGTTCACGTTGGCGATTATATGTGTTGAAAGTGTTTAGTGGCCTATTTTATTACAAAAAGAAAAATATATTCTCAGTTCATGTCGGTGGTTATATGTGTTGAATGCGTTTAGTGGTCTATTTCAGTACAAAAAGATAAATATATTCTCAGTTCATGTTGGAGGTTATATGTGTTGAAAGCATGGCTGGGAGTCAGCAGGGTGGCAGCAGTGGGAGGTCGGGAGCCAAACGTGCCTGGGTAGACCACCTGCTTTGCAGCAGCCTACCTGCCCGGGAAGTAGTGGTGCAGGGGTTCACGGAAGCAGCGGCGGTAGCAGTCAGTCAGTGCGGACTGTTGGGGGGAAAATCACCTACTCAGCGGTGTGGCAGTTTTTTGTTAAGCCGCCGGAGGAGGTTAACATGGCCATATGTAGGCAGAAGGTGAAGCGTGGGCAGGGTGCCAATGTTGGCACCACAGCCCTGTGTCAACATATGCAGCATCACCATATGTGGTATCCTGCTGCTGCTACTACCATCTCCACACTATGTCACCTTGCCACTCTGTGGTATCCTCCTGATGCTGGTGCTGTCGCCACCTCCAGACTCGGTCATTGTGCCAATCTGTGGCCTCCTCCTGATGCTGCTGCTGCCACCACCTCCATGCTCTGTTGTTGGGCCACTCTGTGGCCTCCTCATACTGCTGCCAACTCCAGACTCTGTCACTGTTCCACTCGGTGGCCTCCTCATACTGTTGAAACCACCACACTTTGTCATGGTGCCACTTTGTGGCCTCCTCATGCTGCTGCCACCTCCACAATCTCTCGTCATCGTGCAACTCTGGCCTCCTCATGCTGCTGACACCTCCACACTTTGTCTTTCTGCCACTCTGTGGCCTCCTCATACTGCTGCCACCTCCAGACTGAGTCATTGTGCCACTCGGTGGCCTCCTCCTGATGCTGCTGCCGCCGCCACCTCCAGACTCTGTCATTGTGCCACTCGGTAACCTCCTCATACTGCTGCCAACTCCAGACTTGGTCATTGTGCCACTCAGTGGCCTCCTCATACTGCTGCCAACTCCAGACTTGGTCATTGTGCCACTCAGAGGCCTCCTCATACTGCTGCCACCTCCACAATCTCTCATCGTCGTGCTACTGTGTGGCCTCCTGATGCTGCCGCCACCTCCATACTCGGTCATTGTTTCACTCGGTGGCCTCCTCATACTGCTGCCACCTCCAGACTCGATCATTGTGCCACTCGGTGGCCTCCTCCTGATGCTGCTGCTCCCGCCACCTCCAGACTCTGCCATTGGGCCACTCTGTGGTCTAATCATGCTGCTGCCAACTCCAGACTCTGTCATTGTGCCACTCAGTAACCTCTTCATTTTGCTGCCAACTCCAGACTTGGTCATTGTACCACTCGGTGGCCTCCTCATACTGCCGCCACCTTCAGACTCGGTCATTGTGCCACTCAGTGGCCTCCTCATACTGCTGCCAACTCCAGACTCTGTCAGTGTGCCACTCTGTGGCCTCCTGATGCTGCCTCCACCTTCAGACACTGTTATTTTGCCACTCCGGCCTCCTCATGCTGCTGACACCTCCACACTTTGTCTTCGTGCCACTCTGTGGCCTCCTCATGCTGCTGCCACCTCCACAATCTCTCATCATCGTGCTACTGTGTGGCCATCTGATGCTGCCGCCACCTCCAGACTCGGTCATTGTTCCACTCGGTGGCCTCCTCATACTGCTGCCACCTCCAGACTCGATCATTGTGCCACTCGATGGCCTCCTCCTGATGCTGCTGCTTACGCCAATTCCAGACTCTGTCATTGGGCCATTCTGTGGTCTCCTCATGCTGCTTCCAACTCCAGACTCTGTCATTGTGCCACTCAGTAGCCTCCTCATACTGCTGCTAACTCCAGACTCGGTCATTGTTCCACTCGGTGGCCTCCTCATACTGCTGCCACCTCCAGACTCGATCAGTGGGCCACTCTGTGGCCTCCTGATTCTGCCACCACCTCCACAATCTCTCGTCGTCGTGCTACTCTGTGGCCTCCTCATGCTGCTGCCACCTCCACAATCTTTCATCGTCGTGTCACTCTGATGCTGCCACCACCTCCAGACTCTGTCATTGGGCCACTCTATGGTCTCTTCATGCTGTTTCCACCTCACCACTATGTCATAGGTCCACTCTGTAGACTTCTCATGCTGTTACCACCCTCCTCACTTCATGACTGGGCTACTATTTTGCCTTTTGGCCTGGCTGACATCATCATTTATATGACCTTTCTTCTGATCTGTCAGAAGGAAGGAAAAATGAGACGCTCAATAGATCCTGCCTGTGTAGCAGCTGTAAGACCTGTATGGTCCCATCAGAATTAGCTTATAATTTGGTAGCCAAAAGCAGGAGTGGGTACAAAACACAGAAGAGATGCAAATATTCACGTGTCATCTCTGTTTTGGATCCACTCCTGTTTTTTTGGGCATTAGCAATACTGATGGATTACTGACCAAATGCTGACCGAGTGAAGGCAGATGCTTAACAGACAGGATCCATTTTTTGGGGGTTATTGTTCTGACGGATAAGAGGAAGGCCAAAGTAATCAGTGAGGTCAACACAAACCTACTGCTGACACCCTCTCCACTCTGTCGGGGGGCTCTATTTGTATAAGCGTTTAATAGAATAGGTTCTGTAGACATCTATGTGGAATCAGCTGACGACGGTGTAAAAAGAGTGCGCTTCTTCTTGGCGCTAACATCGTCGACCTGTAAGGCTGAGTTCATACTTGAGTTATTTGGTCAGTTTTGGCCCCGTGACTGCCCTAATATGGGAAGTGTGCAGTGATTCTAAAAGTGACGCCTGTCATCTGCATGTCATACAGACTCACAGTATTATTTCACTACCAAAGCAGACTCCCTATGCGTGTTACTACAAGGCACAGTGTTCTACACCACTATAAAGGCTCTCAGCAGCCAGGAAATGTCTGTTTTTTAACGTAATTCACCGTGAATATATTCGGATCGAAACTATTTTTTCCCGAAAAATTAGGTGAACCGGCGAATCAAATTTTTTAAAAATTGGCTCATTTCTAATCATATATTTGAATAAATTCAAGCAATGTACTTTACTTTTTAAGTTATATGATCTGTGTCACTAGGAGCAGAAAGTTGAAATCTGCCCCCACTATACCCTCCCTAGACTAAATGTGCCACCCCCTACAGGAAATAAGCAGACAAAAGTACACCTGCATTTTTTGGGGTTCAATATACTTGAACCCCAAAAAACGCACTAAGAATTCTGCTCTGTATGGTTAATACAGGTGCATACACAGATCTCATAGGGCCCCACTCTGGGCATAAGCAAGGCTTAGTATGTGTCCCCCTGCACCATCAATTTCCGAGTATACAGTCAGGTCCATAAATATTGGGACATCGACACAATTGTAACAATTTTTGCTCTATACACCACCACAATGGATTTGAAATTAAACAAACAAGATGTGCTTTAACTGCAGACTGTCAGCTTTAATTTGAGGGTATTTACATCCAAATCAGGTGAACGGTGTAGGAATTACAACAGTTTGCATATGTGCCTCCCACTTGTCAAGGAACAAAAAGTAATGGTACAATTGGCTTTTCAGCTGTTCCATGGCCAGGTGTGTGTTATTCCCTCATTATCCCAATTACAATGAGCAGATAAAAGGTCCAGAGTTCATTTCAAGTGTGCTGATTGCATTTGGAACCTGTTGCTGTCACCTCTCAAGATGACATCCAAAGCGCTGTCACTATCAGTGAAGCAAGCCATCATTAGGCTGAAAAAACAAAACAAACCCATCAGAGAGATAGCAAAAATATTAGGCGTGGCCAAAACAACTGTTTGGAGCTTTCTTAAAAAGAAGAAATGTATCGGTGAGCTCAGCAATACCAAAAGACCCGGAAGACCACGGAAAACAACTGTGGTGGATGACCGAAGAATTATTACCCTGGTAAAGAAAACACCCTTCACAACAGTTGGCCAGATAAAGAACACTCTCCAGGAGGTAGGTGTATATGTGTCAAAGTCAACAATCAAGAGAAGACTTCACCAGAGTGAATACAGAGGGTTCACCACAAGATGTAAACCATTGGTGAGCCTCAAAAACAGAACGGCCAGATTAGAGTTTGCCAAACAACATCTTAAAAGCCTTCACAGTTCTGGAACAACATCCTATGGACAGATGAGACCAAGATCAACTTGTACCAGAGTGATGGGAAGAGAAGAGTATGGAGAAGGAAAGGAACTGCTCATGATCCTAAGCATACCACCTCATCAGTGAAGCATGGTGGTGGTAGTGTCATGGCATGGGCATGTATGGCTGCTAATGGAACTGGTTCTCTTGTATTTATTGATGATGTGACTGCTGACAAAAGCAGCAGGATGAATTCTGAAGTGTTTCGGGCAATATTATCTGCTCATATTCATCCAAATGCTTCAGAACTCATTGGACAGCGCTTCACAGTGCAGATGGACAATGACCCAAAGCATACTGCAAAAGCAACCAAAGAGTTTTTTAAGGGAAAGAAGTGCAATGTTATGCGATCGCCAAGTCAATCGCCTGACCTGAATCCGATTGAGCATGCATTTCACTTGCTGAAGACAAAACTGAAGGGAAAATGTCCCAAGAACAAGAAAGAACTGAAGACAGTTGCAGTAAAGGCCTGGCAGAGCATCACCAGGGATGAAACCCAACGTCTGGTGATGTCTATGCGTTCCAGACTTCAGGCTATAATTGACTGCAAAAGATTTGCAACCAAGTCTTAAAAAGTGAAAGTTTGATTTATGATTATATTATGTCCCATTACTTTTGGTCCCTTAACAAGTAGGAGGCACATATGCAAACTGTTGTAATTCCTACACCGTTCACCTGATTTGGATGTAAATACCCTCAAATTAAAGCTGACAGTCTGCAGTTAAAGCACATCTTGTTAGTTTCATTTCAAATCCATTGTGGTGGTGTATAGAGGCAAAAATGTTAGAATTTTGTCGATGTCCCAATATTTATGGACCTGACTGTATGTGTGTCAAACACTCCCAGGCAATGCAGAACGAAAAAGCGAAAGGCCCCAGATTTCTGATGAATTTACGATCTTTTTCATTAAGCAGAAGAAATTTTAATTTTAAAAAATTGTAATAAAAATGTTGTACTTGGTCTCTCCCACTTTATCCATCTTCTTTGTTGGAAAAAGTGGAATTGTTGATTCAAAAATATGATGTTCAATGTTTTTACACCTGAAAACTTGCATAAGTACACTGAAAAATCTCCTGCTTCACTTCACATTTTACAAAGCTGTCTGCCTGCAGCTACCACTAGGGGAAGCTCAGTGCATAAGAGTTTATACAGTTACCATTGTCTGCAATAGAAGCTGTAATCTCTTTGCACAGAGCTTCTATATAAAATAAGCTGGTCACAGGGTTTCCTGTTCATGGGAATCCATGTGAAGGGAACCTGGTTGCTAATGTGTTATTCTCCTTCAGCCCACCACAGCAGAAAGGAAACTTTAAATGTTGACACCCATTCCATCCATCCCAGATCCTAAAAATATTAACTTTTTGTGGCTCCTGTATGAGGGGTTCTCTATTGTGCAAAATGCTGTTACAGTGTATTTAAAAATAGGTTTTCTAAACCAAACAACCGATTTAAAAAAGTTTCAGGATGCCTCACTTGTGACATTGAAGTTGAACAGTTGATTGCATCCCCTCCAGATTTAATTTTGAGGACACTTTGAATCTCATATATTAAACGCTAGTTGACTAATGTGGACAAAAAGGACACTTTGGAGAGAATTTATCATTGTAGGCGTGTTTGACTGGAGTTGCTTTGTGCACTTGTGCCGAATTTATAAAGATGATGCTCGGGTTTATTAAATTTGGCACATATGTGATGTAGTTTTGCCACTGTCGTGTACTGAAAGTACACCAGGGGCTTGCCTGATGTGGAGATGCGACTTTTTTTCTGAGACATGAAGGTGTTGTGATCTATAATCTCGACCAACTTTTCACTCCTCTTTTGAATGTGATGAAACTTATCAAAAGTTGTTAAATGTCCCCCTTTATTTTTCTAGACTATGGTGGATTATATTGTTGCAGTATGTAAATTGCATCATAATGTGAAGCAAACACCAATACAGTTGCAAGAAAAAAGTATGTGAACCCTTTGGAATGATATGGATTTCTGCACAAATTGGTCATAAAATGTGATCTGATCTTCATCTAAGTCACAACAATAGACTATCACAGTCTGCTTAAACTAATAACACACAAAGAATTAAATGTTACCATGTTTTTATTGAGCACACCATGTAAACATTCACAGTTCAGGTGGAAAAATTATGTGAACCCTTGGATTTAATAACTGGTTGAACCTCCTTTGGCAGCAATAACTTCAACCAAACGTTTCCTGTAGTTGCAGATCAGACGCGCACAATGGTCAGGAGTAATTCTTGACCATTCCTCTTTACAGAACTGTTTCAGTTCCGCAATATTCTTGGGATGTCTGGTGTGAATCGCTTTATTGAGGTCATGCCACAGCATCTCAATCGGGTTGAGGTCAGGACTCTGACTAGGCCACTTCAGAAGGCGTATTTTCTTCTGTTTAAGCCATTCTGTTGTTGATTTACTTCTATGCTTTGGGTCGTTGTCCTGTTGCAACACCCATCTTCTGTTGAGCTTCAGCTGGTGGACAGATGACCTTAAGTTCTCCTGCAAAATGTCTTGATAAACTTGGGAATTAATTTTTCCTTTGATGATAGCAATCCGTCCAGGCCCTGATGCAGCAAAGCAGCCCCAAACCATCATGCCTCCACCACCATACTTCACAGTTGGGATGAGGTTTTGATGTTGGTGTGCTGTGCCTTTTTTTCTCCACACACAGTGTTGTGTGTTTCTTCCAAACAACTCCACTTTGGTTTCATCTGTCCACAGAATATTTTGCCAGTACTGCTGTGAAACATCCATGTGCTCTTGTGCAAACGTGCAGCAATGGTTTTTTTGGACAGCAGTGGCTTCCTCTGTGGTATCCTCCCATGAAATCCATTCTTGTTTAGTGTTTTACTTATCGTAGATTCGCTAACAGGGATGTTAGCATATGCCAGAGACTTTTGTAAGTCTTTACTGACACTCTAGGATTCTTCTTCACCTCATTGAGCAGTCTGCGCTGTGCTCTTGCAGTCATCTGTACAGGACGGCCACTCCTAGGGAGAGTAGCAGCAGTGCTGAACTTTCTCCATTTATAGACAATTTGTCTTACCGTGGACTGATGAACAGCAAGGCTTTTGGAGATACTTTTATAACCCTTTCCAGCTTTATGCAAGTCAACAATTCTTAATCGTAGGTCTTCTGAGAGCTCTTTTGTGCGAGGCATCATTCACATCAGGCAATACTTCTTGTGAAAAGCAAACCCAGAACTCGTGTGTGTGTGTTTTATAGGGCAGGGCAGCTGTAACCAACATCTCCAATCTCATCTCATTGATTGGACTCCAGTTGGCTGACACCTCACTCCAATTAGCTCTTGGAGATATAATTAGTTTAGGGGTTCACATACTTTTTCCACCTGCACTTTGAATGTTTACATGGTGTGTTCAATAAAAACATGGTAACATTTAACTCTTTGTGTGTTATTAGTTTAAGCAGACTGTGATTGTCTATTGTGATTTAGATGAAGATCAGATTACATTTTATGACCAATTTTGCAGAAATCCATATAATTCCAAAGGGTTCACATACTTTTTCTTGCAACTATATGTAACCATAAAATAGAAATTCCAGCATGGAAACTTTGCCTTTGTAAACTTTTCTGCTCAAACAAAGCAATGTATGGTTATCAGTAATACAGTGTACCTGGTAAAATTTAACATAATTCAAAACACCCAAACATTTGTTTTTTTCCTTTTTATTTGCTTTGCGACTGCAGTTTGGTGTGTTGATTTAGGCTTGGTTCCTATGTTCAGGTTTGCTTTTGCAGTTTTTGGAGCCAAAATCAGGAGTGGATAAAAAAATAGGTGAGATAGTATCTGTCCTTAAGGTGCTGTCACACACTGCGGCAAAAAAACATGTGGTTTTCGAAACAACTTACCCGTGTTTATGATGTATTTTCTTCCAGCAAAAAGAAAACAGAAAGCAGACTTGACGGGGTTATCCAACCTCTAAAATGCCTCTGCATACGCCCGGGCCCCTAACAGAGGTTGTACTTACCTGGCTCCCTGCATCCGTGTCGCTTCTTGACATCGCAGGTGTCGGGGAGCCAGGTTAGTACATCCTCTGTGAGGGGCCCGGGCGTATGGGGAGGCATTTTAGGCGTTGGATAACGCCTTTAAATTACCTCAATGTAAGGGCTCATGCACACAACCGTTGTTTTGCGATCTTCAAATTGTGGATCTACAAAACACGGATAACGACTGTGTACGTTCCGCATTTTGTGGAAGAGAACGGCTGGCTCATAATAGTCCTATCCTTGTCCGTAATGCGAGCGATAAGAGAACATGTTTTATTTTTTCTGAATGGAGATGCAGGCATACAGACACGGAACACACACAGAATCATTTCCTTTTTTGCGGCCCCATTGAAGTGAATGGTTCCACATATGGGCTGGAAAAAAAACTGTATGACACGGACAAAATATATGTTTGTGTACATGAGCCCTAACTCTAGGTTGTATTTAATGTCATTCAGTTTTACTGTGTGTTTTCTGTTTGGTGGAAGAAAATGCACCGTAAATGCGAAAGCAAAAACAAACAATGCAACAGCACTCTGCAAACACAAATAATTAAATACTGTTGTCCCATACGCACAATAGAAAATGTACTAATTCTAATGCTACAAAAACAGGTATGGCAGCACAGCATCTCACATACAAACAATAAAACTGGGAAATAAGGATTATACTAAATTAAAGTGGTATTAAACCTACTATAAATAAAAAAATAGAAGCTCCTTTGCGTACATTTTTGATCAAATGTGTTTCGGACCCATCTACCAGGCGTCAAGGTGGCTTCTGCAGATGGGTCCCTAACACTAACAGAACTGCCTCTCCTGGGCTTGACCTAAGCCTACAATGTTCAGGGTGGTGTAGGAATCCCCTTTGATTGTGCCGTGATCACAGACCACATGATCAAATGACTAACAGCCAGGATCAGAGCTGACTGCAATCCCCACTATGGGGAATGAGGTTGTGCTAAGAACTGGAGTTGCTAGTTACAGCTCATTCTTAGAGCAGACATGTTCTGGTAGCTTTTAATCACTCTCTACTACAGCATTTCTCTAGGCAGCGACCTGCAACACCTGCCATAAAATAACTGTGGGAGTAAGTATTATATAGGGCCCATTCAAATCAATGGGCTATCTGTGTAATGCATGGCAGGCCATGACCACCAGAGCGCGAGACAATCTTTGTAACAGCTCTTCTTGAACAGAAATGACGAGGGTGAGGGGTTCGTGTCTCCATTAAATCAAAATTCACTACTAGAATGTATGGCAGTGGGTTTTCTAAACTGGACAACCCATTTAAAACATTTATGCTAGCTAGGTATATACTGTGTCCAATATATCACATAGGTAGAATGCCTTCCTCCCCAGACGGTTGTGTTACATTATCAGATAGGCAGAGACCAACCCTTTGCAAATATTATAAAAACTGCTGTAGGGAAAGTAAGGGAAAGATGACAATTTATTTTCAGTGTTGCAATCAGCTGAAGTCTGGCATCTCTAACCCCCAACATAACCCTGTCCATAATCCCTAACACGACATATGGATAATAGCTCAGAAAACAAACTTTTTCCCCTTCCCTCCTAAAAGGTGTATTAGACACAGCAATTATCATATGAATTTTCATATACCGGTTCATTTGAGCAATTATTTTTGTGTGTAATAACATGCCATAAATTAGGCGCCTCCTCCGGGCAGTGCAGGAGGAATCAAAGCCTGGTGTCAAATGCCGGTCTTTGATAAATGACCCCTTAAATCTGTCCTCAAACAAGATTGTCAAATGCTTTACTTGTATTAAGTTGTGTTCCTGGCTGTTACTTCTGAAAACATTTTCAAAGTTGTAATGAAGTATATATATATATATATCAATTGCTGCTGTTACTCAATGGCTGGTAGGCAATGAAGAAATGCAGTACAGTTAGCCTGTGTTGTCCTGGCAACTCTATTTAGGTCTTCCTCATCTTGAGGGCCGCAGAACCTGTTGAACAATACTGAGAGAACATGGAGGATGCACAAGAACTAGTTAAACAAAATGTACCCATCTACAAAAAAGAGAAGAGTTCGGTCAGTTCTGGCTCAAGGTGGCAACAGCAATAACATAATAAGAGACATGGAAGATTCATCTCCTCAGTATGGTTACTTGAAATTATTTTGTGAAAGGTTACTTATTGAAATAGACTATTTTCGCGGATGATGCTAGGCTGGTTGATCTTCATGGGCAGATATATTTTTTCTTAGGAGCCTCCATCTCAGATTCTGCTAAAGATCAGGGACAAATCATGCTGTGCTATTTTGGCTAGTAAAATGTCAAGCCCCATGGCATGGGTTTGTTGGGTGCTAAATATCTTTCATGGGGATTTGGTGCTTTCCTTATTTGTGATCTGCTTTCTACTCCGATAAAGGGGAAGGACAATGGAAGATACATTGCTGGTCTGAACAAAGCCTCATTGCCATATAAATTTGTTTATCTAATCTATTATTTATAGTGTTAAAGATAAAACAGTAGTGATGCACCGGCGCTTGCACTTGGTTAAGCTGACGCAGCGGTACCGCAACGGTATCGCCACCGTTGGATATCAAATAAATGATGTATGCAATATATGTATAGGTACTGCGCGACTTGTACTCCCTATTACTTTCTCAATCAGGATGGCACCATGAAGATACGCAGTGGATATAACAGGAACTTACAGTTCAGTTGTGATGTCTTAATCCTAGATGTTCCTCTGTGGGCACTGTTCTTCTGCGTCTTTCCGGTTCTCTTCTTTTTTCTTTTTTCTTTTGTTTTTGGTGCCGTCCGGGATGAGGGAAGGTTGAGGGAGCTGGGCCCTAATAGTAACAAATGTTTTAAATAGAATTGTTTCTTGAGCTTGCCCCGGCCGGTGGCACAGCTCGTGGTTTTAAAAAAGCCGCTTATTCGCGCTCGCTCGGAGCGCTGCGTGACGTCACGGCAGTGGCTACGGTGGACCAGGAGGACCAAAGTTTTCTCCAACGCGTTTCGATTAGTTCGCTAATCTTCGTCAGGGATGAATCCTCTGTCTCCTGATGCTGTTTTTAAAGGTATATGACTCCTCCCTTCCTTCATTCCTGCATCCCTGACTTGCTTTGATTGATGTATTAGTTGAAGGCAAATAGTTCTATCTCTGAGTTAAGACCCGAGGGTCCCAGAGTGTTCAAGTTAAATATCCAGCGGCTTTCTGATCTGGACATTTTCTTGATAAAATCTCCTCCTCTTTTGTCTTTTGTAACTATTTCAATCCCCCGGAAAGTGGTGCCGCTGTAGTTTCCTCCGTGTTTGTCCTTGTAGTGTCTAGAGAGTGGGTGGCCCTCATATTTCCTTCCTATATTGTAAATATGTTCCCCTATTCTTTTGCTTATAGTTCTCTTTGTGCGTCCTATATACATTTTTTTGCACGGACATGTAATTGCATATATTACTCCCTGGCTCCTGCAGGTTATGTGGTCTTTTATTTTGTATGTTTCTGTGTCCCCTGTCCATTCATTTTTTATTTCCATGTTGGTGTGCTGTTTTTTATTTATTTTTAATTTTTTGCAGACACCGCAAGTGCCGCATGGGACAAAACCTCCCTGGGATTTTGTTCCAAAGATGGTGTTTTGTTTCTCATTATCTTTACTCAGGCATTTGTTGGTGGGGGCTATTATGCTACCCACATTTTTGGCCTTTCTATAGATAAATTTAGGATTTCTTGGGATCTGGTCTCCTATTATTTTGTCTTCCTTCAGGGTTTCCCAATGTTTCTTGATAATTCTTCTTAGTATTCCTGCTTGGCTGTTGTATTGTGTGATGATGGGTGGCATTTCAAAGATTTCCGTTTTTGTGCCGTCTTCTGGTTTTTTCTTCTTTTTAATTAACTCCTGTCTGTCTAATTTACCTACTAATTCTTTCTGAATTTGTAGCTTGTTCATGTTGTAGCCTTTCTCTTCAAATTTTTTCAGCAATTTCTCTGCCTCTGTTTGATATTCGCTTTCCTTTGTACAGTTACGTTTTAGTCTCATCAGTTGTCCTTTAGGGATGTTTTCCAGCCACTGCGGGAGATGGCAACTTTCCCGGGAGATAAAGCCATTGACGTCTGTAGGTTTGTTGTATGTCCTGGTTTCTATTTTGCCATCCTCTATGTAAATGGTTAAGTCCAAGAAATTTATTTCATTCTGACTGAATATTGGTGTGAATTCTAGGTGGTAGTCATTGTGATTAATTTCTTCAAAAAATGTATTGAGTGCTTCTTTTTCTCCTGCCCAAATGAATATAATGTCGTCTATGAAACGTTTCCACAGGACGAGATTCGACCGGAGCTCGCCATGTGGACAGATGACTTGATGTTCCCACTGTCCAACATATATGTTTGCGAACCCCGGTGCGAATCTCGTCCCCATCGCGGTCCCCCACTGCTGTATGTAGAACTTGTCCTCAAATATGAAGTAATTTCTTTTTAGAATGAACATAATGCATGCCCCAATGAAGTCTATTTGTTTTTCAGGGAGGATTCCCTGATTCTGTAGGCAGGTTTTTGCTGCGTTACATCCTTTTTCATTTTCAATGATGGTGTATAGGGATTTGACATCCAGGGTACCTAAAATGTAGTGTGGTTCCCATTTGACCTGATTTAAGATGTTGAGGATGTGCTGGGTATCTTTCAAATGTGTTGGTAACAGGTTTACACACGGTTGCAGGAAGAGGTCTATATATTCGGATAGATTGCTTGTCAGGCACTCTACTCCTGATATTATTGGTCTTCCCGGGGGGTCTATTGTACTTTTATGGATTTTTGGATTGTAATAAAATGCGGCAATTCTGGGTTGCTTTGTTTCTATGTATTCAGCCTCTTTAGGGGTCAGAATGGCTTCTGTTTTTCCTCTCTTGACCAGTTCACCTAATTCCTTTCTAAAACCTTCTGTTGGGTCACTTTTTAGTATTTTGTATGTTTTTTCGTCGCCTAATAGTTTGTATGCTTCCTGTTGGTATTTTGCTTTGTCCAGTATTACAATTCCCCCGCCTTTGTCAGCAGGTCTTAGAATGATTTTGTCATTTTCTTGTATCTGTGTTAGTGCTTCCCGTTCTGCATGTGATATATTTCCTAGGTGTTTTTGTTTCTGCTTTTTAGGACTTCTGATTTTTCGTATGTCCTTGGTGACCATATTCATAAAGCTGTTAAGTGCCTGTGAGTATTCTTGCACGGGATGGTATTTGGATTTTGCTTTTAAATCCGTGTGTTTGTATCCCCTTTCTGGGTTGGTATCTTCTGTTACTTCTGTTTTGTCGGATTGATGGATTTTAATAGTGTCTTTCCTGTTGATGTTGTTTTTTTGTTGTTTTTTTATGAAATATTTCTTTAGCGCTAATCTTCTCATAAATTTGCGGATCCCTATGAACGCTTCAAATTTGTTGAACAGCGTACTTGGTGCAAATTTTAACCCTTTTTCCAGGATATTTTGTTCTCCCTTTGTCAGTATATGTGCGCTAAGGTTAAAAATCTTCTGTTCTGACCCCCTTCCAATCTCCTTTTGTTTTAGTTTCTTCTTTTGGGCGAGTTTCCCTCCTCTATTACCCCTTTTGTATTTTTTCTTCTCCGAAAAAAATCCTGTTTCATAGTTTTTTTTATTGTTGTTCTTTTTTCTCTCTGTTCAGATCCCAAGAAATCCTAAATTTATCTATAGAAAGGCCAAAAATGTGGGTAGCATAATAGCCCCCACCAACAAATGCCTGAGTAAAGATAATGAGAAACAAAACACCATCTTTGGAACAAAATCCCAGGGAGGTTTTGTCCCATGCGGCACTTGCGGTGTCTGCAAAAAATTAAAAATAAATAAAAAACAGCACACCAACATGGAAATAAAAAATGAATGGACAGGGGACACAGAAACATACAAAATAAAAGACCACATAACCTGCAGGAGCCAGGGAGTAATATATGCAATTACATGTCCGTGCAAAAAAATGTATATAGGACGCACAAAGAGAACTATAAGCAAAAGAATAGGGGAACATATTTACAATATAGGAAGGAAATATGAGGGCCACCCACTCTCTAGACACTACAAGGACAAACACGGAGGAAACTACAGCGGCACCACTTTCCGGGGGATTGAAATAGTTACAAAAGACAAAAGAGGAGGAGATTTTATCAAGAAAATGTCCAGATCAGAAAGCCGCTGGATATTTAACTTGAACACTCTGGGACCCTCGGGTCTTAACTCAGAGATAGAACTATTTGCCTTCAACTAATACATCAATCAAAGCAAGTCAGGGATGCAGGAATGAAGGAAGGGAGGAGTCATATACCTTTAAAAACAGCATCAGGAGACAGAGGATTCATCCCTGACGAAGATTAGCGAACTAATCGAAACGCGTTGGAGAAAACTTTGGTCCTCCTGGTCCACCGTAGCCACTGCCGTGACGTCACGCAGCGCTCCGAGCGAGCGCGAATAAGCGGCTTTTTTAAAACCACGAGCTGTGCCACCGGCCGGGGCAAGCTCAAGAAACAATTCTATTTAAAACATTTGTTACTATTAGGGCCCAGCTCCCTCAACCTTCCCTCATCCCGGACGGCACCAAAAACAAAAGAAAAAAGAAAAAAGAAGAGAACCGGAAAGACGCAGAAGAACAGTGCCCACAGAGGAACATCTAGGATTAAGACATCACAACTGAACTGTAAGTTCCTGTTATATCCACTGCGTATCTTCATGGTGCCATCCTGATTGAGAAAGTAATAGGGAGTACAAGTCGCGCAGTACCTATACATATATATTATTTATAGTGTGCTAACTTTTTGCTATATTTTCATATATTGATAAAAAAAAAACATATGTTAAATACTTGTATTATTTGTACTAAGAGCTTGGTAAGGCAAAAGGGCCTGGAAAGAACCGCACACTACTCCACTAGAGCCTTACACTGGACTCTACTGACATGGCCAATAGAGGCCTAAATGGATGTGCTGAAATTATTATTGAATTTGATCCCATGAGATGTATTATAGAGCATGCCTTGAAAAAGTTGGAACTGTTTTTGGCAAGTTAAATGTTTCACTATCCCCTTGTAAAGTGTCCTTCATTTGACAGTATTGATAGACATGCTACAATGTATCGGGCCTCTAAGGTTTAGGAACTGTATTTTTACAGTGACCCCAAGTCAAGGTCCTTATAAAGATGATTATACTATTGTAAACTTTTGCATAAATTATCATATTAAAATGTGTTTATGTTTTTACAGCTGGTAGACTTTCGAGAGGTGATATCACGTATGCTGGGACTAAACGTCAACGCCTTGGCATTGCCTGATTATGAAATAATCAAACGACTTGAAGGACTCCTCCATACCCACCATCACCATGTAGTATCCTGTGCATGAAAGATGATTAAACCTCATCATATGATACAAAATAAGTAATTTGAAACTAGGAACTTCCCATATTTTTGCTATACCTATTTTTTTTTCTCAAATTATGTATTTACATGAGTGTATACCTTTTATGATGAGGTAAATTACCGGAATCATTCCATGTGCTTAGAAATAATGTAATATAATATTACCCAGTGCCTTATTTGTTCAGTTCATTCTCAGATTTTAATTTGCATGCTTGTAAGTTAAATGACAGATTCATGAAAAAAAAGACCTAGCATAATCCAGAACTGTCCCATATGTATAGGATGTATAACCTTGTGTGATATGTTACCTATGTACGTCCACCACAGAAATCTAATATAATTCCATCCACTTAATTTAAAGGAGAACTGCACTAATTGAAAGACTAATTGAAAAATGTGTGACTTTTCTCCTTCTTGACACTTTTTGAAATTGTTGAGAATAGTGTTTGGGGATAAAGGGGTTGTGCAGTGCTAAGATACTGATGACCTATATAGGTCATCAATATCAGATCAGTTGGGGTCCAAATCCCAACACCCCTGCTGATCAGCTGTTTGAAGGGGTAGTGATGCTCGTGCGAGTGCTGCATCCTCTTCAAGATTACCTGTGTGTCGTCTCCTTTGTAGGGACGACGCAGTGTAATTACAACTACTTGTCCCATTGAAGTGCAAAAGAGGCGACGCACAGGAATTTAAAAGAGGACACAGTGCGCCGCTACCCCCTTCAAACAACTGATTGGCGTAGCTGCTGGGAGTTGGATCCCCCTGATCTGATATTGATGACTAATCCTAAGGACAGGTCATTGATATCTTACCACTGCACAACCCCTTTAAGCATTAGGAGTTGTGGCTATAATTGTTCTGACAAAATTATCAGTTTTGAAAACATAAAATGGTTAAAAAGTGGAGCAAACTTATGAGCAAGTGTAGATTAAGGGGCACATTTATTAAGACCTGGCGAAGGCCTCTGCATAACTTTTTGGCGGATCTACCACCGCTTCCTAGCTGTCTTACATTTAGACTACAACCACTTTTTTAGACTTGCCGTGAAAAGACACAGATTGCGGCGCAAAGGACCTTTGCGTCGCAATCTGCTCAAGAAATACGCCTAAGGCTACTTTCACATTTGCGGCAGAGTGATCCAGCAAGCAGTTCCGTCGCCAGAACTGTCTGCCGGATCAGACAATCTGCATGCAAACAGACAGCATTTGTAGAGGGATCCAGGTGCGTTGCAAATGCGTTACAAATGCTTTGCAAGAATGGATCCGTCTCTTCGGATGTCATCCGGAGAAACGGATCTGTTACATATTTTTTTTCACATTTTTACCGGATCCAGCATTGTGGTATTTTTAATACATTTCAATGTAAATTAATGCCGGATCTGGCATTCCGGCAACTGATCTGGAATTTGGGACAGAGATAATACCGCAGCATGCTGCGGTATTTCCTCCGTCCAAAACGCTGTTCAGTGACTGAACTGATGACATCCTGATGCATCCTGAATGGATTTCTCTCTATTCAGAATGCATGGGGATAAAACTGATCAGTTCTTTTCCGGTATTGAGCCCCTGTGACGAAACTTAGTGTCGGAAAAGAAAAACTCTAGTGTGGAAGTACCCTTATATAGGCATATTTCTGTTTCATAAATGAATCCCTTAATTTTTGTTTTTTAGGACTGCCTTAAGCGGCTTTTTTAAATAAGAATATCTCCATTCATTTCAATGGGGGATGTAATCCACATCAGAATTCACTAAGAAATCTGCATCCTAATCCACACAAAAATCCACATCAAAATTTGCAACTGCATATTTTCTGGGTGGATTTTTCTATTGAACCTGGGCATGAGACTAACTAGATGCCTGTTCAGCTCTGTACTCTGACACTGACCCTTGTTTGAAAAAGAAAAAGCATAGTCCTTCAACGATGCTTCTTAGTACATTTGAGGAAAAGTATATTAACAAACGACCTGTATCAAAAAGACACTCATAGCATACAATAAGTAATAGTGTTAAAATGCAATATTTTGCAAGGATTTTTTTTGTAGTCATCCTTCACACACAGTATTTTTATGGTGTTTATCTTGGTGGTAAAATAGATGCTATGCTGCATATTTAAGCTTTTTTAGTTTTTGTAAACAGAACTTTTTTAATGAAAAAAACCTTGTTGCCAAATATGAATGTGCGACTTTTTGGGCTTGTTTGTAGGGATGATCGAATTGACTTCAGATGAAACATCCAAGATCGATTTGCATAAAACTTTATTAGAACACTGTACTGAGCAAGCGCTCCGTAAAGTGTTAGAATGAATTGACTACTATGAGCCGAAGTTATTACCATTCTACCGAACTCGGTTTAAGTTCCAAGTGGTACCTTAAAGGTTTTTAACAGAAGAAATGATCCCTACTTGTTTGCACAAACATTTAGCATTTTTACACCACTGGGAAAGTGGGCATTGTTAGCCTGGTGGACTGTTTTAGATCAGATTTATCAACTGCGACATTTAAAAAAGTCACAAAAATAGTTGCCCTCTTACTCTAGTAAAGAGACAAGTGTTAGACTTAGATGCACCAAATTTGTCAAACATTGTTTGACATTTCAAGGGCATCTGTCAGCAGATTTGTACCTATGAAACTGGCTGACCTGTTGCATGTGCACTTGGCGGCTGAAGGTATCGTTGTTGGTCCCATGTTCATATGTGCCCGCATTGCTAAGAACAATGATGTTATAATATATGCAAATTAACCTCTAGGAGCAATGGGGGCATTGTTACATCTAGAGGCTCTGCTCTCTGCAACTTCTGCACACTACAGGGAGTGCAGAATTATGAGGATTAATTTTATTATTGAACAACAACCATGTTCTCAATGAACCCAAAAAACTCATTAATATCAAAGCTGAATATTTTTGGAAGTAGTTTTTAGTTTGTTTTTAGTTTTAGCTATTTTAGGGGGATATCTGTGTGTGCAGGTGACTATTACTGTCCATAATTATTAGGCAACTTAACAAAATACAAATATATACCCATTTCAATTATTTATTTTTACCAGTGAAACCAATATAGCATCTCAACATTCACAAATATACATTTCTGACATTCAAAAACAAAACAAAAACAAATCAGTGACCAATATAGCCACCTTTCTTTGCAAGGACACTCAAAAGCCTGCCATCCATGGATTCTGTCAGTGTTTTGATCTGTTCACCATCAACATTGCGTGCAGCAGCAACCACAGCCTCCCAGACACTGTTCAGAGAGGTGTACTGTTTTCCCTCCTTGTAAATCTCACATTTGATGATGGACCACAGGTTCTCAATGGGGTTCAGATCAGGTGAACAAGGAGGCCATGTCATTAGATTTTCTTCTTTTATACCCTTTGTTGCCAGCCACGCTGTGGAGTACTTGGACGCGTGTGATGGAGCATTGTCCTGCATGAAAATCATGTTTTTCTTGAAGGATGCAGACTTCTTCCTGTACCACTGCTTGAAGAAGGTGTCTTCCAGAAACTGGCAGTAGGACTGGGAGTTGAGCTTAACTCCATCCTCAACCCGAAAAGGCCCCACAAGCTCATCTTTGATGATACCAGCCCAAACCAGTACTCCACCTTGCTGGCGTCTGAGTCGGACTGGAGCTCTCTGCCCTTTACCAATCCAGCCACGGGCCCATCCATCTGGCCCATCAAGACTCACTCTCATTTCATCAGTCCATAAAACCTTAGAAAAATCAGTCTTGAGATATTTCTTGGCCCAGTCTTGACGTTTCAGCTTGTGTGTCTTGTTTAGTGGTGGTCGTCTTTCAGCCTTTCTTACCTTGGCCATGTCTCTGAGTATTGCACACCTTGTGCTTTTGGGCACTCCAGTGATGTTGCAGCTCTGAAATATGGCCAAACTGGTGGCAAGTGGCATCTTGGCAGCTGCACGCTTGACTTTTCTCAGTTCATGGGCAGTTATTTTGCGCCTTGGTTTTTCCACACGCTTCTTGCGACCCTGTTGACTATTTTGAATGAAACGCTTGATTGTTCGATGATCACGCTTCAGAAGCTTTGCAATTTTAAGAGTGCTGCATCCCTCTGCAAGATATCTCACTATTTTTGACTTTTCTGAGCCTGTCAAGTCCTTCTTTTGACCCATTTTGCCAAAGGAAAGGAAGTTGCCTAATAATTATGCACACCTAATATAGGGTGTTGATGTCATTAGACCACACCCCTTCTCATTACAGAGATGCACATCACCTAATATGCTTAATTGGTAGTAGGCTTTCGAGCCTATACAGCTTGGAGTAAGACAACATGCATAAAGAGGATGATGTGGTCAAAATACTCATTTGCCTAATAATTCTGCACTCCCTGTATGCCTGGCCCTATCAAAGTGGAGAGGGCACAGCAGTTGCAGAGAGCAGAGCCTCTAGGTGTAACAGCAACACCACCGTTGCTCCTAGAAGCTCATTTACATATATTAAGACTTCATCTTTCTCAGTAATGTGGGCACATATGAACATGGGACCAACAGTGTTCATTTTAGGACATGGTCAGATATCATTGTCAAGTATCAGAATAATGCTAGTGCGACACCTGCCTGAATGATATTTGACTCTGACATCTGAGTTTGACTTATCGTCTTCATAGTTCAGAGTCAAAGTGAGAATGAGTTATATGAAGAAAATCCTTCATTTTGCTGTCTGAAGCTATAGCTCAGTGGTTTAGATACTTGCCTTGCATGCAGTGTTCTTGAGTTCAAAATCCCTTTCAGTCTTAAAAAAAAAAATTGACATTTTATTGAGCCCTAGAAAAGAGACAAATTCAAGTGATGTGTGACCCTGATGTCTGACTTTACTCTTCTCACTAGTCAGCGTCACATTGAATTTTAGCTTCATTGTACTTTTAATATGCTCCATCACATAGATAAAGAAAATGCTTCAGTTTGCTGTCTGAAGCTATAGCTCAGTGGTTTAGATGCTTGCCTGGCATGAAGTGTTTTTGGTTTCAAAACCCCTATCAGTCTTTAAAGAGAATTTACATTTTATTGAGCCCTAAAAAAGAGACTTTGTGTATTTGTCTTTTGAATCACATAGCTAGAGAAAATCACTACCAAACAATAGGTAGACCTGTAGCTTACTGGTGGGTTATCTGACTCTCATGCACAAGAAAAAAAAAGCTTGGATTTTTTTTATTTTACATAAAACATATGACAAAGAGTACTATAAGTAGTCCTTTTTTATTTTATGGGCACCATTATAGTAAGAATCACTATTTTTCTGGGACCCCTGAAAAAGATTATTATTCACTATATACAGAGCTGTGTCCTGGATTATACATATCTACTGTATATATGTGTATTATACACACAGTGTGCTATAGCTTCACAACACTGAGATTTGCTTAGAAAGCTGATATACATATTACATACTGCTTTATCCATAGACTCAATATATGATCATACAGATAGCAGTACTATGTGATAGCTTCTAAGTATAGAAAAACCATGTGCTAACATCCCTATGTGCTAATGTTATAGCTTAGAGGTTACACTAATGGCTTTGCATGTAGACATTCCATTATTTTTTGTCTTTTTTATTAAAGACCCTATTAATAGGATATACTATAATAAATAATATGTCATTAACCCGTAGGATACCAGCGCTGTACATGTACGTCGCTGGAAACACGGTCACAAATCCCAGCGCCGTACAGCTACAGCGCTCTGATCGGGCGGCCATAGGATCAGCTGCAGGGGTCCGGCAGTGACTGATAGTCGGAGCCCTGCTGTATGCACCGGTGAAAACAGTGATGCCGGCGCATTAACCCTTTCACTGCTGCGGTCAGCGCTGACCGCGGCACGTGCGGTATCCTGCTGGGTGCGGGGTGTCCATCTGGTCCCCATGCTGCTGTGACGGGGGCCCGATGCCTTAATTAGGCATCGTGGCTGCCATCCCTGTGAGCCTGTGAGATGCAGCCCCCTGGATCTCATAGGCAGGAGGCTGTAAGTGTATTACACTGGTAATACACTTAGAGCCAATGCATTACAATACAGAAATATTTGAATGCATTGCATTGTACAGGGGATCAATTAAAAGCTTCAAGTCAAAAAATAAAAAATACAATTTAAAAAAAGTCCTTTTCCCAAAATAGGGAAAAAGAGAAAAGTAGACATATTAGGTTTCGCCGCGTCCGTATCGACCGGCTCCATCACATGATCCACCCCACCAGGTGAACGCTGTAAAAATATTATATAAAAACAGTGTCAAAACAGCCATTTTCTGGTCACCTTGCCTCACAAAAAGTGTAAACCAAAATGGTACCAATTAGACCGTCCTCTCATCACGCAAAAAATAAGACCCTACTTAAGACAATCGGCCGAAAAAATTAAAATATGGCTCTCAGAAAATGGCAACACAAAAACAAGATTTTATTCTGTTCAAAAAGGGTTTCATTGTGTAAAACTTAGCAAAAATAAAAATGATAGACATATTAGGTATCGCCACGTCTGTAGCAACCTGCTCTATAAAAATATCACACTATATGCCCCCTCAGGTGAATGCTGTAAAAGAAAAATTAAAAAAACTATGCCAAAACAGCGATTTTTTTTTCACCTTGTCTTATAAAAAGTGTAATACCAAGCAATCAAAAAGTCTTATGTACTCCAAAATGGTACCAATAAAAACTTCACCTCATCCCATAAAAAAATCAATGAAATCCAATGGCACCCGTAAACCAATCCATCACAATCTGTGCTGAAAAAGATATATATGGCGCTCCTTCCCTTCTGAGTCCTGCCATGTGCCCCCACAGCAGTTTACCACCACATATTGCCGTATTCAGAAGAAAATGGCTAACACATTATGGGGTGCTTTTTCTCCTGCTACCCCTGTGAAAATGAAAAATTTGGGGCTAAAGCAACATTTTATTGGAAGAAATTAAACTTTTCATTATCACAACCAAGTGTTTTCAAATTCCGTAAAACGCTTCAGGGGTCAAAGTGGTCATTACCCCCCTAAATATATTCTTTAAGGGTTGTAGTTTCCAAAATGCGGTCGCTTTTTGAGGGTTTCCACTGTAGGAGTACGTCAGGGTCTCTTCAATTATAAAATGGTGCCTAAAAAACATTCTAGCAAAATCTGCCTCCAAAATCCATATGGCGCTCCTTTCCTTCTGACCAATGCCACCTGCCCATAGAGCAGTTTACCGCCACATATATATATTTCTGTAAACTGCTGAATCAGAGTAATATATATTGAGGTTTATTTTGCTGTTAACACTTGCTGTGTTGCAAGAAAAAAAGTGTCGTTTCTAAAATGGGGTCATTTATGGGTGGTTTCCATTATGTAAGCCCCACTAAATCACTTTACAACTGAATTGTTACTAAAAAAAAATGGTGTTGAAAATGGTCAAAAAATGTTTTCTAAACTTCTAAGCCTTCTAATGTCCTAATAAAAAAAATATGACATTTACAAAATGATGCCAACATAAAGTAGACATATGGGGAATGTTAAGTATAAATATTTTATGAGGTATCACTTTCTGTTTTAAAAGCAGAGAAATAGAAATTTTGAAAATTGCTAATTTTTTTAAATTTGTTAAATTTGGAATTTTTCATAAATAAAGGTGAAATATATTGACTCAAACTTATGACTGTCATGAAGTACAAAGTAAAATCATTCCAAAGTTATTACCACATAAAGTGACAGATTTTCAAAAATCGGCCTGCGATTTAAGAGGAAAAGTGGCTCGGTACTGAAGGGGTTAATAATAAGGCATTATTATATTAAGAATAGTGTGTTGTTTTTTTTTGCTAAGACCTATTACTGGTTTATTCACAGACACAAAATATGATCATAAAGAAACTGGTGATATTAGCTTTCTAAAAAACATTCTCAATATAATGAGGAGGCCCTTCACTCCAGAATTCTGTCATCAAAAAGTAGCAAAATACATCTTTTGCCACTTTTTTGCAGTCACTTGTGCCAAATGTAACCACCTGCGCAAAAGTTTGTGACTTTACGCTCATGCAAAATTTTGCTACTATTTGCATTTTTACACCACTCACTCCAGTTTTGTAATATGGGTGGAAAAGTGGTTGTGGTTATATTTATGTTAATGAGTTTTACTCCAGATTTATCATAGACTTTTTTAAAAGTCGCAATCTCACTCAAGGAGGACGATGGAGTAGGAAAACTGGAGGAGCTTCTCTAGACAGAAGTGTTAGGTTTAAGGACAAGCCAAATTTATCAAACAGCCTGTGACATTTGATAAATGTGGCATGAAGTACAACATCGCCGACTCTATCAAAACTGACTTCAAATTAAACTTCTTGATAATTTCCCCCCATAGACTTTTCTTATGGGATAAATGTGGAAGAAGAAAATAAATATCTGAAATAAAAAACTTCAAAGTTTCTCTTGAGAGTCAAATCTTGGATCTTTACATGCAAAACTAGTTTAAGCTCTAAGCTATAGCATTACCACATGGAGATATATGATTTTTCTATACTTATAAGCTAACACATAGTGCCAGTGACTTTATAATCATATATTATGCTGTGAATATAGCAGTAATATGTAGATTAGCTTTCTGAGTGGGGTGAAGCTATAGTACATAGTGTGTATAATACACATATATGCAGTAGATATGTATAAGCCAGGACACAGCTCTGCCGTCAGCCTGCTGTCTAGCCCTGTCAGTCAATGGGGGAGGGGTGTGTGTGCAGAGCACAGGGGGTGTTACAGAACATTGCTCAGAATATTCAGCCCCACTTCATTTGTATATGAATAAAAACACAGATATCTCTGCAGCTATTTATCATACATAATCAGCATGATGAGCCCTACCAGGCAGTATGTATGGTCTAGTAGGATTGATCCTGGTGACAGAGCCTCTTTAAATGGGTTGTTACATTTCACCAAGTTGCTTTCTATCTGTTTAGTTCAATAATGGCCCTTTCCTTTACCTATTCATAAATTTAATTTCCCTTTTATAGGTCATTATCAGGGGTTATGACCACAGCTGCGATACCCCAGTGGTGGCCACGCTTACGTGGTGTCTGTTACTCTTTTCAGAAGCATGTGCGGCATCTCCCAACTTGGCTGCCAGGGACAGCTCCTGGGCATGTACATTAGTCCAGGAAATGTTCGCCAAAGCAATGCAGAGCGCAAGCAGCTGCTGTAGATGCTGCTAATAGACTTGTTAGCTATTAGCTGCATTAGGTGTGTGCTTGGACAGTCAAGTGAGGTCAGCAGAATGTACCTTGCCTGTACTGTCAAAGTGGAAGGTACCGCCACACATGGCATAGGATGCGGTGAGCTGCAGCAGGAAAGGGAGGTGGGAATGAGAAATGGGACAACCCCTTTTAAGGGAACCGGTCACCATGAAAATGCTATAAGCTGAAGGCAACATGTTATAGAGCAGGTGGAGCTCAACAGAGTGATATATAGTTTTATGGGACAAAATTCAGTATAGCTTGTATTTCATTTATTTAAACTCCTGCTCATTCAGTCAAGCAGGCGGTCCTATCAGTGATTGACAGCTGTCTCTGTATGCACAGTCATAAAGGGAAGGCTGTCAATCACTAATAGGACCGCCTCCTGGACTTCAAAGCCTAGAATGAATTTAACATTTTACAGAATATTTTCCCACAAAACTATATATCAATCTACTCAGCTGATTATGCTCTAAAACCAGGATTGGGGGTAGGTGACAG
The DNA here is from genome assembly GCF_905171765.1 of Bufo bufo. NCBI lineage: Eukaryota > Metazoa > Chordata > Amphibia > Anura > Bufonidae > Bufo > Bufo bufo. The sequence goes on along the minus strand of NC_053392.1, from coordinate 474,311,133 downwards.
ACTGAAGTGTGTACTGTATGCAGCAGACCCTATCTTCCTGAGTGAGAGTATTAATTTCTATGGAGCCTCTGCTTGTGGCAGGGCTCCATAGAAACACAGTAAAATTTCCATAAACTCCAATCCTAATGCATTGCTGTCTATAAGACAAGCAATCTGATGATTGCTTGTTATATTTCCCTATAGTAACTAGAAAAAAAGTGTAAAAACAAAGAAATGTTTAAAAAATAAAATAATAATTATAGCCAGCCTTTTCCCAAAATGTAATAATAAAAAAATAATAATAATTACACATCATGGGTATCGCCACATGCGAAAAATGCCATGCTATTAATGCCATGCTATTAAAAAATAAAAATATTTCTCCAATATGGAAAATGGTTATACGGAAAAAAGTAAAATTGGCCATTTCCACAATTTTTGGTCGCTCTGCCTCCCACAAACAATTAAATAAAAATGAATCAAAAAGTTGCACACACCACAAAATGGTATCAATGAAAAGTATAGATTGCCCCACAAAACATGAGCCCTCACACAGCTCTGTATGCATACATAACTACAAAAAAGTTATAAGAGTCAGAATATGGCAACCTAAGAGAAAAAAAAATTTCAGGGTTTATTTTTTTCAGAATAAAAGTGCAAGAAATAATATACATATGTGGTATCGCCGTAATCGTACTAACCTAGCGAATGAAACTTACAGCAAAATTTTTCCACAAAAAAACAAAAAACATAAAACTGGTGGAATGAATTTTTTATTTATATATATATAATTCCACCACATTTCTATTCCTGCTTTCCACCAAGATTTATGCAACCATAAATCCTGCTGTCCATTAGTAGGTGCATGAGAGTCAGACAACCCACCAGTAAGCTACAGGTCTACCTATTGTTTGGTAGTGATGTTCTCTAGCTATGTGATTCAAAAGAAATACAGAGTAAACCTAAAAGTCTCTTTTCTAGGGCTCAATAAAATGTTAATTTTCTTTAAAGACTGATAGGGGTTTTGAACCCAAAAACACTGCATGCAAGGTAAGCATCTAAACCACTGAGCTATAGCTTCAGACAGAAACTGAAGCATTTTCTATGTGATGGATTATATTAAAAGTACAATAAGGGTCCATTTACACGTCCATATGTGTTTTTTGGATCCACAAAACACGGACACCGGCAATGTGTGTTCCGCATTATGAGGACCGCACATCGCCGGCACTCCCATAGAAAATGCCTTTTCTTATCTGCAATTGCAGACAAGAATAGGACATTTTTTTTTTTTGAAAATGAATGGGTCCGCACCTGTTCCTCAAAACTGCGGAACGGATGCGGACGTGTGAATGGACCCTTAGGCTAAAAGTAAATGCGATGCTGATTAGTGAGAAGAGAAAAGTCAGACATCAGGGTCACACATCACTTGAATCACTTTTCTATGGCTCAATAAAATATCAAATTTCTTTAAAAGTTTGAAAGGGGTTTGGAACTCAAGAACACTGCATGCAAGGCAAGTATCTAAACCACTGAGCTATAGCTTCAGACAGCAAACAATAGGATTTTCTTGACCCTGACCTACGAAGACGACAAGTCAAACTCAGATGTCAGAGTCAAATATCGGTGTCAGGTGTCACACTGGCATTATTCTGATACTTGACAATGATATCTGACCATGTCCTAAAATGAACACTGTACAACACAGATGCCTTCAGCTTCCAAGCACACATTTAACAGGTCAGCCAGTTTCATAGGTACAAATCTGCTGACAGATGCCTTTCAAGAAAATACAGGCTCCTGCAAAACTGACTACTCCTCATAAATCTCCCCATAAGTGTGACACAACTTTTTTTTGTGTAGAAATGATTTTATGTCTCATGTAACATAATTTGATGTTTTATAATATAAATGAATAAAATGATGTTATTTTTGCAATAAAATTATATGATACTACTCAATTATAACTGTGCAGGTGTAATGGTGCAGAACCCTAAACAACCAGACAGTTTAAACAATGGTGGATTTATTAAATAACGGCAGTACAGTCCAGACCAGAAATCATATGCAGGTAATTAATCCAAATAACAACTTGTGCAGGAAAACTCACAAGGGACAGCCAGACCAGGCTAGGGACAAGATATTTCCAGGGTCGATCCGAGGTCCAACACGAGACAAACTGTTCCACATAGAAGTTTCCCACAGGCAGTCTCTAGAGATGGATTGAGGAAGTCAGAGGTCATGCACAGGTAGTCTGGAAGAATATGAACAGCAACATACACCCGGGTTATCAAAACAACAGTGGGCACTGACCAGCCAGGGAGATCACCTCTTAAACACCTGCTAGCCAATCACAGAGTGCCATGTGTCTATTCCTCATAGGCCATATGATTATCCTAATCCATGACACTTGTGCGGCCTTGGCTGGTCATTGACCACATAACCCATGCCTGCCCTCTAATCCAGTATTTCCCAACCAGTGTGCCTCCAAAGGCTGTCTGGGCATGCTGGGAGTTGTAGTTTTGCAACAGCTGGAGGCACATTGGTTGGGAAGCACTGCTCTAATCTACTGGAGTTAATGTACAGGTATATTCCCCGTCAGCGGATAAGATGCGTTTGGTCGCGTAACCCTTTGCGAACCTCCTCTGAAGTGTGCACGCGGACGCTCAAGCGGCCCAGCATGGATACCGGCACGGACGCCGGAACCGCGTCCGCCTGCAAAGGATTCGGAACCGAAGATTCCGCCAGGCAAATGCGTGACCTGTCCCGCACTCCAATGGGGTCCCCCGCAAGCCAAGCCGAACGAGAATTCCTAGGGGGTCCAGTGGACCGCGAAACAGGAAAGTGTCTTACAGCAGGGTATACACTCACCTAAAGAATTATTAGGAACACCATACTAATACGGTGTTGGACCCCCTTTTGCCTTCAGAACTGCCATAATTCTACGTGGCATTGATTCAACAAGGTGCTGATAGCATTCTTTAGAAATGTTGGCCCATATTGATAGGATAGCATCTTGCAGTTGATGGAGATTTGAGGGATGCACATCCAGGGCACGAAGCTCCCGTTCCACCACATCCCAAAGATGCTCTATTGGGTTGAGATCTGGTGACTGTGGGGGCCATTTTAGTACAGTGAACTCATTGTCATGTTCAAGAAACCAATTTGAAATGATTCGAGCTTTGTGACATGGTGCATTATCCTGCTGGAAGTAGCCATCAGAGGATGGATACATGTTCTCATTCTGTTTACGCCAAATTCGGACTCTACTATTTGAATGTCTCAACAGAAATCGAGACTCATCAGACCAGGCAACATTTTTCCAGTCTTCAACAGTCCAATTTTGATGAGCTTGTGCAAATTGTAGCCTCTTTTTCCTATTTGTAGTGGAGATGAGTGGTACCCGGGGGTCTTCTGCTGTTGTAGCCCATCCGCCTCAAGGTTGTGCGTGTTGTGGCTTCACAAATGCTTTGCTGCATACCTCGGTTGTAACGAGTGGTTATTTCAGTCAACGTTGCTCTTCTATCAGCTTGAATCAGTCGGCCCATTCTCCTCTGACCTCTAGCATCCACAAGGCATTTTTGCCCACAGGACTGCCGCATACTGGATGTTTTTCCCTTTTCACACCATTCTTTGTAAACCCTAGAAATGGTTGTGCATGAAAATCCCAGTAACTGAGCAGATTGTGAAATACTCAGACCGGCCCGTCTGGCACCAACAACCATGCCACGCTCAAAATTGCTTAAATCACCTTTCTTTCCCATTCTGACATTCAGTTTGGAGTTCAGGAGATTGTCTTGACCAGGAGCACACCCCTAAATCCATTTAAGCAACTGCCATGTGATTGGTTGACTAGATAATTGCATTAATGAGAAATAGAACAGGTGTTCCTAATAATTCTTTAGGTGAGTGTATATTGTCAGTAGTATAACACATCAAGGCAAGTCATCCCTTTCTGTTTTTTAGGAGGAAACCTAAAAGATAGGTATTGCCCAAATTTCTATTGATGTTTCATATGTGTTATTATTAGCCTTTATGACCTGAGGTCTGCTTGACTTGTCACCAGCTATTCAGCATATGTGATTCATCAGAACTAATAAGTCATTATAGTTTGTTCATGTTAAATGTCTCTATTCTCTTTTAAGAAGTTTGTCATAATATTTCCACTATAAGGCAGGCATTAGGAATTCAGGTGCAATACAATACAGGCAAGGAATAGGGCTGTCTACTCCAGTCTCCTTGCGGTCTGAAACACGGGTATGGAGCCCTTACGTTTGTCTATATCAGACCATAAGGTATAATATAGGAATTCCATGTAATATTGGTTTAGATGGCAAGAGAAATGAAAATCAATCATGATAAATAAATACATAGAATAGATTATTTACAACATGATGCCAGCAATATAGACCAGTTTTACGCAGGTATCCATTTTCTTCAAAGTGGACCTGTCACCTCTCTTGACATGTCTGTTTTGGCAGAAGAAGGGTTTGATGTTGAGGAAAGGCCTGAGCTAGCTGTCCCTCTGTCTCTAAGAAGGCGGGTACCCTGGACAAAAGCTGGAGGCCCGCGGTATGTGGCAGAGTATCCCCCATCTCAGCATCTTCCTCTCATCACTCAAGTAGTCTGGCAGAGTCTCCTCTTCTAAGCACACAAGGGGCCCTGACTCACCTTATATACAGTTTCTGGCTAAACAGAGATAGGGCCCATTCACACGACTGTAAGGGCTCCCTGCCCGTATTGCGACATGAATGGGTCTGCAATCTCCAAGATACTGAAACAGACAGGACCTGCCCTATCTTTTGTGGAATGGAGGCATGGATCGGAAGCCCACGGAAGCACTACGAATCGCTTCCGTGGGCTTTTGGGTCCGTGCCGCCGCACCGCAAAAGATAGAACATGTTCTATCTTTTGCCATATCTTGCGTATTGTGGACCCATTCAAGTCAGTGGGTCCTCATCCGCACCACAGAGTGCACATGGCTGGTGCACATAGATTGTAGAGCACAACTTGCGGTCTGAAACACGGGTATGGAGCCCTTACGTTTGTCTAAATCAGACCATAAGGTATAATATAGGAATTCCATGTAATATTGGTTTAGATGGCAAGAGAAATGAAAATCAATCATGATAAATAAATACATAAAATAGATTATTTACAACATGATGCCAGCAATATAGACCAGTTTTACGCAGGTATCCATTTTCTTCTAAGTGGACCTGTCACCTCTCTTGACATGTCTGTTTTAGTAACTACTTGCATTTCCTTTGTAAAAAAAACTATTCTGAAGCATCTTTTAATGTTACTATCTGCAATTCCTTAGTTATTCCCACTAGAAGTTTATGAATGAGTTGTCAACTGTGTGCAATAAAGGTCCCCCTGGGTTTTACCAGCTTGGGGATGTGTCCCTGCATTTTGATATTGACAGCATTGATTGGATAGTGTCAAGTCTGTGCACGGACACACACTCTACTAGTAACATCCAGTTGGACCTTGATTGCAGACTGTTTGCAATTCATTCGTAAACTTCTAATAGGAATAATAGAAGTGATGTGAACTCACCTTAAGTTGACGTTGGATCCCCTAATTAACCTCTCACTGGTGTTTACAACATGCCAATGACAAACAATGTGCATGTGAAAGTCATATACTTATAGCTGCACTCTTGGTCCACACGTTATTACCAAATATAAAATACACCTTAGATTATGATATGCCCCTTATGTTCAATGCGGCTGAATGCTATTGGCCTGCTGAATGTCAGTTAAGGGGTACTTTGGTTTCAGCAAATAGTTGTTCATTTTTGTATAATGAAATGTTTTTCTGTACCGTTTCTCTCTCAGACAGTTTCATGTGATTTCAAGATTTAGGCTGGGTTCACACCTGAGCGTATTCGATAAGCGCGTTCTTGCTATTGACCACAGAGGCGTACAATGAAAAACAGAGGTGTTACGCGCGACAATACGCCCCAAAGAAGCTCCTGTACTTCTTGGGGCGCAGGGCGTTTTACATCGCGTTCGTACGTGCTGTAAAACGCTCAGGTGAGAACCATGCCCATAGGGAAACATTGGTTTTTGCCTGTTGAGCGTTTTACAGCGCGTAGGAACGCGCTGTAAAACGCTCAGATGTGAACCTAGCCTTAGTCTGTTTGTTACCATTCCCTGAAGTAATAACAATGTAGTCTGTTTGTTACCATTCCCTGAAGTAATAACAATGTATCCTGGTCAAATAATTCTATCACATGTGTGTTTCACTTGATAGAATTGGAGCCATCATCATTAGGTCCAGTTCACATTTCAGTGATTTCATCAGTGATTTCTATCAGTGATTGTGAGCCAAAACCAAGTTCGAGTCAAAAACACTGAACAGGCGCAAATTTTTCCATTACTAAACATGGCCAGCCTCTATTCATGAGAAAGATTCAACTCCTCCTGAAAGCCCCTTACCTGATAAATAATTTCTTCAAGCATGTCAGATTTATTACTTCAGATGCTTTAGTAGTGTACAGGCATGCTCAACCTGCGGTCCTCCAGCTGTTGTAAAACTACAACTCCCACAATGCCCTGCTGTAGGCTGATAGCTGTAGGCTGTTCGGGCATGCTGGTAGTTGTAGTTTTGCAACAGCTGGAGGGCCGCACGTTGAGCATGCCTGCTTTAGTACAAATATTTTACTTGGTTTTATTGCCAAATGTAAATAAGATGAACAGCCTGCTAGTAAGTAGAGAGGAGAGGGGGAACAATTTATGCCTAAGGCCTCATGCACACGACCATTGTGTCTTTTGCGGTCTGCAAATTGGGGATCTGCAAAACATGGATGGCGTCTGTGTGCGTTCTGCAAATTGAGGAACGGCACGGACAACCATTGATATAACTGCCTATTCTTGTCCACAAAACGGACAAGAATAGGACAGGTTATATATTTTTTTGCGGACCACGGAATGGAGCAACGGATGCGGACACCACACGGAGTGCTGTCTGCATCTTTTGCGGCCCCATTGAAGTGAATGGGTCCGCATCCAAGCCGACCAAAACAACGGTCGTGTGCATGAGGCCTTATTCACACATCAGTGTTCGGTCAGTGATTTCCATCAATGATTTTGAGCCAAAGCCAGGTGCAGCTCTAAACACAGAACATTATACCTTGTGGCCACTTTCAGACGAGCGAGTTCCACACTCTGGACTCGCAGTGTGAGTATGCAGCAGCTCTTGTCCTAACCTCCCAGCACTGACAGGGTCGCATAGCATTATATTGATTTATGATGCTATGTAACCTTTAGGCCACTTTCACGCGGGCGAGTTTTCCGCACGGGTGCAATGCGTGAGGTGAACGCATTGCACCCACACTGAATCCTGACCCATTCATTTCAATGGGGCTGTGTACAGTCGTGGCCAAAAGTTTTGAGAATTACATAAATATTGGAAATTGGAAAAGTTGCTGCTTAAGTTTTTATAGTAGCAATTTGCATATACTCCAGAATGTTATGAAGAGTGATCAGATGAATTGCATAGTCCTTCTTTGCCATGAAAATTAACTTAATCTCAAAAAAAACTTTTGTAACGGATCTCCTAGCACCCCGACCGGGTACCTCCGTTGATAGCTGCTCCTAGTGCTTTCCGAGGACTCCAAGCACTCCACTTGACACCGTAGGCACTGCAGACCCCACGAACCGCCGAAGCTTGGTTGAGGTCTCACCGTCTCCTACCCACCCTGGACCTACGACAAGGCTCCAGGCTCCAGTGGGTGAACCTCTCCTAAAACCAGAGAGCAGGAACAGCTCTTAAAAGAGCTAGTAGTTATAGCCAGGGGAGTATAGCAAATCTCCCAGCGTATAGCAATCCCCCAGTGTTGATCAGTTACCCAAACACCAGCCTCAACATGATGAAGGATAAAACAGGAACCGACTGTACTTCACGTACAGCCTCTTTTATTCACAAACCAAAAACATAGTACTGCCCACAGGGTTTTGAAATACAACCAATCAATATATTACAACACATCCCCACAATGCATCATGGTTTCCTCCTCTCAGTCCTGGAGACAACCGGGGAGTAATCCAATTATCTCTCAGGACAAAGGGAAATCGCCAATACACATGTGCGGACAACAGGACAGAAATCACCATTTAAACATACAATGTCACAACCCTTTTCAATACACAGACATTTAACATATTCCCAGACAGCTCAAGTCTGAGTGCATATTATTAGGTGAATGGCACTCAGACAACATGAATACAATAAAATGAGCTAACTGGGTACCCTCACATAACATAAAATACAATTACACAGACAGATGGTTCTGTCACACATCTCAAAACCCCACATGTCCCCATATGGCTTGGATCTGAGCGCTCAGATGCCACAAACACAGTCAAATCGCCATGGGGTTTAAGTTTTGCATGGGCTGATGAGAGGGCCCATAATCCTGGGGCAAGAGGCTGGTAGCCAGGCCCCTCCAAAACCCAGTGGCGAGGTTGGTTTCGCCACACCTTTCCACTGCATTTCATTGCTGTCATTAAAGGACCTGCTGAGATCATTTCAGTAATCGTCTTGTTAACACCGGTGAGAATGTTGACGAGCACAAGGCTGGAGATCATTATGTCAGGCTGATTGGGTTAAAATGGCAGACTTGACATATGCTTGAAATCATTGTTCTTCCATTGTTAACCATGGTGCTCTGCAAAGAAACGCGTGCAGCCATCATTGCGTTGCATAAAAATGGCTTCACAGGCAAGGATATTGTGGCTACTAAGATTGCACCTCAATTAACAATTTATAGGATCATCAAGAACTTCAAGGAAAGAGGTTCAATTCTTGTTAAGAAGGCTTCAGGGCATCCAAGAAAGTCCAGCAAGTGCCAGGATCGTCTCCTAAAGTATTCATCTGCGGGATCGGAGTGCCACCAGTGCAGAGCTTGCTCAGGAATGGCAGCAGGCAGGTGTGAGCGCATCTGCACGCACAGTGAGGTGAAGACTTTTGGAAGATGGCCTGGTGTCTAGAAGGCCAGCAAAGAAGCCACTTCTCTCCAAAAAAAACATCAGGGACAGATTGATATTCTGCAGAAAGTATGGTAAATGGACTATTGAGGACTGGGGTCATATTCTCCGACGAAGCCTCTTTCCGATTGTTTGGGGCATCTGGAAAAAGGCTTGTCCGGAGAAGAAAAAGGTGAGCGCTACCATCAGTCCTGTGTCATGCCAGTAAACAGTAAAGCATCCTGAGACCATTCATGTGTGGGGTTGCTTCAAATCCAAGGGAGTGGGCTCACTCCCAATTTTGCCCAAAAACACAGCCATGAATAAAGAATGGTACCAAACACCCTCCAACAGCAACTTCTTCCAACAATCCAACAAAAGTTTGGTGAAGAACAATGCATTTTCCAGCACGATGGAGCACCGTGCCATAGGGCAAAAGTGATAACTAAGTAGCTCGGGGACCAAAACGTTGACATTTTTGGTCCATGGCCTGGAAACTCCCCAGATCTTAATCCCATTGAAAACTTGTGGTCAATCCTCAAGAGGCGGGTGGACAAACAAAAACCCACTAATTCTGACAAACTCCAAGAAGTGATTATGAAAGAATGGGTTGCTATCAGTCAGGAATTGGCCCAGAAGTTAATTGAGAGCATGCCCAGTCGAATTGCAGAGGTCCTGAAAAAGAAGGGCCAACACTGCAAATACTGACTCTTTGCATAAATGTCATGTAATTGTCGATAAAAGCCTTTGAAACGTATGAAGTGCGTGTAATTATATTTCACTACATCACAGAAACAACTGAAACAAAGATCTAAAAGCAGTTTAGCAGCAAACTTTGTGAAAACTAATATTTGTGTCATTCTCAAAACTTTTGGCCACGACTGTACATGAGTGATGTTTTTCACGCATCACTTGTGTGTTGCGCGAATATCGCAGCATGTTCTATATTCTGCGTTTTTTCACGCAACGCAGGCCCCATAGAAATGAATGGGGCTGAGTGAAAATCGCATCGCATCCGCAAGCAAGTGCGGATGCGGTGCGATTTTCACGCATGGTTGCTAAGGAGACGAGGGATGAGCGACCCGGGACCCCATTTACTTTATTATTTTCCATTATAACATGGTTATAATGGAAAATAATAGCATTCTTTAATACAGAATGCAAATTCCAATGTCAATTGAGGGTTAAATTGACGTCACCGCGCTCACCACATTGTGAGCGCGATGATGTCAGCGAAGGTCCTTTTGCAGGTCCTGCAAGAAGAACAAAGAAGAGGATCCTGGCTGCGCGATCAAGTGGATGGGGTGAGTAATGTTTTTATTATTTTTTAACTCTCAATTGACATTGGACTTTGCATTCTGTTTCAAAGAATGCTATTATTTTCCATGTTATAATGGAAAATAATAAAATCTACAGAACACCAAACTCGAACTTCAGTGAAGAAGTCCGGGTTAGGGTCTGGGTATCACATTCAGTTTTTTCTCAAGCGCATGCAAAACGCATTGCACTCGCGCGGAAAACTGAGCAACAGAACGCAATCGCAGCCAAAACTGACTGAAATTGCGTGCCTACTTGCGCGGATTTCCCGCAATGCACCCTGAACGCATCCGCCCCTCACCCGTGCCCATGTGAAAGAGGCCTTGGAATGTGTTGTATAACACTGACAGCATTATGTCTGTGTTATCTAATACATAGCATCATAAACAATATAATGCTATACGACCCCGTCAGGACGGGAGCTGCTGCATACTCACACAGCGAGTCCGGAGCGTGGAACTCGCTCGCTTCAAGGGGACTATGTCTGTGTAGGCTTCACTACTGGTTTTGGCTTTCAATCATTGTTGGAAGTCACTGACCAAATCAATGATGTTTGAATGAGGTATAAAAATCAGGTATGAAGAAAATGGAAAGACTTACTTAAGCCACCTGAAACCTAGAGATTGTGCTAGGCAGCGAGTTTCCCTATGCACATGGCCATTGGCGTAGCTAGAAATGACTGGGCCCCACAGCAAATTTTTGAATGGGGCCCCCCTCCCCCAGTAATTTTTTCGGAACCCCTTCCTTTCATGCCACCCCCATTCATGTGGCTAGTAATGTGGCTGTTCCTGTCAATGTATATAATTTCATTGTGTAATACTGTTAAGGGGGCCCTGACAAAATCTTTTAGTCCTCCTCCTCCTGGACGGGCCCCCTTTGGGTCAGAGCCCCAAAGCAGCCGATTCCCCTGCTTCCCCTATAGCTACTCCCCTGCACATGGCCGTGTCCGTATTTTCATTAGCTAAATACAGATACCTTTTGTGTGCATTCCACATTTTCCTCAATCTGATGAATAGAAAATACTATTCTTATCCACAATATGGAGTAGAACAGGACATGTTCTATAGTTTGGGAAATGGATCTGCAAAAAAATATGGATGTGTGCATGGTCCCATAGAAATAAATAAGTCAGTGTGCAATCTACAAAAAATGCAGATATTATGCAACAATGAACAAATGATCTTGAATGTCGAAGTCAATGTCAGTTTACTCCCATGCGTGGTATGTTTGGTGGAGTTTAATCTAATGTGTATATCCAGCTGGACATTACAGTTTTGCCAGTGCTCAGGTAGGAGTGTGGGTGGAAGGGGAGCTGCTAAATAATAGCAGTGGCTTCCCCCTGCAACTTCTTCCACCAACTCAGGCTGATGGAAAATTAAATAAAGTGAAATAAAGCTTGGGCAAAGTGTTCCAGAGGTGCATCCCGTCCCCAAAACCTCCTCTCTGTGTCCTGTCCTCTCTTTCTACCCCCTCAGCCACATTCCTTTTAAGCCCCACTGCAAATAAGTTACCCACCTGGAGAGGAACTGAAGGAACATGCAAGGATGTCCCTCTTCTGGAGTGACTGTCTACCTCATAACCTCACTGCTCGCATTCTGTTCACCAAAGACAACAGAAAACAACTCTAGAAAAGAAGAGAATGGTCAAAAGTTAAATCTCTTCAATGCAGTAAATGAAAGCTGTTCAGGCAATCGAGTGAGAGTACTGGGTAACGGGTAACTGCCCAGAAGGAGAATAGAGACACCATCTCTATGGGGCCAAGGGCCTCCTCAGTGGATCATTCTCACTAAGCTCAGATTTCAAGTAATCTGGTCAGAGAACCCAGAGATAGACCAGAGGGACAATATACACCACCTCTAGGGGTCCAAGGGCCTTCAAATAGATAATTCCCTCTCAGCCTCTTATGTCTACTTAATCCAATCACAGGACTTGGAGACACCCCACAGGGTGAAGAGAGATACCACCTTTAGATGATATAGGATCGTCAAAGTGACTATGCCTCTCGGCCCTGATTTCAACTTAATCCAGGTACAAAACATGGATGCCCTCTCAGCTGTAATGTCTACTTATTCCAGACAACGGACTTGGAGACAGCCCAGAGTGTAAACCAAGAAGCCACCTTTTAGGCAGCCAAGGGCTTTCAGAGCACATGAGCAGAGAAACCACCTTTAGGTGAGCAAGAGCCCTCAAAGTAGATGATACCCTCTTAGTTCTAATGTCTACTTAATCCAGCTAAAGTACTTGGAGACAGCCCAGAGGGTGAACCAAGAAGCCACCTTTTAGGCAGCCAAGGGCTTTCAGAGCACATGAGCACATCCTCTCGGCTCAGATGCCTACTCAATTCAGTCAGAGGACTGAAAGACATCATAGAGGGTAAATAGAGATGGCAACTTTATGGGACCCATGGTCTTCAAAGTGGATGATACCTGCTTAACTATGATGGCTACTAAGTACAGTACCCTGGGCATGGAACAGAATTAATTCGTGGTTGCACCCAGGGTGGATGTGGCCATAGAGGATTGTGTGTTCAGATCACTGTACCAGAGGTAGGACCATTGTATCAGAGGATGGTCCTAATGTTGCACTCCTCCTGTGGATGATACCCTTTTAGCTCTGATGTCTAATAACTACAGTATGCTGGATTACAGGGTTTTTCTTTTTTCAACTGGGACATTACCAGCCGGTACATAGTGATGTCTGGGACAACACAGTTGCTCCTCTCCAACAACTGTGATACCTGTTCAGCTATCATGTGGGTGCTAAATATAGTACCTTTGACATGGAACAGAGTTAACCAAGTGCAACACTTCTACTAAGGGCCTAGATGAGAAGGTCCTCAGCCTGGCGGAGAAAGCCACCCAACATGAGGCAATGTCTTCCAAGTTCCAACCTCAAGGAATTTAGGTTAATTTAATTTTCAGCTCTTTCTCCCATTGATGTTGTGCAAGATTGTGGCCACTGATGAAGGAGGTAAGTCTGATCATGTAACATGATCAATCAGGTTCAAGCAAGAAACCTCTCAGACACATAGTAACATAGTTTATATACATAGTTTATAAGGCTTAAAAAAGACATCTGTCCATCTAGTTCAGCCTGTTATCGTGCAAGTTGATCCAGAGGAAGGCAAAAAAAAACAACTGTAAAGTAGAAGCCAATTTTCTTCACTTTAGGGGAAAAAATTCCTTTCCGAATCCAATCAGGCAATCAGACTGACTCCCTGGATCAACAACCCATCTCTATTAACTATAGCATGTAATATTATTACACTCCAGAAATACATCCAGACCCCTATTGAACTCTTTTAGTGAATTCACTATCACCACCTCCTCAGGCAGAGTTCCGTAGTCTCACTGCTCTTACAGTAAAGAATTCTCTTCTATGTTTGTGTACAAACCTTCTTTCCTCCAGACACAGAGGATGTCCCCTCATCACAGTCCTGGGAATAAATAGATGATAGGAGAGATCTCTGTACTGACCCCTGATATAATTATACATAGCTATTAGATCTCACTTTAGTCGTCTTTTTTCTAACGTTAATAATCCTAATTTTGATAATCTTTCTGGGTACTGTAGTCCAACCATTCCATGTATTACTTTAGTTGCCCTTCTCTGAACCCTCTCCAGCTCTGCTATGTCTGCCTTGTTCACAGGAGCCCAGAATTGTGCACAGTACTCCATGTCTGGTGCTTCAAAGTCTATAATTAAAAGTGATGTTGTTTGCTGTGGGCAACCTCATATTGATAGAATGGTTCCTGAAAATAAGCTGATAACAGTGTGTCCTGATCCTAGGACCCTAAGGTCTCTTTCACACGGGCGAGATTTCCGCGCGGGTGCAATGCGTGAGATGAACGCATTGCACCCGCACTGAATCCGGACCCATTAATTTCTTTGGGGCTCTTCACATGAGTGGTGATTTTCACACATCACTTGTGCGTTGCGTGAAAATCGCAGCATGTTCTATTTTGTGCGTTTTTCACGCAAAGCAGGCCCCATAGAAGTGAATGGGGCTGCGTGAAAATCGCAAGCATCCGCAAGCAAGTGCGTATGCGGTGCGATTTTCACACACGGTTGCTAGGAGATGATCGGGATGAGGACCCGATCATTATTATTTTCCCTTATAACATGATTTTAAGGGAAAATAATAGCATTCTTAAAACAGAATGCATAGTACAATAGGGCTGGAGGGGTTAAAAAAAATATATAAATAATTTAACTCACCTTAATCCACTTGTTCGCGCAGCCCAGCTTGTCTTCTGCCTTCATCTGTGAGGAAAAGGACCTATGGTGACGTCACTGCGTTCATCACATGGTCCATCACATGATCAATCACCATGGTGATGGATCATGTGATGGACCATGTGATGAGCGCAGTGACGTCACCACATGTCTTTTACCCAGGTCCTGAAGAAAGAAGACAGAAGAGAAGCCGGGCTGCGCGAACAAGTGGATGAGGTGAGTTACATTTTTATTTTATTTTTTTAACCCCTCCAGCCTTATTGTACTATGCATTCTGTTTTAAGAATGCTATTATTTTCCCTTATAACCATGCTATAAGGGAAAATAATACAATCTACAGAACACCTAACCCAAACCCGAACTTCTGTGAAGAAGTTCAGGTTTGGGTACCAAACATACCGATTCTTCTCACGTGCATGCAAAATGCATTACAATGTTTTGCACTCGCACGGAAAAATCGCGCATGTTCCCGCAACGCACCCACATCTTTTCCCGCAATGCCCGTGTGAAACCAGCCTAAGAGAAACCTGTCAAGTCTTCAATTTGCATGCAGTGCCATCACAGGAGAGATGAAAAATGACATGGTACTCATTGAAATCATGGATGTGATATATACGGTAAGTGAATTATAGTAGATTTTATTTGGTGGCTTAAAGAGAGCCCAAGATGTTAGTCTCTAAATAATTTTGGTGCATTGTATTTCAGTGCATTTCAATTTAAATGGTTTATTCAGGTTATAGTACTGGGGAGCCCCTTCCAATCTGGCTGAATAAACAGCAGTGCTGGGTGAGAGGGTGCTTCAGAAGGTGTTTACGTTTTTTAAATTATTTTAACTGCCTTCCTGCAGTTTGTTCACCAAAACTCAGTAATTCACTTTAAGACTGGTAAATGAAATACCAGCTTTAAAGGGGTTTTACGAGAGTTTAATACTAATGGCCTATCCTCAGGATAGGTTATCAATATCTGATTGGTGAGGGCCCGATACACGGCACCTCCGTTGATCAATTCTTTGAAAAGGACACGGTGCTCCATTGAGTGATGCATCCTCTTCCTAAGCCATGGATGTCATGTTCATCAGTTACATAGTCTAGGCGCAGCGCAGTCCCATTCAAGCGAATTGTCATGGGCTGCAATACCAAGTGCAGCCACTATACAGTGTATGGCGATATGCTTAGTAAGCTGTCAGGAGGCCACAGCACTCACCTAAATAATGCAGCCTCTTCAAACAGCCAACTAGCTGGAGTGCCAGATGTTGGACCTCCACTGGTCAGATATTGATAACCTATCCTGAGGATAGACCATTAATATTAAACTCTCAAAACCCCCTTTAATAAATCTCCTCCTTTAATTATTATACTTTTAAAGGGCATCTGTCATCAGATTTCTACCTATAAAACTGGCTGACCTGTTGCATGTGTTCTTGGCAGCTGAAGCCACCTGCATTCGTCCCATGTTCATATGCGCCTGCTTTGCTGAGAACAATTATGTTTAACCCTTTCAGGCCCAGAGGTTTTTTTGCCTTTTCGTTTTGCGCTCCCTGCCTTCCCAGAGCCATAACTTTTTTATTTGTCTGTTTACATAGCCATATGAGGGTTTGTTTTTTGCAGGACAAGTTGTACTTTCCAACGCCACCATTTAATATTGCATATGATGTAGTGGGAAGCGGGAAAAAAATTCCAAATGGGGTGAAATTGCAAAAAAAAAGCAATTCCACCACTGTTTTACTTTTTTTTTTATTTACGACGTTCGACTTGTGATAAAACTGACAAGTTACTTTTATTCTACAGGTCAGTACGAATCCGGTGATACCTTATCTGTATAGTTTTTCTTGCGTTTTCATAGTGATAAAAAAATTAGTGGGAAAAAATCAGTTTTATTTTTTTGTCGCCATATTTTGACCCCTATAACTTTTTTGTAATTATGTGTATGGAGCTGTATGGAGCTCATTTTTTGTGGGGCGATTTGAACTTTTCATTGATACCATTCTGGGGTGTGTATCACTCTTTGATCACTTTAAAAAAAAGAATTTGTAGAAAATGAAGAGACCAAAAACGGCGAATCACTTTTTCCGTTTTGCTGTTTGCCGTATGGGGAATATATTTTTATATTGTTATACTATGGGTGTTTTTTGCACATCGCGACACCCATGATGTGTGTGACGAAACTAACCTCGCCACTGGGTTTTGGAGGGGCCTGTTTGCCAGCCTCTTGCCTCAGGATTATGGCCCATTTGGCCCATATACTAACTTTAAAGGAGAAGATAGACCAGCCGCGCAGCCTAAATCTGTTTTGGGCAGGAAAGCCATGCTTGCGCTCGGCTAAATGTGACTTCCATGGAATTCGGGAACCCCTGGTCGGATCTGGGTGATTTTTGGATATGTTGTTCACCCAGATCAGAGCTATCCATGGATGTATAAATTATGGGGATATGTGGAGTTTTGAGGTGTTTTCTGTGTTTTGGGAAAAATGTGTGTTTTCTGCCTGTGAGTGATTAAGTTAGCCCATTATGTTTGGTAATTGTATCACAGGCAATGCCCATTGTATTTTGTTGATTGCGTCACAGACAGAGGGGGAGGTTTGTGTACAATTGCTGGGAAGATTTCAATACTGTAAATGCATGCGATTGGCTAATGTGTAAACTGTCGCAGTCTTCCACAAGGTCCCCAGGGGAGTGTCCCTTGCTGGAAGACCTGCATAAAAGGCTGACATGTAGCCCCATTAAGGAGTTCCTGTTTTACCCTCAACATAGAGCCTTGTCTCATGTGTGGGGGAAAAGGCTGTATCTACACTGGGGATTGCTGTATGCTGTATACTCCCCTGGCTATAATCACTGAGCTCTTTTAAGAGCTTGTTCCTACATCGCTCTCTGAAGGAAGAGAGGTAGGTCGTAGGTCCATGGTGGGTAGGAGACGGCGAGACCCCAACCAAGCTGCGGCAGTTCGTGGGGTCTGCAGTGCTTACGGTGTCAAGTGGAGTGCTTGGAGTCCTCGGGAAGCACTAGGAGCATCTATCAACGGAGGTACCCAGCCGGGGTGCCAGGAGATTCGCTACAATGTGTATTTTTACATTTTTTTTGTTCTTTTATTTTATTTTGGGAAAAGGGGGGGGGGTGATTTGAATTATTATGTTTTTTTATTATTATTTTTTTAACTTTTTTTTTTACACTTTTTATGTGTTCCCATAGGGAACTATAACATGCAATCATTAGATTGCTATTCTCATAGACCCCAATGCACTTGCATTCGAGTCTGTGAGAAAATTGCTTGTTTGCTATGGAGCCCTATTACAGGCAAGGGCTCTATAGGAAATACTATGCAGCAGCCTCCTGTCATTCATAAAGACAGGGGCTGCTGCATACATGCTCTGGCTCCTCCTATCGACACATGGGGGAGCTAGAGCATAACCTAAAGTGAGCACTTTCGGTTTCAGCGCGCTCAGATGCCGTGGTCAGGATTGACCAAGGCATCTGAGGGGTTAAATGTCCGTGATCGGCATTACTGCCGGTTGCGGACATGAGCTGCGGGTGTCTGCTAAAAGAGGCAGGCGGCCATCCGCGCCTATGGCGCCCGCAGCGGGCAGGAGTGGGGGCGCCATCTTTAAACGAGCCTCTAGGAGCAACGGGGGCGTTGACGTTACATCTGGATGCTCTGCTCTCTTAACTGCCACACCCTCTGCACTTTGATTGACAAGGCCAGGCAGTGAAAACGTCATTACTCCTGGCCCAGTCAATCAAAGTGGAGAGGGAGCAGCAGTTGAGAGAGTTGAACCTCTAGGAGTAATGACAACGGTTCATCTACTTGTAGTGCTCCCTTTTAATATACTCTTTTTGAAATCTACAATTCTACAGAGTTATTATTATCTCTTTCTGCACAATGTATTCTGCATAGCAGTCGCTTTCTGAGAAAATGTATTAATAATATATCATATGATCTGCTTTATGATTTAACTGTAATTAAACATTTTTTCTTCAGTTATTATCTGCAGATGAATGATGTCAGTGCTTGTCAGCATTCTATAAAAACAAGAGTTAGCATTTATGTGTGTCCAGATTAACAGTTGAACTCTTCAATCCATTTGGCGACACTGCATATTGTTTAGTATTGAGACTAAGGTCACAATGACCTGGGACAGTTGTTTAATATATATCCAGTGAGGGAGGAAGGGAGGTTAAAAGGGGTAACTTTTGGAACAAGTCCATTTGGAAGCACCTAACTGCAAACGTGTGTAGTTACGTGCTATTATTCAAAAAAGATATTATTAATACTCCTAATATTATTCTTTGGGGCCATTGAGCTTGTGGAAAATTGATTATTACATTTTCTTTCTGTAGTTATCTTAATGGCTGTATAAGAAATGCTGGCTTATGAACAAGCTGAAATTACTGTATAACAATATCTACTAACTAGAACTAGAAGATTTAATAAAGGGAATGTCCCATCTGGATATGAATATGCCAAAAAATTTCCAATAGTTACGGGTTCCACCTCTGGGATTCATTCCTATCTCAAAAATGGGGCCCTCTGTGAAAAGAGATGATACCAGGTATGATTTTCACCATTCACTGCTTATGGGACTTCTTGCTCGGCTATGTCGGAAGTCCCATAGCAGTGAAAGGAGAGCATGTATGTGATAGGACACCCTTCTTGAGGTTATTTATGATGTATCTTGTCGATGTGTGCAAAATTTTCAGATGCGGCAACCCCTGGCAAAAACTGTCTAAAAGAAAAACTTGGTTGCTAAAGGCAACAAAGACAGTTTTTCATGTAGACTATTTCATAAATCTATATAGAAAGGCTGAGCACTCTCCCAATGGACCACGCACAGACTATTCAAAATTATTATATTTATTATACCGATATATAGATCAAATAAGCATATAACAGATTACACACTGAGGAAGGGGCTAGGAAAAGACCCCGAAACGCGTCTGGTTTCAAAAGACCCGCACATCAGCTGATGGACGTTCTGACTTTAATAACTGGAATCGACTTCCTTTTACCCTGATGGACTTTTATGGCATATAGCGAACATCCAAACCCTTGAAGTGACAGAGCTGCATTCAAAGACTTTTCTACTAAAGAATCTCTACACAGAGGGCTACACTGTTCACACTGCTCCTGCTGAATCATCACTAACAGGTACCGCCGAATCTGACTCCATTAGCCACGTGGGACGCCACCGTGTGCTATAGTCAGACGGCATTTTGCAAGAGTGAGTGTTCCTTCTTTTCGCATTGCCATACAGGGAATATTGACTGAATAATATTTAATCGATATAATTACTGCAAGTCTATATCGAATTTCAGTCTGGACATTTATTCGTAAAAAAAAGAAAAAAATTTGTTCTTATATTTATTCGAACATTTATCTTCTTATGGTCGAAAATTATTTTCACAGTATCGAATATATTGAACTGATATCGATTCTTTTTCTTCCAATCAGCATATCCTTTTTTTATTCAAGTTGCATACATTTATCTTCTGTATACCACCGCAAATGAAACATTAATGTTTTTTTATCTGAATGCTTTTTATCCAAATAATTTCCATATTGTATTTTTTAAGGTGTATTTTTATTGTGTAATCTGTTATATGCTTATTTGATCTATATATCGGTGTAATAAATATAATAATTTTGAATAGTCTGTGTGTGGTCCATTGGGAGAGTGCTCAGCCTTTCTATATACATTATCAATTTATTTGACTGGGTGAGTCATCAGGCTTAGTAGCACCCACCCATAGTGAAAGGCGATAGAGAGCCACCATACTCTTTATATTACCTATTTCATAAATCTCCCTAGTTGTGTTAATTCTTCCAATACATACAACTATGTTGGAAATGTGGGCAGGGCCTCAGTGTCAGCTAAAATAGAAAAGTGGTGGAAAATAACTCCTGGTCTGACCTAACCTTGCTCTTAGCCTTACACCTGATTCATCAGCAGGACATGCATGGGGGGATTGGTGCATCGGTCATATGGTGCTACTGTGTTGTTACATCTCTCTGATTATTCCCATAATTAGAATAGAAAACTGAAAACACATGTACCACCACCATAAGTGAATAGTCTTGAAGCCTTGCCATTGCACATTTATGATCTAAATCTCAGACTGCTGACCAAGTGATCCAGAACTAAATATCACCTACCTGAAATTCAGAGACTGGTGGGTACGTAGACAGTTGACTGTGTGATTTTTGGATACGTTGTCTTGAAAAATTTAGGTTGGCTGCCCTGTTGTTACACAGGCCATAAATTCCACAAGACCTGAACTAGTTAAAGAATAACTAAACCTTTGCTGAAAAAGTGAAGTTGCAGAGCTCTGCTCAGAGTACTCTGACCCTTCAGCTTTCAACGGCTTTTTGAGTGAGTGAAGTGCAGATCCATATACTTTCTATGGATCAGTACTTCACACTTTAAAAAAAGAGACTAGAACAGATGAAAGTGAGAGGGGTAGCGTACTCTGAGCAGTGCTACTGCCCCTTTACATTTGAAACAAAAATATAGTTACTATTTAATTGTAGAAAGTCACCTAACAACTAAGAGCATCCAGGAAAGGGACAGCATATGTGTGAGCCCCTGAGGGAAAGAACTGCTGGATTCATTAGAAAGTTAAGTCACCATACAAGGGAGAGTGATGAGTATTTGTCAGAGAAGTTAACCAATATTCTTTGGCTATAGACTTTTCAGAATTTTTGTTGGGACCGTAAACCTCAGGACCCCTATCCTCTTGAAAGTATGCACTGGAAATCTGTTTGGAGGACTGCACCCGACTGATGGTACTGTGTAAATAGAGAGTGAGAGTGAAAACTGTACCTCTTGGATGAGTTGGGAAGATTTCACCAGCTATGAGGAAAGGGTCCTCAGAGGGACCTTTATGCTGTTTATAACCCCTATACATAGCCTTCGGAAAGCCACCTATGCAACACATGTATGATAAGGATTTTGACTACCTCTGCCAGCATGTGTATTTGTGTATTTGGCCCCCTTTGATTTTTGTCATTTGTGGTGCCAAAATGGCCTCCATTGAATACAGGGAATGCAGGTACCAACATGCACGCCAAGCCCACTCCACACCTCCCCTGGTGCCAGATGGCTACCAACAAATGCAATGAGAGTCCACCCTATACCTCTCCTGATGCCAAAAGGCTTCCAGTGAGTGAGGGAGAGCAGGCTAAGCTTTATACACACTAATTAAAATCAGCCTATGGGGCAGACAGGCTGGTTCAGCGTGCATGTTGGTACCTGCATTCCCTAGATTCAATGGAGGCCATTTTGGCACCAAAAATGACAAAAATCAAAGGGGGCCCAGCATGCATGTGGAACCTACACTCCCTGAATTCTATGGTAGCTGTCATGGCACATAACAGGTTTAATTTAGTTTTAGGTTCCCGTCTTACAGAGATCGCCTTGACGTGTGGCAGACAGGCCCAAATAATTTTGTACAAAATGTATTTGCCAAGCATCTCTAATGTACAAAATAAGCATAGCATTAGCATTAGAATACTTTTTTGTATTTTATTTGGTTTGCAGAGTGCTGTTGCATTGTATTGTTTACTTTGTGTTTTCAGCCATAGCAACGTGCACCTGTGCATTGGGATGCGCTGACTGACCCCCTTTTTTTCTTTGCACTCCATATACAGGACATAACAATGACTTCATTTAAAATGCATTTACTTCTTCAGATAAAGTTCATCATCACAGTTTCACAGCACAAATTCATATGCATTATTCATAGCAATTGATAAAACTGCAGCATTTGAGCACAGTCCAATATACTCCATTAGTATTTTTCCATTTAAGGAGAAAGTTCAGTTCAGGTGGAGAGGCAGCGTGTTCAAACACACAGTCTGTGACATTTCAGGGGACACGGCCCCTTCCTCAGGCATCATTAAGAAAATACAGGGTGGGCCATTTATATGGATACACCTTAATTAAATGGGAATGGTTGGTGATATTAACTTCCTGTTTGTGGCACATTAGTATATGTGAGCGGGGAAACTTTTCAAGATGGGTGGTGACCATGGTGGCCATTTTGAAGTCGGCCATTTTGAATCCAACTTTTGTTTTTTCAATAGGAAGAGGGTCATGTGACACATCAAACTTATTGGGAATTTCACACTAAAAACAATGGTGTGCTTGGTTTTAACGTAACTTTATTCTTTCATGAGTTATTTACAAGTTGCTGACCACTTATAAAATGTGTTCAATGTGCTGCCCATTGTGTTGGATTGTCAATGCAACCCTCTTCTCCCTCTCTTCACACACTGATAGCAACACCGCAGGAGAAATTTTAGCACAGGCTTCCAGTATCCGTAGTTTCAGGTGCTGCACATCTCGTATCTTCACAGCATAGACGATTGCCTTCAGATGATACGAGATGTGCAGCACCTGAAACTACGGATACTGGAAGCCTGTGCTAGCATTTCTCCTGAAATTCCCAATAAGTTTGATGTGTCAAATGACCCTCTTCCTATTGAAAAAACAAAAGTTGGATTCAAAATGTCCGACTTCAAAATGGCCGCCATGGTCACCACCCATCTTGAAAAGTTTCCCCCCTCACATATACTAATGTGCCACAAACAGGAAGTTAATATCACCAACCATTTCCATTTTATTAAGGTGTATCCATATACATGGCCCACCCTGTAGATCATCCCCAAACAACCTTCCATATTTCTCATCATGTTGCAACACACTCCAATAGTTAGACACTACTTCTAGATTTGGAGTTCTGATGCAGAATATGAAAAGTTTAAATGACCAAATGAATGTGGATAAATTACTGTAGTGGCACGTGGTTATAGAAAGTCGAAAGTGATGAAGATAGGTGGGAAGCTTGGTTTAACAAGTAGAGAGGATACAAGGTTAAAAAAGATAAAGTAAAATCAATTTGTTTTTGTTTCAAAATATGACAGATTCTCATTCTTAGTGTGTTGCAACATGATGAGAAATACGGAAGGTAGTTTGGGGCCGATTCTCTATTTGCATATAAGAAGGGGTTGTCATTGAATAATATGTTGATTAGGAGTAATATTTGAAAGAGAAAAATGACTAGACAAAATCTTCTCACAACACCACCACCATAAAGGGGGCATGTCCTGGTTTAAATTGCAGTAAATGTCAGGCTGCATCCTCTTCACTGTTTAACTGCATGCTGTCTAGCTTATAGCGGTGGTGCTGTGTAACTACAAAAGCTTTTCCCATTCACAGTTGTAATTACTATACACTGTGTACTGCTGCTACAACTTAGAAGATGTGCAGTTAAATAGTAAAGGGGACACATTATGAGCAGATGATCCACTGGGGTGCCGTGAGTTGGACACCTGCGGAACTCAAATTCAATTCAAACCAGATTTATTGGCAGGACTAACTACATTTTAGCATTGCCAAAGCAAGTGGGAAATAATTGGGTAGGTTTGGGGGACGGGGAGACATCCAGGGTGGGGATTTATGGTAAGTTTGGGGGATGGGGACATATCCATGGTCGGGGTATAAGAGTCTGTGACATATCAGGCTCCTCTCAGTCTATGGCAGGCAGTAATATAGTGTGCTGCTATGGCCGCTGTGTTCTCCTCTTCCCCCAGCAGTATGGAGAGTCTCTCTTCCTCCTCCATGGAGGTGAAGTCTGGGCAGAGATCAGACAGTCTCCTGATGTTGGTGTCCATCACTGCTGAGTATTTGGGGCACCATAGCAGAAAGTGAGCCTCATCATCCCTGGCCTCCTGGTCGCACTGCTGGCACAGTCTGCTCTCTCTGGGCATGTACCTCTGTCGGTACCATATGTATTTGATGAGCAGGCTGTGGGCGCTCAGTCTGTACCGGCCCAAGTCTCTGGGGTTGGGGAGTTTCTCCAGATATTGGGGGGTCGGTTTGTACTCCCTCTGCAGGCTCTGGTATTCTGTCAGCTTTTTGGATGTTCTTATGTTGTTTCTTCAGATGCTGATATACTCCTCTTTGCTCTTGTGTATCGTCTTCTGGATTTTCCCCATTGTCAGGCTGTATTGGTTGGTGGCTTGGTCAGGCTGGGTTTGGGTGACTTGTTTCGGGTGCTTCGTTTTTCTGGGGCTTCTTGGAGTAGCAAGGCTTTGTGATGGTAGGAGCCGGGACTGCTGCTATGCCGATGGGCTCTGAATAATAGCGTGCTCTTCTGCACAGTAAGGTAAAGTGTGAATCTGCCCTGCTCAGATCAACAGACGCTGTTAGAAGTGTTCCTGTGAACCTGGAGAAGGTGTTTACAGAATTCTAGGTTGAATATTTCTGTTGGCCCATAGTCCCACTTTGACCAGTCTGGGTATGTGTCTGGGTCCCAAACTCATCTGTCATAACAGGAGGATTGGGGCGATGATGGTATCAAGGATTTTAAGCTAGATGGTCACTGGTGCCTTGTGATCATACAGACGCCTTCTGATGGCATAGAAGATTTTGTACGCCTTATCTTTCAGTGTTTCTATGGCTTTCTTAAAACTCCCAGATTGGCTGATTTCTAGACCCAGGTAGGTATAGCTGTCGGTTTCTGAAAGTGGACAGTTGTTTAGCAGGAAGGGGGGATTCCCAACTACTTTCTGGTTTCTCTTCCGGAACACCATGATGTTGGTTTTCTTTGGATTAGTTCATCAGATTAGGTCATCAATATACTGGCACTACACAACCTGTTTAATGTTATTTTGTTCTAATATCTAACATTTAGTCAACTGTTCCTACTGTGACCACCTTGTTTAATAGATAAGCAATTCCATTAGGCCTTGTTTCTCAGATTGGGATGAATAAGCTGTGTAATTTAACAGTTATTGGGGTGCCCATGTTGTTTCATAGATAAGTAATTCTATTACATCTTGATTCTCAAATTGGGGTAAATAAGTTGTGTAATACTACTGTTATTGAGGTGCCCACCTTGTTTCATAGATATACAATTCTATTAGGTCTTGATTCTCAAATTTGGTAGGACAGCACGGTGGCTCAGTGGTTAGCATTGGTGCCTAGCAGCGCTGGGGTTAAAGGCTCAAATCCAACCAAGGGCAACATCTGCATGGAGCTTGTATGTTCTCCCGTGTTTGCGTGGGTTTCCTCCGGATACTCCGGTTTCCTCCCACACTCCAAAGACATACTGATAGGGACCTTAGATTGTGAGCCCCATTGGGGACAGTTGGATGCTAATGTCTGTAAAGTGCTGCGGAATATAGTAGCGCTATATAAGTGCATAAAAAAATAATAATAATAATAAACACGCTAATACTACTGTTATTGGGGTGTCCACCTTGTTTTATAATTAAAGAATTTTATTACACCTTGAGTCTCAAATTGGGGTAAATAAGTTGTGTAATTGAACTGGTATTGGGGTGTCCACCTTGTTAAATAGATAAGCAATTCTAATACACCTTAATTATCATATTGGGGTAAGTAAGCTGTGTAATTTACTTGTTATTGGGGTGTCCGGCTTGTTTAATAGATAAGCAATTTTAGTAGGACCTGATTCATAAATTGGGGTGAATAAGCTGTCTAATTTTACTGTCATTAGGGTGTCGACCTTGTTAAATAGATAAGCAATTCCATTAGGCATGGATTTTCAAATTGGGGTGAATAAGCTATTTATACTGTTATTGCAGTGCCCACCTTGTTTCATAGAGAAACAATTCCATTAGGCCTTGATTCTCAATTAAAGTGAATAAGGTTTCTCATTTAACTGTTATTGGGGTTTCCACCTTGCTAAATAGAAAAGCAATTCTATTAGGCCTTGGTTCCCATTTCTTGATGATGCAGGCGCACAGGGGTACTCCCTTGTGTAACTTCCATGTTTAGCCAGTGGCAGCTAATGTGTGACACCTGCCGTTTGCTGAGGCTACTTTATTTGTCAGTCACCAGGACTACGGGATGAATGATGTCATTCTACTCCTTCATGTCTTGGAGCAGATGCATATAAATCTGGCTGTCCAGGGGACAGGGGACGTGGAACCTACATCTCACGGCAGATGCATACTGTTGCTTGTGTAGTGCCAGATTTATTAGCACCATTCGGCAGAGGAATAACTACTGGCAGTCCATGATGTTAGACGCTTGCTACCCGGTCGAAATGGGGGCCTTTTTTACACCTACTGAGATGGATGATAAACTCAACTACTATCGAGACATCCTATGTAGTCAGTTGGTCTCTGCCTATGTGCGCCATCGCCCATCCTCATGAAGGACTAACTGGTGGGACCCTCTTCGCTTTGTCAGCAGTAACTTGAGTCTCGAGTTTTTGATGAGCATGTTTCTTCAACCGCCAACTGAAGAAACCAGCCAACAGCAGCAGGACATGGAGCAGAACCTGAATCAACAGGTGGTGGTATACTTGGAGTCAGGGGAGGGCTGTCAGCCTTAGTCCTGGTTGGCAAATCCAGTCAAGTAGCCCATTTTTGGCCCCACCCATTATTAAAAGCCCCTCCTACATATAATAGGCCACTCCCAACAAACACTGTACAGCTGAAATTCTATTGTTGAGGCTTGCCTCTACACATCATATGGAGAGTGGAGGGCCTGTCCTGCTTCACATTATACAATAAACAGCAGGCTACAGCCAGGAAGCTCCTCCGCTCTCCTCCCTCTCCAGATCCTGCTCAAGGCCTGTGGTTCCCCCCACCATGTGCCACCCGCCCGTGGCCTGCTGCTCCCTTTGGCCGTCCTCACCCAGCTCTGAATCCTCCTTCTGCAAATGGCAGGGGGAGGAGCCAAAGCATCTCCTCTCCTACATAGTACCCCATACCTCTTACATCCAGTGATGTCACCTTTGTTGTAGACGTTCTCTTTCCTCATCTTCTCCCGTCTCTGCAGAGATTGACAAACAGACATTAGTTTCCAACATTTCCATCATCTTCACATCTTCTGAACACCCTTTCCTGTCACCCCCAATACTATACAGTCCCCCTGGAAATACTACTACCACACAGATAGTGCCCCCTTCAACAATTATTGACACACAGTGCTCTAAGAAATAACTGCACCCAAACACTAATAGTATAAAGATAATGTCCCCCAAAAATAATTGTGCTAAGCTGATACTGTGCCAGGGTGCCCCCCAAAGTAACAGTCCTCCCCAAAATCCCACCAATAGAAATAATTCTCTGCCAGAGCACACTTAGTAGTAATAATGCCCCTATAGTGCCCATACTAGTAATCATGTTCATCATAGCCCCCCAGTAGTAGTAAAGCTCCACATAATACCTCCTAGTAGTAATAATTCTCCCTATAATATGTCAGTACATGAAATACCCCCACTTAGTGCCCGCAGTTGAGCTAATGTCCCCATAATGTATGCCATTATAAAATACCCCTATATAGTGCCCCAGTAAATGCTCATAGTGCTCCTCCCCCCTTCCCCATAGTGTCCCCCATAATATGCCAGTAAAAAAATGCCCCTTCTTAGTGCCCCCAGCAGATGCTCCTACAGTGCTCCTCTCCTCCATAATGTGCCAGTAAAAATTGCCCCTTCTTAGTGCCATCAGATGTCCCAATAGTGCTCCACTCCCCCATAGTGCCCCCAAATAATGCCCCATAGTGCCGCTCTCCCCTATAGTGCCTCCCATAATGTGCCAGTAAGAAATGCCCCCATAGTGCCCCCCTCCAAAATGGGAAAGAAATAAATGCCCCCATAGTGCCACCCCCAAAAAAATGGGGCTGTAAGAAATGCCAGATCCACCCAAAGTGCCAGCTCCCTCGCAAAGAAAAACAAACAAAAACAAAACACTAATACTTACCTCCATCAGCAGTGATGCGATGCAGGCCTCTTCCGGCCTGTGTCCCTGCTTTGTGCTGCCCGGCTCAGGCCGCATGATGATAATAACGTCATCGCGCTACCTGAGCCGGCCTCTGATAGGCTGCAGGCAATAGTGCCTGCGGCCTATCAGAAGAACAGGGAAGGGAGACGCCTCTCCCTCCCCTGCCCTCCCGCAGCACAGGCATCTGTATTGCTGTCCTGAGGACGGAGATACAGATAAACATGGAGATGCACGCTTCCACAATGGAAGCGTTCATCTCCTACTGCCCCCCCCCCCCACCGCTGCCGGCAACTAGAACCAGGGCCGCGCTGCCTGTGGTTATCGGCGGAGCGGCTCTGAGGAACTTATATAATTTTGTTAAAGGCGGCCCAGCGGCCATTTTTAACATGCTTTAGGGCGGCCTGGGGGGCAATTGCCTCCCTGACCCCGTCCTAGTCCGCCCCTGCTTGGAGTGCACCAAGCTTTCCTGCCCGACCAGTAGTGTGGCATCAGAGCAGGTGTTTAGTGCAGTGCGGGGCATAGTTACTCCAAACAGAACTCACCTTTCAACACAAAATGTAGAGAGATTAACCTTTATAAAGATTTCCACACACCAGTGCCTGATGCATCAGACTAGATCATTCTGCTGCCATCTTCTCTTGCTGCCACCATCTTGTGCTGTTACTGCCACTTCTGTTGCCCCCCACTTCCCCACTCTGTGACTGGGCCACTATGTTGACTCCTCTCGCTGTTGCCACCCTAACCACTCTGTGACGGGGTCACTAGTGTCCCTATTTGGCCTTATTGACATCACCGTTTATATTACCCATCTTTTGATCTGTCAGAAGAACCGAAAAATGAAAAACACAACGGATCCTGTCTTTGTAGCATCCATAAGGCTTCTATCACACGGTCAGTATTTTGCATCAGGATTTGATCATGATTTAGAAGCCAAAAGCAGTAGTGGTTCCAAAACACAGAAGACATGCAAATATTTCCATCACGTGTCATCTCTGTTTTGGACCCACTCCTGTTTTTGCCTTACCAATATTGATCAATTACTGACCAAATACTGACCGTGTGAAGGCGGATGCTCAAAATACTTTTTTTGAGGGGTTGTTCTGATGGATCAGAAGAAGGGAAAAATAAACAGACTCCCAAGAAGAAAAAGTGAATAGGAAGGAGCCATCTTATTGAAGTGAATGGGACATCTTAGTGGTAATTACACCTGCTCACCGTTGTGGTTGCGATGGTGAGGAGGTAAACAATGAAGAGAAGGCAGCGCCCATACAAGCACTGCTTTCTCTTTAAACAGCTGATTGGCGAGAGTGCTGGGAGTCGGCCCCCTGCCAATCTGATACTGATGTCCTTTCCGGAGGATAGGTCATCAATATAAAGAAAGCGGACAACCCCTTTAGTTTTTTTAATCTTTTTTTTATAACGATTGGGCGGTGTAAATGTACCGCTAATTACGCAATGAATAAACGAACCGCTCGCTTATCGGGTAATCTGATTGTTTGTGCGCACGCAAAAGTTATTGTTTACCGGCAGCAGATTGTGCTGTCTAAACACTATCTCCTGCTAGCAAACAACGAGTCCTTATGGGGAAGAGCGATAGCATTGGCGATCACTCCTCCCCATACTCTGGAGGAGATCACTGCAACTAGGGATCAGCAGATTGTTGGGAAGGAACTCTTCCTTCCCGACAATCTGCTGTAATATCATCCTGTGTAAAGGGACCTTAAAGGGAACTTGTCATCAACTTTATGCTGACCTCACTGAGGGCAGCATAAAATAGTGACAGAAATGCTGATTTCAGCGGTGTGTCACTCATGAGCCAAAAGTAAGTGGTTGCTGAGAACAAGAATCATAATCATTGCAGCACAGGCCTTAAAAAGAGTCAAATCTACTTGAGAAGAGTGATGGTTATTCATAATCTCCTGCTCTCCCCGACCCATCTGCTGATGATTCGCAGTTCTCTCCTAGAGAGAAAGGGAGAAAACTCGGTAGAAGACTGTCAATCATCAGCAGGTGGGCAGGAGGGCAGGAATTCATAAATAACCATGACTCTTCTCAGGTGGCCATGACTCTTTTCCAGGCCTAGTCTGCAATGATTGCGATGTTGGTTCTCGGCAACCACTTACTTTTAACTTATAAATGACAGACCGTTGAAATCAACTCACCTGTCTCTACTTTATACTGCCGTTAGTATGGGTAGCATAAAGTTGATGACAGGTTCCCTTTAAGATCCTCCATGTTCCTTATCAGTTCAGTTGCTCTTCTTTGTACTCTTTCTCCATTTCATGGCTATTTTGGTCACTAGGGTTCTAAAAATTGTAAGAAAAGATTTATTGCTGAGTGTAAAAATACAATATTATTGCAAAATTATAATGCAGTTGTACATATTACACAGAAAAAATAAATGACGCATATGTATGGTTAGCTGAGGCATACATGTAAATACTTTTTAAAATAATTCTGCAACATTTATTTCAGATATTGGACACTAGGTGGTGCTGTTCCATTGGTGTCTCCCACACTGATAACTTATTTTAGAAACCTGTAATTTGCATATAGGAATAGAAAATTATAGTATAGTCTCTCCTCTCAGTTTTAAAAGCCTTATACTTTTCTACTAATCAGCCCGGCTCTGCAAATCAAATTTATACAAAAATGTAAGACTGAATCTGTAAACGCTGATGTGTAGTGATGGAAGAACATCAGCCAGGACGGTTCGCGAATGTGATCAAATGTTCGCGAACCGCAAGTTCGCCGTGGGCCCCATTCACTTTAATGGCAGGTGAACCTGAAAAAACCTTCAGCTCATATTTGCAGCCACCAAATACTTTGTAGAAGTGCACAAATAGTCCCACAACATGGACAGTGACATAGAGGGGGATCAATGACAAAAATTCCAACAATAAATATGTATCTTAATCAGGGGACATTTTTATGCGTCTTAAAGGGAAAAAAAAACTAATGATAATAGTTGAAATTCGATAACACATGGTTGTCACTGGTGTTGAATTCCTCCGAGGCCCCGACAATTATTCATTTACCGTACAGAAAAGAGCAAGTAAGTATGTGGCTGGAGGTAGATTACACGGTCATTGGATATCAATTTTATAGCAGGCCAGTAGACTACAGGCCCCAAAAATTATGCATTCAGCAGAAAGAAAAGAACAAGTAAGTATGTGGCTGGAGGTAGATTACACAGTCATTGGATATCAATTTTACTGCAGACCAGTGTATTACAGGCCCCAAAAAATAAGCATTTACCGTACAGAAAAGATCATGTGATTATGTAGCTGGAGGTATATTAGACGGTCAATGGATATCAATTTTACTGCAGGCCAGTACAAATACAGGTCAAATACATATGTTAAAAAAAACTAAAAATATAAAATTGGATTAAAAACATGGCTAACGAAATCACCTCTCTTGAAAAAAACAACTAATGATAATAGTTTAAACACATGGTCGTCACAGGTGTTGAATTCCTCAGAGGCCCAAAACATTAGGCATTCAACGGACAGAAAATCCCTTTTATGCCTCATTATTTACATAAGACAAGGACCATTCTTTGTTCTTGGTGTTGTAGGATATGTGTGGGCTTGCATGAGAAAATTCAATTAAACGTGGTGGTCACAGGTGCTGAATTCCTCCGAGATCCATGCCTCATTAATTTTTAGAAATGTGAGTTAGTCCACACTGTTGTGAGCTAGGCGAGTGCGCTTATCGGTCACGATCCCCCCTGCTGCGCTGAACGTCCTTTCGGACAGGACACCGGACGAGGGGCAAGCCAAGAGTTCCATGGCAAATTGTGCCAGCTCTGGCCTCATATGAAGCCTGCACACCCAGTAGTCAAGGGGTTTCTCACTTCTCATAGCGTCCACATAGGCCGTTAACCCGATGTAGTCAGACACCTGTCGGTCTAAGCGTTCCCTGAGGCTGGATCCAGAGGGTGACTGTCGATGGGTTGGCTGCAAGAATGATCTCATATCTGAAGTGACCAACACATCTTCAAACCGCCCTCTTCTTGCATGAGCTGTTGGATTGGTACCTGCAAATATTTCTCTGTGAGTGGAAATTCCTCTGCCAGCGCCCGCAAAAACAGAATGCAGCATTTCTCGAAGCAAGGCCCTCTGTGATGCTGGTAACATGTTCGCCATTTTATGTTTGTACCAGGAGTCTAAATACGTTGCCACCCAGTACTGATCCCTGCCTTTTATGCTTTTTATACAGAAGTCCCTCTTCAAACACTGGAGCATGAAAGCCCCCATTTGCACTAAACTGGAAGCGGTGGAGTGGCCTGGGTCCTGCTTATCGTCCAGGATAATGTTGTCCTTGGTCTCCTCCCCCCAGCCACGGACAACACCAGGGATCGCAGAAAAGTTTAAAGCATGCTCTTCTTGCTCCTCCGCCCCGGCACTATCCTCCTCTGTCTCCTCTTCAGACTCCTGTTGACTTGTCTAAGATGGAGTAGCTCCCCCTGGGAATTTATCCAGCATTGCGACTTCCTCATCTTCCTTCTCCTGCTCGTCGATGGCTTGATTAACCCCTTAAGGACTTATGACGTACCGGTACGGCATGTTTCCAGAGTCCTTAAGGACCCATGACGTACCGGTACGTCATGTGTATTTCTGATCACCGCCGCCGGCAGGCACCTTGGCTAAATGCGCGGGGGGGGTCCCATGACCCCCCCGTGTCGGCGATTGCCGCAAACCGCAGGTCAATTCAGACCTGTGGTTTGCGGCTTTTACCTGCGGTTGCGGCGGGTGGTGCCATCGGGTCCCCATGCGGCTATAGGGGGGACCCGATAGCATGGAAGGCAGCGCGATGCCTAAGGAAGGCATCGCGCTGCCTTCCGGTGACGAGCCTGTGAGATCCAGCCCCCTGGATCTCACAGGCCGGAAGCTGTATGAGTAATACTCACAGTATTACTCATACAGCCAATGCATTCCAATACAGAAGTACTGGAATGCATTGTAAAGGATTAGACCCCCAAAAGTTAGACAAAAAATGGGACAAAAGTGGGACAAAAAATAAAGTGAAAAAAAAGTTGAAAAAATAAAGTTTTCCCCCCCAAAAATTAAAAGTTTTAAGTAAAAATAAATAAAAACTTCATTTTCCCCGGATAAAGTTAAAAAAAATATGGGAAAAAAAAAAAAAGTATACATATTAGGTATCGCTGCGTCCGTATCGACCGGCTCTATAAACATATCACATGACCTAACCCCTCAGATGAACACCGTAAAAAATAAAAACTGTGCTAAATAAACCATTTTTTTGTCACCTTACATCACAAAAAGTACAACAGCAAGCGATCAAAAAGGCGTTTGCCCACCAAAATAGTACCAATCTAACCGTCACCTCATCCCGCAAAAAATTATCCCCTAGCTGAGACAATCGCCCGAAAAATAAAAAAACTATGGCTCACAATATGGAGACACTAAAACATAATTTTATTTGTTTGAAAAAAGCTGTTATTTTGTAAAACTTACATAAATAAAAAAAGCATACATATTTGGTATCTCCGCGTTCGTATCGACCGGCTCTATAAAAATATCACATCACATAACCCCTCAGATGAACACCGTAAAAAATAAAATATAAAAACTGTGCTAAATAAACCATTTTTTGTCACCTTACATCACAAAAAGTGTAATAGCAAGCAATAAAAAAGTCACACGCACTCCAAAATAGTGGAAATAAAACCGCCATCTCATCCCGCAAAAATCATACCCTACCCAAGGTAATTGCCCAAAAACAGAAAAAATTATGGCTATCAGACTATGGAAACACTAAAACATGATTTTTTTGGCTTCAAAAAAGAAATCATTGTGTAAAACTTACATAAATAAAAATAAAGTATACATATTAGGTATCGTAGCGTCCGTAATAACTTGCTCTATAAAGGTTACGTTTTATCTTCATGTATATTCTAATGTATTGCCTTTCTTGTACAATGTTATAATATACTTTCTATGTTAGAAAGTATATTATAGTGCATTTGTATTGTGCGGCAGTTGTGTGCGGTTCTGCTGCAATACTGCAGGTACAGTGGGGGAAATAATTATTTGACCCCTCACTGATTTTGTAAGTTTGTCCAATGACAAAGAAATGAAAAGTCTCAGAACAGTATCATTTCAATTGTAAGTTTTACTGTAACAGTGGCAGATAGCACATCAAAAGGAAAATCGAAAAAAATAACTTTAAATAAAAGATAGCAACTGATTTGCATTTCATTGAGTGAAATAAGTATTTGAACCCTCTAACAAAAAAAGACTTAATACTTGGTGGAAAAACCCTTGTTTGCAAGCACAGAGGTCAAACGTTTCTTGTAATTGATGACCAAGTTTGCGCACATTTTAGGAGGAATGTTGGTCCACTTCTCTTTGCAGATCATCTCTAAATCCCTAAGGTTTCGAGGCTGTCTCTGTGCAACTCTGAGCTTGAGCTCCCTCCATAGGTTTTCGATTGGATTAAGGTCCGGAGACTGACTAGGCGACTCCATGACCTTAATGTGCTTCTTCTTGAGCCACTCCTTTGTTGCCTTTGCTGTATGTTTTGGGTCATTGTCGTGCTGGAACACCCATCCACGACCCATTTTCAGTTTCCTGGCAGAGGGAAGGAGGTTGTCGCTCAGGATTTCACGATACATGGCTCCGTCCATTTTCCCGTTTATGCGAATAAGTTGTCCTGTGCCCTTAGCAGAAAAACACCCCCAAAGCAAAATGTTTCCACCCCCATGCTTGACGGTGGGGACGGTGTTTTGGGGGTCATAGGCAGCATTTTTCTTCCTCCAAACACAGCGAGTTGAGTTAATGCCAAAGAGCTCTATTTTGGTCTCATCAGACCACAGCACCTTCTCCCAGTCACTCTCTGAATCATTCAGGTGTTCATTGGCAAACTTCAGACGGGCCTGCACATGTGCCTTCCTGAGCAGGGGGACCTTGCGAGCCCTGCAGGATTTTAATCCATTGCGGTGTAATGTGTTTCCAATGGTTTTCTTGGTGACTGTGGTCCCTGCTAATTTGAGGTCATTAACTAACTCCTCCCGTGTAGTTCTAGGATGCTTTTTCACCTTTCTCAGAACCATTGACACCCCACGAGGTGAGATCTTGCGTGGAGCCCCAGAGCGAGGTCGATTGATGGTCATTTTGTGCTCCTTCCATTTTCGAACAATCGCACCAACAGTTGTCACCTTCTCTCCCAGCTTCTTGCTAATGGTTTTGTAGCCCATTCCAGCCTTGTGCAGGTCTACAATTTTGTCTCTGACATCCTTGGACAGCTCTTTGGTCTTTCCCATGTTGGAGAGTTTGGAGTCTGCTTGATTGATTGATTCTGTGGACAGGTGTCTTTTATACAGGTGACTAGTTAAGACAGGTGTCCTTAATGAGGGTGACTAATTGAGTAGAAGTGTCTAACCACTCTGTGGGAGCCAGAACTCTTAATGGTTGGTAGGGGTTCAAATACTTATTTCACTCAATGAAATGCAAATCAGTTGCTATCTTTTATTTAAAGTTATTTTTTCGATTTTCCTTTTGATGTGCTATCTGCCACTGTTACAATAAACCTACCATTGAAATGATACTGTTCTGAGACTTTTCATTTCTTTGTCATTGGACAAACTTACAAAATCAGTGAGGGGTCAAATAATTATTTCCCCCACTGTATATAGAAGGACAAGCGTTATTGGAACAAATAATTTCTACTGGTATGATATACCAGTCTTCCCCCAAAAAAACTGATTGAAGCGGGGTGTTATATACCAATATACGCTGCTCAAAAAAATAAAGGGAACACTTAAACAACACAATGTAACTCCAAGTCAATCACACTTCTGTGAAATCAAACTGTCCACTTAGGAAGCAACACTGAGTGACAATCAATTTCACATGCTGTTGTGCAAATGGGATAGACAACAGGTGGAAATTATAGGCAATTAGCAAGACACCCCCAATAAAGGAGTGGTTCTGCAGGTGGTGACCACAGACCACTTCTCAGTTCCTATGCTTCCTGGCTGATGTTTTGGTCACTTTTGAATGCTGGCGGTTCTTTCACTCTAGTGGTAGCATGAGACGGAGTCTACAACCCACACAAGTGGCTCAGGTAGTGCAGCTTATCCAGGATGGCACATCAATGCGAGCTGTGGCAAGAAGGTTTGCTGTGTCTGTCAGCGTAGTGTCCAGAGCATGGAGGCGCTACCAGGAGACAGGCCAGTACATCAGGAGACGTGGAGGAGGCCGTAGGAGGGCAACAACCCAGCAGCAGGACCGCTACCTCCGCCTTTGTGCAAGGAGGAACAGGAGGAGCACTGCCAGAGCCCTGCAAAATGACCTCCAGCAGGCCACAAATGTGCATGTGTCTGCTCAAACGGTCAGAAACAGACTCCATGAGGGTGATATGAGGGCCCGACGTCCACAGGTGGGGGTTGAGCTTACAGCCCAACACCGTGCAGGACGTTTGGCATTTGCCAGAGAACACCAAGATTGGCAAATTCGCCACTGACGCCCTGTGCTCTTCACAGATGAAAGCAGGTTCACACTGAGCACATGTGACAGATGTGACAGAGTCTTGAGACGCCATGGAGAACGTTCTGCTGCCTGCAACATCCTCCAGCATGACCGGTTTGGCATTGGGTCAGTAATGGTGTGGGGTGGCATTTCTTTGGAGGGCCGCACAGCCCTCCATGTGCTCGCCAGAGGTAGCCTGACTGCCATTATGTACCAAGATGAGATCCTCAGACCCCTTGTGAGACCATATGCTGGTGCGGTTGGCCCTGGGTTCCTCCTAATGCAAGACAATGCTAGACCTCATGTGGCTGGAGTGTGTCAGCAGTTCCTGCAAGACGAAGGCATTGATGCTATGGACTGGCCCGCCCGTTCCCCAGACCTGAATCCAATTGAGCACATCTGGGACATCATGTCTCGCTCTATCCACCAGCGTCAAGTTGCACCACAGACTGTCCAGGAGTTGGCAGATGCTTTAGTCCAGGTCTGGGAGGAGATCCCTCAGGAGACCGTCCGCCACCTCCTCAGGAGCATGCACAGGCGTTGTAGGGAGGTCATACAGGCACGTGGAGGCCACACACACTACTGAGCCTCATTTTGATTTGTTTTAAGGACATTACATCAAAGTTGGATCAGCCTGTAGTGTGTTTTTCCACTTTAATTTTGAGTGTGACTCCAAATCCAGACCTCCATGGGTTGAAAAATTTGATTTCCATTTTTTTATTTTTGTGTGATTTTGTTGTCAGCACATTCAACTATGTAAAGAACAAAGTATTTCAGAAGAAAATTTAATTAATTCAGATCTAGGATGTGTGATTTTTGTGTTCCCTTTATTTTTTTGAGCAGTGTACTTTCTTTATAGTGCATTTGGGTACTGTATAGTGCATTTGCGCATGTGCGTACGTGAAAATTATTTACATTTTTTTTATGGAGATCGCAAATTCTAATAATACATCTGGTATGTCACTGTCCATGTTGTGGGACTATTTGTGCACTTCTAGTAATTATTTCTTGGCTGCAAATATGAGCTGAAAGTTTTTCAGGTTCGCCTGCCATTAAAATTAATGGGACCCGCCGCAAACTTGCGGTTCGCGAACAATTTGCGAACCGTCCTGGCAGATGTTTGTCCATCACTAGTTATCATCACTGTCAACATCATCAGTTACTGCTTCTCTTGCTCCATCTACTGTTCCATCTCCTGTAGTCCATTGTCAGCCACCCATAACCAGGGGTGCACCTAGCCTTTCTGCTGCCTGAGGCAAAAACTTAAACGGCGCCTCCCACAATACCAATTTCTTAACCTAATTCCTTTGCCAGTGTGATAGTGCTCATTGCCCTAGCCCTTCTGCTGCCCTCCTCTTGCCTCTACCTGGTGCTCCCTGAGGCGATCGCCTCACCTGGCCTCATTGGTGGTGCACCCCTGCCCATAACATACTGTAATGTGTGGGCAGGGAACAACAATATGATGCAGCTACCAGTACCCCTACACATCCACATATCCCCTGCCTTGTCCATCATGTTTCATATTGTGCTGCTGTTACTGTTAGTACTACTCCTACATGGCCGTACATCTGATGCCTTGTCTACCCTGCACAGTATAACAAACTTGAAACTGCTCCAAAGGGATAACTTTTTGTGGCTCTTTTAAAATTCCTTTGCTTCT
This sequence comes from Bufo bufo, assembly GCF_905171765.1. Taxonomy (NCBI): domain Eukaryota; kingdom Metazoa; phylum Chordata; class Amphibia; order Anura; family Bufonidae; genus Bufo; species Bufo bufo. The sequence goes on along the minus strand of NC_053392.1, from coordinate 474,272,720 downwards.
TCACTTTACATTTTAAAAAGGCATGCTTTTTGGACCGCTTGTTAAAAACAAGCCATTGTTTCTTCATAAAACCATAATGCGAATATAAACATTGACATGCATCTTCCCCCAAAAAGGGATACATTTGGACTGTTTTCATTTAAAAAAGCATAGGAGTTCTGGGCTACTGTGAGCAAAGCAGACATAGCAGAGATGGAAAGGGTTCAGAGGAGGGAACTAAAGTAATAACTGGAATAGGTGGACTACAGAAGCCTGAAAAAGACGACTCAGGGGAGATGTAATAACTATGTATAAATATATCAGGTATCAGTACAGAGTGACTGTGACGAGGGGACATCCTTTGCGTCTGGACGAAAGAAGGTTTGTACACAAACATATAAGAGAAGTGAGACTACGGAACTCTCTGCGTGAGAAGGTGGTGATGGTGAGTTCACTAAAAGAGTTCAAGAGGGGCCTGGATGTATTTCTGGAGTGTAATAATATTACAGGCTGTAGCTACTAGAGATGGGTTGTTGATCCAGGGAGTTATCTGATTGCCTTATTGGAGTCGGAAAGGAATTTATTTCCCCTAAAGTGAGGCAAATTGGCTTCTACCTCACAGTTTCTTTTTACCTTCCTCTGGATCAACTTGCAGAATAACAGGCTGAACTGGATGGACAGATGTATTTTTTCAGCCTTAGACCTCATGCACACGACCGTGCTGTTTTTTGCGGTCCGCAAACCGCGGATCCGCGAAAAACAGAAGCCGCCCATGTGCCTTCCGCAATTAGCGGAACGGAATGGGCAGCCCATTGTAGACATGCCTATTCTTGTCCGCAAAACAGACAAGAATAGGACATGCTATATTTTTTTGCGGGGCCTCGGAATGGAGCAACGGATGTGGACAGCACACGGAGTGCTGTCCGCATCTATTGTGGCCCCATTGAAGTGAATGGGTCCGCATCCGAGCCACAAAAACTGCGGCTCGGATGCGGACCATAACTACGGTCGTGTGCATGAGGCCTTATAAACTATGCTACTATGTTACCAACAATGCAGTGTTTTTTTAAACAGGCTGTTTGTTACTACTACCTACTGTGCCTTTATGCATAGAGGTGTTTCTGTCACTTTGCCATTACTAATGCTGTCTTAATACAGGTATTAAAGAGCTTGAAAGGGGTTGGATACAGTACTAAGAGACCCTAGAGTGTCATACACAGTTTTTTAGGGCATTTTGGGCACTTCCAACTCTGGTCGAGTTTGTTTGAACCAAACAAAATCTAACAGCTGGATCGATAGAATCAGAACTGAAACGAATTTCAGGAAATTTAATCATCTCTACCTACTGAATTGTATTAAAAATGTGAAATCATATATGTCTATATTGCCTATTCATTTTGCCTATTCATTATGTAACTAAAGCTATTTTCATAAATATTTGCTTGATATATATTTGGAATAAACATTAGTTTTATTATCATGAGTTTGAACTCACAAATACAACATATAATCCAGTTCATCCAACAGGAAACAGATTAGTAATATACATTTAGAGGCTTCAGGCAACCTGTTAGCATTTAGAATAAGCGGTTTCTCATATCACGGATCCCATAACTGAATGCAATTTTGTCAATGTTCAGCAATAATTGCAAACAATAAAAGAACCAAACTCCCTCCACTGAACCCTGCTGCTAATTTAATATACTCTTATGTTCTATTTGTTTGTACAGAATAAAAATATTGATTTGGAGGGGTGGAAGAAGAACAGCTGAATTCAGACACATTAGAAGCAACAAGTTTATTCACAGGCTTTACAATTTGACACTGATCTTCACCCCCTATATTCAATCGCTTGGCTACTCATGCCTCCTGCACCTCAAAAATATCTCCATAATTAGCCCCTTTTTTATTGTGCAAACAGCAAAATTCTATTCTCATCTTGATTGCTGAAGCTCACTACTAATTGGTCTTCCTCTGACTAAACTCTCCCCTGTCCAATCTATCCTTAACCCCTTCCCGACATTTGATGTACTATTACGTCACAGCGGGAAGTGAATTCTGGCAAATTGCCATAATAGTACGTCTTGCTAACTGGGCGGGCACAGGAGCTGATCAGTGCAGGGGCCCAGCTGTTACTGACACCTGCTGTGTCTGCCGACATTGCTAAAAACACTACTGCCGGTCGATTAACCCCTTACATGCTGTGGTCAATGCCGACTGTGGCATATAAGAGGTTTTCTAGAGGGAGGGAGATCTCTTTGTCTCTATTGGCCCCTCGTGCTGCAATGACATGGGGCCGATGGGCGTCATGGCAACCCCAGGCCTTGCAAAGAGCTCAGGGTCTGCCATGTAGGAAAGGCTATAAGGCCTCTTTCACACTACCGTTTTATTTTCCGTTTTGCGTGCCGTTTTTGCGTTCCGTATACGGTCCGTATACGGAACCATTCATTTCAATGGTTCCGCAAAAAAAACGGAATGTATTCCGTATGCATTCCGTTTCCGTATTTCCGTTTTTCCGTTCCATTTAAATATAGAACATGTCCTATTATTGCCCGCAAATCACGTTCCGTGGCTCACTCAAGTCAATGGGTCCGCAAAAAAAATGGAACACATACGGAAATACATCCGTATGTCTTCCGTATCCGTTCCGTTTTTGCGGAACCATCTATTGAAAATGTTATGCCCAGCCCAATTTTTTCTATGAAATTACTGTATACTGTATATGCCATATGGAAAAACGGAATGGAAAAACGAAACGGAAACACAACGGAAACAAAAAAAGGAACAATGGATCCGTGAAAAACGGACCGCAAAACACTGAAATAGCCATACAGTAGTGTGAAAGAGGCCTAAGGCCCAGCCCCCAGTTTCAATGCAGTACAATGTAGCATGTATTGTACTGCATTGGAATAAGGATACGACGCTCAAAAGTTGAAGTCCCATTCCCATTTCTAGTTTCCAGTAAAAAAGTGACCCTTTCTACTCATCAAGCTATTTTTAATAATAAAAAATAAACATTAGGTATTGGCATAATCAATAGCTCTATAAAAATATCACATGAGCTAAACCATCAGGTGAATGCCATAAAAAAACAAAATATACTAATGGTGCCAGAACATCCATTTTTTTGGACAAAAAGTGTGATATAAAGCAATGAATAAAATGTATGTACCCCAAATTAGTACCAAGGAAATTGTCACCTTATCCTGCAAAAATGATCCCTCACACAAGACATCGCCAGAAAAATAAAATAAAAAATGGCTTTTTTCAAAAATGCTTTTATTCTATAAAGCTACGTATTTTATTTTAATTTGGGACAGACCTGGGTAAGGTTATTTAACTATACTATTTACAGATGCCCAACTGGGCAATAGAACCTGTCTTGACCCAGGTACAAATTAATACTTCACTTTTATTATAATTCGCTAAAAATTGAACTGTACTGAACATGTGTGCAATTATACTCTTTAATTGAAATAGGACAAGACCAAGAAATTATAAATTAAAAACACAATGCACCTCTGCACTGTAAGTGGCATGCAGTGCACAGTGAAAATGTGAGAGATGTGCACTATCTCCCACCTTGTATAGTTATGCACAGTTTGCTACTAGTAACTCCACCGAGAAAATGACACTACCACAGCACCATGTGTGGCTCACTTATAACAAACAGTATGGTTGTAATGACAACTTTATAAACTAGTAGGGGAGTAGTGATTAATCCCTCTACGTACACAGAGGTACCTTATCCTACAAAGAGCCCTCACACTAAATCACCAGAATTTTTTTTTTTTATTGCATTCAGAGAATGGTGATGTAAAAACATATTTTTTCAAACATTCTTTGTATAGAAGTACTAAACGTAAAAAAATATAGAATTGATATCTATAATCGTACTGACCAGCTTAATAAATATAACATGTCATTTTTCCCACACGTTGCATGCCGCAACAAAGCCCAAAAGGCCATAGCAGAGTTGTTACCTTTTCTTTGTTCTGCTTCCCAAAAAGCAAGTAAAAAGTAATCAAAAAGTACTTTAAAATAGAACCAATGATAATGATAACTCATCCCACAAAAAATAAACCCCACACAGCTCTATTGAGAAAAAAGTTCTCAGAAAATAGAAAGTTCTCAGAAAATAGCTGTACTGGTTCAAAAGCAACATGACGCCTGTAAAAACATCCATCAAAAAAGCAACTGGTTGTCATTGCCTTTTGAACCCTGCCAGTAACATAGTAACATAGTAACATAGTACATAAGGCCGAAAAAAGACATTTGTCCATCCAGTTCGGCCTGTCATCCTGCAAGTTGATCCAGAGGAAGGCAATAAAAACCTGTGAGGTAGAAGCCAATTTCCCTCACTTTAGGGGAATAAAAAATTCCTTCCCGACTCCAATCAGGCAATCAGAATATCTCCCTGGATCAACGACCCCTTTCTAGTAGCTATAGCCTGTAATATTATTACACTCCAGAAATACGTCCAGGCCCCTCTTGAATTCCTTTATTGTACTCACCATCACCACCTCCTTAGGCAGAGAGTTCCATAGTCTCACTGCTCTTACCGTAAAGAATCCTTTTCTATGTTTGTGTACAAACCTTCTTTCCTCCAGGCACAGAGGATGTCCCCTTGTCACAGTCACAATCCTGGGGATAAATAGAGGATGGGATAGATCTCTATGCTGACCCCTGATATATTTATACATAGTAATTAGATCTCCCCTCAGTCGTCTTTTTTCTAACGTGAATAACCCTAATTTTGATAATCTTTCAGGGTACTGTAGTTGCCCCATTCCAGTTATTACTTTAGTTGCCCTCCTCTGGACCCTCTCCAGCTTTGCTATGTCTGCCTTGTTCACTGGAGCCCAGAACTGTACACAGTACTCCATGTGTGGTCTGACTAATGATTTGTAAAGTAGTAGGAATATGTTCTCATCACGGGCATCTATGCCCCTTTTGATGCAACCCATTATCTTGTTGGCCTTGGCAGCAGCTGCCTGACACTGTTTTTTGCAGCTTAGTTTGCTGTTTATTAAAATTCCTAGATCCTTTTCCATGTCAGTGTTACCGAGTGTTTTACCATTTAGTATGTACGGGTGACTTGCATTATTCCTTCCCATGTGCATAACTTTACATTTGTCAGTGTTAAACCTCATCTGCCACTTATCTGCCCAAGCCTCCAATCTATCCAGATCCCTCTGTAGTAGTATACTGTCCTCTTCAGTGTTAATTACTTTACACAGTTTAGTGTCATCTGCGAAAATTGATATTTTACTATGCAAGCCTTCTACAAGATCATTAATAAATATATTGAAGAGAATAGGGCCCAATACTGACCCCTGAGGTACTCCACTAGTGACAGTGACCCAATCTGAGTATGTACCGTTAATAACCACCCTCTGTTTTCTATCATTGAGCCAGTTACTTACCCACTTACAGACGTTTTCTCCCAGTCCGAGCATTCTCATTTTATATACTAACCTTTTATGTGGTACAGTGTCAAATGCTTTGGAGAAGTCCAGATACATGACATCCATTGATTCGCCGCTGTCAAGTCTAGAACTTACCTCCTCATAGAAACTGATTAAATTAGTTTGACATGACCGATCCCTCACGAAGCCATGCTGATATGGCGTTATTTGCTTATTTCCGTTAAGATGCTCTAACATAGCATGTCTCAGAAAACCTTCAAACAGTTTACCCACAACAAATGTTAAACTTACCGGCCTATAGTTTCCAGGCTCTGTTTTTGGACCCTTTTTGAATATTGGCACCACATTTGCCATGCGCCAATCCTGTGGGACATTCCCTGCCAGTATAGAGTCCGCAAATATCAGAAATAAGGGTCTAGCTATGACATTACTTAATTCCCTTAGGATACGGGGGTGTATGCCATCCGGTCCTGGCGATTTGTCTAAGGGGGGGTGTGGGGGGGGGGGGGTCCGCCCCGGGTGTCTGCTCTCAGTGGGGTGCCAGAAGCAATGAGTGCTTACATCAATACAGATAAAAGCGCTCATTGCTGGTCCTGTCCCTCACCGCTCAGCTCCCAGCGCTCCTCCCCTTCTTCAGGCCGTCGGCGCACAGAATGGTGAAGCAGGAAGACTCTCTCCCCGCTCCACCATTCAGCCTGCAGACACAGATCGCACTGCCAGCATGTGTGGGTGGAGCCTGCAGCCTGGAAATCTGCGGAAGCTCCGCCCACACAGTGCTGCAAAGCGATATGTGCCTGCAGGGAAGAGAGGTATGTGAGCTTCAAGAACGGGACAAGGTGAGTAGTGACTGTGTTTTTTTTTTTTTTTTATATACGGAGAGGGCACAGAGGACTTTATTACTATGGAGGGGGCACAGAGGGCATTACTACTATAAAGGGGGCACAGAGGGCATTACTAATGTGAAGGGGGCACAATGGACATTTCTACTATGGAGGGTGCACAGAGCCAGAGGGCATTACTACAATTAAGGGGGCACAGAGTGCATTATTACTGTGAAGAGGGCACAGTTGGCATTATTACTGTGAAGGGGCAAAAAGGGGATATCTACTATGGAGGGGGTACAGAGGGCATTACTAGCACAATGGGCATTACTACTATTAAGGGGACACAATGGGGATCATTACTATGAAGGGGCACAATGGGGATTATTACTGTGAAGGGGGCACAATGGAGATTATTACTGTGAAGGGGCACAAAGAAGGCATTACAACTGTGAGAGGGCACTGGGGACATTACTAGCACAATGGGCATTACTACTATTAAGGGGACACAATGGAGATCATTACTATGAAGGGGCACAATAGGGATCATTACTATGAAGGGGCACTATGGGGATTATTACTGTGAAGGGGGCACAATGGAGATTATTACTGTGAAGGGGGCACAAAGAAGGCATAACTACTGTGAGAGGGCACAATGTGGGCATAACTACTGTGAGGGGGCACACATCTGTACAAAACTACTGTGAAGGCTGTACAATGAGGGCAATACTACTGTAAGAGGAAGAAATTTTTTTTGTATTGGGGGGGGGGTGCCAGAGAAAGGACCCGCCCCGGGTGCCAAACACTCTAGGTACGCCACTAAACTCTGCAGCATACTCAAACAGCAGTTTATATCCACATTTTTGGTATTTACTTACCTGGTAGAACCCAATTAAGAATTTAAAGACTTTGTGTCTCAGATAGCACAAACTGGGTACAAAATATTGGTCGCACTCTGTGGAAAACTTGAAATTTTAATTATGCACTGTCCCTTGATTTCTGCTTAATACCGGTGGGGTCAAAATGCTAACTCCCCCCCACCTTAATAAATACCTTGAGCCTCTAGAGTTGTCAGCTCAAGATGAGTAAATCACCACACTGGGACTCAAATGCGCATAGTACTCTTTTTTTCCTGAGCTCTGTGGTATGTTTAGGCACAAGATTGCGGCCACATGTATGGTGTTTATAAAACCAGAAATTGCATATGTATAAGAGGGCTTGCTTTTCACACTGGCATGTGCTGGGTGCAACATATTGACACTGAAATGGCATATCTGTGGAAAAATTTAAATTTTTACTTTGTACCATCTACTGTGAATAGATTTTTGCAAAATACCTGTGGGATCCAAATGCTCACTACACCTATACATTTCTGTGAGTGGTGTGCTTTCTAAAATGAGGTCACTTTTTGGACGTTCTGCCAATGATTTATGGCAAACATCCACCATAATCCAAACCTCTCACTCCCATCTTCATCTTCAATGTACCAGTTCTCTGTTATGCCATCCCCAAAGCAATTAGGTTAATACCCAACATCCACAGTTTTGGAGCCTCCCTAAAACACCTATTTTTAGGGTGGCCTATCACAACCCCTAGTTTAAATATAAATATAGTTTAATTGAGTATCATGCATATACAGTATATCGTGTTCAATTATGAAAGAAACGTATTGTCCAGAAAATGATCCACTTAGGTTTAACAGGTTTGTAAAAAAAAAAGAAGACATTTTGGTCCAATAGGACCTTTCTCACCTCATAGGTTATATCTGAAATCACCATATAACATAAGATATCAAAATTAAGGACATCAAATGGAGCACAGGAGTTTTACCATAGGACTAGAGGAGGCATCGGAGTCCCCAAGTTACAATGATATTAAGAGGCGATACGTTTTAAAATGCTTAGATATTGGTGGCAACTCGAGGTTATTGCTGGCTGACCCCTGATTGATAAAGAGCTTAATGGTGTAAAATCTCGTAAAGCACTTCTTCTGGTTTGTACCCTCTATCCTCACCACCCCCTGCCTTCTTCCCTACCACTTAAAAAGTCAGTGTTACCGTGGAAAGCTGTGCTTAGTGCGATTCTTGGGGACACTTCCTATAGAAAGGTCTCCCTCCCAGTGGAGGCTCTTGAGATATTTATACCAGAAATATCCACATCATATTGGAGGAGTTGGAGCATAAGACTCATCTCTTCAGTAGTATTGAGCGAGCATGCTCTGCCGAACTGCTGTTCGGCTCGAGCATCGCTATGCTCGGCACATCGCAGTGTTCGGACAAATACTGTGTGTGCTTGAGTACAATTTAATACAATTAAAGTCAATGGGAGACCCGAGCATCAAACCAGGCACCCCTGCTATGAAGAAGAGAGGATATCTGGTTCACAAAAAAAGGTTAGAAATTGATGGAAACCCCATAAAAATGGTTTGGAAACAGCATTAGGAGGATGGCTGGATGCATCTTGGACTCCCGTTACCTATGACATACAATAGACGACCGCACAAAGGCTATATGCCAAAAGCTAGGTATTTGCAAGCCAACAATCTATCCATGAGACAGATAACAGTCAGCATACCTTACAATAGCAGCCTTGTGCACTATGAGACATTCAAAACCAGTAGGGTTGAGCGAATCCGAACTGTAAAGTTCGGGTTTGTACCGAACTTTAGGATTTTTGGACTCTGGATCCGAACCCGAACATTTCTGTAAAAGTTTCGGGTTCGGTGTTCGGCGATTTATTGGCGCAATTTGAAAGGCTGCAGAGCAGCCAATCAACAAGCGTTTAACTCTGTGCACTTAAAAAGCCATCAAAGCCATGCCTACTAATGCAGCATGTGACCCAGCATCTATATAAGCCGGAGTCACGTAGCGCTGCACGTCACTCTGCTGTGCTTAGTGTAGGGATAGGATGCTGCTGCTGTGAGGAAGAGAATAGGAAAGAAACTTTAATCAGAACTGCAATTGAACTCAGCGATCTACATTTAGTTGTGTGGGTACAGTGCACAATCTTTTTACCCTGCCCTGAGTCCAGTGACAGAGAAAAATAACTTTTATCCGTCTGTTAGTTAGGTGGGCGGTAACGGCCATTTTATGCAAGCTCAGTGCACTAGCACTGCATATGTGCTTTTGTGACATTGAAATCCAAGCTTGAAATACTGCAATAATAATCTGGGTTTAAAAAACACAAATTTTTGGCAATATCCTACATCTGGTGCCTTTGCAGCATTAGTCAGTGTGCAATTTAAGCTAGAAATAAAGCTATAATTTTCTGGGTTTTAAAAAACACAGTTTTTGGGCAAAATACTAAATTTTTACAGCCCTTGCTGCATCTGTACGTGTGAAATTCAAGCGTTATATACTGCTGTTATATTCTGTTAGTAAAAAAATACCCATTTTGGGCAAAGTACTTAATATTGCAGCCTTTGCTGCATCTGTGATTGTTAAAAACAAGCTTGAAATACTTAAATAATTTTCTAGCTTTGAAAAAACACCCATTTTTGGCAATACCCTCCATCTGGGGCCTCTGCCGCATTAGTCAGTGTGCAATTTAAGCTACAAATACAGCTATAATGTTCTGGGTTTTAAAAAACACCCTTTTGGTGCAAAATACACAATTTTACAGCCATTGCTACATCTGTGCGTGTGAAATTCAAGCGTTATATACTGCTGTCATATTCTGTTATTCAGAAAACACCCATTTAGGGCAAAATACTTAATATTGCAGCCTTTGCATCTGTGATTGTTAAAAACAAGCCTGAAATACTTCAATAATTTTCTGGCTTTGAAAAAACACCCATTTTTGGCAATACCCTCCATCTGGGGCCTCTGCCACATTAGTCAGTGTGCAATTTAAGCTAGAAATACAGCTATAATTTTCTGGGTTTTAAAAAACACCCTTTTTGGGCAAAATACTAAATTTTACAGCCCTTGCTGCATCTGTACGTGTGAAATTCAAGCGTTATATACTGCTGTCATATTCTGTTAGTAAAAAACCCCCATTTTGGGCAAAATACTTAATTTGCAGCCTTGTCTGCATCTGTCAGTGTGAAATTCAAGCGTTATATACTGCTGTCATATTCTGTTATTAAAAAAACACCCTTTTTGGACAAAGTACTTAATATTGCAGCCTTTGCTGCATCTGTTATTGTTAAAACAAGCTTTAAATACTTCAATAATTTTCTGGGTTTTAAAAAACACAAATTTTTAACAATAGCCTCTATCTGGGGCCTCTGCCGCATTAGTCAGTGTGCAATTTAAGCTAGAGATACTGCTATAATTTTCTGGGTTTTAGAAAACACCCTTTTTGGGCAAAATACTAAATTTTACAGCCCTTGCTGCATCTGAACGTGTGAAATTCAAGCGTTATATACTGCTGTCATATTCTGTTAGTAGAGTTGAGCGGACACCTGGATGTTCGGGTTCGACGGGTTCGGCCGAACTTTAGAAAAAAGTTCGAGTTCGGGACCCTAACTTGACCCGAACTTGACCCCGAACCCAAACCCCATTGAAGTGAATAGGGACCCGAACTTTTGAGCACTAAAATGGCTGTAAAAATGTCATGGAAAGGCTAGAGGGCTGCAAATGGCATCAAAATGTGGTTAAGAGCATGGCAAGTGCTCTGCAAACAAATGTGGATAGGCAAATGACTTTAAATAACATAAAATACGTAAAAATAAAAATAATAATCTTGATCTAGGAGGACGAGGTCCATATGGAGTAGGAGGTTGAGGAGGCGGTGGATGTGGTGGTGTAGGTGGAAGCGGCGGTGGAGGAGGAGGTAGCCTACACTGGTTTTTGGTTTAAAATTTTATTTTTTAACCACCTGCCATCTGGGCCATTTGCCCCCTTCCTGACCAGGCCAAATTTAGCAAAACTGACATATCTCACTTTATGTGGTAATAACTTTGGAACGCCTTTATTTATCCAAGTCATTCAGAGATTGTTTTCTCGTGACACATTGTACTTCATGATAGTCATAAATTTGAGTCAAAATATTTCACCTTTATTTATGAAAAAATCCCAAATTTACCCAAAAATTTGAAAAATTTGCAATTTTCTAAATTTCTATTTCTCTGCTTTTAAAACAGAAAGTGATACCTCATAAAATATTTATTACTTAACATTCCCCATATGTCTACTTTATGTTGGCATCATTTTGGAAATGTCATTTTATTTTTTTAGGACGTTAGAAGGCTTAGAAGTTTAGAAGCAATTCTTCAAATTTTTAAGAAAATTGCCAAAACCCACTTTTTAAGTACCAGTTCAGGTCTGAAGTCCCTTTGTGGGGCCTACATAGTGGATACCCCCATAAATGACCCCATTGTAGAAACTACACCCCTCAAGGTATTGAAAACCGATTTTACAAACTTTGTTAACCCTTTAGGCGTTCCACAAGAATTAAAGGAAAATGGAGATCAAATTTTTAAATTTCACTTTTTTGGCAGATTTTCCATTTTAATCAATTTTTTTCTTTAACACATCGATGGTTAACAGCCAAACAAAACTCAATATTTATTACCCAGATTCTGTGGTTTACAGAAACACCCCACATGTGGTCATAAACTGCTGTATGGGCACATACGCAGGGCGCAGAAGAAAAGGAACTCCACATGGTTTTTAGATGCCATGTCCCATTTGAAGCCCCCTGATGCACCCTTACAGTAGAAACTCCCAAGAAGTGACCCCATTTTGGAAACTAGGGGATAAGGTGCCAGTTTTATTAGTACTATTTTTGGGTACATATGATTTTTTGATCATTCATTATAACACTTTATGGGGCAAGGTGACCAAAAAATTGGTTGTTTTAGCACAGTTTCTATTTATTTATTTTTACAGCGTTCACCTGAGGGGTTAGGTCATGTGACAGTTTTATAGAGCAGATTGTTACGGACGTGGCGATATCTAATTTGTATACTTTTTCTCATTTATTAAAGTTTTACACAATAATAGCATTTTTGAAACAAAATATGTTTTAATGTGTCCATGTTCTGAGAGCTATAGTTTTTTTATTTTTTGAGAGATTTTCTTATGTAGGGGCTCATTTTTTGCGGGATTAGGTGACGGTTTTATTGGTACTATTTTGTGGGACATACGCATTTTTGATCACTTGGTGTTGCACCTTTTGTGATGCAAGGTGACAAAAATTGCTTGTTTTGACACAGTTTTTTTTTTTTTTTTTTACGGTGTTCACCTGAGGGGTTAGCTCATGTGATATTTTTATAGAGCTGGTTTTTACGGACGCGGCAATACCTAATATGTATACTTTTTTTTATTTGTTTCACTTTAACACAATAATAGCATTTTTGAAACCACAAAAAATGATGTTTTAGTGTCTCCATGTTCTAAGAGCGATAGTTTTTTTATTTTTTGAGAGATTTTCTTATGTAGGGGCTCATTTTTTGCGGGATGAGGTGACAGTTTTATTGGTACCATTTTGTGGGACATATGCATTTTTGATCACTTGGTGTTGCACCTTTTGTGATGCAAGGTGACAAAAATTGCTTGTTTTGACACAGTTTTTATTTTTTTACGGTGTTCACCCGAGGGGTTAGGTCATGTGATATTTTTATAGAGCTGGTTTTTACGGGCGCGGCAATACCAAATATGTCTATTTTATTTTATTTTTTCTATTTTTAACATTTTTTTTTCATTCCTTACTTGGGGACTTTTTTTTTTTACATGTGAAACTTTTTTTTATTTTTTTTATTTTCAACCTTTTATTTTTTTTATTTTACACTTTTCGTCCCCCATAAGGTCATACAAGACCTCTGGGGGACATTTACTTCACTTTTTCTTTTTTTTTTCACTGTTGATTTCTCCTGTAACTGGGGCTGACATAGTAGCCCCAGTTACAGAAGAAATGCACCCCTAGAGAGGCTGTACAGCAGCAATCCAGCGCTGTACAGCCTCAGAGCAGGGCTGATCGAGGTCTCTGAGAGACCTCACACAGCCCCTGCACTCTCCGGTCACGGCGGTCACATGACCGCCGGGCCGGAACAGGAAGCGCATAGCGCTTCCTGCTCTGCGTACACAGCGCTCGGTGAGCGCTGTGTACGCAGCGATCTAGAAGGCAGGGACACCTGGGCACTGTCCCTGCCTTGTCTTAGGGTTGCCCTGCTGTCACTGACAGCGGGCAACCCGATCAGCAGCTGCACGATTAGCGTGCAGCTGCTATTTCTGAAAGGACGTTTTAAAACGTGCTTTCAGAAATAGAGGTCCACCCTGAACGCATCCGGACCTAATCCGTCATGCTCGTGTGAAAGAGGCCTATATGGATTAGGAGTTTGAGGAGGCAGTGGACGTAGCTGTAGGTGAAAGTGGCGGTGGAGGAGGACGAAGTAGCCAACACAGGTTTTTGGTTTTAATTTTATTTTTTTAAATTAGGGTATACTCTAAAAGAGTGTGAAATATCCAAAATACAAGAATGGGCAATTGTGCTGCAGTATAAGGCCCCTTTCACACGAGCGTGACGGATTAGGTCCGGATGCGCTCAGGGTGCGTTCAGTGAAACTCGCACTATTTTGCAAGCAAGTTCAGTCAGTTTTGTCTGCAATTGCGTTCAGTTGTTCAGTTTTTTCCGCGCGGGTGCAATGCGTTTTGATGCGTTTTTCATGCGCGTGATAAAAAACTGAAGGTTTACAAACAACATCTCTTAGCAACCATCAGTGAAAAACGCATCGCAGCCGCATTTGCTTGCGGAGACAATGCGTTTTTCACGCAACCCCATTCACTTCTATGGAGCCAGGGCTGCGTGAAAAACGCAGAATATAGAACATGCTGCGATTTTCTGATGCGTGAAAAAAACTGATGCGTGAAAAACAGCGCTCATGTACACAGACCCATTGAAATGAATGGGTCAGGATTCAGTGCGGGTGCTATGCGTTCACGTCACGCATTGCACCCGCGAGGAAAACTCGCTCGTGTGAAAGGGACCTAACAATGGCTGGTTAGTGCCGGTATACATGTCTATTCTGCACAAGGTACGGACAAGTCCTGAGGGATCTATGCCTGGTTCATTTTAATGAACGTGAGCTTGTCCACATTGGCTGTTGACAGGTGGCTGCGCTTGTCTGTGATGAAGCCCCCTGCCGTGCTAAACACACGTTTAGATAATACACTGGCTGCAGGGCAGGCCAGCACCTCCAAGGCGTAAAGGGCAAGCTCAGGCCATGTGCCCAATTTGGAGACCCAGAAGTTGAATGGGGCAGACCCGTCATTCAGTACGTGTAGGCGTGTGCACACATACTGCTCCACCATGTTGGTGAAATGCTGCCTCCTGCTAAGACGTTCCATATCAGCTGGTAGTGCTGGTTGTTGTGGCATGCTGACAAAGCTTTCCACATTTCGGCCATGCTAACCCTGCCTTCTGAGGTGCTGGCGGTGCCCCAGCTGCGTTGGCGACTTCTTCCTCTGCCTTCGCCTTGTGCTTCCACTGTGCCCCCGCTGTCAGGTGGTAATGCCACCAGCAGTGCGTCTACCAGCGTGCACTTGTACTCGCGCATCTTACGATCACGCCCCAGTGAGGGAATTAAGGACGGTACGTTGTCCTTGTAATGGGGATCCAGCAGTGTGGCCACCCAGTAATCAGCACAAGTTAGAATGTGGGCAACTCGGCGGTCGTTGTAGAGACACTGTAGCATGTAATCGGTCATGTGTGCCAGGCTGCCCAGAGGCAATGAAAAGCTGTCCTCTGTGGGAGGTGTATTGTCTGTGTCCTCTGTATCCCCCCAGCCACGCACCAGTGATGGCCATGATCTGGTCTGGGTGCCACCCTGCTGTGAACATGGTTCCTCCTCCTCCTAATCCTCCACCTCGTCATCCTCCAGAACTGTGCCCTGACTGGACAATTGTGTACCTGCCATTTGTGGGTGCAGGAACCCACCCTCGGAGCCACTTGTGGATGACCGGCCGGAAACCCTACGAAATGATCCCTCTTCCTCCTCCGCCTCCTGTGCCACATCCTCTTCCATCATCGCCAGCAGCGTTTTTTCAAGGAGGCATAGAAGTGGGATAGTTACGCTGAGAACAGCGTTATCGGCACTGGCCATGTTGGTGGAGTACTCAAAACAGCGCAACAAGGAACACAGGTCTCGCATGGAGGCCCAGTCATTGGTGGTGAAGTGGTGCTGTTCCATAGAGCGACTCACCCGTGCGTGCTGCAGCTGAAACTCCACTATCGCCTGCTGCTGCTAGCACAGTTTGGCCAGCATGTGCAAGGTGGAGTTCCACCTTGTTCGCACGTCGCATATAAGGCGGTGAGCGGAAAGGCCGAAGTTACGCTGCAGCGCTGACAGGTGAGCAGCAGCAGGGTGAGAACGCCGTAAGCGCGCACAGACAGCCTGCACTTTATGCAGCAGCTCTGACATATCGGGGTAATTTTGAAGGAATCTCTGCACCACAAAATTCAGCACATGCGCCAGGCAAGGGATGTGCGTCAAACCGTCTAGCCCCAGAGCTGCTACGAGATTTCGCCCATTATCGCACACCACCAGGTGTCTCACTGGCGCCGGGCTTGAGTCTCACTGGCACAAACCACTCATCGGTCTGTTGTTCAAGGCTCGTCGACAGCTCCTGTGCGGTGTGGGGTTTGTCCTCCAAACAGATATGTTTTAAAACAGCCTGCTGTCGTTTACCCCTGGCTGTGCTGAAGTTGGTGGTGAAGGTGTTACGCTGACCGGATGAGGAGCCGGTAGAGGATGAGGAAGCGGAGTAGGAGGAGGAAGCAACAGGAGGCAAACTGAAGTGCCCTGCAATCCTCAGTGGTGGAAGGACATGCGCCAAACTGCTATCCACCTCAGACCCAGCCGCCACTGCATTTACCCAGTGTGCTGTTATGGAGATATAACGTCCCTGACCGTGCTTACTGGTCCACGTATCCGTAGTGAGGTGCACCTTGCCACAAATGGCGTTGCGCAGTGCACACCTGATTTTGTCCCCCACTTGGTTGTGCAGAAAAGGGATGGCTCGCCTGGAAAAGTAGTGGCGGCTGGGCACGACATACTGGGGAACAGCCACCGCCATAAGGCCTTTAAAACTATCCGTCTCCACCAGACGGAATGACATTCAGGGCTAATGATCGCGGGTGGGTAGGGGGGTACTTCCTCTTCCTTTCCAGCGTTTGGGAGATGGAGAGCTGAACGCTTGCGTTGGACATTGTGGAGATGCTTGGTGACCCAGGTGGTGGTGTTGCTGGAAGATCCTCTGTTTACGGGATGGCAGGTGGCACTGTCACTCCAGAGGTGGATGAAGAGGCCAAGACTGCAGCAGAAGAGGAAGCAGGAGGAGCCAGAGACCTTTCTTGGTTTTTGAGGTGTCTACTCCACTGCAGCTCGTGCTTAGCACTTAAATGCCTGGTCATGCAGGTTGTGCTCAGGTGGAGAATGTTTATGCCTCGCTTCAGGCTCTGAATGCACAGCGTGCAAACCACTTGTGTCTTGTCGTCAGCACATTGTCTGAAGAACTGCCACGCCAGGGAACTCCTTGGAGCTGGCTTTGGTGTGCTCGGTCCCTTGCTGCGGTGGGCAGTAGGAGGTGTACTGTCTAGAGGACGGCCGCTACGCTTTTGCACCCTGCTCCCTCTTCTGCTGTGCTGGTGGCTCTGTGCGACCACCGCCTCTTCCTCCGAACTACATAGGTCACTTGCATGACCTTGATTCAATGTAGGGTCGAGGACCTCATCATCCTCCACATCATCTTCCACCCAGTCTTCACCCCTGCCTTCCTTGTCGCTCTGCACACTTTCGAAAGCCCCAGCAGTTGGCACATGTGTTTCGTCATTATCCGAGACGTGCTGCGATGGTCCTCCCATGTACTCATGAAAAATAAGTGGTTGGGCATCAGTGCACTCAATCTCTTCCACTTAAGGGGCAGGGCTAGGTGGATGGCCCTGGGAAACCCTGCTAACAGAGTCATCAAAAAGCAGAAGAGACTGCTGCATGACTTGGGGCTCAGACTGCTTGGCTGATTTGCAAGGGGGAGAGGTGAAAGACTGACGGACATCGGCTGCAGGTGCCAACTGTGGTCTTTCAGCAGGAGACTGGGTGGAAGACAATGTGAAGGAACTGTATCCACTGTCAGCAACCCAATCAACTATCGCCTGTACTTGTAAAATTGATATCCAATGACCGTGTAATCAACCTCCAGCCGCATACTTACTTGTTCTTTTCTGTACGGTGAATGCATCATTTTTGGGTCCTGTAATACACTGGCCTGCAATAAAATTGATATCCAATGACTGTGTAATCTGCCTCCAGCCACATACTTACTTGTTCTTTTATGCCCACTGAATGCATAATTTTTGGGGCCTTTTTGCTGTAAAATTGATATCCAATGACCGTGCAATCTACCTCCAGCCACATACTTACTTGTTCTTTTTCTGTACGGTTAATGCATAATTTTTGGGGCCTGTAGTCCACTGGCCTGCTGTAAAATTGATATCCACTGACCGTGTAATCTACCTCCAGCCACATACTTAGTTGTTCTTTTCTGTACGGTGAATAAATAATTTTTGGGGCCTGTAGTCCACTGGCCTGCTGTAAAATTGATATCTAATGACCGTGTAATCATCTCCAGCCACATACTTACCTGTTCTTTTCTGTACGGTGAATGCATAATTTTTGGGGTCTGTAGTCCACTGGCCTGCTTTAAAATTGATATCCAATGACCGTGTAATCTACCTCCAGCCACATACTTGTTCTTTTTTGCCCGCTGAATACATAATTTTTGGGGCTTGTAGTCCACTCGCCTACAGTAAAATTGATATCTAATGACCGTGCAATAAACCTCCAGCCACATACTTCCTTGTTCTTTTCTGTACGCTGAATGCATAATCTTTTGGTCCTGTAGTTCAGTGGGCTGATGTAAAATTGATTTTCAATGACCGTATAATCTGCCTCCAGCCGCATACTTACTTGTTCTTTTCTGTACGGTGAATGTATCATTTTTGGGGCCTGTAATACACTGGCCTGCAATAAAATTTATATCCAATGACCGTGTAATCTTCCTCCAGCCACATACTTACTTGTTCTTTTCTGTACGGTGAATGCATAATTTTTGGGGCCTGTAGTCCACTGGCCTGCTTTAAAATTGATATTGTCACGACCATGGTCATGGTCGTGACTCCTTGTCACGCATGCAGTTGCCCGTGGTCTGGTATTGTTCTCAACCAGGTGAGGGCTGCT
Source organism: Bufo bufo (assembly GCF_905171765.1). Taxonomy (NCBI): domain Eukaryota; kingdom Metazoa; phylum Chordata; class Amphibia; order Anura; family Bufonidae; genus Bufo; species Bufo bufo. Next base: position 474,254,314 of record NC_053392.1, on the reverse strand, counting down.
AGTATGTTGCCTCACGTGTGGTTGCCGCTGGCAACATAAGGTTCTTGGCAGTGGAGCAGCCTGAGCTGGTGGCTAGGCGGCTCGCTGTCTATGCATGCCCTTGCCTCTGGCAATGTGTAGTTTTATGTGTGCACTTTGTTTGTTTGGTGTGCACGGGATTTAGTTGTATGTTCACTTCCCCTTTAAGTGGTTACCTTACCTAGTCTGGTGTTGGAAGGGTTAACTCCCTTCCCAGTGTGTGTCTGTGTGGGTGTGGCTACTTGGGCTATTTAGCCTCTGCTGGAAGCCTGCAGCTGAGGGGTACTCCAGGCATGTTATGCTGGAGTCATCCTCCTGGTATCCTTATACCATCTTCCAGTGAGGGCCACCCTTGTGGTCAAGAAAAACATGTACTGATGTTAAGCTTATGTTTGTGTGGTGTTTTACCTTATTGCAGCTATGGATATGGTACCTGTGTGTTTTATGTGTGTGTGCTGTCTCCCTCTATGTTTGGTGTGGACATCAGCGTTTGAGCACGGGTTCCAGTCAGTGTGTCTGTGGCAGGTAGATGTGGAAGTGGTTTCACTCACCTGCCATATCCATATGTTGTATATGTTTCTCTTTCCTTGCAGCTTGGCCAGTTTAGACTCCTGTTTGTCCGTGTCTAGGAGGAACAGGTCATCTTACCCTGCTCCTAGTCCAGAGATTTCCTGAGGGCTAGTAGGGACCCGAGGTTCCTGAGTATGATCCCTCCTACCATCTAGGTTGGCTCATACGGTTAGGAGTCAGGGTCAGAGTTAGGGACGCTTTAGGAGGTGACCTGCTCCCTGATTCTGTTGTCCTGGCCTAGCAGCTTCCCATTATCCCTTTATCCTTAACATCGCACGGATGAGGGTTTCCCCCACTGTCATCCGTGACAGATATCCAATGACCGTGTAATCAACCTCCAGCCACATACTTACCTGTTCTTTTCTGTACCGTGAATGCATAATTTTTGTGGCCTGTAATACACTGGCCTGCAGTAAAATTGATGTCCAATGACTGTGTAATCTGCCTCCAGCCACATACTTACTTGTTCTTTTCTGTACGGTGAATGCATAATTTTTGGGGCCTGTAGTCCACTGGCCTGCTTTAAAATTGATATCCAATGACCGTGTAATCTACCTCCAGCCACATACTTAATTGTTCTTTTCTGTACGGTGAATGCATAATCTTTAGGGCCTGTAGTCCACTGGCCTGCTGTAAAATTGATATCCAATGACCGTGTAATCTACCTCCAGCCACATACTTACTTGTTCTTTTCTGTACGGTGAATGAATAATTTTTTGGGCCCGTAGTCCACTGGCCTGCTGTAAAATTGATATCCAATGACTGTGTAATCTTCCTCTAGCCACATACTGTTGTTTTTTAATGTACGGTGAATGAATAATTGTTGGGGCCTTGGAGAAATTCAAAACCAGTGACGACCACGTGTTATCAAATTTCTACTATTATCATTAGTTTTTTTTTTCAAGAGGGGGTATTTTGTACCGGCTTGCAGTGAATTTGACATCCATTGACTGTGTAATACACCTACGGCCACATAATCACTTGATCTTTTCTGTCCGGTGATTGCCTAATGTTTGGGGCCTGTAGTCCAGTGGCCTAGAGTAAAATTTTTATCCATTGACCGCATAATGTACCTCGAGCCGCATAATCAGAATTTTAGGTGAATGCCTAATTTTTAAGGCCCGTACTCCCGTGGCCTAAGATAACATTTTTCTAGGATGCAACAGGACACATTTCAGAGAATTTCCCTTTAAGATGCATAAAAATGTCCCCTGATTAAGATACATATTTTTTGTTGAAGTTTTTGTCATTGATCCCTCTCTAGTATGTCACTGTCCATCTTGTGGGACAATTTGTGCACTTCTACAAAGTATTTGGTGGCTACATATATGACCTGAAGGTTTTTCAGGTTTGCCGCCGCGAACTCTTGGTTCGCGAACATTTAATCCGATGTTTGTCCATCACTACAGGGGATCTTGGATGTCGGGTGACAGGGTGCAGTCAAAGTATGCCACCACCTGCTGGTTCAGGTTCTGCTCCATTTCCTGCTGCTGCTGGGTGATTTTTTCAGTAGGCGGGTGAAGAAAACTGCTCATCATTGACTCAAGACTTAAGTTGCTGTTGATGGAGCTGGTACTGCTGCTGTCACACCCCTTACTCCCCTAGCAGTCATGGCAATAAAGCGTGGGCTCAGGTGGTCCCCCCAGTTATACCTTCATGAGGATGGGCCATGGTGCATGTAGGCAAAGACCATCTGACTACAAAGGATGTCTCGATGGTAGTTGAGTTTTTCATCCCTCTCAGAAGGTGTAAAAACGACCCCCATTTTGGTCCAGTATCGAGGGTCTAGAGAGCTAGTAGTTATCCCTTTACCAAATGGTGATAATGTGGCTGTCACTGTGCAAGCAACTCAGCATGCATCTAGACATTTGTGCTAGAGACTCGGAGGGACACCCTGCCTTCATTTTCATCTCCCTGCCTTCTACTGCCAGGGTCTGTCAGGGTCATCTGTGTCATCTTTATCATGGCCCTCTAGTTTCTCCTGCTTCTCTTACTCCTCTCCTGTCGCTTGGGCAGATAAACCACCAAATTGTGTATAGAATTCCTGGGCGTTTATGTCCTCATCTTCGTCCTCCTTCTCCTTCTGTGCCATTTGAGCCTCCACAGGGCTCAGTTGGCTGTGAGATGTAGGCACGTTATTTGTCCCCTCGCCAGTCAGAATTATCAGCATCTCCTCTAGGACCTGATATCATTCATCCCGTGGACCTGGAGACTGACAAATAAAGTGGCTTCCTCAAAGGGCCTGAGCAAATGGTAGGTATCACGCATGAGCTGCCACTGTCTAACATCCGAGTTACACTGGGGAGTATTCCTGTCCTTCATCCTGCATCATGAAGAAATTGGTCACGGGTTTCCTCTACTCATACAGTCAGTCCAATATGGATCATGGAGTTTAAATGTATGTAAAAATTCAAATGAGGCGATGTCGGGGAACACTATTCTGGCTTTCCAGGTCAAGGAGGGCATGTTTTGCACAATAAGAATGGCTTAAGTGCATGCACAGTTTCCTGGACATATTCAAGACGTCTTGTAGTTGGAAGACTTCAGGAAACGGGCGAGAATCAGATTAAAACATGCACCATGCAGGGCACATGAGTCAGCCCTACCTGACGTAGAGCAGATTCAGAGCAGACAGAATGTTCTTCCCGTTTTCAGTGACCATGGTTCCTATCTCATGTTGGTGAGGGGACAGCCAGGATTCGATTGTTTGGTTGATATCGTGAAGCTGACTAGGTGCTGAACTGTGTGACAACGGTCTGCTTTGCATAGGTGGTATTCTGGAGGACCATGCTGAACTGTGGTGACAGTGGAGGCTGAGGACAAGGTGTAGGATGAGGAGGCAGAGGGGGCTGTCATGAACTGTATCAGATGCCGACAAGTTTAAGGACTGGCACACCTTCTACTTTACATACGTGTGCAGGGCTGGTACAGCTTTTTTTAAGAAGTAATGATGGCTTGAGTCCCTCCACTTTAGGCTACTTTTACACTGGCGTTTCTGGGTCCGCTTGTGAGATCCGTTTCAGGGCTCTCACAAGCGGCCCAAAACAGATCAGTTAAGCCCCAATGCATTCTGAATGGATAAGGATCCATTAAGAATGCATCAATTTGTCTGCATTTGCTCTCCGTTGCGTTTTTTAGATGGTCATTAAATCGCAGGTTGCAGCGTTTTGGTGACCGTCTAACTATGCGGAGCCTTACGGATCCGTCTAGACTTACAATGTAAGTCAATGGGGACAGATCTGTTTTTCACTGACACAATATGGTGCAATTGAAAACGGATCCGTCCCCCATTGACTTCTAATGTAAGTCAAGACGTTTTGACTTAGACTTTTTTTTTCTTTATAAATAATGCAAACGGATCCGTTATTAACGGATACAAGCATTTACATTATTGGTGCAGATCTGTCTGTGCAGATACAAGACGGATCCGCACAAAACGCAAGTGTGAAAGTAGCCTTAGCTGGGCACAAGCCATCGGTTCTTTGAAATGCTCAGAGTACACAAAATGGAAAGAGAGGCACTGTAGTACCAACAACTTGGCCAAGTGCATGTTCAGCTTCTGCAATATTGAATGAGTGCACGCATACTGTTGCCTCTTTGCAAACGCCTCGGTGATCGATTGCTGATGAAACACATAACACGGAGGAGGAGGAGCATCAGGAGCAACAGATGAAGGGAAGGAATAACAGCTTCCATCTGCTGAGGATCCCTGACTTCTCGAGAAGGGGAGCATGCCACTGGGAGATGCAGCGGTTGCTGCTTCAGGCTTTACCACTACATTAGTGCCATGGTTTTCCCAGGCCCTTTATGGTGATGCTGCATGTGTTGGGTCTTATAGAGTGAGTTAGGACTCTAGGTACTAATTAATGCGTATAAACTTACCTACCTTTAGGGTCTGTTTATACTGGTAGCCAGTCAGGACTGTGACTAGGGGTTTGACTAGGAGGTATCCTTCTTTCTTCCCTTGCTTTCAGATCTCACTTATAACTTCTTCCAAAATGTGTCTATGTCTTTTAATGATCATTTGAATTAGGATCTGTGATTGGGTTTTTAAAAAAGTGTTCAATTCAGTATTGAAATCTCCCCCCTGGGAGGCCTCCACCCCTCACACTCACCTACACCAGACATGAATTTATACCTGAAAGACACAAAAAGGGATCATAGAAGAGAAAATAAAGAATAAAAAACATATAGAAAAAATATATAGAGAAAAGGGGAACCTACAAAATCATTGACATGACAGTTCACTGTTAACCACTGAGGAAGGAGTATGTAACTCCGAAACGCATTTTGTGAATTTTTTAACTTAACAGTGAACTCATTACCGGCATAAAACAAAGGAATCCATCTGGGGCCACCAGCATACCTAGAATTGCTGATTTAGGAGGATAGACGAGACGACTAGTTCTGGATCTGTTCTAATCCTTCCCTACAGCAGGAGGGCTAACTAACACCGGCCATCTCCCGACACATGGGACACCGAGGCATCGTAGCCATCAGTACATAGCGAACGTAACTATATCGCACAGCTGGGGCCGTACCTGACACATGTGGAAGTGGTAATGTAACAAAGTTACATTGCATACAATATGAACTTTCATTAATTGACCCCATATGGATATTCTGAAATGATAAGCAAGGTAGCTGACACTGCACAACAATTAATGTACTGATGTCAGTTTTTATTATATATTGTGTCCTCCTATGATGAAATATACAGAGCTTTTTTAACCTCTTAAGGACACATGACGTACCGGTACGTCATGATGTCCTGGTACTTAAGGACACATGACGTACCGGTACGTCATGTGTTGTTCCGATCACTGCCGCCCGGCCGGCAGTGATCGGAACAAGGTGCCTGCTCAAATCATTGAGCAGGCACCTAGGCTAAATGCGCGGGGGGGTCCCGTGACCCCCCCATGTCGGCGATCGCAACAAACCCCAGGTCAATTCAGACCTGCGGTTTGATGCGCTTTTTGCAGTTTCTGATCCCCGCAGTCCCTGACCGCGAGGATCAGAAACTTTATAATGTCCAAAATATATCTGTATCCCCCCCCCCTGCACCCCTGAGTGGGTTGCGGGCGGTGCGGGCGGTGCGGGAGGCGGGCGGTGCGGCAGGCGGGATCGCGATCCCCCGCCCGCCTCCCCTTGAATGATCGTTGGTGGTTAGTGGGTATACCAGGGTGCCAGCACATTGCTGGCACCCTGGTATAAACGGCTGACATCTGCGATGCGATGTCAGCCGTTTAACCCTTTCCATACAGCGGTCCGTACGGACCGCTGTATGGAAAAAGTTAACAGTAAGAGGGAGCTCCCTCCCTCTCCCATCGGGGGGCTGCAGTGCCTTTGCAGCCCCCCGATGGGAGAGGGAGAGAGCTCCCAGACAGCCCCCCTCAGCCCTGTGCTTACCCTTCCCCGTCTGCGAAGTTCTGAGCAGACGGGGAAGGTTCCCATGGCAACAGGACGCCTGCTCAGGCGTCCTGCTGTCCATGGCGCTGAACAGATCTGTGCTAAAGGCAGAGATCTGTTCAGACAAAGTGTAAGTAAAATACAGTACAGTACAATATATATTGTACTGTACTGTATTATACAGACATCAGACCCACTGGATCTTCAAGAACCAAGTGGGTCTGGGTAAAAAAAAAAGTGAAAAAAGTGAAAAAAAAAGTAAAAATCAAAAAACACATTTATCACTGATTAAAAATGAAACAAATAAAATTCCCTACACATGTTTGGTATCGCCGCGTCCATAACGACCTGATCTATAAAACGGTCATGTTACTTTACCCGAACGGTGAACGCCATAAAAATAAAAAATAAAAAACTATGATGAAATTGAAATTTTGCCCACCTTACTTCCCAAAAAAAAGGTAATAAAAGTGATCAAAAAAGTCGCATGTACGCCAAAATTGTAACAATCAAACCGTCATCTCATCCCACAAAAATCATACCCTACCCAAGATACTCGCCCCAAAACTGAAAAAACTATGGCTCTTAGACTATGGAAACACTAAAACATGTTTTTTTTTGTTTCAAAAATGAAATCCTTGTGTAAAACTTACATAAATTAAAAAAAAAGTATACATATTAGGTATCGCCGCGTCCGTATCGACCGGCTCTATAAAAATATCACATGATCTAACCCCTCAGATGACCACCGTAAAAAATTAAAAATAAAAACGGTGTAAAAAAAGCAATTTTTTGTCATCTTACGTCACAAAAAGTGTAATAGCAAGCGATCAAAAAGTCATATGCACCCCAAAATAGTGCCAATCAAACCGTCATCTCATCCCGCAAAAAATGAGACCCTACTTAAGATAATCGCCCAAAAACTGAAAAAACTATGGCTCTTAGACTATGGAGACACTAAAACATTTTCTTTGTTTTCAAAATGAAATCATTGTGTAAAACTTACATAAATAAAAAAAAAGCATACATATTAGGTATCGCCGCGTCCGTGACAACCTGCTCTATTAAATTACCACATGATCTAACCTGTCAGATGAATTTTGTAAATAACAAAAAAAAAAACAGTGCCAAAAAAGCTATTTTTTGTTACCTTGCCTCACAAAAAGTGTAATATAGAGCAACCAAAAATCATATGTACCCTAAACTAGTACCAACAATACTGCCACCCTATCCCGTAGTTTCTAAAATGGGGTAACTTTTTTGGAGTTTCTACTCTAGGTGTGCATCAGAGGGGCTTCAAATGGGACATTGTGTCAAAAAAAACAGTCCAGCAAAATCTGCCTTCCAAAAACCATATGGCATTCCTTTCCTTCCGCGCCCTGCCGTGTGCCCGTACAGTAGTTTACGACCACATATGGGGTGTTTCTGTAAACTACAGAATCAGGGCCATAAATAATGAGTTTTGTTTGGCTGTTAACCCTTGCTTTGTAACTGGAAAAAAAATATAAAAATGGAAAATCTGCCAAAAAATTGAAATTTTGAAATTGTATCTCTATTTTCCATTAAATCTTGTGCAACACTTAAAGGGTTAACAACGTTTGTAAAATCAGTTTTGAATACCTTGAGGGGTGTAGTTTCTTAGATGGGGTCACTTTTATGGAGTTTCTACTCTAGGGGTGCATCAGGGGGGCTTCAAATGGGACATGGTGTAAATAAACCAGTCCAGCAAAATCTGTCTTCCAAAAACCAAACGGCGCACCTTTCACTCTACGCCCCGCTGTGTGGCCGTACAGTAGTTTACGGCCACATATTGGGTGTTTATGTAAACGGCAGAGTCAGGGCAATAAAGATACAGTCTTGTTTGGCTGTTAACCCTTGCTTTGTTAGTGGAAAAAATGGGTTAAAATGGAAAATTAGGCAAAAAAATGAAATTCTTAAATTTCATCCCCATTTGCCAATAACTCTTGTGCAACACCTAAAGGGTTAACGAAGTTTGTAAAATCAGTTTTGAATACCTTGAGGGGTGTAGTTTCTTAGATGGGGTCATTTTTGGGTGGTTTCTATTATGTAAGCCTTGCAAAGTGACTTCAGACCTGAACTGGTCCCTAAAAATTTTGTTTTTGTAAATTTCTGAAAAATTTCAAGATTTGCTTCTAAACTTCTAAGCCTTATAACATCCCCAAAAAATAAAATATCATTCCCAAAACAATTCAAACATGAAGTAGACATACGGGGAATGTAAAGTCATCACAATTTTTGGGGGTATTACTATGTATTACAGAAGTAGAGAAACTGAAACTTTGAAATTTGCAAATTTTTCAAATTTTTGGGTAAATTAGGTATTATTTTGTGCAAAAAAAATAATTTTTTTGACTTCATTTTACCAGTGTCATGAAGTACAATATGTGACGAAAAAACAATCTCAGAACGGCCTGGATAAGTCAAAGCGTATTAAAGTTATCAGCACTTAAAGTGACAGTGGTCAGATTTTCAAAAAATGGCCTGGTCCTTAAGGTGAAATAAGGCTGTGTCCCTATGGGGTTAATTTATCTTTTAAGAATCAGTCAAGCATTTTATTTCTGGGAGATTTATATCAATTAACTCAAATAAGGACAATATCCCTACAGTACTATCTAAAACTGGATATAAGATCACCTTATATTTATCCATTTAAGGATCATTACTACTTCGATTTTAATTAGTTCAAGTTTGAATTTAAGGACGTTAATTCTGGTACATACTATACATACATAAATAACTTAAGTATGAACTCAGCCTTACAGGTCGATGTTAGCGCCAAAAAGAAGCACACTCCTTTTACACAATAGTCAGCTGATTCCACATAGATGTCTACAGAACCTGTTCTATTAAACGCTAATACAAGTAGAGCCCCCCGACAAAGTGGAGATGGTGTCAGCAGTAAGTTTGTGTTGACGTCACTGATTATTTTGCCCTTCCTCTGATCCATCAGAACAATAACCCCCAAAAAACGGATCCTACCTGTTGAGCATCCGCCTTTAGAATATATAACTGCACCGCTGAACGGCAAATATATTTTTCTTTTGCCACTATTACATGACAAAAAGGGCTTTAGAACATATAACTGCACCGCTGAATGGCAAATATATTTTACTTTTGCCTCTAATACACGACAAAAATGGCTTTAGAACATATAACTGCACCGCTGAATGGCAAATATATTTTTATTTTGCCACTATTTGTCATGCCCCACTCTGACGATGTGCGGAGGTTGGCCAGGATAGCAGCACGAGTTTAGTATTTGTTTTGGTGCCGTGCTGGATCCGCCTCTCATCAGGTGCACTGGGTGGAGTCATTAGTTTAAATGATCTCCAGCTAAGTGCTCTGAGTGGATTATACTGATCATTTTGGTCTGGGAAGTTTGGAGGGAAGGTTGGCTGTCAGTTCCTGCTCTCAGAAGATAAGTGTCATTTCTAGTTTGGTTGTTTGTGTCATCTATCCCATCCAGGTTCTGTGCGAGCAGGCTGCTCCTATCTCCCCACTTCACCATCTCAGGGAGTTCAGGGTTTTGTCAGTCCAGGCTGGAGGACACAGCACACCTGACTTCAAGGTCTGTCTGTGGGCTGAGCAGTGCAGGGAAAGAGGTCAGGGATAAACTAGGAGGTGACCCTTCCCCTGTCTCTCGTCCAGAGCCTGGTTGGTGTGTTATCTTTTATACTGAGTGCACGTCCGCCGTGACATTATAATCCGCCATACTGTGACTGACATTGCTCTGCGTTTATGTGATGGCGTCAATTGATGCACTGGTTGACCGCATGCAGGGTTTGTCCCTGGAGGTTGCGGATCTGCGTAGTACGGTCACACAGTGTCAGAGGGTGTTGGCTTCAGGTACAGGTCAAATTGTTGGGGAGCCTAAAGTCGCTCTTCCTGAGAAATTTGCAGGGGGTACTGATGATTTTTTCCGTTTCAAAGAGTCATGTAATTTGTACTTTTGATTGTGCCCATTTTCATCAGGTAATGAGGATCAGAGGGTGGGTATCATCATGTCTTTGCTTAAAGGGGACGCGCAATCCTGGGCTTTTTCTCTGCCGCCCGGTTCTCTGGCCCTCCGGTCGGTGGAGGAATTTTTTAAAGCCCTGGGATTGATTTACGATGACCCAGATCGAGTTTCGATGGCAGAATCAAAATTACGTAACTTACTACAGGGTAAACATACTGCTGAGGTTTACTGCACAGAGTTTAGGAGGTGGGCTACTGAGTCGGGGTGGAACGACCCCGCGTTACGTAGTCAGTTTTGTCAGGGGTTATCTGAAAGGTTGAAAGATGCTCTGGCTTTTCATGAATACCCAGATACTTTGGAGAACGCAATGTCTTTGGCTATACGTTTGGATAGACGTATCAGAGAGAGGTGTAAGGGTCCCTCCGTGCAGGGGATTCCTCCCGCTTGTGGTTTTGTTTCACCAGCTGCCCAGGGTGATATTGCTTGTTACTCTGGGGTAGGGGAGGAACCCATGCAGTTAGGTCAGATATCTTGCCATTCGGATAGTAGAGACTTTCGAAAAGTGCACAATCTATGTTTATATTGTGGGAAGAGGGGTCATTTTGTTTTCTCTTGTCCGTATGTTGAACCACAGGGGGAAAAGATAACACACCAACCAGGCTCTGGACGAGAGACAAGGGAAGGGTCACCTCCTAGTTTATCCCTGACCTCTTTCCCTGCACTGCTCAGCCCACAGACAGACCTTGAAGGTAGGTGTGCTGTGTCCTCCAGCCTGGACTGACAAAACCCTGACCTCCCTGAGATGGTAAAGTGGGGAGATAGGAGCAGCCTGCTCGCACAGAACCTGGATGGGATAGATGACACAAACAACCAAACTAGAAATGACACTTATCTTCTGAGAGCAGGAACTGACAGCCAACCTTCCCTCCAAACTTCCCAGACCAAAATGATCAGTATAATCTGCTCAGAGCACTTAGCTGGAGATCATTTAAACTAATGACTCCACCCAGTGCACCTGATGAGAGGCGGATCCAGCATGGCACCAAAACAAATACTAAACTCGTGCTGCTATACTGGCCGACCTCCGCACATCGTCAGAGTGGGGCATGACAGTACCCCCCTTCTACGGGTGACCTCCGGACACCCTGGACCAACCTTATCCGGATGGGACCTATGAAAGGCCCTCACCAGTTGGCTGGCATTGACATCTGACCCCGGAACCCACATCCTCTCCTCAGGACCGTATCCCCTCCAGTGCACCAGGTACTGGAGGGAACCCCGCAGAACTCTTGAGTCGAGAATCCCTCGACTAGAACAGGAGGAGGAGGCAATGGCGATGGTACCACTGGTTTAACATATTTTTTTAGTAAAGACTTGTGGAAGACATCATGGATCCTCCAAGTCTGCGGCAGATCCAGTCGAAACGCCACAGGATTGATCACCGCAGAAATTTTATACGGACCAATAAATCTTGGAAACTGGGTCCAAGATTTGTTGGTCCATATAAAATTTCTGCGGTGATCAATCCTGTGGCGTTTTGACTGGATCTGCCGCAGACTTGGAAGATCCATGATGGGGGGGGGGGTACTGTCATTCCCCACTCTGACAATGTGTGGAGGTCGGCCAGGATAGCAGCACGAGTTTAGTATTTGTTTTGGTTCCGTGCTGGATCCGCCTCTCATCAGGTGCACTGGGTGGAGTCATTCGTTTAAATGATCTCCAGCTAAGTGCTCTGAGTGGATTATACTGATCATTTTGGTCTGGGAAGTTTGGAGGGAAGGTTGGCTGTCAGTTCCTGCTCTCAGAAGATAAGTGTCATTTCTAGTTTGGTTGTGTGTGTCATCTATTCCATCCAGGTTCTGTGTGAGCAGGCTGCTCCTATCTCCCCACTTCACCATCTCACGGAGTTCAGGGTTTTGTCAGTCCAGGCTGGAGGACACAGCACACCTAACTTCAAGGTCTGTCTGTGGGCTGAGCAGTGCAGGGAAAGAGGTCAGGGATAAACTAGGAGGTGACCCTTCCCCTGTCTCTCGTCCAGAGCCTGGTTGGTGTGTTATCTTTTATACTGAGTGCACGTCCGCCGTGACATTATTACACGCCAAAAAGGACTTTAGAACATATAACTGCACCGCTGAAACGCAAATAGTCCCTTATTTTTTCCCACTTATACACTCCACAGAAGGCTTTAGTACATATAACTGCACCGCTGACCAGCAAATATATTTTACTTTTGCCACTAATACACGGCAAAAAAGGCTTTAGAACATATACAGTTGCAAGAAAAAGTATGTGAACCCTTTGGAATGATGTAGATTTCTGCACAAATTGGTCATAAAATGTGATCTGATCTTCATCTAAGTCACAACAATAGACAATAACAGTCTGCTTAAACTAATAACACACAAAGAATTAAATGTTACCATGTTTTTATTGAACACACCATGTAAACATTCACAGTGAAGGTGGAAAAAGTATGTGAACCCCTAGACTAATGACATCTCCAAGAGCTAATTGGAGTGAGGTGTCAGCCAACTGGAGTCCAATCAATGAGATGAGATTGGAGGTGTTTGTTACAGCTGCCCTGCCCTATAAAAACACACACCAGTTCTGGGTTTGCTTTTCACAAGAAACATTGCCTGATGTGAATGATGCCTCGCACAAAAGAGCTCTCAGAAGACCTACGATTAAGAATTGTTGACTTGCATAAAGCTGGAAAGGGTTATAAAAGTATCTCCAAAAGCCTTGCTGTTCATTAGTCCACGGTAAGACAAATTGTCTATAAATGGAGAAAGTTCAGCACTGCTGCTACTCTCCCTAGGAGTGGCCGTCCTGTAAAGATGACTGCAAGAGCACAGCGCAGACTGCTCAATGAGGTGAAGAAGAATCCTAGAGTATCAGCTAAAGACTTACAAACGTCTCTAGCATATGCTAACATCCCTGTTAGCAAATCTACGATACGTAAAACACTAAACAAGAGTGGATTTCATGGGAGGATACCACAGAGGAAGCCACTGCTGTCCAATAAAAACATTGCTGCACGTTTACAGTTTGCACAAGAGCACCTGGATGTTCCACAGCAGTACTGGCAAAATATTCTGTGGACAGATGAAACCAAAGTTGAGTTGTTTGGAAGAAACACACAACACTATGTGTGGAGAAAAAGAGGCACAGCACCCCAACATCAAAACCTCATCCCAACTGTGAAGTATGGTGGTGGGGGCATCATGGTTTTGGGCTGCTTTGCTGCGTCAGGGCCTGGACAGATTGCTATCATCGAAGGAAAAATGAATTCCCAAGTTTATCAAGACATTTTGCAGGCGAACTTAAGGCCATCTGTCCACCAGCTGAAGCTCAACAGAAGATGGGTGTTGCAACAGGACAACGACCCAAAGCATAGAAGTAAATCAACAACAGAATGGCTTAAACAGAAGAAAATACGCCTTCTGGAGTGGCCCAGTCAGAGTCCTGACCTCAATCCGATTGAGATGCTGTGGCATGACCTCAAGAAAGCGATTCACACCAGACATCCCAAGAATATTACTGAACTGAAACATGTAATGACCGACGTCACGCACAGGGAGGATAAAAGGGAAAGCCCTGCCCAAGGGAGAGGGAAAGGTGGTGACCCCTAACTCACCTTGCGGCTGGCACCTGACTGCCCTGACGTCCCTAGACGGGTTCCTCACTCGTGTGGCGATCACGTGCCTAAACCCTGGCTTTCCCTAAAATGAGCCCTAGATAGTGAACGGGCCGGTGGGATCGCTAGTCCGCACCACTATCACTAAGAGGGAAACACCAGGGAGAGGACAGACAAAACAGACAAACACATACACCCAGGTGGGCGATCACAATAGACCACAAAGGTCCAACAGGGATCCGGAGGGTAGCGTTCTGGACCAACTACCAGAGAACGCAGCAACACAGCTCCAGAAGGTCAGAATAGATGTCCAGGCAGGAAGTTCTATCTCTGGCAACCAGAGAAGTGTGAGAGAGGAATATAAGGAGGTTTGGGAGTGCTGGACAAGGAACAGCTGAGGAGAAGGAGCTACGGATCCCTGAGTGAGCCAAAAGGGTTTGCAAAGCAAACCCAGAAAGCTACCATAAGGAAAACAGCCCTATCTTAAATAGAGCGTGCAGCCAACCGCTGCGACTTCCTGACCCCGGGTATAACGGAGTCAGGCGTGGTTCTCGATACCCTCGTGACAAAACAGTTTTGTAAAGAGGAATGGTCAAGAACTACTCCTGACCGTTGTGCACGTCTGATCTGCAACTACAGGAAACGTTTGGTTGAAGTTATTGCTGCCAAAGGAGGTTCAACCAGTTATTAAATCCAAGGGTTCACATACTTTTTCCACCTGCACTGTGAATGTTTACATGGTATGTTCAATAAAAACATGGTAACATTTAATTATTTGTGTGTTATTAGTTTAAGCAGACTGTGATTGTCTATTGGTGTGACTTAGATGAAGATCAGATCACATTTTATGACCAATTTGTGCAGAAATCCATATCATTCCAAAGGGTTCACATACTTTTTCTTGCAACTGTAACTGCACCGCTGAATGGCAAATATATTTTACTTTTGCTACTTATACACGACAAAAAGGGCTTTAGAACATATAACTGCACCGCTAAACGGCAAATATATTTTGCTTTTGCCACTAATACACGCCAAAAAGGGCTGTAATTTTCGCACTTCACCACTGTGGGAAGGCGCAAGGGTCCGTCATTGACGGAAGGTACGTGTCCCCGAGGTTCCTGGCCTCGGTGAGTTAGGAACCGGTAATTTTGTGTGTCAGTGGCAGCTAGTGCTCGCTGACACTGTTTTTTCTTAAAATAGAATAGAACCGGCACTCAAACAGTTTGGAATACACGTGGGATTCAAATAAAATTATTTATTAGACAATCAAGGTTGTGTCCTGTGTGCACCAGGATAAAATTCTAAAAATCACATAAAACGTATATATAGCATATATATAAACCAGAGATAGGTATCTCTAATATATCAAGTTCTGACTGCTAGCCGCAGCAGGCTGCATCCGTGTCCCCTCCGTCAGGTAGGGCTATTGGATCGCAGACAGAAACCGATATTTACTGTGCTGAAAATAAATCCAATAATAGTTATCTGGTACAAATGTATTCAACACTTTGAGGTGTTATATAGGCAAGAGATGGATATCTCTGATGTATCAAATTCTGACTGCTGACCGCAGCAGGCTGCATCCGTGTCCCTCCTATCAGGTAGGGCTATTGGATCACAGTCATCTGCAGGGCAAACAGAAACTGACAAATACTGTGTTGCAAATAAATCCAATAATACTTATCTGATACAAATGTATCAACACTTTATATTCTCATATGAAAGGCACACAGTCCTAAATGTATCAATTGAGATCTTGTGACGTCTTCTGGAATACAAAATATTGAATGGTCTAAGATGAAATGTTATTTGAGACCAAGAACAGATTGTCCATCATCTATGGCGGTATCGGAGTCTCAGTACGTTAAATATACAGAGTTAGTTATCCAGCACGTTTGGAATCTCAGTGCTGATACCGCTTTTCTTGTAGCGGTTCGGTATATTTCCACTTATATTTAATGTTACTCACTGCGTCCTCTATGGGCTCACTCAGGTCTGCGGAAGGACTTCTGCCGTGGCGTCCCACGCTTCAGCCTTTCTCCGCTACGCTTGTCCCGGGTCCGGTCTTTGCTAGGATCCCGTCTCAACTCTCGTGAGAGACCTGGATTGCCTGCTACGCTTGCGTGAGTCTCCCAACACTCCGTTTATCTTTCGTGGGTAAGTGGATATCGTCTCCGTCCTTTAGTACATGGCCATGTACCGCTGTTATATTTTTCTTTCACAGGTAATACGGCCAGACGCGTTTCGAGATACCTTATCTCTTCCTCAGTGGGTATGACCTGTGAATGTTCGTCTCGTATCTTATATATTCTTTTCTCAATTAGCTGATTGAATACACCTGTTTTGGAGTTTCTGTGGGAGAGTGAGCCTCTTTGTTTTTCATTAACCTATTCTTTACCATATAGTGTTTCTATTTTATAGAACATCCTCTTTCAAAAGAAGGTTATAGTGCTTCCAGATATCTTAGAATAAATATATATGCACTTATAATAGCCACATATTCGATTATAAATAATTACACAAGTTTATTACATAATATTTAAAACATGAATATAAATATGGATATAAAAATAAAAATAAAAATAATAGTATGTCGATCCCGACATATACCATTAATATTAAAAATATATTGCCAGACATTTGACACCCTACAATCCAGGGGGATATCTTTCTATCAATCTTCTAGAATGAAAAGCAGTCTACATGTTCCATTATATATATACCAGGTCTCCAATTTTGAGGTATAACTATCCACAGTCATCTCATCAGAGATCTGTTGCATGTCGGTACTATGGGTTTATATCCTTCACTGTCCTCTTGGGGGCTGATTATCTCAACTTTAAACTGCTGTGACGGTCTTAACGATTTTCTTTCATATATATTTCTTTTACCGTAACTATTTTCTTAATTTCAATATGATTTGTATATGCAACTACTCCGCAATTTTTATACATATCGTGTTTTAATTGCGGTTTTTTTCTGCGGTTTTTTTCTTGCGGTTTTTTTAGTTGCGGTTTTTTTGGGATGCGTTTTTTTGAGAAAAATTATTTCAAAAATTATTTAAAAAATTTTTTTTTCATTTTTTTTTTCCAAAAAATAAATAAATCCATTAGTTATCTTCTTTCAATATATTGGATATTTTTACTTCTATATTCTATTTCTATTTTTCTATTTTTATTTTTCTCATTATCCAGATCTTTATTAACTTTCCAACCTGTTTTATTATTTTAAATTTTTTATTATTATCTATCCTCCTGAAGGGAAATTTCAACCTAACAGTTTAAATAAAACCAAAAATTTCCAAATCTGAATTTAGCCCTGCAGGGAGAAGACTGCCAAAATCATAAATTCTTCTGGACTCAGCCCGCGACATCTTCATAATGTGATTTCCTCCCCTCCAGTGTACATCCACCTTCTCCAGGGCCACAAAAGAGAAACCCCTGGGGTCACTGTTATGTGACACTTTAAAGTGTTTGGATAGAGAGTGGTTTTCATATCCTTTTCTGATATTATTTAGATGTTCCGTAATTCTCACTCTCAGGGGTCTCTTGGTTCTGCCAATGTACTGTTTTTGGCAGGGGCACTGGAAAAGGTAGATGACACTGGAGGAGTTACATGTCAGGCAACCCTTAATATCCAAAGTAAATTGATTTTGAGTAGATTGGACCCTATTCGTCTTTTTTGGGAATGTTGAGTTTTTACACCCCGAACACCTCCCACATCTATAGAAACCGTCCATATTCAGCCATTTTTGAAGTGTGGGTGCTTCTTTTTTCTTTTGATTCTTTATTGAAGGTGCTATTTTTATACTTAAATTAGGTGCCTTGGTAAAAGTGATTAGTGGAGAAGTGTGTAACATAGGTCCAATGACCTTGTCCCTTAATAAAAAGTGCCAATGTTGATTTATAATGTGACGTATTTGTTTGGATTGTGAATTGTAGGGTAAAATTAATCTTAATTCACCCTCCTTATTTGTGTTTTTGTGAGTATTTGGCTGAAGACAATTGGGAGACATCACAACATACAAGAAATTAAAAGTGGATCCAAGACAAGAATTTAATAAAAGCCTTACAAAATATTGTGATGAAGGGGTAAGGGATAAGATATTATCGGATCAGGAACGTAATTTTATTTTGGGCACGCAGGGAAGACTTCCAGTCTTCTACTGCCTGCCCAAAATCCACAAAAACTTAGAACAACCACCTGGACGTCCCATAATATCTGGGATAGGGTCATTGACCTCAAACCTCTCCCAGTATATCGATACATTATTACAGCCTGTGGTGAGGAAGACGGGCTCATACATTCGAGATACTACAGATATAATTGGGACGTTGGAAGGTCTTGATGTAGAACCAGGCTGGATTATAGGGACATTGGATGTCCAGTCCCTCTATACCAGTATAAGACATGACCAAGGTATAGCAGCAGTTAAACTACAACTAGAAATGGATGGGACCCTATGTACAAAGCAGATTGAATTCCTGATGGAAGGAATCCAATTCATACTTCATCATAATCATTTTTATTTTGAAGGGCGACCATTATTTACAGCTGTGTGGGACGGCCATGGGGACCAGGTTCGCCCCCAGTTATGCTAATTTGTTTTTGGCACAGTGGGAGCACGAAACCATCGCCCCCAAACTGGGGACGGACCTGGCCCTATGGCGTCGCTACATAGATGATGTTTTATTTATATGGACAAAAGATGAGAGCCAACTGCAAGAATTCTTGGAGGCCCTGAATCATAATGATAAAAATTTGATTTTTCTGTCCAAAATCAAGGAAGCATCTATAGAGTTCCTGGACATCCAGATTGTACAGCGGGATGAGAAATATAAGTGTAGCACTTATTACAAACCAACAGCAAAGAATAGCTTTATTCCATTCATGAGCTGTCACTTACCTCAGTGGCTGTTGAATATTCCCTCTGGCCAGTTTCGCCGTATAAAGCGAAACTGTACCGAGGAAGCTGATTTTGAAACTGAGGCCCTGAAAATGAAAGAACAATTTGAATGTAAAGGGTACCCCGAAAAAGTCCTTACAGATGCTCTAGTGAAAATTAGAGGAACAGAGAGAGAGACCTTTTTTCAGCCAAATACTCACAAAAACACAAATAAGGAGGGTGAATTAAGATTAATTTTACCCTACAATTCACAATCCAAACAAATACGTCACATTATAAATCAACATTGGCACTTTTTATTAAGGGACAAGGTCATTGGACCTATGTTACACACTTCTCCACTAATCACTTTTACCAAGGCACCTAATTTAAGTATAAAAATAGCACCTTCAATAAAGAATCAAAAGAAAAAAGAAGCACCCACACTTCAAAAATGGCTGAATATGGACGGTTTCTATAGATGTGGGAGGTGTTCGGGGTGTAAAAACTCAACATTCCCAAAAAAGACGAATAGGGTCCAATCTACTCAAAATCAATTTACTTTGGATATTAAGGGTTGCCTGACATGTAACTCCTCCAGTGTCATCTACCTTTTCCAGTGCCCCTGCCAAAAACAGTACATTGGCAGAACCAAGAGACCCCTGAGAGTGAGAATTACGGAACATCTAAATAATATCAGAAAAGGATATGAAAACCACTCTCTATCCAAACACTTTAAAGTGTCACATAACAGTGACCCCAGGGGTTTCTCTTTTGTGGCCCTGGAGAAGGTGGATGTACACTGGAGGGGAGGAAATCACATTATGAAGATGTCGCGGGCTGAGTCCAGAAGAATTTATGATTTTGGCAGTCTTCTCCCTGCAGGGCTAAATTCAGATTTGGAAATTTTTGGTTTTATTTAAACTGTTAGGTTGAAATTTCCCTTCAGGAGGATAGATAATAATAAAAAATAAAAAATAATAAAACAGGTTGGAAAGTTAATAAAGATCTGGATAATGAGAAAAATAAAAATAGAAAAATAGAAATAGAATATAGAAGTAAAAATATCCAATATATTGAAAGAAGATAACTAATGGATTTATTTATTTTTTGAAAAAAAAAATTAAAAAATTTAAAATAATTTTTGAAATAATTTTTCTCAAAAAAACGCATCCCAAAAAAACTGCAACTAAAAAAACCGCAAGAAAAAAAACGCAGAAAAAACCCGCAATTAAAACACGATATGTATAAAAATTGCGGAGTAGTTGCATATACAAATCATATTGAAATTAAGAAAATAGTTACGGTAAAAGAAATATATATGAAAGAAAATCGTTAAGACCGTCACAGCAGTTTAAAGTTGAGATAATCAGCCCCCAAGAGGACAGTGAAGGATATAAACCCATAGTACCGACATGCAACAGATCTCTGATGAGATGACTGTGGATAGTTATACCTCAAAATTGGAGACCTGGTATATATATAATGGAACATGTAGACTGCTTTTCATTCTAGAAGATTGATAGAAAGATATCCCCCTGGATTGTAGGGTGTCAAATGTCTGCCAATATATTTTTAATATTAATGGTATATGTCGGGATCAACATACTATTATTTTTATTTTTATTTTTATATCCATATTTATATTCATGTTTTAAATATTATGTAATAAACTTGTGTAATTATTTATAATCGAATATGTGGCTATTATAAGTGCATATATATTTATTCTAAGATATCTGGAAGCACTATAACCTTCTTTTGAAAGAGGATGTTCTATAAAATAGAAACACTATATGGTAAAGAATAGGTTAATGAAAAACAAAGAGGCTCACTCTCCCACAGAAACTCCGAAACAGGTGTATTCAATCAGCTAATTGAGAAAAGAATATATAAGATACGAGACGAACATTCACAGGTTATACCCACTGAGGAAGAGATAAGGTATCTCGAAACGCGTCTGGCCGTATTACCTGTGAAAGAAAAATATAACAGCGGTACATGGCCATGTACTAAAGGACGGAGACGATATCCACTTACCCACGAAAGATAAACGTGTTGGGAGACTCACGCAAGCGTAGCAGGCAATCCAGGTCTCTCACGAGAGTTGAGACGGGATCCTAGCAAAGACCGGACCCGGGACAAGCGTAGCGGAGAAAGGCTGAAGCGTGGGACGCCACGGCAGAAGTCCTTCCGCAGACCTGAGTGAGCCCATAGAGGACGCAGTGAGTAACATTAAATATAAGTGGAAATATACCGAACCGCTACAAGAAAAGCGGTATCAGCACTGAGATTCCAAACGTGCTGGATAACTAACTCTGTATATTTAACGTACTGAGACTCCGATACCGCCATAGATGATGGACAATCTGTTCTTGGTCTCAAATAACATTTCATCTTAGACCATTCAATATTTTGTATTCCAGAAGACGTCACAAGATCTCAATTGATACATTTAGGACTGTGTGCCTTTCATATGAGAATATAAAGTGTTGATACATTTGTATCAGATAAGTATTATTGGATTTATTTGCAACACAGTATTTGTCAGTTTCTGTTTGCCCTGCAGATGACTGTGATCCAATAGCCCTACCTGATAGGAGGGACACGGATGCAGCCTGCTGCGGTCAGCAGTCAGAATTTGATACATCAGAGATATCCATCTCTTGCCTATATAACACCTCAAAGTGTTGAATACATTTGTACCAGATAACTATTATTGGATTTATTTTCAGCACAGTAAATATCGGTTTCTGTCTGCGATCCAATAGCCCTACCTGACGGAGGGGACACGGATGCAGCCTGCTGCGGCTAGCAGTCAGAACTTGATATATTAGAGATACCTATCTCTGGTTTATATATATGCTATATATACGTTTTATGTGATTTTTAGAATTTTATCCTGGTGCACACAGGACACAACCTTGATTGTCTAATAAATAATTTTATTTGAATCCCACGTGTATTCCAAACTGTTTGAGTGCCGGTTCTATTCTATTTTACTATATCTACCAGAACCTAGGGGTGTTTTTTGAACCTGCGCACCTACGTGACAAATCAGAGTGAGCCACCTGCTTATTATTTCTTGTATACTGTTTTTTCTTAGTGTGGCTGTAAAGCCGGGCCGGTTCTTATTGGGAGCAGCCAAAGAGCAGGGTGGGTGGCTGTTCCCCACGTTCCAGGCCAGGTTTTGGGCTGGGATTTTAAAACCCAGCCAGCAGCTCAGCTGGGTGAGGAATGATCCTCCAGGTTATAGTGGAGCTGTGGAAGCTCTGTGTTTGGGAGCTGAGGAGTTCTGCCATGCTGCAAGGCCGAGAGCTGCATGAAAGCCGCCTGCTGGGAGTCAGGTGCCCTAAAGCCTGCTGTGGACTTCCAGATGACATGTTTTGATCTGTGAACTCTTGCTATGTGAATTAACACCAGGACTCTTGCTGTGTGAATTAACACCAGGACCCTGCAAAGTATTGTTTTTCTTTTCTGCCTTTTTGTGTGAATAAACACTGAACTTTTGCTTTTCAACGTGGTCTTGCCTCTGTATTGCGTCCGCTTACCCTGCCTACCAGAGCAAATCCCTACAATTTGTGGAGGATGCGGGCAAGCGCAGTAAGGCTGGTGTGAACGCCAAAATATTTTTTTGGTTTGCACACGGTTGTATGTCATTTATCAAACCGGCTAGATTCAAACCTGTGTCATGTGACAAAATGGAGGCTGTTGTGAAGGCCCTCATGGAGGCTAATCTGCAGCAGCGAGAGACCAACCTGCAGCTACGCAAGGCTAACAAGCAGCAGCAAGAGACCAACCAGTTGCTGCTACAACACGTGATGGCTTTGCAGACAGCAGGAGCAACCCCAAGCGTCCACGATGCCCGGAAAGCAGTCCGTGCAGCGATCCCTAAATTGACCCCTGCAGACGACGCCGAGACCTACCTGGCGATGTATGAGAAAGTGGCCACCAGGGAAAAGCTGCCCCAAGACCAGTGGGCTGAGGTCTTTGCTCCTTTTCTGACATCAGAGTCCCAGCGGGTGTGTTTTGACTTGCCGGACGATCAAGCGGCCGACTACCCAAAGGTAAAGGGTGAGATTTTGGCAAGACTGGGGGTGAATGTGCTGGCCCGGGCCCAGCGGGTGCATCAGTAGGGGTTTAACCCGGCTGAGCCCGTGAGACCCCAGTATTATAACCTGCTCAACCTGTTGCAAAATTGGCTACAAGCTGACGTGCTGAGCCCCACTGCTATGCTGGACTGGTTGTTAGAAGGCAGGTTCTGGAGGGCTTTGCCACCCCCTCTCCAGCAATGGATTGGCCAGGTCTCTCCAGGTAATGCGCTGGAGATGGTCGACCTGGTGGAGCGCTATGAGTCTACCCGGAACTTACAGGGTTTTTTTTTTGGGAGGGGGCAGTCAAATCCCGTAACTCTCCACCCCGGACCCGGCAACTGGTGCCCACCAACCCGCCCGGGATGTAACCCCTGTGGACCCTGCTCCAATAATCTGCTGGCGGTGTCGGGAGCCTGGCCATGTTCGAGCTGACTGTCCACCTCAGGGGGAACCCATAGACACGAACTTTGGCTTCCGTCAATCATTGTATGCCAGGAAACTGTGTGCAGTGGGTGCTCCGGAGTCTCTGAACCACCTGTGCCAGGTGGAGTTTGGAGACACTCCAGCGGAGGCTCTGTTGGACTCAGGGAGTCTGGTGACCCTGGTAAGGGCTTCCCTGGTATGCTCCGCTGAGTACACCAGTCGTAAGGTCGGAGTCATATGTATACATGGGGACTTAAAAGACTACCCTACTGCTATGATGTCTCTGTCCACAGTTTCCGGCACGTGGACCCACGAGGTGGCTGTCGCAACCAACCTACACTATGAACTATAATAGGGAGAGACTTCTCGGGCTTTCCGGCACTGTGGCCGGTTACGAGAGTGACTGATACCCATGAGACAGTGGTAACCCTAGCAGAGTGGCCCGGCTCAGGGGGTAGACCGGAACCCTGGGAACCTGAGTCCGAAGGGCCAGCGGTAGGGGTGACCGCCACTTTGGTGGTAGACGGGGAAACAACCCCGCTAAGTGTAATGGTGGGAGACATGGAGGACTTACCGCCGGGGCCTGAGCTGGCAGACCTCTATTTCTCCGGGGATAATTTTGGTACTGCACAACACCGGGATCCAACCTTATCCCAAGCCTGGGAAAATGTACTAATAATAAATGGTGAACCACAACAACCAGGGTCAGAGTCGGTGTTCCCCCGTTGTGTGGTTCATAAGGATATGTTGTATCGGGTAAATCAGCTGCGAGGTGAATCCGTTGAACAGTTGGTGGTGCCCCAGGCTTATCGCAAACTCGTGTTAGAGTTAGCCCACCAGCATGTTCTCGGGGGTCATCTGGGAATGCAGAAAAGACAGGACCGGATACTACAAGAGTTTTACTGGCCCAGTGTGTTTAAAGAGGTGGACGACTTGCCAGGCAACTAGCCCCCAGCACATTTTTCGCAGTCCCTTGGTACCTCTCCCGATCATCGAGGTACCGTATGAGCGAATCGCTATGGACCTAGTAGGCCCAGTACCAAAGTCCGCTAGGGGACACCAACACATCTTGGTTGTCCATGATTACGCCACTCGGTACCCCGAGGCAGTGCCACTGCGTCATACATCGGCAAAACTTATAGCTAAAGAGCTAATGGAGATGTTCTCCCGAGTGGGGCTACCTAAAGAGGTCCTGACTGACCAGGGGACCCCTTTTATGTCCAAAGTCATGAGGGAACGCTGTAAGTTGCTGCGTATTAAACAGTTACGGACGTCCGTGTACCATCCACAAACGGACGGACTGGTTGAAAGGTTTAACAAAACTCTAAAAAACATATTAAAAAGGGTGGTGTCCAAAGATGGAAAGGATTGGGACCTTCTTCTGCCCTATCTCATGTTCGCAGTGCGAGAGGTGCCCCAGGCCTCTACTGGGTTCTCGCCCTTCGAATTGCTATATGGCAGACATCCTCGTGGCTTGTTGGACGTAGCCAAAGAGGCGTGGAAACAACAACCCACTCCGCATAAAAGCGTCCTTGAAAATGTTACCAAGATGCAACAGCGGATAGAGATCGTTTTGCCTTTTGTCAGGGAGCATATGGAGGCCGCTCAGTGAGCCCAGAGTCGGATCTATAATCGGCAGGCTCGGGTCCGGATCTTTAACCCGGGTGATCGGGTTTTGGTTCTGGTGCCGACCGTGGACAGTAAGTTCCTAGCCAGGTGGCAGGGGCCCTACGAGGTACGTGAAAAAATTGGAGAGGTAAATTACAAGGTACACCAGCTGGGGAGGCGAAAGCCGGAGCAGGTTTACCATGTTAATTTACTAAAACCTTGGAAGGATAGGGAAACCTGTACAGAAGACAGCCCGCGGCCGTGCTTTCTAGGACAAGAGGTTCCGGCTCATCTGTCTGATGCAAAGGAAGTGGTTGCCACAATAAAAATAGCTAACAGCCACTCCTCTAAACAGGCTCAGAAAACCAGGGAGTTTGTTAGTTGGAACACGGATCTGTTCTCAGACCTCCCTGGACGCATTTCCGTAATCCAACATGACATTGTCACTGAGCCTCAGGCATAAGTCCGGTTAAAGCCATACCAGGTACACGAGGCTCGGCGAAAAGCCATCTCGGAGGAAGTGCAGCTCATGTTGCGGCTTGACGTCATTGAGGAGTCTAAAAGTGAGTGGGCCAGTCCTATAGTCTTAATTCCCAAGCCAGAGGGGATGTTACGATTTTGTAATGATTTTTAGAAATTAAACAAAATATCTAAGTTTGATGCATATCCTATGCCTCGGGTAGATGAACTAATTGAGAAATTAGGCCAAGGCAGGTATTTTTCTGTTTTGGACCTCACCAAAGGGTACAGGCAGGTACCCTTTACGGAAGCTGCCAAAGAGAAAACTGCCTTCATCACACCAAAGGGGCTGTACCAATATAAGGTGTTACCCTTTGGCCTGCATGGCGCCCCCGCCACTTTTCAACGTCTAATGGATATTGTACTTCGTCCACATCGGCGGTACACCTCGGCTTACCTGGACGATATTATCATCACAGTACCGACTGGGAAAGTCACCTGCCCAAAGTACAGGCCGTAGTGGACTCCCTTCGAAAGGCAGGACTAACAGATAACCCAAAGAAATATGCGATAGGGTTAGAGGAGACTAAATACCTTGGGTATGTCATTTGGCACGGAGTCATCAAACTCCAAGTAAACAAAATAGAGGCGATACGGAATTGGCCCCGACCTGCCACCTCTAGCCAAGTAAAGTCGTTCCTTGGAATGGTGGGCTATTATATGAAGTTTGTCCCCCATTTCAACCGTGGTCTGCCTCTGTATTGCGTCCGTTTACCCTGACTACCAGAGCAAATCCCTACACCACACAAAGGCTAATAAGCCCTTTTTTCCCACTAATACAAGCCAAAAAATGCTTTAGAACATATAACTGTACCGCACAAGGGCAAATAAGACAAAGAAATATTTCCTTATAATAAACCCTGTTAATGGCTGTATCAAACAGCACTTGCACCCCAATAACAAGAACTGTTTGCTGGAATAACAGAGCTGTATAATGTCAATTTAGATCCCCAGTCAGTGCAGCAAGATGTAATAGGATTGTTCCTATTAACAATATAGTAACATAGTGACATAGTACATAAACAATGCTGTAACCTCCCCTACTGAAGAACCCTGTTCAACATAAATTCTGTGGAATGATTCCTCCCTATCCTTTCCATACACCTTGAATAATCTTTCCCTGAACTTTTAAATAGTTTTTTTTAGCACAATTAAGTTTTTTTCTAGCACTGTCCCTAGCGCCTGCTGATGTCTCTCCCTGCATTAAGTACACTGGAAAATGGCAGAATCCAAAATGGCTGAGGCTATTTATAGGGCTGTGACATCACAGGGCTGGCTGGCTGCTGATTGGCTGCATGCATGGCATTATGGGTGATCCCATTTTCCCAGTGTTCCTTGCTCCATGTCCTTACACGTGGAGCAGCCATTTTGGGAAAAAATGCGATTTGTTTCCACGAAGCGTGAGGAAATTCGGATTCGGTGCGAATCAAATTTTTCCTGAAATTCTGATCGAATTCCACTTCATCAACTTCAGTTCGCTCATCTATACTATACATGTTGGGATCTAACAAATAATTGTGATTTTTAAATCCGAAAAATCCATTAAATTTTTTGGTGTATTTAGCATATTTGTACTTATATTTTTATATATTTTTTACATTATTTATTTATTTTTTGTCATTATGTATATTTTTTTGTTTCAATAAATGAAATGTCATTACAGTGAATTTGTTTCCATGCGATGACTATACATATTCAGCAGTGAGTGCGCCATGGAGTGTGCACCTTGACCACTTTAGTCCAGTGTGGTAGAGCCGTTGTACGTTCCTACTATTATTCTTAATTTGTCAAAGTGATATTGTAGATGCAGATTACTTCAATTTATTTACAAATGCTGCCAGCAAAATTGGTTATGGGTCATATTTTAATGGTAATTGGTCCGCACAAACATGACATCCAGAATGAGTGTCTAAGGGTTTTACTAAAACTATTCCTTCATTAGAATTAGGCTACGTCTACACGACGACAATAAGTCGCGCGACAGATAGGGCTCAACTACACTGCAACATTTGTAGCGCAACATTTTGTTGCACTAATGTCGCGCGACAATTTATATAATGGCAGTCTATGGTGTCGCACTGCAACATGCAACATGCTGCGACTGCGACGCAACAGTCGCAGAAAAATCCATCTCTAAAAGTTTAGCAGGAACACAGTATCCTTAACATCTTTGGAATTTGATATTGGACTAATAGTGAAATCAATTAAGAGTTCATCATCATTAAGAACATGGGTTGCATATACAGTACAATTGCCTGGAACTCATAGAGAAGACTTTAGAGACACAATGGAAGTTGATTATTTCAATAACAACGTAGGTGTAGGTTTAAATTTTGTATGCTCACTACTTAACATAAATATGTCAGTAGATACTATATATATAAAAAAACTCATGGAATAAGATTTTTTCTCAAAGTTGCTAGTTTACAACCTATTACACATATTTCCCAATTTCCCAAGTGCTAAAAGGTATAAAAAAGAGTATTGGGATCAGTGAATGTAGGAGACCTATATCATTGGAGTTATTAATTAAACTATGCTCTATCTTACCTCAAATCTGTTCTTCTCAGTTAGAAATCCAATTCTGCTCCTTCTTAAATTCTCCTTCTTAATAACCTTCTTCAGGGCTTTAAGGGTAAGCGAATTCACAGCAAAAAACAAAAAATCTGAATCACCTTTGATACTAAAAGATTATTTATTATTGTTGATTAAAAAATCAAATACTTGGTAGAGGAAATTAGATTCAAGATTCTCCTATTTGTCCAATTTATGCTATTTCAGTATGGTTGTCTATGAGACCACCATGTTCTGGTGCATTATTTATACATCAAGACTACACTCCCCTTGCAGGGAATCTGGCGTAGATTTAGAAGCGGTGGTGGATCCGCCGAAATTATGTAGAGACCTACGCCTCTACATAACTTCGGCAGATCCACCGCCAGCAGAGGGCCTAAAATGTTGGTCTTAATATATGACCCCCATTGACTTTGAAGGATATTTAGTAGGTTTTTATCTATAAAACATGCAGGGAGATTTTTGGATTTAGGTAATGATATTTTTAATGTTAGTTTGCAAAACATGATTGATAAAGGCTTCTGATGTTTCGGATTAGCCATTTAGCTGCGCTATATGGCATGTTGGGGGTAAGTTGCCTAGTATCACTGGGCGGACAATTTATATGTTAATAGTTTTTATTTGGTTATGGAAATTATATGGTTATGGATTTAAGAAAATGTTATAGGTTACCTATGAAACATTGTGGCCATATTTTACCACACATAAATGAAATAAAGATAGTTATGCATTTGGAGATAATGGAATAGTTGTGTCTTTATTTAATAATGGAGCTATAGGTAAGAGAATAGCAATTATGCCACCTTACTAGGGATGAGCGAACCCGAACTGTATTTTTGTAAAAGTCCGGGTTCGAGTTCGGTGTTCGGCGCTTTCTTGGCGCTATTTGAAAGGCTGCAAAGCAGCCAATCAACAAGCATCATACTACTTGCCCCAAGAGGCCATCACAGCCATGCCTACTATTGGCATGGCTGTGATTGGCCAGTGCAGCATGTGACCCAGACTCTATATAAGCTTGGGTCACGTAGCGCTGCACGTCACTCTGCTGATACAAGTGTAGGGAGAGGTTGCAGCTGCGACGTTAGGGCGAGATTAGGCAGTGATTAACTCCTCCAAAAGACTTCATTCAGTGATCGATCTACAGCTGTGGATCATTGAACTGCTGCTATTCAATTACTCACTGTTTTTAGGCTGCCCAGAGCGTTTTTCAGTCACTTTTTTCTGGTGTGATCGGCGGCCATTTTGTGGCTTGTGGTGCGTCAGCACAAGCTGTCACCAAGTACATTTAACCATCAATAGTGTGGTTATTTTTTGCTATATCCTACATCAGGGTCAAGCTGTCATCAAGTGCATTTAACCATCAATAGTGTGGTTATTTTTTGGCCATATACTACATCAGGTGCAGGCTGAGCCTGTGTCACCCAAGTGCATTTAACCATCAATAGTGTGGTTATTTTTTGGCCATATACTACATCAGGGGCAAGTAGAGCCTGTCACCCAGTGCCTAAAAAATAGGCCTCACATTTATATTCATCCAAATCTGTCATTACTGCTTTAGCTGGTCAAGTTATTTAGTGTCCGTCAAAGCACAGTTTTTGTTCTGGGTTGAAATACAATTCCCAATTTTGCAATTCTGAAAATTAGTGGTTTCTGCTGTATCAGGCCTACTTTAAATCTATCCCTAAAAGGGTATATTAGATTCAAGGTGCTGATAGGGTAATTCTCAAGAACTTCACACACACGCTACAGTGCAGATCCAAGTCTAATTCTGTGATTAAACGTATACCTGTCACCCAGCGCCTAAAAAATAGGCCTCACATTTATATTCATCCAAATCTGTCATTACTGCTTTAGCTGGTCAAGTTATTTAGTGTCCGTCAAAGCACAGTTTTTGTTCTGGGTTGAAATACAATTCCCAATTTTGCAATTCTCAAAATTAGTGGTTTCTGCTGTATCAGGCCTACTTTAAATCTATCCCTAAAAGGGTATATAAGATTTAAGGTGCAGATAGGGTAATTCTCAAGAACTTCACACACACGCTACAGTGCAGATCCAAGTCTAATTCTGTGATTAAACGTATACCTGTCACCCAGCGCCTAAAAAATAGGCCTCACATTTATATTCATCCAAATCTGTCATTACTGTTTTAGCTGGTCAAGTTATTTAGTGTCCGTCAAAGCACAGTTTTTGTTCTGGGTTGAAATACAATTCCCAATTTTGCAATTCTCAAAATTAGTGGTTTCTGCTGTATCAGGCCTACTTTAAATCTATCCCTAAAAGGGTATATTAGATTCAAGGTGCTGATAGGGTAATTCTCAAGAACTTCACACACACGCTACAGTGCAGATCCAAGTCTAATTCTGTGATTAAACGTATACCTGTCACCCAGCGCCTAAAAAATAGGCCTCACAATTGCAGCATATGCAAGGATGGGGGATAGAGGATGGCAGTATTGTACTGGACTCTAGGAGGTTAATTATACAGTCCCTATTGTCTGTCAAATCTTTGATGGAGGCACTAGAGGCACATAAGTTTCGACAGATATCACCGGGCCTACCTACCATGATCCTGATACATAAAATTTGGGAGAAATCAAAGGAGTTAATAGGTGTTACTGGATGTACAAAATATACCCCTATTTGGAGGAATGAAAGGTTGGGGGAACTATTCCAGCTGGAAGGTTTTGACAGTTGGGAAAAAGCTGGGGTAAAAAGAATAGCACATCTGTACTTAGAGAATAATCTTAAATCCTTTCAACAACTACAGACAGAATTTCAATTGTCGAACCGTGTATTTTACCAATACTTACAATTGAGACATGCCATGCAGACTCAGGAACGGAAGACTCCTCCTTTGACTGTGCACTCCATGCCGGTGATTGATTCAGTGGTGCAGGCCAGATTATAGCTCACGATTATCTCCATGGCTTATGCCAGTCTACTCGATAAAGTAGTATGTGATCCATTAACCAGTCTTAAGGCTAAGTGGGAGAGGGATGTTGGAGAACTGTCGGAGGAAAAATGGAGGGATGTTTTGGGGGCAGTACCCACGATATCTATGAGTGTGGCACATAGGCGATCGCAATTATTCCTTATTCATAGAGTATACAAGACGCCACGACTCCTGTTTAAGATGGGTCTACGTGCGGACTCTAACTGTCCTAGGTGTGCTGCCCCGGATGCAGACATGGCTCATATGTTTTGGTCCTGCACAGAACTGGAGCGTTTCTGGTGTGGAGTGTATAGACAAATAGAAAACAGCTATGGAGTTATTTTACCAAAGACTCCACTGGTGGGGTATCTTGGGTATGTAGAGGACCTAACAACCACTAATGATTATAAATTAGCAATTGCTAAATTATTGTACATTGCACGTAAATCCATTGCAAAACACTGGATACAGCCGATCTCTCCGACTAAGTCAGAGTGGATAAATATGGTCAATCATATGATATCCATGGAGAGTGGCATCTATATTAAAAGAGGCACTGTACAGAAATTTAAGAAGCAATGGCAGGTGTGGCTGGCTGGACCTGGGGGGAAGTCTCAGAGATTGATGCATATTTGGAATGGAATGGTCCTAAGGGGATTTGGAAGCTAAGATGTAAGAAAATTGGAGCATTTTTGTCCATGTCGAGGGAGATGACCACACGGAGAGGGGGAGGTGGGGGGGGAGGTGGGGAGGGAGTTGGGGGGGGACGGGACTGGGAGATTTAATAAAGATTTTTTTTTTGATGCAGTGTTATTGACATGCTGATTTGGATAAAGTATGATTGATTTTACTGTATTCATATCCTATTGTCATATAATGTATGGATTATCTGAACAATTGGCTGTATGTAAGACCTTTAATAAAAATGATCTGATTCAAAAAAAAAAAATAGGCCTCACATTTATATTCATCCAAATCTGTCATTACTGTTTTAGCTGGTCAAGTTATTTAGTGTCCGTCAAAGCACAGTTTTTGTTCTGGGTTGAAATACAATTCCCAATTTTGCAATTCTCAAAATTAGTGGTTTCTGCTGTATCAGGCCTACTTTAAATCTATCCCTAAAAGGGTATATTAGATTCAAGGTGCTGATAGGGTAATTCTCAAGAACTTCACACACACGCTACAGTGCAGATCCAAGTCTAATTCTGTGATTAAACGTATACCTGTCACCCAGCGCCTAAAAAATAGGCCTCACATTTATATTCATCCAAATCTGTCATTACTGCTTTAGCTGGTCAAGTTATTTAGTGTCCGTCAAAGCACAGTTTTTGTTCTGGGTTGAAATACAATTCCCAATTTTGCAATTCTCAAAATTAGTGGTTTCTGCTGTATCAGGCCTACTTTAAATCTATCCCTAAAAGGGTATATAAGATTCAAGGTGCAGATAGGGTAATTCTCAAGAACTTCACACACACGCTACAGTGCAGATCCAAGTCTAATTCTGTGATTAAACGTATACCTGTCACCCAGCGCCTAAATAATAGGCCTCCAATTTATATTCAGCTAAATCTGTCATTACTGGTGTGCCTGTATTAGTGTAATACGGTACCTAAATAGATAGCCAGATAGTGTTAGGTGTCTGTAAAAAAAAGGTCTGAATTTGAATTCAATACATTGGCCCGAATAATATTTTTCTTATTGTGGTGAACGGTAACAATCAGGAAAACATCTAGTGAAGGGGACGCGGACGCGGACGTGGACATGGTCGTGGTGGTGTTAGTGGACCCTCTGGTGCTGGGAGAGGACGTGGCCGTTCTGCCACAGCCACACGTCCTAGTGTACCAACTACCTCAGGTCCCAGTAGCCGCCAGAATTTACAGCCATATTTGGTGGGGCCCAATGCCGTTCTAAGGATGGTAAGGCCTGAGCAGGTACAGGCATTAGTCAATTGGGTGGCCGACAGTGCATCCAGCACGTTCACATTATCTCCCACCCAGTCTTCTGCAGAAAGCGCACAGATGGTGCATGAAAACCAAGCCCATCAGTCTGTCACATCACCCCCATGCATATCAGGGAAACTGTCTGAGCCTCAAGTTATGCAGCAGTCTCTTATGCTGTTTGAAGACTCTGCTGCCAGGGTTTCCCAAGGGCATCCACCTAACCCTTCCCCAGCGGTGGAAGACATAGAATGCACTAACGCACAACCACTTATGTTTCCTGATGATGAGGACATGGGAATACCACCTCAGCACGTCTCTGATGATGACGAAACACAGGTGCCAACTGCTGCGTCTTTCTGCAGTGTGCAGACTGAACAGGAGGTCAGGGATCAAGACTGGGTGGAAGACGATTCAGGGGACGATGAGGTCCTAGATCCCACATGGAATGAAGGTCGTGCCACTGACTTTCACAGTTCGGAGGAAGAGGCAGTGGTGAGACCGAGCCAACAGCGTAGCAAAAGACAAAGAGGGAGCAGTGGGCAAAAGCAGAACACCCGCCACCAAGGGACTCCGCCTGCTACTGACCGCCGCCATCTGGGACCGAGCACCCCAAAGGCAGCTTCAAGGAGTTCCCTGGCATGGCACTTCTTCAAACAATGTGCTGACGACAAGACCCGAGTGGTTTGCACGCTGTGCCATCAGAGCCTGAAGCGAGGCATTAACGTTCTGAACCTTAGCACAACCTGCATGACCAGGCACCTGCATGCAAAGCATGAACTGCAGTGGAGTAAACACCTTAAAAACAAGGAAGTCACTCAGGCTCCCCCTGCTACCTCTTCTGCTGCTGCCGCCTCGGCCTCTTCTGCTGCTGCCGCCGCCTCGGCCTCTTCCTCCGCCTCTGGAGGAACGTTGGCACCTGCCGCCCAGCAAACATGGGATGTACCACCAACACCACCACCTGCGTCACCAAGCATCTCAACCATGTCACACGGCAGCGTTCAGCTATCCATCTCACAAACATTTGAGAGAAAGCGTAAATTCCCACCGAGCCACCCTCGATCCCTGGCCCTGAATGCCAGCATTTTTAAACTACTGGCCTATGAAATGCTGTCATTTAGGCTGGTGGACACAGACAGCTTTAAACAGCTCATGTCGCTTGCTGTTTCACAGTATGTTTGTCACGGCTGTATGTGAGCAACAAGAGCATACACAGTTAATAGAGCTACTGACCGGACCCAAACTAGGGAGGATAAAGGGTGACCCCTGTCAGACCCTCAAAGCTCTCCCTATGCTGCTAAAGCACATGCCCGGATCCAAATGGTGGAACGGGGCATGCCCACGTACCTAAGACTAATGACCACTGTAACCCCTACAATAGTGGAAGGGGCACGGCCACCGGTGCCCTGCTCAGTATATGGAGGGAACCGTGGCCGCCTCAGATCCAGTCAGAAAATAAACAGGTACACAACAATGTCTGCACACTTAGCTGAAGGGGCTGCAGCCGCAGAGAAGACCGATCCAAAGACAGCTGGCAAAATCCGGAGTGCTTGCTGCAGCAGAACACAGGTCCAGTGAAATGAAAGCTAACAAGTGAAGATACTCAAGCAAGAGCTACAACTCAAATGAGAACTATAATCCACAGCCTAGAAAGGAGGATGGGTGATTTAAAGGCAGGGAAATCAAACGCAGGAGGAACAGCTGGGAGGACTCCTCCAAGCTCTAGTAGTGACATCATCACAGGGGTGGAGAAACAGAGCTGTGAGAACGTCTCAAAACTCTGGTAGTGACAGTACCCCCCCTCTACGGGTGGTCTCCGGACACCCAGGACCCACCTTCTCAGGATGAGCCCTATGAAATGCCCTGATGAGGCGAGTGGCTTTAATGTCCGACACCGGAACCCACATCCTCTCCTCAGGACCATAACCCTTCCAATGAACGAGGTACTGAAGAGAACCGCGGACAATGCGAGAGTCCACAATTCTGGAAACCTCAAACTCCAGATTGCCATCAACCAAAATCGGAGGAGGAGGCAAAGAGGAGGGTACCGTGGGCTGGACATATGGTTTTAAGAGAGATCTGTGAAATACATTATGTATCTTCCAAACCCGTGGAAGATCAAGACGGAAGGCAACAGGATTGATGACTGACAAGATTTTATAAGGCCCAATAAACTTGGGACCCAATTTCCAGGAGGGAACCTTCAGTTTAATATTTATTGTAGACAACCACACCAGATCACCCACATTCAGGTCCGGACCAGGCACACGTCTCTTATCAGCCACACGCTTATACTTCTCACTCATCTTTCTAAGATTACTCTGAATCTTTTGCCAAATGGTAGACAAAGACGAGGAAAATCTCTCCTCCTCAGGTAAACCAGAAAGAGCCCCTCCCGAGAATGTCCCAAACTGCGGATGGAACCCATATGCACCAAAGAATGGTGACTTATCAGAAGATTCCTGACGACGGTTGTTCAGAGCAAACTCAGCAAGAGGGAGAAATGAACACCAATCCTCCTGGTTCTCTGCCACAAAACAGCGCAAATATGTCTCCAGATTCTGATTGAGGCGCTCAGTCTGACCATTCGACTGCGGGTGAAAAGCAGAAGAGAAGGACAGCCGAACCCCCAGGCGAGAACAGAAAGCCTTCCAGAACCTGGACACAAACTGCGTGCCTCTATCGGAAACTATATCAGAGGGAATGCCGTGCAATTTAACAATATGGTCGACAAAAGCTTGCGCCAACGTTTTAGCATTGGGTAAACCAGGGAAAGGTACGAAATGAGCCATCTTGCTAAAACGGTCCACCACCACCAGGATCACCGACTTCCCTGAGGAACGAGGAAGATCCGTGATAAAGTCCATGGACAGGTGTGTCCAAGGACGCGAAGGTATGGGTAACGGGAGAAGGGAACCTGAAGGCCGTGAACGAGGAACCTTAGCGCGAGCGCACGTCTCACAAGCAGCCACAAAACCCTCCACCGACTTACGAAGAGCCGGCCACCAAAATCTCCGAGCAATGAGATCTACCGTGGCTCTACTCCCGGGGTGACCAGCAAGAACAGTATCATGATGCTCCTTGAAGAGTTTGTGATGTAGCTCAGGAGGCACAAACAACTTCCCAGAAGGACAACGGGCAGGTGCCTCAGTCTGGGCAGCCTGGACCTCGGCCTCCAAATCGGAATATAGAGCAGAAACAACTACCCCCTCCGCCAAAATGGGACCCGGGTCCTCGGAGTTTCCTCCTCCCGGAAAACAGCGAGAGAGAGCATCAGCCTTCACATTTTTGATCCCAGGGCGGAATGTAACGACAAAATTGAATCTGGAGAAGAACAGAGACCATCTGGCCTGTCTCGGATTCATACGCCTGGCCGACTCCAAGTATGCCAGATTCTTATGGTCGGTAAAAACGGTGATAGGGTGCCTGGCCCCCTCCAACCAATGGCGCCATTCCTCGAAAGCCAACTTGATGGCCAACAACTCCCTATCTCCCACATCATAGTTTCTCTCTGCCGGGGAGAGTTTTTTAGAGAAGAAGGCACAGGGTCGCCATTTGGCAGGAGAAGGGCCCTGGGACAAAACCGCACCCACACCCACCTCGGAAGCATCCACCTCAACAATAAAAGGTAAGGAAACATCGGGATGCACCAAGACGGGAGCAGACGCAAAACTCTCTTTAATCTTAGAAAAAGCTGCAAGCGCCTCCTCCGACCAAGAGGAAAAATCCGCCCCCTTTTTTGTCATGTCAGTAAGGGGTTTGACAACAGAGGAATAATTTAAAATGAACTTTCTGTAATAGTTCGCAAAACCCAGAAAGCGCATCAATGCCTTCTGATTCTCAGGAAGCTCCCACTCAAGTACAGCACGGACCTTCTCCGGATCCATGCGAAAACCAGAAGCAGAGAGGAGAAAACCCAGAAATTGAATCTCCGATACCATAAAAAGACATTTCTCCAGCTTGGCGTACAATTTATTTTCCCGCAGAATCTGCAGAACCTGAAAAAGATGATCCTGATAGGTCTGAACATCAGGGGAAAAAAAATCTAAATATCATCAAGATACACCAATACAAATTTCCCCATTAAATGGTAGAAAATACTATTAACAAAATGCTGAAAGACGGCCGGAGCATTCATCAGGCCGAAAGGCATAACGAGATTCTCGAAATGCCCGTTAGGAGTATTAAAGGCCGTTTTCCATTCATCCCCCTCTCTGACCCTGACCAGGTTGTACGCGCCTCTCAAATCCAATTTGGAAAAAACCTTGGCCCCAACAATTTGGTTGAAGAGGTCCGGGATCAGAGGAAGGGGATAGGGATCGCGAATCGTGATACGGTTCAGCTCCCTAAAATCTAGGCAAGGTCTCAGAGAGCCATTTTTTTTTTTAACAAAAAAAAACCCTGCGGCAACAGGTGATTTTGAGGGACGAATATGCCCCTTATCGAGACTCTCGGAGATATAGGTTCGCATTGCGATTCTTTCCGGTTGTGAGAGATTGTAGAGGCGTGCTTTTGGCAGCTTGGCGCCGGGAATGAGGTTAATGGGACAGTCAAACTCTCGGTGAGGAGGTAGCTCCTGAACACCGCTCTCGGAAAACACGTCCGAGAAATCAGAGAGAAATGATGGCACAGTTTTAGTAGACACCTCTGCAAAAGTCGCTGTGAGACAATTTTCTCTACAAAAGTCACTCCACTCATTTATTTGCCTTCCTTGCCAATCAATAGTGGGGTTATGTCTAGTGAGCCAGGGTAACCTCAAAACTAGAGGAGAAGGCAATCCGTTAAGGACAAAACAAGATATATCCTCCACATGAGTGTCACCTACAGCTAACCGGATATTGTGAACAATGCCCTTCAGGGATCTCTGTGAGAGTGGAGCAGAGTCAATAGCAAAAACAGGTATATACTTTTCTAATGTGCAAGCCTGAAAACCATGCATGGCTACAAATTGAGTGTCAATAAGATTGACGGCCGTTCCACTATCGACAAAAATCTCACAAGAAATGACTTTGCTCTCTAGCGCCACCCTGGCAGACAGGAGAAAACGGGAACTGCAGGTCAGAGGAAAAGCATCAATTCCTACATCAACTTTCCCCAAAGTAGCAGATGAAGCAGAACTTGATGATTTACCTTTTGAGGTATTTCTCTTATTATTGCTTATAGTACAGTTCAAGAATCTCCTAGACGGACAAACATTTGCCAAATGAGCTATGCCCCCACAACAAAAACACACCATACTCTGAGGACTAAATCCTCTTTTATCAGGGGCAAGTCGACCTAGCTGCATGGGCTCCTCCTCAGAGGGGAGCGAGACAGGATGAGGCCCCTGCACACTGAATGAGTCCGCACCACTGCCCCTAGACTGACAATGGCTGGACAGAGAGGTCTCGTTTCTTTCTCTTAGACGCCTGTCAAGGCGTACCGCCAATGACATGGCAGACTCTAAGGACGTTGGTCTCTTATGGAAAGCAAACGCATCTTTCAATCTCTCTGAGAGACCATGACAGAACTGACTCCGGAGTGCAGCATCATTCCAACCTGAATCAGCTGCCCATCTCCGAAATTCAGAACAATAAAGCTCCGCAGACAGTTTGTTCTGGCATAAAACACGTAAGTTAGATTCAGCCAGAGCAACACGATCCGGGTCATCATATATCTGCCCCAGTGCCACAAAAAATCTTTCCACGGATCGAAGGGAGGGATCCCCTGATGGCAGCGAAAAAGCCCAAGTCTGAGCATTACCCCTGAGCAGGGAGATGACAATCCTCACCCTCTGCTCCTCCTTACCAGAGGAGTGGGGACACAAGCAAAAATGGAGTTTGCATGCCTCTCTGAAGCGAACAAAATTCTCACTGCCCCCGGAGAACGTTTCCGGAAGTGAGACCTTTGGCTCGCAACAGACTCCATGAGCCAGAGCAGAGCCCAATGTTTGAAGCTGAGACATAGATTGATGGAGATCCGCTACTTCCAAAGAAAGACCCTGCATGCGGTCAACCAGGCCAGAAAGCGGATCCATGTCAAAAAGGACGGTTTTGGTGGATTATAATGTCACGGCTGTATGTGAGCAACAAGAGCATACACAGTTAATAGAGCTACTGACCAGACCCAAACTAGGGAGGATAAAGGGTGACCCCTGTCAGACCCTCAAAGCTCTCCCTATGCTGCTAAAGCACATGCCCAGATCCAAATGGTGGAACGGGGCATGCCCACGTACCTAAGACTGATGACCACTGTAACCCCTACAATAGTGGAAGGGGCACGGCCACCGGTGCCCTGCTCAGTATATGGAGGGAACCGTGGCCGCCTCAGATCCAGTCAGAAAATAAACAGGTACACAACAATGTCTGCACACTTAGCTGAAGGGGCTGCAGCCGCAGAGAAGACGGATCCAAAGACAGCTGGCAAAATCCGGAGTGCTTGCTGCAGCAGAACACAGGTCCAGTGAAATGAAAGCTAACAAGTGAAGATACTCAAGCAAGAGCTACAACTCAAATGAGAACTATAATCCACAGCCTAGAAAGGAGGAGGGGTGATTTAAAGGCAGGGAAATCAAACGCAGGAGGAACAGCTGGGAGGACTCCTCCAAGCTCTAGTAGTGACATCATCACAGGGGTGGAGAAACAGAGCTGTGAGAACGTCTCAAAACTCTGGTAGTGACAATGTTGTTCCCAGCCGGCACTACTTCTCCAAGAGAGCCGTGCCTTCCCTGCACAACCAAGTATCCGATAAAATCAAGTGTGCACTGCGCAACGCCATCTGTGGCAAGGTCCACCTAACCACAGATACGTGGACCAGTAAGCACGGCCAGGGACGCTATATCTCCCTAACTGCACACTGGGTAAATGTAGTGGCGGCTGGGCCCCAGGCGGAGAGCTGTTTGGCGCACGTCCTTCCGCCGCCAAGGATCGCAGGGCAACATTCTTTGCCTCCTGTCTCCTCCTCCTCCTACTCAGCTTCCTCCTCCCTTCTTCCACCTGCTCATCCAGTCAGCCACACACCTTCACCACCAACTTCAGCACAGCCCGGGGTAAACGTCAGCAGGCCGTTCTGAAACTCATATGTTTGGGGGACAGGCCCCACACCGCACAGGAGTTGTGGGGGGGGGGGTATAGAACAACAGACCGACGAGTGGTTGCTGCCGGTGAGCCTCAAGCCCGGCCTGGTGGTGTGCGATAATGGGCGAAATCTCGTTGCAGCTCTGGTACTAGCCGGTTTGACGCACATCCCTTGCCTGGCGCATGTGCTGAATTTGGTGGTGCAGAAGTTCATTCACAACTACCCCGACATGTCAGAGCTGCTGCATAAAGTGCGGGCCGTCTGTTCGCGCTTCCGGCGTTCACATCCTGCCGCTGCTCGCCTGTCTGCGCTACAGCGTAACTTCGGCCTTCCCGCTCACCGCCTCATATGCGACGTGCCCACTAGGTGGAACTCCACCTTGCACATGCTGGACAGACTGTGCGAGCAGCAGCAGGCCAAAGTGGAGTTTCAGCTGCAGCACGCACGGGTCAGTCGCACTGCGGAACAGCACCACTTCACCACCAATGACTGGGCCTCCATGCGAGACCTGTGTGCCCTGTTGCGCTGTTTCGAGTACTCCACCAACATGGCCAGTGGCGATGACGCCGTTATCAGCGTTACAATACCACTTCTATGTCTCCTTGAGAAAACACTTAGGGCGATGATGGAAGAGGAGGTGGCCCAGGAGGAGGAAGAGGGGTCATTTTTAGCACTTTCAGGCCAGTCTCTTCGAAGTGACTCAGAGGGAGGTTTTTTGCAACAGCAGAGGCCAGGTACAAATGTGGCCAGACAGGGCCCACTACTGGAGGACGAGGAGGACGAGGATGAGGTGGAGGAGGATGAGGATGAAGCATGTTCACAGCGGGCTGGCACCCAACGCAGCTCGGGCCCATCACTGGTGCGTGGCTGGGGGGAAACGCAGGACGATGACGATACGCCTCCCACAGAGGACAGCTTGTCCTTACCTCTGGGCAGCCTGGCACACATGAGCGACTACATGCTGCAGTGCCTGCGCAACGAAAGCAGAGTTGCCCACATTTTAACGTGTGCGGACTACTGGGTTGCCACCCTGCTGGATCCACGGTACAAAGACAATGTGCCCACCTTACTTCATGCACTGGAGCGTGATAGTAAGATGCGCGAGTACAAGCGTTGGTAGACGCGCTACTGAGAGCATTCCCAAATGTCACAGGGGAACAAGTGGAAGCCCAAGGCGAAGGCAGAGGAGGAGCAAGAGGTCGCCAACGCAGCTGTGTCACGGCCAGCTCCTCTGAGGGCAGGGTTAGCATGGCAGAGATGTGGAAAAGTTTTGTCACCACGCCACAGCTAACTGCACCACCACCTGATACGGA
Source organism: Bufo bufo (assembly GCF_905171765.1). Taxonomy (NCBI): domain Eukaryota; kingdom Metazoa; phylum Chordata; class Amphibia; order Anura; family Bufonidae; genus Bufo; species Bufo bufo. The sequence continues at coordinate 474,213,358 of NC_053392.1, read as the reverse complement.
ACGTGTTAGCAGGAGGCAATATTTCAATAACATGGTGGAACAGTACCTGTGCACACCCCTCCACGTACTGACTGATGGTTCGGCCCCATTCAACTTCTGGGTCTCCAAATTGTCCACGTGGCCAGAGCTAGCCTTTTATGCCTTGGAGGTGCTGGCCTGCCCGGCGGCCAGCGTTTTGTCTGAACGTGTATTCAGCACGGCAGGGGGCGTCATTACAGACAAACGCAGCCGCCTGTCTACAGCCAATGTGGACAAGCTGACGTTCATAAAAATGAACCAGGCATGGATCCCACAGGACCTGTCCATCCCTTGTGCAGATTAGACATTAACTACCTCCCCTTAACAATATATTATTGTACTCCAGGGCACTTCCTCATTCAATCCTATTTTTATTTTCATTTTACCATTATATTGCGGGGCAACCTAAAGTTGAATGAACCTCTCCTCTGTCTGGGTGCCGAGGCCTAAAAATATCTGACAGTGGCCTGTTCCAGTGGTGGATGACGTGAAACATGATTCTCTGATATGACATGAAGACTGATTCTCTGCTGACATGAAGCCTGAATCTCTGTTATGGGACCTCTCTCCTCTGCCTGGGTGCCTGGGCCTAAATATGTGACAATGGACTGTTCCAGTGGTGGGTGACGTGAAGCCTGATTCTCTGCTATGACATGAAGACTGATTCTCTGCTGACATGAAGCCAGATTCTCTGCTATGGGACCTCTCTCTTCTGCCTGGGTGCCTGGGCCTAAATATGTGACAATGGACTGTTCCAGTGGTGGGTGACGTGAAGCCTGATTCTCTGCTATGACATGAAGACTGATTCTCTGCTGACATGAAGCCTGAATCTCTGTTATGGGACCTCTCTCCTCTGTCTGGGTGCCGGGGCCTAAAAATATCTGACAGTGGCCTCCAGTGGTGGGTGACATGAAGCCTGATTCTATGCTATGACATGAAGACTGATTCTCTGCTGACATGAAGCCAGATTCTTTGCTATGGGACCTCTCTCCTCTGCCTGGGTGCCTGGGCCTAAATATGTGACAATGGACTGTTCCAGTGGTGGGTGACGTGAAGCCTGATTCTCTGCTATGACATGAAGACTGATTCTCTGCTGACATGAAGCCTGAATCTCTGTTATGGGACCTCTCTCCTCTGTCTGGGTGCCGGGGCCTAAAAATATCTGACAGTGGCCTGTTCCAGTGGTGGGTGACATGAAGCCTGATTCTTTGCTATGACATGAAGACTGATTCTCTGCTGACATGAAGCCTGATTCTCTGCTATGACATGAAGACTGATTCTCTGCTGACATGAAGCCTGAATCTCTGTTATGGGACCTCTCTCCTCTGTCTGGGTGCCGGGGCCTAAAAATATCTGACAGTGGCCTGTTCCAGTGGTGGGTGACATGAAGCCTGATTCTCTGCTATGACATGAAGACTGATTCTCTGCTGACATGAAGCCTGATTCTCTGCTATGGGACCTCTCTCCAATTGATATTGTTTAATTTTTATTTATTTTATTTTTATTTTTATTCATTTCCCTATCCACATTTGTTTGCAGGGGATTTAACAATATTTTGCTGCCTTTTGCAGCCCTCTAGCCCTTTCCTGGTCTGTTTTACAGCCTTTTTAGTGCCGAAAAGTTCAGGTCCCCATTGACTTCAATGGGGTTCGGGTTCGGGACGAAGTTCGGGTCGGGTTCGGATCCCGAACCCGAACATTTCCGGGAAGTTCGGCCGAACTTCTCGAACCCGAACATCCAGGTGTTCGCTCAACTCTACACCTTACCCTTTACAGAGCTAGCTTGCCAAATCTAAGTGGAGGTAAACCTTTCATCTGCAGCCAGGTACCATTCCCCCACAGGCTCTTCAGCAGCTGCATGGTCTGTCTCCATTGGAGGTACGTCACTGGGACTCCCACAGTTATACAATATATACCTCTGATAACATATAAAACTGTTTAATGATTGTGATACAATGTGTTAGAAGAGACGTTCCTCAGTCATAATTACATATAATAATCGCTCAGTAGCAGTCCTATGACTGCTGTTTGTCTAGAAATACAGTGTACCCAGGATATTAGAAAAGAACTGACAAGAAATATTAATTCTTATTAGTATTTGTATTAACTTGGGATAGATTTGGTGCAATTCTGTGGTACAAAATCCACAAAATGTGGTGGAGTACCTAGGAAGACATCTGTATGTGAATCTAGTGGAAAATTCTGAAGGCAGCTGGGTGGAGCTTCACCTGAGTGAAAGCCCTGCCCCAATCATGACATCACATGAATGCACTCAATCACTTTTTTTTTAGACCGCATTAAGGGGGCAGTTGCTTGTACCCACCAGCTGTTGCTAGGTGGCTGTCTTCCAAAGAGCAAGTACAAGTTCCTTTCTGGAACTTGTAGCGCTAGTTTTTTGATGTATTAGGAAGTATGAACTATACCACAAAGTTGCATTGAATTCACCACTTTTTTTTTGTTGAAAAAGAGATGTTACTGTAACATTAGGCTGGTCATTATATGTGTTTATAGTACAGTTTAGACACTACATCTTTATGCAAAAACTCTTTCTGTCCTGCCGAGAGCAGGCTTTGTACTGTTTGTGTGGCAGCTATCACAGTGGACGGCGCGTGCAGTCATTTTACATTTGTTGCCTACCAATTAGAAAGCTTGAATATTTACCGAGAGTAAATTGTCCTGTACAAACAGTACTGGAATAAATCTATGTGGTTGCCGTGGTGATCTTGGCTTTGGTATTCATTTCTTATGAAATCTCTTATGAATGATGTACTTGAAAAATAGATTTTACAAAACTAAAACCCATACAATTGAGGTAAGTTAGGAACGGGCCATTTAAAACACAGATCAGTCTTTAGTAAAAAACTTTGGTTATATTTTTTTTTTGTAATTGAAGTTTTCGTTTCTACTTGTATGCAGGGCTGTGCAGTTGGTAAGCCACAATTCTGCTTTTATGTTTACATACTGGGACAATACTGATAATTATTTTGGGTCATGAGCAGTAGGTGTCACGACCATGGTTATGGTCGTGACTCCTTATCCGTATGCAGTTGCCTGCGGTTTTGGTTTTGTTGTCAACCACATGGTGGGGGGTGCTTGTATGTTGCCTCACGTGTGGTTGCCGCTGGCAACATGTTTGTATTTGGCAGCATAGCAGCCTGAGCTGTTGCTAGACAGCTTGCTGTCAAGTGCATGCGGTTTCACCTGGCAACCTCTCTTTGTATGTGTGCACTTTCCGGGTTTGTTGTGCACAAGGTTGTGTATGTGTGCATTGTGACACTTTTCGTCACTTGCGGTTGTCCGTGGCAACGTGTGTTGTTGTGTACATGTCGTGGCAGTGTCTCGGCCTTCTGGCTGTTTCCCCGGACATGGTTGCCACGCATGTCTTTGCCGGCGGTAACAGCTGCAGTTTGTTAGTTGTTTGTACACTTCCCCTTTAAGTGGCTTTCTTACCTTGCCTGGTGTAGGAAGGGTTAACTCCCTTCTTTGTGTGTGAGCACTGGGTGTGTCTGTGTGTGGGTGTGGCTACTTGGGGTTATTTAGCTCCTGCTGGATGCCTGTATCTGAGAGATACTTCAGCCATGGTTAGCTGGAGTCATCCTCCTGGTTATATACCATCTGCCAGTGAGGGCCACCCTTGTGGTCATAAGATATGTTAGACATTATTGTTCTTGTATTGTTATATGTCTAGTGGTGTCTGTATCTTTATTGCAGCTTATGGTCCTGGGTTCCTGTGTGATGTGTGGGGTGGGCTGTGTCCGTTTGTGTTCTTGTGGACAGCAGCAATCGTGCATGGGTTCCAGGCTGTGTGTCTGTGGCAGGTACGTGTAATACTTGTTTACTTACCTGCCATTGCCATATGCTGTACATGTTCCCCATTCCTTGCAGCTTGGCCTGTGAGACTCCTGTTTGTCCGTAGTCTTACTCTGCTCCTAGTCCAGGGCCACCCTGAGGGCTAGTAGGGATCTTAGGTTCCTGAGTATGAGCCCTCCTACCATCAGGGTCGGCTCATACGGCTAGGAGACAGGGTCAGATCTAGGGATGTGATAGGAGGTGATCTGCTCCCTGATTCCTGTCCTGGCTTAGCAGCTATCTTTCTTATTGACATCCCACGGATTAGAGTTACCCCCACTCTGATCCGTGACAGCAAGTCCTATCTGTGTGTGTACAAGGTACATAAACTGTCATTGCAGAAAGGGGAATCACTGCCCCTACAGATGCACAGGGTGTAGCTTTGTTCCTTAGTTTATTAATTTGTTACCGTTATTTGTGCATTATGACTGCATTGTTTGCCCATTTTATGATATACCTTAAGCCCTTAGTGACCATCCTGTTTTGGGCATTAAAGGGGTTGTCTCACTTCCGTAACTGGCATTTATCGTGTAGAGAAAGTTAATACAAGGCACTTACTCAGGGGTCAAGTCCTGGGAATAAAAAAAGTGTGGGAACTCACCCAAGATTCACTGTCACCCCGACCCCCTTTCCCCCCAAAAAAATAAAAATAAAATATGTATGTATGTATATATATATATATATATATATATTTTGCGGAAAATTCCGTGCAACATAAAACGTAAACAAAAACTGGAATTTGCGCTATATGTCTGTTCAGACATAATTCGTCTCTTTTATATTATAAGCTCCCCTTATATATAATTTACTTACAGTTCTGAAGACTCAGGGGTGCTGGCAGGCTTGGCCCCAGGGGTGCTGGCAGGCTTGGCCCCAGGGGTGCTGGCAGGCTTGGCCCCAGGGGTGCTGACAGGCTTGGCCTCAGGAGTGCTGACAGGCTTGGCCTCAGGGGTGCTGACAGGCTTGGCCTCTGGGGTGCTGGCTCGCTTGGCCGGGCAGAAGGAGTGTGGGAGACTGACGCCTTTTTTCTCCAAGCTGCTCCGGGAAAAAAAAAATTTCATTATACCTCAGGTCAGACAACCAATCAGACCCCCAATGTTAATCAGACCTCAACTAACAGCCCCAATAGGATCCCCAATGTTAATAATACCCCAATAAGACCTCAGATCACACCTCAGCTCAGACCCCAATATGAATGACCCCCAATCAGACCTCAGATAAGAGACACATGCCTCATAGCAGCCCCTAGTAGCCTCATAGCAGCCCCCAGTAGCCTTATAGCAACCCCCAGTTGCCTAATAGCAGCCCCCAGTAGCCATATACCAGCCCCCAGAAGCCTCATAGCAGCCGTCAGTAGCCTCTCCATCAGCCCCCAGTGCCTCTCCATCAGCCCCCAGTGCCTCTCCATCAGCCCCCAGTGCCTTTCACAGCCCCCAGTGCCTCTCCATCAGCCCCCAGTGCCTCTCATCAGCGCCCCCCCAGTCAGTGCCTCTCCATCAGCCCCCAGGCCCCCAGTCAGTGCATCTCCATCAGCCCCCAGTGCCTCTCACCAGCCCCAGTGCCTCTCCATCAGCCCTCAGTGCACCCTCCCCGGTATTAAAATCATTGGTGGGCAGTGCGCCCCCCCTCCCTGGTATTAAAATCATTGGTGGGCAGTGCACCCCCCCTCCTCGGTATTAAAATTATTGGTGGGCAATGCGCCCTCCTCCCCCCTCCCAGATATTAAAATCATTGGTGGGCAGTGCACCCTCCCCGGTATTAATATCATTGGTGGGCAGTGCGCCGCCCCCCGGTATTAAAATCATTGCTGGGCGCACTTCCCACCAATGATTTTAATACTGGGAAGGACGGGGGTAAGGCACACTCCCACCAATGATTTTAATACTGGGAAGGGCGGGGGGGGGGCGCACTGCCCACCAATGATTTTAATATCGGAATACCAATGATGCAGCGTCCCCATCACCATGGGAACGCCTCGGATTTAGAATATACCATCGGATCAGAGTTTTCTCCAATTCGATGGTATATTTTAATTTCAAGAGTTACCTACAGAGGACCAGGAAGCAGTGAGTACAAAGCCTTCACCACTTCCTGGTCCTTTAGCCCGGCGTTAAAGACAGGCAGCCCTGAAAGGGAACGGTGTTCCTGCAATGAAAAAAGTGCAGGAACGCCGTTCCCACAGTTCCCGCAGGACTCAAGCACTTACTAATGTATTGTTATTATCCATATTGCCTCCTTTGCTGTCTGGATTCTTTTTCTCATCACATTATACACTGCTCATTTCCATGGTTACAGACCACCTACAATCCATCAGTGGGGATCGTGTTTGCACACTATAGGAAAAATCGTCGGCCGGGACCATGGTTGAGCACATAGGCTAGTACTTTATCCTATATTGTTCAAGCACGACCACCACTGATGGATTGCAGGGTGGTCTGTAACCTTGGAAACAAGCAGTGTATAATGTGATGGAAAAATGAATCCAGCCAGCAAAGGAAACAATATGGGTAATAACAATACATTAGTAAGTGGCCTATATTAACTTTGTCTACATGATAAATGCTACTTACTGAAGTGGGAAAACCCCTTCAATGAAATGGGGGCAAATAAGCAAAAAAAACAGCAATGATCACTTTTTCATGGTGCTCAATGTGTGGGATACATTTTATGATAATGTGTAGCGCAGGTTGTTGTGAATGTGGCAATAACTTGCAGGATAACCGGCCGAACTGGAAGGACAGATGTATTTTTTCGGCCTTATAAACTATGTTACTATGTTACTAATAACAAAAATATGGAGGAAATTTTATTTTTGCAATGTTTTCTATATTTTTTTTTTTTTCACTTGGAGATTTTTGCATTCAATAAAACTTCTTTTTTTTAACCAACAGGGGATCTTTTAACTCCTTCTATAATGTACTGTACTGCTTATGCAGTACAGTATATTATACTGTCAGTTCTATACTGACAGGCATCATCAGGCTTCATTAAAGAGTTTCAGCCACTGCAGGCAGGCTTGGCATCCTAGTCTGCTATGCAAAGACATTGGCACCCCACAATCTTATTCGTGGGGGTGCCAATGCCTGACAGAGAGCGCTCCCCCTCTCTAAACCATTTAGATGTCATGGCCGCTATTGACCACGGCATCTAACTGGTCCAGAATTGGCACTTCTGACAGTCTTAGAGCAGAAAACTCGTCATTTACCAATCAACATAAATAATGTGTTCTCTTGTACAGCTTAGGCCCCTTTCACACGGGCAAGTATTCCGCGCGGATGCGATGCGTGAGGTGAACGCATTGCACCCGCACTGAATACCGACCCATTCATTTCTATGGGGCTTTTCACATGAGCGGTGATTTTCACGCATCACTTGTGCGTTGCGTGAAAATCGCAGCATGCTCTATATTCTGCGTTTTTCACGCAACGCAGACCCCATAGAAATGAATGGGCTTGCATGAAAATCGCAAGCATCCGCAAGCAAGTGCGGATGCGGTGCGATTTTCATGCACGGTTGCTAGGAGACGATCGGGATGGAGACCCGATCACTATTATTTTCCCTTATAACATGGTTATAAGGGAAAATAATAGCATTCTGAATACAGAATGCATAGTTAAACAGCGCTGGAGGGGTTAAAAAAAATAAAAAATAATTTAACTCACCTTAGTCCACTTGATCGCGGCCCGGCATCTCCTTCTGTCTCCTTTGTTGAATAGGACCTGTGGTGAGCATTAATTACAGGAACAGGACCTTTGATTCCGTCACTCCGGTCATCACATGGTACGTCACATGATCTTTTACCATGGTGATTCACCATGGTAAAAGATCATGTGACGTACCATGTGATGACCGAAGTGACGTCACCACAGGTCCTTTACCCAGGTCCTGAAGAAAGGAGACAGAAGGAGATGCTGGCAGCGCGAACAAGTGGACTAAGGTGAGTTAAATTTTATTTTATTTTTTTAACCCCTTAACCATGTTATAAGGGAAAATAATACAATCTACAGAACACCGATCCCAAGCCCGAACTTGGGTACCAAACATGCACGATTTTTCTCACGCGAGTGCAAAACGCATTACAACGCACCCGCACATTTTCCCGCAACACCCGTGTGAAAGAGGCCTTACAGTACTTTTACACTCGCGTTTTGTGCGGATCCATCATGGACCAATCCGTTCACATAAATCAACCGTCTGCATCTGTTCTGAACGGATCCATTTGTATTATCTTTAACATAGCCAAGACGGATCCATCTTGAACTCCATTGAAAGTCAATGGAGGACGGATCCGTTTTCTATTGTGCCAGATTGTGTTAGTGAAAACGGATCCATCCCCATTGACTTACATTGTGTGCCAGGACGGATCTGTTTGGCTCAGTTTCATCAGACGGACACCAAAATGCTGCAAGCAGCATTGTGGTGTCCGTCTCCAAAGCTGAATGGAGACTGAACTGATGCAAACTGATGCATTCTGAGCGGATCCTTTTCCATTCAGAATGCATTAGAATGCAAACTGATCCGTTTTGGACCGCTTATGAGACCCTGAACGGATCTCACAAACGGAAAGCCAAAACACGAGTGTGAAAGTAGCCTTATTATGATTACAGGGATACCAAATACAGTTTTGTGATATTTCATAATATGTATGTTACAAAAACTGTAATGGTTTTTGCTTTGTTATTTTTTGTAACAATAACATTTCAGGAAATTGTAACTTTTAGCATAAAGGAAAATAGATGGAAAGTAAGCCATAACTTTTACTATAAAGATTATTTTATAGGTCTTGGTGGGATTTAAACCCAAAACCTTCTGTATAGTCAATAGCAGCCCTCAAAATCACTGATGAAAATCATTGACTGAATACTGACTTTGTGAAGGAGGCTAAAAACTTCCTTGCGAAGAACGAATTTTCAATATTCAAGAACCTACTGGGTTGACAGATTACTGGGAGGGGCTGGAGACGATCCAGCGGTCATGGTCCATATCGGAACCAATGACAAAGTTAGAGGTAGGTGGAGAGTCCTTAAAAATGATTTCAGGGATTTAGGTCAAAAGCTGAGGGCAAGGACCTCAAAGGTAGTATTTTCCGAAATACTGCCTGTACCACGAGCCACACAAGAAAGGCAATGGGAGATTAGGGAGATTAACAAGTGGCTCAAGAACTGGTGTAGGAAGGAGGGGTTTGGGTTCCTGGAGAACTGGGCCGATTTTTCTATCGGCTACAGGCTCTATCGTAGGGACGGGCTGCACCTCAATGGGGAAGGGGCAGCTGTGCTGGGGAGAAAGATGGCTAGAAGGTTGGAGGAGTGTTTAAACTAGGGACTGGGGGGGGGGGGGGAAATTACGTTATAGGAGGGGAAGATAGTGCAGATAGAGACCGGGGGCAAGGTAATAAGAATGGGGGAGGAATGGAAGGAGGGACTAGAACAGTTCTGAAGGAAAGGTGTAGGGTAAAAAATATACATAAACCTCTCAAATGTATGTATACTAATGCCAGAAGCCTGACTAATAAAACTGGTGAACTGGAATTAGTGATGTGTGAGGAGGACTATGACATAGTGGGAATAACTGAGACATGGCTGGATGATAGCTATGACTGGGCAGTTAATGTACAAGGTTACAGTCTGTTTAGAAAGGATCGTCAAAACCGGAGAGGGGGAGGGGTCTGCCTTTATATAAAGTCCTGTCTAAAGCACACAGTCCGAGAAGATATAAGTGAGGGACATGAACATGTGGAGTCACTGTGGGTAGAGATACATGGAGCTAAAAACAACAATAAATTACTAATAGGAGTTTACTATAAACCACCTAATATACCAGAGTCCACAGAAAATCTACTACTAAACGAGATAGACGAGGCGGCAAATCATAAGGAGGTGGTTATTATGGGGGACTTCAACTACCCAGATATAGACTGGGAAACTGAAACTTGTATATCTCATAAGGGAAACAGGTTCTTGGCAATAACCAAAGACAATTACCTCTCCCAACTGGTTCAGGACCCGACTAGAGGGACGGCCATACTGGACTTAGTATTAACCAATAGACCTGACAGAACAACAGACGTGCAGGTTGGGGGACACCTGGGAAATAGTGACCATAAAGTAATAACCTTCCAATTATCATTCAAAAGAGCGTTTCTACAGGGAGGAACAAAAATACCAAACTTCAAAAAAGCTAAATTTAGCCAACTAAGAGAGGCCATAGGCCAAACTAACTGGGACAAAGTCCTCACAAATACAGACACAAAATGGGATATCTTTAAAAACATCCTAAAATCTCATTGTGAGAGGTACATACCGTATGGTAATAAAAGGTTAAGGAACAAAAAGAAACCAATGTGGATAAATAGAACTGTAAAGAAAGCAATAAATGACAAAAAGAAAGCATATAAAACACTAAAACAGGAGGGTAGCACGGAAGCACTGAAAAACTATAAGGAAAAAAATAGAACATGTAAAAAACAAATAAAAGCGGCCAAACTAGAGACCGAGAGATTAATTGCCAAAGAGAGTAAAACTAACCCTAAAATGTTCTTCAATTATATAAATGTTAAAAAGTATAAATCTGAAGGTGTTGGCCCTTTAAAGAGTAATGAGGGGGGAGTCGCAGAGAGCGACGAGGAGAAAGCAAAGCTGATAAATATTTTTTTCTCCAATGTATTCACTGAGGAAAATAAATTGTCAGATGACATGCAGAATGCAAAAATAAATTCCCCATTAAAAGTGTCCTGTCTGACCCAGGAAGAAGTACATCAGCGACTTAAAAAGATTAAAATAGACAAATCGCCAGGACCGGATGACATACACCCCCGTATCCTAAAGGAATTAAGTAATGTCATAGCCAGACCCTTATTTCTGATATTTGCGGACTCTATACTGACAGGGAATGTCCCACAGGATTGGCGCGTGGCATATGTGGTGCCAATATTCAAAACGGGGCCAAAAACAGAGCCTGGAAACTATAGGCCGGTAAGTTTAACATCTGTTGTGGGTAAACTGTTTGAAGGTTTTCTGAGAGATGCTATATTAGAGCATCTCAACGGAAATAAGCAAATAACGCCATATCAGCATGGCTTCGTGAGGGATCGGTCATGTCAGACTAATTTAATCAGTTTCTATGAGGAGGTAAGTTCTAGACTTGACAGCGGCGAATCAATGGATGTCGTATATCTGTACTTCTCCAAAGCATTTGACACTGTACCACATAAAAGGTTAGTATATAAAATGAGAATGCTCGGACTGGGAGAAAACATCTGTATGTGGGTAAGTAACTGGCTGAGTGATAGAAAACAGAGGGTGGTTATTAACGGTACACACTCAGATTGGGTCACTGTCACTAGTGGAGTACCTCAGGGGTCAGTATTGGGCCCTATTCTCTTCAATATATTTATTAATGATCTTGTAGAAGGCTTGCATAGTAAAGTATTAATTTTCGCAGATGACACTAAACTGTGTAAAGTAATTTACACTGATGAGGACAGTATACTACTACAGAGGGATCTGGATAGATTGGAGGCTTGGGCAGATAAGTGGCAGATGAGGTTTAACACTGATAAATGTAAAGTTATGCACATGGGAAGGAAAAATGCAAGTCACCCGTACATACTAAATGGTAAAACACTCGGTAACACTGACATGGAAAAGGATCTAGGAATTTTAATAAACAGCAAACTAAGCAGCAAAAACCAGTGTCAGGCAGCTGCTGCCAAGGCCAACAAGATAATGGGTTGCATCAGAAGGGGCATAGATTCCCGTGATATGAACATAGTCCTACCACTTTACAAATCGCTAGTCAGACCACACATGGAGTACTGTGTACAGTTCTGGGCTCCTGTAAACAAGGCAGACATAGCAGAGCTGGAGAGGGTTCAGAGGAGGGCAACTAAAGTAATAACTGCAATGGGGCAACTACAGTACCCTGAAAGATTATCAAAATTAGGGTTATTCACTTTAGAAAAAAGACGACTGAGGGGAGATCTAATTAATATGTATAAATATATCAGGGGTCAGTACAGAGATCTATCCCATCAGTTATTTATCCCCAGGACTGTGACTGTGACGAGGGGACATCCTCTGCGTCTGGAGGAAAGAAGGTTTGTACACAAACATAGAAAAGGATTCTTTACGGTAAGAGCAGTGAGACTATGGAACTCTCTGCCTGAGGAGGTGGTGATGGTGAGTACAATAAAGGAATTCAAGAGGGGCCTGGACGTATTTCTGGAGCTTAATAATATTACAGGCTATAGCTACTAGAGAGGGGTCGTTGATCCAGGGAGTTATTCTGATTGCATGATTGGAGTCGGGAAGGAATTTTTTATTCCCCTAAAGTGGAGAAAATTGGCTTCTACCTCACAGGGTTTTTTGCCTCCTCTGGATCAACTTGCAGGATGACAGGCCGAACTGGATGGACAAATGTCTTTTTTCGGCCTTATGTACTATGTTACTATTAGGGAGGGTGATATGAAAAGACTATGTGGAAGAGATGATGATGCAAAGTAAAGAGGCCTCATGCACACGACAGTTTTTTTTTTCAGTTTATGGGCCGTTTTTTGCGTTCCGTATACGGTCCATATATACGGAACTATTCATTTCAATGGGTCAAAAAAAAATGGAATGTACTCCGTATGCATTCCGTTTCCATATTTCCGTTTTTATGTTCCGTTGAACGAACATGTCCTATTATTGCCCGCAAATCACGTTCCGTGGCTCCATTCAAGTCAATGGGTCTGCAAAAAAAATGGAACACATACAGAAATGCATTCGTATGTCTTCCATATCCGTTCTGTTTTTGCGGAACCATCTATTGAAAATGTATTGTCCAGCCCATTTTTTTCTATGTAATTACTGTATACTGTATATGGCATATGGAAAAACGGAACAGAAACACCACGGAAACAAAAAATGGAACAATGGATCCGTGAAAAACGGACCGCAAAACACTGAAAAAGCCATACGGTCATGTGCAATAGGCCTAATGATGATGTAAACAAAATATATATTTTTATATATCACCAGCTCACGTATCTTTTCCACATAGTCTTTTTATATCACCTTCCTTAGTGGGTGCTTGAATATTGCAGATTCGTAATTCCACTTTTATTCTTCTAGTCCAGTATGCTGTAAAATTAGTATGAGGATGTTTTAATTGTATGTGCCTGAGGAAGTCGGCAGTTTTCCTGGTGAAACACATCACACAATCCTTTTATTGTTTTTATAGTATTGCAGTTTTCATTACCTCTTTTATTGACTGTGCTATGCTTCCAGTGTGAGAAAGAGCTGCTGAGATGTCCATCACCTCGGTCTTCTGATACGCCCACAACAGCACAACATTCTCCCCCTGCTGGGGGTCCATTCAGGAAAAGTTGAAGCTTACACATGAGGCCCTGCCATTCCTTTTTCGCTCTTCTCCACTGTAGCTTTATAAGCACCGAAAATTATACCTTTATAACAGGCTGCATAATGTAGACTAGTGGTAAATCTGCAGTACAGGAGGTCTAATGTTTAAATCCAGTAAGGCTTGAGATTTTTTTTTTTACCAAAAGTTATGACAGAAAAATTTATTATTACCGTTCATATTTTTTTATTTTATGGTAAAAGTTACCATTTTCTGCAAAGTTATTGTTACTAAATATGGAGAAAAATTATTACTATTGGGGTGCATACACACGACCTTATAAATGGATCCGCATCTGTTCTGCAATTTTGCGTAACAGGTGCGGACCCATTCATTACAATGGGGCCGCAAATGATGCGGGCAGCGCATCGTGTGCCATCCACATCCGTTGTTCCGTAACGCGGCCCCGCAAAAAATATGGAGCATGTCCTATTTTTGTCCACCCTTGCGGACAAGAATGGGCATTCTCTATATAGCGCCGGCCACGTGCGGTCCGCAAAATGCGGAACTCACACGGCTGGTATCCGTGTTTTGCAGATCCGCAATTTGCGGACTGCAAAACACTTACGGTCGTGTGAATGCACCCTAAAAGTATTTTTGTAATATAGTTATTAAATATCACAAAACAGTTTTTGCCACCCCGAAAATCACAAAAATCTGTGCAATACAGTGAATACATTATTTAAGGTGATCTGTAAACAGCGTAAATACAAATGGTGCAATTTTTTCCCTTAATTTAATAATAAAAGTTGATTTTTATGGAAAAATAGCTTGGCGCAAAAATAAAAAAAAAGTTATGACTATGCATGTTAGCAGGGCCGGAAGGGAGGAGTCCCACGCGGTTTGCTCCTATGGGGCCCAGAAATTCCTGATTGCAGCCATAGATGAGCGTATTGGTTGTGAATAATTTGGATTTATTATAAATTTCACAAAAATTCTGTTGCCAAATAAATTTTACGTTTTGGCAGAGCCATTTTATTATGAAAATTGGTGGGGAACTTGGCAGGGAGGATTAAGATGGAAGATCACATGACTCTGGGAGGGAGGGAGGTTGCCTGATTAGCTCAATGGCTGACAGCCTGTGAGCCAATCGAGGCAGGATTTTGGCAGGTCCTGCCATCTCTGGGTTTGAGACACACCATGCTGAGCTTCAGGGCCATCTTTAATATTGATTGGACCCTGGGCAAGAATTTCCTTGGGCCCCCTGAAATGCTAAGGTCCATCTGTCTTCATGAGTGATTATCGCAGGGAAGTCAGGTTAGTTAGTGTACCCGAGCATTAGATTTTAAGATGCCTGTGGCCACCGCGGGGGCACAGGAGGCAGAAGAACAGCTCCCGCACAGCCCGTCTCCATTTCAGCCACAGTTTTCTACTAAAATTAAACGTTTGGCTAAATAAACTATATTCTAAAAATGTTACTTATCACTTGCCCTACACTTTAGCAAAAAATATAATTAAATGGCAGTTACACTTTAAGCTCTTCCAAGCGACGGTCGTCCTGAGGATCGGTGATAAACGCCTGTCATACGGTTGCTAATCACTGCAGTATTATTTAATTAGGGACTGTAAGCACATGCAGTCTCAGGAGTGGGTCCACACCACACCCCTGCCTTGCAGCCTCACAGGAGTACAGGACCAGTATCTGTACACGTATGTATGGCATAATTAATGGAATGACACATCACACATAACATGACATGAGTTACCAGGCTGCCTGGTAAAGACCTGTGTCACTCATGTCTTGTCATGTGTGATGTGTCATTCCATTAATTATGCCATACATACGTGTACAGATACTGGTCCAGGCAGCAGGCCAGCAGACACATTATTATTGCCACATCATGTGTCACAGACTCACATGCCACTCTGACTGTACTGTACAGCCATTCAGACAGTTCCACTTCCTTTAGAAAAGCGAGCCTGCTGTGCACACCAGCGACAAGCGACTAACTTACAGACAGTCTAGAGGTGACCGTGACTCAGGTGAGTAACCGAACCGTTACTGAGTGTCTAGACTAGTGATGGTGGTGGTGATGGACTGGGTGTCTCCTCTGTGACGCGGCCGCCTTTGCAAGTTGAGGAAGTTGAGGGCCGAGGCAGAATGTGGCACAGAGGCAGGCAGCGTACCAGTGGAGTTGCTAGGGCTGGTGTCACCCGGTGCGGTAGAAAATGGTGTCACAATCCCCCCCCCCTGGAACCAATAATTCTTTAGCCATATATGGGGGCTATGGTGGTGCTACTGCCATAGGGGGCATCCGTTAGCTCAGCAGTCCCCCCTAGCAGTCAGAGCCTGGTCTCCGGAGGGGCATTTCCAGATTATTTTCTGTCTGCCGCCACAAAACAATGGTGCTTATAGAACAGACTCCACAGTGTAGAGGTATACTGTATATTGTGTCGCACAGTGTAGCGGTATACTGTATATTGTGAGGCACAGTGTAGAGGTATACTGTACATTGTGTGGCACAGTGTAGCGGTATACTGTATATTGTGTGGCACAGTGCAGAGTTATATGTGTATAACATAAACATATTTCACACTTACAATTACTTGGCTTGGCCCTTGGGATCTCGGACACCACTTCAACACTTGGCTGGGGGGCTCGGCGGAGCTGATGTGTTTTATCCTAATGAGAAAGATTTCATAATAAGGATTTGGGGAAGGGGCAGAGGAATAGCAGAGCAGGGAGAGGCTGGTGCTGCTACTAGTGGGTCATACTATGGGGGAGTAATAAAGCCCACCATAATGCCCCCCCCAGTAGAAATAATTCTCCTTATAATATGACAGTGCAAAAAATACCCCCTTGTAATGCCCCCAGTTGAGCTAATGTCCCTATAGTGCCCCATAATGTCCCAGTTGAAATACCCCTATATAGTGCCCCCAGTAAATTCCCCCATAGTGCTCCTCTCCTCCCTTCCCTCCTAGTGCCCCCCATAACATACCAGTATAAAATGCCCCATATATAGTGCCCCAGTAGATGCCCTCAGTGTTCGGCCTCTGATAGGCTGCCGGCCTAGTGTCCCCCATAATGCCCCCCAATAATGTTCCAGTAAGTGTCCCCATAGATGCCCCCCCATGTGCCAGTATCAAGTGCCTCTCCCCCCCCCCCATGTCCCAGTATCATAGTGCCATCCCCCCCCCAAAAAAGTGCCAGTATCAAGAGCCTCTCTCCTCCCCCCCATGTCCCAGTATCATAGTGCCATCTTCCCCCCCCCAAAAGGGCCAGTATCAAGTGCCTCTCTCCTCCCCCCCATGTGCCAGTATCAAGTGCCTCTCTCCTTCCCCCCAAGTGCCAGTATCATAGTGCCAACCCCCGCTGCCCCCCATGTGCCAGTATCAGGTGCCAACCCCCCTCCCCCCCACATGTGCCAGTATCAGGTGCCTCCCCAAGTGCCAGTATCATAGTGCCAACCCCCCCCTCATGTGCCAGTATCAGGTGCCAACCCCCCTTCCCCCCCATGTGCCAGTATCAGGTGCCAACCCCCCTCCCCCCATGTGCCAGTATCAAGTGCCTCCCGCTCCCCCATGGCAGTAACAGTCGGGTATTAATTAAAAAAAAAACACTTATACTTACCTCCATATCAGCGATGCAGCCTCTTCCTGTGTCCCACCCTGTATGTCCATATATGGAGTCAGTTCTTGTGTATTCTAATTTAGCCTGTATTTCAGAAAAGTTTCTGCTGGGATTCGAACCCATGACCTTCTGTATCAGAGGCAAAGCACTTACCCACACAGCCATAAAAGCTGCATTGACACTAAAACTGTATTATACCCACTTGGGTTATCCACAGGTGGATGTTCACTGTGCACCTGAGCCAGTTTTGCATGTATTTGGAGGTTTAAGCTGTTGACACTGATTGAAAAAATATGAGACTTCTACTGTTATAGCTGGCTAAGTGTACATCTATACACATGACAGCTGCCCTAACACACCCAGCACTGCTATATCTCTATATGACAGCTGTCCCAGCACACTCAGCTCTGCTATATCTCTATATATGATAGCTGCCCCAGCACACCCAGCTCTGCTACATCTAATACACATGACAGCTGCACCAGCACACTCAGCTCTACTATATCTCTATATATAACAGCTGCCCCAAGCACACCCAGCTCTGCTACATCTATATATCTCTAAGTATTGCTATACAGTAGATAGATATATAGAGATATAGCAGAGCTGAGTGTGCTGGAGCAGCTGTCATGTGTATAGATGTAGCAGAGCTGGGTGTGTTTGGGCAGCTGTCATGTGTATAGATGTAGCAGAGCTGGGTTTGCTGGGGCAGCTGTCATATATAGAGATATATTACAAGTAGGTTACACAGAACATAGACATACACATAAACAGTAATTAAATATACTATGTTAAATAAACCCGGAAAGAGTAAGTAAAAACCCACTCAGTGTACATGAATACACCAACCAACAAGAATAAACTGAGATTAAACGGGTATATCATCAAAAATAAATCCTTTATTGAATAAATGACACATAAACGAGACATGAGACAACAGATAAAAAATTGGCTACATCTGAGGAGACATGTTAACACAAATGAGACATGGGGAGGGGGGGGGGGTTGGAGTATGCAATGTACAAAAGGCGGTAGAAAAAAGGAGTGCAGTACCTCACTGATTTCTGTATGTATAACTGTAACCACAGATATGAAAATGCTAAAGTGCAAATGCTGAGTGGCAAAACACCATATCAAAAAAGTGGTTGCAGATTACACCGCGGCATATGGATGTCTGATGGTTCCAAATTATGGGACCATATGACAGCCAGCAGAAGGTTAAAGTGCAAGTGCATAAGAAGTCACTATATCAATGGTCAAATACCACAATTGTAGCTGTGGTGACAGCTTAAACCTCCAAATACATACAAAGTTAAAGTGCAAGTGTATAAGAAGTCACCATATCAATGGTCAAATACCACAATTGTAGCTGTGGTGACAGCTTAAACCTCCAAATACATGCAAAACTGGCTCAGGTGCACAGTGAACATCCACCTGTGGATAACCCAAGTGGGTATAAAACTGTATTATACCCACTTGGGTTATCCACAGGTGGATGTTCACTGTGCACCTGAGCCAGTTTTGCATGTATTTGGAGGTTTAAGCTGTCACCACAGCTACAATTGTGGTATTTGACCATTGATATAGTGACTTCTTATGCACTTGCACTTTAACCTTCGGCTGGCTGTCATATGGTCCCATAATTTGGAACCATCAGACATCCATATGCCGCGGTGTAATCTGCAACCACTTTTTTGATATGGTGTTTTGCCACTCAGCATTTGCACTTTAGCATTTTTAATATCTGTGGTTACAGTTATACATACAGAAATCAGTGAGGTACTGCACTCCTTTTTTCTACCGCCTTTTGTACATTGCATACCCCAAACCCCCCCCCTCCCCATGTCTCATTTGTGTTAACATGTCTCCTCAGATGTAGCCAATTTTTTATCTGTTGTCTCATGTCTCGTTTATGTGTCATTTATTCAATAAAGGATTTATTTTTGATGATATACCCGTTTAATCTCAGTTTATTCTTGTTGGTTGGTGTATATAGAGATATAGTAGAGCTGAGTGTGCTGGTGCAGCTGTAATGTGTATAGATGTAGCAGAGCTGGGTGTGTTTGGGCAGCTGTCATGTGTATAGATGTAGCAGAGCTGGGTGTGTTTGGGCAGCTGTCATGTGTATAGATGTAGAAGAGCTGGGTTTGCTGGGGCAGCTGTCATATATAGAGATATAGCAGAGCTGAGTGTGCTGGGGCAGCTGTCATGTGTATAGATGTAGCAGAGCTGGGTGTGTTTGGGCAGCTGTCATGTTTATAGATGTAGCAGAGCTGGGTTTGCTGGGGCAGCTGTCATATATAGAGATATAACAGAGGTGAGTGTGCTGGGACAGCTGTCATGTGTATAAATGTAGCAGAGCTGGGTGTGTTTCGGCAGCTGTCATGTGTATAGATGTAGCAGAGCTGGGTTTGCTGGGACAGCTGTCGTATAGAGATATAGCAGTGCTGGGTGTGTTAGGGCAGCTGTCATGTGTATAGATGTACACTTAGCCAGCTATAACAGTAGAAGTCTCATATTTTTTCAGTCAGTGCTAATGCAGCTCTTATGGCCTCTGATACAGAAGGTTGTGGGTTCGAATCCCAGATACATCTCTCTCTCTCCTGAGGACGGCAATACAAATGACTATGCCTGAGAAAATGACTATGCCTGAGCGTACATACTGTAGGGACGCAAGGGCAGGCCCAGGTCGGAGGTTAGGGGGAGGAGCTAGAATGGCACTGGCCGGCAGACTCGGCAGTAAGTAATTGACAGACAAGTAATTCACTAATGCGAGCAGCGAGCCACACGCCGCTCGCTCGCATAGACAACAAGTGAATGTGGGAGTCGGGAAACGGAGCTGCCCCGGGCCCCCAGGAGCAACTGGGCCCAGGGCAGCTGCCCCTTTTGCCCTGCGGCAAAGACGGCCCTGCTGAGCTTGCGATCTGACAGCATGTGTCTTGGATTTTTGGCAAAAAACAATCACAAGCCAGCAACCTTAGAGTGTTGTAGGGTCAGTATAAGGACATATTTCATGGTTTTATCAGGGACAGAATAGGGTCCTCACTCAAAGTTCTGTGTGTTTCAAACTGAAGGCAGATGCTGGCAGTAAGTAGAAATTTGATGTATGAACTGCAAATTCTGCAATCACTAAAATCCTGCACCAGTTTAACTTTTTTTTCTGTATCTGAAAAGCCATGTCAGGATAATTATAGGCCCGAAATGAATCAAACATGAATTGCTATGTTAAATAGTGTGGCATCTGCCATTTTGTGATATGTCCACCATTTTGTGTGAGCTTATGGAAAGAACACACGTTCCTAAAGTGTATTCTTATATTGGAAAAAGCGTATAACGTACAGCGGCTCACCCACGCTACGTATGGGTAGGTGCTCACCCTCTGGTCCTACCCTCAGGACCCAAGAGAATAAAGGATATATAAAGAAATGAGGGGGCACTCACAAAAGGGATCACTAGATGAATAAAGTACAGATATTTATTAATAGTTTAAGAACATCCCCTAAAAATCATTAAAACATACATAAAATAAATATGCACTGTTAATATTCCTGACACCAAACTCTATAGATGAATTAGGGATTGCCGACAATGTGATATAGTAACACGGTGATTGTCCCAATAAGAGTTCTGTTCCACCCAGGTGCAGGAGTAAAGTCAATGGTAATACAATTGATACCGGCCTGTTGGAGCGGTGATAGTGCTAATGTCCCTTTGTCCGATTAGGACATACAGAGGTAGGTGGCAGATTTGGAGACTGAACTCCAGTACTTACAGTCTCTTTGTCGCTTGCAATACTCCGGTCTAACCCTTCCTGGCTGGCTCTGTGCAGCACTGATATCCCAGGCGGCCGTACACTCACCGCGTCCCACGTTGTGTACTCTGCCAAGACGTGGCGTCCCACGTGACCTGGTTCTCTAGGGTGCCGGCTGGACGCTGCGCTGACGTCACTGGTGTGCGACTTGACCTCCGATACTGTGCCGGAGAGAAATCTCATATGCCAATATCTTTAAGGTGAAGAGCTTGCTTATTCTTTTCCGGAATCCACGCTCACTCTGTCTATGCCAGACGCGTTTCAGGGTCATACACCCCTTCCTCAGTGGCCAACTGAGTGAGTGGATTCTCACTCCTTATATGTGGGTTTTTGCATTTCCCACAATCCCACTTTTCTGGGCTTCACCTAATAAGTGGGATGGATCACATTGTTGCTTGCTTGTATCACTATTCACAGCACACTATAGCTTATTCTAAAACATAGTTAAATGAAGTTTATAACCATAAATAACATTCCATATATTTATTAACAATAAAAACAGGTTCATGGAGAAGGCTCCACGGTCAGAATGACATTTTGAAGAAAACCGCATCAAAAACGCATCCAAACCGCAATCAGTGTGAACTGCGTTTTATGTGCGGTTTCACTATTTTAATGCTTTGCAGGGTGTTAAGATGGAGCCTATCCATGTGTATTCTTTTGGCATACATTGATTGGTAGTTTTCTTGCCAAATTTGTTGATTGTATTTCAGAGGAGCCTTCCAGTGAGGGAGGGGAGATCACAGTGCTGATAGTCGGCAAACTGCGATTTCCCATCCCCACCGGACGACCCCCCAATATTCACAGAAACCCAAATACCTCCATCTCGGCATTGAGACCTCTGGGAACAATGGTGTCAAATTCAAAGATTCTGCGGGATTCTTGCCTAGACATGTGGGCAATGTGGTTACCCCCTCTCCATAGTTTTTTGACCCTTTCTATAGCTGTAAATCTGAGGCTAGTTGGGTCACAATTATGTTGAACTTTAAAGTGTTTAGATAGGGAGTGTGTCTCTAAGCCTTTTTTGATATTTGCCACATGCTCCGCTACCCTCTTTTTGAGTGTTCTTTTTGTCCTACCTATGTACTGTTTCCTACATCCACATTCCAATACATAGATAACATCAGTTGAATCACAGGTTAAGCACTCTTGTATTTCTAGACTAAAGGAGTTTACTGTGGACACTACTGCAGTGGTTTTTTTAGGGAAACTTGTTATTTTGCAATTCGCACACCTGCCACACTTAAAAAAACCATTTATTGTCAACCAACTGTTTTGTTTCTGATTATCCTTGTTAACTTTAACAGTTGGGGCTACTTTGCCTGCTAAATTATTGGCCCTTGTATATGTTATTTTTGGTGTATCGCTCAAAAGGGGCCCAATTGTCCTATCATTCAGCAGATGTCCCCAATGTTTTCGGATACTCCTTTCTACCACTCTATATTGGGAACTAAATGGGAGAATGATCCTTATTGTTTCATCCTGTGCTTGTGGCTCGCTTGTCATAAAGAATTGTTCTCTTTCCATCTCCTTTACTTTTAACAATGATTTGTTAACAACTTGGACCGGATAATCTCTATCCAACAGTTGCTGTTGATCAGCCACCGTGGATCAGCCACTATATTGATCAGCCACCGTGGAAGGTGGCAACTGGCAAACCTGATGAAGCTATTCTTGGCCACTGGCTTGAAGAACGTATTACATTGCAACTGATCTTCCTTAATCCATATTTCCAAGTCATCTATAGAGTTTGGTGTCAGGAATATTAACAGTGCATATTTATTTTATGTATGTTTTAATGATTTTTAGGGGATGTTCTTAAACTATTAATAAATATCTGTACTTTATTCATCTAGTGATCCCTTTTGTGAGTGCCCCCTCATTTCTTTATATATCCTTTATTCTCTTGGGTCCTGAGGGTAGGACCAGAGGGTGAGCACCTACCCATACGTAGCGTGGGTGAGCCGCTGTACGTTATACGCTTTTTCCAATATAGTACCCTCAACAGCTGAGCTCCCCTTGCTACGAGATGGACATTTGGGAACATTTGGATAGTAAGTACAGAAAAATTGAAGCTTTTACCTTCAATATAGAAGGTGAAGCACCAGCAGATATGAATAGATCAATGGATGATGTTTTTAGGGTTCTGGAGAAGACCCTTCAACGGCTGCTGCGCAATAAGTGGGAGATTCGATCACTTGCACAATATCTAGATAAGGGCCTCATCCCCAGAGGTTTGTCACTCACCAAGACACCTGCATCAGACTTGGTGGATGACAAATTCAAAAAAGAATGGGATGATTTTCTGAAAACACAATCAGGGGCTCTTATACAGATGATTATAAAAAGAAGGATGCAAATGACAGATGAAATGACAGGGCAAATAGATATTTTTAAAAAAAGAAATGGAAGCATTCCCAGATACTGATGCAGTTCGCAAATGGCATGAGAGAATTTGCAAAAATTTGGACATACTAGAAAGGGAAATAATGGGCAAAAAATCAAGAAAACTATACCATATGGAGAGGAAGGTGGTCACTGATAGGTATGAACAAAGGGAAGTAGAGCACACCACAACACAGGGACAATTTGATAATGTCAAAATTACAAATAGATTTGAGACACTTGCAACACCTCATTTTTTAGATTTTACACCCCAACATCACAAAACACGTACGAGGAGCACACGCACCCCTACCCCATCACGACAGGAGACACAAATACACAATCACCCAACACAGGGTTATGCTCACGATTACAATTTGAGGGAGCGTCCGAGGGAATATGCACAGAGCAGAGGGAATCACCCAACACACAGACAGGAACAGAGACAGGAACACAGACACTATCAGAACACACTGTATCACCACACACCAATAACGAACAGACAGAGACACGAGCACAACGAACAACGCGGAGAGGACGACATGCACAAAAAAAGAAAACACAGAAATTAGCAGCAATACCTACCAATGTAATAAATATCAGTGACACTGTCCTCACAGACATTCAGGCGCAACTTCTGAACAAAGGTCTGAAGTTTGCTCCCACTAATCCTATGGACAAATTTGCCACATACATTGGTGTGGAAAAGTTCATCAGACGCCTATGTCTCAAAAAATATTTCCTAAAAAATCCAATAAATAGGGAGGCGGATTTGTTGGGGAATACTATTAGATACCCACACACAGATCTAAAAGCCAGGTCAAAAAAATTCCCTAGACAGGAGATCAGTAGTGAAATGGCCACATTCAAGAACAATGTAGAACGTGACCTGAGAAAAATTAAAATTCGTAGGGTCAATGCAAACTTGAATAAAGAGGAAATTAAGGCCATTAAATCACTACAAGAAGCTAACAATATCACAATTAGGCCAGCAGATAAAGGCGGGGCCGTTGTGATACTCAATACAGCAGATTATATACGGGAATGTCGCAGACAATTAGGATCAGAGCACACATATCAGAGACTCAAAGGAGATCCAACACAAGAGTATCATAAGATTCTAAAGGGTTACTGTAGTAGGGGAACACAAGCAGGTTTTCTCTCAGAACAGGAAGCGAGATTCATCCTGGACACCGAGGGGAGGATTCCGATGTTCTACTGTGTCCCCAAGATCCATAAGAGCCTAGAAGCACCCCCAGGCCGCCCAATAGTGTCTGGTATTCAGTCTATATCGTGTAATCTATCTAGATACATCGATCAATGGCTCCAGCCCTATGTCAAACAGGTGCCATCATACATCTGTGACACCACTGACATCATTAAAACATTGGAGAATGTCAAATGGGTGGATGGATGGATCTTGGGGACACTGGACGTTGGATCCCTCTATACGGTGATAGAACATACTGGGGGGATTCAGGCACTACATGAACAACTATCGGGTGATGCTAGGCTCCCCAGTGAACAGTTAGCATTCCTACTAGAAGGTGTGAGATATATCCTAACTCACAATTATTTTGCTTTCGAAAATGAGTTTTATCTGCAGTGTACCGGGACCGCCATGGGCACCAGGTTCGCCCCCAGCTACGCCAATTTATTCTTGGCGCAATGGGAGAGGGAGGTCATTCTTCCCAGACTGGGGGCGGACCTGGTGCTGTGGCGACGATACATTGATGATATTTTATTCATTTGGCAAGACACAGCTGAATCCCTTGATTTGTTTCTAAATAATATCAACAACAACGATAGGAATTTAGTATTCAGCCCCACTACTAGCAAAGAAAAGGTTGAATTCCTTGACTTGGAAATATGGATTAAGGAAGATCAGTTGCAATGTAATACGTTCTTCAAGCCAGTGGCCAAGAATAGCTTCATCAGGTTTGCCAGTTGCCACCTTCCACGGTGGCTGATCAATATACCCACTAGTCAGTTCCGCAGACTCAAGCGGAACTGTACGAATGACAGCAAATTTGATGAAGAGGCCACTGTCTTGAAACAGCAACTGTTGGATAGAGATTATCCGGTCCAAGTTGTTAACAAATCATTGGTAAAAGTAAAGGAGATGGAAAGAGAACAATTCTTTATGACAAGCGAGCCACAAGCACAGGATGAAACAATAAGGATCATTCTCCCATTTAGTTCCCAATATAGAGTGGTAGAAAGGAGTATCCGAAAACATTGGGGACATCTGCTGAATGATAGGACAATTGGGCCCCTTTTGAGCGATACACCAAAAATAACATATACAAGGGCCAATAATTTAGCAGGCAAAGTAGCCCCAACTGTTAAAGTTAACATGGATAATCAGAAACAAAACAGTTGGTTGACAATAAATGTTTTTTTTAAGTGTGGCAGGTGTGCGAATTGCAAAATAACAAGTTTCCCTAAAAAAAACACTGCAGTAGTGTCCACAGTAAACTCCTTTAGTCTAGAAATACAAGAGTGCTTAACCTGTGATTCAACTGATGTTATCTATGTATTGGAATGTGGATGTAGGAAACAGTACATAGGTAGGACAAAAAGAACACTCAAAAAGAGGGTAGCGGAGCATGTGGCAAATATCAAAAAAGGCTTAGAGACACACTCCCTATCTAAACACTTTAAAGTTCAACATAATTGTGACCCAACTAGCCTCAGATTTACAGCTATAGAAAGGGTCAAAAAACTATGGAGAGGGGGTAACCACATTGCCCACATGTCTAGGCAAGAATCCCGCAGAATCTTTGAATTTGACACCATTGTTCCCAGAGGTCTCAATGCCGAGATGGAGGTATTTGGGTTTCTGTGAATATTGGGGGGTCGTCCGGTGGGGATGGGAAATCGCAGTTTGCCGACTATCAGCACTGTGATCTCCCCTCCCTCACTGGAAGGCTCCTCTGAAATACAATCAACAAATTTGGCAAGAAAACTACCAATCAATGTATGCCAAAAGAATACACATGGATAGGCTCCATCTTAACACCCTGCAAAGCATTAAAATAGTGAAACCGCACATAAAACGCAGTTCACACTGATTGCGGTTTGGATGCGTTTTTGATGCGGTTTTCTTCAAAATGTCATTCTGACCGTGGAGCCTTCTCCATGAACCTGTTTTTATTGTTAATAAATATATGGAATGTTATTTATGGTTATAAACTTCATTTAACTATGTTTTAGAATAAGCTATAGTGTGCTGTGAATAGTGATACAAGCAAGCAACAATGTGATCCATCCCACTTATTAGGTGAAGCCCAGAAAAGTGGGATTGTGGGAAATGCAAAAACCCACATATAAGGAGTGAGAATCCACTCACTCAGTTGGCCACTGAGGAAGGGGTGTATGACCCTGAAACGCGTCTGGCATAGACAGAGTGAGCGTGGATTCCGGAAAAGAATAAGCAAGCTCTTCACCTTAAAGATATTGGCATATGAGATTTCTCTCTGGCACAGTATCGGAGGTCAAGTCGCACACCAGTGACGTCAGCGCAGCGTCCAGCCGGCACCCTAGAGAACCAGGTCACGTGGGACGCCACGTCTTGGCAGAGTACACAACGTGGGACGCGGTGAGTGTACGGCCGCCTGGGATATCGGTGCTGCACAGAGCCAGCCAGGAAGGGTTAGACCGGAGTATTGCAAGCGACAAAGAGACTGTAAGTACTGGAGTTCAGTCTCCAAATCTGCCACCTACCTCTGTATGTCCTAATCGGACAAAGGGACATTAGCACTATCACTGCTCCAACAGGCCGGTATCAATTGTATTACCATTGACTTTACTCCTGCACCTGGGTGGAACAGAACTCTTATTGGGACAATCACCGTGTTACTATATCACATTGTCGGCAATCCCTGATTCATCTATAGAGTTTGGTGTCAGGAATATTAACAGTGCATATTTATTTTATGTATGTTTTAATGATTTTTAGGGGATGTTCTTAAACTATTAATAAATATCTGTACTTTATTCATCTAGTGATCCCTTTTGTGAGTGCCCCCTCATTTCTTTATATATCCTGTATTCTTATATTGTTCTCTATAATTATGCCAGTTAGAGGGAGTACTTGCTTCCTTACAGATTTATGTTTAAAGACAAGACATTTATCCATATATCCTAGTTATAGTGGATTTGATTATATACATATATGTATCTATAAAAGGCCATATTCTTAAATTATTCAAAGATGGCCGAAAGAGGTTCATGAAAGTTCAGTATGTATAAGGTTCATATTGAATACAGAGAGCATTGTTCATTAAAAAATATTACCACAGATGTAGGTTTATCTGAAGGGAGTGATCTTACCTCATTACAGGGCTATGAGGGAGGTAGCACTGTTTCATGAGAGACATCTGGTGTGTATGGTATTCATATAATCGAAAGTATAACGTTTGTATACATATAGTGGATTTATTTAGTTTTAGCATAAACAAATGATAAATCATATATATAATATTCAATATTGGCACGTCATAACAAGGTATTGATATCTATATATACAAACCGGATTCCAAAAAAGTTAGGACACTATACAAATCGTGAATAAAAACTGAATGCAATAATGTGGAGGTGCCAACTTCTAATATTTTATTCAGAATAGAACATAAATCATGGAACAAAAGTTTAAACTGAGAAAATGTACCATTTTAAGGGAAAAATATGTTGAATCAGAATTTCATGGTGTCAACAAATCCCCAGAAAGTTGGGACAAGGCCATTTTCACCACTGTGTGGCATCTCCCCTTCTTCTTACAACACTCAACAGACGTCTGGGGACCGAGGAGACCGGTTTCTCAAGTTTAGAAATAGGAATGCTGTCCCATTCGTGTCTAATACAGGCCTCTAACTGTTCAATCGTCTTGGGCCTTCTTTGTTGCACCTTCCTCTTTATGATGCGCCAAATGTTCTCTATAGGTGAAAGATCTGGACTGCAGACTGGCCATTTCAGTACCCGGATCCTTCTCCTACGCAGCCATGATGTTGTGATTGATGCAGAATGTGGTCTGGCATTATCTTGTTGAAAAATGCAGGGTCTTCCCTGAAAGAGATGACGTCTGGATGGGAGCATATGTTGTTCTAGAACCTGAATATATTTTTCTGCATTGATGGTGCCTTTCCAGACATGCAAGCTGCCCATGCCACACGCACTCATGCAACCCCATACCATCAGAGATGCAGGCTTCTGAACTGAGCGTTGATAACAACTTGGGTTGTCCTTGTCCTCTTTGGTCTGGATGACATGGCGTCCCAGATTTCCAAAAAGAACTTCGAATCGTGACTCGTCTGACCACAGAACAGTCTTCCATTTTGCCACACTCCATTTTAAATGATCCCTGGCCCAGTGAAAACGCCTGAGCTTGTGGATCTTGCTTAGAAATGGCTTCTTCTTTGCACTGTAGAGTTTCAGCTGGCAACGGCGGATGGCACGGTGGATTGTGTTCACTGACAATGGTTTCTGGAAGTATTCCTGAGCCCATTCTGTGATTTCCTTTACAGTAGCATTCCTGTTTGTGGTGCAGTGTCGTTTAACCGCCTCACGTCCGCCCATAGACTATAAACGTCCTATGGGTGGACGTCTATTTCTGACAGCACGTTTTAGAACGTCCTGTCAGAAATAGCAGCTGCACGCTAATCGTGCAGCTGCTGATCGGGTTGCCCGCAGTCAGTGACAGCAGGGCAACCCTAAGACAAGGCAGGGACAGTGCCCAGGTGTCCCTGCCTTCACGATCGCTGCAGACACAGCGCTCACCGAGCGCTGTGTCTGCAGAGAAGGAAGCGCTGTGCGCTTCCTGTTCCGGCCCGGCGGTCATGTGACCGCCGTGACCGGAGAGTGCAGGGGCTGTGTGAGGTCTCTCAGAGACCTCGATCAGCCCTGCTGTGAGGCTGTACAGCGCTGGATTGCTGCTGTACAGCCTCTCTAGGGGTGCATTTGTCCTGTAACTGGGGCTACAATGTCAGCCCCAGTTACAGGAGAAATCAACAGTGAAAAAAAAAGAAAAAGTGAAGCAAATGTCCCCCAGAGGTCTTGTATGACCTTATGGGGGACGAAAAGTGTAAAAAAAAATAAAGGGTTGAAAAAATAAAATAAAATAAAGTTTGACATGTAAAAAAAAAAAAGTTCCCAAGTAAGGAATAAAAAAAATAAAAAAAAAATAGAAAAAATAAAATAAAATAGACATATTAGGTATCGCCGCGTCCGTAAAAAAACAGCTCTATAAAAGTATCACATGACCTAACCCCTCGGGTGAACACCGTAAAAAAAAAAAAAAACTGTCAAAACAAGCAATTTTTGTCACCTTGCATCACAAAAGGTGCAACACCAAGTGATCAAAAACGCGTATGTCCCACAAAATAGTACCAATAAAACCGTCACCTCATCCCGCAAAAAATGAGCCCCTACATAAGAAAATCTCTTAAAAAATAAAAAAACTATAGCTCTTAGAACATGGAGACACTAAAACATCATTTTTTTGGTTTCAAAAATGCTATTATTGTGTAAAACTTTAATAAATGAGAAAAAGTATACATATTAGGTATCGCCACGTCCGTAACAATCTGCTCTATAAAAATGTCACTTGACTGAACCCCTCAGGTGAACGCTGTAAAAATAAATAAATAGAAACTGTGCTAAAACAACCAATTTTTTGGTCACCTTGCCCCATAAAGTGTTATAATGAATGATCAAAAAATCATATGTACCCAAAAATAGTACTAATAAAACTGGCACCTTATCCCCTAGTTTCCAAAATGGGGTCACTTCTTGGGAGTTTCTACTGTAAGGGTGCATCAGGGGGCTTCAAATGGGACATGGCATCTAAAAACCATGTGGAGTTCCTTTTCTTCTGCGCCCTGCCGTGTGCCCATACAGCAGTTTATGACCACATGTGGGGTGTTTCTGTAAACCGCAGAATCTGGGTAATCAATATTGAGTTTTGTTTGGCTGTTAACCATCGATGTGTTAAAGAAAAAAATTGATTAAAATGGAAAATCTGCCATTTTCCTTTAATTCTTGTGGAACGCCTAAAGGGTTAACAAAGTTTGTAAAATCGGTTTTGAATACCTTGAGGGGTGTAGTTTCTACAATGGGGTCATTTATTGGGGTATCCACTATGTAGGCCCCACAAAGTGACTTCAGACCTGAACTGGTCCTTATAAAGTGGATTTTGGCAATTTTCTTAAAAATTTGAAGAATTCCTTCTAAACTTCTAAGCCTTCTAACGTCCTAAAAAAATAAAATGACATTTCCAAAATGATGCCAACATAAAGTAGACATATGGGGAATGTTAAATAATAAATATTTTATGAGGTATCACTTTCTGTTTTAAAAGCAGAGAAATTGAAATTTAGAAAATTGCGAATTTTTCAAATTTTTGGGTAAATTTGGGATTTTTTCATAAATAAAGGTGAAATATTTTGACTCAAATTTATGACTATCATGAAGTACAATGTGTCACGAGAAAACAATCTCTGAATGACTTGGATAAATAAAGGCGTTCCAAAGTTATTACCACATAAAGTGAGATATGTCAGTTTTGCAAAATTTGGCCTGGTCAGGAAGGGGGCAAAGGGCCCAGATGGGAAGTGGTTAAGGGCCCGGAGATCACGGGCATCCAGTATGGTTTTACGGCCTTGACCCTTACGCACAGAGATTGTTCCAGATTCTCTGAATCTTCGGATGATGTTATGCACAGTTGATGATGATAGATGCAAAGTCTTTGCAATTTTTCGCTGGGTAGCACCTTTCTGATATTGCTCCACTATCTTTCTGCGCAACATTGTGGGAATTGGTGATCCTCTACCCATCTTGGCTTCTGAGAGACACTGCCACTCTGAGAAGCTCTTTTTATACCCAATCATGTTGCCAATTGACCTAATTAGTGTTAATTGGTCTTCCAGCTCTTCGTTATGCTCAAATTTACTTTTTCCAGCCTCTTATTGCTACTTGTCCCAACTTTTTTGGGATTTGTTGACACCGTGAAATTTTGAATCAATGTTTTTTTCCTTTAAAATTATACATTTACTCGGATTAAACGTTTGATCTGTCATCTACATTCTATTACAAATAAAATATTGACATTTGCCATCTCTACATCATTGCATTCAGTTTTTATTCACAATTTGTTTAGTGTCCCAACTTTTTTGGAATCCGGTTTGTATATCCTTGAATGGATTTGCCCATTCTGGAAGTCATGTGATGTGTAGTTGGTCAGAAGGGGGCGGAATGTATTTAGAATTCCATAATGATGTCTAGGATTAGACATGCCCATCCTGATATCATTAGCTTTCCTCTGAACAAAAGTGATGTATATAACTTATGTTCCTATTTTGATATCCTAACCTAATAGCTTTGTTATAATGTGACAAGTTATTTCCACTCACATGTATTGTTAAGCTTGTAATGCTTTATATCAACGCTGAATATATTCATTTGCATGTATCATTGTGTTTATTTCTTTATTTATGTTTATAATCTTGTAACCAATAAATGTGCATATTTTTATAATACCTGTGTATTATTGTATAATGCAGAACTACATTTTTATCATTAATGTCATCTCACGCTAAAAAGAACTTATTATCTGAGGAAATCGTAGGACTCAGATGTGAATTGTATCGATTAGGATGTCTACAATTCGTCAGGTCATGATTTTAAGAATTTATGACAAATTTTATACATTATATTTTGTTCATGGTTAATTATTTAATGACCATAATTAATAATTCTTAATTGAATTATTACCGCCCGACAGCCAGCCTTATTATAAAACCTCAGGTTTCTAAAAGTGTTTTTTAGGCCGTTTACCAGAACAGAACTAGAAACACACATTTAGCTGCAAATGCTAGGCAATCTGCCCTTTTATTTTTAAGAAACCGCTTGCTACCTGGTAGCGCTGTGCAAGCATGACGCCCGCTCGCGTGTGCAGCGGGCGTCATGGCCGGCAAGTCTCTTATTAGACCTGCGTCTAATTACCGCAACCGGCAATAATGCGGATCGCAATAATTAAATGCTTTAGATGCCGTGATCAAGTGAGATCACAGCACCTGAATGCGCAAAAACCCGGAAGCGCTTAGTACTGAAGCCCCGTGCGGCCAATCGGGACTTCAGTACATGCGCTGAATGCTCTGAGTCTCTATGAAGAAATTCAGAGCATTAATGCTGCAGTTCTTATTTTGGACACCAGATGGCAGGCCAACATAAGAAATGAGCAAAATGCAAAGAAATTGTCATTTTTTTAATTCCTTATAGGTCTAAATAAAAATTTAAAAAGCATCATTTATAAGGTCATTTATGAGCCTTAAAATGATAAAAAAAAATTAAGTGAAAAAATATATAAAAAAAAATAAAAAATAAAAGTTTAAATCACCCCCTTTTCCGTATAATAAAAAAAACACTAAATAACAATAAATATATACATCCTGGGTAATACCGCGCCCGAAAACGCCCATAATAATAAAATAAAAAAATAAAAAATCCAATACGGCGAATGGCGTAACGGAAAACAGGGTCAAAAATGTTGATTCAGCATTTTTTCTAATTCCACCCCATTTGGATTTTTTTTCTCGCTTCCCACTACATTTTATGCCATAATTAATGGTGGCATTAGGAAGTACAACTTGTTCCTCCAAAAATAAGCCCTCATACAGCTATGTGACTGGAAATATAAAAAAGTTATGGCTCACGGAAACCCTCGGTAGCCAAAGGGTTAAAAGTTGCTACTGTTTATAATTAAACATTTCAGTACGCCAGTACCAATGTGTTCGTAGAAGAGAACATATAATTGTGCCTCTTTTAATTCCCAAAATAACAGCTGCAATTTTGCTACTGCATACAGTGGGGCAAAAAAGTTTTTAGTCAGCTGCCAATTGTGCAAGTTCTCCCACTTAAAAAGATGAGAGAGGCCTGTAATTTTCATCATAGGTACACTTCAACTATGAGAGACAGAATGGGGGGAAAGAATACAGGAAATCACATTGTAGGATTTCTAATGAATTAATTGGCAAATTCCTGGGTAAAATAAGTATTTGGTCACCTACAAACAAGCAAGATTTCTGGCTCTCACAGACCTTTAACTTCTTCTTTAAGAGGCTCCTCTGTCCTCCACTCGTTACCTGTATTAATGGCACCTGTTTGAACTTGTTAGCAGTATAAAAGACACCTGTCCACAACCTCAAACAGTCACACTCCAAACTCCACTATGACCAAGACCAAAGAGCTGTCGAAGGACACCAGAAACAAAATTGTAGACCTGCACCAGGCTGGGAAGACTGAATCTGCAATAGGCAAGCAGCTTGGTGTGAAGAAATTAACTGTGGGAGCAATTATTAGAAAATGGAAGACATACAAGACCACTGATAATATCCCTTGATCTCGGGCTCCACGCAAGATCTCACCCCATGGGGCCAAAATGATTACAAGAACGGTGAGCAAAAATCCAAGAACCACACGGGGGAACCTAGTGAATGACCTGCAGAGAGCTGGGACCAAAGTAACAAAGGCTATCATCAGTAACACACTACGCCGCCAGGGACTCAAATCCTGCAGTGCCCCCCCTGCTTAAGCCAGATGTCCCCCCCTGCTTAAGCCAGTACATGTCCGGGCCCGTCTGAAGTTTGCTAGAGAGCATTTGGATGATCCAGAAGAGGATTGGGAGAATGTCATATGGTCAGATGAAACCAAAGTAGAACTTTTTTGTAAAATTTTAATTTGTCGTGTTTGGAGGAGAAAGAATGCTGAGTTGCATCCAAAGAACACCATACCTACTGTGAAGCATGGGGGTGGAAACATCATGGTTTGGGGCTGTTTTTCTGCAAAGGGACCAGGAAGACTGATCCATGTAAAGGAAAGAATGAATGGGGCCATGTATCGTGAGATATCAGCAGGGGCATTGAAGATGAAATGTGGCTGGGTCTTTCAGCATGACAATGATCCCAAACACACCGCCTGGGCAACGAAGTAGTGGCTTCGTAAGAAGCATTTCAAGGTCCTGGAGTGGCCTAGCCAGTCTCCAGTTCTTAACCCCATAGAAAACCTTTGGAGGGAGTTGAAAGTCCGTGTTGCCCAGCGACAGCCCCAAAACATCACTGCTCTAGAGGAGATCTGCATGGAGGAATGGGCCAAAATACCAGCAACAGTGTGTGAAAACCTTGCGAAGACTTACAGAAAACGCTTGACTTCTGTCATTGCCAACAAAGGGTATATAACAAAGTATTGAGATGAACTTTTGTTATTGACCAAATACATATTTTCCACCATAATTTGCAAATAAATTCTTTAGAAATCAGACAATGTAAATTTTCTGGATTTTTTTTTCTCATTATGTCTCTCATAGTTGAGGTATACCTATGATGAAAATTACAGACCTCTCTCATCTTTTTAAGAACTTGCACAATTGGTGGCTGACTAAATACTTTTTGCCCCACTGTATAATTAAGCAGTTAACTGCATTTTACCAGTGTGTTTGTAGAAGAGCATGTTTAATTGCTCCTCTGTTAGTTACCCCAAAAATTTCAATTTAGCTGGTGTTTGCAATTGGGCATTTCAGTGCATCAATATAGCATTTTTATTCAACGTATTGTATTGCATGAATATATTGTACAGTTTTAGTGAAAGCATTGTACTGCAATAACTGTATTAAAGTAGCTGTTTCTACACATTGTATTGTATCATCAATATACCATAGAGTTTTAGTTAATTAGTTAATTGTCAGGAACTCGCGATCGATACTCGGCGGATGAGGGGTGGGGGGGGGGGGGTTGGTTTCGTAAATGACAAGCTTCAGCAGAGACGGCAGGTTAAAAGTCCACACAGTTTAATTTCTGGTATATAGCATAACAAGTTAGCACTTCACTTGGTGGGGTGAAGCTGCAACACCAACATCACATAAACTAAATAAACTCTTGCCCGTCTGGGCAGTTACCTAGATATGTCATCTCTATCTCACATACTGCAGCTTTCTGGATTTCATTTACTTCTTCCATCTGAGGACCCTGGGCCAGCACTTTACCATATACTTTACCACAGCATTATACTGCATTAATATAGCAGTTTCATTCAACTCATTGTATTGTGCAATTTCAGATAGCTTGACAAACAGTTAACCCTTTGTGACAGAATGGCTTAATATTTTGAATAAAGACCAATTGAAAAAAATGATTTTTAGCCCACAATAAGTAGAATGCAAAAATTTGCCTCCGAAGATGTACTTGCCTTTTTAAAGTTTTAGAAATTCCCAGACTCCTCTAACATTGTCCCAAATACAGCAGCCATGGGTTCTTCTAAACAGCTCCCTAACACTCTGAAAGTAAAAATGGTTGAGACCCACAAAGCAGGAGGGGGCTATAAGAATATAGCAACACTTTTTTTTAAGGTTGCCATTTCATCAGTTTGAAATGAATTAAGATATGGCATTTAACAGGAACAGTGGAGAGCAAGAGAAGGTCTCTGAAAAATTTCAGAGACACCTGCTGATAGGATTGCTAAAAAGGCCAATAAAAAACCCTGCTTGACTGCAAAAAACCTTCCGGCAGATGTAACAGACTCTGTAGTTGTAAATTGTTCTGGTAGTCAGTGACACCTGCACAAATATGGCCTTCATGGAAGAGCAACATAGTAACATACTGTAGTTTGTAAGGCTGAAAAGGACATTTGTCCATCCAGTTCAGCCTGTTATCCTGCAAGCTGATCCAGAGAAAGGCAAAAAAAAAACCTCTGGGGTAGAAGCCAGTTTTCCTCATTTTAGGGGGAAAAATTCCTTCCCGACTCCAATAAGGCAACGAGAATAACTCCCTGGATCAACGACCCATTTCTAGTAACTATAACCTCCAATATTATTACCCTCCAGAAATACATCCAGGCCCCTCTTGAACTCGTCACAGTCCCAGGAATAAATAGATGATGGGAGAGATCTCTGTACTGACACCTGATATATTTATACATACTGTAGCTATTAGATCTCCCCTTAATCATATTTTTTTTCTAAACGGAATAACCCTAATTTTGATAATCTTTCTGGGTACTGTAGTCCATCCATTCCAGTTATTACTTTAGTTGCCCTCCTCTGAGCTCTCTCCAGTTCTGCTATGTCTGTCTTATGAGCTGCTATGTCTGTCTTATGAACTGTACACAGTACTCCATGTGTGGTCTGACTGTTGATTTCTAAAGTGGCAGGACTATTTTCTCATCATGTGCATCTATGCCCCTTTTGATACAACCCATTATCTTATTGGCCTTGGCAGCAGCTGCCTGACACTGGTTTCTACAGCTTAGTTTGCTGTCCACTAAAAGTCCTTTTCCATGTCAGTGTTACCCAGTGTTTTACCATTTAGTATGTATGAGTAGCTTGTATTATTCCTTCCCATGTGCATTACATTTGTAAGTGTTAAACCGCATCTGCCACTTATCTGCCCAAGCCCATAGCTAGATACATCTGTAGTAGTATATTTTCCTCTTCTGTGTTAATTACTTTACACAGTTTAGTGTCATCTGTAAAATTTATATTTTACTGCACAGCCCCTCTACTATATCATTAACAGATATATATATATATATATATATATATATATATATATTATATAAGAGAATAGGCCCCAGTAATGACCCCTATGGTACCCCACTAGTGACAATGACCTAATCTGAGTGTGAACCGTTAATAACCAACCAGTTTTTTTTTATCACTGAGCCAGTTCTTTACCCACATACACACATGCTTTGAAGAAGCCAAGATATATGACATCCATTAAATTGCCATGGTCAAGTCTAGATCTTACCTCCTCATAGAAACTGATCAATTTAGTTTGACATGACTGATCTATGAAGCAATGCTGATAAGTTTGCTTATTTTCTTTGAGTTACTCCAAGATAACATCTTTTAGAAAAGCTTCAAACACTTTTCCCATGACAGATGTTAAACTTACCTGGTCCCAGCTATTTTTCTATCTTAATCTTTTTAAGACGCTGCTGCACTTCTTCCTGGGTCAGACAGGCCACTTTTAATGGGAAATTTACTTTTACATTCAGCATTTCAGAATTTATTTCTTCATTTGACAGTTTATTTTCCTCAGTAAATACAGTGGAGGAAAAAAAAACATTTAATAGCTTTGCTTTCTCCTCATTGATCTCTGCAACTCCCCTCTCATCTTTCTGGAAAGGGCCGACACCTTCAGATTTTTACCAATTATATAACTGAAGAACATTTTAGGGTTAGTTTTACTTTCTTTGACAATGAATCTCTATCATTTTGGCTGCTTTTATTTGTCTTTTACATATTTATTTTTTTATTTTTTCAATGCTTCCTTGCTACCCTCCTGTTTTAGTCATTTTAATGTTTCCTTTACATTTATCCACATAGTTTTTTTTCTTGTTCATCACCCTTTTATTCCTATAAGGCACCATATGTCCATATATCCACCATGCCGTGGATGAGGACATCGGGATGAGATGATCCGTATAGGAGGAGAAGAAGAAAAGGGAACTTCTGTATTGGCGCTGTCTGTAGGAGTCAGATACCAGGTGAGCATTGGTACAAGTAGATAATAATTTTTATTTTCAGTCGATGCAATTCAAGGGCGGAGTTCCCCCTTCATCAGGACAGTCTGTCCCGGTCCTGATGAAGGGGGCACTCCGCCCTTGAAATGCGTTGACTGAAAATAACATTATTATCTACTTGTACCAATACTCACCTGGTATCTGACTCCTGCTGACAACAGAGGCTCCCTTTTCTTCTTCTCCTCCTATACAGAGCATCAGAAGAAGGCCACTGAGTGGCACAATGACAGAGTCTGGAGCTTGGGGCAGCAGCAGCATCAGGAGAAGGCCACCGTGTGGCACTGTCCTGTCCTCAGATGCAAATCCAGTTGTTTCTGTGTGTTTATCAGTTTGATATTGCAATTTACCTGTGTTGTATTTCATCTGCATTATATTGTATGGTAACAGCACCATCTACTGGTGAGTTTAATGTATTTCGTCCAGCTTGTTTTCCTATGCATTATTCCTGGTTCTTTGTAGTCTTGTGCTTGTATTAGAAGCAGTAGCCATCTTATGTCTTTGTGAGAAGACACACTCTCTTAAAGGATAGAAATGCGGATTCCGGGTTTTGAATTGTAATGTTGCAGAAACCGCACTTCTATCCTCAGTTTCAGACTGAAGATCGCTTAAACTAACCACTGACATTTGTTCAGCATAAGACAAATTGCTGAATTCATTGGTAGAAACAGTAGCAGGAACCTCTGAGTCTGAACTGTCCTCTATCCCCTGAAAGTGTCTGAAAACTGTAAGGTCTCGGACAAATTTGTTAATGTCAATCAGGGTAGAGAACAGGTCATACTCATTGGCGGGTGAATAATTTAAACCCAAATTCAATAAGTGGATTTGATCACAAGTTAATACAGTGTTAGACAGATTTACTATATCAAGAACTGTACAAGATGAGTCTTCCACATTTATTTCCTCTGGTGTCGGGTGGCCATAATATGAGTTTTTTTTGTGTTTGCACCCTCCGCGGCGTCTGATTAGTTTTTTGACTGTCTGTCCTTTTTTGCCTTGTTTCTTGTTTTTTTATAATATGACGCTCTTTCTGGGGGAGAATCATGGTCCGACTCCAAAAAGGATTTATGTCCCATCAAATCTTGGGAGTTGGCTGTGGCCTGAGGGAACTCAGATTCTGAGGAGTTGAAACTGACTGTGGGGTCTTAGACCTACGTCTGGTCTGTTTCTTTGATTTTTTCAAAATAGATCTTGGGGTGTTTTGTGTTTTTTACCTCCTGCCTCACTCATATACTTGATTGTGTTTGTAGTCAAAGAGGTCACGTTGAAACTTAGTATGTTTGGATTCTATTATGTTCTCTTCCAGTATTTGTACCGAAGAGGTTTGATACTTTGTGGAACGTTGGAATGAGATTCTGTCAGCTAGTTCTATGAAACTGATGTCCCTAATTGTTGAACAAGAGGGTGAGAAACTTGTAACACTGCAGACACAAATTGAGCATTGTAAAACAAGCCTGAAACAATATGAATCCTCTGCAGAATTTGAGACTTTGTATAAAAAAAAAATCACCTCTTTGGTACAAATACTGGAAGAGAACATAATAGAATCCAAACATACTAAGTTTCATTAAAAATCTAAGAAACAGACCAGACGTAGGTCTAAGAACTTAACCCCCACAGTCAGTTTCAACTCTTCAGAATCGGAGTTCCATCAGGCCACAGCCGACTCCCAAGATTCGATGGGACATAAATCCTTT
The DNA here is from genome assembly GCF_905171765.1 of Bufo bufo. Taxonomy (NCBI): domain Eukaryota; kingdom Metazoa; phylum Chordata; class Amphibia; order Anura; family Bufonidae; genus Bufo; species Bufo bufo. Next base: position 474,174,061 of record NC_053392.1, on the reverse strand, counting down.
TTGGAGCCGGACCATGATTCTCCCCCAGGAAGGGCGTCATATTATAAAAAACCAAGAAACAAGGCAAAAAAGGACAGACAGTCAAAAAACGAATCAGATGCCGCGAAGGGTGCAAACACAAAAAAAACTCATATTATGGCCACCAGACATCAGAGGAAATAAATGTGGAAGACTCATCTTGTACAGTTCTTGATGTAGTAAATCTGCCTAACACTGTATTAACTTGTGATCAAATCAACTTATTGAAGTTGGGTTTAAATTATTCACCCGCCAATGAGTATGACCTGTTCTCTACCCTGATTGACATTAACAAATTTGTCCGAGACCTTACGGTTTTCAGACACTTTCAGGGGATAGAGGACAGTTCAAACTCAGAGGTTCCTGCTACTGTTTCTACCAATGAATTCAGCAATTTGTCTTATGCTGAACAAATGTCAGTGGTTAATTTAAGCGATCTTCAGTCTGAAACTGAGGATAGAAGTGCGGTTTCTGCGACATTACAATTCAAAACCCGGAATCCGCACTTCTATCCTTTAAAAGCACGCACATCAGGGATGGACATATTTCAGGAAGTCCTAGACAAGCGAATTCTCTCTATACAAGCACAGAAAACAGTACAACAAAAAATACATCATTTAAAAAAAAAACAGAAGGTTGCCTGGAATGAGTTCAAAAATAGAGAAGATATTATCATCAAAATGGCAGACAAAGGGGGCGCAGTGGTGACCTTAGACAAATCAGTGTATCAAAAACAAATGATGGATATAATAACGGACACTTCCACTTATAAAAAATTGGACCAAAATCCAATTGAGACGTATCGCACAAAATATTTGGATCTTTTATGTGAAGGCAGAAATCAAGGTTTTTTCTGCCATAAGCAATATACCTATTTAAATGTGGAACTGCCAGTCACTCCCATCATACATGCACTACCTAAAATACACAAGGGGTTAAACCCTCCACCTCTCCGCCCCATCGTGTCTGGCATTAGCTCCCTTAGGCCTAGTTCACATGATCGTTTTTTTTGAGAGTGTACAGGCCGTTTTTTTGTGTTCCGTATACGGTCCATATACTGAACCATTCATTTCAATGGTTCCGCAAAAAAAACGGAATGTACTCCGTATGCATTCCGTTTCCGTATTTCCGTTTTTCCGTTCCGTTGAAAGATAGAACATGTCCTATTATTGCCCGCAAATCACGTTCCGTGGCTCCATTCAAGTCAATGGGTCCGCAAAAAAAATGGAACACATACGGAAATGCATCTGTATGTCTTCCGTATCCGTTCCGTTTTTGCTGAACTATCTATTGAAAATGTTATGCCCAGCCCAATTTTTTCTATGTAATTACTGTATACTGTATATGCCATACGGAAAAACGGAACAGAAACGGAAGCACAACGACCGTTGTAGGCCTCATGCACACGACCGTTGTGTGCATCCGCGTCCGTGGTTCCGTCTTCCTTTTTTTTTCGCGGACCCATTGACTTTCAATAGGTCCGTGGAAAAATCGGAAAATGCACCGTTTGGCAGCCGCATCCATGATCCGTGTTTCCTGTCCGTCAAAAAAATATGACCTGTCCTATTTTTTTGACGGACAACGGTTCACGGACCCATTCAAGTCAATGGGTTCGTGAAAAAACACGGATGCACACAAAATTGTCATCCGCGTCCATCATCCGTGTCCGTAGGCTACTTTCACACAGACGGATCCGCTGATCCGTCTGCATAAAAGCTTTTTAGATCTGAGTTTACACTTCGTGAAAACTCAGATCCGACAGTATATTCTAACACAGAGGCGTTCCCATAGTGATGGGGACGCTTCAAGTTAGAATATACTTTGAACTGTGTACATGACTGCCCCCTGCTGCCTGGCAGCACCCGATCTCTTACAGGGGGCTGTGATCCACACAATTAACCCCTCAGGTGCCGCACCTGAGGGGTTAATTGTGCATATCATAGCCCCCTGTAAGAGATCAGGTGCTGCCAGGCAGGAGGGGGCAGACCCCCTCCCTCCCCAGTTGTAAATTCATTGGTGGCCAGTGTGGCCCCCCCCTCCCTCCCCTGTATTTAACTCATTGGTGGCCAGTGCGGCCCCCCCTCCCTCCCTCCCCTGTATTTAACTCATTGGTGGTCAGTGCGGCCCCCCCTCCCTCCCCAGTATTATATTCATTGGTGGCCAGTGCGGCCTCCCCTCTCCCCCCCCTAATTAAAATCACCTTCCCCCATCATTGGTGGCCAGTGCGGCCTCCCCTCTCCCCCCCCCTAATTAAAATCACTTTCCCCCATCATTGGTGGCCAGTGCGGCCTCCCCTATCCCCCCTCCCCCCATCATTGGTGGCAGCGGAGAGTTCCGATCAGAGTCCCAGTTTAATCACTGGTGCTCCGATCGGTTACCATGGCAGCCAAGACGCTACTGCAGTCCTGGCTGCCATGGTTACTTAGCAATAGAAGCATTATACTTACCTGCGATGTCTGTGACCGGCCGGGCGCGCCTCCTACTGGTAAGTGACAAGTCTGTGCTATAAGCAATGCGCCGCACAGACCTTTCACTTACCAGGAGGAGGAGCGCCCGGCCGGTCACAGACATCGCAGGTAAGTATAATGCTTCTATTGCTAAGTAACCATGGCAGCCAGGACTGCAGTAGCATCTTGGCTGCCATGGTAACCGATCGGAGCCCCAGCGATTAAACTGGGACTCCGATCGGAACTCTCCGCTGCCACCAATGATGGGGAAGGTGATTTTAATTAGGGGGGGGGGAGAGGGGAGGCCGTACTGGCCACCAATGATGGGGGGGTGATTTTAATTAGGGGGGGAGAGGGGAGGCCGCACTGGCCACCAATGATGGGGGAAGGTGATTTTAATAGGGGGGGAGAGGGGAGGCCGCACTGGCCACCAATGATGGGGGAAGGTGATTTTAATTAGGGGGGGGAGAGGGGAGGCCGCACTGGCCACCAATGAATATAATACTGGGGAGGGAGGGGGGCCGCACTGGCCACCAATGAGTTAAATACAGGGGAGGGAGGGGCCGCACTGGCCACCAATGAATTTAAAACTGGGGATCACAGAGGGGTTAATTGTGCGGATCACAGCCCCCTGTAAGAGATCGGGTGCTGCCAGGCAGCAGGGGGCAGTTATTACACAGTTCTCAGTATATTCTAACTTGAAGCGTCCCCATCACTATGGGAACGCCTCTGTGTTAGAATATACTGTCGGATCTGAGTTTCACAATCTAACTCAAATCCGATGGTATATTCTAACATAGAGGCGTTCCCATGGTGATGGGGACACTTCAAGTTAAAATATACCATCGGATTGGAGAAAACTCCGATCCGATGGTATAATAGGGACTCCTGACTTTACATTGAAAGTCAATGGGGGACGAATCCGTTTGCAATTGCACCATATTGTGTCAACGTCAAACGGATCCGTCCCCATTGACTTGCATTGTAAGTCAGGACGGATCCGTTTGGCTCCGCACGGCCAGGCGGACACCAAAACGACTTTTTTTTCATGTCCGTGGATCCTCCAAAAATCAAGGAAGACCCACGGACGAAAAAACGGTCACGGATCATGGAACAACGGAAATCCGTTTTGCGGACCGCAAAAAAAACCGTCCGTGTGCATGAGGCCTTACTGAATGTTTGGGAGAGTGGTTAGATGCAATCCTGCAGCCTTTAGTTAAGTGAGCACCTGGCTACATTAAAGACACAGGGGATATCCTTAGACATTTTTCTGACAAACAGTGGTCATCTAATTATATTTGGCTAACCACTGATGTGGTAGCCCTATATCCATCTATCCCCCATAATATAGCCCTTTTATTCTTGGAGTCCCATTTGCATAAATACAGTTCACATCATGCGGATTTTATCATGTACATCTTGGAGGTTACACAGTTCCTGTTAACTCATAATTATTTTTTGTTTAATAATATATTCTTCTTACAAATACAGGGTGTGTCCATGGGGGCCAAGTTCTCCCCTTCGCTGGCGAATTTTGTGATGTCGTATTGGGAGGAACGATATATATACACCGTGGACAACCCTTATATGATATCTGTAGAGTGGTATGGCAGGTACATCGATGATTTGGTCATTATTTGGAGCGGCGATGTGCCTGCCATACCCTCTTTCATTGACTATTTAAATGACAATCCTTACAATCTTAGTTTTGTTAGTCTGCATCATAAGTCTTCCATTAATTTTCTGGATTTGACTCTAACAGGCGTTCCTAACCAGATTATACATACTGCCACCTTCCGCAAATCCACTGCGGGGATCCACACTATCAACCCCTTAAGGACACGGCCATATTTCACCTTAAGGACCAGGCCATTTTTTGCAAATCTGACCAGTGTCACTTTATGTGGTGATAACTTTAAAACGCTTTGACTTATCCAAGCCATTCTGAGATAGTTTTTTCGTCACATATTGTACTTCGTGAAACTGGTAAAATGGAGTCGAAAAATGTAATTTTTATTTATTAAAAAAATACCAAATTGACCAAAATTTTTTTTACATTTGCAAATTTCAAAGTTAACATTTCTCTACTTCTATAATACATAGTAATACCTACAAAATTTCCGCAAATGTTCACAAACGGGCGAACCGCCATAGACTTCAATAGACAGGCGAATTTTTAAATCCACAGGGACTCTTTCTGGCCACAATAGTGATGGAAAAGTTGTTTCAAGTCGACTAACACCTGGACTGTGGCATGCCAGAGGGGGATCCATGGCAAAACTCCCATGGAAAATTACGTAGTTGACGCAGAGTGTGGTAAGTTAAATTCGCAATGCGATTAATATAACCTGTATTAATCGCAATCGCATGGTTGTATTGCTAGAATATAACGAAGATTGAGAATATAGTGCTATATTCGTCAATTCTAGCAATTCTAGCAATACAACATAAAGTAACACGGTACTGTGTGTTAAGTAGTACTATTCCTATCAGTTTAATCCCTGTTACGTTGACTAGTATTATTATTATTATTATAAGGTGTGTTAAGTAGTACTATTCCTATCAGTTTAATCCCTGTTACGTCCCCTATCAGGGGACGTGTATATGGAATCGATTTTAGGAACCGGGAGATGGAAAAAGATGCTTGGTCGGTCCTCCTACTTCAAATTTGGGGCACTGCGCGTGCAATCTAATGTGCCACCAGATATGAGTGGTGTGTTAAGTAGTACTATTCTTATCAGTTTAATCCCTGTTACGTCCCCTATCAGGGGACGTGTATGGAATAGATTTTAGACAACCGCAAAGAGTTGTCAATAGTTGACACACTTATGACATAAATTTTATACCTCTATGCGTCAATCTTGGTGTAGTTATGACTGTGCTCGTGCGCACGTTTGGGAGATTGCAGGCGATGGGTGTTCTTCAAAGCCTATGGTTGTGCTGAGGTCTGTTCAGTGACAGTTAAGTGACCCAGAAAACAATGATTCTGCAGTGTGGGCCCATTGTTGGCCTAGTAGGCTTTAATGATCACCTTAGATGATCACAAAGAAAATTAATGTTTTTTCTATGCAAAATTATACAGCCGATCGCTTTTGGTCTGTTCACAATGAAGCAACGACCTTATCATCTGGGGTGTGCCAACATTGCCATTGCCAACACACTCATAGAGGTGGTCGCTTCATTGTGATACGCAAGCCCCTTCACCACAACAAGGTAACGATCACGAAGGGGAATTGACACATGTATGTGCCTTTTTTTTGGTTTGGTTTTTGAAGCCACAGTGAAGCACCATAGGCCAGAAAAATTAGGCATGTACACATACCTGAAAAAATACCTAGGTATTGTTGCAGCCGCTGCTGTAGCAGCGGCCAGAAAAATTGATGTTTGTTTCCCAGGCAGAAAGTGCCCTAAAACATTGCGGCTTAAACCCTAGTTGGTGGCGGATAAGTCACACAAGTCATCCGGCATTCAGAGATAAAATACAGCAGCGTGTGGACCATTTTTAGCCCAAGGCAGCTCATCTCATCAGGACTTTTTTAGTCAAATGTATCGCCCACTGTCAGTCCCTTCGGGATCCATCCCTCATTCATCTTAATAAAGGTGAGGTAATCTAGACTTTTTTGACCTAGACGACTTCTCTTCTCAGTGACAATACCTCCTGCTGCACTGAAGGTCCTTTCTGACAGGACACTTGAAGCGGGGCAGGCCAGAAGTTCTATCGCAAATTGGGATAGCTCAGGCCACAGGTCAAGCCTGCACACCCAGTAGTCGAGGGGTTCATCGCTCCTCAGAGTGTCGATATCTGCAGTTAAGGCGAGGTAGTCTGCTACCTGTCGGTCGAGTCGTTCTCTGAGGGTGGACCCCGAAAAAGCTCCACATGTCCTCCATCAACAACTCGTCTATAAAGCGTCCTGTCCTTGCCGGCGTGGTCGTGGGAGGAGGAGGATTACTTTCACCTCTTCCCCTGTTAGATTCCCATTGTGCTGTGACATTACCCTTATACGCTGTGTAAAGCATACTTTTAAATTTATTTTGGAATTGCTGCATCCTTTCCGACTAATTCGGTAACATTTCAAGCACTTTCTGCTTATACCGGGGGTCTAGTAGCATGGACACCCAGTACAGGTCGTTCTCCTTCAGCCTTTTAATATGAGGGTCCCTCAACAGGCATGACAGCATGAAAGACCCCATTTGCACAAGGTTGGATGCCGAGCTACTCATGTCCCGTTCCTCGTCCTCAGTGATCTCACTGAAGGTATGTTCTTCCCCCCAGCCATGTACAACACCACGGGTACCAGACAGTTGACAACGAGCACCCTGGGATGGCTTTTGTGATTGGTCTTCCTCCTCCTCCAAGCCACATTCCTCCTCTGACTCCTCTTCCTCACAATCCTCTTCCAGCGTTGCCACAGGTCCAGCAAGCGATGCTGATAAGGCTGTTTCTGGTGGTGATGGCGACCACAACTCTTCCTCTTCACGCTCATCTACGGCCTGATCCAGCACTCTTCGCAGGGCACGCTCCAGGAAGAAAACAAGTGGTATGATGTCGCTGATGGTGCCTTCGGTGCGACTGACTAGGTTTGTCACCTCCTCAAAAGGACGCATGAGCCTACAGGCATTGCGCATGAGCGTCCAGTAACGTGGCAAAAAAAATACCCAGCTCCGCAGAGGCTGTCCTAGCACCCCGGTCATACAAATACTCGTTGACGGCTTTTTCTTGTTGGAGAAGGCGGTCGAACATTAGGAGTGTTGAATTCCAACGTGTCGGGCTGTCGCAAATCAAGCGCCTCACTGGCATGTTTTGCCGCTGGATATCTGAAAAGTGCGCCATGGCTGTGTAAGAACGCCTAAAATGGCCACACACCTTCCTGGCCTGCTTCATGACGTCCTGTAAGCCTGGGTACTTATGCACAAAGCGTTGTACGATCAGATTACACACATGTGCCATGCACGGCACATGTGTCAACTTGCCCAAATTCAATGCCGCCAACAAATTGCTTCAGTTGTCACACACCACTTTGCTGATCTCCAGTTGGTGCGGAGTCAGCCACTGATCCACTTGTGCGTTCAGGGCGGACAGGAGTGCTGGTCCGGTATGACTCTATGCTTTCAGGCAAGTCAACCCCAAGACGGCGTGACACTGCCGTATCCGGGATGTGGAATAGCCCCTGGGGAGCTGCGGGGGTGCCGTTGATGTGGAGCAAGACACAGCAGCAGAAGAGGACTCAGCCGAGGAGGTTATGGAAGAGGATGGAGTAGGAGGAGTAGAGGAGGTGCAGCAGGCCTGCCTGCAAGTCGTGGCGGTGTCACCAACTCCTCTGCAGAGCCACGCATTCCATGCTTGGCAGCCGTCAGCAGGTTTACCCAATGCGCAGTGTAGGTGATATACCTGCCCTGACCGTGCTTTGCAGACCAGGTATCAGTGGTCAGATGGACCCTTACCCCAACACTGTGTGCCAGACATGCCATTACTTCCTTTTGCACAATCGAGTACAGGTTGGGGATTACCTTTTGTGCAAAGAAATTTCGTCCGGGTACCTTCCACTGCGGTGTCCCAATAGCTACAAATTTTTGGAATGCCTCAGACTCCACCAGCTTGTATGGTAAAAGCTGGTGGGCTAAGAGTTCAGACAAGCCAGCTGTCAGACGTCGGGCAAGGGGGTGACTTTGTGACATTGGCTTCTTACGCTCAAACAGGTCCTTGACAGACACCTGACTGTGGGCAGATGAGCAGGAACTGCTCAAGGCGAGAGACGGAGTGGCGGATGGTTGAGAGGGGGAAAGGAGGACAGCAGTGGTTGACGTGGCTGAAGATGCTGGATCAGGAGGAGGATGGCGACTTTGAGTTTGTGTGCTGCTCTTACTCATGTGTTGATCCCATAGACGTTTGTGATGTGCGATCATGTGCCTTCGCAAAGCAGTTGTACCTAGGTGGGTGTTGGACTTTCCACGACTCAGTTTCTTTTGGCACAGGTTGCAAATGGCATCGCTGTTGTCAGAGTCAGACACACAAAAAAAATGCCACACTGCTGAGCTCTGCAATGACGGCATTCTGGTGGTGGCAACAGCATGCGTTGATTGGCGTACAGTCTGGCTGACCCCGGGTGCAGATGCATGCTGTCTGACTGTGCCACTAGCCCCTTGCGACGACCTCCCCCTGCTTCCAACTCGTCTCCTCCTCCTCTCTGTCTCCCCATCTGAACTTTCCCCATGTTCTTCTTCTCTTCTAGCGGGCACCCACGTGACATCCACGGACACATCGTCATCATCAACCGCTTCACTTGTATCTGACAACTCCGCAAAGGAAGCAGCAGCGGGTACAACATCATCATCATCACACCGTACGTCCATGTGTGTAATGCTGCCTGACTGAGACATATCCCTGTTATCTACATCCTCTGGCAATAATGGTTGCGCATCACTCATTTCTTCCAACTGATGTGTAAATAACTCCTCTGACAGATCAAGTGAAGCGGCTGTGGTGCTAGTGTTGGTGGTGGCGGCAGGCGGGCGAGTGGTAACTTGAGAGGTGCCCGAAGCTAAGCTGGAGGAGGATGGTGCGTCAAGGTTCCGAGCGGAAGCTGTAGAAGATTGGGTGTCCTGTGTTAGCCAGTCAACTATGTCCTCATAACTTTTCGAGTTCAGGGTACGTGGCCTCTGAACACTGGGCATTATTCTAGGGCCAAAGGGAATCACAGCACCACGACCACGACACACAGGCGCGCGCGTTCACAGGATCGGAAGGTGAGCGAGTGGATCTACAGCCTGCCAGCGGCGATCGTTCGCTGGCAGGCTGTAGATGCGATTTTTTAACCCCTAACAGATATATTAGACGCTGTTTTGATAACAGCGTCTAATATACCTGCTACCTGGTCCTCTGGTGGTCCCTTTTGCTTGGATCGACCACCAGAGGACACAAGCAGCTCAGTAATAAGTAGCACCAAACACCACTACACTACACCCCCCCTGTCACTTATTAACCCCTTATTAACCCCTGATCACCCCATATAGACTCCCTGATCACCCCCCTGTCATTGATCACCCCCTGTAAGGCTCCATTCAGACGTCCGTATGTTTTTTACGGATCCACAAATACATGGATCGGATCCACAAAACACATACGGACGTCTGAATGGAGCCTTACAGGGGGGTGTTCAATGACAGGGGGGTGATCACCCCATATAGACTCCCTGATCACCCCCCTGTCATTGATCACCCCCCTGTCATTGATCACCCCCCTGTAAGGCTCCATTCAGACGGCCATATGTTTTTTACGTATCCACGGATACATGGATCGGATCTGCAAAACACATACGGACGTCTGAATGGAGCCTTACAGGGGGGTGATCACCCCATATAGACTCCCTGATCACCCCCCTGTCATTGATCACCCCCTTGTAAGGCTGGCTCCATTCAGAGGTCCGTATGTGTTTTGCGGATCCATGGATCCATGGATCGGATCCGCAAAACACATACGGACGTCTGAGTGGAGCCTTACAGGGGGGTGATCAATGACAGGGGGGTGATCACCCCATATAGACTCCCTGATCACCCCCCTGTCATTGATCACCCCCCTGTCATTGATCACCCCCATGTAAGGCTCCATTCAGACATCCATATGTTTTTTACGGATCCACGGATACATGGATCGGATCCGCAAAACACATACGGACGTCTGAATTGAGCCTTACAGGGGGGTGATCAATGACAGGGGGGTGATCACCCCATATAGACTCCCTGATCAACCCCCTGTCATTGATCACCCCCCTGTAAGGCTCCATTCAGACGTCCATATGTTTTTTACGGATCCACGGATACATGGATCGGATCCGCAAAACACATACGGACGTCTGAATGGAGCCTTACAGGGGGGTGATCACCCCATATAGACTCCCTGATCACCCCCCTGTCATTTATCACCCCCCTGTCATTGATCTCCCCCCTGGAAGGCTCCATTCAGACGTCCGTATGTGTTTTGCGGATCCGATCCATGTATCCGTGGATCCGTAAAAAACATATGGACGTCTGAATGGAGCCTTACAGGGGGGTGATCAATGACAGGGGGGTGATCACCCCATATACACTCCCTGATCACCCCCCTGTCATTGATCACCCCCCTGTCATTGATCACCCCCCTGTAAGGCTCCATTCAGACATTTTTTTGACCCAAGTTAGCGGAAATTATTATTATTATTATTTTTTTTTTCTTACAAAGTCTCATATTCCACTAACTTGTGTCAAAAAATAAAATCTCACATGAACTCACCATACCCCTCACGGAATCCAAATGCGTAAAATTTTTTAGACATTTAGATTCCAGACTTCTTTTCACGCTTTAGGGCCTCTAAAATGCCAGGGCAGTATAAATACCCCACATGTGACCCCATTGGGGCATATTGAGTCCATGAAAGATTGAAATTTTTGTCCCAAGCTAGCGGAAAGGGACACTTTGTGAGAAAAAACAAAAAAAATCAATTTCCGCTAACTTGTGCCAAAAAAAAAAAATTATATGAACTCGCCATGCCCCTCATTGAATACCTTGGGGTGTCTTCTTTCCAAAATAGGGTCACATGTGGGGTATTTATACTGCCCTGGCATTTTAGGGGCCCTAAAGCGTGAGAAGTCTGGGATCCAAATGTCTAAAAATGCCCTCCTAAATGGAATTTGGGCCCCTTTGCGCATCTAGGCTGCATAAAAGTGTCACACATCTGGTATCAACGTACTCAGAAGAAGTTGGGCAATGTGTTTTGGGGTGTCATTTTACATATACCCATGCTGGGTGAGATAAATATCTTGGTCAAATGCCAACTTTGTATAAAAAAATGGGAAAAGGTGTCTTTTGCCGAGATATTTCTCTCACCCAGCATGGGTATATGTAAAATGACACCCCAAAACACATTGCCCAACTTCTCCTGAGTACGGCGATACCAGATGTGTGACACTTTTTTGCAGCCTAGGTGGGCAAATGGGCCCACATTCCAAAGAGCACCTTTAGGATTTCACAGGTCATTTTTTACACATTTTGATTTCAAACTATTTTCCACACATTAGGGCCCCTAAATTGCCAGGGCAGTATAACTACCCCACAAGTGACCCCATTTTGGAAAGAAGACACCCCAAGGTATTCCGTGAGGGGCATGGCGAGTTCCTAGAATTTTTTATTTTTTGTCACAAGTTAGCGGAAAATTATGATATTTTTCTTTATTTTTTTTCTTACAAAGTCTCATATGCCACTAACTTGTGACAAAAAATAAAAACTTCCATGAACTCACTATTCCCATCACGAAATACCTTAGGGTGTCTTCTTTCCAAAATGAGGTCACTTGTGGGGTAGTTATACTGCCCTAGCAATTTAGGGGCCCTAATGTGTGCGAAGTAGTTTGAAATCAAAATGTGTAAAAAATGACCTGCGAAATCCTAAAGGTGCTCTTTGGAATGTGGGCCCATTTGCCCACCTAGGCTGCAAAAAAGTGTCACACATCTGGTATCGCCATACTCAGGAGAAGTTGGGCAATGTGATTTGGGGTGTCATTTTACATATACATATGCTGGGTGAGATAAATATCTCGGCAAAAGACAACTTTTCCCATTTTTTTTATACAAAGTTGGCATTTGACCGAGATATTTATCTCACCCAGCATGGGTATATGTAAAATGACACCTCAAAACACATTGCCCAACTTCTCCTGAGTACGGCGATACCAGATGTGTGACACTTTTTTGCAGCCTAGGTGGGCAAAGGGGCCCACATTCCAAAGAGCACCTTTAGGATTTCACAGGTCATTTTTTACACATTTTGATTTCAAATTACTTCCCACACATTAGGGCCCCTAAATTGCCAGGGCAGTATAACTACCCCACAAGTGACCCCATTTTGGAAAGAAGACACCCCAAGGTATTTCGTGATGGGCATAGTGAGTTCATGGAAGTTTTTATTTTTTTCACAAGTTAGTGGAATATGAGACTTTGTAAGGGAAATTTTTTTTTTAAATCATCATTTTCCGCTAACTAGTGACAAAAAATAAAAAGTTCTATGAACTCACTATGCCCATCAGCGAATACCTTAGGGTGTCTACTTTCCGAAATGGGGTCATTTGTGCGGTTTTTCTACTGTCTGGGCATTGTAGAACCTCAGGAAACATGACAGGTGCTCAGAAAGTCAGAGCTGCTTCAAAAAGCGAAAATTCACATTTTTGTACCATAGTTTGTAAACGCTATAGCTTTTACCCAAACATTTTTTTTTTATCAAAGACATGTAGAACAATAAATTTAGAGAAAAATTTATAAATGGATGTCGTTTTTTTTTTTAAAATTTTACAACTGAAAGTGAAAAATTTCATTTTTTTGAAAAAAAATCGGTAAATTTCGATTAATAACAAAAAATTTAAAAATGTCAGCAGTAATGAAATACCAGCAAATGAAAGCTCTATTAGTGAGAAGAAAAGGAGGTAAAATCCATTTGGGTGGTAAGTTGCATGACCGAGCAATAAATCGTTAAAGTTGTGGAGTGCCGATTTGTAAAAAAGGGCCTGGTCACTAGGGGGGTATAAACCTGTGGTCCTTAAGTGGTTAAATGCAAGCTATTGTGACACCAGATATGAGTGGTGGCACTGGGCAAGTGGGCACAGTATACGCTGTGAGTTTGACACACACGCTGGCAGGCAGGCAACTGCAATTAGATTACACAGGGAAAAAAAAGCAGAGGGTGCTGTCCTTACAGCAGAGATCAGATGAGTCCTTCAGGACTGGAGTGGACACTGAATACACTTGCCTAGCTATCGATTTCCCTATTAAATCAGCAGCAGCTGCACTGTCCCTCCTCTCACTAAGACTGCAGCTTCCGAATGAATCTAAAATGGATGCTGTCCAGGAGGGGGGAGGGTCTGGGAGGGAGGGTATGCTGCTGATTGGCTGGAATGTGTCTGCTGACTGTGAGGTACAGGGTCATTAGGAACCCAGCTCTAAGTTGAAATCGCAATGCAATTAATATAACCTGTAATAATCGCATTGCGATTACAATTTAGATCTGAGTTCCTAATGGTTGTATTGCTAGAATTGACGAATATAACGAATATAGCTCTACAGGGTGGGCCATTTATATGGATACACCTTAATAAAATGGGAATGGTTGGTGATATTAACTTCCTGTTTTGGCACATTAGTATATGTGAGGGGGGAAACTTTTCAAGATGGGTGGTGACCATGGCGGCCATGTTGAAGTCGGCCATTTTGAATCCAACTTTTGTTTTTTCAATAGGAAGAGGGTCATGTGACACATCAAACTTATTGGGAATTTTACAAGAAAAACAATGGTGTGCTTGGTTTTAACGTAACTTTATTCTTTCATGAGTTATTTACAAGTTTCTGACCACTTATAAAATGTGTTCAATGTGATGCCCATTGTTTTGGATTGTCAATGCAACCCTCTTCTCCCACTCTTCACACACTGATGGCAACACCGCAGGAGAAATGCTAGCACAGGCTTCCAGTATCCGTAGTTTCAGGTGCTGCACATCTCGTATCATCTGAAGGCAATCGTCTATGCTGTGAAGATACGAGATGTGCAGCACCTGAAACTACACATACTGGAAGCCTGTGCTAGCATTTCTCCTGCGGTGTTGCTATTAGTGTGTGAAGAGTGGGAGAAGAGGGTTGCATTGAAAATCCAACACAATGGGCAGCACATTGAACACATTTTATAAGTGGTCAGAAACTTGTAAATAACTCATGAAAGAATAAAGTTACGTTAAAACCAAGCACACCATTGTTTTTCTTGTGAAATTCCCAATAAGTTTGATGTGTCACATGACCCTCTTCCTATTGAAAAAACAAAAGTTGGATTCAAAATGTCCGACTTCAAAATGGTCGCCATGGTCACCACCCATCTTGAAAAGTTTCCCCCCTCACATATACTAATGTGCCACAAACAGGAAGTTAATATCACCAACCATTCCCATTTTATTAAAGTGTATCCATATAAATGGCCCACCCTGTATATTCTAACACAGAGGCGTTCCCATGGTGATGGGGACGCTTCAAGTTAGAATATACTGAGAACTGTGTACATGACTGCCCCCTGCTGCCTGGCAGGTGCTGCCAGGCAGCAGGGGGCAGAACCCACCTTCCCCCCTGTATTTAACTCATTGGTGGCCAGTGCGGCCCCCCCTCCCTCCCCAGTATTAAATATGACCAGTGCGGCCCCACTCCCTCTATATTCATTGGTGGCCAGTGCGGCCCCCCTCCCTCCCTCCCCAGTATTAAATGTGACCAGTGCGGCCCCCCTCCCTCTATATTCATTGGTGGCAAGTGCGGCCCCCCTCCCTCCCTCCCTCCCCAGTATTAAATGTGACCAGTGCGGCCCCCCTCCCTCTATATTCATTGGTGGCCAGTGGGGATTCACAGTATTAAATGTGACCAGTGCGGCCTCCCCTCTTCCCCCCCCTAATTAAAATCCCCCCCCCATCATTGGTGGCAGCGGAGAGTACCGATCGGAGTCCCAGTTTAATCGCTGGGGCTCTGATCAGTAACCATGGCAACCAGGACGCTACTGCAGTCCTGGTTGCCATGGGTACTTAGCAATTTTTAGAAGTATTATACTTACCTGCGAGCTGCGATGTCTGTGACCGGCCGGGCGCTCCTCCTACTGGTAAGTGACAGGTCTGTGCTATAAGCAATGCGCCGCACAGACCTTTCACTTACCAGTAGGAGGAGCTCCCGGCCGGTCACAGACATCGCAGGTAAGTATAATGCTTCTATTTATTGCTAAGTAACCATGGCAGCCAAGACTGCAATAGCGTCTTGGCTGCCATGGTAACCGATCGGAGCCCCAGCGATTAAACTGGGACTCCGATCGGAACTCTCCGCTGCCACCAATGATGGGGGGGGGGGTGATTTTAATTAGGGGGGGGGGAAGAGGGGAGGCTGCACTGGTCACATTTAATACTGGGAATCCGAACTTTCCACCAATGAATATAGAGGGAGGGGGGCCGCACTGGTCACATTTAATACTGGGGAGGGAGGGAGGGGGGCCGCACTGGCCACCAATGAATATAGAGGGAGGGGGGCCGCACTGGTCACATTTAATACAGGGGAGGGAGGGGGTCTGCCCCCTCCTGCCTGGCAGCACCTGATCTCTTACAGGGGGCTATGATTCGCACAATAATTGTGCGGATCACAGCCCCCTGTAAGAGATCGGGTGCTGCCAGGCAGCAGGGGGCAGTCATGTACACAGTTCTTTTAGTATATTCTAACTTGAAGCGTCCCCATTACCATGGGAACGCCTCTGTGTTAGAATATACTGTTGGATCTGAGTTTTCACGAAGTGAAAAATCAGATCTGTAAAAACCAGTTATGCAGACGGATCCGTTCTGAACGGATGCAAGCGTTTGCATTATAGGAGCGGATCCGTCTGTGCAGACACCAGACGGATCCGCTCCAAACGCAAGTGTGAAAGTAGCCTTAGTCAGCAGCTGGACAGAGAGCAAGAGGGAATGATTAACTCTAGCAGTATCACAAGTTCACTGAGCACTATCCCCAATAGTGTTGAGCGAACTTGTGGTTTCAAGTTAGGCGTACAAGGTTCCGGTTATCTAAGAATTCCGTTATGGATTCCGATACCACGGACCATAAGTTATGGTCCATGGTAGCAGAATCAATGACAGAATTCTTAGATAACCCAAACCTTGTATGCCTAACTGGAAACCCCAAGTTCACTCAACACTAATCCCCAATAAACACTGGGTGAGTGTAGCAACACTCGCATCTGCCCAGTATAGGCCGCCAGCATAACATTAATTTCAAAATTCATATCAATTTTCAGATTAAATATAAGATGTGCAATGGATACCTTGTAATCCACTTCCAGCTCCAGTCTAAACAAGTAAAAGTACATCATATTCAGCACAGTAAGTTCCTAAAAGCTGTCAGTTTTCGTGAAGCGCTCTGTGTTGTATTGCAATTGATTCTTTTCAAGAAGTGTAAAATACTTAGAACTGGTAATTTTCCATACCTTTTTCAGACACTGCACTCAATTTTAGCAAATTGACATTTAAGTGGTGCCTGTGTTCTCCTATAGTGGATGGATTTTAACACTATACTGACAAACTTGTACGTATTATTTAAAGCCTATAAACACCTTCAGGGGCAACTTTTATGATTTAATTTTACTTATTTTGGGCTAAAATCTTTTTACCGTTTTTGTTCTACAGGATTAAGTTTCAGTCTATCTGCAGAGTATCTTGCTTTCAGTTTAACACTGTACCCATCAGGTTGCTGCTCTGATGGCTGGATGTATAGCTCATATTTCTGAACTCCAGTCAGCTCATAAACACTCATTCTATATCAGTTTGTTAAGAATGTAGCTATAATGATTTTTTATAGTCTGTCAGGAATTCAAAGATAAGGGCCATATATTGAGCTGTCAGATTAGCAACCAATTGAAAAGACCAATTGAAAAAATTATTTTAGCCCAAAAAGGAGTGAAATGCAGCCATTAAAAAATTGCCCCTGAAGGTGTTCAGAGGCTTTAAGAACCATCACTAAATACCTTGCCAAGTCTAAGTTTGGGTTCACATTATCATTTTATTTTTCCATTCTTTTGATCCATCATAACAGAAAAATAAAGAAAGCAATAGATCCTGTATTTTAAGCATCCTTTATGCTCAGTTTTGCACATTTGGCATCCGTTTTAGTCATTCTGTCTGAGATCCTTTATTTGAGAAGGGAAAAAAAAGTCCCACAAAAGAGCCTGTATTGCACCTAGATGCTCTGCACTCTCTGCAACTCCATCTCCACTTTGATTGACAGGGCCAGGCATGAAGATGCTTTCACCACCTGTCCCTGTCAATCAAAATGGAGATGGCACAGCAGTTGCAGAGAGTGCAGAGCCTCTAGGTGTAATGGCAATGCCTCCATTGGTCCTAGAGGCTAATTTGCATATATTCAATTTTTTCTCAGCAATGTGATCACTTATGAATATGGGACCAAAACAGATGCCTTCAGCTGCCAAGCTCACATACAACAGGTCAGCCAGTTTCCTAACTACAGATAAACTTTAAATAAAATGCCTCACAGGTGAATTATTTTGAATGTTTCATTTTATATATATATTTTTTTTACCTTGGACAGACTGCCATGAAGACTTTTTCCTGAAGACTTTGGGGGAATTTATCACGAGGGTAATATTTACAGTCAGCTTTGCTTGGGGCTATGTTAGTGTATTTGAAACAGATTTATCAAATGTTGCTCGTTGTTTGTTAAATTTAATGCAGTTTTAAAGCTAAAGTCTTATTCACACGTCAGTGGCCAGTGATTTCCATCAGTGATGAGCCAAAACCAGGAGTGGAGCCTACACAGAGATAAAGTATAAGGACTCTTTCAGACGAGCGAGTTCCATACTCCAGACTTGCAGCATGAGTATGCAGCAGCTACCATCCTGACCTCTCAGCACTGAATGGGTTGCATAGCATAATATTGATTTATTATGCTATGTAACCCTTAGAGGTCTGGAATGTATTGTATAACACTGACATCATGCTGTCAGTGTTATACAATGTATCCCAGAACTGTAAGGGTTACATAGCATCATAAATCAATATAATGCTAGGTGACCCCGTGTCACCGCCAGCTCTCTGAGAAGCTCTGGCAGACGTTCTTCTGTACCTCTTGCATGATGTTCTTTGTTTTGGTTTCACTTTGTCATCTCTTTTCCTTCTCCCAGCTGTCACCTATTTACACTAATTGCCTCCCTTTATATTCCCTCCCATACTGCCTCACTTTGCGGTTTATACTACTTCTTGGATTGTGTTCACTGCTAGAGGCTGCAACTGCTGATTCCTCAGATAAGTCTTTTTCCTTTATTTGTGTTTCCATGCTGGCTTGATTCTAGGTGACCCTGACTCCCTCCGTATTAAGTGCAGGGAGCCGGTGGTCGTGTCCCCTCACTATTATAGGGTTTTCAGGTGTCACACAGTTTAGGTACGAGGGCATGCAATCGTCTATCATTAGACCGTTGCATGGGCATAGCAGTCAGGGTGAGCTCTAGGGGTTTTATAGGGCTCACCCATATGTTCCTTAGTTTGGGATCAAGTCAGTCGGATGTTTATTTATAACTTCCAGTTTTCTGCAATACCATCAGTGACACCCCGTCAATGCTGGGACGTTAGGACAGCAGGGGTGCACCTAGCCTTTCTGCTGCCTGAGACGAAAACTGAAACGGTGCCACCTACTTCCCCCCACCCACACCCATTGCCAAATTCTTAACCTAACCACTTCCCTCAAGTCCTACTGTTAAAGGCATACTTTGAAGACAATACAGACAGAGCTACCAAACATACAAGGTAATACAGTGCCACATACCTCTTAAAATTAGTGATATCTTCTCTGATGTAGACGTTCTCTTTATCTTCTCTATTCAGACCAGACCGCCATGATTTATTTCACCATCTGCAGTTTGACAACTACTTTTCCATCCTCCACCCCACCTTCTGAACACCCCATCCTGCCACCTCTAATAGTGTGCCCACTGTGCTTCCCAATACTATACTACAGAAACAGATAATCCCCCGAAAATACTAGTACCACACATATAGTTCCCCTTCAATAATTATTGGCCTGCAGTGCCCTAAAAAATTACTGTTCCCAGAAAATAGTGTCCCCAACACTAATAGTGTAAACATAATGTCTCCCAAAAATAGTTGTAATGACACGGTGCCAGGGTGCCGACCAAAGTAATAGTCTAAAATGCTGGTCTTAATAAATGTGCCCTAAAAGTTATTCACTGGGTTAGATTTACTAATACTCTCCAAGATTTAGCCAGTGTAAACTTAGACTAGACAGTCTAAAAATGTACCGCTGTATCACAGTGGCTGATGAAGGATAGTACATCTGGTGCATCTTTAGACTTACCTAGCTATTAGTGCGCTTACTTTGTGGCAGAATTGTATCAAAACTCTCCCTCAATGTTGGTGCAAATTGGAACACCTGATCCAAACCATTTGCTGCCAAGAAACACCCACTTTCCACTAATTTCAGTAAAAAAGTGTTTCAAAGGGTTTTGCAGGATTTGGCCTTGTTTAAGTAAGCCCTCTAATGTATGGTACCTAAGGAAATAATCATACTCATCTGTTCCCCACCACTCTGGTCTGGCTCCCTGGCTCTGTTTGGCAGATCATTTTTCCAGACCTTGCAGACCAGTCGCGACCTTTGGGCTCGGGTATGGATGCTGCACCGCCAATGACTGGCCTCAGCAGTAACATGTCCCAAAATGGCACATGACCCAGCAGCCACATCACTAGAGGCCTGTGAGTACCATGGATGGAGGTAAACAAGCCAGATCCAGAAGATCACTAAACAACTTTTCACAACCTTCTATTGTGTAAAGTACAATAATGTGTTTTTTAACCTAAATATCTCACACATATTTACAGCCATGGTTTTAGATTTAAAAGTATTGATTTCTTTGTATTCACTATAAATTTTAGCCTTGCTTGCAAAACATTTTATATTTATTTAAACAGCATGTTTAATTGAACGATGATCTCTGATGCCATTAAGTTTTCTAATCAGGATTTTTCCTGCTGTGAAAATTTTGACAGAACACCAAGGAGTAAAATAAGCAGTTTGTTACATTACAACATTTGATGAACATGTAAACATGCTAGCAACATAAAATATAAAATATGAGCCCCCTAAATCAATCATCCACACTCCTAATACTAGGTATAGAGTTGTAATGATAGTGCTGTACAGTGTCCTGAAAATAGTACCAACCATATTATTGCACATGTAATACCGTTTACTATTTTCCACATAATATAATCATTCATAATGAATATAAAATACCAAATATAAGTGTCCAAGAAATAATACAAACAATACTTCCCAAAACATATTGATATATATATTTCCCATACAATATCATCAGCCATGATAGTGCCACTAAAACAGCACAAGCCGTATTAGTGTCCATATAATAAAAGGTAGTGGTTTTTGGAACCCTTTTTGCGGCGCTGGAGACAGGAGGCGGATTTTCATAAAATACTTTTTAGAGAATAAAATAGCTTGTTTATTTTTTGTGTCAACGCGTTTCAAGGGCGTCCAGCCCTCTTCGTCAGGACAATACTTTTATTGTCCTGACGAAGAGGGCTGGACGCCCTTGAAACGCGTTGACACAAAAAATAAACAAGCTATTTTATTCTCTAAAAAGTATTTTATGAAAATCCGCCTCCTGTCTCCAGCGCCGCAAAAAGGGTTCCAAAAACCACTACCTTTTATCTTCTCACTTTTTTCTTCTGTCACCTCTGGTGCAGAGAAAAAGGAACCTTTGGCAGCAGCACAGGACCCCGCATGCTGGACGGGAGAATACCAGCACAAGATTTCTACAGTTGTTGTGACTATACACAACAAAACACGGTAAGCGCTTCTTGTATACAGTGAATTTAGACCGTAAATACAGCCACACACACGAGGCGCGGCCTCCTGTCTCTTTTTCTCTCTTTTCCTTTATAGTGTCCATATAATATCAGACTTAGTTACCAGATATAAATGGCACTAAAGATGGCCATATAATTTCAAATCTAAAAGTGATCATATTAGAGATTAACGCATTGATTTTAAAGGGAACCTGTCATCAACTTTATGCTGCCCATACTAACAGCAGTATAAAGTAGAGACAGGTTAGTTGATTTCAGTGGACTGTCATTTAAAAGTTAAAAGTAAGTGGTTGCCGAGAACGAACATCACAATCATTGCAGACTGGGCCTGGAAAAGAGTCACGGCCTGAGAAGAGTCATAAATTCCTGCCTTCCCTGCTGATGACTGACAGTCTTCTACCTAGTTTTCTCCCTTTCTGTCTAGGAGAGAACTGCCAATCATCAGCAGATGGGTGAGAATGCAGGAGATTATGAATAACCATAATTCTTCTCAAGTAGATTTGACTTTTTTCAAAGCCTGGGCTGCAATGATTATGATGCAGCAACCACTTACTTTTAGCTAATTTCTGTTACTATTTTATGCAGCCCTCAGTGAGGTCAGCATAAAGTTGATGACAGGTTCCCTTTAACTTAATCATGTTCATCATTAATTTCACAAAAATTCTTCTTCCAAATGAATCTGAAGTTTTGGTGATTTGCTTTCCATGAATGATGCAAGATGGAAGCCACCATTTTAATTTTAAAATTCACATGACCCCGGGAGGGTACTCAGTGGACTTTCCCTTGCTTTGTAGTCAGCCAATAACAGAGGACAGAGGATAATGGCTGGTTTCTCAGGATCTAAGGCACAGACATCATTGTAAGCTCAGGTATTGATGTGATAGGATGTGTCTGCCATGTATCTGATAAACAGCAATTACAGACACAAGCCAGTAATCTTAGGGTCTAGCAGGGAAAGATTCGTTTTTCTGAAGATATATTTAGTTAGGTAGTGTGGGGGTTTAGCTCTATCTCCAGGGTCTCAGTCACAGAATTCTCGCTGACAACCGTGTTGATTGTCCAAACAGTGCATTTATTTTTCACACCAGCACCAACAAACACGGTGCAAAATGAAAACCTGTCCGTCTGGGCTCTACCTAAACATATAACATAAATCCCTGACTCACCTATACAGAGCGCAGTTCACACACTGTCTCTGGTGCGGCTTTCTCAGCCAGTAGTCCACCAGCCCCCAGGCTGTAGCACGGTCAGTCCAGACTATCTTCCAGCCTCGTGGTCTCTCAGCCTTGTCCAGCTGAGACCACACTCACAGAGCTTCCAGCAGGACTAGGTTTCACAAAAACGTTGTCTCCTTCCCCAGACTGGGAGCCACACCCAAGTACAGCAACAGGATTAAATACCATCCCTGGACATATTCCAAAATCCCGGACTGGAGCATGGGGAACAGGCACCCACCCAACACATTGCCTAATCCCAGTAAAAGCCCGCCCCAGACTAGCTGTCTTGGTGTCCACCAACTAATTTGGTGGCCACCTATATCTAGGGCCTTTACTCCACCAAGGCCGGGCCCCTTGGTGACATGCTCCTGGTGCAATCAACACCCTTTTTTCATGCTTCCCCGGGACTTTACTGCACCCATCACTATTCACATTGCCACATATCCCCCCCCCCCCCTGTATTCAACCCTGTGGGGGTGAACACATGTACCAAACGGTTGCTTGTAATAGGGCATCCACATTAACCTACCATCTTCCAGCTCAGCATTCCCCCTGGAAGATGTGGCCAGCATCTCAGGCTTCCCTTTGGACAACAGTGCTTGGTTTGTCACCCTCATGAGTTTATTACAGAGCTGACAAGGCCACTGGGATTTTCTTGCCCATCTCATGAGCAGGTACTCTCTTTTTATATTTTCTGGCTTCTGCACAGGCCCCTCACGTCCTTTCTTGGACTGCAGCAACTCTTGACTGAACTGGTCCCAGTAATGGTCGTGTCCCGAACGTTTCTCTTTTGCCTTGCGGGGCTCCTTCAGCAGAGCAGGTTTCTTACGACTTGCTCCTTTTCCACGCACCTGGACCACTTTCCCATTCTCAGCAGGGGTTTCTTCGGGTTTGAGGCCAGCTTCAGAGTCTTCTGCGTCTTCAGTGGCTTTTCCCACTTCGGCAGTTGCTCCTTCCGCCCTAACCTTTATCTCTGGAACATCCAAGTATTTCTCCCATTTTAAGACCTCAGCCTTAGCTTCTTCGGCCTCTGTTTCTTTGGCGTCTCAATTCACTTTATTAGCCTTTTCATCCTTCACGGACATGGCATCATATCCTTGCCTTCTCAACTCCTCCTCCTCCTCTTTCTCTTTCTCATCAAGGTTGGAGGCACTGGGGACATCAGGATCTTCACCAGACTCATCGCCTTCTGGCAATCCCTCCAGAGGTTCACCCAGGATATTGTTCCCCAATCGTTTAGGCTCTAGGAGAGCCAACTCACAGTAGTAGACAGGATCCGCATACTGGTCGCCTATCTCCTCGTATTCTTTGGACGGCTTTGCAGGCGGAGGGAACGTCTTTCGGGACGAGGTCCTGGCTACCCCCTGCCATGTGTCTCTTGGCCTCTGCATTCACATTAATGGGCTCAGCAGAAAGATCTACCGTCTTCTCCGCCTCGGTCGGCACCACGGCGCCACCATCTCTAGACCCATTCTTCACAGGCTCTGGCTTAGACTTCTTCAACTCATAGACGTTCTTCCCGACATCATCTTTTGAGCTCATGAGATGCTCCATCCCTGCTCCGAGTTGCTTTTTCCGCCTCTCACATTCATCTCGCCCCTTAAGCGCTTCTTCAAGGGATCGAGCCAAGGAGAGGGCCTCCTGTTCTAGATGCTCTTCACTCTGCTCTGCTGCTGCCGATGTAGGAGTATCACCATTCTATTTTTTTTTAAACTCGCTTTATTGAAAAGTAGTAAGCAAGATATGTAACAGTACATTCAAAGGGTAATACAATGTGCAGAATCATACAATACAGTACAGAATATAATGAGAAATTGATCAATCTGTATCATTACAAAAAGCCATAATCAAAACTCACATTAACCCCGGTACATCATGCCATTAAACAACCCTAGTCAATTTAGTACATTATGTGTTGTGGTTTATCTTTATTAAATAAGTCCCATCAATAAATTCTGAAAAAGCGCATCAAACTAAACGTATTGATTAGGCTACGGAATGCAGGTGGGCCGTCGTAGCAGTCACAGGAGAAGCACACCATGGTCCCCATATCTTCTGGAACTTCTGAGGACAGCCCCTACGAGAATACAAAATCCTCTCAAAGGGGATAATATTGTTAACCATGGTTTTCCACTGACCAACCGAAGGAGGTCTGTCCGCCATCCATCTAAGGGCAATAGCTTTCCTGGCAATAAACAGAGCTTCCCTAATGAAAGTAAGTGTGTAACGTGAGCGTGACTCGTCTTCTACAATACCCAGAAGACAGGACTTGGGGCAAACCACCAATGAATCCGGAATCAGGGAGGATACTACAGCCACCACCTCCCTCCAAAACGACTGTATATAACTACAATCCCACATTAAGTGCCAAAAATCCGCATTTATTTGTGAACACCTGTGGCACTCCGTGTGCGATCTCCTGCCCATTTTGAAAAGCCTAGTCGGGGTTAGGTAGCACCTGTTCAGAATGAAGAGCTGTATCAATCTGTTATTGAGAGATGGAGATACAGCCACTGGAGCCTCCAGTGCTTCTCCCCACTCCTCATTTGTCAAATTAGGTATATTTCCTCTCCATTTACTTTCTGCCCCTAATGGAGAGGCTGAGGTCTTAAGATTAAGTAAATGTGCGTAAATGGCGGATATCAGTTCTCGCGGGCCCTGTGTCCTGAAGACCCCTATTAAAGGGTAGGCTGATACGGACCTCTTCAGGTCTCTCAACTGGGCCTGGAGGGCATGCCTCAACTGTAGGTACCTAAAGAAGTGTGACCTCAGAACACCCAATTTAGTTTGCAATTGGGAGAAGGAGAACAGAATGCCATTTTCATACAGATCCCTTAGGTAGCGCACACCATATCCTTTCCATACCACTTCCCAATCTTTTTGTACCAAATGCGGAAACAATGGGTTGTTCCATAATGGAATTTCCTCCGGCAGATCTCTGTACTGCTGTAACTTTGCAGCTCCCCACACCTGATGCGCCAACTTATGGATCGGAAGGAGCGAACCCGTTACAGATGTTTGGCCCTCAAGGACAGGCCATAGGGTGGAGAGCTGCAAGAACTCCCGCAGATAATATTCAGAATTAGGAAGCACATCCCGGGTCACCCATGGCACCAAATACCGCAACTGACCAACAAGAAAATATAGATGTAAGTCCGGCAAAGCTGCCCCACCCTGATCCCAACTCCTCTGAAGAGATTTTATGGCCAACTTCCTTCTATTCTTACCCCATATAAATGTAGCCATAAGGGAGTGTAACTTATCAAAGAATGTGCGCGGCACAGGTGCACAAGCATGTTCCAATAAATACAAGGCTTTGGGTTGAAGAACCATTTTGATTAAATTTATGCGACCCATGATGGACAGCGGCAAAGTATTCCAGGATTTAAACTTGTCTACAAAGTATGATACCAGGGGATCAATGTTCAGCAGGTGTGAGGACCCTGGGACTTTGGTAATGATAACTCCTAAATATTTAAACCTGTCCACCACTAGCAAATTCAGATATACCGCTGGCCAGTCCGAAGCCCACAAAGGCATAATGGCCGACTTGGTCCAGTTTATACATAGTCCGGAGAACGCACCAAACTGTTCAATGATGGTTATCGCCCTATGTAAAGTGCACTCTACGGAATCCATGTACAAAATGAGGTCATCAGCGTATAGTCCCAACCTGTCCTCTCTATTTCCCATCACAATACCCTCATAGACATCATCCTGACGTATCCTCAATGCTAGATGTTCGATGGCCACTGCAAACAGCAAGGGAGATAGGGGGCATCCCTGTCTTGTGCCTCTGTGCAGTTTAAATGTGGGTGATAATGAGCCGTTAATCATTATGTTCGCAGTCGGGGATCTGTATAAGATGTTGACCCACTTGATAAACACAGGACCGAAGCCAAAAAAATCGCAGTACCTGGACCAAATAGGGCCATTCAACGGAGTCGAACGCCTTGGCTGTGTCTAATGCAGCCAATGCCCACGAACTCCGGTTCGCACATCCCAACTGAGTAATAACCTGTGCTCTACGTATGTTACTAGAGGTAGATCTACCAGGAATAAACCCAGATTGGTCATCATGTATTATAGTTGATATAACCCTATTTAGTCTATTCGCTAACAATTTAGTGAGGATTTTGTAATCCAAGTTTAACAGCGAAATAGGCCGGTATGACCCACACTCCAGGGGATCCTTGTCAGGTTTCAGTAAAACTACAATAGAGGCTTCATACAGTGTCTCCGGAAGGGCACCACTATTTAGAGACGCCTTGTACATGCTTAAAAGCTGCGGGGTCAAAATCTCCACGTATTTAGAATAAACCTCTAATGGTATCCCGTCAGGCCCTGGGGCTTTTCCCAAATTTAATCCTGCGATCGCCTCGCTCACCTCTTCCAGCGTGATCTCCCCATCTAATATTTCCCTATCCGACTCGGATAGTTGTGGGTAGTTTACTTCCTGCAGATAATTCTCCAGTGACTGGGAAGAATATTCAGCATGGGAACAGTATAGATCCTGGTAAAATTCCCCAAAACGGTCTAAAATTCCCCCAGGGTCTGACACCACATTACCTTCCTTATCCGCTATGCGAAGTATCGGAGGCGCCATGTTGTTCCTCCTCACTATCTGCGCCAACACTTTACCCACTCTACTGCCCTGTTCAAAGGTTTGTTGTTGCAAGAAAAGCATCTTGCGATCGCTCTTCTCCTGCAGGTGGTTCATGTAATTTCTACCTTTCAGCAACCAGTCCTTCCTATTCTCTTCTGTGGGGTCTGAGACATACTCAAGCTCTGCATTTCTGCACTGCATGTTCAACTCCTCCACTTTGCAACGAGTGGACTTTTTAATATATGAAATGGAGGATTTAAGGCATCCACGCAGAAATGCCTTTAATGTGTCCCACAATAATGCCGAGTCTGTATCTACTGGGTGAGCCACAAAGAAAGTATGAAGTTGATCGGGCACCCTATCATTCAGGGACATCAAGGACAGCCAGAATGGATGTATGCGCTGTTTGGGAGTACGGGCAGCTACGTAAGGGTCATTTAATGAGGCTATTACAGGTGCATGGTCAGACGGACCCTGAGGCCCATATCTAATCTCTCGTATTGCCATATAGGTGCCAGGGGTGCCCAGGAGGAAGTCAATCCTAGACAAAGCTCCCCTAGAAGGAGTAAAACAAGAGAATTCTATTTTATCAGGGTATCTCTCCCTCCATATGTCAATCCATCCCAGTTCAGACAGCAGACGAGCTAGAGCTGTTTTGTTTAAAGGCCGTTCAGGGTAATTAGTAGACGGATTACAAAATCTGTCTTTCAAGCAATCTAGGGTCATATTAAGATCTCCCATGCCGAGAATCCCAGCTGAGGGGAATTGCGCTGCAAATCCTGCCGCTGCCTGAAGCAGTGAGAGACTGGCCGGGGGAGGATTGTACATGTTTAATATCACATATGGCATTCCATTAATATGGGCATATACAAATACAAATTTCCCCTCTGGGTCAGTACTCGTGTGGTGCGGATCCCATCTGAGCGCTCGGTGGACCAACAGTGACACTCCTCTAGAATAAGAATTGCCATACGCACTTTCCACCCACTGAGCCCAGGGTTTATTTACCCTCCCCCCGGTTTCTGTGGTAAGGTGCGTCTCCTGTAGCCCCAGTATATGAGGAGAGTAGCTTCGGATATGTGAAAATACAGCCATGCGCTTCCTAGGCCCGCCCAGCCCCCTGACATTCCAAGACATAACTTTAATGTCCGCCATATTGAGTATCAGTTATAAAAAGAGGAGAAAAACCCGGTTTCTGGGACTCCCTATGGCGGAGATGATGCACATGGGTTATAACACATAAAGAATATTTGTAATGCATTTCAATAAAAGCGAAGAACAAAAGACATAAATTCAACCACCCAAACAACGGGTGAACCTGTGACACATGAAATATGCCTATTTTAGCAAGTGGCCACATGCAATGGGGGACCTGCACGGTGTATATGGATGTTAACCCAGTGCAGGTGGAGTAGCGGACCCCCACCATTAGCATCATATTTTCCGACTGTATGAATTTTATCTGATCAGCAGCATATGAGATTAACCCTCAACAACTCTGAGACCTTATGTAAATTAGGTAATACATTACCAAGCTAGGAAACAGATAAGATGGAGGAAAGGGAGCAAAGGGCAGACACAATGCAAACCTTGCAGGGGTTACCCTGAGTCCCTTGCTGTTAATAATATGGCCTTGGCCACATTCAAAATCACTTGGGAGGAGAGCGTCGGGGTCTCCCGGATAGCCAGTTCTCCGCCTCAGCAGGCGTAGAAAAGAATAATGATTTATCGCCATCCATGATCCTCAAACGCGCAGGATACGCCATCGAATATTTGAAGTTCATCTCACAAAGGCGCCTTTTAATGGAGACGAAGGTGGCCCTCTTCTTCTGCAGGTCAGCGGAGAAGTCCGGGTATAAAGATATATTCGCTGAGCCCAGCGAAATGGCCTGTGCGACTCTGGCTTGTGCTAAGATAAGATCCCTGTCGCGCCAATTTAGCATGCGGGCAAGCAGAGGTCTCGGTGGGACACCAGGTGGATGCGGCCTAGCCGGGACATGGTGCGCTCTTTCAACGGCGTATGCAGAGGAGAAAGCAGCCTTCGGAAACACCTCTTTGAACCAACCTTCCAGGAAGGCCGCTGGATCTGTACCCTCCGCCCGCTCCGGCATGCCTATAATGCGCACGTTATTGCGACGCGCACGGTTCTCCAGATCGTCACATTTTTGACGGTATAACTCCACTGATGCTTCCACAGCAGCTATTCTCGCCGGTAAGGGAGTAGTCAGGTCCTCCAAGTCAGACACTCTGGTTTCGGTGATTTTGACCCTTTCCCGCAACTGTTGCACGTCATGCCGTAGTAGGCCCAAATCCACCCTGACCTCCTCCATCTTCCCGGTCAGGGAGGCCTGACACCCGGTAATAGCCGCCATCAACTGCTGATGGGAGGCTTGCAAGGTAAGTTCCGGTGCGGGTTCTGTGTCAGAAGGTAGCTGCTGGGAGGACTGACTCCTTGTACTGGCCGCGCGGGATGGTGAAGAGGCCGCAGTGCCATGTTGGGAGTCCTGCCTAGCGAACTCCTTGAGTCGCTCCGCCGCCAACTGTGACTTACTGGGGCTCATGGTCCAGGTCCAGTCTCCTCACTGGCTTCAGATAATCTTTCTGAGGGGAATATTGCAGTCGGTAAGTACAGGATGGCTCAGGATTGCTGGAGGAAGACGGAGCTGCTCTCAAATGCGACCGTCCATGACGGCAGCTGGCCACGCCCCCCCTCACCATTCTATTTTGGCCGCCCTGTGGGGGTTCCACCCAGGGTCCCTTTAAGCACTTTGTGTCTACTTCAGTCTTCTCCTGTGACTCTGTGAAGACAGCTAGTCCCTTCTCTATCATATCTAGGGACCGTGGGGAGAGAGAAAAATCTTCAGGATTGCAGCTGTACTGACGTGTCAGGCATAGGCGTGCGCAGCCTATTGAATTAGGGTGTGCACCCTAATATACAAACACACACGCCCCGCGCACGTGTGTATGTATGTATGTATGTATATATATATATATATTATATACATACACACACAGGCTGGGCCTCACCCTAGCGTTGCCGTGACCCCGCCTCTGCGCAGTGGTGACTCTAGGAACAATATATAGGGGGGGGGGCACATAAGATATCACAGTCAAAAATGGGGGGGCACTAATAATTTTCACCACTTAATAATACTACTGAAAAAAGCAAAATAAGTATATATAAATAAGATTACAAAATACGAGAGTATTGCGGTATGCAGGGATACCTTTTTATTGTACTATCCTAATATTTAAAAGACAAGCTTTCAAGAGTTTTCCTTTCTTCCTCAGTATTGCTTCAGACCTGAGAAAGAGAGAAACTGTCTCCAAAACTTTTCTTTATAGTTTAAAGCAGTTTTAGCACTATAATAAAAGAATTTACTTACAAAAGAAGCTATTCAGTCGTCTGCTGTGCTGTGCTGTGCTGTCCTCTGCTTGCTTCCGCGGATCTTCCCCTCCTTTCAGTCTCTCCTCAGTGCGCAGGTGCACTGTTATGGGGGATCTGTCGATGACACACTGTTATGGGGGATCTGTGGATGACACACTGTTATGGGGGATCTGTGGATGACACACTGTTATGGGGGATCTGTGGATGACAGTGTTATGGGGGATCTGTGGATGACACAGTGTTATAGGGGATCTGTGGATGACACACTGTTATGGGGGATCTGTGGATGACACAGTGTTATGGGGTATCTGTGGATGACACAGTGTTATGGGGTATCTGTGGATGACAGTGTTATGGGGGATCTGTGGATGACACAGTGTTATAGGGGATCTGTGGATGACACACTGTTATGGGGGATCTGTGGATGACACAGTGTTATGGGGGATCTGTGGATGACACACTGTTATGGGGGATCTGTCCATGACACACTGTTATGGGGGATCTGTGGATGACACACTGTTATGGGGGATCTGTGGATGACACACTGTTATGGGGGATCTGTGGATGACACACTGTTATGGGGGACCTGTGGATGACACACTGTTATGGGGGATCTGTGGATGACACTGTTATGGAGGCATCTGTGGATGATGCACTGTTATGGGGGATCTGTGGATGACACTGTTAAGGGGGCATCTGTGGATGATGCACTGTTAAGGGGATATCTGTGGATGATGCACTGTTAAGGGGATATCTGTGGATGATGCACTGTTAAGGGGATATCTGTGGATGATGCACTGTTAAGGGGATATCTGTGGATGATGCACTGTTAAGGGGATATCTGTGGATGATGCACTGTTAAGGGGATATCTGTGGATGATGCACTGTTAAGGGGATATCTGTGGATGATGCACTGTTAAGGGGATATCTGTGGATGATGCACTGTTAAGGGGATATCTGTGGATGATGCACTGTTATGGGGGCATCTGTGGATGATGCACTGTTATTAACAGTGCATCTTCCACAGATCCCCCCCATAACAGTATCATCCACAGATCCCCCATAACAGTGTCATCCACAGATCCCCCATAACAGTGTCATCCACAGATCCCCCATAAAAGGTGACATATTCCACACAGTTGCCCTGATAACAGTATCATCCACAGACCCCCCCATAACAGTGTCATCCACAGATTCCCCATAACAGTGTCATATTCCACATATGCCCCCATAACAGTGTCATCCACAGATATCCCCTTAATAGACTGTTAAGGGCATATATGTGGATGGCACTGTTATAGGGGCATCTGTGTGGAATCTGACACAGATGCGGGGGGGATCTGTGGATGACACTGTTATGGGGGGCCGGGGGGGATCTGTGGATGACACATATATAGCAGCATCTTGTGCTATATATGTGTCATCATCCACAGATATCTCCCCCCCCCAATAACAGTGTCCCTGACAGTGACTGACCCCCAACAGGGGGTGGAGGCCGGCAACTATTGTAAGACCCCGCCGTTCCTTATGTAAGTGTTGTAATTAAACTTGCGCCAAGTTGTACTACTATCTAATCTATTACTAACTTACTGGGACAGTCAGGACTCCAGCTAGTATTCACATTCAGTTTTTCTTTTTCACAGTGGCAATGCACACAATCACCATTCACTGGCCTGGGCATGGGCACTGGGCGGGCAGCCAGGCAGGCTCTTCAAACATTCAAACTAGGCGGCCGGCGGCAGCGTAACGTGACGTTACTCACTCCGTCACGCCGCACGCGCCTGCTCCTCCCACTTTATTGATGAAGCAGGCAGAGCAGTTGCGTGACGTCGGAGTGAGTGACGTTACGCGGCCGGCCGCCGGGAGACGGAGTCACGAAGCACAGGAGGCAGGAGCAGTGAGCAGTCGATGTATGTTGAAGCTGTGCAGACAGTGCGGGGCTGGCAGCCGGGGCTCAAGCGGTACTGCGGCAGGCGGCAGTGCAGGATGCGGAGCACAGTGGTGTGATTAGGGTGTGCCCAGGCACACCTGGCACACCCCGTGCGCACGCCTATGGTGTCAGGTCATCTACCCCTGCCTGGGTATGGGTCTCAGACACTAGGCTGCCATCTCCCAACTCAGCTCTCATCACGTCAGGTATAACTGTCATCTGGTCGCTACAAG
The DNA here is from genome assembly GCF_905171765.1 of Bufo bufo. Taxonomy (NCBI): domain Eukaryota; kingdom Metazoa; phylum Chordata; class Amphibia; order Anura; family Bufonidae; genus Bufo; species Bufo bufo. Next base: position 474,141,791 of record NC_053392.1, on the reverse strand, counting down.
TGACCTCCTGAATTTCGCAATACCTTGACCTGGTAGCTTCCCTCTCGGAGTTGCTAATGGTCACAGCACATACTTTGCCTATGTTACTCGTGTCATTATTAACTCTGACCTCTAGGGGCACTGCCAAGTTAATCCCTACCTGGGACATTACTTTATTGACCATAAAACACTGTTGAGACTGCATGTCCATCTCTGGTATGTGTGATACACCCTCTAGGACTGCTACCCTTTCTTGCACGTTTAGTAGGATTGCTCCACTCAGTGCTCACAACATTTATCTGCACCTCTGCATCCTTCACATGTTTTCCACCCGGGGGCGCTATTCCCCTGACCATCTCCTGCAATGGAAAATGCATGTCATCATCACATATTTCACCTTTCATCACCTTTTCATTATGCCTTTCCGCAAACTGGGCACAATCGCTTTGCACCTTATCAGCACCATTGTTTTCAATAGGCAATATTCTTCCCCCATGGCGGTCAATGTGCAGCTCCCTTAGAACTTCATTTAAACGGGCAAGTACAGGTTCTGCAGGAGTTTCGTCACTATCTGCAGAAGTGTCTACCTTATCCCACAACAACGAAACAATATCACAGCCCAACATGCCGTCATATATGAACATATTTGTAACAACAGGTCCACAAGACCCAGTTTTCACTGGAGACTCCCCCTCAGTGAGAACCACCTGCACTTGCTCAGGCTCTCTTTCAGATGCCTGGTTCACATTATAGGTCACACAACTTTCATCTATCTTGCACCCGATCTGACTAACCCTAGAACCCTGTGGAGACTGCTTATCTGCACCTGGTACATGTGGTACACCTTCTAGCATTTCCTCACTTTCAATCAACATCCCTACCACATATACAATTAAACCAGCAGGGGTAGCTTTTTTTCTGATCACAGCCTGCAAAGGAAAAGGGGTGTTATCATTATCACTTAATTTACATAACTTCACATTTTCATTAGGCAATGCAGATAACTTTGGCACCATTGGTTCTAGTTGTCACTTCAGTCCCAGCTGTCACCATAGTGTCACGTCCGGTGGGAACTATCTGACAGTCCTTTTTAATCGCATGTCTGTTCAGCATATTTACCATTATACCAGTCTTAGTTTTCAGTATTGTGCTACTCCTTACCCAGGCTAGCATAGGGTCTCTAACTTTCACAACCCCAAGCCTAGCCTTGGTCATGGGTATTTTGGGCCACACAATACCCTTCTCCCCTGCGGATTCCCACGAGGGAGCAACCGCAACAGGCTTACCCGCCTGTTCAGACGCTGCGGTTTCCACAGAGACACATCTCCTTATAACAGTTCCTTGCCTCTGGGACTTACCACCTGCCGGCCCAGCAGGTAGCAACTGTCGTCGGCCTACTGTCCCGGGGTCTGCCAGCCCAATAATTACAGGAACGTTCTTACCGTTTGACGTCGCGGATTCTGCAGTCTCTGGAGATGAAGATATCCCAAGATCATCTCTACCGAGATCTCCAGCCTTCTCTGGGTTCCTGGTACCACGACCACCGTCAGACTCCTCACTGAAATCTTTGCCACCGGAAACTACATGGCCTGAAGTCCATACCTCTTCCAGACGGTCACTCCAGGCACACCCTTTAGGACCTTGTACACAATCACAGGAAACACAGGCACTCCTGAGAGCCACACCGCTCTCCCCCTCTTTGTCTTCCTGATGGTTGCCCTGGGCAATGGCATAGATCCGCTTTTCCTCGGGAAATCCAGGCACACCACCGACACCTTGGACGTTTACAAAAGGTCCATACAGCGTTGGATAATTGGCCTTGCGGGCCTACTGCAATTGAGCCCTCAACGCCTCACGCTCTACATTAAAGCATGCCATTTCACTGGGGCCCCAACCCAGCTCCTTGGGCAGGTTTTCTTTCCGTTTGATATGCTGCCACCATATGGCATATTCCGTCATGAAAGTCACTTTAACAGACATTTTGGCAACCAAGTCCGCTTAGCCAGAGACCCCCCAAAAATGTTTCCCCCCCCCCAGTCAGTCTCTCTCACCAGGCTTCTGGTCCTTTAACACAGTGACTCCTTTTCAACCCAGCATGGGCAGCACCTGCTCCTTTCAGTGATGACGTTGCTCCTAGCAACCACTTTACCTTCTTTCAGCAGGGACTCCCGCACGCATCCTCCACCAATTGTGGGGGTTTAGCTCTATCTCCAGGGTCTCAGTCACAGAATTCTCGCTGACAACTGTGTTGATTGTCCAAACAGTGCATTTATTTTTGACACCAGCACCAACAAACACGGTGCAAAATGAAAACCTGCCCGTCTGGGCTCTACCTAAACATATAACATAAATCCCTGACTCACCTATACAGAGCGCAGTTCACACACTGTCTCTGGTGCGGCTTTCTCAGCCAGCACGGTCAGTCCAGACTATCTCCCAGCCTCGTGGTCTCTCAGCTTTGTCCTGCTGAGATCACACTCACAGAGCCTCCAGCAGGACTGGGTTTCACAAAAACTTTGTCTCCTTCCCCAGACTAGGAGCCACACCCAAGTCCAGCAACAGGATTAAATACCATCCCTGGACATGGGCATATTCCAAAATCCCAGACTGGAGCATGGGGAACAGGCACCCACCCAACACATTGCCTGTTCCCAGTAAAAGCCGCCCCGGACTAGCTGTCTTGGTGTCCGCCAACTAATTTTCTACAGTTTATAAGTGAGCGATTAAGTGTAGTTTAGTGCTTCAATATCAGTATTGTGTGTTTGTAACATAGTAACATAGTTTATAAAGCCAAAAAAAGACATCTGTCCATCCAGTTCGGCCTGTTATCCTGCAAGTTGATCCAGAGGAAGGCAAAAAAAAACAACCTGTGAGGTAGAAGCCAATTTTCCCCATTTAAGGGGAAAAAATTCCTTCCCGACTCAGGCAATCAGAATAACTCCCTGGATTAACGACCCATCTCTAGTAGCTACAGCCTGTAATATTATTACACTCCAGAAATACATCCAGGGTTCCATAGTCTCACTGCTCTTACTGTAAAGAATCCTCTTCTATGTTTGTGTACAGACCTTCTTTCCTCCAGAGGGTGTCCCCTCGTCACAGTCCTGGGGGATAAATAGATGATGGGAGAGATCTGTCATCTGTGTACTGACCCCTGATATATTTATACATACTTATTAGATCTCCCCTTAGTCGTCTTTTTTCTAAAGTGAATAACCCCAATTTTGATCATCTTTCTGGGTACTGTAGTCAACCCATTCGAGTTATTACTTTAGTTGCCCTCCTCTGAACCCTCTCCAGCTCTGCTATGTCTGCCTTGTTCACAGGAGCCCAGAACTGTACACAGTTCTCCATGTGTGGTCTGACTAGTGATTTGTAAAGTGGTAGGCCTATGTTCTCATCACGGGCATCTATGCCCCTTTTGATGCAACCCATTATCTTATTGGCCTTGGCAGCAGCTGCCTGACACTGGTTTCTACAGCTTAGTTTGCTGTTCACTAAAATTCCTAGGTCCTTTTCCATGTCAGTGTTACCCAGTGTTTTACCATTTAGTATGTACGAATGACTTGCATTATTCCTTCCCTAACCTCACATTTGTCAGTGTTAAACCTCATCTGCCACTTATCTGCCCAAGCAGGGGCGTAACTAGAAGTGACTGGGCCCCACAGCAAATATTTGTAAGGGCCCCCCCAGTGCGCTTCGCACCTCCCTCCTCCTGTGTAAACCCCACTCCTTTGGCACAGTGTAGCAGTATACTGTATATTGTGGGGCACAGTGTAGCGGTACACTGTATATTGTGTGGCACAGTGTAGGCTATATGTGTATAACATAAACATATTTCATATGAAAACTTACAGTTACTTGACTTGGCCCTTGGGGATCTCGGACACCACTTCCACACTTTGGTCGGGGGCTCGGTGGAGCTGATGTTGTGTTTTATCCTAATGAGAAAGATTTCATAATAAGGATTTGGAGAAGGGGCAGAGGGATAGCAGAGCAGGGAGAGGATGGTGCTGCTACTAGGGGGTCATACCATGGGGGAGTAATAAAGCCCACCATAATGCCCCCCCAATAGAAATAATTCTCCTTATAATGTGACAGTGCAAAAATACCCCCTTGTAATGCCCCCAGTTGAGCTAATGTCCCCATAGTGCCCCCATAATGTCCCAGTATAAAATACCCCTATATAGTGCCCCCAGTAAATTCCCCCATAGTGCTCCTCTCCCCCCTTCCTGCTAGTGCCCCCCATAATGTACCAGTATAAGAGGCCCCATATATAGTGCCCCAGTAGATGCCCCTCAGTGTCCGGCCTCTGATAGGCTGCCGGCCTAGTGTCCCCCATAATGCCCCCCAATAATGTGCCAGTAAGTGTCCCCATAGATACCCCCCATCATGTGCCAGTATCAAGTGCCTCTCTCCCTCCCCCACATGTCCCAGTATCATAGTGCCATCTCCCATCCCCCCAATGTGCCAGTATCAAGTGCTTCTCTCCTTCCCACCCCCCATGTGCCAGTATCATAGTGCCAAACCCCCCATGTGCCATTATCAAGTGCCTCTCCCCCCCCATGTCCCAGTATCATAGTGCCATCTCCCCCCCAAAAAAGTGGCAGTATCAAGTGCCTCTCTCCCCCCCATGTGCCAGTATCATAGTGCCAAACCCACCCATGTGCAAGTATCAAGTGCCAAACCCCCCCATGTCCCAGTATCATAGTGCCATCTCCCCCCCAAAAAAGTGCCAGTAACAAGTGCCTCCCCCCCATGTGCCAGTATCATAGTGCCAAACCCACCCATGTGCCAGTATCAAGTGCCAAACCCCCCCTCCCACGTGCCAGTATCAGGTGCCAGCCAACCCCTCTCCCCCCCATGTGCCAGTATCAGGTGCCTCTCTCCCCCATGTGCCAGTATCAAGTGCCTCCCACTCCCCCCATGGCAGTAACAGTCGGGTATTTAAAAAAAAATAATAAACACTTACCTTCATGTCAGCGATGCGATGCAGCCTCTTCCTGTGTCCCGCCCTGTATGTCCATATATGGAGTCAGTGCTTGTATTTCAGAAAAGTTTCTGCTGGGATTCGAACCCAAGACCTTCTGTATCAGAGGCAAAGCACCTAACCACACGACCTGCCTTGCTGCTGACTGAAAAAAATATGAGACTTCTACTGTTATAGCTGGCTAAGTCTACATCTATACACAACACACCCAGCTGCCCCAACACACCCAGCACTGCTATATCTCTATATGACAGCTGTCCCAGCACACTCAGCTCTGAATATATCTCTATATATGATAGCTGCCCCAGCACACCCAGCTCTGCTACATCTAATATACAGTGCTGGGTGTGTTTGGGCAGCTGTCATGTGTATAGATGTAGCAGAGCTGGGTTTGCTGGGGCAGCTGTCATATATAGAGATATAGTAGAGCTGAGTGTGCTGGTGCAGCTGTCATGTGTATTAGATGTAGCAGAGCTGGGTGTGCTGGGGCAGCTATCATATATAGAGATATAGCAGAGCTGAGTGTGCTGGGACAGCTGTCATATAGAGATATAGCAGTGCTGGGTGTGTTGGGGCAGCTGTCATATGTATAGATGTACACTTAGCCAGCTATAACAGTAGAAGTCTCATATTTTTTCAATCAGTAGCAATGCAGCCCTTATGGCTGTGTGGGTAAATGCTTTGCCTCTGATACATGGTACATGGAGGTTGTGGGTTCGAATCCCAGATACATCACATCAGGAGACTTCAGGAGACAGTAAGATTAGATCACATTAGCGAGGGGGCCTGGTCCGCTGCGGTTATTTAACTAACTTGAAAATAAACTGTCACACACGCTGCCGGGGCGCCGGGCCCCGAAGCAGCCGCTTCCCCGGTAGTTACGCCACTGTGCCCAAGCCTCCAATTTATCCAGATCCCTCTGTAGCAGTATACTGTTCTCTTCTGTGTTAATTACTTTACACAATTTAGAGTCATCTGCAAAAATGTATATTTTACTGTGCAAGCCTTCTACAAGATCATTAATATATTGAAATGAATAGAGCCCAATACTGACCCCTGAGGTACTCCACTAGTCACAGTGACCCAATCTTAGTGTGTACAATTAATAACCACCCTCTGTTTTCTATCACTGAGCCAGACATTTTCTCCCAGTCCAAGCATTCTCATTTTATATACTAACCTTTCATGCGGTACAGTGTCAAATGCTTTGGAGAAGTCCAGATATACGACATCCATTGATTCGCCTCTGTCAAGTCAAGAACTTACCTCCTTATAGAAACTGATTAAATTAGTTTGACATGACCGATCCCTCATGAAGCCATGCTGATATGGCGTTATTTGCTTATTTTCATTGAGGTACTCCAAGACTACTCCAAGCATCTCTTAGAAAACCTTCAAGCAGTTTACCCACGACAGATGTTAAACTTACCGGCCGATAGTTTCCGGGCTCTGTTTTTGGACCTTTTTTGAATTTCGGCACCACATTTGCTATGCGTCAATCCTGTGGAACACTCCCTGTCAGTATAGAGTCCTTAAATATCAGAAATAAGGGTCTGGCTATAACATTACTTAATTTTCTTAGGATACAGGGGTGTATGCCATCTGGTCCTGGTGATTTGTCTATTTTAATCTTTTTAAGATGTCGCTGTACTTCTTCCTGGCTTAGACAGGGCACTTTTAATGGGGAATTTACTTTTACATTCTGCATTTCATCTGACAGTTTATTTTCCTCAGTGAATACAGTGGAGAAAAAAATATTTAATAGCTTTGCTTTCTCCTCATCGCTCTTTGCAAATCCCCCCTCATTACCATGTAAAGGGCCGACACCTTCAGATTTATACTTTTTACCATTTATATAAAATTGAAGAACATTTTAGGGTTAGTTTTGCTCTCTTTGGCAATTAATCTCTCGGTCTCTAGTTTGGCTGCTTTTATTTGTTTTTTACATATTCTATTTTTTTCCTTTATAGTTTTTCAGTGCTTACTTGTACCATCTTGTTTTAGTGATTTTAAATGCTTTCTTTTTGTCATTTATTGCTTTCTTTACAGTTCTATTTATCCACATTTGTTTTTTCTTGTTCCTTAACCTTTTATTCCCATAAGGTATATACCTCTCACAATTAGATTTTAGGATGCTTTAAAAATATCTCATTTTGTAGCACGGGACGTTTATAAGAGTGCAATTTTGCGCATTTTAGTGCATAAATACCAGTTTATAATATGTTCTGAGCAAGAGGCTGTTTAATTGAGCCTGTGTTTCTTACAAAACAAACCAGTTAAAATTTTTCTACCACTTTTAAGTGTGCAGCTTAGCGCATTTTAGTGTCAATACTAGTTTATAGGAAAAACCTAAATTTGCATTTACCTACCATTTCTAAGTGCTCAATTTAGAGCATGTTAGAGTATCAGTATTATTTTATGGTGTGTCCTCAGGCAGCGGAAGTTTACTTTGGCCTACAGTTGCAAGAAAAAGTATGTGAACCCTTTGGAATGATATGGATTTCTGCACAAATTGGTCATAAAATGTGATCTGATCTTCATCTAAGTCACAACAATAGACAATCACAGTCTGATTAAACTAATAACACACAAAGAATTAAATGTTACCATGTTTTTATTGAACACACCATGTAAACATTCACAGTGCAGGTGGAAAAAGTATGTGAACTCTTGGATTTAATAACTGGTTGAACCTCCTTTGGCAGCAATAACTTCAACCAAACGTTTCCTGTAGTTGCAGATCAGACGTGCACAACGGTCAGGAGTAATTCTTGACCATTCCTCTTTACAGAACTGTTTCAGTTCAGCAATATTCTTGGGATGTCTGGTGTGAATCGCTTTCTTGAGGTCATGCCACAGCATCTCAATCAGGTTGAGGTCAGGACTCTGACTGGGCCACTCCAGAAGGCGTATTTTCTTCTGTTTAAGCCATTCTGTTGTTGATTTACTTCCATGCTTTGGGTCGTTGTCCTGTTGCAACACAAATTTTCTGTTGAGCTTCAGCTGGTGGACAGATGGCCTTAAGTTCTCCTGCAAAATGTCTTGATAAACTTGGGAATTCATTTTTCCTTCGATGATAGCAATCCGTCCAGGCCCTGACGCAGCAAAGCAGCCCCAAACCATCATGCCCCAACCACCATACTTCACAGTTGGATGAGGTATTGATGTTGGTGTGCTGTGCCTCTTTTTCTCCACACATAGTGTTGTATGTTTCTTCCAAACAACTCAACTTTGGTTTCATCTGTTCACAGAATATTTTGCCAGTAGTGCTGTGGAACATCCATGTGCTCTTGTGCAAACTGTAAACGTGCAGCAATGTTTTTTTTGGACAGCAGTGGCTTCCTCTGTGGTATGCTCCCATGAAATCCATTCTTGTTTAGTGTTTTACGTATCGTAGATTCACTAACAGGGATGTTAGCATATGCCAGAGACTTTTGTAAGTCTTTAGCTGACACTCTAGGATTCTTCTTCACCTCATTGAGCAGTCTGCGCTGTGCTCTTGCAGTCATCTTTACAGAACGGCCACTCCTAGGGAGAGTAGCAGCAGTGCTGAACTTTCTTCATTTATAGACAATTTGTCTTACCGTGGACTGATGAACAGCAAGGCTTTTGGAGATACTTTTATAACCCTTTCCAGCTTCATGCAAGTCAACAATTCTTAATCGTAGGTCTTCTGAGAGCTCTTTTGTGCGAGGCACCATTCACATCAGGCAATGCTTCTTGTGAAAAGCAAACCCAGAACTGGTGTGTGTTTTTTATAGGGCAGGGCAGCTGTAACCAACACCTCCAATCTCATCTCATTGATTGGACTCCAGTTGGCTGACACCTCACTCCAATTAGCTCTTGGAGATGTCATTAGTCTAGGGGTTCACATACTTTTTCCACCTGCATTGTGAATTTTTACATGGTGTGTTCAATAAAAACATGGTAACATTTAATTCTTTGTGTGTTATTAGTTTAAGCAGACTGTAATTGTCTATTGTTGTGATATAGATGAAGATCAGATCACATTTTATGAGCAATTTGTGCAGAAATCCATATCATTCCAAAGGGTTCACATACTTTTTATTGCAACTGTATATTTTTTCCCCCAAAAAAACTGATGCAAATTTTACTCAATGAATAATCAGTATAAACCTGTGACCTATCATTGTTTAAATAAGCCTCAAAATAAAATGTCTGGTAAATGAGTGGAAAACATAAGACTCATGCCTCGTCATCTGTAAGTGAGCATGTGGGTGGCTGTAGTAGCACAAACAGCAGTAACAACAAAAAAATATACTGCTATATTTGCTCAAACATATAATTAGATCAGACCACCAAGCTCTATTAACCCTTAGATCAGACCCCCAACCTCCATCATACTGTCCCCTCCATCAGCCTAAGATCAGCCTCCCATCAGACCCCCCAGTCTTCATCAGCCTCAGATCAGATCCCCATCAGACCCGAACCTCAGATCAGACCCACTATCAGACCCCATCAGACTCCCAAATAAGATCTAATCTGGACCTCCCAGACCCCATCAGCCTTAGATTGGACCTCCTTCAGACCTCAGATCAGATGTTACAAAAAAATAAAAAAAATAAACTTACCTAGCTAGCTGCAGAGGGCGCTGAAGATCCAGGACTCCCATCTCCCCACACTGCTTCTTCCAGGTCACGTTGTGAGCTGACAGCACACAGCATCAGGTCATAGTGCACGCCTACGTGCACTACGTCCTGACGCTCTATGCGTCCGGACACAGAACAGGGCCCAGAAGAAAAGCAGTTGTACCTAGGTGGGTGTTGGACTTCCCACGACTCAGTTTCTTTTGGCACAGGTTGCAAATGGCATCGCTGTTGTCAGAGGCAGACACACAAAAAAAATGCCACACTGCTGAGCTCTGCAATGACTATATTCTGGTGGTGGCAACAGCATGCATTGATTGGCGTACTGTCTGGCTGACCCCGGGTGCCGATGCATGCTGTCTGACTGTGCCACTAGCTCCTTGCGACGACCTCCCCCTGCTTCCAACTCGTCTCCTCCTCCTCTCTGTCTCCCCATCTGAACTTTCCCCCTGTTCTTCTTCTCTTCTAGCGGGCACCCACGTGACATCCACGGACACATCGTCATCATCAACCGCTTCACTTGTATCTGACAACTCAGCAAAGGAAGCAGCAGCGGGTACAACATCATCATCACACCGTACGTCCATGTGTGTAATGCTGCCTGACTGAGACATATCCCTGTACATCTACATCCTCTGGCAATAATAGTTGCGCATCACTCATTTCTTCCAACTGATGTGTAAATTACAAACATTGTTGCAACATAGTTACAATGCTGATAGACATTTAATTTGATCTTGTAGCTTTAAATAGAGTACGCTGTTGGAAAAAGAAAAAGTCAGCAGACAGCATGAGATACAAAAAAGCAACATCCACTAATATTAAAATAATTACCCTGAGATATAAATCTCATACAGGCTACACATAGCTCAAGGGCATCCAATCTTGTCATTTTTTCTGTGACTAAATTAATACAAAAACATGTATTAAAATACAATGACAATTATTGTCTATTAGAAGAAAAGAACAGTTCTGTTATCCTACAAAAATGCACTCAATTCATACTCCTGATTTAGACCTCTCGGTTCAAGAGTTTGCAGGGTATGAATCCAAAAACGTTCTCGTTTTTTAAGCATTAGTAACCTGTTGCCACCTCTACGGGGTGCCATCACCTGCTCAATGATCTGAAATCTTAGTTGTGAAACATTGTGAGAGCATCTATCAAAATGGAAAGGAATCGAACAGCAGATTTTTCTTCCGTATGGTGAATTTGTGGTTACTGAACCTATCCTTCATTCTGGTAGATGTCTCACCAATGTACAAAAGGCCACAAGGGCACTTTAACAGATATACTACATAATATACGCACCACTATCCTTCAGGGAACCAGCCTTTTGAAGAGAAAAAGGGAGAGCTAGCTCAGGCCTTTCCTCAGCATCAAACCCTTCTTCTGCCAGGTAGGAGACTGGAGAAGTGAGCCCAATGCCTCTCCTGTATTGTTTTGTACATGAATTCCTCCAGTAAAGAAGCACCCTGGCTTACTGCAGACCCTGTGTCATGGCCTCAGTGTGTGCCGCAACATTTTCGCCGCGCATGCTGGTTGCCGGTGGCAACTTGTTTTTATGCATGTGTGTGCGCTTTCCCTTTTAGGATGTTTCCTTTCCCTGCTTTGGTGTGCACAGGGTTAAGGTGTGCTTGGTAGGTGTGGTGGGTGTGACCTCAGGCCTCCTATATGTTGGTGTGATGGAGCCTGAGTGTCAGTTTGGTTTGTTTGTCAGCTTGGTGTGGAGCTATGCTCCTGGGCTGAATGATACTGTCTGTGTGAGCTATCCTTATTTGTTATTTTGTATTTCTTGCTTTGTCTGTTGTCCCCTCCGGTGTGTTTCTGTCATTCCTCCCCCCACCTGGTGTTTGTAGTTATGGTGCGGGTTTTGCTTGGAGGTTTGATTGTGGTATGTAGCTCCGAAAGGGGCGGGCTTTCCCGGAGGGGTTTAAGCGAAGACTCGCCTGTGGGCTTTTCCAGCTTGGAGCCACCTTCCATCATGGCTACGGCAGGTAAGTGAGGATTGCATAGTTATGTTACTGTGTAACTTACCTGCTGTACTGTTTAGCCCATGGCCTTCTATCCTGCTTGCCACTGGGCCGTTTGAGACACCATTCATCCGTGGTGTTGGATGAATGGGTGGTCTCTGCCCTGTCATTAGGCCTAGGGCTTTGTAGGGATAGTAGGGTCAAAGGTTGGAGAGCATGAGCCCCCTTACCTTCTGAGGCGGCTCATGCGGTAGGAGTCTAAGGTGAGTTCAGGGTTGCGCTAGGTGGTGACCTGCTCCCTGTTCCTTCCTATCTGCCATTGCAGTCTCTGCCTTTGCACGGTAGGGGGTTTTCCCCACTCCCCGCCATGACACCCTGACTCTCTGGACTCATTTCTTATTAGGAGCACTATGCCTTACCATCCCTTCCGGAGAGCAGCAACACATGGTGAAACGTCGATGGTGTCCGGGGGACCCAGCGTAGCGTTGGGGCCACCCCCAACCCGGCCACTGCACACCCTATACACACACCAAACTATGTAGCCACGCCCACTATGTAGCCTTGTAGCCATGCCCACACCCCAGTCTTCCGCCCACTGCTGGATTGCTGGGGGGAGGGGCTTGCTGCTGGCTCTGGAGGAGAGACATCCAGTGCAGGAGAAGACACTGCACAGGCACAGCCGTGAGAGCGGCCTGGAGGAGACCAAAGAGGAGGGGTAAGTACAGCGCTGGTAGCCTTCTCTCCCCCTCCTGCTACAGACTAGTGAGCGCTTCAAATATGGAATCTTTCACTAGTATTCGCTTTATAAGATACACTCCATCTTATACAATAAAAAAGAGGTAGTTAGCAGTGCATTTCTGGCAAGGGGGGCCCAGTTGTGGCTTAGGGGCCCAGTTGCAACTGCGACCTCTGTTACCCCTATAGCTAAGCTAGAGCTTTTACCTTAGATTAACTTTGGCAAAATAAGTGGACATTCTACTGAGTATTTTGGCAAACTTACACTTCGCCAATGACAAAGGCAGAGCATGGATGTTTATTGGGGTCAGGAAAGACAGCTGTAAGCTAAAAGTACATTTAATAACAGTTCTTTGTTGTGTAGGACCTACGTTACAAAGAGGGTTTAGGCAATGGAGGACAGCCTGTCCTCTGTCAGCCTATTCAAATCTTTTTCATCCATCTTATGTCTATGCAGTCATAGGATTGTAGTTTTATGGGATTGTGGTATGAAAAAAATGGCTTGCTTAATGTTGCATATTTTTCTTAGTATTCTGGTTGCTGCATAAATGGCTGCCATCAGAAATCACTGCTGCTTATCAGTACTCAGCAGTGGCGTACTGCCAATATAGGCAGACCACACAGCTGCTATGGGGCCTGTGGCACAGGGGCGCCCGGAGTTAATGAAAGGCCCTGCCCCCTACATATACTCTGCACAACACTCAGCCCGTTTATTCATAATTAACTTAACTAGTTAATATGGGGCATTGAGGCGGTCTGCGGCCCGCACACCTGTGTTCCATTCTTATGCTCAGTCCCCCCCCCTTTTTGTGTTTCGTTCCTATGCTTATTCCCCCCTCCTTGGGTGAACAGGTAGTACACTCGCTGAGTTAACCTGTCCATGATATAGGCTAGCTCCCTCCGCAGGCACTGCACACTTGCCAATCAGCATTTAGCAGTGTAAAGATCCTGCTGCTGATTGTCCAGTGTATCACTCTTTAACCCTTAGGATACCAGAGGTTTTTTCGTTTTTGCATTTTCATTTTTCCTCCCTATCTTTCTTGAGCCATAACTTTTTTAAATATCTGTTCACATAGCTGTATGAGGGCTTATTTTTTGCGGAACAAGTTGTAGTTTCTACTGCCACCATTAATTATGGCATACAATGTAGTGGGAAGCAGTACAAAAATTCTAAATGGGATGGAATTGGAAAAAAAATGCAATTCCTCCACCGTTTTACGGGTTTTGTTCCTACGGCGTTCCCTTTGCGGCAAATAGGGGTGTGGCAGGGGAGGAGCCAGGGCAGGAGTTGGGATAGGCTAGGGGTGGGTAATGGATGGAGTTAGGGGGGCCTAATTCAGATTCTTGCTATGGGGCCCAATAATTTCTATGTACGCCGCTGGTTGCCAGCAAATAGTTTGCATTCTGAAAATTACAGGGCTTTCACCATCTCTGTTTGTAATTTTATTCAGGCCAAGGATACTATAGTGAAATAGGCCTTGGGGTCTCTTAGAGATGCTATATTTTAATAGAGCCAAGTGGTACAGTTGCCCCACTAAAGCAACTTCTGAAGAGCTTGTCATTGGACTGTAATACACTAGTCTTCCACATATGGTGCTCCGTTTTGGATCACTTTGCAGAACAGAAATTAAATGGACCACTTGACCCATTTCCCTGTTGCCTTAAACCTTAAAGAGGTTGTCTCCCTTCAGCAAATGGCATTTATCATGTAGAGAAAGTTAAGACAAGGCATTTACTATTGTATTGTGATTGTCCATATTCCCTCCTTTGCTGGCATTATTCATTCTTCCATCACGTTATACATTACTTGTTTCCAGGGTTTACAGCCACCGCTGCAGCGCAGATTATGTATGAGGTGGCCTGGATCAGAAACTGCTGCGCATGCATGTACATGTGTACTCCCACGGTCCTGGCCACCAGACCACTTAAATTTTTCCTATAGTATGCAAGCACGGCCACCCGTGCTGGATTGCAGGGTGGTCATTAGAGATGAGCAAATTTTTCCAAAATTCGATTCGGACGGTTCGCAGAATTTTTCCAAAAATTTGGTTTGATCCGAATTTATTTGCAGAAAATTGCGTTAAAAAATGGCTATTTCCTGGCTGCAGAGAGCCTTTATAGTAGTGTAGAACACTGTGCCTTGTAGTAACACACATAGGGAGTCTGCTGTTGTAGTGAAATAATACTGTGAGTCAGTATGACATGCAGATGACAGGTGTCACTCTTAGAATCACTGCACACTTCACTTATTTGGGCAGTCACGGGGCCAAAACTAACCAAATAATTCAAGTATGAACTCAGCCTTACAGGTCGATGTTAGTGCCAAGAATAAGCGCACTCCATTTACACCGTCATCAGCTGATTCCACATAGATGTCTACCAAACCTGTTCTATTAGACACTTATACAAGTAGAGCCCCCTGACAGAGTGGAGAGGGTGTAAGCAGTAAGTTTGTGTTGACGTCACTGATTATTTTGCCCTTCCTCTGATCTCTCAGAACAATAACCCCCAAAAAACGTATCCTGTCTGTTGAGCATCCGCCTTCACTCGGTGAGCATTTGGTCAGTAATCCATCAGTATTGCTAATGCCAAAAAAAACAGGAGTGGGTTTTTGGATACCAAATCACAAGCCAATTCTGATGGGACCATACAGGCCTTACAGCTGCTACACAGGCAGGATCTGTTGTGCGTCTCATTTTTCCTTCCTTCTGACAGATCAGAAGAAGGGTCAAATAAATGATGATGTTAGCCAGGCCAAAAGGCAAAATAGTAACCCAGTCATGAAGTGGGGAGGGTGGGAACAGCATGAGAAGTCCACAGATGGCCCTATGACATAATGTTGAGGTGGAAGCATCATGAGGAGGCCATAAAGTGGCACAATGACAGTGTGGAGGCAGCAGCAGAATCAGGAAGCCACAGAGTGGCACAATGACAGAGTGTGGAGGTGGCGGCAGCAGCAGCATCAGGAAGAGGCAACAGAGTGGCACAATGACAGTGTGGAGGTGGCAGCAGCATCAGGAGGCCACAGAGTGGCAAGGTGACATAGTGTATGGGTGGCAACAGCATCAGAAGACTACAGAGAGCTGAGGTGACATAGTGTGGAGGTGGCAGCAGCATGAGGAGACCACAGAGTGTCAAGGTGACATAGTGTGGAGGTGGCAGCAGCATGAGGAGACCACAGAGTGTCAAGGTGACATAGTGTATAGGTGGCAACAGCATCAGAAGACTACAGAGAGGTGAGGTGACATAGTGTGGAGGTGGCAGCAGCATGAGGAGACCACAGAGTGTCAAGGTGACATAGTGTGTAGGTGGCAGCAGCATCAGAAGACCACGGAGGCTTGGAGGCTTTGAAAGGCTTGTTTTTTTTTTCTTTTCTTCTTTTCCTTCTCTTTCTCTTTCTTTCTCTCTCTCTTTTTCTCTCTTCCCCTACTCCTCTCTCCCCGCACGTCCCTACGGGGGCGTGGGGGGAGGGAGGTCACAGGACGCATCGCAAGGGTGGGGGGGAAGGGGGGAAAAGGGGACCGGGCGATAACAGGGAGTTAGTTTAAAATTACATTAAATGTTAATGATTACTTTTTCTCCCTTTTTTACTTTCTTTCTGTTATTTCCTTGTATAATAATAAAGATGTTCAATAAAAAAAATAAAAAAAACACGGAGTGGCAAGGTGACATAGTGTGGAGGTGGCAGCAGCATGAGGAGACCACAGACTGGTAAGGTGACATAGTGTAGAGGTGGCAATAGTATGAGGAGACCACAGAGTGGCAAGGTGACATAGTGTGAAGGTGGCAGCAGCATGAGGAGACCACAGAGTGGCAAGGTGACATAGTGTGGAGGTGGCAGCAGCATGAGGAGACCACAGAGTGGCAGGGTGACATAGTATGGAAGTGGCAGCAGCATCAGAAGACCACAGAGTGGCAAGGTGACATAGTGTGGAGGTGGCAGCAGCATGAGGAGACCACAGAGTGTCAAAGTGACATAGTGTGGAGGTGGCAGCAACATCATCAGGAGACCACAGAGTGACCCGGTGACAGAGTGGGGAGGTGAGTGGCAATACCAGTACCAGTTGAAGATGGTAGGTGAAAGAAGGAGCACTTGGCATCAGATGTGTGGCATCATGCAGGTGGCAGCACCAGAATAGTGGCTGAGGCAGGTAGCCAGAAGAAATCAGTCTCTTTTGTCAAAGTGTTGGTGTGGCACCATGGATGATCTAGTATGATGCATCAGGCATTGGTGGGTGGAAATCCTGGCTGACCCATGCCTGATTCATCTTGACAAAGGTCAATCTCTCCACATTTTTGGTGAACAAGCAAGTTCTTCTTGGGGTAACTATGGCCAAGTTCTTCTTGGGGTAACTATGGCCCCCGCCGCACTAAACAGCCACTCTGATGCCACGCTACTGGCCAGGCAGGAGAGCATTTCCAGGGCAAACTCGGCCAGTTGCAGCCACAAATCCAGTTTGGCTGCCCAGTAGTCCAGCGGATCTTCAATGACGGCTGGAAGGGTGCACTCCAAGTATGCCACCACCTGCTGGTTCAGGTTCTGCTCTACGTCTAGCTGCTGTTGAGTAGTTTCCACAGGCCGAGGACAGCGTCTGGATCACTGTTCAGACTCTGGAACAGTTTCTGCTGGCTGATCAACTTCCAAAAATCCTCTCTCCTGCCATCCCAGAAGCTTTCCTTCCTGGGGATGGTTTTGGATACCTCGGGTGCCAAAGTGTTTCTTCCGGTCTCCAAGTCCTCCCAGATCCAGGGGGCAGTGTCGCACCTGCTGCGCTCCTCGTGTCTCTCCATCTGGAAGTACATGCGGGTCCTGGGTCTCATGGTAGCCTCTTTCGAGGCCGTACCATATGCCCAGTTTCACACTCGTTCGCTGCAACAGGAGATCCTTTCCCTTTGGGACAAGACCTCTCATGGTCTGGACGCTTGCATCTGCCTGTCTCTGCGGGTTCGGACAGCTCTTCCTTGGTGGCTGTCCCCTATGAACCTGACGTCGGGAAGATCTTTTCTCCAGTTCTGGAAGATCATCACCACCGATGCCAGCCTCCTGGGTTGGGGCGGCGTTCTCCGGTCCCGCACGGTTCAGGGGGTTTGGTCGGCGACGGAATCTCGCCTCCCGATCAACATCCTGGAGCTGAGAGCGATTTTACACTCCCTTTCCCATTGGACTCCTCTCCTGGCCGGCCGCCCGGTGAGGATTCAGTCGGACAATGCCACGGCTGTGGCTTACATCAACCATCAGGCGGGACCCGCAGCCGGGCGGTGATGCAGGAGGTGAGGAGAATTCTGCTGTGGGCATAGTCGCATGTTCCGGTGTTGTCAGCGGTATACATTCCAGGAGTAGACAACAGGACAGCGGACTTTCTAAGCCGCAACAAGGTGGATCCAGGCGAGTGGTCTCTGCATCCGTATGTAATCTAAGACGTCTGCCGCAGGTGGGGCCGTCCGGATGTGGACTTGATGGCTTCCAGGCTCAACAACAAGCTCCCGGTGTTCCTGGCTCGCGCCCGGGATCCGAAGGCCTACGGGGTGGACGCTCTGGTGTCTCCGTGGCAGGACTTCAGCCTCCTCTATGTCTTCCCTCCACTTCCTCTGCTGCCGAAGGTTCTACACAAGATCGAGGCGGAAGGGATTCCGACCGTTCTCAACGCCCCGGATTGGCCTCGCCGCGCATGGTTCTCGGACGTGGCTCAGGTGCTGGCGGACACCCCATGGCCTCTTCCCGACAGAGCAGATCTACTGTCTCAGGGCCCGCTCTTCCACCGGAATTTACAGTCTCTTCGTTTAATGGCATGGCTGTTGAAACCACCATCCTGAAGAAGAGGGGGTTCTCGGATTCAGTGGTTAGAACCATGATCAAAGCGAGGAAGCCGGCTTCCTCCCTGATTTACTATCGTACCTGGAAGGCCTTCCTTACCTTTTGTGAGAACTTGGGTTTCCCTCCCCTTCGTTTTTCCATCCCGATGGTGCTCTCGTTTCTTCAGTCCGGACTCGAGATGGGACCGTCGCTGAGCTCCCTGAAGGGTCAAGTTTCGGCTCTGGCCATCTTTTTTCAGAAATCCCTTGCTCTTCTGGGTCCTGTGAGGACTTTTCTTCAGGGGGTGGCGCATTCGGTCCCTCCGTACGTCCCCCCTTTACCTCCTTGGGATCTCAATTTGGTCCTGTGTGCTCTCCAGACGGCCCCCTTCGAGCCTCTAAGGGAGGTCTCCCTGACCTTTCTCACCTGGAAAGTGGTCTTCCTTGTGGCCATAACTTCCATCAGGCGGGTATCGGAGCTGGCCGCACTTTCCTGTCTGGAGCCTCTTCTGGTTTTTCACCAGGATAAGGTGGTGCTCCGTCCGGTTCCCTCCTTTTTGCCCAAGGTGGTCTCTCCCTTCCACCTTAACGAGGATCTTTTTTCAAAAAGAAAGACCGGCACTCCACTCCTGGTTCAAAGTAACTCTGCTTTATTCAAGCATGGAGGAGACACAGCGCAGAAGCGACACGTGTTTCGGCTCGAATGCGAGCCTTTTTCAAGCATAGTAAATCTCAACAAGAAACACATTTAAATAGTGCGCCATCACCGGCGTCAAACGTGCTGACGTCACATCACCATAGAAACAGAAATACACAAAACATCAAGCACAACAATTACAAACATTGTTTCAACATAGTTACAATGCTGATAGACATTTAATTTGATCTTGTAGCTTTAAATAGAGTACGCTGTTGGAAAAAGAAAAAGTCAGCAGACAGCATGAGATACAAAAAAGAAACATCCACTAATATTAAAATAATTACCCTGAGATATAAATCTCATACAGGCTACACATAGCTCAAGGGCATCCAATCTTGTCATTTTTTCTGTGACTAAATTAATACAAAAACATGTATTAAAATACAATGACAATTATTGTCTATTAGAAGAAAAGAACAGTTCTGTTATCCTACAAAAATGCACTCAATTCATACGATTTAGACCTCTCGGTTCAAGTTTGCAGGGTATGAATCCAAAAACGTTCTTGTTTTTTAAGCATTAGTAACCTGTTGCCACCTCTACGGGGTGCCATCACCTGCTCAATGATCTGAAATCTTAGTTGTGAAACATTGTGAGAGCATCTATCAAAATGGAAAGGAATTGGACAGCAGATTTTTCTTCTGTATGGTGGATTTGTGGTTACTGAACCTATCCTTCATTCTGGTAGATGTCTCACCAATGTACAAAAGGCCACAAGGAAACTTTAACAGATATACTACATAATACACGCACCACTATCCTTCAGGGTACCAGCCTTTTGAAGAGAAAGAGGGAGAGCTAGCTCAGGCCTTTCCTCAGCATCAAACCCTTCTTCTGCCAGGTAGGAGACTGGAGAAGTCAGCCCAATGCCTCTCCTGTATTGTTTTGTACATGAATTCCTCCAGTAAAGAAGCACCCTGGTTTACTGCAGACCCTGTGTCATGGCCTCAGTGTGTGCCGCGACATTTTCACCGCGCATGCTGGTTGGCGGTGGCAACTTGTTTTTATGCATGTGTGTGCGCTTTTGCTTTTAGGATGTTTCCTTTCCCTGCTTTGGTGTGCACAGGGTTAAGGTGTGCTTGGTAGGTGTGGTGGGTGTGACCTCAGGCCTCCTATATGTTGGTGTGATGGAGCCTGAGTGTCAGTTTGGTTTGTTTGTCAGCTTGGTGTGGAGCTATGCTCCTGGGCTGAATGATACTGTCTGTGTGAGCTATCCTTATTTGTTATTTTGTATTTCTTGCTTTGTCTGTTGTCCCCTCCGGTGTGTTTCTGTCATTTTTCCCCCCACCTGGTGTATGTAGTTATGGTGCGGGTTTTGCTTGGAGGTTTGATTGTGGTATGTAGCTCCGAAAGGGGCGGGCTTTCCCGGAGGGGTTTAAGCAAAGACTCGCCTGTGGGCTTTTCCAGCTTGGAGCCACGTTCCATCATGGCTACGGCAGGTAAGTGAGGATTGCATAGTTATGTTACTGTGTAACTTACCTGCTGTACTGTTTAGCCCATGGCCTTCTATCCTGCTTGCCACTGGGCCGTTTGAGACACCATTCATCTGTGGTGTTGGATGAATGGGTGGTCTCTGCCCTGTCATTAGGCCTAGGGCTTTATAGGGATAGTAGGGTCAAAGGTTGGAGTGCATGAGCCCCCTTACCTTCTGAGGCGGCTCATGCGGTAGGAGTCTAAGGTGAGTTCAGGGTTGCGCTAGGTGGTGACCTGCTCCCTGTTCCTTCCTATCTGCCATTGCAGTCTCTGCCTTTGCACGGTGGGGGGTTTTCCCCACTCCCCACTGTGACATAATAACAAATAAAGCTCCGCAGCTGTGGTGCCTTCGAAAGATGGTGCAGCATGTTTTGCCAGCCGTTTCGGCATACATGCGCGTTCTCCGGAAGGAGAGCGTTAAGGGGTTCACCGTTAACGGCGCTGTTGGTGGCTTTTTCCCCGCCACCTTGTTAACCGTGTCCGTGTTGGTGCCCCCTCGTCCCTCTCTATGTTCCTATCTCTGGTCGTCTGCTGGCAGCATTCCTTTGGTGTTCCGGATGTGTGCTGGTTGGGGAGTGGCTGCAGGCAGCGACCTGGAGTGGGAGCGTTTTCTGAGTCGGACGCGGTGTTCAGTGTGTCCTTCTGACTGCTTTGCTGGCTGGTGGCCAGGGACCTAGGTGATTGTCCTGGCTTGCTGGCGACGGTCTAGGAGGGACATGCTGACACTGACCCTTTATTCCCTACCCCCCTCCCATTGTTTGTTGTGCCCCACCAACTTCCCCTTTTTTGTTTGGGGGGGCTTTGAGGGGTAGGAATGTCACGGCCTCAGTGTGTGCCGCAACATTTTCGCCGCGCATGCTGGTTGCCTGTGGCAACTTGTTTTTATGCATGTGTGTGCGCTTTTGCTTTTAGGATGTTTCCTTTCCCTGCTTTGGTGTGCACGGGGTTAAGGTGTGCTTGGTAGGTGTGGTGGGTGTGACCTCAGGCCTCCTATATGTTGGTGTGATGGAGTCTGAGTGTCAGTTTGGTTTGTTTGTCAGCTTGGTGTGGAGCTATGCTCCTGGGCTGAATGATACTGTCTGTGTGAGCTATCCTTATTTGTTATTTTGTATTTCTTGTTTGTCTGTTATCCCCTCCGGTGTGTTTCTGTCATTCCTCCCCCCACCTGGTGTATGTAGTTATGGTGCGGGTTTTGCTTGGAGGTTTGATTGTGGTATGTAGCTCCGAAAGGGGCGGGCTTTCCCGGAGGGGTTTAAGCGAAGACTCGCCTGTGGGCTTTTCCAGCTTGGAGCCACCTTCCATCATGGCTACGGCAGTTAAGTGAGGATTGCATAGTTATGTTACTGTGTAACTTACCTTCCGTACTGTTTAGCCCATGGCCTTCTATCCTGCTTGCCACTGGGCCGTTTGAGACACCATTCATCCGTGGTGTTGGATGAATGGGTGGTCTCTGCCCTGTCATTAGGCCTAGGGCTTTATAGGGATAGTAGGGTCAAAGGTTGGAGAGCATGAGTCCCCTTACCTTCTGAGGCGGCTCATGTGGTAGGAGTCTAAGGTGAGTTCAGGGTTGCGCTAGGTGGTGACCTGCTCCCTGTTCCTTCCTATCTGCCATTGCAGTCTCTGCCTTTGCACGGTGGGGGGTTTTCACCACTCCCCGCCGTGACACCCTGACTCTCTGGACTCATTTCCTATTAGGAGCACTATGCCTTACCATCCCTTCCGGAGAGCCGCAACACATGGTGAAACGTCGACGGTGTCCGGGGGACCCAGCGCAGCGTTGGGGCCACCCCCAACCCGGCCACTGCACACCCTATACACACACCAAACTATATAGCCACGCCCACTATGTAGCCTTGTAGCCATGCCCACTCCCCAATCTTCCGCCCACTGCTGGATTGCTGGGGGGAGGGTCTTGCTGCTGGCTCTGGAGGAGAGACATCCAGTGCAGGAGAAGACACTGCACAGGCACAGCCGATAGAGCGGCCTGGAGGAGACCAAAGAGGAGGGGTGAGTACAGCGCTGGTAGCCTTCTCTCACCCTCCTGCTACAGACTAGTGAGCGCTTCAAATATGGAATCTTCACTCGCTTTATAAGATACACTCCATCTTATACAATAAAAAATAGGTAGTTAGCAGTGCATTTCTGGCAAGGGGGGCCCAGTTGTGGCTTAGGGGCCCAGTTGCAACTGCGACCTCTGTTACCCCTATAGCTAAGCCAGTGCTTTTACCTTAGATTAACTTTGGCAAAATTAGTGGACATTCTACTGAGTATTTTGGCAAACTTACACTTCGCCAATGACAAAGGCAGAGCATGGATGTTTATTGGGGTCAGGAAAGACAGCTGTAAGCTAAAAGTACATTTAATAACAGTTCTTTGTTGTGTAGGACCTACGTTACAAAGAAGGTTTAGGCAATGGAGGACAGCCTGTCCTCTGTCAGCCTATTCAAATCTTTTTCATCCATCTTATGTCTATGCAGTCATAGGATTGTAGTTTTATGGGATTGTGGTATGAAAAAAATGGCTTGCTTAATGTTGCATATTTTTCTTAGTATTCTGGTTGCTGCATAAATGGCTGCCATCAGAAATCACTGCTGCTTATCAGTACTCAGCAGTGGCATACTGCCAATATAGGCAGACCACACAGCTGCTATGGGGCCTGTGGCACAGGGGCGCCCGGAGTTAATGAAAGGCCCTGCCCCCTACATATACTCTGCCCAACACTCAGCCAGTTTATTCATAATTAACTTTACTAGTTAATATGGGGCATTGAGGCGGTCTGCGGCCCGCACACCTGTGTTCCATTCTTATGCTCAGTCCCCCCCCCTTTTTGTGTTTCGTTCCTATGCTTATTCCCCCCTCCTTGGGTGAACAGGTAGTACACTCGCTGAGTTAACCTGTCCATGATATAGGCTAGCTCCCTCCGCAGGCACTGCACACTTGCCAATCAGCATTTAGCAGTGTAAAGATCCTGCTGCTGATTGTCCAGTGTATCACTGGCAGGCAGCAGAAGCAAACACAGCAGCTCAAGCACACACAGAAGGAGCACCTGGCAGTTGTCCTCTGCACTTAGGTGCGGCCCGCCACCTGCCTCAAGTTATCAGCCACTCCCCCGGCCCAGAATGAAGAACTGCTCCGGCTCTGGTAACTGAACACAGAGCCAGCCAGGCCAGAATAAACACTATTTGCCTGAAGCTACAGGCTGCCCCTGTAGTGTGCCACAGGCAAGCCAGCCGCCCACCCGCCCAGTTAGAAGACAGCAGACTTAATAAAAAGTTCATATATGGAAATAGGTATTCTTGATGGGGGAAGGGCAGCAGCAAGCAGAGTTCCTGTGGGGTTGGGGGGGACACTGTAGGCTCATAAAGGACAGTGTGCCCGCCCATGAACTCTGCTTGTTGATAGAGGACAGTGTACCCAGCAGCACATCCCCACTCAGTCACCTTGTGGAGGTGGGGGGGGGAATATGATTGGTGACTATGCACACTAAGCATCAGCAGCAAGGAGTTAAAGGGGTTATCCAATCTATAATGCCCCCCAAAATGCCCAGGCACCTTACTTACCTCACTCCCCAGCACTCCCATCGCTCCTGATACCCTCACAGCTGCCACTGCGTCCCCCCCCCCATCATACGGATGAAAACATCCAGCGACATGGGGGGCAGTCAATAGCAGGCCACGATGGGAACGAGCCTCCTAGCATTGCGGGTGACTCGGAGGGACTGCTTGCCTCCATCTCCACTGCATACTGCCACGGTGTGTCTGGGTCCTCTGCCTCATCTTCTTCATCGCGCTGTAGCTCCTCTGGCTGCTCCTGCTCCTCCTCTCCTGTCACCTGTGTAGAAAAACCACTCATTTCACTACACATTGCTTCTGCTCCAATGTCCTCCTCCTCTAGTTCAGCCTCCACAGGGCTCATGTGGCCGTGAGATGTAGGCGCCACGTCTCCAGTCCCCTGACCAGCCAGATTTACCAGCATCTGTTCCAGGACATGAAGCAGTGGAATGACATTGTTCATCCCGTAGTCCTGGCGACTGACAAATAACACGGCCTCCTCAAAGGGTCTGAGCAAATGGCATGTGTCACACTTAAGCTGCCACTGGCTGACATCGAAGTTACACAGGGGAGTACTCCTGTCTGCTTGGATCATCAAGAAATCATTTATGACCTTTCTCCGTTCGTATAGTTGGTCCAACATATGGAGGGTGGAATTCCAACGGGTGGAAACGTCGTATATTAGCCTATGTTGGGGGATGTCGTTCTGCCGCTGCAGCTCAAGGAGGGTGTGCATTGCGGTGTACGAGTGGCTGAAGTGCATGCAAAGTTTCCTGGCCCATTTTTAGGATGTCTTCCATATGGGTAGAAGACTTCAGGAACCGCTTGACAACCAGATTGAACACGTGTGCCATGCAGGGTGCATGGCTCAGCCCTCCTTGACGCAGCGCCAACACCATGTTCTTCCCGTTGTACGTCACCATGGTTCCGATTTTCAGTTGTTGCGGAGAAAGCCAGGATTCGATTTCTTGATGAAGGACACGGAGCAGTTCCTCCCCTGTGTGACTCCGTTCGCCCAGGGAAACAAGCTGCAGAACAGCGTGACACCACTGTGCCCTGCACATGTGGAATGCTGAAGGAGCACTGTGAATTGTCCCTGTAGTGGAGGCTGAGGACAGGGTGGAGGATGAGGAGGCAGAGGCGGACATTGTCGCAGGACCAATGGCGTGAGAACGTGGAGGTGGAAGCGGCGTGACCTGGTCAAGTTGCCGGTGTGGCTGTGCAGGAACCACATTCAACCAGTGGGCCGTAAAGGACCTGACCGTAGTTATAGCTCCACACATCGGCGCTGCCGTGCACTTTCCACCTTCTGTTGTACATGTGTGTGCAGGGCTAGTACTGCCTTTTTGGCAAAGAAATAACAGCTTGGGACTCTCCACCTCGGCTCGACACAAGCCATCAGTTCTCTGAAAGGTGAAGAGTCCACCACTTGGAAAGGGAGGGACTACAGCACCAACAACTTTGCCAGGAGTACGTTCACCTTCTGCGCTGTTGAATAAGTGTACGCATACTGTTGTCTCTTGGCAATCGCTTCGGTGATCGATTGCTGACAGAATGACTGATGAGGAGTAGGAGGAGGAGGAGCAGGAGCATCAGGACCAACAGATGATGGGAAGGACAGACAGTTCCCTTCAGCTGAGGTGGTGGAGCCTTGACTGCCTGAAACCGGGTGTGTGCCAATGGGTGATGCATGCGGAAGGCTGGACCACCACATGGGAGCCACAGTTCTCCTAGGCCACTTTATGGCGACGCTGCATATGTTGATGCACGGCCGTGGTGCCAATATTGGCACCCTGGCCACGCTTCACCTTCTGCCCACAGATTCTATATATGGCCACGTTTACCTCCTCCGGCGGCTAAACAAAAAACAATATATAGCATGGTAGGAATAGCTCAATCCATGGATAATGTGAAAAAGGGTGCTCCAAGTAAAATAGACTCACCCAGTGTATTGGGATATGATTAGTGTGTAAAATATTTGGCTGGGCACACCTGATACCTGTACCCAATTATGGATAAGCTATAATAGTACTTACAATAAATTTATTGATAATTAAAAAGATGAATATAAAAATAAAAATAAAATAGATAAAATATGTATACAGTATATAATATACTCCACAATGTAAATAAATAAATGTATCATAGGATATTTGGAATAGGATAAAGTAAATCTTCTGGTAAAACCAATCAATATAGTGACTGTCCAATATATGACATCCTGATATATTCCTAAAATACTGTAATAGAGATTTAAATGGATAGCTTGTTGTATGCAGTCAATAATAGCACTTGGAACAAACACTTGTCCTCAGCTAATGTCAAACACAGATACAAAGTTGCACTCTTGTGGTTAAAGACAATGAAGTCCTATATGCTGCCGGCAAAGTTGTCAGTTGTCACAACAATTGCGCTAAAACTTGCTTTAAAACAAAGTTCTTGATTTCCAGGTTTTTAAGAGAACAGACTTTTCCACATATGGCAAATGCGGTTCCAAATTTTAACAGTGGCGCAGTCTATCAGTGGGTTGCTCACTGTTTGTAGATCTAAAGCGGGGTCTCGCAGCTGCCGTGGCGTCCCACGTGTGTTTGCGCTCCAAATGCGATCTTACCGGCCGCTTCATGTTTCAGTGAGCCTTATTGTAATGATCACTACTCACCACTGGATAGCAAAGTGGATCCCGCAGCTAGTATATTGTTTAGGCTGGTCTGTGTTCGGACTCAGTCCTTAGGTAACTTGGCAAACTTCTAAGTTTTTTTTTCGGTAGCGCTCCTTATCTTTATTTACACCATCTGTGTCTGATGTTTCTTTGATAGGGGGGTCGTAAATACCAGACAGGTTTCAGAGTTATTACACTTACTCCTTCAGTGGTAGCAAGTCCCTTAATGCCTATGGGTTTATATACCCTTTTCATATGTCAATTAGTATCTTCCCCAGGATCTGGAATGGATTCCTCATTTGTGCATAGTGCTTTTTATTATGCATATATCTCAGTCTATAGGTGATCTCCCAGTGGTATAGTACAAGTGGGGGATCCCAAACATAACTGCAAATGAATAATATATAGCAACAAATACACTGTATAAGATTATAATCCTCCCCATTAGTATGCTATTGCATTGTGGTTTCTATGCGTTTCTTTGCGTTTTTTTTTCTATTTAGTTAGAATTTGCATTATGAATTGTGGACCATATTGATCTATGGTATTTTACTATTATATCACGGTTTCTATGCATTTGGAGGCTAATACATGATATCTTTGTGGGTTTTCGGTATAATAAAAACCAATATATTTGTATATAAAAAGATTATATATGCAAAACAATATATATGAAAATAGAAAGACAGTGTATATATGAAAAAACAGAATGAGTATGAAAAAACAAAGGCTTTCAAATGATGCACCTCGTAGGTGAAAATTTTAAGCTAAAAATTTTAGATAAAATTTTTAGATGAAATTTTTTAGATAAAATTTTTAGATAAAAATAACTTGATAATATATTACTTGATAATAAAATACTTGATAATGGACATGAGATCTTTTGATAGTAGTGTGAAATTGGGGGGAGCCCGTCACTAAGGAGGGATCGGAGTGCTGATAGACAGCCGGACGCCGATTCCTCATCAGCAACGGGCACCGCCCATATCTACAAGAATCCAAAAATTTCCATTTCAGCATTAAGTCCCAATGGTTGGAGGGTTTTGAATTCAAAAATTCTTCTTGATTTGAGTCTGGACATTTTATTTATGATTTCCACCTCTCCAACCTGTTAGGACTTTTTCTAATGCTGCATATTTCAAACCAGTGGGATTTTGATTGTGTGTAATCTTGAAATGTTTGGATAATGAATGATTTTCATAGCCATTTTTGATGTTAGAAATGTGTTCTGCAATACGTTTTTTCAGTGGTCTCTTAGTTCTTCCCACATATTGTTAATTGCATGGGCATTGTATAATATATATAACACTACTAGTGTTACAGGTTAAAAAAAAAAAGATTATGTGTACATGGTTATTGCACGTGGATTTTAATGTATCTGTTCTTCTTGGGAATGTTCTCAGTTTGCAACCCATGCAGATACCACATCTATGAAAACCTCATAAATCTATCCATTTGCTCAATGGTGGTTGGTCATTTGGCGATTTTTTGACAATTGTAGTTTTTTTTTATGGAAGGTGCCACCAACAGGCCTAGATTAGGGGCTTTAGAAAATGTAATCAGTGGTGTTCTGGGCAACAAATGGCCTATAGTTTTGTCTTTTACAATGAAATGTCAATGTTTTTGGATTATTGATTTGACCCTTTTGTATTGTGAATTGAAAGGCAAGATTAATCTTATGACTTCCTCTATTTCTTTTTATTATGTCTGTGTTAAAATTAAAAATTGTTGAACGGTCCATCTCACTGACTTTCTGTAACGATATTTCCAATAATGTAGGTGGATATTTCTTTGTCAAGAATTGATCCTTTATTTTATTAGCTTCTTGTTCAAATGTTTCTACCTTGGTACAGTTCCTCTTGATCCGTCTAAACTGGACCATAGGAATATTCAAGAGCCATTGTGGTAAGTGGCAGCTATCGTATAATATAAAGTTATTTTTAGACACGTGTTTCTGATATGTTTTACATATTAATTTCTCTTTCTCCGCCAAAATCTCTAAATCCAAAAATATCACAGAAACTTGACTCACCGTCGACGAAAAATGTAAATTATAGTGATTCTTATTAATTTCCTTCAAAAAAATGCCTAATGATTCATGATTGTCTTGCCAGATGAACAAAACATCGTCAATGTAGCGACGCCAGAGCACCAGGCTTGCCCCCAGTCTTGGAGAAATGTGTTCTTCTTCCCATTGTGCCATGAACAAATTAGCATAACAGGAAGCGGCCGGTAAGATCGCATTTGGAGCACAAACACACATGGGATGCCACGGCAGCTGCAAGACCCCGCTTCGGATCTACAAACAGTGATTATCCCACTTATAGGCTGCGCTACTGTTAAAATTTGGAACCGCATTTGCCATATGTGGAAAACTCTGTTCTCTTAAAACCTGGAAATCAAGAACTGTGTTTTAAAGCAAGATTTAGCGCAATTGTTGTGACAACTGAAACTTTGCCAGCAGCATATGGAACTTCATTGTCATTAACCACAAGGGTGCAACTTTGTATCTGTGTTTGACATTAGCTGCGGACAAGTGTTTGTTCCAGGTGCTATTATTTACTGCATACAACAAGCTATCCATTTAAATCTCTATTACAGTATTGTAATATATGATACATTGTCGGAGTTATTTTTTTAAATACATTGTGGAGTATATTTTATACTGTATAAATATTTTATCAATTTAATTTTTATTTTCATATTCATCTTTTCAATTATCAATGCATTTATTGTATGTACTATTATAGCTTAATATCACAGAAGAAAAAATTATAGCTACCAATTTAAAATTTAACTTTTACTAAATAGCATTAAAAGAAGCATCATTCCAAATATTCCATGATAATATATTTTTGTATGCCAGACAAAAAGAAGCTGAACCCACCTCTGGCGTTAGGGTAGTAGGGGAATGATTAGTAAAGAATAGATAAAAAGGATATGGCACTTACGATTAGAAGATATCCTTATGAAGTGGATGTGTTATAGGTGCGGGCTGCAGGTGGGATGTCCTTATAGATACCTGGTAACTAGGCCCTTTACTTACCCCTACATGACCCTAAGGTGCTTGCTCACAGTGGGCTGCTTGTTTTAAAGGACAAGGTGAATCGTCCTAAAAATGAAGGTAGTGAAATGTCCCGACGCGTTTCCCCAAGTAAAAGAACTTGGTTCGTCAGGGGACTTTATGTTCCCATAGCCGAAGGATGGTGGCTAAAGATTCTGGCGATGACAGAGGCTGATGATATGCAACCCCTTGTGTATTAGGGCAGAGTTTAAATAGCCAACTTTTGGCGCCAAGTATTTAGGAACGCCTCCCCTGATTCATAGGTAGATGATGTCTCAGTGGGTGTGTTGTCATATCGGTATTCTCATTGGTGTTAGTACTGAGTGCCACATACGTGACGTACCTGTTTTCCGGCCTTGCTATTTTCTATTACGCCGATGTCCCGATACGTCACATCCGGTCATGTGATCACAGGGTTTAGAGATCATATGATCACTACTTCCTCTCTGTGGAACGCAAGCGGATGCCAGTTCGTGGAACGCATCGCCTGATACTGCTTCTTGTTTCCACTCAGATCACTTCGATATTATAATAATGTTATTTTATAATTCATATGGGCTAAAAACTCTGCAGATTTAATATTAATAGAGGAAGTAACGATGGAATAATGATATTTTCATCGATGTTCAGGTTTGATAAAGAGAGTGATTAGATATATTAGACCATTAGAGCCTATTCCGGCTCCGATATAACCTAGATTCCTAGTCTCTATTTTTAATTTTTAATGGATCCCATGTTTATAGTTACATGACTGGAGACTTTACTAAAAAGAAGGGATTTAGATGAAGCATGTATAGGAGATTTGTTCATTGAGTCCATATGGGTGGATAGTTCTTAATCTATAGATCCACTGGGCTTCTTTTTTCAAAATTCTGTTATCCCAGTCTCCCCCCCTGGGTGACTGTCTGACCACCTCAACCACTTGAAATTTTAGTGTCTTGGCATCTCCACTGTGGTGTTCATTTACGTGGCGTGCTATAGGTTTATCCCTTTTATTTCTGATATCGCCCAGATGTTCGCATACCCTTCTTCTAAGTTCCCGTTTGGTTTTCCCAACGTAAACCAGTGGGCAAGTACAGGAACACATATACACCACTCCTTGGGTACGACAGTTTGCGAAGTCATAGTTCTGATACACTCTGCCCGTACTACTACTGGAGAAGGAGTTAGATTTTAATATGTATGGGCAGCACACACAGTTGTTTCCACATTTAAAAGTTCCTGGAGGTCTATTTCCAAGCCAGGTGGGATCACTGGGTGGTTTCTGATAATGGCTGTGTATTAGCCTATCCCGAAGTGACCTACCACGTCTATAAGTGATGATGGGGGTGGTTGGTAAGAACTCAGCTATATCAGGATCAGAGAGTAAGATCTCCCAGTTATTTTTCAGGATATCTCTTACCCTTTGATTTTGTTTGTCATAGGTGCCAACAATTCTGGTTGTGGTGTCAGTATGGCACTGAGAGACATTTGTCGCAAGTAGGGAGTGCCGGTCTCTCTGATTGGCATTTTGGAATGCCGCCCTTAGTATATGATCAGGATATCCTCGCTGTTGGAATCGACCACGTAAATCCTCAGATTGTTTGTGGAAAGCGGAATAAGATGAACAGTTCCTTTTCATGCGCAAATATTGCCCCCTGGGAATGCCCCGTTTTAGGCTCAGTGGATGGTAACTGTCCCATTGAAGCAAACTGTTGGTGGAAGTGGCCTTCCTATAGGTCTCAGTGCATAATTTACCCAGATGGTTATACGGACATCCAAGAATGCCAGCGTTTCATGGTCAATCTCAGACGTGAACTTCAGCCCTATATCATTGATATTGAGATGTTTCACAAACTCTGAGAAATCCTCTCTACTGCCGTCCCATAAGATGAACACGTCATCGATGTAGCGGCCCCAATAGGTGATATTAGGGGCCCATCGATGACATGACTCATTGAACACCAGCGTGTCCTCCCACCAGCCCAGGAACAAATTAGCGTAACTGGGCGCACATGGGCTACCCATCGCTGTGCCCCTGAGCTGGTGGTAGAAGCGTGTCTCAAACAGAAAATAATTGTGCGATAAGACAAATTCCAGAATTTTGATGACAAATTCAGAATGACGCTGGCATTGAGTACCACGAGTACTCAGATAATGTCTCGTCGCAGTAACCCCCCAGACATGGGGAATGCTGGTATATAGTGCCTCTACATCAATAGAGGCCAAGTAAGTGGTATCTGCGACTTCAACATCCTCAATTTTGAGCAACAAATCTGTGGTATCTCTAATATGGGACGGCAGCGAGAGGACAAAGGGTCTCAGAATTTTGTCGAAAAAAAAATAATATATATTTTTTTATCATGGAATATTTGGAATGATGCTTCTTTTAATGCTATTTAGTAAAAGTTAAATTTTAAATTGGTAGCTATAATTTTTTCTTCTGTGATATTATTTGATGATAGCTTGCCACTACTATATATGACACC
This sequence comes from Bufo bufo, assembly GCF_905171765.1. Lineage (NCBI taxonomy): Eukaryota > Metazoa > Chordata > Amphibia > Anura > Bufonidae > Bufo > Bufo bufo. Next base: position 474,109,801 of record NC_053392.1, on the reverse strand, counting down.
CTGTGACACTATTATAGCTTATCCATAATTGGGTCCAGGTATCAGGTGTGCCCAACCAAATATTATACACGCTATACATATCCCAATAGACTAGGTGAGTCTATTTTAGTTGGAGCACCCTTTTATTTTCACCCGTCAGGAATTGAGCTCCCAATTGGATAATAATGGACATCTGGACTCATATGGAAAAAAAAACGCCTTAAAGTTGAGTCTTTTATCTTTGAAGACAGTATTGATATACATACACAATACTTAGAAGAAAAAACAATGGCCGATACATTTAGAGAATTGGAAGTACTGATACAAAAGCAATTAAAACAATGCTGGGAAATTAGAACATTGTGTCAATATATACAACAACAAAAATTACCAAAGGGATTGTTATTATCTAAGTCCCCGTCTCAAGATTTATATAGCCCTGAATTTGAGAAAGAGTGGGAATCCTTTTTACAGACGCAATCCATAGGTTTAATGGAGATGATCGTAAAAAGGAGATCCCAGATTCTAGAACAATTGACAATACAGATTGAACAAACAAAAGTAAATATTGAAAAATTCCCCAAAAATGAGGAATATTCAATATGGCAAGATATTCTATGTAAAAGTCTAGATAAAATTAAACATGAGATAATTACAAAAAAAACGAAGAAAATTCGAAATACCCCAAAAAATAACTATAAGGGAAAATTCCAAAACAATCTCCCAAATAAAAAAGATACTGGTAAATCACAACTACCCATGTGGAAGTACAAGACACTGTTACAATACCCATCACAAACAGATATTAAATTTTATCGGAACAACATTTTTTAGATCAGACCCTGCCTCACCACAAACCACGGACACGACGGAGATCACACAGTTACCAATACGGACACAACAAAAATTATCCTCATTCAATCCACCCTACAATCTAAGACACAAACACGACAGCCGAGATCACAATCACAGACCACACCACCTATACACGCCCCAACAAACTCACAATGTGAAAGCACGATCAGCCTAATCATATCCACAGAGATCACAACACAACACACACGAAGAAAGAAGAAAATACGGAGGGAAAGAAAATTACAGAAAAAATCACAACAGATAGTTATATTACAAGAAGATGTCTCTGAGTCTATAGTGAATTTAAGCTAAATAATTCTCACAAAATCACTGTCACGGCTGAGGATGGGGGAAACCCTCAGCCGTGCGATGCCAGAAGATGTTAATGGCTGCTTGGCCAGGACGACAGAAATAGGGAGCAGGTCACCTCCTAGAGCTTCCCTAATCTGACCCTGACTCCTAGCTGCATGAGCCGACCTTGAAGGTAGGAGGGCTCATGCTCAGGAACCTCGGATCCCTACTGACCCTCCGCCGATCCCTGAGCTAGGAACTGGGTAGACAGCCCATTCCTCCTGGACACAGAGGAACAGGAGTCTCACTGGCCAAGCTGCAAGGAAAAGGGATACAAAACAGACCTATGGATATGGCAGGTGAACTGCACTAGTTCCACCTACCTGCCACAGCCTTGCTGACTGGATCCCTGTGCTCACACGCTGACGTCCACACCATACTTAAAAGGACACAGCCAACACACATACAGACAGGAACCCAGATCCATAGCTGCATTAAATAACAAAAGGAAAACAACATCGACTAAACATCACATAACATTTGCTATGACCACAAGGGTGGCCCTCACTGGCAGATGATATAAAGTAGGAGGACGACTCCAGCAGGCCATGGCTGAAATACCCCTCTGAGTACTGCTCTCAGTAGAGGCTAAATAGCCCATGTAGCCACACCCACACAGACACACCCAGTGTTCACACACACAAAAGGGAGTTAACCGTTCCTACACCAGGCAAGGGAAAACAGCCACATACAGGGGAAGTGTACAAACACTTATCACACTGCAGCTGTTACCGCAGGCAATGACATTCGTGGCAACCGTGTCCTGGGAGTCAGCCAGAAGGCCGAGACACTGCCATGCATGTACACAATATAACACGTTGCCTCGGGCAGCCACAAGTGAAGGGAAAATGTCACAGTGCACACACCCAAACCTCGTGCACCCCAAACATATAAAAAGGCACACCTACAAAGACAGGTTGCCAGGTGTAACCGTATGCACAACATAGGAAGCTGCCAGGCAACAGCTCAGGCTGCTATGCGGCCACATAAATAATGTTGCCAGCGGCAACCACAGGTGAGGCAACAATCCAGCCGCCCTCACAATGTGATTGACAAAAACCAAACCGCAAGCAACTGCATGCGGATCAGGAGTCACGACCATGACCATGGTCGTGACAATCACATATCCAATTATTTATCAAAGGCCTGCATCCACCAATTCCCTTAATAAATTTGACACATATTTTGGTGTGGGAAAGTTTATGTCACGGCTGTGTCGTGGTCTGTTATTGTGGACCATGACACTTTTGCCGTGCATGCTTGTTGCCGGTGGCAACATGTTGTTTTGCATGTTTTGACACTTCCCCTTTAAGTTGTGTGTCCCTTCCCATTCTGTTTTGCACAAGGTTATGTTTGTATGCACTGTGACTCCTCCCTTCACTTGCGGTTGTCCGCGGCAACGTCTGGTGTTGTGAGCATGTGGTGGCAGTGTCTCGGCCTGTTGGCTGTTCCGCAGGACATGGTTGCCACGCATGCCGTTGCCGGCGGTAACAGGTGAGTGTGAGTATGTGTATTCCCCTTTAAGTTGCTGTCTTCCCTTCCCTGGTGTTGGAAGGGTTAATTCCCTTCTGTGTTGTGTGAACACTGGGTGTGTCTGTGTGGGTGTGGCTACTTGGGCCTATATAGCCTCTGCTGAGAGCAGTAGTCAGAGGGGTACTCCAGCCTTGGTTGCAAGCTGGAGGCACCCTCCTGGTCCCTTATACCAGCTGCCAGTGAGGGCCACCCTTGTGGTCATAGAATGTGTTACCTGATGTTATGAAAATGTTGTTATGTGGTGTCTGTCATTCATTGCAGCGTATGGTTTCCTGGGTTCCTGTGTGGTGTGTGCTCTGTCTCTAGTGTTGTTGTGGACAGCAGCACTTATACTTGGGTTCCAGGCTCTGTGTGTGGTACTAGTTGTGGTACTAGTTGCACTTACCTGCCATTGCCATATGTCTGTTTCTGAAACCCCTTTTCCATGCAGCTTGGCCAGTGAGACTCCTGTTCCTCCATATCCAGAAGGAACAGGTCGTCTTACCCTGCTCTTAGTTTAGGGCCACCTGAGGGCTAGCAGGGACTTCAAGGTTCCGGAGCATGAGCCCTCCTACCATCAAGGTCGGCTCATGTAGCTAGGAGTCAGGGTCAGATTAGGGATGCGATTTGGAGGTGACCAGCTCCCTAATTCTACTGTCCTGGCCAAGCAGCGATTAACATCTCGTGGCTCTGCACGGCTGAGGGTTTTCCCCATCCCCAGCCGTGACAGTTTATATGTAAACTATGTCTCAAAAAATACCATATGAAAAACACATTGATTCAACAAATTGACTCTACATATATTAGCAAATATTGTCATACTGATTTAAAAAGTAAATCTACAAAATACCCTAGGCAAGAAATCAGCCAAGAAATGTTTACCTTTAGACAGGCAGTAGAATAGGGCATCAGAAAAATAAAAAAATAAGAACAATTATTTCAATCTATCCGAACATAAAACATACGCCATCAAACAACTACAAAAGGAACAAAACATAGTAATAAGACCTGCGGATAAAGGTGGCGCTATAGTCATTTTAGAGGCTGAACACTGCAAACCTGAATGCAAGAAAAAATTGTCAGATACGAACACATATAAAAAAATGAAATGTGATGCCACAAAAGAATATAACACACAACTTGTAGAATTATGTAACAAGGGCAGGGAATCAAACATTCTGTCAGAACAAGAATACAATTATATACTAAACACACAATGTAGAATCCTGGTGTTTTACTGTATACCAAAATTACATAAAGTTCCAGTGAATGGGAATCTACTAGGACGTCCTATAATTTCAGGTATTGATTCCCTAACAGCAAATCTATCTGAATACATAGATACATTTCTTCAACCCACGGTTAAAAGGACGCAATCATATATTAAAGACAGCACTCAAATCATTCAGATTATTGAAAATTAAATTTTTGACCCAAAATGGATTATTGGAACGCTTGACGTCCAGTCTCTATACACAATAATTGACTGTCAACAAGGTATACAATTTATGTCCAAACAATTACAAAAAGACGGTAAAATACCTATAGACCAAATTGAGTATATAATGGAAGGCGTCCAATTTGTTATAAACCGTAACTATTTTTACTTTGAATCAGATTTTTACGTTCAGACGAGAGGGACTACTATGGGCAGCAGGTTTGCCCCCAGTTATGCCAATTTGTTCATGGCACAATGGGAAGAAGGACACATTTCTCCGAGACTGGGGGCAAGCCTGGTGCTCTGGCGTCGCTACATCGACGTTGTTTTGTTCATCTGGCAAGACAATCAAGAATTATTAGACATTTTTTTGAAGGAAATGAATAACAATCACTATAATTTACTTTTTTTTTCTACGGTGAGTCAAGTTTCTGTGGTACTTTTGGATTTAGAGATTTTGGTGAAGAAAGATTAATTAATATGTAAAATATATCAGAAACCGGTGTCTAAAAATAACTTTATATTATACGACAGCTGCCACTTACCACAATGGCTCTTGAATATTCCTATGGGCCAGTTCAGACGGATCAAGAGGAACTGTACCAAGGTAGAAACATTTGAACAAGAAGCTAATAAAATAAAGGATCAATTCTTGACAAAGAAATATCCACCTACATTATTGGAATTGGAAATATCGTTACAGAAAGTCAGTGAGATGGACCGTTCAACATTTTTTTATTTTAACACAGACATAATAAAAGGAAATAGAGAGGAAGTCATAAGATTAATCTTGCCTTTCAATTCACAATACAAAAAGGTCAAATCAATAATCCAAAAATCAGGTTTTCATAGATGTGGTATCTGCATGGGTTGCAAACTGAGTGTCATGGTCTTACCTTCTTGCTGTTCTCCTTCGTTTGACATGTGCTGGCGGCCATCTTGGTTTCTGGGTTTCTTGTAGCCTCCCACCCTGCGGCTCCTCCTTCCCACTGGGAGGAGCTGGATGCCCAGCTCATATATATAGGAGGTCTGTGGCTTCAGTTCCTTGCTTGGTCCTCCTGTGTTCACATGCTTCTAGACTGCTGCTGCTTCTGGTTCCTGATCCTGGTTTCGTCCGACTACCCTGCTGGTTCCTGATCCTAGTTTCGTCCGACTACCCTGCTGGTTCCTGATCCTGGCTTCGTCTGACTACCCTGCTGGTTCCTGATCCTGGCTTCGTCTGACTACCCTTCTGGTTCCTGACCTCTGGCTTCGCAAAGACTCTGCTTCGGTTTCGCCATCCGTTTGGACTTTTGCTTTACAGCTTTATTTTCAATAAAGCCTTCTTATTTTCACTTATCCCTTGTTGTACGTCTGGTTCATGGTTCCGTGACATTAGGACCAAGCCATGAATTCTGACGGTACAGGGCCATCCTCGCTACCCACGCTGGTTGCCAGACTTGATCAGCAGGATCACCTGTTGGGTCGGTTCGCTGTGGTGTTGCAAACCCTGCTTGAACGCACGGCTCATTTCGCTCCCGTTGCCGATGGGTCGGTTGTCGCTCCTGGGCCCGCTCCTACTGCCGCTCCGGTTGTTGCGCCAGAGTCTACCCCGACACCTGTTGTTGCACCTGCGGTGTTTCGGGGTATGACCGGTTCTGCCCCTCTTCCACAGCGCTTTGGGGGAGAGCCAACTCAGTGCCGAGGTTTCCTTAACCAGGTGGGCATTTATTTCGAGTTGCTGCCACATGCCTTTCCCACTGAGAGATCAAAGGTGGGCTTCTTGATCTCGCTGCTCTCGGACAAGGCCTTGGCCTGGGCCAGCCCTTTATGGGAGAACAACAATCCGGTGGTTGCCGAGTTTTCCGGTTTTGTTGCTTCTCTTCGGAAGGTATTCGATGTGCCGGCTCGTGCTGCCTCTGCTGCGAAGCTCCTTATGTCCATCAGACAGGGTTCACGATCGGTAGCTGAATACGCCATTGAGTTTCGTACCCTGGCAGCAGAGGTGGGCTGGAATAATGAGGCTCTGGTCGCTGCTTTCTCTCATGGTCTCTCGGATGCCTTGAAGGATGAGGTTGCAGCTAAGGACCTACCAGTGGAGCTCGAGTCTCTTATTTCTTTCCTGATTTTGATTGACACCAGACTCAGGGAGAGACCTTCCTTTAAGGAGAGCCTGCGGAGGTTTTCTAACAGATTGGCGCCTACGTTTGCTGTCCCACCCGTGCCTCCCTCTCCTCCCACGCCTCCTGGGGATGACTTGTCTGGGGGTGAACCCATGCAGCTGGGGTTTGCTCGCCTGTCCGAGGGGGAGAGGGTACTCCGGAGACGCGAGGGCCGATGCATGTACTGTGGTCTCGGTGGGCATTTTCGGTTGGCATGTCCGAACCGTCCGGGAAACGCTCGCACCTGAGATCCTGTCGGGGGCAGATCTTGGGTGGAGTCTCCTCGTCCCCGGTTTCCCGTGTTGACAAACCACTGATCACTGTTGTCCTCTCCTGGGTCGGGGGCTCGGTGACGACCCAGGCGTTGGTGGACTCTGGTGCTGGTGGTTTGTTCATTGATAAAGTGTTCGCTGCCACCAATTCCATTCCTCTGCAGGCTCGAGGTTCCCCACTGGCTCTTGAGGCGATAGACGGCAGACCCCTTCTGCCGCCACACGTGACTCATGAGACCCTTCCAGTGGGGATAGCCATTGGTGCCGTTCACAGAGAGTCGGTCTGCCTCCAGGTTATTTCGTCTCCACACTACTCGGTGGTCTTGGGGTACCCCTGGCTCCGGAAGCATAATCCGACTTTCGATTGGAGATCGGCCGAGATCCTCTCGTGGTCACCGCAGTGTGGGGCTAGTTGCATCCATGGGTCTGTCAAGTTGCTGTGTACTTCCTCGGACTCTCTGTTGCCTCCTGAATACGAGGAGTACCGGGATGTATTCGATAAGGTGCGCGCGGTTGCCCTACCTCCGCACCGCCCATACGATTGTGCCATAGAGTTACAATCTGGTGCCGTTCCTCCTCGTGGCAAAGTCTATCCACTGTCGGTAGCGGAGAATGAGGCCATGGAGGAGTACGTGAGGGAGGCGCTTTCACGCGGACACATTCGCAAATCTTCGTCCCCGGCAGGGGCTGGATTTTTCTTTGTGAAAAAGAAGGGCGGTGAGTTGAGGCCTTGCATAGATTACAGGGGTCTCAATCGCATCACGATCAAGAACGCTTACCCGATACCCTTGATTTCCGAGCTGTTCGATCGCCTTAAAGGGGCCACGGTCTTTACCAAACTCGACCTGAGGGCGGCATATAACCTGGTAAGGATCAAGGCGGGCGATGAGTGGAAGACCGCGTTTAACACCAGGACCGGTCATTATGAATCCTTGGTTATGCCCTTTGGGTTGTGCAATGCGCCCGCAGTCTTTCAGGAATTCATCAACGATGTTTTCCGTGACCTGTTGCAGCAGTGTGTGGTGGTCTATTTGGATGACATCTTGGTATATTCTGAATCCATGGAGGCCCACATTCTGGATGTCAGACGAGTGTTGCAACGGTTACGAGAGAACAAGCTGTTCGGTAAGCTTGAGAAATGCAAATTTCACCGATCCCAGGTAACCTTCTTAGGTTACATCATTTCCGCTGAGGGGTTCTCCATGGATCCTGAGAAGGTTTCGGCTGTCTTACAGTGGCCCCAGCCCAGTGGTCTTCGTTCCCTGCAGCGCTTTTTGGGCTTCGCCAATTATTATCGGAAGTTCATCAGGGACTTTTCCATGCTAGCCAAGCCTCTCACGGATCTGACCAGGAAGGGCAGTAATTCCCAGGTCTGGCCGCTCGAGGCCATCCGAGCTTTTGAGGCTCTAAAGTCCGCCTTTGTGTCGGCTCCGATTCTGTCGCATCCCAACCCTGGGTTGCCCTTTGTCCTCGAGGTGGACGCGTCTGAGACGGGAGTAGGCGCCCTTCTGTCTCAGCGTAGAACACCAGAGGGTCCTCTGCTTCCTTGTGGGTTTTACTCCCGGAAACTGTCTTCCGCGGAGTGCAACTATCAGATTGGTGACAGGGAGTTATTGGCCATCGTGCAGGCCCTTAAAGAATGGAGGCACTTGCTCGAGGGTTCGGTGGTTCCGGTCCTCATCCTGACGGACCACAAGAATCTGACCTACCTTTCTGAGGCCAAGAGATTGACACCACGTCAGGCCAGATGGGCTCTGTTCTTGTCACGTTTTAATTACGTGGTCTCCTACCTACCCGGTTCCAAGAACATCAGGGCGGATGCCTTATCACGGCAGTACTCCGAGCTGTCCAGGGAGGAGTCGATTCCGACTTCGGTCATACCTCCGAATCAGATCTTGGCCGCCATTCGCACCAGCCTGACCTCTCCCCTGGGTGAGCAGATCTTGGCGGCTCAATCTGGTGCTCCCTCTGGGAGACCCAACGGCAGATGTTTTGTGCCTGAGGAGTTGCGCACTCGGTTGTTGCGAACCTACCATAACTCCATCCTGGAAAGAATCAGCTGTCCTGGGCTGTTTCACGTCTGTTCTGGTGGCCTTCTGTCACGGAACCATGAACCAGACATACAACAAGAGATAAATGAAAATAAGAAGGCTTTATTGAAAACGGATGGTGAAACCGAGCAGAGTCTTTGCGAAGCCAGAGGTCAGGAACCAGAAGGGTAGTCAGACGAAGCCAGGATCAGGAACCAGCAGGGTAGTCAGACGAAGCCAGGATCAGGAACCAGCAGGGTAGTCAGACGAAGCCAGGATCAGGAACCAGCAGGGTAGTCAGACGAAGCCAGGATCAGGAACCAGAAGCAGCAGCAGTCTTAGAAGCATGTGAACACAAGAGGACCAAGCAAGGAACTGAAGCCACAGACCTCCTATATATATGAGCTAGGCATCCAGCTCCTCCCAGGGGAAGGAGGAGCCGCAGGGTGGAAGGCTACAAGAAACCCAGACCCCAAGATGGCCGCCAGCACATGTCAAACGAAGGAGAGCAGCAAGCAGGTAAGACCATGACAGTACCTCCCCCTCAAGGGCCCCTCCTCCGCGGAGCACAAAACGGTTTCTGAGGGAAGCGTGCGTGGAAGGCTCGGAGCAAGGCAGGAGCATGGACATCTGCGGAGGGAACCCAGGAACGCTCCTCTGGACCATAACCACGCCAATGGACCAAAAACTGCAACCGACCGCGGACCAGGCGTGAGTCCAGGATATTGCTCACCTCATATTCCTCACGATTGCCCACTTGGACCGGACGAGGCCGAGGAACCGAGGAAGTGAAACGATTACACACCAGTGGCTTCAACAGGGAGACATGAAACACGTTGGAGATCCGCATGCCAGGAGGAAGCGCAAGGGCATAGGCTACCGGGTTTACCCTGCGAAGCACTCGGAAGGGACCAACAAAGCGAGGCGCCAGCTTGGGAGTGGGCACTCGAAGGTTGAGGTTGCGGGTGGACAACCATACACGGTCTCCGACCTGGTAGGAAGGAGCAGGCGCTCGTCTGCGATCAGCCTGGAGTCTCTGGCGCTGCGCAGAGACCTCAAGGGACTTCTGGATCTGTACCCAAGAAGCACGTAGGACGGAAAGGTGATCCTCCACAGCCGGAATATCCTGGGGAGAGAATACCTCCGGTAACACGGCAGGTTGGAACCCATAATTGGCCATGAAGGGAGACGTCCCAGAGGAAGAGTTCACCGCCGTGTTCCTGGCAAACTCAGCCCAAGGCAGGAGGTCAACCCAATTGTCTTGGTGATCGGAGACATAGCAACGAAGGAATTGCTCCAAGGCCTGATTGGATCGTTCTGCGGCCCCATTGGACTGAGGGTGGTAGGCCGAGGAGAAGGAGAGATGAATCCCCAACTGGGAGCAAAAGGCGCGCCAGAACCTGGACACAAACTGACTCCCCCGATCCGACACAATCTCCTTAGGCAAACCGTGCAACCGGAAGACCTCCCTGGCAAAAATCGTGGCCAACTCTTGTGCAGAGGGTAACTTCTTGAGAGGAACACAGTGGCACATTTTGGAAAACCGATCCACAATCATGAGAATGACCGTATGGCCTCGGGATGCAGGGAGGTCCACAATGAAATCCATCCCCAGGTGTGACCATGGGCGCTCCCCGGTGGCTATGGGTTGCAGAAGGCCCAACGGAAGGTGCCGAGGGGACTTACTCTGGGCACAAACGGAGCATGCCGCTACATATGCGGCGATGTCGGAACGTAGGGAAGGCCACCAGAACAGACGTGAAACAGCCCAGGACAGCTGATTCTTTCCAGGATGCCCCGCGGTCTTGGAGTTATGGTAGGTTCGCAACAACCGAGTGCGCAACTCCTCAGGCACAAAACATCTGCCGTTGGGTCTCCCAGAGGGAGCACCAGATTGAGCCGCCAAAATCTGCTCACCCAGGGGAGAGGTCAGGCTGGTGCGAATGGCGGCCAGGATCTGATTCGGAGGTATGACCGAAGTCGGAATCGACTCCTCCCTGGACAGCTCGGAGTACTGCCGTGATAAGGCATCCGCCCTGATGTTCTTGGAACCGGGTAGGTAGGAGACCACGTAATTAAAACGTGACAAGAACAGAGCCCATCTGGCCTGACGTGGTGTCAATCTCTTGGCCTCAGAAAGGTAGGTCAGATTCTTGTGGTCCGTCAGGATGAGAACCGGAACCACCGAACCCTCGAGCAAGTGCCTCCATTCTTTGAGGGCCTGCACGATGGCCAATAACTCCCTGTCACCAATCTGATAGTTGCACTCCGCGGAAGACAGTTTCCGGGAGTAAAACCCACAAGGAAGCAGAGGACCCTCTGGTGTTCTACGCTGAGACAGAAGGGCGCCTACTCCCGTCTCAGACGCGTCCACCTCGAGGACAAAGGGCAACCCAGGGTTGGGATGCGACAGAATCGGAGCCGACACAAAGGCGGACTTTAGGGCCTCAAAAGCTCGGATGGCCTCGAGCGGCCAGACCTGGGAATTACTGCCCTTCCTGGTCAGATCCGTGAGAGGCTTGGCCAGCATGGAAAAGTCCCTGATGAACTTCCGATAATAATTGGCGAAGCCCAAAAAGCGCTGCAGGGAACGAAGACCACTGGGCTGGGGCCACTGTAAGACAGCCGAAACCTTCTCAGGATCCATGGAGAACCCCTCAGCGGAAATGATGTAACCTAAGAAGGTTACCTGGGATCGGTGAAATTCGCATTTCTCAAGCTTACCGAACAGCTTGTTCTCTCGTAACCGTTGCAACACTCGTCTGACATCCAGAATGTGGGCCTCCATGGATTCAGAATATACCAAGATGTCATCCAAATAGACTACCACACACTGCTGCAACAGGTCACGGAAAACATCGTTGATGAATTCCTGAAAGACTGCGGGCGCATTGCACAACCCAAAGGGCATAACCAAGGATTCGTAATGACCGGTCCTGGTGTTAAACGCGGTCTTCCACTCATCGCCCGCCTTGATCCTTACCAGGTTATACGCCGCCCTCAGGTCGAGTTTGGTAAAGACCGTGGCCCCTTTAAGGCGATCGAACAGCTCGGAAATCAAGGGTATCGGGTAAGCGTTCTTGATCGTGATGCGATTGAGACCCCTGTAATCGATGCAAGGCCTCAACTCACCGCCCTTCTTTTTCACAAAGAAAAATCCAGCCCCTGCCGGGGACGAAGATTTGCGAATGTGTCCGCGTGAAAGCGCCTCCCTCACGTACTCCTCCATGGCCTCATTCTCCGCTACCGACAGTGGATAGACTTTGCCACGAGGAGGAACGGCACCAGATTGTAACTCTATGGCACAATCGTATGGGCGGTGCGGAGGTAGGGCAACCGCGCGCACCTTATCGAATACATCCCGGTACTCCTCGTATTCAGGAGGCAACAGAGAGTCCGAGGAAGTACACAGCAACTTGACAGACCCATGGATGCAACTAGCCCCACACTGCGGTGACCACGAGAGGATCTCGACCGATCTCCAATCGAAAGTCGGATTATGCTTCTGGAGCCAGGGGTACCCCAAGACCACCGAGTAGTGTGGAGACGAAATAACCTGGAGGCAGACCGACTCTCTGTGAACGGCACCAATGGCTATCCCCACTGGAAGGGTCTCATGAGTCACGTGTGGCGGCAGAAGGGGTCTGCCGTCTATCGCCTCAAGAGCCAGTGGGGAACCTCGAGCCTGCAGAGGAATGGAATTGGCGGCAGCGAACACACTATCAATGAACAAACCACCAGCACCAGAGTCCACCAACGCCTGGGTCGTCACCGAGCCCCCGACCCAGGAGAGGACAACAGTGATCAGTGGTTTGTCAACACGGGAAACCGGGGACGAGGAGACTCCACCCAAGATCTGCCCCCGACAGGATCTCAGGGTACGATTGTTTCCCGGACGGTTCGGACATGCCAACCGAAAATGCCCACCGAGACCACAGTACATGCATCGGCCCTCGCGTCTCCGGAGTGCCCTCTCCCCCTCGGACAGGCGAGCAAACCCCAGCTGCATGGGTTCACCCCCAGACAAGTCATCCCCAGGAGGCGTGGAAGGAGAGGGAGGCACGGGTGGGACAGCAAACGTAGGCACCAATCTGTTAGAAGACCTCCGCAGGTTCTCCTTAAAGGAAGGTCTCTCCCTGAGTCTGGTGTCAATCAAAATCAGGAAAGAAATAAGAGACTCGAGCTCAACTGGTAGGTCCTTAGCTGCAACCTCATCCTTCAAGGCATCCGAGAGACCATGAGAGAAAGCAGCGACCAGAGCCTCATTATTCCAGCCCACCTCTGCTGCCAGGGTACGAAACTCAATGGCGTATTCAGCTACCGATCGTGAACCCTGTCTGATGGACATAAGGAGCTTCGCAGCAGAGGCAGCACGAGCCGGCACATCGAATACCTTCCGAAGAGAAGCAACAAAACCGGAAAACTCGGCAACCACCGGATTGTTGTTCTCCCATAAAGGGCTGGCCCAGGCCAAGGCCTTGTCCGAGAGCAGCGAGATCAAGAAGCCCACCTTTGATCTCTCAGTAGGAAAGGCATGTGGCAGCAACTCGAAATAAATGCCCACCTGGTTAAGGAAACCTCGGCACTGAGTTGGCTCTCCCCCAAAGCGCTGTGGAAGAGGGGCAGAACCGGTCATACCCTGACACACCGCAGGCGTAAACAACAGGTGTCGGGGTAGACTCTGGCGCAACAACCGGAGCGGCAGTAGGAGCGAGCCCAGGAGCGACAACCGACCCATCGGCAACGGGAGCGAAATGAGCCGTGCGTTCAAGCAGGGTTTGCAACGCCACAGCGAACCGACCCAACAGGTGATCCTGCTGATCAAGTCTGGCAACCAGCGTGGGTAGCGAGGATGGCCCTGTACCGTCAGAATTCATGGCTTGGTCCTAATGTCACGGAACCATGAACCAGACGTACAACAAGAGATAAATGAAAATAAGAAGGCTTTATTGAAAACGGATGGTGAAACCGAGCAGAGTCTTTGCGAAGACAGAGGTCAGGAACCAGAAGGGTAGTCAGACGAAGCCAGGATCAGGAACCAGCAGGGTAGTCAGACGAAGCCAGGATCAGGAACCAGCAGGGTAGTCAGACGAAGCCAGGATCAGGAACCAGCAGGGTAGTCAGACGAAGCCAGGATCAGGAACCAGAAGCAGCAGCAGTCTTAGAAGCATGTGAACACAAGAGGACCAAGCAAGGAACTGAAGCCACAGACCTCCTATATATATGAGCTAGGCATCCAGCTCCTCCCAGGGGAAGGAGGAGCCGCAGGGTGGAAGGCTACAAGAAACCCAGACCCCAAGATGGCCGCCAGCACATGTCAAACGAAGGAGAGCAGCAAGCAGGTAAGACCATGACACCTTCCCTACGTTCCGACATCGCCGCATATGTAGCGGCATGCTCCGTTTGTGCCCAGAGTAAGTCCCCTCGGCACCTTCCGTTGGGCCTTCTGCAACCCATAGCCACCGGGGAGCGCCCATGGTCACACCTGGGGATGGATTTCATTGTGGACCTCCCTGCATCCCGAGGCCATATGGTCATTCTCATGATTGTGGATCGGTTTTCCAAAATGTGCCACTGTGTTCCTCTCAAGAAGTTACCCTCTGCACAAGAGTTGGCCACGATTTTTGCCAGGGAGGTCTTCCGGTTGCACGGTTTGCCCAAGGAGATTGTGTCGGATCGGGGGAGTCAGTTTGTGTCCAGGTTCTGGCGCGCCTTTTGCTCCCAGTTGGGGATTCATCTCTCCTTCTCCTCGGCCTACCACCCTCAGTCCAATGGGGCCGCAGAACGATCCAATCAGGCCTTGGAGCAATTCCTTCGTTGCTATGTCTCCGATCACCAAGACAATTGGGTTGACCTCCTGCCTTGGGCTGATTTTGCCAGGAACACGGCGGTGAACTCTTCCTCTGGGACGTCTCCCTTCAGGGCCAATTATGGGTTCCAACCTGCCGTGTTACCGGAGGTATTCTCTCCCCAGGATATTCCGGCTGTGGAGGATCACCTTTCCGTCCTACGTGCTTCTTGGGTACTGATCCAGAAGTCCCTTGAGGTCTCTGCGCAGCGCCAGAGACTCCAGGCTGATCGCAGACGAGCGCCTGCTCCTTCCTACCAGGTCGGAGACCGTGTATGGTTGTCCACCCGCAACCTCAACCTTCGAGTGCCCACTCCCAAGCTGGCGCCTCGCTTTGTTGGTCCCTTCCGAGTGCTTTGCAGGGTAAACCCGGTAGCCTATGCCCTTGCGCTTCCTCCTGGCATGCGGATCTCCAAAGTGTTTCATGTCTCCCTGTTGAAGCCACTGGTGTGTAATTGTTTCACTTCCTCGGTTCCTCGGCCTCGTCCGGTCCAAGTGGGTAATCGTGAGGAGTATGAGGTGAGCAATATCCTGGACTCACGCCTGGTCCGCGGTCGGGTGCAGTTTTTGGTCCATTGGCGTGGTTATGGTCCAGAGGAGCGTTCCTGGGTTCCCTCCGCAGATGTCCATGCTCCTGCCTTGCTCCGAGCCTTCCACGCACGCTTCCCTTAGAAACCGTTCTTTACTCCGCGGAGGAGGGGCCCTTGAGGGGGAGGTACTGTCATGGTCTTACCTTCTTGCTGTTCTCCTTCGTTTGACATGTGCTGGCGGCCATCTTGGTTTCTGGGTTTCTTGTAGCCTCCCACCCTGCGGCTCCTCCTTCCTACTGGGAGGAGCTGGATGCCCAGCTCATATATATAGGAGGTCTGTGGCTTCAGTTCCTTGCTTGGTCCTCCTGTGTTCACATGCTTCTAGACTGCTGCTGCTTCTGGTTCCTGATCCTGGTTTCGTCCGACTACCCTGCTGGTTCCTGATCCTGGTTTCGTCCGACTACCCTGCTGGTTCCTGATCCTGGCTTCGTCTGACTACCCTGCTGGTTCCTGATCCTGGCTTCGTCTGACTACCCTTCTGGTTCCTGACCTCTGGCTTCGCAAAGACTCTGCTTCGGTTTCGCCATCCGTTTGGACTTTTGCTTTACAGCTTTATTTTCAATAAAGCCTTCTTATTTTCACTTATCCCTTGTTGTACGTCTGGTTCATGGTTCCGTGACACTGAGAACATTCCCAAGAAGAACAGATACGGTACATTCAAATCCACGTGCAATAACCATGTACACATGATGAAAGATTTTTTAACCTGTAACACTAGTAGTGTTATATATATTATACAATGCCCATGCAATAAACAATATGTGGGAAGAACTAAGACACCACTGAAAAAACGTATTGCAGAACACATTTCTAACATCAAAAATGGCTATGAAAATCATTCATTTTCCAAACATTTCAAAGATTACACACAATCGAAATCCCACTGATTTAAAATATGCAGCATTAGAAAAAGTCCCAACAGGTTGGAGAGGTGGAAATCATATACATAAAATGTGCCGACTCGAATCAAGGAGAATGTTTGAATTAGAAACCCTCCAACCATTGGGACTTAATGCTGAAATGGAAATTTTTGGATTCTTGTAGATATGGGCGGTGCCCGTTGCTGATGAGGAATCGGCGTCCGGTTGTCTATCAGCACTCCGATCCCTCCTTAGTGACGGGCTCCCCCAATTTCACACTACTATCAAAAGTAATTTATTATCAAGTAATACTGTATATTATCAAGTAATTTTTATCCAAAAATTTTATCTCAAAAATTTTCATCTCCAATTTTTAGCTTAAAATTTTTTCACCTTTGAGGTGCATCATTTGAAAGCCATTGTTTTTTCATACTCATTCTGTTTTTTCATATATATTGTCTTTCTATTTTCATATATATTGTTTTGCATTTATATTGTCTTTTTATATACAAATATATTGGTTTTTATTATATTGAAAACCCAAAAAGAGATCATGTATTAGCCTCCAAATGCATAGAAAACATGATATAATAGTAAAATACCATAGATCAATATGGTCCACAGTTCAGAGTGCAAATTCTAACTAAATAGAATAAAAACGCATAAAAAACGCATAGAAACCGCATGGCAATAACATACTAATGGGGAGGATTATAAGATCGCATTTGGAGCGCAAACACACGTGGGACACCACGGCAGCTGCGAGACCCCGCTTCGGATCTACAAACAGTAAGTAACCCACTGATAGACTGCGCCACTGTTAAAATTTGGAACCACATTTGCCATATGTGGAAAAGTCTGTTCTCTTAAAAAAAATCAAGAACTGTGTTTTAAAGCAAGTTTTAGCACAATTGTTGTGACAACTGACAACTTTGCCAGCAGCATATGGAACTTCATTGTTATTAACCACAAGAGTGCAACTTTGTATCTGTGTTTGACATTAGCTGCGGATAAGTGTTTGTACCAGGTGTTATTATTGACTGCATACAACAAGCTATCCATTTAAATCTCTATTACAGTATTTTAGGAATATATCGGGACGTCATATATTGGACAGTCATATTGATTGGTTTTACCAGAAGATTTACTTCATCCTATTCCAAACATCCTATGATTGTCTGAGTTATTTATTTATATACATTGTGGAGTATATTTTATACTGTATACATACAGTACAGACCAAAAGTTTGGACACACCTTCTCATTCAAAGAGTTTTCTTTATTTTCATGACTATGAAGGCATCAAAACTATGAATTAACACATGTGAAATTATATACATAACAAACAAGTGTGAAACAACTGAAAATATGTCATATTCTAGGTTCTTCAAAGTAGCCACCTTTTGCTTTGATTACTGCTTTGCACACTCTTGGCATTCTCTTGATGAGCTTCAAGAGGTAGTCCCCTGAAATGTTTTTCACTTCACAGGTGTGCCCTGTCAGGTTTAATAAGTGGGATTTCTTGCCTTATAAATGGGGTTGGGACCATCAGTTGCGTTGAGGAGAAGTCAGGTGGATACACAGCTGATAGTCCTACTGAATAGACTGTTAGAATTTGTATTATGGCAAGAAAAAAGCAGCTAAGTAAAGAAAAACGAGTGGCCATCATTACTTTAAGAAATGAAGGTCAGTCAGTCAGCCGAAAAATTGGGAAAACTTTGAAAGTAAGGGCTATTTGACCATGAAGGAGAGTGATGGGGTGCTGCGTCAGATGACCTGGCCTCCACAGTCACCGGACCTGAACCCAATCGAGATGGTTTGGGGTGAGCTGGACCGCAGAGTGAAGGCAAAAGGGCCAACAAGTGCTAAGCATCTCTGGGAACTCCTTCAAGACTGTTGGAAGACCATTTCAGGGGACTACCTCTTGAAGCTCATCAAGAGAATGCCAAGAGTGTGCAAAGCAGTAATCAAAGCAAAAGGTGGCTACTTTGAAGAACCTAGAATATGACATATTTTCAGTTGTTTCACACTTGTTTGTTATGTATATAATTTCACATGTGTTAATTCATAGTTTTGATGCCTTCATAGTCATGAAAATAAAGAAAACTCTTTGAATGAGAAGGTGTGTCCAAACTTTTGGTCTGTACTGTATTTTATCAATTTATTATTATTATATAAATTTTTTTAATATAGATTTTTAATTAACAAAAAACTGTCACACCGCCGAGTAGGTAATTTTACCCCCAACACTACGCACTAAATGACTGCTACCACCGCTGCCTTCGTGAACCCGTGCACCGCTACTTCCCGGGCAGATAGGCTCCTGCGAAGCAGGTGGTCTACTTCAGGCATGTTTGGCTCCCGACCTCCCACTGCCGCCACCCTGCTGACTCCCGGCCACGCTAGCGACTTGCTGGCTCCGCCGCTGCTTCACAGGCAAGCTGCCTCCCTCTTCTCCCGATGATGATGATGCCCCATCGTCACCCGGCTCTCAAGTGCAATCAGCTACATCATCATCATCGAGTTCTGTCTGCACGTCACTGATGTCCTCCTCAACCGTTTCTGGGTCATTAACCTGACCGCTCCCAACACCAGCTCCCACGCCACTCTCCTCATCACTACTTGCCCACCTAGTGGAGGAAGCAGCGGATGTCTCCTCCACATATTGGCTTGCCAGTAGCTGCTGACTGTCTTCTAGTAGTTCGTCCTTAATGTATAGTGGAGCTGAGCCCACAGCATACAATTCTTCTCTGGCTGAGGGAACAGAAAAGGACATAGGCAGGTTGAGGAGAGGTGAGGGCACAGGGCCTGCTCCCGGGCCATGCCAACTAAGGGTTGTGTCTGACGAACGCACGACTCTTGGCTGGGGTGTCTGATGTCACTTGCGACGAAGTCGAAGATTGAGTCAACCATTCAAGAACAGCTGGGTTGCTGGTCACGACACGGCCGCTAGCTGACACTGGAAGCTCAGGCCTCTCGAAGTGACCCCTGCTGCCACGACCTTTTACTCTGCTGCGACCTGTGCCTGCGCCAGAAACATTTAGGCCTCTGCCACTCCCCTGTGCAGGGCCTGGTACTTCTCTGTCTGACATAGTGTTAGATCAAATAAATAAAAAGGTAATTGAAACATTCCAAAAAAGTCAGTAATTTCCTCATTTCACCACACAACGGCTAATAAGCCCTCCCCCCCCCCCTACTAATACACACAAAAAAGGGCTTTAGAATATATAACTGCACCGCTGAAGGGCAAATATATTTTTCTTTTTTTCACTTATACACTCCACAAAAAGGTTTAGAACATATAACTGCACCTCTGAACGGCAAACAGGCCCTTATTTTATTCCACTTATACATGCCACAAAATGCTTTAGAACATATAACTGCACTGCTGAACAGGAAATATATATTTCTTTTGCCACTGATACACAACAAAAAGGGCTTTAGAACATATAACTGCACCGCTGAATGGCAAATAGGCCCCTTATTTTTTTCCACTTATACACGCCACAGAAGGCTTTAGAACATATAACTGCAACGCTGAACGGCAAATATATTTTACTTTTGCCACTAATACACGACAAAAAGGGCTTTAGAACATATAACTGCGATGCTCAACGACAAATATATTTTACTTTTGCCACTAATACATGACAAAAAGGGCTTTAGAACATAACTGCGAAACTGAACGGCAAATGTATTTTACTTTTGCCACTAGTACACGACAAAAAGGGCTGTAATTGTTGCACTTCACCACACAAGGGCTAATAAGCCCTTTTTTCCCCTCTAATACAAGCCAAAAAATGTTTTAGAACATATAACTGCACCGCACAAGGGCAAATAAGACATATAAATATTTCCTTGTAAAAAAAACCTGTTAATGGCTGTATCAAACAGCACTTGCACCCCAATAACAAGAATGGTTTGCTGGAATTACAGAGCTGTATAATGGCAATTTGGGTCCCCACTTAGTGCAGCAAGGGGTAACAGGATTGTTCCTATTACCCAGGCTGTAACCTCCCCTACTGAACCCTGTTCAACATAAATGCTGTGGAAAGATTCCTCCCTATCCTTTCCCTACACCTTGAATAATCTTTCCCTGCACTTGTAAATATTTTTTTTTAGCACAATGAAGTTTTTTTTAGCACTGTCCCTAGCGCCTGCTGACGTCTCTTCCTGCACTAAGTAGACTGGAAAATGGCAGAATCCAAGGTGGCTGAGTGTAATGACCGGCGTCACGCAAAGGGAGGGAAATGGGAAGGCCCTGTCCAAGGGAGAGGGAAAGATGGTGACCCCTGACTCACCTTGCGGCTGGCACCTGACTGCCCTGACGTCCCTAGACGGGTTCCTCACCCGTACGCCGATCACGTGCCTAAACCCTGGCTTTCCCTAAGATTATGTTATACGCGCATTTCTAATTACTATAGATAACTTTTAAACTTTTTTGCTGCATGTATTTTAGTTGCATAGCAAGTCACATTTGCGTGAAATGTTCCTAACTCTCTCTCACATTCCACTCCCTGTGATCACTTTGTTTTTTAACAAATATATGTTGTCTTATTTCTTTTAATATAATCTAAACCAAATCATGCTGCTCTCAGATGATTATGCCTTCGCAGGCTAGCTCCTAGCAAGGAGTCCTAATTTTTTCTCTGTGACATCAGCTTGTTGCTGTGGGAATGGCTGGTATTTCATAATGGATAATCTACTAGTACGGAGAAGGTGAAGCAGAGAAAGAAGAACAAAGATATTTCACCACAAAGGCATTTTCTATGCAGAATTGATCATCCACTGGCAAGTAATTTCATTTTATCTGACCACATAGGGTGTTAATTGTCTCGTTCTGCTATTTGTTACATTTACTGCATGTGTTATACATACCGTGCATTGCATGGCAAAGTACTGTACTTCACTACCTGGATTTAAGATGGTTGCATATTTAGGATCAGACTCTTGTTTAGCATAACCTTACATGTGCAAGCAATATCTAAGAGGCATGCATTTGCAAAGTAAGATTTAAACATTTTCTGTGTCTATATACAGGTTATAGTTATGCTTGACTAAATAATGATATATAGCAAGTTAAGATTAACAGTAACTGAAAGTTTATTACTCATAATTAAGCTACTCTGACTCCGATATATTACCGTATTTGTTAAGGCTACTTTCACACTTGTGGAAGAGTGATCCGGCAAGCAGTTCCATCGCCAGCAATCTACATGCAAACGGACAGCAATTGTAGACGGATCCAGATGCGGATCCATCTTACAAATGCATTGCAAGAACGGATCCGTCTCTCCGAATGTCATGCGTAGTAACAGATCCGTTATATATTTTTTTTCACATTTTTACCGGATCCGGCATTGCAGTATTTTTAATGCCGGATCTAATACATTTCAATGTAAATTAATGCCGATCCGGCATTCCGGCAACTGATCCGTAAGTTTGGAGCATGCTGCGGTATTTCCTCCGTCCAAAAACGCCGTTCAGTGACTGAACTGAAGACATCCTGATGCATCCTGAACGGATTTCTTTCCATTCAGAATGCATGGGGATAAAACTGATCAGTTCTTTTCCGGTATTGAGCCCCTAGGACGGAACTCAGTGCCGGAAAAGAAAAAACGCTAGTGTGAAAGTACCCCATGTCTGTTGAAGCGGCCGAATTATTTTTATAAAGCAAGGCAGTAAAATGCATATGGCATGCATTCTTTATGCAACAGATATGGAATTACTTGGTTAAATTATTATAACATCTAGTTTTTCTCTGCATAATAATAAATTCCTCAAAATATCTTTGCAAAGGGGGCAGTAACAGAAAAACAAACATCATTATTGATTACGCTGATTCTGCAATTTATAGAAACCTCCTCTTATCTGATCATAAACTGTTGTACGGATACACGGCAGGGCTCAGAAGAGAAGCCATATGGCTCTCGGGGGGCAGATTTTGCTGAAATGATTTTCGGGCGCAATGTCGCAATTGAAGAGACCCTGAGGGGCTCATACAGTGGAATCCCCAAAGAAGTGAACTTATTTTGAAAACTGCACATCTCAAGGAATTTTTAAAGGGGTATAGTGAGCACTTTAAGGCTACTTTCACACTAGCGGCACGGACCTCCGGCAGGCTGTTCCGTTGGGTGAATGTGTAGCAGATGGTGAAAAATAAAAATTTCTTTTTTTTCCACAGATGAAAAAAGCTCTGTTTGTGACCTTCCTATTAATATATAACATTTATTCTATTTTCTTTTCAAATAAATTCCCTAAACAAACTGAACCAAAAAGGTTTACATTTGACTGGCTCACTCGAGCAATTAAAAGGGGTGAGGGATCTTACCGGCTCCACATGAAAATCAAGGGTATTGTAACTATAGCTATTTATTCAGTTACCTTGTCACAGAATGATCTATAGATCACAGTGATCCCTAGCAAGCTACCCGTTAGATAGGGTTCATGCCCATTGCAATTGGCAGATATTATCAGTGGTTCTACGCTTGCAGCGCATGAAGCACCTTTAAATTCAGTGATCAGGAGAGAGAGCAGTAAATTAAAATAAAAAAAAATGTTGCCCCGACATGTTTCACTGTGGAAAGAGCATCTCCAGGGGTTAGGAGCAGAGCAACTTTTGGAAAGACATCTGCAGCCTCCTGATTGACTTTTACAGTGAGAAAGCTGCAATTGACCAGTCAGAATGGTTACATCTACTTCTCATATACCCGCTTGCTGCAATAAAGGAAAGTGTTTTTTTTTTTTTTTACCAGAGGTTGAGTGCCACGTTTTCTGTTGCTTCTTGCCGTTGTTGTTCGACCTTGGAAGTAGAGCACTACAAGGCTCCGGTTGGATGAACCTCCAGGTGTGTGGCGTGGTCTGTGAACATTGTGGAGGAAGCTGTGGGAGCGCCAGTCTTATCTGCATAGTACCAGTCAGAATTGACCTGCCAATGGCGGTGATCGCCAACACAGAGGGCCCCTTTTTGTTTAGTCCACATGGCCTGCTGTCAGGGACTGCAGCCTTCTTAACCCAGTCACGGTATCATTAGACACAATGAACGTTTTCCATTGCAGGGGCGTAACTATAGGGGAAGCGGCTGCTTTGGGGCCCTGACCCAGAAGGGGGCCCATCCAGGAAGAGGAGGGCTAAAAGATTTTGTCAGGGCCCCCTCAACAGTATTACCCAATGAAATTATATACAGGACGGATGGAACAGCTGCCGGGCCTGGTCTGAGAGAGCGATCTTTATAACAATATAAAAAAATAATAGCAAAGACAGCGATCTTTACTAGCCACAGAAATGGGGGCGGCATGAATGGAAGGGGTTGCGAAAAATTACTGGGGGAGGGGGGCCCCATTCAAAAATTTGCTGTGGGGCCCAGTCATTTTTAGCTACTCCACTGTATTGCTCTGCATATGTACAGCAAGATGCAGGGACGCCTTGCCTGCTGCAATGTAAATATATTATGTAAGTCATGAAGGAGTTAACAGTGAATTTCCTGGTGTCAGATAACCTTTAAATTTATTTTTGTGTAATGTAAGTAACATTTGAAGTATTAAATAATCTTTGGTTCTAGCCATCATCACACCATACTGTACAGCCAACAATTTTACCAAATCCAGTAATCTATTTCTAAATTCTCATTTATCAGTAAAAATATACTGCATCCCCAGGTATTATATAGCATTTATAGTAATGATCTTCTCATACGAGGTACAGGGACCTTTCGGGCCCCATAAGGGTATGTTTGACATAGATTATATAGATTCTGCAGTTAGATCCATGTCCAATCTGATTACAATCTACCTCCAAGACATATGAATAGGGTTTTGGTATCTGTTTGTATGCGCTGGAAAATAATATATGCACATTGTTGTCTGTGCGGCAGAAAAAAAAAAGAGCATAAGTAGCATGATTCTGCAGGAAAAGCAGCAGATTGGCCTCATGCAGATTAGCCCCACTGAATGGGGTTAATTTTGGTGTGATGTTTTGGCACATCAAACTGCACATCCCTGGCTGAAATCTGAGACTCAACCTTAATAAATTTCTACAGTGGATCCCCTAGTAAATATGTATCTGATTTGCTGTAGGAAAATACAACATCTGTTACCATTTCTTAAGTCTTCAAGGCCAGGGTTCAACACTTGGACTTATTCAGTGATCCCTCAGGATACAATGGCCTCAAGATACAATACTCAACATACAATGGTCTTTTCTGACCCACCATAAGTTGAAACTAGACTCAACATACAATGCCTCAGTCTCAGATGCAACCAATCAAGGCCACTTCTCTGATAAAAAAAAATAGCTGTATTAGTTGCTAGTTAGCAGCAATTTCTGACTGTTATATGTAAGGACTTGTTTTATGTGTCTTAGTTACTTATTTATCTTTCTTAAAGGGGTTTTGTCTTGAAGCATTTATCATGTAGAGGAAGTTAATACAAGCCACTTACTAATGTATTGCGATTGTCCATATTGCCTCCTTTGCTGGCTGAATTAATTTTTCCATCACATTATACACTTCTCGTTTCCATGGTTATGACCACTCTGCACTCCATCAGCATGGTCATGTATGCATACTATAAAAAAGGCACCCGCCTATGTGATCTCCTACAGCCCCGGTCACCAGAGAGGCCGGCATTTTTTCCTATAGTGTGCAAGCACGAGCACCACTGATGGATTGCAGGGTGGTCATAACCATGGAAATGAGCAGTGTATAATGTGATGGAACAATTAATCCAGCCAGCAAAGGAAGCAATATGGATAATAACAATACACTAGTACGTGGCTTGTATTAATTTTCTGTACAGGATAAATGCCACTTGCTGATGTGAGACAACCCCCCTAAATCTTTATTTTCTCTTATCTTGGATGACATTCTGGGGTATTGGAACCGATTACTCAAGTTACAATGACTTTAACATACAATGGTTGTCCTGGAAGCAATTAATATTGTAACTTGAGGGACCACTGTACTAATATCAAGAAATACTTCTTTAAAGGGAATGTGTCAACAGGGAGTGACCTATGGTTTACATTAAAGAGGACCTTTCATCTGTATTACTTATAGGAGCTAGATACCTGTACTTGCGGGGTAACCCCTGTTTTTTCCTCCCTGGCTGTGATGCTCTCCGATGTGATTGGATGGCGGCACAGCCAGGGAGAAGGAGATGCCTATTGAGAAACCCTGGTGTCTCCTCCTCCCTGTTCCGATGCTTAGTATATACATACTGAGTGTGAAAACTTCAGGAGAGCACAGCATGGCGTAGGAGCGATGTTTAAAAAAAAAACGTGTGGTAGCATCAGGTATTTAGCTCCTATAAGTAAAACAGATGAAAGGTCTTCTTTAAGTTTTGATGCGAAATATATTTTTCTTTTATAAATCTTGGTGTTTGTTTTTTCAATATACCATATCACTATCTATATCTAAAGTTCTGTAGAGATCACTTTCCTGTAGTCAGCTCATTAGCATCACAGGCAAAATAACAATGACAGATAATGTCTCTGTATGGATAATGTCTCATTCACACATCAGTGTTTTGATCAGTGATTTCCATCAGTGATTGTGAGCCAAAACCGGGTAAGGCTCTAAACAAAGAACAGGTGCAGATCTTTCCCTTATACCTGATGTATGTGGAGTCTCCAATCCTGGTTTGGGCTCACAATCACTGATGGAAATCACTGACTAAAACACTGACATGTGAATGAGGCTTAACACAAGATCCTGCATGCACAATAGGTGATGGCCACAGTTTATATCATCCCCTCTGTGCAGGTCCAAAAGCATTAGTAGAACAATCTAGAAATCAATGAGGTCCCCTCCATTATTTCTATGGTCTATGTGGCTGTAGTAAAGTGTAGCTCTAAACAGGAAATCTTGACATATTATTAGGCTTAAGGTCCTTTTTAACCCTGTCTTAAGGACCCTGCCATTTTCACCTTAGGGACAAGGCCATTTTTAGCAAATCTGACATGTGTCACTTTATGTGGTAATAACTTTAAAACACTTTTACATATCTAGGCCATTCTGAGACTGTTTTCTCGTCACATATTGAACTTCAAAACAGTGGTAAAATGAAGTTAAAAAAAGTCAATTATTATTTATTTTTAAAAAATACCAAATTTGCACAAAAAAATAATATGGAAAAATTACCAAATTTCAATTTCTCTACTTTTATAATAGATAGTAATACCTCCAAAAATAGTTATTACTTTACATTCCCCATATGTCTACTTCATGTTAGGATCATTTAGAAAATGACATTTTATTTTTTGGGGATGTTAGAAGGCTTAGAAGTTTAGAAGCAAATCTTAAACTTTTTAAGAACATTTCCAAACACCAATTTTTTCATCACCAGTTCAATTATGAAGTCACTTTCTGGGGCTTACATATTAAAAACCACCCATAAATCACCCCATTTTATAAACTGCACTCCTCAAGATATTCAAAACTGATTTTACAAATTTTGTTAACCCTTTGTTAACCCTTTAGGTGCTCCAATGAAAATGGGAATGAAATTTAAAAATTTCCATTTTTTTAAATCAGATTTTACATTTTTATCTATTTTTTCTGCAACACATCAAGGGTTAACAGCCAAACAAAACTCAAAATCTATTACCCTGAATCTGGAGTTTACAAAAACACCCCATGTGTGCACAAAAACTGATGTATGGCCGCACAGAGTGGAAGGAGCACCATATGGCTTTTGGAGAACGGATTTAGCTGGAATGGTAATTAGGAGCTATGTCGCATATGACGATATCCCTAGAGTGGAAACCCCCAAAAAGTGACCACATTCCGGAAACTACACCCCTCAAGGAATATTTCAAGATGTTCAGTAAGCACTTTGACCCATCAGGCGTTTCACAGAATTAGGAAACGCTTGGCTGTGAAAATGAAAAATACATTTTTTTTGCAGAAAACGTTGCTTTACACCTACATTTTACACTTTCACAAGGGAAAACAGGACAAAATGCACCCCATATTTTGTTCCCCATATCCCCCCGAATATGCCAAAACCCCATATGTGCTCAAAAAATGATGTATGGGTGCATGGCAGGGTTCAAAAGGGAAGTAGTGCCTTAGGGCTTTTGGAGGACAGATTTTGCAGGATTGGCTTTTGGGAGCTATGTCGCATATGAAGACACCCTAAGGTACCCCTAGAGTGGAAGCCCCCCAAAAGTGACCCCATTCTGGAATCTACACCTCTCAAGGAACATTTCAAGATGTGTAGTGAGAACTTTGTCCTCAAAGGTGATTCATCAAATTGGCTATGAAAATGAAAATTTTTTTTTTTTTCCATAAAAAATTTACTTTAGGACATTAGGAGAGAAGATTTAGCTGGAATAGTAATTGGGAGCTATGTCGCATATGAAGACACCCAGAGGTGGACCTAGAGTGGAAACCCCCAAAAAGTGACCCCATTCCAGAAACTACACCCCTCAAGGAATATTTCAAGTTGTAGTGATCACTGTGACCCATCAGGCGTTTCACAGAATTAGGAAACGCTTGGCTCTGAAAATAAAAAATGACAATTTTTTTTCCAGAAAAAGTTGCTTTACACCCACATTTTTCACTTTCACAGGGGGTAACAAGACAAAATGCACCCCACATTTTGTTCCTCATTTCCCCCGAATACACCCATATGTGCTCAAAAAATGATGTATGGCCGCACTTCAGGCTTCAGAGTGGAAGGAGCACCATATGGTGGTTAGGAGAGAGGATTTAGCTGGAATGGTAATTGGGAGCTATGTCGCATATGAAGACACCTAAATGAGGCCCTAAAGTAGAAACCCCCAAAAAGTGACCCCATTCCGGAAACTACACACCTTCAAGGAATATTTCAAGGTGTGTAGTGAGCACTTTGACCCATCAGGCGTTTCACAGAATTAGGAAACGCTTGGCTGTGAAAATAAAAAATTTCAATTTTTTCTAGAAAAAGTTGCTTTACACCCACATTTTTCACTTTCACAAGGGGTAATGCAACATGCTAGTCCGCAGGGTAAAACACGTGAGGTGCACGGTAGGACAGAATGTACATACAGTTCATCGGTTACTCACGGTTAAGCAGACGCCTCCCTGGGCCAGCAGTGCAGTGAAGGGGAGAACAGCACTGGATTCTCTGGGGCACACTCGGTTGCAGGGGACACCGACCAGGTGGTGATTGAGGTGCCCTTGATGGTAAATGGTTGTTGAGTGCCTGGGCGGCTGGGGTCCTGGTTTAAATAATGTCGTGACGCCAGCACCTTTATGGTGCAAGAGGTTGAGGGTAATAGTGGTGTGGAGTCAGAAGGAGGAGGCAGGTTTGAATCCAACGGTAAACTTTACTTTACCTAGGTTCTTGGTAACAGTTTACATCCAGCAATAAAACAGTCTCTGATACACATGCAAGTAGGACGTGATAAATCCTAGTAACAGGCTGTGCTGATGATACTGTGTCAGGCTAGGGTGATAAGTTATGTACTCACTGAGAAAACAGCTCTTGACCTTGCTTCAGTTTTAGTTGAGGTAGTCCCAATCCTGAGCTTCTACACAAGTGATATGACAGAATCCTTTTCTGTCTTTAATATAACGGTGAGTCTGCCTGAAGCTATTAAGTCCTTCACTAAATTACAAAGATGCCTAGAGCCTATAACAATGGCTTTGTCCTACCTTTGTCTTGATCCACTAAGTATCAGAAATCCACTTGTTGCTCTTGAAGAATAAAGGTAGACTTTCCTCCGCCTGTCTTCCTGGTTTAGATCCTAAGGTTTGTGATGGCTTCTCTGGGCCATGAAGCTCCAGAGAGCTGGGAGGAGAGGGAACCTCTCCTTCCCCCTTTAGCTCCTCACTCCATCTCCTTAGAGAGAACCCACAATCTCCTCTAGCTAGGCTTGAACTGCACTATTTATACTGTGGTGCTACCCCCATCTAGTGGTGGAAGATTGTAGTGCACCTGACAGCCTGGTAAATAGGAATATCACAGGATAACATAATACAGCATGATATACAGATGATAAAAAGCTTTTGCCGTTCCCACGTAAGCTAGTGGGACGCTGCAGTAACAGGACAAAATGCACCCCACATTTTGTTCCCCATTTCCCCCCGAATACGGCAAAACCCCATATGTGCTAAAAAAAAAAGATGTATGGCCGCATGGAAGGCTTCAGAGTGGAAGGAGCACCATATGTCGGTTAGGAGAGAGGATTTAGCTGGAATGGTAATTGGGAGCCATGTCTCATATGAAGACACCCAGAGGTGGCCCTAGAGTGGAAACCCCCAAAAAGTGACCCCATTCCGGAAATTCTATTCTCAGTGGTTGCAATACCAGGGATCTAGGGAGGCCCCTCTGATTTTTGCGTACTGTGCCGCAAGCCACAGTACCCCTCGCAGTTAGGGACCTGAATAGGGGTATGTTGGTATAATAGTTATCCACATAGAGGTGGTAACCCTTATCCAGCAGTGGGTGCAGTAATTCCCACACTATCTTCCCACTAACTCCTAGGACGGGGGGCCATTCAGGGGGTTCTATCTTGTAATCTTTCCCTTTGTAAATGCGGAACTTGTGGGTGTACCCGGAGCTACTCTCACAGAGTTTGTAAATTTTAATGCCATACCTTGCCCGTTTGCTAGGCAGGTATTGGCGGAATCTAATCCTCCCTTCGAACAATAATAGGGACTTATCTACACTGACAGCAAACTTTTTGCTGAAGTGGTCAATGACAGGCCTAACCTTGAACAGTCGGTCAAATGTTGGGTCGTTTTGGGGTGGGCACTGTGAATTGTCATTGTAGTGTAGGAATTTTCAGATTGATTCAAATCGCTTCCGGGTCATGGTCTGACTATAAATTGGAGTCTGGTAGAAAATGTTAGAACTCCAATATTGCCTAACGTTTTTTTTTTTTTATTATGCTCATATGCAGCACAAGTCCCCAAAACTTCATCATCTCTGCTGCATCTACTGGGGTCCAGCCTAGGGGTCTAGCGTATGGTGAACTAGGGTTCTTAGCAATGAATTGTTGGGCGTACAAATTGGTTTGGGCCACCATTAAATTTACAAAATCTTCAGAGAAGAAGATTTTGAAAAAATCTAGTTCAGTGAAGCCCGCACAATCTATCAGAATTCCTGAGTTGCCTACAAACTCAGGAATTTGGGGCTGATAATCGTCAGGGGGTGGGGTCCATGTGGGCTCACTCTGGGGGGCTGCCTCCTCTGCTACCCTGGGGCACCTTCTAGAGGGTTCCTCATCAGTGGATGATGATGATGAGGGGGTAGAGGATTATAGAATAGTGGCATCCTCTTCTCCCTCATTGGCAGACTCAGTATCGGAGGCAAGCATGGCATATGCCTCTTCAAATGGACGGGCTATTTTTATTTTATTGGGGTGTGACGTGTGAAATGTGGAAACCTTTATTTAGTGTGAGGGGTGTGTATGTAGTGTTTTCACTTATGAAGGGGCTTGTAGAAAATGTAAAATTAAATTTAGAAGAAAAGTTGTAATTAAAAAAAAAGTCTTCCTGCACAAAAAAAGTATTTTCTGCTTTTCTGCAGAAAAAAAGTATTTTCTGCAGAAAAAAAAGTATTTTCTCCACAAAAAACCCCAGTGCAAACTGAGCAGACTCAATCAGTAATGGACACTACTGATCGGTGCTCAGTGGTTGCAAAATGATGGTGCAAAAATCTAAACTGAAACTAACAGAAATTAGAAACTAACTTATTTTTAATAATGTGAAGAAAAAAAAACACAAAAATGTACAGATGCTACTGAGCACACTACTGATCGGTGCTCTGCAGCACGCAGACACACACACAGATTGTGTGTGCATGCAAACACTGTAGTATAAGGCCTCTTTCACACGGGCGTCATGTTTTTGGCCCGGATAAGATGCTGGTGCGTCGCAGGAAAATGCGCGATTTTTACGTGCGAGTGCAAAACATTGTAATGCGTTTTGCACGTGCGTGAGAAAATCGGCATGTTTGGTACCCAAACAGAAGTTCACAGAAGTTCGGGTTTGGGTTAGGTCTTCTGTAGATTTTATTATTTTCCCTTATAAAATGGTTATAAGGGAAAATAATAGCATTCTTAATACAGAATGCTTAGTACAATAGGGCGGGAGGGGTTAAAAAAAAATAATAATAATTTAACTCACCTTAATCCACTTGTTCACGCAGGCCGGCTTCTCTTTTGTCTTCATCTTTGCTGTGCACAGGAAAAGGACCTTTGATGACGTCACTACGCTCATCACATGGTCCATCACATGATCTTTTACCATGGTAATGGATCATATGACGGACCATGTGATGAGCGTAGTGACGTCATCACAGGTTCTTTTCCTGCACAGCAGAGATGAAGACAGAAGAGAAGCCGGGCTGCGTGAACAAGTGGATTAAGGTGAGTTAAATTTTTATTTTTATTTTTTAACCCATCCAGCCCTATTGTACTAAGCATTCTGTATTAAGAATGCTATTATTTTCCCTTATAACCATGTTATAAGGAAAAATAATAATGATCAGGTCTCCATCCCGATCGTCTCCTAGCAACCGTGCCTGAAAATCGCACCGCATCCGCACTTGCTTGCGGATGCTTGCGATTATCACACAGCCCCATTCACTTCTATGGGGCCTGCGTTGCGTGGAAAACGCACAAAGAGGAGCATGCTGCGATTTTCACGCAACGCACAAGTGATGCGTGAAAATCACCGCTCATCTGCACAGCCCTATAAAAATAAATGGGTCCGGATTCAGTGCGGGTGCAATGATTTCACCTCACGCATTGTTCCCGCGCGGAAATGTCGCCCGTGTGAAAGGGGCCTAAAACTTTACTACAGTGAACACTGGCTAAAAATGTAACTTATATCTATCTATCTATATATATATATATATATATATATATATATATAGAAATATAGAACTCTATACATATTTATATAAAGCCCTAACTACCAGTTCTTTTTTAACAAAAAAAAATTGGAAAAATAATCTGCACAAATAATCCCAGGTGCTGATCAGGCAGGTACACACTGAAAAGCACTTGGCGGTCACAGCTCGCACGCAGAAATAGTGATGCAGAGCTGGAAAATGGTAAAAAAAAAAAAAAAGACCAAAAAAGTGCACGGACCAGGGACGGAGGGATCTGGAACAGCTGCAAATGAAAAGAAAAAAATCTGTGCAGCTTCTTCTTTCTTCTTTTCAGCAGCAAAGGGGTTAAATTCGCAGTGGTGGTACACGTCCCAGCAAGCCACAGCAGCACAGAAAGGCACAGAACCTCTCTGCATGCAGTCTCGAGCTAGAATGGCTGCATGCAGGGAAGTTCTGCCTCTTCCTGTGCAGCTATAGCGCTGCCATTGGCTTGAGCGTTGTTCCAGCCAATCGCAGCACTGGCAGGGGACCCAAAACACTGGCGTCCCCTGCCTCACCTCGATATGCGACCCAGGGCTGACCAGATCAGCACCGGCCACCGTCCCCTGACCTCCTCCCGACCCGCCCCGCACCTATTTTTTTCACGGACAACGGTTCGCGGACCCATTCAAGTCAATGGGTCCGTGCACACAAGATTGTCATCCGCGTCCGTGATCCGTGTCCGTTTTTTTTCAATCATTTTAAAGGCAAACTTGACTTAGAATTTTTTTTCACTTTTCATGTCCGTGGATCCTGCAAAAATCAAGGAAGACCCACGGGAGAAAAAACGGACAAGGATCACGGAACTACGGAACCCGTTTTTGTGGACCGCAAAAAAAAAACGGTCGTGTGCATGAGGCCTAAAGCAAATTGCTCTGTGTAAATAACGATCAGCTGCCCATTGTAGTGATCGCTTTTCCCTTGTAGATTGTAAGCTCTCGCAGGCAGGGTCCTCCCCCTTACTGTACCACTCTGCTAATAATATTGTACTTGTGTTTTTATATTACATACCCACACTTAGATGTTCAGCGCCATGATATTAACCCCTTCAGCTTAACCCTTTAGTGACCAAGCCTGTTGGGCCTTAATGACCAAATCTGATTTTTGCACATCAAAGTAATTCTGACTTCGTTTTCTTGTCACATATTGTACTTTACTTAGGTGGTACAATTTTACCGATAAAATATACGTATCTTTATTAAAAAACTTATTTTCCTATTTTCAACTGCAATATTTCACATACATAAATACTATTCAATATTTTTAACAGCAATATATTTCCACATCTATATTTTGGCTGTACTTACAAAAACCTTTAACTTTTTTTTAAGGATACTTACCATTTTAACATTAATTAACATTATGTACATATTTTTTCCTGCAACAAGCCAAGTTTGCAGAGGCTTAAGTGTCAGAATATTATAATCCCCCCCAAAAGTGACCCCATTTTGAAAACTAGACCCCTTAACCTATTCATTAAGTGTAATGGGTGTATGGGTGTAATGTGTTTTTGAGCTCGTAGTTTTGTAAAGAAATGAATGCTAAGAAGGTGAAAAAAAATATATTTTCATCTTTTACACAAAAGTGTCAATTTAAAGTTTTTTTTCTACAAAGCACATGAAAATGAAGTAGTACACCCCAAAATGTAACACCCCATTTCTCCTGTCTTCAGAAATATCCCCATTGTGGCCCTAATATTATGTCTTGACAAACGGCAGGGCCTAAACATAAAGGAGCACCCAGTGGCTTTCAGAACACAAAATTTGCTTGAAAATATTTTAGGCCCCATTGCACACTTGTAATGGCGTTGAGCTGCCAAAACAATAGAAAACCCCCATAAATGATGAATATAAAGGGACGAATATACTTTGGAGGAGTATATCTTCACCTACAGTGGGATGCGAAAGTTTGGGCAACCTTGTTAATCGTCATGATTTTCCTGTATAAATCGTTGGTTGTTACGATAAAAAATGTCAGTTAAATATATCATATAGGAGACACACACAGTGATATTTGAGAAGTGAAATGAAGTTTATTGGATTTACAGAAAGTGTGCTATAATTGTTTAAAAAAAAATTAGGCAGGTGCAGAAATTTGGGCACCACAAAAAAGAAATGAAATCAATATTTAGTAGATCCTCCTTTTGCAGAAATTACAGCCTCTAAACGCTTTCTGTAGGTTCTAATGAGAGTCTGGATTCTGGTTGAAGGTATTTTGGACCATTCCTCTTTACAAAACATCTTTAGTTCATCCAGGTTCGATGGCTTCCGAGCATGGACAGCTCTCTTTAAGTCACACCACAGATTTTCAATTATATTCAGGTCTGGGGACTGAGATGGCCATTCCAGAACGTTGTACTTGTTCCTCTGCATAAATGCCTTAGTGGATTTTGAGCAGTGTTTAGGGTCGTTGTCTTGTTGAAAGATCCAGCCCCGGCGCAGCTTCAGCTTTGTCACTGATTCCTGGACATTGGTCTCCAGAATCTGCTGATACTGAGTGGAATCCATGCGTCCCTCAACTTTGACAAGATTCCCAGTCCCTGCACTGGCCACACAGCCCCTCAGCATGATGGAACCACCACCATATTTTACTGTAGGTAGCAGGTGTTTTTCTTGGAATGCTGTGTTCTTTTTCCTCCATGCATAACGACCCTTGTTATGGCCAAATAACTCAATTTTTGTTTCATCAGTCCACAGCACCTTATTCCAAAATGAAGGTGGCTTGTCCAAATGTGCTTTAGCCCACCTCAAGCGGCACTTTTTGTGCTGTGGGCGGAGAAAAGGCTTCCTCTGCATCAGTGCTTTAAGTGGGCCAAAAGAGGTGCCGGTACTCTATTAGGCGCCGGTGCTCCCCCCCCCTGCACATCAGACCCCCCCATCACACACATTTATATTAGTTCCTCTATGTACCAGTACAGTACCCCCCCCACCACCGCACATTCGTTCCTCTCTGTACCAGTACCCCCCTGCACATCAGACCCCCCCCCCCACTCATCACACACACACACATTAATTCCTCTCTGTACCAGTACCCCCCTGCCAGGGGGGTACTGGTACAGAGAGGAATTAATGTGTGTGTGTGTGTGATGAGGGGGGGGGTCTGATGTGCAGGGGGGTACTGGTTCAGAGAGGAACGAATGTGCGGTGGTGGGGGGGGGGGGTACTGGTACATAGAGGAACTAATATATATGTGTGTGATGGGGGGTCTGATGTGCAGAGGGGTACTGGTACAGAGAGGCACTAATGTGTGGTGGTGGTGGGGGGGGGTACTGGTAAAGAGAGGAACTAATGTGTGTGATGAGGGGGGGGGGGGTCTGATGTGCAGGGGGGTACTGGTACAGAGAGGAACGAATGTGCGGTGGTGGGGGGGGGGTCCTCGTACATAGAGGAACTAATATATATGTGTGTGATGGGGGGGTCTGATGTGCAGGGGCCCCCTACACATCAGACCCACCCATCAGACACATATATATTAGTTCCTCTATGTACCAGTACCCCCCCCCCACCACCGCACATTCGTTCCTCTCTGTACCAGTACCCCCCTGCACATCAGACCCCCCCCCCCCTCATCACACACATTAATTCCTCTCTGTACCAGTACCCCCCTGCCAGGGGGGGGGGGGTACTGGTACAGAGAGGAACTAATGTGTGTGGGGGGAGGGGGGGTGCCTGTCACTCACCAGTACTCTTCAGAAGTTGGATTCCAAAGCAAAGTCGATGTTCTTTGCTGCACCGTCCGACTCCTGACTCCAAGGAGGACCAGTCACTGGTCGCCGCACTGATCGCTCCTCAGTCACAGGCGCGCGGGAAGGAGTTGACGTCACCTAACGTGAGGTCAACTCCCTGCCTGCGCCAGCCTGAGCCGTACTCTGCAACGACCCGCCCCCCTCCACTAGCTGCCCAGCCAACGACATTAGGGAGGAGATACTGCCAGCTCTCCGCTGCGCTCCGGTACCGGAAACCCACGTACTGGGCGCACGGAGAGGTGCTGGTACTCTCCAGGGCAATTTTTGGAAGTGGCGGTACTGAGTACCGCCGCGTTCCGGCCCACTTCAAGCACTGCTCTGCATCACTCTCGCATACAGCATCTCCTTGTGTAAAGTGCGCCGAATGGTTAAACGATGCACAGTGACTCCATCTGCAGCCAGATGATGTTGTAGGTCTTTGGTGCTGGTCTGTGGGTTGACTCTGACTGTTCTCACCATTCGTCGCTTCTGTCTATCCGAGATTTTTCTTGGTCTGCCACTTCGAGCCTTAACTTGAACTGAGCCTGTGGTCTTCCATTTCCTCAATATGTTCCTAACTGTGGAAACAGACAGCTGAAATCTCTGAGACAGCTTTCTGTATCCTTCCCCTAAACCATGATGGTGAACAATCTTTGTCTTCGGGTCATTTGAGAGTTGTTTTGAGACCCCCATGTTGCTACTCTTCAGAGAAAATTAAAAGAGGAGGGAAACTTACAATTGACCCCCTTAAATACTCTTTCTCATAATTGGATTCACCTGTGTATGTAGGTCAGGGGTCACTGAGCTTACCAAGCCAATTTGAGTTCAAATAATTAGTTCTAAAGGTTTTGGAATCAATAAAATGACAACAGTGCCCAAATTTATGCACCTGCCTAATTTTGTTTAAACAATTATAGCACACTT
The DNA here is from genome assembly GCF_905171765.1 of Bufo bufo. Taxonomy (NCBI): domain Eukaryota; kingdom Metazoa; phylum Chordata; class Amphibia; order Anura; family Bufonidae; genus Bufo; species Bufo bufo. Next base: position 474,073,414 of record NC_053392.1, on the reverse strand, counting down.
TCTGTAAATGCAATAAACTTCATTTCACTTCTCAAATATCACTGTGTGTGTCTTCTATATGATATATTTAACTGACATTTTTTATCGTAACAACCAACGATTTATACAGGAAAATCATGACGATTAACAAGGTTGCCCAAACTTTCGCATCCCACTGTACTTACAGGGCTGTATCAGATGACAGTTGACGGCTTAGCCACCGAGAAGTGGGGTCGCTCCTTTCGGGGCAGATGCTCCGCTTGTAGGCAGGGGTAGTCCTAGGGTTAATCTAGGGTCACTTCCCCCCTCCCCCCTGTCCTGACCTCACTTCACTGTGATTCACAGAAGTCAATCGGCTGTCTACAAAACTGTGAGTTATATCATTTGCTTTGTTTTAGATTATCATACCCAGTATAAAGTAAGGCTCATCTATTTATTTATGGCACCAGCCTATTTATTATAAATATTATTTGTTATGGGGCAATTTTCTAATGAATACTAGTAAAAGTTACGTTTTAAGAAAAGCTATTTTTTTCTGTGATATTTATATTTGTGTGCGCTTTTCAAATTATATCTCATTCTCAGTGATATTACTAACCCCCATAAATGACCCCACTTTGAAAACTAGTCCCCCTTTTTTGTAGAAATTAATGCTAAGCAGGCAAAAATAAATATTTTTCCTTTTTTACACAAGTGTCAATTTAAAAAAAAATTCTACAGATCACATGAAAATGAACAAGTACACCCCAAAATGTATTACCCCATTTCTCCTGTCTTCATAAATACTGGGGGGATAGGGTGAGGATTGGGACCCAGCTTTCCCTTATGGGGAAGCTGTGGGACCCAATCCATGCATCGGAGACTTTCTCTCTCCTCTCTTATATGAGAGGAGGGAGAAAGTTTACTTTTTGCTGCTGGCATTTTCGGTGATCAGAGTCCGCTTGTCACGGTCTCTGATCACTGCCCCCAGTTCTCAGCTACCTCCGGTAGCTGAGGGCAAGGAGCTCCAGCTCTCTTTTTTGTAGTGGTAGCTTGGGCTGAAGTGCCGCCATAAAAAGGCGGCGCTCCAGTCCAAGGCCCCTTAGTGACCGCCGTAAAAACACGTATGGGTGGTCACTAAGGGGTTCAGGACCAGGCCATAAATGGCCCTATTTTAGAAACTAAACCCATCAAGGTATTCAAAACTGATTTTACAAACTTTGTTAACCCTTTAGGTGTTCCACAAGAATTAAAGGAAAATGGAGATGAAATTTTAGAATTTCACTTTTTTGGCAGATTTTCCATTTTAATCCATTTTTTTCCAGTAACAAAGCAAGGGTTAACAGCAAAACAAAATTCAATATTTAGTACCCTGATTCTGTAGTTTACAGAAACATTCCATATGTGGTCATAAACAGCTGTACGGGCACACGGCAGGGCACAAAAGGAAAGGAATGCCATATGGTTTTTGGAAGGCAGATTTTACAGGGATAATTTTAAAGTTGCCATGCACCCCTAGAGTAGAAATTCCAAAAAAGTGACCCCATTTTGGAAACTACTGGATAAGGAGGCAGTTTTGTTTGTACTATTTTAGGGTTCATATGATTTTTGGTAGCTCTATATTACACTTTTTGTGAGGCAAGGTAACAAAAAATAGCTGTTTTGGCACAGTTTTTTTATTTTTTATTTTTTTACATTGTTCATCTGACAGGTTAGATCATCTGCTATTTTTATAGAGCAGGTTGTTATGGACGCGACAATACCAATTTTTTTTGTTGTTTGATTCAGTATTACATAATAAACATTTTTGAAAAAAATGATTTTTCAGTGTCTCTATAGTCTGAAAGTCATAGTTTTTTTAAGTTTTTGGGGAGACTGTCTTATGTAGGGGCTCATTTTTTTTGGTATAGGATGACGGTTTAATTGGTACTATTTTAGAGTGCATATGACTTTTTGATCGCTTGGTATTGCACTTTTTGTGATGTAAGGTGACAAAAAACAGCTTTTTTGACACAGTTTTTATTTATATTTTTTTACGGTGTTCACCTGAGGGGTTATGTCATGTGATATTTTTATACAGAAGGTTCTTACGGACACGGCGATACCTAATATGTATACTTTTTTAAATTAATTTAAGTTTTACACAATAACAGCATTTTTGAAACCCCAAAAAATCATATTTTAATGTCTCCATATTCTGAGTCATATTTTTTTTTGGGGCGATTGTCTTAGGTAGGGTCTCATTTTTTGTAGGATGAGATGACTGTTCGATTGGTATGATTTTGGGGTGCGTGTGACTTTTTGATCGCTTGGTATCACATTTTTTGTTATGTAAGGAGACAAAAAAAATGATTGTTTTAGCACAGTTTTTATTGTATTTTTTCTACGGCATTCGGGTAAGGCGGTGGATCATATGATATTTTTGTAGAGCCGGTAGTTACGGACGCAGCAATACCCAACATGTCTGATTTTCTTTTTTGTTTTTATTTTGAGAATTTTTTATATATTTTTTTACTTAACTTTATTTTTTTTATTATGAAAAACACTTTTTTTACTGTTCATTTTTGTCCCACTCTGGGACTTCAACTTCTGGGGTCTGATCTACTCTGCAATGCATTACAATACAACCTGTATTGTAATGAATTGGGTGTCAGCTTTTATGCTGACAGCCTGCCTGTGAGACCCATCCTAAGGGCTGGATCTCACAGGCTTCCGTAGAAGGCAAGCTCTGATGCCTATGGAAGGCATTGGGCTTGCTTTCTCTGCCAGCTTGTCCCCGCCACTGCAGCGCGGGGACCCGATGGGTAGCGGAGGGCACCCGTACCCTCCGCGAATGCTCTGCATGCTGCGGGCAGCTTTCACCACGGCATACGAGTGGTTAACTCGCCGGCATTGCTGTTTTCACCGATGCCGCATATGCAGCAGGGGCCCGGCTGTCAGTAACTTCCGGGTCCGTGTCGCTGATCGGGCAGCCACAGCTCCTGCACCCGCCCGATCAGCCCGCCATACATGTACGGCGCTGGTCCTTAAGTCACGTCCACCAGTGCCGTACATATATGGCTTTGGTCCTTAAGGGGTTAATCGTCCTCTCAAATAAATAATAGTAAATTAAAAAAAGTAAATACAGCAATGACCTCTGCTTATGATCAGGCAGTTATTGGAAATCTTCAGTTTGTTCCCAGTAATTGCCAGTTTTTTTTTTGTTTTTTTTTTTGAAAATCACAAAACATTTGTAAAATATGTTTAACACAAAAACATGATTTCAACAAAAGGTCATTTTCTAATGACACATTGCCTATAGAGTAATAGTCAAATCATATATCTGATATTAGCTACTAGCTAACTTCACCTACTATGATTGAAGTAATAGTAAGGGGCTGGTGCATTCATCTAACTTTGTATTGGTCAATAGTGGTTACTATAAGTACCTACTACTTGGACTTTACATTTAGATTTGGCATCATAAGAACCATTGAACTTTTTAATGGACACCTTACTGAATAACTTGACATTGTTCCTAGATATTAGAGCTAGGAGCTAGGGTTGGATTAGTCTAAATTCGGAAATGATAGATCCCCCTACCATAAAATAGCCCATAATGCAGAGGATGATCACATCTGAAGCTATGCATAGAGTGGATCACTTGCTGATGAAGTTTTTGGATTATGTCATAACTACCCTATTTTTCCTTATTAATAATATAGATTTTATATGTAATGATTAGAGATTAGCAAATTGATTATAAATAGGGATGAGCGAATTGACTTTGGATGAAATATCCAAAGTCGATTCGCATAAAACTTTGTTTGAATACTGTACGGAGCGATCGCTCCGTACAGTATTAGAATATATTGGCTCCTATGAGGAGAAGTTATTACTTCACGAAGTAAAAAAACATTATTCGGAACTCGGGTTCAGGAAATGTTTTTTTTACAGTAGAAATTGATTTATGAAGTTATTATGCAAAGTCTTGCAAGACTTCGCAAAGTAATAATTTTGGCTCATAGGATCTATTTTATTCTAATACTGTATGGAGTGTTCATTTGTACAGTATTCAAACAATGTTTTATGCAAATCAGCTTTGGATATTTAATCCGAAGTTGATTCACTCATCCCTAATTATAAACTAAGCAAATTTGTCTTCCAGCCAAATCTGAATCTTTTGCCATTTGATCGTATGAATCTCTCAAATTGCTGCCACCATTTTACAGGTCATAAGACAGAGAAGAAGGCATCTGCATTCAAAAAGGGATAATTTGTGGACCATGTTTTAATTTAAAAATAAAATCTAACAATGTAGTGTGTTTTTAATCAGGCTGTTTGTTTCCATTGGCCTTCATGCATTTACTCATAACCATATACAGTATATCACTGTCACTTTGACATAACTAATGCTGTCTTGGCAAAAAAATTATTAAATAGAAAAATAAAAATTAAACCAGCACCTTCAAACAATATGAAATAAAGTGCGGGTGCAAACAACCATAGCTTAAATACTAAAGCAAATAAACAAAGTACATCATCCGGCAGTCCGTGCGCCTTAACAGAAATATACTATATATTCTTTAATTAAATAGTAAATAATGTCAGAATGAAGCTGTCTGTTTAAAAACACACTGCACTGTTGCTGGTTCGGCAAATTTTTGGGAAAAAAATTGGTTCGATCCAAATTTATTTGCGGCAAATTTTGTTAAAACAGCTATTTCCTGGCTGCAGAGAGCCATTACATTGGTGTAGAACACTGTGCCTTGTAATAACACGCATAGGGAGTCTGCTCTGATAGTGAAATAATACTCTCGCTCTTAGAATCACTGCACAATTCACTTATTTGGGCAGTCACAGGGCCAAAACTGACCAAATAACTTAAGTATGAACTCAGCCTTACAGGTTGATGTTAGCGCCAAGAAGAAGCACACTCCTTTTACACCTTCGTCAGCTGATTCCACATAGATGTCTACAGTACCTTTTCTATTAAATGTTTATACAAGTAGAGCCCCCCGACAGAGTGGAGAGGGTGTCAGCAGTAAGTTTGTGTTGACGTCACTGATTATTTTGCCCTTCCTCTGATCCCTCAGAACAATAACCCCCAAAAAACGGATCCTGTCTGTTGAGCATCCGCCTTCACTCGGTCAGCATTTGGTCAGTAATCAATCAGTATTGCTAATGCAAAAAAAAAACAGGAGTGGATCCAAAGCAGAGATGACACGTGAATGGAATATTTGCATGTCTTCTGTGTTTTGTACCCACTCCTGGTTTTGGCTACCAAATCACAAGCCAATTCTGATGGGACCATACAGGCCTTACAGCTGCTATACAGACAGGATCCATTGTGAGTCTCATTTTTCCGTCCTTCTGACAGATCAGAAGAAGGGTCCAAAAAATTATGATGTTAGCCAGGCCGAAATAGTGGCCCAGTCATGAAGTGGGAAAAGTGGGAACAGCATGAGAAGTCCACAGAGTGGCCCTATGACATAGTGTGGAGGTGTAAGCATCATGAGGAGGCCACAAAGTGGCACAATGACAGTGTGGAGGCAGCAGCAGCATCAGGAGGCCACAGACTGTCCCAATAACAGGAGGTGGCGGCAGCATCAGGAGGCCACAGAGTGGCACAATGACAGTGTGGAGATGGCAGCAGCATCAGGAGGCCACAGAGTGGCAAGGTGACATAGTGTGGAGGTGGCAGCAGCATGAGGAGACCACAGAGTGGCAAGGTAACACATTGTGGAGATGGCAGCAGCATGAGGAGACCACAGAGTGGCAAGATGACACAGTGTGGAGTTTGCAGCAGCATGAGGAGACCACAGAGTAGCAAGGTGACATAGTGTGGAGGTGGCAGCAGCATCAGGAGACCACAGAGTGACCCGGAGTGGGAAGGTGAGTGGCAATACCAGTACCAGCCAAAGAAGGTGGATGAAAGAAGAAGCACTTGGAATCAGATGTGTGGCATCAGGCGGGAGGCAGCATCAGAATAGTAGCTGAGGCAGGTAGCCAGAAGAAACCGATCTCTTTTGTCAAAGTGTTGGTGTGGCACCATGGATGATCTAGTCTGATGCATCAGGCATTGGTGGGTGAAAATCCTGGCTGATCCACGCCTGATTCATCTTGACCAAGGTCAGTCTCTCCACATTTTGGGTGGACAGGCGAGTTCTTCTTGGGGTAACTATGGCCCCCGCCGCACTAAACACCCGCTCTGATGCCACACTACTGGCCGGAGAGGACAGTTATTCCAGGGCAAACTCGGCCAGTTGTGGCCACAAATCCAGTTTGGCTGCCCAGTAGTCCATCGGATCTTCAATGACGGCTGGCAGGGTGCACTCCAAGTATGCCACCACCTGCTGGTTCAGGTTCTGCTCTACGTCTAGCTGCTGTTGAGTAGTTTCTTCACTATGCAGGTGAAGAAAGCTGCACATCAGCGACTCTATACTCAGGCTGCTGCTGATGGAGCTGGTACTGCTCCTGCCACCACACCCCTCCCCAGCAGCCATGGCAGTGGAACGTGAGCGCAGAGGGCCCCCCCGGTGAGACCTGCGAGAGGATGGACGATGGCGCAGATAGGCAGCGGCTAACTGACTACATATGATGACTCTATAGTAGTTCAGTTTTTCCTCCCTTTCAGCGGGTGTAAAAAAGGCCCCCATTTTGGACCGGTAGTAAGGGTCCAACAAGATGGAGAGCCAGGAGGCATACCTCTGCCGAATGGTGACAATTCGTCTGTCACTACGCAAGCAAGTGAACATGTATTGGGCCATTTGTGCAAGTGACTCGGAGGGACTCCCTGCCTCCATCTCCACTGTATACTGCCACGGTGTGTCTGGGTCCTCTGCCTCATCTTCCTCATCGCCCTGCAGCTCCTCTGGCTGGTCCTGCTCCTCCTCTCCTGTCACCTGTGTAGAAAAACCACCCATTTCGCTAGACATTGCTTGTGCTCCAATGTCCTCCTCCAGTTCAGCCCCCACAGCGCTCATGTGGCCGTGAGATCTAGGCGCCATGCAGGGATGTATCTAGACTGTTATGGCCCCCCTCCATTAAAGACGACAATTATTTTTTTTTACACTAAGCCCAAATCGCGGCTACTCTCACCCAGTCCTAATAAAATCTGGTCCTACCCCATCCAGGGTGTCGCTGGTTTCGGCGTGATGTCCACTGGATCCAAAACAAGGTCCCTTTGGTGATAGAGAAAAAAAGAATAATCACATAAGGAAGGGATGGTGACTGCAGGGAGCGCTGTGCTGGCCTGAAAGACTAAGTCATCCCAGTGTATAGCAGGGTAATCTAGGACATTTGCCCTAAGTGCTACCACACATTACTAATGCCCACCTTGTGGCCCCTTCACAAAAGTTATGCCCTTCTTGTGGCCCCTCACAGCAGTCATGCCCACCTTTGCTCCTGTCACAGTAGTTATGCCCAGATATGTGCCCCCTCACAGTAGTTATAGCCAGATATGTGCCCTCTCACAGTAGTTGTAGTCAGATATGTGCCCCTCACTGAAGATATTCCCAGATATGTGCCCCCTCACAGTAGTTATGCCAGATATGTGCCCCCTCACAGTAGTAATGCCAGATATGTGCCCCCTCACAGTAGTAATGCCCAGATATTTGCCCCCTCACAGTAGTAATGCCCAGATGTGCCCCCTCACAGTGGTTATAGCCAGATATGTGCCCCCTCACAGTATTTATGCCAGATATGTCCCCCCTCACAGTGGTTATAGCCAGATAGGTACCCCCTCACAGTAGTTATACCAGATATGTGCCCCCTTCACTGTGGTTATGCCAGATATGTGCCCCCTCACAGTAGTTATGCCAGATTAGGTGCCCCCTAAAAATAGTTATGGCAGATTAGGTGCCCCCTCAGTACAGATGCCCACTATCATCATCATCAGTGCCAGGAAGGGAGCCACACACTGCACAGGGGGCACCATCATCATCATCAATGCCAAGGAGGGAGCCACACACTGCATAGGGGGCACCATCATCATCAGTGCCAGGGAGTCACACACTGCACAGGGGGCACCAATATCATCATCAGTGACAGGGAGGGAGCCACACACTGCACAGGGGACACCATCATCATCAGTGCCAGGGAGTCACACACTGCACAAGGGGCATTATAATCATCATCAGTGCCCTTCCCCCCCCCCCCCAGTCTGCAGCTTTAGAAAAAAAAAAAAACATACTTACCTTCTTCCCTGATGATGTACTCCCACACTCATTCCTGGTCTTTCAGCGCTTCTCCCACAGCCAGCAGCACAATGTGCAATTAGCAGGGAGAGTGCTGGAGCTCCTGCTTCACTCTGAAGACAGCTCGGCAGTGACAAGAACTGCCGGGTGTGTGAGTGCGCGCATCCCCCCTTGCCTTTGCACCAACCTCCCCCCTCTTGCCTCATATTATATAGTACATGTTTAAAGAGCTCTCTGACGGGGCCCGGCATAGTCACTGTACTTGATGCCGGGCCCCTTGAGAGCCCTCCATGAGTCAGGGCTTTACTCCGTCTCTCCTGGGGGGCCCCAGACCACTGCGACCCCTATAGCTATGCCACTGGCACCACATCTCCAGTCCCCTGACCAGCCAGATTTAGCAGCATCTGTTCCAGGACATGAATCCTGCAGTCCTAGCGACTGACAAATAACGAGGCATCCTCAAAGGGCCTGAGCAATCGGCAAGTGTCACGCATGAGCTGCCACTGTTTGTCATCAAGTTACATAGGGGAGTACTCCTGTCCGCTTGGATCATCAGGAAATCAATGATGGCCTTTCTCTGTTCGCACAGTCGGTCCAACATATGGAGGGTGGAATTCCAACAGGTGGAAACGTCGCCCATCGGCCTATGTTGGGGGATGCCGTTCTGCTGCTGCAGCTCAAGGAGGGTGTGTTTCGCGGTGTACGAGTGGCTGAAATGCATGCAAAGTTTCCTGGCCATTTTTATAATGTCTTGCAGATGGGTGGAAGACTTCAGGAACCGCTTGACAACCAGATTGAACACGAGTGCCATGCATGGCTCAGCCCTCCTTGACGCAGTGCCTACACCATGTTCTTCCCGTTGTCGGTCACCTTGGTTCCGATTTTCAGTTGTCGCAGAGAAAGCCAGAATTCGATTTCTTGATGAAGGACATGGAGAAGTTCCTCCCCTGTGTGACTAGAACAGTGTGACACCGCCGTGTCCTGCACATGTAATATGCTGGAGGGCCCCTGTAAATTGTCCCTGCAGTGGAGGCTGAGGACACGGTGGAGGATGAGGAGGCAGAGACGGACATTGTCGCAGGACCAATGACGTGGCAATTTGGAGGCAGAAGCCGCTTCACTTGGCCAAGTTGCTGGTGTGGCTGTGCAGGAACCACATTCAACCAGTGGGCAGTAAAGGACACTTTGCACTTTGGCAGACACTGACAAGCTCAAGGACTGGCCCACCTTCTGTTCTACATGTGTGTGCAGGGCTGGTACTGCCTTTTTGGCAAAGAAATTATGGCTTGGGACTCTCCACCTTGGCTTGGCAGAAGCCATCAGTTCTCTGAAAGGTGCAGAGTCCACCACTTGGAAAGGGATGGACTGCATCACCAGCAACTTGGACAGGAGCATGTTCAGGTTCTGCGCGAGGGCGAGGAGCAGGAGTATCAGGACCAGCAGATGATGGGAAGGACAGACAGCTCCCTTCGGCTGAGGTCGTGGAGCCTTGACTGCCACTGGTTGATGCAGCGGTTGCTGCGGCAGCGGCAGGCTGGACCACCACATAGGAGCCACAGTTCTCCCAGGCCACTTTATGGCGACGCTGCATATGTTGACGCAGGGTCATGGTGCCAACATTGGCACCCTGGCCACACTTCACCTTCTGCCCACAGATTCTACATATGGCCCTGTTCACCTCCTCCGGTGGCTTAACAAAAAGCCGAGTAGGTGATTTTACCCCCAACACTAAGCACTGACTGACTGCTATCATCGCTGCATCTGTGAACCCGTGCAGCTCTACTTCCCAGGCACGTTTGGCTCCCGACCTCTCACTGCTGCTGACTCCCGGCCATGCTAGTGACTTGCTGTCTCCGTCGCTGGCTCACGGGCAAACTGCCACCCTCTTCTCCTGATAATGATGAAGCCCCTTCGTCACTCGGATCCCAAGTGCGATCAGCTACATCATCATCATCATCGAGTACTGTCTGCACGTCACTGATGTCCTCCTCATCCATCTCTGGGTCAGGAGCCTGACCACTCGCAACACCAGCTCCCACGCCACTCTCCTCATCACTACTTGCCCGTCTAGGTGCGGATGTCTTCGCCAGATCTTGGCTGGGCAGTAGCGGCTGATTTTTCTCTAGTAGCTCGTCCTCACTGAAAAATGGAACCGAGCCTACGACATATAATACTTCTCGTGGTAAGGGAACTGAAAATGACAGAAGACGGTTCAGGACAGGTGGGGGGCACAGGGCCTGCTCCCGGGCCATGCCAACTAAGCGTCGTGTCAGAGGAACCCACCAACTCTTGGCAGGGTGTGTCTGATGTTACTTGGGACGAAAAGGATGACCGAATCAACCATTCAAGAACTGCTGGGTTGATGGTCAAGGCACGACTGTTAGATGACACCTGCTCAGGTCTCTCGCTGCGACCCCTGCTGGCACTTCTCTGTCTGACATACTGTTAGATAAAATAAATAAATAGGGAATTAAAACACCCCAAAAAAGTCTGTAATTTTCTAACTTCACCACACAACGACAAATACTTTTTTTGTGACACTAATACACGCCACAAAAGGCTTAACAACATATAACTGCACCGCTGATCGAGCGGCAGGGGCAATTTTCGAATTTGCAATATTTTGCGAATATTTGGGCGAATATTTATCATATATTCGAGAATTCGCGATTATTTTCTTGATTGCAAAAATCAGCAATGTAATATGCGCGGATTGAGCTCGCAATACAGGCGTGGGTCACTGTTGCTACATGTTTCAAGCTGCTAGAAGTTTCCTGAGACTGTAAAAAATGGTTGGCACAGAAGAAAATCACAATAGCTTTATATGCAGATAGAGTGCTCCAATATATTCGCAATTGCGCAAATCAGCAATTAATGATGCACATATTTTTGTGCAATATGCGCAACTTCGCATTTTAGCGGGTCTGAGTACATATGACTGATTGGTGTGAACTTGTGACATCACAGCACTATGTCTTTAGCATGTATGTATGGACAGCAGAACCTATCAGCTACACTACTGTATATCACGATCTAACCTACACTGACTATCTCCCACTATCTGTATTATATATATATATAAGCTAACGAACTAACTATCTAATGTAATATATATATTTTCCACTAATACACGCTACAAAAGGCTTTACAACAGATAACTGCACCACTGAGCAGCAAATATATTTTACTTTTGTCACTAATACATGACAAAAAGGGCTGTAATTTTAGCACTTTACCACACAACGGCTAATAAGCCCTTTTTTCCCACTAACACAAGCCAAAAAATGCCTTAGAACATACAGTCGGGTCCATAAATATTGGGACACCGACACAGTTCTAACATTTTTGGCTCTATACGCCACCACAATGGATTTGAAATGAAACAAACAAGATGTGCTTTAACTGCAGACTGTCAGCTTTAATTTGAGGGTATTTACATCCACATCAGGTAAATGGTGCAGGAATTACAACAGTTTGCATATGTGCCTTCCACTTGGTAAGGGACCAAAAGTAATGGGACAGAATAATAATGATAAATCAAACTTTCACTTTTTAATAGTTGGTTGCAAATCCTTTGCAGTCAATTACAGCCTGAAGTCTGGAACGCATAGACATCCCCAGACGCTGGGTTTCATCCCTGGTGATGCTCTGCCAGGCCTCTACTGCAATTGTCTTCAGTTCCTGCTTGTTCTTGGGGCATTTTCCCTTCAGTTTTGTCTTCAGCAAGTGAAATGCATGCTCAATCGGATTCAGGTCAGGTGATTGACTTGGCCATTGCATAACATTCCACTTCTTTCCCTTAAAAAACTCTTTGGTTGCTTTTGCAGTATGCTTTGGGTCATTGTACATCTGCACTGTGAAGCGCCGTCCATTAAGTTCTGAAGCATTTGGCTGAATATGAGCAGATAATATTGCCCGAAACACTTCAGAATTAATCCTGCTGCTTTTGTCAGCAGTCACATCATCAAAAAATACAAGAGAACCAGTTCCATTGGCAGCCATACATGCCCACGCCATGACACTACCACCACCATGCTTCACTGATGAGGTGGTATGCTTAGGATCATGAGCAGTTCCTTTCCTTCTCCATACTCTTCTCTTCCCATCACTTTGGTACAAGTTGATCTTGGTCTCATCTGTCCATACGATGTTGTTCCAAAACTGTGAAGGCTTTTTTAGATGTTGTTTGGCAAACTCTAATTTGGCCTTCCTGTTTTTGAGGTTCACCAATGGTTTACATTTGAGGTGAACCCTCTGTATTCACTCTGGTGAAGTCTTCTTCTGATTGTTGACTTTGACACACATACACCTACCTCCTGGAGAGTGTTCTTGATCTGGCCAACTCTTGTGAAGGGTGTTTTCTTCACCAGGGAAATAATTTTTCTGTCATCCACCACAGTTGTTTTCCGTGGTCTTCCGGGTCTTTTGGTGTTGCTGAGCTCACCGGTGTGCTCCTTCTTTTTAAGAATGTTCCAAACAGTTGTTTTGGCCACGCCTAATGTTTTTGCTATCTCTCTGATGGTTTTTTTGTGTTTTTTTCAGCCTAATGATGGTTTGCTTCACTGATAGTGACAGCTCTTTGGATCTCATCTTGAGAGTTGACAGCAACAGATTCCAAATGCAAATAGCACACTTGAAATGAACTCTGGACCTTTAATCTGCTCATTGTAATTGGGATAATGAGGGAATAACACACACCTGGCCATGGAACAGCTGAGAAGCCAATTGTTCCATTACTTTTGGTCCCTTAACAAGTGGGAGGCACATATGCAAACTGTTGTAATTCCTACACCGTTCACCTGATTTGGATGTAAATACCCTCAAATTAAAGCTGACAGTCTGCAGTTAAAGCACATCTTGTTCGTTTCATTTCAAATCCATTGTGGTGGTGTATAAGGCCAAAAATTTTAGAATTGTGTTGATGTCCCAATATTTATGGACCTGACTGTATAACTCCACCGCACAAGGGCAAATAAGACTTATAAATATTTCATTGTAATAAACCCTGTTAATGCCTGTATCAAACAGCACTTGCACCCTAATAAGAACGGTTTGCTGAAATTACAGAGCTGTATAATGGCAATTTGTATCCCCAGTCAGTGCACTAAGGTGTAATCAAATTGTTCCCATTACCCAGGCTGTAACCCCCCCCCCCCTATCCCCACTGAACCCTGTTGAACATAAATGCTGTGGAATGATTTCTCCCTATCCTTTCCCTAAACCTTGAATAATCTTTCCCTGCACTTGTAAATCGTTTTTTTAGCACAATGAAGTTTTTCTTACACTGTCCCTAGCGCCTGCTGACATCTCTCCCTGCACAACGCTATAACATCACAGCTTAGCAACGTAGATACGTACAGCCTGACGAAGCGCAACTAGCACAAAACGGCCGTTCACTGTTTAGTGCGTGTAGGTTGTTCGTCATGCCGTATGCACTTGGATTGTGACTTTACCGAATAAAGCATCTAGTTTGAATTTCACACTGGTGAGTGCCGCTTAGTATTTCTTCATTTGAACTTGTGCCTATGACATCACAGGGCTGTCTGGCTGCTGATTGGCTGCATGCATGGCATTATGGGTGATCCCGCCTTCCCAAAGTTCCTTTCTCCATGTCCTCACACGTGCAGCAGCCATTTTAGGAAAAAATAAGATTCGTTGCCACGAAATAAAATTTTCCTGAAATTTGGATCAAATTCCACTTCGTCAGCTTTGATTCGCTCATCTCTAATAAGTACAGCCATTCATCCTTGATTCTAGGGTGAAATTGCAGTCTTTTAGGGTTTTCATGTTCTTCTATACATAAGTAAATCTATTAATCCTTAATTGTATAATTGGGGTAAAATTGTGGCCTGATACTACAGATTTTAGGGTGCCCACATTCTTTTACATATAAGTACATCCATTTATCCTTGATTCTGGGCTGAAATTGCGGCCTGATACTACAGATTTTAGGGTGTTCATGTTCTTTTATACATAACTTAATCTGATAATCCTTAATTATGTAATTGGGGTGAAATTGCGGCCTGATACTATAGATTTTAGGGTGTTTACTTTTTTTATACATAATTTAATTTGTTAATCCCTAATTATGTAATTGGGATGAAACTGCAACCTAATACTACGGATTTTAGGGTGCTCATGTTCTTTTATACATAAGTACATCCATTCATCCTTGATTCTGGGGTGAAATTGCGGCCTGATACTACAGATTTTAGGGTGTTCACGTTCTTTTATATATAATTCAATCCGTTAACCCTTAATTGTGTAAATGGGGTGAAAGACATATTGATAGGGACCTTAGATTGTGAGCCCCATTGGGGACAGTTGGATGATAATGTCTGTAAAGCGCTGCGGAATATAGTAGCGCTATATAAAATGCATAAAATAAATAAATAAATTGCGGCCTGATACCACAGATTTTATGTGCTCATGTTCTTTTATATAGAATTCCATTCATCCTTGATTCTGGGGTGAAATTGCTGCCTGTACACTTACAGTTACTGTTAGTATGTCCGACAGGATAGGGTGGCCACTGGCTTCACCCAAGAAAGCTGAACCTTACCGGCCACGCCCCCAACTGATACACCACGCCCACCTCAGTGATGCTACGCCCCATCCATTGAAGCCACGCCCCCATCACCGACTCGGGGGACGGGGGAGGAGCAGGAAGAAGTTTCTGTGGGGAAGGTGAGCTGGAGGCAGCCCAGGGTGCTTCTCTCCCCCTCAGTCAGCCACAGGGAGCCATGACTGACTGGAGGTGAGAGAAGCCTCAGTCAGTTGCTGCAGCTCACACTCAGATAGCGCATTGCTGCTGTCTGATCGTGAGCTACTGAAAAGGTGGACATCGTTGTGTCCGTCCAGGCCCTGCGCCGGACGGAGGACAGGGAGCCAGAAAACCGGACTGTCCAGCCTAAAACCGGACTTCTGGCCACCCTATGCCAGGACCTTTTAAAGGAACGGGCAGGGGCAAAAATGTTTCTGGAGCTGGCAGAAGTAGCTGCAGAAGAAGGGGGTGGTAGAGGCAGTCACAGCAAAAGGATAGAGCTGCAAGTGTCATCTAGTGGTCTTGTTTTGACCGGCAACGCAGCTGTCCTTGAATGGTTGACTCGGTCTTCTACCTCATCTCAAGTGATATCAGACACCCCCAGCCAGAGGTCGATGGGTTCCTCTGACACCACACTTAGCATGGCCCAGGAACAAGCTCCGTGCCCCCACCTGTCCTGAACCTGCCTCTTTTCGTTTTATGTTCCCTCTGCTTTGGAAGTATTGTATGCCGCCAGCTCTTCTCCACTTTTCAGCAAGGATGAGTTTATTGAGGACAGTCACCAGCTACTTCCCAGCCAAGATGTGGAGGAGAGATACGCTGCTTCTTCCGATAGGCAGGCAAGTAGCGATGATAAAAGTCATGCGGGAGCAGGTCGTGCGAGCGGGCAATCACGCTACCCTGAGACTGGTGAGGGTGAAATCATTGACGTGCAGACAATAGTAGATGACGATGTAGGCGATCACACGTGAGATCCAGGTGAAGATGGGGCTTAATCATCATCATCATCATCATCATCAAGGAATGAGGGTGGCAGCTTGTGCGTGAGGCAGTGGCTGAGCCAGCAGAGTGGTAGCATGGCCGTGAGTCAGAAGGGTGGCAGCAGTGTGAGGTCTGGAGCCAAACGTGGCGAAGGATTTACATATGCCAGTGCATGATTCATCAGACTAGATCATTCTGGGTGCCACACCAAAACTTTGTGAAAAGAAACTCTTTTCTTCTGACCTCCTGCTTCAGCCACTATTCTGATGCTTCCACCTGCCTGATGCCACACACCTGGTGCCACTGCTGCCATTTTCTCCTACTGCCACCCACCATCTTGGGCTGTTACTGCCACTGCTGTTTCCCCCCCACCTCATGACTCCTCATGCGGTGGCCACCTCACCACTCTGTGACTGGGCAAATGTGTTGACTCCTCATGCGTTTTCCACCCTCCCCATGATGTAACTGGACCACTGTGTTGACTCCTCATGCATTTGCCACCTTACCACTCTGTGACGGGGCCATTGTGTTGACTCCTCATGCGTTTTCCACCCTCCCCACTCTGTAACTGGGCCACTGTGTTGACTCCTCACATGCGATTGCCACCCTCACCACTCTGTGTCCCTAGTGTCCCTGTTTGTCCTTGTTAACATCACTATTTATTTTACCCTCCTTCTGATCTGTCAGAAGAACGGAAAAATGAAAAACACAACGGATCCAGCAACCACAAGGCCTCTATCACATGGTCCCTATTTTGCATTAGGATATGCTCATGATTTGGAAGCCAAAAGCAGGAGTGGGTACAAAACACAGAAGACATGCAAATATTCCAATCACATGTTATCTCTGTTTTGGATCCACTCCTATTTTATTTTGGCATTAGCAATACTGATGGATTACTGACCAAATGCTGACCATGTGAAGGCAGAGGCTCAAAATACAGGATCCGTTTTTTGGTTTGTTCATGTGACAGATCAGAAGAAGGGAAAAATAAACAGTGACATCAACACAAACTTACTGCTGACACCCTCTCCACTGTGTCATGGGGCTTCTACTTGTCTCAGCGTGTAAGAGAACAGGTTCTGTAGAAATCTATGTGGAATCAGCTGATGGTGTAAAAGGAGTGTGCTCTTTCACTCTATAGTACAGGGGTCAGCAACCTTCGGCACTCCAGCTGTTGTGAAACTACAATTCATTTCTATGATAGTTCTTAGAATAGCAGAGCAAGTATTCATGCTGGGAGTTATAGTTTCACAACAGCTAGAATTCCAGAGGTGGCCTACCCCTGCTATAGTAGAATCTTGGGCCACTGCACGGTTCTTTATACCTGGCGCTAACATTGACCTGTAAGATGACACAAATAAGTTATCTGGTCAGTTTTGGCCCCGTAACTGACCAAATAAGTGAAGTGTGAACTGATTCAAAGAGTGACGTCTTTCAACTGCCGGTCATACTGACACAAAGTATCGTATTTTTACATTTTATATCAGTGCGTCTTTTGGGGCGAATGCTGCAATTTACAATGATACAGGGCTGCCGCGATGCCGCACTGTGCGGTCGGCGGGTGTATCAACTGAGAGGGAGGAGGGGCTCTGGACCGGCATCTGGATTAGGAATGACAGCGGTGACCGGTGCAGTCCCTGTATTCTAATGCACCGGCCCCGCTGACTGTTGTATAATCTTGTCTAACCTGTAGACATTGTTACGACATAATAATCATGTGTAATCCAGCTGTATTACTTACAACATTAAGTTCCGTAGCAGAGAGGAGGGAGGAGGCAGGCCGGGAGGGGTGTCACTCACTACGTCATGCGCCTGAGCCGCCCACTTTATGAATGAAGCAGGCGACACAGGCGCGTGACGTAGTGAGTGACACCCTGCCCGCCCGGCCTGCCTCCTCCCTCCTCTCTGCTACAGAACTTAAGGTTGTAAGTAATACAGCTGGATTACACATGATTATTAAATCTTAACAATGCCTACAGGTTAGATAAGATTATACAACAGTGAGCAGGGCCGGTGCATTAGAATACAGGGACTGCACCAGTCCCCACTGTCATTCTTAATCCAGATGCCAGCCCCCAGCCCCTGTATTGGGGGTCATTCACACTGCAGAGACACTGTTATGGGGGGGATCTGTGGATGGCACATAGCATAAGATGCTATATATGTGTCATCCACAGATCCCCCCATTGCAGTGTCATCCACAGATCCCCCCATTGCAGTGTTATCCACAGATTCCCCCATAGCAGTGTCATCCACAGATCCCCCCATAGCAGTGTCATCCTCAGCTGTCCCCATAGCAGAGTCAATCACAGATGTCCCCATAGCAGTGTCATCCACAGATGTCCTCATAACAGTGCCATCCAGAGATCCCCTCCATAACAGTGTGTCATCCACAGATCCCACACATAACAGTGTGTCATCCACAGATCCCCCATGATAGTGTCATCCACAGACCACCGTTAGTTCAAAACCCACCAAAAGCACACCTTTTGGCTCAAAATATTTTTTTTCTTATTTTCCTCCTCAAAATCCTAGGTGTGTCTTATGGGCAGGTGCGTCTTATAGGGCGAAAAATACGGTAACTGTTTCCCTACCACAGTGGACTAGCTATGCATATTACTAGCTAATGCACAGTATTGTACACTGATATACAGGCTCTCTGCAGCTAGGAAATGGCTGACTTTTAACGCGCTTCATCACAAATCAATTGGAATAAAAAAAAATTGGAAAGCTTTCTAATCTCAAATTATAACTGTAAGACTAAATATAACTTTGTGCAGGGATTATAACCAATATAGTTTCTTTGGGCATTATTTATATCTTCTATAAATTCTACAGATAGAAGGAGTAGCGCTACATTTCAGTTCTAGTACTTCACTATTTAAATATTTCATGATTTATTATTATATTTTTTTTATATTAAAAGGGTATTGCTACCTTAGCAATTGTGGCATATCAATTCTATAAATTTGAATGCTTGCTTTTACTATTAAAATCAAAAGATGACCATGCTTGTTACAACTCTTTCTATCAAAGTCAATTCTGGGATGTGCTGCTGTTATGCCATAAATGTTGCAGGTATTAGTACCCCTTTAAAATGTATTGTGTCATTAGATAAATATATGGTTTTTCATCCACTAAGTCTTCTTTCTTACAGGGGTCATATTGCTGTGAGGCTGCAATCTAAAAACTACTAAAAAAGGGAAATATAGTATGAATTTAAGAAAACTACTATGTAATGGTTACACAGGACAAATATGCTTAGTATATATTTCTCATTGTTAATGTATTCCTTCTGTCTAATAATAAAGTACATTAGTACAGTATCTGCTGGTTACAGCCTGGAATATTATGCAGTTTTTCTGCATGCCTCAAACTCTTATGGAAGGAAGGGATGCAAATGAGCTCTTAACAAGCTCTGCCTCTAATGCCACCAGATGTAAGGCAGCTATCCTATAAGTCAGGCATCCTCAAACTGCGGCCCATTCAGCTGTTGTAAAACTACAACTCCCACAATGCCCTGCTGTAGGCTGATACCTGTAGGCTGTTCAGGCATGCTGGGAGCTGTAGTTTTGCAACAACTGGAGGGCCGCAGTTTGAGGATGCCTGCTATAAGTCAATGTTCAGCTCTTAAAATAAGCCTTGAGACATGATTGGATATTAAGTAAGACAGTACCTCATCTGCAGACAGCTGTTTCGGGGTGATTGCCCCTCATCAGTGCAGAGTAGAGAGTACTGGATTAACTGGGTGAGAGGCCTGTGTCCAAGTCAGGGGGGAATTAACTCTCCTTAGGGAGAGAGCACCTTAATCAGTGTGAGGGCACTTATAAGCCATACATGCTCCTCTGGAATTCTGGGAGGGAAGGGATGCAAATGAGCTCTTAACAAGCTCTGCCTCTAATGCCACCAGATGTAAGGCAGCTATCCTATAAGTCAATGTTCAGCTCTTAAAATAAGCCTTGAGACATGACTTGGATATTAAGTAAGCCAGTACCTCATCTGCTATCTGCACTGATGAGAGGCAATCACCCCGAAACAGCTGTCTGCAGATAACGTACTGGCTTGCTTAATATCCAAGTCATGTCTCAAGGCTTATTTTAAAAGCTGGATATTGACTTATAGGATAGCTGCCTTACATCTGGTGGCATTAGTGTCACGGATGTAGTAGGGGAGAACACCAAAAGACAATCAAGAAGGAAGGGGAAAGACACTAGGCCTCACCGCTAGGGAAGGAAAAGGGTCACCACCTATAAAACCCTGCTCCTGGCCCTAACTCCTATCCGTATGGGCACCTCTCGATGGTAGAGATACCCATACACGGGAACCTAGAAAACCCTGGTGACCCTCAGATGCCCTAAAGATAATGACAGGGCAGAGACCACCTGTTCCTTCCCTGGTGAAGGAACTAGCGTCTCACTGAGGCCTAGTAAACAACCGGGGGGAGGGGGGGTATACAAAACACGACAAGCGGAACACTCAACTTCAGATGAAGGATGAACAGGACTTCAACACGAACCACACTCAAGCTCTTCCAAGACCAAATGAAGCTATCCCAAGCAAGGACTGATGGGAAAAGTCAGACTAAATAGGGCGAGGTAAAGGTCACATGATCCACACCTGAACAGTAGGTGTGGACATACCAGCAACACACAGACAAAGTGAAACCAAAAGAGGCTGTCAGATTACTAATGGGTAGATAATCTTTCAGACCTTCTTGGACCTGTCACAGATGTGACAATTAGAGGCAGAGCTTGTTAAGAGCTCATTTGCATCCCTTCTCTCCCAGAATTCCAGAGGAGCATGTATGGCCTATAAGTCTCTTCACACTGATTAAGATGCTCTCTCCCTAAGCAGAGTTATTTCCCCCCTGACTCAAACTCTCATGTAGCCTAACTGCTAAGGCTAGTTTTACATCTGCAGCAGGGAACTCCGGCAGGTTCTTCCAGTAGAGATCCAGCCGCTACCCAGCAATTATGCAGAGAATAGGCCAGACAAAAAACGCTGGCAGCAGATGTTAAAGTAGCCTTGGGCTATTTTCACACTTGCGTTATTGTTTTCCAGTATTGTAACTGTCACCTATTGACTTTCAATGTATTTACTGACGAATCAGTTTTTTTCAGTTTTAATTTCACACAACTGCATCCTAATGGAATAGATGCATCCTGATGTGCAAAATCAAAATGGATCTGTTTAATTCCGGTATTGAGATCCTCTGCCGGATCTCAATACCAGGATTAACAACGCAAGTGGGAAAGTAGCCTTAGTCTGCCACATGTTTTAGTATTGCTGGAAATAGGCTTCTATCATATCAGTATAGCTGACCTGGAGGGGAGATACTGCACACTAAGGCCCCTTTCACACGGGTGAGATTTCCGCGCAGGTGCAATGCGTGAGGTGAACGCATTGCACCCGCACTGAATCCGGACCCATACATTTCTATGGGGCTGTGCACATGAGCGGTGATTTTCACGCATCACTTGTGCGTTGCGTGAAAATCGCAGTGTGCTCCTCTTTGTGCGTTTTTCACGTAACCCAGTCCCCATAGAAATGAATGGGGTTGCGTGAAAATCGCAAGCATCCGCAAGCAAGTGCGGATGCAGTGTGATTTTCACGCACGGTTGCTAGGTGACGATTGGGATGGGGACCCGATCATTATTATTTTCCACTTGTTCGCACAGCCTGCATCTCTTCTGTCTTCTTTTGTGAGGAATAGGACCTTTACTGACGTCACTACGTTCCTCACATGATCCATCGCCATAGTGATGGATCATGTGACGGACCATGTGATGAGCGTAGTGACGTGATCAAAGGTCCTATTCCTCACAGAACAAGACTGAAGAGATGCCGGCTGCGCGAACAAGTGGATTAAGGTCAAAACTGACTGCAATTGCGTTCCTACTCGCGCAGGTTTGCCACAATGCACCGGGACGCATCCGGACCTAATCCGGACACGCTCGTCTGCAAGGGGCCTAAGACTGGCAATTACAAACCCCCAGTCTTAGGCCTCATGCACATGACCGTATGTATTTTGCTTTCCGCAAAAAACGGATCTGCAAAAAATACGGATGACATCCGTTCCACAAAATACGGAATGAACATGGAACAGCTGGCCCCTAATAGAACAGTACTATCCTTGTCCGTAATACGGACAATAATAGGACATGTTTTATTTTTTTGCGGAACGGAAATACAGACATACGGAAACGGAATGCACACAGAATAACTTAATTTTTTTTGCGGACCCATTGAAATGAATGGTTCCGAATACGGTCTGCAAAAAAAAAAGAACGGACACGGGGAAAAAATATGTTTGTGTGCATGTGCCCTTAGTGTAAACTCTGACACAGAATAAGCCAAATTTTACCATGGTGATGGATCATGTGATGACCGGAGTGATGTCATCAAAGGTCCTGTTCCTGTAATTAATGCTCACCACAGGTCCTGTTCAACAAAGGAGACAGAAGGAGATGCCGGCTACGCGATCAAGTGGACTAAGGTGAGTTAAATTATTTTTTATTTTTTTTAACCCCTCCAGCGCTGTTTTACTATGCATTCTGTATTCAGAATGCTATTATTTTCCCTTATAACCATGTCTGTGAAGAAATTCGGGTTTGGGTACCAAACATGCGTGATTTTTCTCACGCGAGTGCAAAACGCATTACAATGTTTTGCACTCGCTCGGAAATATCGCGGGTGTTCCCGCAACGCACCCGCACATTTTCCCGCAACGCCCGTGTGAAAGAGGCCTTAGAGAGAGCACTAAAATGTGTTCATTGTTAATTATTTTGCTCCATTATATTTTTATGATTTCTAAATAAATTTGACTTTTGCTTTTATCGCAGTGTCCTGTTACAGAGATGTATCACTAGATACCACTGCATTGTATAGGTATACTAGTAAAGGTTTTTAATTAGAGAAATTCCACTTAATTAGAGCTGTCAAGCCTGTAGCTCAGTTAGTAATGATTTTGCCTCTAATACAGAAAGTTCCTGGTTCGAGACCCGCCAGTAACAATCTGAATAAAAGTTTTTAAATACACAGGGGTGTTCTCAATCACTATTATAATGGTCAAGGCCCTAGTTATATTTGAAAATGACTTTTAACCCCTTCACGACCTCCGCTATACATGTACAGTCTATGGGAGTAGCGATTAGACAATCACATGTTAAAGTCCCCTAGGGCAACTTAAAATAAGCAAAAAGAAATAAAAAAATGTTTTTAAAACTATAAAAAAATTTAACATTTATAACATTTCTAATCAGCCCCTTTCCTAATAGTAATAAAAAAATAAAAAATAAAGGGGGTAATTTATGAAACTGGTGTAAAGTAGAAATAGCCTAGTTGCCCATAGCAACCAATCAGATCCCACCTTTCATTTTCCAAAGGAGCTGTCAAAAATGAAAGGTGGAATTTGATTGGTTGCTATTGGCAAGTAAGCCAGTTCTACTTTTACACCAGTTTGATAAATAATCCCAACAGATCATTGTCATTGTTGCACACATAGTTCCTGTACTATTAAAATATCAATATTTATTCTGTATGGTGAACTCCATAATGGGGAAAAAAAATGCAAATTTACATTTTTTTTTCTTTGTTGCTTCATCTTCCAAAAAAACTAAATTAAAAAAATTATCAAAAAGGTATATTCCTACACAGTATAAATAAAAAATACAGATTGCCCCGCAAAAATATCCGCCTACTTGGCTTGGTCACATCTTATTCCAGTTTGGGTCCACATACAACATGGGGCCACTTTGAGTTCCCAATCCGGCCAATACTCAGTCAGGGCTACTTTTGCATGAATTACTGCATCAATGCGGCGTGACATGGAGGCGATCAGCCTGTGGCACTGCTGAGGTATTATGGAAGCCCAAGTTGCTTTGATAGTGGCCTCAGCTTGTCTGCATTGTTGGGTCTGGTATTGCTCATCTTCCGCTTGACAATACCCCATTGGTCAGACCAGTTTGCTGGCCAATCAACCACAGTGATACCGTGTTTATTAAACCTGGTATTGGTACTTTTGGCAGTGTGAGCAGGTGCCAAGTCATGCTGGAAAATGAAATCAGCATCTCCATCAAGCTTGTCAGCAGATGGAAGCATGAAGTGCTCTAAAATTTCCTGGTAGATGGCTGCGCTGACTTTGGACTGTGGACCAACAACATCACTGACTGCAAACTTCACACTGGACCTCAAGCAAATTGGATTTTCTGCCTCTCCACTCTTCCTCTAGACTATGGGATCTTAATTTCCAAGTGAAATGCAAAATTTACTTTCATCTGATAACAAGTAGTGTTGAGCGAGTCAGTGTATTTAAATCTAATTTAGACTCTATTTCTATGCAGAAGATCGCTGTACAGTGAGGGAATCCCTCAGTGTGAGTCAGCGGCTTAGGAGTCTCTGCTCTGACTCCATGTATAGCTATGTCCATATATGGAGCCAGTGCTTGGGGACACCCTAGTGTATTTAAATATAATTTAGCCTGTATTTCAGAAAAGTTTCTCCTGGGATTTAAACTCACAACCTTTTGCATTATAGACAAGGCACTTAATCACTCAGCTATAAAAAATAAATAAAAAATTAGACTTTTACTGTACTGTACTTCTACTGAGACCTATACAGTAGAAGTCTCATATTCATTTTTATTTTTTTTAAGTGACTGGCTAAGCAGCTATATAGTGTAGTGGTTAAAGTTCTGGGCTATGATGCAGAAGCTATGAGTTAAAATCCTGTCGTAAATTTTTTCAGAAAAATAGGTTAAATTAGATTTATATATTTTTTTTTTTTTTTGTAATTGTAAAAACTGTATGGCACAAAATAAATGTGTAATTACTATATATAAACATACTTCTAATATATATGAATGCATAATATGTGGGAAACTACTACTGATGTTTTAGCCATAATATATTTATATATATTATAATATATTATAAATTCTAAATATATAATAATATGTGTAAATATATTATGGCTAAAAACGTATATATACAGGTGAAACTCAAAAAATTTGAATAACGTAATGCAACTTAAAAGGTGAAACTAAAATATGAGATAGACTCATTACATGCAAAATGAGATATTTCAAGCCTTTATTTGTTATAATTTGGATGATTATGGCTTATAGCTTATGAAACCCCAAAGTCACAATTTTGAGGTACCCTTTGCTCAGGGGATATGGTTTAATTAGCTGACTAGAGTGTAACACTTTGAGCCTAGAATATGGAACCTGTTCACAAAATTCGAATTTTAAGCTGCATTAATGCAATTCCTTTTCATTTGCATTACTGAAATAAATGGACTTTTGCACGATATTCTAATTTTTCGAGTTTCACCTGTATATGTTTAAATTAAGTTTAGCCTCTATTTCTGAAAAAGTTTGTGACAGGATTTGACCTCACTGCCTCTGCATCACAGCCCAGAACGTTAACCACTACATCATATAGCTGCATAGCCAGTCACTTAAAAAAAAAAGAAGAGACTTCTACTGTATAGGAATACTTACTAGTATAAGGGGCAAGGTGGTTGACTTTGTTCATGCTCTAAGACTGAAAGCCCATGATAACAGCCACAGGGTGCAAACCGTGAACTTTGTCTTGAAGAGAATAAGACAACACAAATGTGGAGCCTGCAAACTTGATAAAAGGAGTTCAGCAGCAGACTTGAACTCCCATAAGATAGGAGTATTAACTATGCTAAATAAGTCTTGGGAAATGTTTACTGTGATAATACAAACACACCTGAGAAAATGAGTTTTATTTCTGCAGGCGGCGTATGTTAATTCAGCCTACAGTCTCCTCTGAGCATTCACTCTTCAGTGTAGTACCCTGGTTTATTGATGGTACTGGCAAGCACTCTGATGTTCTTTCTGCTACTGATGTACTTTCAGAAAATGAGTAGCAGAGAGAATGGGTTTTGGAGTGGTTGCTGCCGATAAGCCAGTGCACCACCCTGAAGAGAAAAGACCCTGAGAACACTCTAAGCTGCATACAACACCAGCATGGATAAAAAATCATTTTCTCAGGATTGTGCACATTATCTAGCAAACGTTCCACTGATTCCCCAAGATGTTTTGAGGGTAAAACCACATGGCATGGTCCTGTTCTGGTTGCCACCTGGCAGTATGTGTTCCAGCAGGCCCTAATTAAACTAATGAGGCTGCACTGTTTCGTCAGTCTGCATTGTTAACATCCACGTGGCTGCTGCAATTCTGCATGGCCATATACAATGCAGACGAATTAAACAGTGCTGTCTTCTTTAGTTTAATTAGAGTCCATTGCAGCCAATGGAAAGTGACTGCATTGTCTTACCCTAATTGTTGTTAACACTTTATGAGGAGGTCAAATCTACTGATAGACTCTCTTTAATGTTCACTTGGTGTTACAGTGTACCCTCTAAAAGAATCTGCCCGCTCCCTTTATTCCTGTATGTATAAATGAATATATAGCAAATTGTTACTATTTCGCTTGTCAGTGATGTATGCATACATACATACTTAAACACTGTAAGCACTAATTGGACAGTATCAGAGTGTATAGGCACACCCCCATTAGCAGTTTACTAAGTTACTCATAGATTTCCTGCAAGAAATACATAGTAATGGAACATCACAAAGTTCTGAATAAATGTGTTGTCTTGGCTGTGTGCTTTGGGTCATTGTCTTGTTAAAAGATGAACCTTTGGCCCAGTCTGAGGTTCAGAGCACTCTGGATCAGGTTTTCATTAATATCTCTGTACTTTGCTCCATTCAGCTTACCATCCACCCTGACCAGTCTCTCTGTCCCAGCCACTGAAAAATGCCCTCACAACATAATGCTGCTTCACTGTAGGGACTGTTTTGGGCATGTTGCTTAGAATTCAGCAGGCTTGGACTGGCCCACAGGGGAACCCCGGGTGGGCCCATGAGCAAGGTGGGCCCCTAGTACTCCACCCGCTACACAAGTAGCACAAGTGACATTAGGCTGACTGCACTACATACAGATAGGCAGTGTAAAGCAGCCCAACCAGACTAGGCACTAGATTATTTTGCAAACTACCCAATTAATATGGATGGACACAGGATGACCAGACAGAATTCTCTTTCCCCAGGGACCTGCCTTCTCAAAGTCGCTACAGGGACCTCCATAATCAATGATCTGATAGCGTCTTGCTGCTGCCTACCACTTTGTGAGAAAGTTATATTTTCATGTAGCTATACAGTGGCCACCCAGGCCAAATTTTACTGGTGAGCTCAAGGCACCTGGAAATCGGCAACGAACCCTATCAATTAATCCCTCAGATGACACATTCAACAGTGATCTCGGCATCTGTGAGATTAGGCAGAGGGATGCGGCACCCTTTGCCTTTGGATCAGAGCCCCTGCAGTGAAATCGCAGGACTCTGATTAGTTGGAACCTGCTGGCTCAACAGGGAATGCATCAGAATGCCATTCACCCTAATAGATCTGAATTAGGCTACATGCACACGACCGTGCCGTTTTTTGCGGTCCGCTAACCGCGGATCCGCAAAAAACGGAAGCCGCCTGTGTGCCTTCCGCAATTTACGGAACGGGCGGCCCATTGTAGAAATGCCTATTCTTTTCTGCAAAATGGACAAGAATAGGACATGCTATATTTTTTTTGCGGGGCCACGGAACGGTGCAACGGATGCGGACAGCACACGGAGTGCTGTCCGCATCTTTTGCGGCCCCATTGAAGTAAATGGGTCCGAACGCAAGCCGCAAAAAATGAGGCTCGGACCACGAAAACGGTCGTGTCCATGAGGCCTTAGGGTGAATGAGACAAGGTATCAAAAGATCCCAGGATCTAATCTGCTAAAAGTTGCTGTGAAAAAAGATTTAAAAACTAAAAATATTAAAAAGGTTAAATCATCCCCTTTTCCCAAGTTTAGATATAAAAATATATAAACATAAAAAAATAAACAGGTATCCCCACATAAAAAAATGTCTGAACTATTAAAATATTAAAAAAATTCTCCTCACCCCCAAAAAAAGTTGAACAGTAATTAAAAAAGGTAGCAATAATAATACAGCTCTGTATACCGAAATATAAAAGAGTTTTGGCTGCCAGAACATGGCGAGGATTTTTAAAAAAAAGTAACATAGTTTATAGTTTATAAGGCTGATAAAAGATATTTGTCCATCCAGTTCAGCCTGTTATCCTGCAAGTTGATCCAGAGGAAGGAAAAAAAAACTGTGAGGTAGAAGCCAATTTTCCTCACTTTAGGGGAAAAAAGATTCCTTCCCGACTCCATTCAGGCAATCGGAATAAATTCCTTGAATCAATGACCCCTCTCTAGTAAGTATAACATGTAATATTTAGGCATGAGCGAACACCTGGAAGTTCAGGTTCGCTGGGTTCGGCCGAACTTCGGCTCAAAGTTCGGGTTCAGGACCCGAACTTTAGGGCACTAAAATGCCTGTAAAATAGTTATAGTAAGGGCTAGAGGGCTGCAAAAAATATATATGGTGTGGTGTTAAACAGGCAGGAAGTGCTCAAACCCATATGCAGTTGTGCATATATAAACAGGGGAGCAAATCTTGCACTTTTGGCCCGTTGCTAATGGTGATCCCCAGCAAAAAAATGCATATAGTGGAGGATGCGCGCAGCGGACCACAAGTACCACAATAGACATCCTACACAAGATAGCAATTATGTGGATGTGATAATCAATATAACAATATAATAATAGCAAAGACAGGTGCACTCTGCAGACTTACTAAACCCTCAAACTGATGATAAAATTGAGAGAATAGCCAACATACTGTATCCTACTAGGAGGACATGTCTGAGCACGAGCACCGCACCAAGGTTTCTCAAGTAGCTTGGGTCCTAACACTCACCTACCTGAGCCGTATGGGCAATACCAGGAGCCAATGGGCAAATTACAGGAGCATGAGGTCCGACTCACAGACAACTCACCAGTTACCTCCAGCATGTAACCATGTTAGCAATGGGAGTAGGGAGGAGTCTGCGAGTCCCACTCAAGACTGGCTGATATGGCCCAGGCCTGCAAAAGGAAGCAAAATGGGGGTAAGAGCAATTGTCCTGCAAACATATGTGGATAGGGAAATGACATAAAATAACATAGAATAGAAAAAAATAAAAAAAATAATAATCTTGAACTAGGAGGCGGAGGTCAAAGTGGAGTAGGAGGTGGACATGGCGGTGTAGGTAGAAACGGTGGTGGAGGAGGGGGAGGTAGCCAACACGTTTTTTTTTTTTTCCCCCTTTATTTTTTATTTTTATTTATAAATTTGGGAAGACCCCGAAACAGTGAGAAATAGAAAAGAGAATGCAAAGAGAAAGTGCGCTGGAGTATAACAATGGCTGGGTGCAGCCGGTATACTTGTCTATTCTGCGCAAGGTACGGACAAGTCCTGTGGGATCCATGCCTGGTTAATTTCAATAAACGTGAGCTTGTCCACGTTGGCTGTGGACAGGCGGCTGCGCTTGTCTGTGATCACCCCCCTGCCATGCTAAATACACATTCAGACAGCACCTCCAAGGCGTAAAGGGCAAGCTCAGGCCATGTGCCCAATTTGTAGACCCAGAAGATGAATGGGGCAGACCTATCATTCAGTACATGCAGTCGTGTGCACACCTACTGTTCCACCATGTTGCTGAAATGCTGCCTCCTGGTTGTTGTGGCTTTCTGACAAAGCTTTTCCACATTTCCTCCATGCTAACCCTTCCTTCAGAGGTGCTGGCGGTGCCCCAGCTGCGTTGGTGACTTCTTCCTCCTCCTTTGCCTTCGCCTTGTGCTTCCACTGAGCCCCCGCTGTCAGGTGGGAATGCCATCAGCAGCGCGTCTACCAGCGTGTTCCGATCACGCTCCAGTTACAGAATTAAGGATGGGACGTTGTCCTTGTAGCGGGGATCCAGCAGGGTGGCCACCCAAAAATCAGCACTGGTTAAAATGTGGGCAACTCGGGGGTCGTTGCGCAGGCACTGCAACTTGCAGTTGCTCATGTATGCCAGGCTGCCCAGAGACATCGACAAGCTGTCCTCTGTGGGAGGTGTATCGTCTGTGTCCTCTGTATCCCCCCAGCCACGCTCCAGTGATGCCCATGACCTGCTTTGGGTGCCAGCCTGCTGTGAACACGATTCCTCCTCATCATCATCCTTCTCCTCCTCATCCTCCAGAACTGTGCTGTGGCTGGACAGTTGTGTAACTGGCCTCTGTTGGTGCAGGAACCCACCCTCCGAGCTACTTGTGAATGACTGGCCTGATAACCGTGGAAATTATCCCTCTTCCTCCTCCTCTTCCTCCTGTGCCACATCCTCTTCCATCATCGCCCGAAGTGTTTTTTCAAAGAGACATAGAAGTGGGATAGTAACGCTGAGGATGGCGTCATCGGCACTGCCCATGTTGAAGTACTCGAAACAGCGCTACACAGCACACATATCCCGCATGGAGGCCCACTCGTTGGTGGTGAAGTGGTGCTGGTCCGCAGAGCGACTCACTCGTGCGTGCTGCCGCTGAAACTCCACTATTGCCTGCTGCTGCTCACACAGTCTCTCGAGCATGTGCAAGGTGGAGTTCCACCTTGTGGGTACGTTGCATATGATGCGGTGAGCGGGAAGGCCGAAGTTACGCTGCAGCGCAGACAGGCGAGCAGCAGCAGGGTGAGAACGCCGAAAGCGCGCAGAGATGGTCCGCACTTTCTGCAGCAGCTCTGACATATCGGGGTAATTTTTTAGGAACCTCTGCACCACCAAATTCAGCACATGCGCCAGGCAAGGGATGTGCGTCAAACCGGCTAGGCCCAGAGCTGCTACGAGATTTCGCCCGTTATCGCACACCACCAGGCCAGGCTTGAGGATCAGTGGTACCAACCACTCATCGGTCTGTTGTTCCATGCCTGTCCACAGCTCCTGCGCAGTGTGGGGTTTGTCCCCCAAACAGATAAGTTTTAAAACTGCCTGCTGTCGTTTCCCCCTGGCTGTGCTGAAGTTGGTGGTGAAGGTGTTACGCTGACCGGATGAAGAGGTGGTAGAGGAGGAAGCAGAGTAGGAGGAGAAGGCAACAGGAGGCAAAGAGAAACGTCCTGCAATCCTCGGTGGCGGAAGGACATGCGCAAAACTGCTATCCGCCTCAGGCCCAGCCACCACTGCATTTACCCAGTGTGCAGTTAGGGAGATATAACGTCCCTGCCCATGCTTACTGGTCCACGTATCGGTGGTTATGTGGACCTTGCCACAGATGGCGTTGCGCAGTGCACACCTAATTTTGTCCACCACTTGGTTGTGCAGGCCAGGAAAAGTATTGAAAAGTATTGGCGGCTGGGAACCATGTACTGTGGGACAGCCACCGCCATAAGGCTTTTTAAAGTCTCCGTCTCCACCAGACGAATGGCAGCATTTCAAAGGCCAGGAATTTTGAAATGCTGGCATTCAGGGCCAGGGATTGCGGGTGGGTAGGGTACTTCCTTTTTCTCTCGTGAAAGCCTGAGATCTTTCGTGGTTTTTCAGGTGTTTACTCCACTGCAACTCGTGCTTTGCATTTAGATGCCTGTTCATGCAGGTGGTGCTCAGGTTTAGAACATTTATGCCTTGCTTCAGGCTATGATTGCACATTGTGCAAACCACTTGCGTCTTGTCCTCAGCACATTGTCTGAAGAACTGCCACGCCAGGGAACTCCTTGGAGCTGGCTTTGCTGTGCTCAGTCCCTGGGTGTGATGAGCAGTAGCAGGCGTACTGGCTAGGGGACGGCCACTCTGCTTTTGCTCCCTATTTTGCTGTGCAGCTGGTGCTGTGTGACCACCACCTCTTCCTCCGAACTGCACACGTCACTCGCATGACCTCGATTCCATGTGGAATCACGGATTGCATGCAGGCCTGCCTCTTCTTCTCCTCCCCCTCCTACTCCATCCTCCGTCTCCTCCTCGCCTAACTCCTCCTTTTCCACTGCTACCACCTCTTCCGCTGCACCCCCCAAGCTCCCCAGAACCTATTCGACATGCCAGGTGAGACGTTGCCATGCTGTGCTGCAGCTATTGTGCCTGGAAGCCAAAAGCCACACTGGTCCTGCACTCCTGTCAGCTCTGTGATCACAGGCTGATCAGTGGTTAACCCTGCTCAATTTGCAGTTGGTAAAGTGGTGTGCGACAACAGTGCCAATCTGCTGAGCGCGCTGAAACAGGAAAAATCTTTTACAGGGTCAGCTCACCGGCAGGCCCTCTCATATAATTTTTTAGAGGGTCAGCTCACAAGCAGGCCCTCACCTACAATGTTTTACAGGGTCAGCTCAGCTGCAGGCCCTCGCATATAATTTTTTAGAGGGTCAGCTTACCAGCAGGCCCTCACCTACAATGTTTTACAGGGTCAGCTCAGCTGCAGGCCCTCGCATATAATTTTTAGAGGGTCAGCTCACCAGCAGGCCCGCACCTAAAATCTTTTACAGGGTCAGCTCACCAGCAGGCCCTCGCATATAATTTTTAACAGGGTCAGCTCACCAGCAGTCCCGCACCTACATTTTTTTACAGGGTCAGCTCACATGCAGGGCCACGCATATAATGTTTAACAGGGTCAGCTCACCTGCAGGCCCTCGCATATAATTTTTTACAGGGTCAGATCACCTGCAGGCTCTCAGCTAATTATACCTAATAGGTAATTTGCGTGCATGCTGCCTTGCTTGGAAGGGGTAGCCATAGCTGTTTCTCAGGCTTCCTCTCCGGAATCAAGCCCTGATTCCCCGTTACCCATGATCACCGTGGTTCCCGCTGAAAATAACATCGAAAGTTGATAGGGCAGACATCCGAATGGATCGTTGCCGTCAAGGGGACATGCGATCGGCCCCAGGTTATCTAGAGTCACCAAAGCGGCGGCAGGCCCTCGCCTATAATGTTTTAGATGGTCAGATCAGCAGGCCCTTGTTCCAAATGTTTTTGAGGGTCAAGCCTACTCTCTGATTAGGTATCAAGAATAGATCTGCACCTGTTCTGTGGGTTTGACCCACCAAATAAGTGAAGTTTGAACTAAGCCTAATAGTGATGCACACTACTTTATTGGCATTGCCTTCATTTTGTTCCACTAAAGATTTTTTTTTCTTTAGAAGCATGGTGCATGCATTTTGGGGGGTTTAGCTAGGGTTTAGGTAGGAATGTTGGTGGCCTGCACGATGATGTATATGTGACCTGTCTGTCATTCAGACGCACAGTAACTGTTTCACTACCAGAAAGGACTAGCTATGCATGTTGCTGCACTGCACAGTGATATATACTAGGATAGATTCTCCCTAAAGTTTAAATGCAAGCTGGGATAGACCCGATTTAACGCGCTTCATGACAAATTAATTCGGATCAAAGTAATTTTTGGGGAAAAATTCAGCGAAGTGACTAAATCGAATTTTTGAAAACTTTGCTCATCTCTACTTCCTGAGAATTGTTTATCATTTACATGCAGCGATCTCCTCCACAATATAGGGAGCAGTGACAGCTAATGCCATCGTTTGTCCCCATACCGAATGATTATTTTCAGGCAGGAGAGGGTGTTTAGACAGCACGGTCTGCTGCCAGCAAACAATGATTTAGGTGCCTATACAAACGATCCAATTACCAGACGATTCATCAGGTAACAGGCGTCATCTTTGCAATGCCAGATAATTTCTAATAAGCATTCTTATGAACATTAGCAATTATCTGGCGGATTCTCTGCCTTTGTAAAGGGCCCTTAAGTGTGCATACATAGATAGCTGTCACTGATCAGTTCACCCATCCAACTCAGCTCAGAATGAGCAAATTTAAACTAATAAATTGTTTTGCTGAATCTTTTCCCCTAAAGCTATTATATCCATCTGCTCAGTTTCTTCTGCTCTATAGCATGCTGCCTGCTGTATGAAATACAAGTTTTGCTAATTCTTTACCCACAAAGCTATGTATGAATCTGCTCATACCTGCTTGCTATATAACATGTTGCCTGCAAATTATGGTGACAGGTTCTCTTTAAGAAACGTATAGAAAAGTGAGGGGGCACACACAAAAGGGAAACACTAAATGGATGAATAAATGGTCTTTAATACTCTGAAAACAAACCCCTAAAATATACATAAAGCGTACATCCAATTACATATATACTATGTAACAGCCTATAGTTCATATACACATATTATCCCAATGCTAATGGCAATATATACTGTGCAGCTGCCTGCACGATACTGTGGGTGCAATGTGGTCACACAGAATTCATATAGACAATATCCCAATTGTGGTTGTGATGTATATAACAACCTGTAAAGTGCTGTACAGGGGTTGTGGCAGCACAAGATGTCCCAATAGTGGTGGTGGTATTAAATGTCCAGAAGATAGCACCAATGGATAGAGGAACTATGTCCAAATGAGATGGGGCAATAATGGTAATTATATACCAATGTCCGGTGTTCAGAGATGCGTACAAGTAAAGCACATTTGAACTTGCCTCCAGGTTACTTACAATGTCCAGCCGCTTACGATCTCCCGGTCTCGCCCCTCCTTGCTGCCTGGCCGCAGCGCTAGTTTCCCAGGTGGCCGTGCACGGCCGACTGTGGCGTCCCCCGTGACCTGGTGATCTGGGGTTCCGGGCGGACGCTTAGATGACGTCACTGCTATGCGGCGGTAATTTCAAATCTGGAAGTAGGTCTCTTGCGCTTACAGCTTGATATCCAGTTTCTTTATTCTTTTCTTTGAATCCACGCTCACTCTGTAATGCCAGACGCGTTTCAGGGTCTTACACCCCTTCCTCAGTGGCCACAACTTCCCAAATACCTATTACCTCTTTCTTATAAGTCACTCCTATCCGCTCTGCCACCTAGGCTATACTTCCTAGTGGCTTGGAAATGGAACTTTGGATCACCCTTTCAGACCCTGAAAAGGCTTTAATTTTGTCGCATTCACATGGGTTCAATAGGTACATTAAGATACAAGAGAACTCATACAAGTTACTGACTAGGTGATATAAGACCTCAGACTTCCTCCATAGGCTGAATGGTGATATATCTGATTCATGCTGGAGGTGTGGTGCCGGAGTTGGTTCCCTCTCTCACATTTGGTGGACTTGTTCATGTATACAACCATTTTGGTAAGGAGTGGGGAAAGTAATAAACCAAATTTGCTCTGCAAACCTTACCTTGGAACCCAAACTGGTCTTACTTTGGTGTACGAATGCAAACTTTACGGCAACCAACCATAACTTACCCACTATGCTCATCACGGCTGCTCGGTTACTTATGCGATATCTGTGAAAGAGCAACTCCGCACCCACTACTCTGTCGGCCTGGGTAGATAAGGTAGACCAATTATTCCGCTTTGAGGAATTAGCACACTGGGAGACCCATACCCAATCAAAATTCCTGAAGACTTGAAACCCGTGGAAGACATATAGAGGCTTCTGCCCATAACTTATATAATTCCCCGGTCTTTAGAGCCACTAGTGCTTGTCTACCTGCCGACCCAGCTGACATCATGGAAGCCCTGTAACACCATAGGCACCTACCATGCCCCGCCATGGACCTCTTCGTGTCCTATTCGGGCCATGGACTAGATGCGCCAGATACCGACCATTACAACAATTACCACTTAGGTGTACCTTCTTCAACTCAACATTCATTAAGTGATAAGCCCTCCTAATCCCTGCCCCCCCTCCCCCCCGCATTCCCTATACCTACCTCCTCATTCTCTTCTTTCCTGCTTTTCATGTCCACTCACTTGGTCACTGCTATAATTTAGTGACCACATCTGCACTGCTTCCCATTCTCTCAACTATGCAGAGCATCTAGTATCTCTATTCCTGCTATGGGATCCGAAGCTTGTCTGTGACATGTTACCATATCTGTTCTCTACCCATGTTATCGTGCAAACCAAGTATGTTTTCATGCTTATATACTTTTACTATTGCTATTATTGTTTGTACATTTCTATTTTTTCTCAATAAAAAGAGAATTCATAAAAAGATTATATATATATATATACTTGTAATAAGAGAATAGATTAATTGGAAGCAAATTTTTTCAGCTGGCCCTGCTGCTCCAGAGATTCATCCTCCCCCTTGATTGACAGGGCCAGACACCTCGCCTGGTTGTGTCAATCTTGTGAGTGTGCCATTGCTCAAAGTAAAGGCACAAGGGCAGAGACTCTGCTGCTGCTGCCATCTGAGCAATAAGGATGCCAACTATGCATGCGGTGCTCACATCTAGCTACACCCAGAAGTCTAGTTGCACATCCTGCTACTTAAGAAGCCACTTGATTAATTTTTATGTGTATATGTTAAAGACAGGGAGAATTGCAAAAAAAAAATAAAAAATTAACTTGTGAGGCCCATTGGGGTCAGGAAGTTATATGGTAACAAGACTTCTATACAGTTCAACTGAAGCATTCGGCTATATTTTAAAAGCCACATCTATCTTTCTGGACACAGATGCGGCTGAGCAGCAGTGTCTTCAACCAAATGAGCACATGCTTTATAGAAATTTACTGTGGGTCGGTGGATTGCAGGTTCCACAACCTTGCTCTAAACAGACCATTTAAGTATTAAATGGTGCAATGTTATATTTGTGCCTGATCCAGGATCTGTTTTGCAAATCTCACAAAACACCAAATAGCAGTAACTATGGTTTGGGGGGATAGCTTAACACAGGGTGTTATTTGATCATATTTTAAGTTGCTTTTTGTTTAATAAAATCATGCTTTTAACTGTTGGGGCATACCCCTGTGAATTTAAGTGTTATTTAGCCTCTAGTGTTTCTGCCTGGTTTCAAAGTCATCACCATCTACATTAAAGGCAAAAACTTTCACTACTGAGCTATAGAGCTCAATGCCAATAAGTGACAGATATTTTCTGTCTAAGAACCTCAGTAGTAGTTTCCCATGTATTATGTATTCATATATAGCGGAAGTATCATTTTATATATTTTGCATAATCGTTTTTGTAATTGCAAATTTATTCCTTGCAATACATTTATTTTTTTTGCAATCACTAAAAATATTATTTGATATTTCTTTTTAGTAATTGCAAAAAAATAAATAAAAATATGGCACAAAATGAATTTGCAATCTGCCAGTGACAACATGTTCATCAGTCACATGACCTAGACGCAGCTCAGTCCCTTTCAAGTGAATGGACCTGGGCTGCAACACCAAAGACAACTTTTGCAATTACTAAATATAAAATGATTTTTTTAGTAATTAAAAAATATATATTATGGCACAAAATAAATTTGCAATTAGTAAGAAAATTATGCAATTATTAAAAAACAATATATGATAATTATTAAACAAAAAATACCAGTACTGGCAATCACCGGTAGCAAAATCCCAGCCTTGCCGGTGGAATACCGGCCAGGTGACAACCCTATTTATGACATGAAAAAAGTGGTTCAGCTGTAGAGACAAGGGATCAGTGAGGTGAGAGAAGCTTATATTTTTTTTTCTAATCCATTCTGCCGCTTATAGAAAAACGTACTCCACCAGACAACCCCTTTTAAACATAATTTATATTGGTGGATGCTGCACTATGTTTTTTTTTCCCTAGTTTAAAGAGGATTTCTGGGAGCAGAATATTGATGACCTATCCTCAGGATATCTGATATCTAATCAGTGGGGTTCTGACACTCGGAACCACCACTGAACAGCTGAAAAAGCCACAGCCCTTTGGTGTGCACTGGGGCCTCCTCATGGCTTACCACACACAGTGCTGTTCATTGTATAGCAGGTGTGTTTGGTATTGCCGCCCAGGCCCTTTCAATTGAATGGGACTGAGCTGTGTCTAGGTCATGTGACCGATGACTGTGTTGTCACTGGCAACTTTTTGAGACGGCGGACCAGTCAGATATTCATCAATAATTTACTTCCAGAAACAACTTTAACAGTGTATGAGTAGCACTCAGGTTACTGCTATATATAACCAGCAGTTATTCATCCTGATTGTGGCTGGGCAGAAGGAGAGATCATGCTGCCACCATGTGCTTGCTGCTTGACATACAGGGAAGCTATTTTTTTTATTTATCCTGTCCATAACGATACCAATATTAGATTATCTGGATTCACTGTTAATACACTGGTTTCTTAACCCTTTAGTGACCATACGCCTTTTAACGGCGGTCACTAAGGGGCCTTAGACTGGGCCGCCGCTTTTTAACAGCGGCCCTGTCTAAGCGCTGCACGGGTCCCACGTGCAGAGGGGGCCCTGCTCTAACATCCTGGACTGGCAGGAGTGCCGATCCGGGCTGTTTAACCCTTTACATGCCGCGGGAAATGGCGCCCACCGCATGTAAAGTGCTGAAAGAGGGAGTGGACTCCCTCTGTCTCCCATCGGCACCCCGCAATGCGGGGTGCCAATGTGTGTGAAGGCTGTCTGGGGTCTCGTGTAGGCCCCAGACCAGCCTTGAGTAATTACCAGCAGGCTGTGCCTCTCTGGCGCAATCTGCTGGTCAATGTCAGAATAGCACTAACATTAAAATGCAATGCACTATAGGGATAATGCATTGCATTTTAAAATCAATCAAAAAGCTGTCTGTTATAGTCCCCTTGTGGGACCATTAAGTGTTAAAGGTAAAAAAAAAACATTATTATTCAATAAAAAAATCCTATAAAAAAAATTACGCTTTTTTTCCCCATTGAAAATATGCTTTTCATTGACAAAAATTGCAAAAAAATCACCCCCATATGTTTGATATTGCAGCATCCGTAACGACCCATACTACATAAATATCCCATAAATTATCCCCTGCGGTGAACGCTGTAAAAAATAAATAAAAAAAAGACAGAATTGCTCATTTATTAGTTGCCACCGAAAAAACTTAATAACAAGCAATAAAAAAGCGTCATTTACTCCAAAATGATACCAATGAAACATACAAGTCGTCCCACAAAAGTCAAGGCCTCGCACAACTCCATAGAAGGAAAAATAAAAAAGTTATGGGTCTTGAGATGCGGCAATTTATAAAATAAAAAAAAAAGGGGGAAAAAAAGGGATTTTATTGCAAAAAAGTAGTAAAATGTAAAAAAAATAACTATATGTATTTGGTATCACTGTAATTGTACTGACCCAGAGAATAAAGATATTATGTTATTTACACCCAAAAATTAATGCTGTAAAATTTATAAAGTAAAAACGCAGTGGCAGTATTGCTGATTTCCCATCTCCATCCGAGAAAGATTCAATAAAAGTTAATCAGAAAGTTATGTGTACCCCAAAATGGCGCCATTAAAAACTACAACTTGTCCCGCAAAATACAAGCCCTCATAAAGCTATGTAGACAGAAAAATAAAAAAGCTATAGCTCTTGGAACGCAATGATGAAAAAAGGAAGGAAAACGCTTGGTCACTAAGGCCCAAAACAGGCTGGTCACTAAGGGGTTAAAGCATCACAATTGTTGAATGTTCTGATAATAAAATGAGATAGAACCACTAATTTACAAATTCAGAGCTTCAGATATTTAAACACTCAACTGCTACCATGTAATGGATTCATTCAAGATAATGCACCTAGTAGTCATAATTGACTCTGTGAGTCAACATTATTGATGTTATTTTTAACTTTCAGTGAAATAATTGTTACAAGTACCTCAGGAAAGAAAATCAATGCTAACTGGAGCTTGCAAAACGTAAACTGGAACTCCCTTAACTGTATAGTAAAATACCTGTAAGAATAATTTAGGATTTTATTTTTTGTTTTCCAATTATCATTATACTGTAGTATAATCTTATTTGCTGTTATTAGAATAATTGAGAGGATAGCATAGTGTAACCATATAAGGGTGCATTCTCATATGTTGCTTGTCATGAATAAGGCCTGCCTTATTCCTAGTTATTATGATTGCTGTGATATATGTTTTATGGGTATATGTCATAGTATACCATAGTCCAGTGTGATTCACATTCATATACAGTATGTATTTATGTTTTTGTATTGCCAGGTCAGCAGCCATTGATGAATTGGTTGAAGGCTGCATATAGTGCCGAGATGTCTGCCTCATACCTGTGAAAACAGCAAACTGCTCCCCTGGGGGTTAGTTAGCACAGAGATGCTAACCAGGATGGGCCCTTTTGCTGAACACACTCAGGACAGGGGGCAGCAGACTCTCCGGCGCCGTGTGTCAGCATGGGAGCTTCATACCAGAGAATGAACAATAACTTGTTCAGGATGGGGCTGACGTCTCCAAAACCCAGCTCATCATATCTGGTATAATGGGGGCATCGCATGGACACCAGACATGGCGTATCAACTCGCCTTCATCTTCTTAAAATAAGGATCTCATCTTCTGAGCGTCCTGGACGTGTCTCGTTTCATATGCTAGGACTCGGAACGATGAGATATGAATTATGAAGAAGGTCTGGGGTCTGTAGTTTCCCAGTTGGCCTGGTGAAGATATCTTTTTGATATTTTCATACCTGTTCCCTAGATGGCCAGTTGGCCGGCTGCATGGGTAATGAAGCTCGGCCAGAGGGGCTGAGTCAGAGGTGGGAGGGAAAATCCCCCTCAGGCCTGCCCCTGGAGGAAAGGCATAAACATGCAATCCCTGGATATTTGGGTGTCACAAAGTGGGAGATCCAATTGAATTGGTTTGTGCACCATTATTCTGCCCAAATCTCCTGGGAGGAAAGGACTTTTACCACGCAACTGCTAAGTATTAGAGCTTTCTTTGTTTTCTCCTGTTTATTTTACCATTGTTTGCCATTTATGTATGTCTCTTGTTAATCATTTTTTGTAACCAAGTACTGTCTATTTTTCTTTTCTTTCAAATCTTTATTTATAAATCAAGGCAAAGATATACAGGGTCAACGTTCAAGTTGGTATACATTGTAGCACATCTGTTTACATCATCTGCTTTGATGTTCCTTCCCTATACCATATTTACCTAACAAATCATGAAAGGCAATAATAACCATAAAAGGAAGACAGACAAACAAACAAACATAACCTGGATCACAGGTAGGTGTGCACATCAGTAATACTGCGACTGGCAGGGTGCAGTTAGGTGCGAAACGTTGCTGAGACAAATAAAGCTGTGGCCGGTTTATCATTGTAAAGGAGCCATCAGCTATTGATGTCAACAGACCGTATCAGTTAAAGAGGTCTAGGTCTAGTTGAGAGTGCTAAGGAGACAAGGAAATTAAAGGTGTTTAATGGAAAATTAAGGTATGGGAGTCAGCCCATTGGAAACACACCACGTAAACCAAGGAGCCCAATGTTTAAGGTACTTATCGTGAGAAAGAGTTTCCCAGCTAGAAAGTTCTTCAAATCTGCAGATTTCTCTTACTCTTTCTATCCATTCCCCTCTAGTCGGAGCATCTGTCGAGAGCCAGTGACGTGGGACAAGGATTTTTGCCGCTGCCACTAGGTGTGATACTAGCGAGAATTTGGAAAGAGGGTAATCCCTAGTTGGTAGATTCAGGAGTACTATCTTGGAAGTTAATGGAGTGCCTATAGAGCATATAGATTGTATGTCTTTTGACACTGTTCCCCAGTACCCGGTGATCTCACTGCAATGAGAGACACATGGGAGCTGCACC
Source organism: Bufo bufo (assembly GCF_905171765.1). Taxonomy (NCBI): domain Eukaryota; kingdom Metazoa; phylum Chordata; class Amphibia; order Anura; family Bufonidae; genus Bufo; species Bufo bufo. Next base: position 474,032,267 of record NC_053392.1, on the reverse strand, counting down.
CTGAAGGAAGAGAGGCCACATGGCCCTGAGAATGTCTGAGTAACCCTTTCCCTCCAGACCCCTAATACACCTGCCCTGATTCACCCCTTCCCTGCCACCAACTCATACCCCTGTAGCTGCCCTGTAATCTGCCTGCATACCCCAGTAGTAGCTGAGTGTGTGCTGCTAAGGAATGTATGTATGTGTATTGTACAGCTAGAGTGTGGGGTGGAATTGGGAATTGTCTAGTGTAGTGAGGTTTGTATTGTGGTGTGTGCGTCTATATGTATATATATTTATAACGATTGATCTATAAATATATATAGATATAGCATATAATTAGACTTGTATTGTTGTAAGTGACCCCCCCCTGGTTAACCCCTATTTCCCCCCCTGGTTATCCAAACCCCTACTCCCCTGAATAACCCCTGGGCCTCACTGTACACTTGTAGGGTATTAACCCCCTGCATTGCTGAATACTGGGCACCCTGGTCCCCCAAACCCCTGCCCTGATTTCCCTGATCCTGTGCCCCTGATAAACCCTTGCCCCGATTACCCTTCCATTGTCACGGTACTTTACCCCATTATTTGTGGTTTACTTACACCCCTGTAAGACCACCGTTAACCCTCGTCGTACCCCGTAGGGACAGTGAGTAGCCAGGCGGGTGGGCTGCTAATACGTGTATGTGTGAACTGTATAGTTAGTTTGTGGGTGGAATTGGTAACCGTGTAGTGTAGTTTAGGATTGTATATCTGTAGTGCTGTGTATTGTTAGTGTATTGCGTGCTTAGTGTATTAGGTTTTAATAAATACCGTTATATTTATACCCTTTGTGTAGCGTGTACTTGTTAGTGGTAGCGAGTTAGTAAGGCGCATGCAGCTAGCGTAGTGATTAGTGTGAAGCATAGCGAAAGTATTGTGATATTATTATATAAAGGTATAAATGGGCGGAGTCATCAAAAGACGGCTCCTCCCATTTATGAATATTAATTATTGATATTTGCATAAATATTGGTGATTAATATTCCCCCTTTACATATGTCTTTTGACACCGTTCCCCAGTACCCGGTGACCTCTGAGCAAGTCCACCACACGTGGTAATTCGTGCCTAAATCTCTATGGCATCTCCAGCAACACGGGGAGGAGGTGGGGTCCATTTTGTGCAAGATAGCGGGAGCTCGGTACCATTGGGTTACTAGTTTGTAAGAATTCTCCTGGATTCGGACACACCTAGAATAGCTGTGAGAATGTCGGAGAATCTCCTCTATGTCTGTTGCCACCAGGGGGACTCCCATGTCTTTTTCCCATTGAGAAATGAAATGGGGTATATCCCTAGAGTTAGTCGCTAGGATTTTGTTATATATTAAGGAAAGTACTTTCTTCACTGGGGAGCCAGATGTAAAAAGAACATCATACAATGAGGGGAGATAATTAAGGTGAGTCAGGTCCAAGTATTGTCTGCAGAAAAAACTAAAGTGAGCGTAGTGCAGTGTGGACCAGTTGTCCAACTTGAGTGACGCCAGGAGATCACTCTCCTGTGGGACTAATCTGTTTTTCAGTATGTCACCAGTAGTATAGTTTCCAAGTCTCATCCACATGTTGTATGTATCAGAGTAACCATTCAGCAGGTAATATGGGAGGAGTTTAATCGGCATGAGAGGCGAAGGTTGTAATTGTAGATCGAGTAAGGTCGACAAAGTCTGCCATGTAGAGAGAACACCTTGATAGAAGGGTGAGGCGTTTGAGAAGGCCCGGCGGTGACCCTGTGTGGTTGGGGTAGAGGCAGTCCTAACCTTCCATAAGCTAGCTACATCAGTTGGGGAGAGAACCTGTCTTGCGATTTGACAGCCTAATTTGTGGTTATTAGGGTTTAGTATTTCTGAGTGTAGCCGGAGGAAGGAGGATAAATAGTAAAACTTAAAATCCGGCATGCCAATACCACCTTTGTGTTTCTGGCGAGTCAACAGGTTATAAGATAAACGTGGTTTGGTTTGTTTCCAAATAAAGGAAGAGAGAATTTTGCGCAAAGCTTTGAAGTAGGGATCGGGTACAAACACCGGGAGCGTCTGTATGGTATAAAGGATTTTAGGGAGAATATAAGTCTTAATCATGTGAACCCTACACAGCCAGGACATGAAGGGAACCCGCAGGTCATCCAGTTGTTGTTTAATCTCCTTCAGGATAGGGGTATAGTTGAGGTCACAAAGTTGTGAAGGTATTGAGGAGATATTTATTCCCAAGTACCGAATATGCGATTTAGCCCACTGAAATGGGTAGTTAGCAGCTAAGTTTGTAACGGTAGTTTGGGGAATATTAATGGCTAATGCATTACATTTTGCTAAATTTATTTTGAAGTTGGACATATCCCCGAATGTCTCTAGCAGTTTGAGTAGAGCTGGGAAAGCTTCAGTAGGATTCAACAGCATCAGGAGCATATCATCTGCAAATGCTGCCACTTTATGCGGCACTGGGCCCACGTGTAGGCCTGCCAATTTCTCATCTTGTCGTATTGCCTGGATCAGTGTCTCCAGGCAGAGGATAAAAAGCGAGGGAGATAGTGGGCAACTCTGTCAAGTCCCATTGGTTATAGGGAACGAGGTGGATAGTAGTCCATTCACCCGAACTCTTGCATGGGGGAAGGAGTACAGGGAGAGCACCGCAGAGACGAAGGTTTGGGGAAAACCATACCTAAGCAGGGCAGCTTGCATAAAACCCCAATCCACTCTGTCAAATGCTTTTTCAGCATCCGTACTGAGCAGGGCGAGAGGGGTTCTAAATTTTAACGCAAAATCGATGGCCTGTAAAACACGGAATGTACTGTCTCTGCACTCCCTCCCCCCCACAAAACCTGTTTGCTCCGGTGACACCAATCCAGGCAACCACGGGGCCACCCTGTGGGCCAGGATTTTTGCCCATAACTTCAGGTCTATGTTGAGCAGTGAAATCGGCCTATAGCTTGCTGGGGAATCAGGGTTTTTATCAGGTTTAGGTATGACGACTATATAAGCTTCCAAATTTTGTTTCGCTGGGAGGGCTCCTGAGAGCAGCGAGTTAAAATATTTAACTAGATAGGGGCCAATGGTTGGAAAGAATTTCTTATAATAATTCACAGGTAGCCCATCAGGGCCCGGGCTTTTGCCTTTAGGGACAGAGGATAAAACTTTGCTAATTTGGTCTAAGGTAATTGGTGCAACTAGAGGGCCTTTGGCTTCTTCGGGTATAACTGGTAAATCGAGGCCGTCCAAAAAGGTTTTTATTGATTGGGATCTGAGAGTAGTCTCAACTTCGCAGTCTCCTGATCTAATGTTATAGAGGGACTCGTAATATCTAGCGAAGACATTTGCTATGCTTGAGGAAGAGGTGTGTTCTTTACCCTCTGCATCTACCATCTGACTAATGAAGGAGCGTTGAATCTGTTTCTTTACCAGAACTGACATGAGCTTGTTGCCTTTATCGCCACGAGCATATTGTTTATGCCTAAGGCGTAAATAAGCTTGAGCTGCTTTCACATTTAAGACCGATTTTAACTCATTCCTAAGTGCAGACAACTTGTTGAGCAATTCAGAGGTCAGGGAACATTTATGGGTTGCTTCTAACTCTGAGATTTTAGTAAGTAGTGAGGTGATTTGTTCCTGTCGCTTCTTTTTAAGATAAGAGCCTAGGGAGATTAATTCGCCTCGAATTACAGTTTTATGATGGAAGCTGGGGAGACGTCGGGTGTTTCGTTAGTCTGGAAGTAATTTGACAGTTTCTCGCTGTGACATGTGAAGTGGATTCTAAAATCGTGGGGTTTAACCGCCAGGTCCACTCACTCCCCTCCGTTCCTGGAATGATGATAAAACACACTACAGGGGCATGGTCAGAAACTGTAATCCCAAGTATGTCTGACCTACTTACATTAATAAGTGTTCTGTCAGGTATAAACATGTAGTCCAATCTGTGATAGGACTTGTGAGGAACTGAATAGAACGTGTAGTCTTTAGTGTCACCATGTGTAGACCTCCACACGTCACACAACCCCATGTCAAGTAATTGCCTATTTAGTTTTCTCAATGACGAGAGTGGGACATCTGATCTACCTGCTGAGGAATCAAGTGCTGGGTTGAAGGTGAGATTAATGTCTCCTCCTATTAGTAAAACTGCGAAATGGTGTTGAGCATTTTGCACAGCCATCTCACTGTACCATTATTTGGCGCATACAGATTGCAAATCGTAATCTCCTTGGAGCCCAATTTACCTCTTAATAAAATATATCTCCCCTCCGGATCTGATATAATAGCTGTTTTAACAAATGGTAGATTTTTATGAATACCTATGCTGACTCCTTTGGAAGCTGTGTCAAAGCAGGCATGGTACCAAGTGGAGTAACCTGATTTGTTCATATTGGGGGTACGTCCTTTCTTATAATGGGTCTCCTGTAATAGTAGGATGTCAGCTGACTCCCTCCTCAACAACTGCATAATTCGGCTCCTTTTGACAGGGTGATTGCAGCCCTTAACATTAAGGGAGGCTGTTGTTAAATTCACTGGGGCCATATTGGTCTCACAAAAAAGATTCTGCTTGCCAGTGATATGTTCAGCGCAGAGTTGATCCTAAACTGTGTTAACACATAGATAAACAGTGTAAACAGTACGAACATAATGAACAGTACAGTAGGTGATTAATAAGGCACAAGGCTCCGATGGAGCTGGAGTGGGGGCAGATAATACAAGAGAGAGAGAAAAATGGCCTGATCCGCCCAAACTCTCCACTTATAAACCCGCTAATGTTAGCTATAAGAAGAGTTCTCCTCTATGGTATGTATATAAAACACTTATTTTAAGCCCTTAGATCGAGTCCACAACTCTAGGTAGTCTCAGGTCACATGGGTATGCAGGGAGTGATGATGTTAGGGGGAGGGAGGGGGGGTACAAAGAAGGAAAGGAAAAACGGAGGGGGGGGGAGACATCAATGACAACAAAGAGGGAGAGAGGGGAGGGACCTGTATAATTCCCTACTATCCGACTTAATATGGACAAGCAATGAGATGTTAAAAGGTTAAACAGCTCACATTATATTGCTCTTTATGAGCTGTGTCGCGACTTAATAATGTAAAAATCAAACAGGGTACAAATAAAGCACATATAAGGTTGGCAAACAGTAATTCAAATACTACTTGCTATGATTCCTTAAACGGAGAAACTAGGAACATTATGGCTGACAATACTACCGCAAGTAGCTGACTCAGGCGTATAAGAGTCTAACCAGGAAAACAAAACTTTGGATCTCAACAGTTTCAGAAAGGAAGATGGACGTATGACACCTCCATCCGCTGCTCAGTCGTTGGAGTCTGGTCGAGCAGAGCGCTGAAGATTGTGGGGCCTTTGTCTCCTGACCGTGGACCATTCTGTCGGAATCTTGATAACAGGTAGGTCGGGCTCAAGGGGGACCGGTAGCCATGAAGGAAGCTTCATCGGAGTTAGTCCCAGGGGCTCCCAAAGTTGTTCCAAATCACTTGGGGTTCGGATGTTGTATCTTTTATTCCTTGCGATGATCAGGAGGCCGAACGGGAACAGCCAGCGGTAATTGATCCCAGCTTCTCTCAATGCTACAGTTAAGGGCTTCATCATCCTCCTCTTCTGTAGCGTGGCGGGCAAGATGTCCTGGAACACTTGGACCTCTGCACCGCCAATAAAGATGTCAGGTAGGTCCCGCACTTTTTTCAATAAGACCTCCGTATCCCTATAACTCAGTAGCCCACAAATGATATCTCTCGGGTTATCCGAGGGTAAAGGTTTGGGCCTTAGGGCTCGGTGAACGCGTTCCACCACTATGGAAGTGGCCCGATCAGCTCCCACCAAGAAAGTAAAGAGATCTTTCATAGCTTTGACCACATTTTCCTTATCAGAAGCCTCTGGATAGCCCCTTATCTGCAAGTTCTTCCTCCGACTCCTGTTTTCTTGGTCCTCTATCAATGCGAAGGATTCGTTCAGGGCTGACTGATATGAGGTCAGGGATTTACTAACCGCAACGTTAAAGGCTTGTTGGACCTCACATTGCTGTTCCAGGTTTTCTACCCTGTCGCCAATATGGCGGACGTCAGCTTTTATATGAGAAAGATCCGCAGCCAACGGGGCTAAGGCTCTGCTCAAGGCTCTGTCTAGGTAAGCTGTAGTTAGAGGGACCTCTGCACTCACCCCCAAAGAGACAGCAGAAGGATCCTCATCAAGATCTGAGCCGGCCTCCCGCCTCTGTATCTTGTGGCGGTGCGCCGGCCTGCGCCATCTTAGGTTGTCCTCTATCTGCGCGAGGTCTCGATTTATTCAGGAATTTCTCCATGGATTTGTCCTGTTTGGTGTTTTGCCGGTGCTGAACATCGCCACAGCTAGTTCTTTAGGCTGTATCTTCACCATAGTAGGCAGAACGTGCTGATGATAGGTTTATGGAGAGCTTGGTGGCGGGAGCTCTACTCAGATGCAGCCGCCATGAAGTGAGGTCAGGCTCCGCCCCCCGTACTGTCTATTTTTAATACATTAAACCTAAAAGTTTGATGGTTTGTCTTGTAACCTTAAGAACCTGTTAGCTCCATAAAGAGTGTGTGTGCAGTCTGAGGCTGTATGTTGTTTTCTGTGAGGCTAACTACCGTGTGTGTGTGTGTGTGTGTGTGTGTGTGTGTGTCTGCTTGCGAGTGGAACACTCAGGGGTGTCCTGTCAACCTTATAACTGACGGGTGGTGGCAGTGAAAGTTTTGTGTTAGTGCGTGGGTGTTCTTGCAGGCTTCAGGTGGCGATTTATGCTCAAGTTACGGCTCGGTGCAGGGCGTAACAGCGTGTGAGGACGTGAGGTGAATCGGCCTGAAGGGCTTGGGAAACCCTTGTCACGTGACGCGGTGGGCTGGTCTGGTCCCTTGTATGTGACAAATTGGTGGCAGCAATGGGATATCGCTATTTTTATGTGATTAAGGCTTTAGTGTCTGGTTTACGTAATTATTCCTGACACTACAGGCTGGTAAAAACCTTGCGAGGTGAACCAGCATACAAGACAAACACAATACTTGATTTTTGTTCTATAAACATACGTGTAAACAACCCTCCCCCTTGTTTTTTTTTTTTTTCTCTATTTTTTTTATTTGGCAACCATTGAAGAGCATAGCGTGCTACATGGGCCTGCTCCTACAGAGTTTGAGTGGATGGGAGCCTCAACGGCACCTGGAGATGCTCCAGTCTTCTATAAAAAGGGAGAGAGAATTCTGGAGGAAGATGGCACAAATTTGTGGGAGCACCAAGAGGGTAGCACAGTGCGAGCCTGATCCTGAAGATTTCCCCCTCATGGAGACCAATGAGGAACTACACTACCTGGGGCCTAAGTTTGAGGAAATCTGCCGACGATTCCACTTGGCCTCTGAGCACTGGGCACACTTCTTCATCCTTAGTCTGAAAGAGTACCTTCTGGAAACTTTGGAGCATTTGCCTCCGGAGACCTACCTGGATTATAACACCATAAAAAGCACTCTCATCCTACAGGGTGAGCTGCATGACTCCAAGATGCTCAAACCCAAGCACACTGCTCTCAAGCAGACATTGCCGGTGAAAGAGGTGACTACCACTATGTGTCTTGGAACCAATGTGGGGCAGAGGACACCCCAGCATGTGGACATCCCAGTTATGGACAACACAGCAGCACCTGAGGAGGAGACTTGCAGAACCAGCAAGGTACTGTGTGGGGATTATGAAAAGATCTTTGATTTAAAGGCATGTTGTCCTGTGGGTCCTTGTGGGGACTTGTGGGATGGCTTGAAAACCACAGAAGTCTCAGAAACCCCTATCTATCTGCATAATTCCTTCCTGGAGACGCTACCGGAGCTAGATGGACTGTCTCAGGAGGGTCTCGCTTGTGAACCTGCATCTTCAGAGGAAAATTGCAGGTGTTTCAGAAGAGACAGGCGAGTTGCAAGAGAGAAACGTTATAAAAGATTCCATTGTCCCAGGGCCGGGAAATGGATGCATGGACACTGTCGGTGAGGATCCCATTGACGAGGTGATGCAGTGGGGGACAGTGACCTAACTAAAGGGGCCCAAGATTCTGCTGATGTTGCAGACCCGGATGCATATCCCGCGGAGAACTTTAGTGTCCAAGACCCTGGACATGGAGGTATGGACATTACTGATAAAGGTATGGACATTGTTAATAAAGTCATGGACTGTGTTAATATAGCTGATGACCACATGGAATACAGTAAAGCCACAAAAGAGTCTTCAGAGGCAGAGACTGTAAATGGTGTTAATGTTGGGGAGAAGGACAATCTCCCTGTAAAGAAGTCCAACATTGAGCAGAGCATGGAGGATCTAGCCAATGAATCCCCTTCACTGTGTCCTGCCGTCATCGTGGAGACCGTACTGACTGCAGGTCCACAGCACCAATACTTTGGACTGACAAATGGGACTGATAATAGTGGCCTAGTGGCTGATACCGCACTGGATGTAGCAGCCGAGACAGCTGTAGCAGGCACTGTGACAGCTGACAATTCCAGTCAGGGGGACGAGGAAACCCGGGAAATGACTGACAAAGTCAGAGCCCTTCTTAATGGGGACCCCCCAGAAGGAGTACTGGATGATAAAAGATCATCTGATCTACATGGATTATTTGGGTTATTTGACAATGGACTGTTTGTCACTCTGTCTGAAATTTACATGATGACCCAGGGAACAGTCCCTAGGGACTCTACCTTTTTAAGGCCAAGAGTGGGCCTTAACCATCAGACTCAATGTCAAGGTGCACTGAGGCGGATCCTTTCACCAGTCGTATGGGGTCTCAGAGATGATCAGCCCTTCAACCTCAAAACTGACCCACCAGATATCCACAGTTCTGGGGTAACCGGGGTGAGCCCTCTTCTTGAGACATTTCCTGAAGTAAGGGAAGAGGACTTGCTTAAGATCATCGGACATCTATTGTAAAATTGTTATGTGAGCTTAGCTATAATGGCTCCCAGTGATCTTGATATGATTGATCTTTGTGTGAGAAGTCGGCTGATCTCCACTCACAATCCTGTCCTGGAGAAGGCATTGAGATGGGCTCAGGAGATGATCTGTGAATCGATCTCCCTTGCCATCTCTTAAAAGGGGGAGGTGTTAGGAATAAGGACCGCCTTATTCCTAGTTATTATGATTGCTGTGATACATTTTTTATGGGTGTATGTCATAGTATAACATAGTCCAGTGTGATTCGCATTCATATACAGTATGTATTTATGTTTTTGTATTGCCAGGTCAGCAGCCATTGATGAATTGGTTGAAGGCTGCATATAGTGCCGAGATGTCTGCCTCATACCTGTGAAAACAGCAAACTGCTCCCCTGGGGGTTAGTTAGCACAGAGATGCTAACCAGGATGGGCCCTTTTGCTGATCACACTCAGGACAGGGGACAGCAGACTGCGGTGAGCGGGTGCCAGGGAGCCGGGTAAGTAAAACCTATATGAGTTGTCCAGGCATTAGGGGGGTAATTATAGGGGTTGAATAACCCCTTTAGCGAATGTTGAGCAAATTGAAGTCCACAAAGTGGACTTCGATCCGAATTTCAGGGAAAATTCCCTGAATGGCAGTAACAAACAAAAAAAAAATTCCCTCCTCGATTTGATTGCGATGAGCCAGCTGCTGCCATCTTGCTTGAAGATCTTGCACGAAATCCCGTGCGCGGTGACGTATGATGTCAACACACAGGTCGATGTGATGAGGTCTTCATGGGTCGCACGAGATTTCAGTCTAGATCTTCAAACAAGATGGCGGTGGACGGCTCTTCATGAGCAAATGGATGAGGTGAGTATGATTTAAATATATATTTATTTTTTATTATACACTGTTATTACTGTCAGATGCTGCAATCAGCTATGAACGTAGGATTTAAGGGGTACAATGACAGGGAGCGGCGCAATGGCCACTCCCTATCACTGTACCCACTATATACAAAGAAATGCGCTTTGTGACGAAGTAATTTGTCACAAAACAATTTTTTTTGTAAAATTTGGGGAAGCAGCCAAATCAAATTTTTTTAATACATCTCTATATTTAACCCACTCTGAAATAAAAAAAATAATTAAAATTGTAAACATTTATAGGTATCAAAAGGGTACCAATAAAAATTCAAGTTGTGGCTTACAGAAAATAATGATACAATAAGTATTTTTTAAAGTGCTTTAATAGTGCAAAAGTAGCAAATCATGAAAGAAAAGTAAAATAATTTGTTGTCACTATAATTATGCTCACCAGTAGAGTAAAATTAACTGGCCATTTATACAGTATTTTGAAAGTCCTAAAAAGCTAAATCTCAAAAAAAAATTTACTTAAAAAAATTGCACAACTGCTCTTTTCTCCGAACCCACCCCCCAAAAACATAATTCATTATACGAACCTTACATTGTGCCATTAATAGATATTCATCCGCAAAACAACCCCTCATACTTTCTATAGTATGTTAATGTGATATTTCTAATTATTAGTTTTTTTTCCTTTTAAGTTATGGTTCTTCACTTTCTTTATTAAAGTGGTTTTCCGAGACTTTCATACTGATGACCTATCCTCTGTCTACTCTGGACACCTGCTGATCAGCTGTTTGAGAAGGAAATGGCACTCACAGTACTGCCACAGCCCTCTGCAGCTTTTCCTAGGCCATGTGATTCATCGGTAATATGGCCTAGGAGCAGCTCTGCCCCAAGTGAATGGGGCTGAGCTGCAATGCCAAACACAGCCGCTATATAATGTATGGAGCTGTGCTTGGTGAGCAGAGAGAAGACTGCAGCGCTCACAGGAGTGCCAGTGTTTTCTAAAATAGCTGATTGGCGGGGGTCTTGGATGTCGGAACCCCACCGATCAGATACTGATGACCTATCCAGAGCATCTTAGGGAATAAAAAATTCCAAATCTGGTAATCAGAATAAATCTTTGGACTAGAGATGAGCGAATCAGTTCGGAACAAACTGGGTTCATTACAAACTTCCCAAAAATGTGTCCGGCAGACAAACCCAAAGCTTTTCAGGTTTGCCTCAGGATGAATCCAATGTTACTGCACATTTTGGTGGAAAAAAGCATGAGAGAGGAAGAAGAAGGGTGCTCACCTAAGAGGAAGTGCTTGACCGGATTAGCTCATTCAGGTTGCCCTGTAGGCCTGTGATCCAATCAGTGCTGCAGCAGGCAGGGAGGAGCCCTTGCAGAACAACTAGAACATTATTCTGTGTTAGGGTACTTTCACACTAGCGTTATTCTTTTCCGGTATCAAAATCCGGTATAGGGTCTTAATACCGGAAACAAACGCATCAGTTTGTCCTAATGCATTCTGAATAGAAAGCAATCCATTCAGTATGCATCAGGATGTCTTCTGTTCCATCCCTTGTACGGTATTTGACTAGACAAAATACCGCAGCATGCTGCAGTATTTTTTCCGTCCAAAATCCCGGAACAATACCGGATTTGCATTAATTTCCATAGAGATGTATTAATACCGGATCCGTTATTCCGGATGATACCGGATGAGAAGAAATCAATATTTCACGTTAGACGGATCCGGAAAAAAAAGCTTTCCTTTTGTATACAGATTGCCAGATCTGACAGACAGTTCCTTTGCCGGAACTGGCTGTCGGATTCTAACAACGCTAGTGTGAAAGTACCCTTAGGCTGTGAATGAGGATGGATGGTTCTGACAGAAAACGATCTTAGGGATAGTATATACTGTAGTCACAATGAAGCTTCTATTCTAGTGTCAGAGACAGTGAAGGGAAAGACTAGGAAGAAGAATGATTGTGCAGAATAGGGAAAGGCAGGGAAAGCTTTCAGCCAGGGAGTGAGAAGTAAGGAACTGAGGCTGGGTGTGCCTGGCTAGCTGCAATTACTCCTGACGAAGCCTCTCCAAGTGAAACGTACGTCGAGGTGCAGCTTTTGGTCACACACACTCTGGGTCCAGCATATTATGGGTAATATATGTTTTGTTGCTATGCTCAGTTAACTGTCATTTTTTTTTGTCCACACTTGCCTCTGCTTGTATTTACAGCTCACAGGCTATTTGCATATTCCATGCGGCTATTCTTGGCCCCTGGGCAGGCTTGTCTGCCATATGTGGTCTTATTTTGTATTTTGTTTATTTACTTTTTCTTTGCATACAGCATACATATGAGTATATGTTACGTTGAGTGAACCTACAGTTCCCACATATTTCATGCTGGTGTATACCCAGGACTGTGACCTCTTTTTCCTTGCCAGCTGGGTGTTTGGGAGGGAGGTTGTATATGACCTCCTCACATGAGGTCTCCCCCTCTCCTGTACCCTTGTGCCTTATGTCTTATATATTGTTTGTTATTTGATCATGTCTTAATAAATTACATATATTTTATATGTGCGTCTCTCCCATCTTTCTTTGGGGTTATTGGTTCTGTTCTTACGTTGGCTTAGCTGCAATTACTGCCTTATAACACAGCTGCAGCTGCTGCAGAACCTCAAAAGCAGCTACCTGCAAGAAAACTTCTCTTTTTCCCATTTTAACAGAAATAAAGTTTTGTTTTTATGGGGAGAACAAGCTCAAAACTGTACAAGGTGTTTTACCATCCATAGAATAGATAGCATTTTAAATCTCAGTGAAAACACCTGAAATATTAGACCGAAATCAGGGCATTTCCAGACAGTTCTATTGTTTTCTTTTTGGGTTTGGGAAAATAGTTATATACGTGTGCAATGTGTGTCTTACAATAAAGAGGGTAGCAGTTTAAATCTGTGAATGAAAATGTGAAGTACTAGTAGAAATCTGTGTCAGGTCATCACCAGACAGTTTATTCAACTTTTGTTTTGTGAAAAATAGTAATACAAGTGTGCAATGTGTGTCTTACAATACAGAGGATAACGCTGTAAATCTCTGAGAGATAAAGTGAAATACTAGGTGGAAATCTATGTCAGGACATCTCCAGACAGTTCAAGTTATGCTTTGTGAAATATAGCAATACAGAATACAAGTGTGAAACATGTGTTTTATAATGCAGAGGGAAATGTGAAATACTTGGCTTAAAGTTGTGCCATATGTGGCGAAACTAACCTCGCCACTGGGTTTTGGAGGGGCCTGGTTGCCAGCCTCTTGCCCCAGGATTATGGGCCCTCTCATTAGCCCATGCTAAACTAAAACCCCATGGCGATTTGACTGTGTTTGTGTCATCTGAGCGATGTTTGGATATTTTGAGCGCTCAGATCCAAGCCATCTGGGGATATGTTAAATGTCTATGTTACTGTAATGGTTGGGACATTGTATATTTAAATAGTGATGTCTGTCCTATTGTCCCCACGTGTGTATTGGTGATTTCCTTTTGTCCTGAGAGATAATTGAATTACTCCTCGGTTGTCTCCAGGACAGAAGACATTGTGTATTCTCCTGCCTGTGATAATTACATCAACCCATTGTGTAAGGTAAGGTAATTGTATCACAGGCAAAGGGGAGGATTTTGTGTGGGAGTGTTTTACTGTATTGTACGTGTTTATTGGTTGTTTTTACAAAACCCTGTGGGTGGTACTAGTGTGTAACAATGTTATATAAGATCAATAAACGCACAGCTCTGGGTGACCACTGCTTGACCCTCAACACGGAGCCTCGTCTCGTTCTTGGGGGGATTCACTGTATGCTGTTAGAGACTGATTGCTAGGAGTGTAAGCCGCTTGGGTGCGTTTCCTATTCGTCTGCTAGCAGCTATTTGTGAGGTTCCATTCGGAGTTTGGAACATTGCCTTGTATGCAGTAACACCTTAGCATCTCCAGACAGTTAATTTTTTATTTTATTTTTTGCCAAATATAGCTATACTAGTGTGCAATGTGTGTCTTACAATACAGTGGATAGCATTTGAAATATCTGATTGATAATGTGATATACTAGGCTGAAATCCATATCAGGGTATCCCCAGACTGTTCATGTGTCTTACAATGCAGTGTTTGAAATCTGTGAGTAGGAACATATGAAATACTAGTCTGAAATCTGTGTCAGGGCACCTCAAGTGTTGGTGTGTGTGCATATGTAGGTTGACAACTTCTGTTTTACACTTTGAGAAAGCTTTTTTTATAATTTTAATATTTGAGTGCACATAAGACATTAGGTCTAGGCCCAAATGTGTTAGTGGTGCAGATTCTACCTTATATTCAAATTGTCAGTATTGACATTTATTTTTATTTTTATTGTCTATAAAGCCAATAGCATGTATACATACACATTAGTCATTACATAAATGTAATCAGTGTTTGTATGAAGAGAAAGACATATGCCAATTTCCCCTTCTCCCTCCCAGCACAGATGGTCCCTCTGAACTTGATATATCTTGCTACATTTCTGTTAATTCAACCTCAATTAGGCCTACTGGTTAATTAAGCTAGCATATGAGGTTTCTCGGGTATGGTAGGTAGCCCCAACTGGTAGACGTTATGGTTTTGCCTATCTCGTCTGTGTCTTGTGCCCTTAAGATACAACAGCCTTTTAATCTATCTGAAGTCTGCCTAGATTGTTAGCTTGTTTCTCTATAAGATACCATGTTGTCAGTTGGAAGGGTGATATTATCGTTTGTATTTCCTCATCCGTTGAGAATGCTTCAATAAAAGCTTGCCATTTAAAAAAAAATGTGGTTGCTAGTTTTGTTTTTTGACGTTCAACCTCCACTAACTCTAACATCAAACACCTTTTAACTGTGATATCACTTCAGAGGGTTGCGGACATTCCGGCTTTAACCACTGAGCTAGTAAGCACCGTTTTGCTGCTAATAGTATTAGGTGTGTTATCATTGAGACATGATGGTGAGGTATGGTGCTTTGGAAAATAAGTAGTACTGGTGAGTCTGGTAAGTGTGTGCATAGTTTGTCTAGCAATAATTGGCACATCTTCCCCCAAAATTCACCCACCATAGGGCAGTGCCAGAAACCATGGAAAAGATTGGTGTTTTATATCTGACATTTTGGACATCTGGTCATTTTGTCTGTTTGATCTTTTCGGGTATAAAAACCGTAAATTGCTCTATGTATAATGCAGAATTGTGTTTCCCTCTACACCTCATTTACCGTTGCAGAGCATACCCTCTTCTATCCTTTCAAAACATCTGTTGGAGTATTTAGTTCTGCTACCTCTTTTTTCCAATTATGAAAAACTGATGTGACTTGTTTCTGTGATATGCTGTTTCTTATGTCTCTGTAAAGAGACGTAAGAGTGACGGCTGAGTCTGTCTGTCCAATCATTAGATCAAAATAATTTTGGGAGAGCTCAGCAGAGCAATCTCGCAGTTTGGCCTTGAGTAAACTAATGATGCTGTCGTAGGACAGTAAAGAGGAGTCCTTCACTCCCGTTTTCAAGCTAAATTCCTGGAAGGTGTGATACCTCCCCTGTTCCGGGTTCCAAAAGTCAGATAAGGTTTGAATAGCCTGCCACCTCAGTGTCTTCCTCGCTACTGGTAAACCCAGATGTTTGATGTCAATGTGTTTGGAGAATTGAAAAGATAGACCGAAGAGTTTCCTGACTGTCTTCCATATCGCATATCTGTCTTTAAATAAAAAACTACGTCTAGCTTTATGGGGGATATCTGTGAATTTGGCATGTAATAAGGTATTTAGGTTCAAATATGTTTGACCACATCACTCCTACTTGACCTGGCAAAACTGGGTGCACGTCCAGGTTTTGTTCTTAGCTCCACCTCAAGAACTGTATATGTTATACAGCCGGGCACAGCAGTACACAAGCAGCAACGTTTCGGGCTAACATAAGCTCTTCATCAGGCTGGCGCCGGCTGCGTCCTTTATGTGGTCAAGTTACAGCCTGATGAAGGGCTTATGTTAGCCCAAATGTTGCTGCTTGTGTACCACTGTGCCCGGCTGAAATGAAATAAAATTCACTGAGCATCATAATTATTGTTGGAGTGCTGTCTAAATGTAAATGACAAGGTATTTAGGTTCCACGGGCTGAGGAGGTCTCTTTCTAGTAGATAGTTTGAGTATCTGTTTCTCTTTTTTATCCAAGTATTGACATTTTAATGCACCTCTCGGTCTTTAGGTTCCAGAAAACAGACTTGCAAACCATTCTATACTTTGTGTGACTGTGTACATTAGGCCAATAAATGTCAGGAATATGGAAAGGGTTCCAAACGAAAGACCCAGGGCCAGGCCTTGTCCTCCCAGAGCAAGAATGTGTGGAGTAGCAGCACCAGAAATCTGTCTAGAAGTAGTATTATAAATGTTAGCAGGCACACTTTCAATTGGAGTATCGTAGTATTTATTATATTATAATTGGCTAAAATAACTCACACATAAGGAATGAAGATAAATTGGAAAGTAGATAAAAATCAAATGTATAAAAATCAAAGTATGCACAATGTAGGTAGCAATGTTAGCAGCATATAAATTTCAAATAGCAGCATATATTCTTCAGGTTCCTATATCAGACTATTCAGGTTAGCAGCGTATTATGTATAAATCTCAAGATCCAGATGGGTCAGTAATTCAATCAGCAACCAATTGGTTAAACCCATGTAGTTTGGGATTCAGCAGCAATTGTTTAGCAGCATATAGAATTCAAAGAGCAGCATATATTCTTTATATTTCTTATATCAGAATATTCAGGTTAGCAGCATAATAGATATAAGTCTTAAGATCCAAATAAGTCAGTGATTCAATCCGCAGCTTAATAGTTTAATCTATAGTAGGGACTAATATAAATGTTGTTGTCTAGATCAGCATTGTCTGTTAACATCCATTTGATAGTAGGTAGTGTCCAAAGTTTTATTATCTAATCCTATGGTAGTAATCCAACTCTTTAGCTCACTTAATATCGCAGTTTATAATAATATGTAGTAATATGTAGGACTTACGTTCAGGGAAAAAAAACAAGGTTTGTTAGCCGATGTACCTATACGCGGCGTCCCACGTGTTTTTCGGTACTTGACAGCTCTTACCTTTGAGTTGATTCACTTGCCCCCTTCGTAATCCCGTGTGCGTTGTCTGCGTCTGAGTGTTTGGTGTTGCCCGTGAAATGTGCAGGAGAGCGTCGCTTCTAGTTTGTCAGTGATGACATCAGCGGTTGCCTTCACTCACGTGATCCGCACTATAGCGGTTTGTATTGGAGCGATCCCCTCAACACTTTGTTCGAATAGTTCTGCGATTATATTCGTGAGCTTGTATTTCGGGTTTTCTTCAATGATGTTAAATAAAATCCATTAAAAGTTGATTAAAAGTTGTATCCTGCTTGCAAGCCGATAACGTAGTCCCCCAAAACTCTTATACGTTTTTCGAAACGTATAGCCCCTTCATCAGTGAGTGGGGACTCTCTGTTACATACTGGTTTATAAAGAAATTTTCTTCAAATCCCAACTGATTAAATTAGAATCACCTGAAGTATTGAGCAAGGTGTTAGTAAGCTGTGGAGCTGGATCTTTTGAGAGGTTTGTCCTAAACGATAAGTACAGGAATCTACATATTTTCACTCAGGGATAATATCATATTCATAGTTCTTCATAAGGGATGATTTATTCTTAAAATAAACACATTTCTATACATGCGATTCTTATGCGATTTTTATGCGATTTCTTATAGCTGCAAATTTTTCTTAAGATTTTTCTTACATCCATGATTTAGTTGGTAGCAATTAGGGTTGAGCGAACCCGAACTGTAAAGTTCAGGCTCGTACCGAACTTTAGGATTTTTGGACCCCGGACCCGAACATTTCCGTAAAAGTTCGGGTTCGGTGTTCGGCGCTTTCTTGGCGCTTTTTGAAAGGCTACAGAGCAGCCAATCAACAAGCTGTTAACTATCTGACCTTAGAAGCCATCATAGCCATGCCTACTAATGGCATGGCTGTGATTGGCCAGAGCAGCATGTGACCCAGGCTCTATATAAGCTTGAGTCACGTAGCACTGCACGTCACTCTGCTGTTACAAGTGTAGGGAGAGGATGCTGCTGAACTTGTGATTTCAGGGAGAGAATAGGAGAGAATCTAACTCAGCGATCTACAGAGAAATAAATATGTGGGTGCAGGGCACAATCGTTTTACCCTGCCCTGAGGCCATTGACCAAAAAAAAATTACTTTTATAATTCTGTTAGTTAGGTGGGCGGAGGTGGTGGCGGCCATTTTATGCAAGCTCAGTGCACCAGCACTGCATCTGAGCTTTTGGGACATTGCAAATCACCATTTTTTTGGGCAAACTACAACATCTGGATTAGTCAGTGTGCAATTTAAGGTAGAAATACACCCATCATTTTCTGGGGTTTTAAAAACACACTTTTTTGCCAAAAAACTGTATTTTCCTGATCTGCAAGTGTTAAATTCAAGTTTAATATATACAGCTTTCATATTCTGTTACCAAAAAAACACTTTTTTGGCAAACTACAACATCTGGATTAGGCCTCATGCACACGGCCGTGTTCCACGGCCGAGAGCGGTCCGTGGTAACCCGGCCGGGATTCCTGCTGACAGCAGGAGCGCACGTCGTCATTGGTTGCTATGACGCCGTGCGCTTCATGCCGCCGCTGCTGTACAGTAATACACTCGTATAGATCATACGAGTATATTACTATAGTGCAGCGGCAGCATGAAGTGCACAGCGTCATAGCAACCAATGACGCCGTGCGCTCCTGCTGTCAGCAGGAATCCCGGCCGGGTTACCACGGACCGCTCTCGGCCGCGGAACACGGCCGTGTGTATTCGGCCTTAGTCAGTGTTCAATATAAGCTAGAAATACACCCATCATTTTCTGGAGTTTGAAAAACACACTTTTTTTTCAAAAAACTGTATTTTCCTGATCTACAAGTGTTAAATTCAAGTTTAATATATACAGCTTTCATATTCTGTTACCAAAAAAAACACTTTTTTGGCAATCTACAACATCTGGATTAGTCAGTGTGCAATTTAAGCTAGAAATACACACATCATTTTCTGGGGTTTCGAAAAACACACTTTTTTTTGTCAAAAAACAGTATTTTCCTGATCTGCAAGTGTTAAATTCAAGTTTAATATATACAGCTTTCATATTCTTTTACCAAAAAAAAACACTTTTTTGGCAATCTACAACATCTGGATTAGTCAGTGTGCAATTTAAGATAGAAATACATCCATCATTTTCTGGGGTTTGAAAAACACACTTTTTTGACAAAAAACACTATTTTCAGGCCTTGCAGCATCAGCGCGTGTGAAATTACAGGCTTATATACTGCTGTCAAATTCAGTTGTTAAACAAACACTCGTTTGGGCACTTTGATGCAGATGTCATTGTGAGATACACCCTTAATACATTTTGGTTATATTCAGAGATTTTAAATACCGCCATTTGGTGCACCAATATTGAATTCAGGCCTACACCGGTTCAGGCCGTGTGAGATATACCCTCTACATACAGGGGTTTGATTCAGGCATTTGAAATACAGCCATTTTAGGCAAAGAAATATTTAATTTAGGCCTACACTGGTTCAGGCCCTGTGAGATACACTGTCACGGCTGTATGTGAGCAACAATAGTATACACAGTAAAAGAGCTACTGACCGGACCCAAACTAGGGAGGATAAAGGGTGACCCCTGTCAGACCCTCAAAGCTCTCCCTATTCTGCTAAAGCACATGCCCGGATCCAAATGGCGGAACGAGGCATGCCCACGTGCCTAAGACTGATGACCACTGTAACCCCTACAATAGTGGAAGGGGCACGGCCACCGGTGCCCTACTCAGTATATGGAGGGAACCGTGGCCACCTCAGATCCAGTCAGAAAATAATCAGGTACACAACAATGTCTGTACACTTAGCTGAAGGTGTTGCAGCCGCAGAGAAGACGGATCCTAGGACAGCTGGCAATATCCGGAGTGCTTGCTGCAGCAGAACACAGGTCCAGTGAACTGATAGCTACAAGTGAAGATACTAAAGCAAGAGCTACAACTGAAATGAGAACTATAATCCACGCCCTACAATAGGAGGAGGGGTGATATAAAGAGAGGAAAATTAAACGCATGAGGAACAGTTGGGAGGAAGGAAACCAAAAGTAAACAGAGCAGTGAGAACTCCTCCCAGCTCTAGTAGTGACATCATCACAGGGGTGGAGAAACAGAGCTGTGAGAACGTCCCAAAGCTCTGGTAGTGACAGTACCCCCCCCCTCTACGGGTGGACTCCGGACACCCAGGACCCACCTTCTCAGGATGAGCCCTATGAAATGCCCTGATGAGGCGAGTGGCTTTAATGTCCGACACCGGAACCCACATCCTCTCCTCAGGACCATAACCCTTCCAATGAACGAGGTACTGAAGAGAACCGCGGACAATGCGAGAGTCCACAATTCTGGAAACCTCAAACTCCAGATTGCCATCAACCAAAATCGGAGGAGGAGGCAAAGAGGAGGGTACCGTTGGCTGGACATATGGTTTTAAGTGAGATCTGTGATATACATTATGTATCTTCCAAACCCGTGGAAGATCAAGACGGAAGGCAACAGGATTGATGACTGACAAGATTTTATAAGGCCCAATAAACTTGGGACCCAATTTCCAGGAGGGAACCTTCAGTTTAATATTTCTTGTAGACAACCACACCAGATCACCCACATTCAGGTCCGGACCAGGCACACGTCTCTTATCAGCCACACGCCTATACCTCTCACTTATCTTTTTAAGATTACTCTGAATCTTTTGCCAAATGGTAGACAAAGACGAGGAAAATCTCTCCTCCTCAGGTAAACCAGAAAGAGCCCCTCCCGAGAATGTCCCAAACTGCGGATGGAACCCATATGCACCAAAGAATGGTGACTTATCAGAAGATTCCTGACGACGGTTGTTCAGAGCAAACTCAGCAAGAGGGAGAAATGAACACCAATCCTCCTGGTTCTCTGCCACAAAACAGCGCAAATATGTCTCCAGATTCTGATTGAGGCGCTCAGTCTGACCATTCGACTGCGGGTGAAAAGCAGAAGAGAAGGACAGCCGAACCCCCAGGCGAGAACAGAAAGCCTTCCAGAACCTGGACACAAACTGCGTGCCTCTATCGGAAACAATATCAGAGGGAATGCCGTGCAATTTAACAATATGGTCGACAAAAGCTTGCGCCAACGTTTTAGCATTGGGTAAACCAGGGAAAGGTACGAAATGAGCCATCTTGCTAAAACGGTCCACCACCACCAGGATCACCGACTTCCCCGAGGAACGAGGAAGATCCGTGATAAAGTCCATGGACAGGTGTGTCCAAGGACGGGAAGGTATGGGTAACGGGAGAAGGGAACCTGAAGGCCGTGAACGAGGGACCTTAGCGCGAGCGCACGTCTCACAAGCAGCCACAAAACCCTCCACCGACTTACGAAGAGCCGGCCACCAAAATCTCCGAGCAATGAGATCTACTGTGGCTCTACTCCCGGGGTGACCAGCAAGAACCGTATCATGATGCTCTTTAAAGAGTTTGTGACGTAGCTCAGGAGGCACGAATAACTTCCCAGAAGAACAACGGGCAGGTGCCTCAGTCTGGGCAGCCTGGACCTCGGCCTCCAAATCGGAATATAGAGCAGAAACAACTACCCCCTCCGCCAAAATGGGACCCGGGTCCTCGGAGTTTCCTCCTCCCGGAAAACAGCGAGAGAGAGCATCAGCCTTCACATTTTTTATCCCAGGTCGGAATGTAACAACAAAATTGAATCTGGAGAAGAACAGAGACCATCTGGCCTGTCTCGGATTCATACGCCTGGCCGACTCCAAGTATGCCAGATTCTTATGGTCGGTAAAAACGGTGATAGGGTGCCTGGCCCCCTCCAACCAATGGCGCCATTCCTCGAAAGCCAACTTGATGGCCAACAACTCCCTATCTCCCACATCATAGTTTCTCTCTGCCGGGGAGAGTTTTTTAGAGAAAAAGGCACAGGGTCGCCATTTGGCAGGAGAAGGGCCCTGGGACAAAACCGCACCCACACCCACCTCGGAAGCATCCACCTCAACAATAAAAGGTAAGGAAACATCGGGATGCACCAAGACGGGAGCAGACGCAAAACTCTCTTTAATCTTAGAAAAGGCTGCAAGCGCCTCCTCCGACCAAGAGGAAAAATCCGCCCCCTTTTTTGTCATGTCAGTAAGGGGTTTGACAACAGAGGAATAATTCAAAATGAACTTTCTGTAATAGTTCGCAA
Source organism: Bufo bufo (assembly GCF_905171765.1). Taxonomy (NCBI): domain Eukaryota; kingdom Metazoa; phylum Chordata; class Amphibia; order Anura; family Bufonidae; genus Bufo; species Bufo bufo. The sequence continues at coordinate 474,010,182 of NC_053392.1, read as the reverse complement.
AACCCAGAAAGCGCATCAATGCCTTCTGATTCTCAGGAAGCTCCCACTCAAGTACAGCACGGACCTTCTCCGGATCCATGCGAAAACCAGAAGCAGAGAGGAGAAAATCCAGAAATTGAATCTCCGATACCATAAAAAGACATTTCTCCAGCTTGGCGTACAATTTATTTTCCCGCAGAATCTGCAGAACCTGAAAAAGATGATCCTGATGGGTCTGAACATCAGGGGAAAAAATCAAAATATCATCAAGATACACCAATACAAATTTCCCCATTAAATGGTAGAAAATACTATTAACAAAATGCTGAAAGACGGCCGGAGCATTCATCAGGCCGAAAGGCATAACGAGATTCTCGAAATGCCCGTTAGGGGTATTAAAGGCCGTTTTCCATTCATCCCCCTCTCTGACCCTGACCAGGTTGTACGCGCCTCTCAAATCCAATTTGGAAAACACCTTGGCCCCAACAATTTGGTTGAAGAGGTCCGGGATCAGAGGAAGGGGATAGGGATCGCGAATCGTGATACGGTTCAGCTCCCTAAAATCTAGGCAAGGTCTCAGAGAGCCATCTTTTTTTGTAACAAAAAAAAAAACCCGTGGCCACAGGTGACTTTGAGACTCTCGGAGATATAAGTTCGAATTGCGATTCTTTCCGGTTGTGAGAGATTGTAGAGGCGTGCTTTTGGCAGCTTGGCGCCGGGAATGAGGTTAATGGGACAGTCAAACTCCTGGTGAGGAGGTAGCTCCTGAACACCGCTCTCGGAAAACACGTCCGAGAAATCAGAGAGAAATGATGGCACAGTTTTAGTAGACACCTCTGCAAAAGTCGCTGTGAGACAATTCTCTCTACAAAAGTCACTCCAGTCATTTATTTGCCTTCCTTGCCAATCAATAGTGGGGTTATGTCTAGTGAGCCAGGGTAACCCCAAAACTAGAGGAGAAGGCAATCCGTTAAGGACAAAACAAGATATATCCTCCACATGAGTGTCACCTACAGCTAGCCGGATATTGTGAACAATGCCCTTCAGAGATCTCTGTGAGAGTGGAGCAGAGTCAATAGCAAAAACAGGTACTGTATATCCTTTTCTAATGTGCAAACCTGAAAACCATGCATGGCTACAAATTGAGTGTCAATAAGATTGACGGCCGCTCCACTATCGACAAAAATCTCACAAGAAATGACTTTGCTCTCTAGCGCCACCCTGGCAGACAGGAGAAAACGGGAACTGCAGGTCAGAGGAAAAGCATCAATTCCTACATCAACTTTGCCCAAAGTAGCAGATGAAGCAGAATTTGATGATTTACCTTTTGAGGTTTTTCTCTTATTATCGCTCTTAGTACAGTTCAAGAATCTCCTAGAGGGACAAACATTTGCCAAATATACCTATGCCCCCACAACAAAAACACACCATACTCTGAGGACTAAATCCTCTTTTATCAGGGGCAAGTCGACCTAGCTGCATGGGCTCCTCCTCAGAGGGGAGCGAGACAGGATGAGGCCCCTGCACACTGAATGAGTCCGCACCACTGCCCCTAGACTGACAATGGCTGGACAGAGAGGTCTCGTTTCTTTCTCTTAGACGCCTGTCAAGGCGTACCGCCAATGACATGGCAGACTCTAAGGACGTTGGTCTCTCATGGAAAGCAAACGCATCTTTCAATCTCTCTGAGAGACCATGACAGAACTGACTCCGGAGTGCAGCATCATTCCAACCCGAATCAGCTGCCCATCTCCGAAATTCAGAACAATAAAGCTCCGCAGACAGTTTGTTCTGGCATAAAACACGTAAGTTAGATTCGGCCAGAGCAACACGATCCGGGTCATCATAAATCTGCCCCAGGGCCACAAAAAATCTTTCCACGGATCGAAGGGAGGGATCCCCTGATGGCAGCGAAAAAGCCCAAGTCTGAGCATTACCCCTGAGCAGGGAGATGACAATCCTCACCCTCTGCTCTTCCTTACCAGAGGAGTGGGGACACAAGCAAAAATGGAGTTTGCATGCCTCTCTGAAGCGAACAAAATTCTCACTGCCCCCAGAGAACGTTTCCGGAAGTGAGACCTTTGGCTCGCAACAGACTCCATGAGCCGGAGCAGAGCCCAATGCTTGAAGCTGAGTCATAGATTGACGGAGATCCGCTACTTCCAAAGAAAGACCCTGCATGCGGTCAACCAGACCAGAAAGCGGATCCATGTAAAAAAAGGACGGTTTTGGTGGATTATAATGTCACTGCTGTATGTGAGCAACAATAGTATACACAGTAAAAGAGCTACTGACCGGACCCAAACTAGGGAGGATAAAGGGTGACCCCTGTCAGACCCTCACAGCTCTCCCTATTCTGCTAAAGCACATGCCCGGATCCAAATGGCGGAACGAGGCATGCCCACGTGCCTAAGACTGATGACCACTGTAACCCCTACAATAGTGGAAGGGGCACGGCCACCGGTGCCCTACTCAGTATATGGAGGGAACCGTGGCCACCTCAGATCCAGTCAGAAAATAATCAGGTACACAACAATGTCTGTACACTTAGCTGAAGGTGTTGCAGCCGCAGAGAAGACGGATCCAAGGACAGCTGGCAATATCCGGAGTGCTTGCTGCAGCAGAACACAGGTCCAGTGAACTGATAGCTACAAGTGAAGATACTAAAGCAAGAGCTACAACTGAAATGAGAACTATAATCCACGCCCTACAATAGGAGGAGGGGTGATATAAAGAGAGGGAAATTAAACGCATGAGGAACAGTTGGGAGGAAGGAAACCAAAAGTAAACAGAGCAGTGAGAACTCCTCCCAGCTCTAGTAGTGACATCATCACAGGGGTGGAGAAACAGAGCTGTGAGAATGTCCCAAAGCTCTGGTAGTGACATACACCCTCTACATACAGGGGTTTGATTCAGGCATTTGAAATAGTCATTTAAAATACATCCATTTTGTGCAAAGAAATATTTAATTCAGGCCTACACTGGTTCAGGCCATGTGAGATACACCCTCTACATACAGGGGTTTGATTCAGGCATTTGAAATACAGCCATTTGAAATACAGCCATTTTGTATGAATAAATCTTTAATTCATTCCTACACTGGTTCAGGCCGTGTGAGATACACCCTCTACATACAGGGGTTTGATTCAGGCATTTGAAATACAGCCATTTGAAATACAGCCATTTTGTGTAAAGAAATCTTTAATTCAGGCCTACACTGGTTCAGGCCCTGTGAGATACACCCTCTACATACTGGGGTTTGATTCAGGCATTTGAAATACAGCCATTTTGGGCAAATAAATATTTAATTTAGGCCTACACTGGTTCAGGCCCTGTGAGATACACCCTCTACATACAGGGGTTTGATTCAGGCATTTGAAATACAGCCATTTGAAATACATCCATTTTGTGCAAAGAAATATTTTATTTAGGCCTACACTGGTTCAGGCCGTGTGAGATACACCCTCTACATACAGGGGTTGATTCAGGCATTTGAAATACAGCCATTTGAAATACAGCCATTTTGTGCAAAGAAATATTTAATTTAGGCCTACACTGGTTCAGGCCCTGTGAGATACACCCTCTACATACAGAGTTTTGATTCAGGCATTTGAAATACAGCCACTTGAAATACAGCCTTGTTGGGCAAAGAAATATTTAATTCAGGCCTACACTGGTTCAGACCGTGTGAGATACACCCTCTACATACAGGGGTTTGATTCAGGCATTTGAAATACAGCCATTTTGGGCAAAGAAATATTTAATTCAGGCCTACACTGGCTCAGACCGTGTGAGATACACCCTCTACATACAGGGGTTTGATTCAGGCATTTGAAATACAGCCATTTTGTGCAAATAAATATTTAATTTAGGCCTACACTGGTTCAGGCCCTGTGAGATACACCCTCTACATACAGGGGTTTTATTCAGGCATTTGAAATACAGCCATTTGAAATACAGCCATTTTGTGCAAAGAAATCTTCAATTCAGGCCTACACTGGTTCAGGCCCTGTGAGATACACCCTATACATACAGGGGTTTGATTCAGGCATTTGAAATACAGCCACTTTGTGCAAAGAAATCTTCAATTCAGGCCTACACTGGTTCAGGCCGTGTGAGATACACCCTCTACATACAGGGGTTTGATTCAGGCATTTGAATACAGCCATTTGAAATACAGCCATTTTGTGCAAAGAAATCTTTAATTCAGGCCTACACTGGTTCAGGCCCCGTGAGATACACCCTCTACATACAGGGGTTTGATTCAGGCATTTGAAATACAGCCATTTGAAATACAGCCTTGTTGGGCAAAGAAATATTTAATTCAGGCCTACACTGGTTCAGACCATGTGAGATACACCCTCTACATACAGGGGATTGATTCAGGCATTTGAAATACAGCCATTTGAAATACAGCCATTTTGGGCAAAGAAATATTTAATTCAGGCCAACACTGGTTCAGACCGTGTGAGATACACCCTCTACATACAGGGGTTTGATTCAGGCATTTGAAATACAGCCATTTGAAATACAGCCATTTTGTGCAAAGAAATCTTTAATTCAGGCCTACACTGGTTCAGGCCGTGTGAGATACACCCTCTACATACATGGGGTTTGATTCAGGCATTTGAAATGCAGCCATTTGAAATACAGCCATTTTGTGCAAAGAAATAATCAATTTAGGCCTAGTCTGGTTCAGGCCGTGTGAGATACACCCTTTACATACTGTCGTTCTATTCTACTATTAATTAAACACCCATTTAGGGCAAGATCCTAAATTCAAAAAATATGAGGAGAGCGTCAAATAAGGGATGTGGCCCAGGTCGTGGTGCTGCTGGTGGAGCTCCTGTTGCAGGGAGAGGACGTGGTCGATCTGTGCCAGCTACACGCACAAGTGAAACCCTTTCCTCAGGTGCGAGTAGGCGACAGAACCTGCAGCGGTATTAGGTCGGGCCTAATGCGGCTCTACGAATGGTGAGGCCTGAACAAGTAAAGCCGATAGTAGATTGGGTTGCTGACAGTGGATCCAGTTGCTTCACATTGTCTCCCACCCAGTCTCCTGCTGAAAGACCACAGTTGGCACCTGCAGCCGATGTCCATCAGTCTTTCACTTCACCCCCTTGCAAATCAGCCAAGCAGTCTGAGCCCCAAGTCATGAAGCAGTCTCTTCTGCTTTTTGATGACTCTGTTAGCACGGTTTTCCAGGGCCATCCACCTAGCCCTGCCCCTTAAGTGGAAGAGATTGAGTGCACCGATGCCCAACCACTTATTTTTCATGAGTACATGGCAGGACCATCGCAGCACGTCTCGGATAATGACGAAACACATGTGCCAACTGCTGGGGCTTTCGAAAGTGTGCAGACCGACAAGGAAGGCAGGGGTGAAGACTGGGTAGAAAATGATGTGGAGGATGATGGAATCAAGGTCATGCAAGTGACCTATGTAGTTTGGAGGAAGAGGCGGTGGTCGCACAGAGCCACCAGCACAGCAGAAGAGGGAGCAGGGTGCAAAAGCGTAGCGGCCGTCCTCTAGACAGTACACCTCTTACTGCCCACAGCAGCAAGGGACAGAGAACACCAAAGCCAGCTCCAAGGAGTTCCCTGGCGTGGCAGTTCTTCAGACAATGTGCTGATGACAAGACACGAGTGGTTTGCACGCTGTGCAATCAGAGCGTCAAGCGAGGCATAAACGTTCTCAACCTGAGCACAACCTGCATGACCAGGAATTTAAGTGCAAAGCACGAGCTGCAGTGGAGTAGACACCTCAAAAACCAAGAAAGGTCTCTGGCTCCTCCTGCATCCACTTCTGCTGCAGTCTTGGCCTCTTCATCCACCTCTGGAGTAACAGTGCCACCTGCCACCCAGCAAACAGAGGATCTGCCAGCAACACCAACACCTGGGTCACCAAGCATTTCCACAATGTCCCACGGAAGCGTTCAGCTCTCTATCTCTCAAACGCTGAAGAGGAAGTACCCTCCTACCCACCCGTGATCCCTAGCCCTGAATGCCAGCATTTCTAAATTACTGGCCTTTGAAATGATGTCATTCCATCTGGTGGAGACAGATAGTTTTAAAGGCCTTATGGCGGTGGCTGTCCCACAGTACGTCGTGCCCAGCCGCCAATACTTTTCCAGGCGAGCCATCCCTTCCCTGCACAACCAAGTAGGGGACAAAATCAGGTGTGCACTGCGGAACGCCATCTGTGGAAAGGTGCACCTGACTACGGATACGTGGACCAGTAAGCACCGTCAGGGACGTTATATCTCCATAACAGCACACTGGGTAAATGCAGTGGCGGCTGGGCCTGAGGTGGATAGCAGTTTGGCGCATGTCCTTCCACCACGAGAATTGCAGGGCGCTTCAGTTTGCCTCCTGTTGCTTCCTCCTCCTACTCTGCTTCCTCATCCTCTACCAGCTCCTCATTGGGTCAGCGTAACACCTTCACCACCAACTTCAGCACAGTCAGGGGTAAACGACAGCAGGCAGTTTTAAAACTTATCTGTTTGGGGGACAAGCCCCACACCGCGCAGGAGCTGTGGATGGGCCTTGAACAACAGACCGATGAGTGGTTTGTGCCAGTCAGCCTCAAGCCCGGCCTGGTGGTGTGCGATAATGGGCGAAATCTCGTAGCAGCTCTGGGACTAGCCAGTTTGACGCACATTCCTTGCCTGGTGCATTTGCTGAATTTGGTGGTGCAGAGATTCCTTAAAAATTACCCCGATATGTCAGAGCTGCTGCATAAAGTGCGGGCTGTCTGTGCACGCTTTCGGCCTTCTCATCCTGCTGCTGCTCGCCTGTCAGCGCTGCAGCGTAACTTCGGCCTTCCCGTTCACTGCCTTATATGCGACGTGCCCACAAGGTGGAACTCCACCTTGCACATGCTGGCCAGACTGTGTCAGCAGCAGCAGGCGATAGTGGAGTTTCAGCTGCAGCACGCACTGGTGAGTCACTCGGCGGAACAGCACCACCAATGACTGGGCCTCCATGCGAGACCTGTGTTCCTTGTTACGCTGTTTTGAATACTCCACCAACGTTCTCAGCATTACTATCCCACTTCTATGCCTCCTTGAAAAAACGCTCCTGGCGATGATGAAAGAGGATGTGGCACAGGAGGAGGAGGAGGAAGAGAGATCATTTTGTAGGGTTTCCGGCCAGTCATTCCCAAGTGGCTCCGAGGGTGGGTTCCTGCACCCACAAAGCCAAGGTACACAATTGTCTAGCCAAGGCACAGTTCTGGAGGATGAGGAGGTGGAGGATGAGGAGGAGGAGATGGAGGAGGAGGAACCATGTTCACAGCAGGGTGGCACCCAGACCAGCTCATGGCCATCACTGGAGCGTGGATGGGGGGATACAGAGGACACAGACAATACACCTCCCAGAGGACAGCTTTTCGTTGCCTCTGGGCAGCCTGGCACACATGAGCGATTACATGCTGCAGTGTCTCCGCAACGACCGCCTAGTTGCCCACATTCTAACTTGTGCTAAATACTGGGTGGCCACGCTGCTGGATCCCCTTTACAAGGACAACGTACTGTCCTTAATTCCCTCACTGGAGTGTGATCGTAAGATGCGCGAGTACAAGCGCACACTGGTAGACGCGCTGCTGGTGGCATTCCCACCTGACAGCGGGGGCCCAGTGGAAGCACAAGGCGAAGGCAGAGGACAAGGAAGAGATCGCCAACGCAGCTGGGGCACCGCCAGCACCTCAGAAGGCAGGGTTAGCATGGCCGAAATGTGGAAAAGCTTTGTCAGCACGCCACAACAACCAGCACCACCAGCTGATATGGAACGTCTTAGCAGGAGGCAGCATTTCACCAACATGGTGGAGCAGTATGTGTGCACACGCCTACACATACTGAATGACGGTTCTGCCCCCTTCAACTTCTGGGTCTCCAAATTGGGCACATGGCCTGAGCTTGCCCTTTACGTCTTGGAGGTGCTGGCCTGCCCTGCAACCAGTGTATTATCTGAACGTGTGTTTAGCACGGCAGGGGGCGTCATCACAGACAAGCGCAGCCGCCTGTCCACAGCCAATGTGGACAAGCTCACGTTCATTAAAATGAACCAGGCATGGATCCCTCAGGACTTGTCCGTACCTTGTCCAGAATAGACATGTATACCGACACTAACCAGCCATTGTTATACTGCAGCGCAATTGCTCATGTTTGTATTTTGGATATTTCACACTCTTTTGGAGTGTACCTTAATTTTAAAAAATGAAATTAAAACCAAAAACCTGTGTTGGCTATCTCGTCCTCCTCCGCTTCCACCTACTCCGCTACGTCCACCGCCTCCTCAAACTCCTACTCCATATGGAACTCCACCTCATAAATCAATTTTTTTTTTTTTGTACATGTTTTATTTTATATTATTTCACGTATTTGTCATTTACATTTTCGGGTGAAATTCACCAATTTTTGGGTGTATAGTACCACTGCTATAACTAGTAGGCCGGTTAAAAAATAAAAATAAATTGTCATTAACATTTTCGGTTGAAATTCACCAATTTTTGGGTGTATAGTACCACTGCTTTACCTATTAGACTGGTAAAATAAATAAAAAAAATTATCTGTTACATTTTCTGGTGAAATTAACCAATTTTTGGGTGTTTAGTACCACTGCTATACCTAGTAGGCCGGTTAAAAAAAAAAATTGTCAGTTACATTTTCGGGTGCAATTAACCAATTTTTGGGTGTATAGTACCACTGCTATACCTAGTAGGCCAGTTAACAAAAAAAATAATAATTATCAGTTACATTTTCAGATGAAATTCAACAATATTTGTGTGTGAAGTACCACTGCTATACCTAGTAGACAGGTTAAACAATAAAAAAAATTGTCTGTTACATTTTATGGTCAAATTTACAAATTTTTGGGTGTATAGTACCACTGCTATACCTAGTAGGCCGGTTAACAAAAAAAATAAAATTGTCAGTTACATTTTCTGGTGAAATTCAGCAATTTTTTGGTGTGATGTACCACTGCTATACCTATTAGACCGGTAAAAAAATCAAATAACATTTGTCAGTTACATTTTATGGTCAAATTCACCAATTTTGGGGTGTAATATACCCCTCCTCTACCTAGTTGACAGCTTAATAGATTTCAATAATTTTTTTTTTTACATTTTTGGGGGACAATAAACAATTGTTTTCTGTCATAGACCCCTGCTCTACCAAGTAGACAGGTTAATTAATTTCTGTAATTTTTCTGTTACATTCTTGGGTTGACATTATACAATTTTAGAAGTGAATAAACCCCTGCTCTGCATAGGTGACAGGGAATAAAATTTCTGAAATGCTTCTTTAACCCCTTTGGACACAGCCTTATTTCACCTTAAGGACCAGGCCATTTTTTGCAAATCTGACCTGTGTCACTTTAGGTGGTGATAACTTTAAATCGCTTTGACAAATCCAGGCCATTCTGAGATTTTTTTTTCCGTCATATATTGTACTTCATGACACTGGTAAAATGAAGTAAAAAAAAAAAATTTTTATTTATGAAAAAATACCAAATTCACCAAAAATTTGTAAAATATTGCACATTTCCAAGTTTCAATTTCTCTACTTCTATAATACTGTCACAACCAGACAGCTGAGAAGCTCTGACAGGAGCCTTCCAGATCCTCCTCCTTGAGTTTCTTTGTTTTGGTTTCAGTTCCTCATCTCGTTAGTCTATCTCAGCTGTCATGCAGTTGGACTGATTGCTTCCCTTTAAGTTCCTCCCCATAATGCAGTAGTGTGCGGCTTATACAACTTCCTGGAGTGTGTGTGCATGCTGTTCCTATTTCCCAGTCCTCTGCAAGATAAGTGCTGTTCCTTTATTTGTGATTTTCTGTCTGCTGGATTTCAGGGGACCCTGACTCCCTCCGTGTCTAGTGTAGGGAGCCGGTGGTCGTGTCCCCTCACTATTGTAGGGTCTTCAGGTATTAGATAGCTGAGGTATGTGGATATGCGCCCATCCACCTTTGGGGTGTTCGCATAGGCTGAGCAGTCAGGGAGAGTGGCAGGTCTCATGCAGGGATCTCCCTTTTGTTCCTTAGTTGTGGATCCAGTGAGTCATTGATTATATTGCATTGTCTTGTTTCCTGTACACCATCCGTGACATTATAAGCTGCCAAAACCGTCTCAAGCATGGATCCGGTTTCACTTTTGGCTGAACGCTTCCAGGGTCTTTCATTGGAGGTAGCTGATCTCCGTAAGACTTTTTCTCAGTTTCAAGTGACCGGTTCAGCTTGCGTTCATGGAGTTTGTTCTGAGCCTAAGATCTCGCTCCCGGATACGTTCTCCGGGGGTAGTGAGTATTTTGTGCGTTTTAGAGAGGCTTGCAAACTCCATTTTCGCCTTCTTCCCCATTCCTCTGGTGATGAGGAACGGAGGGTGGGGATCATTATATCGCTGCTCAGGGGTAACACTCATTCCTGGGCCTTTTCGCTGCCGGAGGGGGCACGGCCCCTCCGTTCAGTGGATGAATTATTTTTAGCCCTGGGTAAGATATATGATGATCCGGATCGTATTGCTCTGGCTGAGTCTAGACTACGTCTGTTATGCCAGGGTAAACAATCCGCAGAGATATACTGCTCAGAATTTCGAAGATGGGCAGCTGATACTGGTTGGAATGATGCTGCACTCCGAAGTCAATTTTGCCATGGTCTTTCAGAGGGATTGAAGGATGCATTTGCCTTTCATGAGAGACCTACCTCCTTGGATTCTGCTATGTCTCAGGCCGTTCGTATTGACAGGCATCTTAGAGAGAGAGGAGAGATCTCTCCTTCCTGTCATACTCAGTCCCGGGACAGTGCAGCGGTCTCATTCTGTGCGCAGGGGTCTCAGTCGCTATCGGCCCCTTCTGAGCAGGAGCCCATGCAGCTGGGGTTGATTGCCTCTGACAATAGAAGATTCAGCCCGCATGGGAGGGTTTGTTTTTGTTGTGGAGGTATAAATCATTTGTCCCTCTAGGAGATTCAGGCAGTCTTCTGGGAGTAATAAAGAAACAAAAAGGAAAAAATCTTTTAAAAATGTTCCGTCTGTTACTATTGGCAGGGTTGAGGCGGAAATTGAAGGTTTTCCGTTTGCTTGTAGTTCCCGTTTTGTCCTGCCTGCTAGGGTGGCGCTAGAGAGCAAGAGCATTTTTTGTGAGATTTTTGTGGATAGTGGAGCAGCTGTCAATCTCATTGATAATCAATTTGCAATAACTCATGGTTTCCAGGTATGCACTTTGGGAAAGGATATTCCTGTTTTTGCTATTGATTCCGCCCCACTTTCTCAGAAATCATTAAAGGGCATTGTTCACAATATCCGTTTAATTGTGAGTGATGCTCATGTTGAGGATGTGTCATGTTTCGTCCTTAGCGGTTTGCCTACTCCTCTAGTGTTGGGGCTACCCTGGCTCACTAAACATAACCCCACCATTGATTGGCAAGCGAGGCAAATAAATGGTTGGAGTGACTTTTGCAGAGAGAATTGCCTCATGACATCTGTTTCTGAGGTTTCTACTAAGACTGTACCACCTTTCCTCTCTGAATTTTCGGATGTCTTCTCTGAGAGTGGAGTTCAGGATTTGCCTCCGCACAGGGAGTACGATTGCCCTATTAATCTCATCCCAGGCGCCAAGCTGCCTAAATCTCGTTTATACAATCTTTCCCAACCTGAGAGGGTCGCTATGCGTGCTTATATCTCTGAGAGTCTGAGAAAAGGACACATACGACCCTCGAAGTCACCTGTTGCCGCTGTTTTTTTCTTTGTTAAGAAAAAAGATGGTTCTTTAAGACCTTGTCTGGATTTCAGGGAGCTGAACAGTATCACTATTCGTCACCCTTATCCGCTTCCTCTGATCCCGGACCTGTTTAACCAGGTTGTTGGGGCTAAAGTCTTTTCCAAATTAGACCTAAGAGGGGCATACAACTTGGTCAGGGTCAGAGAAGGAGACGAATGGAAGACGGCTTTCAATACCCCTGAGGGCCATTTTGAGAATTTGGTTATGCCTTTTGGTTTGATGAATGCCCCAGCCGTTTTTCAGCATTTCGTGAACAGCATTTTTTATCATTTAATGGGAAAATTTGTATTAGTGTATTTGGATGACATTTTGATTTTTTCTCCTGATTTCAAGACTCATAAGGAACACTTACGTCAGGTCTTGCTCATACTGCGGGAGAATAAATTATACGCGAAACTGGAAAAATGTGTGTTTGCGGTTCCAGAAATTCAATTTCTGGGGTTTCTTCTCTCCGCTTCTGGTTTTCGCATGGACCCCGAGAAGGTCCGCGCTGTGCTTGAGTGGGAGCTTCCTGAGAATCAGAAGGCGCTGATGCGTTTTTTGGGCTTTGCCAATTATTACAGGAAATTTATTTTGAATTATTCCTCTGTTGTTAAACCACTCACTGATATGACCAGAAAGGGGGTAGATTTTTGTTCCTGGTCGGTAGAGGCACGTAAGGCCTTTTCTAATATCAAGGAGAGTTTTGCTTCCGCTCCCATCCTGGTACAACCTGATATTTCGTTACCCTTCATAGTTGAGGTTGATGCTTCTGAGGTAGGGGTCGGTGCGGTCTTGTCTCAGGGTTCCTCTCCTGCCAAATGGCAACCATGTGCCTTTTTCTCGAAGAAACTCTCCTCCGCAGAGAGAAATTATGATGTGGGAGATAGGGAATTGTTGGCCATCAAGTTGGCTTTTAAGGAATGGCGCCATTGGCTAGAGGGAGCCAGACACCCTATTACCGTGTTTACTGACCATAAAAATCTGGCCTACTTGGAGTCAGCCAAGCGTCTGAACCCGAGACAGGCCAGATGGTCTTTGTTCTTTTCAAGGTTTAATTTTGTTGTCACGTTCCGCCCTGGGAATGTGAAGGCAGATGCCCTGTCACGTTGTTTTCCGGGAGGTGGGAATTTTGAAGACCCGGGTCCCATTTTGGCTGAAGGTGTGGTGGTCTCTGCTCTTTTTCCTGAATTGGAGGCAGAGGTGCAGGCAGCCCAGTCAGAGGCTCCTGATCTTTGTCCTCCTGGGAGGTTGTTTGTGCCTCTCGCTTTGAGACACAAGATTTTTAAGGAACACCACGATACGGTCCTTGATGGGCACCCGGGGGCAAGAGCCACACTGGATCTCATCGCTCGGAGATTCTGGTGGCCTGCGCTTCGTAAGTCGGTTGAGGGTTTTGTGGCAGCTTGCGAGACTTGCGCTCGTGCCAAAGTCCCTCATTCACGGCCATCAGGTCCTCTCCTTCCCTTACCCATTCCTTCCCGTCCTTGGACACATCTCTCCATGGACTTCATAACGGACTTACCTCGTTCCTCGGGGAAGACTGTGATTCTGGTGGTGGTGGACCGTTTTAGCAAAATGGTGCATTTCATCCCTTTTCCTGGTTTGCCCAATGCTAAGACGCTGGCCCAGGCATTTATTGACCACATTGTCAAATTGCATGGTATTCCTTCAGACATAGTCTCTGATAGGGGCACGCAGTTTGTTTCCAGATTCTGGAAGGCTTTCTGTTCTCGCTTGGGGGTTCGGTTGTCATTCTCTTCTGCTTTCCACCCGCAGTCGAATGGCCAGACAGAGCGCGTCAATTAGAATCTGGAGACATATCTGCGCTGTTTTGTGGCGGAGAATCAGGAGGATTGGTGTTCTTTTCTCTCCCTTGCTGAGTTTGCTTTAAATAAGCGTCGTCAGGAGTCCTCTGATAAGTCACCATTTTTTGGTGCATATGGGTTTCATCCGCAGTTTGGGACTTTTTCGGGAGAGGGGTCTTCTGGTTTACCTGATGAGGACAGATTCTCCTCGTCTTTGTCATCTATTTGGCAAAAGATTCTGGATAATCTAAAGAGCATGAGTGAGAGATATAAGCGTGTGGCAGATAAGAGACGTGTGCCTGGTCCGGACCTGAATGTTGGTGATCTGGTGTGGTTGTCTACCAAAAATATCAAATTGAAGGTTCCCTCCTGGAAGTTGGGTCCTAGGTTTATTGGGCCTTACAAGATCCTGTCTGTCATCAATCCTGTTGCCTACCGTCTTGATCTTCCTCAGACTTGGAAGATCCATAATGTTTTCCATAAGTCCTTATTGAAACCTTATGTTCAACCTATTGTACCCTCGCCTTTGCCTCCTCCTCCGATTATGGTTGATGGAAATCTTGAATTTCAGGTCTCTAGGATTGTGGATTCTCGTCTTGTCCGTGGTTCCCTCCAGTACCTCGTTCATTGGGAGGGTTATGGTCCTGAGGAGAGGATGTGGGTCCCAGTGACGGACATTAAGGCCACTCGTCTCATCAGGGCTTTCCATAGGTCCCATCCTGAGAAGGTGGGCTCTAAGTGTCCGGAGTCCACTCGTAGAGGGAGGGGTACTGTCACAACCAGACAGCTGAGAAGCTCTGACAGGAGCCTTCCAGATCCTCCTCCTTGAGTTTCTTTGTTTTGGTTTCAGTTCCTCATCTCGTTAGTCTATCTCAGCTGTCATGCAGTTGGACTGATTGCTTCCCTTTAAGTTCCTCCCCATAATGCAGTAGTGTGCGGCTTATACAACTTCCTGGAGTGTGTGTGCATGCTGTTCCTATTTCCCAGTCCTCTGCAAGATAAGTGCTGTTCCTTTATTTGTGATTTTCTGTCTGCTGGATTTCAGGGGACCCTGACTCCCTCCGTGTCTAGTGTAGGGAGCCGGTGGTCGTGTCCCCTCACTATTGTAGGGTCTTCAGGTATTATATAGCTGAGGTACGTGGATATGCGCCCATCCACCTTTGGGGTGTTCGCATAGGCTGAGCAGTCAGGGAGAGTGGCAGGTCTCATGCAGGGGTCTCCCTTTTGTTCCTTAGTTGTGGATCCAGTGAGTCATTGATTATATTGCATTGTCTTGTTTCCTGTACACCATCCGTGACAAATACATAGTATTACCTCCAAAAATAGTTATTACTTTAAATTCCCCATATGTCTACTTCATGTTTGGATCATTTTGGGAATGATATTTTATTTTTTGGGGATGTCACAAGGCTTAGAAGTTTAGAAGCAAATCTTGAAATTTTTCTGAAATTTTCAAAAACCCAATTTTTAGGGACCAGTTCAGGTCTGAAGTCACTTTGCGAGGCTTACATAATAGAAATCACCCAAAAATGACCCCATTCTAGAAACTACACCCCTCAAGGTATTCAAAACTGATTTTACAAACGTCATTAACCCTTTAGGTGTTCCACAAGAATTAATGGAAAGTAGAGATACAATTTCAAAATTTCACTTTTTTGGCAGATTTTCCATTTTAATAATTTTTTTCCAATTACAAAGAAAGGGTTAACAGCCAAACCAAACTCAATATTTATGGCCCTGATTCTGTAGTTTACAGAAACCGCTGTACGGGCACACGGCAGGGCACAGAAGGAAAGGAATGCCATACGGTTTTTGGAAGGCAGGTTTTGCTGGACAGTTTTTTTTGACACCATGTCCCATTTGAAGCCCCCCTGATGCACCCCTAGAGTAGAAACTCCATAAAAGTGACCCCATCTAAGAACCTACACCCCTCAAGGTATTCAAAACAGACTTTACAAACATTGTTAACCCTTTAGGTGTTCCACAAGAGCTATTGGCAAATAGAGATGAAATTTCAGAATTTCTATTTTTGGGCAAATTTTCCATTTTAATCAATTTTTCCCAGTAACAAAGCAAGGGTTAAAGGCCAAACAAACCTCAATATTTATTGCCCGGATTCTGTAGTTTACAGAAACACCTCATATGTGGTCGTAAACTGCTGTACGGGCACACGGTAGGGCGCAGAAGAAAAGGAATGCCATACGGTTTTTTGAAGGCAGATTTTGCTGGACTGTTTTTTTTTTTACACCATGTCCCATTTGAAGCCCCCCTGATGCACCCCTAGAGTAGAAACTCCATAAAAGTGACCCCATATAAGAAACTACACCCCTCAAGGTATTCAAAACTGATTTTACAAAAGTCGTTAACCCTTTAGGTGTTCCGCAAGAGTTATTGGCAAATGGAGATGAAATTTCAGAATTAAATCTTTTGGGCAAATTTTCCATTTTAATCAATTTTTTCCAGTAACAAAGCAAGGGTTAACAGCCAAACAAAACTCAATATTTATGGCCCTGATTCTGTAGTTTACAGAAACACCCCATATGTGGTCGTAAACTGCTGTATGGGCACATGGCAGGGCGCAGAAGTAAAGGAATGCCATACGGTTTTTGGAAGGCAGATTTTGCTGGACTGGTTTTTTGACACCATGTCCCATTTTAAGCCCCCCTGATGCACCCCTAGAGTAGAAACTTCAAAAAAGTGACCCCATTTAGAAACTACGGGATAGGATGGCAGTATTGTTGGTACTAGTTTAGGGTACATATGATTTTTGGTTGCTCTAAATTACACTTTTTGTGAGGCAAGGTAACAAGAAATAGCTGTTTTGGCACCGTTTTTATTTTTTGTTATTTACAAAATTCATCTGACAGGTTAGATCATGTGATATTTTTATAGACCAGGTTGTCACGGATGCGGCGATACCTAATATGTATGCTTATTTTTTATTTATGTAAGTTTTACACAATGATTTCTTTTTTGAAACAAAAAAATTATGTTTTAGTGTTTCCATAGTCTGAGAGCCATAATTTTTTCAGTTTTTGGGCGATTACCTTGAGTTGGGTATTATTTTTGCGGGATGAGAGGACAGTTTTATTGGCACTATTTTGGGGTGCGTGTGACTTTTTGATCGCTTGTTATTACACTTTTTGTGATGTAAGGTGACAAAAAATGGCTTTTTTTACACCATTTTTATTTTTTTACGATGTTTACCTGAGGGGTTAGGTCATGTGATATTTTTATAGAGCAGGTCGATACGGACGCGGCGATACTTAATATGTATAATTTTTTTTAATTTATGTAAGTTTTACACAATAATATCATTTTTGAAAAAAATAAATAAATCATGTTTTAGTGTCTCCATATTCTGAGAGCCATAGTTTTTTCAGTTTTTGGGCGATTATCTTAGGTAGGGTCTCATTTTTTGCGGGATGAGATGATGGTTTGATTGGCACTATTTTGCGGTGCATGGTGTCTGAACCAAGGGTTTGGCTTTGTGTCTCATGTTAGCTCTTGTTGGAATGGAAAAGAACTGTACAAGAAAGATGGTTTGCATCTTTCTCTCAAGGGAACAAATGTCCTCAGTGAACAGTTCCAAGTATTTGCTAAGGAGCATTTAAACTAGGAAAGGGGGGCAAAAGAGTGATAATCCAGCAGTCCAACTGCCCCCCGGAACAATGCCAGAAGATGCCAGTAGCACAAAGGTTAAGAAATGAAAAGCTCAGATTCTTGTCTACAAATGCTCACAGATTAAGGAAAAAGATCAATGAACTTGAGGCTATAATGGCATCTGAGAATATAGATGTAATGGCTGTAACTGAGACGTTGTTCAAGGGGAGTAATGACTAGGATATAACAATACCAGGGTTCTCTCTATACAGGAAAGACAAAGAAGGCAAAAAGGGGGAGGGGTGGCCCTGCATGTGAAAGATAGCATAAAATCTAATTTGATACAAGTTAGCGAGAACAATTTAGAGTCAGTTTGGGTTACCTTGCAGCTTGATAATCATAAGGTAACTCGTGTAGGTGTGATATATAGACCACCTAGCCAAGTCAAAGAATTAGATGATCTACTAGTTGAGGAAATAGCTAAAATGACATTGAAGGGGGAAGTTATCATTATGGGAGACTTCAATCTTCCTGATGTAAACTGGAAAACCAAAATAGCTAGTTCTGCCAGGAGTACAGATATTCTAAATTCCCTACTGGGATTATCTCTACAGCAAGTAGTTGAGGAGCCAACCCGGAAGGAGGCCATTTTAGATTTAGTATTCACAAATGGGAATTTGGTATATGATATTACTGTAGGTGAAAGCTTGGGATCTAGTGATCACCAGTCAGTGTGGTTTACTATAAGTACAGTGACTGAGTCACACCACACAAAAACGAAAGTTTTAGATTTTAGAAAAACTGACTTTTCTAAAATTAGATTAGTGGTATACGAGTCCCTATCAGATTGGAACAGTTTCATTGGAGTCCAGGAGAAATGGGACTACTTAAAAGTGGCACTATTGAAGGCAACAGAAAATTGCATTAGGCTTGTCAGTAAAAGCAAAAAAAGGAAGAGACCACTGTGGTACTCAGCAGAATTTGCCAAAATCATTAAAAACAAAAAGATAGCATTTAGGAATTATAAAAAAAAAAAAAATGAGGATGACAGGCAAATTTATAAGATTAGGCAGAGAGAGGCCAAACAAGTTATAAGAGCTTCTAAAGCACAGGCAGAAGAGAAATTAGCTCAGTCAGGGAAAAAAGGCGATAAGGCATTCTTCAGATACATAAATGAAAAAAGGAAACTAAAACAAGGAATTACCGTATTTTTCGCCCTATAAGATGCACCGGCCCATAAGACGCACATAGGTTTTTGGGGAGGAAAATAAGAAAAAAAATTTTTTTAACCAAAAGGTGTGCTTTTGGTGGGTTTGTAACTAATGGTGGTCTGTGGATGGCACTATTACTGGGGATCTGTGAACAACACTGTTATGGGGGGATCTGTGGATGACGGACACTGTTATGGGGGGATCTGTGGATGACGGACACTGTTATGGGGGGATCTGTGGATGACGGACACTGTTATGGAGGATCTGTGGATGACGGACACTGTTATGGGGGATCTGTGGATGACGGACACTGTTATGGGGGATCTGTGGATGACGGACACTGTTATGGGGGATCTGTGGATGACGGACACTGTTATGGGGGGATCGGTGGATGACGGACACTGTTATGGGGGGATCTGTGGATGACGGACACTGTTATGGGGGGATCTGTGGATGACGGACACTGTTATGGGGGATCTGTGGATGACGGACACTGTTATGGGGGGATCTGTGGATGACGGACACTGTTACGGGGGGGATCTGTGACGGACACTGTTATGGGGGGATCTGTGGCTTGCACTGTTACAGGGGGATCTGTGGCTGGCACTGTTACAGGGGGATCTGTGGATGGCACTGTTAGAGGGGGGATCTGTGGGTGGCACTGTTATGGGGATCTGTGGGTGGCACTGTTATATACATTACAGGCCAAAAGTTTGGACACACCTTCTCATTTAAAGAGTTTTCTTTATTTTCATGACTATGAAAATTGTAGATTCACACTGAAGGCATCAAAACTATGAATTAACACATGTGGAATTATATACATAACAAACAAGTGTGAAACAACTGAAAATGTCATATTCTAGGTTCTTCAAAGTAGCCACCTTTTGCTTTGATTACTGCTTTGCACACTCTTGGCATTCTCTTGATGAGCTTCAAGAGGTAGTCCCCTGAAATGGTTTTCACTTCACAGGTGTGCCCTGTCAGGTTTAATAAGTGGGATTTCTTGCCTTATAAATGGGGTTGGGACCATCAGTGGCGTTGAGGAGAAGTCAGGTGGATACACAGCTGATAGTCCTACTGAATAGACTGTTAGAATTTGTATTATGGCAAGAAAAAAGCAGCTAAGTAAAGAAAAACGAGTGGCCATCCTTACTTTAAGAAATGAAGGTCAGTCAGCCGAAAAATTGGGAAAACTTTGAAAGTAAGGGCTATTTGACCATGAAGGAGAGTGATGGGGTGCTGCGCCAGATGACCTGGCCTTTACAGTCACCGGACCTGAACCCAATCGAGATGGTTTGGGGTGAGCTGGACCGCAGAGTGAAGGCAAAAGGGCCAACAAGTGCTAAGCATCTCTGGGAACTCCTTCAAGACTGTTGGAAGACCATTTCAGGGGACTACCTCTTGAAGCTCATCAAGAGAATGCCAAGAGTGTGCAAAGCAGTAATCAAAGCAAAAGGTGGCTACTTTGAAGAACCTAGAATATGACATATTTTCAGTTGTTTCACACTTGTTTGTTATGTATATAATTCCACATGTGTTAATTCATAGTTTTGATGCCTTCATAGTCATGAAAATAAATAAAACTCTTTGAATAAGGTGTGTCCAAACTTTTGGTCTGTACTGTATGTGCCATCCACAGACCCCCCACCCCATAACAGTGCCATCCACAGACCCCCCCACCCCTTAACTGTGCCATCCACGGATGTTCCCCATAAAACTGTCATCCACAGATCCCCCCCCGCCGCTCCAGTATACAAATATAAAATGTCTTATTCAATTAAAAGTGATTACACATGCCCCCCCACTCCTAATAGTACCGTACAGCCAACAGCTTCTGGACAACCCAGGCAGGCAGGCTGCGCCGCCTGCTTCATTCATAAAGTAGGCGGCGCAGGCACATGACATCAGGGAGTTACGATGCCGCCCGCCCGGCCTGCGTGCCTGTATTCTACTGAAGCTGTTAGGATGTACGGTAATAATAGGAGTGAGGGGGCATGTGTAATCAGTTTTAATTGAATAAGACATTTTATATTTGAATATTGCAGCACTGGAGCGGCGGGGCTATAGTACAGTGACTGCACCGCCCCGCCGCTTTTGCCGGCCCCTAGCTCCTCCTCCCAGTCCCTCCCCGCTCGCTCGTACATCGCAGCCTGCGATGTAAAACTGTCAGCATTCGCCCCATAAGACGCAAGGGCATTTTCCCCCCATTTTGGGGGGAGAAAAAGTGCGTCTTATGGGGCGAAAAATACGGTACCAAATTAAAAACAAAAGAAGGAAGGTATATGGAAGAAGATAAAGAACTAGCTGACTGCCTCAATGAATACTTCTGTTCAGTTTTTACAAAGGAAAATGAAGGAAAACGACCTCAGTTAGGAAAGAAGACTAATGAATCTTTTGATGCATGTGTCTTTACAGAGGAAGAGGTTCTAAGTCCGCTGTCTAAAATTAATACAAATAAGTCACAGGGGCCTGATGGGATACACCCAAAGCTATTAAAAGAGCTCAGCGGTGAACTAGCAAAACCATTAACATATTTATTTAACCAATCACTGGCAACAGGAGTCGTCCCAGAAGATTGGAAATTAGCAAATGTTGTGCCCATTCACAAGAAAGTTAGTAGGGAGGAATCGGGCAACTATAGGCCAGTAAGCCTGACATCAATAGTGGGGAAATTAATGGAAACCATACTTAAGGAGAGGATTGTGGAACATCTAAAATCCCATGGATTGAAAGATGAAAAACAGCATGGGTTTACTTCAGGGAGATCATGTCAAACTAATCTTATTGATTTTTTTGATTGGGTGACTAAAATAATAGATGGAGGAGGTGCTGTAGACATCCTTTATCTAGACTTTAGTAAGGCTTTTGATACTGTCCCACATAGAAGGCTTATCAATAAATTGCAGTCTTTGGGCTTGGACTCCCATATTGTTGAATGGATTAGGCAGTGGCTGAGGGACAGGCAACAGAGGGTTGTAGTCAATGGAGTATATTCAGACCAAGGTCATGTTACCAGTGGGGTACCTCAGGGATCTGTTCTGGGACCCATATTGTTTAATATCTTTATCAGCGAAATTGCAGAAGGCCTCGATGGTAAGGTGTGTCTTTTTGCTGATGACACAAAGATTTGTAACAGGGTTGATGTTCCTGGAGGGATACACCAAATGTAAAAGGATTTAGGAAAACTAGAGGAATGGTCAAAAATCTGGCAACTAAAATTTTATGTTCATAAGTGCAAGATAATGCACCTGGGGCGTAAAAACCCAAGAGCAGAATATAAAATCAGTGATACAGTCCTAACCTCAGTATCTGAGGAGAGGGATTTAGGGGTCATTATTTCAGAAGACTTAAAGGTAGGCAGACAATGTCATAGAGCAGCAGGAAATGCTAGCAGAATGCTTGGGTGTATAGGGAGAGGAATTACCAGTAGAAAGAGGGAGGTGCTCATGCCGCTCTACAGAGCCCTAGTGAGATCTCATTTGTAGTATTGTGCTCAGTACTGGAGACCATATCTCCAGAAGGATATTTATACTTTGGAGAGAGTTCAGAGAAGAGCTACTAAACTGGTACATGGATTGCAGGATAAAACTTACCAGGAAAGATTAAAGGACCTTAACATGTATAACTTGGAAGAAAGACGAGACAGAGGGGATATGATAGAAACTTTTAAATACATAAAGGGAATCAACAAGGTAAAAGAGGAGAGAATATTTAAAAGAAGAAAAACTGCTACAAGAGGACATAGTTTTAAATTAGAGGGGCAAAGGTTTAAAAGTAATATCAGGAAGTATTACTTTACTGAGAGAGTAGTGGCTGCATGGAATAGCCTTCCTGCAGAAGTGGTAGCTGCAAATACAGTGGAGGAGTTCAAGCATGCATGGGATAGGCATAAGGCCATCCTTCATATAAGATAGGGCCAGGGGCTATCCATAGTATTCAGTATATTGGGCAGACTAGATGGGCCAAATGGTTCTTATCTGCCGACACATTCTATGTTTCTATGTTTCTATATGACTTTTTGATCGCTTGCTATTACACTTTTTGTGATGTAAGGTGACAAAAAATGGTTTATTTAGCACAGTTTTTATTTTTTACGGTGTTCATCTGAGGGGTTAGGTCATGTGATATTTTTATAGAGCCAGTCGATACGGACGCGGCGATACCTAATATGTATACTTTTTATTTTATTTATGTAAGTTTTACACAATAACAGCTTTTTTAAAGCAAAAAAAAAAATGTTTTAGTGTCTCCATATTCTGAGCCATAGTTTTTTTTTTTTTTTTGGGCGATTGTTTCAGGTAGGGGCTGATTTTTTGCGGGATGAGGTGATGGTTAGATTGGTACTATTTTGGTGGGCAAACGCCTTTTTGATCGCTTGCTGTTGTACTTTTTGTGATGTAAGGTGACAAAAAAATTGTTTATTTAGCACAGTTTTTATTTTTAGTTTTTTGCGGTGTTCATCTGAGGGGTTAGGTCATGTGATATGTTTATAGAGCCGGTCGATACGGATGCGGTGATACCTAATATGTATACTTTTTCCCTGTATTTTTTACCAATTAATTTAACTTTATTTGGGGAAAATTAAGTTTTTGTTTATTTTTACTTGAAACTTTTAATTTTTTGGGAAGAAAACTTAATTTTTTCAACTTTTTTTTTTCACTTTATTTTTTGTCCCACTTTGGGACTTGAACTTTTGGGGGTCTAATCCTTTACAATGCATTCCAATACTTCTGTATTGGAATGCTTTGGCTGTATGAGTAATTCAGTGAGTATTACTCATACAGCTTCCGGCCTGTGAGATCCAGGGGGCTGGATCTCACAGGCTCGTCACCGGAAGGCAGCGCGATGCCTTCCTTAGGCATCGCGCTGCCTTCCATGGCATCGAGTCCCCCCTACAGCTGCATGGGGACCCGATGGCACTGCCTGCCACCGCAGGTAAAAGCCGCAAACCGCAGTGATTTGAGCAGGCACCCTGTTCCGATCACCGCCCGCCGGGCGGCGGTGATCGGAAATACACAACGTACCGGTACGTCATGTGTCCTTAAGTACCAGGACAACCTGCCGTACCGGTACGTCATGTGTCCTGAATAGGTTAATTCATGCGCGCCACCTCCTTTGATTCAATGCTTAAACTTAAACAAGTTGTACCACATTTAAGCTTCAATACTTTGTCCCACATTTCCGCTATACTCTTTTGGCCAACATTTGCGCCTCAATAGCATTTCCCACAATTCCGCTTGACTCTTTTGGCCCACATTTGGGCTTCTGTAATTTGTCCCATATTTGCGCCTCAATAGCTTTTCCCACATTTCTGCTCGATCCCAAAAAATTTGTATAAATTTATCTCCCTTAAATTTGGTCTCTTTTTCTCACGCTCCCTCTCCGGCCTGGAACCCTGATTCCCTGCCACCCGTGATCACCATGGTAGGCGCATTAAAGAACATCGAAAGTTGATAGACAGATATCAAATTGGATCGTAAGCATCACGGGGACGTGCGACATGGTGGGGCAGTAAGTATGCACATGCCTACACAAACTAACTGACAGGAGTCAGCCCCTGAAACTTCTGGGTCTCCAAATTGGGCACATGGCCTGAGCTTTCCCTTTACGCCTTGGAGGTGCTGGCCTGCAGCCGGTGTATTGTCTGAACGTGTGTTTAGCATGACTGGATGGGGTTATCACAGGTTATATTTCCTATGCACATTTGTTTGCAGAGCACTTGCCATGCTCTTAACCACATTTTGACGACATTTGCAGCCCTCTAGCCCTTTCCATGACATTTTTTTACAGCCATTTTAGTGCTCAAAAGTTCGGGTCCCCATTGAATTCAATGGGGTTCGGGTTCGGGGTCAAGTTCGGGTCCTGAACTCGAACTTTTTTCTGAAGTTCGGCCGAACCCGTCGAACCCGAACATCCAGGTGTCCGCTCAACTCTACTAGCAATTTATCTTAAATGTTCATTATAATTCATGCGATTCTTATGCGATTTTTTTATACGATTTCTTATGGCTGCAATTTTTCTTAAGATTTTTCTTACATCAATGATTTAGTTTGCTGCAATTTATCTTAAATGTTCAATATAATTTTACACATGCGATTCTTATGCGATTTCTATGCGATTTCTTATACCTGCAATTTTTTTAAAAGATTTTTCTTTAAGATTTTAGTGGGATATTTCTTCTATGATTTGATATACCGTATTTTTCGCCCTATAAGATGCACCGGCACATAAAACGCACCTAGGTTTTTGAGGAGGAAAAAAATAAGAAAAATATATATTTTTAACCAAAAGGTGTGCTTTTGGTGGGTTTTGAACTAATGGTGGTCTGTGCATGACCCTACTATGGGGGATCTGTGGATGGCACTGTTATGGGGGGATCTGTGGGTGGCACTGTTATGGGTGGATCTGTGGATGGCACTGTTATGGGGGGTTGATCTGTGGATGGCACTGTTATGGAGGGGGATCTGTGGATGGCACTGTTATGGGGGGTGGATCTGTAGATGGCACTGTTATGGGGGGGTGATCTGTGGATGGCACTGTTATGGAGGGGGATCTGTGGATGGCACTGTTATGGGGGTGGATCTGTAGATGGCACTGTTATGGGGGGTGATCTGTGGATGGCACTGTTATGAGGGGATCTGTGGATGGCACTGTTATGGGGGGTTGATCTGTGGATGGCACTGTTATAGGGGGGGTGATCTATGGATGGCACTGTTATGGAGGGGGATCTGTGGATGGCACTGTTATGGGGGGTGGATCTGTGGATGGCACTGCTATATATGTGTCACCCACAGATCCCCCACCCCATAACAGTGCCATCCACATATCCCCCACCCCATAATAGTGGCATCCACAGATCACCCCCCATAACAGTGCCATCCACAGATCACCCCCCATAACAGTGCCATCCACAGATCTCCCCCCCATAACCGTTCCATCCACATATCCCCCACCCCATAATAGTGCCATCCACATATGCCCTAATATACCTGTGGGAGGGGCCGGTGGCATGCAAATGTGGCGGGGCCGGTGCGGTCACTGTACTCCGGCCCCACCGCTCACTCACTTCCTTAATGCCTAAACATTTTATAATCATAGCTTTCATTGAAGTTCCGATCCCCAGCCCCATCTGTACCTTACTAAATGTCCTGTAGCAGGCAGAGCAGGGCGGGCGGCCGGCCGGAACTCACTGATGTCACGTGCCTGTGCCGCCTACTTTATGAATGAAGTAGGCCGCGCAGGCACATGACGTCAGTGAGTTACAGCCGGCCGCCCGTCCTGCTCTGCCTACTACAGGACATTTAGTAAGTAGTACAGATGGGGCTGGGGATCGGAACTTTAATGAAAGCTATTATTATAAAATGTTTAGGCATTAAGGAAGTGAGTGAGCGGTAGGGCCGGAGTACAGTGACCGCACCGGCCCCGCCGCATTTTCAGGACACCGGCCCCTCCTCCCTCCCCCGTCCAGACGATACATCGCAGTCTGCGATGCTGCAGCATCGCAGACTGCGATGTAAAATGGCAGCATTCACCCTATAAGACGCAGGGGCATTTTTCCCCCACATGCGTCTTAGGGGGCGAAAAATACGGTAGTTCGCTGCAATCGATTTTGACTATTCACTGTAAAAATATACAAAAGATTTTAATATATTTTTTTATTGGATTCGAAAATGTAAAAATATATGATAAAAGGTATATGTGATAAAAATATGATAAAAATATGACGCCTAATTGGTTATCAAATATTAAAATGTTATAAATAAGAATTTTCTATCTATATTTCAACTGCGATTCTTATATGATTTTCTTATATCTGCAATTCTTATATAATTTATTCCTTAAACGAGGAATAATTGATATGGTGTACTGTGTAGTATTATGCTGTTATTCTTAAATATAGATATTGTTCTATAATCCATATTCTATATTCATAGTTGTATGTTCATAGTTATATATACTTCTTCGGTCTAGTGGTTGTGGTGTGGGGGCCCTTCACCAAGGGAGAACCCGACCGATACTAATAACGGCCAGGTTGTCCATCAGCGAGTGGCACCCACCCAACTAGTATCACAGAAAACCAAAAAGTTCGAATTCAGCATTGAGGCCCTTTGGTATAATTGAATCAAATTCGATATGCATCTCGACTCCAGTCCGGACATTTTGTTCAAGTGATTGCCACCTCTCCAATTTCTATTCACTTTCTCTATTGCTGCAAATTTTAGACCTCTTGGGTCTTGATTGTGAATTAATTTTAAATTATTTGATACTGTATGATTGATATATCCCTTTCTAATATTTGCTATTGTAATGTTCTCTTTGTCCTACCTATATATATTTTCTGACATGGGCATTCCAATACATATATTACATCAGTTGAGCTACAGGTTAAAAATTCTTTAATTTTGTGTTTGTGGGAGTTTGTTTTAGAAAAAATGTCTAAAGTTTTCTTTTGGAAGGATGTAATCATGCAATTTTGGCATTTTCCACATCTAAAAAAGCCCTTTAGATCCACCCATTTCTGAATAGTTGAATTTTTTTGTCCTGGGCTTTTACTGTGGGTGCAATTTTTAGGCCCAAATTTGGGGCTTTCTTAAAAGTGATTTTTGGTTCTTTGGAAATGAATGGTTCTATTATTTTATCGTTTTGTACATGGTGCCAATGTTTGTTGATAATCCGTTGAATCTTTCTATACTCAGTATTTGGTCTCCTTCTTGTGTATTTTTATCTTCATTCCCTAGTTTCTTTGTAAAGAATGTTTTCCTATCCATCTCCCGTACTCTGTTTAGTGAGTTCTCTATCAGTGTTTCTGGATATTTTTTATTTAAGAATTGTTGTTTCATACATGTAGCTTCTTGTTTGAATTGATTTTCTTCTGTGCAATTTCTCTTAATTCTGCGAAACTGTCCCTGTGGTATATTGGATAGCCATTTCGGGAGGTGACAGCTGGTATGTAATATATAACTGTTCCTAGTTGTAGGTTTTTGAAATGTGTTACATATAAGTTTCTCTCCTACGATTGTGATTTGGAGGTCTAGGAATTCAACTGGATGAATGTTAACATTGGTTGTAAAATGTATATCGTATGGATTACTATTTATTTATTTCAGAAATAATTAAATTGTTCTTGTTCTCCTTTCCATATAAACAATATATCGTCTATATAGCGTTGCCAGTGTACCAGGCTCGTCCCCAGTAATGGCGTGATGGTTTGGTCCTCCCACCGCACCATAAATAGGTTAGAGTAACTGGGGGCGAACCTGGTACCCATGGCAGATCCCTGTATCTGGAGGTAATAGTCTGACTCAAACGCGAAGTAATTGTGCTTTAATATAAAATCTATACCTTCCACTGCATAGTCAATCTGTTCCACAGGGAGTCTGTTTTCTTGCATCAATTGGTGTTTTACCGCCGTTGTGCCAAAGTCATGTTTAATACTTGTGTACAAGGATTGCACATCAAGTGTCCCTATAATCCATTGCGACTCAAATTTTAAGTTTTCCAATATCTCTATTATCTGGGTAGTATCTTTAATGTATGACAGCACCTGTTTGACCCTAGGTTGTAGCAGTCTATCCAGATACTATGATAAATTATATGTGATTGAACTAATCCCAGATATAATCCTGTCTTTATGTATTTTTGGTAAACAATACAGCATTGCCAGTCTTTTTTCCATATCTAATATGAACTTATGTTCATTTTCAGTTAAAAAGCCTTGATTCAGGCCTACATCGCAATAAGTGATTAATTCCTGATAGAATTCATTTGTTGGATCTCTACCTAATTTTTTATATGTTTGACCATCTGACAATTGTTTTAAACATTCTTTATTGTATTTGAGGGTATCCTGAATTGCAATTGCGCCACCCTTATCAGCCGGATGTATAGTGATGTTTTTCTCTGATTGTAATTCTTTAATAGCCTGAATTTCTTTTTGTTTCAGGTTATTTCTAATTTTCGGTTTATCACTCAATTTCCTCAGATCACTTTCTACATTTTGTTTGAAGGCAGTTAATTCTTGACCTATTTCATGACGGGGATATTTTTTTGAAGTTTATTTTTTAGAGTTGTATGTATATATTGATCTATTATTGATAGATCAGATTCGATTAGGTTTTTTATATAATATTTCCTCAGGCATAGCTTCCTAACAAATTTCTCTATGCCTATATAGGTATCAAATTTGTTGAGTCTATGTGTAGGGGCAAATTTCAATCCTTTATTCAATTACTTATTTTGGGCTGGTGTAAGTATCACTGAACTTAAGTTAACTATTGTGTCATTATTAATTATTTCACTATTTAATTTTTGTAATAATTTCTTCCTTCCACCTCTTCGTGTTCTCTTCTTCTTCCTTCGTAGTCCCTCATTGGGTATCTGTGTTTGTGAGTGTACCTCTTTTGGTGTGTCCTTTCCATCTGTAATTGTGTTTGATGTGGATGATATAATCCATAGTTGTCCTCCTGTGATTGATACCTGTGTCTCAGATTGTATTGATGATTTTGTATGTGCTTTGGTGAAGGCGATCTTCTCTGTCGAGTGCAGGGTTTGTGATGTGGGGGAGTTCCATCTAAAAAAGATTGATCTTGTAATACTTAAAATCTGTTGTTTGTTGGGATGGAGTATTTAGTTTGTGTATTTGTGTTTGTCACCACAGTGTCTATATTAGTGTTTACCTTATTACATTTTGTTGGTAGTTTATTTGTATCCTCTATCTCCTCAATGTGATAGGTGTTTACATTATGTTTCAATTTTTTTTTTTATCCATAATTTCTTGTTCAGATCTATCAAAATTTTTACATAATCTCTGTTGGTAGGTATCATAGTCTTCATTTTTTGTAAATTTCTCAAGAGTTATTTTTAATTGGTTAATTTGTAATGTGATTTGGTCCAACATATGTGTCCTCCTTTTAATTATTAACTGTATTAAGGCTAATGAGTGCTCATGTAATAATGTTTCCCATTCCTTATTGAATTCCACATCACAAAGATCCTGGGCAGGGGATTTAGTTAATCTCAACCCTTTTGGTACTTTTTTTATATATTATGTATTGTTCTAAGGTTTTAATTTCCCACCATTGTTTAAGTTGTCTAATGAGCAGAAATTCGAGTTCCTTGAATGTGTCTCCCATATTTCTTTCTTCTTCCCTATATAGACCTTCTGATGTATCTATTGTAAACATCTCCACCTTCAAACGTTTAGTTTCTACGTGATTCTAAATGTCCATACTTACTCCTCGTTGAGCTAACGTCCAATTGGGTGAACAATAGAATAATAGTAAGGTAATGGAGTTTCTCAACCGAGGATAGTGTGGTAAAGGTGCAGCTGCTAGTGGTACACCCTGTCCAGTAGATAAAAATGTATATAAATGTTAGCAGGCACACTTTCAATTGGAGTATCGTTGTATTTATTATATTATAATTGGTTAAAATAACTCACACATAAGGAATGAAGATAAATTAGAAAGTAGATAAAAATCTAATGTATAAAAATCTAAGTATGCACAATGTAGGTAGCAATGTTAGCAGCATATACTGTACATTTATATCAAAGTATGCACAATGTAGGTAACAATGTTAGCAGCATAGAAATTTCAAATAGCAGCATATATTCTTCAGGTTCCTATATCAGAATATTCAGGTTAGCAGCATATTATGTATAAATCTCAAGATCCAGATGGGTCAGTAATTCAATCAGCAACCAATTGGTTAAATCCTTGTAGTTTGGGATTCAGCAGCAATTGTTTAGCAGCATATAGAATTCAAATAGCAGCATATATTCTTTATATTTCTTATATCAGAATATTCAGGTTAGCAGCATAATAGATATAAGTCTTAGGCCGAATGCACACGGCCGTGTTCCGCGGCCGAGAGCGGTCCGTGGTTTGCCGGGCTGGATTCCTGTTCAGAGCAGGAGCGCACGGCGTCATTGGTTGCTATGACGCCGTGCGCTTCATGCCGCCGCTGCTGTACAGTAATACACTCGTATAGTGTATTACTGTAGTGCAGCGGCGGAATGAAGCGCTCGGCGTCATAGCAACCAATGACGTGTGCCCTCCTGCTCTGAACAGGAATCCAGTGTGCCGTGTGCATTCGGCCTTAAGATCCAAATAAGTCAGTGATTCAATCCGCATCTTAATAGTTTAATCTATAGTAGAGACTAATATAAATGTTGTCTAGATCAGCATTGTCTGTTAACATCCATTTAATAGTAGGTAGTGTCCAAAGTTTTATTATCTAATCCTATGGTAGTAATCCAACTCTTTATCTAGCTCACTTAATATCGCAGATTATGATAATATGTAGGACTTACGTTCAGGAAAAAAAAAAACAAGGTTTGTTAGCCGATGCACCTATAAGCGGCGTCCCACGTGTTTTTCGGTACTTGACGGCTCTTACCTTTGAGTTGATTCGCTTGCCCCCTTCGTAATCCCGTGTGTGTTGTCTGCGTCCGAGTGTTTGGTGTCTCACGTGAAATGTGCAGGAGCGCGTCGCTTCTAGTTTGTCAGTGATGACGTCAGCGGTTGCCTCCTCTCACGTGATCCGCACTATAGCAGTTTGTATTGGAGCGATCCCCTCAACACTTTGTTCGAATAGTTCTGCGATTATATTCGTGAGCTTGTATTTCAGGTTTTCTTCAATGATGTTAAATAAAATCCATTAAAAGTTGATTAAAAGTTGTATCCTGCTTGCAAGCCGATAACGTAGTCCCCCAAAACTCTCATACATGTTTTGGGACATATAGCCCCTTCATCAGTGAGTGGGGACTCTCTGTTACATACTGGTTTATAAAGAAATTTTCTTCAAATCCCAACTGATTAAATTAGAATCACCTGGAGTATTGAGCAAGGTGTTAGTAAGTTGTGGAGCTGGATCTTTTGAGAGGTTTGTCCTAAACGATAAGTACAGGAATCTACATATTTTCACTCAGGGATAATATCACATTCATAGTTCTTCATAAGGGATGATTTATTCTTAAAATAAACACATTTCTATACATGCGATTCTTATGCGATTTTTGTCCGATTTCTTATAGCTGCAAATTTTTCATCCATAATTTAGTTGGTAGCAATTTATCTTAAATGTTCATGATTTTTCTTACATTCATTATTTAGTTGGCTGCAATTTATCTTAAATGTTCAATATAATTCTACACATGCGATTTCTTATATCTTCAATTTTTCTTTAAGATTTTTCTTTAAGATTTTTCTTTAAGATTTTAGTGGGATATTTCTTCTATGATTTGATATAGTTCGCTGCAATTGATTTTGATTATTCACTGTAAAAATATACAAAATATTATTATTTTTTTTTTTATTGGATTCGAAAATTTAAAAATATATGATAAAAGGTATATATGATAAAAATATGCAAAAATATGACGCCTAATTGGTTATAAAATATTAAAATGTTATAAATAGGAATTTTCTATCTATATTTAACCTGCGATTCTTATATGGTTTTCTTATATCTGCAATTCTTATATAATTTATTCCTTAAACGAGGAATAATTGATAAGGTGTACTGTGTAGTATTATGCTGTTATTCTTAAATATAGATATAGTTTTATAATCCATATTCAATATTCATAGTTGTATGTTCATAGTTATATATACTTCTTGGGTCTAGCTTTAGGGGGGATATCTGTGAATTTGGTATGTAATAAGGTATTTAGGTTCAAATATGTTTGACCACAGCACTCTTTCAGCTGCGTCGTTTATGTGGTCAAGTTACTGCCTGATGAAGGGCTTATGTTAGCCCGAAACGTTGCTGCTTGTGTACCACTGTGCCCGGCTGAAATGAAATAAAATTGACTGAGCATCATAACTATTGTTGGAGTGCTGTCTAAATTTAATGACAAGGTATTTAGGTTCCACGGACTGAGGAGGTCTCTTTTTAGTAGATAGTTTGAGTATCTGTTTCTCTTTTTTATCCAAGTATTGACATTTTAATGCACCTCTCTGTCTTTAGGTTCCAGAAAACAGACTTGCAAACCATTCTATACTTTGTGTGACTGTGTACATTAGGGCAATAAATGTCAGGAATATGGAAAGGGTTCCAAACGAAAGACCCAGATCCAGGCCTTGTCCTCCCAGAGCAAGAATGTGGGGAGTAGCAGCACCAGAAATCTGGCTAGAAGTAGTATTAGTAGGACACAATTCTCCCTGGCTTTGGAAAGACACAATATTATCATTCTGGAGAACGACGATGAGATTGTGGATTGGATAACTCACTTCTCTCTCACAGCAGAATGAAAAGGAGGTGATATCACAGTGGTTTTTAAGACAGGTGTCTAAAATGCCGGTCTTAATAAATGACCCCCATAGTTCTCAGAAAATGGCTATACCGGTACCCCAGAGGCTGTTCAATAGCAACAAAATGCCTTCAAACTAATCCATAAAAATCTGCGCTGCAAAAGCCAAAAGGCAGTCTTTGCGTTTTGAACCCTGCAGTGTACCCAAACAGCAGTTTACATTCAGATTTATGGCATTTCGGTACCAGGTGAAATCTGCCTAATAACACAAGGATGTTGTGTCTCAAATGACACAAGCAAATTGGGCACTGAAATGCCATGCAGTTTTCATTTCAGACTGTCCCATGATCATTAATTTCTGCAAAACACCTGTGGGGTCAAAATGCTCACTCCACTCCTTAAGGGCTAATACACATGACCGTTGTTTTTTTCTGCATCCGATCCACATTTTTGCGGATCGGATGCGGACCCATTCACTTTAATGGGGCCACAAAAGATGCGGACAGCACACCGTGTGCTGTCCACATCCGTATGTCTATTCGGACAAGAAGAGGACAGTTCTATGGAGGACTAGATGTTCCATTCTGCAAAATGTGGAAAGCACACAGCTTTCCATGTTTTGTGGATCCTCATTTGTACATGACCCCTAATAAATACCTTGAGGGGTGTGGTTTCCAATATACTGTCTTTTCTCAGGGGTTCCATTTATTATTTCAGCTGGGAGCCTTTACAGTTGTCAGCACAGGCTGTGTAAATCACCACACTGGGCCTTAAATGTGTATGGTGCTCATTTACTCCTGAGCCCTGTTGTATGTCAAGGCAAAAGATTAGGGCCACATGTAGAGTGTTTATAAAACCGGGCAGCCCTGCATAATAATAAGAGGGCTGACTTTTCACACTGGCACACAATATTGGACACTGAAATGGCATATATGTGGAAAACTACTATTTTACATAGAAACATAGAAACATAGAAACATAGAATGTGTCGGCAGATAAGAACCATTTGGCCCATCTAGTCTGCCCAATATACTGAATACTATGGATAGCCCCCGGCCCTATCTTATATGAAGGATGGCCTTATGCCTATCCCATGCATGCTTAAACCCCTTCACTGTATTTGCAGCTACCACTTCTGCAGGAAGGCTATTCCATGCATCCACTACTCTCTCAGTAAAGTAATACTTCCTTATATAACTTTTAAACCTTTGCCCCTCTAATTTAAAACTGTGTCCTCTTGTGGTAGTTTTTCTTCTTTTAAATATGCTCTCTTCCTTTACCGAGTTGATTCCCTTTATGTATTTAAAAGTTTCTATCATATCCCCTCTGTCTCTTCTTTCTTCCAAGCTATACATATTAAGGTCCTTTAACCTTTCCTGGTAAGTTTTATCCTGCAATCCATGTACTAGTTTAGTAGCTCTTCTCTGAACTCTCTCTAGAGTATCTATATCCTTCTGGAGATATGGTCTCCAGTACTGCGCACAATACTCCAAGTGAGGTCTCACCAGTGTTCTGTACAGCGGCATAAGCACTTCACTCTTTCTACTGCTTATACCTCTCCCTATACATCCAAGCATTCTGCTGGCATTTCGTGCTGCTCTATTACATTGTCTTCCCACCTTTAAGTCTTTTGAAATAATTACTCCTAAATCCCTTTCCTCAGATACTGAGGTCAGGACTGTGTCAAATATTCTATATTCTGCCCTTGGGTTTTTACGCCCCAGGTGCATTATCTTGCACTTATTCACAATAAATTTCAGTTTCCAGAGTTCTGACCATTCTTCTAGTTTTCCTAAATCCTTTTCCATTTGGCGTTTCCCTCCAGGAACATCAACCCTGTTACATATCTTTGTGTCATCAGCAAAAAGACAAACCTTACCAGCGAGGCCTTTTGCAATATCACTTATGAAGATATTAAACAAAATCGGTCCCAGTACAGATCCCTGTGGAACCCCACTGGTAACATTACCTTGTTTTGAATGTTCTCCATTGACTACAACCCTCTGTTGTCTGTCACTCAGCCACTGCCTAATCCACTCAACAATATGGGAGTCCATGCTCAATGACTGCAGTTTATTGATAAGTCTTCTATGTGGGACAGTGTCAAAAGCCTTACTAAAATCTAGATATGCGATGTCTACTGCACCTCCACCGTCTATTATTTTATTCACCCAGTCCAAAAAATCTATAAGATTTGTTTGACATGATCTCCCTGAAGTAAACCCATGTTGTTTTTCATCTTGCAATCCATGGGATTTTAGATGTTCCACAATCCTATCCTTTAATAGGGTTTCCATTAATTTGCCTACTATTGATGTCAGACTCACTGGTCTATAGTTGCTCGATTCCTCCCTACTACCTTTCTTGTGAATGGGCACGACATTTGCCAATTTCCAATCTTCCGGGACGACTCCTGTTACTAATGATTGGTTAAATAAATCTGTTAACGGTTTTGCCAGCTCACCACTAAGCTCTTTTAATAATTTTGGGTGTATCTCATCAGGCCCCTGTGACTTATCTGTCTTCACCTTAGACAGCAAACTTAGAACATCTTCCTCTGTAAAGATACATGCATCAAACGATTTAATAGTCATTCTTTCTAGTGGAGGTCCTTCTCCTTTTTCTTTTGTAAAAACTGAACAGAAGTATTCATTAAGGCAGTCGGCTAGCCCTTTATTCTCTTCTACATACCTTCCGTCCTTTGTTTTTAATTTAGTTATTCCTTGTTTTAATTTCCTTTTTTCATTTATATATCTGAAGAATGTCTTATCCCCTTTTTTTCATAGACTGAGCTAGTTTTTCTTCTGCCTGCGCTTTAGAAGTTCTTATAACTTGCTTGGCCTCTCTCTGCCTAATCTTGTAGATTTCCTTATCTTCATTGCTCTGGGTTTTTTTATAATTACAAAATGCTAGCTTTTTATTTTTAATGATTTGGGCCACTTCTGCTGAGTACCACATTGGTCTCCTCCTTTTTTTGCTTTTACTGACAAGTCTAATGCAATTTTCTGTTGCCTTCAATAATGCACCTTTTAAGTAGTCCCATTTCTCCTGGACTCCATGTAATCCGTTCCAGTCTGATAAGGACTCATTTATGACTAATTTCATTTTTGAAAAGTCTGTTTTTCTAAAATCTAAAACTTTTGTTTTTGTGTGGTGGGACTCTTTCACTGCTGTGAATTAATTCTGCAAAACACCTGTTGGGTCAAAATGTGCACTCCACCCATTGACAAATTCCCTGTTATGTGTCATTTTTTAAATTTGGTCACTTCTTGGGAGGTTTCTTTTATTTATGTAACCTTAGAGCCTCAGCAATTTGTGGTCAATTCTGTATAAATCACCAAACTAGGCCTCAAATGCACATGGCGTTCCTTCCCTTCTGAGCTCTGTGGCGTGCCCATACAGCATCTTACAACCACATATGGGGTGTTGTCGTATTTAGGAAAAAATAAATGGGTATGGGGTTATTTTCTCCTGTTACCCCTTGTAAAAATGAAAATCTTGACCTGTCTTGTAAAAAAAAAAAAATTTTCATTTTCACAGCCAAGAGTTTCTAAATTATATCAAATACTTATTAGGCCAAGTACTCACTACACCCCTTTAAAAATCCCTTGAGTATGGTGTAGTTTTCGAAATGGTACCTCAGAATGCAGCATGGTGCCTGAAAATTATTCCAGTGAAATCTGCCCTTCAAAAAGCCATATGATGCTCCTTCCCTTCTGAGCCCAGCCATGTGCTCATACAGAAGTTTATGACCACATATGGGGTGTTGCCATATTCAAAATGTGTAACAAATTGTTGCATGTTCCCCCCCCCCCCCTGTTACCCCTTGTGAGAATGAAAAATGTAGGCCTAAATCAACATTTTCTTTTAAAATATGTAATTTTTCAGAATTCTATGAAATGCCTGTTTGGCCAAAGTGCACACTACACCCCTTTAGAAATTCCATGGAAGGTGTAGTTTGCAAAATGGGGTTTCTACCTTAGGGGCACCTCAGGGGCTCTTCAAATGTAACATATTACCTACAAATTATTCCAGTGAAATATGCTCATCAAAATTTAAATGGTGCTCCTTCCCTTCTGAGCCCTGCTGTGTGCCCACATAGCAGTTTATGACCTGATTTTGGGTGTTGAGAAACAAATTATGGGGTGTTTTTTTCCTGTTACCCCTTGTGAAAAAAAAAATCTGGAGCTAAAGAAACATTTTATTGGAAAAAATTTCATTTTTTATTTTCATAGCCAAGTGTTTCTAAATTCTATGAAAAGCATGTGGGGTCAAATCACTTAACTACACTAGACATGAGGGGAGTACTTTCTAAAATGGGTTGTACCTCAGTGTCTGTACCAATTTGACATGGGGCTCGAAGCCATTCCAGCAAAATTTGCCTTCCACAAACCATATGGCTCTCCTTCCCTTCTGAGCCCTGCTGTGTGCCAATACAGCAGTTTACGACCACAAATGGGGTGTGTCTATAAACTGCAGAATCAATGTAATAAATATTGAGGTTTGTTTGACTGTTAACCCTGTTAACCCTTGCTGTGTTACAGGAAAAATGGAAAATCTGCAAAAAGAGAAGCGAAATATTGAAATTTCATCTCCATTTTCCTTTAATTTTTGTGGAACAACTAAAAGGTTAACAAAGTTTGTAAAAATCAGTTTTGAATAACATGAGGGGTGTAGTTTCCAAAATAGGGTCATTAGCCCCTTAACGCCCAGCGCCGTACATGTACGGCACTGGCAGGGTCTTTATAGATGGTGCCCGCTCCTGAGCGGATCGGGCGCCATAGCCGCGAGTGGCCACCTGCTTCTTCTAGCAGACACCTGCGGCTCAT
Organism: Bufo bufo; assembly: GCF_905171765.1. Taxonomy (NCBI): domain Eukaryota; kingdom Metazoa; phylum Chordata; class Amphibia; order Anura; family Bufonidae; genus Bufo; species Bufo bufo. Next base: position 473,972,742 of record NC_053392.1, on the reverse strand, counting down.
GTCTGCAACCGTCAGTAATGCTGATTGTGGACATTTAACCCCTCAGATGCCGTGGTCAATCCTGACCATGGCATCTGAGCGCATGAAACACCGGAAGCGCGCACTTCCGGTGATCGTCTTTCGTGTGGCGATCGGAGGGGCCAAAGCGTGTATGCAGCAGCCCCTGTTTTTGTGAATGACAGGAGGCTGCTGCATAGTATTTCCTATGGAGCCCTTGCCTGTAATAGGGCTCCATAGAAAAACAAGCAATTTTTTCATAGACTCCAATGCTAGTGCATTGGGGTCTATTAGAATAGCAATCTAATAATTGCATGTTATAGTTCCCTATGGGAACTATAAAAAAGTGTAAAAAAAATGTTTTTAAATAAAAGAAATTCAAATCATCCCCCTTTCCCAAAATAAAAATAAAAGAACAAAAAAATAAATAAAAAATACACATCATGGGTGTCGCGATGGGCGAAAACGCCCATAGTATAAAAATTTTCCCGTACGGAAAACAGCAAAACGAAAAAAAGCGTCCAAATGGCCGATTCGCTGTTTTTGGTAGCTTCATTTTCAACAAAAAAAATTAAATAAAGTGATCAAAAAGTCATACACACCCCAAAATGGTATCAATGAAAAGTTCAGATCGCCCCGCAAAAAATTAGCCCCCATACAGCTCCATACACATAAGTACAAAAAAGTTATAGGGGTCAAAATATGGCAACGAAAATTAAAACAGATTTTTTTCCCACTTTAAATTTTTTTTTATCACCATCAAAACGCAAGAAAAACTATACATAAAAGGTATTACCGGATTCGTACTGACCTGTAGAATAAAAGCAACTGGTCAGTTTTATCATGCATCGAACGTCGTAAATAAAAAACCCGTAAAACTTTGGTGGAATTACTTTTTTTTGCAATTTCACCCCATTTGGAATTTTTTTACCGCTTCCCACTACAACATATGCAATATTAAATAGTGGCATTGGAAAGTACAACTTGACCCACAAAAAACAAGCCCTTATATGGCTATGTGAACAGAAAAATAAAAAAGTTATGGCTCTGGGAAGGCAGGGAGCGCAAAACGAAAACGCAAAAATAAAAAAACATCTGGGCCTGAATGGGTGGTTTCTAATATGTAAGCCCTTCAAAGTGACTTGGTCCTTTAAAAAGGTAGTTTTGGAAATTGTCTTAAAAAGTTAAGTTCTAATGTCCGAAAGAAATTAAATGAATAATGAATGAATCATGAAGTAGAATGCGTCAAGAGAAAACAGTCTCAGAATGGCTAACTACAGTAAAAGCGTTCTGAAGTTATTACCACCAAAAAAATGGCCTGGTGTTTAGGTGAAAAATGGCTTGCATTGCATTTTTCAGTGCAGTTTTGATGTGGTTTGATCCCACCTCAACCACTACTTGTGAATCATATCCTTCTTTGACAACTCTTGCACTTTATTGATCCCAGCAGCATCACCTGGGCTAAGGATCACCCTAAGAGCCTATACTGGAAAATGAGATAATGTGAGAACGATTCCAACATTGCCACCATCCTAAAAATTCCTGCTTAGTAACAAGGGGCTAAATCCTCAGCAAATGAAAGCACCCAACCACTAAAGGTTACTTTTCATTTGAATTAGTCTTTAGAAATATTATATAATGGGAAATGGCTTAGTTGCCTAAAGCATCCAATGAGGTTGAATGCTATAGGCAAATGAGAGGTCGATTTCCTTTAGACAAATGCACCACTTTTCTTCAGTAGTACCTTTACTAAACCGCCCCAATATGTTTTGGTGCATGGGATGAAGATATCAAATTTATTTTTGGAATAAGGATAGATTGTTACCGGTAGATCTCAATTAACAACATAATACCACAATATTGTACATTTGCACATTGCACTGGATAGGAATATTTCAGAAATAAGTTTACATTCTTCAAAAAATAACACTGCTGCAGGCCAGCGATTTGCATTTATTCATTTGCTTTTTATTTTGACTTAAGTCATTATTTCAAGGCATATTACATACTGCTTTATAAGCTGGGGAGGGGGGGGGGGGGGGGTGTCATGTGGCCCAGGAGCTAAATACTAATATATTTTACTCTTCTTGGTGTGGTGAACTGCACAGTACCACAAATGTTGCATTATTAATATTATAATATACTAATATACTAATATTATTATTAGTAACTAGCAGAAGGACCCGGCTTCGCACTGGTATATTTCATCTATTCCATTTCATGTTTCTGTGTGTTGTAAAAAGATATCAACAGTATCCCCCATAACAGTGATTTCTACAGTACCCGCCCCTTTAACAATGAACTACACAGTGCCTGCCCCTTTAATATTGACCTCCACAGTGCCCGCCCCTTTAACAGTGACCTCCACAGTGCCCGACCCGTTTTACATTGACCTCCAAAATGGCTGCTCCTTTAACAGTGATCTCCACAGTGCTACCCCTTTAGCAGTGACCGCATCTTTAACAGTGACCTGCAGAGTGCCTGCACCTTTAACAGTGACCTCCACAGTGCCGACCCCTTTAACAGTGACCGCCCCTTTAACAGTGACCTCCACACTGTCTGCTCCTTTAAAGTGACTTTTACAGTGCCCGCCCCTTTAACAGTGACCTTCACAGTGCCCACTCCTTTGATAGCGAACCCAAAGTGCCCGCCCCTTTAACATTGACCACCCCTTTAACAGTGACCTTCATAGTGGCCGCCCCTTTAACAGTGAACTCCACAGTACCCGCACCATTAACAGTGACCTTCACAGTGCCGCCCCTTTAACAGTGAACTCCACAGTACCCGCACCATTAACAGTGACCTCCACATTGCCCACCCCTTTAACATTGACCACCCCTTTAACAGTGAACTTCATAGTGACTGCCTGTTTAACAATGACCTCTACAGTACCCGTCCCTTTAGCAGTGACTTCCACAGTGCCCACCCCTTTAACAGAGACCTTCACAGTGCCTGCCCCTTTAACAATGACCACCCCTTTAACAGTGACCTTCATAGTGTCCGCCCCTTTAACAGTGACCTTCACAGTGCCCGCCCCTTTAACAGTGACCACCCTTTTAACAGTGACCTTCATAGTGACCACCCCTTTAACAGTGACCTCCTTAGTACCCGCCCATTTAACAGTGACCTCCACAGTGCCCACCCCTTTAACCGTCACCTCCACAGTGCCCACCCCTTTAACAGTGACCTCCACAGTGCCCGCCCCTTTAACAGTAACTTCCACAGTGAGCTCCACAATGCCCGCCCATTTAACAGTGACCACCCCTTTAACAGTGACCTCCACAGTGACCGCCCCTTTAACAGTGACCTCCACATTGCCCGCCTCTTTAACAATAACCTTCACAGTGTCTGCCCCTTTAACAGTGACCTCCACAGTGCCCACCCCTTTAACAATGACCTTCACAGTTCCCGCCCCTTTAACATTGACCACCCCTTTAACAGTGACCTTCATAATGTCTACCCATTTAACAGCGACTTCCACAGTGCCCGCCCCTTTAACATTGACCACCCATTTAACAGTGACTTCCACAGTGCCTGCCCCTTTATCATTGAACACCCCTTTAACAGTGACCTTCATAGTGGCCGCCCCTTTAACAGTGTCCTTCACAGTGCCCACCCCTTTAACAGTGACTTCCACAGTGCACGCCCCTTTAACAGTGACCTCCACAGTGCCTGCCCCTTAAACATTGACCACCCCATTAACAGTGACTTTTATAGTGGCCGCCTCTTTAACAGTGACCTCCACCGTACCCGCCCCTTTAACAGTGACTTCCACAGTTCCCACACCTTTAACAGTGACCTCCGCAGTGCCTGCTCCTTTAACAGTCAACTCCACAGTGCCCGTCTGTTTAATAGTGACCCCTTCCCCCCATGCTAGTAGCAGTGTAGTTGTGCCGTCATACATCATATGACTAAATATTTAAAGACCTGCGAACTGCTAAAACCTGTGATCAGTTGTTATGGCAACCTGGTGTAGGACCTGCGAGTTTCTATTGGCTATTAAGGGACATGTGACCATGTAAAAGGCAGTTCGGATTTAAGTGAAAGGCTTGCTGACTTCTATTGGCTAATGCAGGTCATCTCAGGAACGATAAGTCCTAGAGAGCTGAGACCCGGTCAACAACCTGCCCAGACACCTGATGTACATGTGTGCCAAACTTGGTGAAGACCGGTCCAGTCGTTTGGTCGCGCATAAAGAACTTCCCGACAGACAGACAGGCGTTTTAGACAAACAGAGAGAAACTCATTTTTATATATATAATTAACTAGCAGAAGGACCCCGCTTCGCACGGGTATATTTCATCTATTTAATTTTATGTTTCCGTGTGTCGTAAAAAGATATCAACAGTATTCCCCATAACAGTGAACTCTACAGTACCCGCCCCTTTAACAGTAACCTCCAAAGTGCACATCCCTTTAACAATGACCGCATCTTTAACAGTGACCTGCACAGTGCCTACCCCTTTAACAATGACCTCCACAGTGCCTGCCCCTTTTACATTGACCTCCACAGTGCCCACCCCTTTAACAGTGACCTCCACAATGTCCGCCCCTTTAACAATAACCGCATCTTTAACAGTGTCCTCCACAGTGCCCACCCCCTTTTACAGTGACCTCCCCAGTGCCCGCCCTTGTAACAGTGCCTGCCCCTTTAACAGTAACCTCCACAGTGCCCACCCCTTTAACAATAACCCCATCTTTAACAGTGACCTCCACAGTGCCCGCCCCATTAACAGTGACCTCCACAGTGCCCACCCCTTTAAAAGTGACTTTCACAATGCCCGCCCCTTTTACAGTGACCTCCACAGTGCCTGCCCTTTTACCAGTGTCTGCTCCTTTAACAGTGACCTCACAGTGCCTTCCCCTTTAACAATAACCCCATCTTTAACAGTGACCTCCACAGTGCCTGCCCCATTAATAGGGACCTTCACAGTGCCCGCCCCTTTAAAAGTGACTTTTACAATGCCCGCCCCTTTACCACTGACCACTTCTTTAACAGTGACTTTTATAGTGCCCGCCCCTTTAACAGTAACCTCCACAGTGCGCGCCCCTTTAACATTGATCACCACTTTAACATTGACCTTTATAGTGGCTGCCCCTTTACCAGTAACCTCCCAGAGTGCCAGCCCCTTTAACAGTGACCTCCACATTGCTCATTCCTTTAATAGTTCCCGCCCCTTTAACAGTGACCTCCACAGTGCCCATCCCTTTAATAGTGATATCCACATGCCCCGCCCCTTTAACAGTGACCTCCACATTGCCCGCCCCATTAACAGTGACCTCCACAGTACCTGCCCCATTAACAGTGACCTCCACAGTGCCCACCTCTTTAACATTGACCACCCCTTTAACAGTGACCTCCACAGTGCCCACCCCTTTAACATTGATCACACCTTTAACAGTGACCTTCATAATGGCCGCCCCTTTAACAGAGACCTCCACAGTGCCTGCCCCTTTAACAGTGACCTCCACAGTGTCCACCCATTTAACAGTGACCTCCACAGTGCCCGCCCCTTTAACATGGATCACCCCTTTAACAGTGACCTTCATAGTGGCAGTCCCTTTAACAGTGACCTTCACAGTGCCCACCCCTTTAAGAGTGACTTCCACAGTGCCCGCCCCTTTCACAGTGACCTCCACAGTGCCCACCCCTTTAACAGTGATTTCCATAGCACCCGTCCGTTTAATAGTGGCCCCACATGCATGTATCAGTGTAGTTGTGCCATCATACGTCATATGACTGAATATTTAAGGACCTGCGAACTGCTAAAACCTGTGATCAGTTGTTATGGCAACCTGGAGTAGGACTGCGAGCTTATATTGGCTAATAAGGGACATGTGACCGTGCAAATGGCAGTTCGGATTTAAGTGAAAGGCTTGCTGGCTTGTATTGGCTAATGCAGATCATATTTGGGAATATCTCAGGAACGGTACGTCCTAGAGAGCTGAGACCCGGTCTAAAACCTTACGGGCCTCCTGGCTACTGAGACTGGACTTGTTGGAAGACAGGGTGGTGCTTAACTGACTGGAAGCACTATCTGCTGCAATCCAACCCACCACTTGCTCGCACTGGGCTGACTTCAAGAGTGGTGTCCTGCGCCGTACTGCAAACTGGGACATGAAGCTAGGTATCTTGGATGATTGTTTTTCTTGTGCTCTGGCAGCAGGCACAACTTCACCACGCCCAGGGCCACGGTCTCTGCGTGCACCATCAGCATTACGGCCACTTCCCCGTCCCTTACTGCTCGCCTTCTTCATATTAAATGTTATATGTCATAAGGGACCATTTATAGGCAAAGTGTGGATAAATTATGGATAAATATTATTGCTTTCGCTAAGATTTTTCCCAATATCTGGCCCTGACAAAAACACACGCTATTGCAGCACAGTTGTGACAATTCACTGCAGACACCATTTATAGGCAAAGTGTGGATAAATTATGGAAAATATATAATTGTTTTCACTAAGATTTTTCCCAATATCTGTCCCTGACACACAGAAGGCATTGCAGCACAGATGTCACAAGTCACTGCAGACACCCTCCATCGAAAAAGTATTATAAAGTATTGAAAAAAAATATTTGCTGGCTAAATTATATTGCTGCCAGCCTGCCACCACACACAATAGTCCTTAAAAGGACTTTTGGGTCTTTGAAACGTTTTTTTCGATCGAATATATTGCAATCATACTCCCAAAACTATCTGTCCCTTCCTAACAGCAGCTCTCCCTGACTCACAATGAGCCGAACCCGCGTCATCGGGTGCTATATAGCACCCGATGACGTGTTCCGGCCAGCCAATCACTGTAATGCCAGTAGCCAACATGGCTACTGGCATTACAGTGATGGAAGTACTTACCTGCATGTTTATTTGCTGTTTTGCAGGCGTGAAACGTGTGGGGAGGATGAAACGTGTGGGTATTCGGCCGAGCATGCTCACTCAACACTGGTATCGAATATAGTGCTATATATTCATTTTTTAGAATATTTGTCATTTTTATCCATCTGAAGTCATGATTCCTCCCTGCTTAAGTTGCTTGTGGGCAAATGACTGTTCACTTCAGATGGAAAAAAATGATGACTATTTAAAAAAATTAATAAATAGCACTATATTCCATAGTGCTATGTATTAGTTTTTTAGGATATTCGTCAATGACGAATATTCTAAAAAACAAATATATAGCACTTGTAGGAAGGCGCAAGAGTTTGTCATTGACGGAAGGTATGTGTCATCGAGATTCGTGGCCTCGGTGAGGTAAAAGCCAGTAATTTTAAGTGTCAGCGGCAGTTAGTGCTGACTGACACTATTTATTTAGTATGGCTGTAAAGCCGATCCGGGCCAGCTCTTACTGGGAGCAGCCAAAGTGCAGGGTGGGTGGCCTCTCCCCACGTTCCAGGCCGGGTTTTGGTTTGGGATATAAAAACCCAGCCGGCAGTCTCAGCTCGGTGTTAATTATGCTCCATTTCACAGTGAAGCTCTGGAGACTCTGTGGTTTTGGGATCTGCATGAGGTGTGCTGTGCTAAAGGGCTGAGAGCCGCATTGCTGGAAAACAGGCCCCCTAAAGCCTGCTGTGGATGGCTGCTGAAAAACAGCTAAGAAGGTGAACGTTTGTGTTCTGTGGACTGTCCATGGTGTGAGCATACACCAACACTGCGAACTGTTATTTTGTTGTGCCTTCTGTGTAAATAAACACTGAACTATTTAAGTTAAAGACTTTGTGATTGCCTCTATACTGCGTCCGCTAAGCTGCCTACCAGAGCGAATCCCCATAGACTATATTGAATATAGTGCTATATATTAGTTTTTTAGAATATTCGTCATTTTTTTCCATCTGAAGTCATGATTCCTCCCTGAATATGTTGCTTGTGGGCCAATGACTCATTGGCCCACAAGCAAGAAGCAGGGAGGAATCATGTGTTCTTACGAATTCACTTTCCGCGATTTTTACATTGCCAATTTTTTGTAATCATGAAAATAATCTCGAATACGAATATTCGCGAATATATGACGAATATTTAACCACATATTCGTGAAATACTACTATTCGACGTGCCAGGTGAGACGTTGGCATGGTGTGCCTGGAAGCCAAGAGCCACACTGGTCCTGCACTACTTTCAGCTTTGCAGTCACAGGCCGATCAGTGGCTAACCCCGCTAAATTTGACAGTTGGTAAAGTGGTGTGCGACAACGGTGCCAATCTGCTGAGCGCGCTAAAGCAGGGCAAAATGACACTCGTGCTGTGCATGGCACACATCCTGAACTTAGTCGTTCAGTGATTCGTTGCCAAATACCCCGGGGTCCAGGACGTCTTGTGGCAGGCCAGGGAAATCTCTGGCCATTTTAGAAGATCTTACACGGCCATTGCTCGCCTTGCTGACGTTCAGTGGCGTCACCACCTGCTGGTCAGACGTCTGATTTGTGACTGCCCGACACACTGGAACTCCACCTTGTATATGCTTGATAGGCTGCTCCAGCAGAAACGTGCAGTTAACGACTACCTGTATGAACTCTGCGGCAGGACAGGTTCTGGGGAGCTTGTTTTTTTTTCACCGTGCCAGTGGCTGCTCATGTGCGATGCATGCAGTGCTCCCACAAACCAGCAATAAAATGCATTGAGAGGATTCCTCTTTCCTCTCCATAAGGGCTCATGCACACGACCGTATGTATTTTACGGTCCGCAAAAAGACGGATCAGCAAAAAATACAGATGACGTCTGTGTGCATTCCGTATTTCCTGGAATGGAACAGCTGGCCCCTAATAGAACAGTACTATCCTTGTCCGTAATACGGACAATAAAAGGACATGTTCTATTTTTTTGCATAACAAAAATACGGACATATGGAAACGGAATACAAGAAAAATAGACACAGTTCACATTTGGTGCTATTTGCGCTAAAAACGTTTATTGTCATATTTCAGTACAATGCGAGAAAAATAGATACAGTTCACATTTGGTGCTATTTGCGCTAAAGACCTTTATTGTCATATTTCACTACAATGCGATAAAAATAGATACAGTTCATATTTGCTGTATTTTGCCCTAAAAGCGTTTATTGTCATATTTCACTACAATACGAGAAAAATAGAAGCAGTTCACATTAAGTGTTATTTGCGCTAAAAGAGTTTCTTGTCATATTTCACTGCAATACGAGAAAAATAGACGCAGTTCACATTTGGTGTTATTTGCGCTAAAAGCGTTTATTGTCATATTTCTAGAGAAAAAGAGAAAAATATTTGCAGTTCACTGTTTTCTGTTATTTACTTAGAAATCGTTTAGTGGCCTATTTTAGTCCAATATGAGAAATATATGCACAGTTCACTTTCGCTGGTATTTACGCTGAAATCGTTTCATTGCCAATTTCAAATACTTTAGTTGCCTATCTCAGTAAAAAAAGAAATATATATTTGCTTTTAGGGGTGTTTTAATTTGCTTTTAATTTATTTAGTTCAGCTAAAAGTATGTCTGACAGAGAAGTGCCAGGCCCTGCACAGGGAAGTGTCAGAGGCATAAATAATTCTGGCTCAGGGGTTTCTTCCCGAGACCTCAGGTCCACATGTCAGCTAGCAGTCGTGTCTTGACCAGCAACCCAGCGGTTCTTGATTGGTTGACTGGATCTTAAACTTCGTCGCAAGTGACAGCAGCACCAGCAGCCTGAGTCTAGAGTTGCTGAGGAGCAGCTTTCTTCACCCGCATCGTGAAGAAACTACTCACCAGCAGCAGGTAGATCTGGGGCAGGACCTGGAGCAGGACCTGAACCAGCAGGTGGTGGCATACTTTGACAGCACCCTGGCAGCCGTCATAAAAGATCCGCTAGACTACTGGGCAGCAAAACTGGATTTGTGGCTGCAACTGTCCGAGTTTGCCCTGTAAAAGCTGTCCTGCCCGGCCAGTAGTGTGGTATCAGAGCGGGTGTTTAGTGCAGCGGGGGCTATAGTTACCCCAAGAAGAACTCGCCTGTCCACCCAAAATGTGTAGAGACTTACTTTTGTCAAGATGAATCAGGCGTGGATCAGCCAGGATTTCCACCCACCAATGCCTGATGCATCAGATTAGATCATCCATCTCCACACTGTCACCGTGCCACTCTGTGGTATCATGCTGCTGCTGTTGTTGCTGCCATGTCCACACTATGTCACCATGCCACTCTGTCGCCTCCACACTATGTCACCGTGCCACTTTGGGGCCTCCTGATGCTGCCATGTCCACACTATGTCACATTGCCACTCTGTGCTATCATGCTGCTGCTGCTGTTGCTGCCATCTCCACACTATGTCACCGTGCCACTTTCTGGCCTCCTAATGCTGCCATGTTCACACTATGTCACCTTGCCACTCTGTGGTATCATGCTGCTGCTGCTGCTGCTGTTGGTGACATCTCCACACTATGTCACTTTGCCACTCTGTGGCCTCCTGATGCTGCCATGTCCACACTATGTCACCTTGCCACTCTGTGGAATCATGTTGCTGCTGCTATTGCTGCCATCTCCCCACTATGTCACCGTGCCACTTTGTGGCCTCCTAATGCTGCCATGTTCACACTATGTCACCTTGCCACTCTGTGGTATCATGCTGCTGCTTCTGTTGCTGCTATCTCCACACTATGTCACCGTGCCATTTTGTGGCCTCCTAATGCTGCCATGTTCACACTATGTCACCTTGCCACTCTGTGGTATCATGCTGCTGCTGCTGCTGTTGCTGACATCTCCACACTATGGTATAGTAAGGACCAGCACTCGCTTCAGTAATAATTTCAAATAGATTTAATGGTCACATACAAATGATAAGTGACGCGTGCGTTTCGGCTACTGTGAGCCTCACAGTAGCCGAAACGCACGCGTCACTTATCATTTGTATGTGACCATTAAATCTATTTGAAATTATTACTGAAGCGAGTGCTGGTCCTTACTATACCATTATCTGTGGATCTTCCTCCCGGGACGCGCGCACCGCACCGCTGAAAGCAGAAGTGCCGCTTGTATCTTCTCTTGGATCTCCACACTATGTCACTTTGCCACTCTGTGGCCTCCTGATGCTGCCATGTCCACACTATGTCACCTTGCCACTCTGTGGAATCATGTTGCTGCTGCTGTTGCTGCCATCTCCCCACTATGTCCCCTTGCCACTCTGTGGCCTCCTGATGCTGCCATGTCAACACTATGTCATCTTGCCATTCTGTGGTATCATGCTGCTGTTGCTGCCATCTCCACACTATGTCACCTTGCCACTCTGTGGCCTCCTGATGCAGCCATGTCCACAATATGTCATCATGCCACTCTGTGGTATCATGCTGCTGCTGCCATCTCCACACTATGTCACCTTGCCACTCTGTGACCTAATCATACTGCTGCTGTTACCTCCACACTTTGTCATTGTGCCACTTGGTGGCCTCCTCATGCTGCTTCCACCTCACCACTATGTCATGGGGCCACTCTGTGGACTTCTCATGCTGGTATCACCCTCTCCACTCTATGACGGAGTCGCTATTGTCCTTGTTTAGTCTTCTTGAAATCACCATTTATTAGACCTTTCTTCTGATCATGTCATACTGACTGACAGTATTATTTCACTACCCCAGCACACTCCCTGTGCGTGGTATTGCAAGGCACAGTGTTCTACACCCATATAAAGGTTCTATGCAGCACGAAAATAGCAGTTTTTTTATTGCAATTCGTCGCAAATATATTCGGATCAAAGCAAATTTTTTCGGAAAGTTCAGTGAACCGGCCAAATTGAATTTTTTTGAAATCTCTAGTCCCAAGCCTAAGATAGTGATCTATAAATCCCATGATCCAATAAAACATTTGGTTTCTGAAAAACTGATAAACACCAGTCTCCTGTGTCCTCATGGACTTTACTTGGAGGAATAAGTTACAGAAAATTGATAGTGTAAGAACGACACAATGTTTAGCAGATAGGATTTGCATTTGGTAAATGTCAAGGAAGCTCCATGAAAGCTAAAAGAATATAAGGCAACAGCTGTTATAGAAACTTGATCCCTGTTGATATTCACATTAATGTTTTTGTTTTAGATGTTCTAAAAAATGTACCTGAGTCAATTTAGCTTTGGCATATTTACTGTACCTTGTTAGGCAATTGCATAAATAGCAACTTCTCTGTGTAGTGTTTTTAATCAAGAAAACCTCCCTTTAATGGTGCATGCAATCCAATAAAGAGCAGAGCAGACAAGGATCAGCATACTTCCCATGTCAGCCCATCAAGATTTTACATCCTCAAGAAATGTGGGTCCTGTTATTAGATTTGTCCTGGAATATCAGACCTGATTATTAAGTTTCTACACCAAAATCTGCATTTGCCAATTGCAGATTTGCCCCAGATCTCACTCTTTGCATTGCAAAGGGTGAAATCTGCACTGAATATCTGGTCAAAGAATTTACATGCTGCAGATTTCAAAATCAGGTCAATTTCTTGCCCAAGGAATTTTGAAAATCTCATCTACTTGTTTTGTATTACACTGCAAATTTTCTGCACAAAATTTTCCACATGAAAAATCTGTGCATAATACGCACTCTCCGTAACCTCGGAGCATCCAGCGCCAGTTCTAAATGTATGACAGCTCGGAAGCTGTCTTACATTTAGACCATTTTATGCGCCTAAAACAAGTATAGAAAATAATAAATGGGACGGCATGCTGGCTCATCCTCTTCTCCGCCCATACCACTCCCACATTTTTAGACCTGGCATGAGCAGGGAGAAGTACAGCGTCTGCGTCTGAAATATACCTAATATAGGCGTATTTCAGTATAATAAATGACCGCTTGTATGCATGTGGCTAAAAGGATTAGTTCCCATCTCGGCCTCTCATAGTTAAGATCGTTACAATCCTCCTAAGTGGGTTACAGGAACAGTCGAGTGGTCTTTGCTGTGCTGTTAAGGCCTCATGCATACAGCCGTTGTTGGCCAGTGCCCTTATTGCGGCCCACAAACAGTGGGTTTGCAACATACGGGCATCATCCATTTGTGCATTGCATTACGGATGAGGACTAGGGATGAGCGAACCCGAACTGTATAGTTCGGGTTCGTACCGAATTTTGGGGTGTCCGTGACACAGACCCGAACCTGAACATTTTCGTAAAAGTCCGGGTTCAGGTTCGGTGTTCGGCGCTTTCTTGGCGCTTTTTGAAAGGCTGCAAAGTAGCCAATCAACAAGCGTCATACTACTTGCCCCAAGAGGCCATCACAGCCATGCCTACTATTGGCATGGCTGTGATTGGCCAGTGCAGCATGTGACCCAGCCTCTATTTAAGCTGGAGTCACTCTGCTCTGATCAGTGTAGGGAGAGGTTGCAGCTGCTGTTAGGGCGAGATTAGGCAGGGATTAACTCAGCAAAAACACTTAATTCAGTGATCGATCTACAGCTGTGGATCATTGAACTGCTGCTATTTAATTGCTCACTGTTTTTAGGCTGCCCAGAGTGTTTTTATGTCACTTTTTTCTTGGGTGTGGCGGCCATTTTTTTGCTATATCCTACATCAGGGGCTTGGCTGTGCTTGCTATTTTATTGAGGGGTAAAATACAATTGCCAAAATAACAGTACCCTAAATCTGGTGTTTGAGCTGTGGCTAGCCAATTGTAATACTGTCTGCTGTCTGCCGAAGCACAGTTTTTGTTCTGGGTTGAATACAATTCCCAACTTAGCAATTCCCAAAATATTTTTTTTCTGCTGTATCAGGCCAAGTTTAAATCGATCCATAAAAGGGTATATTAGATTTAAGGTGCGGATAGTGTCATCCTCAATAACTTCACACGCTACCGTGCATTTCTAAGTTTAATTCTGTTCGTAAACGTATACCTGTCACCCAGCGCCTAAATAATAGGCCTAAAATTTATATTCAGCTAAATCTGTGTTTATTGCTGAGGCTGGTCAATTCATTTAGTGTCCGCCAAAGCACAGTTTTTGTTCTGGGTTGAATACAATTCCCAACTTAGCAATTCCCTAAATAATTTTTTTCTGCTGTATCAGGCCAAGTTTAAATCGATCCATAAAAGGGTATATTAGATTTAAGGTGCGGCTAGTGTCATCCTCAATAACTTCACACTCTACCGTGTATTTCCAAGTTTAATTCTGTCTGTAAACGTATACCTGTCACCCAGCGCCAAAATAATAGGCCTAAAATTTATATTCAGCTAAATCTGTGTTTATTGCTGAGGCTGGTCAATTCATTTAGTGTCCGACAAAGCACAGTTTTTGTTCTGGGTTGAATACAATTCCCAACTTAGCAATTCCCTAAAAAAAAATTTTTTTCTGCTGTATCAGGCAAGTTTAAATCGATCCATTAAAGGGTATATTAGATTTAAGGTGCGGATAGTGTCATCCTCAATATCTTCACACGCTACCGTGCATTTCCAAGTTTAATTCTGTCCGTAAACGTATACCTGTCACCCAGCGCCTAAATAATAGGCCTAAAATTTATATTCAGCTAAATCAGTGTTCATTGCTGAGGCTGGTCAATTAATTTAGTGTCCGCCAAAGCACAGTTTTTGTTCTGGGTTGAATACAATTCCCAACTTAGCAATTCCCTAAATATTTTTTTTCTGCTGTATCAGGCCAAGTTTAAATCGATCCATAAAAGGGTATATTAGATTTAAGGTGCGGATAGTGTCATCCTCAATAACTTCACACGCTACCGTGCATTTCTAAGTTTAATTCTGTTCGTAAACGTATACCTGTCACCCAGCGCCTAAATAATAGGCCTAAAATTTATATTCAGCTAAATCTGTGTTTATTGCTTAGGCTGGTCAATTCATTTAGTGTCCGCCAAAGCACAGTTTTTGTTCTGGGTTGAATACAATTCCCAACTTAGCAATTCCCTAAATATTTTTTTTCGGCTGTATCAGGCCAAGTTTAAATCGATCCATAAAAGGGTATATTAGATTTAAGGTGCGGATAGTGTCATCCTCAATAACTTCACACGCTACCGTGCATTTCCAAGTTTAATTCTGTCTGTAAACGTATACCTGTCACCCAGCGCCAAAATAATAGGCCTAAAATTTATATTCAGCTAAATCTGTGTTTATTGCTGAGGCTGGTCAATTCATTTAGTGTCCGACAAAGCACAGTTTTTGTTCTGGGTTGAATACAATTCCCAACTTAGCAATTCCCTAAAAAAAAAAATTCTGCTGTATCAGGCCAAGTTTAAATCGATCCATAAAAGGGTATATTAGATTTAAGGTGCGGATAGTGTCATCCTCAATAACTTCACACGCTACCGTGCATTTCCAAGTTTAATTCTGTCTGTAAACGTATACCTGTCACCCAGCGCCTAAATAATAGGCCTAAAATTTATATTCAGCTAAATCTGTATTTATTGCTGAGACTGGTCAATTCATTTAGTGTCCGCCAAAGCACAGTTTTTGTTCTGGGTTGAATACAATTCCCAACTTAGCAATTCCCTAAATAATTTTTTTCTGCTGTATCAGGCCAAGTTTAAATCGATCCATAAAAGGGTATATTCGATTTAAGGTGCGGATAGTGGCATCCTCAATAACTTCACACGCTACCGTGCATTTCCAAGTTTAATTCTGTCCGTAAACGTATACCTGTCACCCAGCGCCTAAATAATAGGCCTAAAATTTATATTCAGCTAAATCTGTGTTTATTGCTGAGGCTGGTCAATTCATTTAGTGTCCGCCAAAGCACAGTTTTTGTTCTGGGTTGAAATACAATTCCCAACTTAGCAATTCCCTAAATCTGTGGTTTCTGCTGTATCAGGCCAACTTTAAATCTATCCATAAAAGGGTATATTAGATTGAAGGTGCGGATAGGGTTGTGACAAACTGCCATTTGCCACTGGGCATTGTAGAAAACTTATGGCTAGCCTCCTGCCCTACGACTATGGCCCCGGGACATATTACCCTTCAAGAACAGTGTAACAGAACTATGCCGCATGTCTGGACTATTAATAGGACCGAACGCGGTTGGAATTTGTGACAGACCCATCCGTATGGATTAAAAAATGGCACCCAGATAGCTAATTTTATTGTATTTGTGTACTCTGAGCGGCATTCCCCTAATGATATGCCCTCAGACTTGAGCTATCTGGGAATAGGTTAAATGTCTGTGTTTGCTGGGAGGGTGTGACATTGTGTGTTTGGGTGGTGATTCCTGTCCTGTTGTTCCCACATGTGTATTGGTGATTTCCCTTTGTCCTGAGAGATAATTGAATTGCTCTTCGGGTGTCTCCAGGGCAGAGAGGAGGAAACCATGATGCATTGTGGGGATGTGTTGTGTCTGTGTATCCTGAGTGCTACGTATCTGTCCTGTGTCACAGTCTTCCTTCTGGTCCCCTAGGGGCGTGTACACCAGATGGGGACCTGCATAAATATGGGCGGGTAGCCCTCAATAAAGTTGTCATGTTCTTATTGATCCCTCAAAACGTAGCCTTGTCTCGTTATTGGAGGGAATTGCTGTATCACGCTGGGGATTGCTATGCTCTGCATATTCCCTGGAGCTTTAATCTCTTTCTTCTTGTCCCTGATACCCTCTCCTGGAGGAGAGATCTTTCCCAAACAGTCCTGAATGCTGTAGGTTCATTCAGGGTGGAAGTAAGATGGCGCGGCTCCAGTTAAGCTACGGCGGTTGTGGAGTCTGCGGTGGTTGTGGTGTCCAGTGCGGTGCTTGTGGTCCTCGGCGCAAGCTAGGAAGCGTCCATTAACGGAAGGTGATCTGTTACATTGGTGGCAAGCGGTGGGATGGCTTCCCTAGGACGAGGAGCAGCATCCTGGGAACACCAAGCAAAACTGGAATATTGGTATAGTCACGTACGGTTTGACGCTATACTGAAGAGGCGGTTGGCTATCTATGGGCCCACCTAACAGAGGAACTTGTACCGAAAGTGAGGAGAGAACTGGCGGAGTATCTGCAGAAGGAAGCAGAATATCGGGCAGAGATAGCGAAGTATTCCGTCCCTGCGCCCCAGCAAAACCGTGAGTTACAGGAGGCCGAAGGTGTCGTCCTTCCCCCCCCAGCGGCAGTGTGTACCCCAGGGGGCCGAAGGTGTCGTCCTTCCCCCCCAGCGGCAGTGTGAACCCCAGGGAGCTGAAGGTGCCGTCCTTCCACCCCAGCGGCAGTGTGAACCCCAGGGAGCTGAAGGTGTCGTCCTTCCTCCCCAGCGGCAGTGTGTGTTACAGGGAGCTGAAGGTGCCTTCCTTCCTCCCCAGCGGCACTGTGTACCCCAGGGGGCCGAAGGTGTCGTCCTTCCCCCCCAGCGGCAGTGTGAACCCCAGGGAGCTGAAGGTGTCGTCCTCCTCCCCAGCGGCAGTGTGTGTTACAGGGAGCTGAAGGTGCCCTCCTTCCTCCCCAGCGGCAGTGTGTACCCCAGGGGGCCGAAGGTGTCGTCCTTCCCCCCCAGCGGCAGTGTGAACCCCAGGGAGCTGAAGGTGTCGTCCTTCCTCCCCAGCGGCAGTGTGTGTTACAGGGAGCTGAAGGTGCCCTCCTTCCCCCCCAGCGGCAGTGTGTACCCCAGGGAGCTGAAGGTGTCGTCCTTCCTCCCCAGTGGCAGCCTGTGTTTCAGGGAGAGGAGCGCAGCACCCTCTCTCCCCAGCGGCAGCTTACCATAACAAGGGGAGACACCAATCGCCCAGATGGCGCAGATGGGACCGTGGTCTTTGCGCCTGACCTACCAGGATGCTGGACAGCCTGTCCAGATCCCCCACTACCCTCACCAGGACAACAGGAGGAGGGGGTAAGGACAAATTCCCCTCCCCAGTTAACTCCTAACGTGGCCTCAGGGTTAACAGAGGCGATGTTAACCCCTACTGACTCCCATGTTCCTCTGGCTACTGAGCCGGACTATGGTCTCAGCACCCCAGCAGAAGAGCTGGCAGCTGGGCAGAGTGCAGTCGGCCTCTGCCCTCCCTCAAGTCCCCACAGCAAAATACCCAGGTGCAGTAACTGTTTCTTGTGGGTGGGTCACACTTGTACCTGTTTGTTGTGGGTGGGCTACTCAGGCATTTGGTTACTGTGGGTTGGTGGATCGACTAACGGAGGCACTGACCGACAGAAGGTCAGGTGCCTGGTTAGTCTTCCCCCCAAAGGGGAGATGTGTGACAAACTGCCATTTCCCACTGGGCATTGTAGAAAACTTATGGCTAGCCTCCTGCCCTACGACTATGGCCCCGGGACATATTACCCTTCAAGAACAGTGTAACAGAACTATGCCGCATGTCTGGACTGTTAATAGGACCGAACGCGGTTGGAATTTGTGAAAAACCCATCCGTATGGATTAAAAAATGGCAACCAGATAGCTAATTTTACTGTATTTGTGTACTCTGAGCGGCATTCCCCTAATGATATGCCCTCAGACTTGAGCTATCTGGGAATAGGTTAAATGTCTGTGTTTGCTGGGAGGGTGTGACATTGTGTGTTTGGGTGGTGATTCCTGTCCTGTTGTTCCCACATGTGTATTGGTGATTTCCCTTTGTCCTGAGAGATAATTGAATTGCTCTTCGGGTGTCTCCAGGGCAGAGAGGAGGAAACCATGACGCATTGTGGGGATGTGTTGTGTCTGTGTATCCTGAGTGCTACGTATCTGTCCTGTGTCACAGTCTTCCTTCTGGTCCCCTAGGGGCGTGTACACCAGATGGGGACCTGCATAAATACGGGCGGGTAGCCCTCAATAAAGTGGTCATGTTGTTCTTGATCCCTCAAAACGTAGCCTTGTCTCGTTATTGGAGGGAATTGCTCTTCTTGTCCCTGATACCCTCTCCTGGAGGAGAGATCTTTCCCACACTGTCCTGAATGCTGTAGGTTCATTCAGGGTGGAAGGAAGACGGCGCGGCTCCAGTTAAGCTACGGCGGTTGTGGAGTCTGCGGTGGTTGTGGTGTCCAGTGCGGTGCTTGTGGTCCTCGGCGCAAGCTAGGAAGCGTTCATTAACGGAAGGTGATCCGTTACAAGGGTCATTCTCAATAACTTCACACGCTACCGTGCATTTCCAAGTCTAATTCTGTCCGTAAAAGGGATACCTGTCATCCAGGGCCTAAATACTAGGCCTACAATTTATATTCAGCTAAATCTGTCGTTACTGCTGTGCCTGTATTAGTGTAATACGGTACCTAAATAGATAGCCAGATAGTGTTAGGTGCCTGTAAAAAAAGGCCTGAATTTGAATTCAATACATTGGGCCAAATAATTTTTTTCTTATTGTGGTGAACGGTAACAATGAGGAAAACATCTAGTAAGGGACGCGGACATGGTCGTGGTGGTGTTAGTGGACCCTCTGGTGCTGGGAGAGGACGTGGCCGTTCTGCCACAGCCACACGTCCTAGTGAACCAACTGCCTCAGGTCCCAGTAGCAGCCAGAATTTACAGCGATATTTGGTGGGGCCCAATGCAGTTCTAAGGATGGTAAGGCCTGAGCATGTACAGGCATTAGTCAATTGGGTGGCCGACAGTGGATCCAGCACGTTCACATTATCTCCCACCCAGTCTTCTGCAGAAAGCGCACAGATGGCGCCTGAAAACCAATCCCATCAGTCTGTGACATCACCCCCATGCATATCAGGGAAACTGTCTGAGCCTCAAGTTATGCAGCAGTCTCTTATGCTGTTTGAAGACTCTGCTGGCAGGGTTTCCCAAGGGCATCCACCTAGCCCTTCCCCAGGGGTGGAAGAGATAGAATGCACTATCGCACAACCACTTATGTTTCCTGATGAGGACATGGGAATACCACCTCAGCACGTCTCTGATGATGACGAAACACAGGTGCCAACTGCTGCGTCTTTCTGCAGTGTGCAGACTGAACAGGAGGTCAGGGAGGAAGACTGGGTGGAAGACGATGCAGGGGTCGATGAGATCCTAGACCCCACATGGAATGAAGGTCGTGCCACTGACTTTCAGAATTCGGAGGAAGAGGCAGTGGTGAGACCGAGCCAACAGCGTAGCAAAAGAGGGAACAGTGGGCAAAAGCAGAACACCCGCCGCCAAGAGAGTCCGTCTGCTACTGGCCACCGCCATCTGGGACCGAGCACCCCAAAGGCAGCTTCAAGGAGTTCCCTGGCGTGGCAGTTCTTCAAACAATGCGCTGACGACAAGACCCGAGTGGTTTGCACGCTGTGCCATCAGAGCCTGAAGCGAGGCATTAACGTTCTGAACCTTAGCACAACCTGCATGACCAGGCACCTGCATGTAAAGCATGAACTGCAGTGGAGTAAACACCTTAAAAACAAGGAACTCACTCAGGCTCCCCCTGCTACCTCTTCTGCTGCTGCCGCCGCCTCGGCCTCTTCCTCCGCCTCGTTGGAACGTTGGCACTTGCCGCCCAGCAAACAGAGGATGTACCACCAACACCACCACCTCCGTCACCAAGCATCTCAACCATGTCACACGGCAGCGTTCAGCTCTCCATCTCACAAACATTTGAGAGAAAGCGTAAATTCCCACCTAGCCACCCTCGATCCCTGGCCCTGAATGCCAGCATTTCTAAACTACTGGCCTATGAAATGCTGTCATTCAGGCTGGTGGACACAGACAGCTTCAAACAGCTCATGTCGCTTGCTGTCCCACAGTATGTTGTTCCCAGCCGCCACTACTTCTCCAAGAGAGCCGTGCCTTCCCTGCACAACCAAGTATCCGATAAAATCAAGTGTGCACTGTGCAACGCCATCTGTGGCAAGGTCCACCTAACCACAGATACGTGGACCAGTAAGCACGGCCAGGGACGCTATATCTCCCTAACTGCACACTGGGTAAATGTACTGGCGGCTGGGCCCCAGGCAAAGAGCTGTTTGGCGCACGTCCTTCCGCCGCCAAGGATCGCAGGGCAACATTCTTTGCCTCCTGTTGCCTCCTCCTCCTACTCGGCTTCCTCCTCCTCTTCTTCCACCTGCTCATCCAGTCAGCCACACACCTTCACCACCAACTTCAGCACAGCCTGGGGTAAACGCCAGCAGGCCATTCTGAAACTCATATGTTTGGGGGACAGGCCCCACACTGCACAGGAGTTGTGGCGGGGTATAGAACAACAGACCGATGAGTGGTTGCTGCCGGTGAGCCTCAAGCCCGGCCTGGTGGTGTGCGATAATGGGCGAAATCTCGTTGCAGCTCTGGGACTAGCCGGTTTGACGCACATCCCTTGCCTGGCGCATGTGCTGAATTTGGTGGTGCAGAAGTTCATTCACAACTACCCCGACATGTCAGAGCTGCTGCATAAAGTGCGGGCCGTTTGTGCGCGCTTCCAGCGTTCACATCCTGCCGCTGCTCGCCTGTCTGCGCTACAGCGTAACTTCGGCCTTCCCGCTCACCGCCTCATATGCGACGTGCCCACCAGGTGGAACTCCACCTTGCACATGCTGGACAGACTGTGCGAGCAGCAGCAGGCCATAGTGGAGTTTCAGCTGCAGCACGCACGGGTCAGTCGCACTGCGGAACAGCACCACTTCACCACCAATGACTAGGCCTCCATGCGAGACCTGTGTGCCCTGTTGCGCTGTTTCGAGGACTCCACCAACATGGCCAGTGGCGATGACGCCGTTATCAGCGTTACAATACCACTTCTATGTCTCTTTGAGAAAACACTTAGAGCGATGATGGAAGAGGAGGTGGCCCAGGAGGAGGAGGAGGAGGAAGAGGGGTCATTTTTAGCACTTTCAGGCCAGTCTCTTAGAAGTGACTCAGAGGGAGGTTTTTTGCAACAGCAGAGGCCAGGTACAAATGTGGCCAGACAGGGCCCACTACTGGAGGACGAGGAGGACGAGGATGAGGAGGAGGTGGAGGAGGATGAGGATGAAGCATGTTCACAGCGGGGTGGCGTGAGATATAGGGGAAAAAAATTAAATACAGAAAACTATTTTTCTCCCATAATCTATCCACATTTTTGCTGTCAATCGTGTAATCCGTGAATTGTGTCATCTGCGCTTCAATACATTGTGTGGTTGTCAGGCCTAGATATAGGGAAAAAATTTAAAATACAGAAAACTATTTTTCTCCCATAATCTATCCACATTTTTGCTGTCAACGGTGTAATCCGTGAATTGTGTGATCTGCGCTTCAACATCTTGTGTGGTTGTCAGGCCCAAATATAGGGAAAAAATGAAAATACAGTACTAAAAAAAAAATTCTCCCATAATCTGTCCAGATTTTTGCTGTCAACGGTGTAATCTGTGAATTGTGCAATCTGCGCTTCAATATCTTGTGTGGTTGTCAGGCCTAGATATAGGGAAAAATATAAATATAAACTACATCAGAAAACAGTGTCTGTACCGCAGATTCCAATAATCTGGGCCTAAAAAGTGTCCATATTCTGTGGTGTTCTGTGACATATACAGTACACCATCCAAAAACTGTTTCTTTAGGGCAAATTCCAATAATCTGGGCCTAATATAGTGTTCATATTCTGTGTGTTTCTGTGACATATACTGTCCTGCATCCAAAAACTGTTTCTTTATGGCAAATTCCATTAATCTGGGCCTAATATAGTGTTCATATTCTGTGTGTTTCTGTGACATATACTGTCCTGCATCCAAAAACTGTTTCTTTAGGGCAAATTCCAATAATCTGGGCCTAATATAGTGTCCATATTCTGTGTGTTTCTGTGACATATACTGTCCTGCATCAGAAAACTGTTTCTTTATGGCAAATTCCATTAATCTGGGCCTAATACAGTGTCCATATTCTGTGTGTTTCTGTGACATATACTGTCCTGCATCCGAAAACAGTTTCTTTAGGGCAAATTCCAATAATCTGGGCCTAATATAGTGTCCATATTCTGTGTTGTTCTGTGACATATACTGTCCTGCATCAGAAAACTGTGTCTTTAGCGGACTGTAAAAAAATCTGCGCCACATCTAGTGACAAAACCATTAATATGAAGAAGGTGAGCACTAAAAGACGGGGAACTGGACGTGATGCTGATGGTGCACGCACAGGCCGTGGCCCTGGGTGCAATGAAACTTAGCCTGCTGCCAGTGCACCAGAAAAAATGTCCAACTTAGCTGGGTGGTGCAGGACAACACTGTCCAAGTCGGACCAGTGCGAACATTTGGTTGGTTGGATTGCTGAATATAATGCTTCCAGTCAGTTAAGCACCACCCTCTCTTCCACCAAGTCCAGTCTCTGTAGCCAAGAGTCTGGTCAACCGAATCCTTACTCTGATCATCCTTCCTCCCACCATGGAGAGACTTGCCAAACGAGTGATCCCACACTCGGATATTCAGAGGAGCTCTTTCCAGCACCACTATTACATTTGGCCCTCGCGCCCAGCACGCTTGAAGAGTGACCTGAGATATTGTGCCCTGATTCCATCCCCCTCTGTACTGCTGTCCTCGCTCGGCTTTTCACCTTCCCATGTTGGGTCAGTGACCTCATCGTCAACCACATCCTCTTCCACTTCCTCACTCTGCTCATCCTCCTGACTTGACCTAACCACAATCTCAGTGATTGACAACTGTGTCTCATCATCATCCACCTCGTGAATGAATGATTGATGTTCACCACCGTCATCTTTTTGAGACTGTGAAAGCTCAAGAGGTTGGGAATCAGGGCCCAATATCTCAGGTCGCTCTTCAAGCGTGCTGGGCGCGAGGGCTAAATGTAATAGTGGTTCTGCAAAGAGCTCCTCGGAATATCCGAGTGTGGGATCACTCGTTTGGACCTGTGCAACCTGTGCCGTACGAAAATGAGCCGGGGCGTGAACACTAGCAACCTCACCACCACCAGCATGATCCGCCACATGGCATCCAAGCACCCTAACAAGTGGGACGAATGCCTGGGTTCACAATCTGGGTCTGCGGGTCACAGCACTGCCTCCTCTTCCCCTGTGTTACACACTGCTGGCCAATCCCCTGTCGAAGGTGCAGGCCCGGATGCCCCTCGTCCCGCACCTGGACCTTTGCATGAACCATCAGCAACAACATCCACTTCACTGTCCCAGCGCAGCGTCCAAATGTCCATAACATAGTCATTTGAATGCATGCGCAAATACGCACCCACATACCATAGCACTAAATGCGCAACTTTCCAAATTAATGGTGGTTAAAGAGTAGAAGGAGTGGCACTGCACTAATCAAAACAAATCCCTTTTTATATTGACGAGAGCATCACCAGGGTACTTGGCGGGGGTGCATGCGGGACACAGCTGCTGTCGATGGTGCTGAGCCCAACATGTAACCAGACAGTTACTGTTTCAATAATCTTGCGCATAAAAAAGACAAAGGGCGGCACTCACCAGTACTTGCAGAAGTTATTCCTTTATTCCTTTCGGTAGAGAGCAGACAACATACAAGCGTGCACCAGCTGGGTTAGTAACCCAGCTGGTGCACGCTTGTATGTTGTCTGCTCTCTACCTAAAGGAATAACTTCTGCAAGTACTGGTAAGTGCCGTCCTTTGTCTTTTTTATGCGCAAAACTTTCCAAATTAATGGCCCTTGAAATGTTGCCATTTAGGCTTGTGGAGGTCTTTCACAGCCTGATGTTGGCGGCCAATCCTCGGTACACAGTCCTGAGCCGCTACTATTTTTCACGGTGTGCCTTGCTCGCCTTACACCAGCATGTGGTGCAGAACATCACCCATGTCCTGACCAACGCAGTTACTGGGAAGGTCCACTTAACCTCGGACACATGGACAAGTGCTGGTGGCCAGGGACGCAACATTTCCCTGACGACACTGGGTGAATGTTGTGGAGGCCGGGAGTGAGTAGTACCCTGGGATGGCACAGGTGCAACCCACTCCCAGGATTACGGGCCCTACGTTCATCAGGGTCTCCTCCAGAAGCTATGTTACTGGCTCCAACCCCCACTTCTCCTCCTCCGCCGCCTCCTCCTCCACTTCCACCTCCAGCAGCAGTTAGCCATCAGTCTCTAGCTGGAAGCAGTGTAGCACTGCTGTGGGTAAGTGTCAACAGGCCGTGCTGAAGTTGATCTGTTTAGGGGACAAACAGCACACCGCCGCAAAGCTGTGGCAGGGTATAAGGGACCAGACCGAGCTGTGTCTCTTGCCACTCAACCTACAACCAGGCATGGTTGTGTCTGACAATGGCCATAACTTGGTGGCGGCTTTGGAGCTCGGCAACCTGACACACATCCCATGCCTAGCCCACGTCTTAAATTTTGTGGTTCAGCGGTTTATCAAAACCTACCCCAATTTGCTAGAGCTACTAGTGAAGGCGCGCAGCGTGTGTGCCCATTTCCGCAAGTCGTCCACAGCTTCAGCCGGTCTGTCAACGCTCACCGACTGTTGTGCGACGTAAGCACGCGCTGGAACTCTACATTCCACATATTGGCCAGGCTTTGTGAGCAGCAGAGGGAAGTTGTGGAATACCAGCTGCAACATGGTCATCGCCTTTCGAGTCAACTGCCACTATTCACAAGCGAGGAGTGGGCATTGATGTCAGACCTCTGTGAGGTTTTAAAAAACTTTGATGAATCCACACAGATGGTTAGTGGTGATAACGCTATTATCAGCGTAACCATCCCACTGCTGTGTCTACTCAAACAATCGCTGCTCACAATTAAGAACGACGCTCTGAATGTGGCAGACGAGGAAATGGGGAGGACATTACACAAGGTGATAGCTAGCCCACCCTCAGTTCGTCTTCTCAGTGCGAATTGGACCATGAAGAGGAGGAGGAGCTGGAGACAGTTGCCATCTGTTCAGCGTTGATGGGCAGAATACGAGGGGGAGGATGAGGAGATGGACAGTCATCCTGTCGACCTCGACGTCTTGCCTGTTGGTACTCTGGCACACATGGCTGACTTCATGTTAGGCTGCCTTTCCAGTGACCCTCACGTTATAAGCATTTTTGAAAACACGGATTACTGGGTGTTCACCCTTCTCGACCCCCACTACAAAGAGAACTTCTCATCTCTCATTCCTCTGGTGGAGAGGACGAGCAAAATGGTGTAATACCAGAAGATCCTTGTTGGAAAATTGCTCCAAAATTTTCCATCTGACAACGCTGGCGGCAGAGTCCATACTTCCTTGGCCAACCAAGGAGGGGAGACGAGAGGAACACACAGACAGAGGCAGGGCAACACACTCCAAAACCTGGGACAGTTTCATGACACCCCGCCAGCACCCTCACCCTGATGTGCGGCCTACTGCCACAAGGAGAGAAATAT
Source organism: Bufo bufo (assembly GCF_905171765.1). Classification (NCBI taxonomy): domain Eukaryota; kingdom Metazoa; phylum Chordata; class Amphibia; order Anura; family Bufonidae; genus Bufo; species Bufo bufo. Next base: position 473,946,672 of record NC_053392.1, on the reverse strand, counting down.
TTTCGAAGATGGTGAAGGAGTACATAGCAGACCGTGTCAGTGTCCTCAATGATCCTTCAGTGCCTTACAACTACTAGGGTGTCCAAGCTGGACACGTGGCACGAACTGGTGCTGTACGCTTTGGAGGTGCTGGTCTGCCCTGCCGCCAGCGTTTTGTCTGAGTGTGTATTTAGTGCTGCTGGTGGCATTATAACGGATAAGTTACTAATTACTAATCGGTCTCCCTCTCACTAAGTCTGTCCTAAATGCTGCAGCTAGGCTCATCTATCCATCCAACTGCTACACTGATGTTACTAGTCTGTGCCAGTCACTTCACTGGTTGCCCATCCACCACAGAATACAGTTCAAACTTCTCACCCTCACCCACAAAGCTCTCCACAATTCTGCACCTCCATACATCTCCTCCCTCATCCCCATCTACCACCCTACTCATGCTCTCCGTACTGTTAGCGACCTAAGATTAATAACCTTCCTAATTCGTACCTCTCACTGCCGTCTTCAAGACTTTTCTCGAGCTGCACCTACTCTCTGGAATACTCTGCCCCGGAATACTAGGTCAATTCACAACTTCTCCACCTTCAAACGTGCCTTAAAAACACATCTTTTCAGGCAGGCTTATCAAGATACCTATAATTACTATTCCCCGACTAAACCTCTCCCCCACCAACTCCTCTGGCCTGAACTCGATCCTCTAGTAGTCCCAAACCCGAAGCAGATCATCCGGAACCACTCCTGTCAGTTTAATAATGGCTCAAATCCTACTTATCACAATAAACTACCTTATGTGTCACACCCAATTCCTCATAGATTATAAGCTCTTGCGAGCAGGGCCCTGACTCCTAGTGTTTCAGTGGCATATTAGCCAGTTAGTTTTGTTTCGTACATGAACCCTATGAATTTGTAAAGCGCTACGGAATATGGTGGCACTATATAAGTACATTTTATTATTATTATTATTATTATTATTATTATTATAAGCGTATCCGCCTGTCAACTGAAAATGCTGACAGGTTGACTCATATAAAAATGAACAAGGCCTGTATTGACCATGACTTCTTGACTTCACCAGAGGAATGCTGATAAACATATAGGCACTTTACATGTGTTGTTTTTAATGTAGTTAATAAACTGTATTCCCATGCACCCCTTCCACCACAAACAAGGGTATATGGTTGAATCTTCCTTTTCTCCTCCTCCTCCTCCTCCTCCTCCTCCTCTTCCGTCATATCAACATGCATTGCTTATTCGTCACATATGATGCCCTTGCATATATGGCCTTCGAATATAATGTTTTAGAGGGTCTGCTCACCAGCAGGCCCTCACATCAAAATTTTTAGAGGGTCCTCTCACCAGCAGGCCCTCACATCAAATTTTTTAGAGCATCCGCTCACCAGCAGGCCCTCACATCTATTTTTTTAGAGGGTCCGCTCACCAGCAAGCCCTCACATCAAATTTGTTAGAGGGTCCGCTCACCAGCAGGCCCTCACATCTAATTTTTTGGGGGGTCCGCTCACAGCAGGCCCTCACATCTAATTTTTTAGAGGGTGCTCTCACCAGCAGGCCCTCACATCAAATTTTTTACAGGGTCCGCTCACCTACAGGCCCGCAACTGATAAAAATGAGTGGCAAGGTGACATGGTGTGGAGATGGCAGCATGAAGAGGCCACATAGTGGCACAATGACAGAGTCTGGATAAAAGACTGAGGCCACAGATTGTTTAGAAAGATGCAGATGGAAACCATCTGTGGAGCTGTATCACGGTCACCTGCAGATTAATGCAGACCAGGGCCGTAGCTATAGGGGAAGCCGGGGAAGCTGCAGCTTTGGGGCCCTGACCAAGAAGGGATCCATCCAGGAAGAGGAGGACTAAAAGATTTGGTCAGGGCCCCCTTAACAGTATTACAAAATGAAATTATATAGAGTGACAGTATAGACAGTGTATAAAACAGATGGGATAGCTGCCGGCCCTGGTCTGAAAGAGCGATCTTTACTAGCCACAGGAAAGGGGCGGCACGAAAGGAAGGGGTCGCTAAAGAATTACTGTGGGATGGAGCGCCATTCAAAAATTTGATGTGGGGCCCAGTCATTTCTAGCTACGCCACTGATGCAGCCCACAAAAGCAAGTTGGGTTTATCGATTACAAAACCATATTTGAATTGTGGGCCTGGTGATCACTTTAAGCCCTTTTAAGCTGCATCAGCAGCAGCATGGTGATAAAAATGAGTGGCAAGGTGACATGGTGTGGAGATGGCAGCATGAGGAGGCCACATAGTGGCACAATGACTGAGTCTTGATAAAAGACTAAGGCCACAGATTGCTTAAAAAGATGCAGATGGAAACAATCTGTGGAGCTGTATCACGGTCACCTACAGATTAATGCAGCCATCAAAATCAAGTTGGGTTTGTCGGTTACACCTCAGCTCACCAGCAGGCCCGCACTTAAAATCTTTTACTGGGTCAGCTCACCTGCAGGCCCACAACTCAAATCTTTTTTACTGGGTCAGCTCACATGCAGGCCCGCGACTGAAATCTTTTACAGGGTCAGCTCACATGCAGGCCCTCGCATAGAACTTTTAAAAGGGTCAGCTCAGCTGCAGGCCCTCGCATATAATGTTTTACAGGGTCAGCTCACCCACAGGCACTAGCATATAATGTTTTACAGGGTCAGCTCACCTTCAGGCCCGCAACTCAAATCTTTTACAGGGTCAGCTCACCTGCAGGCCTGCAACTCATACTGCCTTGCTTTGAAGTAGTAGCCGTAGCCGTTTATCAGGCTCCCTCTCCGAAATCGAACAATGATTCCCTGTTACCGGTGGTCACCATGTTAGGCGCATAAAAGAACATCGAAAGTTGATAGGGAAGATATCCAAATGGATCGTGGACGTCACGGGGATGTGCAATCAGGCAGAAGTTATCTAGAGTCAACAAAGCGGCAGCAGGGCCTCTCCTGTATAACGTTTCCTCATTCAAAATACCGCAGTGACATTCCCTGTAATTTTTTATTACTCATTCCAATAACAGGGAATCTTAAGAGTCCTGTATTGTTATTTATCGTCACTACCTCCCCAAGTCGGGAGTGGGTAATTGCTGCGCGCCTCCTTCCTTCCTTGGATGTTTCTGCTTTAATAACTTGACCCACCCTCTCTGGGTGGTTCACAATTATGAAAAAGAAAGTGGCAAGACAACTACAGCCAATCAGATTTCAGCCATTGACCTCCCTTGGATGTGGTATCCCTTTCTCAAGCTCCATCTCTTGCATCGAACCCTAATTCCCCGTTACCCGTGATCACCATGGTAGGCGCAGAAAAGAACATCGAAAGCTGATAGGGCAGACATCCAAATGGATCGTCGCCGTCACGGGGACATGCAATCACCCAGAGGTTATCTAGAGTCACCAATGCGGCAGCAGGCCCTCGCCCCTAAGGTTTTAGAGGGTCAGATCAGGAGGCCCTTACTCCAAATGTTTTTGAGGGTCACCAGCAGGCCATCAATCATAATTTTTCAAGGGTGTGTATGATGCCCTCCTTTATGTGTAACAAAGGGTGTTTTGGAGTGCCGGTTCCTTGTAATTTTTGGCAGCCCTTTCACTTAGTGCATAGGCTTTATGAGTGTAGGAGTCCCACTACCTGAACAATTGTACCATAATGTGAATGAGGCCCTCCTTTATGTGATATACAGGTTGTTTCGGAGTGCCTCTTGCTTGTAATTTTTTGCAGCACTTGCACTTTATATACAATTGAATATACAGGAAATAATGTTTCCGAACAATTTTTCATGTAAAATTGATTTTTGGGGGGTTTTGTGCGGACAACATGGTTCCCAGCAGCGACCTGGGAGTCCAAGATGCATCCAGACATCGTCCCTATGGTGTTCCCGATCCATTCGGTGGTGTTTCTGTCACTTTCTGACCTTTCCAATTGACCAGGCACCCTCCCCTCTTCAGAGCAGGGGGTGCCTGGTTGTCTCCCATTGACTTCCATTATACTCGGGTGCTCGGTCGAACACCCGAATACTTTGGTGCTCGATCATCACTACACAATGCATGACAAATTAATTTGGAACAAATCAAATTTCTTGGCGAACTTAACCTAATCAGTCAAACCCCATACCAGCAACAGCCCCTGTTTGTCACCATATTATATGGCAGCTAGTTTTAAGGCGCCTGTCCCTTATGGCAATAATCCAGTAGCCATGTTTGATGCATCCACCATGTTTTGTCCATATGGTTTTAAATTTAATACATTTTAAAAACGAAATACCATTAGGTTCATAGTATGGAGGGATCCTGGACCTTATTGAGGGATCCACATGGGGTTATGGTCATCCCTGTTGTGAATGCCTCCATTTTATTGCTGTGAGGAAGGTTTTTCCACCTAAATGATGTGTACCTTCTCTGGGCAAATGTCCTTTGCATAGTAACAGCTTTGGGATTGATTATCTTTGGTTGCCATCATTTGGGCAAATTCTACCCAGCATGGCAACTTCTGTTTCATTGGTTTTATGAATTGCCAATCTTTTGCTGGGGTTTGCGGTCAATGTTTCCTTGCCCCAGTAACAGATTGTTCATTGGTTAAGGGTTTTGCGGCATGGGTGAAGATTTGGGGATATAATGTGGGGTATTTGCCTTACCTCTCCTGCAATGAACTGGTGTCATCAATAGTGTTGAGCGCGAATATTCGAATAGCAAATTTTTTTAGCGAATATCGGCACTTTGCTAATTCGTGAATATTTTGAATATAGCACTATAAATTCGCTATTTCGAATATTCTTTATTTTTTTAATTTTTTTATTGTTATATTTTTTTCTTTCCCACTTCCCAAAAGTAGTTCTTACCTGTCCTGAGGATTCCTGGCTTCCTGGCTGCTCCAGTCAGTGCCCATTGCCGCTTCTGCCGACTTCCGTGCTCATGGAGCGTCCCCATCACCATGGGAACGCCTCTATACTAGAATGTACTGTCGGATGTGAGAATTAGGTTGAAATCGCAATGCGATTACTTCAAGTTATATTAATCGAATTGTGATTTCAACTTAGCACTGCTATATTCCATATTCGTTAACTTTGTTAATTCTAGCAAGCTAACCCATTAGAAACACAGCTCTAAGTTGAATTCGCAATTCGATTTAATATAACGTGAATTAATCGAATTGCGATTTCAACTTAGCACTGCTATATTCCATATTCATTAACTTCGTTAATTCTAGCAAGCTGACCCATTAGAAACACAGCTCTAAGTTGAAATCGCAATTCAATTAATATAACTTGAAGTAATCGCATTGCGATTTCAACTTAGACCTGGTTTACTATGGTTGGCTTGGTAGAATTAGCGAAGATGACGAATATGACGAATGTATTCGTCATATTCCTCAAAACGAAGATAACAAAGTATTCTCCATCTTCGTTTTAGCTCCATATTCGTCAACTTCGCTAATTCTAGCAATCAAATAGGAAAGTTGACTATAGAGACAGCTGTGTTTAATTCGCTATGCGATTATATTACTTTGCTTTTTTTTTTAATAAATAGAATAATTATAATAATTATCAAGTATTATAATTATTTTATTTATAAAAAAAAAGCAAAGTAATATTATCGCATAGCAAATTAAAAACTTAGCTGTCTCTAGTCAACTTTCCTAGTTGATTGCTAGAATTAGCGAAGTTGACGAATATAGAGCTAAAACGAAGATGGAGAATACTTCGTTATCTTCGTTTTGAGGAATATGACGAATACATTCGTCATATTCGTCATCTTCGCTAATTCTAGATATCAAACCAATAGGAAAGTTACCTTAATTTAAAATCGCAATACGCGATTATTTAAATCGCATATTAATCGCGATAACTAGAATAATGACGAATATTCGATTTTGACGGATATAAGATGAATATTCGCGAATTTCATCGAAATCAAATATGGCACCTCCCGCTCATCACTAGTCATCAACGCCCCCCTGCCCCCCCTCTTTTTGTTCATCTTTTACTTTATTCATTTTCTTGATTTAATATGATTTGGTCAGTCTTTTTATTTTAACCTGGGTTATTTGACTTATTTTTTGAAGTTGTGGAATTGAGCTCAAGCTCATGGCTGTGATTAGGTTTTATATAAGTTTTATTTATTATTTACAGTATCAGTATGTAATGGTTATTAAGTCTTGAGTTATTAGTTTCAGTGTTCATGATAATCAAGTTTTAAGTTAAAACGTATAAGATTAATTTAATAAAGGCCGTGGCCAATTTTATCCATTTATTAAATTGTCATTTGTTTCATGATAAGGGTGATATGAGGAAATGTATGACCTATAGTCCCATATATTTTTTGCATTTCAAATTTTAGACTTGGAATATGGAAATCATTCCTTTCATAAAGGGATTCATGTCTACAGTATTAAATAATTTCTGTTCTTTCAGTAGTTTTCCATTTGACAGAACAGAGCCATTTACAATTTTAATGTGTACCTTTGATATTTCTTCTCAGTCCATTTTTAAATGTTCTTCATTGTTTATATTGTTTACAGAGCATATTAACCCTTTAAGTACCGGGCCCATTTTTTGTTTTGCATAACCATAACTTTTTAAATTTACCTTTCATATAGCCATATGGATAGGATTATTTTTTGCGGGATAAGTTGTACTTTTTAAAGGCACCATTTAATTTACCATGTCTGTTATTAGAAAATGGGAAAAAAATACTTTTTTGGGGGTTTAAATTGAAAAAAAAAAATCTCCAAGGTTTTGGGGGTTTTGACATCACTGTGTTCACTGTGCACTAAAAATGACATGAGGTCCTTATTCTGCAGCTAATAAAAAAATTAAAAAAATAAAAACCTTTGAAAAAAATTTTACATTTTGACAGCCATAACTTTTTTATATTATTCTATGGAGCTGTCACGGAAGATGTTACAGAAAACTAGAAGACACAAATGAAGATCCGAGTGACTTGATCCAAAACTAAGGAACCAAAGGGTAAGCCCTGCAACCGCCCTAGCTCTCTCCCTTACTGCTCAGCCTATGCAAAAATCTCTATGGTAGATAATTGCATACCCTCGTTCCTCGACTGTATGAAACCTGAACACCCTATAATAGTGAGGAGACACGACCACCGGCTCCCTGCACTTAATACAGAGGGAGTCAGGGTCACCTATGATCAAGCAAACAGGAAAATATAGATAAATGAACAGACTTATCTGTAGAAGCATCAGTTGTAGCATCCAGCATGCACACACTCCAGGAAGTTGTATAAACCGCAAAGTGATGCAGTATGGGAGGGGATTTAAAGTGATGCAATCAGTGCAACTAGATGACAGCTGAGAAAGGGAAACGAGATGACAAAAAGAAAGCAAAACAAAAGAACCTCAAGCAGGAGGTTCTGAAGAACGTCTGTCAGAGCTTCACAGATGTCTGGCGGTGACAGTACCCCTCCTTCTACGAGTGGACTCCGGACACTCAGAGCCCACCTTCTCAGGATGGGACCTATGGAAAGCCCTGATGAGACGAGTGGCCTTAATGTCCGTCACTGGGACCCACATCCTCTCCTCAGGACCATAACCCTCCCAATGAACGAGGTACTGGAGATAACCGCGGACAACACGAGAATCCACAATCCTAGAGACCTGAAATTCAAGATTACCGTCAACGACAATCGGAGGAGGAGGCAAAGAGGAGGGTACAATGGGTTGGACATAAGGTTTTAATAGGGACTTATGAAAAACATTATGGATCTTCCAAGTCTGAGGAAGATCAAGATGGTAGGCAACAGGATTGATGACGGACAAGATTTTTTAAGGCCCAATAAACTTAGGACCCAACCTCCAGGAGGGAACCTTCAATTTGATATTCTTAGTAGACAACCACACCAGATCACCAACATTCAGGTCCGGACCAGGCACACGTCTCTTATCCGCCACACGCTTATATCTCTCACTCATGCTCTTTAGATTATCCTGAATCTTTTGCCAAATAGATGACAAAGACGAGGAGAATCTCTCCTCATCAGGTAAACCAGAAGACCACTCTCCAGAGAATGTCCCAAACTGCGGATGAAACCCATATGCACCAAAAAATGGTGACTTATCAGAGGACTCCTGACGACGGTTATTTAAAGCAAACTCAGCAAGGGAGAGAAAAGAACACCAATCCTCCTGATTCTCCGCCACAAAACAGCGCAGATATGTCTCCAGATTCTGATTGACGCGCTCCGTCTGGCCATTCGACTGTGGGTGGAAAGCAGAAGAGAATGACAACCGAACCTCCAAGCGAGAACAGAAAGCCTTCCAGAATCTGGATACAAACTGCGTGCCCCTATCAGAGACTATGTCTGAAGGAATACCATGCAATTTGACAACGTGATCAATAAATGCCTGTGCCAGCGTCTTAGCATTGGGCAACCCAGAAAAAGAAATGAAATGCGCCATTTTGCTAAACTGGTCCACCACCACCAGAATCACAGTCTTCCCCGAGGAACGAGACAGGTCCGTAATGAAGTCCATGGACATATGTGTCCAAGGACAGGAAGGAATGGGTAACGGGAGGAGAGGACCTGATGGCCGTGAATGAGGGACTTTGGCATGAGCGCAGGTCTCGCAGGCTGCCACAAAACTCTCAACCGACTTACGAAGCGCCGGCCACCAGAATCTCCGAGCGATGAGATCCACTGTGGCTCTACCCGCCGGGTGCCCAGCAAGGACAGTATCGTGGTGCTCCTTAAAAACCTTGTGTCTTAAAGCGAGAGGCACAAACAACCTCCCAGGAGGACAAAGATCAGGAGCCTCTGCCTGGGCTGCCTGAACCTCTGCCTCCAATTCAGGATAAAGAGACCACCACACCTTCAGCCAAAATGGGACCCGGGTCTTCAAAATTCCCACCTCCCGGAAAACAACGTGACAAGGCATCCGCCTTCACATTCTTAACCCCAGGGCGGAACGTGACAACAAAAAGAACAAAGACCATCTGGCCTGTCTCGGGGTCAGGCGCTTGGCTGACTCCAAGTAGGCCAGATTCTTATGGTCGATAAACACGGTAATAGGGTGTCTGGCTCCCTCTAGCCAATTGCGCCATTCCTCAAAAGCTAACTTGATGGCCAACAACTCCCTATCTCCCACATCATAATTTCTCTCTGCGGAGGAGAGTTTCTTCGAGAAAAAGGCACACGGTCGCTATTTGGCAGGAGAGGGACCCTGAGACAAGACCGCACCCACACCCACCTCAGAAGCGTCCACCTCAACTATGAAGGGCAGAGAGATATCAGGTTTTACCAAGATGGGAGCGGAAGCAAAACTCTCCTTGATACTAGAAAAGGCCTTACGCGCCTCTACCGACCAGGAGGAAAAATCTACACCCTTTCTAGTCATATTAGTGAGTGGTTTAACAACAGAGGAATAATTCAAAATAAACTTCCTGTAATAATTGGCAAAACCCAAAAAACGCATCAGCGCCTTCTGATTCTCAGGAAGCTCCCACTCAAGCACAGCGCGGACCTTCTGGGGGTCCATGCGAAAACCAGAAGCGGAGAGAAGAAACCCCAGAAATTGAATTTCTGGAACCGCAAACACACATTTTTCCAGTTTAGCGTACAATTTATTCTCCCGCAGGATGAGCAAGACCTGACGTAGGTGGTCCTTATGAGTTTTGAAATCAGGAGAGAAAATCTAAATGTCATCTAGATACACTAGTACAAATTTCCCCAATAAATGATAAAAAATGCCGTTCACAAAATGCTGAAAGACGGCTGGAGCATTCGTCAAACCAAAAGGCATAACCAAATTCTCAAAATGGCCTTTAGGGGTATTGAAGGCCATCTTCCATTCGTCTCCTTCTCTGACCCTGACCAGGTTGTATGCCCCTCTTAGATCCAACTTGGAAAAAACTTTAGCCCCAACAATCTGGTTAAACAGGTCCGGGATCAGAGGAAGCGAATAAGGGTCACGAATTGTGATACTGTTCAGCTCCCTGAAATCCAGACATGGTCTTAAAGAACCATCTTTTTTCTTAACAAAGAAAAAACCAGCGGCAACAGGTGACTTCGAGGGTCGTATGTGTCCCTTTCTCAGGCTCTCAGAGATATAAGCACGCATAGCGACCCTTTCAGGTTGGGAGAGATTGTATAAACGAGATTTAGGCAGCTTGGCCTGGGATGAGATTAATAGGGCAATCGTACTCCCTGTGAGGGGGCAGCTCCTGAACACCACTCTCAGAAAACACATCCAAAAATTCAGAGAGAAAAGATGGTACAGTCTTAGTAGAAACCTCTGAAACAGATGTTGTGAGGCAATTCTCTCTGCAAAAGTCACTCCAACCATTTATTTGCCTTGCTTGCCAATCAATGGTGGGGTTATGTTTAGTGAGCCAGGGTAGCCCCAAAACTAGAGGAGTAGGAAACCCGCTTAGGACGAAACATGACACATCCTCAACATGAGTATCACTCACAATCAAACGGATATTGTGAACTATGCCCTTTAACGATTTCTGAGAAAGTGGAGCGGCATCAATAGCAAAAACAGGTATATCCTTTCCCAAAGTGCATACCTGGAAACCATGTGTTATAGCAAATTGATTATCAATGATATTGACAGCTGCTCCACTATCTACAAAAATCTCACAAAAAATGTTCTTGCTCTCTAGCGCCACCCTGGCAGGTAGGACAAAACGGGAACTATAAGCAAACGGAAAACCTTCAATTTCCGCATCAACCTTGCTAATAGTAACAGATGGAACGTTTTTAGAGGATTTTTTTCTTTTTGTTTCTTTATTACTCTCAAAAAACTGCCTGAATCTCCTAGAGGGACAAACATTTGCCAAATGATTTATACCTCCACAACAGAAACAAACCCTCCTCTGAGAGCTGAATCTTCTATTGTCAGAGGCAAGCAAGCCCAGCTGCATGGGCTCCTGCTCAGAGGGGATTGAGAGAGACTGAGACCCCTGCGCACTGTCCTTGGAGTGAGTATGACAGGAAGGAGTGATCTCTCCTCTCTCTCTAAGATGCCTGTCAATACGAACGGCCCGAGACATGGCAGAGTCCAAGGAGGTAGGTCTCTCACGAAAGGCAAATGCATCTTTCAATCCCTCTGAAAGACCATGGCAAAATTGACTTCGGAGTGCAGCATCATTCCAACCAGTATCAGCTGCCCATCTCCGAAATTCTGAACAGTATATCTCTGCGGACTGTTTACCCTGGCATAAAAGATGTAGTCTAGACTCAGCCAGAGCAATACGATCCGGATCATCATATATCTGACCCAGGGCTAAAAAAAAATTCATCCACCGAACGGAGGGGCCGTGCCCCCACCGGCAGCGAAAAGGCCCAAGACTGAGCGTTATCCCTGAGCAGCTAGATGATGATCCCCACCCTCTGTTCCTCATCACCAGAGGAATGGGGAAGTAGGCGAAAATTGAGTTTGCAAGCCTCTCTAAACCGAACAAAATTCTCACTACCCCCGGAGAACATATCCGGGAGCGAGATTTTAGGCTCAAAACAAACTCCATGAACGCAAGCTGAAGCGGTCACCTGAAACTGAGATACAGTTTTACGGAGATCTGCTACCTCCAATGAAAGACTCTGCATGTGTTCAGTCAAAAGTGAAACCGGATCCATGCTTGAGATGGTTTTGGCGGTTTATAATGTCACAGGAAGGTGTTACAGAAAACTTGAAGACACAAATAAAGATCCGAGTGACTTGATCCAAAACTAAGGAACCAAAGGGTAAGCCCTGCAACTGCCCTAGCTCTCTCCCTTACTGCTCAGCCTATGCAAAAATCTCTATGGTAGATAATTGCATACCCTCGTTCCTCGACTGTATGAAACTTGAACACCCTATAATAGTGAGGGGACACGACCACCGGCTCCCTACACTTAATACGGAGGGAGTCAGTGGCACCTATGATCAAGCAAACAGGAAAACATAGATAAATGAACAGACTTATCTGTAGAAGCATCAGTTGTAGCATCCAGCATGCACACACTCCAGGAAGTTGTATAAACCGCAAAGTGATGCAATCAGTGCAACTAGATGACAGCTGAGAGAGGGAAACGAGATGACAAAACAAAAGCAGAACAAAAGAACCTCAAGCAGGAGGTTCTGAAGAACGTCTGTCAGAGCTTCACAGATGTCTGGCGGTGACAGGAGATATATGAGGGCTTTTTTTGGTACAATTTTTGTTGTACGTACAACTTTTTGATCACTGTTATTCAATTTTAAAGGGTGAAAAGGTGACAAAAAAACACGAATCGTGTGTTTTCCAATTTTGTTATGCTTCTGACAAAGTGTGTCACCGAAACGCATCAAGAACTTGTGTACTTGTGTATCGCATGAAATAAAGTATCCGGTTCTTATCATCGATGGTACTGGATCTTCTTTACAGCTTGTTTATCGGAGCCCCGCAATTTCACTGTAGGGGCTCTGATCGGAAGCCACATCACTCTGCCTTACTTCACAGATGCTGTGATCGGTGTTGATTGCGGCATCTCACCTCACCATGTCACACCGATCTTAAAGTCTGGATGTAAGCACTAAATTGTTGGAGCTGCTAATGGGGGATACGCTAATTTTCTAACTTTTCTGTTACGGCGATAAGTGTACAGGAAATTTTGTTTTAATATTTTAAAGGGGTTTTGCAGTTTGTTTAAACTGATGATCTATCCTCTGGATAGATCATCAGCATCTGATCGGCGGGGGTCCGACACCCCGAACCCCCGCCGATCAACTGTTTGAGAAGGTAGCAGCACTCCAGGAGCGCCGCGGCCTTCTCACTGTTTACCGCAGGCTCAGTGACGTCACGACTTGTATCAACTGGCCTGGGCACGGCTAAGCTCTATTCAAGTGAACAGAGCTTAGCCCCGCCCAGGCCATTGATACTAGTCGTGACGTCACTGGGCCTGCGGTAAACAGTGAGAAGGCCGCGGCGCTCGTGGAGCGCCGCTACCTTCTCAAACAGCTTATCGGCAGGGGTCCCGGGTGTCGGACCCACGCCGATCAGATGCTGATGATCTATCCAGAGGATAGACCATCAGTTTAACCCCTTAAGGACCGGGCAATTTTTCACCTTAAGGACCAGACTGATTTTTGCAAATCTGACATGTGTCACTTTATGTGGTGATAACTTTAAAACGCTTTTACTTATCCAAGCCATTCTGAGATTGTTTTCTCGTCACATATTGTACTTCATGACAGTGGTAAATTTGAATGAATATATTTCATTTTTATTTATAAAAAAATACCAAATTTACCAAATATTTTGAAAAATTTGCAACTATCTAAATTTTAATTTCTCTGCTTTTAAAACAGATAGTAATACCTCCTATAATTGTTATTACTTTACTTTCCCCATATGTCTACTTCATGTTTGGATCATTTTGTGAATGTCATTTAATTTTTTAGGGACGTTAGAAAGCTTATAAGTTTAGAAGCAAATCTTGAAATTTTTCATAAAATTTCCAAAACCCACTTTTTAATGACCAGTTTAGGTCTGAAGTCACTTTGTGAGGCTTACATAAAAGAAACCACCCAAAAATGACCCCATTTTAGAAACTACACCCCTCGAGGCATTCAAAACTGATTTTACAAACTTTGTTAACCCTTTAGGTGTTCCACAAGAATTAATTAAAAATGGATATGACATTTCGGAATTTCACTTTTTTTGGCAAATTTCCAATTTAATAATTTTTTTTTCCCACTAACAAAGCCAGGAATAACAGCCAAACTAAACTCAATATTTATTGCACTGATTCTGTAGTTTACAGAAACAACCCATATGTGGTCAAAAACTGCTGTATGGCCACACGGCAGGGCGCAGAAGAAAAGGAACGCCATATGGTTTTTAGAAGGCAGATTTTGATGGAATGGTTTTTTGACACCATGTCCCATTTGAAGCCACCCTAAAGCACCCCTAGAGTAGAAACTCCAAAAAAGTGAAACCATTTTAGAAACTAAACCCCTTAAGGTATTTAAAACTGATTTTACAAACTTTATTAACCCATTAGGTGCTCCACAAGAATTAATTGAAAATGGATATGAAATTTCAGAATTTCACTTTTTTGGGCAGATTTTCAGTTTTAATAATTTTTTTCCGCTAACAAAGCCAGAATTAACAGCCAAACTAAACTTAATATATATTGCCCCGAAGTTTACAGAAACATCCCATATGTGGTCAAAAACTGCTGTATGGCCACACGGCAGGGCGCAGAAGGAAAGGAACGCCATATGGTTTTTGGAGGGCAGATTTCACTAGGATAATTTTTACTTGCCATGTCCCATTTGAAGACCCCCTGATGCACCCATAGTGTAGAAACTACAAAAAAGTGACCCCATTTTGGAAACTACTGGATAAGGTGGCAGTTTTGTTGGTACTATTTTAGGGTACAGATGATTTTTGGTTGCTCTATATTACACTTTTTGTGAGGCAAGGTAACAAAAAAATAGCTGTTTTGGCTTTGTTTTTATTTTTTGTTATTTACAATGTTCATCTGACAGGTTAGATCATGAGATATTTTGATAGAGCAGGTGGTTCCGGACACGACAATACCAAATATGACCAAATTTTTTTTTTGTTTGTTTCAGTTTTACATAATAATGCATTTTCAAAAGGGGTTTTTAGTGTCTCCATATTCTGAAAGCCATTATTATTATTTTTTGTGCGAATGCCTTATGTAGGGGCTCATTTTGTTAAGTATGAGATGATGGTTTGATTGGTACAATTTTTGGGTGCATATGATTTTTTGATCGCTTGCTATTGCACTTTTTGTGATGTAAGGTGACAAAATGGCATTTTGACACAGTTTTTATTTTTTATTATTTAAGGTGTTCACCTGAGGGGTTAAATCAGGTTATATTTTTATAGAGAAGGTTGTTACGGACACGTCGATACCTAATATGTATACTTTTATTCATTTATTTATTTAAGTTTTATTCACTAATATAATTTTTTCAACCAAAAAAAATCATGTTTTAGTGTCACTATAGTCTGTGAGCCATATTTTTTTTTTTGGACGATTCTCTTAGGTAGGGTATGATTTTTGCGGGATGAGATGACGGTTTGATTGATACAACTTTTGAGTGCATATGACTTTTTGATCGCTTGCTATTACACTTTTTGTGATGTAAGGTGGCAAAATGGCTTATTTACACAGTTTTTATTTTTATTTTTACGTTGTTCATCTAAGGGGTTAAATCATGTGATATTTTTATAGAGAAGGTTGTTACGGACGTGGCGATACCTAATATGGATACTCTTTTTGTTTGTTTTACATTTAACACAATAAAAGCATTTTTGAAACAAAAAAAAAAATCATGTTTTAGTGTCTCCATAGTCTGAGAGCCATATTTTTTTTATTTTTTGGGCGATTGTCCTATGTAGGGGCTCATTTTTTGCGGGATGAAGTGACGGTTAGATTGGTACTATTTTGGGGGTATATGCCTTTTTTATCACTTGGTGTTGTACTTTTAGTGATGTAAGGTGACAAAAATGGCTTTTTTACACAGTTTTTTTTATTTTTTATGGTGTCTATCGGACGGGGTGGATCATGTGATATATTTATAGAGCCGGTCTTAATGGACGCGGCGATACCTAATATGTGTGGTTTTTTTCTATTTTTTATTATAAAATCAGGGGAATGGGACTTTTTTTCTTTTTTTAACTTGGAACTTAAAGAGGACCTTTCATGGGTCCAAAGAATATGAACTTAGTAGCAGGCTGCATAGAGCGGCACCCAGGGATCTAAGTGCACTTACTATTATTCCTGGGCGCCGCTCCGCTCGTCCGCTGTGGCCCCCGGTAATTTCTCAACATTCGGTTCAAGTAGGAGGAGACGCCAGTGTCTCTCCTTCTCCCTGACTGCAGCGCTGTCCAATCACAGCTCAGAGCTCAGAGCCATGGAGGTTTTTTCTCCTCCTACTTGCACCGAATGTTGAGAAATTACCGGGAATAATAGTAAGTGCACTTAGATCCCTGGGCGCCGCTCTATGCAGCCTGCTACTAAGTTCATATTCTTTGGACCCATGAAAGGTCCTCTTTAATTTTATTTTTATTGAAAACACTTTTTTTACTTTTTTTTTTAAACTGTATTTCTGTCCCACTCTGGGACTTTCTTTTGGGGGTCTGATCCCCTCTGCAATGCATTACTTTGTATTACATCTGCATTGTAATGCATTGCCTGTCAGGTCCCTTTCACACGGGCGAGTTTTCCACGCGGGTGCAATGCATGAGGTGAACGCATTGCACCATCACTGATTCCGGACCCATTCATTTCTATGGGGCTGTGCACATGAGCGGTGATTTTCCCGTATCACTTGTGCGTTGCGTGAAATTTGCAGCATGCTCTATATTGTGCGTTTTCCCATTGAAGTGAATGGGGCTGATTGAAAATCGCAAGCATCTGCAAGCAAGTGTGGATGCAGTGCGATTTTCACGCATGGTTTCTAGGTGAGGATCGGGATGGGGACCCGATCATTATTATTTTCCCTTATAACATGGTTATAAGGGAGAATAATAGCATTCTTAATGCAGAATGCTAAGTAAATTAGGGATGGAGGGGTTAAAAAAAAGAAAATAAATTAACTCACCTCATCCACTGCCTGGCTCGTCTTCTTTCTTCTTCTTTGATGATCTGGGAGGAAAAGGACCTTTGGTGACGTCACTGCACTCATCACATGGTCCATCACCATGGTGATGGAGCATGTGACGGGCCATGTGACAGACCATGTGATGAGCGCAGTGACGTCACCAAAGTTCCTTTTCCTCCCAGGTCCTCAAAGAAGAAGAAAGAAGACAAGCCGGGCTGCGAAAACAAGTGGATGAGGTGAGTTTAATTTGAATTTTAATTTTTTTAACCCCTCCATCTCTAATTTACTTAGCATTCTGTATTAAGAATGCTATTATTTTCCCTTATAACCATGTTATAAGGGAAAATAATAAAATCTACACAACACCTAGCCCAAACCCGAACTTCTGTGAAGAAGTCCGGGTTCGGGTCTGGGTACCAAACATGCCGATTTTTCTCACGTGCATGCAAAATGCATTAAAACGCTTTGCACTCACGCAGAAAAATTGTGTATTTTCCCGCAACGCACCCGCAATCTATCTGACCCTCACATGCGATGCCTGTGTGAAAGAGGCCTTAGTGTATGACACTGAGTCATACACTAACAGGTTACCTAGGAGACCCAGCCTGAGGCTGGATCTCCTTGGCACACGTAGAAGGCAGGTCCTGATGCCGTGCAATGCATTGGGCAGCCTCTGCACGGCATCAGGCTGCCTTCTGACATATCGAGTCCCTGCCACAGCAGTGCAGGACTCAATGCGCTCCATCACCCGCCGCAAACAACTTCTATGTCGCGGTCAGCGCGGACCGTGGCATAGAAGGGGTTAATCCGCCAGCATCGGCTTTTACAGTGATGTCGGTGGATACAGCAGCGGCCCGGCTACCAGGGACTGCTGGACCCCTGCAGTGATCGGGCGCGCACCGCTCCGGTGCCCGCCCAATCATCCCACTGTGCATGTACGGCAGGAATGCATTCTGGAAATGCATCCTCCGCCGTACATGCACAGCTTTTTGCGTTAAGGGGTTAAACAAACTGCAGAACCCCTCTAATAGTTCTGACATTTTTGGACATAGCAATACCTAATATGTTTATTTTTTAATTGTTTATATATTTTTAGATGTAAAATTGGGAAAGGTGGGTAATGTGATAACTTTTAACCCCGTAGGGGGCTAGAACCTGGGATCTTTAGATCCCTTGTCCTATTCACCCTAATACAGATCTATTAGGGTGAATAGGATTTTGACTGCACAGCAGGGAGTTTCAGAAGCGTCCGGCTGCCATGGTAACTTATCGGAGCCCCACGATTTTACTGTGGGGGCTCTGATCAGAAGGCAGAGGGAGCACAACCTCTTTAAGTATTTTATGAGTACTTTATCACTATTTGAATTTCAAATTTAGAAAATTGCTAATTTTTCCAAAAGTTCTACATTAAAAAAAAAAGTAAAACATAATTAATAGAGATGAGCGAATCGAATCAGACGAAGTGGAATTCGATCCGAATTTCAGGAAAAATTTGATTCGCAATGAATGCGAATTTCCTCGCGCTTCCTGGTAACGAATCACAATTTTTCCTAAAATGGCGACTACAATGGCGGCTACACATGTGAGGGCATGGGGCAAGGAACTCTGGGAAGGCGGGCTGACCCATAATGCCATGCATGCAGCCAATCATCAGCCAGCCTTGTGATGTCACAGCCCTATAAATACGGTGGCCCTCTTAGGCCCCTTTCACACGAGCGAGTATTCCGCGCGGATGCGATGCGGGAGGTGAACGCATTGCACCCGCACTGAATACTGACCCATTCATTTCTATGGGGCTGTTCACATGAGCGGTGATTTTCACGCATCACTTGTGCGTTGCGTGAAAATCGCAGCATGCTCCTCTTTGTGCTTTTTTCACGCAACGCAGGCCCCATAGAAGTGAATGGGGTTGCGTGAAAATCGCAAGCATCCGCAAGCAAGTGCGGATGCGGTGCGATTTTCACGCACGGTTGCTAGGAGACGATCGGGATGGAGACCCGGTTATAAGGGAAAATAATAGCATTCTGAATACAGAATGCATAGTAAAACAGCGCTGGAGGGGTTAAAAAAAAATAAATAAATTTAACTCACCTTAATCCACTTGATCGCGGAGCCCGGCATCTGCTTCTGTCTGAATAGGACCTGTGGTGAGCATTAAGTACAGTTACAGGACCTTTGATGACGTCACTCCTGTCATCACATGGTACGTCACATGATCTTTTACCATGGTGATGGATCATGTGATGACCGGAGTGACGTCATCAAAGGTCCTGGAATTAATGCTCAGCACAGAAGGAGACAGACGAGATGCCGGCAGCGCCAGCAAGTGGATTAAGGTGAGTTAAATTTTTTATTATTTTTTCTTAACCCCTCCAGCGCTAGTTTACTATGCATTCTGTAATCAGAATGCTATTATTTTCCCTTATAACCATGTTATAAGGGAAAATAATTCAATCTACAGAACACCGATCCCAAGCCCGAACCTCTGTGAAGAAGTTCGGGTTTGGGTACCAAACACGCGCGATTTTTCTCACGCGAGTGCAAAACGCATTACAATGTTTTGCACTCGTGCGGAAAAATCGCGGGTGTTCCCGCAACGCACCCGCACATTTTCCCGCAACGCCCGTGTGAAAGAAGCCTTAGAGTCAGACATTTTCAAGCGTTCTGAGTGCAGGGACAGAAGTGAGAAGGCGCTAGGGACAGCAATTGGAAAAACCTCATAGTGAAAAAAAAAACTGAAAACAAAAAGATTTATAAGTGCAGGGAAAGGATAGGGAGGAATCATTTCACAGCATCTTAGTGCAGGGAGAGATGTCAGAAGGCGGTAGGGACAGTGCTAGAAAAGCAATTTACAAGTGCAGGGAAAGATAATTTGGGGATTCAAATAGCCATTATACAGTTCTGTCATTCCAACAATTTGTTCTTGTGGTGCAAGTGCTATGTTGAAAAGCCTTTAGTGGTTTATACCTTTTCAAACAAGAAAAATATATTCTCAGTTCACGTCGGCGGTTATATGTGTTGAAAGCATACAGAAAGAAAAAAATATACGCACTTCACTGGTGCACTTATTTGTGGCAAAAGTGTTTAGTGGCCTATTTAATTATAGAAAGAAAAAAATATAAGCACTTCACTGGTGCACTTATTGGTGGCAAAAAGGTTTAGTGGCCTATTTCAGTACAGAAAGAAAAATATATACGCACTTCACTGGTGCACTTATTTGTGGCAAAAGCGTTTAGTGGCCTATTTAATTATAGAAAGAAAAAAATATACGCACTTTACTGGTGCACTTATTTGTGGCAAAAACATTCAGTGGTCTATTTCGTTATAGAAAGAAAAATATATATGCACTTCACAGGTGCAGTTATTTGTGGCAAAAGGGTTTAGTGGCCTATTTCCGTACAGAAAGAAAAATATATACGCACTTCACTGGTGCATTTATTTCTGCTAAAAGCGTTTACAGGCCTATTTCAGTACAAAAAGAAAAATGTATTCTCAGTTCACGTCGGCGGTTATATGTGTTGAAAGCGTACAGAAAGAAAAAAATATACGCACTTCATTGGTGCACTTATTTGTGTCAAAAGCGTTCAGTGGCCTATTTCATTATAGAAAAAAATATATACGTACTTCACTGGTGCACTTATTTGTGGCAAAAGGATTTAGTGGTCTATTTTTTTATAGAAAGAAAAATATATACGCACTTCACTAGTGCAGTTATTTGTGGCAAAAGCGTTCAGTGGCTTATTTTATTATAGAAAGAAAAAAATATACGCACTTCACTGGTGCAGTTATTTGTGGCAAAAGTGTTTAGTGGCCTATTTCAGTACAAAAAGAATAATATATTCTCAGTTCACGTCGGCGGTTATATGTGTTGAAAGCATGGCTGGGAATCAGCAGGGTGGCAGCAGTGGGAGGTCGGGAGCTAAACGTGCCCGGGGTAGACTACCTGCTTCGCAGCAGCCTACCTGCCCGGGAAGTAGTGGTGCAGGGGTTCACGGAAGTAGCGGCGATAGCAGTCAGTCAGTGCGGCGGTTATATGTGTTATTTTATATTTCAGTACAAATGGAAAAATATATTCTCAGTTCACATCAACGGTTATTTGTGGTGAAAGCGTTCAATGTCCTATTTGAGTACAAAAAGGGAAAAAAATATACGCACTTCACTGGTGCCTTTATTTCTGCTAAAAGTGTTTACTGGCCTTTTTCAGTACACTTTTGGAGTTATATGTGGTAAAACCTTTAGCGACGTTTTTCGGTCGAAAAACAAAATATATTCAGCGTTCAGAGCTGCAGTAATATTTGTGGTAAAATCTTTATTGATGTATTTTGGTGGAAAAACTAATTTTATTCAGTGTTCAGCGCTGCGGTTATATGCGGCAAAATCTCCATGACGTCTCCATGATAAATCTGCAGTGTGGGGGCCCCGTGTGGCTTCTACACACTTTCACAATAATCCTTCAGCGGGGCGAATAGATGCCGGATGCCCGGGATGCTCCATGACCTTCCCAGGAGCTGCTGTCGGGAGCAGCGGTTTATTTCTGAGACCAGGGGCGTTGCTAGGTCAAAACATTTGGGGCCTGGGCCCCTGATGTTTTATCCCAGGCCTCGAATGTCCTGCCTGCCTGTTAGATATAACTGTATTGCCGTCCTCAGGAGGGTGTTCTATCAAAAAACCTTACCCCGTGAAAATTCCTTACCCCTCATGACTTCCGGTGACATGGCCGCACCGGACATGACAAAGATCAGGTGGAGGAGGGGGTGTGCGCCTCAGCGCAAGTGCACTACCATGGGTGCGCAAGCACACTGCCACAGGTAAGGTAAAGTTACAGGGAGTGCTGCGGGAGAAGCGGCCACGAAATGCGCATGTGCGACCACCAACACCTAAGCTCCGGGAGACACTGCGCCTGCGCATGGAGCCTTAGCTGCGGTAGGGGGGGTGTAAGCCACGATGTACTCCCATCGGCCACAAATGTCGGGATTACACTGTGCGTGCGCTCCATTGGCCAGGGATCGCTCGTACAGTGAACCACCATCTGAAGTCCCTGCCCCTCAGTGCACACGCGTGGAGCCAACCAGCACAGCCTGACTCATGGACACCGCGTGTGCGCCCTCATGTGTACGGAGATCTGATGGTCGTTTATCTTGTGAAATCTCCTTACCCTCACACTGCGCACGCGCGGACACAGCGGGTAATTTTACCTTACCTGTGGTAGTGCGCTTGCGCTGAGGCGCACACTGCCTCCTCTAGCTGATCTTCATCATGTCCGGTGCGGCCGTATCACCGGAAGTCACGAGGGGTAAGGGATTTCACGGGGTAAGGTTTTTTGATAGAACAACGGCAATACAATTGAATCTAATGCACTGCAAGAGTTGAAGTCCTGTGATGACCTCACAGGTCATGTGATCAGTTCTAAATGCAGTAGCTGAAAAGGACCTGGGATGATGTCACCATCATGTGACCAGTGCAGGAGAGGACGGCTCAGCAGTGAAGAGAAGCCCTGGGAAGAGGCTGAGGTGAGATCTGCTACATGAGGAAAGGTAAGTGAAGATTACTCAGTGTGAGAGGCAGAGCAATGTTGGGAGTTGTAGTTATTTAACTGGGACTGTATGTTAGGGCTGAAGGGAGGGAAGTTATTTACATGGGACAGTGAGGTGGAGTGATGTTAATTACATGGGACAGAAATTTGTAAGTGGCTGGGGTAGGGTGATGTTATTTACATGGGACTGTATGTTGAGGGGTAATGTTATTTATATGGGACTGCATGTTGAAGGCAGCTGTGGGAGGGAGTGATATTATTTACATGGGATTGAATGTTAAGGGGTAATGCTATTTACATGGGACTGCATGTTGGAGGTGGTTGGGGAGGGGGTGATTTTATTTACATAGGACTGTATGTTGAAGGTGTCTGGGGGAGGGAGTGATTTTATTTATATGGGACTGAATATTGAGGTGGTGATTTTATTTACATGGGACTGTATGTTGAAGGTGGCTGGGGAGGGGGTGATGTTATTTACATGGGACTGTATTTTGGAGGGGGCTGTAGATAGAGAGGGATGTTATTTACATGGGACTGTATATTGGAGTGGAGTGGACAGATAGTTTGATGGTATTTATATGAGACTCTATGGCAGAGGGAGGGAAATAGTGTTATTTACATGGGACTGTATGGCGGAGGTGCTGAGAAATTATAATTTCTGAGGACATTAAACGGAGGAATATAACTACAGGGGGCGCTGCAGGCGGCATTACAAATATTGGGGGTGCTTCAGGGCGAGTATTATAACAGTAGGGGGCGATATAACTACAGGGGGCACTGCAGGCGGCATTATAAATACTTGGGATGCTTCAGTGCGAGCATTATAACAGTAGAGCGCAGTATAAATACTAGGGGCTCTGTGGGGGCATTTTAAATCCAGGGGAAATTAGGCGTTCTTATTTCTACTGGGGGCTCTATAGGAGGGATCTGCATTATTTCTACTAAGAGTACTATGGGGGCCTTATTAATACTGAAGGGTCTGTAGAGAGCTTTATTACCACTGGGGGAATAATAGGGGGCCTTATTTCTACATTATTAATACTGGGGGGCTCTTCTACCAATGGAGGCACTCTTGTGGAGCATTATCACTGTTGGGTCCAGTAGGGGGCAGTATTACTAATGAGAGCATTCTAGTAGGAAATTACGATTGGTGGGACTTTGAGGCGTACTGTTACTATGGGGGGCACTCATTTTTCTTCAGGATAGTATTTGGGGGGTACAGAAAAGTAAGGAAGCTAAGATGTCTGTGCATCACACTCTGCAGAGACGAGGCGGCTGAGAGAAGTGTCCGGACCGAATGGAGAAGATGATGACAGAGAAGATCTACAGTAGATGTCACCTGGGAGGCCCTGGATGTGAGAGGTATGTGCTACTGTATAACAAGTATAGCAAAATGTTTTCAGTGCCAGGGGCGTACATAAAAATCACTGGGCCCCATAGCAGGAATCTAAATTGGGCCCCTATTCCCCTTTTATAGCCCCTCCTTTTGTTCCATGAACTATTCTTGCTGCTGAGTTTTATAATTTATGCCATCAGGGCCAGATTGGGATTACAAAACAGCCCTGGCACACAAAAGAGGTATAATAGATGCAGTGTGTACAGGTATATAGTATATTCCCTAGTGTTCTGATATGTGAGGTACAGGGTATAATATATGCAGTGTGTACAGATATATAGTATATACAGCAGTGTACTGATATGTGAGGTACGGGGTATAATATATGCAGTGTATACAGGTATACAGTATATACAGTAGTGTAATATGTGAGGTACGAGGTATAATAGATGCAATGTGTACAGGTATATAGTAAATACAGCAGTGTATTGACACCTCGTACCTCACATATCAGTACACTGCTGTATATACTATATATCTATACACACTGCATCTATTATACCTTGTACCTCACATATCAGTGCACTGCGGTATATACTATATATCTGTACATATTGCATGTATAATACTGTGTAATATATGCAGTGTGTGTGTGTATGTGTATATATATATATATATATATACACACACACACACAGAGCAGTGTATTGATGTGAGACATAGAAGGTATAATACTGTAGATGCAGTGTTTACAGAAATATGTGGTCAGTTATGCATTATAGTCACTGTGTGTGTGAGGTACATGAGGTAGTGGTCACTGTAACTGTCTGAAGTATTATACATGAGTGAGCAATGAGTAAAAACAGGGCATGGAGGGGGGGTAAATGATGAAAAGTGGAGGACCTCCTCTTACCACTCCATTCCAGTCTGTATGGATCAATGCAGAGCTGCTTGTGAACTTCTAATACTTGCTGTTAGGGGTTGAAGGACCTGTGATGATGTCATCATAGGTCCTGGCAGATATACCTTTGAAACCTAGGAACTACACCATTTTTGGTGCAGTTCCTTTGCTAGATTCTGCAGGACCTGTGATGTTGAAGATGATGTCATCACAGGTCCTGGCAGATGCACTGTTCTAACCTGGGAACTACACTTTACACTGTGCAATTCCCTTACAGGACCTCTGATGACATCATCAAAGGTCCTTTAGCTTTAGAAAGATAAACAGGAGCAATTAGGGGGCGGGGCCTCTCCTCCACTTCGGGCCCCTCTTTCTCACGGGCCCCATAGCAGCTGCGTGGTCTGCCTATATGGTAGGTACGCCACTGTTCAGTGCTAGTGTTTTCAAGGGGGGGGGATGCTGTTGTTCAACTTAGAGAATTGGGCCATATGCATTGGTGCTTTGGCCCCGGATCTTTTGAGACCCTAGCAATGCCCCTGTCTTAGACGTCCGTATAGTGCGGAGGGGAATCCGAAGACAATCTCCGAGCTCCGTTATATGTGGTAAAATCTTTATTGACGTATTTTTGTCGAAGTTATATGTGGTAAAACCTTTTGGGATGTATTTCGGTGGAAAAACAAATTGTATTCAGCATACAGCGCTGCAGTTATATGCGGTAAAAACTTTTGTGACCTATTTCGGTGGAAAAATAAATCTTATTCAGCGTTCAGCGCTGTAGTTATATGCAGTAAAATCTCCATGATGTCTCCAGGATAAATCTGCAGCGTGGGGGCCCAATGTGGCTTCTACATACTTTCAATATAATCCTTCAGGAGAGCGAATAGATGCCGGATGTCCGGGACGCTCCATGACCTTCCTAGGAGCTGCTGTTGGGAGCAGCGGTTCATTTCTGAGACGTCCTTATAGTGCGGGGGGAATCCGAAGACCCTCTCCATCTCCATGCTCCATTATATGCGGTAAAATCTTTTGTGACTTATTTCGGTGGAAAAACTAATTTTATTCAGCATTCAGCGCTGCAGTTATATGCAGTAAAATCTTTTGTGACTCTTTTCAGTTGAAAAACAAATTGTATTCAGCGTTCAGCGCTGTAGTAATATGTGGTAAAATCTTTATTGAAGTATGTCAGTTGTGACGTATCTTGACGAATTGACTCTTCTGGGCTTAAAGCTATCTTTACCCTTTGTCTTCTTATTGTCTGTAGCTACTAGAGGCCTGTTCATGACAGGCAGGTTCCCCCAGAAGTATCTTGGTCGATCAACACTCTGTCATTGTGCCATTCTGTGGCTTCCTCATGCTGCTGCCACCTCCACACTCTATGATTGTGCCATTCTGTGGCTTCCTCATGCTGCTGTCACCTTCAGACTCTGTCATTGTGCCACTCTGTGGCCTACTCATGCTGCTGTCACCTCCAGACTCAGTCATTGTGCCACTCTGTGGCCTACTCATGCTGCTGCCACCTCCACACTCGGTCATTGTGCCATTCTGTGGCCTACTCATGCTGCTGCCACCTCCAGACTCTGTCATTGTGCCACTCTGTGGCCTTCTCATGCTGCAGCAACCTCCACACTCTCTCATTGTGCCATTCTGTGGCTTCCTCATGCTGCTGCCAACCCCAGACTCTGTCATTGTGCCACTCTGTGGCCTCCTCCTGATGCTGCTGCTGCCACCTCCAGGCTCTGTCATTGTGCCACTATGTGGCCTACTCATGCTCCTGCCACCTCCAGACTCTGTCGTTGTGCCATTCTGTGGCTTCTACATGCTGCCACCTCAAGACTCGGTCATTGTGCCACTCTGTGGCCTACTCATGCTGCTGCCACCTCCAGACTCGGTCATTGTGCCAGTCTGTGCCCTCCTCCTGATGCCGCTGCTGCCACCTCCAGACTCTGTCATTGTGCCACTCTGTGGCCTACTCATGCTGCAGCCTCCTCCAGACTCTGTCATTGTGTCAATCTGTGGCCTACTCATGCTGTTGCCACCTCCAGATGCTGTCATTGTGCCACTCTGTGGCCTACTTATGCTGCTGCAACCTCCACACTGTATCATTGTGCCATTCTATGGCTTCCTCATGCTGCTGCCAACTCCAGACTCTGTCATTGTGCCACACTGTGGCCGCCTCCTGATGATGCTGCTGCTGCAACCTCCAGATTCTGTCATTGTGCCACTCTGTGGCCTACTCATGCTTCTGCCACCTCCAGACTCTGCCATTGTGCCATTCTGTGGCTTCCACATGCTGCTGCCACCTCCAGACTCGATCATTGTGCCACTCTGTGGCCTACTCATGCTGCTGCCACCTCCAGACTTGGTCATTGTTCCACTCTGTGGCCTCCTGCTGATGCTGCTGCCACCTCCAGACTCTGTCATTGTGTCAATCTGTGGCCTACTCATGCTGTTGCCACCTCCAGATGCTGTCATTGTGCCACTCTGTGGCCTACTCATGCTGCTGCCACCTCCAGATGCTGTCATTGTGCCACTCTGTGGCCTACTCATGCTGCTGCCACCTCCAAACTCAGTCATTGTGCCATTCTGTGGCCTACTTATGCTGCTGCAACCTCCACACTCTATCATTGTGCCATTCTGTGGCTTCCTCATGCTGCTGCCAACTCCAGACTCTGTCATTGTGCCACTCTGTGGCCTCCTCCTGATGATGCTGCTGCTGCCACCTCCAGATTCTGTCCTTGTGCCACTCTGTGGCCTACTCATGCTTCTGCCACCTCCAGACTCTGTCGTTGTGCCATTCTGTGGCTTCCACATGCTGCTGCCACCTCCAGACTCGATCATTGTGCCACTCTGTGGCCTACTCATGCTGCTGCCACCTCCAGACTTGGTCATTGTTCCACTCTGTGGCCTCCTGCTGATGCTGCTGCCACCTCCAAACTCAGTCATTGTGCCATTCTGTGGCCTACTTATGCTGCTGCAACCTCCACACTCTATCATTGTGCCATTCTGTGGCTTCCTCATGCTGCTGCCAACTCCAGACTCTGTCATTGTGCCACTCTGTGGCCTCCTCCTGATGATGCTGCTGCTGCCACCTCCATACTCTGCCATTGTGCTACTCTGTGGCCTACTTATGCTGCTGCCACCTCCAGACTTGATCATTGTGCCACTCTGTGGCTTCCTCATGCTGCTGCCAACTCCAGACTCTGTAATTGTGCCACTCTGTGGCCTCCTCCTGATGATGCTGCTGCTGCCACCTCCAGATTCTGTCATTGTGCCACTCTGTGGCCTACTCATGCTTCTGCCACCTCCAGACTCTGCCGTTGTGCCATTCTGTGGCTTCCACATGCTGCGTACACCTCCAGACTCGATCATTGTGCCACTCTGTGGCCTACTCATGCTGCTGCCACCTCCAGACTTGGTCATTGTTCCACTCTGTGGCCTCCTGCTGATGCTGCTGCCACCTCCAGACTCTGTCATTGTGCCATTCTGTGGCTTCCACATGCTGCTGCCACCTCCAGACTCGATCATTGTGCCACTCTGTGGCCTACTCATGCTGCTGCCACCTCCAGACTTGGTCATTGTTCCACTCTGTGGCCTCCTGCTGATGCTGCTGCCACCTCCAGACTCTGCCGTTGTGCCATTCTGTGGCTTCCACATGCTGCTGCCACCTCCAGACTCGGTCATTGTGCCACTCCGTTGCCTCCTCCTGCTGCTGCCACCTCCAGAATCTGTCATTGTGCCACTCTGTGGCCTACTCATGCTGCTGCCACCTCCATACTCTGCCATTGTGCTACTCTGTGGCCTACTTATGCTGCTGCCACCTCCAGACTTGATCATTGTGCCACTCTGTGGCTTCCTCATGCTGCTGCCAACTCCAGACTCTGTAATTGTGCCACTCTGTGGCCTCCTCCTGATGATGCTGCTGCTGCCACCTCCAGATTCTGTCATTGTGCCACTCTGTGGCCTACTCATGCTTCTGCCACCTCCAGACTCTGCCGTTGTGCCATTCTGTGGCTTCCACATGCTGCGTACACCTCCAGACTCGATCATTGTGCCACTCTGTGGCCTACTCATGCTGCTGCCACCTCCAGACTTGGTCATTGTTCCACTCTGTGGCCTCCTGCTGATGCTGCTGCCACCTCCAGACTCTGTCATTGTGCCACTCTGTGGCCTTCTCATGCTGCAGCAACCTCCACACTCTCTCATTGTGCCATTCTGTGGCTTCCTCATGCTGCTGCCAACCCCAGACTCTGTCATTGTGCCACTCTGTGGCCTCCTCCTGATGCTGCTGCTGCCACCTCCAGGCTCTGTCATTGTGCCACTATGTGGCCTACTCATGCTCCTGCCACCTCCAGACTCTGTCGTTGTGCCATTCTGTGGCTTCTACATGCTGCCACCTCCAGACTCGGTCATTGTGCCACTCTGTGGCCTACTCATGCTGCTGCCACCTCCAGACTCGTTCATTGTGCCAGTCTGTGCCCTCCTCCTGATGCTGCTGCTGCCACCTCCAGACTCTGTCATTGTGCCACTCTGTGGCCTACTCATGCTGCAGCCTCCTCCAGACTCTGTCATTGTGTCAATCTGTGGCCTACTCATGCTGTTGCCACCTCCAGATGCTGTCATTGTGCCACTCTGTGGCCTACTTATGCTGCTGCAACCTCCACACTCTATCATTGTGCCATTCTATGGCTTCCTCATGCTGCTGCCAACTCCAGACTCTGTCATTGTGCCACTCTGTGGCCTCCTCCTGATGATGCTGCTGCTGCCACCTCCAGATTCTGTCATTGTGCCACTCTGTGGCCTACTCATGCTTCTGCCACCTCCAGACTCTGCCGTTGTGCCATTCTGTGGCTTCCACATGCTGCTGCCACCTCCAGACTCGATCATTGTGCCATTCTGTGGCCTACTCATGCTGCTGCCACCTCCAGACTTGGTCATTGTTCCACTCTGTGGCCTCCTGCTGATGCTGCTGCCACCTCCAGACTCTGTCATTGTGTCAATCTGTGGCCTACTCATGCTGTTGCCACCTCCAGACTCGGTCATTGTGCCACTCTGTGGCCTACTCATGCTGCTGCCACCTCCATACTCTGCCGTTGTGCTACTCTGTGGCCTACTCATGCTGCTGCCACCTCCAGACTTGATCATTGTGCCACTCTGTGGCTTCCTCATACTGCTGCCACCTTCAGACTCTGTCATTGTTCCACTCTGTGGCCTACTCATGCTGCTGTCACCTCCAGACTCTGTCATTGTGCCACTCTGTGGCCTACTCATGCTGCTGCCACCTCCAGACTCTGTGATTGTGCCACTCTTTGGCCTACTCATGCTCCTGCCACCTCCAGACTCTGTCATTGTGCCGCTCTGAGGTCTCCCCATGCTGCCGCCACCTGCAGACTTGGTCATTGTGCCACTCGGTGGCCCCCTCATACTGCCACCACCTCCAGGCTCGGTGGCCTTCTCCTAATGCTGCTGCTGCCGCCACCTACAGACTCTGTCATTGTGCCACTCGGTGGCCTCCTCATACTGCTTCCACCTCCAGATCCTGTCATTGGGCCACTCTGTGGACTTTTCATGCTGTTCCCACCCTTTCCCACTGCATGACTGGTCCACTATTTTGCCTTTCGGCCTGGCTGACATCACGATTTATTTGACCTTTCTTCTGATCTGTCAGAAGGAAGGAAAAATGAGACGCACAACGGATCCTGTCTGTGTAGCTGCTTTAAGGCCTGTATGGTCCCATCAGAATTGGCTTATGATTTGGTAGCCAAAAGCAGGAGTGGGTAGAAAACACAGAAGACATGCAAATATTCGGTTCACGTGTCATCTCTGTTTTAGATCCACTCCTGTTTTTTTGGGCATTAGCAATACTGATGGATTACTGACCAAATGCTGACTGAGTGAAGGCAAATGCTCAACAGACAGGATCAGTTTTTTGAGGGGTTATTGTTATGACGGATCAGAGGAAGGGCAAAATAATCAGTTACGTGAACTCAAACTTACTGCTGACACCCTCTCCACTCTGTCCGGGGGATCTACTTGTGTAAGTGTTTAATAGAACAGATTCTGTAGACATCTATGTGGAATCAGCTAACAAGGGTGTAAAAGGAGTGCACTCCTTCTTGCCACTAACATCTACTTGTAAGGCTGAGTTGATACTTAAGTTATTTGGTCAGTTTTGGCCCCGTGACCAAATAAGATGATGAGGGTGTAAAAGGAGTGCACTTCTTCTTGACACTAACATCTACTTGTAAGGCATGTGCTTGTCCTACTGACTCACAGTATTGTTTCACTACCACAGCAGACTCCCCATGCTTGTTATAAAGGCTCTCTGCTGCTCGGAAATAGCTGTTTTTTAACTGCATTCGCCGCAAATAAATTCGCATCTAAGCAAATTTTTCCAAAAAATGTGGCGAACCGGCTGAATCGAATTGTTGAAAAATGCGCTTATCTCTAATAATCGACTCAAATTTACCAATAGTATGACGTTTAATGTGTCACGAAAAAAACTGTCTCTGAATCGTTTGGATAAGTAAAAGCATTCCAAAGTTATTACCATATGAAGTGACATGTCAGATTAAAATAATGTGGTTTCATCTTTCAGTCCAAAATTATCTTCAACCTGAGCTGAACTCGGATATATTCCCTTCTTCCCCCATTTAGTCCCTCTGAGATGAGCATCAGTGCAATTCACGTTCCGATGCTCTCCCTTACTCTGCGCTGTATAGCGCAGGGCAAGGGTTTTTTGTTTACAAACTTACACTGCTAGGCAGAGGTTTCTGCCTAGCAATTTTCCCGGTAACGTCACCATAACTAATGGGCGGGCTCTAGCTCTAACCTAGCCATTTTACAGGCTAGGGCAGTGCTAAAGCCTGCCCATTAGTGCTGGTGACATAACCAGGAACACTGCTAGGCAGAAGCCTCCACCTAACAGAGACCCGGTGTGTCACTGGATCTAATTAAAAAGCCCTTTCCTTGCGTGGTTCATCGTAAGGATCGGAGCATGAAATGCTCATCTCAGAGGGGCTGCCTTGGTGAAGAAGGGGATATGTTCTGGTTCAGCAATCACCCGGAAAATCCCTTTAAGGGGTTACAGGGCATCTCTCAGCAGATTTGCACCTATGAAACAGGCTGACCTGTTGCATGTGTGCTTGGCAGTGGTTGGCAAATATTCATATGTGCTCACATTGCTGCGAAAAATGAAGGTTTAAAATATGCAAGCACTGGCGTAGCTATAGGGGTCGCAGCAGTCGCAGTTGCTAACAGGTCCTTAAAGGGGTTCTCCGGGAATTAAGAAAAAGAAAATACTTAAATATTACTTTATTATAAATACATTCCCAAATACCTTTCATTAGTTATAATGGCTCATTTTGTCTGGGAAGCAATCATCAGGGGAAACAAAATGGCTGCCATCTTATTAATGCACACAAAATCTGTCCTAATCACACAGCAGGACAAGTTACTTCACAACACTGTTGTAAATATCTGCCTCATCCCCCTCTCTGCCCTACTAGTCAGGGATTATGAACCTAAATACAGTGGATAAGAACTTTAGCCGAATCTCCGCTGATCATTAGCCACATCCCCACCTCCTCTCATGTCTTCTCATCATCTCCAATCCCCCAGAGATTCACCTGTATTCAGGATCATAATCCCTGACAAGTAGAGCAGAGAGGAGGATGAGGCAGCTCTTTGGCCCAGAGTTGTGAAGTAACTTGTCCTCCTGTGTGAATAGGACAGGTTTCATGTGTACTAATAGGATGGAGGCCATTTTATTTCTCCTAATGATTGCTCCCTAGATAAACCAAGCCAATATAACTCATGAAACCTATTTGGGAATATACACTGCTCAAAAAAATAAAGGGAACACTTAAACAACACAATGTAACTCCAAGTCAATCACACTTCTGTGAAATCAAACTGTCCACTTAGGAAGCAACACTGAGTGACAATCAATTTCACATGCTGTTGTGCAAATGGGATAGACAACAGGTGGAAATTATAGGCAATTAGCAAGACACCCCCAATAAAGGAGTGGTTCTGCAGGTGGTGACCACAGAACACTTCTCAGTTCCTATGCTTCCTGGCTGATGTTTTGGTCACTTTTGAATGCTGGCGGTGCTTTCACTCTAGTGGTAGCATGAGACGGAGTCTACAACCCACACAAGTGGCTCAGGTAGTGCAGCTTATCCAAGATGGCACATCAATGCGAGCTGTGGCAAGAAGGTTTGCTGTGTCTGTCAGAGTAGTGTCCAGAGCATGGAGGCGCTACCAGGAGACAGGCCAGTACATCAGGAGACATGGAGGAGGCCATAGGAGGGCAACAACCCAGCAGCAGGACCGCTACCTCCGCCTTTGTGCAAGGAGGAACAGGAGGAGCACTGCCAGAGTCCTGCAAAATGACCTCCAGCAGGCCACAAATGTGCATGTGTCTGCTCAAATGGTCATACAGGCACGTGGAGGCCACACACACTACTGAGCCTCATTTTGACTTGTTTTAAGGACATTACATCAAAGTTGGATCAGCCTGTAGTGTGTTTTTCCACTTTAATTTTGAGTGTGACTCCAAATCCAGACCTCCATGGGTTGAAAAATTTGATTTCCATTTTTTTATTTTTGTGTGATTTTGTTGTCAGCACATTAAATTATGTAAAGAACAAAGTATTTCAGAAGAATATTTAATTAACTCAGATCTAGGATGTGTTATTTTTGTGTTCCCTTTATTTTTTTGAGCAGTTTATTTATCATAAAGTAATATTTAAATATTTTTCTTTTCTTTTTTGTAATAAACATTTTTTATTGTTTTTATGATTAAAAGCAATGTCATTTTTGTTGATAGCACATCTTATCAGTTGAGATACAGGTTTCTCGTATATATTATTGTAGGAATGAACACGAAGCAGGTATATCATAGATACATTGCTTAGATAACTTATACAGAAACATGTGTAAAAGTTTGTCAAAAGTAGAATAAGGGCAGTAACATAAGGATATGAAGCATGTGTACATAATAATGAGTAAATTTTCTGTAGTTTTTCCAGAGAGACCAGATGTATGTGAAGGCACTTCTAGTTTTAAGTTCCCAATGGGAAAGTTCCTCTAATCTATAAAATTGATCCACTTTATTGATCCATCGATCTATAGTTGGGATATCTAGTGAACGCGAGCTGCAGATATCATGAATGAGAAGAGAGAGATTTTATGGGAGTCTTCTCCGCGGATGCCAAAGGATAAGAGAGCAATCTCAGGAGTACAGGGAAATTTGGATCTACAGACAACGTTACTTATGTGAAAAATGTTTTTCCACCTGGAGTATTTTAGAGGACAACTCCACCATATATGGAGGAATGTGCCTCTATGTTTTGTGCATCTCCAGCATTGGTCTGAGACGTTGGGGTAGAAAAGTGATAACTGGTCTGGGGTTCTATACCATCTGGACAACACCTTATATCCATTTTCTTGCACCCAGACACAACGTGAGAGTTTATGAGGAATGGTAAAAAGTTTTGTAATTTCTTGTTGAGAGAATTGTTTTCCCAGATCTTTTCCCCATAGAACTATTATTGCTGGTTTGGTATCCACAGAAGGGAGGTTTAGTTTTTTTATATAAGGTAGAAATCAGTTTGGGGGGGGGGTATTTAGTATTGGAAATAAGGTTCTCAAACCACTGTTGGGGAGATCCAGTGCTCAATGTTTTAGCCCAAAAAGAAATCTCTTTTTTGAGAAAGTTGAGGAGTAAAACATGTGGGTTGTGGAATTTAAGGTCATCTCTCAATGAGAGTTCTGGAAGAACACACCCATCATTATCCAGTAGTTCAGTGATTAAGATAGGGGAGGATTTGACTCCTGGGGGACAGGAGTCTCTTATTTCTTTAGGGGTGAGTGATATGATGTCCCTGACTTGAAGAAGGGATGAGGGTAGGGTCAGGGCTCGATGATTGGAGGAGAACCACCCCCACACTTTTAAGGTGGTACGGATAATAGGGTTTGGAATAGAAGAGATAGCGGGGGGTGGTCTGTCTGTCAACAAAAGGGCCCTAAGGGAAGAAGGAAGAAACGCATTTTCCATTGAAAGCCATTGTTTGTGGGTAGAGGGTCTGAGCCAGTCTACCACCCTACTTATGTGGATAGCTTTCATATATAGTTCAGGATCTGGTAGGTCTATGCCACCTAGATGTCTGGGCTTAGTTAAAGTTGAGAAAGATAGTCTAGGTTTCTTTTTCTGGCAGATGAATTGGCGGATGTGGGAGTTTAGAGATCTAAAGAAAGATCTCGGTATGGCAATAGGGAGGACTTGTAGGAGATAAGTGAGTCTGGGGATCACCAGGGACATCACCATATTCTTCCTGCCGAACCAGGAGAGGTATGGAAGATCCAAGGAGTCAAACTAAGCAACGATGGCCGTTAGGAGGGGGGTGTAATTAAGATGGTATAGGTCCGGTAGATGAGAGGTTAATTTAATACCTAGGTAGGTTAAATGTCAAGACGACCAGTTAAAAGGGGAGTCTCGTTGGAGGACTGATATGAGGTTGGTGGTAAGGCCTAGATGTAGAATCTGGGATTTTTGCGGGTTTATTTTGAAGTTGGAAAGGGAACCAAATTTTTGTAAAAGGGAGATTATTATAGGCATAGATTTGGTTGGGTTGGTGGTAAGAATTATAAGGTCGTCAGCGAAAGCTGCTAATTTGTGCTCATGTAATCCTATTTTAAGTCCGGTGATGCCCTCCTCCTGCCTCAAGGCTTGTAATAGAGTTTCCATTACAAGGACAAATACTATGGGGGAGAGGGGGAACCCTGACGAGTTCCATTTTTAATAGAAAATCGGTCTGATAAGAGATTGTTCACTAAAACAGAGGCGGAAGAGTTTGCATACATAGCAAACACTGCTTGGATATATGAAGGAGGAAAGTGGAACTTATGCAGGGTGTGTTTAATAAAGGACCAATCTATACGGTCAAATGCTTTTTCGGCATCCGTGCCAAGTAATACTAGGGGTGTTTTTTTTTGTATGAAGCAAAGAAGAGGGCATCTAGGATCTTTGATGGTGTTATCCTTCCCTTCTCGACCTTTCACGAATCCTACTTGGTCGGGGTGGATCAGGTTAGGGAGAAAAGATTGAAGTCTAATGGCCAACATTTTGGCAAGAATTTTTAAATCTATATTTAGTAGGGATATGGGGCGGTAGTTTGCGCATGATGTTAGGTCTTTCCCATCTTTGGGGATTATAGTAATCAGTGGTTGGTCATATCAGATGACAAGGGTTGGTCGTTTAATGCTAGGTTACATACAGAGAGTAAGTGAGGGAGCAGAGATTCTTTGAAAGAGGAATAATATGTAGTTGGGAAGCTGTCAGGGCCAGGGCACTTGTCGTTGGGGGTTGATTTGAGAGCGTTTTTGAGTTCTGTGAGAGAAAAAGGTTTTGCCAATGCATCTTGTTTGGTTTTGGATAAGGTAGGGAGATTTAAAGAATCTAGAAAAGTGTTGATGGTGGGTTTTCTATCTGGGTCGACTTCAATTTCTTTATTTTGTGATAGATTGTACAGAGATTCGTAAAGCAGTCTGAATTGCCCGGCGATAGCTTCAGATGAAAAGAGTTGGTGGCCCAGAGGGGATTTGATGGAGAGTACATATCTCTCTAATCGTCTACGGCTTATGCGTTGCATCATAAATTTAGATGCTTTATTGCCATGGGCAAAAAAGTTTTGTTGGCAGGATAAATAGTATTTTGCTGATTTTGCATTTAAAAGGATTTTAAGTTCTGTTCTAAGGGCTGTCAGTTACTCGATTCTGGTGGGGAACGTAAATTACAAAAAATCGGAGCATGGTCTGAAATTGTGATATTTCCGATTTTCGCCTCAGAGCAAAGGTGGATTTGGTCTTTGGGAGTGAAAATTTAATCAATCCTACTATAGGAATTTCCTGGGGCTGAGTAAAAGGAGTAATCTATGCAAGAGGGATTAAGGCATTTCCTTAATCGTAGAGTCTAGAGTTAAGTTTTTTTCAGATTTCTTGCTGAAAAATAAGATTTTTTGGAGGAAGTGTCAACTAGAGGTTGTAAAGCGACGTTAAAGTCGCCTGCTAAAATGAGTGTTCTCTCTTGCATAGACTCTACCAAGATTAAGACAGAAAGTAGCCAGGTGGTCTGGTCACTGTTGGGAGCATATATGTTGGCAAAGGTATACATCTTATGTCTAATACTGCCTTTTAAAATAATGTATCTGCCCTCTGGGTCTTGTATGTGTGGGGAGTACAAAAAGGGAACATCCTTCCTGAATCCCACACTCACTTCTCTGGAGGCCGCACCATCCGCCCCACAGTGGTATCAGTTTGGGAATTTAGAAAATGATAGGTCCGGGTATTTCTCGTGTTTATAATGGGTTTCTTGAAGAAAAACTATTGAGCATTTTTCTTTCCCTAAGAGGGAAAAGATTTGTGATCTTTTAGAAGGGGATCTAAGTCCTTTCACATTATCTGATGATAATTTGAGGTCTGTCATGGTAAGTAAAGAAGATAAATTCTTACGGAGGTCTGATCATATCTGTGGAGCGTCACGGCAACCTCCAGGAGAGAGAGCGAGTGGTCTGCATCTTGCCCAGTGAATAAAAAGTGGTACACATGTGTTTCAAAACTAGGGAAACGTAAAAGGTACATAAAGTAAATAACATTACAGCAGTATAGCTGTAAGAAATCAGTTATCAACAATTTCAACATTCTGAAACTTGAAGGTTTCTTCGTGTTGGTTTATGGCGGGTTTTAACCCTAGGTAAGGGATCTTGCTGTTTTTTGGGACAGGAGGGAATGAGAAGAATAGACTTCAAAAAGAGAATTATAGACTTCAGGAGAAGGATAACAGGGAAGAGCTTGAGAGGGAAGGCAGCAGGGTGAGGGAATTATAGAGGCTGAGTATGAGTATTTTCACCATAAATTTGAGTACTGGAGGAAAGAGGTTAGTAGATGGTCCCTGTTATTCTTCTGGGGGTCAGGTTGCCGCTGCGGTGTTTCGATCTTTGTCTTTTCGGAGTGGTTGATTTCTCCCATGGGGTCACTTTGGGTAGAACCGGCAGAGTGGCTATATCAGATACTGCGTCCCAATCCATAATGTCCAACAGAGAGATGTCCATGATGGAGAATGCTTCCATTAGATCAGAGTAGGAGGTGATCTTTATCTGCTTGCCAGAGTGTTTAAATGTTAGGCCAAAAGGAAAAGTCCATCTGTAGGGGATTTGTTTGGCAATGTACGGGAGCATTCTGACTCACCCCCGTCACTGTCGCCTTCAAACCAGCCTTTCTCTGAGACCGCTGCATGGTGTTTATCTGCCGGCGCCATCTTGGGCTCTTTAGTCACAGACGCTGCTGCTTGCTTTTTCAGGTATTTGGCCACCCCTGATCCCGGATTTGGACCTTTGGGGATTGCAACGGGTTCGGTGGGTTTCTTTCCCCCAATCTTTACCATTCTGAGGTATGTTGGCTATCGTTAGCTTGTCCCTTTAGTAAGAGTGTATGCGGAGCTCAGCTAAGCATGTCTTCACAGCGCAGCTGTTGGCTCCGCCCCCTAAATATTTTCATTTTCTTAATTCCCGGAGAACCCCTTTAAGCCAGGGGGGCCATGAGGGCCCCCCTTGCCAGTGGTGCTGTATATTTCCCTTGATAAGATGCACTGCATCTTATAAAGGGAATACTAGTGAGCACTTTCATTATGGAAGCGCTCACTAATATGCAGGAGGCGGGGGAGTGAAGTGCTGTGAGCACTGTACTTACCCCTCCTCCTGCTCGCTCTTAACGGGGCCCGCGCTGCTTTGTTCTCTCTGCCTGCAGTGTCAGGACGTACAGAGTTCACTATGCTGCAGGCATTCAGGTGACTACAGTGCGGGCCCTGAGACGAAAACAGGGAGACCGCTGGACCAGGAGAGTGGGGGCAGAGCAGGAGAGGTAAGTACATTTTTTTTTTTTTAAGTCTGATCTGAGGTCTGATATGGGGCGGTCTGGAGGTCTGATTGGGGTAAGGGGTCTGATTGGGGGTCTGAAGGTCTAATAGGGGTCTGATTGGGGGTTTTGAGGTCTAATGGGGGTGTGATTGGGGGTTTGGAAGTCTAATGGGGGTCTGATTGGAGGTTTAGAGGTCTAATGGGGCTCTGATTGGGGGTTTTGAGGTCTAATGGGGGCTGATTGGGGGTTTGAATGTCTAACGGTTGTCTGATTGCGGGTCTGGAGGTCTAATTGGGGCTTGATTGGAGGTCTGGAGGTCTAATAGGGGTTTGATTAGAGGTCTGGAGGTCTAATGGGGTTTTGATTGGAGGTCTGGAAGTCTAATGGGGGTTTGATTGGAGGTCTGGAGGTCTAATAGGGGTTCAATTGAAGGTCTGGAGGTCTAATCACGGTCTGATTTGGGGTCTGGAGGTCTAATGGGATCTGTAGGTCTGGTCTGAGGTCTAAAGGGGGTCTGGAGGTCTGGTCTGAGGTCTCAAATGGGGGACTGGAGGTCTAATGGGGGTCTTATATGGGGGTCTGGAATGGGTCTTATATAACGTTCTGAAGGTCTAATGGGTTTGGGTCTGAGAGGTCTAATGCAGGTCTGGATGTCTAATGGGGGTCTTATCTGAGGTTTGATATTGGGTCAGAGTCTGACATGGAGGTCTAATGGGAGTCTGATCTGAGGTCTAAAACTGGCAAACTATCTGTGTAATACCAGTATTTTCAGGGGGACTGTTTCTGCAGGATATTATGGTGGGGCAGGGGGCACTATATTGGGGGGGCAGAATGGGGTGTTGAGACGGTGGGGAGGATGATAGAAAAGTAGGAAACCAAGATGTCTGTTTAAACTTTGCAGAGACGAGACACGGTTGAAAGAAGTCACCATGGTGGCTTGGTCTGAAAGGAGAAGATGAAGAAAGAGAATATCTACATCAAAGGAGACATCACTGGATGTAAGAGGTATGCGGGGCCATATTACCCTGTAGTGTTGATCGCGAATATTCTAATCGCAAATTTTATTGAGAATATTGGCACTTTGAAGATTCGCGAATACTAGAATATAGTGCTATATCTTCGTAATCGTGAATATTCTAGATTTTTTTTTTCATTAGTACCCATGATCCCTCACTGCTTCTTGCTTATGGGCCAATAAGAAGGCTGCAATATCTTTGACTTTAGGAGTAGAGTTGATCGCGAATTTTCGCATAAAATTTTTTTTTTTTTTGCGCGAATTTGCAGATATTCACAATCAAACAAATAATGATTGGAAATCACGAATTCTCGAATTCGCCAATATATGACGAATATTCGCCCAAATATTCGAATTTGAATATTGCCCCTGCTGCTCATCACTGTTACCCTGTATGTTCTGTAGCACTGTATGTAATGTTTTCCAAGTATGTCTTTAACCACTTAAGGACCACAGGTTTATACCCCCCTAGTGACCAGGCCCTTTTTTACAAATCGGCACTTCACAACTTTAACGGTTTATTGCTCGGTCATGCAACTTGGCACCCAAATGAATTTTACCTCCTTTTCTTCTCACAAATACAGCTTTCTTTTGGTGGTATTTGATTGCTGCTGAGATTTTCATTTTTCTGATGTTAATCAAAATAGACCGCAATTTTCTAACAAAAAAAGTGTATTTTTAACTTTTTCTGGTAAAATTGTTCAAATATAATTACATTTCTATACAATTTTGTGTCAGAATTTATTGTGCTACATGTCTTTGATTAAAAAAAATCCAATAAGTGTATATTTATTGGTTTGCGCAAAAGTTATAGCGTTTACAAACTATGGTACAAAAATGTGAATTTCCGCATTTTGAAGCAGCTCTGACTTTCTGAGCACCTGTCATGTTTCTTGAGGTGCTAGAATGCCAGGATAGTATAAATACCGCCCAAATGACCCCATTTTAGAAAGAAGACACCCCAAAGTATTCACTGAGGGGCATGGTGAGTTTATGTATGATTAAAAAAAAATTCACAAGTTAGTGGAAAATGACACTTTCTGAGGAAAAAAATATAATAATAAAGTTTCCATTTCTGCTAACTTCTGGCAAAAAAAATAAAAAATCTCCCACCGACTCACTATGCCCCTCAGTGAATACCTTGGGGTGTCTACCTTCCGAAATGGGGTCATTTGTGGGGTGTGTTCTGGCATTTTGGGTGGGGCTAAATTGTGAGCAACCCTGTAAAGCCTAAAGGTACTCGTTGGACTTTCGGCCCCTTTACGCACCTATGCTGCAAAAAAGTGTCACACATGTGGTATCGCCGTACTCAGAAGAAGTAGGGAAATGTGTTTTGGGGTGTATTTTTACATATACCCATGCTGGGTGAGAGAAATATCTCTGTAAATTGACAACTTTGTATAAAAAAATTAAAAAAGTTGTCATTTACAGAGATATTTCTCACACACAGTATAGGTATATGTAAAAATACACCTCAAAACACATTGCCCTACTTCTTCTGAGTACGGCAATACCACATGTGTGACACTTTTTTTCAGCCTAGGTGCGCAAAGGGGCCCAGATTTCAATGAGTACCTTTAGGATTTCACAGGGCATTTTTACGCATTTGGATTCCAAACTACTTCTCACGCTTTAGGTCCCCTAAAATGCCAGGGCAGTATAAATACCCCACAAGTGACCCCATTTTGGAAAGAAGACACCCCAAGGTATTCCGTGAGGGGCATGGCGAGTTCATAGAAGTTTTTTTTTTTTTGGCACAAGTTAGCGGAAAATGATTATTTCTTTTTTTTTTCTTACAAAGTCTCATATTCCACTAACTTGTGACAAAATTTTTGTCACAAGTTACTGGAATATGAGACTTTGTAAGAAAAAAAAAAAACAATTTCTGCTAACTTGTGCCAAAAAAAAAAATCTTCTATGAACTCGCCATGCCCCTCAAAAGTGATCTTTATAGCACCGCAGCGATTTTACGGTGTTTTTGCAGTGATCAGAAAAATATATATTTCTGTCACTGTGGTGGGGCGGACTGAACGCAAGTGTGCGCACAAGATCAGGCCTGATCGGGCGAACACTGCGTTTTTTGTAGAGCCTAAGGTGACCCTAATGTACTGATATAGATCTGATTGCGATCAGTCTTGATCACTTACAGATACTATATAGTACTAGTGCTGATTAGCGACAGCGATGACGCTAATCAGCGACTAATCAGTGACTGCGGTGCGGTGGGCTGGGCGCTAACTACCTAACAAGTAGCTAACTAACTGGCGGTGATAAGGGACCCTAAGGCCCCATTCACACGTCCGCAATTCTGTTCCACATTTTGCGGAACGGAATTGCGGACCCATTCATTTCTATGGGGACAGACTTTGTCCCGCTCGGATCCGGAATTTAAGATCTGCACTTCCGGGTCCGCACTTCCGTTCCGCAAAAATATAGAACATGTCCTATTCTTGTCTGCAATTGCGGACAAGAAAAGGCATTTTCTATATAGTTCTGGCAATGTGCGGATCCGCAAAATGCAGAAAGCACATTGCCAGTGTCTGTGTTTTGCGGATCCGCGGATTCGTGGATCCGCAAAACACATACGGACGTCTGAATGGAGCCTTACAGGGTCTCACGAGATGACGCCAATAGGCGTCATCGAGACCTGAGAGAGCCGCCGCACTGACGCCTTTCGGCATTAGTGTGACGGCAGGAGGTTAAAGGGGTTTCTCACCACTGCAGGTAAACAGAGCAGAGACAGCAGCTCTCATATGAGTAGTGCCCTCTCTTCAAACAGCTGATCGGTGGGGGTGCCAGGGGGACCCCCGCCAATCTCATATTGATGACCTATCCTGAGAAAAGGTCATCAGTAGTAAAAAGAGGACAACCCCTTTAAAAATAGTACTGGAGGGAATGGGTTAGGTTGAGAATTTGGCATGGGGGGATGTTTTAATTTTTACCTAAGGCAGCAGAAAGGCTAGGTGCACCTCTGCCCTTTGCCACAAAGCGAGGGAAGGGGAGGCCCAAGCTGAACTCTTGCACCAGGGCCCCTGAGCCTTTAGCTACTCCCCTGTATGCAAGTGAGCCTCTAGGAGCAACTAGGGCGTTGCCATTATTCCTAGCGGCTCAGCCCCTTCTGCAAGTTCCTGCAACTGCTGTGCCCTCTGCACTTTGACAGGGCCATGCAATGTAAACATGATCACGCCTGCTTGGCCTTGTCAATCAAAGTGGAGAGGGCATGGCTGTTGCAGAGAGAACAGGCACATATGAACATAGGTCTAACACAGCTGTCTTCAGCTGCCAAGCGCACACACAACAGGTCAGCCATAGGTACAAATCTGCTGACAGATGCCCTTTAATACTTAAACTGTGGAAGTCTGAATTCAGGGACTCCTAATGATATGTGAAATGAAGGACTCAGGCTTAGTACTATTGTGGTTGTGCCTGGTACTACAGTTCAGTTTCACTTGTTTCAATATCAAATATTTGCTGCTTCACAGACAGAGATTGTTTTACAGTCCTTTGTTACCAGGTTTCTTTTTTTAATTCATCTGCCACTTTCTTCTTTCTTTGCCACTCTGAACCATCAAGGGTAAGTCGGGTATTAAGGTGTCTGAGGGTGGCTGCACACGGTGCAGATTTGTGTGCAGAAAATCTGTAAGAAATGTGCACCGAAACAGCACATAAATCCCCACTATTTATCACAGTTTTGGCACATTTTTTGTGCATTTTTATGCAGATCTCATCTATTTATTGCAAAGGGTGAAATCCGCACAAAAAAAGGGTTGTATCCTCTCAGACAATGGGGGCATATTGCTAGGATATGCCCCCATTGTCTGATAGGTGCGGGTCCCACCTCTAGAACCCTCACCTATCTGATAAATGGAACCTTGGAAGTCACTGAGGGTGCACCGCCCATTTCTGTACATTCATTGGTGGCCAGTGGGCCCCCCTCCCTCCCCTGTATTTAACTCATTGGTGGCCAGTGTGGCCCCCCCTCCCTCCCTTGTATTACTGTACATTCATTGGTGGCCAGTGGGCCCCCCCTCCCTCCCCCTCCTAATTAAAATCCCCCCCCTATCATTGGTGGCAGCGGAGAGTTTCGATCGGAGTCCCAGTTTAATCGCTGGGGCTCCGATCGGTAACCATGGCAACCAGGACACTACTGCAGTCCTGGTTGCCATGGTTACTTAGCAATTTTTAGAAGCATTATACTTACCTGCGATGTCTGAGACCAGCCAGGGGC
Source organism: Bufo bufo (assembly GCF_905171765.1). NCBI lineage: Eukaryota > Metazoa > Chordata > Amphibia > Anura > Bufonidae > Bufo > Bufo bufo. Next base: position 473,903,192 of record NC_053392.1, on the reverse strand, counting down.
TCCTCCTACTGGTAAGTGACATGTCTGTGCTATGAGCAATGCGCCGCACAGACCTTACCAGTAGGAGGAGCGCCCGGCCGGTCACAGACAGCGAAGGTAAGTATAATGCTTCTAAAATTGCTAAGTAACCATGGCAACCAGGACTGCAGTAGCGTCCTGGTTGCCATGGTTACCGATCGGAGTCCCAGCGATTAAACTGGGACTCCAATCGGAACTCTCCGCTGCCACCAATAATGGGGGGGGGGATTTTAATTAGGAGGGCGAGGGAGGGGGCCCACTGGCCACCAATGAATGTACAGTAATACAGGGGAGGGAGGGGGGCCCACTGGCCACCAATGAATGTACAGTAATACAGGGAGGGAGGGGGGCCCACTGGCCACCAATGAATGTACAGTAATACAGGGGAGGGAGAGGGGGGCCGCACTGGCCAGCAATGAGTTAAATACAAGGGAGGGAGGGAGGGGGGGCACACTGGCCACCAATGAATGTACAATAATACAGGGGAGGGAGGGGGGGCCGCACTGGCCACCAATGAATTTAAAACTGGGGAGGGAGGGGGGGTGCCCCCTCCTGCCTGGCAGCACCTGATCTCTTACAGGGGGCTATGATATGCACAATTAACCCCTCAGGTACGGCACCTGAGGGGCTAATTGTGCGGATCACAGCCCCCTGTAAGAGATCAAGTGCTGCCAGGCAGCAGGGGGCAGTCATGTACACAGTTCGTAGTATATTCCAACTTGAAGCGTCCCCATCACTATGGGAATGCCTCTGTGTTGGAATACTGTCGGATATGAGTTTTCACGATCTAACTCAAATCCGATGGTATATTCTAACATAGAGGCGTTCCCATGGTGATGGGGACGCTTCAAGTTAAAATATACCATCGGATTGGAGAAAACTCCGATCCGATGGTATAATAGGGACTCCTGACTTTACATTGAAAGTCAATGGGGACGGATCCGTTTGCAATTGCACCATATTGTGTCAACGTCAAACGGATCCGTCCCCATTGACTTGCATTGTAAGTCAGGACGGATCCGTTTGGCTCCGCATGGCCAGGCGTACACCAAAATGACTTTTTTTTCATGTCCGTGGATCCTCCAAAAATCAAGGAAGACCCACGGACGAAAAAACGTTCACGGATCACGGAACAACGGAAATCCGTTTTGCGGACCGCAAAAAAAAACGTCCGTGTGCATGAGGCCTAAGGCTGAGTTTACGCTTCAGTTATTTGATCAGTTATTTCCATCAGTTATTGTGAACCAAAACCAGTAGTGAAGCCTACACAGAGATCATGTAATGGAACGATTTCCACCTATTCTGTGTTTTTGACCCATACCTAGCTTTGGCTCACAAAAACTGATGGAAATAACTGATCAAATAACTGAAGTGTGAACTCAGCCTAACATGTTGCAGATTTTAAAATCCTCAAAGCAGGTCAAATTCCATACCTAAGGGAAAAAACAACGCATAGAGATTTGCCTAATCTCATACTGTTTGCTGGTACTGTATTACACTGCGTTTTTTTCTGCACAAAATCCATGTAGGCACCATAAAGAGCCCAATTGTACCTAAATACTTTAAGCTTGTAGCAGTGTCAGACTAAGGTCTCTTGGGCCCACCAGAGGAAATGATTCTGAAGGTCCACCCTCTATGTATATAGGTAGGGATGAGCGAATCGATGCTGACGAAGTGGAATTCGATCCGAATTTCAGGAAAAATTTGATTCTCACCGAAGCCGAATTTCCTCGCGCTTCGTGGTAACAAATCACATTTTTTCCTAAAATGGCATCTGCACGTGTGAGGACATGGAGAAAGGAATTTTGGGAAGGCGGGATTACCCATAATGCCATGAATGCAGCCAATCAGCATTGAGCCAGCCCTGTGATGTCACAGCCTTATAATTAGCAGCAGCCATCTTAGATTCTGCCATTTACCAGTGTACTTGGTGCAGGGACAGACATCTGCAGGCGCTAGGGACAGTGATAGGAAAGACTTGATTGTGGTGAAAAAATGATTTACAAGTGCAGGAAAAGATTATTCAAGATGTAAGGAAAGGATAGGGAGAAATCATTCCATAGCATTTGTGTAGAACAGGGTTCAGTAGGGGAGGTTACAGACTGGGTAATAGGAACAATCCTATTACACCTTGGTGCACTGACTGAGGATCCAAATTACCATTATACAGCTCTGTCATTCCAGCAAACCGTTCTTGTTATTGGGGTGCAAGTGCTGTTTGATACAGCCATTAACAGGGTTTATTACAAGGAAATATTTCTAGAGTACGTCTTATTTGCCCTTGTGTGGTGTAGTTATATGTTGTAAAGCCCTTTTTGGCGTGTATTAGTGGCGAAATAAAAATATATTCGCCGTTCAGCATTGCACTTATCTGTTGAAAATCCTTTTGTGTTGTGTAAAAGTAGAAAAAAATAGGGCCTAATTGCTGTTCAGTGGTGCAATGATATACTCTAAAGCCCTGTTTGCCGTGTATTAGTGGTGAAATAAAAATATTTGATCTAACATTTGATTATTTGATCTAACAATATGTCAGACAGAGAAGTGCCAGGCCCTGCTCAGGGGAGTGGCAGAGGCCTAAATGTTTCTGGCGCAGGCAGAGGTCGCAGCAGAGTAAGGGGGCTTAGCAGCAGGGATCGCAGTGAGAGGCCTGAGCTCCCGGTGTCATCTAGTGGTAGTGTCTTGACCAGCAACCCAGAAGTTCTAGAATGGTTGACTTGGTCATCCACTTCGTCCCAAGTGACAACAGACACGCCCAGCCAAAAGTCGGTGGGTTCCTCTGACACAATGCTTAGTTGGGATGGCCCAGGAGCAGGCCCTGTGCCCCCACCTGTCCTCAACTTGCCTCTGTTCTTTTCTGTTCCCTCAGCCAGAGACGTATTGTATGCTGTGGGTTCAGCTCCACTATACAGTGAGGACAAGCTACTAGAAGACGGTAGCAGCTACTGGCAAGCCAAGATGTCGAGGAGATATCTGACGCTTCCTCCGCTAGGCGGGCAAGTAGTGATGAGTGTGGCATGGGAGCTGGTCTTGCGAGCGGTCAGGCTCCTGACCCAGAGACGGTTGAGGAGGACATCAGTGACGTGCAGACAGTACTAGATGATGATGATGTAGCTGATCGCACTTGGGAGCCGGGTGACGAAGGGGCTTCATCATCACCAGAAGAAGAGGGTGGCAGCTTGCCTGTGATCCAGCGGAGGAGCCAGCAAGTCACTAGTGTGGGCGGGAGTCAGCAGGGTGGCAGCAGTGGGAGGTCGGTAGCCAAACATGCCCGGTAAAGACCACCCTTCGCGGGAGCCTACCTGCCTGAGAAGTAGCGGTGCAGGGGTTCAAGGAGGCAGTGGCAGTAGCAGTCAGTCAGTGTGTAGTGTTGGGGGTAAAATCACCTACTTAGCAGTTTTTTGTTAAGCCGCCGGAGGAGGTGAACGTGGCCATATGTAGAATCTGTGAGCAGAAGGTGAAGCGTGGCCAGGGTGCCAATGTTCTAAAGCCCTTTTTGCCGTGTATTAGTGGCAAAAGTAAAATATATTTGCCGTTCAGCATTTTTTTGGGGGTTATTGTTCTGACAGATCAGAGGAAGGGCAAAATAATCAGTTGTTTAAGCGTTTAATAGAACAGGTTCTGTAGACATCTATGTGGAATCAGCTGATGAGGGTGTAAAAGGAGTGCGCTTCTTCTTGGAGCTAACATCGACCTGTAAGGCTGAGTTCATACTTGAGTTATTTTGTCAGTTTTGGCCCCGTGACTGCCCAAATAAGTGAAGTGTGCAGTGATTCTAAGAGCGACACCTGTCCTCTGCATGTCATACGGACTCACAGTATTATTTCACTACCAAAGTAGACTCCCTATGCGTGTTACTGCAAGGCACAGTGTTCTACACCACTATAAAGGCTCTCTGCAGCCAGGAAATAGCAGTTTTTTTAAATGGAATTCGCAGCGAATATATTCGGATCGAACCGAATTTTCACCCAAAAATTTGGCAAACCGGCGAATCGAATTTTCAAAAAATTTGCTCATCTCTATATATAGGACCTTAAGGGCTCTGTTTTACTAGGGGACCAATATTCACACCAAACTACATCAGCTGCAACCACAAATTAGTAAGCGCTGTGCATCTCCTAAGAAACTCTAACACACCGAAACCATACACAGCAGCAATTGATATATAATATATATAATATATATTTTATTAATCACTTCATAAATAAAATAAATACATTAAAAGTGGTGGCATACATACAAGAAAGAAATGAATCACACTGGTACATCATACATCAAAAGTTCAGGCCCCCAGAAGTATGGTATTAGTGTGGAGTCTCAATACCCACAATGTAAAGTGCATCAAATGTAACTGGTCAGGAAATAACCTACATATATAATGAACTCCAATGGAGATAGGAACAAGTGGTGGGAATGAGCAGACTGCCACATATACCGTGAATAGTGCAAAACAACTAATACCAAACCCATAAGAGGGTAAATCATAAAGTAAATAATACCAACCAGTATGATTCAGACCCCGACGCGCGTTTCGCTTTCTCAGGGGATCCATTCACTCAGGGGAGTTCATTATATATCTTAGGTTATTTCCTGACCAGTTACAGTTGATGCACTTTACATTGTGGGGGTCTGGACTTTTGATGTTTGATGTACCAGTGTGATTAATTTCTTTTCTGTATATGTATGCCGCCACTTTTAATGTACCGTATTTTTTGCCCCATAAGACGCATTCCCCCCCCAAAAGTGGGTGTAAAATGACCCTGCGTCTAATGGAGTGAATTCTAATGAGCCGCTTCCATTATGGAAGTGCTCATTAGTACCGGAGGACCAGGAAGCGGTGAAGGCTTTGTACTCACTGCTTCCTGGTCCTCGGCTGTGCAGGGCTGTGGACACTTCTGGGGGCTGGTGAGAGGCACTGGGGGCTGATGGAGAGGCTGCTGGCGGCTGATGAGAAGCTACTGGGGGCTAATGAGAGGCTACTGGGGGATGCTATAAGGCTACTGGGGGCTGCTATGAGGCTACTGGGGGCTGCTATGAGGCTACTGGGGGCTGCTATAAGGCTACTGGGGGCTGCTATAAGGCTACTGGGGGCTACTATGAGGCTGCTATAAGGCTATTGGGGGCTGCTATGAGGCTAATGGGGGCTCCTATGAGGCTAATGGGGGCTACTATGAGGCTACTGGGGGCTGCTATATGGCTACTGGGGGCTACTATGAGGCTACTGGGGGCTGCTATAAGGCTACTGGGGGCTGCTATGAGGCTACTGGGGGCTGATATAAGGCTACTGGGGGCTGATGAAAGGCATGGGGCTCTTATCTGAGGTCTAATTAGGGGTCTGATCTGAGGTCTTATTGGGGTCTTATTAACATTGGGGATATTATTGGGGCTGTTAGCTGAGGTCGGATTAACATTGGGGGTCTAATTGGTGGTCTGACCTGAGGTATAATGAAAAATATTTTTTTGTTATTGTCGCCCTCTAAAACCTAGGTGCGTCTTATGGGCCGATGCATCTTATAGGGCGAAAAATACGGTATTTATTTTATTTATGAAGTGATTAATAAAATATATATTATATATAAATTGCTGCTGTGTACAGTTTTGGTGTGTTAGGGGCCCAGAATTGTCAGAGCTTGGTCCCACCGGAGGATTGTCTGGTATTCTGGTAACCGACTCTACCTTGTAGTTTATCATTCACTGACAAACTACTCCACAACATGATTTGTTGATTTTTTTATGTTGAGGACTTTGTCACATTTTCACATCATTCCTGAGTGCACTTCACCTAACGTATATTTACACCTCAGTGTGTACACATCTATCACATCTTGTTTGGTACACAAATATTGGAATTTCACATTAATCATGTTTTACTTTTGAGATTGCACAATTTTTTGTATTATTATGTATTTATTGGATATATTTTTTTGTTTGGTATACATACATTGGATTTTTATATTAATCATATAAAAATTTTTGAGATTGTACACTATTGTGTATTATGTATTTATTGAATACATATTTTTTGTATCATGAGTTGTACATATTTTAACAGGGGATCTGGTTTATATATGTTGATTCTATATACACTGCTCAAAAAAATAAAGGGAACACAAAAATAACACATCCTAGATCTGAATTAATTAAATATTCTTCTGAAATACTTTGTTCTTTACATAGTTGAATGTGCTGACAACAAAATCACACAAAAATAAAAAAATGGAAATAAAATTTTTCAACCCATGGAGGTCTGGATTTGGAGTCACACTCAAAATTAAAAGGGAAAAACACACTACAGGCTGATCCAACTTTGATGTAAACTTAAAACAAGTCAAAATGAGGCTCAGTAGTGTGTGTGGCCTCCACGTGCCTGTATGACCTCCCTACAACGCCTGTGCCTCCTGCTGATGAGGTGGCGGACGGTCTCCTGAGGGATCTCCTCCCAGACCTGGACTAAAGCATCTGCCAACTCCTGGACAGTCTGTGGTGCAACGTGACGTTGGTGGATAGAGCGAGACATGATGTCCCAGATGTGCTCAATTGGATTCAGGTCTGGGGAACGGGCGGGCCAGTCCATAGCATCAATGCCTTCGTCTTGCAGGAACTGCTGACACACTCCAGCCACATGAGGTCTAGCATTGTCTTGCATAAGGAGGAACCCAGGGCCAACCGCACCAGCATATGGTCTCACAAGGGGTCTGAGGATCTCATCTCGGTACCTAATGGCAGTCAGGCTACCTCTGGCGAGCACATGGAGGGCTGTGCGGCCCTCCAAAGAAATGCCACCCCACACCATTACTGACCCAATGCCAAACCGGTCATGCTGGAGGATGTTTCAGGCAGCAGAACGTTCTCCATGGCGTCTCAAGACTCTGTCACGTCTGTCACATGTGCTCAGTGTGAACCTGCTTTCATCTGTGAAGAGCACAGGGCGCCAGTGGCGAATTTGCCAATCTTGGTGTTCTCTGGCAAATGCCAAACGTCCTGCACGGTGTTGGGCTGTAAGCACAACCCCCACCTGTGGACGTCGGGCCCTCATATCACCCTCATGGAGTCTGTTTCTGACCGTTTGAGCAGACACATGCACATTTGTGGCCTGCTGGAGGTCATTTTGCAGGGCTCTGGCAGTGCTCCTCCTGTTCCTCCTTGCACAAAGGCGGAGGTAGCGGTCCTGCTGCTGGGTTGTTGCCCTCCTACGGCCTCCTCCACATCTCCTGATGTACTGGCCTGTCTCCTGGTAGCGCCTCCATGCTCTGGACACTACGCTGACAGACACAGCAAACCTTCTTGCCACAGCTCGCATTGATGTGCCATCCTGGATAAACTGCACTACCTGAGCCACTTGTGTGGGTTGTAGACTCCGTCTCATGCTACCACTAGAGTGAAAGCACCGCCAGCATTCAAAAGTGACCAAAACATCAGCCAGGAAGCATAGGAACTGAGAAGTGTTCTGTGGTCACCACCTGCAGAACCACTCCTTTATTGGGGGTATCTTGCTAATTGCCTATAATTTCCACCTGTTGTCTATCCCATTTGCACTACAGCATGTGAAATCAATTGTCACTCAGTGTTGCTTCCTAAGTGGACAGTTTGATTTCACAGAAGTGTGATTGACTTGGAGTTACATTGTGTTGTTTAAGTGTTCCCTTTATTTTTTTGAGCAGTGTATATTTTTTGCATAATATGTGATAACACATTTTCCCCTCCCTCCCCCCCACTCCCTTTTCTCAGTCCACATAGTTATATATTAATCATGTTGATCACGGATGTATGATATAAATGGAATATCTTGAATATTAATGATGGCCAATGGGGGTCGCTCCTTGACGCTGCTTCTTGGCAGCGGCTACACAGGACCAGTAGAGGAAGCTCTACATATATTAGTGTTCTTTTCTTTTGCCTGGGATGTGGGCATGCGGTGCGCGGTGCCACGCTCGGCACCTTCCATCTGTCTCTACGCCGGAGCCGCCACATCACATGACTTTGTCATGTGTCTGTGGACATGGTAGTGTGACGCGGGTCGGGAGGATGGCGGAGTGCGGGCACTCGCACGTCGCACGGCATTTACATACTGTAACGGGGTGCCGAAGACACACTCAGTCTCCCATCAGCTGCTGACCTGCTTAGCTTCGGGAGCGAGGATCTGTGTTTGACCTCGTTCCCAGGGTGGCTTTGCTAGCTGGGAGGCTCCCTGCTCCTAGGTCTGCCTTGAGCGCCGAGCTAATCACTCGGTGCTTGACTGGTCGGTCTGTCGGTCATGTGACGCTGGCCACGTCACATGACCCTCACTCCCCACTATAAATACAGGCAGCCTGCTGGCCATAGGTTGCCTGTTAATTTAGGTTCCTGGCAGTTGTTGGATACCTGTGTACTTACCCGATCCTGTTCCCTGACGATCCTTTGCCTGCTCCTCCTGTACTGCGCATCCTTCCTGGTATATTGACCTCGGCTTCCACCTGACTATTCTTTGCGGACTTCTTTTGGTACTTCTCAACTATCCCGGTATTTATGACCCTGGCTTCTCCTAACCTTTCTTTGCTTATCCCTCTGTACTGCGTTGTCCTCTTGGTTTTGACCCGGTCCGTTCACTATCCGTTATTTGTCTTGTCTGTCCTTGCCGCACGTATACTAAGTTAGGGACTGCCGTCCAGTTGTCCCCTGTCATCAGGACTCGTGAGGCAAGTAGGCAGGGCCAGGGGTGAGGGTGGAGCGCAGTGGTCACTATCCTCCCCCCTGTGTGTGTGTGTGTGTATGTGACCGTTACAGATACCCAGGTGATTTGAAATTACCGCTTTAGACTCAAGCATCCTATTGGTGGATAGAGGGTTAATACCCGATCCTACAGTGATGGCGTTAACCCCGGACAAAGGCACGCCGAAACGCGCATCGGGGTAGCGCCATCCCGGTTTGTACACACTTTGCTTGGGTGACTCCTGTTTTTGCTATTGTCTCCCTGGAGTTTTGGCTAAGATTTTTGCAGGATTGCTCCGTATATACTATTAGTTTGCCAATATTCTTATACAGTCCTGATCAAAAGTTTAAGACCACTTGAAAAATTGCAAAAAATCATATTTAGCATGGCTAGATCTTAACAAGGTTACAAGTAGAGCTTCAACATGCAACAAAAAGAAATGGGAGTGAGACAAAAAATAATTTTGAGCATTCAATTTAATGAAAACAACGAATAAACTGAAACAGGCTGTTTTTCAGCTGATCAAAAGTTTAGGACCACACCTCCAAAAAAACCTAAACCCCCTCCAAAACAGAAATCCAACTTCCAAACATGAACTCAGTAATGAGTAGCTCCGCCGTTATTCGTTTCGGCAAGCGTTTCCGTGAGGTGGGTGGGAACATTTCTCCAAGTGGTGAAAACGGCCGCACGAAGGCCATCTACTATCTGGAACTGTTGTCCATTTTTGTAAACTTCCCTTGCCATCCATCCCCAAAGGTTCTCAATTGGATTTAGATCATGGGAACACGCAGGATGGGCCAAAAGAGTGATGTTATTCTCCTGGAAGAAGTCCTTTGTCCCGCGGGCATTGTGTACTGTAGCGTTGTCCTGTGGAAAAACCCAGTCGTTACCACACAGACGAGAGCCCTCAGTCATGAGGAATGCTCTCTGCAACATCTGGACATACCCAGCGGCCGTTTGACGCCCCTGCACTTCCTGAAGCTTCCATAGAAAACATCTCAGGTGGAATCTGCTTGTCATGCCAGTAACGTTGGAAACCATCAGGACCATCAAGGTAAAAAAAAATCTTATCAGAGAATAAAACTTTCTTCCACCTTTGAATGTCCCATATTTGGTGCTCTCTTGCAAAGTCCAAACGAGCAGTTCTGTGGCATTCAAGGAGACGAGGTCTTTGAAGACGTTTTTTGTTTTTGAAGCCCTTCAGTCTCAGATGCCGTCTGATGGTTATGGGGCTGCAGTCAGCACCAGTAAGGGCCTTAATTTGGGTCGAGGATCGTCCAGTGTCTTGACGGACAGCCAATTTGATCCTCCGGCTCAGTGCTGGTGAAATTTGTTTGGGTCTTCCACTTTACTTTTTTCTTCCATAACCCTCAGGATCATTTAAGAAGTTCCAAATGACTGTCTTACTGCGTCCCACCTCAGCAGCGATGGCGCGCTGTGAGAGACCCTGCTTATGCAGTTCAACAACCCGACCACGTTCAAAAAGGGAGAGTTTTTTTGCCTTTGCCATCACAACGTGTGACTACCTGACAGAAAATTACAATGAATTCACATCTTTGCACAGATTTGGCCTTTTAAAGGCATGTGGTCCTAAAATTTGGATCATCTGAAAAACAGCCTATTTTAGTTTAATCGTTATTTTCAATTAATTGAATGCTCAAAAAATGTTTTGTCTCACTCTCATTTCTTCTTGTTGCATGTTGAAGCTCTACTTGGAACCTTGTTAAGATCCAACAATGTAAAATATGATTTTTTGCCATTTTTCAAGTGGTCTTAAACTTTTGATCAGGACTGTATTATGTATTGTTAATGACTCTCGCAATTATTGACCCTACCGCTATCTTTTACTTCTATGGCATATCAATTTATATATATGTAATTTTGATTTCTATTTATTTCCCAATTCCCAATTTGATATATTTCTGCGGTGTGTGTACTGTCGGGATGGTGTCTGTTCTGTCACTTCCCCCTTTTTAATGCCATATATTGTTATATACTATGTTTCAATAAAATATAAAACTTTTTTATGTGGGTACTTTGTGAGCTCCAATTTTTTTTTTTACTTAGATGTTTTGTACACTCGGGAGCTTGTACCGGGTTATCTATTTAGCTGGACCCCTTTATTTAGCCACAATATTCATTGATACACTAAGTATTGGCAAGAGGGATATCCATTGTCATTTTTTGACTTGTAGTTTATTCCTCTACATCTTTCAAACAAATGACTTCTGGAAACTGTTCATGCAGCAATGGCATGAGATACAGATGTAGTCAAGCTAAAATTGATTTTATTAACGTGTCAAAGTGTTATCTCGGTTATCTTGTGATAAAAGCCATTGAAATCCATTAAAAAGTCAGTTAATATTTTCTTACCATTCTTTATTTAATGTGTTAACCATCAAGTTTAGCTTGGCTGCATCTGTATGCCACCATGTGTCCTATTTAGCCTTTCATGAATATCTGCCAAGATAATAGTGTAACATAATATAGATAACACTTAAGCCTACATTAGACAGAGTGAATATCATGCCGAATGTCGTTAATGCAGCCTTGCAAGATGCAGTAAATATGAGCGATTAAACAATGAGTGAGGAATTGCTCGTTTATCGACAATTATGATCCGTCCTACTGACTTACAGATCACACAGAGGCATGGTAATTTGTAGTGAACAATTAAGGAGCGAAAGTACAAATATGCATCGCTCTATGTAAGGAGCATATTTTTAGTCACTTACGAGTCGAAAAATCTTTGAATTACAAACGTTATCTGCAAGACATCTGCTGGTCTAAAACAAACCTTGCACTTTCTGATTCCCCTTTCTTAAAATTGGATGTTGTAAAAACTGATCATTATCAGAGAAAATCAGAATTTACAGTGTCAGCTCACTAATAGCCAACATTAGTGTATTGTCATCCGGACTCGCCATTTTTAGCAGGATTGACTGAAGTCTAATGTGTATAGGGGTAACTCTTGACTCTCCCCTGACAGATGATGTCTGGGGAGAAAAGGATTGGGTGCTTTGAATTCTAACGCCTGGTCATTTTGTCCACTTAGGCGATAACATGCCCCCATAGGCATCTCGCAATAGTTTAGTCCTCTCTGCTCATTGAGACCACATACAGTACATGCTTGCCCGATCCAAGCATGTGTGTGAATGAGGCAGGTGGAAATGATGGCTGAACGAGTGACAACTATTGAAGGTGTATGGGCACCTTACAGTGAACTTCCATTAGACCTTGGATTGTTTCATCTGAGACACTGGTAGCATATGATGGCATATTCTGGTGATATGCTATGTCCAAAGCAGGTTCTTGAAAGTGAAGGAGAGTGCACCATGCCCTCCATTAATTTCTGTGGAAGTTCCAAAAAAAGCTGAGCGAGCATGCTTGGCTATTTTCGGAAGTCCTATAGAAATGAATGAAGGGCTCACCGAGCAAGCATGGCGACTGCTCCATTCACTTCTGTGGGATTACCTGAACTCCCATAGAACTGATTGAAGGGGGTCCAGTTCTGGAGATAGGAGTGGGTGCCTCACATGTCTTACATGGTGCCATATCCTAGCAGTATGCCACCCATGTCTCAGATGAGAGAACACCTTTAAGCCAGTTTCTACTCCAGTATACCAATAATAGTATTTTGCTGCAACTGCTTTATGCAAAGTCTAGTTTTAAGTTCATAATCTACCGTATGTGTGGAGAATGTATGTTTTTCACTTGGTGCTGATTGCTAATATAATTGGTCTCACAGAGATTAATTACGCTTTCTGATAGTCTTTATGTATAGATCTATGGTGATCCAGCGTCTTCATGGACAATGATATAGTATTGTTCATCCTAAAATATTCTACTAACTACTGTACCTAGAACTGTTATATGCGTTTCACATAATGATTATCTGAGCATAAGCATTATTTCAATAAACATATACTACTGGAGTATTAAAATATGGTAATGAAAAACTTTTTCATAGAACATAAAGTGGAAAAGTTCCATAAAAAAAAGTTTGTTACTTTGGCATTATGATCAGTGCACCATGGAGTGAAGCCAATAATTTATACAGTACATACCAAGTTATGTAGCGGATATCACAGGCCTTCTGAGGCTTCTTTATTCAAATTCTAAAAGGATACTGAATATCCTTAAGGAAATAATGTTGGACACGCAGGAACATGAGACCTTTGATGTTGACCAAAATTGGGGTTAGTATCTTAAATGCTCATTCACTATGATAACCCATGGATTAAAATAATACTAATTATGCCACAGCTTAGCTGAAAGTTGGGCATGAACCTATTTTTTTCTTATGTGTAAAGTTACTATGATTGATATATTTATTGAATGATAAAGAGGTTTTCCAGAGGATTTTTTTTTTAAATGGTATAATTCGTTAAACTAAAGAATAATCATTACTCACCAATCCCCTGATGCTACTGTTCCAACATTGCTCTGACGTCTATTTCCCACTTCCTGGCTCCAGGCTTGAACACAGGAAATGGCTTAGAATGTCTACTCAGCCAATCACTGGCTGAAACAGGTCACCACCAAGGTCAGCGATTGGCTGAGCAGGTAGTCCAAGTTAGTTCTTGCATGATGAGCCCAGGATCAGGGAATGGAGAGAAGTGGGGACCCGAGCTGTGTTGGGATGGCAGCGGCTGGGGTTTATTGAGGTTGAGTAATGATTATTTTGTATCTTTATCCCATTCTGCTCTTGTTTGAGAAACAAATATTCCGCTGGAAAAAATAAATTTTTAGAAAGTTATGATTGTAGAGGAATTCTGGGATCTAGATATAGAAGACCTATCCTCAGGAATGGTCCTCAATATCAGATTGGTGGGGGTTCGATAACTGGCACCCTCACAGATCAACTGTACTCAGCAGCTGTGTGGCTCTGGAAAAAAACACATTGGATGAAGCCAGTGCCACAAACAGAAAACTCAGCATTTCTTCTGATTGGCCAGAGTCTCATAGCCATGGCCTGGTTCCCAAGGTAATAGGACGCTGGTGGCGGTGCTTGCTGACGATTCCATCTGCCTGTGTCCTAGGCATGACAAAAACTGACAGAGGCTGACTGTAACAGGAGAGGTGGCCTCTCAAGTGCACATCTCTTTTGTTAAACCAGCAAAGCATTTTGACATCCCACATGAGAGTCAAAACACCCATGCTCCCCTGAGAGCTGGACCTATGCATATGCAAAAAATATCAGAATTGAGAAAACCTCTTTAAAATTCTCCTGGGTGCCTTCTCACCAAACTTTAGATCTGTTCATTCTGGAAGCTTGTAGTTGATGAAAGAGGCAATAACTACACTGTCCTTAAACAGCCTGTAGTCCATGGCTGCTCAAGTCATTTGTTGTCTTCTGTTTAGTATTTATGGGCAGACATTTGATTACAGAACAAAGAGAATGGGGTTACAACTTCTATTTCTTAATGCTGGGAGTGTTTAGAATGTGCTTGAGAGAAGTGGAAGGTGAAGTTACTGGGGCCCATGGTCATTTTTCCCTTTTAACCTTTCTATAATCTGGCCCTGAAATAGGAAGGCTGCATACACATTATGCCATGAACAAGAGGGATGTATCAGGGCAGCTCCTGATGTATGTGCCAAATGTATCTGTATACCCCTATTCCACCCATGGAGGCTACCATCAAGGTGGTATGTTTTTCTAGATATTACATATTTTAATGACTTTCTAAATAGGTACTACACATTTTACTAAGTATACAGTTGCAAGAAAAAGTATTTGAACCATTTGAAATGATATGGATTTCTGCACAAATTGGTCATAAAATGTGATCTGATCTTCATCTAAGTCACAACAATAGACAATCACAGTCTGCTTAAACAAATAACACACAAAGAATTAAATGTTACCATGTTTTTATTAAAATAAAATTTAGACTAAAACCTTCAGAATCACAGGTGCATATCCATGAAGCAAACATAACCACAAAAAACAAAATGGCTGCACAATGATATATATACAAACAATAGAGCCAAGAAATGGGGGTCATTCTAGATAAAAGTGGTACAATACCGACTATAAATGAGGATAAATGGGCCCGACACGTATGTGCGCTAAGAGCTTCCATTATATGTTTGCTTCATGCATATGCACCTGTGATTCTGAAGGTTTTAGTCTAAATTTTCTTGCAATATATTGGGGTGGCACCCCTTTTAGACTGGACACGCCCATCTACCTGTGACTTCTGAGCAGAGTACGTTAGTAGCTGGTTCCTACACTGCCCTGAATATTGTAGGCTTAATTAAGTCCAAAGTTAGGCAGTATCTTTAGTGATAGGGACCCATCTGCGGAAGCCACCTTGACGCCTGGTAGGTGGGCCCGACACGTATGTGCGCTAAGAGCTTCCATTATTCATTTATACTCATTTATAGTCGGTATTGTACCACTTTTATCTGGAATGACCCCCATTTCATGGCTCTATTGTTTGTATATATAACGATGTGCAGCCATTTTGTTTTTTGTGGTCATGTTTTTATTGAACACACCATGTAAACATTCACAGTGCAGGTAGAAAAAGTATGTGAACCCCTAGACCAATGACAACTCCAAGAGCTAATTGGAGTGAGGTGTCAGCCAACTGGAGTCCAATCAATGAGATGAGATTGGAGGTGTTGTTTAAAGCTGCACTGCCCTATAAAAAACACACACCAGTTCTGGGTTTGCTTTTCACAAGAAGCATTGCCTGATGTGAATGATGCCTCGCACAAAAGAGCTCTCAGAAGACCTACGATTAAGAATTGTTGACTTGCATAAAGCTGGAAAGGGTTATAAAAGTATCTCCAAAAGCCTTGCTGTTCATCAGTCCACGGTAAGAAAAATTGTCTATAAATGGAGAAAGTTCAGCATTGCTGCTACTCTCCCTAGGAGTGGCCGTCCTGTAAAGATAACTGCAAGAGCACAGCGCAGACTACTCAATGAGGTAAAGAAGAATACTAGAGTGTCAGCTAAAGACTTACAAAAGTCTCTGGCATATGCTAATATCCCTGTTAGTGAATCTACGATATGTAAAACACTAAACAAGAATGGATTTCAAGGGAGGATACCACAGAGGAAGCCACCGCTGTCCAAAAAAAACATTGCTGCACGTTTACAGTTTGCACAAGAGCACCTGGATGTTCCACAGCAGTACTGGCAAAATATTCTGTGGACAGATGAAACCAAAGTTGAGTTGTTTGGAAGAAACACACAACACTATGTGTGGAGAAAAAGAGGCACAGCACACCAACATCAAAATCTCATCCAAACTGTGAAGTATGGTGGTGGGGGCATCATGGTTTGGGGCTGCTTTTCTGCGTCAGGGCCTGGACAGATTGCTATCATCGAAGGAAAAATGAATTCCCAAGTTTATTAAGACATTTTGCAGGAGAACTTAAGGCCATCTGTTTACTAGCTGAAGCTCAACAGAAGATGGTGTTGCAACAGGACAATGACCCAAAGCATAGAACTAAATCAACAACAGAATGGCTTAAACAGAGGAAAATACACCTTCTGGAGTGGCCCAGTCAGAGATCTGACCTCAACCCGATTGAGATGCTGTGGCATGACCTCAAGAAAGCGATTCACACCAGACATCCCAAGAATATTGCTGAACTGAAACAGTTCTGTAAAGAGGAATGGTCAAGAATTACTCCTGACCGTTGTGCACGTCTGATCTGCAACTACAGGAAACGTTTGGTTGAAGTTATTGCTGTCAAAAGAGGTTCAACCAGTTATTAAATCCAAGGGTTCACATACTTTTTCCACCTGCACTGTGAATGTTTACATGGTGTGTTCAATAAAAACATGGTAACATTTAATTCTTTGTGTGTCATTAGTTTAAGCAAACTACGATTGTCTATTGTTGTGACTTAGATGGAGATCAGATCACATTTTATGAAAAAATTTGTGCAGAAATCCATATCATTCCAAAGGGTTCACATACTTTTTCTTGCAACTATATATATATATATATATATATATATATATACACTGCTCAAAAAAATAAAGGGAACACAAAAATAACACATCCTAGATCTGAATTAATTAAATATTGTTCTGAAATACTTTGTTCTTTACATAGTTGAATGTGCTGACAACAAAATCACACAAAAATAAAAAAATGGAAATCAAATTTTCAACCCATGGAGGTCTGGATTCGGAGTCACCCTCAAAATTAAAGTGGAAAAACACACTACAGGCTGATCCAACTTTGATGTAATGTCCTTAAAACAAGTCAAAATGAGGCTCAGTACTGTGTGTGGCCTCCACGTGCCTGTATGACCTCCCTACAACGCCTGTGCATGCTCCTGATGAGGTGGCGGACGATCTCCTGAGGGATTTCCTCCCAGACCTGGACTAAAGCATCTGCCAACTCCTGGACAGTCTGTGGTGCAATGTGACGTTGGTGGATAGAGCGAGACATGATGTCCCAGATGTGCTCAACTGGATTCAGGTCTGGGGAACGGGCGGGCCAGTCCATAGCATCAATGCCTTCGTCTTGCAGGAACTGCTGACACACTCCAGCCACATGAGGTCCAGCATTGTCTTGCATTAGGAGGAACCCAGGGCCAACAGCACCAGCATATGGTCTCACAAGGGGTCTGAGGATCTCATCTCGGTACCTAATGGCAGTCAGGCTACATCTGGCGAGCACATGGAGGGCTGTGCGGCCCTCCAAAGAAATTCCACCCCACACCATTACTGACCCAATGCCAAACCGGTCATGCTGGAGGATGTTGCAGGCAGCAGAATGTTCTCCACGGCGTCTCAAGGCTCTGTCACGTCTGTCACATGTGCTCAGTGTGAACCTGCTTTCATCTGTGAAGAGCACAGGGCGCCAGTGGCGAATTTGCCAATATTGGTGTTCTCTGGCAAATGCCAAACGTCCTGCACGGTGTTGGGCTGTAAGCACAACCCCCACCTGTGGACGTCGGGCCCTCATATCACCCTCATGGAGTCAGTTTCTGACCGTTTGAGCAGACACATGCACATTTGTGGCCTGCTAGAGGTCATTTTGCAGGGCTCTGGCAGTGCTCCTCCTGTTCCTCCTTGCACAAAGGCGGAGGTAGCGGTCCTGCTGCTGGGTTGTTGCCCTCCTACGGCCTCCTCCACGTCTTCCGATGTACTGGCCTGTCTCCTGGTAGCGCCTCCATGCTCTGGACACTACGCTGACAGACACAGCAAACCTTCTTGCCACAGCTTGCATTGATGTGCCATCCTGGATAAGCTGCACTAACTGAGCCACTTGTGTGGGTTGTAGACTCCGGCTCATGCTACCACTAGAGTGAAAGCACCGCCTGCATTCAAAAGTGACCAAAACATCAGCCAGGAAGCATAGGAACTGAGAAGTGGTCTGTGATCACCACCTGCAGAACCACTCCTTTATTGGGGGTGTCTTGCTAATTGCCTATAATTTCCACCTGTTGTCTATCCCATTTGCACAACAGTATGTGAAATTGATTGTCACTCAGTGTTGCTTCCTAAGTGGACAGTTTGATTTCACAGAATTGTGATTGACTTGGAGTTACATTGTGTTGTTTAAGTGTTCCCTTTATTTTTTTGAGCAGTGTATATATAGATATATATATATATATACTTGGTCGACACATGGCGGTACTTGGCCGAGTGCCACATGTGCTCGAGCGCAATGCTCGAGTCTCCTCCCCGCACGTTTCGCGGCTGTTAAGCAGCCAATAAACGTGCAGGTAACTGCTACTGGCTACTGGCATTACAGTGATTGGCTGGCCGTAACACGTCATCGGGTGCTATATAGCACCCGATGACGTGTGTTCGGCTCATTCTAAGTCAGTGAGAGCTGAGAATAGGAAGGGACAGAGAGTGTAGGCAGTGTAATCTAATATTATAAGTGTACAAAAACGTTTCAGAGACCCAAAAGTCCTTGTAAGGGCTATTGTGTGTGACAGCAGCAATATATTTTTGTAGCGCAACCTGCGCTAAATTGCTCAGTGTTAGGGAGAGCTGTGCATAGGAAGCGACAGGCAGTGTAATAGGAAGATTTTTATACAAAAAACTTTTTAGAGACCCAAAAGTCCTTTTAAGGACTATTGTGTGTGACAGCAGCAATATATATTTTTAGCGCATCCTGCGTTAAATACCGTGTAATAGGCCGCTGTGGATAGTTAAATTATCCACGACACATCTCCTGTTTAAAGTGTGCACATCCCTAAAACATCAATGACATCCAGTACCCTTTTTTCGTAGACGGTGTCCGCTGCGGACAGTTAAATTATCCGCGCCACATCTCCTGTCTAAAGTGTGCGCATCCCTAAAATATCAGTGACATCCAGTGCAGTTTTTCTGTAGACACTGTGAACTGTGACATTACCTGTGGTACCTCTCCTGTATAATGTTTCCTCATCACAAATACTGTTGTAAATTTTTTTGCACTTCCAAATCCTACGCTACTGTACGTGTGACATACTTTCAAGAATATATCACATTTAAAATGAAGAAGGCGAGCAGTAGCGGACGTGGAAGTGGCCGTGATGTTGATGGTGCACACAGAGGCCGTGGCCCTGGGCGCGGAGAAACTGTGCCTGGTGCTAGAGCACAAGAAAAACAATAATCCAAGATACCTAGCTTCATGTCCCAGTTTGCAGGGCAGCACAGAACACCACTCTTGAAGTCAGCCCAGTGCGAGCAGGTGGTCGGTTGGATTGCAGCAGATAATGCTTACAGTCGGTTAAGCACCACCCTGTCTTCCACCAAGTCCAGTCTCGGTAACCAGTAGTCTGGTCCACACAATCGTCACCCTGATCCTCCTTCCTCCCACCATTTACAGTGTGGCCAAACAAGTGATCCCACACTCGGATATTCCGAGAAGCTCTTTTCAGTGCCATTACTTGATTTGTCCCTCTCGCCAAGCACGCTTGAAGAGGGACATGAGATCTTGTGCCCTGATTCCCAACCTCTTGAGTATCCACGGTCACAAGAACATGATGGTGGTTAACGGAAATTAGAGTTTAATGAGGTGGATGATGATGAGACACAGTTGCCAATGAGTCAACCGTTGTTGATGAGAGGATGAGACACAGTTGGCAATCACTGAGGTTGTGGTTAGGTCAACAAATCAGGAGGATGATCAGAGTGAGGAAGTGGAGGAGGAGGTGGTGGATGATGAAGTCACTGACCCAACCTGGGAAGGTGGCAAGCCGAGCGAGGACAGCAGTACAGAGGGGGAGGGATCTACAGCACTGCAACAGGCTGGAAGAGGCAGAGGGGTGGCAAAAGGGAGAAGGCGGGCCACACCAAACAGGCCTGAAACTGTTTCACGGAGCACCCCCTTGCGGAAATCTCCCTTGCCAAGGGGTAGATGTTCCGCAGTCTGGTGCTTTTTTAAAGAAATTGCGAACGACAAAAGAATAGTAGTTTGCAACCTACGCCATACGAAAATGAGCTGGGGCGTGAACACTAGCAACCTCACCACCACCATGATCCGCCACATGGCATCCAAGCACCGTATTATGTGGGACAAACACCTGGGTCCACAATCTGTGTCTGCGGGTCACACCACTGCCTCCTCTTCCCCTATGTTACGTGCTGGCCGATCCGCTGTTGAACCGATGTATCCATTCACATTCCTTTTGCAGGATCTTTCTATCCCAGTCACCCCCCCGGGGAGATGGTGAGACAAGCTCCAAAATGGAAAACCTCAAACAACTCGGATCTCCCCCATGGAGCTCATTGACATGTAATGCAACAGGTGTGACATTCTTTTTGACTACGTCATTAACATGTTCACATATCCTTCTCCTGACCTCTCTCACTGTTTTCCCTATATAGTCCATCGGACAGGAGCACTGACAGATATAGATTGCACCTTTACTTCTGCAGTTAGCAAAATCCCTGATCTTAAACACCTGTTTCGTAACAGAACAGGTGATGACCTTAGAAGTTGAGATAAAGTCACATGCCTTACAAGAACCACATTTAAACACTCCAATGGGTTTACGGTCCAGCCAAGTACCCGCCTTTACAGGAGGTGTAAAGTGGCTATGGACCAAGCGATCCTTGATACTCTTTCCACGTCGGTAAGTCACACTTGGGTGGTCGGTTAGAACATCAAACAGGTCAGGGTCCATGCGTAATATAGGCCAATATCTTTTCAATACTGTCATCACTTGATGATTGGCAACATCAAAGGTAGATATTATCCGCAGGGGTTGATGTTTGCCTTCAACCTTTTGCCTCGGAACTAGGAGGTTAGCCCGATTCTGTTGTTGGGCATTCTTAAAGGCTCCCTTCAGAATCGTCTGCGGATAACCTCTACATCTGAACCTTTCTTGTAGTTTCCTGGACTCACTGAAGAAAGACTCACCACCCGAACAGTTCCTCCGCACTCTAAGGTATTGACCTCTTGGTATACCCCGCTTGAGGGGTGTCGGGTGATGACTTTTCCAGTGCAGTAGTGAATTAGTGGCAGTGGCCTTCCTATAGATGTCTGTCACCAGTCTGTCATCCTCCTTGGTCACACGCACATCCAAGAAGGTAATCATCTTAGGATCCAATTAATACGTGAACCGTAGGCCTATCTCGTTGTTATTCAGGTCAACAATGAACTTACTGAGATCACCTGACCCACCACTCCAGACCAGAAAGATGTCGTCTATATAGCGTGTCCATATATGCCCTTTAAATATAATGTTTTACAGGGTCTGCTCACCTGCAGGCCCTTGTATATAATTTTTTAAGGGTCAGCTCAGCTGCAGGCCCTCGCATATAATTTTTTAGAGAGCCAGCTCAGCTGCAGGCCCTTGGATATAATATTTTAGAGGGTCAGCTCACCAGCAGGCCTTCATCTACAATCTTTAACTAGGTCAGCTCACCAGCAGGCCCGCACCTCAAATCTTTTACAGGGTCAGCTCACCTGAAGACCTTTGCATAAAAATTTTTACAGGGTCAGCTCACCAGCAGGCCCGCACATAAAATTTTTTACTGGGTCAACTCACCAGCAGGCCCGCACCTCAAATCTTTTGCAGGGTCAGCTTACCAGCAGGCCCGCAACTCAAATCTTTTACAGGGTCAGATTACCAGCAGGCCCGCAACTCAAATCTTTTACAGGGTCAGCTCACCTACAGGCCCGCACCTCAAATATTTTAAAGGGTCAGTTCACCTGAAGGCCCTCGCATATAATTTTTTAGAGGGTCAGCTCACCAGCAGGCGCTCGCATATAATTTTTTACAGGGTCAGTTCACCTGAAGGCCCTCGCATATAATTTTTTAGAGGGTCAGCTCACCAGCAGGCGCTCGCATATAATTTTTTACAGGGTCAGCTCCCCAGCAGGCCCGCACCTAAAATCTTTTACATGGTCAGCTCACCTGCAGGCCCTCACCTAATTATACCAAATAATTTGCGCGCAAGCTGCCTTGCTTGGATGTGGTAGCCGTAGCTGTTTTCAGGCTCCCTCTTCTGAATCAAACAATGATTCCCTGTTACCCGTAGTTACAATTGTTTGGGCTGAAAATAACATCGAAAGTTAATAGGCCAGACATCCAAATAGATCGTCCCCCATCACAGGGACATGCGATCGGCCCCAGGTTAACTAGAGTCACCAAAGCGGCTACAGGCCCTCACCCATATTGTTTTAGATGGTCAGATCAGCAGGCCCTTGATCCAAATGTTTTTTGAGGGTCACCAGCAGGCCGTCAAACATAATTTTTCAAGGGTGTGTATGATGCCCTCCTTTTTGTGTAATAAAGGGTGTATTGGAGTGCCGGTTCCTTGTAATTTTTGGCAGCCCTTTCACTTAGTGCATAGGCTTTATGAGTGTAGGAGTCCCACTACATGAACAATTGTACCACAATGTGAATGAGACTCTCCTTTATGTGATATACAGGTTGTATCGGAGTGCCTCTTCCTTGAAATTATTGCCAGCACTTGCACTTTATATACAAGTAAATATACAGGAATCGATTTTTTATTCGAAAATAATCGAATATCGATTTTTTTATTCGGTTTTGTGCGTATTATTGTCAGTCTGTAAAAGTGGCGTACTATTCCGACAACATCGTTCCCAGCAGCGACCTGCAAGTCCAAGATGCATCCAGACATTCTACCCATACTGTTAAAGAACCATTTTGGTGGTGTTTCCATACATTTCTGACATTTTACTATGAACCAGGTGTGCTGTTTTTTTAAGATTTTTTTTTTTAGCAAAGCCCAATCTAGCCTTCTTATTCTTGAGGCTTATGAGTGGTTTGCACCGTGCAGTGAACCCTGTGTATTTACTTACATGAAGTCTTCTCTTTATGGTAGATTTGGATATTGATATGCCTATATCCTGGAGAGTGTTGTTCTCTTGGTTGGCTGTTGTGAAGGGGTTTCTCTTCACCATGGTAATCCACCACTGTTGTCTTCCGTGGGCGTCCAGGTCTTTTTGCATTTTTGAGGTCACCAGTGCTTGCTTTCTTTCTCAGGATGTACCAAACTGTAGATTTTGCCACTGCTAATAGTGTAGCAATTTCTCGGATTTTTTTTTCTGTTTACGCAGATAAAGAATGGCTTGTTTCACCTGCATGGAGAGCTCCTTTGACCGCATGTTTACTTCTCAGCAAAATATTCAAAATGCAAGCACCACACATCAAATCAACTCTAGGCCTTTAATGTGCTTAATTGAGAATGAAATAATGAAGGAATTGCCCACATCTGGCCATGAAACAGCCTTTGAGTCAATTGTCCAATTACTTTTGGTCCCTTTTAAAAACAGGGTGCCACATGTAAAGGAGCTGAAACTCCTAAACCATTCATCCAATTTTAATGTGGATACCCTTAAATGAAAGCTAAAAGTCTGGACTTTATGTCCATGTCCATTATATTACTATGAGAATATAGTCCTACCACTTTACAAATCACTATTCAGACAACACATGGAGTACTGTGTACAGTTCTGGGCTACTGTGAACAAGGCAGACATAGCATAGCTGGAGAGGGTTCACAGGAGGGCAACTAAAGTAATAACTGGAATAGGGCAACTACAGTACCCTAAGAGATTATCAACATTAGGGTTATTCACTTTAGAAAAAAGACGACTGAGGGGAGATCTAATTTCTATGTATAAATATATCAGGGGGCAGTACTGTGACGAGGGGACAGCCTCTGCGTCTGGAGGAAAGAAGGTTTGTACACAAACATAGAAAAGAATTCTTTACGGTAAGAGCAGTGAGACTATGGAACTCTCTGCCTGAGGAGGTGGTGATGGTGAGTATAATAAAAGAACTCAAGAAGGGCTTGGATGAATTTCTGGAGTGTAATAATATTACAGGCTATATCTACTAGAGAGGGGTTGTTGATCCAGGGATTTATTCTGATTGCTTTATTGGAGTCGGGAAGGAATTTCCCCCCCCCTTAAGTGGGAAAAATTGGCTTGTACCTCACAGTTTTTTTTTTTCCTTCATCTGGATCAACTTGCAGGATAACAGGCCTGGATGGACAAATGTCTTTTTTCGGCCTTATGTTATATACTATGATACTATGTTTTAGTAAACAGGTAAAAAAAAACAAATTTGTGTCAGTGTCTAAATATTCACTCACCTAAAGAATTATTAGGAACACCTGTTCTATTTCTCATTAATGCAATTATCTAGTCAACCAATCACATGGCAGTTGCTTCAATGCATTTAGGGGTGTGGTCCTGGTCAAGACAATCTCCTGAACTCCAAACTGAATGTCAGAATGGGAAAGAAAGGTGATTAAAGCAATTCTGAGCGTGGCATGGTTGTTGGTGCCAGACGGGCCGGTCTGAGTATTTCACAATCTGCTCAGTTACTGGGATTTTCACGCACAACCATTTCTAGGGTTTACAAAGAATGGTGTGAAAAGGGAAAAACATCCAGTATGCGGCAGTCCTGTGGGCAAAAATGCCTTGTGGATGCAAGAGGTCAGAGGAGAATGGGCCGACTGATTCAAGCTGATAGAAGAGCAACGTTGACTGAAATAACCACTCGTTACAACCGAGGTATGCAGCAAAGTATTTGTGAAGCCACAACACGCACAACCTTGAGGCGGATGGGCTACAACAGCAGAAGACCCCACCGGGTACCACTCATCTCCACTACAAATAGGAAAAAGAGGCTACAATTTGCACGAGCTCACCAAAATTGGACTGTTGAAGACTGGAAAAAGGTTGCCTGGTCTGATGAGTCTCGATTTCTGTTGAGACATTCAAATGGTAGAGTCCAAATTTGGCGTAAACAGAATGAGAACATGTATCCATCCTCTGATGGCTACTTCCAGCAGGATAATGCACCATGTCACAAAGCTCAAATCATTTCAAATTGGTTTCTTGAACATGACAATGAGTTCCCTGTACTAAAATGGCCCCCACAGTCACCAGATCTCAACCCAATAGAGCATCTTTGGGATGTGGTGGAACGGAAGCTTCGTGCCCTGGATGTGCATCCCTCAAATCTCCATCAACTGCAAGATGCTATCCTATCAATATGGGCCAACATTTCTAAAGCATGCTATCAGCACCTTGTTGAATCAATGCAACGTAGAATTAAGGCAGTTCTGAAGGCAAAAGGGGTCCAACACCGTATTAGTATGGTGTTCCTAATAATTCTTTAGGTGAGTGTATATGGACCTAACTGTGTGTGTATATATATATATATATATATATATATATACCTATGGTACTTTTATTTGAACACAATTATGACTGCCAATTCTAGTAGTACTATAAGGCTAATATTATACATGTTTACGTATATTAAAATCGGACATGATTTTCGGTCAGTGTTGTTTTTGTGAGCACCAGTTATTGATATGTCTGAGCAATAGATAAGGGTTATGTCAGTGCTAGCCTTTCATTGTTCTGGTCAGCTTCACAACATTCTGTGCCGTTGATCTAAAAATTCTACTCCCAAAGGCATGCCAAGTTCATGGTAATTTATAAGTTGTATGCAACAAGTTGCTACAAACAAATATAGGATACAGTTATGTCTGTTAAAAAAAAGTCTCTGCAGAGCTGCCATGTGTAGTTCTGAATAATCTCCTAAAGAATTATTTTATGGACGCTGTGCTGATGGAACCAAGCATTCAGATGAAAACATTTTCAAGGCCAGTGTATGAAAAGATAGCATGCATGCTATATTCCACTGTTTCATCTCTGCTGCAACCAAATCACAGTCAGGGTCAGACAAGTAACGCTCAGTGTTTTCCTTCACACACTACATTAAACAAGATAAGTCATGTTCCGAAAGAAAGTTTTCTACAAGTGCAGAAATAATGATTGTATCACTATTGATGTGGAGGAGGGGTGAAGTATTAAACTAAATGGAAAGCTAATATTAAAACAGAACACAACAATAAAAATCTAAGCTAAAATAATCCAGTTGTGCCATATAAATGTGACATACCAATGTCAATTAAATACAGCGGCTTGGTACTCTGCCAACAACATTGTGTGGATTAGCGTCAACAAGAATGACTGTAGGTTAGAAAGAGAAAGGAACAGTTAGGAAGAGGGAGGACAGATTTTTTTTGTGTGGTGTGTTATGCTCTGATTTGTGCCTCCTCCTTTCAGAGCTAGCTGAATACCTGTGCCGTGCTGAGCTACAGCATGATTGCTGATCAGACTAACATCAGGTTGTGTTCTGTTCTCAGGTGCCTGTCCATGTGCTGTCTGAAACCTGGCAAATAGACGGTCAACAGCCATGCCACGTTCTCGCAGCTAATAGTTCTCACCATGCCCCTCCACAGCAAAACCCCTGGAATAACTTTGCTGCATCAGATTCAAGCTTCAGAATTGGAGACAATAAGCAGACCACCACTGAAGTTACCACTTGAGAGACCCCTCGGTGAGATGTATGTGGAGAGCAATAGGACAGGAATTTTTAACTACCCAGAGGGCACTTCTTATGACTTTACTGCTGCTACTGCACCGGTTTACAGTTCTGCCAGCTTAAGCTATGCATCCAGTTCTGAAACATTTGGATCAAGCAGCCTGGCTGGTCTTCATTCCTTGAACAATGTGCCACCAAGTCCAGTAGTTTTCCTGCAAACAGCCCCACAAATCTCACCATTTATCCACCACCATGGCCAGCAGGTACCATACTATCTGGAAACTGAACAGAGCTCCTTCGGTGTAAGAGAAGCAGCACCAACAACATACTATAGGTGAGTTTAAAAAAAATATCTGTTTTATCTACAACTTCTGTTTTTTCTATGTACTTCTTTACTAAAACCTTCCATTTCATACAACCACATTTCAATGAAGTGGACCTACACCCCCTGTCTCTTCTGTAAATTATAGAATCACACATTTTTCACTTTTTATAGATTTTGTGTATAAAGAATATGGTCACACAGATAAATGAATGTCTTTCTAGTTTCTGCATGCTTTAAGAATCCTTTCTAAAATGATCTACAAAATGATGAATTATTTTTTATTGTGCTATTGACCTGATATTATGTGAGAAGTTGTTTTAAAAGTTTATGAAAGCGTTTTAGAAGAGTTTACTCCTTTTATATAGTCTTAACAAAATAAACAACAAAATTATATTTTTATAGTCTCTAACAAATTCCACGCTATTATGCAGGTTAGAATATGAGCCGCTTAGAAAGTGAGTACTTAATGGTATGCTCATACAGGTAGGTGTAGTTAAGGTAAATGATTTGGTGCTGATGCATAAAACATTACAGTTCTCTATTTTGTGGGAGAGGTAATAACAGTAAGAGAAGAAGACGACTGCATATAAGTGAATACAATGACATAGTCATCTATGTTATCTATAATGTATTATGTATATCTGACATAAATACCTAAAGAAAGTACATTATACAATAAATTCACAATATGTGCCATGTAATGAGTTTAGATCAGAAGTGACTTTTAATAGAAGGGGGAATGTGTCCTAACTGAGGCTAACTGTCCGTATACATCGGGGCTCTCACTAATTATGATTCTCCTTTAAAGTCATTTACAAATGAGAACTCTAGTGCCAGTTTAATTGGCTTAATCATTTCAATTGCAGGAAGAGCGGGCAAATAATTGAAGACAGATTTACCTGATGTTACTTCCATTTTATTTCTAGGAATTTGTCATTTTCAAAGAATCCTTCCTATCTTTGATTTTATTTTTCAAAACCATTAGATTATGAAATATTCTATTCTTTGAACAAGTGATCTTACAATATACAAAGACCCATAATTACATATAAACCAACTGATGACATTTCTGTTTTCTTTCTTGCCGTGATGAAATGACTTATTACGATTGACGTTTAATATGAAAAAATCAAAGACGTTGGGTGTGCTCGTAAACAGGGCTATGAAGTAATAGTTTTTTTTGTGTTTATTCAAATGTCTTATTTATATGGTCTATAATATATGAACTTGGGGGGGGGGGGATGATTACTAGTACAAAGTGACCAAGTGATTGATTTAGTAATGTATAATGCTTTCTGAGACACTCTGTAATAATAATTTAGTTTAGTGCGCATGATGTGTAAACCTTCCAGATGGCACCAGGTCATTTTGAATAAAGTGATCTTTATTTTTCATGCTGGCATTAACTCCTCCATGCTAACATACAGCCATGGAGAAGATTTTGCTTCACTTGTATCATTATATTATGTATGACATATATTATTATTTCATTTTCTGTATTCATCATAATTTGTAGCAGTAGTGGTAGTAATACTAGTAGTAGTAGAACTAATAAAACCAGTTATAGGATAAACAGTACTGATGGCGTATATGTGCCATGTTTTTCTTTAACTAATATTTATTTCATTACCAAGTGATTTATATATTATGGAATCTTTTATTCTTTTGTAGAATGTATGTGGCTGCCATGTGGTTTAACTAAACATGGAAGCCAGATGCTTAAAGATTTTACAAAATTCTGACAGAAAGAACATGATGTTACAAATATACTCTGTCTCCATTAATCAAAGAACTCCACATGCACTTACAGCTTTGATTCGCTTCAGTGCATTTTACATATTAAATTATGGTTTGTTTATTTTGAATAATTTTCAGACATAGATCATTATTTTATGTGGGAAAACAAGGTATTAAAAGAGTTGATTTTACTATCACCATTTTTGCTATCTGTCACCAAGATTCTGGATTATTTTCTACAGTCATTGATGAGCAGTGCTACACATAAGTAGTCCAGATCGCCTTTTTAAAATGTTCTCATCGCCTCCCCGTTTCCCTGCTTTCAGCGCTCAAAGCAGCGCAGAAATACAAAGTCCAAGCTGCTGTGCTGGCCTGACATAATGGAGAGGACTAGAGATAAGTGATTCTGAAACAAATTGGATTCATTATGTATTTCATAAGAAATTGTTTACAGAAAGAACATGAAGTTTTGGCAGTTTGCCTAGGACGAATCATGCAAAAACTATGGGGCACATTTATTAAGACCGACGTTTTAGACGGCAGTCTTAATAAAGCCCCATAGATGGCGGTGGATCCGCCGGAGTTTTGAAGAGGCTTTGGCCTCTCCACACCTTCAGCATATCCAGTGCCAGTTCTAAATGTAAGACTGCTTCCGAGCTGTCTTACATTTAGACCATTTTCTATGCCTAAAACAGAAAATGGTGAATGAGACAGGCTTGCTGGCCCGTCCCCTTCCCATACCACACCCACAATTTAGAACTGGCGCAAGCGGGGCCAAGTTGCAGATAGTCACTAACCGTTGCGCCACCATCTATGCCTGAAATAGGTGTATTTCGGCTTTGTAAATGACCCCCTTTGTTTAATGCCAGTTTACAGTGAAAATTGGCAGGGAAAACAGGAGGGAGAATGAAGGATCATATGACACTGGGAAGGGGAGGGGGGATTTCCCTGGATCAGAGGCTGACAGACACCCTGATCTGTCAATCAGGGGCAGAATTCTGCCAGGTCCTTCTGCTGAAAAAGTCATTGCACACCATTCTGTTCTGAGTTTGTATTCTTATAGCATGCGTGTAGCTGTGTCTGGCAAAAATCAGTTGCAGACACAAGCCAGTAATCTAGGGACACTGTAGGAAGAGAACAGGGATAAAATGGTGAGATGCAATTGAAAATAAAGGATTTTATCAGGGAAAGCTTAGCATAGAGAGTCAGGGAATGGTCACTCTGAGTTGCGTGTTGTTTTGTAGTTCCTACAGCTTGCTGACAAGTTCTGCATTACAAAATTTTTGTAGGAACAGCCAGCCAACTTTTTTCTTAAATAAACCTCAAGATTTTACACATAATAGGCTTATTGCCAGCACCCCAATAGGATACATTATGATGAAAACGCTGAGCAATAGCCCCCACTTGTTTCTAAAAACAGTAATTTATTATTTGTAATTGGGCATTTTCAGTGCATTTCAGTGCATTAATATACACGTTATTGAACACATTGTATTACTGAAAGATACTATTCAGTTACAGCAAAGTTGCAAATGCATTTTGCTGCAATAACACCATTAATATAACCATGTTAGTGAACATATTGTATTACTGCAAGGTACAGTACAGTTATAGCATACACATTTTACTGCAATAATGTCATTAGTATACCCATCTTAGTGAATGCAAGATACAGTGTAGTTATAGCAAAAGCATTTTATTACCAAAAACTGCATTACCTGTGTTAGTGGATGCATTTTAGTGCAAAAACTGCATTACTATGCCAATTTTAGTGAACATGTTGTATTACTTTAAGCTACCATGTAGTTACAGCAAAAGCATTTTGCTACAAAAACTACATTACTATACCAGCATTATTGAACACATTTTACTGCAAAAACTGCATTAGTATAACTGTGATAGTGAGCGCATTTTACTACAAAAACTGCATTACTCTACCAGTGTTAGTGAACACATACAAAAACTACTGTAACACCCCTTTGGGCAGCCCTCGGTAGGCAGGGTGTATGACGATTCTCACCCCACTATGATGCAGTGCCTCCATCCAAATCTTGTTTGGAAATCTATAGGATAGCAGGAGGGTCTTCCTCTTCCGTCATGGGTTGACTTGGGAGACCCCTGCCCAGCTCAGTACACACAGGTTTGTTTTGAAAAAAGATGAACAATGGTGAAAAACATAAAGATAATTTAATAAAAAAGAACTGAGCACAGATTGCAATTCTGTCTAAGGGAAACCCCAGGTGAAGGGTCCGGGCTAGCTGTAACAGTAAGCCTTGATGGTGGTCACACACACTCTCCTTTAACAGACAAATACAGTATAACTTCCCAGCTATCTACTCCTAGCACTCAGCTTGCTATTAACTCCTGTCTAACAAATTAACCTAGTCTGAACATCGGGGCCCAGTTGCACAAACATTGGTGTGCTAATGTTAGTGCACTTACAATTGTCCTATCCGGGAACCAGATGGGGGCTGCAGTATTCAGTCTTGGATGGCTGTGGAGTTGGTGGCAGGATCCTCCTGCGATGCAGGGAAATTCTTCTCCTGAAATGGAGGCTGGATTGTAGATGTATCGCAGGAGCTGGGCTCTTTCCTTGCACACAAGATCCATAAGTGCTGTCTGGGCTGGATTGTACTGTCTTTCCTGAAGCAATGCTCTTATCTGTTTGTGGAGATCTCTCAGTCTCTCTATCTCCTGGCCATGCTGTTGTCTCTAAGATGGTTGCTGCTCTACTTCCTTCTTTAGCCCTTTTTTCTAGTCCCCCTGCTATTGGCTGCCGGGAGGAGCAAGTGCTGATGGGATTTGCAGTCCACTTCACTTCAAGAAAATCAGCACTAATGCCTGCTGCTGTGAGTCCCTGCTTGTAATTATTGTT
This sequence comes from Bufo bufo, assembly GCF_905171765.1. Classification (NCBI taxonomy): domain Eukaryota; kingdom Metazoa; phylum Chordata; class Amphibia; order Anura; family Bufonidae; genus Bufo; species Bufo bufo. Next base: position 473,871,752 of record NC_053392.1, on the reverse strand, counting down.
GATTGCGAATACTCTAATTGCTTATTTTTATCGCGAAAATCGGCACTTTGAGAATTCACGAAGAATTAGTGCTATATCTCCGTAATCGCGAATATTCTAGATTTTTTTCATCAGTACCCTCACTGCTTCTTGCTTGTGGGCAAATGAGAAGGCTGCAATATCTTTGTCTGAGCTTAGCAACATCCCTAGCAACCAATAGGAAAGTTGCCTACCCCTTACTATATAGGAAACCCCCCAGCAGCCATTTTCTGCTGTTTTTTGCAGTTCTGAGAGAGAGAGCAGTGTTATTGCTGTGCTCTGTGCTTTGCTGAGTCATCTAGATCCTTATTCAATTACAGATAGTTAGTTAGCTCATATATATAATACAGATAGTTAGTGGGAGATAGTCAGTGTAGGTTAGATAGTGATATAGTGTAGCTGATTAGTGTCTTTGTCTTTTAAAAAAAAATGTGTATGTGAATGGATGTGCAATGTGCATGTGAGAGATAGTTCTCTGCTGTTCATACATACATGCTACAGACATAGTGCTGGGATGTGCACCAATCAGTAATATCTACTCAGACCTGATAAAATGTGAAGTTGCATGTATTGCGCCAAAAAAAATGCGCATCATTAGTGCTGATTTGCTCAATAGCGAATATATTGGAGCACTCTATCTGCATATAAAGCTATTATTCTGCCATGCATGCGAAATGTAATCAAAAACAGTGCTGTAATGCAAAATTACTTATAGTGATCAGGAGTTCTTCCTCACAGACACGAAAGTTGCTGCCAACCATTTTCTCCAGTCTCTGGAAACATCTAGCAGCTTGAAAAATTTAGCAAAAGTGAACCACGCCTGTATTGCACGCACAATACGCGAATAGTAGGCCAAAAATTTGTGAAATATCGCGAAAATGAATATTGCCTATGTTGCTCATCACTACTTGTAATTGACAGCAGCAGCATTGTCTTTCTCTGCAGGGGTTACACTACATCACTATACCCATCAGTGAATGCATTTTACTGAAAAAACTGCATTAGTATACTGATTTTAGTGAACATGTTATATTACCTGTCAGTGAACACATTTTGCTGCAAAAAATGCATTACAATACCCGTGTTAGTGGATGCTAAAACTGTATTAGTATACCTGTTTTAGTAAACGTTTGTATTACTTGAAGATACAGTGCATAGGCATTTTACTACAAAAACTACATTACTGTACTATACAATATAGCAGACGTGCCTTACACCAGGGCATAATACTGTAGTGCTCAATTGTACAAACCGGATTCCAAAAAAGTTGGGACACTATACAAATCGTGAATAAAAACTGAATGCAATGATGTGGAGGTGCCAACTTCTAATATTTTATTCAGAATAGAACATAAATCACGGAACAAAAGTTTAAACTGAGAAAATGTACCATTTTAAGGGAAAAATATGTTGAATCAGAATTTCATGGTGTCAACAAATCCCCAAAAAGTTGGGACAAGGCCATTTTCACCACTGTGTGGCATTTCCCCTTCTTCTTACAACACTCAACAGACGTCTGGGGACCGAGGAGACCAGTTTCTCAAGTTTAGAAATAGGAATGCTCTCCCATTGTTGTCTAATACAGGCCTCTAACTGTTCAATCGTCTTGGGCCTTCTTTGTTGCACCTTCCTCTTTATAATGCGCCAAATGTTCTCTATAGGTGAAAGATCTGGACTGCAGACTGTCCATTTCAGTACCCGGATCCTTCTCCTATGCAGCCATGATGTTGTGATTGATGCAGAATGTGGTCTGGCATTATCTTGTTGAAAATGAAAGAGATGACGTCTGGATGGGAGCATATGTTGTTCTAGAACCTGAATATATTTTTCTGCATTGATGGTGTCTTTCCAGACATGCAAGCTGCCCATGCCACACGCACTCATGCAACCCCATACCATCAGAGATGCAGGCTTCTGAACTGAGCGTTTATAACAACTTGGGTTGTCCTTGTCCTCTTTGGTCCGGATGACATGGAGTCCCAGATTTCCAAAAAGAACTTCGAATTGTGACTCGTCTGACCACAGAACAGTCTTCCATTTTGCCACACTCCATTTTAAATGATCCCTGGCCCAGTGAAAACGCCTGAGCTTGTGGATCTTGCTTAGAAATGGCTTCTTCTTTTCACTGTAGAGTTTCAGCTGGCAACGGCGGATGGCACGGTGGATTGTGTTCACTGACAATGGTTTCTGGAAGTATTCCTGAGCCCATTCTGTGATTTCCTTTACAGTAGCATTCCTGTTTGTGGTGCAGTGTCGTTTAAGGGCCCGGAGATCACGGGCATCCAGTATGGTTTTACAGCCTTGATCCTTATGCACAGAGATTGTTCCAGATTCTCTGAATCTTCGGATGATGTTATGCACAGTTGATGATGATAGATGCAAAGTCTTTGCAATTTTTCGCTGGGTAACACCTTTCTGATATTGCTCCACTATCTTTCTGCGCAACATTGTGGGAATTGGTGATCCTCTACCCATCTTGGCTTCTGAGAGACACTGCCACTCTGAGAAGCTCTTTTTATACCCAATCATGTTGCCAATTGACCTAATTAGTGTTAATTGTTCTTCCAGCTCTTCGTTATGCTCAAATTTACTTTTTCCAGCCTCTTATTGCTACTTGTCCAACTTTTTGGGGATTTGTTGACACCGTGAAAATTGGGATCAACGTATTTTTCCTTTAAAATGATACATTTACTCGGATTAAACGTTTGATCTGTCATCTACGTTCTATTACAAATAAAATATTGACATTTGCCATCTCCACATCATTGCATTCAGTTTTTATTCACAATATGTTTAGTGTCCCAACTTTTTTGGAATCCGGTTTGTAAACAAATAATATTTTTACTAGAAGATATGGCTTTTGCACCAGACTTTTCCTTATTTTTTGTTAATAATCCTAATACGGGGTGGCCCACAAAAAAGAAGCCTGCCTCCAATATCTCCAAATAAACTGCCTAATAGTAAATCTGTCTTAGTTGTCCATAGCAACCAATCAGAGCTCAGCTTTCATTTTTTCAGAGCCCTGTAGGAACTGAAAGCTGAGCTCTGATTAGTAGCTATGGGCAACTAAGACTGATTTATTATTCAGCTTGATAAAAGTGGCCTAATGTGCCAGAAAGATGGTGTTCTACCTGGAATAACGAATAGTGATTGAGGAAGGCTATGTGCAAAGCAAATCGATTAAGGAATGTTTGCCGACAAGTACCCAGGAACAAAACCACCAGCTAAACGTTGTATTCAGAGTCTGGTTCGCAAATGCCATCAAACTGGCTCTGTTGAAAACATGAAGAAACCGAGGCTTCCATCAATCAGGACGACTGAAGTTGTTAATGAAATTCAGCAGCATATTGCAAGTAACCCCTAAAAACTCGAAGACTGTCTCAGCAAGTTGGTGTATCACGAACGATATGTCAGTGAGTGCTGAAATCTCTGAACCTGAAACCATACCGAATAAAGTGTGTGCAGGAACTAAAAGAGTCTGACAAAGCTAAACGTGTAAATTACAGGATTTGGTTGCTGACAGACATTTGGACCCTTTGCTGTACTTCATGATGGACAGATCTTGGTTTCATTTATCAGGTCATGTAAATTCCCACTGGTCCACTGAAAATCCACATTTGACTCACGAAACACCACTTCAGAAAATTGCCGTTTGGTGCCCCGTGTCAGGAACACGAATAGTGGGCCCCATTTTCTTTAAATCAACTGTGAATACCACAGTTTACCTGGACATCTTTGAATAGTTTTACAACCAACTAACACCAGAAGAAAAAATTTCCTGCTTTTTCAACCAAGATGGGGCAACATGCCGCACCCCACAGAACTCACTGGCACGGGTTCATGAACTGTTTACGGAGGAGCAAACTGTGAGCAAAGGGTTATGGCCACCACGTTCGCCAGACCTGTCCACATGCGATTTTTATCTGTGGGGAAATTTAAAGCAAAGTATACGCTAACAATCCACATCCCCTGGATGAACTCAAGGAAAACATCACAAACACTATCCACAGCATCACTGCTGAAGAGCTGCAAGCAGTATCAGCCAACATAATCTGACAAGCCCAAAGATGCAGAGACGTGAACTGGGACTACTTCAAGCATCTTTTGTGACTTGTGGGTAATTAAAAAAAAAACAATCCATTTGCTCGCTCATCTTGTCATACTATCGCTGGAGGGGGGCTGCTTTTTCATGGGTCACCCTGTATTTTGTCATATTGGCATTTAGGGAGGTAATTTATTAATAACCCCTATATCTTGTGGTGGCTCTGCTGAAGTTATGAAGAGGCACAGGCCTTTACATAACTTCGGTGCATCCAGCACCGATCTGATTGTAAGACAGCTTCCTTACTGGTTTACATTTAGACCATTTTCTACTCCTAAAACAAGCGTAGAAAATTATGAATGAGATGGGCCTGCTAGCCCGTCCCCTTCCCCACCCATGCCACGTCCACTTTTTTTTAGAACTGACGTGTGTGGGGAAAAGTCGCAGATTGCGGTGCAGCTAACCGTTGCGCCAGAAATGCGCCTAATATAGGTGTATTTCTGGATAAAAAATGACCCCCTTAGTGTCTACACCTAAGGCCCATGCACATTTTGCAGTCCGCGAATTGCAGGTCTGCAAACTACAGATGCTGTCCATGTTGCATTTTTTGCGGACCTTTTGGCTTCAATGGTTCTGCGGTTCACATTTTGCATACAGGTATAGGATATGTTCTATCTTTTTGAAGAACGGACATATGGATGTGGAAAGCACACAGATCATCTGTGTGCTTTCTGCATCCATATGACCATTCTACAAAAAGAGAGACTATGTCTACAAAATGCGGACCAAGGACCCATTAAAAGCAACAGGTCCACAAATGAAATGAGAATGGCACACTGACCACATCTGTTTTTCGCGGATATGCAACTTGCGGATGGCAAAATAAACACATGTGCATGAGGTCTAAAATGTTTTGTTGAAATTGAGCTACATCTGTTTCTGGAAAAGCAGTGCGACAAACTTACACGAGTAAATAATTTATTGATTGCAACAAAAATACAATGTTGTTCATGCATACAGTAATTTTAGACGTCAAAACTCATTAAAGGGGTTGTGCCAAGTTTGCATGTTATAACCTGTCCACAGGATAGATGGTAACTAACTGATCACTGAAGGTCCAACATCTTGGACCCGTTGCCCCAATCTGATGGCTATGTCAGGAAATCCTGTAGAGAAAGTATGCAGTAACATGGCATATGTTTGACCGGCCTCTCCCTTAATTTTTTATGGGACCGCCAGAGAGAGCTATTCCCGATGGTCCCATAGAGAATGATTAGAGCAGCAGGGACAGTGTGGGGAGATCATAGGGAGAGTTTTCAGACACTGCAGGGAGAGCATAGGGGGAGCATAGTGTGACTGCAGGCACAGTGCAGGCTCAGTGTAATCGCATTGTGCATCTTGTTCACCTGCTGCACCATTCGTTTTTAATCTATTCTGTTATACATAGACTTACTGTGCATCAGACTTAATCTCAACAGATGGTCTAATACATAGGAGTGTATACCTAGTTCATCTGCTGTGCCATTCATAATTAATCTGTTCTGTTATACATAGACTTACTGTGCATCAGAGTCATTGTCAACAAGTGGTCTAATATACAGGGGCGTTTACCTAGTTCATCGGCTCCGCCATTAATACTTAATCTGGTCTGTTATACATGGACTTACTGTGCATCAGACTCATTGTCAACAGGTGGTCTAATATATAGTTGTGCTTATCTAGTACACTTGCTGCCTATTGATACGTAATCTGTTACATTACTGATTCAGTTACTGTACACTGTGGCCAACACACTGTGGACTGGGCCCTCAAAAGGAACGGGCAGTGGCAAAATTGTTGCTGTAGCTGGCATAAGTAGCAGCAGAAGCAGGGGTGATGGTACATAACAGCAGCCACAGAAACAGGCAAATGCTTCCACTGTTATCCTCAGTTCATGTTTTGACCAACAATCCAGCTATACTGGAATGGTTGACTCGCTCACATCATCTCAGGTGGCAACAGATACACACAGCCAGGAATCGGTGGGTTCCTCTGATACTACACTAAGTTGGCATGGCCCAGGAACAACCTCTGTGCCCTCATCTGTCTTGCAACTGCCTCTTTGCTGCTCCTTCTGCTCGGGAAGCAATGTATGCTGCCAAATCTGCTCCGCTTTTCAGCGAGGATGAGGTTATTAAGGACATCCAGGAGCTACAGACCAGCATAGACTTGGAGTAAAGGTCCGCTGCATCCCCCCTTAGGCGTACAACTAGTGATGATGATGATGGGGTGAGTGTGGCAGCAGGCCCATGAGACTTCAACAGGGTGGAAGCAGTGGGAGATCTTGAGCCAAACATGCCCAGGGTAGACTGTCTGCTACTCAGGAGCCTACCTGTCATGAAACAACTAACAGTGCACAGGTTCATAAGCGGCAGGCAGTAAGCATGGACTGGCTGGTGTAAAATGCCATACTTGGCAGTGTTGGGAATTTTTTATCAAGATGCCAGAGGATGTTAGCATGGCGGTATGCCGGATATGTCGGCAGAAGATGAAGTGTGGTCAGGGTGCTAATGTTGGCACCACGGCCTGTGTCAGCCCATCGATCATCACCATAAAGTAGCCTAGGAAGAACATTCCATCTGCGCTGTGTAATGGAGGGCTGACCCAGGCGCCCTGCATGGCACATGTCTTCAATCTGGTTGTCACCCGGTTCCTGAAGTCTTTCACCCAAATGCAAGACATCTTGAAAATGTAAAAGAAACTGTGCATGCACATCAGCCACTCTTACCATGCAAAACACACCCTCGTTGAGCTGCAAAGGCAGAATGATGTTCCCCTACATCACCTCATATGCAACGTTTCCATATGTTGGAACTCCACCCTCCACATGTTGGAGGGAAAACCATGACAATTTCTTGATGATGCAGACGGACAGGACTACTCCCCGATGTAACTTTGACATTAGACAGTGGCAGCTCATGCATGACGTCTGCCGTTTGCTTTATTTGTCAGTCGCCAGGACTACGGGATGAGTGATGTCATTCCATTCCTTCACGTCCCGGAGTGTATGCTGATAAATCTTACTGTTGAGGGTACAGAAAACATGGTGCCTACATCTCATGGCCACCTGAGCCCTGTGGAGGCTGAACTTGCACAAGAGGAGGAGGAGAAGCACATAAACGTCCAGGAATTCTATACAGAACTAGGTGTTTTATCTAGGTGTTTAAGTGCCTGGAGAGGAACAGGATGAGCAGGAGGAGCATGAGGAGCTGGAGGGCAATGAGGAAGACCAGGCAGATGACCCCGACCTTAGACCCTTACTACCTCCAAAATGGGGGCCTTTTTTCCACCTTCTGAGAGGAATGAAAAACTCAAATACTATCGAGACATCCTTTGTAGTTGGTTGGTCGCTGCCTATGCGTGCCATCACCCATCCTCATGGAGGTCTAACCCGGGGGACCCTCTGAGCTGACGCTCCACTGCCATGACTGCTGAAGGGGGATGGGAGGTGGTTCAGAACCTGAACCAGCAGGTGGTGGCATACTTGGACTGCAACCTGTCACCCCAGATACAAGATCCCCTGGACTACTGGGCAGCGAAACTTAAATTGTGGCTGCAACTGGCCGAGTTTGGATCTCATCTTGAGAGTTAACAGCAACAGATTCCAAATGCAAATAGCACACTTGAAATGAACTCTGGACGTTTTATCTGCTAATTGTAATTGGGATAATGAGGGGATAACACACACCTGGCCATGGTACAGCTGAGGAGCCAATTGTCCCATTACTTTTGGTCCCTTAACAGGTGAGAGGCACATACGCAAAGTGTTGTAATTCCTACACCGTTCACCTGATTTGGATGTAAATACCGTCAAATTAAAGCTGACAGTCTGCAGTTAAAGCACATCTTGTTTCTTTCATTTCAAATCTATTGTGGTGGTGTATAGAGCCAAAAATGTTAGAATTGTGTCGATGTCCCAATATTTATGGACCTGACTGTACTTATAATATACTATCTAACATAGAAAGTATATTATAGTGCATTTGTATTGTGCAGCAGTTGTGTGCGGTTCTGCTGCAACACCGCAGCTATACAGAGGGACAAACACTATTGGAATAACTAATTGCAACAGATGTGATATACCTGTTGCCCCCAAAAAACGGAGTGGTGCGATATACCTGCTTCCACAAAATACTGATTAAGGGGTTTGATATACCTGCTTCCACAAAATACTGATTGAGCGGTGCGATATACAAACCGGATTCCCAAAAAGTTAGGACACTAAACAAATTGTGAATAAAAACTGAATGCAATGATGTGGAGATGGCAAATGTCAATATTTTATTTGTAATAGAACGTAGATGACAGATCAAACATTTAATGTATCATTTTAAAGGAAAAATACGTTGATTCCAATTTTCACGGTGTCAACAAATCCCCAAAAAATTGGGACAAGTAGCAATAAGAGGCTGGAAAAAGGTAATTTGAGCATAACGAAGAGCTGGAAGACCAATTAACACTAATTAGGTCAATTGGCAACATGATTGGGTATAAAAAGAGCTTCTCAGAGTGGCAGTGTCTCTCAGAAGCCAAGATGGGTAGAGGATCACCAATTCCCACAATGTTGCGCAGAAAGATAGTGGAGCAATATCAGAAAGGTGTTACCCAGCGAAAAATTGCAAAGACTTTGCATCTATCATCATCAACTGTGCATAACATTATCCGAAGATTCAGAGAATCTGGAACAATCTCTGTGCGTAAGGGTCAAGGCCGTAAAACCATACTGGATGCCCGTGATCTCTGGGCCCTTAAATGACACTGCACCACAAACAGGAATGCTACTGTAAAGGAAATCACAGAATGGGCTCAGGAATACTTCCAGAAACCATTGTCAGTGAACACAATCCACCATGCCATCCGCCGTTGCCAGCTGAAACTCTACAGTGCAAAGAAGAAGCCATTTCTAAGCAAGATCCACAAGCTCAGGCGTTTTCACTGGGCCAGGGATCATTTAAAATGGAGTGTGGCAAAATGGAAGACTGTTCTGTGGTCAGACGAGTCACAATTCGAAGTTCTTTTTGGAAATCTGGGACGCCATGTCATCCGGACCAAAGAGGACAAGGACAACCCAAGTTGTTATCAACGCTCAGTTCAGAAGCCTGCATCTCTGATGGTATGGGGTTGCATGAGTGCGTGTGGCATGGGCAGCTTGCATGTCTGGAAAGGCACCATCAATGCAGAAAAATATATTCAGGTTCTAGAACAACATATGCTCCCATCCAGACGTCATCTCTTTCAGGGAAGACCCTGCATTTTTCAACAAGATATTGCCAGACCACATTCTGCATCAATCACAACATCATGGCTGCGTAGGAGAAGGATCCGGGTACTGAAATGGCCAGTCTGCAGTCCAGATCTTTCACCTATAGAGAACATTTTGCGCATCCTAATGAGGAAGGTGCAACAAAGAAGGCCCAAGACGATTGAACAGTTAGAGGCCTGTATTAGACAAGAATGGGAGAGCATTCCTATTTCTAAACTTGAGAAACTGGTCTCCTCAGTCCCCAGACATCTGTTGAGTGTTGTAAGAAGAAGGGGAGATGCCACACAGTGATGAAAATGGCCTTGTCCCAACTTTTTGGGGATTTGTTGACACCATGAAATTCTGATTCAACATATTTTTCCCTTAAAATGGTACATTTTCTCAGTTTAGACTTTTGTTCCGTGATTTATGTTCTATTCTGAATAAAATATTAGAAGTTGGCACCTCCACATCATTGCAATCAGTTTTTATTCATGATTTGTATAGTGTCCCAACTTTTTTGGAATCCAGTTTGTACCTGCTTCCACCAAATATTGATTGAGGCCTGCGATACACCGGCTTCCACAAAATACTGATTGAGGGGTGCGATATACCTGCTTCTACCAAATATTGATTCAGGGGTTCTATATACCTGCTTCCACAAAATACTGATTGAGGGGTTCAATTTACCTGCTTCCACCAAATATTGATTCAGGGGTTCTATATACCTGTTTCCACAAAATACTGAATCATGGGTGTGATATACCTGCTTCCACAAAATACAGATTAAGAGGCTCTATATACCTGCTTCCACAAAATACAGATTGAGGGGTGCGATATACCTGCTTCCACAAAATACTGATTGAGAGGTTTGATATACCTGCTTCCACAAAATACTGATTAAGGGGTTCTATATACCTCAGGGCCGGCGCCACCAGTAAGGCGAACTAGGCAGTCGCCTAGGGCGCCACATAGCAGGGGGCGCCCGCCGCGATAAAAAAAAAAAAAAAAGAAGTTGGTTAGAACTAACATAGCAGTGGCAGCCGGCGGCGCCCCTCATGCTGCGCCGCCAGAGCGGCTGAGCGCTCTAAAGAATCCCGGCGGGCCGCGGCGGCGGGCGGCACATGTCAGACAGGCAGCGGACACAGGCAGCAGGCTGCGCACTGCGCAGCACTGGGCTGAGCCGGCGCCTGCTGACTCCTGACTGTGACAGTCTGTGACTGAGCGCTGCTGCCTCAGTAAAGCCGTGGGGGCGGGGGGGGGTCTGACGTCCTGACTCTGAGTGACTATTCTAAGTTCTAACTGCTGCTAGCTTATGCCGGCTTACCTGGCTTCAGGCTGCAGTGCAGAGGGTGGAGCGGAGGCGGAGGAGGAAGAAGAGAAGGAGGAAGAAGAGAAGGCGGCAAGGCCGCACACTCAGCAGCCCAGCAGCCAGCCAGAGCCACAGTGGCCCACCACCAGCAATTTGCCTCCCCCGACCCCCAGTGCGGCAGTGCAGTCGTGCAGTGCCTGTGCCTTCTGGGACAGAACTAGAAGTGGGCTCCTAGCCTCCTACCTGCCTGGATTGGAGTGCAGCCTGCAGGTGCAGCTGCTTTCTTCTTCCCCAGGACCCCAGCCAGGGCGACATTCCTGAATGGTGTACGTACCGTGTTTGTCTCCAGTCCCCAGAGCCCGACCAAGAGCCAGACTGCAGCCAGAGACCAGCTCATCTTATTGTCCTGGACTGGTAAGTAGTCAGTAGACAATGCAATATGTTTATTATTTACTGTATTTTTTGCCTTATAAGACGCACTTTTCCCCCCAAAAGTGGGGGGAAAATGGCCGTGCGTCTTATAAAGCGGATTGGGGATACTTCGCTGGCCGCTATGCTGCACAGCGCGGCCAGCGAAGTATCAGTGTGGAGGGAGGAGGTGGGGAAACTCATGGCGGGGCCCGGTGCAGTGACTCTACTCTAATACACCAGGCCCCGCAGCTGTTAAGTACATTCAATCCGAATGGGTCCGCAATTACTGTACTGTACTTACTGTAGTACCTTATGTATAGCAGTATAATGGCGCAGACCAGCAGCTCGCTAGGTCATGCGCCGCCTGCCGCAGCTCCCTCCTCATGCGCCGCCTGCCTGTCTGCCTGTTCATTCATAAAGTGAGATAAGCAGGCAGGCGGCGCATGAGGAGGGAGCTGCCAGTCTGCGCCGTCTTAATGCTATACATAAGGTACTACAGTAAGTACAGTACAGTAATTGTGGACCCATTCGGATTGAATGGACTTAACAGCTGCGGCGGGACCCAGTGTATTAGAGTAGAATCACTGCACCGGGCCCCACCATGAGTGTCTCCGCCTCCTCCCTCCACACTGATGCATCTGATGGGGGATCTGTAGATGACACTTATGGGGATCTGTGGATGACATAAGTGTCATCCACAGATCCCCTTCCCCCATAACAGTGAGTCATCCACAGATCCCCCCATAACAGTGAGTCATCCACAGATCCCCCCCATAACAGTGAGTCATCCACAGATCCTCCCCATAACAGTGCGTCATCCACAGATCCCCCCCATAACAGTGCATCATCCACAGATCCCCCCCATAACAGTGCGTCATCCACAGATCCCCCCATAACAGTGCGTCATCCACAGATCCCCCCCATAACAGTGCGTCATCCACAGATCCCCCCATAACAGTGCGTCATCCACAGATCCTCCCCATAACAGTGCGTCATCCACAGATCATCTGATAAGGGGGGGGGGGGCGGCAATTTTTATCTTGCCTAGGGCGGCAAAAATCCTTGCACCGGCCCTGATATACCTGCTTCCACAAAATACCGATTGAGGGGTGCGATATACCTGCTTCCACAAAATACTTATTGAGGGGTGCGATATACCTGCTTCTACAAAATACTGATTAAGGGGTTTGATATGCCTGCTTACACAAAATACAGATCGAGGGGTGCGATATACCTGCTTACACAAAATACAGATTGAGGGGTTTGATATACCTGCTTCCACAAAATACTGATTAAGGGGTGTGATATACCTGCTTCCACAAAATACTGATTAATAGGTTTGATATTCCTGTTTCCACAAAATACTGATTGAGGGGTGCGATATACCTGCTTTTACAAAATACTGATTAAGGAGTTTGATATATCTGCTTTCACAAAATACAGATTGAGGGGTGCTATATATTTGTTTCCACAAAATGCTGATTAAGGGGTGCGATATTCCTGCTTCCACAAAATATTGATTAAGGGGTTTGATATCCCTGCTTCCACAAAATACAGATTGAAAGGTGCAATATACCTGCCTCCACAAAATACAGATTGAGGGGTGCGATATATTTGCTTCCACAAAATAATGATTAAGGGGTTTGATATACCTGCTTCCACAAAATACAGATTGAGGGGTGCAATATACCTGCTTGCACCAAATATTGATTGAAGGTGTTCTATATACCTGTTTCCACAAAATTCTGATTGAAGGGTGCGATATACCTGCTTCCACCAAATACTGATTGAGGGGTGCGAGATACCTGCTTTCACAAAATACTGATTAAGGGGTTTGATATACCAGCTTCCACAAAATACTTATTGAGAAGTGCGATATACCTGCTTTTACAAAATACTGATTAAGGGGTTCTATATACCTGTTTCCACAAAATACTAATTGAGGGGTGCGATATACCTGCTTGCACCAAATATTGATTGAAGGTGTTCTATATACCTGTTTCCACAAAATTCTGATTGAAGGGTGCGATATACCTGCTTCCACCAAATACTGATTGAGGGGTGCGAGATACCTGCTTTCACAAAATACTGATTAAGGGGTTTGATATACCAGCTTCCACAAAATACTTATTGAGAAGTGCGATATACCTGCTTTTACAAAATACTGATTAAGGGGTTCTATATACCTGTTTCCACAAAATACTAATTGAGGGATGCGATATACCTGCTTCCACAAAATACTGATTGAGGAGTGCGATATACCTGCTTCCACCAAATATTGATTCAGGGGTTCTATATACCTGTTTCCACAAAATACAGATTAAGGAGTTTGATATACCAGCTTCCACAAAATACAGATTGAGGGGTGCGATATACCTGCTTCCACCAAATATTGATTCAGGTGTTCTATATACTGTTTCCACAAAATACTAATTTAGGGGTACAATATACCTGCTTCCACAAAATACAGATTGAGGGGTGCGATATACCTGCTTCCACCAAATATTGATTCAGGTGTTCTATATACCTGTTTCCACAAAATACTGATTGACGGGTGCAATATACCTGCTTCCACAAAATACTGATTGAGGGATGTGATATACCTGCTTCCACAAAATACTGATTAATGGGTTTGATATACCTGTTTCCACAAAATACTGATTGAGGGGTGCGATATACCTGCTTTTACAAAATACTGATGAAGGGGTTCTATATACCTGTTTCCACAAAATACTGATTGAGGGATGCGATATACCTGCTTCCACAAAATACTAATTGAGGATTGCGATATACCTGCTTCCACCAAATATTGATTGAGACCTGCGATACACCGACTTCCACAGAATACCTATTGAGAGTTTTGATATGCCTGCTTCTACCAAAGATTGATTCAGGGGTTCTATATACCTGTATCCACAAAATACTGGTTGAGGGGTGCGATATACATGCTTCTACAAAATAATGATTAAGGGGTTCTATATACCTGCTTCCACAAAATACTGATTGAGGGGTGCAATATACCTGCTTCCACCAAATATTGATTGAGGCGTGCGATACACTGGCTTCCACAAAATACTGATTGAGGCGTGTGATATACAGTCATGTGAAAAAATTAGGACACCCTTTGAAAGCATGTGGTTTTTTGTAACATTTTTAATAAATGGTTATTTCATCTCCGTTTCAACAATACAGAGAGATTAAAGTAATCCAACTAAACAAAGAAAACTGAAGAAAAGTCTTTTCAAGATCTTCTGTAAATGTCATTCTACAAAAATGCCTATTCTAACTGAGGAAAAAGATAGGACACCCTTGCCCCTAATAGCGAGTGTTACCTCCTTTGGCTGAAATAACTGCAGTGAGACGGTTCTTGTAGCCATCTACCAGTCTTCGACATCGGTCTGAGGAAATTTTACCCCACTCCTCAATGCAGAACTTTTTCAGCTGTGAGATGTTTGAGGGGTTTCTTGCACGTACAGCCCTTTTCAAGTCACCCCACAGCATCTCAATGGGATTCAAATCTGGACTTTGACTTGGCCATTCCAGGACTCTCCATTTCTTCTTTTTCAGCCAATCTTTGGTTGATTTACTAGTATGTTTTGGGTCATTGTCATGTTGCATGGTCCAGTTCCGCTTCAGCTTTAATTTTCTAACTGATGGTCTCACATGTTCTTCAAGCACCTTCTGATACACAGTAGAATTCATCGTGGATTCTATGATGGTGAGCTGACCAGGTCCTGCTGCAGCAAAGCAGCCCCAAACCATGACACTTCCACCTCCATGCTTCACAGTTGGTATGAGGTTCTTTTCTTGGAATGCTGTGTTTGGTTTACGCCAAACATGTCCTCTGCTGTTGTGTCCAAATAATTCAATTTTGGACTCATCTGTCCAAAGAACATTATTCCAGAAGTCCTGGTCTTTGTCAACTTTATCTCTGGCAAATGTCAGTCTGGCCTCGATGTTTCTCTTGGAAAGCAAAGGTTTCCTCCTTGCACACCTCCCATGCAAGTTAAACTTGTACAGTCTCTTTCTGATTGTAGAGGCATGTACTTCTACATCAACAGTAGCCAGAGCCTGCTGTAGTTCTCGAGATGACACTTTAGGGTTTTTGGAGACCTCTTTTAGCATCTTGCGGTCTGCTCTTGGGGTGAACTTGCTGGGGCGACCAGTCCTGGGCATGTTGGCAGTTGTTTTGAAAGCCCTCCACTTGTAGACTATCTTCCGGACAGTGGAATGGCTGATTTCAAAATCTTTTGAGATCTTTTTAAATCCCTTCCCAGACTCATAGGCTGCTACAATCTTTTTTCTGAAGTCCTCTGACAGCTCTTTTGCTCTCACCATGGTGCTCACTCTCACTTCAACAGTCAGGAGCACACCAAACTAAATGTCTGAGGTTTAAATAGGGCAAGCCTCATTCAACATGCAGAGTAACGATCTACTAATTATGTGCACCTGGTGTGAGATCTGAGCCAATTTAAGAGGGAATACATGTGAGGGTGTCCTATCTTTTTCCTCAGTTAGAATAGGCATTTTTGTAGAATGACATTTACAGAAGATCTTGAAAAGACTTTTCTTCAGTTTTCTTTGTTTAGTTGGATTACTTTAATCTCTCTGTATTGTTGAAACGGAGATGAAATAACCATTTATTAAAAATGTTACAAAAAACCACATGCTTTCAAAGGGTGTCCTAATTTTTTCACATGACTGTACCTGCTTCCATCAAATATTGATTCAGGGGTTCTATATACCTGTCTCCACAAAATACTGATCAAGGGGTGCGATATACCTGCTTCTCCAAAATACTGATTAAGGTGTTGTATATACCTGTTTCCACAAAATACTGATTGAGGGATGTGATATACCTGCTTCTACAAAATACTAATTAAGAGGTTCTATATAGCTGTTTCCACAAAATACTGATTGAGGGGTGCGATATACCTGTTTCTACAAAATACTGATTAAAGGGTTCTATATACCTGCTTCCACAAAATACTGATTGAGGGGTGCAATATACCTGCTTCCACAAAATACTGATTAAAGGGTTCTATATACCTGCTTCCACAGAATACTGATTGAGGGGTGCAATATACCTGCTTCCACAAAATACTGATTGAGGGGTGCGATATACCTGCTTCCACAAAATACAGATTGAGGGGTGTGATACACCTGTTTCCACAAAATACTGATTAATGTGTTTGATATATCTGTTTCCACAAAATACTGATTGAGGGGTGCGATATATCTGTTTCTACAAAATACTGATTGAGAGGTTCTATATACCTGTTTCCACAAAATACTGATTAAAGAGTTCTATATACCTTCTTCCACAAAATACAGATTGAGGGGTGCAATATACCTGCTTCCACAAAATACTGATTGAGGGGTGCGATATACCTGCTTCCACAAAATACTGATTAAGGAGTTGGATAGGGAAAATTCGTACCTGGGATTTTACTTTCCTTGAGTCCGGAGGCAGCACAGAATGGGTTAATAGGATGTCATCTTCTTTCTAGGACCGCCCACCTAGCCAAAACAAGTAAATCAATTAATCAATTAGATTAATAGCTTGCCCTATAAGGGGCACCTCCCACAATGGACAGACGTGTTTAAAAGGAATAGACCCAGACAAAAATATATGCAAAATAAGTAATTTATTAGGGAGGGTATACTTGTGCTGCCTCCGGACTCAAGGAAAGTAAAATCCCAGGTACGAATTTTCCCTTTCCCCTTTCGTCCTCCAGCAGCACAGAATGGGATTTTTATAGATCTCAAAGGGAGGGAATTTCATCCAAAGCTGCTGACAAAACCCCAGTACCAAAAGCTGAGCTCCTAGTATTAATGTCCAGACGATAGTGTCAGAGACGAGGACCATGATGCGGCATTGCAAATATCTTCAATAGGAACTTGCGCCATCTCTGCCCAGGAGGTTGCTGCAGCTCTGGTGGAATGGGCCTTGACTGGAAAGGGTGGAGGCGCGGCCTCAAGAGAATAGGCTTCCATAATCGTAGATTTTATCCACCTTGCAAGAGAGTCCCTGGAAGGTAGATGTCCCTTTCTTGGACCAGCAAAGAGAACAAAAAGATTTTCAGTTCTTCTAAAATCCTTAGTTCTTTGGAGGTAGATCTGTAATGTTCTTTTAACATCTAGAGTATACAGAAGGTTCTGTTGCTCATTAACTGGATCAGGAAAAAATACCGGAAGAAACGATTCTCTGTTTTTATTAGCTGAAGAAGGAACTTTAGGCAGAAAAGATGGAACTGTACGCAGTAATACAGCACATGCACCAGGCAAGGGATGTGCGTCAAACCGGCTAGACCCAGAGCTGCTACGAGATTTCGCCAGTTATTGCACACCACCAGGCCGGGCTTGAGGCTCAGTGTCACCAACCACTCATCGGTCTGTTGTTCCATGCCCATCCACAGCTCCTGCGCATTGTGGGTTTTTTCCCCCAAACAGATGAGTTTCAAAACAGCCTGGCTGTGCTGAAGTTGGTGGTGCTGGTGTTACGCTGACTGGATGAGGAGGCGGTAGAGGAGGAAGTGGAGTAGGAGGAGGAGGCAACAGGAGGCAATGTCCTGCAATCCTCGGTGGTGGAAGGACATGTGCCAAACTTCTACCCGCCTCAGGCCCAGCCGCCACTGCATTTACCCAGTGTGCTGTTAGGGAGACATAACGTCCCTGCTTACTGGTCCATGTATCGGTGGTTATGTGGACCTTTCCACAGATGGTGTTGCGCAGTGCACACCTGATTTTGTCCACCATTTGGTTGTGCAGGGTAGGAATGGCTTGCTTGGAAAAGTAGCGGCGGCTGGGAACCACGTACTATGGGACAGCCACCGCCATAAGGTTTTTAAAAGTCTCTGTCTCCACCAGACAGAATGACAGCATTTCAAAGGCCGGGAATTTTGAAATGTTGGCATTCAGGGCGTCGTCAGCACATTGTCTGAAGAACTGCCACGCCAGGGAACTCCTTGGAGCTGGCTTTGGTGTGCTCAGTCCCTGGGCGCGGTGGGCAGTAGCAGGCGTACTGGCTACAGGACGGTCACTCTGCTTTTGCACCCTGCTACCTCTTTTGCTGTGAGGCTGGGGCTGTGTGACCACCACCTCTTCCTCCGAAATGCACATGTCACTCGCATGACCTTGATTTTATCATCTTCCACCCACACTTCACCCCTGCCCTCCCATGTCCACATCCTGTTGCTGGTCAGATATAAGGACAAGAGGGATGTCCTTGTACTGTCCACAATTAACGGTAACGGCATCACCCCTGTCCCTGTGCGAGGTACCGCGGCAACGTTCCTCATGCCTGATTGTATCGTGCACTACAATCGGTATATGGAAGGAGTTGATCTCTTTGATCAAGTCCTCAAGCCATATAACGCCATGTGCAAAACCCGGGCATGGTACAAAAAATTTGCCCTCTACTTGGTACAGGTTGCCTTGTACAACTTTTTTGTGCTGTCCCGGAGCGCTGGCAACACAGGGAAATTCCTCCAGTTCTATGAGGCAGTCCTCAAGGCCCTGATCTTTTCTGACCGGGAAAGAGCAGGCCGGAGTACCTCAGGAACTAGAGGCGCCCGGATCGTCCCTAGCCAACAGTTTCCAGGTTTAGTCCCCCAATACTAGAAAGAAGGGACGGACCCCAAAAAAGTGCAGAGTGTGTCACAGGAGGGGGATACGGAAGGACACCACCACTCAGTGTGACATGTGCCCCGATCATCCAGGCCTCTGCATTATTGGTTGCTTCAGGGAGTACCACACTTCCATGGAGTACTAAATTTATAATCCCCTTCCCCAATTATAATTCCATTTAGCCACTGACAATCAGAAAAAAAACTATAATTCTCAGACTTGAGACACCCAACAATTTTTTTTTTTAAATTGATATTTTGTAAAACTAAAATAAATAAAGAAAGTAGACATATTACTTATCGCTGCATCCATAAGAATCTGCTCTATAAAAATACCCCATGACTTAACCCCTCAGACGAACACGGTCACCTTACATCACAAAAAGTGTAATAGCAAGAGATGAACAAGTCATATGCCCCCCAAAATAATGCCAATAAAACCGTCATCTCATCCCGCAAAAAATGAGCCCCTACCTAAGACAATCGGTTAAAAACTTAAAAAAAACTGACTCTTAGGCTATGGAGATACTAAAATTATTATTTTTTTGTTTAAAAAAGGATAATATAGTGTAAAACCTAAATAAATGTTAAAAAAGTAGACACATTAGGTATCGCTGCGTCCGCATGACCTAACCCCTCAGATGAACACTGTCAAAAAAAAAAAAAACGGTGCCAAAACAGCTATTTTTTGGCAAATTTTACATTTTTATCAATTTTTTCAAGTAACAAAGCAAGGGTTAACAGCTAAACAAAACTTTATATTTATTACCCTGATTCTGCAGTTTACAGAAACACCCCATATGTGGTCCTAAACTGCTGTATGACCAAACGGCAGGGCGCAGAAGGAAAGGAACGCCATATGGTTTCTGAAAGGCAGATTTTGATGGCCTTTTTTTTGGCACCATGTCCCATTTGAAGAACTCCTGATGCACCCCTAGAATAGAAACTCCACCCCTCAAGGTATTCAAAACTTATTTTACAAACTTTCTTAACCCTTTAGGTGTTCCTAAACAGTTTATTGCAAATGAAGATGAAATTTCAGAATTTCTATTTTTGGTAACCTTGCCTCACAAAAATGTAATATAGAGCAGTGTTTCCCAACCAGTGTGCCTCCAGCTGTTGCAAAACTACAACTCCCAGCATGCCCGCACAGCCAAAGGCTGTCCGGGCATGCTGGGAGTTGTAGTTTTGCAACAGCTGGAGGCACACTGGTTGGAAAACACTGATATAGAGCAACCAAAAATCATATGTACCCTAAAAATAGTCCCAACAAAACTTCCACCTTATCCCGTAGTTTCCAAAATCGGGTCACTTTGATGGAGTGTCTACTCTAGGGGTGCATCAGGGGGGATTCAAATGGGACATGGTGTAAATAAACCAGTCCAGCAAAATCTGACTTCCAAAAACCACACGGCGCTCCTTTCCCTCTACGCCCCGCCGTGTGCCCCTTACAGTAGTTTACGACCACATATGGAATGTTTCTGCAAACTACAGAATCAGGGCAATAAATATTGAGTTTTGTTTGGCTGTTAACCCTTGCTTTGTTACTGGGAAAAATGGATTAAAATGAAAAATTTGACCAAAAATTTTAATTCTGAAATTTCATCTCCATTTGCCAATATCTCTTGTAGAACACCTAAAGGGTTAACAAAGTTTGTAAAATCTGTTTTTAATACCTTGAGGGGTGTAGTTTCTAAAATGGGGTAATTTTGGGTGGTTTCTATTATGTAAGCCTCACAAAGTGACTTCAGACCTGAACTGGTCCTTAAAAAGTGGGTTTGGGAAAACGTCTGAAAAATTTCAAGATTTGCTTCTAAACTTCTAAGCCTTGTAACGTCCCCAAAAAATAAAATGGCATTCCCAAAATGATCCATACATGAAGTAGACATATGGGGAATGTAAATTAATAACTATTTTTGGAGGTATTACTATCTATTATAGAAGTAGAGAAATTGAAATTTATGGTAAATTTGGTATTTTTTTAATAAATAAAAATGAATTTTTTTACTCCATTTTACCAGTGTCATGAAGTACAACATGTGACAAAAAAACAATCTCAGAATGGCCTGGATAAGTAAAAGCGTTTTAAAGTTATTCACACATAAAGTGACACTGGTCAGTTTTGCAAAAAATGGCCTGGTCCTTAAAGGGGTATTCCCATCACAATGATCACTGTTAAATCTCTTAATGATTTGACAGTGATCATTTTTCTAAATACATTTTATTACCCAATTCCCACCCTTTTTGAGAAAATAAGTCCCCTCTTACCTGATTGTTGTCTTTCATCTCCCCTGGTTACGGCCACCTCTCCTGTCGAATCCCGCCAGGCCGCGCTTGCGCAGAAGATTGAAGATTTTCTCCCTGCCGGGCCGTGTAATCTCCTGAACGCGCACGCCGCCGCGCATGCGCCATGATGACTTCTCCCTGACCAGTATAGTACAGAGCCGCGAACGCGCACACTGGCTCTGTACTATACAGGCCAGGAATAAGTCACCATGGCGCATGCACGGCTGCGTGCGCGTTCAAGACATTGCGCGGCCCGGCCGGGAGAAAAACTTCAGTCTTCTTTTTCCAAACGAGAACTGTAGCTTACTTAAGTTAACAGAGGCACCCTCATGAACCATCATGGACATGGTTGGTTATGCTAGATGAGCTTGAACTGAACATAACAGATAAAGGAAAATTAAATGACAGTGCCTCTCTGTTATTACAAGTAGGGTTAATTGCGCGGACGGCAGCTCCCTGTCAGAGGTTGGGTGCCGGGAATGTTTCTACAATGTTTGCATTGGTGGGCAGTGCGCCCCCCCCCCCACCCGATATTAAAATCATTGGTGGGCAGTGCGCCCCCCCTTCCCAGTATTAAAATCATTGGTGGGCAGTGCGCCCCCCCTTTCCCAGTATTAAAATCATTGGTCGGCAGTGCACCCTCCCCCCCTTCCCAGTATTAAAATCATTGGTGGGCAGTGCGCCCCCCCCCCCCCCCCCCCAACATTGGTGGCAGCGGCAGTTCTGATTGGAGTCCCAGCAGTGTAATGGTGAGGACTTCAGAATTTCTGAAAACTGTGGAAAAACTGCAAAGTGGCAGTGATGCACACATAATGTCTAAAGCTCACCCTAATGCCTCACATGTCAGTGTTTTGTTCAGTGATTTTCATTAGTGATTTTGAGCCAAAACTAGGTGCAGGTATAGAGCAAGTGCAGATCTTTCCCTTAGGCCCCTTTCAGACGAGCGAGTTCCACGCATTGGACTCCAGATGGGGTCGCATAGCATTTTATTGATTTATGATGCTATGTAACCCTTACAGTTCTGGAATGTATTGGATAACACTGACAGCATTATGTCAGTGTTATACAATGCTTTTGCTGCTACTGTATTAATCTGCATTTTTTTCACACGAAAATCCACGCAGAACAAAAGCACATAATCTATAACATGTGCAAGTGGCCTAATGCAGTAAAATCAGTCATTTTACTTTTTTAACCCAACTGGCCATTAGTGAGAACAAAGTGAATGTCATACACACCCAAGAAGCTTGAAAAACACATTAAAGGGACTTTCTTAGATTCTAATTTTGATTATCTATCCTCAGGACCAATGAATGTGACATCACTGGTACTCCAGCCTCTTCAGTCAGTTAGTTGTTGAACCCCTTTTGATCAGATATTGATGATCTGACCAGAGATCAGTATCAAAATGTCGGAGAACAAGTAGAGCACTTAAGCCCATAATATTTTGCAATAAATCATGACAATGAATGATCAGATAAAGTGCTTATGAATATTTTTCATATCATTAGAAAATGTTTCTTGTAATCCATACATCCTATATACCAAGACGACCAATACAGAAAGGGGTCCCCATTGCACCCAAATTCCTGACTTCTTGATTTCTAATTTCCATGACTTCTTGACATAGCAGGAAATGGCTGTGAATGCTGTTCAGCCAATCACTGGCTCTGGCGCGTCATTGCTGCATCCAATGATTGGCTGAGTAGCATCCACAGCTATTTGCTGCTGGGTCAAAAAGTGCAGCAGTAACCCCCGCACCGTAAGAGCGGCAGTGACAGAGGATGAACTTTTTTTTTCTTACAACAAAAGAATCCCACTACAATTTATTTATTTTAATAAACCAACAAATATGAGTAATACTAATGTCACTACCAGAGCTTTGAGACGTTCTCACAGCTCTGTTTCTCCACCCCTGTGATGATGTCACTACTAGAGCTCGGAGGAGTTCTCTCTGCTCTGTTTCTCCGCCCCTGTGATGAGGTCTTTACTTTCTGTTTCCTTCCTCCCAGCTGTTCCTCCTGTGTTTGATTTCTCTGCCTTTAAATCACCCCTCCTCCTTTGTAGGGTGCGGATTATATTTCTCATTTGAGTTGTATCTCTCGCTTGAGTATCTTCACTGGTGTGCTATTGTCACGGCTGAGGATGGGGGAAATCCTCAGCCGTGCGAGGCCAGATGATGTTATGGCTGCTCGGCCAGGATAACAGGATTAGGGAGCAGGTCACCTCCTACAGCATGCCTAACCTGACCCTAACTCCTATCTGCATGGGCCGACCTTAAAGGTAGGAGGACCCATATGCAGGAACCTATGAGCCCTGACTTACCCTCCATCTGGTCCCTGGGCTAAGAAGCAGGGTAAGACAACCCACTCCTCCTAGGCACAGAGGAGCAGGAGTCTCAATGGCCAAGCTGCTGGAAAAGGGGGAACATAAACAGCTCTATGGATATGGCAGGTGAACAAGGAGTTCCACCTACCTGCCACAGCCTTGCTGACTGGATCCCTGTGCTGGCAGGGTGCAGATCACAACGCATCCCTACACAGGGACCCAGATCCATAGCTGCACAAAATCACAAGGGAAACATCAAATAGACATCACACATAACTAGACATAAACTTAAATGTGACATTATGGTTATGACCACAGGGGTGGCTCTCACTGGCAGGTATTAAACACAGAAGGCTGCTACAGCTAAGCATGGCTGAAGCAACCTGCAGCCCTGGGAAAACAGTGAGGCTATATAGGCCAAGAAGCCACACCCCACAGTCGGACACACCCAGTGAAACACAAACACACTGGGAAGGGAGTTAACCCTTCCAGCACCAAAGAAGGGAGACACACACTTAAAAGGAGAAGTATCCAAACAACACACACACTGTGGCTGTTGCCGCAGGCAACGACATGGGTGCCACTCATGTCCGGGGAGTCAGCCCGAAGGCCGGGACACTGCCACCACATGTACACATCACCAAACGTTGCCACGGGCAACCACAGTGCAGGAAAGAATGTCAGTGCACAGCACACATAACTCAGAGTGTACACAGACATACAAAGTGCATAACACACACACCTAACATAGAGGTTGCTAGGTGTAACCGCATGAAGATTGCCGCCAGCTGCCTAGCACCAGCTCAGGCTGCTCTACAGCGGCAATACCAAAACTACAACGTGTTGCCCGCGGCAACCACAAGTGAGGCAGCACACAAGCGGCCCTCACCTGTGGTTGAACACCAGAACCAAACCGCAGGCAACCGCATGCGGTAGAGGAGTCACGGTCATAGCCATGGCCGTGACAGCTATCATATCACTGGACCTGTGTTCTGCTGCAGCAAGTACTCCGGATATTGCCAGCTGTCTTTGGGTCTGTCTTCACTGCTGCTGCAGCTCCTTCAGTTAAGTGTGCAGACATTGTAGTGTTTCTGTTTGTTTGCTCCATATATGCGGTTCCGTCCATATACTGAGCAGGGCACCGGTGGCCGTGCCCCTTCCACTATTGTAAGGGTTACAGTGGTCATCAGTCTTAGGTACGCGGGCATGCTTCGATCCACAATTTGGATCCGGGCATGTGCTTAGCAGCATAGGGAGAGCTTTGAGGGTCTGACAGGGGTCACCCTTTATCCTCCCTAGTTTGGGTCCGGTCAGTAGCTCTATTTACTGTGTATGCTCTTGTTGCTAACATACAGCCGTGACAACTAAGCTAAGCTTCTTTAAAAAAATTACATTTTATTAAACATGATAAAAAATTATCAATTCATGATTTTGGTAGGGATTCAGATATATAGTGCCATAGTACATATTCGTTACAAAAGGTATAATATACAGGTTCAGTAATTTCAGTGCTGAGTCAATCTAGTGGAAGTTGATGTAACCAAATATGCAGCTGCCTCTTTATTAAATGTTTGATATCAATGGCATATAGGCTGGCATGACACATACAAGGCTGTTGAATATAGCCTTCTAAACTAGCCTATAAATAGTTGTTTTCCTTCCTATAACCAACACATGACAAATAGTAATCTAATATGATATTGACAGTGCGCCCCCCCCCCCCCAACATTGGTGGCAGTGGGCAGTTCCGATCGGAGTCCCAGCAGTGTAATGCTGGGGCTCCAATCGGTTACCATGGCAGCCAGGATGCTACTGAAGTCATGCCATGGTCAGTTACTCAGCAGCATTATACTTACATGCGCTGTGGCTGCCCGGTGCTCCTTCTTCTTGTAACTCACAGGTCTGTGCGGCGCCTTGCTATAAGCATAAACAATGCGCCACACAGACCTGTGAGTTACAAGAAGAAGGAGCGCAGGGCAGCCACAGCGCATGTAAGTATAATGCTTCTGAGTAACTGACCATGGCAGACAGAACTTCAGTAGTGTCCTGGCTGCCATGGTAACCGATCGGAGCCCCAGCATTACACTGCTGGGACTCTGATCGGAACTGCCGCTGCCACCAATGATGGAGGGGGGAGGGCACACTGCCCACCAATGATTTTAATACTGGGAAGGGGCGGGAGGGCACACTGCCCACCAATGATTTTAATACTGGGGAGGGGGGTGCACTGCCCACCAATGATTTTAATACTGGGAAGGGGGTGGCGCACTGATGCCTGTTGTGCAGGTCCGTATTTAGAGCTTATGCTGCTCTAGGCACCCTTCTGAAGCAAAGACAGATTTTCACTCATCAATAATCATCATTATTTCTTTGTTTCTGACCAATGGTAATGAAAATTGGTTTGTGTATTTTAGGCTGTGCACACTGCAGCTGCATTGCATTTTTTTCCTGCCACAGTGTATTTTTTGCAGTAATTGTCTGCAATTGCAACAATACCACACTGTTTTACCACAATTTCAGAAAACTGTGGAAAAACTGCAAAGTGGCAGTGATGCACACATAATGTCTAAACCTCACCCTAATGCGAGTTCCACGCATTGGACTCCAGATGAGGTCGCATAGCATTTTATGATGCTATGTAACCCTTACAGTTCTGGAATGTATTGGATAACACTGACAGCATTATGTCAGTGTTATACAAGATCTTGCATTGATGATGGTAGAGTCTGACAGCCTTCTCCAGTACATCCCAAAGATTCTCAATGGGGTTAAGGTCTGGACTCTGTGGTGGCCAATCCATGTGTGAAATTGATGTCTCAAGCTCCCTGAACCACTCTTTCACATTTTGAGCCTGATGAATCCTGGCATTGTCATCTTGGAATATGCCCTTGCCATCAGGGAAGGAAAAATCCATTGATGGATTAACCTGGTCATTCAGTATGTTCAGGTAGTCAGCTGACCTCATTCTTGGAGCACATACTGTTGCTGAACCTAGACCTAACCAACTGCAGCAACCCCAGATCATAGCACTGCCCCCACAGGCTTGTACAGTAGGCACAAGGCATGATGGGTGCATCACTTCATCTGCCTCTCGTCTTACCCTGATGCACCAATCACTCTGGAACAGGGTTAATCTGGACTCATCGGACCACATGACCTTCTTCCATTGCTCCAGAGTCCAATCTTTATGCTCCCTAGCAAATTGAAGCCTTTTTTTCTGGTTTGCCTCACTGATTAGTGGTTTTCTTACGGCTACACAGCTGTTCAGTCCAAATCGCAATTGAAGTTCCCTTCACATTGTGTGTGTGGAAATGCTCTTACTTTCACTATTAAACATAGCCCTGAGTTCTACTGTTGTTTTTCTTCGATTTGATTTCACCAAACGTTTAAGTGATCGCCAATCAAGATCATTCAGGATTTTTTTCCCGCCACATTTCTTCCTCGAATACGATGGGTCCCCACTATCCTTCCAGTTTTTAATAATGCGTTGGACAGTTCTTAACCCAATTTTAGTAGTTTCTGCAATCTCCTTAGATGTTTTCTCTGCTTAATGCATGCCAATGATTTGATCCTTCTCAAACAGACTAACATCTTTTCCACGACCATGAGATGTGTCTCTTGACATGGTTGTTTACGAAATGAGAAGCAACTAATTGTACCAGTTGGGGTTAAATAACTTGTTACCAGCTGAAAGATAATCGCCCATTCAGTAATTATCCAATAGGAGGCTCATAACTATTTTCTTAGTTAAATCCAGGTGGCGACTTTTTTTTTGGACAGGCAGTGTACTACTTAGGCTACTTTCACACTAGTGTTTTTACTGGATCCAGAAGGGCTCAGCAAAAACGCTTCCATTACTGATAATACAACCATCTGCATGCGTTATGAACTGAGACGGTTGTATTATCTGTAACATAGCCAAGACGGATCCGTCATGAATACCATTGAAAGTCAATGGGAGACGGATCCGTTTTCTATTGTGTCAGATTGTGCCAGAGTTAAACGGATCCGTCCCCATTGACTTGCTTTGTGGGTCATGACGGATCCGTCTTGCTCCGCATCCCATGAAGGAAAGAAAACCGCATTTTGGAGCATTCCCTTCTGTGCAGTTACGTTTTGTCCCCATTGACAATGAATGGGGACAAAATGGAAGCGTTTTTCTCCAGTATTGAGACCCTATGACGGATCTCAATTCCGGAAAATAGAAACGCTAGTGAGAAAGTAGCCTTACTAATATGTGTTCCTTTTTTCATGAAAATGACAGGGAAATATTTTATTGGCATTTAAGAAAAATATCATGAAGGCAGCAGCTATGTATACGGAGTGGATGTGAACATATTCTTAATCATATGTTTGATTTCTTTTCTGTGATACAATTTATCATGTTTCAAGTGTTTCATATATCCTAAAAAATGCCCTCAGAATAATAGGCTTAATAAAGGAAATGTGTCATCAGAAAATGACCTATTGTTTAAATCACATTTTTATGTTAAACATATATTTTTTATTTTTTTTTGTAAATTTTTATTAAAAATTTCCATGCCATCTGTATTAGAAATGTATATAATACTGCAATCACACTGGCCACTAGGCCCATAATGGACAGGAAGAGACCCTATTGACTTCTATGGAAGAGTTTTCAAATCACGGTCAGTGATCTGTGTAGAGGTCAGGAGTGAGCTCATTGTGAATGATTCTGTGTTATCCATATAGAGGCATTACTTGTCATTGTAATTCTGCCTGTGGTGATAATGATAATAGCTACTGAAAAGTTACATGTACAGATAAAAAAAAAATTCAGGATTACATACTTTTTTAAATCTATAAAGTGACATGGAAAAAAAACACAAAAAATTCTAAAGGTTTAAATCTATAAAGTGACATGGAAAAAAAAACACTAAAAATTCTAAAGGTTTAAAGATTTACAGTAGTTTCCATTTAAAGAGTCTTCTTAGCAAAGCTATAACTGAACATTGCTGAGGAGAGTCTGTCTTCAGTGTTCTATTAAAGCAAATTTGTCAGTAGTTTTCTGCTGCTCTCACTTTTAAATCCTAACCGCTCCAGCGCATGCCAATGAGCCCCAATATTGAAGTGAACCAGCAATTTGCTAAGGGAATCTGTCACTAGTTCATGTTGCCCTTAGTTAGGAGACCATAAAGATTCCCTTTAAGCACTGAAGACACCTATGTTTAACAAATCAGATAGGCAAGGTGATGAGCAGTAGTCAGGAAATGGGGTAGTGACAAGAGGAAGGCTGGAAGCCTCCGTATGTTACACACAGGTGTCTTCAGCACTCAGTAGACCGCTGAAGACTGAAGGCAGATTTTTCTAAGCAACACTGTTAGAGATTTCCTAAGAAGATTTTTTACACCCTGTTTTCTAGAACAAAGAAACATCTTTCCCTAATGAAGTATATTACAAAATATTTTAAGATCACTGTCCCTACACTATATAAAAAATAAACTGAAAAAATCATGATTACACATTCCCTTTAAGGCTGGGTTCACACCTGAGCGTTTTACAGCGCATTCCTACGCGCTGTAAAACGCTCAACAGGCAAAAACCAATGTTTCCCTATGGGCATGGCTCTCACCTGAGCGTTTTACAGCGCGTACGAACGCGCTGTAAAACGCCCTACACCCCAAGAAGTACAGGAGCTTCTTTGGGGCGTATTGTCGCACGCATTGTGGCAGTTTTTCATTGGATTAATCACACAAACGCGCGTACTATGCGCGTTTCCAAAATACAAAAACGCCCCAAAATACGCCTCAAAAACGCCCGATAAAAACACCTGTAAAAAGCGCTTATCGAATACGCTCAGGTGTGAACCCAGCCTTAGAGGTTGTACATTAGTAGAAATTTTATTAATTCTATGAAAGCGTCCCATTTCTAGGAATGAATGAACTAAAAGATTGGAACTTCTTTTGAAGGTCCTTTGTCCCAGGAGAAAACAATGAATCCTCGTTTGACCTTCAAATGCAATGTATTTACCAAGTGGCTAGCCTTTGTTTGACCTTGTCAGATGCTTCTTTACTTAGTGACTTTTAGGATACATGAAACAAGCAAATACACACGATTATATTTATTATAGAAATATCCTATTACTTAGACCTTGACATTTACTATGTTCGCTCACAGTGTGAGGGAGCTGAAAGGAAGGTGGTTGAAATATCCTCATGGCTACAGAAAAGATGTTCTCAGCTTATATGTTAACGTCTTCCTTTCTATTTAGTATGGTATTCCCGCTATGTGAGGAGTACATCTCTCCCAGACCTAGGGAGGAACTCTGACATTCTTGAGATTAGAGAAAGATTTTAGAATTCCTCATACTGCTCTACATCACAGTTTTTGGTACAATTCTTTTTTTGGAAAAAAAAAAATGGATTTAAAAATGTTAATGTTGTATTTACTTCTTTTACTATCAAGCCAACTGTAGTATTACAACTTTGAGATTTTACTGGTTAAAGTCTTTTTATTGGTAGGGTTATTTCTTTTGCTTCTGATATTAACCTAGTGTTTGGATGATATTAAATATTGCATCCTGTTTTCAGGTTTATTAGATATACTGTACAGGGCATTATTATAATTTGACATTTACAGAGTGACATATATATGTTCATTGGCTGCTAGTTGATGATCTCCAATATAGTATAGTTCTTGCCAAGGGTCCAGAAACACCCATGATTTGCCTCTGTAATTGAGTGCCACTGTCTTTTCTAAATTACTTAAGTATTAAAACAGGTATCTTTCACTAACTAAGTATTATAATAAATATGGATATCCTTAGGAACTAGAATAATAGAAAACATGTATACCAGAATTTTTGTAGTAATTTGAAGTAAAGCAGTAAACAAAATATGGGAAACTGTCAGTTGTTTTGACCATGCAAAACTGCTGACAGTGCGAGGTGTGGGCCATGGCAAGATTGGAACACATGCCTATTGGAGCTTCTATTATTGACAGGACTGAGAGACTGAGCTTTTATTCTGCTGGGCGCTGCACCCACAAATGCCCAAAGGTGACCCCCTCACTTCACAGCTATTCTCCTTTGCTCCAAGTGACAGCAATAGTACCCATCCAGGAGATTGTCAGATGTCACTCGGGACAGAGGGAAGCATTTGTGAAGCAGCTCACTGCAATATATTTACCCAGCTAATCAGGTTAAAACTGCTGACAAACTTCCTATAAGCACTAGGCTTTTTTTGTCCTTAGGGACTGCAAGATTATTATTTTTTCCTCCTTATATTCTGTTGACCATAACTTTTAAAGGGGTTGTCCAGGATTTTGATATTGATGGCTTATCCTCAGGCTGCATCTGCTATGAGGAGAGATGAGCATCTCAACTCAGATGGCGGCCAACCTGCTTCTGAGGCGGCGGCAGTTCACGGTGCGGTATGGAAGCCTATGAGGCAGTAGAATAGCGCAAGAGGTTGAAATAACATCAAGACCACCTGCGCAGAGATGTGGGAACTTAGGCCACAGGCCTGCATGGTGGACTGCAATGTACAGCGGGACATAGGTGAGTTTTTTAAAAATATATGTTGCTACTATTGGGATTGGAAAAAGTGGTGTGAAGACCATGATATATTTTACTACTTCAGGGAGGCATTATACTACAGGGGTACTATGGGGTGGGGAGATCATTATATTAATTTCCACTATAGGGGGCATTATATTACAGCGGGACTACATATGGGGAGAGCATTATATATATTACCATTACAGGGACACATTTGCAGTACCTCAGTGCAACTAGGGGTATCTGCAGATTGTTGGTAATGTTTGTTAATATGAGATTTTGCACTGTATGTCATATGCTGCACTACAAATTCAGAGAGTTCCAATATGAGCTGCATGTGGCCAGGACTTCCACCCTGGCCCAGCCCTCTCTGGTGCTGAGGGGGTGGGCTGGCCCCACCTCCTAGTTCCAGAAGATTCTAGTAGTGCGATACTAGACAGAGTGGAGTATGGAATCACTGAGCAGAGCTCCTACTCCAAGAGCCTTTTTCCACATCTCCTGTGAGGACCCAACTCCAAAGAGACTGCAAACTTGTAAAACTACAGAGGAAAGACAGCAGAACGATCAGTGTCAAGCATTACATTACCTGCACGCTTCACGATTTGGCTAGAACCTCACGCTGTTGTGCAGATTGCAGACTCTGTGACAGTTGCTAGCCAGTGATCCTAGAATTAGAGACTGTAGCGAGAGAGAGAGAGAGAGAGAGAGTGAATTGAGGGCCATTGTTTTAAAGGAAATGTGTCAACAATTATTTTTTCTGCCAGTTAAAGCCAGAGAGTAACACATATCAATTTTTTCGATCTATTTTTATATTCTTCATATTTGTTTGATTATATTTCCTTAACATGATTATGGAGACTGCAATCTTGTCTGAGCTGTTCTTAACAGCATGTACAAAGCATTAAGAAAATTGCTTTTAGAGATGGCCTTGCGGTTCGCCCGGCAATCGTTTCCTGGCGAACTTTGCTCGCTCGCGATTCGCCAAACAAGTGAACATATGGCGATGTTCACATGCGCCATATTCTTTTGCATTGCGCCGAACTTTGACACATCCATCAGGTGAGACAGGACAGCCAATTGAGACGTTTCAGCACATGGACACACCCCACCCTATAACAGAACCCGATCTGGCAGCCTTTTTACATTCTGTGTTTTGCGAGTATAGGGAGAGGTTGCTGTGTGGAGCAGGGACAGACTGTTAAGGACACCAAACGCTAGCTAATAGGGCCACAAAAGTCCTTTTAAGGACTGGTATAGGTGTGCTATCGATAGGTGTGATATACTGAGGGGTGTAATATACTTAGAATATACTTTCTAACATAGAAAGTATATTATAGTACATTTGTATTGTGCAGCAGTTGTGTGCGGTTCTTCTGCGATACTGCAGCTATATAGAGGGACAAGAGGTATTGGAACAATTATTTGCAACGGGTATGATATACCTGTTGCCCCCCAAAATAACTAATTGAGGGGTGCGATATACCTATAATATACTTTCTAACATAGAAAGTATAATATAGTGCATTTGTATTGTACAGCAGTTGTGTGCGGTTCTTCTGCGATACTGCAGCTATATAGAGGGACAAGAGGTATTGGAACAATTATTTGCAATGGGTATGATATACCTGTTGCCCCAAAAGAAAACTGATTGAGGGGTGCGATATACCTATAATATACTTTCTAACATAGAAAGTATATTATAGTGCATTTGTATTGTACAGCAGTTGTGTGCGGTTCTGCTGCGATACTGCAGCTATATAGAGGGACAAGAGGTATTGGAAGAATCATTTGCAACGGGTATGATATACCTGTTGCCCCCCAAAATAACTGATTGAGGGGTGCGATATACCTATAATATACTTTCTAATATAGAAAGTATATTATAGTGCATTTGTATTGTACAGCAGTTCCACAACATACTGATTAAGGGGTTTGATATACCTGCTTCCACAAAATACTGATTGAGGGGTGCGATGTACCTGCTTTGACCAAATATTGATTCAGGGGTTCTATATACCTGTTGCCACAAAATACTGATTGAGGGGAGTGATATACCTGCTTCTACAAAATACTGATTAAGGGGTTCTATAGACCTGCTTCCAGGACTCCAGCACATGGTGTCAGCTGCCGACAATAGTGTTGCCATCTGCGGTAAGCCCAACACTCACCTAGGGACGACCTCCTTATGAAGGCACCTGGCCTCCCATCACCGAGCTCAGTGGGAGCAAAACTGTCAGAACCCACAAAGCCACACTCCCAGCGCTTCATGTCCTGTCTTTTCTCATTCTCCTCTCTCCTCCCATTTGTCCTCCACTCCACCTTCCAGCGTTCTCTCACTCTTCAAGGTCCACTGCACCAGCAGTTTTATGTAGGTTTGACTCTCCAATTTAGACCTCATCATGGTCTGTCTGCATTTCT
The DNA here is from genome assembly GCF_905171765.1 of Bufo bufo. Classification (NCBI taxonomy): domain Eukaryota; kingdom Metazoa; phylum Chordata; class Amphibia; order Anura; family Bufonidae; genus Bufo; species Bufo bufo. The sequence continues at coordinate 473,838,509 of NC_053392.1, read as the reverse complement.
AGTGCTCTCACCTCATTTCATATTTGCTATATGTTTTGTGTTGGATTTTTATATGCTGGTTTATAATGTATATGCCCATTCTGTGGAAACCAAGTGGACCTGCATGTGTTGGTTACATATATTATATTGCATACCGCACTTTGTTCTAATTGTATACAATTTTTAATGTGTATCTGTTGGTGTGTCTAATAAACTTTATATATATTTTTATATTGACTTATTGTCGGATGTGCATATATGGGGTGGTTCTTGTGACTCTCTCTTGGGTCTGGTGATATTGTTTCATGCTTTTTTCACCACCCTTTGCACTCCGCGTATTATTTGGTGTGCCCCCTGTTTTCTCAATCCATCCACCTTCCAACGTGCCGTCGTCGCGTTCATCTGGCACAAGGCAGGCTTCCATGGCCCAAATGTTTGAGCGCAAAAAAAGTTATGATGTCAGATAATCCACTTGCCCAACGACTGACCGCTGGCTTGTCGGAACTGCTAGTCCGCCAAATACTGCCATTTAAACTGGTGGACTTAGATGCCTTTAGAAAATTTGTGGCCATTGGCACACCGCAATGGAAGGTCCGCGGCAGGAAATATTTCTCCCAGAAGGGCATCCCAGAGCTATATGGCCACATCTAGTGGCAAGTTAATATATCTCTGGCACACAGTGTCGGTGCCAAGATACATCTGACCACAGACACATGGTCTAGCAAACACAGGCAGGGAAGGTAAATAACTTTTACTGCCCACTGGGTGAACCTTCTGACGGCTGTCAAGCATGTAACCCGTGGCACCCGTCTGGATTTGGTGTTACAGCCACGAATTGCATGCAGGCCTGCCTCTTCTTCTCCTCCTCCTACTCCATCCTCCGCCTCCTCCTCGGCTGACACTGCTACAGCCTCTTCCGCTGCACCTCCCAAACTCCCCAGAACCTATTCGACGTACCAGGTGCACTGCTTTCAGCTCTGCGGTCACAGGCCAATCAGTGGCTAACCCCGCTAAATTTGACAGTTGGTAAAGTGGTGTGCGACAACGGTGACAATCTGCTGAGGGCACTGAAACAGGGCAAAATGACACTTGTGCCATGCATGGTACACGTCCTGAACTTAGTCATGCAGCGATTCGTTGCCAAACACCCTGGGGTCATGGATGTCTTGTGGCAGGCCAGGAAAATCTCTGGCCATTTTAGATATTACACAGAAATGGCTTGCCTTGCTGATGTTCAGCGGCGACACCACCTGCCCGTCAGATTTCTGATTTGTGACAGCCCGACGCACTGAAACTTTACCTTGTATATGCTTGATAGGCTTCTCCAGCAGCAGTGTGCCATTAACGACTACCTGTATGAACTCTGCAGCAGGACAGGTTCTGGGAAGCTTGATTTCTTTTCACCACACCAGTGGCTGCTCATGCGCGACGCATGTAGACTTCTGCGGCCATTTGATGAGATCACCAAACTGGTCAGTCGCAGCCAAGGCACCATCAGTGACATCGTACCTTATGCCTTGTTTCTGGAGCGTGCACTGTGTCGTGTCATTGATCAAGCCGTCGAGGAGCAGGAAGGTGAGGAAGTTGCAATGCTGAAGGAATTCCCAGGGGCGGGCTACTCCATCTGAGACAAGTCAGCAGGAGTCTGAAGAGGAGTCAGAGGAGGATGGTGGCTGGGGGGAGCAGGAGGAGCAAAAAGAGCAGGCTTTGTGGGGGACTTTAAACTTTTCAAGGATCCCGTACAAACACAAAATGGCGGACATGTTACTAGTATCACAGAGGGCTGTCAGAATGCAGAATTTCCAGGCCTTGCTGCGAGAGATGCTGCATTCTGCTGTTGCGGGCGCTGGCAGAGGAATTTCCATCCACAGCGAAACAGGTGCGGGTACCAATCCTACCGTGCCTGAAAGAGAGCTGTTTGAAGATGTGTTGGTCACTTCAGATATGAGATCATTCTTGCATCGAGAGCCACCCTCCGGATCCAGCTTCAGGGAACGCCTAGACCTACAGGTGTCCGACTACATTGGGTTAACGGCTGATGTGGACGCTCTGAGAAGCGAGGAACACCTGGACTACTGGGTGTGCAGGCTTGACCTGTGGCCAGAGCTATCACAATTTACCATGGAACTCTTGGCTTGCCCCTTGTCCAGCGTCCTGTCCGAAAGGACATCAGCGCAGCAGGGGGGATCGTAACCAATAATCGCGCTCGTCTTTCACATTCTTAAAATGAATGAGGCATGGATCTTGGAGGAATTCAACACCTGTGACGACCACGTGTAATTGAATTTCCTCATGCCAGCCCACACATATCCTCCACCACACAATACAAAGAATGGTCCTTGTCTTATGTATATACAGCGGCATAAAAGTCCTTTTCTGTTAGGTGAATGCCTAATTTTTAGGGCCTCTAATCCAGTGGCCTACAGTAAAATTTTTATCCAGTGACCGCTTAATGTACCTCCAGACACATAGTCACTAGTTCTTTTCTGTCAGGTGAATGCCTAATTATTGGGGCCTGTGCTGGCCTACAGTAAAATTTTTAGCCGGCGACGGCCTATTGTACCTCCAGCCACATCATTACAAGTTCTTTTGTTAGGTGAATGCCTAATTTTTGGGGCCTGCACTGGCCTACAGTAAAATTGTTATCCACTGACCATCTAATATACCTCCAGCCACATAATAACTTGTTCTTTTCTGTCAGGTAAATGCATAATGTTTGGGGCCTGTACTCAAATGGCCTGCAATAAAATTGTTATCCAATGACCGCCTACTATACCACAGCCACATAATCACTTGTTCTGTTCTGTCCGGTGAATGCTTAATGTTTGGGGCCTATACTCCACTGGCCTGCAGTAGAATTGTTATCCACTGACCGTCTAATATACCTCCAGCCACATAATCACTTGTTCTTTTCTGTCTAGTGAATGCATTATTTTTGGGGCCTGTACTCCACTGACCTACAGTAAAATTGTTATCCACTAACCGCCTAATATACCTCCAGCCACATAATTACTTGTTCTTTTTTGTCCGGTGAATGCATAATTTTTGGGGCCTGTACTCCACTGGCCTGCAGTAAAATTGTTATCCACTGACCGCCTAATATGTCTCCAGCCACATATTTACTTGTTCTTTTCTGTCCGGTGAATGCCTAATGTTTGGGGCCTGTACTCCACTGGCCTGCAGTAAAATTGTTATCCACTGACTGCCTAATATGCCTCCAGCTACATAATCACTTGTTCTTTTCTGTCCGGTGAATGCCTATTGTTTGTGGCCTGTACTCCACTAGCCTGCAGTAAAATTGTTATCCAATGACCGTCTAATATACCTCCAGCCACATAATCACTTGTTCTTTTCTGTCCGGTGAATGCCTAATGCTTGGGGCCTGTACTCCACTGGCCTACAGTAAAATTGTTATCCACAAACCGCCTACTATACCTTCAGCCACATAATCACTTGTTCTTTTCTGTCCAGTGAATGCATAGTTTTTGGAGGCTGTACTTGACTGGCCTACAGTAAAATTGTAATCCACTGACCGCCTAATATACCTCCATCCCCAAAATCACTTGTTCTTTTTTGTCAGGTGAATGCCTAATTTTTGGGGCTCTTACTCCAATGGCCTAAAATGACATTTTTCTAGGCTCCAGCAGGGCACATTTTTGAGAGTTTCCCTTTAAGACGCATAAAAATAGCCCCTGATTAAAATACATATTTTTTGTGGGAATTTTTGCCATTGATCCCCCTCTGGTATGTCACTGTCCATGTTGTGGGACTATTTGTGTACTTCTAGTAAGTATTTGGTGGCTGCAAATATGACCTTAAGGTTTTTCAGGTTTGCCTGCCGTTAAAGTGAATGGGGCCCGATGCGAACGCGCGGTTCGCAAACCTTTGATCACGAACTCGCGTGCGCAAAACGTCCCGGCCGATGTTCGTCCATCACTAATTGTTTTATGGCAGCCCCATGGACCATAGACACAATGGTCAGGAGCGGACCTCATTGACTTCGATGGGAAAGTTTTCTTGGCATACTCTGTGATATGTGCAGAGTTCATTGTACAATGAAAGAATAGATATGTTAAGCTTTGACAATCACCTATTCTGAATGGTAGAGAATCAGGAGAAACCATGTATGCAAAGGGGTGGCACTGCATTAAAACAGACATGCTTCTGTACTAAAAATGACTGCATGGGCTTAGGAACAATTCCAAAAATCATTGTCTGTGAATACTGTTCTCTGCGCAATGCACAAATGCAAGTTATAGCTGTATAATGCAAAAAAGAAGCCATATGTCAGCGCGATACACCAACGCCGCTATCTTGTCTGGGCTGAAACTCATTTAAAAAGGACTGAGACAAAATGGAAAACTGGTCTGTGGTCAGGTGAAACTAAATTTGAATTTTTTGGGGGAATATACGAGCACTGTGTCTTGCAAACTCAAGAAGAGAGGTACCATCCAGCTTATCTGTGCATAGTTCAAAAGCCTGCATCTCTGATGTATGGGGTTGCATTATTACCCATGGCATGGATAATTTACACATCTGGAAAGGCACTATCAATTCTGAATGGTTTATAGAGGTTTTGTTATTATAATTATTTATTATTAAAGCGCCATTCATTCCATGGCATTGCACATATGAAAAAGGGTGTACATACATCATAAACAAGTGCAATAAGCATGAACAAGATGAGTTACAAACTGGTATAGAAGGAGAGAGGACCCTGCCTGTGAGGACTTACAAGTTACGAGATTAACACATGCTATTATCTAGACAATGTCTTCTTCAGGGAAGACCTTGCATATTTCAGCAAGAGAATGCTAAACCACATACTGCAACCATCACAACAGCATGTCTTAGCAGAAGAAGTGTCCAGGTGCTGAACTGGCCGGCCAAGCAGTGCAGACCTTTCACCCATAGAAAACATTTTGCACATCATGAAATGAAAAATCCAGCAAAGACCCAGGACTGTTGAGCAGCTTTGTAATTTATCCTCATTTGTATTATGTTTCCAATTTCCTTAACAAAGAAAAACTATAGAGGGGTTACAGGGGGAGCATCATATGTACTACCACTACAGGGAGGCATTAAACAATGGGGGAGGAGCATTATATATACAACCACTTCAGGGGAGTATTATACTATAAGGGGACTACAGGAGGAGAGAATATTATATATACGACCACTACAGGGTGCATTAAAATACTACAGGGATCAATTTAACTACAGGGTGCATTGCAGTAGTGCTATTAGGGCTACTACATGGGGCATCATAAATACTTGGGGCTACTACAGAGGTCATTATAACTACTGGGGACACTATAGAGGTGCCTTATAGATTGTCCTTATTACTACTGAGGGCTCTAAAGGGGTGCCTTATAGAGTGGCATTGTTACTGTTGGGGCATTATGGGGCCTTACTTCTGCTAGTAAATCAGGGCCTAAGAGAATTGCTTATCTATTAATTAATGTGTCTATCTATAACAGATTAAGTATTATTGGCGTAGCAAGTGAACTAGTTCAACACACCTATATATTAGACCGCCTTTTAAGACTGAGTCTGATGCACAGTAAGTCATTGTATAACAGAATAGATTAAGGATGAATGGTGCAGCAGATGAACTAGATAAATGCGCCTATATATTAGACCGCCTGTTGACACTTAGTCTGATACACAGTAAGTCTATGTATAACAGAACAGATTAAGATTGAATGGCGCAGCAGATGAACAAGATGCATAGTGCGATTACACTGAGCCTGCACTGTCCCTGCAGTCTCCCTATGCTCTCCCTACAGTGTCTGAAAACTCTCTCTGCGATCTCCCCACACTATCCTTGCACTGTTGCTATCCAATATTCTACAATTCAAATATTTCTAACACACTGTCCCTAGCGTATGCCACATATCTGCCTTTGCTCAGTTCACAGTGAAATGGCGGCGACCACGCAGGATGAGGCTTTTATAGGGCTGTGACATTACAGGGGATGGCTATCTGCTAATTGGCTGGCGGCACAGCACTATGGTTATATCACGTTCCCAGGCTTCTTACTTTCATTTCTTACTTTCACTGTGTTGTGGTTTACCTTGCTGATAGATTCAATACTTCAAGGACTACAATAGTGCTCTATATTGGATGTACAAGTTTGTGCCGACACTCAGAATCCATTTTTAGATGTTCTGGTTTTTCTAAGCACTATTACAGAAACAAAGTTCTTTCAGTGTGTTGTAATGGAATAGTAAATCTTGTTCTGAATCAAAGTCCCATATGTCGAAATCAAAATTTATACATGGAGCAGGAAAGTTTGTTCTTTCAGCACTCGTCTAATGGATTTAAAACCAATAGATAGCAGACAGTGTCCAAAACATAGACTGTCGCCAGGAAATATTTTTTCATACAAAGACTTACCTCCCGAGACAAATCATTGCAGTTCATATATCATTTGCATATATGATATGCAGATGATAGCATCCTGGACATTGCATGGAAAGGAAACATATTTAAGAAAAAAAGATTGATAGACTGTGTCTTTTCTGTAAAAACTCCAAAGTTAACAATGAAAGATATTTAAAGGAACCCCTGATATCCCTGGTCTGTACATCCGCAATAACATTACAAAAGACATCTGCCCATCAAGTTCAATCACAAGAAAATGTATATAATATACCATACTAATGTTAGAATAAACAGTTTGGGGGGGGGGGGTGTAACGGACCGTTTCAGCAGACAAGGGGTTAAAATCCGTTTAGGCGATAAGCCCCTTTCTGAGAGACAGGCACAGCTACTGCAGGATACACCAAACTCCCGAACTGGATACAAAGTAGTAACTACTGATGTCCAGAGGACTAATATACACTTATTAATCCAGCACCTATTCCAAGTTACCTAACACTTAACTTTTATTTGTGTATTAGTAAAACGAATTGCTACCTTGACTATATCTTAAAATTGCAGTGCGTTACAGTCCTCACTTGTCTATTAGAGTACTATAATGTTGTGCAGCATCCCCTTAATGTGGGATACAGGACACTCCTAATCACCACTGATGCTGCTGGCTGCAGTTGCAGTGCAGTTTACAGCCCCAAACAGCATAAGGGGAATCGCACACTGAATGTTGAGCATGCTGGCAGCGCGCAGCTAGCAGCATCAGTGGTGATTAGGAGTGTCCTGTATCCCACATTAAGGGGATGCTGCACAACATTATAGTACTCTAATAGACAAGTGAGGACTGTAACGCACTGCAATTTTAAGATATAGTCAAGGTAGCAATTCGTTTTACTAATACACAAATAAAAGTTAAGTATTAGGTAACTTGGAATAGGTGCTGGATTAATAAGTGTATATTAGTCCTCTGGACATCAGTAGTTATTATTTTTGGAAAAAAAACACTGCATCCAGCACTAAGGGAAAGCACAGGTTTTCCGGATACAAAGTAGCACTCCAAACTGGAACCTCACGAATAGCTGCTAGCAGACGAACAGGAATGAGCTTACACTTCTGGCAATCGGTCCTCTAACAGCATACAGTGAATCCCCCCAATAACGAGACAAGGCTCCGTGTTGAGGGTCAAGCAGTGGTCTGACTGTACTTCACGTACAGCCTCTTTTATTCATAAACCACAAACATAGTACTGCCCACAGGGGTTTGAAATACAACCAATCAGTAATTTACAACACATACAATGTAAGTACACGCCCCTAGGGGACCAGAAGGAAGACTTGTGACATAGGACAAATACAACATATCCCCACAATGCATCATGGTCTCCTCCTCTCTGTCCCGGAGACAACCTGAGGAGCAATCCAATTATCTCTGAGGACAAAGGGAGATCGCCAATACACATGTGAGGACAACAGAACAGACATCACCAATTAAACACACAATGGGACAATGGCACAATAGAAACACACCCAGCATTTTCCTCCCAAGCTGACAAGTTACACTTATTTTAAATTGTTACAACTTTGTGAGTTTACATTGGCCATACATATAACTTACATCAATTTAAACAGTATAACTTGGGGACAAACCTATCCAAAATTCACTTGAATAGGTTCAGGGGTTTAAAAGTTAGTATATGGCCCATAATCCAGGGGCAAGAGGCCAGCAGCCAGGCCTCTCCAAAACCCAGTGGCGAGGTTGGTTTTGCCACAGGGGGCATTTATTAAGACCAGCATTTTCCATGCTGACCTTTTTTAAGTCCCTTTTGCACTGCTGGAACAAGAGCTAAAGTTATGTAGAAGCACAGTCCTCTACATAAGTTTGGCGCTTCCTCCAGTAGGCCATGCGACAAACTTAAATCTACACCAGCTGCCTTGCTGGTGTAGATTTAAGCCATTTTCAACCAAATGGCATAGAAAATGATAAATGAGCCAGTCCTACTAGCCTGCCTGTTTCCCATCCACACCACACTCCGTTTCCTCACCACTTCGGAAAAGTGGCATGAGCTGGGAAAAGTCACAGATTTCGGCACAAAATGGCGTGCGCAAAATCTGTGACTTAAATACGTCACAATCTGTTAATAAATAACGCCCGCTATGAATAAAAGTGAATCACAGATTATTTACTAGATACTGTCTATAGCTATGAGGATATGTAGAAAATGGTCATAATTTATGGAGAAGAGGCACCAAACTAAACCTTTGCCTTGGGTACAAAAACCTGGCTTCATCTCTGCTTATATCTACCCTTAAAGTCCATGGACACCTTTGCACTGAGATTTTTTCATTCTTAATTTGCTTTCTAGATGCAAAATTAAGCACAGTCCTTAAGAGGCACTTCCAGGTTACAGTATCTCTGCCTTCAGAACCACTGTGTTCACCATTCTCAGTCATGGTATTTCCTTCCAAGGGATACACAGTCCTACACACAATCTATTACAAAGTGTTGTCTATAGGCTGGCTGGTCTTTGTTACAGAACCTTCTCACTCCTTAGCTTCAGACTCAGCTCCTTTGCCGCATTCAGGTTCAGTTGCCCTAGCTAATCCCTGAGGTGTTGTGCACATATTTCCAGTGTCAACCTCCTCTTGCAGGAATAAATGCTGGGTCTCTCTCCATTATAACAAAAAAGAAAGAATATGGCACAAATGCAGACCTGACAAGAGAAGGCCTCCCACCAAAAATCACAGCCTAGGCAGGGAGGACATTAAAGGTGTTCTCTGGGCTTTTAATATTGATGACCAATCCTCAGTATAGGTCATCAATATCAGATCATATAAAGAGTATGGTGGCTCTCTATCGCCTTTAACTATGAGTGGGTGCTGCTAAGCGTAATGACTCACCCAGTCAAAAAGATTAATAATGTATACAGAGAGGCTGAGCACTCTCCCAATGGACCACACAAAGACTATTCAAAAATTATTAGATTTATTACACCAATATATAGATCTAAAAACAAAATAACAATAGAACAAAATACACAATAGAAATACACATTAAAAAATATAATATTAAAATTGTTCAGATAAAAAGCATAAATGCTTAAATTGCGGTGGTATACAAAAGAATAATATATGCAACTTGGATAAAAGGGATATGTCCTGATTGGAGGAAACAAGAGAATCGAACTTGGATTATTCGACACTATGAAAATAAATTTTCGACTGTGTGAAAATAAATATTCGAATAAATATGAAAATAAATTTTCGAATGAATGTCCAGACTGAAATCCGATATAAGCTTGTAGTTATTCTATTGATTATATAATATTCAGTCGATATTCTTTGTATGGCAAAACGAAATACACACTAACTCTTGCAAGAGTGTGCCATTTTTGAATAGTCTTTGTGTGGTCCATTGGGAGAGTGCTCAGCCTCTCTGTATACATCAATATCAGATCACCGGAGGTGCAGTACAATGACCCTGAACATACTGCTAAAGCTATACTGGAGTGGTTTAAAAGGAAACAAAGCAAATAGAGACATCCTCCCAAAAGACAGGCATCCATTATTTCAGCAAAAAGTGGCTCTGGCTCCACAAAATAGAAGTTCAGGGTGGACAAATACTTCTGCATCACGGGCAGATCGGCCATAGACCATACAGGGAAATTTCTCGGTGGGCCGATGCCTAGGAGGGCCACCGAAGCCCTCCTCATGGCTGCAAGCCAAGTTCATAACAAACTGATTCTCTCTTCTGCACCTGACCAGCAGCCACAGGCGCCCTCCTGAATTCAACAGTATTGACATCCGCGGACAGTGATACAGTTGAATACTGTGGCAAAGGTGGCCCTGCCTACTTCTGTTGTTCCTGCCCAATTATGTTGCCCATCTTCCGTCAATTTGAACTCACCTGCCACTTTTACCTTTTTTTCCAGGACCACTGACCTGATTCAGTCCCTTTTTATGTTATGTTCTTCATCTCATATATAGTATATGCATAGACTGATATGCTAAACACTAGCCAACTTGATTTTATCCTTGAACATTACAGTTTAAATAGAAAATCCAATACATATTATATCCTCCAAGGATTTTTCAGCCAAATATACCTTTGTAATAAACATTTGATTTATTGCAATTGAGCATTTTAATGCATACATTGTTATAGATCAGGATATTTTTTTTAGTGTATGAGACCTGAAGAAGACACATGCTACTCATGGCCACTCAAAGTACATCAATTATGCTACATTTTGTATTGTGTTATATTGTATACAATCTAATAAATAGAACTCAAAGAAATTGTTCCATTAATTTCATATTGCTTAACATTTAGTATTACAAAAATAAATTTGAGGTAATACATGGTAATATACTTACTTATCCCAAATACTAATCTCACATATTATGTAAATGTATATACCACAAGGTTTAGATTTTTAGCCTAATAATGCTGGCCGCAGGCCTCTACATAACTTTGGCGCAGCCAGCACCAGTGTAAATGTAAGACAGCTTTCTAGCTTTCTTTCTTACATTTAGACCATTTTCTACGTCTAAAACCAGCACAGAAAATGATGAATGAGATGGGCCTACTGGCCCGCCCCCTTACCCACCCATGCCACTACCACGTTTATAGACCTGGCATGAGTGAGGAAAAGTTGCAGATTGTGGCTGAATCTGCACCTGAAATACGCCTAATGTAAGCGCATTTCAGGATAATGAATGACCCCCTTAATTTTTTCAAGTCATTTTACTCCAACAAACTGGTGTATGAAACTTCATTTATAGTAAACCTGCCCCTTTGTACATAAGCTTATCTACAGTATTTCACGGCATGTTTTGTGATCACCATAGTGTTGACAACAAAGAAATATCACAGTATTGATATCATATGCAACTTTTATATTCAGCACTAGCAGAGTTTATCAGATACGTTAACTTTTAGGTTTTGTTTGCTTATTAAAGTGTATTTTGTGCCCTGCAAGATTTGCCAGCAATTAGATTCAAAGTCCCCATTTCACTGTCCTGTGTGGTCACTGGATGTGCACCATCCTTTTTTACCATTCTCATTCTGTATGTGTTATTGTCGAATGACCTTGTCCTTTGCCGTTTGTCTCTGTTTTCCAGCTCTCATTATCCAGTAATCTTTTTTTTATTTTTTTTTATAATTCCACTAAAGCTGCAAAAAGCAGCCGGTTACATTTTCTTGCTTACACCTTTCCCCTTGAAAATTAATTCATTTGACATCTACTTTATTTTTCCAGATCAAAAAATACAGATGTTGGAATAAGACAAATCCTGGTTAATAAATAACTGACCCTGTTACCTCTCTTATCAAATCCCCATTTTTTTATGCCGACTAGTTTCACTGTACAGTCAAATTTTCTAATTGGTACAGCAATCAAGAAAGGTTAGGGATGTTTATCTCAGGCTACTTCATGGGGTTATACACTTTTGATAAACCCCTTTGTTGTAAGGATCCCTTGAAAAGAATATCATTAAGGGGTGTTCTGTTGTCTCTTATCTGTAAGGCTAGGTCTACACGACGACATTTGTTGCGCGACAGATAGGGCACAACTACACTGCAACGTTTGTCACATGACATTTTGTTGCGCCAATGTCGCGCGACAATTTTTATAATGGCAGTCTATGGTGTCGCACTGCAACATGCGACATGCTGCGACTGCGACGCGACAGTCGCAAAAAATTGACTGGCTAAGACTGCCAGTGTTTATTATTTTTTGCCCATACATAACCTTTTGGGACATTCATAGTGCACAAGGAAATATGTAATTCAATTCAATAAACCACAACTGTAATGGAGTGGAACAACTGTGCCAACTAACCAGTTTGATTTTGGGCTAAACCTAAGGGCATTAGCGGGTCCCTAATTTTTCACCCTTTAAATACCCTGTACAGGGATCTGGACTTTCGTGCGACTTCTCCCCGCTTACGCCAGGTCTAAAAAAGTGGGCACGGCATGGGTGGGAAAGGGGACGGACCGGCAGGCCGTCCTATTCATCATTTTCTACACCTGGAGGAAATGTATGCACTGCATAGGTGCACTGCTAAAAGACTCAACCAATCTAGAATTATAAATAAACAAATGGTAGCTGGCACATTTACATATGGAGTACGTATCTAATGTCTAAAAACAAGGAATGTTTGCACTAGTGAATAAATAGAGTAAAGTGCAGGAAAAAATAGCAGCATATATAGGTGACAAAATTGTCTTGTGAATAAATAAATAGGGTACAGGAGCAGGAATAAATGCTAGCAGCAAATACACATCAAGGTGTCTCTATAGCAGCAACAAAGTCAGTAGGTGTTCCGGTTTCAAAAAAGATACATGGAGCTCTAGTTCAAATCAATGTCCTGGAACAGTTGTAACAGTACAAGGTTGATGACAAAATATCAAAAATATATCTAAGTTCAGGGCAATTGGTTGAAGTATGATTGGAATGATAATACCTAATAGAATGGCTACCAGTATCAGCGCTTGAGAGATATAGAGTAAGTTCGCCAGAAAGCTTCAGCAACAAGTGGTTAATGAAGGACCTGCAAAACGGGGGTAAATAGGTTTCAAGCCGGTGTCCCAGCGCGGCGTCCGCTGGGACAGCAGGGGAGCGTCAAACAGGGATCGCCAGCCTAAAAAAAAATTAACTCTGTAGCATAAGGTTAACTCTTTAGCATGAAATTAAAGGGGTTGTCTCACTTCAGCAAGTGGCATTTATCATGTAGAGAAAGTTAATACAAGGCACTTACTAATGTATTGTTATTATCCATATTGCTAATATACCTAATATACCAGTCCACAGAAAATCTACTACTAAACGAGATAGACGAGGCGGCAAATCATAATGAGGTGGTTATTATGGGGGACTTCAACTACCCAGATATAGACTGGGAAACTGAAACTTGTATATCTCATAAAGGAAACAGATTCTTGGCAATAACCAAAGACAATTATCTCTCCCAATTGGTTCAGGACCCGACTAGAGGGACGGCCATACTAGACTTAGTATTAACTAATAGACCTGACAGAACAACAGACGTGCAGGTTGGGGGACACCTGGGAAATAGTGACCATAAAGTAATAACCTTCCAATTATCATTCAAAAGAGCGTTTCTACAGGGAGGAACAAAAATACCAAACTTCAAAGAAGCTAAATTTAGCCAACTAAGAGAGGCCATAGGCCTAACTAACTGGGACAAAGTCCTCAAAAATAAAAATACAGCCACAAAATGGGATATCTTTAAAAACATCCTAAAATCTCATTGTGAGAGGTACATACCGTATGGGAATAAAAGGTTAAGGAACAAAAAGAAACCAATGTGGATAAACAGAACTGTAAAGAAAGCAATAAATGACAAAAAGAAAGCATATAAAACACTAAAGCAGGAGGGTAGCACGGAAGCACTAAAAAACTATAAGGAAAAAAATAGAACATGTAAAAAACAAATAAAAGCGGCCAAACTAGAGACCGAGAGATTAATTGCCAAAGAGAGTAAAACTAACCCTAAAATGTTCTTCAATTATATAAATGTTAAAAAGTATAAATCTGAAGGTGTCGGCCCTTTAAAGAGTAATGAGGGCGGAGTCGCAGAGAGCGACGAGGAGAAAGCAAAGCTGTTAAATATTTTTTTCTCCAATGTATTCACTGAGGAAAATAAACTGTCAGATGAAATGCTGAATGTTGAAATAAATTCCCCATTAAAAGTGTCCTGTCTGACCCAGGAAGAAGTACAACAGCGACTTAAAAAGATTAAAATAGATAAATCGCCAGGAACGGATGGCATACACCCCCGTATCCTAAGGGAATTAAGTAATGTCATAGCCAGACCCTTATTTCTGATATTTGCGTGCGGACTCTATACTGACAGGGAATGTCCCACAGGATTGGCGCATGGCAAATGTGGTGCCAATATTCAAAATGGGTCCAAAAACAGAGCCTGGAAACTATGGGCCGGTAAGTTTAACATCTGTTGTGGGTAAACTGTTTGAAGGTTTTCTGAGAGATGCTATCTTAGAGCATCTTAACGGAAATAAGCAAATAACGCCATATCAGCATGGCTTCGTGAGGGATCGGTCATGTCAAACTAATTTAATCAGTTTCTATGAGGAGGTAAGTTCTAGACTTGACAGCGGCGAATCAATGGATGTCGTATATCTGGACTTCTCCAAAGCATTTGACACTGTACCACATAAAAGGTTAGTATATAAAATGAGAATGCTTGGACTGGGAGAAAACATCTGTAAGTGGGTAAGTAACTGGCTCAATGATAGAAAACAGAGGGTGGTTATTAACGGTACATACTCAGATTGGGTCGCTGTCACTAGTGGAGTACCTCAGGGGTCAGTATTGGGCCCTATTCTCTTCAATATATTTATTAATGATCTTGTAGAAGGCTTGCATAGTAAAATATCCATTTTCGCAGATGACACTAAACTGTGTAAAGTAATTTACACTGAAGAGGACAGTATACTACTACAGAGGAATCTGGATAGATTGGAGGCTTGGGCAGATAAGTGGCAGATGAGGTTTAACACTGACAAATGTAAAGTTATGCACATGGGAAGGAATAATGCAAGTCACCCGTACATACTAAATGGTAAAACACTCGGTAACACTGACATGGAAAAGGATCTAGGAATTTTAATAAACAGCAAACTAAGCTGCAAAAAACAGTGTCAGGCAGCTGCTGCCAAGGCCAATAAGATAATGGGTTGCATCAAAAGGGGCATAGATGCCCGTGATGAGAACATATTCCTACTACTTTACAAATCATTAGTCAGACCACACATGGAGTACTGTGTACAGTTCTGGGCTCCTGTGAACAAGGCAGACATAGCAGAGCTGGAGAGGGTCCAGAGCAGGGCAACTAAAGTAATAACTGGAATGGGGCAACTACAGTACCCTGAAAGATTATCAAAATAAGGGTTATTCACGTTAGAAAAAAGACGACTGAGGGGAGATCTAATTACTATGTATAAATATATCAGGGGGCAGTACAGAGATCTATCCCATCATCTATTTATCCCCAGGACTGTGACGAGGGGACATCCTCTGCGTTTGGAGGAAAGAAGGTTTGTACACAAACATAGAAGAGGATTCTTTACGGTAAGAGCAGTGAGAGGTGGTGATGGTGAGTACAATAAAGGAATTCAAGAGGGGCCTGGATGTATTTCTGGAGTGTAATAATATTACAGGCTATAGCTACTAGAGGGGTCGTTGATCCAGGGAGTTATTCTGATTGCGTGGTTGGAGTCGGGAAGGAATTTTTTATTCCCCTAAAGTGGGGAAAATTGGCTTCTACCTCACAGGGTTTTTTTGCCTTCCTCTGGATCAACTTGCAGGATAACAGGCCGAACTGGATGGACAAATGTCTTTTTTCGGCCTTATGTACTATGTTACTATGTTACTATGCTTCCTTTGCTGGCTGGATTATTTTTTCCATCACATTATACACTGCTCGTTTCCATGGTTACAGACCACCCTCAAATCCGTCAGTGGTGGTCGTGCTTGCGCACTATAGGAAAAAGCGTCAGCCTCTCTGGTGGCCGGGACCATGGGAGATCACATAGACTACCGTATTTTTCGCCCCATAAGACGCACTTTCCCCCCCAAAAGTGGGGGGGAAATGCCCCTGCGTCTTATGGGGCGAATGCTTCCATTTTACATCGCAGACTGCGATGTATGAGTGGGGAGAGAGGAGGGGCTGGAGTCCGGAACTAGGGGCGGTACTCTTACACCGGGCCCCGCCGTTCACCGAAGTATTTATAAACATGAATCCTTATCCTGTTATTAAGTGTAACTAACGCTGCGCTCTCCCATGTTCCCATGTTCCCCTGTATTCTCCCATGTTCCCATGTTCATTCATAAAGTGGGCGGAGCAGGCGCTCAACGTCAGTGAGTGACGCTACTGCTGCCGTCCGCTCTGCCTGCTATTGAAGCTTGTTCGTAAGTGCTGTGGGGATACAGGGGAACATGGGAACATGGGAGAGCGCAGCGTTAGTTAAACTTAATAACAGGATAAGGATTCATGTTTATCATGTTCGGTGAGCAGAGGGCCGGTGTATTGGGGGACACTGTTATGAGGGGGATCTGTGGATGACATATAGCATTGTCATCCACAGATCTCCCATAACAGTTCCATCCACAGATCCCCCACCCCATAACAATGCCATCCACAGAGCCCCCCCACCCCATAACAATGCCATCCACAGATCTCCCACCCCATAGCAGTACCATACACAGATCCCCCATAACAGTGCCATCCACAGATCCCCCATAACAGTGCCATCCACAGATCCCCATAACAGTGCCATCCACAGATCCCCCATAACAGTGCCATCCACAGGTCCCCCATAACAGTGCCATCCACAGATCCCCCACATGACAGTGCGTCATCCACAGATCCCCCATAATAGTGTCATGCACAGACTACCATTAATTCAAAACCCACCAAAAGCACACCTTTTGGTTAAAAATATTTTTTTTCTTATTTTCCTCCTCAAAAACATAGGTGCGTCTTATAGGCCGGTGCGTCTTATAGGGCGAAAAATACGGTAGTTCTTTTTCCTATATTGTGCAAGCACAACCACCAATGCTGGATTTCAGGGTGGTCTGTAACCATGAAAACAAGCAGTGTATAATGTGATGGAAAAATGAATCCAGCCAGCAAAGGAAGCAATATGGATAATAACAGTATATTAGTAAGTTGCTCGTATTAACTTTCTCTACATGATAAATTTCACTTACTGAAGAGAGACAACCCCTTTAATCATTTGCAGTGATCCACTTGGTCACTGCATTGTGCCCTATGGTTTATATGGCTGCTGAAAAGCACATCTCTGAATATTGTTAACAACAGCTGATCATGTACAGAAAATTGAATTAAAAAAATCCACAATCAAAAAACAGATTAAAAAAATAATTTAATTAGCAAATAAATATAGGTGATCCTTTTACTTTGTAGGATGCTTACAGCTTTCCAAAATGCAATTAACAAAGAATTCTACAACTTTGAGCAGCAACATAGGAGTCAAATGTAAGAAATTAAAATATACAAATTTAGGATATTTATCAAAACTGGTGTAAAGCCTATGGCAGCTAATCGGATTCCACCTTTCATCCTCTGGAAAATGAAAGGTGAAATCTGATTGGTTGCTATGGGCATCTAAGCCAGTTTTCATTTTCACCAGTTTGATAAATCTGATCCTTTGGGGGAGATTTATCAAAACTAGTGATGGATGAACATCGGCCGGGACGATTCGCGAATGCGTGTTCGCGATCAAATGTTCGCGAACCGCGCCCATTGACTTTAAAAGCAGGCGAACCTGAAAAACCTTCAGGTCATATTTGCAGTCACCAGATACAAACTACGAGTGCACAAATAGTCCCACAACATGGACAGTGATATACCAGAGGGGGATCATTGGCAAAAATTCCCACAAAAAATATGTATTTTAATCAGGGTCCACTTTTATGCGTCTTAAAGGGAAACTCTCAAAAATGTGCCCTGCTGGAGACTAGAAATTTTTTATTTCCTATCGGTTTGATGTATGAAAATGTGCAGCACTCCACGTTTTTGTATACTGCAGAGTCCATTAAAAAAAATGCATACATTAACGTAAATACATTTTCTACCATTGAACTGTATGGTGAACAGACACCACTGTACGGCATCAGTCTGAGGCATCTGTTAATGCATACAATTTTGGTATGCATTGAATGGATGGCAAAAATAGGATGTGAACCCAGCCCTAGTGTCAGAATAAGCACCAGTACATAGCGGAGCAGCATGGCGGATAGGGGAGGCCGCCATGTACTGACAGAGCGCTACCTGGTCCTGGTGGTCAGGGATGAGGACTGTGTTTTCCAAGGATCATTTTCTACTGGGAAATACAGGGCACAGTATAATACACTAGAATCTATATAATATAAAGATATTAGCCCTACCCCCGAATAATAATACAATAAGGTGGTCATTTATTATATAGAAATACGTCTATGTTAGGTGTATTTCTGACACAGATTGTGAAGCAAAGGTCCTTAGCACCGCAATCTGCATATTTTTCCCACTCATGCCAGGACTTAAAAAGGATGGCATGGGCAGGGAAAGGGATAAAGTTATGGTCATCCAGTTATTAGATACCACGCCATTGTCACGAGGGTGTCAAGAACCACGCCTGACTCCGTTATACCCGGGGTCAGGAAGTCGCAGCGGTTGGCTGCGCGCTCTATGTAAGATAGGGCTGTTTCCTTATGGTAGCTTTCTGGGTTTGCTTTGCAAACCTTTTTGGCTCACTCAGGGATCCGTAGCTCCTTCTCCTCAGCTGTTCCTTGTCCAGCACTCCCAACCTCCTTATATTCCCCTCTCACACTTCTCTGGTTGCCAGATATAGAGCTTCCTGCCTGGACTTCTATTCTGACCCTCTGGAGCTGTGTTGCTGTGTTCTCTGGTTGTTGGTCCAGAACGCTACCCTCCGGATCCCTGTTGGACCTTTGTGGTCTGCTGTGGTCGCCCACCTGGGTGTATGTGTTTTTCTGTATTGTCTGTCCTCTCCCTGGTGTTTCCCTCTTAGTGTCAGTGGTGCGGACTAGTGATCCCACCGGCCCGTTCACTATCTAGGGCTCATTTTAGGGAAAGCCAGGGTTTAGGCACGTGATCGCCGCACGGGTGAGGAACCCGTCTAGGGACGTCAGGGCAGTCAGGTGCCAGCCGCAAGGTGAGTCAGGGGTCACCACCTTTCCCCCTCCCTTGGGCAGGGCTTTCCCTTTTCCCTCCCTGTGCATGACGCCGGTCATTACAGCCATACATTGACTGGATAACACCTCTGTACCGTGACCAGATAACACCGCCATACCGTGACCGGATAAAAGGGTATAAGAGGGCACAGTACAGGGAATGACAAAGGGCACTGCACAGGGTGTGGTAAGAGGGCACAATGCAGGGTATAAGGGGGCACGGTACGGGGTGAGGGGCACAGTACGAGGTGGGGGGCAAAGTCATATGACCCTGTGACATTAGAAGGTCCTCATAGTGAATGCGGTTCATACGCCACCATAATGAGAGGCAGAGGAGTGAGACAAGGGTGTGATTATGTGGCTAGAGATAAAAAATGTAACTTTCGGCCAATACAGGCCCTAAAAATTAGGCAATAGGCATTCAAGTGACAGCAAAGAACTTTGGATTCTGTGGCTGGAGGTACATTAGGCGGTCATAGGATAAATATGTAACTGTCGGCCAGTACAGGCCCCAAAAATTAGGCAATAGGCATTCACCTGACAGCAAAGAACTTTGGATTCTGTGGCTGGAGGTGCATTAGGCGGTCACACGATAAATATGTAACTGTCAGCCAGTACAGGCCCCAAAAATTAGGCAATAGGCATTCACCTGACAGCAAAGAACTTTAGACCCTGTGGCTGGAGGTACATTAGGCGGTCACAGGATAAATATGTAACTGTCGGCCAGTACGGGCCCCAATAATTAGGCATTCATCTGACTTAAAAGGCCTTTTATGCCGCTGTATATACATAAGGCAAGGACCATTTTTTGTTCTGGGTGGTGGCGGATATGTGTGGGCTGGCATGAGGAAATTTAATTACACGTGGTCGTCACAGGTTTTGAATTCCTCCAAGATCCATGCCTAAAAATGTGAGGTAGTCCACACTGTCGTGAGCTAGGTGAGTGCGCTTACCGGTCATAATATCCCTGCTGCGCTTAAAGGCCTTTCGGACAGGACACTGGACGAGGGGCAAGCCAAGAGTTCCATGGCAAATTGTGCCAGCTCTGGCCACAGGTCAAGCCTGCACACCCAGTAGTCAAGGGGTTCCTTACTTCTCAGAGCGTCCACATTGGCAGTTAACCCGATGTAGTCGGACACCTGTTGGTCTAGGCGTTTCATGAGGCTGGATCTGGAGGGCTGTCGATGGGTTGGCTGCAAGAATGATCTCATATCCAAAGTGACCAACAAATCTTCAAACCGCCCTCTTTTTGCAGGCACGGTAGGATTGGTACCCACACCTCTTTCGCTGTGGGTGGAAATTCCTCTGCCATTGGCCACAGCAGCATAATGCAGCATATTTCGCAGCAAGGCCTGGAAATGCTGCATTCTGACAGCCCTTTGTGATGCTGGTAACATGTCTGCTATTTTGTGTTTGCACCTGGGGTCTAAGAACATTGTCACCCAGTACAGGTCCTTGAACTTTATGCTTTTTATACGGTGTCCCTCTTCAAACACTGGAGCATGAAGGCCCCCATTTGCACTAAATTGGAAGAGGTGGAGCGCCCTGGCTCCTGCTTATCACCCAGGAGAATGTCATTCTCGGTCTCCTCCCCCCAGCCACGGACAACACCAGGGATCTCCGAAAAGTTTAAAGCCTGGTCTTCTTGCCCCTCCTCCTCCTCCTCCCCCAGCCACCATCCTCCTCTGACTCCTCTTCAGACTCCTGCTGACTTGTCTCAGATGGAGTAACCCCACTGGGCTCCTGCTCCTCGACAGCTTGATCAATGAGATGATGCAATAACGCTCCAGAAAGAAGGCGTAAGGTACGATGTCACTGATGGCGCCCTGGCTGCGACTGACCAGTTTGGTGATCTCATCAAATGGCTGCAGAAGTCTGCATGCATTGCGCATGAGCAGCCACTGGCGCAGTGAAAAGAAACCAAGCTCCCCAGAACCTGTCCTGCCGCAGAGTTCGTACAGGTAGTTGTTAACGGCACGTTTCTGCTGGAGCAGCCTATCAAGCATTTACAAAGTGGAATTCCAGGGCATCGGGCTGTCACAAATCAGACTTCTGATGGGCAAGTGGTGTCGCCGCTGAACGTCAGCAAGGCAAGCCATGGCCGTGTAAGATCTTCTAAAATGGCCAGAGATTTCCCTGGCCCGCCACAAGACGTCCTGGACCACAGGGTATTTGGCAAGGAATCGCTGCACGACTAAGTTCAGGATGTGTATTATTTTGCCCTGTTTCAGTGCGCTCAGCAGATTGGCACCGTTGTCACACACCACTTTAGCAACTGTCAAATTGAGCAGCATTAGCCACTGATCGGCCTGGAACTGCAGAGCTGAAAGCAGTGCAGGACCGGTGTGGCTCTTGGCTTCCAGGCAAAACACCAGCAGCACAGCATGGCAACGTCTCACCTGGCACGTCGAATAGGTTCTGGGGAGCTTGGGGGGTGCAGCGGAAGATGCGGTATCAGTGGAAAAGGAGGAGTCAGCCAAGGAGGAGACGGAGGATGGAGTAGGAGGAGGAGAAGAAGAGGCAGGCCTGCATGCATTCCATGGCGGTAACACCAAATCCACATGGGTGCCACGGGTTGCAAGCTTGACAGCCGTCAAAAGGTTCAACCAGTGGGCAGTAAACGTTATGTACCTTCCCTGCTCATGTTTGCTAGACCACGTGTCTGTGGTCAGATGTATCTTGACACTGACACTGTGTGCCAAAGATATATTAACTTGCCGCTGAACATGGCCATACAGTTCCGGGATGCCCTTCTGGGAGAAATATATCCTTCCGGGGACATTCCATTGCGGTGTGCCAATGGCCACAAATTTTCTAAAGGCCTCTGAGTCCACCAATTTATATGGCAGTAGTTGGTGGGCTAGCAGTTCCGACAAGCCAAGCGGTCAGTCGTTGGGCAAGAGGATTATCCGGCGTCATCATTTTTTCACGCTCTAAACATTTGGGCCACGGAAGCCTGCCTTGTGCCAGATGAACGCGACGACGGCACGGTGGAAGGTGGCGTGAAGGACAGATGGGAGGAGAGAGGAGAAGAGACAGGACATGGAGTGCTGGGAGTGTGGCTTTGTGGGTTCTGACGGCGTTGCTTCCACTAGGCTCGGTGATGGGAGGCCAGGTGCCTTCTTTAGACGGTCATCCCTAGGTGAGTGTTAGGCTTACCGCGACTCATGCGTTGACAGTACAGGCTGCAGATGGCAACACTATTGTCAGCAACTGACACATAAAAAAAAAGCCCACACTGCGGAACCATGTGCCGGCGTCCTGGGAGCACAAGATGTGACCGTGCATGGAGGATGGCTCGCTCCAGATACTTTTGCAGTCTGCTTTTTGCCTCCTGTGCACTGCGAGTTCTGCCTGCTTTTCCTCCTTCTCCTCCCTATCTGCTGCTCTGTCTCTCCCTCTGATCTCCCCTCCTCTTCCTATCTTGTGGGCACCCACGTGACATCCATCGACACGTCATCATCGTCACCTTCACCACCGCTGACATTAGAGATCTTGGAGTAGGCAGCAACAGCGGGGACCACCCTCCTAGAGCTGATCTGGGTACTGTCGCCAGACCGCTGGGTGGCAGCCGTTGCTTCCTCCTTGGCAGCCGTTGCTTCCTCTTCTTCATCATCCGATGCCATTTTGTGGACGCAGGTATATGGAAAACCTCTACCACTATTTTGTGGAAGCTGATACCTGGAAGACCTCAATCAGTTGTTAGTTGAAGCAGGTATATCTAAACCCGCAATCTGTATTTTGTGGACGCAGGTATATGAAAAACCTCTACCACTATTTTGTGGAAGCTGATAAATGGCAGGACTCAATCAGTTGTTAGTTGAAGCTGGTATATCACCCTCAAGCAGTAATTTTGTGGATGCAGGTATATGGAAAACCTCTACCACTATTTTGTGGAAGCTGATAGATCGCAGCCCTCAATCAGTATTTTCTGGAATCATACAAATGCACTATAATATACTTTCTATGTTAGAAAGTATATTATAAGTATATCACACCCCTCTGTGTATCACACCTATCAATAGCACAATGTTACCAGTCCTTAAAAGGACTTTTGTGGCCCTATTAGCTAGCGTTTGGTGTCCCTAAGTTCCTAACAGCCTGTCCCTGCTCCAAAATGCAACCTCTCTTTACACTGGCAAAACACATAATGTAAAATGGCTGACAGATCGGGTTCTGTTATAGGGTTGGGGGTGTGTCCATGTGCTGAAACGTCTCAATTGGCTGTCCTGTCCCACCTGATGGATGTGTCATGGGTCAAAGTTCGGCGCAATGCAAAAGAATATGGCGGATGCAAATATCACCATATGTTCGCATGTTCTGCGAATCGCGAACTTGCAAAGTTCGCCGCGAAGCCAACACCGGGCGAACCGCAAGGCCATCTCTAATAAAAACTATATTTGATAAATCTCCCCCTTAGTCTATAAAGCAGTCATTCATTTGTCTGTAGGATCTCATGCACACGACTGTATGATTGGTCTGCATCCGATCCGCATTTTTTACAATCCAATCATTTCAGTGGGGCTGCAAAAGATGAGACAGCACACCATGTGCTGTCCACATCCCCATGTCCACAACCCCTCCAGCCCTATTGTACTATGCATGTATTCAGAATGCTATTATTTTCCCTTATAACCATGTTAAAAGAGGAAATAATACAATCTACACAACCTTGAACCCAAACTTGAACTTCTGTGAAGAAGTTTGGGTCTGGGTACCACATTCAGTTTTTTATCACGCGTGTGCAAAACACATTGCACCCGTGCGATAAAAACTGAACAACGGAACGCAATCACAGTCAAAACTGACTGCAATTGCGTACCTACTCGCGGGGGTTTGCCGCAACGCCGGCCGACCTTATCCGGACATGCTCGTCTGCAAGGGGCCTTACTCCAAAGCAACACTGCCAAAATCCTCCCTTCCGATTCTTTCAAAATTAGGTATTTGCATAAACTGTACTAGCCTGTTTTAACATTTTCTGAGTTCTGGTAAGGCTCCCCTGGGACCTTCATCATTGAATTGACAAAACCTGTTATAAGGTGTTTCCAAAATAGCGATAATTTTACATGTGCTTGGTGCATGTATATCCTATACAACTTATATAATTTTTTTTGTGCTAGATCCCTAAGTGATAATGGTCCTAACTATGAAGTAATATTGGGTTGCACTCTGTGTTCTGGTTGGTGATGTGTAAAGTGGAACAACTTTGCCCAAAGCACTTGTAATAAAGTATCACTGCAGTGGAGACTGGAGTGATACTTTATTACATGGTCCTAACTATAACACAAAGACAGGGGCAGGAGAGGAAAAATGTAGCTTCATGGAAGCTGTCACATTACTATAACTTCGGAGAGTGATGTGAAAAAATACAGAAGAATTCATAATAATTCATATTCTACATGTACGTATGGGACAACACATAGCAGAGGTAAAAGCTACACCTACTGCGGGGCTTTGACTTCATTGTCTTCATAGCGTAAGTCATGATTTCATCATAATCCTATTTTACAAAGTTGCCAATTAATAAGTAATTTTTAATGACATGCTTCAATGGTTACAGTAATATTGTATGAATATATCGTAGACAAGTAATGTAAAAGTTTTTGGTGGAAAGTTATAGCAAGTATTAACTGTACAAAGGTTGATCCAAAAGCTATCATTTGTTCTACTTCGGTAAATGTTATGGAAAAGGTTACAACAGAAATGGGACAAGTTCTCTTGGTGCCCAAGGCAGCGCCTACATATTGTACCCCCTCAGTCCCTGAAGTTTAGCATAATAGGTGTTAGATAAACAATTATTCATTAAAGAATTTCTTGTCACACCACTTTCCTGCCAAACCCTAGCATTCTTATTTAAAACAAACTCACTTTCCACTCCCATACCCTAATGTGTTACTCTCAATGTAAGCTGGTCAGCCTACCATATAAAAAAGTATTGAACGTGGGTAGTGCTCACAATAATTGTCCAGAAGGTCAAATATGCAGAGGTTTACTTTATTGGTAGATAGGCAATGAGGCTGGTTTGCAGTTGAAATGTGCCAGAATTTCAGCACAGTTTGAACCAAAAACTGGAGTACACATGTTATACCAGCAGTCTGTGCTCACCGTAGGCTCACCTCACCAGGTAGGCATGGACACCGGAGCACTCACTAGGTCCCTTCTGTTGTTTCCCCAGAGTTTTATGTCTTTTGGAGAGTAGTTCTAATGTTGTTCCCTCCATGCAGGCTGTGTCTTCCCCAACCATTAGCTGCCCAACTTTGGGTAATTTTGCCACCTTTAACTGTGGGAAGGTGCCTGAGCAATAGATTCTAGTAAGCTAGTATCCTGCAAAGCATTGTTCTATTTGACTGTCCATGTACCGACCACTACCTGACTTCTGGATTTGACCTTGTGCTGACTGCCCTTACCCTCGTACTGATTTTGCTATTGCACTGCCTATGCCTGACTTTGGCTAATCCCCGACTACATTTTCACCTGATTCATCAGTGTTTTGCAACAGTGTCTCTTAACCCCCATTGGTCAGCAGCAGTCTACTGAACAGAGACTACTTCAAGAGTTAGAGGGCTATTGTTCCCCTTCAATGTAGTCCAGACTAGAGTTGAGCGGACACCTCGATGTTCGGGTTTGACGGGTTCGGCCGAACTTTACAAAAAAGTTCGAGTTCGGGACCCGAACTTGACCCCGAACCCGAACCCCATTGAAGTCAATGGGGACCCGTACTTTTGAGCACTAAAATGGCTGTAAAAAAGTCATGGAAAGGGCTAGAGGGCTGCAAATGTGGTTAAGAGCATGGCAAGTGCTCTGCAAACAAATGTGGATAGGGAAATGACTTCAAATAACATAAAATACTTAAAAATAAAAAGTAACAATCTTGATCTTGGAGGACGAGGTCCATATGGAGTAGGAGATGGAGGAGGCAGTGTATGTGGCCGTGTAGGTGGAAGCGGCGGTGGAGGATGAGGAGGTAGCCTACACTGCTTTTTGGTTTTATTTTTTATTTTAATTTTTTTAAATTAGGGTACACCCCAAAACATTGGGAAATATAACCTGTTATAACCCCCTCCAGCCGTGCTAAACAAACGTTCAGACAATACACTGGCTGCAGGGCAGGCCAGCACCTTCAAGGCGTAAAGGGCAAGCTCAGGCCATATGCCCAATTTGTAGATGCAGAAGTTGAAGGGGGCAGACCCATCATTCAGTACGTGTAGGCGTGCGCACACATACTGCTCCACCATGTCGCACGTCCCCGTGATGTCCACAATCCAATTGGATATCTTCTCTATCAAATTTCGATGTTCCAGAGAGGGAGCGTGAGAAAGGGATACCACATCAAAGGGAGGTCAATGGCTGCAATGCGATCGAGCGGAAATGTGGTACAAGTTATTAAAGCAGAAGGATCGAATGAAAAGGCCAATTTAAGACGAATTAAAAAAATTTAAGTCCTTGTCACCTATGCAGAACAGGGGTTTTTCATAGCCAGAAATGGGTTAATGTCACCCGCCAATGGAACAGATGATTTTGAAAAATTTTGGTCCCTGTCACCTATGCAGAGCAGGGGTTTATTCACGGCAAAAATGGTAAAATGTCACCCAAGAATGTAACAGAAAAATTTGTGAAATTTCTTAACCTGTCAACTAGGTAGAGCAGGGGTATATCACAGCCAAAAATTGGTGAATGTCACCCGACAATGTAACAGAATAATTTGTGAAATTTATTAAGCTGTCAACTAGGTAGAGCAGGGGTATATCACAGCCAAAAATTGGTGAATTTCACCCAAAAATGTAACAGACAAATTAGTGAAATTTGTGTGCCTGTCTACTAGGTAGAGCAGGAGTATATCACAGCCAAAAATTGGTGAATTTCACCCGAAAATGTAACAGACAAATTAGTGAAATTTGTTTACCTGTCTACTAGGTAGAGCAGGGGTATATCACAGCCAAAAATTGGTGAATTTCACCCGAAAATGTAACAGACAAATTAGTTAAATGAAATAAAATACGTACAAAATTAAAAAAATAATCTTGATGTATGAGGTGGAGGTCCATATGGAGTAGGAGGTTGAGGAGGCGGTGGATGTAGCGGTGTAGGTGGAAGCGGCGGTGGAGGAGGATGAGGTAGCCAACACAGTTTTTTTGGTTTTAATTTTTTAATTAGGGTACACCCCAAAAGAGTGGGAAATATAAAAAATACAACAATGAGCAATTGCGCTGTAGTATAACAATGGCTGGGTAAGGCCGGTATACATGTCTATTCTGCACAAGGTATGGACAAGTCCTGTGGGATCCATGCCTGGTTAATTTTAATGAACGTGAGCTTGTCCACATTGGCTGTGGACAGGCGGCTGCGCTTGTCTGTGATAACACCCCCTGCCATGCTAAACATACGTTCAGATAATACACTGGCTGCAGGGCAGGCCAGCACCTCCAAGGCATAAAGGGCAAGCTCAGGCCATGTGCCCAATTTGGAGACCCAGAAGTTGAAGGGGGCAGACCCGTCATTCAGTACGTGTAGGCGTGTGCACATATACTGCTCCACCATGTTGCTGAAATGCTGCCTTCTGCTAAGACGTTCCATATCAGCTGGTGGTGCTGGTTGTTGTGGCGTGCTGACAAAGCTTTTCCACATTTAGGCCATGCTAACACTGCCTTCAGAGGTGCTGGTGGTGCCACAGCTGCGTTGGCGACCTCTTCCTCCTCCTCTGCCTCCAGTGACGGAATGGTGGTGTTGCTGGCAGATCCTCTGTTTGCGTGGTGGCAGGTGCCACTGTCACTCCAGAGGTGGATGAAGAGGCCGAAACTGCAGCAGAAGAGGAAGCAGGAGGAGCCAGAGACTTTTCTTGGTTTTTGAGGTTTCTACTCCACTGCAGCTCGTGCTTTGCACTTAGAAGCCTGGTCATGCAGGTTGTGCTCAGGTTGAAAACGTTTATGCCTCGCTTCAGACTCTGATTGCACAGCGTGCAAACCACTCGTGCCTTGTCGTCATCAGATTGTCTGAAGAACTGCCACGCCAGGGAGCTGGCTTTGGTGTGCTCGGTCCCTTGCTGTGTTGGGCAGTAGCAGGCATACTGTCTAGGGGATGGCCGCTCCGCTTTTGCACCCTGCTCCCTCTTCTGCTGTCTTGGTTGCTCTGTGCGACCACCGCCTCTTCTTCTGAACTACACTGGTCACTCGCATGACCTTGATTCCATGTGGGGTCGAGGACCTCATTGTCCTCCACATCATCTTCCACTCAGTCTTCACCCCTGCCCTCCTTGTCGGTCTACACACTGCAGAAAGCCACAGCAGTTTCGTCATCATCCGAGACGTGCTGCGGTGGTCCTCCCATGTACTCATCTTGAAACATAAGTGGTTGGGCATCGGTGCACTCAATCTCTTCCACTTCTGGGGCAGGGCTATGTGGATGGCCCTGGGAAATCCTGCTAGCAGAGTCATCAAAAATCAGAAGAGACTGCTGCATGACTTGGGGCTCAGACTGCTTGGCTGATTTGCAAGGGGGTGAGGTGAAAGACTGATGGACA
The DNA here is from genome assembly GCF_905171765.1 of Bufo bufo. Classification (NCBI taxonomy): domain Eukaryota; kingdom Metazoa; phylum Chordata; class Amphibia; order Anura; family Bufonidae; genus Bufo; species Bufo bufo. The sequence continues at coordinate 473,809,893 of NC_053392.1, read as the reverse complement.
TCGGCTGCAGGTGCTAACTCTGATCTTTCAGCAGGAGACTAGGTGGGAGACAATGTGAAGGAACTGGAGGCACTGTCAGCAACCCAATCTACTATCGCCTGTACTTGTTCTGGCCTCACCATTCGTAGAGCCGCATTAGGCCCGACCAAATAACTCTGAAGGTTATGTCGCCTACTCGCACCTGAGGAAGGTGTTTCACTTGTGCATTTAGCTGGCACAGATCGACCACGTCCTCTCCCTGCAACAGGAGCTCCACCAGCAGCACCACGACCTGGGCCACGTCCCTTATTCGACGCTCTCCTCATTCTCCGCAAACTTTAGATCTTGCCCACAATAGAATAGAACAGAATAGAACACCAGTATCTAACACGTGTATTTTACACTGACAGATGCAGCAAAGGCTGCAAATTTAGTATTTGGCCCAAAATGGGTGTTTTTTTTAATAACAGAATAGAACACCAGTATCTAACACGTGTATTTCACACTGACAGATGCAGCCAAGGCTGCATATTTAGTATTTTGCCCAAAATGGGTGTTTTTTTAAACCCAGAATATTATTGCAGTATTTCTAGCTTGTATGTCACACTAACAAATGCAGCAAAGGCTGTAAATTTAGTATTTTGCCCAAAATGGGTGTTTTTTTAAGCCCAGAATATTATTGCAGTATTTCTAGCTTGTATGTCACACTAACAAATGCAGTATAGGCCCCAGATGTAGGGTATTGCCTAAAATGGGTGTTTTTTAATAAGAGTATGACAGTAGTATCTAACGCTTGTATTTCACACTGACAGATGCAGCAAGGGCTGTAAAATTTGGTCTTTTGCCCAAAAAGGGTGTTTTTTTAAACCAAGAAAATTATTGCAGTATTTCAAGCTTAAATTTCACACTGACTAATGCTGCATAGGCCCCAGATGGAGGGTATTGCCAAAAAGGGGTGCTTTTTTTAAACCCAGAAAATGTTGCTGTATTTCAAGCTTGTATGTAACAATGACAGATTCAGCAAACGCCACAAAATTTAATTTTGCCCTAAATGGATTTTTTTTAATAACAGAATATGACAGCAGTATATAACGCTTGTATTTCACACTGACAGATGCAGCAAGGGCTGTGAAATTTAGTATTTTGCCCAAAAAGGGTGTTTTTTAAAGCCCAGAAAATTATTGCTGTATTTCAAGCTTGTATTTAACAATCATAGGTGCAGCAAACACCGCAAAATTATGATTTTGCCCTAATTTTAATTTTTATTTTTATAACAGAATATGACAGCAGTATATAACGCTTGTATTTCACACTAACATGCAGCAATGGCTGTAAAATTTAGTATTTTGCCCAAAAAGGGTGTTTTTTAAAACCCAGTAAATTATTGCTGTATTTCAAGCTTGTATTGAACAATGACAGATGCAGCAAATGCCGCAAAATTATGATTTTGCCCTAAATGGGTGTTTTTTTAATAACAGAATATGACAGCAGTATCTAATGCTTGTATTTCCCACTGATAGATGCAGCAAGGGCTGTGAAATTTAGTATTTTTCCCAAAAAGGGTGTTTTTTAAAACCAACAGATGTAGTGTCTTGCCAAAAACAGGTGATTTTTTTAAACCTAGAATATAATTGCAGTATTTCAAGCTTCTATTTGACTGTCACAAATGCACATATGCTGTGATGGTGCACAGAACTTGCATAAAATGGATGCCGCCCACCTAACTAACAAACAGATACAAGTTATTTTTCTGGGTCACTGGGCTCAGGGCAGGGTAAAAACATTGTGCACTGCACCCACAAAACAAAATCTAGGTAGATCGCTGAGTTAACAAGCACTTCAGATTAAAGATTCTGTCCTATTCTCTACCTCACAGCAGCAGCATCCTATCCCTACACTAATCAGAGCAGCGCTACGTGACTCCAGCTTATATAGAGGCTGGGTCACATGCCGGACTGGCCAATCACAGCCATGCCATTAGTCATTAGGCATGGCTGTGATGGCTTCTGAGGGCACGAAAGTTAAACGCTTGTTGATTGGCTGCTCTGCAGCCTTTCAAAAAGTGCCATTAACTCGCCGAACACCGAACCCGAACCTGAACTTTTACTAAAAAGTTTGGGTTCGGGGCCGGGGTCCAAAAATCCTAAAGTTCGGTACGAACCCGAACTTTACAGTTCGAGTTCGCTCAACCCTAGTCCAGACCCCTATTTAGGGGTCAAAGGGTGAAGACCAAGGGGCTCCCTGGATAATGCTTTTAGCAATAGCCCCAAGCCAAATCTGTTCAGTAGGCACAACAGATCCACAAACAATACCATGTACCATGCTTTTCACCACATTTATTAATCATTTTAATCACTTTTAGGCTTTTTTTCCATCTCGTCTGACAAGGGTGTGTGGTTTGTGGAAAGGGGGCGAGACTTAAATGCAGCATTGTGTGCCACAAATTTGCCAAAAATGTTGGCACACTGTTTGAAGAAAACTAAGTAAAAAAATAGGCGATGTAATGCCAGACTAAACAGTCTAAATATGTGCCAGACCTATCATCCAGCATCAGAACTGTGATAAATCTGCTGCAGTTTAAAGGTGTCTACATTTACACTGTCTTATACTTATCATATGACATAGTTATGCCTTAGCAAACCATAAAGATTATTTATTATCCAGAAATCTGCTTATATTTGGAATATTTCTGGCGCAGATTGCGGCGCAATGGTTAGTTGCGCCGCAATCTGCAACTGTTCCCCACTCATGCCAGGTCTAAAAAAGTGGGTGTGTTGTGGGCAGGGTGTGTCATCATTTTCTATGCCTGTTTTAGATGTAGAAAATGGTCTAAATATAAGCCAGGTAGGAAACTGGCTTACATTTAGACTGACACTCAATTTGCCGAAGTTATATAGAGGCCTGTGCCTCTTCATAAATTCGGGGATATACTGCCAGATATAGAGGTTATTAAGACTGGCATCTAAAATGCTGGATTTTAATAAATGACCCCCCCCCCATGGGTTATTATTCTATTCTAGTTCTTCTGTTCTACTGTTTTTGGCATACAATAGTACATCTTCTTGGGTTAAAGAGGACCTTTCACTGATTATTACACTATGAACTAACTATACAGACATGTAGAGCGGCGCCCGGGGATCTCACTGCACTTACTATTATCCCCGGGCGCCGCTCCATTCTCCTGCTATGCCCTCCGTTATCTCCGCTCACTAAGTTATAGTAGGCGGAGATTCCAGTCACTAAGTTATGGTAGGCTGAGTCTGCCCTTGTTCTGCTCTAGCGCTGGCCAATCGCAGCACAGAGCTCACAGCCTGGAAGGTTATTTTCTCCCAGGCTGTGAGCTCTGCAATGCGATTGGCCAGCGCTACAGAAGAACAAGGGCAGACTCCGCCTACCATAACTTAGGGAACGGAGATACCGGAGGACATAGCAGGAGAACGGAGCGGCGCCCGGGGATAATAGTAAGTGCAGGGAGATTCCTGGGCGCCGCTCTCCATGTCTGTATAGTTAGTTCATAGTGTAATAATCGGTGAAAGGTCCTCTTTAAGCTCAAAATCAGTGAGTATAATGCCTCATGCACACGGCTGTATTACAGTTCCCTTTTAGTAGAGCTATATTAGGGCACCCATGAGCTGAGGGGCATGAGACCTTATTATGTTGGCTTGAAAGGCCAACATATTGTTCTTCGATTTTTTGTTTATTATGTTGGCTTGAAAGGCCAACATATTGTTCTTCGATTTTTTGTTTATTATGTTGGCTTGAAAGGCCAACATATTGTTCTTCGATTTTTTGTTTATTATGTTGGCTTGAAAGACCAACATATTGTTATTCAATTATTTCAGCTTATTATTATTGCGTTTTATTATTCTTAGCGCCCCTTCTCTTTCTATACACTACTCCTCCTACAGTTTTGGGGGTGCATATGCCAAACATTTCACACTTCTTCGACATACACGTATAGTGAAGTAAGTTGCTTGCTCTTACCAAAGACCCCTTTTTCGCCATTGACTTTAACAGGGAAAATTTTCAAATTGCTCCCACTCGCACAGTTTTGAAGCTACACTCTTCAAACTCAGACCACATATTGTTGGTGTCAACCCGAATAAAAAGTTCAATTTTGGGGGACACCCAAAAGTGTGCGGAGCTAGCAACGGCCAATGAAAATGTAGCTATTTTCTATACGCTACTCCTCCCACAGTTTTAGGAGTACAATTACACCCGAAAAGGTTTCTTGTGCTTTGTTAACTGATCCCACCCTACGCTCCCATGGGGCGGCCCCCCGAAGACCCCACTTTTTGCCATAGACTTTCATTGGAAAATTTAAAACTTTTGCCACTCGTACAGCTTTGAAGTTAAACTCACCAAACTTGGGTCACTTAGTCATGGGGGTCAACCTGAAAATTTCTGTCACATTTCGGGGACCCTAAAAAAGTGGGCAGAGCCACAAACAACCAATCAGATTTCCCCTATTGATTTCAATGAGAAAATTTTAAAAGCTGTCATTCTCACAGTATTTAAGCCAGAGTGCCCAAACTTGGCACTGTGGGTCAATGGGTAACTAGGGTTAAAAATGTATAATAAGTGGACGGCTTCTACAATGGGCAATCAAATTTCAGCCATTTGTTTAAATCGGAAAATTTAAAACTGCCGCTGCTCTTAGACTGTTAATGGCAGGGTCCTCAAACTTGGCACAGTTGGTCACTGGAGGACAGGGATTAAAATTCAGAAAAGTAGGCGGGACTAAAAACAAGCAATCATATTTCTTTGATTGATTTAAATGGGGAAAAAAATGCTGCCATCCTCACATTATTGAGGTCATGGACCTCAAATATCAGAAATGTGATCATTGGGCGTTTCCACTTCAAGGTTAGAGTGGACGGAGCCACTAACAACCGATCAAATTTTACTCATTTATTTTCAATAGCAAAAAATAAAACTGTTGCCATTTTTACACGTTAAATGCCATAATTCCCAAACCTTAAAGTGTTAGTCACTGGGTGACTGTGGTTTACAATTAGAAAAAAAAAAGGGCGGGGTAACGATCAGATTTCAGCCATTGACCTTAATGAAAAAAAGATAAATTGCTACTATTGTCACAGTTTAAATGTCAAGTGTCCCAAACTTAGCACAATTACTCACTGGGTGACTGTGGTCAAAATTGTGGAAAAGTGGGTGGAGCCTATTGACTTCTATGTAAAACTTTCAAATACTGCCATTCTCACAGTTTTAAAGCCAGAGGCCAATCACATTTCAGCCATTCGTTTTATATGGGAAAATTGTAATTGCCGCCACTCTTAGACTGTTAATGGCAGGGTCCTCAAATTTGGCACAGTCATTCATTGGATGACTTGGGTTTAAATTTTAATAAACCAGGTTAAACAGACTTTTCTTATATCTCTAGCGTTTTCAAGTCAACATCCTGTGGTTTCTTCATAAACGACACATCTAGTTGCATCTGATTGCATATGAAAGCATACTGAGGTTATCTTTGTCAGTCAAATTTTATATGCATCTATGCTCTATCTGGTGCAGTATGTTTAGAACTGTTCTTCTCTAGAAACATTGATTTAGAAGAGAATATCTGTTATACAGTACCAGTGAAACATGCTATGGCAGTTCCCAGAGCTTTACAGGATTCCATGCATGCAGCCCAGTCAGGCAGCTTGTACAGAAGTAAATTAAATCTCTGTGTCTCCATACTATAGAGCCATAGGTACTCCATGCGCATTCATATGATGCAGGGTTATGCAGCTTGTAGGGAAAAAATCCTTTGCAAATTAACATCCGATGGAACATTTTTTTTTGTTATAGAATTCCTAGAAGTTATATGGAGCCAGTGGCGTACCGCCAATATAGGCAGACCACGCATCTGCTACGGGGCCCGTGCCGAGGGGGGGGCCCGGAGTGGATAGAAGACCCCGCCCCCTACAATGTCTCCAGTTGTGTATTATGCCATTGCCACAGCCCTATCTGCGGTTCAGACGAGCCCTGCTTCCCTCTCTGCTCGGGCCCCCCCCCCCCTCCCTTACATACATTGTGTGCACAACACAGTGCACAGACAGCGATGTCCCTGACAGCCAGCCCTGCAGCCAGGTGAGCGCTCGCTCTCCTCTGTCTGCTGGGGACTGCACTGGCCAATCAGCATTTAGCAGTGCTAAGCTCCTGCTGCTGATTGGCCAGTGTATCGCAGCAGCAGACAGAAGTGAGCGGGCGGGACACGGCACTCTGCAGTGTGATACTGCACTGCCTTTCTCAGTGAAGCCACTGCACTCCAGCCCCCAGTGTCGCCGGCAAGTTTCACTGCGTGCCACAAAGTGAGTTGTGAGAAGTGAGTGCCTCTATGTTTAAAAAAAAAAGTTAGTGGGTGGATGGTTAGTGTGGGAAAGTGGTGGCTCTGCTGGGGCAGAAGCAAGCAGAGTTCCTGAGCGGGGGTAGGGGGGGTTGGTCACTCTGTTCTGTATAAAAGGCTTATCATATAGAGAACAGTGTGTCCCTCCCTCCAAGAACTCTGCTTGCTGTTCATACTCATATGGAGGACAGTGTGCCATAGGGCCGTCTCCCCTCACTATGAACTGTGTGGGGGTGGGGGGCTGGTGCACACTAGTATCAGCAGCAAAAATCTTCAGATGTGGGGGGATGGTCTATGTCAGGCTTTAGCACAGTGGGCACAGGCAGGAGGAGCGATGTGTATGCGGGCCCCTGCCCTGCACTCGCTCAGCTGTACTCGCATACATATGGCTCCCTGTGCCCACTCTGCTAAAACCTGACATAGCCCATCTTATGCCGGGGTTCTGCCAGATTTCTATACCTTGCCAAAACGCTATACCGGAAGTGACGCAGCCGCACAGGAATCAGCTGGAGGAGGGTGTGTGCGGCGCAAGCGCACATCCACTGGATTAGCAGACAATCATTTCAGCGCCACGGGAGAAGGACTTCATGCGCATGCGCGAAACCGTACACTGCGCGTGCGCACTTAGGGGTAGGTAGATTTTCCAGCGCAAAATGTTCCATCAGATCTCCCTACCCCTGAGTGCGCACACGCGCGCACAAATCATAAGGAGCAGTTCATCCTTACCGCAGAGCTGAGTGCAGAATATCGAGGTCACCACATAGCAGAGCTGAGTGCGGGATATTGGTGTAATCCAGTGGATGTGCGCTTGCGCAGCGCCGTACACACCCTCCTTCAGCTGATTCCTGTGCGGTCACGTCACTTCCGGTATAGCATTTTGGCAAGGTATAGAAATCTGGCAGAACACCGGCTCTACCAAAGCAGACAGGCAGGAGCAGTGATGTGTGCAGTACATGGCTCACTGCACCCCAGTGAGATCCTTACTCCCATACACCAGTGTAATATCAGTGGTTTATGAGAGTACGGATTATAAAGCGTTATACGCACCAGAATTCAGCGCCTATTTCACATAGAGAAAAAAATTGTTGGAAAATGTCTTACAACAAAAGGCACTTACAATAGGGTTTAATAAACTGTATTTAAAAGTTTAAATACATTTTGTCAGGGATGCCCAACCCCCAGCTGGTGCAAAACTAAACCTTCTTGCCTGCCCTGCCTTGTAGTTGCAATAGCTGGAGGGCCGTAGGTTGGATATTCCCGCTTTAAAGGGGTAGTCCAGTTGTTTGAAGTAGCCACTGGAAAAAGAGGGTGTGGTGGGGGAGGAGCCAGGGCAGTTACTGGGATGGACAAAAGGTGGTAGTGGGCGGAGCTTGGGGCCCAAATCAGACTCTTGCTATGGGGCCCAATGATTTCTATTACACCCCTGGGAGCCATAATATGGTAGTGGTCATGAGCCCAAAAATATGGTTGATTTTAGAAAAGTTGGTGCCACCAAAACAATTTAGTGGGCTACCTGAAACAAACCTTACCATAAATAAAGGATAATCTGATTTTACTAAAATGCACATTGGGAAAAAATGCAATAAATTGAGTTCATGAGGTCAATTGTTTCCATCTAATGTGCTTAGTTTCTATCTACTCATCTCTTTGTGTGGGCCCTCATGAGGTTTTCTACAAGATTGATGAGGATGTTTCCATATGTGTCCTGTGTGCGGCATCAGCTTGTATTCCTCAAGTAACTTTAAAGTAAACCTGTCATCAGTAAAATGTAACATGGTATAGAGGAGGAACTAAGCATAGGTATAGTTTCATGGGAAAAGAGTCAGTAAATCTTGCAATTTGTTCATTTAAATACCTGCTCATTGTGATCTGAGTCATGGGGTGGTCTTACTCAGTAACTGACCATTGCATGCTGAACTGCATGCACATTTGGTGGCGGCTGTCAATCACTAATTAGAAATGCCCACATGAAAGAGATTACATTTGTTAGTGATTATTTTACCATAAAATTGTACATCAATATGCTCAGCTTCTCCTGCTCTATAAAATGCTGCCTGCAAATTGAGCTGCGTTTTCATGATGATAGGTACACTTTAAATTATGAGAGTGAACTCCTGTCTTACTTACATTTTCTGCATATACAATACCCCAGATGGGGTATCTGCAATTGTTTCTCCCCTCTTGATGGGAGTTGGGAATAGGATGGTCCTACTTCTGGCCAGGAGGGGTGAACTCTAAAGAGTTAAGAGGGGAGTAAGCTTGGGCATGCTCCCTCCCTCCCCATTTGCCATCTGGTCCTGCTCCAAGGGCCTTTGAGACTAAAGATCAACTTGAGGCCTCATGCACACGGCCGTTGTGCAGCCCTTTAGCGCATTGGGGACCGCAATTTGCAAAATCTGTGCGGCGGCCAGGATGGAACGAGGCCTATTCAACTTGAATGGGTCCCTGATCCGTCCGCACCGTAAAAAGATAGAACATGTTCCGTGCCTCCGTTCCGCCCCTCAAGTGAATGGGTACGCATCCATGATGCGGGGAGCACACGGCCGGTGCCCGCATATTGCAGACTCGCTTTTTGCAGGCCTGCCTATGAGGATCCCTACTCCAGGGGGATTGCCGGGTCCCTCAGTCAGCAAAGTGATCAACACAGCTATACAGACTCTGCTGAAAGTGAGGGAAAACAAACACAAAACTGGTACCACACTTTATTAATAAATACTGTTATTACAACATAATCTCTAGAATCCATACATAATGATCACCGTGAAATAAGACGTCAGAAAATACCCAAAGTCCCTGGAGCCCTGTTATTACTCATTTTTAACTCATTTATGAACTATGACCGCACATAACTGCATACCAAGGACCAGCAGCAGCACCACGACTCACATTTCTCCCCCAGGAAGAAGCTTCTTAGGTCGGGGTGCTGCTGCTGGTCCTTGGAACCCTGGTTACTCTTATGCCTATTGGCACTACTTGCACTTTACTGTTTTAGTTTATTGGACCTTTGTATTCATTTTTTATGTTACATGTGTGGATGCTGTCAGTTGGCACCCTTTGTGGTCCTGGTATGCAGTTATGTGCGATCATAGTTGATAAATGAGTTATAAATGAGTAATAACAGGACTCCAGGGACTTTGGGCATTTTCTGACGTGGTATCATATGTCACTGTAATCATTGTGTATGGATTCTAGAGATTATGTTGTAATAAAAGTATTTATTAATGAGGTGTGGTACCAGTTTTGTGTTTGTATTGGGGCTATGGTTGTTTATAACATTTATACCACATAATATTGGCTGTATAGAATCGCTCCATTTTGATAGGTGAGGGGATAACAAGTCAAGACACCCATCACCACAGTTCAGGACAGGCACACTTAGGGTCCATTCACATGTCTGCAGAATGGGTATTGTGCGAATCCACAATACACTACGGACGTGTGAATGGACCCTTAGAAGCCTGCATTTTACAAGTGGACAGCTATAGCCACAAGTGCCATCTTATTTGTGTTAGGGAAGGGAATTCAGGAGAGAGAGAAGGACTACTCTAGAGTGCCATTGTCTGCTATATTGCCTACCATATACCTCATCATCTGATGATAGAGAAATTGCACCTTGTACAGATGACAGCTGGATGTACTACAACTCATCCCTTGCACTCAGTAAAGGAAAACATGTTCTTCTTCATGTGGCTGATCCATCACATGACATTTGCACTGCACCATATCCCAGGGAGCAATGACCTGAGGGATTAAACTGTGACATTACATCCTTATAAGTCTTATAAAAAGATGACTTTTAATTTTGAATACATTTATGTACTTGTAATAGGTGGTTGAGGGGACTCCCCCTAAAGAAACACTTGCAGAATTTGATGGTAAAACATATTACTTTAATTTGCTCTTTCACACAAAAGAAACACAGTTGATGGTTAAAGGGACTCTTCAATCAAAAAATTACTTATTGTTTAACCCCTTAGAACCCAGCCTCTTTTGGGCCTTAGTGACCAAGCAATTTCATTTTTTCATTGTTGCCTTCCAAGAGCTATAACTTTTTTATTTTTCCATCAATGTAGCCATATGAGGCCTTCTTTTTGCAGAACAAGTTGTAGTTTTTTATGGCACTATTTTATTTACTACTTTTGCACAATTAAAACTCTTTTTAAAAACTGTTTTTGCATTTACGCATATTTTTCTTTATACAGAGCTATGTGAGAGCTTGACATTTGTGGGATAATTTGTACTTTTAATTAGTATCATTTTGGGGTGCATACTTTTTGATAGATTTTAATTTCATTCTTTTTTGTAAATAATAAGCAAAAAAAAGCAATTCTGGCATTGTTTTTTATGGTGTTCACTGTACGGGATAAATTACATTATAATTGTGTGGTGCAAGTCGTTATGGATGCAGTTATACCAAATATATGTAAAGGTTTTTATTTTTGCAATTCTTTCCATTGAAAAGCTTATTATTAATGTAGAAAAGGTATATTTTTTTAACTTGAAAATGTTATTTACTAAACCTTTTTTAAACTTTTTTTTAACTATTTACTAATCCTATAAGGAGACTTTAACAGGTGATCATTTTGATTGCTTCTATAATACACTGTACTGCTTATGCAGAACAGTGCATTATACGGTCAGTGTTTACTGGCTGACACCAGCAGGCTGCACCAGATGTCCCAGGCTGCCATGTGACTAAGGGATTAAAATCAAGTTTTTATGTTAAATACAGACAGGATTACAATGACAGATATCACTCATTTATACTTAACATAGGATCTACCATTCACGATAGGTCTACCATTCACGATATCACAGCTTTTCTTCAACCTCCACACCTTTTGCACAGGTCACAAATCATGCCTAGTAAACTCTGTTAGAAGTCAGTGAGTCAGCTTCTGTCCATTGTGTCTGTGGCCCATGGTAGCTAGTGTAAAGCATAGCTCTAAATCCTGTTAATAAAAGCTGAGTACAGGCAAGATGGCTGTCACATAATCATGTTCATGAAATAGAATAAAAAATCTGCAATCACAAAATAGAAATAAACTAGAAAAAAGCATATGTGTTACCTGGTTTTAACTGGCAGAAAAAATGGTAGGCGACACCTTTCCTTTAAAGTTCATAGTGAAAGGTGAATATTAATTTTCACGGACCAGTGTCATATTGTCACATGTTAAAGAGGTGATCCAGGTAAAGATAATTATGACGTATTCCATGGTGGGGGTCTGAGTTCCAAAACCCTCGACAATCAGCTGTTTCAGGGAGCCGCCACGCTCCCAGCAGCTTTCCAAGCATAGTGCCGTACATAATATAGCTGTGCATCTTATTGCAGCTCAGCCACATTCATTTCAATTAGACTGAGCTGCAACAAGGCCATGTGACTAATCTACATGGCCTAGGAAGTCATATGGCCTAGGAAGAGGTTGCAGCGCCGCCCTCTTCTAACAGCTGATCAGTGCTCCCAGGTGTCAGAACCCCGCCGATCTGATATTGCTAACCTATCCTGAGAATATGTCATCAATATAAATTACTGGATAACCCCTTTAACCACAACTTGTAATGTAACATAATATAACATGGAACACTTAAACCCCTTTATTCACTCGGGAAGAGGGACACTCTCTAACACTTGACTTTACTTCTACAGTAAAAGCCTATTTAACTAACAAATCATCTACATCTCAACAGTCCATTGGCTTTATAGGATTGGAAATACAGGCAATCAACAGGCCACAGGATAGTCAAGCTTCCATGTTTCCTCTTAGGGCTGAGGCCTCTCACATTTTAGTCTGACCCTGCTACATTTCAACAAGGCTAATATCACAAACCACTCAGTATCTCAAGGTTGACTTCCCACAGGGCCAAAGTTATCACTCAGCCCACATCCCTATCACAACAGCTTCTTTAGAAGACAGAAGTCTCCCACAGTCCCCACAAACATTCCAGCACTGACTTCTCCCTGGGCTGAAGTTAATCTCATCCCACACTGTTATAGTATTAGTCCAACACAGATCTTCCCTGGGTGATTTCTTAAAAAACTGATAGTATTCTCAGCCCTACGCACAATCACAGAAATAATGCTCCCTGTCAACTAACCATTTTCTCCTCTGTGATGCTTTTGAGGCCCTGCTGTGGGGTATTGCTGTGACATTTACAGTCCTTTGGGTCCCCACAGAACTCTAGGTAGCGCACTGTGCAAGGTTTTCTCAGGTGTCTTTGTCCTCCAGACTCCCTTATGATGGATACACCTAAGCCCAAAACATTTTCTCCAAGCACTGCATATGATCTGATCACACCACCTACTGGCACCAAAACACTTACTTATATACTTTCCCTTAACCCCCTTCTACCGGCATTGATTCACTGCCACAAACACATATGTCATGTCAGGCTCTTCCTGGCTTATTATGATAGGATATAACACACATATACAAGTCCTTAACCCCTTAAGGACCGGGCTCATTTTCAGCAAATATGACCAGTGTCACTTTATGTGTGAATAACTTTAAAACGCTTATACTTATCCAGGCCATTCTGAGAATGTTTTTTCGTCACATATTGTACTTCGTGACACTGGTAAAATGGAGTAAAAAAAAATAATTTTTATGTATAAAAAAAATACCAAATTTACCAAAAAGTTAGCAAAATTTTCAAATTTCCAAGTTTCAATTTCTCTACTTCTATAATACATAGTAATACCTCCAAAAATAGTTATTAATTTACATTCCCCATATGTCTACTTCATGTTTGGATCATTTTGGGGATGCCATTTTATTTTTTGGGGACGTTACAAGACTTAGTTTAGAAGTTTAGAAGCGAATCTTGAAATTTTTCAGAAATTTTCCAAAACCCACTTTTTAAGGACCAGTTCAGGTCTGAAGTAACTTTGTGAGGCTTACATAATAGAAACCACCCATTTTAGAAACTACACCCCTTAAGGTATTCAAAAATGATTTTACAAACTTTCCACAAGAGTTATTGGCAAATGGAGATTAAATTTCAGAATTTAAATTTTTGGGCAAATTCTCAATTTTAATCCATTTTTTCCAGTAACAAAGCAAGGGTTAATAGCCAAAAAAAACTCAATATTTATTGCCCTGATTCTGTAGTTTATAGAAACACCCCATATGTGGTTGTAAACTTCTGTACGGGCACACGGCAGGGCGCAGAAGGAAAGGAACACCATATGGTTTCTGGAAGGCCGATTTTGCTGGACTGTTTTTTTTTACACCATGTCCCATTTAAAGCCCCCCTGATGCACCCCTAGATTAGAAACTCCAGAAAAGTGACCCCATTTTGGTAACTACACCCCTCAAGGTATTCAAAACTGATTTTACAAACTTGGTTAACCCTTTAGGTGTTCCACAAGAGTTATTGGCAAATGGAGATGAAATTTCTGAATTCAAATTTTTTGACAAATTTTCCATTTTTATCTATTTTTTCCAGTAACAAAGCAAGGGTTAACAGCCAAACAAAACTCAATATTTATTGCCCTGATTTTGTAGTTTATAGAAACACCCCATATATGGTCGTAAACCACTGTACGGGCACATGGCAGGACGCAGAAGAAAAGGAACACTATATGGTTTCTGGAAGGCAGATTTTTCTGGACTGGTTTATTTACACCATGTCCCATTTGAAGCCCCCCTGATGCACCCCTAGAGTAGAAACTCCAAAAAAGTTACCCCATTTTGGAAACTACGGGATAAGGTGGCAGTTTGTTGGTACTATTTTTAGGGTACATATAATTTTTGGTTGCTCTATATTACATTTTTGTGAGGCAAGGTTACAAAAAATAGAAATTCTGAAATTTCATCTCCATTTCCCAATAACTCTTGTGGAACACCTAAAGGGTTAACAAAGTTTGTAAAATCTGTTTTAAATACCTTTAGGGGTGTAGTTTCTTAGATGGGGTCACGTTTATGGAGTTTCTACTCTAGGGGTGCATCAGGGGGGCTTCAAATGGGACATGGTGTCAAAAAATCAGTCCAGCAAAATCTGCCTTCGAAAAACCATATGGCGCTCCATTCCTTGTGCGCCCTACTGTTTGGCCATACAGCATTTTACGACCACATATGGGGTATTTCTGAAAACGACAGAATCAGGGCAATAAATATAGAGTTTTGTTTGACTGTTAACTCTTGCTTTGTTACTGGGAAAAATTGATTAAAATGTAAAATTTGCAAAAAATAGCTGTTTTGGCACCGTTTTCTTTTTTGGACTGTGTTCATTTGAGGGGTTAGGTCATGTGTTATTTTTATAGAGCAGATTCTTACAGACGCGGCAATAGCTAATATGTCTACTTTTTTAAATTTATTTAGGTTTTACACTATAATATCCTTTTTTAAACAAAAAACAACAACATTTTAGTATCTCCATAGTCTGTGAGTCAGTTTTTTTTGGTTTTTAGCCGATTGTCTTAGGTAGGGGCTCATTTTTTGCAGGATCAGAGGACGGTATTATTGGCACTTTTTTGGGGTGCATATGACTTTTTGATCGCTTGCTATTACACTTTTTGTGATGTAAGGTGCAAGAATCTGTGTCCTTAAGAGATTAATGGTATGTAATTATACCCAAGCATTCTTCCGAAACCACTGTGAAACATGTGTTTGGGCAAGACTCCCTCCCTAGTCAGTATTTTATAATTTTGCATGTTGTTCAAGTTATACCTGAAGGATTAGCATATGTAATTTGTCTGTGCTACTGTAGCTTTATTATGTGAAAAAAAAGGGTTCAAGGTTCTTGTATTCATTATACCTAGGTTATCCTTATTTGTCATTATTTGGCATATTATGCTTGGGAGCAATTATATAATATCTGTCAGCAGATTTGTACCTATGAAACTGGCTGACGTGTTGCATGTGCACTTGGTAGCTGAAGACATCTGTGTTGGTCCCATGTTCATATGCTCTCACATCACTGAGTAAACTGATGTTTTAATATTATGCAAATTAGCCTCTAGGAGCAACGGGGATGCTGCCATTACTCCTAGAGGCTCAGCTCTCTCTTCAACTGCAGCACCCTCTCCACTTTAAATGACAGAGCCAGGCAGCGTAAACGCCATCCTGTCTAGCCCTGTCAATCAAAGTGCAGAGGGCGCAGCAGTTGCCAAGATAGCAGAACCAGCTTGGTTTTTATAGCAGCCAATCAGATTCTACCATTTTTGACAGCTCCTTTGGAAAATGAAGGGTGTAATCTAATTGTTTGCTATGTGCAACTTAGCCAGTCCTACTTTACACCAGTTTGTTAAATGACCCCATTTGTTTCTGTATGTGGAAGTTATTTCTATTGTATGGAATGCACAGCATTTTTAACATGATCTTAATTCAACAAATATATATATATATTTGTTCTTTATATTTTGTAGCCCCTTTTTTGTAGATGATCGTTCATGACAGGCTATGGTGGCATCGCCAGTCCACAAATCCTTTGACCCAAAGATGCATAAACGGTGAAAACAAATGTCACCTGAAAGTACAACACAATATATAACATCACACCTACAGTATATACAATAAGCAACTGCCCTACAGTGCAAATACACATGTTCTTACAGTTAAACACATTTTTTTGTAATGAAGGATAATGTTCAAATGTTCACCCCCCACCCCCACCCCCACCCCCATATACTGCTTTGCTATTAGATGGAATAGTTGTTACTACTGATCATCATGCATGAATGTACTATCTACACTTTTTATGATGATCTTAAACCAAATAATTGTGATGAATGCTTTATTATCTTAGGGATTAATGATCATTGTGAACCTGCTGTCTTTTCATGGCTAGAAATGGTATTGACCCAGACTGCATTAGAATGCTCTCTTAAAATAAAATAGTTGTCTCTATGTATTTATAAATAACAGCAAATGTCTGTCCTACATAGGCTGAAATACTGTTTCTTGTTTACAAACTTAATTATAGGGTAATAAAGAATATTATACATGCCATTATTAATTCTAATTCAAATGATGCAATTAATTTTACCATGATGGCATGATGGTACCATAATGTGAGCCATTGGTTTTTCACTTTAGGTATTTCAGAGACTATACTGAGAAAATAGTAAAGATATTACACTTAGGGTCCATTCACACATCCGTATGTGTTTTGCGGATCCACTGATCCGCAGATCCGCAAAACACGGACAGCGGCAATGTGCGTTCCGCATTTTGCGGACCGCACATCGCTGACACTATAATAGAATATGTCTAATCTTGTCCGCAATTGCGGAGAAGAATAGGACATGTTCTATTTTTTTTCGGGAACGGAAATGCGGACTCGGAAGTGCGGATCCGCATCTCCGGATCCAGGCAGCACATCGTGCGGCCCCCATAGAAACGAATGGGTCCGCAATTCCGTTCCGCAAAATGCGGAACAGAATTGCCGACGTGTGAATGGACCCTTTTAACTGTTAAAATTTGGGGGGAAAAAATTTAATCTGAGGAACTGGTTTTCTGTTGTTTTGCCAGCAATAAATATTATCTTTTATTGCTATTAAAGTTAGTTTTATGTTCCAAGGGATTTCATTTAAGTAGAGACTTGTAAAGTTGTGTTTCATTCTGTATCAAGCATTCATTTATGCTGTGCGTTTTGGATGCTTGTAAGGGAATGAGACCTTAGACGTAGTATGTAGAGATAGCCTTGCGGTTAGCCCCCGGCGGTTGTTTTGCGACAAACTTTGCTCAATCGCGGTTCGCGGAACTGGCAATTATATGGCGATGTCCGCCAGCACCATACTCTTTTACATTGTGAAGAACTTTGACCCATGACACATCCATCAGGTGGTACAGGACAGCCAATTGAGACGTTTCAGCACATGGACATACCCCCTACCTTATAGATAAACCTGATCTGGCCGCCATTTTAAATTCAGTCTTTTGCCAGTGTAGAAAGAAGTTTCTGTGTGGAGCAGGGACAGACTGTTAGGAACACCAAACGCTAGCTAATAGGGCCACAAAAGTCCTTTTAAGGACTGGTATAGTTGTGCTATCGATAGGTGTGACTTACTGAGGGGTGTAATATACTTATAATATACTTTCTAACATAGAAAGAATATTATATTGCATTTGTATTGTGCAGCAGTTGTGTGCGGTTCTGCTGTGATACCGCAGCTACACAGAGTGCCAAACGCTCTTGGAACAAATAATTTCTACTGGTGTGATATACCAGTTGCCCCCCAAAAAACTGATTGAAGCAGGGGTGTGATATACCCATTATATACTTTCTATATAGTGCATTTGGGTAGTGCAGCATTTGTTTGCGGTTTTGCTGCGTTACCGCAGCTACACAGAGTGACAAACACCATTGGAACAAATAGTTTCTACTGGTGTAATATACCAGTTGCTCCCAAAAAAACTGATTGAATAAGGGGTGTTATATAACAATAATATACTTCCTATATAGTGCATTTAGGTAGTGCAGCATTTGTTTGCAGTTTTGCTGCATTACCGCAGCTACAGATAGTGACAAACGCCATTGGAACAAATAATTTCTACTGGTGTAATATACCAGTTGCTCCCAAAAAAACTGATTGAAGCAGGGGTGTGATATACCTTCTTCCACAAATACTGCTCTTCTATAGGGTCTTTTGTCACAGGGTAATTTTGAAAATGACAGGCAGAGGAAGAAGCAGACAATTCCGCAGGGGTGGTAGGGGTCGGGCAGGTGCACCAGGCCGAAGCCTAAATGGGAAGTTGCAGAAAGTGCGTGCGATTACGTCAAAGGACGCACCAGACTTGGTTGAGTGGCTCACTCAGGCTTCCGCACCCTCCTCATCCTCTCTATCTGCACCCTCTTCACTCTCTGCTGTGTGCATCCCCAAAGACACCACCACCACCATACCCCCTCCGCTCAAGTCAGAGGAATTATTTTTCCATCCATTACAAGACCTTACCGATGCGCAGCCATTCTTGGCATCGGATCAGGAAGAGGAGGTATCAACAGATGTCACCCAGCAGTCTTACGACAGTACCCAGATCAGCCCAAGGAGGGTGGTCCCCGCTGTTGCTGCCTACTCCGAGATCTCTAATGTCAGTTGTGGTAAAGGTGAGGATGATGACGTGTCTATAGACGTTACGTGGGTGCCCACAAGAGAGGAAGAGGAGGGGAGTTCAGAGGGAGAGACGGAGCAGCAGATAGGGAGGAGAAGGAGGAGAAGCAGGCAGAACTTACAGTGCACAGGAGGCAAAAAGCAGACTGCTAATTTATCTGGAACGAGCCATCCACCATGCACGGTCACATCTGGCACTCCCAGGACACCTGCACATGGCTCCGCAGTGTGGGCTTTTTTTAATGTGTCCGCTGCTGACAATAGTGTTGCCATCTGCAGCCTGTACTGTCAACGCATAAGTCGCGGTAAGCCCAACACTCACCTAGGGACGACCGCCTTAAGAAGGCACCTGGCCTCCCATCACCGAGCCCAGTGGGAGAAATACCGTCAGAACCCACGAAGACACACTCCTAGTGCTCCTCGTCCTGCCTCTTCTCCTTTTCCTCTTTCCTCCCATTTGTCCTCCACTCCACCTTCCACCGTGCCGTCGTCACGTTCATCTGGCAAAAGGCAGGCTTCCGTGGCCCAAATGTTCGAGCGTAAAAAGTTGATTACGCCAGACAACCCGCTGACCGCTGGCTTGTCGGAACTGCTAGCCCGCCAACTACTGCCATATAAACTGGTGGACTCAGAGTCAGAGGCCTTTAGAAAATTTGTGGCCATTGGCACACAGCAATGGAAGGTCCCTGTAAGGAAATATTTCTCCCAGAAGGTCATCCCGGAGCTATATGGCCAGGTTCAGCGGCAAGTGAATGTATCTCTGGCACACAGTGTCAGTGCCAAGATACATCTGACCACAGACACGTGGTCTAGCAAACACGGGCAGGGAAGGTATATAACTTTTACTGCCCACTGGGTGAACCTTCTGACGGCCGTCAAGCATGCAACCTGTGGTAACCGTGTGGATTTGGTTGTCTCGCCACGGATTGCTTGCAGGCCTGCCTCTTCTCCTCCTCCTACTCCATCCTCCGTCTCCTCCTCGGCTGACTCCTGCTTTTCCACTGCTACCGCCTCTTCCGCTGCGCCCCCCAAGCCCCCCAGAACCTATTCGACGTGCCAGGTGAGACGTTGCCATGCTGTGCTGCGGCTGTTGTGCCTGGAAGCCAAGAGCCACAATGGTCCTGCACTTCTTTCAGCTTTGCGGTCACAGGCCGATCACTGGCTAACCCCGCTCAATTTGACAGTTGGTAAAGTGGTGTGTGACAACGGTGCCAATCTGCTGAGCGCGCTGAAACAGGGCAAAATAACACACATGCTGTGCATGGCACACGTCCTGAACTTAGTCGTGCAGTGATTCGTTGCCAAATACCCCAGGGTCCAGGACGTCTTGCGGCAGGCCAGGAAAATCTCTGGCCATTTTAGAAGATCTTACACGGCCATGGCTCGCCTTGCTGATGTTCAGCAGCGACACCACCTGCCCGTCAGATGTCTGATTTGTGACTACCCGACGCAATGGAACTCCACCTTGTATATGCTTAATAGGCTGCTCCAGCAGCAATGTGCAGTTAACGACTACCTGTACGAACTCTGCGGCAGGACAGGTTCTGTGGAGCTTGGTTTTTTTCACTGCGTCAGTGGCTGCTCATGCGCGACGCATGCAGACATCTGCGGCCATTTGATGAGATCACCAAACTGGTCAGTCGCAGCCAGGGCGCCATCAGTGACATTGTACCTTACGCCTTCTTGCTGGAGCGTGCATTGCGTCATGTCATTGATCAAGCCATCGAGGAGCAGGAAGATGAGGAAGTTGCAATACTGGATGAATTCCCAGAGGAGGCTACCCCATCTGAGACAAGTCAACAGGAGTCTGAAGAGGAGTCAGAGGAGGATGGTGCCGGGGCGGAGGAGGAGCAAGAAGAGCATTCTTTAAACGTTTCTGGGATCCCTGGTGTTGTCCGTGGCTGGGGGGAGGAGACCAATGATGACATTATCCTGGATGATAAGTAGGAGCCAGGCCACTCCACCGCTTCCAGTTTAGTGCAACTAGGGGCTTTCATGCTCCAGTGTTTGAAGAGGGACCCCTGTATAAAAAGCATAAAGGGCAAGAACCAGTACTGGGTGGAAACTTACTTAGACCCCCGGTACAAACAAAAAATGGCCGACATGTTACCAGCATCACAGAGGGCTGTCAGAATGCAGCACTTCCAGGCCTTGCTTCGAGAAATGCGGTATTCTGCTTTTGCGGGCACTGGCAGAGGAATTTCCACTCACAGAGAAACAGTTGCGGGTACCAATCCAACAGCGCATGCAAGAAGAGGGCAGTTTGAAGATGTGTTGGTCACTTCGGATATGAGATAATTCTTGCAGCCAACCCATCGACAGCCGCTTTCCAGATCCAGCCTCAGGGAATGCCTAGACCGACAGGTGTACGACTACATCGGGTTAACGGCTGATGTGGACGCTTTGAGAAGCGAGGAACCCCTTCACTACTGGGTGTGCAGGCTTGACCTGTGGCCAGAGCTGGCACAAATTGCCATGGAACTGTTGGCTTGCCCCTCTTCCAGTGTCCTGTCCGAAAGGACGTTCAGGGCAGCAGGGGGTTCGTGACTGATAAGCGCACTCGCCTAGCTCACGACAGTGTGGACTACCTCACATTTCTAAAAATGAATGAGGCATGGATCTCGGAGGAATTCAACACCTGTGACGACCACTTTTAATTGAATTTCCTCATGCCAGCCCACAAATATCCGCCACCACACAGAACCAATATTGGTCCCTGTCTTAGGTAAATACAGCGGTATAAAAGGCCTTTTCTGTCCGTTGAATGCCTAATGTTTTGGGCATCGGAGGAATTCAACACCTGTGATGACCACGTGTTTCAACTATTATCATTAGGGTTTTTTTCAAGGGGGGCGGTTTCGTTAGCAATGTTTTTAATCCAATTTTATATTTTTAGTTATTTTGAACATATGTATTTGACCTCTATTTGTACTGGCCTTCAGTAAAATTGATATCCATTGACCGTCTAATAGACCTCCAGCCACATACTTACTTGTTCTTTTATGTACACTGAATGCATAATTTTTGGGGTCTGTAGTACACTGGTCTGCTGGAAATTTATATCCAATGACCTTGTAATCTACCTCCAGCCACTTACTTTCTTGTTCTTTTATGTACGCTGAATGCATAATTTTTTGGGTCTGTAGTACACTGGTCTGCTGGAAAATTGATATCCAATGACTGTGTAGTCTACCTCTAGCCACATACTTACTTTTTCTTATATGTATGCTGAATGCATAATTTTTGGGGCCTGTAGTACACTGGCCTGCTGTAAAAGTAATATCCAATGACCGTGTAATTTACCTCAAGCCACATACATACTTGTTCTTTTATGTACGCTGAATGCATAATTTTTGGAGCCTGTAGTATACTGGCCTGCTGGAAAATAGTTATCCAATGACCGTGTAATCTACCTCCAGCCACATACTTACTTGTTCTTTTCTGTACGTGAATTAATAATTGTTGCTGCCTCGGAGGAATTCAACACCAGTTACTACCACTTGTTATCGAATTTCAACTATTATCATTAGGTTTTCGGGGATTTCGTTAGCAATGTTTTTAATCCAATTTTATATTTTTAGTTCTTTTAAACACATACAAATATGTATTTGACCTGTATTTGTACTGGCCTGCAGTAAAATTGATATCCATTGACCGTGTAATATACCTCTGGCCACATAATCACTTGATCTTTTCTGTCAGGTGAATGCCTCATTTTTAAGGCCCGTATGGACTAGCTACACTAGGGCACAATAGGGCCAAGTAGCAAAAGGGCAAGGTTCCGGACGGGGTCGTTCTTATTAGAACGGGTGCTCCGTAAATAGGATGCTAGGGCCAAGATAGAACCCATATATTAGGGCTGTCTAGGTACTCTCAACCCATTAACACCACCGCCGGGCCCCATTCGCTCTTTTCCACAGCAAACCTTCCTGCATTGGACATCTTTGAAGACCAGAGGACCGTGGCTGAAACGGTAGGACCACTGGTTACTTAAGGTGCCGCCGTGCACTAATTTATTTTGAATCTAAATGTGCCGTCGTGCACCAAGCATTTTTGTATCCCTTGTGTTATTATGCACTTTTTCTTTGTATCCAATCATAGCACTTAGGGACTGTATTCTACCTAAATAATTAAAAGTTAAGTTTTAACAAAAAATCACCATTACTACCCTGTTTATATAAATCCCGTACTCCCATGGCCTAAAATAAAAAATTTCTAGGCTCCAACAGGGCACATTTCAGAGAATTTCCCTTTAAGACGCATAAAAATCTGCCCTGATTAAGATACATATTTTTTGTTGAAATTTTTGTCATTGATCCTCCTCTAGTATGTCACTGTCCATGTTGTGGGAGTATTTGTACACTTCTACTACGGTAAGTATTTGGTGGCTGCAAATATGAGCTGAAGGTTTTTCAGGTTTGCCTGCCAATAAAGTGAATGGGGCCCGCCGCGAACTTGCGGTTCGCGAACATTTAATCGCGTCCGCACACCGTATCGACCGATATTCGTCCATCACTAGTAGTATGTTTACAGCATCAATTGTAACAACGAACCGCATTTGGACAGAAACATCAACCATGTAAAATTAGCCTTAGTAGTTCCATCTACCATGGGCCAACTTGCCAGACTCAGTCTCTCTGTTAGGGCATGGGCTTAATCTCTTCACTGTTGGCGTCAGATGCGTTACAGTTAGAGTCCATTTACACAAGCATATCTGTTTTGCGATCTGCAAATTGCGCATCCGGGAAACACAGATACCGGCCGTGCGCATCCCACATTTTGTGGTCCCATACATTCTGCCCTGTGTTAGAAATGTCTATTCTTGTCCTTTTTTGCAGGGCCATGGAACAGACATACTCATGTGGACTGCACACATTGTGCTACCCTCATCTTACTAGATTTGCATATATTATTCAGAGGTTTATGGTCTACAAAACTAGCAAACCTCCTTGGCCATGCCCGAAAGAGGAAAATTGATGAAAAACTAAAGAGACGGATAATATGAATGGTAGCCAAAGAGCCCAAAACAACTTCCAAAGCGATTAAAGGTGAACTCCAAGGTCAAGGTACATCAGAGTCAGATCGCACCATTTGTTGCTGAAGTGGATTTAATAGAAAAGGATTCAGGAGGAAATCACTGTTGAATGCAAATCATAAAAAATTGAAACTGCCAAAATGCTTATTGGCAAGACACAGAACTTCTGGGAGAATGTCCTTTGGACAGATGAGACAAAACTGGAGCTTTTTAGCAAGTCATGTCAGCTCTGTGTTCAAAAATGAAGCATGCAAAGAGAAGAACATTATACCTACTGTGAAAAATGGAGGCTTGGTTATGCTTTAGGGCTGCTTTGCTGTGTCTGGCACAGGGTGTCTTGAATCTGTGCAAAGTAAATGGAAGTCTCAAGATTATCAAGGCATTCTCTAGCAAAATGTGCTGCCTAGTGTCAGAAAGCTTGGTCTCAGTCTCAGGTCATAATTCTCCAACAGGGTAATTACCCAAAACACACAGTTAAAAGCATCTGAAAATGGCTAAGAGCAAACATTGGAGTATTCTGATGTGGTCTCCTATGAGCTCTGATCTAAATCCCATTGGACATCCGTGGAGGGAGCTGAAACATGTGCAACGGGCGTTTCCCCCCAGGGCATCTATCTTGCGACCCTGGTGTAGGAATGCTGAGTGGTATAGTGTGGCCTATCTGTTTCTTTATGTGTCACGGTGCTCCTACCTGGATACCGCTGGACCCCAGGCTTTGGCTCCGAAACAATAAATAGGGGAATAATTGAGGGATTGGAAAGAATAACCTGAGTCCAGACCTTGAGATGAAGTTCAATGGCAGCTTAACTTTGAATAAACGTTTTTTCAAACAGTTTACAGGCTTTGTCTTGGTTCCAGCAGGCTTTAGCATTAAACTGGCAGGTAAACTCAACTCTGCTCTATCCTTCTCTCACCCTGCTGTACTGACAAGCTGACTTCTTCTTTAAGCTGCACTTCACTTTTTAGTCGGACTTATCTTCAGCCAAGGAATAGGTTAGAATCCTGGCAGCTCCAACATGGAGTCTCAACCAGCACAAACCAGAACTGCCCCAACTCCTTCTCGTAGCAAGCAGGACTAACTATAGCTCTGCCGTGTTTGCTGCCACCTGCTTGTGAACCAGGCAGATTACATGAACAGTTACATAACATTATTATAAATGCACAGTGTTGAGGGCCCTGGAAATATATATATACACTAACCTAAAGAATTATTAGGAACACCTGTTCTATTTCTAATTAATGCAATTATCTAGTCAACCAATCACATGGCAGTTGCTTCAATGCATTTAGGGGTGTGGTCCTGGTCAAGACAATCTCCTGAACTCCAAACTGAATGTCAGAATTGGAAAGAAAGGTGATTTAAGCAATTTTGAGCGTGGCATGGTTGTTGGTGCCAGACGGGCCGGTCTGAGTATTTCACAATCTGCTCAGTTACTGGGATTTTCACGCACAACCATTTCTAGGGTTTACAAAGAATAGTGTGAAAAGGGAAAAACATCCAGTATGCGGCAGTCCTGTGGGCGAAAATGCCTTGTGGATGCTAGAGGTCAGAGGAGAATGGGCCGACTGATTCAAGCTGATAGAAGAGCAACGTTGACTGAAATAACCACTCGTTACAAGCGAGGTATACAGCAAAGCATTTGTGAAGCCACAACACCCACAACCTTGAGGCGGATGGGCTACAACAGCAGAAGACCCCACCGGGTACCACTCATCTCCACTACAAATAGGAAAAAGAGGCTACAATTTGCACGAGCTCACCAAAATTGGACTGTTGAAGACTGGAAAAATGTTGCCTAGTCTGATGAGTCTCGATTTCTGTTGAGACATTCAAATGGTAGAGTCCGAATTTGGCGTAAACAGAATAAGAACATGTATCCATTCTCTGATGGCTACTTCCAGCAGGATAATGCACCATGTCACAAAGCTCGAATCATTTCAAATTGGTTTCTTGAACATGACAATGAGTTCACTGTACTAAAATGGCCCCCACAGTCACCAGATCTCAACCCAATAGAGCATCTTTGGGATGTGGTGGAAAGGGAGCTTCGTGCCCTGGATGTGCATCCCTCAAATCTCCATCAACTGCAAGATGCTATCCTATCAATATGGGCCAACATTTCTAAAGAATGCTATCAGCACCTTGGTGAATCAATGCCACGTGGAATTAAGTCAGTTCTGAAGGCAAAAGGGGGTCCAACACGTATTAGTATGGTGTTCCTAATAATTCTTTAGGTGAGTGTATATATATAGGTGACATGCAGGTTAGACCAAAAAAATAGTAGCAAAGTGCAGAAGTGCTAACACCACTCTGGGGTGTTCCACATACAGTCTGAAGAAGGCACCCTTCAAACCTAAGACAGGTTTGCTTGATTGCACTGATTGTTTCCATCATTTTTGTCCAGGCTAGTTTCATTCATTTGTTTTATAAATTATTCTGTTGAACCACAATTCAAAAGCAATGTCTGATTTTCGTTAGATGATTTTCAGTAAATTTTTATTTATTTTCACTTTTGTCAGTTTCGAGTTATTTCATTGACCATTGTGTTTTTGTTTTTCTTTAACAGAAGAGTAACAACATGTTTATCCCCGTGTGTAAGATGCTTTTTAATAATTGTGCCAGTCCATGCACCAAAACGGCTAGGGAGTTGGTGTATATTTCCACTATAAGTTATGTAACTTTACTGGCACAGATTATAACAAATGTGGAGGGCTGGCTAAATTGGCCCCACTCTGCACACTTTTTGGAAAAGTGTCAAGCAGGGTTCCAAACTGCCGAAAAGTTAGAAAAAAATTGGGCAACCAAGGTGTGTATGAAACTTTGTGACTTTTTGCTGCCAGTTTTTTGTGTACTTTACATAGGATAAGCGTCTCCATAGTCTTTAACAATAGCATCTACCAATTATAACAGATCCACAAATTTCCTTTTAAAGAAGTCTATGGGAAAATGCCTATAAAAACACAGCCATAGCATGCTACAAAATAGCCACAAAAAAACAAGTGTGCACTGCATTTTAAAATTCCAACGCACTTACTGTCCATCTAAAAAAAATGCACCCAAACATTTTATACTGATGAACTATACTCAAAATAGGTCATAAGTATGTGATCGGTGGGGGTCCAACACCCAGAACCCCCAGTGATCAGCTTTTTAAGGAGTGCCTTGGCCTTCTTGCAGCTTACCCTAGGTTAGTGATGTCGGTCACGTAGCCTAAGCGCAGCTCAGTACTCTTCAAGGGAATGAGGTTCGAACTGCAATAGCAAGCTGGTAAGTTGTGAGGAGGCTGCGGAGCTCACTGGAGTAAACAGCTGATTTAGGTGGGTCCCCAGTGTCAGATACCCATAGATCATATATTGCTGACCTATCCTGAGGATTGGTCATTAGTTTAAAAAAAGTCGGAAAACCGCTTTAAGAGGCAATAGCTCATCCAACTCTCTGGGTGTCGACACTCTGGCTCTGGTGTCCTTGGAGTGCCAGAAATGAAGATGTTTGTTTCTGCACCATCTCTTTGGGGTTGTGATTTTTCTCCTTACAGCATGCACAATTGCAGCTTGCCTTTTCACAAGCTGACTGGCCTTTGTGATCCAGATCTGGCTCCTTTGCTAAACTCTACCTGCATTAGGATGCGGGAGCTAGGAAGTGTAAGTTGGCTATTTCTTCTTCAGGCTACACCTCTCTCCACTGTGATGCTCAACTGCTCTGTGGCCTTATCTTCTAAGGGTGTTATACCCTTATGACTAATGCCTCAAACCTCCACTGTTAGCTGACTAAAGGAGTATGACTGGATCTATCTCCAGTACTGGTTCTCCCCAGAACACACTTTTCTCTGTGTATTTACTACTAAGGGCTGCAGGGAACTGTGTTTTACCATCTCAGACACATGTGTCCTCACTATTGCTCAAGGACCTTCATAATAAGATCATGTGATCAAAAGGTCCTTGTGCACCTAACAGCACATTTTCCAATGACAATAATACAGTTGGCCACTAGGTGGGAGCATGACCACAGTACTGTTTTAACATACAACAGTGCAAGACATTTAAACCATAGTCCTATCCCATACCAACAGAGTATTTCACACTCTTCACAGTGCGGCTCATCCATGATGTCCAGATCATCCTGTGCACACAGGGTGTTCCACCCACATTGATGCAATACAATTTTAAAGTATTTTCATTGCAGTAGCAGACCTACATGTTACCTTGATGCCACATTAGCTTAAAGGCACATAACATCACATTACCTGGCACATGACATTATGCTACTTTCACAATTCCCTTAGTAGTTCTCTGCTGAAACAGCCTGCCAGAGCTCTCTGAATCTGATATGTGTCGGAACCCGCCTGGACAAAAACTGCTGCATGTAATTCCGGATCCAGAGAAAAATGACACCAATGCAATCTCTTTTTCTCTGCATTGAACATTTTGGACTGAACAATCTGAGATCTTATACAAACAATTAAGCCATGTGCAGGAGACTACAGGGAGGCACAGGCTAGGAGTCTGAGCTGATAGAAAATCCAGCTCCAGATTAGGTACCAACCAGAGCAAGGCCAGAACATCTTCACTCATCCCTTGGTTGAACTTGATGGACTTATGTATTTTTTTTTTATCATAATAACTATGTAACAAGAACATTATAAACTTGAAAAGCATTCTCATTCCATTGTTGAATGAAGGTGCAAGTAGAAGCAATGTAAAGGTAAGCTGTCTAAAAGTACTTGATAGACTCTACAGCCACATTATCAACTTGTGTAAAGGCTTGAGGCCCTGAACAAGCTTACAAAAGGCAGAAATCCAGATATGTCCACTGTACTAGATCCAGCCAGTACAGTAGCTTCAACTATGAGTACGGCAACCTGTAGAAAGTATTACACCCAATCTGGATGCTTCTGCAAAAGCCAGCTAGAGAAGTGCAGTGTGAGGAGGATAACTTTAAAGAAACACTTTGGCCTATTAATCACCATTGCAGCCATAAAACTGTGGAAACTGCACTTCTGTAAAACCTGCAACTCCATGCATGCTGAGAACTGTAACTGATGTGCTTAAACTTGAATCTTCAACAAAGACTTGTTCTACTGCAAAACTGCCTCATCATTGTCTCCTCCAATGATGCACAGGACAATAATAATTTATTACCATCAAGGGCACCCAGAACCACCATCAGGCAGGAGAACCCCAGGACGAGGATATGTCGCAAATGGTAGAAAGGTGCGTCCTTCACTGGATGGTTAAGGTCCTTCACTTATGTCCTCTGCTCTCCTACTCCTGGATCGTTGCACATTAACATCACATAGTTTTTTTGTACATAACCCTATTATACATCTCTTCATTGCTTATGTACAATTTGACATACTCAAATAGATAGCAATGACATCTTTCTTGTAAATTGGAAAGGACTGGAGCAGCAGAAATAAAGTGGGCAAGAGTACTGTGATTATCAGTACAGAACTCATTCTGGACTCCAGGTAATTGACCAAGTCTAAGTATAGATAAAATGAGTCACTAGATGTTACAAGACTAAATATACTAAGAGCACAAATCATAATCCATATCCCAAGGAAAAGGGAAAAAGCTCAAAATTGAAAAGAAAACTTTATGAGCTCAAAAGACGTATGGGGAAATAAACTGGATGTTGTTTGTTGTATGGACTCACCCTTTATAAATTTAAATGTTTACTAAGAATAGATGTGTGCATCTTGTAAAATGACTGATATCACATGAAAGTTAACTAAAACATGCTAAAACACAATACACATATCAATGCAATATGATCATGGATAAACAGTAAGAAAAAAATAAGAAAACAAAACAGTCTAACAGTCTGAAAGACAATCTATTCCATGAGGCCCTTGTGAAAGCAGCTTCAGCCTTAGAGGGAGGGGGGGGGTGACCTGTGTGACTACACAAGGAATCAAACAAAACAATAGCTGATCTTAGGGAGACCAGCTACAGAAAACACTGTGGAGCCTCATTTAAGAGTCTCGACACAGCAATCCAAAGTGCAAAGCTCCCTGGGAAATAGTAATATGCTAAATAACTGTGGAGCCCCAGTTATGGGTCTTCAACACAGTGAAAGCCAGATATCCCTCAAAGGAAGGAAAACCAAGCAAAGGGGTGTCCCCATTACAGAGATCACCAAATCTACCATATTAAGTGGCCCCTATGTTAAGATCCTGCTCTTTTACAAGCTTTAACATAGGGGCCACAAGCTCTTGACATAGGGGCCACTTAATATGGTGGATTTGGTGATCTCTGTAATGGGGACACCCCTTTGCTCGGTTTTCCTTCCTTTGAGGGATATCTGGCTTTCACTGTGAGACCCATAACTGGGGCTCCACAGTTATTTTGCATACTACACAAGGCATATCATCCCTGGCTGTGAATGAGGTGGCATAGCACATGAGCTTGCTTGTCAGGTGAGTGTGGAGCAGCCACTGGATTCACTTCTGACAGCCTGTTCTGTGTTGCTGCATGCTACACAGAATCCTTTCTTCTCCTTATCATTATGCATCATTTTTCCTGCAGTGAATGTCTCCTCCACATCCAGAGCCAGCAGTTTTGCCACAATTTGCCCCAAAATCACAGTAGTAGCTCTCCTGCCCTCCTGCAAACTCTGATGCAGACATCCATGGCAAACAATAGGGTTCAGTGATAAAATCATGATCTGCCCTTGTACCAATGATGGCTGCATAAGAGTGCACAGGAGGGCTGGAGAGCAACTACTGTCATCATGCATGGTGTGGGGATACACAGGACCAACACTAGGTATCATGGTGTGGTGTGCCATTAGCTAACATGACTTATCCCATATGGTATTCTTGGAGGGAACATTGACCAGCCTTCAGTATGTCCAGGACATTGTGGAACTGGTCTTATTGTCTCAGGAGACATAATGTTCCAACAAGATAAAGCCCGCCCACACTCTGACCACATGGCACATCATGCTCTTCAGGGTGTCCAGCAGCTCCCCTGGCCAGCTCTATCACCATATCTCTCTCCCATCGAGGGAACTCATTTGAGTGACGGATCTCCCATGCACAGCAGCCAACAACCACATTGGCTAAACGACGAGTCCAGAGCTTGTAAAGAGCTTGTAATGACATACAGTACAACAGGAGATCAGGCATCTGTATGACTATTACCATACCATGAGTGGCGGCCTGTATCACAGCAAAGGGAGATGCCACCATCGTGACCCTACCTCAACATATAGCCTATAGAGATGTCGCGAACATAAAATTTTCCGTTCGCGAACGGCGAGCACGAATTTTTGCAAATGTTCGCGAACCGGGCGAACCGCCATAGACTTCAATAGGCAGGCGAATTTTAAAACCCACAGGGACTCTTTCTAGCAACAGTAGTGATGGAAAAGTTGTTTCAAGGGGACTAACACCTGGACTGTGGCATGCCAGAGGGGGATCCATGGCAAAACTCCCATGGAAAATTACATAGTTGACGCAGAGTTGGGTTTTAATCCATAAAGGGCATAAATCACCTAACAATCCTAAATTTTTTTGAACAACGTCGTTTAAAACATCCAGTGTGTGTATACGATCAGGTATGATGTTGTATCGATCAGGTAGTGTAAGGGTTATGCCCGCTTCACAGACATTGACAGACCAAACTCCCCTTTTAATGCACTGCAAACAACCACAAACAGTCCATTTGCCCAACCGCAAACTCCCCATTTTCACAAGGTTGCATGTCCCGTTGATGTCATTGAAGGTTTCTTCCTCCACCCAGCCACGTACAACACCAAGGGTCCCCGAAAGGTGAATTGAATTGATTTTTTGAACGGGGAGATGGTTAAAAAAACGTTGGCTCCCTCCCCTTTGTTTGAATCCACGGTCACTGCGTCTGCACTGTGCAATTTACTGTCACACCCGATATGAGTGGTATTTTCTGTAGTATTATTCTCATCAGTTTAATCCCTGTTACGTCCCTAATCTGGGGTCCATTTATTGAATTGATTTTTCGAACGGGGAGATGGTTAAAAAAACGCTGGCTCCCTCCCCTTTGTTTGAATCCACAGTCACTGCGTCTGCGCCGTGCAATTTACTGTCACACCCGATATGAGTGGTATTTTTTGTAGTTCTCTTCTCATCAGTTTAATCCCTGTTACGTCCCATATCAGGGATTGCCTTTTGTGAAAAAAATTTTTAGGCTGGGTACCTTCGACTGCCTTCACAGTGACAGACCAAACTCTGATACACCAAACTGAATTGATTTTAGGAACCGGGAGATGGAAAAAGCAGCTTGGTCGGTCCTCTTACTCCCAAGTTGGGGCACTGCACGTGCACAGAGCAATGTGCTGTGACACCCTATGTGAGTGGTGTCTTAACTAGTACTATTCCTATCAGTTTAATCCCTGTTACGTCCCATATCAGGGATTGCCTTTTTTGAAAAAAAAATTTAGGCCGGGTACCTTCGACTGCCTTCACAGTGACGACAGACCAAACTCTGATACACCAAACTGAATTGATTTTAGGAACCGGGAGATGGAAAAAGCAGCTTGGTCAGTCCTCTTACTCCCAAGTTGGGGCACTGGGCGTGCACGGAGCAATGTGCTGTGACACCCTATATGAGTGGTGTCTTAACTAGTACTATTCCTATCAGTTTAATCCCTGTTACGTCCCCTATCAGGGGACGTATGTCGAATTGATTAACCATTGTCGAATTAACGAACCATTATGACATCCTGAAATAATTTAGTTCTGAGCTCTGTACTTGCTTTGTATTGGAATTGATGGGGATTTTTTAAATTGTCTGCATTATTTCTAATAAACTATTAAGAGACTTTATTATGATTTTTTTATTTTATGTATAAAAAACCCATACAACTTAAAAAAAGAAAAGAAAATTAATGTTTTTTTTTATGAAAAATTATCCAGCCGATCGCTTTTGGTCTGATCATAATGAAGCAACGGCCTTATCATCTGGGGTGTGGCAACATTGCCAACACACTCATAGAGGTGATGATCGCTTCATTGTGATACGCAAGCCCCTTCACCACGACAAGGTAACGATCACGAAGGGGAATTGACACATGTATGTGCCTTTTTTTTGGTTTTGTTTTTGCAGCCACAGTGCAGCACCAGAGGCCAGAAAAATTAGGCATGTACACATGCCTGAAAAATAATGGTATTGTTGCAGCCGCTGTTTTAGCAGCGGCCGGAAAAATGTATGTTTTCCAGGCAGAAAGGTGACTAAAACATTGCGGCTTGAACCCTATTTGGTGGCGGAGAATTCACGAAAGTCATCCGGTATGCAGACATTAAATACAGCAGCGTGGGGACCATTTTGAGGCCAAGGCATGTCATCAGGCCTTTTGTTAGTCAAACGTATCCCCCACTGTCAGTCCCTTCAGGATCCATGCCTCATTCATCTTAATGAAGGTGAGGAAATCAACACTTTTTTGACCGAGGTGACTTCTCTTGTCAGTGACAATGCATCCTGCTGCACTGAAGGTCCTTTCTGACAGGACACTTGAAGCGGGGCAGGCCAGAAGTTCTTTCGCAAACTGGGATAGCTCAGGCCACAGGTCAAGCCTGCACACCCAGTAGTCAAGGGGTTCATCGCTCCTCAGAGTGTCGATATCTGCAGTTAAGGCGAGGTAGTCTGCTACCTGTCGGTCGAGTCGTTCTCTAAGGCTGGATCCCAAAGGGCTGTGGCGATGTGTAGGACTGAAAAAGCTCCACATGTCCTCCATCAACAACACGTCTGTAAAGTGTCCTGTCCGTGCCGGCGTGATCGTGGGAGGAGGAGGATTACTTTCACCTCTTCCCGTTGTGCTGTGACATCCCCCTTATAAGCTGTGTAAAGCATATTTTTTTGTTTGGTTTTGAACAGCTGCATCCTTTCCGACTTTTGGTAATTTGGTAACATTTCCGCCACTTTCTGCTTATACCGGGGGTCTAGTAGCGTGGCCACCCAGTACAGGTCGTTCTCCTTCATCCTTTTTATACGAGGGTCCCTCAACAGACGTGACAGCATGAAAGACCCCATTTACACAAGGTTGGATGCCGAGCTACTGATTTCCCGTTCCTCGTCCTCACTGATGTCATTGACGGTCTGTTCTTCCCCCCAGCCACGTACAACACCACGGATCCCAGATAGGTGACAACAACGAGCCTGCTCTGGTTGGTCTTCCTCCTCCTCAAAGCCACATTCCTCCTCTGACTCCTCTTCCTCATACTCCTCTTCCAGCGTTGCCGCAGGTCCGGCAAGCGATGATGACAAGGCTGTTTCTGGTGGTGATGGTGACCACAACTCTTCCTCTTCCTCTTCACGCTCATCTACAGCCTGATCCAGCACTCTTCGCAGGGCACGCTCCAGGAAGAAAACAAATGGGATGAGGTCACAGATGGTGCCTTCGGTGCGACTGACTAGGTTTGTCACCTCCTCAAAAGGACGCATGAGCCTACAGGCATTGCGCATGAGCGTCCAGTAACGTAGCAAAAAAATTCCCAGCTCTGCAGAGGCTGTCCTAGCACCCCGGTCATACAAATACTTGTTGATTGCTTTTTCTTGTTGGAGCAGGTGGTCGAACATTAGGAGTGTTGAATTCCAACGTGTCGGGCTGTCGCAAATCAAACGCCTCACTGGCATGTTGTTTTGCCGCTGGATATCTTAAAAGTGCGCCATGGCCGTGTAGGAACGCCTGAAATGGCCACACACCTTCCTGGCCTGCTTGAGGACGTCCTGTAAGCCTGGGTACTTAGACACAAAGCATTGTACGATGAGATTCAACACATGCACGGCACATGTGACAACTTGCCCAAATTCAATGCCGCCAACAAATTGCTTCCATTGTCACACACCACTTTGCCGATCTCCAGTTGGTGCGGGGTCAGCCACTGATCCACCTGTGCGTTCAGGGCGGACAGGAGTGCTGGTCCGGTGTGGCTCTCTGCTTTAAGGCAAGTCAACCCCAAGACAGCGTGACACTGTTGTATCCGGGATGTGGAATAGCCCCTGGGGAGCTGGGGGGATTCAGTTGATGTGCAGCCAGACGCTGCAGCAGAAGAGGACTCAGCCAAGGAGGTTATCGAAAAGGATGGAGTAGGAGGAGTAGAGGAGGTGGCAGTAGGCCTGTCTGCAAGTCGTGGCGGTGTCACCAACTCCGCTGCACAATGCGCAGCGTACGTGATATACCTGCCCTGACCGTGCGTTGCAGACCAGGTATCAGTGGTCAGATGGACC
This sequence comes from Bufo bufo, assembly GCF_905171765.1. Lineage (NCBI taxonomy): Eukaryota > Metazoa > Chordata > Amphibia > Anura > Bufonidae > Bufo > Bufo bufo. Next base: position 473,775,273 of record NC_053392.1, on the reverse strand, counting down.
CTTGCCCCAACACTGTATGCCAGAGATGCCATGACTTCCTTTTCAATAACTGAGTAGAGGTTTGGGAATGCCTTTTTTGAAAATAAAATTCATCCGGGTACCTTCCACTGTGGTGTCCCAATAGCGAAAGACCTCAGACTCCACCAGCTGGTATGGTAAAAGCTGGCGGGCTAAGAGTTCCGTCAAGCCAGCTGTCAGACGCCGGGCAAGGGGGTGACTTTGTGACATTGGCTTCTTACGCTCAAACATGTCCTTGACAGACACCTGACTGTGGGCAGATGAGCAGGAACTGCTGAAGGTGAGAGGCGGAGTGGCGGATGATTGAGAGGGGGCAAGGAGGACAGCAGTGGTTGACGTGGCTGAAGATGCTGGACCAGGAGGAGGATGGTGGCTTTGAGTTTGTGTGCTGCTTGTACTCATGTGTTGATCCCATAGGCGTTTGTGATGTGCGATCATGTGCCTTTGCAAAGCAGTTGTACCTAGGTGGGTGTTGGACTTCCCACGACTCAGTTTCTTTTGGCACAGATTGCAAATGGTATCGCTGTTGTCAGAGGCAGACACACAAAAAAAATGCCACTCTGCTGAGCTCTGCAATGATGGCATTCTGGTGGTGGCAACAGCATGCGTTGATTGGCGTGCTGTCTGTCTGACCCCGGGTGCCGATACATGCTGTCTGACTGTGCCACTAGCTCCTTGCGACGACCTCCCCCTGCTTCCAACTCGTCTCCTCCTTCTCTCTGTCTCCCCTTCTGAACTTTCCCCCTCTTCTTCTTCTCTTCGAGCAGGCACCCACGTGGCATCCACGGACACATCGTCATCATCAACCACTTCACTTGTATCTGACACCTCAGCAAAGGAAGCAGCAGCGGGTACAACATCATCATCATCATCACACTGTACGTCCATGTGTGTAATGCTGCCTGACTGAGACATATCCCTGTTATCTCCATCCTCTGGCAATAATGGTTGCGCATCATTAATTTCATCCAACTGATGTGTAAATAACTCCTCTGACGGATCAATTGAAGCGGCTGTGGTGGCTGTGGTGGTGGTGGCGGTGGGCGGGAGAGTGGTAACTTGAGAGCAGGTGACCGAAGCTGAGCTGAAGGAGGATGGTGCGTCAAGGTTCTTAGCGGAAGCTGTTGAAGATTGGGTGTCCTGTGTAAGCCAGTCAACTATTTTCTCTGAATTTTTCGGGTTCAGGGTATGTGGCCTCTGAACACTGGGCATTATTCCAGGGCCAGCGGAAATCATAGCACCACGACGGCCCCTGCGGGGTGGCCTGCCTCTTTTTTTTTAGATAAGTGGTACTATGCGTGCAAGGTACTGTGCCACCCTATATAATTGGTGGGCAGTGGGCACAGTACAGTCTGTGTGGGCCTGACACACACTGGCTTGCAACTGCGATTATATCACAGAGAAATAATAAATGGACTTTTTTTTATCTGCAAGGTACTGTCTGTGACACCCTGTATGAATGGTGTGCACACAGTACTGTCTGTGAGCCTGCAGCCTCTCACTCGCTTGCAACTGCGATTATATCACAGAGAAATAATAAAGGACTCTCTTTTTATCTGCAAGGTATTGTGAGTGACACCCTGTAACGGTATGAGTGGTGGCCTAGCCAGTGGCCACAGTACAGTCTGTGTGGGCCTGACACACACTGGCTTGCAACTGCGATTATATCACAGAGAAATAATAAATTGACTTTTTTTTTTATCTGCAAGGTACTGTCTGTGACACCCTGTATGAATGGTGTGCACACAGTACTGTCTGTGAGCCTGCAGCCTCTCACTGGCTTGCAACTGCGATTATATCACAGAGAAATAATAAATTGACTTTTTTTTATCTGCAAGGTTTTGTGAGTGACACCCTGTAACGGTATGAGTGGTGGCCTAGCCAGTGGCCACAGTACAGTCTGTGGGCCAGACACTCACTGGCTTGCAACTGCGATTATATCACAGAGAAATAATAAATGGACTTTTTTTAACCGCCTCCGGACCGCCTAACGCAGGATCGCGTTCCGGAGGCGGCAGCCCTGCGCAGAGTCACGCATATATGCGTCATCTCGCGAGACGCGAGATTTCCTGTGAACGCGCGCACACAGGCGCGCGCGTTCACAGGATCGGAAGGTAAGCGAGTGGATCTCTAGCCTGCCAGCGACGATCGTTCGCTGGCAGGCTGGAGATGTGATTTTTTTAACCCCTAACAGGTATATTAGATGCTGTTTTGATAACAGCGTCTAATATACCTGCTACCTGGTCCTCTGGTGGTCCCTTTTGTTTGGATCGACCACCAGAGGACACAGGTAGCTCAGTAATAAGTAGCACCAAGCACCACACTACACTACACCCCCTTCCCCGTCACTTATTAACCCCTTATTCACCCCTGATCACCCCATATAGACTCCCTGATCACCCCCATGTCATTGATCACCCCCCTGTCATTGATCACCCCCCTGTAAGGCTCCATTTAGACGTCCGTATGATTTTTACGGATCCACTGATACATGGATCGGATCCGCAAAACACATACGGACGTCTGAATGGAGCCTTACAGGGGAGTGATCAATGACGGGGGTGATCACCCCATATAGACTCCCTGATCACCCCCCTGTCATTGATCACCCCCCTGTAAGGCTCCATTCAAACGTCCGTATGTTTTTTACGGATCCACGGATACATGGATCGGATCCGCAAAACACATACGGACATCTGAATGGAGCCTTACAGGGGGGTGATCAATGACGGGGGTGATCACCCCATATAGACTCCCTGATCACCCCCTTGTCATTGATCACCCCCCTGTCATTGATCACCCCCCCTGTAAGGCTGCATTCAGATGTCCGTATGTTTTTTACGGATCCACGGATACATGGATCGGATCCGCAAAACACATACAGACGTCTGAATGGAGCCTTACAGGGGGGTGATCACCCCATATAGACTCCCTGATCACCCCCCTGTCATTGATCACCCCCCTGTCATTGATCACCCCCCTGTAAGGCTCCATTCAGACATCCGTATGATTTTTACGGATCCACTGATACATGGATCAGATCCGCAAAACACATACGGACGTCTGAATGGAGCCTTACAGGGGGGTGATCAATGACAGGGGGTGATCACCCCATATAGACTCCCTGATCACCCCGCTGTCATTGATCACCCCCCTGTCATTGATCACCCCCTTGTAAGGCTCCATTCAGACGTCCGTATGATTTTTACAGATCCACGGATACATGGATCAGATCCGCAAAACACATACGGACATCTGAATGGAGCCTTATAGGGGGGTGATCAATGACAGGGGGGTGATCACCCCATATAGACTCCCTGATCACCCCCCTGTCATTGATCACCCCCTGTCATTGATCACCCCCCCTGTAAGGCCGCATTCAGATGTCCGTATGATTTTTACGGATCCACGGATACATGGATCGGATCCGCAAAACACATACGGACATCTGAATGGAGCGTTATAGGGGGGTGATCAATGACAGGGGGGTGATCACCCCATATAGACTCCCTGATCAGCCCCCTGTCATTGATCACCCCCCTGTCATTGATCACCCCCCTGTCATTGATCACCCCCCTGTAAGGCTGCATTCAGATGTCCGTATGTTTTTTACGGATCCACGGATACATGGATCGGATCCGCAAAACACATACGGACATCTGAATGGAGCCTTATAGGGGGGTGATCAATGACAGGGGGGTGATCACCCCATATAGACTCCCTGATCACCGCCCCTGTCATTGATCACCCCCCTGTAAGGCTCCATTCAGAAATTTTTTTGGCCCAAGTTAGCGGAAATTATTATTTTTTTCTTACAAAGTCTCATATTCCACTAACTTGTGTCAAAAAATAAAATCTCACATGAACTCACCATACCCCTCACGGAATCCAAATGCGTAAAAATTTTTAGACATTTATATTCCAGACTTCTTCTCACGCTTTAGGGCCCCTAGAATGCCAGGGCAGTATAAATACCCCACATGTGACCCCATTTCGGAAAGAAGACACCCCAAGGTATTCGCTGAGGGGCATATTGAGTCCATGAAAGATCAAAATTTTTGTCCCAAGTTAGCGGAAAGGGAGACTTTGTGAGAAAAAAAATAAAATAATAAATTTCCGCTAACTTGTGCCAAAAAAAAAAAAAATCGATGAACTCGCCATGCCCCTCATTGAATACCTTGGGGTGTCTTCTTTCCAAAATGGGGTCACATGTGGGGTATTTATACTGCCCTCGCATTTTAGGGGCCCTAAAGCGTGAGAAGAAGTCTGGGATCCAAATGTCTAAAAATGCCCTCATAAAAGGAATGTGGGCCCTTTTGCGCATCTAGGCTGCAAAAAAGTGTCACACATCTGGTATCGCCGTAATCAGGAGAAGTTGGGCAATGTGTTTTGGGGTGTCATTTTACATATACCCATGCTGGGTGAGATAAATATCTTGGTCAAATGCCAACTTTGTATAAAAAATGGGAAAAGTTGTCTTTTGCTGAGATATTTATCTCACCCAGCATGGGTATATGTAAAAAGACACCCCAAATCACATTGCCCAACCTCTCCTGAATACGGCGATACCACATGTGTGACACTTTTTTGCAGCCTAGGTGGGCAAAGGGGCCCACATTTCAAAGAGCACCTTTCGGATTTCACAGGTCATTTACCTACTTACCACACATTAGGGCCCCTAGAATGCCAGGGCAGTATAACTACCCCAAAAGTGACCCCATTTTGGAAAGAAGACACCCCAAGGTATTCCGTGAGGGGCATGGCGAGTTCCTAGAATTTTTAATTTTTTGTCACAATTTAGCGGAAAATGATGATTTTTTTTCTTTTTTTTTTTTTCTTACAAAGTCTCATATTCCACTAACTTGTGACAAAAAATAAAAACTTCCATGAACTCACTATGCCCATCACGAAATACCTGGGGGTGTCTTCTTTCCAAAATGGGGTCACTTGTGGGGTAGTTATACTGCCCTGGCATTTTAGGGGGCGAATGCGTGAGAAGTGGTTTGAAATCAAAATCTGTAAAAAAAGGCCGGTGAAATCTGAAAGGTACTCTTTGGAATGTGTGGCCCCTTTGCCCACCTAGGCTGCAAAAAAGTGTCACACATCTGGTATCCCCGTACTCAGGAGAAGTTCGGCAATGTGTTTTGGGGTGTCTTTTTACATATACCCATGCTGGGTGAGAGAAATATCTTGGCAAAAGACAACTTTTCCCATTTTTTTTATACAAAGTTGGCATTTGACCAAGATATTTATCTCACCCAGCATGGGTATATGTAAAATGACACCCCAAAACACATTGCCCAACTTCTCCTGAGTACGGAGATACCACATGTGTGACACTTTTTTGCAGCCTAGGTTGGCAAAGGGGCCCACATTCCAAAGAGCACCTTTCGGATTTCACCGGCCATTCTTTACAGATTTTGATTTCAAACTACTTCGCACGCATTTGGGGCCCTAAAATTCCAGGGCAGTATAACTACTCCACAAGTGACCCCATTTTGGAAAGAAGACACCCCAAGGTATTCCGTGAGGGGCATGGCGAGTTACTATAATTTTTTATTTTTTGTCACAAGTTAGCGGAAAATGCTGATTTTATTTTTATTTTATTTTTTCTTACAAAGTCTCATATTCCACTAACTTGTGACAAAAAATAAAAACTTCCATGAACTCACTATGCCCATCACGAAATACCTGGGGGTGTCTTCTTTCCAAAATGGGGTCACTTGTGGGGTAGTTATACTGCCCTGGCATTTTAGGGGCCGAATGCGTGAGAAGTGGTTTGAAATCAAAATCTGTAAAAAATGGCCGGTGAAATCTGAAAGGTGCTCTTTGGAATGTGGGCCCCTTTGCCCACCTAGGCTGCAAAAAAGTGTCACACATCTGCTATCCCCGTACTCAGGAGAAGTTGGGAAATGTGTTTTGTGGTGTCTTTTTACATATACCCATGCTGGGTGAGAGAAATATCTTGGCTAAAGACAACTTTTCCCATTTTTTTATACAAAGTTGGCATTTGACCAAGATATTTATCTCACCCAGCATGGGTATATGTAAAATGACACCCCAAAACACATTGCCCAACTTCTCCTGAGTACGGAGATACCACATGTGTGACACTTTTTTGCAGCCTAGGTGGGCAAAGGGGCCTACATTCCAAAGACCACCTTTCGGATTTCACCAGCCATTTTTTACAGATTTTGATTTCAAACTACTTCGCACGCATTTGGGCCCCTAAAATGCCAGGGCAGTATAACTACCCCACAAGTGACCCCATTTTGGAAAGAAGACACCCCCAGGTATTTCATGATGGGCATAGTGAGTTCATGGAAGTTTTTATTTTTTGTCGCAAGTTAGTGAAATATGAGACTTTGTAAGAAAAATAAAATAAAAAATCATCATTTTCCGCTAACTTGTGACAAAAAATAAAAAGTTCTATGAACTCACTATGCCCATCAGCGAATACCTTGGGGTGTCTACTTTCCGAAATGGGGTCATTTGTGGGGTTTTTCTACTGTCTGGGCATTGTAGAACCTCAGGAAATATGACAGGTGCTCAGAAAGTCAGAGCTGCTTCAAAAAGCAGAAATTCACATTTTTGTACCATAGTTTGTAAACGCTATAACTTTTACCCAAACCATTTTTTTTTTTTACCCAAACATTTTTTTTTATCAAAGATATGTAGAACAATAAATTTAGAAAAAAATGTATATATGGATGTTGTTTTTTTTGCAAAATTTTACAACTGAAAGTGAAAAATTTCTTTTTTTTGCAAAAAAATCGGTAAATTTCGATTAATAACAAAAAAAGTTAAAATGTCAGCAGCAATGAAATACCACCAAATGAAAGCTTTATTAGTGAGAAGAAAAGGAGGTAAAATTCATTTGGGTGGTAAGTTGCATGACCGAGCAATAAACGGTGAAAGTAGGGTAGGTCAGAAGTGTAAAAAGAGGCCTGGTCATTAAGGGTGTTTAAGCTAGGGGCCTGAGGTGGTTAATCTGCAAGGTTTTGTGAGTGACACCCTGTAACGATATGAGTGGTGGACTAGCCAGTGGCCACAGTACAGTCTGTGGACCAGACACTCACTGGCTTGCAACTGCGATTATATCACAGAGAAATAATACATTGACTTTTTTTTATCTGCAAGGTACTGTCTGTGACACCCTGTATGAATGGTGTGCACACAGTACTGTCTGTGAGCCTGCAGCCTCTCACACACGGGCAGGCAACAGCAATATATATATATATATATATATATATATATAAATAAAAAAAAGCAGACTGATATACCAGCCCTAAAAAGGGCTTTTTTGGGTGCTGTCAGGACGCTGTCCTTACAGCAGATGAGTCTGTGGACACAGAACACTGCCCTAGCTAACGCTTTGCCTATTAAATCAGCAGCAGCAGCACTGTCCCTCCTCTCACTAAGAATGCAGCTTCCGAATGAATCTAAAATGGATGCTGTCCAGGAGGTGGGAGGGTCTGGGAGGGAGGGTTTGCTGCTGATTGGCTGGAATGTGTCTGCTGACTGTGAGGTACAGGGTCAAAGTTTGCTCAATGATGATGTATAGGGGGGAAGACCGAACATCGCATATGTTCGCCCGCCGCGGCGAATGCGAACAAGCTATACTCGCCGGGAACTATTCGCCGACGAACTATTCGGGACATCTCTAATAGCCTACTGCAGAACCCAATATAAAGGTTTCCACACCTTTATTTTGTGCTTAATGACCAAGCACCACTAGCAGTATACGTTGTCAATTACGTTGTCAATTTCAAATGCATACTTACTTGCGTTTCAACGCTATCTCCCAACTGCTTCTAGACCCAGCTGCTTTGTTTGGGTCCCTGGATGTAAATTGCTGGCTACAGTGGTGACCTGCTCCCCTTGCGTCATGAGAAATGAGTGACGGAAGGGCAGCAGGTCACCTTTGCAGCCAGCGATTGGCTGAAGCGGCATCAAACCAGAAGTTTACATCCAGAGACCCGAATGGAGCAACGGAGGCTGGATAGAGCAGGAATCAGGGGCCAGCATCAGGAAGCAGGTAAGTATGCTTTCTTTTGTAGGTGTGCCCAGGAGAACTATCCTCCTAAATGTGCACATCCTCTTTAAGCCTAACATATTTGTCTAGAATACTCCAGTTTTCTATGGCACTCCCGTACTGGAGTGAGTTTGAGACTTTTTTTTTTTTTTTTTTTTAAAGAGCCCCAGTGATAAATGTGGCGTGAAACTTTTTAACATAGCAAAATGTGTCCACTTTCCCACCAACTTTTCAAAAAAGGAGTGGTGTAAAAATGTGAAAAGTCCCAAGATTTCTGCGCAAGTGACCCCAAAAAGTCCCAAAAGTCCTATTTTGTGACTTTTTTAAGCCAGATTTCTGGAGTGCAGGGCTTGATAAATTCTTTAACATGTCAGTAAATGCACTGTGTCTTATAGATCATTTAACCAAGTAAATTATGGTGCAATGCACCTCTCACCTCTCCACAATGTCATTGCTGGAGGGTAAGGATGATGGTCTATTGGAGCCTGTTTATTGGGTCCCACTGTTTGTAGTGTGCCACAGCTGTGGCTTCCCCTGCTTGTTTCATTGCACGTGTGAATCCAGCAAAGTATAAGGCGTTTCAAATGTCCAATTTCTGTATGTATAGTGTTGCTGTACACTGCAGATGTTTGCTGTTCCTACAGTGGTGAAATCAATGTTTGGACTTGTAATACACTTGTTAACCTTTTCTACCCTGGAGGTTTTTCATTTTTGCGTTTCCATTTTGCGCTCCCTGCCATGCCAAAGGCATAATAAAAATTTTTAAAAATTCCATTAAAATAGCCTTATGAGGGCTTGTTTTTTGCAGGACAAATTGTGCTTTCCAATGACATCATTTAATATTGCATATAATGTAGTGGGAGGCAGTAAAGAATTCCAAATGGGGTGGAATTGGAAAAAAAAAGCTATTCTGCCACAGCTTTATGGTTTTTTATTTATTTACAATGTTCGATGTGTGATAAAACTGACTTTCATTCTAGGTCAGTACAAATCCGGCAATACCTTATATGTATAGTTTTTTCTGGTGGTTTGATACTGGTGGTTTGATTCAATAGAATAGCATAGAAAAAAATATTATTTTTTTTTTCATCACCACATTCTGACCCGTATAACTTTTTTGTAGCTATGTGTACAGAGCTGTGTGAGTACTGTACTTTTGTACTTTTCATTGATACCATTCTGGAGTATTTACAGCTTTTTGATCACTTTTATCCACAGGAAAAGGGATAAGTGTGTGATTGGCGTGTCTCTGACCACTAGGGCCCCTGCTGATCGCAAAAACGGGGGCCCGCAGGGGCATAGCTAAAGGCTCATGGGCCCTGGTGCAAGAGTTCAGCTTGGTCCCGCTTTCCCTCAGTGCTTTGTGGCCAGGCTGAGGGAAGCACATAGCCTTTGTGCTGCCTGAGGCAAAAATTGAAACTGCACCCCCCATGCCAAATTCTTGACCTAACCCCTTCCCTCCAGCCAGAGGTGTAACTTGAGCAGCATGCACTTTCTGTAATACCGATGTGTTCTTGTGCGGCACACGGGTCTTTGGCCCGGAAGCGACTGCTACCTCTGCACCCTCTGTAGCTATGCACCAGGGGGCCCCTGTTTAAAGTGAGTGGGTGACACTCATGCAGGCTACTGCTCAATTCAACTCTTTGGGGCTGCCAGAGATAGCTGAGTGATTGCACATCTTATGGTCTAATCACCTTAAAAATCTGCAGGGTTAGGGTTCTTTCACACTTGCGTTGTTGTGTTCCGGCATAGAGTTCCGTCGTCGGGGCTCTATGCCGGAAGAATCCTGATCAGGATTATCCCCATGCATTCAGGATGCATCAGGATCTTCAGTTCCGGAACAGAACGCTTTTTGGCCGGAGAAAATACCGCAGCATGCTGCGCTTTTTGCTCCGGACAAAACTCCTGAACACTTGCCGCAAGGCCGGATCCGGAATTAATGCCCATTGAAAGACATTAATCCGAATCCGGCCTTAAGCTAAACGTCATTTTGGCGCATTACCGGATCCGACGGTTAGCTTTTTCTGAATGGTTACCATGGCTGCCAGGACACTAAAGTCCTGTTTGCCATGGTAAAGTGTAGTGGGGAGCGGGGAGCAGTATACTTACCGTCCGACGGACGGTAAGTATACTGCTCCCCCGCTCCCCACTACTACTATGGCAACCAGGACTTTAATAGCGTCCTGGCTGCCATAGTAACACTGAACGCATTTTGAAGACGGATCCGTCTTCAAATGCTTTCAGTTCACTTGCGTTGTTATGGATCCGGCGGGCACTTCCGGCAAATGGAGTACATGACGGATCCGGACAACGCAAGTGTGAAAGAGGCCTTACTAACATATAAAAGTACCTATGTGTATCTTTCTAAGTATTTTTATAAACAGTCATAGAGCTCATTTATATAAATATAGATGCAGTGTAACATTTCACTGGAATAACAGCTACTTGCCCTATTTAAACTTCTGTGGATAAAGAAATGAGTTATGTGACTTCACTACTGTATCTGAAGGAGTGATACATTCTTTTGAAAGTTTAGTGTTTTTAATCTGTGCTTCAGATTTTGTCATGAGTGGGAGCACCAAACTGTGAAAGGTGCCGTTCTCATTAATACATCTCACACATCATTAAGTGAAAGATCTATCTACTAAAATGATTGCCGGCAGCATCTGGTTTACAATCAAGAGAGATATCATTCATAAAAGCTGGAGCGGAGTGCCAAGAGACCAATCCTAGAACTAGGGTTTTCCAACATATGCCTTTTGGCACAGGCCTACCCTCAATGGAGGCAGACCACACGACTGCTACGGGAAGGGGAGGGGGGAGGCTGGCGCTCAACTTATTTTCCTGAAAAGAAAACACTTGTCGAACACATACAGGGAAACTGGGTAGGGCAGGGGAGTCCATATTACGTTTTAATATGGGCCCTATGCAGTCTGTGTGAATCCCTGACCTTTTGGTATATTAAAATACTAATATATACTGTGTTAACGCATGATGAAGAGGGTGATGCGCCCTTGAAACGCATTTCAAAATAAAGATACCACCCAAAACTTACCAAGTTCCGAGATCTTTTCTTTAGGGAGAGCGCCGTTGGATGGGTCCTGTTTTTCCTGCGCTTTGTTCTGCTGTTTAAGGTCATGCCACAGCACCTCAATGGGATTTATATGTGCCACATAAATAGGGGTATTATTATCATTGATTTGTGTCTGAAAAGCTATTTCTGCTCACTCTTTTTCAGGTCGGGTTCAGACAACAGACGTCAACTTGGGAGAGAACGAATATCTTCATCTAATGATAAGGGAACAGCACCAATGGAGTCCAGTAAGGAGACTCGATATTGTGCAGTTTGCAGTGACTATGCATCTGGGTATCACTATGGAGTGTGGTCATGTGAAGGCTGCAAGGCTTTCTTCAAAAGAAGTATACAAGGTATAGTACAGTGTTCCTCATGATAAGACTTTACATTTGCTCATGCCTTTTGTTCTTTCCCTCTGGATTGGGTTTTACTTGACTAAAAGAGTTTTACCACTAACCTGCATTTAGTTAAGGGAGTTGTAAAAATAAATGTGCTGTCTTCTACCAAAAACGGTGCCACACCCGTCCATAGCTTGTGTGTGGTATTGCTGCTAAGCCCCATTCACTTAAATGGAGCGAGATGCAATACTAGACACAACCTATGGACAGTTATACCCCTTTTAGGACTCATGTACACAGCCATTGCCGTTTTGCAGTCCGCAAACTGCGTATCTGAAAAATATGGATACGATCATATGTATCCTACGCATTCCACCGTCCCTATTGTACAAATGCCTATTCTAGAATAGATAAATGTTCTATAATTTGCTGAATACGTATGTGGAGTGCACACAAATGGCATCTCTTCTGTCAATTTGGACCGTCCTGCAACATGGGGCCAATTTTAGTTCCCAGTCCGCCACTGCAGTAAGGCTCATATTGTTTGTCATTGTGGTATTATGGAGCTGAGATTTCATATCACCAAGTCATTGCTCCATCCTCATCCCTCCACTCCTCTCTTCATTTCTGTCAATCTTGTATTTCTCATTTCACAGTTATGTCTGCACTTTCTTTACATATCTAGATTACCACAGTAGGAGAATGTAATTGTACAATGATGCTGAAATGTCTATTTTAAAAGTAGCCACGTGTGCAAGTGTGTACTATGAGAGTACGGCCACGCGGTGCAGCCACGATGCATCTGAGATCTGCCCAGCCATGCAAGCTGCAGTGGTATTTGATTAGCTCATTAGATGAAGATTGGCTATTGTACATTGTTAATGGACATGTAGTAACCCGCAAAAGCCTACAGCCAATAACAATGCACTATGAACAAACAATCTGTTTCTAATGCATGGCATGGCATCGCTCTAAGGTTCTTGCCATAATGCCCACATGTTGTTTTAATAGAGCAAAAAACAAAAAGACAGTTGTATAGAGAATGAAATTGGGTTTACAAACCTATTGTTCACTTTGTCATCTTGATTACAATATGTGTATTAAGTTACATTAAGCCCTGTATAAGTGTGCACATTTTTTGATTGGAGATGCCTAATGCTTGTTCCAAGCACGTAGTGATGAGCGGCAGGGGCAATATTCACCATATATTCGAGAATTCGCAAATTCGTGATCTCCAGGCATCATTTTCTTGATTGCGAAAATTCGCATAAAATTCGCATAAACATTTTGAACTGGTATTTTTTTTAAAAATTGAATATTCGCGATTACGAATATATTTTGGAATATTCTAAATATTCGCGAATTCTTGAAGTGACGATATTCGTGATTAAAATTCGCAATTTGAATATTCGTGATCAACACTACAAAGCAGGTGGTGCAGGATTTAGACCCTGCACTAGGCATAAAATGATCTCAAAACCTTGACGTAAGTCAGGGGCATCAGGTTGTTGAGGCACTTTGGCATACTAGCTGATTATGTGGGCACTGCTATTGTGCCAACACATTCATTGGCAGGTGGACAGCTGTAAAGTCTCTTGGTGTCACAATTAAGCCTGGTCATGGTACTTCTACCAGAGAGGAGAACACTTTTGTGGCAGTAATTTCCATGTTCAGCGTCTTCATCGCTGGGATTCACATCCCAATGAAGACATCCCGAAATAAGAAAGATCCCAAGGACTGTCTCTTGTAAAAGCATGTGGTAAGGCCTAACAGGTGTCTCTGTTTTACTGTAAGTATGTCAGTATAGTAGGCAATTAAAAAAATTGTAATCAAAGTCCATTTATGGCAAAGAAAACATAAAATGAAGTACTGTAAAAAATAAAACAAATACACAAAACATTTTTATATAAGACATTTTATTAAATAAAAAAGATATACAATAATGTACAGTAACACATTTACTATAAATTCATACACTTAGGCCTGGGCTACAGTGCAACTTTTTGTTGAGTGATTGATTTTAACTATTGAATGACATCTGCAGTCCACAAGATTCAACTGAATTCTGTAGTTCAACAAGTAAAATCAATCAGAAGCACTACAAAAAGTCGTAGTGTAGCCTAACCCTTAGGGCTCATGCAAACTTATTTTTTTTCTGTGTCCGTTCCGTTTTTTGGGGGGTCTGTATGCAGAGCCATTCACTTCAATGGGACCACAAAAAAAAATTACAGAAATTACTGTGTGCATTCTGTGTCCGTATGTCCGCGTGGCCACTCCGCAAAAAAAAGAACATATCCTATTATTGTCTGTGAAGGTCAAAAAGATAAGCCAGCACTCCCCATATTACCTCTCCTGCAAGGACCCGGTCCAGTCCGTAGTACTGTATAATCCAGGAAAACTAAGAAAAATGTCCAGCACTGAGATGAATAAAAAGTCTTCAATCTTTATTCCATAAATTTAAAAGAATACAATTCTTCACATGGACAGCAGTAACGCCACCAACGCGTTTCGATCTATCAGATCTTAATCATGGTATTGGTGAAATGCAAGTATAATATTATGAACAATATCTTTAATCAGATTGAACTGATTGCTATATTGGAGAATAAGCACAGGTTTACTTTTAAATCTTGCTGTTTGCAACTCTGCTTTTTTATTGATATTTTTATTAACAAGACTGATACGTTTTTTTTTGGAGACTAGCTGTCTGGCATGGCGTAGGGACCAATTTGTATAACTGCGCATTTTTAGCTGTTAGGTCAGTATTTCTGCCTTTTCATATTATATCTGTAAATAATAAATCAAGGCAACTGGACTTACTTCAGTAATGCCTTGATTCAGTAAGTCCAGTTGCCTTGATTTATTCTTTACAGATATACCATGACCTGGATAAATGAGAACCTTCACAGACTTCTTCTCATATTGGGTAGGATCAGAGCAGTTGCGCTTAACGCGCATTAATTCGCCTATGGGGATTGCTTTAATGGTGTGTTTTGGGTGTGAACTGGCAGCATGTAAGATTGTGTTGCCTGCTGTTGCTTTTCTAGGAGTGGAAGAGACTATTAATTCCTTCCCCATCCCACACAGTGTTAAATCCAGAAAGGAAACAATGTGTGGATCTTGATCGTAAGTGAACCTCAGATTATAGTCATTTCTGTTTAAATGATTCACAAATTCTGGTATAGCAGACACATCGCCCCGCAGGTCATCGATGTATCTGCTATACCAGAAAAGGTTATCAGAAAACAGATTTTCATCGCCATAAATGGCTTGATTCTCCCAATAGGCCATTACCAGGATTGCCAGCGAAGGTGAATATTTCACCCCCATTGATACACCTGAAACCTGCATATAAAAATGACCATCGAAGGAGAAGTAATTATGTTTCATCAAAAAAGCAACTGCCTGTATTATGTATTCACATAGATCCGTGGTGTAATCACTCCAAAATTCCAACTGATGTTTCAGTGCTACAAGTGCCACATCATAACATCACATATCAACCAACAGAATTCTCTGTTCCATGAAAAGCTGCACAGAACATCTCTGCTATCTTGTAGAAAACCAGGTAATCCCCTCACTAATAGCTGAAGCAGAGAGTCTACTCATCCCCACAACCTTTCACACACTGCCCCTATTCCCGAGACAATTGGTCTCATAGGTGGATTTTGGGCACATTTGTGTACCTTGGGCAGTGCATGAAGTATTGGTACGGTAGGGTATTCTACATAAATAAATTCTGCCTGTTTTTCAGAAATTACTCTTAGAGCTACACCTTCTGCTGAATTTCAGCCATTGGGTTATAATCAATCCTTCGATATGTGGTAGTATGCAAAATAATTGTGGAGCCCCAGTTATTGGTCTTCAACACAGTGAAAGCCAGATATCCCTCAAAGGAAGGAAAACTGAGCAAAGGGGTGTCCCCATTACAGAGATCACCAAATCCACCATATTAAGTCGCCCCTATGTCAAGATCCCGCTCTTTTACAAGCTTTAAGGATGTGACAGGGAAGACCTAAGCCAGTTATCCATCCACAGACAGCTGTTTCAGGGTGTTGCCCCTCATCAGTGTGGAGTAGGATTCTGGCTAACCGGGAGCAATGCCTTGGAGACTACTCAAACAAAACAATGGCTGATCTTAGGGAGACCAGCTACAGAACATACTGTGGAGCCTCAGTTAACAGTCTCAACACAGCAATCCAAAGTGCAAAGCTCCCTGGGAAACAGTAATATGCAAAATAATTGTGAAGCCCCAGTTATGGGTCTTCAACACAGTGAAAGCCAGATATCCCTCAAAGGAAGGAAAACTGAGCAAAGGGGTGTCCCCATTACAGAGATCATTAATATGGTGGATTTGGTGATCTCTGTAATGGGGACACCCCTTTGCTCGGTTTTCCTTCCTTTGAGGGATATCTGGCTTTCACTGTGTTGAAGATAATGGCAAGGGCCCAGGGGTGCAGACAGGGGCCAGGGAGGCACAGACAGTGGCCTGGGGGATACAGGCCAGGGCAGGTACAGAAAAGGCCCAGAGGGGTGCAGATAAGGGTCAGGGGCTGTGCTGAAAGAGCCAGGGAGGCACAAACAGGGGCAAGGGGCTGCGCTGACAAGGGCAAGGGGGGCACACAGGCAGCAGGCACAGACATACCTGAAAAGCCCAGTGACTGATGTGCGCTGCTGTGCCACTGCCGTGCTGCTCCTCTTTCCTGCTGCGCTGTTTCTCCCGCCTGCCGCTCCCTCCTCAGGTCAGGACTGGAACTTGGTGGGCGAGCCTAATTAGAACAGCGCGCTGCCAGCTTGATTCCTGCACTGGCTGGCAGTAATATGCACCGGGAATGAGGAGGTGGAAGGATGATGATGGACAATGTCGCTGGCGCCGCACTGTATGTGAAGGGGCCTGGCCTGCAAAACTGTATTAAATAATTATGAAACTTGACTGACACGCTGCTGAGCCCCTGGTCCGCCCGGGCCCCGAAGCAGCCACTTCCCCTGCTTCCCGGTAGTTACGCCACTGGTTTTAGTATATTTCTTATTGTTTTCTTTTTCTTTTTCAAAATAGATCTTGGAGTAATGTTCACATTGTCTCTATGTTTCCACTCATAGACCTAATTGTTTGCATATTCATATTCAAGTCTCGCTGAAATTTTAGTTTTTTTGACGGATGCAACATAGTCCTCCAGCTTAGATATATTCATTCGTATTTTATTTAAAGATTCATCATAATTTGTATTTTGTACGAAATCTGACAGTTGCAGCTCCGCCTTGTGTATGTCCTCCTTTAGCTGCTGAAGTTTGATTGTCTCCTCAGCAATGATTAGACGTATCAGTTTGAGAGAGCAATCCGACAATGTATCATTCCATTGTTGCATAAATGTCTCTGAAAACGGCGTAGTAGGAATTTTTTTGATCCTCAGTCCTCTGAGAATCATATCTTTCAACACATATGTTTGCAATGTTTTTAGATCCCACCAGAGTCTGGTCTCTTGATCAAGCAATTTCTCCAACCCCTTCAGGGATATTTGCAAGGTTAGCTGTTCTTGCAGTGGCGTAGCGTGGGGGAAGGGGGGGGGGGGTTAGTCTCACCCGCTCTGATGCCACACTACTGGCTGGGTAGGAAATCTTGCCCAGAGCAAACTCGGGCAGTTGTGACCACAGTTCAAGTTTGGCTGCCCAGGTATGCCACCACCTGCTGGATCAGGTTCTGCTCCATGTTCTGCTGCTGACAAGGCTTAGGTTGCTGCTAATGGAGCTGGTGCTGCTCCTAACCGCCAACCCCACTCCAGAAATCATGACAGTGGAGCATAAGCTCAGAGAGTCACCCGAGTTAGAGCTTTGTGAGGATTGGCAATGGGTCGCATACAGGGCCGGGCCGACACAGAGGCTGGGGAGGCTCCAGCCTCAGGGCGCAGGCCAGCTCCCCAGCCTCTGGGCGGCCGTCGCTACTGCTGCCGCGAATGCCGGGCTGCCGGCCGCGCTGCCTGGTGGACGGAGGGAGTAGTGAGCACTGCACTGACTTACGTGCTCCCTCCCTGCTCCGCCTCCTGGCTCGGCCGCTCCGCTGCTCTGGTCTCTGCTGTCTGCTCACTGTGCTCAGTCGACGCTTACTGGCTGCGTACAGCGCGCGCACTTTGACCGGACGCGCTGTACGCAGTCAGGTCACATGTGCGCGGCACCCTCTGGAGACCAGGAGCAGCGCGGGCCGGGCAGCAGCAGGCAACAGCACACCGGGAGCGGGCACCTGCTCTGGAAACTGGCATATCCAGGGTGTAGAGGTGAGCGGAGCTGTAGTGTTACAGTGTATATTATATTACCGTTATGTGCGGCCACTCATACTACACTCAGTTACTGTAATGATGGCATCCATTCCCAGCATTATAAGAGCCATCACTTTCTCAGATTACAGAGTGGGCAATGCTGCCCAGCTGATGGTGCCAGGTTATAACATGCCAATGCCAGCCTGATGACAGTGTAGTACACTGTCATCAGGCTGGCATTGGCATGTTATAACCTGGCACCATCAGCTGGGCAGCATTGCCCACTCTGTAATCTGAGAAAGTGATGACTATCATCAGGCTGGCATTGGCATGTTATAACCTGGCACCATCAGCTGGGCAGCATTGCCCACTCTGTAATCTGAGAAAGTGATGACTATCATCAGGCTGGCATTGGCATGTTATAACCTGGCACCATCAGCTGGGCAGCATTGCCCACTCTGTAATCTGAGAAAGTGATGACTATCATCAGGCTGGCATTGGCATGTTATAACCTGGCACCATCAGCTGGGCAGCATTGCCCACTCTGTAATCTGAGAAAGTGATGACTGTCATCAGGCTGGCATTGGCATGTTATAACCTGGCACCATCAGCATGGCAGCATTGCCCACTCTGTAATCTGAGAAAGTGATGGCTCTAAATATAATGCTGGGAATGGATGCCATCATTACAGTAACTGTATGCTCTGACTGTGTATTACTTCTCAGTGCACTGCCCAGTTTATTCTCAGTGCTGCTTCCTTTGACATTGGCATATGGCTAGGATATGTCGGCCATGACTGTGATAAGACAATCATTTACAAAAAAAGGTGATTTACAGTGTAAATCTGTGGTCGTCGACGACGCTTGCCTGACTGGCTGAGTACAGCGCGCACTTTGACCTCAGGTCACATGTGCGCCCTCTGGAGACCAGGAGCAGCGCGGGCAGCAGCAGCAGGCAGCAGCACAGCACTGTGTCACGACCCAGCCCAGGCCCCAGCAGGGATAGAGCGTGAGAGTCTGCCCTGAAGTGAAGTAAGATAGTTCAGCTCAGCCTCTGTTGGTGGTGGACCTTGTCCCAGCCCTGGTCGCATAGGCAGCAACCAACCGACTACAAAGGATGTCTTGATAGTAGTTGAGTTTTTCATCCCCCTCAGAAGGTGGAAAAAAGACCCCCATTTTGAACTGGTACCTAGGGTCTAATATTGGGGGGAGCCAGTAGTCATCCCTCTGCTGAATTGTGATAATGCAGCTGTCTCTACACAAGCAACTCTGCATGCATTTGGCCATTTGTGCAAGGGACTCAGAGGGATTTCCTACCTGCATCTCCACTGCATACTTCCACGGTCTGGAGGGGTCATCTGCTTCGCCCTCCTTGTCGCCCTCTGGCTCCTCATGATCCTCCTGGCTCCTCTCCTGTCATTTGGGCAGATAAACAACCTAGTTCTGTATAGAATTCCTGGGCATTTATGTCCTTATCCTATTCCTCTTTCTGTGTTAGTTCAGCCTCCACAGGGCTCAGGTGGCCGTGAGATGTAGGCACCACTTCTCCTGTCCCCTCGACAGTCAGATTTATCAGCATACTCTCCAGGACATGAAGCTGTGGAATGACATCATTCATCCACTAGTCCTGGAGAATGACAAATAAAGGGGCCTCCACAAAGGGCATGAGCAAACGGCAGTTGTCACACATAAGCTGCGACTATCTAACGTCAAAGTTACATCAAGGAGTAGTCCTATCCATCTGCATCATCAAGAAATTGATAACGGGTTTTCTCTGCTCATACAGTCGGTCCAACATGTGTGGGGGGGGGGTGGAGTTCCAAAGTGTGGAAACGTCGCATATGAGGAGATGTAGGGGAACATCATTCTGCCTTTGCAACTCAAAAGTTGCAAAAAGTCGCAACCTACGCCTACAACCCCCTGGTCTACTTTTACAGATAAAGGTGTAAACAACATTGCACTCACTCCAAATATATTATTAAGGTGGAATGTTTCTGAAATTTGGCACAGGAACACAAAACAAAAGCAGACTTAAAACTGACACAAAAATAACCGCAAAGGATAAATGTCCCCTATACTATTTAAATTCAGCTTATCTTTCTCATATCGCTCCCAAATGAGTATCACTGGGGTACATTTATTATTAAATGCACTAGAGTTCTGGTTTAAAATGCACAAATAAATGGCACCTATGCTGCATGCAAAATTTATAATCTGTTTTAGATACTGGAAAAGAGAGAGTGACTTTGAATATAAAAGTGCAGCAGATGTATTTTGTCACAAAATATTGGTTTGAAGTTAAAGAGTCTGTAGCTAGGGTAACGAAAAGCCCCAAATCTACCACAGGATCAAATTTTCAAACTGCCTCATCAATATGCACAGTAATACATAGAATCTACAGAAGCCAAATCTCTTTAATAAGAGTCTGTTATAAAAAAAATACATGAAAATAATAATAAATTATAATAAAAATGTATTATAATAATAAACATTAGAAAGAATGTAATAGGATTTCCTATCAGTTCTTACGCTATATAGCTCTCAATTTTCCCTCCTCTTCTATGACTATAATACAGCTAGATACTGTACCATTGAGAAATATTTCCCATAGAAAAACGCTCTATCTTTGAAGCAACAAATAAGGCTACTTTCACACACGCGTTTGGTGCGGTCATGGATCTGCACAGACGAATCCTTTCAGATAATACAACCGTCTGCATCCGTTCAGAACGGATCCGTTTGTATTATCTTTAACATAGCCAAGACGGGTCTTAAACACCATTGAAAGTCAATGGAGGACGGATCCGTTTTCTATTGTGTCATAGAAAACTGATCCGTCCCCATTAACTTACATTGTGCCAGGACAGATCTGTTTGGCTCAGTTTCGTCAGACGGACACCAAAACGCTGCAAGCAGAATTTTGGTGTCTGCCTCCAAAGCGGAATGGAGACGGAACGGAGGCAAACTGATGCATTCTGAGCCGATCCTTTTTCTTGTAAAATTATTTTTATTTAATTTTTTCATTTAAAACATAACATAATTTCTATGTTGAAAAAGAAGGATGTAAGAAGTAACATTTTTCCTATTATCAAGTATACAATATGTGTTACATCATTTCTTACACAGTTTCAATAGTAAGAGTGGAATCATACATATGTAATGTAATTTATATAGAAACGTTTTATTTTATTAGCATGGTGTAAATATAGCAACAATATTGAAAGTATTTCATTAGGGCCAAACTGATCCGTTTTGGACCGCTTGTGAGAGCCCTGAACGGATCTCACAAACGGAAAGCCAAAACGCAAGTGTAAAAGTAGCCTAATTTGAACCTGTATACAATGTGCAGTCTCTACCTGTATGTGTAACTGTAAAAATACGTATACATATTCCCTTTCCGTGTCATGTGGGTGGACCATTTGATTTCAGATTTTAGTGAATTTCAGAAGCAACATTTGTGGATAGAGCTGTTTTAAGATACCATATAAACCATGTTAACCCTCTGTTTACTGTGGGGTACAAACAAAACACGAGAACTGCTGATGGTTTATACTCTTTTTCCATATACAACCTCATGCCTCATGCACACGACCATTTTTTTTCCATGTCCGATCCGTATTTTTTGCAGATTGGACGCACGCCCATTCATTTCTACAGAGTCGCAATTAATTCGGACAGCACACTGTGTGCTACCCGCATCTGTATGACCGTCCCGCAAATCCTTCTTGGCTGCAAAATGCCAATGGGTCCACAAAAATGAGAATGGCACATAGTAGCTATGCGTGTGACATCTGTATTTTGTGGATCCTTTGCCTGGAAATGCCAAGGACAGCCCTCTGAGCCATGTGACACCTGCAGGCTGTGCAGTCAAAATGCCAAATTTGGACATGGAGCATGAATTATGAACTATGGGACACCAGAAAGGACATGTACCACGACCATGTCCATTAAGATCAGTCGTGGGAGGAGGCGGCGCAGAGCTGCAACCAGACAATTGGGCGAATACCAACAAGACCCAGCGTAAAAAAAATTGGTAAGTGCCTACACTGGCATATATTTTGCATGTGAACTTACTATTGCACCGCATTATACTGTAACCCCCTAATGCTCGATATGGTATACTAACATTGCACCACATAGCACTTTAAAACCCTTGTGCTCAATATGGCATGCTAACTGCTTATTGCACCACATAGCACTTTAACCACCTTGTGCTTGATGTTATTTGCTTATTGCACAACATAGTACTTTAACCCCCATGTGCGCGATTTTGTCTGCTAACTTTCTATTCATTGTATTGTAGCCCCCTAGTGCATGATATTATATGCTAATTGCTTATGACACCACATTGTATGCTAATTGCCTATTGCATACATAGCACTTCAACCCCCTAGTGCATCATATAGTCTGTTAAACCCCTATTGCACAGTGATGTATGTAAACTACCTATTGCATCATAAACTATAGTGATCCCCTATTCTACGCTGATATGTTAGATACCTATTGCACAATAAGATGTGTTAAACCCCTATGTTAACCTAAAGTAAGTGAACCCACTGAAGCAAACATTTTTTATTTTTTATTTCTGTTGGCAGTAACGCAAGTAAAGATCCGCAGGAACTCCTCAAGAGATCAGCTCTGCCGGAGTGAAGATGCCCCATCCAGAAAGCACATCTACATTTCCTGTTTACCCAGCAGCTGCAGTTTCTACAAAACATAATTAAACTGCGACCTTAAGTACCACCTTTTTAACTTTTTTTTATTTTAAAAGGGGTATTAAAAAAGGGTATTTACAAAACTGGTGCAATGGTAAACTGGCTTATAGGTCCATAGCAACCATTCTGAATCAAACTTTATTTTTAAAGAGCTTCTGCTTCAATAGCCTTGAACTGTAGAAGCATTAAATAATGTATTGCAGGCTGTACATGCTCAGCAATGTTCTCAGTGGTCGAAGCAACCACCCATGTTTATATCTTCACAAATTCTAATTTTAAATCTATTACTTTACAGCACTATTGACAATCTGGCGGAGTCGGAAAAAGGAGATTCTTTCATAATGAAAAACAGCAAACACCAGTTACAGAAGCAGCAACCATCCCAAGAACCTCTGCAGCTCGTACAAAACCCACACCATAGGATTTCTGGCCCGAGGTCTCCTGGCCAGAGGGCTCCTTCCCAGAAAGCTCCCGACCTGAGGTTTCCGTCCCAGAGCACTACGACCAAGAGATCTCACATCCACAGGGTGCCCGCGCAGAGCTCGCCTGCGTATGTACCACACTAAAGAGTCGCCTCCAGAAAGGCACTTGCGTTGCATAGGGCTGATAACACTTACTGTGGACAACAAGCCCATTGAACTGCGCCAATAGGCATGCCTAATTGAGGATGTTAGGCTACTTTCACACTAGCGGTAGGACGGATCCGACACGGCAGTGCACGGCGAGAGGCCGCCGGACTAAAAGTACTGCATGTCCGACGTTTTAGTCCGGCGGCCTCTCACCGTGCACTGCTGTGCTGCTCCGGAGCTCCGCCCCCGTCCCCATTATAGTTAATGGGGACGGAGCAGCAGTTCAGCGGCACGGCGAAATAGCGGCAGGACGTATCCGACAGAGTTTAGCAGCAAACTTTGTGACAACTAATATTTGTGTCATTCTCAAAACTTTTGGCCACGACTGTATATCACATTTTCAGTGCCCTACCCCTGGCACCCCCTACACTGCAGATTTTCTACCCAATGATTGCTAATGAGTAGTGTTGAGCGAACCCGAACTGCAAAGTTCGGGTCGTACTGAACTTTGCGAGTTCGGGTAACCGGTAACGAACCCGAACCCGAACTTTGCAGCAAAAGTTTGGGTTCGAGTTCGGTGTTCGGGCATTTAATAAAGCTTGCTGAAAAGCCGGAGGGCAGCCAATCAACAAGCTTTTAAGCTGTGGGCACTTAGAAACCATCACAGCCATGCCTAGTAATGGCATGGCTGTGATTGGCCGGTGCATCATGTAACCCAGCCTCTATACAAGCTGTATCACGTGTAGCACCGCCCATCCATTCTGAGTAGTGCAGGGACAGGAAGCAGGCAGCTGAAGTGAGGGAGAGTGTTAGGAATCTCATCTGGCTATTTATTCTGTGGGTTACCTATAGTGATTTTTTTGTGGGTGCAATACACCATCTTTTCACCCCTGGCACAGAAATATAATAATTAATCTGGCTGTTAATTCTGTGGGTGACCTATAGCAATATTTTGTGGGTGCAATGCACTATCTTTGCACCCCTGACACAGAAATATAATTAATCTGGCTGTTAATTCTGTGGGTGACCTATAGCAATTTTTTTGTGGGTGCAATGCACAATCTTTGTACCCCTGACACAAAAATAGAATAGTTAATCTGTCTGTTAGTTCGGTGGATGACATATACCCATTTTTGGTGTGAGGTACACCTGCACTGCATACGTGACAGGGAAATTAATATAGTTAATCAGTCTGTTAGTTCGGTGGGTGACATATACCCATTTTTTGTGTGAGGTACACCTGCACTGCATCTGTGACCGGGAAATTAATATAGTTAATCCGTCTGTTAGTTTGGTGGGTGACATATACCCATTTTTTGTGTGAGGTACACCTGCACTGCATCCGTGACCGGGAAATTAATATAGTTAATCTGTCTGTTAGTTTGGTGGGTGACATATACCCATTTTTTGTGTGAGTTACACCTGCACTGCATCCGTGACAGGGAAATTAATATAGTTAATCCGTCTGTTAGTTTGGTGGGTGGTATATACCCATTTTTGGTGTGAGGTACACCTGCACTGCATACGTGACAAGAAAATTTATATAGTTAATCTATCTGTTAGTTCAGTGGGTGACCTCAAAGAATGAGGAAAGCGTCAAATAAGGGACATGGCTCTGGTCGTGGTGCTGCTGGTGTTGGTGGAGATCCTGTTGCAGGGAGAGGACGTGGTCGATCTGTGCCAGCTACACGCCTAAATGAAACACCTTCCTTAGGTGCACGTAGGCGACAGAGCGTTCAGCGTTATTTTGTAGGCCCGAATACCGGTGTGCGAATAGTGAGGCCAGAACAAGTAGAAGTGGTAGTAGATTGGGTGGCTGACAGTGCCTCCAGTTCCTTCACATTGTCTCCCACCCGGTCCCCTGCTGAAACCGCAGCAGAGTTGGCACCTGCAGACCATGGGCATCTGTCTTTCACCTCACCCCCTTGCAAATCAGCCAAGCAGTCTTAACCCCAATTCATGCAACAGTTTCTGTTTTTTTCTGCTTTTTTATTACTCTGCTAGCAGGCTTTCCGTGGGCCATCTACCTATCCCTGCCCCAGAAGTGGAAGAGATTGAGTGGACTGATTTCCAACCACTTATGTTTTAGGATGTGGACATGGGAGGACCACCGCAGCACGTCTCTGATGATGATGAAACACAGGTGCCAACTGCTGCGGCTTTCTGCAGTGTGCAGACCGGCAAGGAGGGCAGGGGTGAAGTGTGGGTGGAAGATGATGTGGAGGATAATGAGGTCCTAGACCCCACATGGAATCAAGGTCATGCGAGTGACGTGTGCATTTCGGAGGAAGAGGTGGTGGTCACACAGCCCCAGCCTCACAGCAAAAGAGGGAGCAGGGTGCAAAAGCAAAGTGACCGTCCTGTAGCCAGTACGCCTGCTACTGCCCACCGCACCCAGGGACTGAGCACACCAAAGCCAGCTCCAAGGAGTTCCCTGGCATGGCAGTTCTTCAGAAAATGTGCTGACGACGCCCTGAATGCCAGCATTTCAAAATTCCCGGCCTTTGAAATGCTGTCATTCTGTCTGGTGGAGACGGAGACTTTTAAAAACCTTATGGCGGTGGCTGTCCCACAGTACGTGGTTCCCAGCCGCCGCTACTTTTCCAAGCAAGCCATCCCTACCCTGCACAACCAAATGGCGGACAAAATCAGGTGTGCACCGCGCAACACCATCTGTGGCAAGGTCCACATAACCACCGATACATGGACCAGTAAGCAGGGATGTTATGTCTCCCTAACAGCACCTGGGTAAATGCAGTGGCGGCTGGGCCTGAGGCAGTGTAGAAGTTTGGCACATGTCCTTCCACCACCGAGGATTGCAGGACGTTGCCTCCTCCTCCTACTCCGCTTCCTCCTCTACCGCCTCCTCATCCAGTCAGCGTAACACCAGCACCACCAACTTCAGCACAGCCAGGCTGTTTTGAAACTCATCTGCTTGGGGGAAAAACCCCACAACGTGCAGGAGCTGTGGACGGGCATGGAACAACAGACCGATGAGTGGTTGGTGACACTGAGCCTCAAGCCCGGCCTGGTGGTGTGCGATAACTGGCAAAATCTCGTAGCAGCTCTGGGTCTAGCCGGTTTGACGCACATCCCTTGCCTGGTGCATGTGCTGAATTTGGTGGTTCCTGAAAGATTACCATGCTATGTCAGAGCTGCTGCAGAAAGTGCGGGCTGTCTGTGCGCGGTTTCGGCATTCTCACCCTGTTGCTGCTCACCTGTTTGCGCTGCAGTGTAACTTCGGCCTTCCCTTTCACCACCTCATATGTGACGTACCTACAAGGTGGAACTTACCTTGCACATGCTGGAGAGACAGTGCGAACAGCAGCAGGCGATAGTGGAGTTTTAGCTGCAGCACGCACGGGTGAGTCGCTCTGTGGAACAGCACCACTTCACCACCAACAAGTGGGCCTCAATGTGGGACGTGTGTGCCGTGTTGCGCTGTTTCGAGTACTCCAACATGGCCAATGCTGATGAAGCCATCCTCAGTGTTACTATCCCACTTCTATGTCTTCTTGAATAAACACTTTGGGCGATGATGGAAGAGGATGTGGCACAGGAGGAAGAGGAGGAGGAAGAGGGAATTTTCTACGGTTATTAGGCCAGTCATTCACAAGTTGCTTGGAGAGTGGGTTCCTGCACCAACAGAGGCTAGGTACACAACTGTCCAGCCAGGATCCAGTTCTGGAGGATGAGGAGGAGGATGATGAGGAGGAGGAACAGTGTTCACAGCAGGGTGGCATCCAAAGCAGCTCATGCGCAACGACCACCGAGTTGCCCGCATTCTAACCAGTGCTAATTACTGGGTGGCCACCCTGCTTAATCCCAGCTACAAGAATAACGTGCCGTTCTTAATTCCGTCACTGGAGTGTGATCGGAAGATGCGCGAGTACAAGCGCACACTGGTAGATTCCCTGCTGATGGCATTCACTCCTCACAGTGGGGCTCAGTGGAAGCACAAGGCGAAGGCAGAGGAAAAGGAAGAAGTCGCCAACGCAGCTGGGGCACCGCCAGCACCTCAGAAGGGAGGGTTAGCATGGCCGAAATGTGGAAACGCTTTGTCAGCACTCCACAATAACTAGCACCACCAGCTGATACGGAACGTCTTAGCAGGAGGCAGCATTTCAGCAACATGGTGGAACAGTACGTGTGCACATGCCTACACGTACTGATTAATGAGTTTGCCCTATTCAACTTCTGGGTCTCTAAATTAGGCACGTGGCCCGAGCTTGCCCTTTACACCTTGGAGGTGCTGGCCTGCCCTGTGGCCAGTGTATTGTCCGAATGTGTGTTTAGAATGGCAGGGGGGGTGATCACAGACAAGCGCAGCCGCCTATCCACAACCAACGTGGACAAGCTCACATTCATTAAAATTAACCAGGCATGGATTCCCACATAACTTGTCCGTACCTTGTGCTGAATAGACAAGTATATTGGCCGCACCCAGCCAATGTTATACTCCAGCGCACGTTTTCTTTTCCATTTCCCAATGTTTTGAAGCCTTCCTAAATTAATAAAAAATAAATAAATAAAGGGAAAAAAAACAAGAAAACAAAAACAGTCTTGGCTATCTCCTCCTCGACTGCCGCTTCCACCTACACCGCCACGTCTACCACCTCCTCAACCTCCAATTACCCTTTGACCTCGGCCTCCTAGTTCAATATTATTATTTTCTTTTTTAATTATATTCTGTTATTTTAAGTCATTATCCTATACACAATTGCAGGGCAATTGTCCTGCTCTTACCCCCATGTTGCTTCCTTTTGCAGCCCTCTAGCCCTTACTATGACTATTTTACAGCCATTTTAGTGAACCAAAGTTCGGGTCCCCATTGACTTCAATGGGGTTCGGGTTCTGGTTTAAGTTCGGATCAAGTTCGGGTCCCGAACCCAAACTTTGACCTGAAGTTAGGCTGAACCCAGCAAACCCGAACATCCACAGGTCCGCTCATCTCTACTAATGAGCCCTCATATTAATGCTCGTTAGCATTCATCTGGCAGTCTAATACTGCCACCGATTGCACGATGAATGAGAAAACGCCCGTTTATTGGGCAATTCAGATCTTTCAGCATATTGAAAGATCAGGATTTGCCGGTGGCAGATCGTGCTGTCTAATTACGATCTGCCGCCGGCAAACAACTGTTGAGCATGGGGACAAGCGATGGCATAGCGATTGCTCCTCCCAATGTTGCTGAGGAGATTGCTGCATGTAATAACAACGGTCTCCTCAGCAAGCTTCCAGTAGCTTGCCAGGATGGAACGCTTCCCTCCCAACAATCGTCTATCACCAGGGAAGACTGGAAGTTGGATTCTTCACAAACTCATGTGCTTCTGATCTTTAGAGCTGATTAAAAAAAATAATAAAATATATGATTGTCCAAAAAAAAACAAAAAAACATTACCAGTCTTATACAGAACAATTTGTGGTCTTTTCATTACATCAAGCACTTTCAAATTGGAGGCTGTATTCAAGGTTGTTAACACAGTTTTTATTTTAATTAACCAACAAATGAAGGGATTTTACATAAATGTTGCAATTGAAAACTGGTTTAGTTGCTCATAGCAACCAATCAGATTTATATGTCAACTGTGAAAGAAATAAAATAGAAATCCATGTGTTTTGTATGGGCAGCTGGGGCATAAATCAATTGGACCAGTTTCATAAAACACATGAGAAGTAATGCAACTTTTTTAAAGCTATGATTTAAAAGAAGAGGGGTTGATTACAATGAGGTATTAGAAGGTATTTACGTCAAATTTACGTCAAATTCTAATTCAAGTTGATATTGCTTGATTAACACATTATTTGCACAGACCAATCACAAAAGAACAGAATTTGGACAGTATAATAAAACGGCAGTTCGCAAGCCCACATCAAGGGTCCTCATTCTCTTGCAAGTCCTTAGACTACCTAACAACAGCTAAACTAACTAGAAAAACAGGCAAACTACATTAATTCTCCAGAACAAAATCAGTGACTGCCATGAATAGAGTCTATCTGCCATGGCAATGCTCCCTCAAAGCTGCTAAAGTAGTCTGCATAGAATTCCGGAACAGCCAGTCCTGACATTCCAGGTCAACCATGCACGTTCTGGTCCAAACCGACAGATACTGTAATGAGGTCAGATACTGGTCCAGGTCAACATCTGAGAAAGCATTGTGAATCCTAAATAAGTTATGTAGGAGTACAGAGGCCTGAATCACCAGGGTTCGGATTGTCCGGATGCATCTGTAGGGGTGACAGGAAGATGCTCCACTTGGTGGAAAGTATCCCGATAGCACACTCCCCATACCGACGGGCTCTAGTCAATTGGTAGTAGAAGATATGCATACTGGGGAAGGGCCGCATCATATAGGGTGACAATGCAACTCCTTCATCAGTCACAATGGAAACTAGAGCAAGTGGTCCTGCAGATCTGGACAGTGTTCTTGGCCCTGGAGGGGCAAGCTGTTCACCTATTCTGGAAGCACAGAAGATATGGGCATCAGATGTGCTCCCATAGGCCCCATTATCCACAGTTAAAAACTGGTAGTTACTGTCAGCCAAGGCCGAAAGCACCACCAAAATATATTGTTTATATATGGAGTACCCTGAGTGAGCAGACTTCTTAACATTGATATGATATCATCACCCCAATGCTTTTTGGAAACTGTGCAGAAGGGCATACAATTGTACACTTCATGATTTTGGAGGCAACCTATCCCCAGTGTTCAGATAAGTCTTGATAATATTCATCAAGTAGACAGTAATTTGGTTTTACTGGTTACCTGGTACCCTTGAAATAGTTTTTTGTACTGTTTAAGATAAGAAAATAATAAATGAAATTAAACTGTATTATATAGATTTAAGGGAAGATTTATCAAAACAATCAGATTCTAACTTTCATTTTTCAGAGCCACTCTGGAAAAGGAAAGGCAAAATCTGATTAGTCGCTATAGGCAACTAAGCTGGTTTTCCTTTACGCCAGTTTGATTATGTACCCTCAATCTTTATATATGCAGAGTATGGAACTTAGACTGAATGTTGATTTTTCTGTAATCAATACTTGAGATTTATCATAAATTTTTTCTCAAGTTGTGCCACTTTTTGGTTTCAAAGAATAATAAGACACTTGTATAAAAATCAAGTGAGAACTGGTCAACTAGCTTAATGAATTGGTCAAGTACCTTTCAAGCATATTTTATCCATCCAATGCATGTAACATGAAAAATAAAGCAATTGTATAAATAGTACTAAATAAAAATAGCTATTATAGAAATGTATGTATAACCCTGAGTAGTCTGACCCTGTAGTAATAATCATTTCCATCTGTGTCCTGCTTCTTAGTGACATGCACTTGGTAAACTTGCAAGAAAGAAGGGAAAGATGGATGGCAAAATGACTGCAGGATCAGACTACACAAGGATTGTTTGTTGTCTATAACCATAGAGATTCAAAGCTCTTAAAGAGGACCTTTCACTGCAATAAAAAATCTAAACTAAGTATGCTGACATGGAGAGCCGCGCCCAGGGATCTCCCTGCACTTACTATTATTCCTGGGTGCCGCTCCATTCTCCCGGTATAGGCTCCGGTATCTTCAGATTTTTGGCTCAACTGGGAGGAGCCTGCTCTAGTTCTCCTGGGCGTCTCCTTCTCCCAGGCTGTAGCGCTGGCCAATCGCAGGGCTTAGCTCATAACCTGAGAGGTTTTTTTCTCCCAGGCTATGAGCTGAGCGCTGCGATTGGCCAGCGCTACAGCCTGGGAGAAGGAGACGCCCAGGATAACAAGAGCAGGCTCCTCCCAGTTGAGCCGAAAATCTGAAGATACCGGAGCCTATACCGGGAGAAAAGAGCGGCGCCCAGGGATAATAGTAAGTGCAGGGAGATCCCTGGGCGCCGCTCTCCATGTCAGCATACTTAGTTTAGATTTTTTATTGTAATGAAAGGTCCTCTTTAAGGGCCCTTTACATCAGCTGAGAAACTGCCCGATAATCGATAACGAGCTTTCAGAGGAACGCTTGTTAGCGATTATCTGGCGGTGTAAAGGTGCCACCAATTATCCGATGATCGAACAAAATGCTCATTTGTTGAGCAATTGGATCGTTTGTGTAGGCTCCTAAATCATTGTTTTCTGCCAGCAGATCGTGCTCTGTAAACAGCCTCTGCTGCCGGCAAACAACAAGTCTATATAGGGATGAGCAATAGCATTAGCGATCACTCCTCCCCATGTAAATGCAGCTATGTCCTCCACTGACGAGAAGGTGGCTGCCGGGAAGAAATGCTTCCTTCCCAACAATTGCCTGTAAAATTGGCCAGTGTAAAGGGACCATTTGTAGGCACAAAAGGGAAGGTCTGTAGCTTTAGTTTACGTTTAGATGTATTAAAACAATATGTGGATGCAAAGGTGGACATTACCTTTTAGGAAATGCAAATAAAAGGTGGGGCTTAACTTTAAACCAAGACAATTATGCTTAGATTCTCATAATGAGGATATATTTTTACCTATATCATGATTGAGCATGTTTCTGTTTGGTTGTAGCAAAGAATTTTACATTGGATGCTCTCTCAAGAGATTTTGTAAGGATGCACTGAGGTTAACATTGAGTTAAGGAGGAGTGAACTAGTATTATGTTTACTTTGCCAAATCAATTAAATCTAGACTAAGGCGGAACCGCCAATTAAATCCATTTGGATACTATGAGGAAAGAAACAACATTTGTCACTGGATGATACAATTAGCCTAGTACAAGCTGTACATTGTAATGAGTTGGCATAACTTCAGAGTTTTTTTTTCTCTCATTTATCTGTTTTTCTTTTAGAAAATCTTTAATCCTTTCTGGGGGAGACCTTTGCATAAAAAAAGTTTTTTTGCAAGATCCAAGCAGAAATACCTCCTCCATGGCCCTAATCATTTTACAGTCCAGTCTAATAAGATTAGAACCCTGAAATTACAAAGTGGCTGTAATTCATATTTATAATCTTACATCAAGCTGTGGATGCTGAGATAGCAGATGGTTAATTGCAATAGTTTACTAGAAATCTTTGTTCTCACAGGTGTTTAGAAAAAGGTAAAAAAAAAAAACCTAAATGGTTTCAAGCATTTTATAAAGAGAATTTTTTTTCCCAACAAAAATGTAGAATGCTTATTAGATGTCTCAAAAGCAGTGAACTCATATACGTCACATTTTTCATGTGCACACATATCTGTGGTTAATACATAGAACTGGCACATGATTTATTTGTTTCAAGGACGTTACACAGGACCAATGGACATCGATTACGTGTGGAGGAAAATTGATTTAGACATATATAGGAAAAGGTTCTTTACAGTTACAGAAGTCAAACCAAGAGCTAGTAATGGCAGTGATGTGCACGCATCTCAAGTCCCCTGCCCCACCCAGTTTTCCAGTATGCATTTGTTAAACACAGGCAATGCAGAACAAAAAGCAAAACTCCCCAGATTTCTTACAAATTAAAGATTAACCACTTCCAGACCAGGCCATTTACTCCCTTCGTGACCAAGCCTAATTTTGCGAATCTGACGTGTCAATTTATGTGGCAATAACTTTGGAATGCTTTTACTTATCCAAGCTATTCTGAGAAGTTTTTTTTGTGTGTGACACCTTATACGTCATATTAGGGTACTTTCACACTTGCGTTGTGGAGATCCGGAAGGCAGTTCCGTCGCCGGAGCTGCCTGCCGAATACGGAAATCCATGTGCAAACGGATAGCATTTGTAGGCTGATCCGGATGCGGATCCATCTAACAAATGCATTGAAACACCGGATCCGTCTCTCCAGTATCTCCGTCTCTCCGGTATCATATATTTTTGCATTTTTTAAAGGTTTGCGCATGCGCAGACCATAAAACCGGATCCGTTTTGCCAGAACACTTGGTGTCAGATCCGGCATTAATGCATTTCAATGGAAAATAATGCCGGATCCGGCATTCCGGCAAGTGTTCCAAAATTTGGACGGAGAAAATACCGTAGCATGCTGCGATATTTTCTCCTGCCAAATACCGTAAGAGTGACTGAACTGAAGACATCCTGATGCATACTAAATGGATTGCTCTCCATTCAGAATGCATTACGATAAAACTTTTCTGGTATTGAGCCCCTAGGACGGAACTCATACTGGAAAACTTTAACACAAATGTGAAAATACCCTAAGTAGTAAATTTGAGTCAATATCTTTTGCCTTTATTTTTTTTTTAAATCTAAAATTTACCAAAAATGTAGAAAAATTATCAATTTTCTAAATTTGAATCTCTGCTTTTAAAACAGATTGCGATACCTCATAAAATATTTATTAATTAACATTTACCATATGACTATTTTATGTTGGTATTATTTTGATCATGTTATTTTTTTATTTTTTTTAGGAGGTTAGTAGGTTTAGAATTTTAGAAGCAATTTTTATAAATTTTTAGAAAATTTCCAAAATAAAGTTTTTTAAGGACCAATTCAGTTCTGAAGTCACTTTGAGGAGCTTATGTAATATAAACCACCCATAAATTATCCCATTTTAGAAACTACAACCCTCAAACTATTCAAAGCTGATTTTAGAAATGTTGTTAACCCTTTAGGTATTCCACTGGAATTAAAGCAAAATGGAAGAAATTTCTAAATTTTACTTTTTTTTGCAGTTTCCATTTTAATCCATTAATTCGCTTTCCTGTAACATAACAAGGGTTAAAAGCAAAACAAACCTCAATATGTATTACCCTGATTCTGCAGTTTATATAAACACCCCATATGTGTTTGTAAACTACTGTATGGGCACATGGCAGTGCTCAAAAAGCAAGGATAACCATATGGTTTTTGGAAGACAGATTTTGGTGGAATGGTCTTTGGGCAGCATGTTGTATATGAAAGGACCCTGAGGTATCCCCACAGTGAACCCCAAAAAAGTGACCACATTTTGAAAACTACACCACCCAAGGAATTTTTAAGGGGTATAGTAAGCACTTTGAACCAACAGGCATTTTATAGGATTTTTAACACTTGGCTGCGAAAATAAAAATTTGCATTTATTTTTTACCAAAAAAATTGTGCTTTAGGCCCAAACTATCTTTTTCACAAGAGATAACAGGTGAATATTACCGCGCAATTCGCTGCACATTTTCTCCTAAATACAGAAAGACCCCATTTGTGGTCAAAAACTGCTATTTAGGGATACGCTAGGGTTCAGAAGGAAAGGAGCGGCATCTGGATTTTCTAACATGGAATTTTCAAAAATGGATTTTAAGGACTATAACTTTTTAATTGTTTGTTGACTTTACTGTGTGAGGGCTTATTTTTTTGGCTTTTTATCTCATTTTTTGAAAGGTGAGGTGGGCAAAAATTTTCACCATGTGGTACACTTAAGGACAAAATTATTAGCCTTCCTATGACGAATTAATTGTTTTAAATGTGTTTCCCAAGTGCTGTTAAATAGAGCACAGTACTTTTAACACAGCTTTTTCAAATATTACAGTTTTATTTTGAATGATTACATCATTTGACTCTGCCCACAGATCTAAAATTATTTCACAAATAAACAAAAACTACCGCGGTCAAAATTATTAGCCCCCTGATGCTAAAAGTCAATTATATATCTTTTTTGCTGGATAACAGCCTATAATCGTTTGTTGTAGTTTTCAACAAGTCTCTGACACATCTCCTGACTGGGAATCCTAGCCCATTCTTCTTTTGGCAAATCTTTCATGCTCATTCAGATTTAATGGACTTCTGGCATGAACTTTCTTTTTCAGTTAACCCCACAGATTTTCAATGGGATTCAAGTCAGGGCTTTGTGCAGGCCAGTCAATACAGTTCACTTTGGTCTTCAGGAAGTAGTTCTTCACTAGGAGCGATGTATTTCTATTTTTAATATATTTATAGAAATATATATTTGTATCGTTGTCATGTTGGGAGAGAAAGCGATGACCTAGACCAAGTTTTGCTGCTGGCTGCTTAAGTTTTTTTTTTTCAAAATCTTCACATATCCTTCTTTCTTTAGGATTCCTTCCACCTTGACGAGATTCCCATGTTCGGATGCACTGATACATCCCAACAACATAATACTCCCAGCACCGTATGTCACCATGGAGAAGGTGTTCCTTGGTTTATAAGCCTCTCCCTTTTCCCTCCAAACATAAGCAATGTCTCTATAGACAAAGAGCTGTAGTTGTGTCTCATCTCTTCAAAGGACATGCTTCCAGTATGCATAATCTTCCTCCAGGTTGTCATTAGTAGTGATGAGCGTCAGGGGCAATATTCGAATTTGCAAAATTTCGTGAATATTTGGCGAATATTCGTCCTAAATTAGTGAATTTGAGAATTAGCGATTATTTTCTTGATGGCAAATACGGCAATGTAATATGCGCGTATTGCATGCGCAATACAGGGGTGGGTTTTCAAGCTGCTAGAAGTTTCCTGAGACTAGAGAAAATAGTTGGTATGGCAGAACATTACAATTGCTTTATATACAGAGTGCACCAATATATATTTACGATTGTGCAAATCAGCAATTAATGATGCACAATTTTTTGCGCAATATGTGCAACTTCACATTTTAGCAGGTCTGACTACATATTACTGATTGGTGCACTAAGTATTTTTGTGAACTTGTGACATCACAGCACTATGTCTGTAGCATGTATGTACAGATGTAGCAGGGTTAACACACAAACTCTTAACTCAAATGTCTTAACTCATCGCGTTATCTTGAAACAAAAGCCATTAAAAAGCAATTGAAGGTGTTCGCTTAATGCATTTAGTTTAGATAACACGTCTCATAAAGCATGTGTGTTAACTCTACTACATCTGTATGGTCAGCAGAACCTATCACACTACCTAACACCCTGCACTGGAACCTATCAGCTACACTATATCATGATCTAACCTACACTGACTATCTTCCACTAACTATCTATAATATATATATATATATGCTAACTAACTATCTAATGTAATTAAACAGTAAAGCACAGAGCACAGTAATGACACTGCTGTCTCTCTCAGAACTCCATAAAACTACAGAAAATGGCTGCTGGGGAGATTCTTATATATTAAGGGGTAGGCAACTTTCCTATTGGTTGCTAGGGATGTTGCTAAGCTCAGACAAAGACATTGCAGCCTTCTCATTGGCCCACAAGCAAGAAGGGAGGTTACTGATGAAAAAAAAATCTAGAATATTCGTGAATACGAATATATATCACTATATTCTAAATATTCGCGAATTCTCAAAGTGGCGATATTCGCGAATAAAATTTGCGATTCTAATATTTGCGCCCAACACTAGTCCTTAGCATACTTACGTCTGGCTTGAAGGTGTCTTTTCTTGGTCTGCAAATTTTCCTATGCATGGCTCTAGTGATTGTCTTTCTTGAGACAACAATTCCTGACTTGGGTAATTCATTCACTAGTAAAGTGATGGACAAACTGCGGCTCTCCAGCTGTTGTAAAACTACAAATCCCATCATGCCCTGCTGTAGGCTGATAGCTGTAGGCAGACTGGGCATACTGGGAGTTGTAGTTTTACAACAGCTGGAGAGACAGCAGTTTGCCCATCCCCGCACTAGTTTATTGGAAGTTAGTCTGGGGTCTTTAGACACATCTCTCACTAGTTTTCTTTCCAGGGTCTTTAAAATCTTGTGCTTCTTACCTCTCCCAGGCTTGATCTGTATTGTGTGGCTCTCTGAATTACTTGATAAGGCCTCTTCCACACGGGCGTCATGTTTTTGGCCCGGATAAGATGCGGGTGCATAGCGGGAAAATGTGCGATTTTTCCGCGCGAGTGCAAAACATTTGAATGCGTTTTGCACGCGCGTGAAAAAAATCGGCATGTTTGGGTTTGGTGTTGTGTAGATTGTATTATTTTCCCTTATACCATGGTTATAAGGGAAAATAATAGCATTCTTTAATACAGAATGCTTAGTAGAAGGTCAATTGAGGGTTAAAAATAAATAAATTAACTCACCTCCTCCAATTGATTG
The DNA here is from genome assembly GCF_905171765.1 of Bufo bufo. Lineage (NCBI taxonomy): Eukaryota > Metazoa > Chordata > Amphibia > Anura > Bufonidae > Bufo > Bufo bufo. Next base: position 473,738,312 of record NC_053392.1, on the reverse strand, counting down.
CGTACCTGCCGGTCTCCTGTTCTTTCTTCAGGACCTGTCAAAGGACCTGTGGGCCACAGGTCCTTTGACAGGTCCTGAAGAAAGAACAGGAGACCGGCAGCTACTCGATCAATTGGAGGAGGTGAGTTAATTATTTTTATTTTTTTAACCCTCAATTGACCTTCTACTAAGCATTCTGTATTAAAGAATGCTATTATTTTCCCTAAAATAATACAGTGAATAGACTTTCATCCTAGAAACCATGCGTAAAAATCGCACCGCATCCACACTTGCTTGCGATTTTCACGCAGCCCCATTGACTTCTATGGGGCCTGCGTTGCGTGAAAAACACACAATATAGAGCATGCTGCGTTTTTCACGCAACTCACAAGTGCACAGCCCCATAGAAATGAATGGGTCCGGATTCAGTGCGGGTGCAATGCGTTCACCTCATGCATTGCACCCGTGTGGAAAACTCGCCCGTGTGAACCCAGCCTTAATATTATGTTTTTTGGGAGGTGAGGTGGCAAAAATAGCTGTATTGACGTTATATTTATTTGTTTATTTTTTACTGTGTTCACCCTATGGGGTAGATCATGTGATATTTTTTATACAGCCATTCGTTACGAATGCAACGATACAAAATATGTCTATTTTTTATTTTATTTTTAAGTTTTACATAATAAGATCACTTTTGAAAAAAATCATGTTTTTGTGTTGCCATTTTACTGGAGCCATATATATATATTTTTTTTATAATAGTCTTGTGTGAGGATTTATTTTTTGTGGGATGAGGTGAAGTTTTCTTTCGTAACATTTTGGGGTAGATTTGACTTTTTGATCCCTTGATATCATGCTTTTTGGGAGGCTAGGTGACAAAAAAAAATGCTGTTTTGGCATTTATTAATTTTTTACACCGTTCATCTGATGGGGTAGATCGTACAAAATTTTCAAAGAGACGGTTATTACAGACTCAACAATACCAAATATGTCTATTTTTAACCCCTTCAGGACCGGGCTCATTTTCACCTTAAGGACCAGGCCATTTTTTGGAAATCTGACCAGTGTCACTTTAAGTGCTAATAACTTTAAAACGCTTTGACTTATCCAGGCCATTCTGAGATTGTTTTTTCGTCACATATTGTACTTCATGACACTGGTAAAATGAAGTAAAAAAAATTTTTTTTTTTGCACAAAAAAATACCTAATTAACCAAAAATTTGGAAAAATTTGCAAATTTAAAAGTTTCAGTTTCTCTACTTCTGTAATACATAGTAATACCCCAAAAAATTGTGATGACTTTACATTCCCCATATGTCTACTTCATGCTTGAATTATTTTGGGAATGATATTTAATTTTTTGGGGATGTTATAAGGCTTAGAAGTTTAGAAGCAAATCTTGAAATTTTTCCGAAATTTACAAAAACTCAATTTTTAGGGACCAGTTCAGGTCTGAAGTCACTTTGCGAGGCTTACATAATAGAAACCACCCAAAAATGACCCCATCTAAGAAACTACACCCCTCAAGGTATTCAAAACTGACTTTGCATACATTGTTAACCCTTCAGGTGTTGCACAAGAGTTATTGGCAAATGGGGAGGAAATTTGAGAATTTCATTTTTTTTGTCTAATTTTTCATTTTAACCCATTTTTTCCACTAACAAAGCAAGGGTTAACAGCCAAACAAGACTGTATCTTTATTGCCCTGACTCTGCTGTTCACAGAAACACCCCATATGTGGCCGTAAACTACTGTATGGCCACACAGCGGGGCGTAGAGTGAAAGGTGCGCCGTTTGGTTTTTGGAGGGCTAATTTTGCTGGACTGTTTTTTTTACACCATGTCCCATTTGAAGCCCCCCTGATGCACCCCTAGAGTAGAAACTCCATAAAAGTGACCCCATCTAAGAAACTACACCCCTCAAAGTATTCAAAACTGATTTTACAAACTTTGTTAACCCTTTAGGTGTTGCACAAGATTTAATGGAAAATAGAGACACAATTTCAAAATTTCACATTTTTGGCAGATTTTTCATTTTAATATTTTTTTCCAGTTACAAAGCAAGGGTTAACAGCCAAACAAAACTCATTATTTATGGCCCTGATTCTGTAGTTTACAGAAACACCCCATATGTGGTTGTAAACCGCTGTACGGGCACACGGCAGGGCGCAGAAGGAAAGGAATGCCATACGGTTTTTGGAAGGCAGATTTTGCTGGATTGTTTTTTTTGACACCATGTCCCATTTGAAGCCCCCCTGATGCACCCCTAGAGTAGAAACTCCATAAAAGTGACCCTATCTAAGAAACTACACCCCTCAAGGTATTCAAAACTGATTTTACAAAAGTTGTTAACCCTTTAGGTGTTCCACAAGAATTAATGGAAAATAGAGATTCAATTTCAAAATTTCACTTTTTCGGCAGATTTTCCATTTTAATATTTTTTTTTTCAGTAACAAAGCAAGGGTTAACAGCCAAACAAAACTCAATATTTATGGCCCTGATTCTGTAGTTTACAGAAACACCCTATATGTGGTCGTAAACTGCTGTACGGGCACACGGCAGGGCGCAGAAGGAAAGGAACACCATATGGTTTCTGGAAGGCAGATTTTGCTGGATTGTTTTTAGACACCATATCCCATTTAAAGCCCCCTGATGCACCCCTAGGTTAGAAACTCCAAAAAAGTGGCCCCATTTTGGAAACTACGGGATAAGGTGGCAGTTTTGTTGGTACTATTTTAGGGTACATATGATTTTTGGTTGCTCTATATTACACTTTTTGTGAGGCAAAGTAACAAAAAATAGAAATTCAGAAATTTCATCTCCATTTGCCATTAACTCTTGTGGAACACTTAAAGGGTTAACAAAGTTTGTAAAATCAGTTTTGAATACCTTGAGGGGTGTAGTTTCCAAAATGGGGTAATTTTTTGGAGTTTATACTCTAGGGGTGCATCGGGGGGGCTTCAAATGGGACATGGTGTCAAAAAACCAGTCCAGCAAAAACTGCCTTCCAAAAACCATATGGCGCTCCTTTCCTTCTGCGTCCTGCCGTGTGGCCATACAGCAGTTTACGACCACATATGGGGCATTTCTATAAACTAAAGAATCAGGGCAATAAATATTGAGTTTTGTTTGGCTGTTAACCCTTGCTTTGTTATGGGAAAAAATGAATTAAAATGGAAAATTTGCCAAAAAATAGCTGTTTTAGCACTGTTTTTATTTTTTATTATTTACAACGTTCATCTGACAGATTAGATCATGTGCTATTTTTATAGAGCAGGTTCTTACGGACGTGACGATACCTAATATGTATACTTTTTTATTTATTTAGGTTTTACACAATAATGTCATTTTTGACACAAAAAAAAAAACATGTTTTAGTGTCTCCATAGTCTGAGAGCCATAGTTTTTTCAGTTTTTTGGCGATTGTCTCAGGTTGGGTATCATTTTTGCGGGATGAGATGACGGTTAGATTGGTACTATTTTGCGGTGCATATGACTTTTTGATCGCTTGCTATTACACTTTTTGTGATGTAAGGTAACAAAAAATAGCTTTTTTGACACCGTTTTTTTTTTTTTTTTTTTTTACAGTGTTCACCTGAGGGGTTAGGTCATGTGGTATTTTTATAGATCAGGTTCTTACGGACATGGCAATACCTAATATGTCTACCTTTTTATAATTTATCAGGGTTTTACACAATAATATCATTTTTGAAACAAAAAAAAATCATGTTTTAGTATCTCCATAGTCTGAGACCCATAGTTTTTTTTATTTTTTGGGCCATTGTCTCATGTAAGGGCTCATTTTTTGCGGGATGAGGTGACGGTTTGATTGGTTCTATTTTGGCGTACATGCGACTTTTTTGATCACTTTTATTACCTTTTTTGGGAAGTAAGGTGGGCAAAATTTCAATTTCCTCATAGTTTTTATTTTTTTATTTTTATGGCGTTCACCGTGCGGGGAAAGTAACATGACCGTTTTATAGATCAGGTCGTTACGGACGCGGCGATACCTAATATGTGTAGTGTATTTTATTTTTTTTATTTTTATTCAGTGATAAATGTGTTTTTTTTGAAACTTTACTTTTTAAATTTTTTTAACTTTTTTTTTGACCCAGACCCACTTGGTTCTTGAAGATCCAGTGGGTCTGATGTCTGTATAATACAGTACAGAACAATATATATTGCACTGTACTGTATTTTACACTTGTCTGAACAGATCTATGCCTTTTAGCATAGATCTGTTCAGCACCATGGACAGCAGGACGCCTGAGAGGCGTCCTGTTGCCATGGGAACCTTCCCCGTCTGCTCAGTACTGGTCAGAACTGCGCAGACGGGGAAGGGTAAGCACAGGGCTGAGGGGGGCTCTCTGGGGGCTCTCTCCCTCTCCCATCGGGGGGCTGCAAAGGCACAGCAGCCCCCCGATGGGAGAGGGAGGGAGCTCCCTGCGCTGTTAACCTTTTCCATACATCGGTCCGTACGGACCGCTGTATGGAAAGGGTTAAACGGCTGACATCGCATCGCAGATGTCAGCCGTTTATACCAGGGTGCCAGCAATGTGCTGGCACCCTGGTATACCCACTAGACACCAACGATGATTCAAGGGGAGGCGGGCGGGGGATCGCGATCCCGCCTGCCGCACCGCCCACCTCCCGCACCTTACCGCACCTCCGCACCGCCTGCGACACCCCCCCCTGCACCACCCGCCCACATATCATCATTTAGGGGTGCAGGGGGGGGTGAAAAATATTTATTTTAGACATACTAAAGTTTCTGATCCCCGCGGATCAGAAACCGCAGAAAGCGCTACAAACCGCAGGTCTGAATTGACCTGCGGTTTGCAGCGATCGCCGACATGGGGGGGTCACAGGACCCCCCTCGGCATTGACCCAAGGTGCCCGGCTGTGTGTGACAGCCGGGATCTCAGCGCTGTCACCATGTCTGCAGACATGGTGACAGTTTATGCCATGACGTGTATACTCATCATGGCGCGCTAAGTAGCAGTGCGCCATGATGAGTATACTCGTCATAGGTCCGGAATATTTTTACACTATCTCCTTCTCCGATCGCTTCCCTGGCAGGAATTGGGGCGATCAGAGAAGGAGAAGCACATAGTCCTTCCCTAACCCCCCCTTACCTGCCCCGATGCGCTGCGATTGGTCCCTCTTCAGTAATGGACCAATCACAGCGATCGTGGGCGGGTCAGAGCTACAATACAGCTCCTGCCGGCTTCTCTGGTTGCCTAGCAACCCCAGCACGCCGGCTTCACTGAAGCTTCAGCGCTTCGCTCCCTGCGCTGACAGTGAAAGCCGATCACGTACATGCACGTGGGGATGCGGTGAGGCACCACATTCCCCCACGTACATGTACGTGATGTTGCGTGAAGGGGTTAAAAAAAAATTAAGTTTTAAAAAAAAAAACAATGCTGTGTTTGTGCTGCCATTTTCTGAAAGCCACATATATATTTTTTTATGCCAATCATCCTGTTTGGGGGCTCATTTTTGGCGGGATGAGTTGATGTATTTATTAGTGCCACATAGAAATGGCCGTTTTGACATGTTTTTTTACATTTATTTTACAGCGTTTACCTGATAGGGTAGATTATATGATATTTTTTATATTGATGGTCGCTAACAAAATATTTTTTATTCAGTTTTTTACCATTTTTAAATGAGTTAATTGGGGAACAGGGCACTTTTTTACATATGAAACTTATCTTTTTATTTTCATAAAACACTTTTTATTTTTTTATATACTTTTATTTTACACTTTGTGTACTCCATAAGGTCATATAAGACATCTGGGGACGTTTAACATCACTTTTTTTTATTTTTTATCTTGATTTTCCCTGTAACTGGGGGCTGACATAGTACTTACAAGGGGAATACGGCCCCTAGAGAGGCTGTACTGCGATATACTATACTGTAGAGATGGCCCGGCGGTTGTTTCGCGGCGAACTTTGCGTGTTCGCTATTAGCCGAACATGCGAACATATGGAGATATTCGCGTCCGCCATATTCTTTTACATTGTGAAGAACTTTGACCCATGACACATCCATCAGGTGGTACAGGACAGCCAATTGAGACGTTTCAGCACATGGACATACCCCCTACCTTATAAATAAACCTGATCTGGCCGCCATTTTACATTCAGTGTTTTGCCAATGTAGGGAGAGGTTGCTGTGTGGAGCAGGGACAGGCTGTTAGGGACACCAAACGCTAGCTAATTGGGCCACAAAAGTCCTTTTAAGGACTGGTATAGGTGTGCTATCCATAGGTGTGATACACTGAGGGGTGCGATATACTTATAATATACTTTTATAATGAGTCAAAAACACATAGATCTATATAGTGATCACCTGGAAGTCAGGGGCCTAGGGGCTAGGGTCTTACTAGGGCCATTTGTATATAGGGTAAGGTTCCGGAAAGGGTCGCTCTTATCAGGGCGGGTGGTCTGTGGTTAGGCTATCAGGGCCAGAATAGCACCCCTCTATAGGGCAATATCAGGGACAGTTCTTTGCCCACCCTGTCCTTCAATACCACATCATCTAGCCCAGGGATGGATGTTTTTTGCTTTCTCTCTGGGATTCATGGATGTGCACTGGAACCCCCCGGATTGTGGTAGGACATATGGTTTCTGATTTGGTGCCGCCGAGCACCAGATTTAGTGCCGCCGAGCACTTGTTATTGCCTATCACATCAATGCTTTTTGCTTAACTTTAATAATTTAATTTATATTCATTTTGAGGGATATCTTTTCTATTCACACGTCCGCAAAATGGGTCCGCATCCGTTCTGCAATTTTGCAGAATGAGTGCAGCCCTATTCATTTTCAATAGGGCCGGAATGTGCTGTCCACAACCGCATTTGCGGATCCGCATCCGCATTTGCGGATCCGCACTTCCGCATCCGTGCTTCCATTTCCGCAAAAAAATAGAACATGTATTCTTGTACGCAATTGCAGACAAGATTAGGCATTTTCTATTATAGTGTCGGCGATATGTATATTCTAATGGATTGCCTTCCAATGTTATAATATACTTTCTATGTTAGAAAGTATATTATAGTGCATTTGTATTGTGCGGCAGTTGTGTGCGGTTCTGCTGCGATACTGCAGGTATATAGAGGGACAAGCGTTATTTAAACAAATAAATTCTGCTGGTGTGATATACCAGTCGCCCCCAAAAAAACTGATTGAAGCGGGGTGTTATATTCCAATATACTTTCTTTATAGTGCATTTGGGTACTGTATAGTGCATTTGGGCATGCGCTTACACGAAAATTATATTGCCGATATTTCGCAATGAAAAAAATAATGAATGGAGATCGCAAATTCGAATAATACATCTGCTATGTCACTGTCCATGTTGTGGGACTATTTGTGCACTTCTAGGAATTATTTCTTGGCTGCAAATATGAGCTAAAGGTTTTTCAGGTTCGCCAGCCATTAAAATGAATGGGACCCGCTGCGAACTTGCGGTTCGCGAACATTTGATTGTGTTCGCGCAATTGCGTTCGCGAACCATCCCGGCAGATGTTCGTCCATCACTACTACCGTGTTTCCACGAAAATAAGACCTAGCCCTATTTTGTAGGGTTTTGGGAGTAGGGCTTGAATATAAGCCCTACTCCAAAAATAAGCCCTAGATGGATTTTATATTTATGGATTCAACAGCTCAGGAGCGCTCACTAATGGCTCCTAATCTGCCAGGGCGGGTGGGCAGGACATTGGCGCTCTCCCAGCTGATCGGAGGAGGGCAGGAGTTACAGTACAGCAGCGCAGGCTGCCAACATTTAGCCTTCAGTGAAGCCGCTAGCCCGCGCATACATCGCAGCTTCACTAAATGCAAAATTATGCCGGCAGCCGCGCTTCCATCTACGGTACCAAACCGGTACATCGCTGGGCAGGCTTCTCTACCCTGTACTGTTGCCAGCCCGCACGTTCTAATTTACCCCTACCGTAGCTGAATGAGGCAGCAGGAGGATGTCCTTCTCCTCTCTGCTGCCTGGAGCTGGAGGTGCTGATTGGTGGTGAGCGTGTCCTGCTCTCTCCCCCGCCTCCACCAATCGGCACCCTGTCATCTCTCGCGCCGGATCTCCCTGGTAACGTACCATACACATTGCTGCCTAGGGGCTCAGGGGCAGTGTACGTACGGTACCAGAAAGAAGTGTGGCATTGCCTGCCAGAGTACTGTACCGGTGTCATACCGTAGTACTGTGCCACCCACTGTGATTATACTGTATTTGAATAAATCTAGATTTTTGGTCCAAGCATTAATGTGTGATTGTTGTTCATGGACCTAAAATAAGCCCTACCCCGATAATAAGCCCTAACCCTTTTTTCGGAGAACAAAATAATGTAAGACCCTGTCTTATATTCGGAGAAACACGGTATACTGTACAGCCTCACGGTATACTGTTCAGCGCTGTGTATACAGTGATCCCGAAGGCAGGTACACCAAGGAACAGTCCCTGCCCTCTCTATGTGGTGCCCTGCTGTCAAGGACAGCGGGCCCCCAGCTCAGCAGCAGCACGACTAGTGCACAGCTTCAATCTCTGAATAGATGTTCTAAAACGTCCTTTCAGAGATTAATCTCGACCCCAGGACATTTATAGTCTATGGGCAGTCTAGAAAACGTTAAGTAGAAGAAATTTTTCAATAAGGAAATTGTATTTCTCAATGTACAGTATTTACACCACATTAGGGTACTTTCACACTTGCGGCAGAGTGATCTGGCAAGCAGATCCGGCAATCTGCATGCAAACGGACAGCATTTGTAGATGGATCCGGATGCGGATCCGTCTCACAAATGCATTGCAAGAACGGATCCGTCTGTCCGTTTGTCATATGGACAAACAAATCAGTTTAAATTTTTTTATAAATTTTTAAAGGTCTGCGCATGCGGAAGGACGGATTCTGCATTGCGGTATTTTTAATGCATTTCAATGTAAATGAATGTCTGATCCGGCATTCCGGCAAGTGTTCCGAGATTTTGGACGGAGATAAAACCGCAGCATGCTGAGGTATTATCTCCGTCCTGAAAAGTCAAAAAGACTGAACTGAACGGATTTCTCTCCATTCAGAATGCATGGGGATAAAACTGATCAGTTCTTTTGCGGTATAGAGCCCCTGTGACGGAACTCTATGCCGGAAAAGAAAAATGCTAGTGTGAAAGTGCCCTTACTGGTATATTACATGGATACATCTTCTGCTACCCTTAACACAGAACATCAGAAAACTGACTGTATGCAGTCACCACTAAGGGGAGCTCAGTGCATAGAGATTTATACAGTTACAATTGATATTAATGTTATTCTCTGGAAGCTGAGCTACCCCTAGTATGTCAGCATTTAAAAAAGGGATTGATGCTTATCCAATGGCAAATTATATTAAGAGTTATAATGACTCTTACAATTAAAGAGGTTGTCCCATCTTTGCTGGTTCTCCTATGCTGTTTGCATATCATCCATTCCTACAATAGGCATTACAGATATAGTGGAGCACTGTCACAGTCACCTAGGGCCAACGTTTCTTCCCATCTCGCCGTTTTCACCCTTTTAATGTTATACATATGATCAAGAACAATTGGACTTGATAGACTTGTATCTTTTTTTCAACCTATGTAACGATGTAAATATGTGAATATTATTTGTTTTGGTACAGCAATAATTATTATTGTATTAGAAAAGCATCACTTAATTGAGAATTGTAAAAACATAATTATACTGCTTAAATAAAACATTAAAACCAAATAAATATATTGGGACACATAAAACACTGCTCTGCACTGGCAGTGGAGCCGCCGAAGTTATGTAGAGGCACCTTTTTAACTCTTCAGACCAGTGCTGGACATCAATCATCATCACTGCCCCAGTATACCGACCCTAGCTATCCTGATTTTTATCCATATTGCGTTAAGCAGGATTATGCATTGCTTTATACATATATCAGACAGATGCACTGGGGGCATTTATCAAAGCTTAAAAAAATACTGAATTATGACGAACAGCACAATTGCACCATAATTTGCAACTTTTTGAGCTTCTCGACACTTTTCAAAAGTGGTGAATAAGGGGTGGGCTTAGTGGGGTGGGGCTTCCCACAGCTCATCAGATTTACTATAACTTATGTGAGAAACTGGTGTAAGTTGTAGCTGAGGTCTACACTAGCTGGTGTAGATTTGAGTTTTTGGCACATGGAGGGCCAGAGATGCGTAGATACAGTACCTCCTAATAAATTAGGAGCATCTCACTCCGGCGCACAGGATCAAGACTGCCATTTGGGAACGCTGGTCTTGATAAATCTCCCCCACTGAGAAAATTAATGACAGGCCCCCATACTAATATTAGACATTCGTCCTGCTTGTAAGCCTGGAGAACAATGGGCTATTTGTATTTCAGGCATATTCACACATATAATTGAATGAAAAGAAAGAAAATGTCAGTAAATGAAGATTGCTGTAAAATCTATCCACATATGCACAAAACTCGACTACTACTAACAGTACAATAGTCCTTCCCAGCATAACGGAAACAGGACGGATCCAATTTGCAGCCCATAGACTTTTATTATGACAGAATGCCTCTAAGGGCATTCCATTATGCATTCCGTCATAGAATTGCATTATGGTCTGTGGTAACGGAATCCATAATGCAATTCACCTTTAACCAACAAACGAACTGTGAACGAATTTCATAAGCGGAAATTCGCTCATCTCTAATTTTTTTTTTTTTATCTTATGCTAAATTTCCCTCTTGTTTTTTAACCCCCCCTTCCCTCCCTCCAACCCCCGCTCATCTCTAAATAGTACATACACATTCACTTCATTTATCTCACAAAGATATATCTGGACATTGTCATGGAAAATGAGTCAGTCATCTTCAAAAATGTCTAAGTTGATATGATGAGTCAATAGTAGAGATGAGCGAATCGAATCAGATGAAGTGGAATTCGATCTGAATTTCAGGAAAAATTTGATTTGCAACGAATGCAAATTTCCTCGCGCTTCGTGGTAACGAATAGCAATTTTTCCTAAAATGTTGGCTACAATGGTGGCTACACATGTGAGGACATGGGGCAAGGAACTCTGGGAAGGTGGGCTGACGCATAATGCCATGCATGCAGCCAATCAGCCCTGTGATGTCTCAGCCCTATAAATACGGCAGCCATCTTAAAGTCCGACATTTTCCAGCATTCAGAGTGCAGGGACAGACGTGAGAAGGCGCTAGGGACAGCAATTGTAAAAACCTCATTGTGAAAAAAATAAAAATGAAAAAAACGATTTATAAGTGCAGGGAAAAGATAGGGAGGAATCTTTTCACAGCATCTTAGTGCAAGGAGAGACCTCAGAAGGCGCTAGTGACAGTGCCAGAAAAGCTATTTACAAGTGCAGGGAAAGATTATTTGGGGATACAAATAGCCATTATATAGCTCTGTCATGCCATCAATTTGTTCTTTTCAAATAAGAAAAATATATACGCAGTTCACTTCTGCAGTTATATGTGTTGAAAGCGTACAGAAAGAAAAAAAATATATGCACTTCATTGGTGCACTTATTTGTGGCAAAAGGGTTTAGTGGCCCATTTCATTATAGAAAGAAAAAAATATATGCACTTCACTGGTGCACTTATTTGTCGCAAAAGCGTTTAGTGGCCTATTTCAGTACAGAAAGAAAAAAATATACGCACTTCACTGGTGCAGTTATTCGCGGCAAAAGGGTTTAGTGGCCCATTTCATTATAGAACGAAAAAAATATACGCACTTTACTGGTTCACTTATTTGTGGCAAAAGCGTTTAGTGGCCTATTTCCGTACAGAAAGAAAAAAATATACACACTTCACTGGTGCACTTATTTGTGGCAAAAGTGTTTAGTGGCTTATTTCATTATAGAAAGAAAAAAATATACGCACTTCACTGGTGCAGTTATTTGTCACAAAAGGGTTTAGTGGCCTATTTGAGTACAGAAAGAAAAATATATACGCACTTCACTGGTGCGTTTATTTCTGCTGAAAGCGTTTATTGGCATATTTCAGTACAAAAAGAAAAATATATTCTCAGTTCAAGTCGGCAGTTATATGTGTTGAAAGCATGGCTGGGAGTCAGCAGGGTAGCAGCAGTGGGAGGTCAGGAGCCAAACGTGCCCGGGGTAGACCACCTGCTTCGCAGCAGCGTACCTACCCCGGAAGTAGTGGTGCAGGGGTTCATGGAAGTAGCGGTGGTAGCAGTCAGTCAGTGGGGCGGTTATATGTGTTATTTGTATTTCAGTACAAAAAGAAAAATATATTCTCAGTTCACTGAGGCGGTTATTTGTGTTGAAAGTGTTTGGTGGCCTATTTCAGCACAAAATGAAAAATATATTCTCAGTTCACGTCGGCAGTGGTTATATGTCTTGAATGCGTTTAGTGGCCCATTCCAGTACAAAAAGAAAAATATATTCTCAGTTCACGTCTGTGGCAGTTATATGTGTTGAAAGGGTTTAGTGGCCTATTTCAGTACAGAAAGAAAAATATATATGCACTTCACTGGTGCATTTATTTCTGCTAAAAGCATTTATTGGCCTATTTCAGTACGAAAAGAAAAATATATTCTCAGTTCACTTCTGCAGTTATTATTATTTCAGAACAAAAACTAAATATAATAACCATTCACTTTTGTAGTTATATGTGGTAAAACCTTTAGTGACGTATTTCGGTAGAAAAACTAAATATATTCAGCTTTCACTGTTGCAGTTAAATGTTGCAAAACCTTTAGTGATGTATTTTGGTCAAAAAACTAATTTTATTCAGCGTTCAGTACTGCAGTTATATGTGGTAAAATCTTTATTGACGTATTTCGGTCGAAAAACAAATTTTATTCAGTATTCAGCGCTGCAGTTATATGTGGTAAAACCTTTTGTGACGTATTTTGGTCGAATAACTAATTTTATTCAGCATTCAGCGCTGCAGTTATATATGGTAAAATCTTTATTGACGTATTTCAGTTGAAAAACAAATTTTATTCAGCGGTCAGCGCTGCGGTTATCTGCGGTAAAATCTTTATTGAAGTATTTCGGTCGAAAAACTAAATTTATTTAGCGATCAGCTCTGCGGTTATATGCGGTAAAATCTTTAGTGACGTATCTTGATGATTTTCGCAACTCTTCGGGGCTCAAAGCTATCTTGACGCTTTGTCTTCTCTGTAGCGACTAGTGGCCTGTTCATGCCAGGTAGGTTCCCCCAGAAGTATCTGGGTCGATGAGCAGCCAATACTGCACTTGCATCAATCTTGACAGGATTCGTCTCCAGGTGGAGAGAAATTTTTTTTTTTTGGAATGCTTTCTCCTCGAGACTCTGTCATTGTGCCACTTGGTGACTTCCTCATACTGCTGCTACCTCCACACTCGGTCATTGTGCCACTCGTTGGCCTCCTCATAGTGCTGCCACCTCCACACTCTGTCATTGTGCCACTCAGTGGCCTTCTTCTGATGCTGCTACTGCTGCTGCCGCCACCTCCAGACTTTGTCATTGTGCTACTCAGTGGCTTTCTCATACTGCTGCCACCTCCACACTCGGTCATTGTGCCACTATGTGGCCTCCTGATGCTGCTGCCACCTCCAGACCCTGTCATTGGGCCACTCTGGTCTCCTCATGTTGTTCCCACCCTCCCCACTTCATGACTGGGCCACTATTTTGCCTTTTGGCCTGGCGGACATCATCTTTTGTTTGACCTTTCTTCTGATCTGTCAGAAGAAAGGAAAAATTAGATGCACAACGGATCCTGTCTGTGTAGCAGCTGTAAGGCCTGTATGGTCCCATCAGAATTGGCTTATAATTTGGTAGCCAAAATCAAGAGTGGGTACAAAACACAGAAGACATGCAAATATTCCATTCACGTGTCATCTCTGTTTTAGATCCACCCCTGTTTTTTGGCATTAGCAATACTGATGGATTATTGAGCAAATGCTGAGTGAGTGAAGGCGTATGCTCCACAGACAGGATCCGTTTTTTGTGGGTTATTCTGACGAATCATAGGAGGAGAAAATTAATTAGTGAAATCAACACAAACTTACTGCTGACACCCTCTCCACTTTGTTGGGGGGCTCTACTTGTATAAGTGTTTAAAAGAATACGTTCTGTAGACATCTATGTGGAATCAGCTGGCGATGGTGTAAAAGGAGTGCGCTTCTTCTTGGCACTAACATCGACCTGTAAGGCTGAGTTCATACTTGAGTTATTCGGTCAGTTTTGGCCCCTTGACTGCCCTAATAAGTGAAGTGTGCAGTGATTCTAATAGCGACACCTGTCCTCTGCATGTCATACGGACAGTATTATTTCACTACCAAAGCAGACCCCCTATGCGTGTTACTACAAGTTATAGACACCACATTTCATGTTTGTCAATGGAAGGTGTCTGTCAGGAGTATTGACTGCACAGCTGTGCTGTTACAATAGGGCAGTAATGGCTTACCTCCGGCACGCCAGCTGTGGTGAAACTATGAATCCCAGCATGTTTTATTCATTTTTATGGAGTTCTGAGAACAGCCAAGCAAGTGTACATCTTGGAAGTCGTAGTTTTAACACAGGTGGAGTGCCGGAGGTTAGCCTTCACAGCTCTATGGGCTATCTGTATCTGGATGTGCACTGAGGTGTGGCTTGATTATTGTGAGATTATAGGGAGAATTTATCACGAGGGGCATATTTGAAGTCAATTTTGTTTGCACTGGCGTTTGTCAAATGTCGCATGTCGTTTGATAAATTTATCTCGTCCTTAAACCTAACAGTTCTCTCTAGAAAAGCTACTCAAGTTCTTCTACTCCACCATCCTACTGGAGTCACTTTTTTGGACTTGTTTAAAAAGTCTCAGTGATAAATCTGGAGTGAAACCCATCAACATAACTAACTACACCCACTTTCCCACCCACATTTCAAAATTGGAGTGAGCGGTGCAAAAAGTAGTAAAAGTTTTGCCTAAGATCATAAAGTTGCAAAAGCCCCATTTTGTGACTTTGTGAAACCAGAATTATGGAGTAAAGGCATGATAAATAGTGATGAGCGAGCACCAAAGTGTTCGGGTGTTCGGGTACTCGGTCCGAACACATAGCGATATTCGTGCGCTCGGCCAAGCACCCGAGTATAATGGAAGTCAATGGGAGACAACCAGGCACCCCCTGCTCGGATGAGGGGAGGGTGCCTGGTTCATAGGAAAAGGTCTGAAAGTGATGGAAACACCTCTGAAATCGATCAGGAACAGCAGGGGACCATGTCTGGATGCATCTTGGACTCCAGTGTCGCTGCTGGGAACCATATTGTACGCCACTTTTACAGACCGACAAAAAACCGACAAAACTCCCCCCCAACAAAATAAAACTTTTTAGAGGAAAAATTGTTAGGAAACATTCTTTCCTGTATATTCAATTGTTATTACAATTGTTCAGGTACACTGATACACTCCTAAAGCCTATGCACTGAAGTGAAAGGGATGCCAAATATTACAAGGAACCGGCACTCCAATACACCCTTTCTTACACATAATTCTCTGCTGGAATACTGTATATAACGTTTGTGGATTGAACGCACACACAGATGTGCCCAAAACTAGTTAAATGTGTTCCAAATACAAATAATTCTCTGCTGGAATACTGTCTATAACGTTTGTGGATTGAACGCACACACAGATGTGCCTAAAACTAGTTAAATTTGTCCCAAATACAAATAATTCTCTGCTGGAATACTGTATATAACGTTTATGGATTGAACGCACACACAGATGTGCGTAAAACTAGTTAAATTTGTCCCAAATACAAATAATTCTCTGCTGGAATACTGTATATAACGTTTGTGGATTGAACGCACACACAGATGTGCCTAAAACTAGTTAAATGTGTTCCAAATACAAATAATTCTCTGCTGGAATACTGTATATAACGTTTGTGGATTGAGCGCACACACAGATGTGCCCAAAAGTAGTTAAATGTGTCCCAAATACAAATAATTATCTGCTGGAATACTGTATATAAGGTTGCAGCCTAAACGCACACACAGATGTGCCCACAATATAAATAATTCTCTGCTGGAGTACTGAATATAACGGTTGCAGATTGAACTCACACACAGATGTGGCACAAATTAGGTTAATTTCTCCAGAAAAAAACATTATCTGATGGCGCGGTGTATATCTCACTAGCAGGCACACTCTAGTGAATTTTTATAATGTCTGCTAAACACACTGCTTTCTGATGGCGTACTGTAGATCTCACTAATATCAAATCTTTCTGTCTTTTAAAAGCTTTTGGGTATGTAAAAAAGCGATTTTCCAGCCCTGCACTATCTGTCCCTTCCTGAAGACACCTGTCCCTGATACTGCTGAATTTAACCCCTGGTAAAAAAAAAAAAAAAAATGGTGCTGCACTGCTGTCAAACACACACTGTAGTCCTTAAGAGGACTGTTTGGTCTTTCAATAGTTTTTTTGGAGTTAAATCTGTGATTTCCAGCAAAACGCTATCTATCCCTGCCTACTGTCTGCTCTCCCTGACGCTGAATGATCCGAGCGCGGGACATCGGCTCCTATATAAACTGGTATCATGTGTTCCGGCCTGCCAATCAGTGTAAGGCTAATAGCTAACATGGCTATGGCATTACACTGGAGGGAATTACTTACCTGAACGTTGATCGGCTGCTTAGGAGGTGCCAAACGTGCGGGGAGGAGACTCGAGCAATGCGACGAGCACACGTGGTATTCGGCCGAGTACCGCCACGTGCCGAGCAAAGCAATGCTCGAGCCGAACCAGTACTCGGCCGAGCATGCTCGCTCATCACTAATGATAAATCATGGACATAGACTTTACATAGAGCCTTAAACTTTACACCTGGCTCTTGTGTACAATGAGATCTCCCTGAGTAAAGGTCACATTAGGCTATTGTTGGCCAAATACACTGCACAAATGGTCACTTGACGCAAGGGGAGCAGATCACCACTGTGGCCAGTGAATGGCTGCATCAATCACGTGTCCGCCTGTCAATAGGATGTTAATATCATTGCACCAGAGATGAAGAGCCACCCAGGGAGCGATAAAGACGGAACCCAGTGCTGGGGGCCAGGTAAATATGATCACCAAAGCAGGTTGGCCATTTTATGATCTTTGATATAATGTTGGATAACCCCTTTAATTTGAGTTGGCAGTTCCTGACTGTCCCCTAACATATGATGCCAAAGAAAAAAGAATTAGGCCTGCTGAATTTCAGTGCCCAATTTTTTTGCTGTCTGGTGAGCTAATCCGCTGTCGGGAACAGAATTGTTTGACGGAGGCTTTCTTCTCATTGAATCCACACGTTCTGCTAAGCAGGTAATGTGAATGAATGTAGTTCTAGGTATGGCCACAACATGGCATGCATTAGGTAAGTGTCTGACTTATTTTTTTTTCTCCCCACTGAAAACCCATGCATGCTCAGATAAGTGTGCATATGTATAGTGGAGTTGGAATAGATAACTGTCAGTCTATCCAGTGTTAGGCCAACAGCTATCTAATATATGGCAGCTTTAGCCTGACTCACCCTCAAGGGTGTGAGCACCAGTGATAGCCAGTTCGCAGTGTTCGCCAGCGAACACATGCAGGCTGCCATCTTTAGTAAAGTTAGACTCACCCGTCCGGCGATGCACAGGTAAGCCCTCACCTATGCCTGTGCGCGAGCCGGTCTGAAATCAAATGCGGTCACCGGGAGCAGGCAGTTTCCGAGAACAGCCGCCGAATTGGATATCACTGGTGAGCACTTAAAGTGACTAGGGCAGCATGAACTCTAAATACAGCCCTGTATGTACTCACAGCACTGCTGCATGCACAGCTGACACACAAAGACTACTACATGCTAACACACACATAGCTTTGCTGCGCACATAGCTGACATACACAACTGACATATACACACACAGCTCTGCTGCATACACAACTGACATATACACACACAGCTCTGCTGCATTCACAGTTGATAAACACACAAGTCTGCTGCATGCAAAGCTGACACACACTGCCCTGCTGCATATACAGCTGACACAAACACACATAACTCTGCTGGATATGCAACTAACATTATACACAGCTCTGCTGCATACACTGGTGACATATGTACACACACAATTATCAACCGTTATCATTAAAACCACAGGCAGAATTACAATGACAAGCAACATCTCTGTATAGATAACACAAGATCCTGCTTTCACAAAAGGTGATATCACAGCTTATCAGCTCATCCCTGAATGGTGCACAGGTCCCACAGCATGCCTAGAAAACTCCTCCATAGAAGTCAATGGGGTCCCCTCCAGTCCATTGTGTCTATGGCACACGTGGCTGATGTCAAAAGACGGGAAGGCTTAAATTTTTTAGTCCTAGTGGCCAGTGTGAAAACTGCAGGATTATATATGTTTTTAAAATATAAATAGTAACAGAAAAAAACATAAAAATATGTTTAACATAAACATACTGCATTAACATATTCCATTTAAACCACTGTACGTTTTTGTTGGTGTGGCTCCTCCCACTCGACAGCATCAAAGGTCTTCAAGCTGAAGTTAGTCTGAGCTTTTATCTCCTATTTCTGCAGCTCGGGGATCTATAGCATGAAGATGGCTATGTTCTGCACAGTCCTCTCCATTATCCCTCACCTTACTCTCCTGCCTGCACGGATCACACAGGTCATGTTGGGCAGAGAGAGAGAGAGATTGATCCAGCAAAGAGGTGTTGCAGCCTTGTAGTGACAGTGCAGTGTAACTACAACTGCTCGTCCCGTTTACTTGAATGGCAAGAGCAGTTGAAGTTACACTGCACCATTCTATAATCTAGACAGCGTACAATTAAATTGTGAAGAGGATGTGGCACTTGCACAAGCACCTTAACCGCTTCAAACAGCTCGACAGGTCCAACTCACAACACCCCTGACAATATTATTTTAGTGCACAACCTCTTTAAGGAAGCAGTCCGGGAGGTCTGGCACTGCTGGACCACCCTGACCGCAGACTATAAGACTCTAGCACTTTGTAGCAAGATTTTTACTTGCTAAAAAGTGCATACTATAGTGCAAAAGATACACTAAATAATTGTAGATCCGTCACTGAACTTTGACATACACCACTTACAACCCTGGACCATTCAGAATAGGAATCATTAACCCAATTCTCTAGACACGGTCCTTCAGCCAGTTTTTAATCCAATTACAAACTATACTTTCTAAGGCTATGGACATTATTTTACCTATTAAATGTCTATGAGGACAATATCAATTGCCCTTGCAAAGTCCAAGAGCACTGTATCTACAGCCTCCCCTCTATCCAGGCTTCTACTCACCTCCTCAAATAAACAAATTAGGCTAGTCTGACAACCTCTGTCCTTGGTAAACCTGTGCTGACTATCACTTATGATATAGTACATGGCAATCTCTTTCCAACACATCTAGAGCCAGCTCTCTACCTCACGCGAATACAGAGATCCCCCCCCCCCCCCCCCCCATGTATTGCTCCAATGTTCTTCCACATTGATTTTAAGATGACAACTCTGGGTGTGTGTCCTTTCTCATGGGGCTTGTCCTTTCTGCTGCAATTCAATCCCTGTAATTGTCACAGCTTCTAACAGTAGATACAACTGTTTGCTGTTTAAAGATGTAACTGAGCATGTGCAACCATCTCAGCAAGTTGGATAGACAACTATGGAAAAGAACAAACAGCAGGTGGCGCTTTACAGATGCATTTTATTAAATAGCTCAGTGGCTATACTAACATTTTAATTATATGCAATTACAAAAGTATTCAGATCCAGGTCCTTGTTTAAAAAATGCAGAATATTTTTCACTGGTCATACCCTTTATAATCCATAAAAAATTTTTTTCACAAGAGCAGTTAAATTTAAAGGTCTATAATTATCTGACGAAGACCTATAGCGCTTTTTGAAAATGATACTATTAAACAGAAGAGAGGAGAACGCGATGTGTAGGACCAGAGGGGAGCACAAGTAAGGGGGAGAGAATGCAGTCTCCCACCTGATGAAATTGTGCTGGGTGGGACTTGTCAATCAGGGCACCTTACTGCCAAAACGTTTTTTTTTTATTTCACAAAGTTTTTATTGATAACAAAAGGTAATGTTTGACAGTATGCAGACATGTAGGAAAGGGTAGGTAAGTAGGTAAGATAAGGAAGGAGAGGGGGAGGGACAAAAAGGAAGGGGAAGAGGGAGCAAGAAACAAAAAACAACAAAAAACAACAACACAACTTGTCAACTAGTGGCGGAGAAGAGTAGATCAATATTAATAAAAACCAGAAATAATCACTTAGGTAGAGCCAAATATATATCAAGGTATTCTTAGTTCGGATACAGTTTCAGCCACTTATTCTAATACTGCAAATAAGAATCATAAGATCCTCTGCAAGAAGCAATTGTACTGTACTTTCCATTGAGCAATTGTAGCTTACCCTATGTATTATATCATCAAGTGTAGGAACTTGGGTGGAACGCCAGTCTTTAGCTATTAATGTCTTTACTGTTGTGAGAATATGAAATATTATGACCCTATCGACTCTTGGGAAATCTTCAATCCATAGAGAGCAGGATCTTTGGGTATGGAGGCCCCCAATATTCTGTTCAGTAATGATAATGTACTATACCAGATGTCAATAAGAGCTTCACAGTCCAAAAAGATGTGTTTTATGTCAGATTAAGCTTTCTCACATCTCCAGCAAGTTGCTAATACTTCTATATATATTTGTGATAATTGAGGTGTCATATATAGTGTTGAGCGAACAGTTCGAGCATAGTTCGGGTCCGTACCGAATTTTGGGGTGTTCGTGACACGGACCCGAACCCGAACTTTTTCGTAAAAGTTCGGGTTCGGGTTCGTCGTTCGGCATGTATTTTGGCGCATTTTGAAAGGCTGCAAAGCAGCCAATCAACATGCATCATACTACTTGCCCTAAGATGCCATCGCAGCCATGCCTACTATTGGCAAGGCTGTGATTGGCCAAGTGCAGCATGTGACTCAGCCTCTTTATAAGCTTGTGCGCACGTCGGGACGTGCTCACTCCTGATGTGAATAGAACAGGGATAGACGCAGCTGATGCTAGGGCGAGAATAGGCAGGGATAATTGAATAACTGGAAGCAAATTTCTCTCCTCCACCTGTGATTCATCTGAACAACTGCAGCTGAGCTGCTTTTTTGATAGGGATTGGCTATTTTTAGAGTGGCCAGAGTGATTTTTCCATCCACATGTACCTGGGCTGACCGCCGGCCGCCATTTTGCGACTTGTAGTGCTGCAGCAGAAGCTGCCACAGTGTGCATTCCAAAGCTCCAAACAAGTCAGACATCTACACCTGGGATTCAGACCAATAGCGATTTAGCAGCACAGTCCAAGGCTATTTTTTTTAAAGGTTGTGCAGACCATTTTGTGGCACATGTTACTGGGCTGATAGGCGGCGGCCATCTTGGGACTAGTGCTGCAGCACAATCTCTCCCAACGTCCATTAATCACTTGTAATAGTGGTCTGTGCCATAGAAATCCTACATCAGGGACTTGGGTGTGCTTGTGTCACCCCTACTAATACCAGTCCACCTGTAATCCATACAGTGAAAAGCCATAAAGTATTCCAGTGAGGGATTTTTTTTTTTATTTAAAAAAGGCCAAGTTAGTTTATCTGGCGTTCAATATACTAGATACAGTTAGGCCTGCGTTTCATACATCTGGAATTAGCAAACTAATGTGCTGGGGTTGGGAAAACATATATGTACCCATACTAGAATCTGTCAAAGAAAGCGGTACTCACATATAACAGTCATTCCATCTGTAATCCATACAGTCAAAAGACTGAAAGTATTCCAGTGAGGGGATTTTTTTTATTTAAAAAAGGCCAAGTTAGTTTATCTGGCGTTCAATATACTAGATACAGTTAGGCCTGCGTTTCATACATCTGGAATTAGCAAACTAATGTGCTGGGGTTGGGAAAACATATATGTACCCATACTAGAATCTGTCAAAGAAAGCGGTACTCACATATAACAGTCATTCCATCTGTAATCCATACAGTCAAAAGACTGAAAGTATTCCAGTGAGGGAATTTTTTTTATTTAAAAAAGGCCAAGTTAGTTTATCTGGCGTTCAATATACTAGATACAGTTAGGCCTGCGTTTCATACATCTGGAATTAGCAAACTAATGTGCTGGGGTTGGGAAAACATATATGTACCCATACTAGAATCTGTCAAAGAAAGCGGTACTCACATATAACAGTCATTCCATCTGTAATCCATACAGTCAAAAGACTGAAAGTATTCCAGTGAGGGAATTTTTTTTATTTAAAAAAGGCCAAGTTAGTTTATCTGGCGTTCAATATACTAGATACAGTTAGGCCTGCGTTTCATACATCTGGAATTAGCAAACTAATGTGCTGGGGTTGGGAAAACATATATGTACCCATACTAGAATCTGTCAAAGAAAGCGGTACTCACATATAACAGTCATTCCATCTGTAATCCATACAGTCAAAAGACTGAAAGTATTCCAGTGAGGGAATTTTTTTTTTATTTAAAAAAGGCCAAGTTAGTTTATCTGGCGTTCAATATACTAGATACAGTTAGGCCTGCGTTTCATACATCTGGAATTAGCAAACTAATGTGCTGGGGTTGGGAAAACATATATGTACCCATACTAGAATCTGTCAAAGAAAGCGGTACTCACATATAACAGTCATTCCATCTGTAATCCATACAGTCAAAAGACTGAAAGTATTCCAGTGAGGGGATTTTTTTTATTTAAAAAAGGCCAAGTTAGTTTATCTGGCGTTCAATATACTAGATACAGTTAGGCCTGCGTTTCATACATCTGGAATTAGCAAACTAATGTGCTGGGGTTGGGAAAACATATATGTATCCATACTAGAATCTGTCAAAGAAAGCGGTACTCACATATAACAGTCATTCCATCTGTAATCCATACAGTCAAAAGACTGAAAGTATTCCAGTGAGGGAATTTTTTTTTTATTTAAAAAAGGCCAAGTTAGTTTATCTGGCGTTCAATATACTAGATACAGTTAGGCCTGCGTTTCATACATCTGGAATTAGCAAACTAATGTGCTGGGGTTGGGAAAACATATATGTACCCATACTAGAATCTGTCAAAGAAAGCGGTACTCACATATAACAGTCATTCCATCTGTAATCCATACAGTCAAAAGACTGAAAGTATTCCAGTGAGGGAATTTTTTTTATTTAAAAAAGGCCAAGTTAGTTTATCTGGCGTTCAATATACTAGATACAGTTAGGCCTGCGTTTCATACATCTGGAATTAGCAAACTAATGTGCTGGGGTTGGGAAAACATATATGTACCCATACTAGAATCTGTCAAAGAAAGCGGTACTCACATATAACAGTCATTCCATCTGTAATCCATACAGTCAAAAGACTGAAAGTATTCCAGTGAGGGAATTTTTTTTTTATTTAAAAAAGGCCAAGTTAGTTTATCTGGCGTTCAATATACTAGATACAGTTAGGCCTGCGTTTCATACATCTGGAATTAGCAAACTAATGTGCTGGGGTTGGGAAAACATATATGTACCCATACTAGAATCTGTCAAAGAAAGCGGTACTCACATATAACAGTCATTCCATCTGTAATCCATACAGTCAAAAGACTGAAAGTATTCCAGTGAGGGAATTTTTTTTTTATTTAAAAAAGGCCAAGTTAGTTTATCTGGCGTTCAATATACTAGATACAGTTAGGCCTGCGTTTCATACATCTGGAATTAGCAAACTAATGTGCTGGGGTTGGGAAAACATATATGTACCCATACTAGAATCTGTCAAAGAAAGCGGTACTCACATATAACAGTCATTCCATCTGTAATCCATACAGTCAAAAGACTGAAAGTATTCCAGTGAGGGGATTTTGCTTATAAAAAATAATATATTTCATTGTGGTGCGAGTTGAATCGCAACAATGAAGAAAAATACTATTAAGGGACGAGGACGCGGTCGTGGTGGTGTCCGTGGAGCCTCTGTTGCTGGTAGAGGACGTGGCCGTTCGGCCCCAGGCGCACACAGTAGGGAACGAACTCCCTCAACTAGCCGGCAGAATGTACCGCAATATCTCGTGGGGCCCAATGCCGCTCTTAGGATGGTAAGGCCTGAGCAGGTACAGGCATTAATCGATTGGGTGGCCGACAGTGCTTCCAGCACGTTCACCACATGGTCTTCCACCCAGTCTTCTGCAGAAAGCGCACAGGTGGCACCTGAAAACCAAGCCCATCAGTCTGTCACATCACCCCCAAGCATATCAGGGAAACGGTCTGAGCCACAAGTTATGCAGCAGTCTCTTCTTCTGTTTGAAGACTCTGCTTCCAGGGTTTCCCAGGGGCGTCCACCTAGCCCTTCCCCAGTGGAGGAAGACATACCATGCACTGACGCACAACCACTTATGTCTCCAGATGAAGAGGACATGGGAATACCACCACAGCAGAGTCACCGACTCTCTGATGATGACGAAACACAGGTGCCCACTGCCGCGTCTTTTTGCAGTGTGCAGACTGAACAGGAGGAGGTCAGGGAGGGAGACTGGGTGGAAGACGATGCAGAGGACGATGAGGTCTTAGACCCCACATGGACTGAAGGTCGTGGCGATGACTTTCACAGTTCAGAGGAAGAGGTAGTGGTGAGACCGAGACAACAGCGAAGCCAAAGAGGGAGCAGGGGGCCAAAGCAGACGAGCCGCCGCCCCCAGAGTTCGCCTGCTACTGGACATCGCCAACAGGGACCCAGCCCCACAAAGGCAGCTTCAACGAGTTCCCTGGCATGGCACTTCTTTAAACAATGTCCTACCGACAAGACCCGAGTGACTTGCACGCTCTGCCATCAGAGCCTGAGGCGAGGCATTAACGTTCTGAACCTCAGCACAACCTGCATGACCAGGCATCTACATGCAAAGCATGAACTGCAGTGGGGTACACACCTTAAAAACCAGGCACTCGCTGAGGCTCCCCCTGCTCCCTCTACCGCTGCTGCCTCGGCTTCCGCCTCGAGAGGAATGTTGCCACCTGCCGAGCAGCAAACAGAGGATGTGCCACCGACACCACCACCACCGCCACCGTCAACTAGCGTCTCCACTATATCACACAGCAGCGTTCAGCTCTCAATATCTCAAACCTTAGAGAGGAAGCGCAAATTCCCCCCGAGTCACCCTCGAGCCCTTGGCCTGAACGCCAGCATTTCTAAACTGCTGGCCTTTGAAATGCTGTCATTCCGGCTGGTGGACACAGACAGCTTCAAACAGCTGATGGCCATGGCTGTCCCGCAGTATGTGGTTCCCAGCCGCCACTACTTCTCCAAGACAGCCGTGCCTTCCCTGCACATGCAAGTGTCCGATAAAATCAAGTGTGCACTGCGCAACGCCATTTGTGGCAAGGTCCACCTAACCACAGATACGTGGACCAGTAAGCACGGCCAGGGACGCTATATCTCACTAACTGCACACTGGATGAATGTAGTGGCGGCTGGGCCCCCGGCGGACAGTTCCTTGGCGCACGTCCTTCCGCCCCCTAGGATCGCAGGGCATCATTCTCTGCCTCCTGTAGCCTCCTCCTCCTACTCGGCTTCCTCCTCCACTGCTTCCACCAGCTCATCCGGTCAGCCACACACCTTCACCACCAACTTCAGCACAGCCCGGGGTAAACGTCAGCAGGCCATTCTGAAACTCATATGTTTGGGGGACAGGCCCCACAGCGCAAAGGAGTTGTGGCGGGGTATTGAACAACAGACCGACGAGTGGTTTCTGCCGGTGGGCCTCAAGCCAGGCCTGGTGGTATGCGATAATGGGCGAAATCTCGTGGCAGCTCTGGGACTAGCCGGTTTGACGCACATCCCTTGCCTGGCGCATGTGCTGAACTTGGTGGTGCAGAGGTTCATTCACCACTACCCCAACATGTCAGAGCTGCTGCATAAATTGCGGGCCGTCTGTGCGCGTTTCCGCCGTTCACATC
This sequence comes from Bufo bufo, assembly GCF_905171765.1. Lineage (NCBI taxonomy): Eukaryota > Metazoa > Chordata > Amphibia > Anura > Bufonidae > Bufo > Bufo bufo. The sequence goes on along the minus strand of NC_053392.1, from coordinate 473,712,353 downwards.
CTGCCGCTGCTCGCCTGTCTGCGCTACAGCGGAACTTCGGCCTTCCCGCTCACCGCCTCATATGCGACGTGCCCACCCGGTGGAACTCCACCTTGCACATGCTGGAGAGACTGTGCGAGCAGCAGCAGGCCATAGTGGAGTTTCAGCTGCAGCACGCTCGCGTCAGTCGTACTGCCGAACAGCACCACTTCACCACCAATGATTGGGCCTCCATGCGAGACCTGTGTGCCCTGCTGCGCTGTTTCGAGTACTCCACCAACATGGCCAGTGGCGATGACACTGTTATCAGCGTTACAATACCACTTCTATGTCTCCTTGAGAAAACACTTAGGGCAATGATGTTAGAGGAGGTGGCCCAGGTGGAGGAGGAGGAGGAGGATGAGGGCTCGTTTCTAACACTTTCGGGCCAGTCTGTTCGAAGTGGCTCAGAGGGAGGTTTGTTTAAGCAGCAGAGGACAGGTTCACAAGTCGCCAGCCAAGGCACTGTACTGGAGGACGAGGAGGATGAGGAGGAGGAGGTGGAGGGGGACGAGGATGACGCAAGTTCACAGCGGGGTGGCAGCCCAGGCCCATCACTGGTACGTGGCTGGGGGGATACGGTGGACGATGACGATACGCCTCCCACAGAGGACAGCTTGTCCTTACCCATGGGTAGCCTGGCCCACATGAACGAATATATGCTCCAATGCCTGCGCAACGACAGCAGAGTTGCCCACGTTTTAACGTGTGCAGACTACTGGGTGGCCACCCTGCTGGATCCCCGGTATAAAGACAATGTGCCCACTTTAATTCCTGAACTGGAGCGCGACCGTAAGATGCGCGAGTACAAGCGCACGCTGATAGAGGCGCTCTTGAGAGCATTCCCACATGTCACAGGGGAACAGGTGGAAGGTGAAGGCAGAGGAGTGGCAAGAGGTCGCCAACGCAGCTGTGTCACGGCCAGCTCATCTGAGGGCAGGGTTAGCATGGCAGAAATGTGGAAAAGTTTTGTCTCCACGCCACAGCTATCTGCACCGACACCTGATACGGAACGTGTTAGCAGGAGGTAGCATTTCACTAACATGGTTGAACAGTATGTCTGCACACCCCTCCACATCCTGACGGATGGTTCGGCCCCATTCAACTACTGGGTTTCGAAATTGTCCACGTGGCCAGAGTTAGCATGTTATGCCTTGGAGGTGCTTTCCTGCCCGGCGGCCAGCGTTTTATCTGAACGCGTATTCAGCACGGCAGGGGGCGTCATTACTGACAAGCGCAGCCGCCTGTCCACAGCCAACGTGGACAAGCTGACCTTCATAAAGATGAACCAGGCATGGATCCCACAGGACCTGTCCCTCCCTTGTGCAGAGTAGTCCTTATTAACTGCCTAAAACATGTCTTGTTGTGCTACGGGCCACTTCTTTATTTGATACAAATTTTATGAAACCCACAGTTGAATGAAACTCTTCTCTGTCTGGGCGCCGGGGCCTAACCAGATGAAAGTGGCCGGTTAAACTAACGGGTGACATGAAGCCATAACCTCTGCCATGCTACCTCTGTCTTCTGTCTGGGTGCTGAGGCCTAAGTCAAATAAAGCGGTCTTCTGCTGTGCTGGGGGATATGAAGCTAATCTCTGACCTCTCTCCTCTGTCTGGGTCCAAAGGCCTAAATCACTGAAAGAGGCCTTCTCCTGTGGTGTGTGATATGATGCCAGAATATGTGCTGTGGGGCCTCTCTCCTCTTCCTGGGTGCAGGGGTCAAATAAACTAAATTGTGGCCTACTCCTGTGGTGGTTGATATGATGCCTGATTCTCTGATGTGGAACCTCTCTCCTCTGTTTGGGTGAAGGGGTCAAAGTAACTAAATGGTGGCTTCTCCTGTGGTGGCTGATATGATGCCAGAATATGTGCTGTGGTGCCTCTCTCCTCTTCCTGGGTGCAGGGGTCAAAGTAACTAAATGGTGGCTTCTCCTGTGGTGGCTGATATGATGCCAGAATATGTGCTGTGGGGCCTCTCTCCTCTTCCTGGGTGCAGGGGTCAAAGTAACTCAATGGTGGCTTCTCCTGTGGTGGCTGATATGATGCCAGAATATGTGCTGTGGTGCCTCTCTCCTCTGTCTGGGTCCAAAGGCCTAAATCACTGAAAGAGGCCTTCTCCTGTGGTGTGTGATATGATGCCTGAATATGTGCTGTGGTGCCTCTCTCCTCTTCCTGGGTGCGGGGGTCAAAGTAACTCAATGGTGGCTTCTCCTGTGGTGGCTGATATGATGCCAGAATATGTGCTGTGGTGCCTCTCTCCTCTTCCTGGGTGCGGGGGTCAAAGTAACTCAATGGTGGCTTCTCCTGTGGTGGCTGATATGATGCCAGAATATGTGCTGTGGGGCCTCTCTCCTCTTCCTGGGTGCAGGGGTCAAAGTAACTCAATGGTGGCTTCTCCTGTGGTGGTTAGTATGATGCCAGAATATGTGCTGTGGGGCCTCTCTCCTCTTCCTGGGTGCAGGGGTCAAAGTAACTCAATGGTGGCTTCTCCTGTGGTGGCTGATATGATGCCAGAATATGTGCTGTGGTGCCTCTCTCCTCTTCCTGGGTGCGGGGGTCAAAGTAACTCAATGGTGGCTTCTCCTGTGGTGGCTGATATGATGCCAGAATATGTGCTGTGGGGCCTCTCTCCTCTTCCTGGGTGCAGGGGTCAAAGTAACTCAATGGTGGCTTCTCCTGTGGTGGCTGATATGATGCCAGAATATGTGCTGTGGTGCCTCTCTCCTCTTCCTGGGTGCGGGGGTCAAAGTAACTCAATGGTGGCTTCTCCTGTGGTGGCTGATATGATGCCAGAATATGTGCTGTGGGGCCTCTCTCCTCTTCCTGGGTGCAGGGGTCAAAGTAACTCAATGGTGGCTTCTCCTGTGGTGGTTAGTATGATGCCAGAATATGTGCTGTGGGGCCTCTCTCCTCTTCCTGGGTGCAGGGGTCAAAGTAACTCAATGGTGGCTTCTCCTGTGGTGGTTAGTATGATGCCAGAATATGTGCTGTGGGGCCTCTCTCCTCTTCCTGGGTGCAGGGGTCAAAGTAACTCAATGGTGGCTTCTCCTGTGGTGGCTGATATGATGCCAGAATATGTGCTGTGGGGCCTCTCTCCTCTTCCTGGGTGCAGGGGTCAAAGTAACTCAATGGTGGCTTCTCCTGTGGTGGCTGATATGATGCCAGAATATGTGCTGTGGTGCCTCTCTCCTCTGTCTGGGTCCAAAGGCCTAAATCACTGAAAGAGGCCTTCTCCTGTGGTGTGTGATATGATGCCTGAATATGTGCTGTGGTGCCTCTCTCCTCTTCCTGGGTGCGGGGGTCAAAGTAACTCAATAGTGGCTTCTCCTGTGGTGGCTGATATGATGCCAGAATATGTGCTGTGGTGCCTCTCTCCTCTTCCTGGGTGCGGGGGTCAAAGTAACTCAATGGTGGCTTCTCCTGTGGTGGCTGATATGATGCCAGAATATGTGCTGTGGGGCCTCTCTCCTCTTCCTGGGTGCAGGGGTTAAAGTAACTCAATGGTGGCTTCTCCTGTGGTGGTTAGTATGATGCCAGAATATGTGCTGTGGGGCCTCTCTCCTCTTCCTGGGTGCAGGGGTCAAAGTAACTCAATGGTGGCTTCTCCTGTGGTGGCTGATATGATGCCAGTATATGTGCTGTGGTGCCTCTCTCCTCTGTCTGGGTCCAAAGGCCTAAATCACTGAAAGAGGCCTTCTCCTGTGGTGTGTGATATGATGCCTGAATATGTGCTGTGGTGCCTCTCTCCTCTTCCTGGGTGCGGGGGTCAAAGTAACTCAATGGTGGCTTCTCCTGTGGTGGCTGATATGATGCCAGAATATGTGCTGTGGTGCCTCTCTCCTCTTCCTGGGTGCGGGGGTCAAAGTAACTCAATGGTGGCTTCTCCTGTGGTGGCTGATATGATGCCAGAATATGTGCTGTGGGGCCTCTCTCCTCTTCCTGGGTGCAGGGGTCAAAGTAACTCAATGGTGGCTTCTCCTGTGGTGGTTAGTATGATGCCAGAATATGTGCTGTGGGGCCTCTCTCCTCTTCCTGGGTGCAGGGGTCAAAGTAACTCAATGGTGGCTTCTCCTGTGGTGGCTGATATGATGCCAGAATATGTGCTGTGGTGCCTCTCTCCTCTTCCTGGGTGCAGGGGTCAAAGTAACTCAATGGTGGCTTCTCCTGTGGTGGCTGATATGATGCCAGAATATGTGCTGTGGTGCCTCTCTCCTCTTCCTGGGTGCAGGGGTCAAAGTAACTCAACGGTGGCTTCTCCTGTGCTGATTGATATAAAGCTGATGGTTGTGCCATCTGACATGGTTGCCAGGGTCTGATTCAATGGGGGCCTACTCCTGTGGTGGGTGATCTAAATGCCTGATTCTCTGCTGTGAAACCTCTCTCCTCCATCTGGGTGTAGGGGTCAAAGTCTTTCAAAGTCGCCTTCTCCTGTGCTGATTGATATGAAGCTGATGGTTGTGCCATCTGACATGGTTGCCGGGGTCCCATTAAATTGTGGCCTACTCCTGTGGTGGTTGATATGATGCCTGATTCTCTGATGTGGAACCTCTCTCCTCTGTTTGGGTGAAGGGGTCAAAGTAACTAAATGGTGGCTTCTCCTGTGGTGGCTGATATGATGCCAGAATATGTGCTGTGGGGCCTCTCTCCTCTTCCTGGGTGCAGGGGTCAAAGTAACTCAATGGTGGCTTCTCCTGTGGTGGCTGATATGATGCCAGAATATGTGCTGTGGTGCCTCTCTCCTCTGTCTGGGTCCAAAGGCCTAAATCACTGAAAGAGGCCTTCTCCTGTGGTGTGTGATATGATGCCTGAATATGTGCTGTGGTGCCTCTCTCCTCTTCCTGGGTGCGGGGGTCAAAGTAACTCAATGGTGGCTTCTCCTGTGGTGGCTGATATGATGCCAGAATATGTGCTGTGGTGCCTCTCTCCTCTTCCTGGGTGCGGGGGTCAAAGTAACTCAATGGTGGCTTCTCCTGTGGTGGCTGATATGATGCCAGAATATGTGCTGTGGGGCCTCTCTCCTCTTCCTGGGTGCAGGGGTCAAAGTAACTCAATGGTGGCTTCTCCTGTGGTGGTTAGTATGATGCCAGAATATGTGCTGTGGGGCCTCTCTCCTCTTCCTGGGTGCAGGGGTCAAAGTAACTCAATGGTGGCTTCTCCTGTGGTGGCTGATATGATGCCAGAATATGTGCTGTGGTGCCTCTCTCCTCTGTCTGGGTCCAAAGGCCTAAATCACTGAAAGAGGCCTTCTCCTGTGGTGTGTGATATGATGCCTGAATATGTGCTGTGGTGCCTCTCTCCTCTTCCTGGGTGCGGGGGTCAAAGTAACTCAATGGTGGCTTCTCCTGTGGTGGCTGATATGATGCCAGAATATGTGCTGTGGTGCCTCTCTCCTCTTCCTGGGTGCGGGGGTCAAAGTAACTCAATGGTGGCTTCTCCTGTGGTGGCTGATATGATGCCAGAATATGTGCTGTGGGGCCTCTCTCCTCTTCCTGGGTGCAGGGGTCAAAGTAACTCAATGGTGGCTTCTCCTGTGGTGGTTAGTATGATGCCAGAATATGTGCTGTGGGGCCTCTCTCCTCTTCCTGGGTGCAGGGGTCAAAGTAACTCAATGGTGGCTTCTCCTGTGGTGGCTGATATGATGCCAGAATATGTGCTGTGGTGCCTCTCTCCTCTTCCTGGGTGCGGGGGTCAAAGTAACTCAATGGTGGCTTCTCCTGTGGTGGCTGATATGATGCCAGAATATGTGCTGTGGGGCCTCTCTCCTCTTCCTGGGTGCAGGGGTCAAAGTAACTCAATGGTGGCTTCTCCTGTGATGATTGATATAAAGCTGATGGTTGTGCCATCTGACATGGTTGCCAGGGTCTGATTCAATGGGGGCCTACTCCTGTGGTGGGTGATCTAAATGCCTGATTCTCTGCTGTGAAACCTCTCTCCTCCGTCTGGGTGTAGGGGTCAAAGTCTTTCAAAGTCGCCTTCTCCTGTGCTGATTGATATGAAGCTGATGGTTGTGCCATCTGACATGGTTGCCGGGGTCCCATTAAATTGTGGCCTACTCCTGTGGTGGTTGATATGATGCCTGATTCTCTGATGTGGAACCTCTCTCCTCTGTTTGGGTGAAGGGGTCAAAGTAACTAAATGGTGGCTTCTCCTGTGGTGGCTGATATGATGCCAGAATATGTGCTGTGGGGCCTCTCTCCTCTTCCTGGGTGCAGGGGTCAAAGTAACTCAATGGTGGCTTCTCCTGTGGTGGCTGATATGATGCCAGAATATGTGCTGTGGTGCCTCTCTCCTCTTCCTGGGTGCGGGGGTCAAAGTAACTCAATGGTGGCTTCTCCTGTGGTGGCTGATATGATGCCAGAATATGTGCTGTGGTGCCTCTCTCCTCTTCCAGGGTGCGGGGGTCAAAGTAACTCAATGGTGGCTTCTCCTGTGGTGGCTGATATGATGCCAGAATATGTGCTGTGGTGCCTCTCTCCTCTTCCTGGGTGCAGGGGTCAAAGTAACTAAATGGTGGCTTCTCCTGTGGTGGTTGATATGATGCCTGATTCTCTGCTGTGAAACCTCTCTCCTCCATCTGGGTGTAGGGGTCAAAGTCTTTCAAAGTCGCCTTCTCCTGTGCTGATTGATATAAAGCTGATGGTTGTGCCATCTGACATGGTTGCCAGGGTCTGATTCAATGGGGGCCTACTCCTGTGGTGGGTGATCTAAATGCCTGATTCTCTGCTGTGAAACCTCTCTCCTCCGTCTGGGTGTAGGGGTCAAAGTCTTTCAAAGTCGCCTTCTCCTGTGCTGATTGATATGAAGCTGATGGTTGTGCCATCTGACATGGTTGCCGGGGTCCCATTAAATTGGGGCCTACTCCTGTGGTGGGTGATCTAAATGCCTGATTCTCTGCTTTGAAACCTCTCTCCTCCGTCCGGGTGTAGGGGTCAAAGTCTGTCAAAGTCGCCTTCTCCTGTGCTGATTGATATAAAGCTTATGCTTGTGCCATCTGACATGGTTGCCGGGGTCTGATTCAATGGTGGCCTACTCCTGTGGTGGGTGATCTAAATGCCTGATTCTCTGCTGTGTAACCTCTCTCCTCCGTCTGGGTGTAGGGGTCAAAGTAACTAAATGGTGGCCTACTCCTGTGGTGGGTGATATGATGCCTGGTTCTCTGCTGTGGGACCTCTCTCCTTTGTCTGGGTGCTGTGGTCAAAATAATAGTAAGTGACCTTCTCCATTGGTGGGTGACTTGAAGCCTGATTCTGTGCTATGGGACCTCACTCCAATTAATATTGTTTAATTTTTATTTATTTTATGTTAACTCATCATTTCCCTATCTACATTTGTTTGCAGGGGATTTAACTACATTTTGCTGCCTTTTGCAGCCCTCTAGCCCTTTCCGGGTGTGTTTTACAGCCTTTTTAGTGCCCAAAAGTTCGGGTCCCCATTGACTTCTATGGGGTTCGGGTTCGGGATGAAGTTCGGGTCGAGTTCGGATCCCGAACCCGAACATTTTTCGAAAGTTCGGCCGAACTCGTCGAACCCGAACATCCAGGTGTTCGCTCAACTCTAGTCATATACCATCTATATAGCATTTTATGTGTAGATTCAAGATGTGTTGCACAGCTTGAAAATTTCCTTGCTGCAGTAAATGCTACATGCAAAATTTGTTCTTCATTAGGTAGATCTAGTTCAGATGTCCATTTCACTAACCACAATACTTTATCTGTGGAGTTATGCTCCAAAAATAGTTAATACATTTTTGACAAGCCTTTAGTTCGGTCAGATGTGCATTTCTCGGGGTTCGTGAAAGGGAGCCCAAAAAGGATCGTAATTGCAAGTATTTATAGAACTCTTTATTGGATATCTAAAAGGAATTTGCCAAGGTTGAGAAGGGGACTTACTGTCCTGAACTCCAGATCTGATGGATTTTGGTAATTCCTGCAGCTATCCAATTTGAAAAAGATATCTGGTATTAGCAGTTCCACCATATGTAAAGTAATGTCAAGTTTATTCCATGATACCAATCGTTTCCTTACCACCATTTTAGTCCATGAGTCTAAACTTGCTTTCATCGGTGGTAGTGACGGAGTTAATCGCGTGTTTTTTACAAGGATTGCTATTAAATAGTCTTTTAAGGGTATAGGATTTATAATATCTTTTTCTATTTGAACCCATTGTGGCACATTATCGCACAGTAACCAGCATCTTACTTGATCAAGTAATGCAGCATGGTAATAATAAAGTAAATTAGGAAGGCCTAAACCACCTCACGCCTCAGATTTGTATAAAGTAGATGCAGCTACTCTAGACTTTTTATTATTCCAGACAAAGGCATTAAATAATGATTGTAAGTCGGCTATGTATTTTTGGGGGATCATAACTGTGAGGTTCCTGAAAAAATACTGTATTTTGGGCAAAAACATCATTTTAGTAGTCGCTACCCTTTCCCCCCCATTATACCTTCACCTTAGAGTGGGCAGATATATCAGATTTGATTGTCCTATTCAAAGGAACATAGTAGCGGCTAAACAATTCTTTAGAACGAAATGTAAGTGTTATTCCCAGGTACGGCAAGCCCTCATGTGACCATGTAAATGGGTACTGGGATGCTAGTTGAGAAGTTAACCGGGGTGAAAGCCCCATATTTAGTGTAAGGGATTTGTTAGTGTTGAGCTTATAATATGAAATGTCACTAAATTGCGAAAGAAGGTTCATAACTTCCGGTAAAGTCTTCTGGGGATTGGTTAAAGCTATAATGACTTCATCAGCGAATAGCCCTATTCTGTGATCTACCCCATTAATATTAATGCCTGTTATCTCTTTTGAGGATCTGATAGCTTCCGCTAGATTTTCCATGACCAAGGTTTCTCGTTCCATTCGTAATATAGAATGAGTCCGATAAGTGACCAGAGGCCAATACCTTCACTGATGGGGTCAAATATAGTGCCAATATGGCTTTTTAGGCCAGGCCAATGATCCCGAATTTATTTATTATGGCTTCTAGATATCCCCAATGTACTCTGTCGAACGCCTTCTCCGCATCGAGGAAAAGCAGCAGAGAAGGCGTTCGACAGGTCTCCACTAGAAATCTCCTTGTGCCGTCTACTGATTGCCTACCTTTGACAAATCCCACTTGATCTCCGTGAATTAATGTAGGAAGGATATCTGCTAATATCTTTGCGTACAGTTTCAGATCCGTGTTCAGGAGAGAAATCGGGCAAAAATTCTCCCCTATTTAGGTAAAGCAACTATCGTTGCTGAAAGTAATTCTTCCGGGAAGGACACTGAGTCACGTACATATTTAAACAACCTGTAAAAGTTTGTAATAATCATTGGAAAGTCCATCTGGACCCGGAGTTTTATTAGATTTTATTAGATTGCCGCGGTAATTTCTGCATATGTAAATTCTGATGATAAGAATTCCAATTGAGATGCTTCAATTAGTGGGAGTTTCACCGAATTAAGAAATATTTCAATGACTTTTGGATCAGGCTGGGATGTGTTACTGTCCTCCTTTAAATTATACAATTTAGAGTAAAACCCGGCTATGGAGTCCGCTATCCCCTTAGGGTCAAAAATCTTATCACCTTTAGAATCATATATATAGAACATCTTGGATTTGACCTGTAAGGCCATCAATCTAGATGCCAAGAGAGAGGTGGCCTTATTATGGCCATAATATGTTGCTTTAAGTCTTCTTAAACCTAGCTCATACTTATGAAGCTGAAGAAGATGTAACCTGTGGTGCAGATCTTTAAGTTCTTGTTCTCTTCCCTGGTCATAAGACTGTTTATTCATTTGGGTGAGCTTAATAATAGAGTCATTAAGTTGCACACACTGGGCTTTCCGTTCTACTTTGTCTCGTGATGCTATACTAATATAATATCCACGAATAAAGGCCTTATGAGCAGACCAAATTGGGGCAATGCCCTTTTCACCCTGATCATTAAAAGAGAAGTACTCTTCAAGAGTCTTCCTTGACTGGGGTAGATATTTGGAGGAATGTAAAATCTTTCCATTAATTCTCCAAGGTATTGTAGGAGGAGAGTTATATTGCTCAGAGATTATAACTGAAATAGGGGCATGGACAGACCATTCTATGTGACCTATTGTACAGGAGGCTACCCTTTGATAGGTGTTATGGTCCATCAGGAAGAGATCAATTCTGGAATAAGTTTTATGAGCAGATGAAAATAAACTGTAATCCCTTTCGGTGGAGTGTTTCAACCTCCATACATCTAATAATCCTTCTTTTTGCATAGGGCAGAATAATTTTGAGCGGTGTGATGTTTTAGAGACCGTCGAGGAATATAGTTCAGGCCACATAAGTGAGTTGAAATCACCCATATAAAGAAGAGACCCCTTACCGACCGCCCCCACCTTCACGAAAAGCCTCCTGAAAAAAAAAGTTGTTACTTATTAGGAGCATATACAGCTACTAGAGTGTATAACACATTATTAAGTTCACAAATTAAGATCACGTATCTGCCCCCTGCATCTGTGTAAGAGTCTATTAGCTTAAATGCTATAGTATCCCTTATTGCTAAAGAGACTCCTCTCTTCTTTGAATCCGCAGTTGCTGAGACTATGACAGGAAAACGTTTGTGTCTGAGTCTGTGAAGATCGCCTGCAAGCAAATGTGTCTCTTGTACACAAAGAGTGTTAGATTTAGTTTTAATGGCCTCACGCCATAATTGAGATCTCTTGAATGGGCTATTTAAGCCTTTAGCATTAATTGAAGTAAATTTAAGTACCATTATAATGTAACAGTAAGACCGCTAGCTGGCGACCTCCACCCACCCAAATCACTTGTGACCTACACATTTTCAGGCTCCAGACATTTTTAAGTTGCAGTGAAGTGTTTTCTCCGGCTACAAAAAAGAAAGAAAAACAAACAATAAATACAGAAACAATAAAATGTAGATCAAATAACGTGGGTCCCATCTCAAGGAACATCTAACGCCTAATTCAGATGGAAAGTGACGTTACTAGGGGAGAATTACAAAAAAGTCCCAGATTCGGACAAACAGGTCTGAGACAATGGAGCATTATTCCCTAGGGGAAAAAACTCTTATTTGCTCACGATTTTGTTCAGTAATTTGGAGAATTCCTCTGCCTGAGTGTGGTCCATTCTTCCACCAAGTGCGTAGGCTAAGCAAGTTTAGATGGTGTTGCAGATCCATGACGTACAGATAAGTTCCAGTTAGAGATCAATTGCAGAGCTTCTGATGGAGTGGATACCACCACTTTGCCTCCTTCTCTTGATATCAACAAATTAGCTGGAAAGCCCCATCTATATAGAATTCTGTGCGCTCTCAGGATTTTTGTAGCTTCCTGGAATTCCCATCGCCTACTGAGAGTGGCTGCGGACAAGTCTGTATAGAGAGAAATGGAGCAAAATCTTTCTGGTACTTCCGATTGTTACGAGCAGCAGCCATGAGGTTTTCTTTGATATGATAGAAAGTAATGTGTGCTATGACATCCCTAGGGATGTCTGCTGGTAATCTTTTAGGTTTCGGTATTCTGTGAGCTCTATCGATGAAGAGCTCAGTTTGAGATGCTGCGGGTAACAGAACCGTAAAAAAGTGTGTCAAAAATTTGTGCAGTTGGTCAGGTTTCACCGCTTCCGGAATCCCACGAAATATTATATTATTGCGACGAGACCTGTCTTCCAAATCTATCACTTTTGCACGTAGTGTTGCTAGCTCTTCATCTTTTCCATTTGTAGTGTCCACCAGCTCATTATGAGCTTTTGCAAATCCAGACATTTTATTCTCTAAATGGGATGTGCGGTTCCCCACTTCTGATATCTCCATCTTTAGAGGACTTAACATAGCACGAAGGTCTGCTTGCAAAGACGACCTCAAGTGACTTATTAGTGCTTTAAGAAACGATTCTGTAACTGGTCTATCAGTACCACTGTTATTAATATTGGTAAATTGTTGTGGGTATATTACAGTGGAGCATTCCTCATAATGCTGATCCAGTGACTCTACTTGTGCTTGGGGCCTCCCAGCGTTTACATAGTACAGTCCCAGAGATGATTTGTGGCTGACATGTGGCGTTGCCATATTTGTACCCTGCAGGGTGTTAGGTATATGTGCCCCTGAGCTGCTGGGGGACGAAGTAGGGTATTTGTATTAAGGGACCTTGTGCAGGAGATAAGCAAGGCTGAGTACCTGCAGGAGAACTTGCTGCCCTCGCTGTTTCTTCAGGGCCTTGCAGCGCACCACCGCCGCCATCTTGTGAAGCACTTGTTGCAGAGAAGATCTCAGTTTACTTGCCCGTGGCTACCTTTTTCCGGGTTTTGGTCATCTCTGGGTGTGTCAAAACGATTTTCTCTCTGTATAGGTGGGTTTTGAGTGGAGAAGTTGTGCTGCGAGCCACTGTCTCAGATCTGTAGCGCTGGAGCTGTGCAAAAGCGCGACTCACTCCATGCGCTGCTGGCCATGCCCCCCAGTTTTTATTTTTAAGAACTCTTGGGTGTAATCCATTTGGATTGAGGGCCTTGCTCACATTTGCTTCATTTTCTTTAACTTGGACCATATCTACATTTAGCCATTTATGTATAGTATTAGATGTATTGTCAGCACTGACACCACCAACATCACTTCCTCTTTCTTCTTGTATATACAGAACTAAAAACCCATTTGTTAGCTCTGACTTGTTATGATCTCCAGTGGATGTGACTTTGTAACCATTATTTAGGGACCTACCTGCTCTGAATTTGGTTTCTTAGCATTTACACATTTAAATAATTTTTTGGGGATTTGTTTTGCTCTCTTTGGCCTCCTGCCATTCATTTTGTAATCCAGCAGACTGTATTTTTTTTTTACAGATTTTATTAAGATTTTTGTAATTTTCGAAGGTTATAGCTGACTCTCTAGATACTATCTTTAAATGTCCTTTTTGACATTTATTTCCCTTTTTAACAGTAGCTGTAAGCCATGTGGAATTTAATTTTAGTCATTAATACTTTACTTGCAGAATACATTTTGCATTATAATTACACAAAGTAGGTTTAATTCAAGCTGGGCAACATGCTCAAATTTGTCACAATAGTATTTACCCTGCATCTCTAACTTCATTGTGTACGGGGCATGAGTGAATAGAAAAGTAAAGTAAGATACTTACATGGACTTCAACTTTTAAATCTACTTTTCTAACTCCACTTATTCACAAGCTACTTAGTGCAGCAAGCCCAGTGAGATCTGATTTCACTGTCTTTTCTGTAATTCATCTAAAACATTGTGAAAATTCAACTAGTGGCTGAAATTATTTCAAACCCTCTTATATCAGCTGCATCAACCAGAGAAATGTCCATAAAATTATATTAGATTCAAAAAATTTATATTAAAGGGGTTGTCTGGGTTCACAGTTAAACCCGGACATGCCCACATTTTCATCCAGGCAGCCCCCCTAATATGACCATTGGAGCATTTCATGCTCCTATGCTCTCCTTTGCCCTGCACTGAATTGCACAGGACAAAGAAATTTAATGCAGATCCGGTGACGTACCAGGCTCTCCATAGGGACTGCTAGGCTGAGGCTTCTGCATAGCAGTGAGCCCACTGATGTCACCGGCCCTAATGGGGGGCTTTAGTGCTGCCCTAGCCTGTAAAATGGCTAGGGCAGCGCTAAACCCAGCCTATCAGTGCTGGTGATGTCACCGGCAACACTGCTGGGTGGAAGCCTACGCCTAGCAGTGTGCCAGAGTAAGCAAACAGCCCTTGCATTAAATGCTCTGATGCCGATATCAGAGAGGACGTGGATTGACAGAGAAAAAAGGGGTATCTTTATGGGAATATGAGTGTGGCCTAATATGTGACATTTTGCTCTGCAATTTTGGTGTCACATTCTGTTGCAAGCTAAGCCAATCAACAGTTGGTATGGCATCCGACAAAAGTGTCTAAGCATGCACCAAATTGACCATCTAGCCTGAGCAACTGCAATAAATTAGTTCACACCATTGTAAACTTAGATTGCATCAGATTTATCACAGTGGCTGATGGTAAATTTGATGCACCTTTAGACTGGCTAGTCTAACTTTATACCACCTATTTGTTGGCTTAGTTTTACTCAGAAAATGTGCGAAAATTGTGGTGCTCTTTTTGGTGTATGCTGTCACATGCTGTCACATTTAAGCCATGCCCTTTCCCACAACGCACGCCCTATTCCAGTAAGCCACTACCCATGTCGGTTGAGGTATAAAAAGTATGTAAAACACTTCAGTAAAGACTGTGCAAAACATGTATGCCATTTTTGGTGCAAATTGCACAAAAGAGTGGTACATTTTCAAGTAAATCTGCCCCATGGTTGCTACCTATGGTTACCCTTATCAATTGGTTCTTTCTCTCCCATACATTCTACTTTTGATCTGGTTTTTAGCCTGCTAATTGACTTCTCCCTGCATAGAACTAGTTAAGTTTGTGTCATGCAGATGTGGGATTGATCTGGTGCCAGCCTCTTAAATGTTATGTGATTTATAAAAATCTGATAAAAAGTTGAAGGGAAATATCATAGTTCTTGCCAATTTTAAGGAAAAAAAGGATTAGAATCAGCCATGTAACCCTGGTGGACTTTTTAATTATTTTATTTATGTAGGTTTTTATTTTTAATGTACAAATTGGTATAAAAGAGTCCATGAGTTATTGCAGAAGATGAGCGGTTCTTTTTTTTTCTTCTATATTCTTATTCTAGGGGATTTGCTGGGAATATGTCTCAAGGGGAAATTTTTGTCAAATCCATAACTGTAGTGCCATTATACTGGTGCCAAACATTAATGATTTCACCTGGGATTTTTTTTTTTTTTTTACATTGAACTAGCTGTTTGTTCTATTTTAAAAAGTTCAATATTGAATGGATGAATTACGGTAATTATTTTTAATAGGTGGTAGTAAGCTTGCTACCCTGATTAAACTACTATACTATACTATAATAATAGATAGTTCTTAATTTACAGATATGTACAGTGCTGCCCAAAAATACCTGTGGAGACATGCAAAAAGCTGGTCGGCAATTATAGGAAGCGTTTGATTGCTGTAATAGCCAATAAAAGCCTTTCTATTGATTATTGAGAAGGGTATGAATAATTTTGGACTGGACACTTTTTGCTCAAATGTAAATAAAAGCTGAGAAATGTTTTTTTTTCACAATAATGCCCCTTTTACATCGTCTTATTATCTTTTGGGAGACACCTATGTCATTTCCCGTCAAAAAATTACTTGCTGGTTGAATAAGAGTAACTTTAAGTCAAAATTAGCCTGGGGTATGAATAATTATGGGCAGCACTGTAGATAAAAATCTGTTACTATGACTAATGTGCTCAATCAAATTTTATACAGTTATAGTACGAAAAATATACTTAGCAGAGCTGGCCTCACCATTCAGAAAAATCCTCCCCCTAAGCAAACATTTCATAGTCTCCAGAGCCCACATGCAAATACAACCTTTGTACCCCTTTCAGCATTGGACTGAAGTTGGGTCCACCAAAAGAAATGATTCTACAGGGCCACTCTCTGTGTATATAGGATCTTAAGGGTCCTGTTCTATTAGAAGTCATTATTGTTGGAGCTGGGACCTACCAGAGGATCCTCTTTTACTCTGGTGAGCCAGTCCAGTTTAGTAAAACCATTGTACCAAAATCCCTGTTGGTAACAATAGAGTTAATATCAAAATCTCTGATAGTCTAGGGTTTTGGAGATACATCCTGTATGTTTTGTTTGTGTTATATAAAGTAGGGACCAAAGCCCCTTTCCTGATACCTATGAACATCAATCCTCCATCAGTTTATGATATAGTATGGTTAATAAATGATTCCCACAAAATATTTTTTGTCATTTCATGTCTTTCTCTAGGTAAAATTTGAAAGACTATAAAAAATTCTGATTACTAGTTTTAGCCCCTTTTTTGTATTTATTAATCTGATAACAACCACGCGCAGTACATGTATGATGCTTGGTGCTAAACTTTAAAGGTTATGTACACCTTTGGTGGCATTTTTTTATTTTTATTGTATTATACTTATTTTAAGCTAAAAGTCATTTTTTCAATTGGTCTTTATTAAAACTGATGAACCATTTTCTCTGCTCTGTTTTCAGTTTATCTACTTGCAGGATCTGTATTTTCTCGCTTTTCCGTCAACCAGGGAATTGACAGGCTACTTATGTCTGCTCTCTGACCTTTTAAACACTCATTAAAGCTCAATTCTTATTTTACTGATTAGAATGTGGCTTAAGTAAGTGTTTATGACCTTTAAGTAATCTATAGATAAGGGTTATTAGATGTCCAGCACAAAGTCTAAGTGAAAGTACCATTCACAGAGCTAGAAAAACAGTTAACCCTTTCTGGCAGAACGGCTCAATATTTTTAATAAAGACCAATTAAAAAATGTATTTTTAGCCCTTAATGAGCAAAATGCAATCATAAAAAAACTGTCCCCAAAGGTGTACATAGCTTTAATCTAGAGCACTGTAATTTATGGTTTGGGTTTAAATATTCAGCTTCTGCATTCTAGTAGAAGCAGGTCAGGTCCGTAGCTGTCATAAACAGCTGTAAACCCAGAGGAGAAGACTGAAGCAATTTATTACTGCTTCTACCTTCTCTTTTCCTCAGTACATTGCGCTATGCAGTGAATAGAGGCTATTGCCACGTATATCAGGAATAGCAGAACGGCTGGGTTTTGGCAGGCCCAGATCAGCTTTTCATTTGAAGAATACCTCTGGATGTTCCAGTTACAGTGAAAAAGTACAAAAAATTTGTAAATGTCCTCCAGAGGTTTTTTAATAACCATTTTGGGAATATATTATGTGCCAAATATATATAAAAAATAAGTCAAAAGATAATAGAAAAATATAATAGAACTGAAAAACTCACACCAACTGAAAACATCACCATAATCACTTCATTCAAGCAAAAATATACATATTATAAATGAAAATTACCGTCACAAAATAGGGAACCTATTTTAATGATAAATGTTGGTTTTAATTTGCATATTTGAAGGATAAAGAACTATAGTTTAAAGAAAGACAATTTTTTCCTATAGTTTTTCTTTAAAACATTTTTTTGAAAAGCTTACAAGTAGGGAAACTCTAAATCATAAATCAGAGAAGGAATACCTGCGCTGGTGGGATAATAGGAATAGTCAGTAAAAAAAAAGTGTTAATAAAAGATGGTAATCAGTCAGTTTTTATTGGTGCTCATAAATTGTCTATAGTTGATTTCTTTATTTACCTGTCCGGACAGGGGGTAGTAGGTGGATCGTAGGTGGAAATATCTTCTTTCCTCCTTCGCTTGGCTGCAGTGCAGGTCCGGGGTGTAAATTACTTCTTGCTCTAACCTTCAAGCGTGGTGTCGCTCCGGCCGGCAGCAGACGCTCGCGCGAGGGAGCTACAGGTCTGTTGCTAGGTAACCTCAGCTAGTGACATCACAGCTAGTGACATCATGCTGTAGAGGGACAAAAAAGTCTCCAATGTGCTTCTGAGCCTAACGGGCTCCTTAGTCAGGGATTTTGTCTCCTCACTAACTTTAGGTATTTATAGGCATCCAGTTTCTATGGCAACGCCTGGTTGTTAGGTCAATCTACTTTGTGTGATCTTCTTTTGGATTTTAACCCCCGTATGCCAGGTTCCTAAGGGAGGGATGAAGTTATTTCAATTTGGCTTAGTGGGGATACTGTTATGCATAGTGTGTTAATCACCCTTGGTCAACCTTTTTAATTTATTCATTTGGAAATATTAAGTGTGCTTCATTGCTGTTTTTTCATATATTCATCCTGGAAAGCAAATAGTTCAATTTCCTGGTTTAGACCATTTGGTGCAAGGCTATTGAGTCTGAAAATCCATTTTGTTTCACTGCAGGACATTTGTTTGATATAGTCGCCCCTCTTTTGTTCATGACCATTTTCTCTATCCCTTCAAAACAGGATCCTTTAAATTTCTCTGCATGATGTTGTGAGTGGTGGCGTGACAGTGGGTGGCCATCAAATTTTTTGTTATATTTCGGATATGTTCCTTAATTCTGGTTTTCAGCTCCCACTTTGTCCTGGGTTTTTGTCTGTATCTGTCCATTTTCTATAAATATGGTTAGATCCAGGAAATTAATTTGTTGTTTATCCCAACCAGAGGTAAAATGAAGATAAAAGTCATTTTTATTTAGTTCATCTAAAATCTCAATCAGTAGTGTTTCCCCTCCTTTCCATATAAAAACAATGTCATCAATAAAACAAAAGATCAAATAATGAAAGCAGTTAACTATGTTAAAAAATTGGAGAGACTCCTAATTACGGAGATGAGAGATTTATGGGAGGTAGCATCACTAGAGAGATATCTGAACAACGATGCGGTCCCAAAAAGGCTAAAAATCTCCAAAGCCCTAAACGGAGATCTAGGAGACTCAGCAGCTATAAAGGAGTGGGATGAACTCCTGCACTCCTTTTCTAAAAAAGCGGTAACCTTTATCATTGAAAAAAGAAAAAAATTGGATTAATTAAAAAGAACTAGAGAGATCTAAAGATTAGAGAGCTATTTGAGGCAATAAAATCACATCAAGACTGCCATGAAGTCGTTAAAATCTCAGAGTCCATCAAAAGGAGGTTTAAAGCAAAAGGAGAGGAAGTTATGCATAAAAACAGAAGAAATTCCACAGGGATCTACCACTAACCAGGAGCATGACAAAGATGGATCCCAAAAATCTAGTAGACAGTATCGTCTCAGACTTTAATACAATAGATGACACGGTCTGTGACTGTAACTGCACCTTAGATAACATCTCTGTATATGAGGAAAGCGTAAACGACGGGATAATGGAAGGGGTACTAAGAGACGACACTCGCAACATTCCAATATCACCAGAAATAAAAATACAGAAAAATACTGTATATGATCCCAGAAAAAATGGCTCTGTACTAATAACAAAAAATAGGTACGATATGTTAGAACTAGCAATGGAGGAGGAATCTATGAGAGAATCAAATCACCATAAAAACACACCGAAAGACATGATTAGTACTACCAATAGCAATATCACCAAACAGACTAGTTACAGTGCGGCAGTAAAAAGAACCCCAAAGAAACATAAAGGGAATACTACTGAAAAAAGTAGCATCAAAACAACCCACTAACACAAAAAAGAATAACATAAAAATAAAAACTGTTAATAGGGATTTTTTCCAGGCAAGAAAATCTACAAGAAAAAAATCAAAAGAGGAAAAAGAGGCAAGGGACTAACCAATAAAGCCACAAAAACAAAAACAAGAGGACAGGGTATTTTCAACCTCAGCACATACACCCTCAAAGAAGAAGAAATCTCATTATTAGAAAAGGGCCTTAAATTCTCCCCTACCTCCAAATTCTGTCCTTTTGACGCATTTATCGGCTTAAAAAAAGTCCTCCGCAACCTAGGCCTCAAGAAAGACTTTATGAAAAAGCACAGGGTAAATAAACCTGAACAACTAAACACTACATTAAAAGAAAATTGCCCCAACATTAAGACTAGTGACCCTATTAATAGAACAAGGGAAACCACCAAGACACCAAAACAAGATGTGGTCACCTATCTCCATACTGGACTGAAGCGAAAGTCTAACTTTAATCCTATCGGGGAATACTCAGATTCCTTCAAGACCTTTCAGACCCTTGTTATAAGAGATCTACTTAAAATCAACCCCAATAGGAGAAGAGGCCCACACAACCTATCAAACAGAGAGAAAATTGCAATCAAAAATTTGCAGGATAACAACATTGTTATCAGACCAGCGGACAAGGAAGGAGGGATTGTGATCCTAGATAAGAAAGCATATAACACAGAATCCTTGCAGCTTCTCATGGATCATAAAACATACAAGAAACTCCCCGCCAACCCTACTACACTATACAAAAAAAAAAATCAATAGCTTGGTCAAAAAAGGGAAAGGGATGGGGATAAATATAAATACATAAACAACCAAAACCCTAAAATACCTATGTTTTATTACTTACCAAAGGTCCATAAAAACAAAATCAATCCTCCAGGTAGACCTATAATTTCAGGAATACACGGTCTTACCTCCAACCTATCAAAATATGTTGATGTTTTATTACAGAAACATGTACAAGACTTGCCAGCATACATTAGGGATACTAAACACATTTTATCAATACTGAAGGATGTAGAATAGCAGGACGGATACATGCTGGGAACCTTGGACGTACCCTCCCTCTATACCATCATCGAAAATAAAAAAAGGAGATACGCTACGGAACATTTTATAAGGAAAGATACAAAGTCGGAAGAACAAATCAATTTTATCGGGGTTTGTATCACTTTTATTCTGCGCACAACTATTTTAAATACGAAAATGACTTTTTCCTACAGACGTGGGGGACCGCGATGGGGACCAAATTCGCACCAAGCTTTGCTAACCTCTATATGGGCCTGTGGGAGGAGCTAATCATACACCCGCGGCTGGGGATCGATGCGAGTCTGGTCATCTGGAAGCATTTTATTGATGACATTATTTTTATATGGAAAGGAGGGGAAACACTACTGATTGAGTTTTTAGATGAATTGAATAAAAATGACTTTTACCTCTGGTTGGGATAAACAACAAATTTATTTCCTGGATCTAACCATATTTATAGAAAATAGACAGATACAGACAAAAACATTCCATAAATCCACGGATTCCAACAGTTTCATCCCTCTGGACAGTTGCCCCCTACCAACATGGCTGACAAACATTCCGCGGAGCCAGTACATCAGAGCCCACAGAAACTGCACCCACGTAACACATTTTAATGAAGAAACGGATCTGCTAAACAAAAAATTTACCAAGAAAGGATATCAGATTAAACAACTGGAACCAGTTGTTGAACAAGTGAGAAAACTGACAAAAAGGATAAAGGAGCATATACAAACAGGGCAGCTGACACGAAGAACTTTGACACCATCAAGGTCCCTATAATCACTAGATACAGTGAGAGTTCCCGTACCTTTTAAGGGGATTATAAAGAAGCATTGGGATATCTTAAAGCAGGATAAAACAATTGGTGACAAAATTACCACATACCCCACCTTTATATTCAGGCGGGCCCCTAATTAATCCAACCTTATTGCCCCTACAGTAAAACCTAATAAAACTAAGACAATCATTAAGGATGTCTTCAAGAAAGGCTTCTTTCCATGTAAAATGTGTGTAAATTGTCAAAAACTGGCTGAAAACCAGAATTAAGGAACATATCCGAAATATAAATAAAAAATTTGATGGCCACCCACTGTCACTCCACTACTCACAACATCATGCAGGGAGATTTAAAGGATCCCGTTTTAAAGGGATAGAGAAAGTGGTCATGAACAAAAGGGGGGCGACTATATCAAACAAATGTCCCGCAGTGAAAAAAAATTGATTTTCAGAATCAATAGCCTTGCACTAAATGGTCTAAACCAGGAAATTGAACTATTTGCTTTCCAGGATTAATATATGAAAAAACAGCAATGAAGCACACATAATATTTCCAAATGAATAAATGACAAAGGTTGACCAAGGGTGCTTAACAAACTATGCATAACAGTATCCCCACTAAGCCTAATTGAAATAACTTCATTCCCTCCCTTAGGAACCTAGCATGCAGGGGTTAAAATCCAAAAGAAGATCACACAAAGTAGATTGACCTAACAGGAGTTGCCATAGAAACTGGATGCCTATAAATACCTAAAGTTAGTAAGGAGACACAATCCCCGACGAAGGAGCCCGTTAGGCTCAGAAACGCGTTGGTGACTTTTTTGTCCCTCTACAGCATCCGTAGCAAGGGCTGTGACGTCACTAGCTGAGGTTACCTAGCAACAGACCGGTAGCTCCCTCGCGCGAGCGTCTGCTGCTGGCCGGAGCGACGCCACGCTTGAAGGTTAGAGCAAGAAGTAATTTACACCCCGGACCTGCACTGCAGCCAAGCGGAGGAGGAAAGAAGATATTTCCACCTGCGATCCACCTACTACCCCCTGTCCGGACAGGTAAATAAAGAAAACAACTATAGACAATTTATGAGCACCAATAATACGGACTGATTACCATCTTTTATTAACACTTTTTTTTACTGACTATTCCTATTATCTCACCAGTGCGGGTATTCCCTCTTTGATTTATGATTCAGAGTTTCCCTACTTGTAAGCACATCATTCTGGGGTCAGAACAGCAGACCTCTCATCAATACCCAGCAGCGGCCACACATCCCCCTCTGAACTAACACAGATAGGAGTGTGTATAAGATAAGACTGGAGCCTGGGTGTCACTGCATTTAGAGATTTTTTTGAAAATATATTAATAAATAGCCCTATGTATCATCACACAAATGTTGCAAAAATTATTTCATGCTCCTATGCTCTCTCTTGCCCTAATAGTGCTCCCTGTGATATCACTGGCACTAATAGGTGGGCTTTAGTGCTTCCATAGCCTGTAAAATGGTCAGCACTAAAGTCCGCCCATCGGTGCTGGTGATGTCACCGGAGACACTGCTAGGCGGAAGCCTCCGCCTAGCAGTGTAAGCTTATAAACAAAAAAGTCCTTGCCCTGCACTGTATTGC
Organism: Bufo bufo; assembly: GCF_905171765.1. Classification (NCBI taxonomy): domain Eukaryota; kingdom Metazoa; phylum Chordata; class Amphibia; order Anura; family Bufonidae; genus Bufo; species Bufo bufo. Next base: position 473,689,788 of record NC_053392.1, on the reverse strand, counting down.
ATCAGAGCATATTGCAGGGAGAGCATCAGAGCATCAAATTATCCGATGCTCATCCCAGAGGGGCTGCCTAGATGAAGAACGGGATATGTCCGGGTTCAGCTCTAAACCCGGACAACCCCTTTAAACTAATGGAAGCAAAATAGTTGGAACTATGTGTATACACTTTCCGCAATACTCATTCTTAACCCCTTAGTGACCACCCATACGTGTTTTTACGGCGGTCACTAAGGGGCCTTGGGCTGGAGCGCCGCCTTTTTACGGCGGCACTTTAGCCCAAGCTAGCCCAAAAATTAATCTCTGTAGCTCCGTTCCCGCAGCTACCGGAGGTAGCTGAGGGCTCGGGGCAGTGATCAGAGACCGTGACAAGCGGTCTCTGATCACGTGATCGCCGTGATACACTTTATCACGGCGATCACCGAAAATGCCGGCAGCGGAGCTGCCCGCACTAAACTTTCTTCCTCCTCTCATGTAAGAGAGGAGGGAGAAAGTCTCCGGTGCTAGGATCGGGTCCCCCAGCGCTGCAGGTCCTAAGCTGGGTCCCGATCCTCACCCCCACCCCCCCTTACCCTCAAGGAAGATGGCGGCGGCGGCCCGGCGCATGCGCAGACTTAAAGCCGGCCGCCGCCGCTCTCTGTAAGGTCTCTCTCTCATCGGGGCAATATGGCCCCCAGATATGTAATAATAAAGTTATTAGGGCGCCCCCCCCCCCCCATCTAATAAAAAAAAAAAATGCCACAGACATGCGCACTGGTTACTGTGCTGAAGATCTGCCTTCATCACAGTAACCATCAGGGACCAATAATAATGGTCCCTGATCATGTGGTCTCCATGATAAACCTATCATGGAGATCAGATCCATTATATTTACAAAACATGGCCAGGACAGGGGCTGTGCTTCTCTCTCCCCTCAGCGCAGTTGTTCTGTGAGGAGAGAGAGATCAGACTTCTGCCCTGGCTCTGAGAATACTTACTGTGAAAAGAAACTTATAAACTGTCCGTCAGTAACTGGCGGTCAGTGGGTGTCCGTGATTAGGCGTCCGTCATTAGACGTCTATTAGTTACGGTCAATTATTTTTATTAGGGACCCTGTGTCCGTCTGTTACTGGCGGTCAGTCAGTGTCAGTCAGTCAGTCGGTGGGTGTCAGTGAGTTGTTGGGTGTCACTCCGTCAGTCGGTGGGTGTCACTCTGTCAGTGGGTGTCAGTCAGTCGGTGGGTGTCAGTCAGTTTTAGGGACGGTCAGTTATTTCTGAGCTGTACAGAAAAAAAAAAAAATGGCTCGGAGATTGTTAAGTGCGGAGCAGGCCTACGAATTTCTCTGCTCTGACCACTCTGAATCTGGCACCGCTTCAGAGGCGGAAATATTTTCAGATAGCGAGGACTCCGATTCCATCCCCAGACCCCATAGCCCTATGATGGTAGAAGTCACCACCTCCTCTCATTCTCCACCCAGCGGTCCCGTCCCTTCTGCTACGTGGGTTCCTGCCACTTCATTTTCCCCCCAAGTACCCCAATTTTTATCCACTCCCCAAATTAATGTGGATGTCGGCAATTTTACCCCTTATGATTTTTTTCATTTATTTTTGGATGATAACGTCCTTGAGTTAATTGTGCAGCAAACTAATTTGTATGCCACACAGTTTGCTGTACAAAAGCCCACGTCTATTTATGTAAGACGGTGGACCCCCACAAGTGTCCCTGAAATAAAAAAACTTTTGGGGCTTACCCTGGACATGGGCATTGTAAAAAAAACCTCTGTCCGATCCTATTGGGCTGCGAGTACTGTCCACTCAACCCCTGTGTTTGCAGCAGTTATGTCCCGTAACCGCTATGAAGTCCTAATGCGGTTCATGCATTTTTCAGACAATTCCCAAGTCCCCCCCAGAACTGACCCAGCCTTCGACCGCCTAAATAAATTGAGACCCCTTATTTCCCTCCTTACAGATTTATTCTTGAAATTATATACCCCTGAGAAAAATGTAGCCGTTGATGAGTCCCTTTTTAGTTTTAAAGGCCGCCTTTTCTTCCGTCAATATATTCCCTCCAAGCGTGCCAGATATGGGATAAAATTATATAAGGTGTGCGAGAGCACAACCGGCTACACCTGTGGTCTGTCTATTTATGAGGGCAGAGACTCCCAACTTAACCCCCCAGGCTGCCCTGAAAATATTGGGACATCAGGAAAAATTGTGTGGGATTTATTGGCGCCATTCCTGCACAAAGGGTACCACGTGTACACCGATAATTTTTACACTAGTATACCCCTTTATAAATCCCTCCATGCTGCAAACACAGGGGCTTGTGGGACAGTCCGCAAAAATAGAGTGGGATACCCACAACCGCTGGTCTCCAAACGTTTGGAGAAAGGAACATCCTTCGCCCTCGCAAGTGACCAGCTGCTTGCTGTGAAGTGGAAGGACAGGAGGGATGTCTACATGCTGACCACCTTGCATGCAGACACCACAGTGGCAGTTAGGGAGAGGGGGGCTACGGCGGACAAGCACAAACCAGTCTGTGTGACAGACTATAATAAATTTATGGGAGGTGTAGACCTCTCGGACCAGGCGCTTCACCCCTACCTGGTGAAGCGAAAAAACAGGGCCTGGTATAAAAAGGTAACAATCTACCTCATCCAGATTGCTACCTACAATAGTTTTATTTTATTTAAAAAGTCCCAGGGAAACCTCAACTTCCTCGAGTACCAGGAGAAGGTGATTGAGAGTCTCCTGTTTGAGTCCCCCGCCCCTAGGCAAACCTTCGAATCGGAGGACGTTCGAAGGCTTTCAGAACGCCATTTCCCTCACCCTGTCCCTGCCACTACCAGCAAAACGTATCCCAGAAAAGATGCCGGGTGTGTAGCAAACATGGAAGGAGGAGGGACACCCGGATTTACTGCTCCAGTTGCCCATCACAACCAGGCCTCTGTAATTACCCCTGCTTTGAAACGTACCATACGGTTGCGAAATATTAATTTTATTTAAAATTAATACCAAAAAGAACGGGGGGGGTTCAGGAATTCAATTTATTCTCATTTTCTGTTTAGTTTGTGGGCTTTCCAGGGAGGGAGGGATCCCTTTGGGATGGGTTGTAGAGACAATTTTTTTTTCCAGACATTGGAATTAATTTTACCTTTTCTGATTTGTTTCCTTACATTTTGGAGTGTACATCTTAATTTTCATGTGCTCTGTAGAATTTTTTTTTACACTTTTGTGTAAAAAATGAAAATTACATTTTTTCCGCCTGCTTTGCATTAATTTCTACAAAAAACTAGGGGGTCTAAATGCTCACTACACCCCTAGATGAATACCTTAGGGGGTCTAGTTTTCAAAATGGGGTCCATTATGGGGGTTTTCTATTGTTTTGGCAGCTCAACACCATTACAAGTGTGCAATGGGGCCTGAACCATTTTCAAGCAAATTTTGTGTTCTGAAAACAACTGGGTGTTCCTTTATGTTTGGGCCCTGCCGTTTGTCAAGACATAAGATTAGGGCCACAATGGGGGTATTTCTGAAGACAGGAGAAACGGGGTGATACATTTTGGAGTGTACATCTTCATTTTCATGTGCTCTGTAGAAAAAAATCTGTCTTTCAATTGACACTTTTGTGTAAAAAATGAAAATTACATTTTTTCCGCCTGCTTTGCATTAATTTCTACAAAAAACTAGGGGGTCTAAATGCTCACTACACCCCTAGATGAATACCTTAGGGGGTCTAGTTTTCAAAATGGGGTCCATTATGGGGGTTTTCTATTGTTTTGGCAGCTCAACACCATTACAAGTGTGCAATGGGGCCTGAACCATTTTCAAGCAAATTTTGTGTTCTGAAAACAACTGGGTGTTCCTTTATGTTTGGGCCCTGCCGTTTGTCAAGACATAAGATTAGGGCCACAATGGGGGTATTTCTGAAGACAGGAGAAATGGGGTGATACATTTTGGAGTGTACATCTTCATTTTCATGTGCTCTGTAGAAAAAAATCTGTCTTTCAATTGACACTTTTGTGTGAAAAATGAAAATTACATTTTTTCCGCCTGCTTTGCATTAATTTCTACAAAAAACTAGGGGGTCTAAATGCTCACTACACCCCTAGATGAATACCTTAGGGGGTCTAGTTTTCAAAATGGGGTCCATTATGGGGGTTTTCTATTGTTTTGGCAGCTCAACGCCATTACAAGTGTGCAATGGGGCCTGAACCATTTTCAAGCAAATTTTGTGTTCTGAAAACAACTGGGTGTTCCTTTATGTTTGGGCCCTGCCGTTTGTCAAGACATAAGATTAGGGCCACAATGGGGGTATTTCTGAAGACAGGAGAAACGGGGTGATACATTTTGGAGTGTACATCTTCATTTTCATGTGCTCTGTAGAAAAAAATCTGTCTTTCAATTGACACTTTTGTGTAAAAAATGAAAATTACATTTATTTTCACCTTCTTAGCATTAATTTCTTTAAAAAACTAGTGGGTCAAAAAACTCATTACACCCATAGATAAATACGTTAAGGGGCCTAGTTTTTAAAATGGGTTCACTTTTGGGGGCGTTCTATTATTCTGACACTTATAAGCCTCTGCAAACTTGGCTTGTTGCAGGAAAAAATATGTACTTCAAAAATGTTAAAATTTATGTTAAAATGTAGTCTCCTAAATAAAAAAATAAAAAGTAAAAATTTTTTGTGAGTGCAGCCAAAATAAAGTATAGATGTGGAAATATATTTCTGATAAAAAAATATTGAATAGTATTTATGTATGTATATGAAATATTGCAGTTGAAAATAGGAAAATGTGCCAATTTTTACAAATTTTCATAAATTTTCACTTTTTTAATAAAGATGCGCATATTTTATCGGTATAATTTTAACACCTAAGTAAAGTACAATATGTGACGAGAAAACAATGTCAGAATTACTTTGATGTGCAAAACCGTTACAAAGTTATTCTAAGCTAAAATGACACGTCAGATTTCCAAAATTTGGCTTGGTCATTAAGGCCCAAACAGGCTTGGTCACTAAGGGGTTAAAGGAGTTATCCAACCACAACAAAAACTTACAATGATGTAAAATAACAAAAGTAATAATTTTTCTTGCGTTTCATTACTGGAAAAAAATGAAAAAACTTTTTTGCAGTTATGCGTACTAATTGAGGGTTCATTTTTTGTGGAGTGATCTGTACTTTTCAGTGATACCACATTGAAGTGTGTGTGACTTTTTAGATCCTTTTTATAATTTTTTTTTGGAGAGTTGAAGTGACAAAAATTGTTATGCCATTCGCTGTATTGGATTAATATTGTTATATTTTAATATTACCAGCATTTTCACATGCAGCATTGCCCATGATGTTTATTTGGGGGGTGATTTGAACTTAGATTTTTTTTTTTATTTAAAAATATATATATATATATTATTTTGAGAATTTACTTGATAATGTGTTATTTTTTTCCTGTGTGTAGTGATAAAGATACGGTTTATACTATTAACCTTTGTTCCTATAATTTTGTTTTAAGCAAGTCTGTTAGTGTCATCAAAACAAACCCTTTTTTTTTATTTTTTATGCAGGCCATAATGACTACATGTGTCCCGCAACCAATCAGTGCACTATCGACAAGAACAGGAGAAAGAGCTGTCAAGCCTGTCGACTTCGCAAATGCTATGAAGTAGGGATGATGAAAGGGGGTATGTACTAAGTGCACTGAGAGATGGATCTGCCAAATGTAAAACATTTCTCACTTTGTTCCAATCAAACAAACGTACAATGTAGAAATCCTCAGCGTTTTTTTCATGAGTGCTTACAACCAGCATGCTATCTGCTAAATTGAAATGTTCATTTAAAGGCAATCAGTGACCACAGTAAATAAGCCTTTATAGTGTCTGTAAAGTTGGCACAAATTAAAGGACACTTAAGATAACTTTTGTTGCATAGTGTAGTAAGTGCATTCATTCTGTAACGTTGTAGGCTTTTCCGTATGAAAAGTGGGATATCATGAAACTTATTTCTGTAATTGTATTTTCATACATACAGAATTATTGGCATAAAAACAAAGGGGGAGATTTATTAAGCCTTTTACATTGACAAAGTGGTATATCAGACCTTATTAGATCGAATATTGAGAGACCTTTACTAATTTAAAGAGGACCTTTCACTAGAATAAAACATCTAAACTAACTATACAGACATGTAGAGCGGCACCCAGGGATCCCCCTGCACTTACTGTTATACCTGGGCGCCGCTCCGTTCTCCCGGTATAGCCTCCGGAATCTTCATAGTTAGGCTCCACCCAGTTGAGCCTGCCGGCGTCTCATTCTCCCATGCTGTAGCGCTGGTCAATCGCAGCGCTCAGCTCATAGCATGAGAGGCTTTTTTTTCTCTCAGGCTATGAGCTGAGCGCTGCAATTGGCCAGCGCTACAGCATGGAAGAATGAGACGCCGGCAGGTTCCTCTGGGTGGAGCCTAACTATGAAGATACCGGAGGCTATAACGGGAGAACGGAGCGGCGCCCAGGTATAACAGTAAGTGCAGGGGGATCCCTGGGCGCCGCTCTACATGTCTGTATAGTTAGTTTAGATGTTTTATTCTAATGAAAGGTCCTCTTTAATAAGTAGGGGATCTCCTGGTTTGGACACGTCAACGTGCTCAAAGTGGACATATTGCCTAAGCTATTATACATATTACAGGCCGTTCCTGTTTCTTTGCTCTCTTTCTTTTTCCAAAAATTAAAAAACAGCAACAATCTGTTTTATCTGAGGACATCTTAGACCAAGGATCGACATTTCCTCTCTTGTTAGACACAAGTCACTAGGGGGTGTGAGACTCCTAGATTTTAAACTATACCACATGGTGGATATATTGACTAGACTTCTGGACTGGCCTTATCATGGGGCAAGCAAACAGTTAGAGCAGGTTTTCTATTCTCTTCCTTCTAAGCGGACTTCTTGGATCCATCTTGACTATAGACCTTAATGGACTAGGCAAAACACCTTGGGACTTATTGAAACTAAAAGGTATATGTTCCAGGAGAAACAGTCCACTTACTTCTATTTTTTTACAACCCCATTGCGCAAATTTTGGCTTAAATATGACCAACTGAAATCATTTATCTCGGCATTGGGAGGAGCAGTCCTTTTTTAGTTCTTCCCCATCTAAGATGGAAAAACTATTTTAATTGTCCACTTCACCAACACACACCATCTCTCTCCTTTATCTTAACCTACTTGCAGGTTATCATACAGACCCTACTTGTTTAATTTTGATATGGGAACGGGACCTGGGCAATACCATAGAATCTATAGATTGGCATTAGAGATGAGCGAATTATTAAAAAGTTCGATTCGGCTGATTCGCAGAATTTTACAAAAAAATTTGCTTCGTGACAAATTACTTCGTCATGAAGCGTATTTTTATGTAAGTAGCTGGTGCAATGACAGGGAGCTGCGCTAGCGCCGCCCCCCGTCATAGTACCCCTTAGATGCCGCAATCATACATGATTGCGGCATTTGAGTGTAAAAATAGTGTAAAATTAACTTGCTTGAAGATCTGGCGTGAAATCTCGCATGGCGCGAGATGATGTCACCACGCATGGGATTTCAGCCGAGATTTTCAATCAAGATGGCGGCTGGCGGCCCATCAAGAGCAAATGTAGGAGGTAAGTATGAATTTTTTTGTTTTTTACACTATTTCAGGTTAAATCGATTCGCTAACACGAAGCACGAGGAAATTTGGCTTTGAGGCGAATCTAATTTATCCTGCAATTCGGATCGAATTCCACTTCGTGGGATTCCATTCACTCATCTCTAATGGGCATAAAGCATACATATTATCTCATAAACTTTCAATGGCCTGTCATGCCCAGGAAAAGAATTATAAGATTTTATCTCGAAGGTAAAGGTACCCGGTTCCGTTACATAGAATATCCCCTATAGTCCTGGACTCATGTTGGAGATGTGGTAGGGGAAGGGGTACATTGCTACATGTTTGGTGGAGTTGCAGCTTCATTAAGCCTTTTTGGGATAAGGTCTTCAAGGTATCCCATGCTGTCTCCAGGAAGACGGTTGCCAGTTCTTCATCAGGTGGTGCTCCTCTCCATTCTCCCAGGCTCCATTGCTTCACAAAAGAAAAGTATTTTGCCATTCTGCATCACTGCAGCTAGATTGGTGAAACTTAGACATTGGCAAACGGCACATGTCCCTACCTAGCTAGAATGGTATCAGTAGATGCTACACATATGTCGGATGGAATAAGTTTCTGTAAAAGCTCACTGTGATCCCGCTAGATTTTTTACTCTTTAGCAAGATTGATTTAAGTTCCAAGACTCTCCCTTAAATACCTTTTTCAATTAGTCAAACCCAGCCCCTGAGGTTTTTCTTCCCCTCCCCTTTTCCGTATTCCCTCTCTCTCTCTTTAATTCTCTTTCCCCCTTTTCTTGTCACTTCTATTATTCTACCTCTTGTCTTTCTTCTTTATGAACCGCTATTGTTTACCTCCTTATGATGATTTTCCACAGGATTATTCTTTCATAGATTTTTCTATGGATAGTGTTTACACACCATGATTATTTTACTGTTTGACAGTTGTAATTGAATGGTTTTTAATATGTTAAAATGTTCATAAAAAGTTATTAAACAGAAAAAAATGGTACTAAAAAGTTGCAAATAATGGTGCATGCCATATGTGTACTATAATTTGCTACTTTTTGAGTTTCTCGCTGCTAAGTGGCGAGCAATCTGTTGGGACATAACAGGAGTTCATGGCCTCTCTGGCCCACAGGATTTACTATAATTTAAGCCAGAGACTGGCCTAAATTATAGCTCAAGCCTTTGCCAGCCCCTAGCACATTGTTATTAGTGGAAGTGAGCCTTCTTTCCTTGAGATTAAAAGCAAGGATTACCATAGTATCAATTGTATAAAAGTTTACAACTAACCATAAGACTCTAGCAGAAAAAAGAACACCTGGAGAACCAAATTCAAATGAGCTGACATTGACAAAGTATAAACTTCTAGTTGTGCTTGGTCAGTGATTACATAACTACAGTGGTACACCCTTATTGGGTTCTGCAGCAGAGTATGTGTTGAGGCAGGGTCATTTAATGCTGGGTGGCATGTCCCCTTTCTGCAATACAGACTGCCACTTTATCATGGTAACAATCATACTGATGCTGGATATCCTTCTGTGGCATGTCATTCCAAGCTCTTTTAACTTGGACCTGTAGTTCAGCCAAGGTGATTGGTGTCTGCTGTGCATGGGAGGACTGTTACTCCATATATTCCTAGACATTTTCAATAGAGGAGAGGTGATGAAGCTAGTCAGTGGAGATTCTGGTTACCCTGAAGAACATGTTGTATAGCGTGGACATCATCTTGTTCCATGTCTCCTGAGTTTAAAAAGGCAGTAGGACTGGTTCAACAATGTCCTGGACATTTCAAAGGTTGGTCAATGTTCCCACCACGAAAACCAGAGGGAAACAGCCAAGGTATCTAATAGCACCCCAACATCATGACACCTGGTGTTGGTCCTGCATGTCTCTGCACAATGCAAAATGATACTAGACACTCTTCAACCTGCCTACAAATGCTGATGTGGCCATCATTAGTACCAAGGCAGAACCTGCTTTCATCACTTAATGGTGTTTGTCATTCACACTTTCAATAGGCTCTCTCATGGCCCCAGTGCAGCCTCTGTTGGAAATGATGAGAGGTAAGTTGTAGATGAGCTAGTAGAGTATCTGAATGCAGTCTCACTTTAAGTAGACAGTTTCTTATGTTCTAGGCGGTCACTGCAGGAACTAAAGCAGAACCAATTTGTGATGACATAAATGTCCTTTGAGATACAGCAGCTTTTCTTATATAACAATCTTGGGTGCATCTGACTGCCTGTGGTGTCCCCACTGTTGACATTACTGATGCACTATTTTCCAAGGTTTGACAGATGGACCATCCCAGTTTTTGGACCTTTTAAAAGTTAATGAATTGCACAAATGGTGCATGCCTTCATCTAGCAGGCATAGTGTACACTGACACATTGACACAATCAACAGTCCTGTAAGAGAGTAGACAAAACAACAGTGATGCCAGACAAAAAAAAGTCTATGGAACATCTGTATTTTTTGTACTTTAACCACTCTATGTAACACCCTCCAGCATTGCCATATTATAAAATAGGCTTTTTATCTTAACTTCTTCTACAATAAACTTACCTTTCTTTGTAAAATTCATTGCTTGTAATTCATTGCCACTTTTACTCTCCGCACCTCTCACTTTCCTTTGACTGACAAGGCAAGGCTTCCCCTGCATCATCATTCCTGACTGAAATCATGTGCCTGGACTAAATGTTCCAACTTCAAAGCATTCATTGAACAGTCCCCATGTGCCGAAGTTAAACTGTGGCACAGGATTTTGAAGTCAGGAGTCAATCAAAGCAGAGTGGGAGGCTCTGGACAGTGAATGCGGCGGAGCGATGGTGAACCAAATGACGCACTACCAATGGTGCATTTGAATCCTAATTAACATACCATACAGATACGTAAAAAAGTTGAATTTCTCTATATTATAGCAGTGGATTTACAAAGAACAGTATGTTTATTTTACAGGGAACTAATAGTTTTATAGTTATTGTTTGGGAGTTAAATTGCATCACTCTCAGTACCAATAATGAAAATTATAATTTTATAATGAGTTGATGTTTTAACTGATTCTTTAGTCAGGTCTCTTAACATTTAATGTATACAAAAAAAAGTATATATTAGCGGATGCCTCAGATCACAATAGAGTTCCATTGTGAAAAAAAACGACAGTATACATTAATGTGCACATATCTTTGCAGGACTCTGCAAGATGGTAAAACGTAGAGTACCACGCTTTTGCATCCTGCAAAGTCCAGCAAAAAAAAAAAAACATATATGTTAGCATATACGTGTACATTTTATTTATTCTTACAATGGAACTCTATAGTGATGGATAGTGTTGAGCGAATCAAAGTTAAACAAATTGACTTCGATCCCAATTTCAGGAAAAATTTCATTTGCCATGAATCCGAATTTCCTGGCGCTTTGTGGTAACTAATACATTTTTCCTAAAATGGCAGTAAAAAAATATATACTCACCACAAAAATCCATTTGGCGTCGCGGCCAAGTTGATTGAAGAAAATGCACCATATCTCGCTAATGACGTCACCGCATCCGCCCAGCGTGATCAGTGCATGTGAGATTTGCTGCATTTTCTTCCATCAAAAAAGATCTGAGGGGTTCGGTAACGGGGGACGGCGCGATTGCCTTTCCCCCCATCAATGCGCCTGCTACATACAATGGAATGTGATTCATGACAAAGTAGTTTGCTACGAATTGAATTTCTTTGTGAACTTTGGCGAAGCAGCCAAATCGAGTTTTTGATAACTTTGCTCATCTCTAGTGACGGATGTCACAGTATGGCATCTGTGTGAGACATACATTAATGTATCCTTTTTTTTGTGTACATTAAATGTATGACAAAAACGTGTTGTGAACCCACCCTAAGGCTACTTTCACATCTGCGTTTTCAATTCCGCTATTGAGATCCGTCATAGGATCTGAAAAGCGGAAGAAAACGCTTCAGTTTTGTCCCCATTCATTGTCAATAGGGACAAAACTGAACTGAACAAAACGGAATGCACCAAAATGCATTCCGTTCTGTTTGATTGCGTCCCCATCGCGGACAGAAAAACGCTGCAAGCAGCGTTCTTCTGTCCGCGATGTGGTGCGGAGAAAGACAGATCTGTCCTGACACACAATGTAAGTCAATGGGGACGGATCCGTTTTCTCTGACGGATCTGCAAAAAATGCTAATGTAAAAGTAGCCTTACTTGTCAAAATCGCTGTGGCTGTTATTGTTACTAAGCATTTAAAAATGATCGGGTATTTACTCTGTTATCAACCCTCTACACAAATATAAAAAGGCTTGCATATTTCCAAGACTAAGGGACTAGTAATGCACAGACTATATGGTTTGTACAAACAAATATACTGGAAAATACAAGTAACATAGTAAAAAGTTATTACTGATCCACTTGAAGGGCTATTCCAGTTATATCAGGCTATCCCCTATCTACATTGGATAACTAGTAGATCAGTGAGAGTTCAATTATATGAACCCCACCTATCACAAGAATGGGGACCCTGTTTCCCACAGAAACTTCTGAAATGAATGGATCAGCAGGCCGGGTGTGAGCACTGCCTCTCAATTAATAAAATAGCTGAGCAGTATACTCCCCTGTCTCGGGCAGTCTCCTATAGATGAATGGAATGGCAGTATGCATGCTGGACTTGCCCCTTCATTCATTGCTGGGATCCCCACAAAGCACATGGCTCCCGTTCTCATCCTCAATGGTGGTCCCAGCTGGACCCCTACTGATCTAATAGCTATCCTCTTTCTTGCCAATAGGGGATAACTTGATTTAACCCCCCCTCCCCCCCTTAATGCACTCTACAGGGAAATACTACTAAAAAAGACTATAGTATTCTATGAGTCTTTAAAGGTTATAAAGGAGAACCCTAAAAATAACTAAATCATCGGATGCAGTTACATTTATCAGGGGTTTAGATGCTGTACAATGGACAATAAATTCTTAACAAAGTTATGTTAACTTGGGTAACAACTTTTAATACATTTTTAGGAAAACAGAAGATAATGCATCCACAAACCAGCAAGAAAATAAATAAGCCCTGTAGCCAATTTATTAATAAACATTTTGGGGAGGCTTCTTGAGGCCCTTGAATCTAGCAATAATTTGTTCAGAGACACCAACATTCAAATCCATGGGACAAAGCCCCATGAATATCCTGAAGCCTACGGTCAGATGTCCATCAAAACAAGTTACCCTTGCCCTGCTATTTATTCTAATTTTTGGGCACTCCTTTCTAAAACATCAGGGAATTTTAGTTTATTTTCCAACTGCAGCACCTACAGGTGTCACTTTTGCCAAGTCACCGGCAGAAGGCACACGTTTCACCAACACTCCACCTGATTGATTGGCTAGCTCCCGCCTCCAGTCATTGATTGGCTGCCTGTGGAGATTGACACTTTTCACCTCTCCCAACTAGACCCATACTAGATCAATCCTTCAAACACCAGACCCATAAAAATTATCAATTTTAAGCATACCCCACTACCAAGACCCCACTACTATGCCTTTCTAACTGCTTGGCCATTTCCATCTACTGACCTTGCTTCCAGCGTTAAACAATGGAATATGGGCAGGAGGATAATATGCAAGTACAATTACTCCCAAACCACCTTTTCCAGTCACTTTTATATTCTTTCATCCTTCTCCCCCTCATTTCTCCTCCTTCTCCTCACATTTGACATAGAAAATATTGCAGCATACATCGCTATTTATTTCTGGTGTAAAGCTGGACGCCATGCCGGAAACCCATGGTTCCCGTTATAAGTCAGAGTTTTCCGATGAGCTTGAATTACAGTTTTCTCCTCCTATCGTGCAACAGAAAAATTAAATCCATGACCATAATGTGAACAGAGCCTAAAACAGTCATTTTTAAGATGTCCAGGATTTATGACACATCTATGTGTTCTGCTGGAGAATGTCATATATATGAAGGGTGACTCACTGGATCACACACAGATAGAAGAAGCTTACAGCAAAGCGGATGTTGAAGTAGAAGAAGAAAACATTCCAGACAGAATATAATGTAGGTTTAGCGCAAGTAAAATTTTCTCCAGAGAATTATTTTCCCATGGGGGGCATACAGGAAGTATTTAATAAGTTGAAAATGTTGAGAAACTACAATTATTGCTTATGATATGAAGCTTGTGAAAAACTAAAATGAATTCTGCTGAAAACCGCCCGTCTTCTGATTTCAGTAGTTATGTCCAAATTGTTCTTCCCACCGTGCCTGACATATTTTTTTTTTCTTTGATGAATGCAAAAATGTAGACCAGTGATTCTTCTATTTGGCTGAATGAAGCTGCAACGCTGCCAGTAATGTGTCTTCTACAGGAGCCAAGCAAAAATAATGTTACATTTTAGCTGGGAGAGGAACCACTGCTCATTCCTCTCATAATAGAACTTGATATATCTCATGTAATCCCATTTTAGCACTCAACACTGTGCAAGCCAGTGGCACTGATCCAAAATGCCAATCTATGGCAGGGAGTTAACGCTTGGCACTTATGTCTTCTTATCTAAATTTGCCTAAACTGCTATGTGCTATGGCATTTACCTTTTGAAGTCTTTTGCAAGTTTCAGATTTAAGATGATGGCAGACAGTTTCAGATTTAGGATGATGGCACACACAGTTTATTGCTTTAGCATAGTGGGGGTAGCACAAGCTTTCTAAGCATCCGAGGTAAGGGTTCTGAAATGTGCGTCACCAACCTCAGTCCATGAAGTTTAGCATAACTCGTAACTCTCAGAACCTCATTTCTCTAAGGGGGCATTCACATAATCGTATTTTTGGTCTGGATCGGGTGTGGACCCATTCATTTCAACAGTGCTGGGGATGCTGCCCACATCCATATGTCCATTCCACGGCCCTGCAAAAAAACAGGTAGAGATGTGCTGATCCGCAAAATGCCGAATGCATGCGGGCAGTATCTGTGGTTTGCGGATCTGCAATTTGTGGACCATAAAAAGCAATACGGTTATGTGGATGCCCCGTAACATATATATATATATTCTCTGTAATATATATATATATATATATATATGCAAAAAAGGGTTTGAAGGAATCCAGCTCCACTTTGATAAAGGAATATAAATTTTATTTTGCTTGCGGTAAAATCTCATTTATCAGTTTACAAAAATAGCAGTCTTGTCTACGCGTTCCTTTATCAAAGTGGAGCTGGATTACTTCAAACCCTTTGTTGCATACAGCTGCCCGTTACCTGACTCGGGTTATCCGTGCTCACAGCTGAAGGAAGGGCAAGGTGAGAGCTGCTAAACTTTCCTTTTTCTTTTATATATATATATATATATATATATATATACACACTTACCTAAAGAATTATTAGGAACACCTGTTCTATTTCTCATAAATGCAATTATCTAGTCAACCAATCACATGGCAGTTGCTTCAATGCATTTAAGGGTGTGGTCCTGGTCAAGACAATCTCCTGAACTCCAAACTGAATGTCAGAATGGGAAAGAAAGGTGATTTAAGCAATTTTGAGCGTGGCATGGTTGTTGGTGCCAGACGGGCCGGTCTGAGTATTTCACAATCTGCTCAGTTACTGGGATTTTCACGCACAACCATTTCTAGGGTTTACAAAGAATGGTGTGAAAAGGGAAAAACATCCAGTATGCGGCAGTCCTGTGGGCAAAAATGCCTTGTGGATGCTAGAGGTCAGAGGAGAATGGGCCGACTGATTCAAGCTGATAGAAGAGCAACGCTGACTGAAATAACCACTCGTTACAACCGAGGTATGCAGCAAAGCATTTGTGAAGCCACAACACGCACAACCTTGAGGCGGATGGGCTACAACAGCAGAAGACCCCACCGGGTACCACTCATCTCCACTACAAATAGGAAAAAGAGGCTACAATTTGCACGAGCTCACCAAAATTGGACTGTTGAAGACTGGAAAAATGTTGCCTGGTCTGATGAGTCTCGATTTCTGTTGAGACTTTCAAATGGTAGAGTCCGAATTGGGCGTAAACAGAATGAGAACATGTATCCATCCTCTGATGGCTACTTCCAGCAGGATAATGCACCATGTCACAAAGCTCGAATCATTTCAAATTGGTTTCTTGAACATGACAATGAGTTCACTGTACTAAAATGGCCCCCACAGTCACCAGATCTCAATCTTAATAGAACCCAATAGAGAATCTTTGGGATGTGGTGGAACGGGAGCTTCGTGCCCTGGATGTGCATCCCTCAAATCTCTATCAACTGCAAGATGCTATCCTATCAATATGGGCCAACATTTCTAAAGAATGCTATCAGCATCTTGTGGAATCAATGCCACGTAGAATTAAGGCAGTTCTGAAGGCAAAGGGGGGTCCAACACCGTATTAGTATGGTGTTCATAATAATTCTTTAGGTGAGTGTATATAGATATATATACTTACAATTTCTCTTCTAAATATTATGTATAGGCAGTAATGTGTGTCGTCAAATAGAGACTTTGCTCCACAGAGCTGTGCTGACTGGTTACAGAACACGCATACAGTGAAAATTTGTTCTTGTGTGAAAAATTGCACTCCTCCAATGTGCTAAAACAAGAATCTGCAACCTCCGGCCTTACAACTGTTCTGAAACTACAACTCCCAGAATCCTCTTCACTTCTAAGGAAGTTCCAAGAACAGCTGAACATGTGTGCATGCTGGCTGGGAGTTATAGTTTTACAGCAGCTGGAGTGCCCAAGCTTGCTGCTTCCAGCACTAAAAGGTAGGGCTCCTTGAAACTCGCTACCTACAAATTTAACAGCAGTTCTACAAAGAAATGTTATGGGAAAGTTATTTTCTTAAATCTATAAATTGTGCTCACAGTCATCAATGGCACACTCACTGGGTCATCCCAGTGAAAACAGTGGTTCACAAATTGTACTGAACAGCAGACAATTTAGGGGCAATTTATCATGTGGGGTATTTTTGAAGTTAGTTTTGCCAGAGGCAACATTGTCATTATTTGTAAGAAATTTATCAAAATGTTGCACAATGTTGATACATTTTTTGCATATTTAAACGTTTGTAGAGATTCACCTACTGGAGGATATTGAGACATTGCAATCTATGAATGTGCCTAAATCCTGGGCAAGCAGTAACACAATCCTACTTTTCACTCCATTTTTACAAAGGGATATGCACTGCAGAGATGGCTGTAATTTCTGGTGCAAATGGTTAATACAGGAAATGTGTTTCCCAGCATAGAAGACATAAATACATTGATTTAAATTAGATAAACCACTTTTCATGATAAAACGATGGTTCATCCTAGGATATCACAGGCTGCCTTGTGGTGATGTGGCCTGACAACACAATTTTCTGTGTTGTTTTCTTCCTATTCAGTGATAAAGTGAATTATATTCTGTGCACAAAGACCCAGTCTACTGAGAGTTGGCAACAACGTCTTAAAGGATGTTAGAATTATAACAAGTAATTAAATGTAGCTTTATTATAACATGTTCAGAAGGCTTTAACCCGTTCCTGGTGCAGCCATTTTCCATTTTTCCAACAGCACTCTGCAAACCAAATAAAGTACAAAAACAGTATTTTAATGCTAATGCTATGCTTATTAAGTACATTTGAGATTCTTGCCAAATACATTTTGTACAAAATTATTTGGGCCCGTCAGGCCACACGTCAAGGCGATCTCTGTAAGACGGGAACCTAGCACTAAATTCTACCTGTTATGTGCCATGGCGGCTACCAAAAAAATTCAAGGAGTGTAGGATCCACATGCATACTGGGCCCACCTTAATTGTTGTCATTTTTGGTGCCAAAATGGCCTCTATTAAATCCAGAGAATGCAGGTACCAACATGCATGCCGAGCCCACTCCACACCTCCCTGCATGCATGTGGAACCTACACTCCCTGAATTTTATGGTAGCCGTCTTGGCACATAACAGGATAGAATTTACTGTTAGGTTCCCGTCTTACAGAGATCGCCTTGACGTGTAGCAGACAGGCCCAAATAATTTTGTACAAAATATATTTGGCAAGAATCTCAAATTTACTTAATAAGCATAGCATCAAAATATGGTTATTGTACTTTATTTGGTTTGCAAAGTGCTGTTGCATTGTATTTTTTTCTTTGTGTTTTCAGCCATAGCAATGTGCACCTGCGCATTGGGATGTGCTGACTGACCCCCTTTTTTTCTTAGCATTTTTCATTTTTGTCATTTAGTATTCCATATACTGATATATTGACAAGCTGGAAAATATTATTGATGGGGCCAGAAAAAATGCAGTTGTGCCATTGATTTAATTTACAGAATTTGGGGCTCATTTATTAAGACCAGCGTTTTATACGCGGTCTTAATAAGCACCTGTGGTGGCGCCGGGCTCTACATAACTTTGGTGTATCCACCGTAGATTTTAAACGTAAGAGAGATTTCTAGCTGTCGTACATTTAGACCATTTTCTACGCCTAAGGCCTCATGCACACTGCCTTTGTTTTGGTCTTCATTCGAGCCGCCGTTTTGGCGCCTCGGATGCGGACCCATTCACTTCAATGGGGCTGCAAAAGATGCGGACAGCACTCCGTGTGCTGTCCGCATCCGTTGCTCCGTTCCGTGGCCCCGCAAAATATAACAAAATATAAAAATATATAACATGTCCTATTCTTGTCCATGCTTTGCGGACAAGAATAGGCATTTATACTGAAGGCTGTCCGTGCCGTAAATTGCGGAATGCGCACGGACGCCATCCGTGTTTTGCGGATCCGCGATTTGCGGACCGCAAAACCCACCACGGTCGTGGGCATGAGGCCTAAGCCAGACGTAGAAAATGGTAAATGAGACGGGCCTGCCGGCGGGGTAAAAAACAGGGCCCATCTAGCTTGTCTAGGATTAAGGCGTTTGGCCGCCTCAAGAAACACTAAGTTCTTATGATCAGTGAGAACAGTGATACGGTGTCTAGCCCCTTCAAAAAAATGCCTCCATTCCTCAAATGCCCATTTTATGGCCAATGGCCAGTAACTCGCAGTTTCCAATATCGTAATTTCTCTCCAAAGGAGAGAACTTGCGAGATAAGAAGGCACATGGCCTTAAATTAGTGAGGTTAGAGGACCCCTGTGAAAGGACGGCCCCCACACCATCCTCTGAGGCATCAACCTCCACCACAAAAGGTTCCTCTGTATCGGGCTGAACCAAGACTGGAGCCATTTGGAAAAAAAATTTAGGGTATCAAAGGCTCGACAGGCCTCCAACGACCAGTTAACCAGATCCGAACCTTTTTTAGTTAGATCCGTGAGGGGTTTGGCAATAACAGAAAAATTCTTTATGAATTTACCGTAAAAATTGGCGAATCCTAAAAAACGTTGGAGTGCCTTTAAGGAGGATGGTCTTACCCAGTCTTGGATAGCCTGAACCTTACTGGGATCCATTTTAAATGAATAAGGAGTAATAATATAGCCAAGATAGGGGATCTCTTGAACTCCAAATACACATTTCTCTAATTTAACAGACAAATGGTTCTCCCTGAGGATTTTAAGAATCAATCTGATGTGAGACACATGAGAATCCCAGTCAGGTGAAAAGACAAGAATATCATCGAGATAAACAATCATAAATTTGCCAATAAGTTCTCTAAAAATATCATTCATGAAATTCTGAAACACAGCATGGGCATTGCAAAGACCGAATGGCATAACCAGATACTCAAAGTGTCCCTCTGGAGTATTAAAAGCAGTTTTCCACTCATCTCCCTCCTTAATACGAACTAGGTTATAAGCTCCTCTCAAATCAAATTTAGAAAACCAAGAAGCACCCAAAATCTGGTTAAACAAATCAGGAATCAACGGGATGGAATACTGATTCCTAATAGTAATTTTATTCAAATTTCTGTAGTCAATGCGGGGCCTGAGACCACGTATTTCTTTTTAACGAAAAAGAATCCTGCTCCCAGGGGAGAGGTGGAGGGCCTAATATATCCCTTCTTGAGACTCTCCTGGATGTAGTCTTTCATGGACTTGTGCTCAGGACCGGACAGATTATAAATCCGTCTTTTAGGAAATTTGGACTCAGGTATCAAGTCAATAACACAGTCATAAGACCTATGGGAGGGAGAGTATCTGTCTCAGTGGTGGAAAAAACATCTGAAAAATCAGCAATAAAATGAGGAATATCTGATGAGACCCCAGCTTGAACTACGGTTAAGCAAGAATTACAGTTAGGCCCCCATCTCTCTAACTCGCCCAAATTCCAGTTAATGACCGGATTGTGTTGCTGAAGCCAGGGCATACCAAGGACTACCTGAACTGGAAGATTCTCTAAAACAAAGAAGGAACATTTCTCAGAGTGGCAGATCCCTACAGATAGGGTAACCTCCGGAGTACAGAGTTTTACTGTGCCCCCTAGCAGGGGGGTAGAATTGATAGTGACAACCTGGATCGGGGTGGGTAATTCTAGTATAGGAATTCCCATCTGATCAACGAATTTGTAATCAATAAAACTAAAAGCTGACCCTGAATCCACAAAGGCATTTCCTGACCCCTTTAAGACCCCAAAGGTAATAGAAACCGGCAGCAATAGTTTACTTCTTACCACCTCCGGGAGTACCTTGTCCTTGAATCCCTCAGACTTGGATGACTTTCCAGAAGGCAGAGCTTTCGGACACTGACGGATCCAGTGTTCGGGATCCCCACAATAAAAACAAGAGCGGCGACGTAGTTCTCTTCGCGTCATCCCGAGTTGCATGGGCTCGTCCGAGTGGGCTTCCGTCCTGGGTTCAAGGGGGGAGTCTCAGGTTGAAGAAGGGTATGAGGAGAAAACAAATGCTCCCGCTGTCTCTCTCTGATCCGTCTATCTAGTCTGATGGCTAACGTCATGGTCTCCTCTAAAGAGTCAGGACAGGGATAACAAACCAACATATCCTTTAGCTTTTCAGTCAAGCCTGCCCATTTGAGCCCGGGTTCGTTCCAGCCCGAAGGAACGCACCACTTGTGAAACTGCGTGCAATAATCCTCCACGGGACGATTTCCCTGAATGAGGTTCTTAAGATTGGATTCTGCGACAGAGGCTCGGTCAGGTTCATCATAAAGAACCCCTAACGCCTGGAAAAAGAGGTCCACAGAGCTAAGACAAGGTGAATCTGGTGGTAAAGAAAAGGCCCATTCCTGGGGGTCCCCTTGAAGCAAGGAAATGATAATACCAACCCTCTGTGGGTCAGGGCCAGAGGAGTGGGGTCGTAGTCGAAAATAAAGTTTACAGCTTTCCTTGAAAGCTAAAAAACTTTGGCGGTCACCCAAAAACCGATCGGGCAATTTAATGTGAGGTTCCACCTGAATGGTTGCGGGAGCAAGAATAGGGGGAGTTCGGACGGTCTCCTGAACTTGTAGTCTCTCCCCAAGTTCCTGTACTATTTGAGCAAGACCCTGCACATGTTCGGTGAGACTCTGTATAGGGTCCATGCTGAATTTGGGCCTGTGATTCTGTCACGGGTAGAGTCACGGGAATCAAGATAGAGTGGAGGTGCACCCCCTGAGCTGCCACCCAGTCCTCTGTCCCTGCCTACTTGCACCACCCGCCCTAGGTGACGGAGCGCAACTGGGCGACAGTCCCTAACCTACTAAGTGCAAGCAGAGAGAAAGAGAAAGCAGGGAAGAGGACAGCCACTGAGAAGTTACAATAAGTGGACAAGAGGTAGAACAAAAACAGAAGGCGAGGCGGGTCAACTAGCCGAGGTCAGTCCAGGAGGTCACGTTAGAACAAGGGAAGAGGTGAAAACAAATCCGTAAACAAGCCGAAGTCAAAATCCGAGAGGTAGCGTCACGGTACAAGGAGCAGGCAGAAGAGGAGTCAAGAGGCGGATTGAGGTTCAATTCCAGAGGTAGCTAAATAACAATAAAGTACACAGCCTATAGGACGAAAATCACAGGCAACCTGTAGCCAGCAGGCTGCCTGTATTTATAGTGGGGAGTGAGGGACAGACAAATCGAGCACCGAGTGATCAGCTCGGCGCTCAAGGCAGACCTAGGAGCAGGGAGCCTCCCAGCTAGCAAAGCCGCCCTGGGAACGAGGCCAAACACAGATCCTCGCTCCCGAAGCTAAGCAGCAGGTCTGCGGCTGATGGGAGACCAAGTGCGCCTTCGGCGTCCCGTTACAGTGAAGGTTGCAGCAGAATCAGGAGGCCACAGAGTGGCACAATGACCATGTCTGGAGGTGGCGGCAGCCTGAGGAGACCAAAGAGAGCACAATGACAGAGTCTGAAGGTGGCAGCATCAGGAGGAGGCCACAGAGTGACACAGTCACAGAGTCTGGAGGTGGCAACAGCAGCAGCATCAGGAGGATACCACAGAGTGGCAAGGTGACATAGTGTGGAGATGACAGCAGCAGCATCAGGAGACCGCAAAGTGACCTAGTGACAGAGTGGGGCGGTGGGTGGCAATACCAGTACCCGCTGACGAAGGTGGGTGAAAGAAGGAGCACTTGACATTAGATTTGTGGCATCAGGTGGGTGGCAGCATCAGAGTAGTAGATGGCACAAGCCATCTCTGAAAGGTGCAGCACCAGCAACTTGGACAGGAGCACATTCAACTTCTGCGCTGTTGCATGCGCGCACGCATACTGTTTTCTCTTGGCAATCACTTCGGTGATCGGTTGCTGACCAAATGATGTAGGAGGAGCAAGATCATCAGGACCAGGAGACGATGGGAATGACAGACAGCTCCCTTCGGCTGAGATGATGGAGCATTGACTGCCTGAAATCGGGTGCGGCGTGCCACTGGGTGATGCAGCAGTTGCTGCGGCAGGCTGGACCACCACATCCGAGCCACGGTTCTCCCGGGTCCCTTTATGGTGACGCTGCATAAGTTGATGCAGGGTTGTGGTTACAATATTGGCACCCTGGCCACGCTTCACCTTCTGCCCATATATTCCACATATGTTGACCTCCTCCGGTGGCTTCACAAAAAACTGCCACACTGCCAAGTAGCTGATTTTACCCCCAACACTCCTCACTGGACTACTACTGCCGCTGCTTCTGTGAACCCATGCACCACTCCTTCCGGGCAGGTAGGCTGCTGCAAAGCGGGTGGTCTACCCTGTGCCCGTTTGGCTCCCGACCGCCCACTACTGCCACCCTGCTGACTCCCGGTCACACTAGCGACTTGCTGGCTCAGCCGCTGCCTCATGGGCAAGCTGCCTCCCTATTCTCCTGATGATGACGAAACCCCTTCTTCACTCGGCTCCCAAGTGCGATCAGCTTCATCGTCATCGAGTACTGTCTGCAAGTCACTGATGTCCTCCTCAACGGTCTCTGGGTCAGGAGCCTGACCGTTCGCAACACCTGCTCCCATGCCACTCTCCTCATCACTACTTGCCCACCTAATGGAGGAAGCGGCAGATGTGTCCTCCAGATTTTGGCTGGGCAGTAGCTACTGACTCTAGTAGCTCGTCCTCGCTGTATAGTGGAGCTGAGCCCACAGCATACATACTGTAACTTCTCTGGCTGAGGGAACAGAAAAGGACAGAGGCAGGTTGAGGACAGGTGAGGGCACAGGGCCTGCTCCTGGGCCATGCCAACTAAGGGTTGTGTCTGACGAACCCGCCGACTGTTGGCTGGGGGTGTCTGATGTCACTTGGGATGAAGTGGATGAACGAGTTAACTAATCAAGAACCACTGGATTGCTGGTCAAGACACGACCACTGTGCAGGTCCTGGCACTTCTCTGACATACTGTTAGCTGAACTAAATAAAAAAATAAAAAAATTACACACCCCTAAAAGCACCAAATATATATTTATTTTTGTACTGAAATACGTCACTAAATGCTTTCACCACATATAACTGAAGAAGCGAACTGAGAATATATTTTTCTTCTTGTACTGAAATAGGACACTAAACGCTTTTACCACATATAACTGCAACAGTGAACTGCATATATATTTTTCTTTTTGTACTGAAATACGTCACTAAATGCTTTCACCACATATAACTGCAGAAGTTAACTGCATATATATTTTTCTTTTTGTAATGAAATACGCCACTAAACGCTTTCACCACATATAGCTGCAGAAGTGAACTGTGTATATATTTTTCTTTTAGTACTGACATACGTCACTAAACACATTTACCGCAAATAACTGCAACAGTGAACTGCGTATATATTTTTCTTTTTGTACTGAAATACGTCACTAAACACTTTCATCACATATCACTGCAGAAGTGAACTGCATATATATTTTTCTTTTTGTAATGAAATACGCCACTAAACACATTCACAATATATAGCTGCAGAAGTGAACTGCGTATATATTTTTCTTTTTGTAATGTAATATGGCACTAAACGCTTTCACCACTTATAGCTGCAGAAGTGTACTGCGCACATATTTTTCTTTTTGTACCGAAATACGCCACTAAATGCTTTTACCACATATAACTGCAGAAGTGAACTGCGTATATATTTTTCTTTTTCCACAGATATAAGCCACTAAAGGCTTTTCAACATAGCACTTGCACCCCAAGAACAAATTGCTGGAATGACATAGCTGTCTAATGGCTTTTTTTCACAATGAGGTGTTTCCTATCACTGCCCCTAGCGCCTTCTGACGTCTCTCCCTGCACTAAAATGCTGTGAAACGATTCCTCCCTATTATTTCCCAGCACTTATAAATAATTTTTTTCGTTTTTTTTTCACAATTAGGTTTATCCTATTGCTGTCCCTAGCGCCTTCTCATGTCTGTACCTGCACTCAGAATGCTAAAAAATGTCTGAATCCAAGATGGCTGAGGCTATTTCTAGGGCTGTGGCATCACAGGGCTGGCTGGCTGCTGATTGGCTGCATGCATGGCATTATGGGTTATCCCGACTTCCCAGAGTTCCCTTCCCCATATCCTCACATGTGTAGCCGCCATTTTAGGAAAAATTGCGTTACCAAGAAGCGTTAGGAAATTTGCATTGGTTGCGAATCAAATTTTTCCTGAAATTTGGATCAAATTCCACTTCGACAGCTTTGATTAGCTCATCTTTAGTTACTGCCTAACAGCTTGTGGGTGTCAAATGTTAGTTATACTTTTATAAAAGCTGGAGATCCACTGTTAGAGT
The DNA here is from genome assembly GCF_905171765.1 of Bufo bufo. Taxonomy (NCBI): domain Eukaryota; kingdom Metazoa; phylum Chordata; class Amphibia; order Anura; family Bufonidae; genus Bufo; species Bufo bufo. Next base: position 473,665,112 of record NC_053392.1, on the reverse strand, counting down.
CCTCCAGTGTTCTGTGCTTTTAGACATTCGAACTGTATTTAGTATTTAGTACTGGGTATCCTCCAAGGGTCTCTTTATATGCAGCTAGTTTTAAGAAAGTCACTAGGCACCAATGGCCTAACAATATGGGAAAAAGAAGGATGATATGCATACAATTTAGCATGAAGCAGCAGTGAGTAAAAACTATTTTAGAATTGAGTAATTTGTGAGATATATAGCATTTTGCAGATACTGTGGGAAATGAAGACATTCAGTAAAACGATATGTATTCAGTATTACAACAAAAAAACTTTTTTTTATATGCAATGATTCCTTGAAAGGAATTGGGTTTTTGAGTGACCTTAATAACATCTTAAGATATATACTTGTGACTTACAACTTGTTATGTAGCAGCCAATTGTAGGTGTGATATTGTCCAAGTGTCCTATTCATTGTTGTAGAGAGATTAGTGAACTCATGTCAGGAGCATGCTCAAAATGACCTGCTGAACTTATATATAACCTACCATTACTGTTAATGATATGATTGAGTGGACGTTGTATTCAGTACTCATTATATTTTATGCTATTGAAAGGGAGATTAAAGGACAATTTCTGCAGTCCACAGGTTTTTACAAGTGCTTAGAATTGAAGGAGGAATATATATATTTTATTTCAAAATGGTCCAATTTTGTGACTTCTGATAATAAAGTCATTTTCTTTAATAGTGCAATTTTCATCTTCATAGAAAAATAGAAACCCCCATTTCTCTTTTCTGTACTTGGAAATATGTATTTCTGTTCGTGCATGTGTGTGGATGTGCGTGATATGTGTACATATATATATATATATATATATATATATATATATTTATATATAGTGAGGCAAAAGTCTGCATACACCCTTTTAACCGGTATAATTTGGGGAAATATGTAATTGTGTCTTATGGATCTGCTCATTAGTACCAGAGGACTGGGAAGTGGTGCATGCAACGCCCCCCGGGCTCTGTATTCACCGCTTGTTAGTCCTCTGCCGTCTGTGCTGTAACTACACACAGTGGACGCTCTGTGACCTCACGGTGTGCGCATCGAGTCCCAGCACAGCCAGGAAGAAGAGAGAGAGAGCTGGATACTTCTTTCACTTTCCTTATGTTTTGGGATATCTAAATATCGGCTGGGGTACCTACATATCGCGTCATACTGTAAATGGTCACACATACTTTTACAGAATTTTTGGGAGGAGGTTTTGAGGCAGATTTACCTTTAGGAAGGAGAAGTCCTTCCTTTATATTTCTGACTCCTATTAAATCCACTTCTGGCTTTGACTGTAAAACCTGCAGGAAAATGTCTCAAAACCTCCTCCAAACTCTGTGTGAACCTTCCCTTACAGGTAAAGCAATGTTGTTGTTTTTTTACAATATAACCTTCATTGAATATTATGAGCCCATATATTTTATTTTTAAAACTGATAGATCTAAATTGATACCCTAAGCAACAAATGTAAACCAAGAAAGGTGTCATAAAAAAAATTGTATATTAGAATTAGAAACGGGAGGGGGCTGTAGTTACAGTATGGCTAGTATAAGCCATTGGAGGGTCTGTGTTGGTAATGGGGGCTTTGTGGCGGGCCATTGGTTCTTATGTGCCTAGCACTATATGCGGGATCTAAGAATGACCATTACTGTATATATGGATTCTATGGCTGTTATTGTAAAGGACAGGCCCAGACTGGCCCACAGGGGAGCAGGTGGGTCTCTAGTTTTACCAGTCCCTGCACAACTGGTAACAGACACAGTATGCTGACTGCGCCATACAGATACTCAGTGTACATCATCTCAATCCAGTGGTGTAGGGATCGCCATAGAAACCATAGCAGTGGCTATAGGGCCCTACGCCACTGGGGGCCCGTCCGGGCCGCCTTCTGTTTATTTTTTTTATTTTTTATTTACATACACACTACACACAGGCAGCCAAGCCCGGGCCGCGGACCGCCCGCCCACTACACTAGACTAGTGTAGTGGGCGGGGCGCGGGCGGTCGGCGGCTCGGGCCTGGCTGGGGAGAAGTCAGGACTGGAGCAGGGCGCACGCAGGGCCGGGCCGTACAGTGGCTGGGGAGGCCCCAGCCAGGCCACTGAGTAACTCAGAAGATCCGATGGTATATTCTAACCCCAAGGCGTTCCCATGGTGACAGGGACGCTTGCCTGGGGGTTAGAATATACAGGGCCACGCCGCTCACAGCAGTATATTTATAAACTAATCAGTAACTACTTTAACTTTAATCAATGCTCATTGCTGATCTCTTTACTTGGATTATTTGGATATCTTACTCTGTCTTAGCTCCGGTAACAGCAGGCAGTGCGGGCGGGCGGCGCTCACTCACTGACGTCACGCGCCTGCTCCTCCCACTAGGCGGCGCAGGCGCGTGATGTCAGTGAGTGAGCGCCACCCGCCCACACTGCCTGCTGTTACCGGAGCTAAGACAGAGTAAGATATCCAAATAATCCAAGTAAAGAGATCAGCAATGAGCAATGATTAAAGTTAAAGTAGTTACTGATTACTTTATAAATATACTCCTGTGAGCATCGGGGAGGGGGATCTGTGGATGCCACTCTTTAGGGGGGATCTGTGGATGGCACTGTTTAGGGGGGATCTGTGGATGGCACTGTTTTGGGGGGAGATCTGTGGATGGCACTGTTATGAGGGGGGGGATCTGTGGATTGCACTGTTTATGGGAGGGGGGATCTGTGGATGGCACTGTTTAGGGGGGATCTGTGGATGGCACTGTTTAGGGGGAGATCTGTGGATGGCACTGTTATGAGGGGGGGGGTCTGTGGATTGCACTGTTTAGGGGAGGGGGGATCTGTGGATGGCACTGTTTAGGGGAGGGGGATCTGTGGATGGCACGGGGGGGGGGGGGGGCATACATTTTTTTGTTATGGGGCCCATGCATTTTTAGCTACGCCCCTGTCTCAATCTGTATGCAGTCATATGAAAAACTGAGTACAGTTGACTTGCAGCCAAGAGACAGGGTTTCCAGGACATAAAAGTCTGAGGCATAGGCCAGAAAGCAGACTACTACTGAAAATAAATGTGTGTTTCTGCACAGTTTTAGGAATCGTGAATGGGATCAGGTGATATTTGCATGTAGCTGCTACGTGGGCCCCCAAAATTCATTTTACTGGTGGGCTCTAAGCATCTCAGTCCTACACTGGTAAAGGAAGTGTTGCTGATTGTGTTATGGGGGCCTTATGCTTTGTGTGTATGTGCATGCCCCTTTGACAGAATTCTGGGATCTGTTATATATTACTTCCAAAAATTATTTCAATGATTATCTTTAAAGAATTAAAAATCTCAGTAATCTAAATGTAAACAGTAATATTTTTTGTTGGTATTTGTCTTTACAACCTCCATGAAGATAAGCATTTACTTAATCTTAATAAGTTTATTGCATACTATATAGTCGATTACTGCACTAAATAGAAATATAAGGATAACCTTTCCCCCACAACCATAAACTAAACTTTACAGGGTTCACCATGGACCATTTACACCATTGATTTAATGCATTTGGTATTTCTTCTGGAGACCTGAAGTGAAACATTTATAAACCATTTTGTTTCTATTTATGGTGCAATTTCCTTTTGAGGTTTATGAAGGACAAGTATATGGTGATGTAAACCCATAAAATGATTTTAATTGCTTATTTTATTTTTGTTTATATTATCTTGGATGAGAGGCGCCACATTTACAATACGTGACTATTGCTTGGCAGGAACATCTATAACAAGTGTTATCGCAAGATGATATGATACACATGTATCCCAGATATACAGCATGAAACAACTTCCAAAAGGCTTTTGAGCAAGAAGATGGAGATTTTGGGAAATGGTTGAATATGAAGAAGAGACACAATGATATAACAGCTTTAAATCAACAATCGGTTAAGAACTTATACCAATAAGAAATATATACATAAACGGTGTGGTCACACAATGACTGCCAGCCATTGGTATCAGGTCTATTGATATATAAGTTCATATTTATATTCAGATATTTCATATTCATATTTTCCATTTGTATTTTGGTCATTCTTATGTATTTGTGTAAATTGTATAGATTGGTGCTCACAACCTATTGCTACAGTTGGGATCATGATATTAAAGAGCATCAGTCAGCAGATTTTTTCCCTTTAAAACTGGCTGACCTGTTGCATGTTTTCTTGGGGCCTGAAGACATCTGTGTTTGTCCCATGTTCATATTTGCCCACATTGCAGAGAAAATGAGGTTTTAATACATGCAAATGAGCCTCTAGGAGCAACGGGGGCATTGCCATTATACCTAGGGGCTCTGCTCTCTCTGCAACTGCGGCGCCCTCTCCACTTTGATTGACAAGGCCAGGTTCGATGGTGTGTTTTCACTGTCTGGCCCTGATTTTTTCCTAAAGTCAGTGAAAGTGCAGGGGACCCTTCAGTCACTATATTTAGAAGAAATCCTAAACTCATGGGGGATAATTTATCATGAAGGGAATATCCGAACTCAGTTTTGCTTGAGTCTGTGCTGGTCTACTGTATGCCACATTTATCAAATTTCCCATGTTGTTTGATAAATTTGTCTCATTCTTAGGCCTCATGTACACGACCGTTGTTCTGGTCCACATCCGAGCCGCAGTTTTTGCGGCTCGGGTGCGGACCCATTCACTGCTAAGGCTACTTTCACACCTATGTGCCCAGACGGATCCGCACCTATAATGCAAACGCTTAGATCCGTTCAGAACGGATCCGTTTGCATTACCATGAACAAAAAAAATAAATAAAAAAATAAAAAATATATATATATTTTTTTTTTGTTCATGATAATGCAAACGGATCCGTTTTGACTTTACATTGAAAGTCAATGGGAGACGGATCCGTTTGAAAATTGAGCCATACTGTGTCAACTTCAAACGGATCCGTCCCCATTGACTTACATTGTAAGTCTGGACGGATCCGTTTGCCTCCGCACGGCCAGGCGGACACCTGAACGCTGCAAGCTGCGTTCAGGTGTCCGCCTGCTGAGCGGAGCGGAGGACAAACGGAGCCAGACTGATGCATTCTGAGCGGATCCGCATCCATTCAGAATGCATTAGGGCTGGACGGATCCGTTCGGGGCCGCTTGTGAGCCCCTTCAAACGGAACTCACAAGCGGAGCCCCGAACGCTAGTGTGAAAGTAGTCTTAGATGTATGTAACAAGGCAATAAATCACCAGTCAGTGAACAACTAGGGGATAGTGTTCCATTTGTGCTCAGTGATTGTTTCAGTTACATTAATTATAATATATGACATAACCATAGAAACTGTACAAGATAAATGCACAAGATATCAAGGTATATGCAACCTCACTCAACTTTATGCAGAGATTTTATATGTAAATGGTAAAACTGTGTTCTATGGTGAACCTATGCTTTAACCGGCCAATACATCACCTAAGCGCAAACAGGATAGTGGACAAAGGTACAGATAACAGGAGGGCAGAGAAACATTTTGTGGGAAATTGTGTGTTCCTGTAAATGCCTTTTCTGATAGAAAGCAGATATTATACCAATTCTGGAAAGCTTTCATTTTTGAAGACCAGAACGTCTCATGGAATCTAAGCTCATAAATCACAGAAGCCGGTTGGTAAACCAAGCCAAAGAGAGGGCAATTGAAATAAAAAATTTCAGTAGCTGGTAAACCACAAGTATTTAGTGCAAACTTTTAAGAAGATTTAGTCTAGAAAACACAATAACTGTTATCATAAGCCAAGTCCAATTCTATTTCTAATAGCTACTAGTAGGTGGGTTCTGGAATTTGTAAGCCCCAAAAAGAATGATAAATTAAGACTAAATCATGTACTATTTGTCATGGAGGTTATCCACTTTGAAGACCCTTTTATCCTCACTAACCTTTAAATTGTGTATTAACAATATTGCCTGCCAGATAAATGACATTTCACATGAAATACATTTGGCCATTTGGCTTGTTTGCCATGAAATCCACACCTTTGGCCCTTTGTTCTGGGATAATGAACATGTTATTCTCATTTGCCTTTTTGGGTTATTTTCAGTTAATTATTTTTACCATTTAATTTATGGATGTTTACTAGTACCTTAGATGTTAATATCAGCTGTGGTAGGTTTGTGCTCCCACATCGTGGAGTGCGAATGTACATAAAATTTTTATTTCAAAGAGGACCTGTCCTGTTATTCAGAACTGTGTTTGTCGGATAAAGACAGTGTTTGCTGCTCTCATGCTGGGCATTCACATAAGATAACAGTCACCTGAAAACAATGATTCCAGGTTGCAACAATCCCTTCTGTATGAGGGACTCTCGACTCTTGGCAGCTGTTGGGAAAACGAGAAAACAGCCATGTAGGAGTTCAACATGCCTGATCCTTTTTGCTAGAAGGAGATAAAGATGTCTGGCAGTAAGTTCTCCACACTGAAATAAACATGTACATTTGGAGAGAGGGCATGTGTATAGTGGAATTGGGATAAATGTGCATACTGCTACAGTGGTGTACCTCCAATAGAGGCAGACCACGCAGCTGCTATGGGGCCTGTAGGGAAAAGGTGCCCGAAGTGGAGTATAGGCCTTGCCCCATAATTATACTCATTATGTCCAGCTCTAGTATAGTATCCCTACCATCAGTAGAGAAAACTAAAGAACCTTTGATGTCCTCACAGTTCCTGCTCATCTAGTAAAGGAACCGGACAAAGAACGGTGTAGTTCCTAGGTTAAATAGGAGCATCTGCTAAAACCTGTGATAACATCATCTTTAGCATCACAGGGCTTGTACATCTAGTAGGGGAACAGCACAGAGCATGGTGTAGCTCCCTGGTTAGAACAGTGTATCTGCCAGGACCTATGATCATGATTATGTACCTCACACAATCACCATAATATATAACTGACCACATATATCTGTACACACTGCATCTATTATACATTGTATGTCTGATATCAGTACACTGCTCTGTAATATATATATTATATATATATGCAAAAAAGGGTTTAAAGGAATCCAGCTCCTCTTTGATAAAGGAATATAAATTTATTTTGCTTGCGGTAAAATCTCATCCATCAGTTTACAAAAATAGCAGTCTTGTCTACGTGTTTCGGGCTACCAGAGACAATTCCAGCCCTTCCTCATATATATACTCACCTAATGAATTATTAGGAACACCTGTTCTATTTCTCATTAATGCAATTATCTAGTCAACCAATCACATGGCAGTTGCTTCAATGCATTTAGGAGTGTGGTCCTGGTCAAGACAATCTCCTGAACTCCAAACTGAATGTCAGAATGGGAAAGAAAGGTGATTTAAGCAATTTTGAGCGTGGCATGGTTGTTGGTGCCAGACGGGTCGGTCTGAGTATTTCACAATCTGCTCAGTTACTGGGATTTTCACGCATAACCATTTCTAGGGTTTACAAAGAATCGTGTGAAAAGGGAAAAACATCCAGTATGCGGCAGTCCTGTGGGCAAAAATGCCTTGTGAATGCTAGAGGTCAGAGGAGAATGGGCCGACTGATTCAAGCTGATAGAAGAGCAACGTTGACTGAAATAACCACTCGTTACAACCGAGGTATGCAGCAAAGCATTTGTGAAGCCACAACACGCACAACCTTGAGGCGGATGGGCTACAACAGCAGAAGACCCCACCGGGTACCACTCATCTCCACTACAAATAGGAAATAGAGGCTACAATTTGCACGAGCTCACCAAAATTGGACTGTTGAAGACTGGAAAAAATGTTGCCTGGTCTGATGAGTCTCGATTTCTGTTGAGACATTCAAATGGTAGAGTCCGAATTTGGCATAAACAGAATGTTAACATGTATCCATCCTCTGATGGCTACTTCCAGCAGGATAATGCACCATGCCACAAAGCTCGAATCATTTCAAATTGGTTTCTTGAACATGACAATGAGTTCACTGTACTAAAATGGCCCCCACAGTCACCAGATCTCAACCCAATAGAGCATTTTTGGGATGTGGTGGAACGAGAGCTTCGTGCCCTGGATGTGCATCCCTCAAATCTCCATCAACTGCAAGATGCTATCCTATCAATATGGGCCAACACTATCAGCACCTTGTTGAATCAATGCCACGTAGAATTAAGGCAGTTCTAAAGGCAAAAGGGGGTCCAACACCGTATTAGTATGGTGTTCCTAATAATTCTTTAGGTGAGTGTATGTATATATATATATATATATATATATATATAGTGGGGATTTGCTCTGGTAGACAGGCTAGCGGACGCAGTATAGAGGCAACCACAAAGTCTTTAACTTAAACAGTTCAGTGTTTTATTCACACATAAGGAGAAAAAAAAAGTGACGTTTTGCAGTCTAGGTGTTTGTTCACACCATGAAAAGTCCACAGAACAAAAACCTTCACCTGGTTTGCAGTTTCTCCACCTGTGGTCCACAGCAGGCGGCTCCCAGCCCTTTTGCACGACACAAGTTTTCAGATTCCAAAACACACAGGGACTGACAGCGCTCCACTGTCAGAGAGGAGTAATCCACACCCAGCTGAGACTGCTGGCTGAGTTTGATATAGGCCAGTAAAGACCCGGCCTGTAGCGTGGGGAGTTGCCACCCACCCAGCACTTTGGCTACTCCCAGTAAGAGCCAGCCGGATCAGCTTGCAGCCATACTAAAATAGCAACGTGTCAACCAGCACTAGCTGCCGCTGACACTTGAAAATACCGGCTCTTACTTCACCGAGGCCAGGAACCTCAGTCACACATACCTTCCATCAACGACGTACCCTTGTGCCTTCCTACATACCTCCCCCCTTTGTTCAACCCTGAGGGGGTGAACACTTGCCAGACAGTGTACCTGGCACAGGGCATCCGCGTTTCCCTGAAAGCGGCCTGCCCTGTGTTCCACTGAGAACTTGAAGTTTTGTAATAACAAGAACCATCTGGTGACCCGAGCATTCCTCTCTTTGGCTTGGCTCATCCACTTGAGAGGGGAGTGGTCAGTCACCAGACGAAACTTTCTCCCCAACAGATAATAGCGGAGAGACTCGAGTGCCCACTTGATGGCTAGGCACTCTCTCCACTATACTGTACCTAGTCTCGGCTGGGGTAAGTTTGCGGCTCAGGAAAACAATGGAATGTTCCTCCCCATTGATTTCCTGAGAGAGTAGAGCTCCGAGGCCTACTTCAGAGGCATCGGTCTGTACCACAAACTCCCTCTTGAAGTCGGGCGTCACCAAAACCAGTGACCTCTGCACTTTTGGTAGATGACTTTCCCAGTCGGTACTATGAATGACAATATCGTCCAGGTAAGCCGAAGCGTAGACGAAGTACAATGTCCATGTACCGTTGAAAAGTGGCAGGAGCGCCATGCAGACCAAAGGGTAACAACTTATATTGGTATAGCCCTTCTGGTGTGATGAAGGCAGTTTTCTCTTTGGCAGCCTCCATCAAGGGTACCTGCCAGTACCCTTTGGTGAGGTCCAAAACAGAAAAATACCGAGCTTGGCCTAACCTCTCAATAAGCTCATCCACCTGAGGCATAGGATATGCATCAAACTTAGAGATTTATTTTAGTTTGCGAAAATTGTTTCAGAACCGTAATGTTCCGTCTGGCTTGGGTATTAAGACTATTGGACTGGCCCATTCACTTTTGGATTCCTCAATGAAGTCTAGCTGCAGCATTAGCTGCACTTCCTCCGCAATGGCTTGATGCCGAGCCTCGGGTACCCAGTATGGTTTTAACCGGACTTTTGCCTGAGGCTCAGTGATATAGTTATGGGAACTACTGTCTACGGTTGGTACCATAACCAGTACCCGATCACCCAGGTTAAAGTTCCGGACCCGAACCTGCCGATTATAGACCCTACTCTGGGCTTGCTGCGCTGCCTCTATATGCTCCCTAACCAGAGGTAACACTGTTTCTATCCGTCTTTGCATCTGGATGATGTACTCAACACTTTTGTGCGGTGTGGTTTGCTGTTCCCACGCCTCTTTGGCTACGTCCAATAGACCGTGAGGGTGTCTGCCGTATAGCAGTTCGAAGGGCGAGAACCAAGTAGAGGCCTGGGGCACCTCTCGCACTGCGAACATTAGATAGGGCAGAAGAAGATCCCAGTCCCTCCCATCCTTAGACACCACTCTTTTTAGCATATTTTTCAAAGGTTTGAGTAACCCTCTACCAGGTCATTCGTTTGCTGTTTTATGTGGAGCAACTTACAAGATGTGTTGGTGCCGTCTACCGGACTTTGGTAACTGGCCTACGAGATCCATAGCGATTCGCTCGTACGGGACCTCGATAATCGGGAGGGTTACCAGGGGACTACGGAAATGTGGCTATTTTCTGGCAGGTTGGGCAAGACTTACAATATTCTTCTACCTCTCTGAACATACTGGGCCAGTAAAACTGTTGTAGTATCCGGTCCTGTGTTTTCTCTATTCCCAGATGACCCCCGAGAACATGCTGGTGGGCTAATTCTAACACGAGCTTGCAATAAGCCTGGGGCACCACCAACTGTTCAATGGATTCACCTTGCAGCTGGTTTACCCAAAACAACATATCTTAATGAACCACAAAATGGGGAAACACTGTCTCTGCTCCCGGTTGTTGTGGTTCCCCATCTATTATTAACACATTTTCCCAGGCTCGGGATAGGGTTGGGTCCCGGTGTTGTGCAGTACCAAAATTATCCCCGGAGACATTGAGGTCTGCCAGCTCAGTACCCAGCGGCAAGTCATCCATGTCTCCCACCATCACACTTAGCTGGGTTGTCTCCCCTCTTCCACCGAAGTGGCAGTCACCCCTATCGCTGGCCCTTCGCACTCAGGTTCCCAGGGTTCTGGTCTCCCCCCTGACCTGGGCCACTCTGCTAGGGTTACATCTGTCTCATGGGTATCGGTAACTTTCGTATCTGGCCTCAGCGCCGGGAAACCAGGGAAGTCTCTCCCAATTATTAGTTCATACTGTAATTTTGTGGCGACGGCCACCTCATGAGTCCACCTGCTGGCCAACGTTGACAGAGAGACCAGTGCGGTGGGATAGTCTTTTAAGTCCCCATGAATGCACACAACGCCGACCTTTCGGCCAGTATACTCAATAGGCCGCACCAGGGCAGCTCTTACCAGGGACACCAGGCTCCCTGAATCCAGCAGTGCCACTGCCATAGTGTCCCGCCCTTCCACCTGGCACAGGTGGCTATTGTCTACAGTCTCGGAAGTACCTGTGGCACACAGCTTCCTGGCATACAATGAGTGGCGGTAGCCATAGTTGGTATCCATGGGTTCACCCCAATGGGGACAGTCGGCCCTTATGTGTCCAGGCTCGTGACACCGCCTGCAAACCACTGGGGCTGGGGCTGCAGGGGATACGTCCCAGGCCGGTTTGGCTGGAGCGTGGGGAGCAGCCACCCACCCAGCACTATGGCTACTCCCAGTAAGAGCAGGCCCGGATCAGCTTTACAGCCACACTAACAACAAACAGTGTCAACCAGCACTAGCTACCACTGACACTTTAAACTACCAACTCTTACCTCACCAAGGCCAGGAATCTCGGTGACACATATACCTTCTATCAATGACGGCCTCTTGCACCTTCCTACAATATACACACACTGCATCTATTATATAGTATAATAGATGCCATGGACACAGGTATGCAGTATACCCAGCAGTGTACTGATATGTGAGGTACGAGCTGTAAATGACCAGCATGGACAGGGATCATGTGCGGTGCTGCAATGATAAATAAAGCAACATAGCAGGGGCTCACCCTCTCAGATGTATATATATGGGTGCACTGCCTGCGGCACACCCACAGCCGCATAAAATACCAGTAGGAAATGAAATTAATGGCAGGCACTATCTAGCTATATATATATAGATATGGATATAAAAATTGCAATTTATTATGGATCATAAGGGAAACATGATTAGTAATATGACATACTTAATACAATTACCATAATATATGAAAAAACATATATTGAGAAGATCATATATAATGTATCATGATTTATAGAAGCAAAAATATAAATATAAAAAAGATACCCAAAGAAAAAAAAAAAAAAGAAAATAGAAGTTAAAATAGAAATAAAAAGGATGCCGTATTAGCTAATTATTTTTGCAACTTATAGTGAGTGACAAAAATGACAAAAAATTGTCATAATGTCACACTATATAGATTGCTCATAATTTAGCTAATGATTAGATGGTAAAAATTGATCAATACATAGAAATATAGATAACAATGAAATTAAATTCATATAACACATTAATAAAAAGTGTTAAAAATTTGAGATTATAAGATATATATAACTTCATGGAGAGCTATTTGATTAATAAATTGGGTGATCCCAGATTGTTCAGTAATGGCACCTCTATGATATATTGTTTGTCCGTTAAATGACCCAGTTTGTAGGGGTAGTTGGTAGACTGAGAAGCTCGAGCTCATCCAATATTTACATCTAATATTGCCAATTGTACTGTGATGTGAACAATGGTTACTTAACATCCAGTGTGTGTGGTCGTGTTAACTTACCACTTATAGGCATCTCCGCGGTTCCTTATAGTACATCCACACAGACATGTTATGATCGCTGCTGGGGGCGTGTGGTCTCTGTGTCCCAGCTGCTCGCTGTATGAGTGAAGCAAATTGTCCGGCGTCTCACGTGGCATCCCACGTTGTAAACAATGTGGAGTAGCTGGTTAGCGGGGATGATGTAACAAATAGACCGGAATTTGCTCCATCTTGATTGGTGATATATGCAAAAAGACTGGTCATTTGGGTATTTTATAGAGGGCAAGGGGGGACTGTTCCTCCCATAGATTTGGTACTTTATAAAACCTGGAAAGGCATATGGACTGTGTAGATGCCTAATTACCATTGTAAATAAATTGCAATTCTAACTGATAGAATGAAATAAATGCATGTAGGTCATATAATATATATAATAAACATATAATACATATAACACAATTAAATAAACATATGGAGAAACTTAGAATGCAAACTGATCCGTTTTGGACCGCTTGTGAGAGCCCTGAACGGATCTCACAAACGGAAAGCCAAAACGCCAGTGTGAAAGTAGACTAACAAATATCAATCGATGTAGCACTGGTCTATAGCCCTATATGCAAAGAGAATGTGACAGTTGGGCAAACCTGCCAGTTTGATGAGCTGATCATCAAATGTGTGCCAAAGCTGACCAACTGTTCATGTGCATTGGGGAAACAAATGGATGATCTTTTGTTCCCCACAAAGATAAATACTGCCAGGGGTACTTATTCTCCATTGCCTATTAAAATATACAATTATACAGATCTCCCACTCAAAGATATTACAGACATAAGGATTCTCATTGTATAGCCTTGGCCAGGGGCATTGCTAGAGTCTCAAAAGATCCGGGACCCAAGCCGACCAATAAATACCATCACACCATCTCTCCGGCCCCCTCAAATATACAGTCCCATGTAAATAACATCCCTCTCTATCTACAGCCCCCTCCAAAATACAGTCCCATGTAAATAACATCACACCATCTCTCCTGCCCTTCCAATATACAGGGAGCGCAGAATTATTAGGCAAGTTGTATTTTTGAGGATTAATTTTATTATTGAACAACAACCATGTTCTTAATGAACCCAAAAAACTCATTAATATCAAAGCTGAATATTTTTGGAAGTAGTTTTTAGTTTGTTTTTAGTTTTAGCTATTTTAGGGGGATATCTGTGTGTGCAGGTGACTATTACAGTGCATAATTATTAGGCAACTTAACAAAAAACAAATATATACCAATTTCAATTATTTATTTTTACCAGTGAAACCAATATAACATCTCAACATTCACAAATATACATTTCTGACATTCAAAAACAAAACAAAAACAAATCAGTGACCAATATAGCCACCTTTCTTTGCAAGGACACTCAAAAGCCTGCCATCCATGGATTCTGTCAGTGTTTTGATCTGTTCACCATCAACATTGCGTGCAGCAGCAACCACAGCCTCCCAGACACTGTTCAGAGAGGTGTACTGTTTTCCCTCCTTGTAAATCTCACATTTGATGATGGACCACAGGTTCTCAATGGGGTTCAGATCAGGTGAACAAGGAGGCCATGTCATTAGATTTTCTTCTTTTATACCCTTTCTTGCCAGCCACGCTGTGGAGTACTTGGACACGTGTGATGGAGCATTGTCCTGCATGAAAATCATGTTTTTCTTGAAGGATGCAGACTTCTTCCTGTACCACTGCTTGAAGAAGGTGTCTTCCAGAAACTGGCAGTAGGACTGGGAGTTGAGCTTGACTCCATCCTCAACCCGAAAAGGCCCCACAAGCTCATCTTTGATGATACCAGCCCAAACCAGTACTCCACCTCCACCTTGCTGGCGTCTGAGTCGGACTGGAGCTCTCTGCCCTTTACCAATCCAGCCACGGGCCCATCCATCTGGCCCATCAAGACTCACTCTCATTTCATCAGTCCATAAAACCTTAGAAAAATCAGTCTTGAGATATTTCTTGGCCCAGTCTTGACGTTTCAGCTTGTGTGTCTTGTTCAGTGGTGGTCGTCTTTCAGCCTTTCTTACCTTGGCCATGTCTCTGAGTATTGCACACCTTGTGCTTTTGGGCACTCCAGTGATGTTGCAGCTCTGAAATATGGCCAAACTGGTGGCAAGTGGCATCTTGGCAGCTGCACGCTTGACTTTTCTCAGTTCATGGGCAGTTATTTTGCGCTTTGGTTTTTCCACACGCTTCTTGCGACCCTGTTGACTATTTTGAATGAAACTCTTGATTGTTCGATGATCACGCTTCAGAAGCTTTGCAATTTTAAGAGTGCTGCATCCCTCTGCAAGATATCTCAATATTTTTGACTTTTCTGAGCCTGTCAAGTCATTCTTTTGACCTATTTTGCCAAAGGAAAGGAAGTTGCCTAATAATTATGCACACCTAATATAGGGTGTTGATGTCATTAGATCACACCCCTTCTCATTACAGAGATGCACATCACCTAATATGCTTAATTGGTAGTAGGCTTTCGAGCCTATACAGCTTGGAGTAAGACAACATGCATAAAGAGGATGATGTGGTCAAAATACTCATTTGCCTAATAATTCTGCACGCAGTGTACAGTGCCACTTAAATAACATAATCCCCTTAATATTCTGTCACATGTAAATAAAATCACTCCCTCCCCAGCCACCTCCAACATTCCATGTAAATAGCAATACCCTTCAACATTCAGTCCCATGTAAATAATATGACTCCCTCCCACAGCTGCCTTCAACATAAAGTCCAATGTAAATACCATCACCCTGCCCCAGCCAACTCCAACACACAGTCCCATGTACACTGAGGAACAGAAGTATTTGAACACCCTGCGATTTTGCAAGTTCTCCCACTTAGAAATCATGGAGGGGTCTGAAATTCACATTGTAGGTGCATTCGCACTCTAAGAGACAGAATAAAAAAATTATATTTTCAGGAAATCACATTGTATGATTTTTAAAGAATTTATTTGTCTTGCACTGCTGAATATAAATATTTGAACACCTGAGAAACAGCAAGAATTCTGGCTCTCAAAGGCCTGTTACTGTGCCTTTGAAAAGTCCACCTCTACACCACTCATTAATCTAACTTAGTAGCACCTGTCTGAGCTCTTTAAAGACCCCTGTCCACCCCACAATCAGTCAGACGCCAACTACTACCATGGGCAAGACCAAAGAGCTGTCAAAAGACACCAGAGACAAAACTGTCAGTCTCCCTCGGACTGGGGCTCCATGCAAGATCTCACCTCGTGAGGTATCACTGATGATAAGAAAGGTGAGGAATCAGCCCAGAACTACAAGGGAGGAGCAGCTCAATGACATGAAAAGAGCTGGGACCACAGTTTCAAAGGTCACTGTCGGTAGAACACTACGCCGTCATGGTTTCAAATCATGCATTGCACGGAAAGTTCCCCTGCTCAAGTCATCACATATCCAGGCCCGTCTGAAGTTTGCCAATGACCATCTGGATGGTCCAGAGGAGGCATGGGAGAAAGTCATGTGGTCAGATGAGACCAAAGTAGAACTTTTTGGTCTAAACTTCACTTGTCGTGTTTGGAGGAAAAAGAAGGATGAGTTGCATCCCGAGAACACCATCCCTACTGTGAAGCATGGGGGTGGTAACATCATGCTTTGGGGGTGCTTTTCTGTGAAGGGGACAGGACGACTGCACTGTATTAAGGAGAGGATAAATGGGGCCATTTATTGTGAGATTTTGAGCAGCAACCTCCTTCCCTCAGTCAGAGCATTGAAGATGGGTCGTGGCTGGGTCTTCCAACATGACAACGACCCGAAACACACAGCCAGGATAACCAATGAGTGGCTCCGTAAGAAGCATATCAAGGTTGTGGAGTGGCCTAGCCAGTCTCCAGACCTAAATCAAATAGAACATCTTTCGAGGGAGCTGAAACTCTGTGTTGCTCAGCGACAGCCCCGAAACCTGACAGATCTAGAGGAGATCTGTGTGGAGGAGTGGGCCAAAATCCCTGTTGCAGTGTGTGCAAACCTGGTCAAGAACTACAGGAAACATTTGACCTCTGTAATTGCAAACAAAGACTTCTGTACCAAATATTAACACTGATTTTCTCAGGTGTTCAAATACTTATGTTCAGCAGTGCAAGACAAATAAATTCTTTAAAAATTATACAATGTGATTTCCTGAATTAAAAAAAATAATTCTATCTCTCAGAGTGGGAATGCACCTACAATGTGAACTTCAGACCCCTCCATGATTTCTAAGTGGGAGAACTTGCAAAATCGCAGGGTGTTCAAATACTTCTGTTCCTCACTGTATATAACATCACCCCTCAACTTTCAGTCCCATGTAAATAACTTCCCTCCCTTCAGCCCTAACCTAAGGTCTCAGTTAAATAACTACAACTCCCAACATTGCTCTGCCTCTCACACTGATTAATCTACCCCTTAACTTACCTCTCCTCATGCAGCAGACCTCACCACAGCTTCTTCCCAGTGCTTCACTGCTGAGCCGTCCTCTTCTGCACTGGTCACATGATGGTGACATCATCGTAGGTCCTTTTCAGCTGCTGCATTTAGAACTGATCACATGGACTGTGATGTCATCACAGGTCCTTCAGCTCTTGCAGGTCATTAGATTCAATTGTATTGCAGTCCTGAGGATGGCAATACAGTTGGATCTATCTGGCAGGCAATACATTTGGGGCCTGGACTCAGCATCAAATTGGGATATGTCACTCAAAATCACACATAGAGCATATATCTTACCACAGAGGAACTTCTTCATGGAATGGATCCTCGATTCTTCATGCTTTAGATGCACGCAAAGGTAAGGGGACTTATACCACTGCTTTTGGGGTTAGCCTATAATTCAACAGTTTTGGAAGAGGGTCGAATTATTCGCTCTTGCCCATCTGATAAATTTTATCCCTCTTATGCCTTTTTGGGTGATTTTTGGTCAGGTCTATCACTGCTTTCCGGACATGAAGAAGTTAATGTTTATTCTACCCAGTGTATCCCGAAAGACTGTATGGCTCTCCCCCAAGCCCCACCATTTCGATTGTTTTTACAAAAACTATCCAACCTATTTCGAATGGATTGGGTGAAAACTGCCCAACACAAAGAAACTCCCGTCAAAAAGTTATTCACCCTATGAGAGCTGTTCATCAAGATTTTACCTCCTCAAACCAAAAAACAACACCTGTCTGGTGGTTATCACGGGATGGTTCACGTGCCATCCTCCTTTCCACCTCCCTCCCCTCCCTTCACTTCTTCCCTTTCCATCCTCCCTTTTCCCTTCCTTCCCACTTTCTACCCTGTTATCGGTTTAATTAATAATTTCTTCTTACTATGTCTTCCAAACTCACAAATGACATCAAAACACCTTCAATGTTTTACTTACAGTTATAACAATTGCAATTCAATGCTCCTGTAATTATCCACCTATCACATTTCAGAATTCTTCAGACTGTCTCTTGTGTATGTACACATTTTTTTCTGTTGTTATTTGCTGGAAGACTAAATAAAAACATTAAAAAATGTATACTATTATAATCCTTTTAATGAAATTTTCACAGGTTCACAGGTTTCAAGTCGCACATAACTTTGCTCTCAAATACCACAATGCCAGTGGCGTTTGACTACGATTTATATGTGACTTTTTTGTTTCTACAGCAAAATCCAGGTCACAGCTCTTAAATAATTATGCAGCAGCAAGTTTCAAACAAGCTGCACAAATGTTTTTGTCATGCAACTTTTTTGAAACTTGCTGGGGCACAAAACATATTGCCGTGTAGCCCTGGCCTTATCATTTCAGATAATTCTACTTGTGGTTTGCTTTACAAGTTTGCAGTTGGAAACTGCCACTCCTTGTGTTGCCAGTTTCCAGAATGGTAGTTCACTGGTTAGTACTGTTGCCTTGAATTACTGGGTTCCTGGGTTTACATCCAACCAAGGGCAGCATGGCGTTTGTGTGTTTTCCCTGCGTTTGCATGAGTTTCCTTTCTATACTTTAGTTTCTAGAAACTATAGTGGTCATTTATCAAACTGGTATAAAGTAGATCTGGCTTAGTTGCCCATATCAACCAATCAGCTTCCACCTTTCATTTTGGACAGCTCATTTGGAAATGAGGAATCTGATTGGTTGCTATGAGCAACTAAGCAATTTCTACTTTACACCAGTTTGATAAATGACCCCATATGTGCACAAACTGCCATTAAATGGAGCTAAAGCAACATGAATACTAGCATAGTAAATTTACCATACATATAGCTTGCTGGAGGCATGACAACTCATGGACAAGTGATGACTATACAATAATAATAATAATACTTTTAGCTTGATCGTGGAAACACAATGCTTGGAGTTTCTAAGAAACAGTTCTTGTGATGATGTTTCTCTTAAAGAGGTTCTACAGTTTGTTTTAACTGATGATCTATCCTCTGGATAGATCATCAGCATCTGACCGGCGGGGGTCCGACACCCAGGACCCCACCGATCAGCTGTTTGAGAAGGCAGCGGGGCTCCAGCAGCGCCGCGGCCTTCTCACTGTTTATCCCAGGCCCAGTGACGTCACGACTAGTATCAACTGGCCTGGGCGGGGCTAAGTTCTGTTCATTTGAATGGAGCTTAGCCCCGCCCAGGCCAGTTGATACTAGTCGTGACGTCACTGGGCCAGCGGTAAACATTGAGAAGGCCGCTGCGCTGCTGGAGCGCCACTGCCTACTCAAACAGCTGATCGGCGGGGGTCACGGGTGTCGGACCCCTTCCGGTCAGATCCTGATGATCTATCCAGAACCCCTTTAAGCTAGGCTTTGACACTGCGGCTGCTGCAAGTTGGTGACACACCACACACATGTGACCGCCTAGGGTCGCATGATTTTTTAAGGTAATACTAATTTTTCAAACAAAAATGTGTGACCATTGGCTGCCGTGGTTGGGGGGTTTTGGATGCATGTGACAGCCGCCGCATATACACCCAGCCATAAAGGCCTGAAAAAGTCTTCATGATATACAGTATGTTGAGAACTTGATTAAAATTGTTTCGCCATTTTGGCCTTTCATGGAAACAACATAGCTTGCTTTGCCACTCTGTTTGTATGACTCACATTTACCACTATGGGAGTTACAGAAACAGTAGAACACCGCTGCGCAGATGTTTCTGTAACTCCATCTCCCTTGTCTAGCGCTTACTGCGGTTATTCCCATCTGGGCCATGAAAGACTGAATTCACTGAAAGTGTCATAAAAATTAACCTTTATTAATGTTACATCCAAAATATAATTCAAAGTATTAACAAACATGAGCCCCAATGATACCAACAACAAAAATGGTGATAAAACAATAGAGAGCTGGGCAGGGAGGGGGGAGGAAAGGGTTTGTATATACCTATCCCTATCTATCCCTCATCCTAAACCCTGTCCCCGGAGTCGCACCCTAATAGCGGATGCACCCCGTTCTCCTACCTATCCTCAATTGTCCCTGAGACGCCCTTTAAAGTATCAATAATATATAGGACTAATAACAGTTACTCCTCACTAATTCCTGAGAATGCTCTGATGCGTTTCCTCTTGTACCAGATTCATCAGAGGGACATCTAAAGACTACCTATACATATAGGCACAATAGTACACTGTTATGTGCTGGAATATGTCAGATAATGAGATAAATATGTATATCTGACGGCTTGCAGTAGAGCCACTCACTCTATGCCAGACCAGGGAAATGAGTCTAACGGTTGGATGAGGGTTCTGTGCTGTGCTTAGATGAGCACTGCGAGCCGTCAGAAGCACATATTTATCTCATTATATGACATATTCCAGCACATAACAGTGTACTATTGAGTAGCATAAGTTGTCTTTTCTGTCTCAGTTTACATCATGAAGTGAATGATTTTTTTACACCCTATATAACTGTGGCAGTCAGTGTGTGCCATGCTTTAAGACAGCACTGCATTTGATGTCTCTATGTGGTATCGTTTTGTTTTGTCCTAATTTTCATCTAATTCTGCCCTAGTGGGATAGGGATAGGTAGGAGAACGCGGTGCATTAGGGTGCGACGCTGGGGACAGAGTTTAGGATGAGGGATAGATATATACAAACCCTTTCCTCCCCCCTCCCTGCCCAGCTCTCTATTGTTTTATCACCATTTTTGTTGTTGGTATCATTGGGGCTTATGTTTGTTAAAACTTTGGATTATATTTTAGATGTAACATTAATAAAGGTTAATTTTTATGACACTTTCAGTGAATCCAGTAAAATTTAGCAGTGTCTAAACTTGGATCAGCATATCAGCTATACTTCAGTGATTTGTCCATAAAAGACTGAGATGGGGCCTCCCTTTTAATGTTTGATTTTCTGCACCTGATATTGCTTTGGCTGAAATGTTGCAAAACATTTAGATACTTTTGTAGTAGCAGTGCATTTCTTCTTTCAACCAAACAATTGAATCATTTTTAGTATATGTCCTATAATACCATGTTAAATTCAAATTATTCAATTAATTCAATTATTAGCTTGGTAACAGACAAGATAACGTCTTTATTTCTTTTCAGGAATCAGGAAAGATCGTAGAGGAGGACGTATGATAAAACACAAACGTCAAAAAGATGAACAGGATCAGAAGAATGATGTAAACACATCTGAAATAAGGACAGCATCCATTTGGGTGAACCCAACTGTTAAAAGCATGAAACTGAGCCCAGTATTGTCTTTGACAGCAGAACAGCTAATCAGTGCCTTAATGGAAGCTGAGCCACCGATAGTTTATTCGGAGCATGACTCAACCAAACCTTTCAGTGAAGCCTCCATGATGACATTGCTCACAAATCTTGCAGATAAGGAGCTGGTGCATATGATTAACTGGGCCAAAAGAGTGCCAGGTAGGTTTCTAGAGAACCATTAGAACTCAGTTAGCTTTTTTATTCCATTTTGTAACTGGTCTACCACTATTCACTGTACAAGAAATGTATCTTATAGATAACCCTTTGCAAATGTCACATGCTATCTTGTACAAACAACCTGAAATCGAATTTCCACCCTACATAGTGTCTTTTACCTACAGTGGTGCTTAAATGTTTGTGAAGCCTTCAGAATTTTCTATATTTCTGCATAAATTTCACCTAAAACTACATCAGATTTTCACCCAAGTCCTAAAAGTAGATAAAGATAACCACATCAAACAAATGAGTCAAAAATATTAGATTTGGTCATTTATTTATTATGGAAAATGATCCAATATCACATGAATGAGAGTGGCAAAAGTATGTGAACCTTTGCTTTCAGTATCTGATGTGACCAAACACACTATGGCATTACTATTTGAGCTGAGTGTTGAGTTCCGTCACAGGAGCTCAATACCGGAAAAAAAAAATGGATCAGTTTTATCCAAATGCATTCAGAATGGAGAGCATTCCGTTCAGTATGCATCAGGATGCATCAGTTCAGTCCCTCTTACGTTTTTTGGCCGGAGAAAATACTGCAGCATGCTGCAGTTTTCTCTCCGGCCAAAAATCCTGAACACTTGCCGGAATGCCGGATCCTGCATTAATTTCCATTGAACTGTATTAGTGCTGGATCCGGCATTAAGTGTGCATGCGCAGACCTTTAAAAATGCAAAAAATTATATATACCAGATCCGTTTTTCCGGATGACACCGGAGATACTGATACGGTATTTCAATGCATTTGTCAGACGGACTCTAGGAACAATATATAGGGGGGGCACATAAGATACCACAGTCAAAAATGGGGGGGCACTAATAATTTTCACCACTTAATCATACTACTGAAATAAACGAGATAAGTATATATAAATAAGATTGCAAAATACGAGAGTATTGCGGTATGCAGGGATAATTTTTATTGTACTATCCTAATACTTAAAAAACAAGCTTTCAAGAGTTTTCCTTTCTTCCTCGGTATGCTTCAGACCTGAGAAAGAGAGAAACACTCTCCAAAACTTTTTTTTGGAGTTTAAAGCAGTTTCAGCACTATAATAAAATAATTTACTTACAAAAGAAGCTATTCAGTCGTCTGCTGTGCTGTCCTCTGCTTGCTTCCGCGGATCTTCCCCTCCTTTCAGTCTCTCCTCAGTGCGCAGGTGCACTGTTATGGGGGATCTGTGGATGACACAGTGTTATGGGGGATCTGTGGATGACACAGTGTTATGGGGGATCTGTGGATGACACAGTGTTATGGGGGATCTGTGGATGACAGTGTTATGGAGGATCTGTGGATGACACATTGTTATGGGGAATCTGTGGATGACACATTGTTATGGGGAATCTGTGGATGACACACTGATATGGGGGATCTGTGGATGACACACTGTTATGGGGGATCTGTGGATGACACACTGTTATGGGGGATCTGTGGATGGCACACTGTTATGGGGGAATCTGTGGATGACACACTGATATGGGGGCATCTGTGGATGACACACTGTTATGGGGGATCTCTGGATGACACACTGTTATGGGGGATCTGTGGATGACACACTGATATGGGGGCATATGTGGATGACACACAGTTATGGGGGATCTGTGGATGACACAGTGTTATGGGGGATCTGTGGATGACACATTGTTATGGGGAATATGTGGATTACACATTGTTATGGGGAATCTGTGGATGACACACTGATATGGGGGATCTGTGGATGACACACTGTTGTGGGGGATCTGCGGATGACACATTGTTATGGGGGATCTGTGGATGACACAGTGTTATGGGGATCTGTGGATGACACATTGTTATGGGGGAATCTGTGGATGACACACTGTTATGGGGATCTGTGGATGACACACTGTTATGGGGGATCTGTGGATGACACACTGTTATGGGGGAATCTGTGGATGACACACTGATATGGGGGCATCTGTGGATGACACACTGTTATGGGGGATCTGTGGATGACACACTGTTATGGGGGATCTGTGGATGACACACTGTTATGGGGGATCTGTGGATGACACACTGTTATGGGGGATCTGTGGATGACACACTGTTATGGGGGATCTGTGGATGACACACTGTTATGGGGGATCTGTGGATGACACACTGTTATGGGGGATCTGTGGATGACACACTGTTATGGGGGATCTGTGGATGACACACTGTTATGGGGGATCTGTGGATGGCACACTGTTATGGGGGAATCTGTGGATGACACACTGATATGGGAGCATCTGTGGATGACAGACTGTTATGGGGGATCTGTGGATGACACACTGTTATGGGGGATCTGTGGATGACACACTGATATGGGGGCATATGTGGATGACACACAGTTATGGGAGATCTGTGGATAACATACTGTTATGGGGGACCCGTGGATGACATATTATTATTATTATTATTATTTATTATTAAAGCGCCATTCATTCCATAGCGCTGTACATATGAAAAGCGGTGCACATACGTAATACAGACAATTGCACTAATCATAAACAAGACAAGTTACAAACTGGTACAAAAGGAGAGAGGGCCCTGCCCGTGAGGGCTTACAATCTACATGGTATGGGAGAAGGACACAGTAGGTGCGAGTTAAGTTGGTCATGGCGGTATAGAGGCAGCAGGGTCACTGGTTGTAGGCTTGTCTGAAGAGGTGGGTTTTCAGGTTTCTTTTGAAGGATTCCAATGTAGGTGAGAGTCTGATATGTTGGGGTAGCGAGTTCCAGAGTATGGGGGATGCACGGGAGAAATCTTGGAGTCGATTGTGGGAAGAGGCGATAAGAGGAGAGGAGAGAAGGAGGTCTTGTGAGGATCGGAGAGTGCGTGTGGGGATGTATCGGGAAAGTAGCACCGAGATGTAGGGAGGGGACAGGTTATGGACGGCCTTGTATGTATTTGTTAGTACTTTGAAGTGAATTCGCTGGGCAATGGGGAGCCAGTGAAGGGATTGGCAGAGGGGAGAGGCAGAGGAGTAATAGGGTGAGAGGTGGATTAGTCGGGCAGAAGAGTTGAGGATAGATTGGAGGGGTGCGAGAGTGCTAGATGGAAGGCCACAGAGGAGAATGTTGCAGTAGTCTAGGCGGGAGATAATGAGGGCATGTACAAGAATTTTCGCAGAGTCAAAGTTAAGGAAAGCACGGATGCGGGAGATGTTTTTGAGTTGGAGGCGGCAGGTGGTGGAAAGAGCTTGGATTTGCGGTCGGAAGGAAAGTGCAGAATCAAAGGTCACTCCAAGGCAGCGGACTTTGTTGACCGGGGAGAGTGTGCAGCCATTGATCATGATAGATAGGTCTGCTGAGGGGGTTGAACAAGATGGGGGAAAGATTATAAATTCTGTCTTATCCATGTTAAGTTTTAGAAAGCGAGAGGCGAAGAAGGATGAAATAGAAGATAGACATTGTGGGATTCATGATAGTAAGGTGGTGATGTCTGGACCAGAGAGGTAGATTTGTGTGTCGTCAGCGTAGGAGTGATACTGAAAGCCATGGGACTCTATGAGCTGTCCCAGGCCAAAAGTGTAGATAGAGAAGAGCAGGGGTCCTAGGACAGAGCCTTGCGGGACACCAACAGAGAGGGAATGAGACGAGGAGGTGGTGCGAGAGTGGGAGACGCTAAACGTCCGGTCTGTGAGGTATGATGTGATCCAGAAGAGGGCCAGGTCGGTGATGCCAAGAGATGAGAGAGTTTGCAACAGAATGGAGTGGTCAACAGTGTCAAAGGCAGAGGACAGGTCAAGGAGAAGGAGGACAGATTATTGTTTCTTGGTTTTGGCTGTCAGCAGGTCATTGGTGACTTATGACTGAGGAGGGCTATCAGGGGACATTATACAGGGGGTAATATAACTGAGGGGTATCAGGGAAAATTATACAGGGGGTAATATAACTAAGGGGTATCAAGGACATTATGCAGGGGTAATATAAGTTATATTACCCCTGTATAATGTCCCCTGGTAGCCCTCCTCAGTTATGTTACACCTGTATAATAATGTCCCCTGATACCCCTTAGTTATATTACCCCTGTATAATAATGTACACTGATACCCCTTAGTTATATTACCCCGCCCTATATAATTTAACCTGATACCCCTCAGTTATATTATATAACTAAGGGGTATCAGGGTACATTGTACAGGGGTAATATAACTGAGGAGGGTTATCAGGGGACATTATACAGGGGGTAATATAACTGAGGGGTATCAGGGTACATTATTCAGGGCTAATATAACTGAGGAGGGCTATCAAGGACATTATTCAGGGGTAATATAAGTTATATTACCCGTGTATAATGTCTCTTGATAGCCCTCCTCAGTTATATTACCCCTGCATAATAATGTCCCCTGATACCCCTTAGTTATATTACCCTGTATGTACACTGATACCCCTTAGTTATATTACCCCGCTCTGTATAATTTAACCTGATACCCCTCAGTTATATTATATAACTAAGGGGTATCAGGGTACATTATACAGGGGTAATATAACTGAGGAGGGCTATCAGGGGACATTATACAGGGGGTAAGGCTACTTTCACACTTGCGGCAGTGTGATCCGGCGGGCAGTTCCGTCGTTGGAGCTGCCCGCCAGATCCGCCGATCTGCCGCTGACTGAAAGCATTTGTGAGACGGATCCGGGTGCGGATCCATCTCACAAATGCATTGCAAGGACGGATCCGTCTCTCCGCTTGTCATGCGGACCGAGGGATCCGTCTTGTACATTTTTTCAAATTTTTACCGATCTGCGCATGCGCATGCCGGAACGACGGATCCGGCATTCCGGTATTCTGAATGTCGGATCCGGCGCTAATTCATTCCTATGGGAAAAAATGCCGGCGTTCAGGCAAGTCTTCAGTTTTTTTCGCCGGAGAGAAAACCGTAGCACTGAACTGAAGACATCCTGATGCAAACTGAACGGATTACTCTCCATTCAGAATGCATGGGGATAAAACTGATCAGTTCTTTTCCGGTTTAGAACCCCTGTGACGGAACTCTATGCCGGAAAAGAACAACGCAAGTGTGAAAGTAGCCTTATATAACAATATAACTAAGGGGTATCTATCAGGGTACAATATACAGGGGTAATATAACTGAGGAGGGCTATCAGGGACATAATACAGGGGAGAGGGGTAAGATAAGTTATATTACCCCAGTATAATGTCTGATAGTAGCCTAGCCCTCCTCAGTTATATTACCCCTCGTGTATCCTGATACCCCTAGTTATATTACCCCCTGTATAATTTACCCTGATACCCCTCAGATATATTATATAACTGAGGGGTATTAGGGTAATACAGGGGACAACAGAGGAGGCATAGCACAGTGGGACAGGGGAGTACAATGTTACATACATAACTCAGCCTGCGCCGCACAACACGCACCGTACGGCTCCCTCTCTGCCTCTGCTGGGTGCAGGACTCCACCCCCCTATGTGAATACTAGCTGCCGCCTGCCGGCAGCCGACAGCCAGGTATTAATTTACAGCGCGGCGAGTGGCGGCAGCCAGCATAACAGACAGGGGAATCAGCGGGGGGCAGTGAGCACAGAGGTGACGAACCTATTAAGGTGTGCCCAGGCACACCTGGCGCACCACGTGCGCACGCCTATGAGAGCATATTCAAATCCTTTCAGGTAATGGGATAGATACTATGTCGACTTGCACAAGGGAATCCATACATGTGATAGATGAAAGAAAATCTCGCCCATCCAGTTCATATAAAAATCTTCAGCTTTATTCCAAATACAATAAAAAGGTTGCAGCCTGTCTCCCTTAGGAACAGATAGGTTCTTAGCCATGGCATGAAGTGGATAGTACCTTCATACTGATTTAAAGAGGACCTTTCATTGGTTCAAACATTGTGAACTAAGTGTCATGATCTGTACAGCGGCGCCCAGGGATCTCACTGCACTTACTATTATACCTGGGCGCCGCTCCGTTCTCCTGCAATGCCCTGCGGTATGTTCGGTCACTTGGTTATAGTAGGAGGAGACTGCCCTTGTTCTCCTGGGCGTTTCCTTCTCCTAGGCTGTAGCGCTGGCCAATCGCAGCGCAGAGCTCACAGCCTGGGAGAAAAAAAGATATCAACAGTTTCCCCTAAAACAGTGACCTCTATAGTACCCGCCCCTTTAAAAATTACCTCCACAGTGCCCGTCCCTTTAACAGTGATCTCCACAGTGCCCGCCCCTTTAACAGTGACCTCCATAGTGGCCGCCCCTTAAACATTGACCTCCACAGTGGCCGCCGCTTTAACATTGACCTCCACAGTCCCTGTCCTTTTAATAGTGACCTCCACAGTTCCCGCCCCTTTAACCTCTTAAGGACATAGGGCGTACAGGTACGCCCTTGTGCCCTGGTACTTAAGGACACAGGGCGTACATGTACGCCCTGTGTATTTTCGATCACTGCCGTGCGGCTGGCAGTGATCGGAACCCGGTGCCTGCTCAAATCATTGAGCAGGCACCTAGGCTAAATGCGCGGGGGGGTCCCGTGACCCCCCCATGTCGGCGATCGCGGCAAACCGCAGGTCAATTCAGACCTGCGGTTTGCTGCGATTTCTGCAGTTTCTGGTCCCCGCGGTCCCTGACCGCGGGGATCAGAAACTTTATATGCCTAAAAAAAGTTTTATTCACCCCCCCTGCACCCCCGAATGATTTTTATGGTGGCGGGAGGTGCAGGGGGAGGGTTGCGGGCGGTGCGGGAGGCGGGCGGTGCGGCAGGCGGGATCGCGATCCCCCGCCCGCCTCCCCTTGAAAATTCATTGGTGTTCAGTGGGTATACCAGGGTGCCAGCACATTGCTGGCACCCTGGTATAAACGGCTGACATCTGCGATGCGATGTCAGCCGTTTAACCCTTTCCATACAGCGGTCCGTACGGACCGCTGTATGGAAAAGGTTAACAGCGCAGGGAGCTCCCTCCCTCTCCCATCGGTGGGCTGCTGTGCCTTTGCAGCCCCCCGATGGAGAGGGAGAGAGCCCCCAGACAGCCCCCCGAGAGATCCCCTCCTTACCCTTCCCCGTCTGCGAAGTTCTGAGCAGACGGGGAAGGTTCCCATGGCAACAGGACGCCTCTCAGGCGTCCTGCTGTCCATGGTGCTGAACAGATCTGTGCTGAAAGGCATAGATCTGTTCAGTGTAAGTAAAATACAGTGCAGTACAATATATATTGTTCTGTACTGTATTATACAGACATCAGACCCACTGGATCTTCAAGAACCAAGTGGGTCTGGGTCAAAAAAAAGTGAATAAAAGTGAAAAAAAAGTAAAAATCAAAAAACACATTTATCACTGATAAAAAATGAAAAAAATAAAATTCCCTACACATGTTTGGTATCGCCGCGTCCGTAACAACCTGATCTATAAAACGGTCATGTTACTTTACCCGAACGGTGAACACCATAAAAATAAAAAATAAAAAACTATGATGAAATTGAAATTTTGCCCACCTTACTTCCCAAAAAAGGTAATAAAAGTGATCAAAAAAGTCGCATGTACGCCAAAATTGTAACAATCAAACCGTCATCTCATCCCGCAAAAATCATACCCTACCCAAGATAATCGCCCAAAAACTGAAAAAACTATGGCTCTTAGACTATGGAGACACTAAAACATTTTTTGGGTTTTAAAAATGAAATCATTGTGTAAAACTTACATAAATAAAAAAAAAGTATACATATTAGGTATCGCCGCGTCCGTGACAACCTGCTCTATAAAATTACCACATGATCTAACCTGTCAGATGAATGTTGTAAATAACAAAAAAAAAACGGTACCAAAAAAGCTATTTCTTGTTACCTTGCCGCACAAAAAGTGTAATATAGAGCAACCAAAAATCATATGTACCCTAAACTAGTACCAACAAAACTGCCACCCTATCCCGTAGTTTCTAAAATGGGGTCACTTTTTTGGAGTTTCTACTCTAGGGGTGCATCAGGGGGGCTTCAAATGGGACATGGTGTAAAAAAAAAACAGTCCAGCAAAACCTGCCTTCCAAAAACCATATGGTGTTCCTTTCCTTCTGCGCCCTGCCGTGTGCCCGTACAGCGGTTTACGACCACATATGGGGTGTTTCTGTAAACTACAGAATTAGGGCCATAAATAATGAGTTTTGTTTGGCTGTTAACCCTTGCTTTGTAACTGGGAAAAAAATATTAAAATGGAAAATCTGCCAAAAAAGTGAAATTTTGAAATTGTATCTCTATTTTCCATTAAATCTTGTGCAACACCTAAAGGGTTAACAAAGTTTGTAAAATCAGTTTTGAATATCTTGAGGGGTGTAGTTTCTTAGATGGGGTCACTTTTATGGAGTTTATAATCTAGGGGTGCATCAGGGGGGCTTCAAATGGGACATGGTGCCAAAAAAACAGTCCAGCAAAATCAGCCCTCCAAAAACCAAACGGCGCACCTTTCACTCTACGCCCTGCTGTGTGGCCGTACAGTAGTTTACGGCCACATATGGGGTGTTTCTGTAAACAGCAGAGTCAGGGCAATAAAGATACAGTCTTGTTTGGCTGTTAACCCTTGCTTTGTTAGTGGAAAAAATGGGTTAAAATGGAAAATTAGGCAAAAAAATGAAATTCTCAAATTTCATCGCCATTTGCCAATAACTCTTGTGCAACACCTAAAGGGTTAACGACGTATGTAAAATCAGTTTTGAATACCTTGAGGGGTGTAGTTTCTTAGATGGGGTCACTTTTAGGGAGTTTCTCCTCTAGGGGTGCATCAGGGGGCTTCAAATGGGACATGGTGTAAATAAACCAGTCCATAAAAATCAGCCTTCCAAAAACCATACGGCGCACCTTTCCCTCTACGCCCCGCTGTGTGGCCGCACAGTAGTTTACGGCCACATATTGGGTGTTTCTGTAAACGGCAGAGTCAGGGCAATAAAGATACAGTCTTGTTTGGCTGTTAACCCTTGGTTTGTTAGTGGAAAAAATGGGTTAAAATGAAAAATTAGACAAAAAAATGAAATTCTCAAATTTCCTCCCCATTTGCCAATAACTCTTGTGCAACACCTAAAGGGTTAACGACGTATGTAAAATCAGTTTTGAATACCTTGAGGGGTGTAGTTTCTTAGATGGGGTCACTTTTATGGAGTTTCTCCTCTAGGGGTGCATCAGGGGGCTTCAAATGGGACATGGTGTAAATAAACCAGTCCATAAAAATCAGCCTTCCAAAAACCATACGGCGCACCTTTCCCTCTACGCCCCGCTGTGTGGCCGTACAGTAGTTTACGGCCACATATTGGGTGTTTCTGTAAACGGCAGAGTCAGGGCAATAAAGATACAGTCTTGTTTGGCTGTTAACCCTTGGTTTGTTAGTGGAAAAAATGGGTTAAAATGAAAAATTAGAAAAAAAAATGAAATTCTCAAATTTCCTCCCCATTGGCCAATAACTCTTGTGCAACACCTAAAGGGTTAACAACGTATGCAAAATCAGTTTTGAATACCTTGAGGGGTGTCGTTTCTTAGATGGGGTCATTTTTGGGTGGTTTCTATAATGTAAGCCTCGCAAAGTGACTTGAGACCTGAACTGGTCCCTAAAAATTGAGTTTTTGTAAATTTCTGAAAAATTTCAAGATTTGCTTCTAAACTTCTAAGCCTTATAACATCCCCAAAAAATAAAATATCATTCCCAAAACAATTCAAACATGAAGTAGACATATGGGGAATGTAAAGTCATCACAATTTTTGGGGGTATTACTATGTATTACAGAAGTAGAGAAACTGAAACTTAGAAATTTGCAAATTTTTCAAAATTTTTGTTAAATTAGGTATTTTTTGGTGCAAAAAAAATTATTTTTTTGACTCCATTTTACCAGTGTCATGAAGTACAATATGTGACGAAAAAACAGTCTCAGAACGGCCTGGATAAGTCAAAGCGTTTTAAAGTTATCAGCACTTAAAGGGACTCTGGTCAGATTTTCAAAAAATGGCTTGGTCCTAAGGTGTAAAAAGGCTGTGTCCTTAAGGGGTTAACAGTGACCACCCCTTTAACAGTGTTCTCAACAGTGTCCGCCCCTTTAACAGTGACCTCCACAGTGCCCGCCCCTTTACCATTGACCAACCCTTTACCAGTGACCTTCATAGTGGCTGCCCCTTTAACAGTGACATTCATAGTGTCGGCTCCTTTAACAGTGACTTCCAGAGTGCCCGCCCCTTTAACAAAGACTTCCACAGTGCCCGCTCCTTTAACAGTGACCTCCACAGTGCCCGCCCCTTTAACAGTAACTGCCCCCTAAACAGTGACCTCAACAGTGCCCGCCCATTTAACATAGCCCACCCCTTTAACAGTGACCTTCATTGTGGCCGCTGCTTTTACAGTGACCTTCACAGTGCTCGTCCCTTTAACAGTGACCTCCACAGTGCCCGCCCCTTTAACATTGACCACCCCTTTAACAGTGATCTTCATCTTTGCCGCCCCTTTAACAGTGACTTCCACAGTGCCCGCCCCTTTACCAGTGACAACCGCAGTGCCTGCCCCTTTAAAAGTGACCTCTACGGTTCCCGCCCCTTTAACAGTGAACTCCACAACGCCTGTCCATTTATTAGTGGCCCCTGCCCCACATGCATGTATCAGTGTAGTTGTGCCATCATACGTCATATGACTGAATATTTAAGGACCTGCGAACTGCTAAAACCTGTGATCAGTTGTTATGGCAACCTGAAGTAGGACCTGCGAGCTTCTATTGGCTGATAAGGGACATGTGACCGTGTAAATGGCAGTTCGGATTTAAGTGAAAGGCTTGCTGGCTTGTATTGGCTAATGCAGGTAATTCTTTGGGAATATCTCAGGAACGGTACGTCCTAGAGAGTGGAGACCCAGTCTAAAACCTTCCCGGACACCTGATGTACCTGTGTGCCAAATTTGGTGAAGTTCGGTCCAGTCGTTTGGTCCTGCATAAAGAACGTCCAGACAGACGTCTAGACAGACAGACAGAAACTAATTTTTATAATATAAGAGACTAGCAGAAGGACCCGGTTTCATCTATTTCATTTTATGTTTCGGTGTGTCATAAAAAGATATCAACAGTATTCCCCATAACAGTGACCTCTACATTACCCACTCCTTTAACAGTGACCTCCACAGTGCCCGCCCCTTTAACAATGACCTCCACAGTGCCTTCCCCTTTAACAATGATCTCCACAGTGCCCGCCTCTTTAACAGTGACCTCCACAGTGGCTGCCCCTTTAAGATTGACCTCCACAGTGGCCGCCCTTTAACATTGACCTCCACAGTGCCCGCCCCTTAAACAGTGACCTGCACAGTACCTGCCCCTTTAACAGTGACCTCCACAGTGCCTGCCCCTTTAACAGTGACCTCACAATGCCCGCCCCTTTAACATTGACCACCCTCTTAACAGTGACCTTCATAGTCGCTGCTCCTTTAACAGTGAACTTCATAGTGCCCGCCCCTTTAACAGTGACTTCCACAGTGCCGCCCCTTTAACAGTGACCTTTACAGTGCCCACCCCTTTAACAGTGACCTCCACAGTACCTGCCCCTCTAACAGTGCCCACTCCTTTAACCCCTTAAGGACTCAGCCCTATTTCACCTTAAGGACTTGACCATTTTTTGCAAATCTGACCAGTGTCACTTTAAGTGCTGATAACTTTAAAACGCTTTGACTTATCCAGGCCATTCTGAGACTATTTTGTCACATATTGTACTTCATGACACTGGTAAAATGGAGTAAAAAAAAATCATTTTTATTTATAAAAAAATACCAACTTTACCAAAAAAAATTAAACAATTGCAAATTTCCAAGTTTCAATTTCTCTACTTCTATAATACATAGTAATACCTCCAAAAATAGTTATTACTTTACATTCCCCATATGTCTACTTCATGTTTGGATAATTTTGGGAATGATATTTTATTTTTTGGGGATGTTACAAGGCTTAGAAGTTTAGAAGCAAATCTTGAAATTTTTCATAAATTTTCAAAAATTCTATTTTTAGGGACCACTTTGCGAGGCTTACATAATAGAAACCACCCAAAAATGACCCCATTCTATAAACTACACCCCTCAAGGTATTCAAAACTGATTTTAAAAACTTTGTTAACCCTTTAGGTGTTCCACAAGAATTAAGAATTTTTGGAATGCAGGTTTTGCTGGACTGGGTTTTTTGACACCATGTCCCATTTGAAGCCCCCCTGATCCACCCCTAGAGTAGAAACTCCATAAAAGTGACCCCATCTAAGAAACTACACCCCTCAAGGTATTCAAAACTGATTTTACAAATGTCGTTAACCCTTTAGGTGTTCCACAAGAATTAATGGAAAATAGAGATACAATTTCAAAATTTCACTTTTTTGGCAGATTTTCCATTTTAATAATTTTTTTCCAGTTACAAAGCAAGGGTTAACAGCCAAACCAAATTCAATATTTATGACCGTGATTCTGTAGTTTACAGAAACACCCCATATGTGGTCGTAAACCGCTGTACGGGCACACGGCAGGGCGCAGAAGGAAAGGAATGCCATACGGTTTTTGGAAGGCAGGTTTTGCTGGACTGTTTTTTTTGACACCATGTCCCATTTGAAGCCCCCCTGATGCACCCCTAGAGTAGAAACTCCATAAAAGTGACCCTATCTAAGAACCTACACCCCTCAAGGTATTCAAAACTGATTTTACAAATGTCGTTAACCCTTTAGGTGTTCCACAAGAATTAATGTAAAATAGAGATACAATTTCAAAATTTCACTTTTTCGGCAGATTTTCCATTTTAATAATTTTTTTCAAGTTACAAAACAAGGGTTAACAGCCAAACCAAACTCAATATTTATGGCCCTGATTCTGTAGTTTACAGAAACACCCCATATGTAGTCGTAATCCGCTGTACAGGCACACGGCAGGGTGCAGAAGGAAAGGAATGCCATACGGTTTTTGGAAGGCAGGTTTTGCTGGACTGTTTTTTTTGACACCATGTCCCATTTGAAGCCCCCCTGATGCACCCCTAGAGTAGAAACTCCAAAAAAGTGACCCCATGTCACTCTCATTCTACCCCCCCTTGTCACTCTCATTCTACCCCCCCTCCCTTGTCACTCTCATTCTACCCCCCCCTTCTTGTCACTCTCATATTCTACCCCCCCATCACTCTCATTCTACCCCCCCTTGTCACTCTCATTCTACCCGCCCTTGTCACTCTAATTCTACTCCCCCCTTGTCACTCTCATTCTACCCCCCCTTTGTCACTCTCATTCTACTCCCCCCCTTGTCACTCTCATTCTAACCCCCCCTTGTCACTCTCATTTTACCCCCCCTTGTCACTCTCATTTTACCCCCCCTTGTCACTCTCATTTTACCCCCCCTTGTCACTCTCATTTTACCCCCCCTTGTCACTCTCATTTTACCCCCCCTTGTCACTCTCATTTTACCCCCCCTTGTCACTCTCATTCTACCCCCCCTTGTCACTCTCATTCTACGCCCCCCCTTGTCACTCTCATTTTACCCCCCTCCCTTGTCACCTCTAATGTAGCGTGGCCGAGCTTTGTTCGGTCCGCGGTACAGGAGCATTTGTTTCCTGTACCCGGCCGGACTGAAAGGAAGTGCACACTACTGGTGGCGCCGGCCCTGGGTACTATCCACTTTATGCCATGGCTAAGAACCTATCTGTTTGAAATATGTCAGCCTAAATGATACAGGCTGCAACCTTTTCATTTTATTTGGAATAAAGCTGAAGATTTTTATATGAATTCGTTATTGTGAGATATATTTTAACCTATCACGTTTGGTGTGACCCCCCCTTGTGCAGCAATAACTGCAACCAAACGTTTCCAGTAATTGTTGATTAGTCCTGCACATCGGCTTGAAGGAATTATAGCCCATTCCTCCATACAAAACAGCTTCAACTCTGTTATTTTTATGGTTTCTAAACTGCTATCTTCAGGTCCCTCTACAACATTTCTATCTGATTTAGGTTAGGACTTTGACTTGGCCATTCTAAATCTTTTACTTTATTCTTTAACCATTTTTTAGTAGAACGACTTGTGTGCTTAGGGTCGTTGTCTTCCTGCCTGACCGTGACCGATGTTCTCTTGAGAATCAGCTCATGGACAGATGTCCTGACATTTTTCTTTACAATGTAGGGCAGGTTCACATCAACATTATGAATTCCCTTATTGCTATACCCATGTTATATGGAAAATAATGGAATTCGTAAGACATATAGACATTCCATTTTGATCCTTCATAATAGAGGTCATGGGCAAGCATAACGGATCCGTCTAGTTTCCGTTATACAGGAATTCAGGAGTTAGGAATTTTCAAGCTACTCAAGCATTCCCTATGGACAGTGATTTTGCATTTTTTGTAGAGTAATAAAAAGTCTATGTGTAGCCTCATCCTCAGGAAGTCATTTACTGAGCAGAATTGTACCCATTCCATTTCCGCTATTTGGGCTGTTTTATAGGCCTCTATTAAAGACATCTGCTCTTTAAAATTTACCAGACAGGCACACAATTACTATGTGGATAATATGACTTTATAGAGCTCCCACACAAATATCTTCTTTGGCTCTTCAGGCTGTTTCTCCCACACAGCAACTTATGTGCTCATCTACAATTGTCTAAAGGAAATTGCCATAATTAAATTCAGTGTCTCTCCTTTAATGTTACACCCTCAACAATTTTATGAAAGTGTTTCAGCCTGACTTTCAATCAGCTGTGCCTATGCATAATAAATAAAGTGGGAAATATTGGATTACTCTTTCTTAATGAGTTTTGAAACAATTGTGATAATGGTCAATTGATAGTTTACCTTAGGCTACTTTCACACTTGTGCCGGAGTGATCCGGCAAGCAGTTCCGTCGCCGGAACTGCCTGCCAGATCAGGCAATCTGCAGCATTTGCAGATCCGTATTACAAATGCATTGCAAGAACGGATCCGTCTCTCCGTATGTCATACGGAGAAACGGATCCGTTATATATTTTTTTTTACATTTTTACCGGTCTGCGGATGGATCCGGCATTGCGGTATTTTTAATGCCGGATCCGGCACTAATACATTTCAATGTAAATTAATGCCGGCATTCTGGCAACTGATCCGGAATTTTAGAGGGAGATAATACCGCAGCATACCGTTCAGTGACTAAACTGAAGACATCCTGATGCATCCTGAACGGATTTCTCTCCATTCAGAATGCATGGGGATGAAACTGATCAGTTCTTTTCCAGTATTGAGCCCCTATGACGGAACTCAGTGCTGGAAAAGAAAAATGCTAGTGTGAAAGTACCCTTAGTCATTTTATTACTCATGAGTTGATCACAGACGTGTAAAATGGCTGGCATGAAATCAACCATGGGTACATCATTTATATTCCTTCCAAATGATTTATATATTTTACAAGAAGGAATAAAATTTAGGCTTAACATGAAAGCCATCATTTAAAGCCATCTGCAGGTGTCTTTAGCAGAAATTGATTTTATTTTCTAATAGCTACATGGAGTGACCAGACCTTGAACTTCTTGGGCTAAGCTCCGATCTTTTGATATAGTACATTATGTTCTGAAAAACTTCTATTTGTAGACATTATGCTGTGTTAGTCTTCAAGTTAATTTTTCAAGTTTAATTTCCTGGTATGTTAGAATACAAGCCTCTCTTCTGATTGAGCAATTTTGTTCAAATTATTTTGAGAGACATTCTCCTATGCTTAGTACACCATATGCTGCACAGTGTAAAAACAAGTTATATTCATTTCTGTCATTTCTTTTCAGCTCATCAACAATGTACAATGATAACTAGAGATGAGCAAAGTTTTAATAAATTTGATTCAGCCAATTTGCCAAAGTTCACCAATAAATTTTATTTGTTCCGAATTAATTAGACACGACTCGCTAAGCCACTCTGTCTAATCAAATTCTTCCCACTTGGTGGCCCAATCTCAGTGTGAAGGCTTGGAAGTTAATCCTTTCCCGGCCACGGACAGTAAATTCACGTCTGCAGTCAGGCATTAAAAAATGGCACCCGCTGGCATGTTGTCACCATGTTGGCACCTCACATGCAGTCAGTCTCTCAGATCTTCTAACCTCTGTCACAGAAGGTACCGTGACAGTACCCTCCTTCTACGGGTGACCTCCGGACACCCAGGACCAAACTTATCAGATTAGCCCTGTGAAAGGATTTCACAAGACGACTGGCATTAACATAGGCTGCTGGAACCCATATTCTCTCCTCTGGACCGTAACCCTTCCAGTGACCGAGATACTAGAGGGATCTACGGAGAATTCAGGGGTCCACTATCCTGGCGATCTGAAATTCGAAATTACCATCCGCCATGACAGGAGGGGGTGGCAGGGAGGATGGTTCAGCAGGTTCGACATATCTCCTCAGTAATGATTTCTGTGAAATATGAATTTTTAAAGCCTGCAGAAGTTAAAGACAAAAGGCTACCAGGTTAATAATAGCAGAGATCTTATCTGGACCAATAAACCTTGGACCCAACTTCCAAGAAAGTACTTTCAACTTAATGTTTCTTGTGGACAGCCACACAGAATCACCCACTCTTAGATCCGGACCACTCATACATCTCTTGTCAGCCATTCGTTTATACTTCTTGCCCATTTTTTTTTCAGATTATTTAGAATTTTCTGCCAAATAGATGACAAAGAAGAGGAAATTCTTTCCTCTTCAGGTATACCAGAAGTCTCAGTACTAGAAAATGTGCCAAACTGCGGATGGAACCCATATGCCCCAAAAAACAGCGACTTATCAGTGGACTCCTGCCTGCGGTTATTTATGGCGAACTTGGCCAAAGACAGAAAAGAAGACCACTCCTCCTGATTCTCCGAGACAAAACATCTCAGATAAGTCTCCAGATTCTGGTTAGTGCGCTCAGTCTGTCCGTTCTACTGAGGGTGAAAGGCTGAAGACAAGGACAATTATACCCCCAAGCGAGTGCAGAACACTTTCCAGAATCTGGATACAAACTATCAGACACCACATCAGAGGAAATACAATGTAGCTTCACGATGTCAACAAACACTAGTGCGAGAGTTTTAACATTAAGTAGCCCTGGTAATGCTATAAAATGCAACATTTTACTGAAGCGATCAACAACCACCAGAATCACAGTTTTTCCTTCGGAATTCGGCAAATCTTTGATAAAGTCCATGGACAAATGAGTCCAAGGTCTGGACGGGATGGACAACGGAAGTAGAGATCCTGAAGGTCGAGTATGTGTCACCTTAGCACATGCACAAGTACTACAGGCTGACACATAGCCCTCAACACATTTACGCAACCCCGGCCACCAGAATCTATGAGACATGAAATCGACCGTGGATCTGCTCCCAGGGTGTCCTGTAAGAACAGTAGAGTGATGTTCCTCGAATACCTTGTGCCGTAATTCCGAAGGAACAAACAACTTTCCCAAAGGACAAAAATCCAGTGCATCTCCCTGGGCCTCCAACAACTCTGCCTCAAGGTCGGGATAAAGGGCAGAAATTACTACTCCTTCAGACAAGATAGGACCAGAATCTTCCGAAAGCCCCCCTCCTCCCCCCGAGGAAAGCTATGCGACAAGGCATCTGCCTTGACGTTCTTAATCCCAGGGCAATAGGTGACAAATAAATTAAATCTGGTTAAAAACAACGACCATCTGGCCTGCCTTGGGTTCAGACGTTTAGCCGACTCCAGGTAAGCCAGATTTTTGTGATCGGTAGTTACCTTTTATTCCTCAAAAGCCAACTTAATGGCCAGCAATTCTCTATTGCCTACATCATAATTTCTTTCAGCAGCCGAGAGATTCTTAGCAAAGAATGCACATGGGCGCCATTTACTAGGTAAAGGACCTTGAGACAAGACTGCTCCTTCCCCTACCTCGGATGCGTGCACCTCCACAATAAATGGCTGTGACACATCCGGCTGCACCAGTATAGGGGCAGAAGCAAGACACTTCTTTACTGCTGAAAAGGCTTGTAATGCCGCATTAGACCAAACTGAGAAATCCAAACCTTTCCTAGTCATGTCCGTTAAAGGTTTAACCACAGTCGAGTAGTTCAAAATAAATTTACATAGTTACATAGTTAATACGGTTGAAAAGAGACATAAGTCTATCAAGTTCAAACAAGGGATAGGTGGGGACGGTAATAGTTAATGAACCCCAAAAATCGCATAAACGCTTTCAGATTTTTGGGTTGATCCCAGTCCAACACAGCAAGGACCTTTTCAGGATCCAAACGAAAACCTGAAGATGAGAGTAGGTAACCCAGGAATTGCACTTCTGGAACTGCAAATACACACTTCTCCATCTTGGCATACAATTTATTCTCTCTTAGGATCTGTAACACTTGTCTCACGTGATTCTGATGAGTTTCCATGTCTGGAGAATAAATTAGTAAATCATCCAGATACACCACAACAAACCTGCCCACCAGATGATGAAAGATGTCATTAATGAAATGTTGAAAAACCGCAGTAGCATTGGTCAACCCAAAAGGTATGACAAAATTCTCAAAATGACCTTCAGGGGTATTAAAGGCTGTCTTCCATTCATCCCCCTCCTTGATCCTTACCAGATTATAAGCCCCCCTCAAATCCAACTTAGAGAACACATTGGCACCGACAATCTAAATAGAACAAATCTGGGATCAAAGGAAGAGGATAAGGATCACGGACTGTAATGCGATTAAGCTCACGGAAGTCAAAACATGGCCTAAGAGTTCTGTCCTTTTTCTTAACAAAGAAAAACCCTGCATCCACTGGGGATTTGGATGGTCTAATATGACCTTTAGCCAAACTCTTGGTGATATATTCTCGCATGGCTCCTCTTTCGGGTTCAGAAAGATTATACAACCGAGACTTGGGCAACCTAGCTCCGGGAATAAGGTTGACGGGGCTCCTGGTAGCTCCTGGTCTCCACTTTCAGAGAATACATCGGAAAAATCAGAAATAAACGAAGGTATAACTTTAGTGGTTACAACAGAAAGCGACGTGCTAAGACAGTTGTCTATGCAATAATCACTCCAATCAAGAATCTGTCTCGCTTGGCAATCGATGGTAGGATTATGTTTGCTTAACCATGGTAATTCTAGCACCAAGGGAGCAGGCAGCACAAAACTGCACAAAACACAAAATGGATTCTTGATGAAAATCCCCCATATTTAAACGAATGTCCTGCACCATTTGTGATAAACATTTTTCTGTGAGTGGAGCGGAATCAATTGCAAACACTGAAATATTTTTGTCCAATGCACTTGTTGTCAACCCATACATATGAACGAACTGACCATCAATTATGTTAACCGCTGCCCCACTGTCAATAAATACTTCAATTCCCACAGTTTTGGAGTCTAGCGCTACCTTGGCAGGCAGGAGAAATAGGGTATTACCGGCAAAAGTTATTTCTCAGATTGCCCACCCACACCACCAACAGTGAGATGAGGACTGAACACATTTTTTTTTTTAACATAATGACATACGTTAACAAAATGTCCCCCTTTTCCACAGAAAAAGCAAAGTCTCATCTTAAGCCTAAAGTTCTTATCGCCAGGTCCAGGGGTAGCTCGCCCCAGCTGCATTGGCTCATCACCAGACATGTGCTCAAGTGTCTCTTTACCCAAAGTGTTGAAAGAGTCTGCCACCTTATATGATAGTAAGTCCTGAGTGTGAAGAACCTTAGATCTCTCTCTCAGGCGTCTATCAATACGAACAGCAAGCACACAATACAGGTTTGAGCAGTGGCTAGAATTTCCTAATTTCAATTTCTCTACTTTTATAATAGATAGTAATAACTCCAAAAATAGTAATTACTTTACATTTCCCATATGTCTACTTCATGTTTGGATCATTTTGTGAATTACATTTTATTTTTTGGGGACGTTAGAAGGCTTAGAAGTTTAGAAGCAAATCTCCAAAATTCTGCAAAAAATCTGCAAAATTTCCAAAACCTACTTTTTAAGGACCAGTTCAGGTCAGAAGTCACTTTGTGAGGCTTACATAATAGAAACCACCCATAAATGGCCCCATTTTAGAAACTACACCCCTCAAAGTATTCAAAACTGATTTTACAAACTTTCTTAACCCTTTAGACCCCTTTCACACGAGCGAGTTTTCCACGCCAGTGCAATGCGTGACGTGAACGCATAGTACCTGGACTGAATGCTGACCCATTCATTTCAATGTGTCTGTGTACATGAGCATTGTTTTTCACGCATCACTTCTGCGTTGCATGAAAGTCACAGCCTGTTCTATTATTCTGCGTTTTTCACGCAGCCCTGGAAGTGAATGAGGCTGCCCATAGAAGTGAAAGGGGCTGCATGAAAAACGTATTGCATCCGCAAGCAAGTGCGTATGCAATGCGTTTTTCGCTGATGGTTGCTAAGAGATGTTGTTTGTAAACCTTCGGTTTTTTATCACGCGAGTGAAAAACATATCAAAATGCACTGCACCCATGCGGAAAAAAAAGGAACAACTGAACGCAATCACAGACAAAACTGACTGAACTTGCTTGCAAAATGGTGCGAGTTTCACTGAACGCACCCTGAACGCATCCGGACCTAATCCGTATCATTCGTGTGAAAGAGGCATTAGGTGTTCCACAAGAATTAATGGAAAATGGAGATGAAATTTCAGAATTTCACTTTTTTGGCAGATTTTCCATTTTAATCCATTTTTTGCCACTAACAAAGCAAGGGTTAACAGACAAATAAAACTCAATATTTATTGCCCTGATTCTGTAGTTTACAGAAACACCCCATATGTGGTCGTAAACTGCGGTACAGGCACATTGCAGAGCGCAGAAGGAAAGGAACGCCATATGGTTTTTAGAAGGCAGATTTCACTGGGATACTTTTAAGCTGCCATGTCACATTTGAAGACGCACCCCTAGAGTAGAAACTCCAAAAAATGACCCCATTTTGAAAACTACGGGATAAGGTGGCAGTTGTGTTGGTACAATTTTAGGGTACATTTGATTTTTGGTTGCTCTATATTACACTTTTTGTGATTTAAGGTAACAAAAAATAGCTGTTTTGCCACTGTTTTTAATTTTTGTTATTTACAGTGTTCATCTGAGAGGTTTGATCATGTGGCATTTTTATAGAGCAGGTTGTTACGGCTGAGACAATACAAAAGGTGACTAGTTTGTTTGGTTGTTTGTTTCAGTTTTACATAATAAAGCATTTTTAAATAAAAAAAAAAAAGATTTTTTAGTGTCTCCATATTCTGAAAGCCATAGGTTTTTTTATATTTTAGGCGACTGTCTTATGTAGGGGCTAATTTTTTTGGTATGAGATGAAGGTTTGATTGGTACTATTTTAGGGTCCATATGACTTTTTGATCGCTTGGTATTATACTTTTTGTGATGTAAGGTGACAAAAATGGCTTTTGACATACTTTTTTTTTTTTTTTTTTACGGTGTTCATCTGAGTGGTTAGGTCATGTGATATTTTTATAGAGCAGGTTGTTACGGACGCAGCAATACCCAATATGTATACTTTTTTATTATTATTTCACTTTAGCACAATAATAGCAGTTTTGAAGCAAAAGAAAATATTTTAGTGTCTCCATTGTCTGAGAGTGATAGCTTTTTTATTTTTTGACAGATTGTCCTAGGTAGGGTCTCATTTTTTGCGGGATGAGGTGACTGTTTGATTGGTATTATTTTGGGGGGTATACGCCTTTTTGATCGCTTGGTGTTGCAATTTTTGTGATGTAAGGTGACCAATTATTTATTTTTTTGTATGGTGTTCACCTGAGGGGTTAGTTTATGTGATATTTTTATACAGCAGGTTCTTATGGACGCGGAAATACATATGTATACTTTTTTATTTAAGTTTTACACAATATCAGCACTTTTGAAACAAAAATTTAGCCATAGTTTTTTTATTTTTTTTGGCGATTGTCTTAGGTAGGGGCTCATTTTTTGCGGGATGAGGTGACGGTTAGATTGGTACTATTTTGGTGTGCATATGACTTTTTAATTGCTTGGTGTTGGCACTTTTAGTGATGTAAGGTGACAAAAAAAATGTTTTTTTAGCACAGTTTTTATTTAATTTTTTGGACGGTGTTCATCTGAGGGGTTAGATCATGTGATATTACCTAATATGTCTACTTTTCGTTTTTTTCCCTATTTTTTACAAAAAAATATTACTTTATTTTGGGAAAAGGACGCTCTTTTTTTTAACCTGAAACTTTTATTTCTTTGTAAAACTTTATTTTTTCCCTTTTTTTTCACTTCCTTTTTTGTCCTACTCTGGGACTTCAACTTTTGGGGGTCTGATCCCCTTTACAATGCATCACAATACTTGTGATAGCCGGACCCCTGCTTCCTGTGATATCCAGGGGGCTGGATCTCACAAGCTGTCACGGAAGGCAGGCACGATGCCTAAGTAAAGCATCAGGCTGCCTTTCCTGCCATCGGATCACCATTACAGCAGCACGGGGACCCGATGGCTGCTCTGATCCCCACACGGACATCGCACGTGCCGTGGTCAGCCCTCACTGCAGCACATCAAGGGTTAATGCGCCAGCATCAGTGTTTTCACCGAAGCCGGCGCATACAGCAGGGGTCCGGCTATCAGTGACTTCCAGACCCTGCCACTGATCAGGCGGGCGCAGCTCCTACACCCGCCCGATCAGCGCACAGTAATAGTACGGCGCTGGGCGGCAAGTCACGTCCCGCTGCGCCATACTAGTACGGCGCTGGGCAGGAAGGCGTTAAAAAATAGTACAAGACACAAACATAATCAGACCTAGTCTAACCTGACCACTGTCCCTACCTGCTTGGACTATCTGTCCTAACTGACAGCCCCCAACTGGTTGACACTGGCTAAGTGCAAGGACCTAGTCTAAGCACCAGCATTTATAACTGCAGTGACTTGTTCACACAGCCAGAACCTGAGCATACCAAACAGACATGAATCAAGGTCACAAGCAAACCAGATAAAAGACACAGAATTAGAATCAAGGCATAAACTGAAACCCATGCGGATAAGGATACACACAGGAAGCATGCCACTGATGGTCAGAACAGAAAATAACCAAAGACATAGCAAAGACACATCAGATATCGATGAACAATCAGGCTGACCACAAAAGTCAGGGTCGAGTCACAAACACTGGTCAGGTTAGCACACACCCTGCACACCACTTTACTGGAGACATAAGACAGACTGATCTCTCGGGCATACAGCTCACAGGTCTAAATAGCAGAGTGATTAAGACATCTGACCACCTGATGTTTAGACACATATCAGGGAAGCATTAACCCCAACATGAACACAATGAGCATACAGTCACAGAATACTGTCCGCACCCACAAAAGTACACAGCGAGCATGCA
This sequence comes from Bufo bufo, assembly GCF_905171765.1. Lineage (NCBI taxonomy): Eukaryota > Metazoa > Chordata > Amphibia > Anura > Bufonidae > Bufo > Bufo bufo. The sequence goes on along the minus strand of NC_053392.1, from coordinate 473,620,391 downwards.
CAGCGCAAGCAACCAGCATTCACATCAACTACAGCCAGTACGTAAGAGTGCAGGCAGCCAGCCTACCCGGCAACACGATGTCGCAGTGAACAGTGCTGTGACAAAAACAGGCTCTGCCATCTGTCTTTGTCGCTATGTATGTAATTATAGTGTGTCTTAAGTCTAAACTCACATTATTACACAGTTCTGCGTCCTACTGGCTGTGCATAGTCTAGGTACATGTTATTGGCTATCCACATAGAGAAGGTGAAGGACTGATATGGAAATAGGTGGTCATACCGGGATAAAGATGAGGCTCCTAATTAGATTTATGGTGACAACTGTTAACTGCTCAGCCACCCTTGATTTATAGTCTGAGATTCAATTACACAATATGTATACTATTTTAGGGCAGGTCTATTAGCATCTGTTGTAGCACTTGTAGCTTTGGATTGTCTTTGGAGTTTTATCCAGTATTTATACTTTATATAGGTATTTACGAATTTGAATTGTCTTGTGGAATGGTTGGTTATGACCTCCCTACATATTAGTCCCTTGTGCCATCTTGTCAACACTACTCATGTTGTTTTAATACTTGTTTTTGTTAACGGCTGTACTAAGTGGTTGATTTGACTGTGGCATTTAAACCCTTTGCCACATTTGTGCTTTATGTTGTTGCTTTTATTTTACAAATTAATATGTGAATGAGAAAAATAAATCCATCTAAGCTCATTGTAGGTTGTAATATGGTTATTGTATTAACCTCTTCGAAACACAGCATTGACAATTTACTCACTAATAGACTGTGGCACTTTTGCAAAGACTTGAGCAAACAGTTTTTCTGTTCCTCCACTCGTTCCACAACGTTCCATTACTTCTGCCTCCTCTAGTTATGTGAGCAGTTATACTCAAGCCAGTCAACTTGGTTACTAGTCTGTGTTCCACGTGATTAAACAATTCAATGCTGATTACAATGCAGACAAATGGAGTGAGCTGTATTTGTCACTTGCCTCCCTGTTCCAGCATTGGGATTGCCAGGTTTGATGGTTTTATATGAACAGCGTGGAGTCCAACAAAGACTTCCAGGGCTGTCCAAAATAAAGAAATGTTAAGAATTATTTAATTTAAATGTTTTTGAACTACATTAAATAGTTTATGTAATATGTTATTTATTTCTCCAGGCTTTGTAGACCTAACTCTCCATGATCAGGTTCATCTTTTGGAATGTGCTTGGCTTGAGATTCTTATGGTTGGTTTAATCTGGCGGTCAGTGGAACATCCAGGCAAATTGTCATTTGCTCCAAATCTCCTACTAGACAGGTATGTTTCCTTAATCAATAGCAGTAGCTATCGTATTTAGGTTTAATTTATCTTGAAAGCCATGTATAGAGGTATGGATATTGGATAGTAGAAGGTTCACAATGCTTCTAGTCTCCAATATAATGATATTTATTCTTAAATAATAACAATTAGTATACATATCAAATGTAAATACAGTACCAGTCAAAAGTTTGGAGACATCTTCTCACTCCATGTTTTTTCTTGTGTTTTCTACATTGTACATTTATATTGAATACATGAAAATGCTGAAGGGCACATATGGAACCAAGAAGTAAAGTAATAAACAAAAATAGCATTAAACAAGACAGAATATGTTTTATATTTTAGATTCTTCAAAATAACCCCCTTTTGCTGTGATGGCAACTTTGTACAATCTTAGCATTCATCCAGTCAGCTTCATGAAGGCATTCACCTGAAATGGATTCCAACAGTTGTGATGGAGTTCCCAGAGGTGCCTACCACTTGTTGGATGCTTTTCCTTCACTGTGTGGTCCAACTCATCACAAACCATCTCAATTGGGTTAAGCTTGGGTGATTGTGGAAGCCATGTCATTTGACACAACACTCCATCACTCTCCTTCTTGGTCAAATAGCCCTTATATAGCTTTGGGGTGTATTTGGGATCATTTTTTCTGATGAAAAAACAAATGATGGTCCCACTAAGTGCAAGCCAGGTGGGATAGCATCTCACTATGGAATAGTGTGGTAGCCATGTTGGTTAAATATGCCTTCAATTTTGAATAAATCACCAACAGTATCACCTGCAAATCACCCCCACCACCACCATCACACCTCCTTCTCCATGCTTCACGCTGGGAACCACACATGTAGAAACCATCCACTAATCTTTTCTTCTTCTCACAAAGACATGGCAATTGGAACCAAAAATCTAAAAATGTGACTGGTCTAATGTCCATCTCTTGTGTTTCTTGGCCCCAGCAATTCCTTTCTTCTTCTTGTTACTCAGTAGCAGATTTTTTTGCAGCAATTTGATCATAGAGGCCAAATTCTCGCAGTCTCCTCTAACCAGTCGATGTTGAGATGTGTCTGGTACTTGATCTTTGCAAAACATTTATGTAGGCTGTAATTTGAGATAGTGATAAATTGTGGTTTCTGAGGATGGTAACTCCAAGGAGCTTATCCTCTGCAGTAGAGGCATGTCTTGGTCCTCCTTTCCTGGAGCGGTCCTCATGAGAAACAGTTTCGTCAAAGCGTTTGACAGATTTCATGACTGCACTTGAGGATACAGTACCTTCAAAGTTCTGGAAATTTTCCAGATTGACTGATGTTCATGTATCAAAGTAATGATGGACTGTTTTTCTTTACTTAGTTTAATGGTTCTTGCCATAATGTGTATTAGAACAGTAGTAGAATAGAACAAATTAACCCTTCACAAGTCATACCTGTTGATTGAAAGTCATTCTAGGTGACTTCCTCATGAAGTTGATTGAGAGAAGGCCAGGAGTGTGCAAAGATGTTATCAAAGCAAAAGTGTGTTATTTTGAAGAATCTTAAATATAAAACATATTCTGGGTTAACACTTTTTTGTTTACTACTTAATTCCATATGAGTCCTTCATAATTTTTGTGTCAATAGTGTTGAGCGAATCAAAGTATCCAAAGTGGACTTCAATCCAAATTTCAGGAAAGATTTGATTTGTCATGAACCCGAATATCCTCGCACTTCATGATAAAGAATAAATTTTTCCTAAAATGGTGACTCAAAAAAAAATATATATTATACTCGCCTCGTCCACTTGCTTGTGGAGAGGCCATCCGCTCCCATATTGATAGAAGAAAACCCTCCAAAGGACCTGCCACGAGCATGATGACCTCACCACATGATCACGCTTGGCGCGTGCAGTTACGTCATCAGGTAAGTGGATGAGGTGGTGAGTATTAGTATTTTTAATCCCTGATTAACAGATGCCGCAATCAGCATTGAACACAGCATTTGAGGGGGTCAAATGAGGGGGAGTGGGCGCGATCGTCTTTCCCCATCATTGCACCCACTCCACACAAGGGAAAACGATTTGTGACGAAGTAATTCGTAACAAATAGAATGTTTTATTGAAGCCGAATCAAATTTTTTAAAACTTCGCTCATCTCTAGTCTTTAATATGAATCTAGAATACAGGAAATATAAAAAAAAAGAAAAAACATGCAATGAAAAGGTGTGTCCAAACTTTTGACTGGTACTTTAGTTTTGGGTATACAGGCATACATAATTGTTAGTTTGTGTTATTTAATTTAAAGGGTTCTCTCATTTTAAATAGGAGTGGGATATTACTCAGACCCCCATGGATTATTCTCACTGTGCTTGGTATTCCACCTGTAGCTCCTTTGGAGTCTGACCAGACAGTATTTTGTCATTTTTTAGAGCTCGGCACTTTGCTTGAGTTGCAGAATAGGGTACTTGCAAGCTGATCTTATTAAGTAATGTTATTTAACATGTTAATGCCTTGTAATACACCAGAATAGTTTTGTATAGATCAGTGGGGGTTGATAATTCTGATGCTGCCCCTGTAGGAAAGTGAGGTGTTGGACTAAGGTTACTACCTCAGTAGTAGTGTGGAAGTGAGAGGGAGCTTTATGTCCTCACTCCTCAAAGTACTAGGCCTGAACTCCAGAGAACCACTATCTGTGAGAGATCCACAGAGAGAAAACCATCTGTACTACACAGTACTCAGACATAAGACAAAAGAAAGAACTAGAAGGCACAGAATCTGCATGGTCGAACATTGGAGTCAGTCAGTAAGGTATTTTCTGTTTAAGGCTGATAGGATTTACTTGCATTACAGGGACATTGCTAAAACACGTCTGGCCCACTGTATATTAATCCTGATCCCTCAGCTGGAATCTGCCAGCCACAGCACCATCTCCTGTCTTGTATCCGCTCAACACTCAACACTAAGGTCACCCCAGCTATAATCAGGCAGGGGCTTAAACATCAGGGTATGCCCCGAGGAAAGAAAGGGTGTGCCTTCCTATCACTGCCTTGGCCCTAGGGAGCATTTAAGTGAGGATTGCCACTGTAAATAATTATTACAGCCAGAGGCACTACCCCTCCCATCCTCCACTCCCGCTCATCCAGTGCTTGCGGCACACTACCAAAATACTCAGACGAGAGCAGCAATGTGTCTGGTTAAACTCCAATGGTGCTCTTTATTTTTGTGACCAGTAGAAACTATGATGATGAATCATATTGTTCCAGTTATTATTTTGCTGAACAAATATGACTTTGGAAGATGCCAGGAGGATGCTTTTTGTCTCTGTACATGCTTTTTGTCTCTTTAAATATACAGTACAGACCAAAAGTTTGGACACACCTTCTCACTCAAAGAGTTTTCTTTATTTTCATGACTATGAAGGCATCAAAACTATGAATTAACACATGTGGAATTATATACATAACAAACAAGTGTGAAACAACTGAAAATATGTCATATTCTAGGTTCTTCAAAGTAGCCACCTTTTGCTTTGATTACTGCTTTGCACACTTTTGGCATTCTCAAGATGAGCTTCAAGAGGTAGTCCCCTGAAATGGTCTTCCAAAAGTCTTGAAGGAGTTCCCAGAGATGCTTAGCACTTGTTGGCCCTTTTGCCTTCACTCTGCGGTCCAGCTCACCCCAAACCATCTCGACTGGGTTCAGGTCCGGTGACTGTGGAGGCCAGGTCATCTGGCGCAGCACCCCATCACTCTCCTTCATGGTCAAATAGCCCTTACTTTCAAAGTTTTCCCAATTTTTCGGCTGACTGACTGACCTTCATTTCTTAAAGTAATGATGGCCACTTGTTTTTCTTTACTTAGCTGCTTTTTTCTTGCCATAATACAAATTCTAACAGTCTATTCAGTAGGACTATCAGCTGTGTATCCACCTGACTTCTCCTCAACGTAACTGATGGTCCCAACCCCATTTATAAGGCAAGAAATCCCACTTATTAAACCTGACAGGGCACACCTGTGAAGTGAAAACCATTTCAGGGGACTACCTCTTGAAGCTCATCAAGAGAATGCCAAGAGTGTGCAAAGCAGTAATCAAAGCAAAAGGTGGCTACTTTGAAGAACCTAGAATATGACATATTTTCAGTTGTTTCACACTTGTTTGTTATGTATATAATTCCACATGTGTTAATTCATAGTTTTGATGCCTTCAGTGTGAATCTACAATTTTCATAGTCATGAAAATAAAGAAAACTCTTTGAATGAGAAGGTGTGTCCAAACTTTTGGTCTGTACTGTACATGGAGGAATAATGATTTAGGGTTGTATTTAATGGATTTGGGTTTTGTCCTTTCCTTCCAATGAAAAATATTGTATTGCAGATAAGCCTTATTTCCATATTTCTGGCTTTGTTAGCTATCGTTTATGGTAGGAATTGTCTACAAGTGTTCAAATATATTGTAAGTAGGTTGGATTACAGACTGTCAGCTGCCAGCTATTTGTCACAAGCAGAGATTGGGAATGGAATGCACTTTTCATGTTTTTTTAGAAATGATGAACGTTCAAATCATAACTCTTTAGGCTCATCATTATTGCAAATAACTAGTAAAGTGTGACAAAATGTAAAATGCCCACCCCCTCCAAATCGTCAAAAATGGGCATTTACAAACCAATAAACTGCTTTTGTGTTGAGCCCATTTTGAAAACAGTCAAAATGACATGTTGGAAGACTTATCTTACAATACTAAATGCTGTGGGGATTCGCTCTGGTAGTTAGGATTAGCTGGTGCAGCACAGAGGTACAAGTTCTTGGTTCAAAACATCAGTGTTTATTCACACGTAAAAGCAAAACAAAAACGCAAGTTTTATTGTCAACAATAGGAACGCTCACCAGATCTCATATGTACTATACACTGGAGCACTGCCTAAGCTCTACCATAAAGCCTAAAAACAATGTATCAATACAAAAAGTGGCTGACTCACAGTATTGGTATATATTTAATAAATGCAATAAAATTGTCCAAAAGTTAATACAATATAGACAATCACATATAGTAAAATCATAAAAAATCATAAAAAGAGTATATGGTCACGGTTTCTTTAAAAGATTTTGCGTGCTGAGCTCACGCACGCAACATTAAATTCATGATCTGTATCTCCTTTTTAGATGTTGTTTCACTCTTGATATATTATTGCCCTTTGTGCCACTATGTGTCCATGACCACCTTTTTAAATAGATATATATTGGAAAGGTTGTAAAGGTTCATTTAAATACCTACTGCCAATGGAGGAGCACTGTAGATGCAGGTATGCTGGTTAGCTTAGATATACCAGCAGGCTTAGATATATCGCTTGCCGTTCAGTTTGTATAGTCAATCACCTCAATTGCGCTATTTAAGTCGCAGGGTTATTCATTCATGTTGTAATGCTGTTGCATAATTAAATTCCTCTTACCGCGTCTCTGCTGATAGAGGTAGCCGAGGGCTGGAGCTGATATTATCTTATCACCAAGGGTGTTGCTAGGTCAAAACATTCCCAGGCCCCGAATGTCCTGCCTGCCTGTTAGATATAACTGTATTGCCATCCTCAGGACTGCAATACAATTGAATCTAATACACTGCAAGAGCTGAAGGACCTGTGATGACCTCACAGGTCATGTGATCAGTTCTAAATGCGGTAGCTGAAAAGGACCTGGAATGATGTCACCATCATGTGACCAGTGCAGGAGAGGACAGCTCAGCAGTGAAGAGACGTCCTGGGAAGAGGCTGAGGTGAGATCTGCTACATCAGGAGAGGTAAGTGAAGATTACTCAGTGTGAGAGGCAGAGCAATGTTGGGAGTTGTAGTTATTTAACTGGGACTGTATGTTAGGGCTGAAGGGAGGGAAGTTATTTACATGGGACAGTCAGGTGGAGTGATGTTAATTACATGGAACTGAAATTTGGAAGTAGCTGGGGTAGGGTGATTTACATGGGACTGTATGTTGAGGGGTAATGTTATTTATATGGGACTGCATGTTGAAAGCAACTATGGGAGGGAGTGATATTATTTACATGGGATTGAATGTTAAGGGGTAATGTTATTTACATGGGACTGCATGTTGGAGGTGGCTGGGGAGGGGTGATTTTATTTACAAGGGACTGTATGTTGAAGGTGTCTGGGGGAGGGAGTGATGTTATTTATATGGGACTGAATATTGAGGAGGTGATGTTATTTACATGGGACTGTATGTTGGAAGGGGCAGGAGACATGGTCTGATGTTGTTTAAATGGGACTGTATTTTGGAGGGGGCTGTAGATAGAGAGGGATGTTATTTACATAGGACTGTATATTGGAGGGGGCTGGAGAGTTGGTGTGATGGAATTTATATGGGACTTTATGGCGAAGGGAGGGAAATAGTGTTATTTACATGGGACTGTATGGCGGAGGTGCTGAGGAATTATAATTTCTGAGGACACTAAACGGAGGAATATAACTACAGGGGGCACTGCAGGCAGCATTATAAATACTTGGGTCGCATCAGGGTGAGCATTATAACAGTAGGGGGCAGTATAAATACCGGGGGCACTATAGGGGCATTTTAAATCCAGGGGACATTAGACGTTCTTATTACTACTGGAGGCTCTATAGGAGGGACTTATAGATCCGCCTTATTTCTACAAGGAGCACTATGGGGGTCCTTATTACTACCGAGGGGTCTGTAAAGTTCTTTATTGCCACTGGGGGAATAATAGGGGGCCTTATTTCTACTGGGGGCTCTGTGAGGGTATTATTAATACTGGAGGGCTCTTCTACTAATAGAGGCACTCTTGTGGAGCATTATCACTGTTGGGTCCAGTAGGGGGCAGTATTACTAATGAGAGCATTCTAGAACGGAATTACTATTGGTGGGACTATGAGGAGTACTTTTACTATAGGGGGCAGTCATTTTTTTTCAGGATAGCATTTGGGGGTACAGAAAAGTAAGGAAGCTAAGATGTCTGTGTGTCACACTCTGCAGAGACGAGGCGGCTGAGAAAGGTGTCCGGACTGAATGGAGAAGATGATGACAGAGAAGATCTACATCAGAGGAGACATCACCTGGGAGGCCCTGGATGTGAGAGGTATGTGCTACTGTATAGCAAGTACAGTAAAATGTCTTCAGTGCTAGTGTTTGCAGGGGGAGGGGGTTGCGGTATTTCAACTTAGAGAATTGGGCCATATGCATTGGTGCTTGGGCCCCGGATTTTTTGAGACCCTAGCAACGCCCCTGCTTACCACGCTTCCCCACTGTGTCGCGGCATTTGAAACCTTCAGTGTACCGGCTGTAAGTTCTTCACGCATGCGCTCTGTATACTTTGCCACGCCGGACTTCTAAATGGAATTGCGCTTCACCTTTACTATTAGGAAAATATCAAGTGTGTTTTTCCAGAATACAGATCACTGTAAATGTCCACGACAGACACGTTTCAGAAAACTTTGCTTCCTCAGTGGCATATAGTATGTTTTTTCATTTGGGACCTTCATTATATTTATACCCTCTCGGGTCTCCAATAAGATGTGGACCGGACTATAATACTACTAATGTTCCTGTCAATCATTATTCAAACTGAATGCCTTTATCGCATTCTATATTTACCCCACATGAGGCATTAGTATTATAATACGCTTCATTATGACAGTTATATACAAGTATACTGACAGGAAGAGTGTTATAAATTCATATATACAGCATTATCTCCTTATGTTCTTCTCATTCCTAATCTACCCCATATAGAACATTAGTCATATACCACACTTCATTATGACAATTATCTTTCTTGATGGACTGAATCGCTGTAAATTTCAGTCCCACTGGGTCACTGGCATGATGTTTCCTGAAATGTTCTGACAGTGTATTTTTTTGTATCCTTTTCTGATTTTGTTTATATGTTCAGCAATCCTAGTTTTCAAAGCCCTTCCTGTCCGTCCAATATATTGTTTTGCACAGGGGCATTCTATCACATATATTACTGCTTTTGTGTTACATGTCAGTATTTCTTTAATCTCCCATTTTGTTTACAGTGGATTTAATAACCATGTGTTTTCTTTCTGCTCTTGTTATGCGGCAGTTATTACACAATCCGCACCTATAGGACCCTTTTAGAGACTTCCATGGTGTGCTGATTGTGTTTGGTTGCTTTTTCTTTTTCATTGGAGCTACATTGGAGTGCTAAATTAGGTGCCCTAGTGAAAACTATAGGTGGCTGATTTGGCAAAGAGGTACCCAAAATGTTGTCCTCTTTCAATAAATGCCAGTGTTTGCCAATTATACCCCTAATTTTTTTATTTTCCGTATTAAAGATTAATACCAGTTTTGCCATTTCCTCCCTGGGTGATGTAAATACTATCTCTAAAGAAGGATACTCGATCTAACTTCCTTACTTTATCCAGGGACTGTTCTAGTTGTTCCAAGGGATATTCTTTCTCTAGGAACTGAATTTTCATTTCTTGTGCCTCTAGGTCAAACTGAGTATTTTGGTACAATTTCTCTTTAGGCGTCTAAATTGGCTGCCAGGTATCCCTAGGAGCCAGCTAGGTAAGTGACAACTTTTGGTTCTGGGGTCTTAAAGCAGAACTGGAAGTCTTTGGATTCATCTAAAGGGGGTGTTGGGGGGATACGCATTTCGAGTCAATGCCTGTCTGTATATCAACGCACTGACCCACTCTGCGTTCCTCCCATTGGCCACGGACACATAGTGGCATAAAGGGCAATAATATATCAAGAGTAAAAACAACATCTAAAAAGGAGGTACAGATCATCCACACGCAAAATGTTTTAAAGGGACCGTGACCATATACTCTTTTTAGGATTTTTTGGGATTTTACTATATGCGATTGTCTATATTGTATTAACCTTTGGATAATTTTATTGCATTTATTAAAAACGCAAGTTGCTTGGTGATTGTTCACACACATGAAAAGTTTATATATAAAACAGTCTCCCTTTTCTCCTGGGTGTTACTTCACATCCTGTTGGAAGTTCTGCCTTGTCAAGTCCACAGGCAGGCGTTAGGCTGCCTGTTCGCCCTCACAGGGGTCTGAGCCCTCTTGCCCGGCTCAAACCGTGGATCCCAACACAGTCCTCAGATCACAGCACACAGACCTCCTGAGCTCCACTGTCAGACAGAAGTAATCCTCCTCACCTGGCAGTTTCGGCTGGTTTTTATGCCTGGCAAAACCCGGCCTGGAACATGGGGATTAGTCACCACCCAGCACTTTGACTACTCCCAGTAAGAGCCATCTCGGATCAGCTATACAGCCATACTAAGTATTAAGGTGTCAAACAGCAACTGCTGCTGACACATAAAAACCGGCTCTTACTCCACCGAGGCCAGGAACCTCGGTGACACGTACCTATCAACCGCGATGATTCCTTGTACCTTCTTACAATACTAAATGACTGCAGTGATGCAGGATTGTACAGGATACTTACAGTTTTTTTTTTTTCCTGACCAAAGTTTAATGGTAAATAGTCTGCTACATCTGTAAACTAAAGTGAAAATCACATAAAATTTCAATAGTGGTTAAGAATGAAAGTAACAAACAAATATGCATTATTATTAATATTGTTATTGTCCATTGTAATAAAACTAACCTATGTGAGCTACTTATGATTAGTGTTAAGTGAATCGAAGTCAAACAAATTGACTTTGATCCGAATTTCAGGAAAAATTAGATTTATCAAATGGATAAGGTGGGTAATTTTTATTTTTTTACCGGATTAACCCCTGAAAGCCCTCACTGTTAGGCCTCTTTTTGCTGTATTTTGTGGTCCGTTTTTCACGGATCCGTTGTTCCGTTTTTTGTTTCCGTTGTGTTTTCGTTTTATATTTCCACAAAAACATCTCCGCATGGTTTCCGTATGAGATCCGTTTTTTGCAGATCGCAAACGGAAACAGAAAATTTGTAATCATTACTGTAATGTACTGTAATGTTTGTAAACAGTAAACACATGGGCAAAGTGGGCATGGATCTGCAAAATACGGATGACATACGGATGTGTTCTGTATGCATTCCGTATTTTTTGCTGACCCATGGACTTGAATGGAGCGACGGAAAGTTATTTGCAGACAATAATAGCACAAGTTCTATCTTTTAGCAGACCGGATATACGGAAATACGGAAACGGAATGCATGCGGAGTACATTCCGTTTTTTTTCGCAGGACCATTGAAATAAATGGTTCTACATACGGACCGCAAATGTAAACCGCAAAAACGGAACGGAAACAAAATACGTTTGTGTGAAAGAGGCCTTAGGCATACGGACCACAAAAACGAAACGGAAAAAAAATATGTTCGTGTATAAGAGGCCTTAGGCACAGAACAATGTGTCTTAGAACAATGTGTCACAAGAAAACAATTTTAGAATAGCTTGGATAAGTAAAAGCGTTTCAAAATTATTACCACATAAAGTGACACATGTTAAACTTGGAAAAAATGGCCTGCTCCTTAAGGTGAAAAATGGCTGCGTTTCAAAATTATTACCACATAAAGTGACACATGTTAGACTTGGAAAAAATGACCTGGTGGTCCTTGAGGTGAAAAATGGCTATGTCCTCAATAGGTTAATGTCAGAAGAAACTCAAATGTCGAAGAATATCTGTTAATGGGTGCAGATGTTTGGCCATATTTGTACACACAAGTGTTAATTGTCAGAAGAAATATTGGCTTCAAACAAGCCATAAAAATTCTCCATTCTTTTTGGGAGCAGCAGTAGTACTGTATGGATGTGGAAAGGGTAAGGTAAGGTTTAAGGTGTGTACAGGTAATAGTGGCATGTGGCAGCAATAGTAGCGGCAGCACAGCATGCAACTGATGTAGATGCAGTTGATGTGCCCGTGGTTGTGTTGGGAAAATAATATTAGTAGTAGTGGCAGCTTGGTAGGGGGAATAGAAGTGGCAGTAGGGGGAATAGCAGCTGGAGTACTGGCAGCAGCAGCCATACAGTATAGAACATGATGGTAGGCAGGCAGACAGCAGCCGTGGCATGATGTGGCAGAAGTGTGTGAAAATCCTCACGGATCCATGCCTCATTCATTTTGAGAAATGTGATGTTTTGTATACTGGATGAGGGCAATTTTGTCAGTTTGGGTGTGAAGACGCCACCTGCCATTCTGAAAATCCTCTCTCAGATGACACTGGAGGCTAGACAAGATAGTACAGTGAGGAAAAACTGGTCCAGTTTCACCCACTTTTCAAATCTGCCTGCCTAGAAGTCTGCAGGGTCAGGGAACAGGGTATGTGCTATAGAAAGGCCACAGTCCAAGTAAAACTGAACCTGGTTGTTCAGGTGGTACGTCTCTGTTTGCTGATTTGCGTCAGTCTGTCACGGCACCTGAAAAAACTGCTCCATCATGTTCATGATAACGAACTGGCTGCTGTGGCTTCTGTTACTTATGGTAGCAGAGACGGTTTGAGGTGGGTGGCTCAGTGGGGGCAGAGGGGGGCCTCCTGGTCAGACATGCGGAAGGCAAGTGTCTGCTTGCCAAAAGCTCTAGCAAGCTGTGTACACAGCGTATCCTGGTAACACAGCAATTTGGCTTCCCTTTTGGTAACTGGAAAACAATGTTCCATTTTGCTTTGATAGCAAGGGTCTAAATGCATCCAGTATTCATAAGATTGCCTGGTGCTAACGATACACCTGTCGGTACATAAGCAAGCAAGCGTACAGCCTGCCATGCTGACCAGCATGCCCGAGGACCCAGCACTTTCCAGCTCCGCTCCTCACTGCGATGATTGGTCATCATGGCCAATGTCGTCATCATCTTCATCATCATGCTCCTTCACCACAACTCCTCCTCTTTCTGCTCCTTCTTGTGACAAAGTTGATGCCAAAATTATCCCTACTGAAAAATCTGGTGGCCTCTTCGCAAGGCCTGAGTAAGCAACATGCATCTCTGGTGAGCTGCGACTGTCTGATCTTAAAACAATAAAAGCTCTCTGCAATGGTGGTCTGGTGCATGACGAAATCACTCATGATTTATGCTGCTCATTCAGACGTTCCAGCATATGCAAAAGGGAATTACAGTGAGTTAGAACGTCGCAGATCAAGCTGTTCAATGGCAGACTGTTCTGTTACTGCCAGTCCAGGAGTGAGTTCCTTGCCAGATAAGAATGGCTGAAATGTGGGGACAGTCTCCTGAACATGGCCATTGCCTTCTGTAAGCAACAATACTTTTTAAAAAGCATTGTCCAACTAAATTTATCATGCATGCTAAGCAGGGAACATGTGTAATTTCTCCCAAATGCAGCGCAGCCAAAATGTTTCTATCATTTTCACCTTGCCCAGTTGGAGTTGGTGGGGAGACTGCCAGCAGTATATTAGCTGCTTGATGCACTTTAGCAATTGAATGGCTGTGTGGCCACTCTCGCCCAGGCTCATAAGCTCGAACACAGCATTGCAACACTTCACTTTACACATATGACAGGAGGGAGAGGAAGTGGAAGCAAAACTCTGCTCTGCTTCGGTTCGGGATGAGAGGATGTCCATTGAGGAGAATATGGAAGGGGTGGATAAATGCTTGGTGTGGGAACCAGACTGACACAAATGTGGAGGTGTCAATAGGACTTGGCCTCATTACTACGGTGCTGCATTGCTACTGTCATAAAAAAACATTGACCCAGTGGGCTGTGAAAGATGTGTACTGTCCCTGCCCATAAGAGCTGCACCAGGTATGCACGGTGGTATGCACTTTGCCACACAGCAACAGTTTCAGGGAATGGCCTAAGTTCTGCACAAGGGTTGGCTAGGTATCTTCCATCGAGACTGAGAACACTGCACACCATCAGTTTCTTAAAGGCAGAAGACTGCACCACCAGCAACTTAGCCAAGTGGGAGCTAAGCTTACACACCATCAGACTGATGGGCGTGTAGAGTTGTTTCCTGGCCACACATTCCATTATCAATGGCTGACAACACAGCAGAGTAGGAGAAGGAGGAGTCTGAGTGGGAGAAGCAGTAACTGATTCTGTTGATTGCAAGGACACTGTACTGCATGTAAGTGCGACCTAGCTGGTCAACAGAGACTGAAAAAAGGAGGACATTCTTGTTCGGATAGCTGGCTGCCAGTTCTATTCTCCCACAGGGAGTCAGCAGGGTGGCAGCAGTGGGAGGACAGGAGCCAAACGTGCCTGGGGTAGACCACCTGCTTCGCAGCAGCGTACCTGCCCGGGAAGTAGTGGTGCAGGGGTTCACAGAGAAAGCGGCGGTAGCAATCAGTCAGTGCGGACTGTTGGGGGGAAAATCACCTACTCGGCAGTGTGGAAGTTTTTTCCAAAGCGCCAGAGGAGGTAAACATGGCCATATGTCGCATCTGTGGGCAGAAGGTGAAGCGTGGCCAGGGTGCCAATGTTGGCACTACGGCCCTGCATCAACATATGCAGTATCGACATACAGTGGCCTGCGAGAACCGTGGCTCCAATGTGGTGGTCCAGCCTGCCGCAGTAACCGCTGCATCCGCCAGTGGCACGCAGCAGGTTTCAGGCAGTCAAGGCTGCACCACCTAAGCTGAAGGGAGCTGTCTGTCATTCCCATCTTCTGCTGGTCCAGATGCTCCTGCTCCTCCTACTCTTCGTCAGTCATTCTGTCAGCAATCGATCACTGAAGTGATTGCCAAAAGACAGCAGTATGCGTGCACGCATCCAACGGTGCAGAAGCTGAACGTGCTCCTGTCCAAGTTGCTGGTGCTGCAGTCCCTCCCTTTCCAAGTGGTGGACTCCGCACCTTTCAGAGAACTGATGGCTTGTGCCAAGCCGAGGTGGAGATTCCCAAGCCGTCATTTATTTTCGAAAAAGGCAGTACCAGCCGTGCTCAAATATGTAGAACAGAAGGTGGGCCAGTCCTTGAGCTTGTCAGTGTCTGCCAAAGTGCACGGCAGCGCCTAAGTGTGGAGCTGTAACTACGGTCAGGGACAATACATGTCCTTTACTGCTCACTGGGTGAATGTGGTTCTTTCATAGCCACACCAGCAACTTGGCCAGGTCACGCCGCTTCCGCCTCCACGTTGTCACGCCGTTGGTCCTGCGACAATGTCCAGCTCTGCCTCCTCATCCTCCACCATGTCCTCAGCCTCCACTGCACAGTGCCCCTCCAGCATATCACATGTGCATGGCTCGGCGGTGTCATGCTGTTCTGCACCTGGTTTGCCTTAGTGAACTGAGTCACACAGGGGAGGAACTGCTCAGTGTGAAGCATCAAGAAATCGAATCCTGGCTTTCTCCGCAACAACTGAAAATCGGAACCATGCTGACCGACAACGGGAAGAACATGGTGTCAGCGCTGGGTCAAGGAAAGCTGAGCCTTGCGCGTGACACGGTTTCAATCTGGTTGTCAAGCGGTTCCTGAAGTCTTCCACCCAGATGGGCAGAAAACTTTGCATGCACTTCAGCCACTCGTATACCGCAAAGCACACCCTCCTTGAGCTGCAGCGGCAGAACTACATCCCACAACATAGGCTTATATGCGACGTTTCCACCTGTTGGAATTCCACCCTCTATACAGGGAGTGCAGAATTATTAGGCAAGTTGTATTTTTGAGGATTAATTTTATTATTGAACAACAACCATGTTCTCAATGAACCCAAAAAACTCATTAATATCAAAGCTGAATATTTTTGGAAGTAGTTTTTAGTTTGTTTTTAGTTTTAGCTATTTTAGGGGGATATCTGTGTGTGCAGGTGACTATTACTGTGCATAATTATTAGGCAACTTAACAAAAAACAAATATATACCCATTTCAATTATTTATTTTTACCAGTGAAACCAATATAACATCTCAACATTCACAAATATACATTTCTGACATTCAAAAACAAAACAAAAACAAATCAGTGACCAATATAGCCACCTTTCTTTGCAAGGACACTCAAAAGCCTGCCATCCATGGATTCTGTCAGTGTTTTGATCTGTTCACCATCAACATTGCGTGCAGCAGCAGCCACAGCCTCCCAGACACTGTTCAGAGAGGTGTACTGTTTTCCCTCCTTGTAAATCTCACATTTGATGATGGACCACAGGTTCTCAATGGGGTTCAGATCAGGTGAACAAGGAGGCCATGTCATTAGATTTTCTTCTTTTATACCCTTTCTTGCCAGCCACGCTGTGGAGTACTTGGACACGTGTGATGGAGCATTGTCCTGCATGAAAATCATGTTTTTCTTGAAGGATGCAGACTTCTTCCTGTACCACTGCTTGAAGAAGGTGTCTTCCAGAAACTGGCAGTAGGACTGGGAGTTGAGCTTGACTCCATCCTCAACCCGAAAAGGCCCCACAAGCTCATCTTTGATGATACCAGCCCAAACCAGTACTCCACCTCCACCTTGCTGGCGTCTGAGTCGGACTGGAGCTCTCTGCCCTTTACCAATCCAGCCACGGGCCCATCCATCTGGCCCATCAAGACTCACTCTCATTTCATCAGTCCATAAAACCTTAGAAAAATCAGTCTTGAGATATTTCTTGGCCCAGTCTTGACGTTTCAGCTTGTGTGTCTTGTTCAGTGGTGGTCGTCTTTCAGCCTTTCTTACCTTGGCCATGTCTCTGAGTATTGCACACCTTGTGCTTTTGGGCACTCCAGTGATGTTGCAGCTCTGAAATATGGCCAAACTGGTGGCAAGTGGCATCTTGGCAGCTGCACGCTTGACTTTTCTCAGTTCATGGGCAGTTATTTTGCGCCTTGGTTTTTCCACACGCTTCTTGCGACCCTGTTGACTATTTTGAATGAAACGCTTGATTATTCGATGATCACGCTTCAGAAGCTTTGCAATTTTAAGAGTGCTGCATCCCTCTGCAAGATATCTCACTATTTTTGACTTTTCTGAGCCTGTCAAGTCCTTCTTTTGACCCATTTTGTCAAAGGAAAGGAAGTTGCCTAATAATTATGCACACCTAATATAGGGTGTTGATGTCATTAGACCACACCCCTTCTCATTACAGAGATGCACATCACCTAATATGCTTAATTGGTAGTAGGCTTTCGAGCCTATACAGCTTGGAGTAAGACAACATGCATAAAGAGGATGATGTGGTCAAAATACTCATTTGCCTAATAATTCTGCACTCCCTGTATGTTGGACCAACTATACGAACAGAGAAAGGCCATCAATGATTTCTTGATGCTGCAAGCGGATAGGAGTACTATACTGTGTAACTTCGATGTCAGCCAGTGGCAGCTCATGCATGACACCTGCCGTTTGCTCAGGCCTTTTGAGGATCCCACGTTATTTGTCAGTCGTCAGGACTACGAGATGAATGACGTCATTCCACTGATTCATGTCCTGGAACAGATGCTGGTAACAATGGCTGGTCAGGGGACAGGCGACTTGGCGCCTCAATCTCACGGCGACATGAGCCCTGTGGGGGCTGAACTGGAAGAAGAGGTGGAGGTGGACATTGGAGCACAGGCGATGTGTAGCCAAATGGGTGGTTTTTCTACTCAGCTGACAGGACAGGAGGAGCAGGAGCAGCCAGAGGGGCTACAGGGCGATGAGGAAGACGAGACAGAGGACCCGGACACACCATGGCAGTATGCAGTGGAGATGATAGCAGGGAGTCCCTCCGAGTCACTTACACAAATTCCACGATGCATGCTCACTTGCTTGCCTAGTGACAGCCGAATTGTCACCATTCTGCAGAGGGATGACTTCTGTCTCTCCACCTTGTTGGACCCTCGCTACCGGTCCAAAATGGGGGCCATTTTTACACCCACTAAGAGGGAGGACAAACTGAACTACTACAGAGACATCCTATGTAGTCAGTTGGCCGCTGCCTATCTGCGCTATCGTCCATCCTCTCGCAGGTATGACCGGGGGGCCTTCTGCACTCACGTTCGACTGCCATGGCTGCTGGGGAGGGGTGGGGTGGCGGGAGCAGTACCAGCTCCATCAGCAGCATCCTAAATCTAGAGTCGCTGATGAGCAGCTTTCTTCACCCACATAGTGAAGAAACTACTGACCTCACCAGCAGCAGCAGGTAGACCTTGATCAGGACCTGAACCAGCAGGTGGTGGCATACTTGGAAAGCACCCTACCAACCCACATTGAAGATCCGCTGGACTACTGGGTAGCCAAACTGGATTTGCGGCCACAACTAGCAGAGTTTGCCCTGGAAAAGCTATCCTGCCCGGCCAGTAGTGTGGCATCAGAGCGGTTGTTTAGTGCAGTGGGGGCTATAGTTACCCGAAGGAGAACTCGCCTGTCCACCCAGAGAGACAGACCTTTGTCAAGATGAATCAGGCGTGGATCAGCCAGGATTTCCAACCACCAATTCCTGATGCATCAGACCAGATCATTCATGGTGCCACACCAACACTTTGATAAAAGAGACTGGTTTCTTCTGTCTACCTGCCTCAGCTACTACTCTGATGCTGCAACCCATCTGATGCCACACATCTAATGCCAAGTGCTCCTTCTCGCACCCACCTTCGTCAGCCGGTACTGGTATTGCCACCCACCGCCCCACTCTGTTACCGGGTCACTTTGTGGTCCCCTGATGCAGCAGCTGCTGCCATCTCCAAACTATGTCACCTTGCCACTCTGTGGCCTCCTCATGCTGCTGCCATATCCACACTATTAGAGTTGAGCGGACACCTGGATGTTCTGGTTCGGCCAAACTTGAAAAAAAAATTCGGGTTCGGCACCCGAACTTGACCCCGAACCCGAACCCCAAGTCAATAGGGACCCGAACTTTTGAGCACTAAAATGGCTGTAAAAATGTCATGAAAAGAGCTGTCATGAAAAGGCTGCAAAAGGCAGCAAAATGTGCTTAAGAGCATGGCAAGTGCTCAGCAAACAAATGTGGATAGGGAAATGAATTAAAAAATATATCAGCAGTTGGGGCCGGTTGTTGCGGCGAGGTGACAAAGCTTTTCCACATGTCGGCCATGCCAACCCTGCCTTCTGAGGTGCTGGCGCTGACACAGCTGCGTTGGCGGCCTCTTCCTCCTCCCCTGCCTTTGCCTTGTGCTTCCACTTGTCCCCCGATGTCAGTCGGGAATGCTCTCATGAGCGCGACTACCAGCGTGCACCTGTAGTCGCGCATCTTCCGATCACGCTCCAGTGAGGGAATTAAGGACGGCACATTGTCTTTGTAACGGGGATCCAGCAGGGTGGCCACCCAGTAGTCAGCACACGTTAAAATATGGGCAACTTTGCTGTCGTTGCGCAGGCACTGCAGCATGTAGTCGCTCATGTGTGCCAGGCTGCCCAGAGGTAAGGACAGTCCAATGAGCAATCGCGGAGGCAGCATATCCGGTGAAATAAATCCCTTTATTGAGAACTGCTTACATGTAAAAACGTGGTTACAAGAAAATTTCTACGTTTCAGCTATGACATAGCCTTTGTCAAGCAGAGGTAAGGACAAGCTGTCCTCTGTGGGAGGCGTATCGTCTGCGTCCTCTGTATCCCTCCAGCCACGCACCAGTGATGGGCCCGAGCTGCGTTCGATGCCACCCCGCTGTGAACATGCTTCATCCCCATCCTCCTCCTCATCCTCCTCCTCATCCTCCTCGTCCTCCAGTAGTGGGCCCTGGCTGGCCAAATTTGTACCTGGCCTCTGCTGTTGCAAAAATCCTCTTTCTGAGCCACTTGTAAAAGACTGGCCTGAAAGTGTTAGAGATGACCCCTCTTCCTCCTCCTCGTCCTGGGCCACATCCTCTTCCATCATTCCCCTAAGTGTTTTCTCAAGGAGACATAGAAGTGGTATTGTAACGCTGATATCATCGCCACTGGCCATGTTGGTGGAGTACTCGAAACAGCGCAACAGGGCACACAGGTCTCGCATGGAGGCCCAGTCATTGGTGGTGAAGTGGTGCTGTTCTGCAGTGCGACTCACCCATGCGTGCTGCAGCTGAAACTCCACTATGGCCTGCTACTGCTCGCACAGTCTCTCTAGCATGTGCAAGGTGGAGTTCCACCTGGTGGGCACGTTGCATATGAGGCGGTGAGCGGGAAGGCTGAAGTTACGCTGTAGAGCAGACAGTTGAGCGGCGGCAGGATGAGAACTCCGGAAGCGCGCACAGACGGCCCGCACTTTACGCAGCAGCTCTGACATGTCGGGGTAGTTGTGAATGAATTTCTGCACCACCAAATTCAGCACATGCGCCAGGCAAGGGATGTGCGTCAAACCGGCTAGTCCCAGAGCTGCAACGAGATATCGCCCATTATCGCACACTACCAGGCCGGGCTTGAGGCTCTCTGGCAGCAACCACTTGTCGGTCTGTTGTTCTATATCCCGCCACAACTCCTGTGCGGTGTGGGTCCTGTCCCCCAAACACATCAGTTTCAGAACGGCCTACTGACGTTTACCCCTGGCTGTGCTGAAGTTGGTGGTGAAGGTCTTTCGCTGACCGGATATGGAGGTGGTAGAAGAGGAGGAGGAAGCCGAGTAGGAAGAGGAGGCAACAGGAGGCAAAGAATGATGCTCTGCGATCCTTGGCGGCGGAATGACGTGCGCCAAACAGCTCTCCGCCTGGGGCCCAGCCGCCACTACATTTACCCAGTGTGCAGTTAGGGAGATATAGCGTCCCTGGCTGTGCTTACTGGTCCACGTATCTGTGGTTAGGTGGACCTTGCCACAGATAGCGTTGAGCAGTGCACACTTGATTTTATCGGATACTTGGTTGTGCAGGGAGGGCACGGCTCTCCTGGAGAAGTAGTGGCGGCTAGGAACGACGTACTGTGGGACAGCAAGCGACATGAGCTGTTTGAAGCTGTCCGTCTCCACCAGCCTGAATGACAGCATTTTAAAGGTCAGTAGTTTAGAAATGCTGGCATTCAGGGCCAGGGATCAAGGGTGGCTAGGTGGGAATTTACACTTTCTCTCAAAGGTTTGTGAGATGGAGAGCTGAACGCTTCCGTGTGACATGGTGGAGATGCTTGGTGACGGAGGTGGTGTTGTTGGTGGCACATCCTCTGTTTGCTGGGCGGCAGGTGCCAACGTTCCTCCAGAGGCGGAGGAAGAGGCCGAGGCAGCAGCAGAAGAGGGAGCAGGAGGGGCCTGAGCCCTTTCTTGGTTTTGAAGGTGCTTACTCCACTGCAGCCCGTGTCTCGCATGTAGATGCCTGGTCAAGCAGGTTGTGCTAAGGTTCAGAACGTTAATGCCTCGCTTCAGGCTCTGATGGCACAGCGTGCAAACCACTCAGGTCTTGTCGTCAGCACATTGTGTGAAGAAGTGCCATGCCAGGGAACTCCTTGAGGCTGCCTTTGGTGTGCTCGGTCCCTGGTGACGGTGGCCAGTAGCAGGCGAACTGTTTTGGCGACGGCTGCCCTGCTTTTGCACCCTGCTCCCGCTTTTGCTACGCTGTTGGCTCGGTCTCACCACTGCCTCTTCCTCTGAACTCTGAAAGTCAGTGGCACGACCTTCATTCCATGTTGGGTCTAGGGCCTCATCATCCCCTGCATCGTCTTCCACCCAGTCTTCCTCCCTGACCTCCTTTTCGGTCTGCACACTGCAGAAAGACGCAGCAGTTGGCACCTGTGTTTCGTCATCATCAGAGATGTGCTGAGGTAGTATTCCCATGTCCTCATCAGGAAACATAAGTGGTTGTGCGTCAGTGCATTCTATGTCTTCCACCCCTGGGGAAGGGCTAGGTGGATGCCCTTGGGAAACCCTGCCAGCAGAGTCTTCAAACAGCATAAGAGACTGCTGCATGACTTGAGGCTCAGACAGGTTCCCCGATATGCACGGGGGTGATGTGACAGACTGATGGGCATGGGTTTCAGACGCCACCTGTGCGCTTTCTGCAGAACACTGGGTGGGAGATAATGTGAACGTCCTGGATCCACTGTCGGCCCCCCAATTAACTAGCGCCTGTACTTGCTCATGCCTTACCATCCTTAGAACGGCATTAGGCCCGACCAAATATCGCTGTAGATTCTGGCGGCTACTGGGACCTGAGGTAGTAGGTTCAGTAGGACGTGTAGCTGTGGCAGAACGGCCACGTCCTCTCCCTGCACCTGAGGCTCCACCAACACCACCACCACGACCATGACCACGTCCCTTATTAGATGTTTGCCTCATAGTTAGCGTTCACAAGGCAAAGTAAAAAGTGGTTAAGACTGTTAAAAATAATTAACAGTCAATAAAAACCCTGATGTAGGGTATTGCACTCAATTTATTTTTTTTAAACTCTAAATGACAGCGGTATTTGTGGCCTAAATTTCACAGTAACTTATGCACGTCTAATCCCAGATGTGCAGTATATCAGAGGGTTTTTTCATCCCAGGAACCAAAAAGCCGTATTTCTGGCCTAAATGTGACAGTCACTTATGCACGTCTTATCCCAGATGTGCAGTATATTACAGGGTTTTTTCACCCCAGTAAGCAAAAATATGTATTTCTGGCCTAAATGTGACACTCACTTATGCACGTCTTATCCCAGATGTGCAGTATATCGCAGGGTTTTTTCACCCCAGTAACCAAAAAGCCGTATTTCTGGCCTAAATGTGACAGTCACTTATGCATGTGTTATCCCAGATGTGCAGTATATTAGAGGTTTTTTTTCACCCCAGTAAGCAAAAAGATGTATTTCTGGCCTAAATGTGACACTCACTTATGCACGTCTTACCCCAGATGTGCAGTATATCAGAGGGTTTTTTCACCACATTAACCAAAAAGCCGTATTTCTGGCCTAAATGTGACAGTCACTTATGCACGTCTAATCCCAGATGTGCAGTATATTAGAGGGTTTTTTTTCACCCCAGTAACCAAAAAGATGTATTTCTGGCCTAAATGTGACAGTCACTTATGCACAACTAATCCCAGATGTGCAGTATATTAGAGGGTTTTTTCACCCCAATAACCAAAAAGATGTATTTCTGGCCTAAATGTGACAGTCACTTATGCATGTCTAATCCCAGATGTGCAGTATATATTAGTGGGTTTTTTCACCCCAGTAACCAAAAAGCCGTATTTCTGGCCTAAATGTGACAGTCACTTATGCACAACTAATCCCAGATGTGCAGTATATTAGAGGGTTTTTTCACCCCAATAACCAAAAAGATGTATTTCTGGCCTAAATGTGACACTCACTTATGCATGTCTAATCCCAGATGTGCAGTATATATTAGTGGGTTTTTTCACCCCAGTAACCAAAAAGATGTATTTCTGGCCTAAATGTGACAGTCACTTATGCACGTCTTATCCCAGATGTGCAGTATATTAGAGGGGTTTTTCACCCCAGTAAGCAAAAATATGTATTTCTGGCCTAAATGTGACAGTCACTTATGCATGTCTAATCCCAGATGTGCAGTATATTAGAGGGGTTTTTCACCCCAGTAAGCAAAAATATGTATTTCTGGCCTAAATGTGACACTCACTTATGCATATCTAATCCCAGATGTGCAGTATATATTAGAGGGTTTTTTCACCCCAGTAACCAAAAAGATGTATTTCTGGCCTAAATGTGACACTCACTTATGCACGTCTTATCCCAGATTTTGCAGTATATTAGAGGGTTTTTTCACCCCAGTAAGCAAAAAGATGCATTTCTGTCCTAAATGTGACAGTCACTTATGCACGTCTAATCCCAGATGTGCAGTATATATTAGAGGGTTTTTTCACCCCAGTAACCAAAAAGCCATATTTCTGGCCTAAAAAAGACAGTCACTTATGCACGTCTAATCCCAGATGTGCAGTATATTAGAGGGTTTCTTCACCCCAGTAAGCAAAAAGATGTATTTCTGGCCAAAATGTGACACTCACTTATGCACGTCTAATCCCAAATGTGCAGTATATATTAGAGGGTTTTTTCACCCCAGTAACCAAAAAGCCATATTTCTGGCCTAAAAAAGACAGTCACTTATGCACGTCTAATCCCAGATGTGCAGTATATTAGAGGGTTTTTTCACCCCAGTAAGCAAAAAGATGTATTTCTGGCCAAAATGTGACACTCACTTATGCACGTCTAATCCCAAATGTGCAGTATATATTAGAGGGTTTTTTCACCCCAGTAACCAAAAAGATGTATTTCTGGCCTAAATGTCACAGTCACTTATGCACGTCTACTCCCAGATGTGCAGTATATATTACAGGGTTTTTTCACCTCAGTAACCAAAAAGCCGTATTTCTGGCCTAAATGTGACACTCACTTCTGCACGTCTAATCCCAGATGTGCAGTATATTAGAGGGTTTTTTCACCCCAGTAACCAAAAAGCCGTATTTCTGGCCTAAATGTGACAGTCACTTATGCATGTCTAATCCCAGATGTGCACTATATATTAGAGTTTTTTTTCACCCCAGTAACCAAAAAGATGTATTTTTGGCCTAAATGTGACAGTCACTTATGCACGTCTAATCCCAGATGTGCAGTATATTAGAGGGTTTTTTCACCCCAGTAACCAAAAAGCCGTATTTCTGGCCTAAATGTGACAGTCACTTATGCACAACTAATCCCAGATGTGCAGTATATTAGAGGGTTTTTTCACCCCAATAACCAAAAAGATGTATTTCTGGCCTAAATGTGACAGTCACTTATGCACGTCTAATCCCAGATGTGCAGTATATATTAGAGGGTTTTTTCACCCCAGTAACCAAAAAGCCGTATTTCTGGCCTAAATGTGACAGTCACTTATGCATGTGTTATCCCAGATGTGCAGTATATTAGAGGGTTTTTTTCACCCCAGTAAGCAAAAAGATGTATTTCTGGCCTAAATGTGACACTCACTTATGCACGTCTTACCCCAGATGTGCAGTATATCAGAGGGTTTTTTCACCACATTAACCAAAAAGCCGTATTTCTGGCCTAAATGTGACAGTCACTTATGCACGTCTAATCCCAGATGTGCAGTATATTAGAGGGTTTTTTTTCACCCCAGTAACCAAAAAGATGTATTTCTGGCCTAAATGTGACAGTCACTTATGCACAACTAATCCCAGATGTGCAGTATATTAGAGGGTTTTTTCACCCCAATAACCAAAAAGATGTATTTCTGGCCTAAATGTGACAGTCACTTATGCATGTCTAATCCCAGATGTGCAGTATATATTAGTGGGTTTTTTCACCCCAGTAACCAAAAAGCCGTATTTCTGGCCTAAATGTGACAGTCACTTATGCACAACTAATCCCAGATGTGCAGTATATTAGAGGGTTTTTTCACCCCAATAACCAAAAAGATGTATTTCTGGCCTAAATGTGACACTCACTTATGCATGTCTAATCCCAGATGTGCAGTATATATTAGTGGGTTTTTTCACCCCAGTAACCAAAAAGATGTATTTCTGGCCTAAATGTGACAGTCACTTATGCACGTCTTATCCCAGATGTGCAGTATATTAGAGGGGTTTTTCACCCCAGTAAGCAAAAATATGTATTTCTGGCCTAAATGTGACAGTCACTTATGCATGTCTAATCCCAGATGTGCAGTATATTAGAGGGGTTTTTCACCCCAGTAAGCAAAAATATGTATTTCTGGCCTAAATGTGACACTCACTTATGCATATCTAATCCCAGATGTGCAGTATATATTAGAGGGTTTTTTCACCCCAGTAACCAAAAAGATGTATTTCTGGCCTAAATGTGACACTCACTTATGCACGTCTTATCCCAGATTTTGCAGTATATTAGAGGGTTTTTTCACCCCAGTAAGCAAAAAGATGCATTTCTGTCCTAAATGTGACAGTCACTTATGCACGTCTAATCCCAGATGTGCAGTATATATTAGAGGGTTTTTTCACCCCAGTAACCAAAAAGCCATATTTCTGGCCTAAAAAAGACAGTCACTTATGCACGTCTAATCCCAGATGTGCAGTATATTAGAGGGTTTCTTCACCCCAGTAAGCAAAAAGATGTATTTCTGGCCAAAATGTGACACTCACTTATGCACGTCTAATCCCAAATGTGCAGTATATATTAGAGGGTTTTTTCACCCCAGTAACCAAAAAGCCATATTTCTGGCCTAAAAAAGACAGTCACTTATGCACGTCTAATCCCAGATGTGCAGTATATTAGAGGGTTTTTTCACCCCAGTAAGCAAAAAGATGTATTTCTGGCCAAAATGTGACACTCACTTATGCACGTCTAATCCCAAATGTGCAGTATATATTAGAGGGTTTTTTCACCCCAGTAACCAAAAAGATGTATTTCTGGCCTAAATGTCACAGTCACTTATGCACGTCTACTCCCAGATGTGCAGTATATATTACAGGGTTTTTTCACCTCAGTAACCAAAAAGCCGTATTTCTGGCCTAAATGTGACACTCACTTCTGCACGTCTAATCCCAGATGTGCAGTATATTAGAGGGTTTTTTCACCCCAGTAACCAAAAAGCCGTATTTCTGGCCTAAATGTGACAGTCACTTATGCATGTCTAATCCCAGATGTGCACTATATATTAGAGTTTTTTTTCACCCCAGTAACCAAAAAGATGTATTTTTGGCCTAAATGTGACAGTCACTTATGCACGTCTAATCCCAGATGTGCAGTATATTAGAGGGTTTTTTCACCCCAGTAACCAAAAAGCCGTATTTCTGGCCTAAATGTGACAGTCACTTATGCACAACTAATCCCAGATGTGCAGTATATTAGAGGGTTTTTTCACCCCAGTAAGCAAAAAGATGTATTTCTGGCCTAAATGTGACACTCACTTATGCAAGTCTTATCCCAGATGTGCAGTATATTAGAGGGTTTTTTCACCCCAGTAAGCAAAAAGATGTATTTCTGGCCTAAATGTGACACTCACTTATGCATGTGTAATCCCAGATGTGCAGTATATTAGAGGGTTTTTTCACCCCAGTAAGCAAAATGATGCATTTCTGGCCTAAATGTGACACTCACTTATGCACGTCTAATCCCATATGTGCAGTATATTAGAGGGTTTTTTCACCCCAGTAAGCAAAAAGCCATATTTCTGGCCTAAATGTGACAGTCACTTATGCACGTCTAATCCCAGATGTGCAGTATATATTAGAGGGTTTTTTCACCCCAGTAACCAAAAAGCCGTATTTCTGGCCTAAATGTGACAGTCACTTCTGTACGTCTACTCCCAGATGTGCAGTATATTAGAGGGTTTTTTTTCACCCCAGTAAGCAAAAAGATGTATTTCTGGCCTAAATGTGACACTCACTTATGCAAGTCTTATCCCAGATGTGCAGTATATCAGAGGGTTTTTTCATCCCAGTAACCAAAAAGCCGTATTTTTGGCCTAAATGTGACAGTCACTTATGCACGTCTAATCCCAGATGTGCAGTATATTAGAGGGTTTTTTCACCCCAGTAAGCAAAAAGATGTATTTCTGGCCTAAATGTGACACTCACTTATGCACGTGTAATCCCAGATGTGCAGTATATTAGAGGGTTTTTTCACCCCAGTAAGCAAAAAGATGCATTTCTGGCCTAAATGTGACACTCACTTATGCAAGTGTAATCCCAGATGTGCAGTATATTAGAGGGTTTTTTCACCCCAGTAAGCAAAAAGATGTATTTTTGGCCTAAATGTGACACTCACTTATGCATGTGTAATCCCAGATGTGCAGTATATTAGAGGGTTTTTTCACCCCAGTAAGCAAAAAGCTGTATTTCTGGCCTAAATGTGACACTCACTTATGCACGTGTAATCCCAGATGTGCAGTATATTAGAGGGTTTTTTCACCCCAGTAAGCAAAAAGATGTATTTCTGGCCTAAATGTGACAGTCACTTATGCACGTGTAATCCCAGATGTGCAGTATATTAGAGGGTTTTTTCACCCCAGTAAGCAAAAAGATGCATTTCTGGCCTAAATGTGACACTCACTTATGCACGTGTAATCCCAGATGTGCAGTATATTAGAGGGTTTTTTCACCCCAGTAAGCAAAAAGATGTATTTCTGGCCTAAATGTGACACTCACTTATGCACGTGTAATCCCAGATGTGCAGTATATTAGAGGGTTTTTTCACCCCAGTAAGCAAAAAGATGTATTTCTGGCCTAAATGTGACACTCACTTATGCACGTGTAATCCCAGATGTGCAGTATATTAGAGGGTTTTTTCACCCCAGTAACCAAAAAGCAGTATTTCTGGCCTAAATGTGACAGTCACTTATGCACGTCTAATCCCAGATGTGCAGTATATATTAGAGTGTTTTTTCACCCTAGTAAGGCAAAAGATGTATTTCTGGCCTAAATGTGACAGTCACTTATGCACGTCTTATCCCAGATGTGCAGTATATTAGAGGGTTTTTTCACCCCAGTAAGCAAAAAGCTGTATTTCTGGACTTGCAGACATGCAGATAGCCTGTGCTGGTGCACTATCGTTGCATAAAATGGCTGCCGATCATGTATTGATATTGATAAACTGAAGTGAAATTCATTTTCAGCAGTGGTTGGCTCAGTGCAGGCTTAAAAAAATTGTGCACTGCACCCACAAAACACATTTGCTGTAGATCACTGAGTAAAAAAAGCAGTTCTTGATAATATTTCTTCCTGATCTCTCCCTCACAGCAGCTGCAGCCTCTCCCTACACTAATCCGAGCAGAGTGACGGGCGACGCTACGTGACTCCAGCTTAAATCGTGTGACGCCTGAAAGTGTGAGGAAAATATATATTATGAAACAACAAATATACAAAAAGTACATGAAAACAATGACAACCTCCTGATGCTGCCACCACCTCCAGACTCTGTCATTGTGCCACTCGGAAGCCTCATCATACTGCTGCCATCTACAGACTCTGTCATTGTGCCACTCGGTGGCCTTCTCATGATGCTGCTGCTGCATCTGCCACCTCCACACTCTGTCATTGTGCCACTCGGTGGCTTTCTCCTGATGCCACCACCTCCAGACTCGGTCATTGTGCCACTTAGTGGCCTCCTCATACTGCCACCACCTCCAGACTCTGTCAGTGCCACTCGGTAGCCTCCTCATATTGCGGTCAACTCCAAACCATGTCATTGTGCTACTCAGTCGCCTCCTCATACTGCTGCCAAATCCAGACCCTGTCATTGGGCCATTCTGTGGTCTCCTCATGCTGCTTCCCCCTCACCACTATGTCATAGGTCCACTCTATGGACTTCTCATGCGGTTCCCATCCTCCCCCCTTCATGACTGGTCCACTATTTTGCCTTTCGTCCTGGCTGACATCATTATTTATTTGACCTTTCTTCTGATCTGTTAGAAGGAAGGAAAAATGTCTGTGTAGCAGCTGTAAGGCCTGTATGGTCCTATCAGAATTGGCTTATGATTTGGTAGCCAAAAGCAGTAGTGGGTAGAAAGCAGAGAAGACATTCAAATATTCCATTCACGTGTCATCTCTGTTTTACATCCACTCTTGTTTTTTTTTTTGGCATTAGCAATACTGATGGATTATTGAGCAAGGCGTATGCTCCACAGACGGGATCCGTTTTTTGTGGGTTATTTTTCTGACGGATCAGAGGAAGCTCAAAATAATCAGTGACGTCAACACAAATTTACTGCTGACACCCTCTCCACTCATCAAGGGGGCTCTAATTGTATAAGCGTTTAATAGAATAGATTCTGTAGACATCTATGTGGAATCAGCTGACGATGGTGTAAAAGGAGTGCGCTCTTTCACGCTACAGTAGGATCTTGGACCTCTGCGTGGTTCTTTATACCTGGCGCTAACATCAATTTATAAGGCTGAGTTCACACTTGAGTTATTTGGTCAGTGTTGGCCCAGTGAGTGCCAAAATAAGTGAAGTGTGCAGTGATTCTAAGAGCGACGCCTGTCATTTGTATGTCATATGGACTCACAGTATTACTTCACTACCAAAGCAGACTCCCAATGCGTGTTACTACAAGGCACACCACTATAAAGGCTCTCAGCAGCCAGAAAATAGAAGTTTTTTTAAAAATACGCTCATCTCTACCTCCAACAAAATAAATAAATAGTTGGTATAGAATTAGTGAAAAGTGCCTATCCCTGCACCGACCTGAGCCACTGTGATAAATCTGGTGCAGGTTTATACAGCCTATCTAAGCTAACACAATCTGTATGATTATTAGATCTGGGCCTCTGTCTTTCCCTGGAAAACTATTCTCAGTTTGACTAGGTAAAGCATAGAGTCCCTGTTACGACTGTAGGTAGGGAAAGACAAGGACAGTGAGCCCTACGGCTAGAACCCAGCCTGATTTCCCTACCTACTTGCAGTACAAGCCCTAGATAGCCAGACTGCAACTACTCAACAGTCCCTGTGCTTTTTAAGTGCAGCGATGGACTAACAAACAAAGACAGACAAACACAATACCAGAGTCATACGTAAAATAAGTCAGAACCATACAAGCTATGGAGTACCAAATGAGAGACATAGAGTGGTCAGAAGACAAGCCTGGGTCAGAGGAACGAGCAATCCAATAAGCATAGGAAAAAGGAACCAGAAACACAGCTAGTGAGTCAGAGACTGTCACTGGCAATGGTGTATGGCCAGGAAGGGGTTTAAATAGAGCGCCGAGTCCCTGGATCAGAACCTGATAGGTCCATGACTCGGCACTCCATTAGCAGAAACACTAGCACACAGTAATAGAGCAGCAATCATCCCACTAATAATCTCCCCAAGCACACACATGCTAAAGGGAGAAACAGATCATTGCAAGGATGCTAAGGATGCTGTCATGCATGGCACCGGGGGACTCAGCAGAGTGTCTCTCCCAGCGTGCACGTGCCAAGACTGAGAATTGCGCTGCTGGAGCCTGGACAGGTTAGTTTCTTACAGTCCCTTACTCCTTCATGTTTGAGTCTCCTCTTCACATATTTAAACTTCAGTTTCAGAATAATCTGAATAAATGGGAATTTTTTTATTGTTGCAAAACAAATTATCTAGTGTCCTTGCGATTCCCAGTATGGCGTCTGTATCATTTGAAGATTTTAGCAATTATAGCCCTGTGATTACTCTCCAGGAGTTAAGGTTTGACTGGAATGGTTACAAGCATAATTGTTACAAGCTCTCACTTTTATACTTTCCTGATTGGGGAATTGCCAGAAGATTTGATTTATTAGAATTTACACTGTAGTGTACATGGTGTAGGCAAAGTGAATTTAGAGAGTAAAATAAACTTGGTAAAGTGTTATAAAAACATCAGCTCTGCTAGAATAACTGAGATCTATTATTCTGAAATCTGCATTTAATAACAGAAAGGTTGGTCACAGTAAGTGAACTTTAACAATGAGCCTTGCAGTAAAAAACATACCCCCTGCCTGAGCGTTCCTTATGAATGGTCAATTACTAGACTGGGAAAGGAACTTTTCTCACCTTGTAACATCGATTTCTGAGCAGAAAATTAAAAAGGGGTGTTGTTTTCAAAAGTCTTCGTATTATCCATTCACGGTGAAGGAACATGATGGACTCTCCTAACTAAATCTAATTAGAGCAGCAGAAATAGAGCATTTATGATTTTGTCCATGTGTCCTTTAAGGTTAAAATGAGCCAAAAATCATACACTGCACATTGCAAAACACAATAACTGCTTTATGTTAGAACAAAATCTGGATCCCCATAATTTGCCACATTTGCACTAGTATTTGTCTTTACAATTTTTTTATTCTTCATATATAATATTATAACAAAGGAATGAGTAGGGCTTACAGAAAGGAAGGGGAAGAGGTACAATTTATATAGGTTAAGACAGAAAATTGTCTCATCTGCTGAGTAGTATATTTTGTCAACATTAAAGGGTTTGTCCAAGATTAGAAAAACAGGGTTGCGTGTTTTTTTTAAGTATTTTTTTTAAGAAACTGCACCCGACCAGGTCTGTCCAGTATTGCAGCTTAGCCCCATTGAAGTGAATAGGTCTCAGCTACATTTTTATTCCTGGACAACCATTTTAAGGAAATTATAACAGTTCTAACAGTTCTAAATACATCATCTAGAAAATACATACTGTATATTGAGTTAATACTTTTCTACTTATGAGATACATAGACAACCTACATAGAAAATGCCAGACCGCTGGTACTGAATTATGTCCTTTATTACAAAATCACATTATACAACATACATGATTAAAAAAGTCAGTGCAGGAGATAAAAGCAACATCACTGGAGGAGACATACAATGAACGGAGTCCCTATCCTAAGAAAAATGTACAAAAAACATGATCATGCATATAATGAATCATACATGATGAGAAAAGGGACAATTACCCATACAGGGTCTCCTCCAGGATGGCGCCAACCTGGAGGAGACTCTGTATGGGTAAATGTCCCTTTTTTGTCCCTTTTCTCATCATGTATGATTCATTATATGCATGATCATGTTTTTTGTACATTTTTCTTAGGATAGGGACTCCGTTCATTGTATGTCTCCTCCAGTGATGTTGCTTTTATCTCCTGCACTGACTTTTTTAATCATGTATGTTGTATAATGTGATTTTGTAATAAAGGACATAATTCAGTACCAGCGGTCTGGCATTTTCTATATAGGTTGTCTATTTATATGTATTGCCATAGGCTAGTTTAGCACTTTAATGTGTATTCAATTGATGGTTGCGGTATCTATTTTGGTAGTGTTATGAGATACATAGACTGATGTTACATAACGTTTGCTGTATTTACATGTACATTATGTCATATTTGGTTATATCATCATACAGGAACCAGGGACGTTGTGTAGAAGGCTTGGTGGAGATCTTTGATATGCTGGTCACCACAGCCACTCGATTCCGAATGATGAGACTACGTGGGGAAGAATTTATTTGTTTGAAATCGATTATTCTTCTAAATTCTGGTATGTAGCAAATATTGAGTTCAAACTTTGCAATGTTGTGCTTTAGTTAAGCCACTGCTCCCAAGAGATCTATTATTTTCTCAAGAAGGATGGGGCATCTCAAAGCGTGGCAGGGGAGTATACAAGTGTGCTTATCTAAACTGCCTGATTTCATCTGCTCTTAATGTAGTTCTCAAGAACAGAGCAGAAACTTTATACTACATCAGTTGAATGCTGCTGAAATCTTTATCCAAACTCAGAAACTCAACTAATATTCTGCAAGGCAGTTTTCCAACAAGTAGGTCTTTGATGGACTTTGCTTACTTGTTGAAGCAATGACTTGCTGTAATTGTAAATGATCGCTGCAGCTTATCACTGGCTTCAGTGGTTTTGCCTGCCTGTGTGCCAAAAATAAACTGAGGCCAGTGACTGTCTGCAGCGGTCATATGGATATATGTGACATCATAACTGCAGAATAAGTAAACAGAGACCAATGAGGGCCAGCAGATCAGCCTTTTTTTATTATTATTTATATCCCTGCTTTCATTTTTTTTTTCTTTTTAAAACCTCAAAACTCCTTTAATCTTGTGCCGGGAAGAGACTGCTAAATTCCTAACCAGTCAGTGAACATAAAGTAAAAAAAAAAAAAGTGTTTCACCCCTGGAATGGGATTGAACATTGAGAAACTTCAGCACCAGGTACACCCACCCACATGTGGATTCATTGCTGTGCCATTAAGAGGGACACAGCTCCCTTAACTCTGAAATAGAACGGGTCCAGGGGTGATAACCCTATTAACCAGCTCTCTGGAATGCACTGCCATGGACTACTAATTACACAACCATGGTAGATCATTTTTATCAATTGAATGGGTACCCCGATAATGACACTATAAAAAATTAAAATGGTGGGTGACCTCAATTAAAACTTAGCTTTTATTGCTCAATTAATATAAAAACCCAATAACAAATGGTGAATAAAGCACACACCAAGTGCAGAACATAATAGCGCACAATAGCATAGATACACAAATGCTATGCCCAACAAAGAGGGGGTGGGGACAAGGGGGTGCTCGGTCTCTTCCCCTAGATATCCCTCCCCTATCAGCTCCCTACACAGGGAATAACCACACTCACCCTTACCAGGGCTTTACCAATGTGTTGTTCCCTCCTCCTACATATGTCCCTTGATATCCCTATGTTGTGCCAGTTGAGTGCCCAGCTTCATCAGGGAAAAGGATAGGACAGAGGGAGACCTGATGCTTAAGGCAAATAGCATAAACAAATAGCTTTAGCAATACACCTATGATTTTACCAACGCATTTCATTGGCCTAGGGCCAACTCATCACGGGACTCAGAACAATAAGCAAAATGACCATCAGATAAGGTTGTTCATGTAATTGGAAATGATCTGTTAGCAATATACTGTCAAGCTACCTTATTTGTTACATAGATATATGGGACTGCTATTGCTGCTAACACAGAGTTTACCACCTGTGTTCGAGCAACTATCCTGATAGTACCAGACCCTTAGGGTATGTCCACATGGGATGGAATATTTGCAGCTGCAGATTTGTGTGCAGCACGGTGGCAGTCTGAGAACTTAAAGGGGTTATCCATTTTTTTAATATTTATGACCTATCCTATATTGATGACCACATCGCACTGCTAAGTAGGAGGAGCAGGAGTCTAATTCCTCGCCTGCACCACTCCTCCAACACAGACCAGCAGCGTGATGTGTGATAGTACATCGTGCTGCTGCTGGGGAGTGCCGGCAGCCGAGGTGAATGGTGAGGTTTATTGCCTCAGATGCTTCTCACTCAGTGGTCTGAGGCCTTTGAGGGTGAACTGTGGGGCAAGGAGCCATCAGCTCCCATGTCCTACTGCAGTATTCAACCTTATTGCTGTTCTGAGGGTGGCAATACAGTTGAATTCAGAAAGGCACCCTTTGCTCTCAATATTAGTTAACACTGAGAGCATCAGATTGTTATGTAACCAGCTGGCAGCCAGGAGGAGGACTCGGGTGACCCCCTGGGCATGACCCCACTGGTGCAGAAAATCTGTAGAGTTCTACTGTGTCAACAAAATAGATGAGATTTTTTTTTTTTTTTTAAGTTCATCCACAAACAGCTGAATATGTCCACAGTGTAAATTGAGCATACATTTTAAATCTGCTGCATGTTAATGAGAATAACCACCACAGATTTTACACTTTGCAATGCGTAGGGTGAAATCCATAGCAAATCCACAGAAAAGCCCACAAAAGTTTTGTAGCGCAATTTCTGCTGCGGAATCAAAGAAAAATCCTCCACGTGTGGCTGGACCAGAATACTTCTATTTGGGAACAGCCCCAACTGTGTATACATCTACTTGTAGCTTTCTTTAATGGGGCATTTATTAAAAGCAATAGGTTCAAATGCCAAGTAGAATTTCGCTAGTAACAGTTTTCTGACCATCTTTAATGTAGAGCAAATGTGATGCTACAGTAGGTTCTCTTTTTAGGTCAGTAATTTCAATGCCTGTCTGGTGCGCTAAAGGCCTGTCTCTGTGTTCAGCATAGTCTCTTCTCTCAACAAGCTCTTCATAACTATTCTTTGTCTTGCTTATTTAGAATTAGAACAATTTTTGTAGATAGTCTAATATTTATAAGCAAATAATAAATTGTCAGAAAGCATAGAAAAGGCTGTAAAATAAGTTTATGGTAATACTATAATAATGGTTAACGAGGCATGACTGATATGTTTATTATGTAGATATTGAATAAATGTGATTACATTCCATACACCAGTTCCTGCTGTATAAATTGTAGCATATTCTAAGCCTTCAAACAATAAGAAATGTTCTGTTCACTTTCATAAAAATTTGATTAATTAACATAATTATGCTCCTTTATGAGAATACTAGTCTTTCAGTCCTTTTCATGCAAATAGAATCTCCCCATTAATTAAAGTGTGGCCTTTTCTAAGCCGCAGTATGTTAATGAACATATTTTCTTCTAAAAGGTCTTTTTGACTATGGATCTTTCTGTAGAGACAAGCTGGTTATAAAGTCCATTATTCTATTAGTTCATACTTCTGTAATGAATTTGGGCTATCTGAATATAAATGTGATGTAATTCTGCAATTTCAGAATCTTTTGAGTTACAGGTGTAGCAGTACGGAGTTTATCATCGTGGATATCAAATACACTCTTCAGCATTGAAACTGCAACACCAAAAAAGAAATGGCATGGACTCATGGAAACCATAGGATGAATAGACATATTATATGCAATATGATATGCAAATAATAAAAAAATATGGAAACAAACCATTCAAAACATGAGCACCAAATGCAGAAATACAAGCGCTTACAAGCCCTTTTGCATGCTATCAATGAGCTTATTAATGGTTGTCTAAGGAACGTTCTGCCACATTAAATGCACTTCGGTATGCAAATCATCAAGATCCACTGTTGGCAGCTCCCTTTTCAATGACGTCCCAAATGTGGTCAGTGAGAGAAAAGTCCAGAGAAGTTGCAGGCCATTGTAGCATATTTAGGCCACGCAGGCAGCTCACAGTAGCACGAGCAACATGTAACCTGCTAAAAAACTGCTTCTAGGATAGTTTTTAGAAACGGCAGGACTGCTGGATCTATGAACAAATCAATGTAATGCTGAGTGCTGAGCTGTTAGTGCATTTGAAATGAAGACCAGCGCGGACTGACTACCATACATTATGCCACCTCACAACATAATCCTAGGAGTAGGATTGGTATGACATTCCCTCTTTATGCCATTACCCACATGGTCTCCAGACCAATCTCTGGCTATAATTGTGTCCAAGACAGAAGCGGGACTGATTTCTGTAGAGGATAGACCTCCATTCCAGCCTCCATTGCCATCTTGTTGTGCAACATGCTAACCTTTTAGAGCAGTAGCGTGAGGTAAATAGATGTCTGGCTCATAGCCCAATATCATGCAAAAGCCTTTTGATGGTTCATGTAGACACTGTGCAGGCACTGTTTGCCACCCTAGGCTTGGGATGTGACATCCAATTTTACTTGGAAAATAGATCACTATGTGCCATTCTTCTAATCAGATGATCTGTCTGTCCAGAGGTTTATCTCTGTGCACCTGAACAGTGCTGACATCTCAGCCTATGTGTGTAGTTTCTGCTGGAGTGATAAACCAAGGTTTCTCCATTCAAGAATTCTGTCCATCTCAGTTCGCAACAAGTGGCAATAACATTTCATGTGGCTAAAAACAACCTTGCTTTCAATCTGGGTTTTATCCCCCTCCCACATACCACAGATTGTAGCCTGGAGCTTGAAAATGTAATCATCTGAAGACTTTTAGTGAGACTTGTTACTTCCTCGATTTGCATATCCTTATGGCTTGTCCTTCTTGGTTGAAATTTCGATATTGAACAGTATAATTATATACTTTTCTTTTACAAGTGAAACTGGAAAAATTTAAATATCGTGCAAAGTTCATTTAATTCAGTAATGTAACTTAAAAGGTGAAACTAACATGAGATACACTCGTTACCTGCAAAGCGAGATATTTCAAGCCTTTATTTGTTATAATTTGGATGATTATGGCTTATAGCTTATGAAACCCCAAAGTCACCCTTTGAGGTCCCCTTTGCTCAGGGGGTATGGATTAATTAGCTGACTAGAGTGTGACACTTTGAGCCTAGAATATTGAACCTTTTCACAAAATTCTAATATTAAGCTGCATTAATGCAATTCCTTTTAATTTGCATTACTAAAATAAATGGACTTTTGCACGATATTAAAATTTTTCGAGTTTCATCTGTATATATGAATGCTACTGAACCTACTACATGATCTTTAGTCTAGTGTACGTTCTCTATTGCGCGTGTAACCAAAGCATTGGTAAAAAATCTAGTCAGCTACATGTGTGCATCATTTAAATGTGAGAAACTTATAAATATTGGTTTCTAGATCCTGGAACCTACATATGACTAAATAATGGGGACAACAGTCCTTGTTTAAGGGCCAGATTCTGATTTTGTGCACCTCCATGGAACATATAAAAATATAAAACTGATTTAAGTGGATGTTTATGGTAGTCCGTGGCAGAGAGTTATGCTTGCATTGGCTCCCTGCCATTTACCCCAAAATGTGGTATTTTGTAATGTAAAACAGACAACCCCTTTTACCTCTGGTAGACAACTGACATGAAGCCACTATCTAATTAATATTATATGGACAAAACATTTTATCTTATTCCAGCGATTTTAGCAGCAAATATATCCTGCAGCCCTATTGTTGCTATCAAATATACCAGAAACCTGGCTGTCCCTATTATACTCTAGTTTAATGGGATGCATCAGGATTTGTTGAAAACAGATACGTTATATGTGTCATGGCTCCATTAAAAAGTGGAATCATGTAATTTGGTATGAGCAAAGCCTTAATTTCCATTTTTGTCTAATTTACAACATGAAATTTCAGATTAAAGCCCCGATCTTGACAAATACGTAGCTGATTTTGGTGTGGGATGCCATGGCTGAATAAGGGAGAACTATATCTTGGCTATTGAGATGGTGGAAGGCTCAAGTCAACTAGAAGGGGGGCTACTCTTGTATAATGATTCTCCACTCTGGCCCATAGTGGGGGGTTCTAAGCAGGGGACCCCTTATGTGATGTCCATATTAGGACACATGAGCAGGTTGTATTCATGAGATACTGCCTCATTTACCTGCAATCTGTAGTCTTTAAATAAGCTAACTTTATTTTTTTCTCCTTTTCTCAGGTGTATATACATTTTTGTCTAGTACCTTAGAATCTCTAGAAGATACAGACCAAATTCATTTGATTTTGGATAAGATTATAGACACATTGGTTCATTTTATGGGTAAGACTGGACTTTCCCTTCAGCAGCAGCAAAGAAGATTGGCTCAATTACTTCTTATTCTTTCCCATATCAGACATATGAGGTAAGCTAATGAAGATATAATTAATTAACAAAAAGAAATATGTTTATAGGTGCAGATTCCTTCACCA
Source organism: Bufo bufo (assembly GCF_905171765.1). NCBI lineage: Eukaryota > Metazoa > Chordata > Amphibia > Anura > Bufonidae > Bufo > Bufo bufo. The sequence goes on along the minus strand of NC_053392.1, from coordinate 473,581,475 downwards.
AATCTGGAAACTTCATATTATTTTAACATCGCGCTTGATGCTTTAGTGTAGAGCATTGCTATATATCAATCCAGGAAGGCACATTCATGTGTGTTCTTCTTTATTGTGTTATTGGACAGGCCTTCTAGGTTACGTAAGGAAATCTCCCCCTTCATATTCTCAATTACATCTATAACATTTCATTTGATAAGTACCTGACACTTGTAGACATAAGAAGCTGTTTTATATAATCTTAAATTATATTTGGCACAACTGTTTCTTAAAGGAGTTGTCCAACCCCCATCATAATTGTAGCTGTGGCTCGGAATCTGCTATACTTAAAGAAACAAAGTCACTTATCTAGTCTCTGCTCCAGTGCCACAGGTCCCATATCTGCTGCTTTTGGTCCCCTGTGGTCTGGAAATGTTACATTCCATCAGTTGTTATGTGTAGTGATGAGCAAAGTTTGAAAAAAAATTGATTTGGCTGATTTGCTGAAGTTGACAAAGAAATTCTATTTGTGACTAATTACTTTGTTACAAATCACATTCTATTGTTGGAAGCGGGTGCAATGAGGGTGAACGACAATTGTGTGCCCCCCCATCATTGAACCCCTCAGATGCTGCGTTCAACCTTGATCGTGGCATCTGACAGTCACATTAAGGCCTTTCAGGTGTTAAAAAAACATACTCACTTCATCCATTTGCTCGCGGAGAGGCCGTCGCAGCCATCTTGATTGAAGAAAACGCACAAAATCTTGCACTCTAATGTAATGACATTATCACGCTGAGTGGACCTGGTGATGTTATTACTGATGACGTCACTGCGCCTGGCACGTCACACGGTAGCGTGTGTGAGATTTCGCATGTCTCCTTTAATCAAGATTAGCCGCAATGGCCTCTCAGCAAGCAAATGGATGAGGTGAATATGTATTTTTTTAATTTTATACCACCATTTCAGGAAAAATTGATTAGTTACCACGAAGCGTCAGGAAATTCAGCAAACAAATTTTTCCTGAAATCTTTTCATAGAGAGTAAAATGTTGATAGTTTTGAATAGCTTTATCTTGGTTTTAGATAGTAATTTAAGTTGTAAGTATTGTGTACATACCAATGGCACATTGGCCTTATAATCAGACTATTATAGTAAACTAAATTGCCTACTAGACATCAATTATTTGTTCCCGTCTAAAGCTGGAATCACATAGGCAGTTTTGTGAGCCAATCACAGGAGTGGAGCCAAACATTTTTTAAAGGAATGATTGATACTTCTCTCTTTTGTAATCACTCCTAGGTTTACTTTTATCCCCTTTAATTTTTTGAGACAATAGCCATGTCCACATTGAAGATAATTATAGTGGGGCTTCATTTGTAAATCTTCTTCCACAGCTAGATCAGGGTTTGTTTGTTTGTTTGTTTATGAGAAAGAAAGATGTCATTGTGGCCATGTATAGACCATGGAGGTATAAACAAAATAATTGTGATGGATAACTACCCTATCCCTCCTCAGTTATTTGACCAAGTAAGGACAGTTTCACATAAGTGTATTCAATCCAAGAAACATGCTCCATGTGGGAACAGTATTTCTCTGACTGAACACTGGTCCTCTGAAGTTGAACTTGCAGCATCATATTGAGTTATGATGCTATGGATTCCCATCTCACCACGTGTCTACTGAACTGTAGTCACTGCATTATGTGAATAAAGTTCTGTAGACCCACAGTGATCTTACATTGCCTCAATGAGAGTTCACATTATGCAGTTATAATTGATACCAGCAATTCACTCATAATTTCTCTGGTACATGCCTCTTAAATTCATCTACAAATTCCTGAGTAATTCTCTCTGTCTTGTTCAATGCCAACCTTCTGCCATAGAAAAGCTGTGCTAAGTCTTTTGTTTCATGCTGCTATGCAACTTGATGCTTTCTCCTGGGTGGTAATATGATGTCATCAATGCTTGCTACTTAAACCCAGCTGGGCCACACACCAACCATGTGGTGATAAAGGTTCAAACCTTTTCTAGATCCTGTTCATGTGCTATCATGCATTGTACTATACTATATATTGCTTTCTGACCTTGACCACGTTCCTGACCTTGTCTTTTGGCTGGTCCACCTGTTCACCCTGCTTGGTACTTGTGGTACATCCTTGATACTGACCTTGGCCTCATCCATGACCTTGCTCCTGTCTGGTACCTTGCATACCTCATCTGGCTCCGTCATGTTCCTCTGATCCATCTGTGGCTATGCTTTTGAGTTACTTTTATTTTAAATGCCTTTTGCCTTCCTTGTTATTCACCCCAACTTAGTTTCTGCCCTTGCTAATGTCTCATTGCCACCGTTATTATGTGGTACAGTTGTTCATGGCTTACCTGTCGGACGCCATCACCACAGGTCTCTCCCTGAAGCTACCACTGCTATAAACACCTGGAGCTGCGGACATTACCATCTACCTACCCAGCCACAAATGGGCATGCAAGTACTATCGATACAAATCAGTTACTGCTACTAGTCCACAGTATATATTGAATGGTGTTGGGGTATATATATATATATACCGTTTGATGTGATAGCGACTATCTATAGCTATGTAAATAGCTGTGCCATTCACTTAGAGAATCATCTATATCGTTTGATTGATGTCTGATATTTGCTATTGGCATAATTTTTGGTGATGTGGAAAATATAGAGGTATAGTCCCAACACAACAGACAGATTAGCATACACCTAAGTATATGGTTTGGTGTATCTGAGTCTGGTTACAGCCTTAAGCTTGAGATGGATGAATGAGCTGGGGGTTTATATCAATACCGTTATTTCCTCTTGCTCACAAATTAATTTATCATCTCCTGCTGTTGGTAATTGATCTGATCATCTTATTGACTCTATCGATCAGTATTAATTTAAGTAGTGGCTTATCTTAAATCCTGATATCTTTCTATGTACCCTCAAACGGAGGAAATATAAATAAAAAGGAAATAAAAATCTTTATATATACATATATAATAATTGTATTATTCTATGGTGATAGGTATTCTTTGTCAAATATGTCCCCTGATGAGCCTGACACCAACCAGGCGAAACGCGTAGGGACAACTTTGGACATTTCACTTCTGTAATGCTATATATTTCTTTCATATTTGGGTGTAGTCTGTCACCGGGTTTTGCTACCTATATACATTTATTATTTTTTTGTGTAATTTAGCCCAGGCGTTTCTTTAGGGTCCCTCCTTATTTAGGTATCCATCCCTATAGGGCCAACCAGGGACACTAGGAGGCACGAGAAACGGGATCGCCCCTATCGGGGCGGCCATTCCGTACTAGGTAGGGCTATTACGTTAGGGTCAAAAATAGGGTTATTACCTCCCTAAATAGGCTTTATTAACACCTACTAACCTATAACAAATATCTTGCTACTATATATTACTCCGACCCTAGTTTTCAAATTTATTTTTTCCTTTTTTTCTTTCTATGTTTATTGACTAATTATTACTTAGAGGGATTCATTGACTAATTTTATATATAAATATTAAAAGTTATATTTTAGAATGATGGCATTACTGTGAACACATAAACTATTGACCATATTCTACTATAGAATTCCCTGAACAGGAATTTGTTCAATCTGTGAATATCATGGATTCCCTACAACAATGTCTAGATCCATGTACAAGGGTTAAATGGTAAAAGTCACGGAATCACTTAGAGTACACACCTTGGTTTAGTCAGCATCAATTGGATTGAGGTTTTGAGGGGTCCACTGAGACTACTTTCACAGTATGTGACCATTACACTCCCCTCTTACATGTAAAGGGGCTGATCTAAAGCTGCAGTTCATGCATTCATACAACCAAAAGCGTGCTTTGTGTCTGCTCTGATCCTGTGTTAGAACCATCCTGTCTTAAAAATCATCAAATGTAAAACTATGCTCTTTGGACTTTTTTTTTAAATCACTCCAGGCGAGCAGAACTATTTCAATGAAAATTGGGAACTGTTGGAGTTAAAACATCCAACTAACATCTATACAGACCATAAGCACCTGGAGTACATTGAAGCCGCCTAGAGACTAAAGCCTTGACAAGATCATTGTCCTCTGTTCTTCACACATCTCAAAAGAATCAAACATCTGACAGTCTAGCAAACTTTTTTGACATGACTAACTCTTGTCCAGAGGAACAAGCTCACTTCATAGACCCTCAATAGTTTTTAGCCCATGTGGACTAATCTTTGTCCGAACTGTTTTACATAGCCATGTTCGGCGCACATTCCTCTATGTTGTCTAGTCATCCAGACAATTTACACACCATGCATCTTCTCAAAAGATTTTAGGGACTTTGTGTCAGCCTGTTTTATCTCTGTCCAATATAGGTATTTTTGTCAGGCACCTTCTTTAGCTATCAGAGTTTAATCTAATTTGCGTAAAGGTTCAGAAAGTCCTTATGTAAACTTCTGAATATTTCTCTGAATTTCTCCTCAAACTATCATCCACAAATGAACAAGCAGATAGATCAGACCAATCAGTCCCTGGAACAATTTCTTCACTCCTAAAACAATGTTCACCATGATTACTGGTCCAACTTCATGCAGTGGGTATAATTGCCATATCACCTCAACTTCAGGGACATCTCCATTTGAAGTAGTTCTCAGACTCCAAATTAGTCTTTGTCCTCATCTCTCCTAACAGTTCGCTGCATCTGCGGTTAGTGCCCTTTGCAGAGATCTAAGCTCCATCTGGAAAGAAAACCTGATGCTGCAATATACCCTATGCTAGGCTAAAAACCTACAGACACACATTTTCTGCCTGGGCACATAATTTCTTATAGAAATTGTGCTTTGTTGTCAACCAAAAGTATACTCCTTCAGGTTGGCACCTCATTTCATTGATCTTTTTCTGGTCTTCAAACACATAAACCCATTAACTTGCAGTTTCCTTCCAAACTGTGCATTCCGAACAGCATCTATGTCTCTTTGCTATAGCCTCTCTTTATTAACTGATTTTCCAAATCCTACAAGACATCCAGACCACCACTACCTCTTCCAAGTTTGATGTTAATCAGATCCTTGGTTTCGTTCATGGCTAAATATACTACTTTTTTTATTGGGAGGTTTATTGTCCAGAGGATAGATCATATGTAACAGAAAGTGATGTCTGTGCTTCCCGTCTTCTTAAGCTCTACCTCAATTAACATCCCAATTCTCCCCAGAAAGGTTGCACTAGGGGCCATAATAATAATAGTAGTGTTATGTACCTTGCCCTTCCTTGCTCCAGTGCTGCTTCTCTTCACATCCCATTGGTAAGTTTGCTGTGTTGCCATGGTAACTTCAATAGGTCAATGATGTCATCAGCCTGAGTATCCAGTTTCTCTGGCAACAGGATGTAAAGTAATTCCTTGCAGTCTTAAAAAGCAAGTGCCTCCTGACTCCTGAGTTTCAGTCCCTGAAGGATCACACACTGCATCCAGCATGTGTGCTGATCCTGCTTTTCAATTCCGTCTTGCCTTTCATCTTGCCAGTCATATTTATAGTCTTCTCCCATAGTAGCAAATATGGGCGATACAGCACCATAAGGACAAACCAGCATTCCAGCATTCCAAATGTTTTATTGCAGCATACAGGGAAATAACAGAATTTTGACTATAACAATTAGCTGGCTCAATCAGCTTGACAAAGACCAGCCAATTGTTAGGAACAAAACATGGTTTTCTTATATATTACTTTGGCCACAACAAAAGAAGATCCTTTTTTTTTTATATAAACACTTTATTGATCATCCAACAATACACGTTATATAAAAATATCATTACTAACATTTATCATCATATTTTATTATTATTATTATTTTATTTTATTTTTTCCCCTTTAACCCCTCCTGCGATGCGTCTTCTATGAATTCCTTTCTCCCCAAATTCCAATCCATTTTTTCTCTGTGTTTCTCTGCTTATACAAAATATATTCATAACTCTTAGTAGTATTCACCAGATTTAACCATGTAGTCATAGTAGGACTCTTTCTCAAAAACCAATAGCGTGCTTTTAAAAGACGTGCCAAAAACTTTATCTTGAATAGAAGATTTTTTTTATGTTGCTGACAGCTCACCTTGGTCAGCTCACCCAGGACCCAACATTCAGCAGAAAAAGGGATCCGCACCTTCAGTTTTCCCTCAATGTATTTATGAATAACTCCCCAATAATGTTTCAACTCTGCACAGGACCAAAACATGTAAAGATAGTCTGCTTTGGGGGCATCGCACCTGGGGCAGTTAGAGTCTTTCCTAATCCCACATCTATTAAGCCAGAGAGGAGTAACATAAAGACTATGTAGAATATTAAACTGAACCACCACGTGATTAAAATTATGTGAAACCAATTTTAAATTCAGAGTTACCCTCTCCTGGTCATCCAAATAAATCATTGGACACTCATTTTTCCAAGTCATCTGGCCAGGAAAGGAAGCAGCTCCAAATCAAGTCATTAATAAATTTTTATAAAGGTGAGAAATCTTTGTGTTGAGATGTGTATTTGAAGCCTATTTTTTTCCTGTATGCTCAAAAGTGCCGATCTTAACTGTAAATAACGAAACCATAATAATTTCTGTGCTTCTTCCCTCTATAATTCTATAAAATAAATAATATCTCCATTACTTACTACCTGTGTCAAATATATAATATTACTTTTTTCCAATATTGTTCCTTAGCTAGTGCATCTAAAGTAGCTCTCAGACTCCAAATTAGTCTTTGTCCTATCTCTCCTAACAGTTCGCTGCATCTGCGGTTAGTGCCCTTTGCAGAGATCTAAGCTCCATCTGGAAAGAAAACCTGATGCTGCAATATACCCTATGCTAGGCTAAAAACCTACAGACACACATTTTCTGCCTGGGCACATAATTTCTTATAGAAATTGTGCTTTGTTGTCAACCAAAAGTATACTCCTTCAGGTTGGCACCTCATTTCATTGATCTTTTTCTGGTCTTCAAACACATAAACCCATTAACTTGCAGTTTCCTTCCAAACTGTGCATTCCGAACAGCATCTATGTCTCTTTGCTATAGCCTCTCTTTATTAACTGATTTTCCAAATCCTACAAGACATCCAGACCACCACTACCTCTTCCAAGTTTGATGTTAATCAGATCCTTGGTTTCGTTCATGGCTAAATATACAACTTTTTTATTGGGAGGTTTATTGTCCAGAGGATATATCATATGTAACAGAAAGTGATGTCTGTGCTTCCCGTCTGCTTAAGCTCTATCTCAATTAACATCCCAATTCTCCCCAGAAAGGTTGCACTAGGGGCCATAATAATAATAGTAGTGTTATGTACCTTGCCCTTCCTTGCTCCAGTGCTGCTTCTCTTCACATCCCATTGGTAAGTTTGCTGTGTTGCTATGGTAACTTCAATAGGTCAATGATGTCATCAGCCTGAGTATCCAGTTTCTCTGGCAACAGGATGTAAAGTAATTCCTTGCCGTCTTAAAAAGCAAGTGCCTCCTGACTCCTGAGTATCAGTCCCTGAAGGATCACACACTGCATCCAGTATGTGTGCTGATCCTGCTTTTCAATTCCGTCTTGCCTTTCATCTTGCCAGTCAGATTTATAGTCTTCTCCCATAGTAGCAAATATGGGCGATACAGCACCATAAGGACAAACTAGCATTCCAGCATTCCAAATGTTTTATTGCGGCATACAGGGAAATAACAGAATTTTGACTATAACAATTGGCTGGCTCAATCAGCTTGACAAAGACCAGCCAATTGTTAGGAACAAAACATGGTTTTCTTATATATTACTTTGGCCACAACAAAAGATCCTTTTTTTTTTTATATAAACACTTTATTGATCATCCAACAATACACGTTATATAAAAATATAATTACTAACATTTATCATCATATTTTATTATTATTATTATTATTTTTTATTTTATTTTTTTCCCCTTTAACCCTTCTGCGATGCGTCTTCTATGAATTCCTTTCTCCCCAAATTCCAATCCATTTTTTCTCTGTGTTTCTCTGCTTATACAAAATATATTCATAACTCTTAGTAGTATTCACCAGATTTAACCATGTAGTCATAGTGGGACTCTTTCGCGAAAACCAATAGCGTGCTTTTATAAGACGTGCCAAAAACATTATCTTGAATAGAAGATTTTTTTTATGTTGCTGACAGTTCACCTTGGTCAGCTCACCCAGGACCCAACATTCAGCAGAAAAAGGGATCCGCACCTTCAGTTTTCCCTCAATGTATTTATGAATAACTCCCCAATAATGTTTCAACTCTGCACAGGACCAAAACATGTGAAGATAGTCTGCTTTGGGGGCATCGCACCTGGGGCAGTTAGAGTCTTTCCTAATCCCACATCTATTAAGCCAGAGAGGAGTAACATAAAGACTATGTAGAATATTAAACTGAACCACCACGTGATTAAAATTATGTGAAACCAATTTTAAATTCATTGGACACTCATTTTTCCAAGTCATCTGGCCAGGAGAGGAAGCAGCTCCAAATCAAGTCATTAATACATTTTTATAAAGGTGAGAAATCTTTGTGTTGAGATGTGTATTTGAAGCCTATTTTTTTCCTGTATGCTCAAAAGTGCCGATCTTAACTGTAAATAACGAAACCATAATAATTTCTGTGCTTCTTCTCTCTATAATTCTATAAAATAAATAATATCTCCATTACTTACTACCTGTGTCAAATATATAATATTACTTTTTTCCAATATTGTTCCTTAGCTAGTGCTTCTAAAGTTTTGAAATGCTGATTATACCATAAAGGAGTGCATCCTAGTGAGCCTTTCACTCCACACCATAGTCTAATAGCCTGCCATGACTTCACAAAAAGATTCCTGGCTGATCTAAATTCCCTATCTGAGTTAATCAGTTGATCAGACTCCAGAAGGGTAAAAAAATTATCATATGAAGATCTATTAACTAAGTCTCTACAAAGTGAGCTATCTTTCCATTCACGGAGTAAACAAAACTGTGCAGCTAAGAAATATCCCTTGAAACATGAGAGGTTAACTCTTCCACTCTCCAGAGGCTTATACCAATGCTCTAGCTTAAGTCTAACCCATTTCCTCCCCCAGAGTAGATCATTAATAATTCTTTCAATCACCTTAAAATACCTATCCGGGATCCAAACTGGAGAGTTCCTAAAGAGATAGAGTAACTGATGGAGAATCACCATCTTAACTAGAGATATTCTATCAGCCTTTGACAAAGGTAAACATAACCACGTTGTTATTTTTAACCTTAACTTATTTATCAATGGCATCAAGTTAAGCGGAATAAAATTGTCCACCCTAGGGGAGACTGTAATGCTGAGATACTCAAAGGAGTCAGCAATTTTCAAGGTATTCAGAGGACTATCCTTGGGAAATGACAATTTATCTAGGGGCATAGTTATATCTAGTGGCATAATCGTGGTTTTGTCCAATTTACCTCCACACCTGAGGCTTCTCCGAAAGAGTTTATCGTTTGCATAATAGTTAGCAAAGTAGAGTTTGTCTGTTGAACATAAAATAAAATATCATCAGCGTATAGAGAGATGCGATCTTCCATTCCCAATACCCCAAACCCTAGTATCCTAGGGTCTTGTCTGACCCTGGCAGCCAAAGGTTCAATAACAAAAGAAGATCCTTAAGCTGTTGCTGTTTTGCTCTTATGAAATATTGTTACCTTCTACTATCTAGCATAACCTTTGGCTTGGACTATAGTTTTTGTTTCATTACGCCAATTTGATTTGTTGTTACTGTGTCCTGCTGCTAATCTGTGACTACTTTCAGGAGCACAACCTGGGATCAGAAAGGCTAAGTCCAAATTTTCTTTCAATAGACACTCATTCATTGAGTGATCAATCATGTATTACTCATACAGCCTAAGGTGATTGCTGCATGTAAGGGCAGCTCTCATCTCACAGTCAATTAGGCAGTTATCGAAAATGTTTTGTTCTTTCCTGATAATTGCCTTCTAAATCACTCCATTTAAAAGGACCTCAGCTCTCGCTGCATATACTTCCTACTCTGTCATATCCTCAAGATTCAATGATGGGTTTCCAGCATGTTGGATATTGAGATTATGCTTTTACAAAATGTGTAGCTCTTGCTGCACATGTTGAGAAGCCCTTGTTGAGGTGCTTTCAGTTTAAAAATGAGCAAGCAGAGAAACCAATGGAAATGGGCTAATGTGTGTTCAGTTGAGCCATAGTTTTTAATGACCCTTAAAGAAGTATTTCAGGATTTTAAAGGGGCTGACGCATTACAAATATTTGTTCTCTATCCACAGAATAGGGGCAAAGTGTCTGATCGGCACAGGTCTGACTTATGGGAGCCCCTCTATTCTTGAAAAATGGGCTCCATGTTCCCCTGTTTGACTCAAGTGGCAGACACACATATAAGTCCACTGTTCCATTCAACTTTGTGGGGCTGCCAGAAATAGACAAGCACTTGGCCCCTAATAGTTGAAAGGAGAGGTGGATATACAAGTTTGTCTGCTGCACCAAACAGGGGAATATAGGCTCCACTTTCAGCAGGGGTCCAACCTATGGACCCTGTGGACAGGGGATACGTTCTTGGAATTGGGCAACCCCGCTAATATTTATGATCTATCCTCAATAAGCCAATTTCAATATCTGATCGACAAAGGTCCAAGACCCAAGATTCCAACTGATCAGCTGCTCAGTATTAAAATCCTCGAATACCCATTCAAAGTGCCCATAATCATACTGTATGAGCAAAGTCACCCAAACCTACCAATTTTGGCAGGACCAGACAGCTTTCTGATGTATATGTTGTTGTGCTCACTCTCCCCTGACAGCTGATCCTTTGTTATCACAGGAACTAATCTGTTCTGAGCATGTGTATATCAGGGGGAATCGGGAACAATAGCTATTAGCCATATGAGCATTCAGATGTCAACTATTGAAGGTGTATGAGCAAATTTTTACCTGGAATACCCAGGTTATCACAGACTGCATTTCTAATCTGTTGGCTTTGATTAACCATATTTTAAGTTACATAGCTAAATTATTAACATATCACATAGATAAAAGCTGGAATTTTTTTACTAGGTACTCCCAGTACATTTTAATAAACCTCTTAAACAAATCTTAATCACTGGGAGAAAGAGTTCTGATCTGCTCTAATAATAAGACATACTTGGCAAGGAAATCTAAGTAACATACACTATTACTTGGCCCATACTCATGCTATAAATCTTCTGCCTAAATGAAAAAGCCTGCATTGAAACAATATGTTTCTCAAAAACTTCCAAAGTATACAAGATGGCATAATCGATAACGATGCAATATTTAGTAACAAATAAATATATATATATATATATATATAATATCCAAAGAATGAGGCAGCACTCCAGGTAAAATGAAAAAAGTGGATCCTTTATTCCCCTCTGTGCAACGTTTCAACCGTCTCAATGCGGTCTTTCTCAAGTTTGCTATGGATTGTGGGTATATATATACCCGTGTTTGACACCATGTGATATGCTTGAGAAAGACCGCATTGAGACGGATGAAACGTTGCACAGAGGGGAATAAAGGATCCACTTTTTTCATTTTACCTGGAGTGCTGCCTCATTCTTTGGATATTATACTCATCTATAGCCGTCTGAGCCTGCGGCTGAGAGGATTTGCACCCGCGGTCTCTGTCTTGTGCTGCTGTGATTCTTTTTTGGTTTCTATATATATATATATATATATATATATATATATATACACAGGAGACAGAATATTTGTATATGTGAGAAGAGTTTAAGTCAAGTATGAAGACATCACATATGTGTGGAAGGCTAAGCCCAACTAAAAATGTTCATTGGTTATTTGTGCTTATATTAGAGAAGATGCAGTTTGAGACACTCCTATCGTCCCAGTAATCAATTATTTTATAGGTCCAAAGCAAACTTACTTTTTTCCAGATACGTTGCTCCGTTCCTCCGCTGTACCCGCGTTCACTTTTGCCACCCTGTATGCTAATTACTAGCATATTTACAGGAAGGGGGGGATGGCCGTTTTTCTCAAGGGGTGTCTTCTTCTACCTGACTGAGCTGCCCAATAGCAGCGGAGAGTGTGACATGGAGGTGAGCTTTTTTTCTCCCTGGCTGTGACACTCTCCACTGCGATTGGACAGCTCACAGCTAGGGAGACACATCTAATGTGTATAGCATCCTCCCGACTCTACATCAGGGCCGGATGTTAGGTGAGATAAGGTTCACACATGTTAAATTTCATCTTCCTGGTCCTTTAGTTCTTGGGACATATAGGTTGCTGACAGAGGTGACTGTTAGCGGCTTTCTTCCCTCTCCCCAATTCACTACATATTGATGCTCGGCCAAGACAAACATGCTTATGTATGGGAGGTTCGAGGGAGATGGCTGTCAGTTGAACAAGCAATCAGCCAACAGTTATTTTATGTATATGACTAGCTATACCAGTGTCTCACTTTTTAGGGTGAGCGTCCTGTTTTAGGCAGTGACTCAGGCATAAGGTATAAATAAGGATATTTTTTCCATTCCCGTCTGATTTTTTTGACTCATGTACCCTTGGTCCTGTTTCATTTGTATCTTAATTTGTATTTTGCACTGATTACGCAATATATACTTGGTGTTACTTTTAAAGAGCATCTGTCAGCATCCGTCAATAGAGTTGATCCTGCTGACAGATGCTCTTCAATACTTTTATTAAGGGTTAAGTTCTCAAGGTGGTCATTTTTCTGAATAACTACTGACCAATATAAACAATGAAGAAGTAGCAGCACTCACCCAAAAGTCACTGCCACTTTAAACAGCTGGTCACTGGGGGTGCTGAGAGTTGGACGCCCAACAGCCTGCTGTAAGAATAGGCCATCAATCTTAAAAACCTGTCTGACACCATTTAAAGTTTCAAAGTCATTTCGGAAAACGGTCATGTAAATGCCCCCTTAAAGTGTCTCTCTAGGCAAACACTAAACATTTAGTCTATGGCCAAAGAGATTGACCTATACATGCTCCTTCAGCTAGTTTACATGTATTGTCCCCTTCTAGGCCACAGCGGAAGGCTGTGCTGGTATAAAAGCAGCGGTGCTGTGGTGAGCTGCTTCAGTATCAGTATGAGAGGGCGTTCACATCAACGTTTCCCTTTGCGTTGTAGCATTCCGTTCAAATGTGATTAAAACAGAAAATAATGGAATTGCTATAATGGAAAGCCAAACGGAACACTTTAAAGGCATTCCATTTGAATCTGTCCTAATAGAGTTCAATAGACAAAAAAAAAAACAGAAACCAGCATTTCGTCACAGTTCCGTTTTTTTGCATGGAAACAAAAGTCCTGCAGTCCTGGCTCCCGCATGCCCATTTTCTAGGACCTGGACTGTTTACATCTGGCGCTGCATGGGCATGGTAACATGTTCAGCTGCAACCAATAACAGTCCAGGGACCGGAACATGGAAATGCTGGAGCCAGTGTGGAGGACTGAAGCTGCAGAGAGAAGGTAAGAATGAATCTTTTTTTTTACGAAGGCAGTCCGCAGGCATCAGATAGAACATCATTACGTCATAGAACGTCACTCCTTTAAAGCCAGCAACAATGACAGACTTTGATTTTCTATTGTCTACCTTTTTTGGACTGAAACATTTTCTATACTATAAAAGCACTATTACTTTTATCTTTGCAGCAATAAGGGAATGGAACACCTCTACAGCATGAAGTGCAAAAACGTTGTACCTCTTTATGACTTGTTGCTGGAGATGCTGGATGCACATCAGATGCATACGCCTAAAGACAAATTTGTACCTCAAGAAGAAGACAACCAGAACCCTTTAAATGATGCAACCACTACGTCGCCATGCTTACAGGCCTACTATGTAAATAGAGAGGAAGCGAGTTTGCAGAGTACAGTATGAGAGCGTTTTCTACTTACATTTTTTTAATTAATTGGCCTTTAGTGGCCAAGAAATTCCCAGCAGTATACTACCTATAGTCAGTGTATCACATCAGCCGCAAAAGCTGCATATGTAAACACACTCCGGCATGTATCTATTCCGAATCATTTATAGTGCAGGCCTTCATAGTCGCTTGCTGTGCTTCACAAGGAAGAGGAACCTTTGCTTTAATGGGTTCTATCCATCAAAATCAATACTTTTTGTGATTAGCTTATGCGTAAAGCTGTGCACACATTCATTTCTTCAGCTTGTATTTCCTAGAGTGGAGATCGCATGGACAGCGGCTGACGCATTTCACACCCAGTGTATTGCATAGGCTCACACATACAGTATAAGCTCTTATCAATGAAACATATAGCATTAAGGTATATCATTTACATAACCATCTTATCTACTGTTATGTAAGTGTTTCTAGTTTTCAGTGTTTCTGTAGATATTGATGGCTACTTTTTATGTACTACTGTATATAGGTTCAACCATCCATAATGATTTCTGGATCTTTGACTAACAAGTTTGCCATCTTGCAATGAAAATACAGTAGATTCTTGAGAGTACACATGGTGCCTAAGATACAACGAGAACACAGTTCTTTTTATAGTTTTTGTGTAGTCCTCAAGGGCTAGAAATCATTAGTTTTGACCATCACTAGTGGGTCACCATGGCCATGATCCCAACTACTTTTATTAATCTTACAGTTTCTTAAAACAAATCCTTTTCTTTCTTTTTCTGTGCACTGTTATATAACACGAATCTAAACATGTGTGGCCTTAACTCTGACAGATCTACTTCATTTTACAGTTTCAGTTGCTGCCAATTGTAGAACTTACCAGTGGTTGTGTCCAGCACTATGCACAGCTCATATGATATGTAACACTGAAAAAAAAGTAATGAAACACAAGAGCCTAGCAAGTGATCAGATTTGTTGTTATAGGTGAAAAGTTCACTTTCATTTGAGATAGAATAAGCAAATTGATATCATGTTTGGTGTTTGCTTTTGGGGAATTAAAAAGAAAAATGGACTTATGGACTTGGACATTGAATTTTATGGGTTGACCAAGTTTAATAGATTAATGAAGATTAATGAATCAGTTAAGCAATTTTAATTGTTGTCATACTAGCCTGAAAAACCACAGCATGGCAGTTGACAACTTGGGTTATAGATTATAAATGTACATCATAGTGTATCTATAGATCCCAAAGTATTTACCATAGTCAAATCTAATTTAATATGAAGTGATTGTATAGCTGATTGTTGGCCAATATTGATCAATTGTCCAAACTATGTGCTCTCATAACTATATATAACTGTGGAATAGTGTACCTTAATAATTCATCAGTGAATTGTAATGCATCCTGTTGTATTTCTCTACTTTTAATCCTCCATCTGCCACAACATGAGTACTATAGTATACACTGTTCCATACACCCTGAAATGTTCAACAACTAGGACACCTTGATTGAAATCATGTTATCCATTTATTAAAGATATATTTAATGTTATATATGATTGATTATTATAGAGTGATTATGTCCTCTGTAAAGATTTAACCAGTAATCTAGAGATTGGGTCAAGGAAGTGAGGATGATGTTTTCTTCTATCAGTCGAAATGACCAGCTAGGCAGCACAGACACCCTGTATATCTGTTGGTTCTTTGAAATCATCAACTGAAACATCAAGGTTGATTTGAGATCTCTCACCCATTATTCAGACCCACAATGTAAAATTATGGGTAGAGTTACCCACTATCTCTAATGCCCAAGCTTCATTTGTGGCCAACTGTAGAATGATTCGCAGAGAAGGTCCACTCTTTGTCTGTGATCTGTTGAAATGATAACTAATGGTGCAGGAGAAAATCAGCGGTCACTATAACCAAAGGGAATTTTCTATTTTGAGTGTCGTTTAGAATCTCAATAGTGGGAATTAATTATGCCCCTTATTGTGATTTAGCTATGCACCTTATATATGCTATCAGTGGTGTATCCATTGCACTATTATTAAAGCATAGGTGAAGTTGACATTAACTTGATGCTGCTTAATTCCAGTGGGGAGAGGCACTAATTTCTGGGGACAGTTACTGAACCTGGCCCAGCTTGAAAAAACACATTTCAATAATCCATGACACTAGGTCTCCCCTGAACTATTACCACCTAAAAGAAACATATACTCATCATATGCTATGATTATTCTAACTAAACTACTGTATTATGAAGGCAACCTTGCACTATCAGTGAATGTAAAATTAGTACTAGAAGAAATGGGGGTTGATGCCCTGCAAATGCACTACCTTATCATAATAGATTAAATTATGAACTTTTTCTTTGTCAACAATAAAGGGGTGGATGTCCATTATGTGTTTTTTACACATAAATCAGCAAAATTGGATTGCACATGATCCAACTACTATGCAGCAGTAAAAATAATAATGATAATAGGAAAATTTAAGATTCTGTGCAGGAAAGAGAGACACACACACACATACACATACAGTACCTGTAAAGTAAAGCTTACTTACCTGCTTCTGGCGCCGTCTCCCCACTGCTTCTCCTCCAGACTTGCCATGCTCTCTCGCTATAAACATCCAGATTCCCTTGCGTCTTCTGTCATAATGTCAGGGGAGCCGGTCACTGCCACAGCCTGTGATTGGCTGCAGGCGGTGTCAAACCGGATGTTTTCAGCGATGGAGCCCACTGAGCATCTCAGGTCAGGAGGAGAAGGAGCTTGTTGAAAACCCCTCCCCACCCCCCCCCCCCCCCCCCCCATTCTTGCACAACCCCTTTAAACCCTTATACTATTCTTTGGGTATTCAAATCTGCATTCCATACCACACCCTGAAAAGCTTACAAGGGATTGCATAGACTATCTTGTAGTGATAAGTTTCTATTTATGCTCATGTAGCAACTCTAAGTTTGTCACCTAACTCTTTAGCACTGCATTTGTTTTGTTTTTAGGAAGCTCCAGGCACATGGGAAAACCATGGTGAAAGACTTCTGTAGCCTTTGTATGAAGTCTAAAGCATATGCTTCATTTGTTTGCAATTGTTTGCAATGTAATTGTATTGCACTACTCGATAACCACAGGAACTTGTGACCTGAGCCAATATCAGCCCTCAAAACTTTTCTGAATTTTCAGCTTTCTAAACGTGGCTAGCTATAAATGTTTGCAATCAGTGAACCAGCAAGCAAATTATGCATTATTCACATTTACATATATAATGTTCTCTATATTATCACATAGTCATATCTATAAGCATGGTTGATAGTACAAAAAAAGCACCTTTTGTAACTGAGATGGGTTTTTCATCCCATTAGACGATTGAATGTATTTCTTATACGGTGTCACATAATTTCTATAAACCAAAACTATAGGTATTGATTGAATGTTGCATGTGCAAGTATTTGTACCTTTTAATTTTACTTTATAAGTTCAAAGCGTAAAAAAAAAGGATAAAAAGATAAAGATAAACTTGTCTTCAAAAGAGGTGTAGATGACTTTTAATATGATTTGTTTTACTTAAAGGGGTTTTGCCACTTTCGCAAATAGCATTTATTATGCAGAGAGAGCTTCTATGGGTACGACCACCCTGCAGTCCAGCAGCATGGCTGGGCTTGTACACTATAGAAAAAGGTACCAGCCTACGTGAGCTCCCAAGATCCCGGCCACTAGAGAGGCTGGCATTTTCTTTTTATAGTGTACGAGCACGAGAACCACTGCTGGATTACAGGGTGGTTGTAACCATAGAAACTTTCTCTGCATAATAAATGCTATTTGCTGAAGTGGCAAAACCCTTTAAGAATTATTGAGGTCATTTATGATTCAGATTTTTTTGTCCCTTTTAAAGGGGTTGTCCGGGTTCAGAGCTGATTCCGGACATAACCCCATTTTCACCCTTCCAGCCCCTCTAACATGAGCATCGGAGCATTTCATGCTCCAATGCTCTCTCTTGTCCTGCACTGGATCATGCAGGGCAAGGGCTTCTTTCACCTAGCAGTGTCCTAGCAGGAAAATTTAACCAAATGTCACAGAAAGTGTTGCAGTTGCCATAACTTTTTTTCATAAATGTCCTTCCATGACTTCTATAAAGGCCACAATTCAGGCAAAGAATAAAAAATATATAGCAAATTTCTAAATGGACAGAATTCCCAAAACCTGTTAGCAAAGCACTTATTTGCTAAGAGAGCAGCCTATTTCATTATAGGTTAGTGCAATTTCTCCTCATTAGACCCCATGCACACAATCGTATATATTTTTGGTCCCATTAAAGTCAACAGACAGCACACTGACCGCATCTGTATTTTGTGGACACACGATTTGTGGACTGTAAAACAGATATGGTTGTGTGCATGAGGCCTAACTCTATGTTGTGCTGTTCCTCATTTGAATAGATTGATAACTGGGTGTTACCATTCTCCTTGTCAAAGGGTTGTGTTTCTACATAGTCTGGCTCTGACAGCACTGATTGAAGCCTCATCACTGGTAACACTGGTAACTGAGAGTTTGCTTAAATTCACTTTTCTTACCTGCCCAGAATAAACCAAACACTGCATAATCTTGCCCTATATACCTTTCCTTCTCCTATTTTCATCTACTTTGTGCTGGGTTCTTTAACCAAACACATCATGTATTGCTCTGTAATGTTTCATAGGGTGGAGGGGCAGCAGGCGGTGCAAGCCCTGTGAAACATTACAGAATATGCAGTGTGACTGTCAACTGTTGTAACTATAGGCAGAATAATAGAAGTCAGACGTAGGCTTGAGAGCTCAATTCACCCATGTCTGTGGTGCATGGGTGGTGTATACCAAGCCAACATATTCTTTAAATGAGTATTCTGGTTAGAAATAGTTTTCCTTTATGCCAGCAGTTGTATTCCTGCCGTTCAGGAGAATGGGAGTCCTGTGCCCTTGGATAAGTGAAGTGGCACATCAAGCAGGCGCACTTCAGCTCCATTCGTTTATGTGATGCTGCCTAACATAACAAGCACTAAGCTACCTTTAACAGTCTAAATGGAGCAGTGGTGTGCACATTTCACCATCGGTCATTTAAATAGGGTACATGGCTGGGGCCTCTATTCTCATAGTCAGTGTCAGACCCCCACCAATCTAACAGTTATCATCTATCTAGCAGATAGGAAATAACTTTTTCTAACAAGAAAATGGCCAAGCCTATGGGAAAAAAAAGGTTTTCTTTTGACATACATTTGGCCAGAATATATAGGGACCCTCAAGCACCAACTGTATTGAAATGCTGTTTTTGTTTTTTTATTGCAGTCTACAGCAGACATACACAGGTCCTATCAAACGTAAACCTTATATACAATGTAAATTGGCTTAGATCCATTGGTTTGTGAGTTTCAGAAATGTGATACATTGGGCCAGACACCAAAACATCACAAATGCCATAATACAGTCCTGATCAAAAGTTTAAGACCACTTGAAAAATGGCAACAAAATCATATTTTACATTGTTGGATATTTAACAAGGTTCCAAGTAGAGCTTCAACATGCAACAAGAAGAAATGAGAGTGAGACAAAACATTTTTTGAGCATTCAATTAATTGAAAATAACGATTAAACTGAAACAGGCTGTTTTTCAGCTGATCCAAATTTTAGGACCACATGCCTTTAAAAGACCAAATCTGTGCAAAGATGTGGATTCATTGTCTGTCAGGTAGTCACACGTTGTGATGGCAAAGGCAAAAAAACTCTCCCTTTTTGAACGTGGTCGGGTTGTTAAACTGCATAAGCAGGGTCTCTCACAGCGCGCCATTGCTGCTGAGGTGGGACGCAGTAAGACAGTCATTTAGAATTTCTTAAATGATCCTGAGGGTTATAGAACAGGACAACGCTACAGTACACAATGCCCGCAGGACAAGGGACTTCTTCCAGGAGAATAACATCACTCTTTTGGCCCATCCTGTGTGTTCCCCTCATCTAAATCCAATTGAGAACCTTTGGGGATAGATGGCAAGGGAAGTTTACAAAAATGGACAACAGTTCCAGACAGTAGATGGCCTTCGTGCGGCCGTCTTCACCACTTGGAGAAATGTTCCCACTCACCTCATGGAGACGCTTGCATCAAGCATGCCGAAACAAATTTTTTAAGTGATAAACAATAACGGCGGAGCCACTCATTACTGAGTTCATGTTTGGAAGTTGGATTTCTGTTTTGGGGGGGTTTAGTTTTTTTTTGGAGGTGTGGTCCTAAACTTTTAATCAGCTGAAAAACAGCCTGTTTCAGTTTATTCGTTGTTTTCATTAAATTCAATGCTCCTTGTTAAGATCCAGCCATGCTAAATATGATTTTTTGCCATTTTTCAAGTGGTCTTAAACTTTTGATTAGGACTGTATATGGCTGCAACTCCCTGGGCAGGTTGGATGCAATTGTCTTTCTTAAGCCACCTCATAACTGCCTACATATTCACCAAAGTCTTTATGAAATTCACTTAGAAATTCTATGTCTAAACTTGGCATTATAAACCCATATTAATCAAAGTTTATTAGATTAATCATTGCAAAATGAATCCAGAGGGAAAAAAGCTAGCTGTTTTGAGAGCTCTATTTATACAAGCAGGCAAATAACGCGAGTTTGTGAGCGTTCGCGTGTTTGATTTTTAAGTGTGTGTTTGTATTAAGTGTGTGACTTTAGATTAAGTGACTTCAGATTCAGGGACTTTAGTGGGAGGCTGCAGTAAATAAATTTCTTATCACTGCATTATATTGTATTTTTCTCTTTTCTTGCGTAATTCCCATTAGTATGTGTTCCATTATTGACAGCACAGTCCAGTCCTGGAATAGCCGTTTGAGGGTGCATATCTTTGTTCAAAATGTGAGCAAATTGCCCGTTTGGAATCGCACATCGCGTATCTAAACGGGCAAGTTTCAACACTGAGAGGCTTTGACAATTTTGAAAAGAGCAAGCACTCTTTGGGGTAGATGTGGGGGAGGACGGTAGCGAGGAGGCTGAGGAAAGTGAGGTAGCTAGCTGGATAACAGTTAGAAAGCGGGGTAGAGGGAAGCGTGCCGGGGAGGCTAGCCCTAATCTGACACACCCCAACAAGTTTGCAAGATAGGCAGATGAGGGGATGTCAGTTCAGAGAGAGCACTGCTGCAGCCGGACACTTCCTCTGCCAGTCAGGGGAATGTCGGCTCCAGTAAGCAGGGGATCAGGAGAGCAGGGCAGGCCAGACAGGTGCTGGTAATGGGAGACTCAATTATTAGGGGTACAGATAGGGCAATCTGTTACAAAGACCGAGTTCGTCGAACTGTGTGTTGTCTTCCTGGCGCTCGAGTTCGACACATCGCGGATCGGATTGACAGATTACTGGGTGGGGCTGGAGAAGATCCAGCGGTCATGGTGCATATAGGAACCAATGACAAAGTTAGAGGTAGGTGAGGCGTCCTTAAAAATGATTTTAGGGCTTTAGGTCAAAAGCTTAGGGCAAGGACCTCAAAGGTAGTGTTTTCTGAAATACTGCCTGTACCACGAGCCACACAAGAAAGGCAGCGGGAGATTAGAGAGGTTAACAAGTGGCTCAAGAACTGTTGTAGGAAGGAGGGGTTTGGGTTCCTGGAGAATTAGGCCAACTTCTCTCTTGGCTACAGGCTCTATCGTAGGGATGGGCTGCACCTCAATGGGGAAGGGGCAGCTGTGTTGGGGGAGAAGATGGCTAGAAGGTTGGAGGAGTGCTTAAACTAGCAACTGGGGGAGGGTAATTACATTATAGGAGGGGAAGAGAGTGCAGATAGAGACCTGGGGCAAGGTAATGGAACTGGGGGAGGAATGGCAGGAGGGACTAGAACAGTTCAGAAGGAAAGGTGTAGGGTAAAAAATATGCATAAACCGCTTAAATGTATGTATAGTAATGTCAGAAGCCTGACTAATAATACTAGGGAACAGGAATAAGTGATGTGTGAGGAGGACTATGACATAGTGGGAATAACTGAGACATGGCTGGATGATAGTTATGACTGGGCAGTTAATGTACAGGGTTAAAGTCTGTTTAGAAAGGATCGCCAAAACCAGGGTCTGTCTTTATATAAAGTTCTGTCTAAAGCCCACAGTCCGAGAAGATATAAGTGAGGGACATGAACATGTGAAGTCACTGTGGGTAGAGCTATATGGAGGCAAATACAATAATAAATTACTAATAGGAGTTTATTATAAACCACCTAATATACCAGAGTCCACAGAAAATCTACTACTAAACAAGATAGATGAGGTCATTATTATGGGGGGATTTCAACTACCCAGATATAGACTGGGAAACTGAAACCTGTACATCTCATAAAGGAAACAGGTTCTTGTCAATAACTAAAAACAATTACCTTTCCCAACTGGTTCAGGACCCGACTAGAGGGACGGCCATACTTGACTTAGTAGTAACCAATAGACTTGACAGAACAACAGATGTGCAGATTGGGGGACACCTGGGAAATTGTGACCATAAAGTAATAACCTTCCAATTATCATTCAAAAGAGTGTTTCTTCAGGGAGGAACAAAAATACCAAACTTCAAAAAAAAGCTACATTTAGCCAACTCAGAGAGGCCATAGGCCTAACTAACTGGGACAAAGTCCTCAAAAATAAAAATACAGCCACAAAATGGGATATTTTTAAAGGCATCCTAAAATCTAATTGTGAGAGGTACGTACTTTATGGGAATAAAAGGTTAAGGAACAAGAAGAAACCAATGTGGATAACTGGAACCTTAAATAAAGAAATAAATGACAAAAAGAAAGCATTTAAATCACTAAAACAGGAGGGTAGTGAGGAAGCACTGAAAAAAATATGTAAAAAACAAATAAAAGAAGCCAAACTAGATACCGAGAGATTAATTGCCAAAGAGAGCAAAACTAACCCTAAAATGTTCTTCAATTATATAACTGTTAAAAAGTATAAATCTGAAGGTGTCGGACCTTTACAGAGTGATGAAGGGAAAGTTGCAGAGAGCGATGAGGAGAAAGCAAAGCTATTAAATATTTTTTTCTCCACTGTATTCACTGAGGAAAATAAACTGTCAGATGAAATGCAGAATGTAAAAGTAAATTCCCCATTAAAAGTGCCCTGTCTGATCCAGGAAGAAGTACAGTGGCGTCTTAAAAATATTAAAATAGACAAATCACCACCTTATCCTAAGAGAATTAAGTAATGTCAAAGCCAGACCCTTATTTCTGATATTTAAGGACTCTATACTGACAGGGAATGTCCCACAGGATTGGCGCATAGCAAATGTGGTGCCAATATTCAAAGAGGGTCCAAAAACAAAGCTCAGAAACTATAGAGCGGTAAGTTTAACATCCGTCGTGATTAAACTGTCTGAAGGTTTTCTAAGAGATGCTATCTTGGAGCACCTCAATGAAAATAAGCAAATAACGCCATATCAGCATGGCTTCATGAGGGATCGGTCATGTCAAACTAACTTGATCAGTTTCTATGAGGAGGTAAGTTCTAGACTTGACAGCGGCGAATCAATGGATGTCGTATATCTGGACTTCTCCAAAGCATTTGACACTGTACCGCATAAAAGGTTAGTATATAAAATGAGAATGCTCGGACTGGGAGAAAATGTCTGTATGTGGGTAAGTAACTGGCTCAGTAATAGAAAACAGAGGGTGGTTATTAATGGTACACACTCAGATTGGGTCACTGTCACTAGTGGAGTAGCTCAGGGCCCTATCCTCTTCAATATATTTATTAATTATCTTGTAGAAGGCTTGCACAGTAAAATATCAATTTTTGCAGATGACACTAAACTGTGTAAAGTAATTGACACGGAAGAGGACAGTAAACTGCTACAGATGGATCTGGATAGATTGGAGGCTTGGGCAGAGAAGTGGCAGATGAGGTTTATGACAAATGTAAGGTTATGCACATGGTTAGGAATAATGCAAGTCACCCGTACATACTAAATGGTAACACTGACATGGAAAAGGACCTAGGAAGTTTAGTAAACAGCAAACTAAGCTATAAAACCCAGTGTCAGACAGATGCTGGCAAGGCCAATAAGATAATGGGTTGCATCAAAAGGGGCATACAGTAGATGCTCGTGATGAAAACATAGTCCTACCACTTTACAAATGATTAGTCAGACCACACATGGAGTACTGTGTACAGTTCTGGGCTCCTGTGAACAAGGCAGGCCTAGCAAAGCTGGAGAGGTTTCAGAGGAGGGAAACTAAAGTAATAACTTGAATGAGGGAACTACAGTACCCTGAAAGATTATCAAAATTAGGGTTATTGACTTTAGAAAAAAGACGACTGAGGGGAGATTTAATTACTATGTATAAATATATCAGGGATCAGTACAGAGATCTGTCCCATCATCTATTTATCCCCAGGACTGTGACTGTGACAAGGGGACATCCTCTGTGCCTGGAGGAAAGAAGGTTTGTACACAAACATAGAAGAGGATTCTTTACAGCAAGAGCAGTGAGACTATGGAACTCTCTGCCTGAGGAGGTGGTGACGGTGAGTTCACTAAAAGAGTTCAAGAGGGGCCTGGATGTATTTCTGGAGTGTAATAATATTACAGGCTATAGCTACTAGAGGGGTCGTTGATCCAGGGAGTTATCTGATGGTCTGAATGGAGTCGGGAAGGAATTTATTTCCCCTTAAGTGGGGAAAATTGTCTTCTACCTCACAGGTTTTTTTTTTGCCCTTCTATGCATCAACTTGCAGGATACCAGGCCGAACTGGATGGAAAAAAGTCTTTTTTCTGCCTCATGTACTATGTTACTATGTAAAATGTTGCCTTTTTGATTGCATATAGTACAACATTATTGATTTTAATTGGATTCCACAATGAAAAATGGAAACCAGTATATAGTATCAAATGCAGTGCATTGCTTTGTAGCAAAAAAAATCCTTGATTTTGGATGTTTTAAATGTAGTATAAAACATAACTAATAAGAATTACTAGCACAGTTGTTCTCTTCTGATATTCTGATATTTTGTTTAATGGTACTAATACATTGTATTACAGATACTGTAAGCCATTCATCTGATATGCACTTAACTTAGATTATGAATCTACAGCGTTGGGAGTCACATGTAGAGCAGATAAAAGCTTTACAAACAAATCCATTATCTTCAGTTGAAAATGGTTTTGATTACAATTTTTAAATGTGCAGCACCAGTAAAAAAAAAAAAAAAGGAATTATCTGAATGTTTTGGATTACATAAATTTTCATTATCTATTTTAATGTTTTTCCTTTGGTAACCGATTTGAATTTGAAATTCATGTACCAAACCATATTTGGTGAGATACATTGTCAATGTTATTTGTTCTGTTTTGTTTTAGCAAATTGTGTATGCTTTCATTTCGTCTTGGATAAAATAAATGAAACAATTAAATACGATGGAAACCCTGAAAACTACAGATGTTTTGTCAAACTTTGATGTTGAAATAAATAAAAAATAAATAAATAAAAAAAAAAATATATATATATATATATATATATATATGTTTTGCTGTGTTTTCATCTTTTCTAGTTTGGAAAGAGAACAGAATGAAATTTTAACACTTTCTGGACCATTGTTTCCCCCTAGAGCCATAGCTTTTTTATTTTTCTGACCTGTATTTAAAGGGAGTCTTTCACGCCGATTCACCCTATTAACCTAATAACATTGTTATGTCCACGGCATCCCCCCTATTAAAACTGTGCTTACCGTTTGTTCCTTGCTATCATCGTTCTGCAGAAAAACACTTTTAATCCACATGCAAATTAGGCTGTGAAGGTGCCCAGGGGCGGCGTTACAACGGCAGGTGCCCAGGCCCCTGGGTCATTTTCATACGAAGCCACTCCCCCTCCGCCGCGTCTGCTTGCCCTTAGTCTCTGCTCTAACCTCCCTCCTCCCGTCCGTAATCCCGCGCATGCGCCGATGAACGCGATATCGACACGTGTGCATTGAATGACCACAGTCGGGGCCGGGGCATCACAATTTACCCGTCGCATGCGCACGGTAAACTGTGATGCCCCGGCCCGACTGTGGTCATTCAATGCACACGCGCCGATATCGCGTTCATCGGCGCATGCGCGGGATTACAGACGGGAGGAGGGAGATTAGAGCAGAGACTAAGGGCGGGCAGATGCGGCGTAGGGGGAGTGGCTTTGTATGAAAATGACCCAGGGGCACCTTCACAGCCTAATTTGCATGTGGATTAAAAGTGTTTTTCTGCAGAACGATGATAGCAAGGAACAAACGGTAAGCACAGTTTTAATAGGGGGGATGACATGGACATAACACTGTTATTAGGTTAATAGGGTGAATCGGCGTGAAAGACTCCCTTTAAGGCCACTTTTATTGTTCCATATAATTGCAAAACCATGAAAACATTAATCTGTTTGGATAAATGTAAAACATTCTGGAATTCGGATTTTTTATGGCATTTAATTTTCAGGATAAATAATGTGATATTTTAACAGTCAAATTCAAACTCAGCAATCCTTCAGAGCATTTTCAGTGTGTGTGTTTGGTGCAACAGTTTTGTGCGGTTCTGCTGTTATACCGCAGCCGCATTTAGAGGTGTGGGGGTTTAGCACTATTGAAGCTTTCAGTTATACTGTGCAAACTCAGCAATACCTATTATGTTAAGTTTTAAAAACATTATTTTTTATCAATTCTTTATTTCAATTATTAAAAGTGTACAATACAAACAAAGGTACAAAAACCTCATAGAAGTATCCAAAGAGTACAATCAATACAATTATGAGAGACACATAGATACTAGTGATGAGCGAGCACCAAAGTGTTCGTGCGTTCGGTCCGAACACATCGCGATATTTGTGTGCTCGGCCGAGCACCCGAGTATAATGGAAGTCAATGGGAGGCGACCAGGCACCCCCTGCTCAGATGAGAGGAGGGTGCCTGGTTCATAGGAAAAGGTCTGAAAGTGATGGAAACACCTCTGAAATCGATCAGGAACAGCAGGGGGCCATGTCTGGATGCATCTTGGACACCAATGTCGCTGCTGGGAACCATGTTGTCCGAGATGTACGCCAGTTTTACAGACTGACAAAAAAACACCCATAACCCCGCCCCCACAAAAAAAAAAATTTTTAGAGGAAAAATTGTTAGGAAACATTCTTTCCTGTAGATTCAATTGTATATACAGTGTAAGTGCTGCCAAAAATTACAAAGAAAAAGAGATACAGCCTCTATATCACATAAAGGAGGGCCTCATTCACATGGTTCTACAATTGTTCAGGTAGTGGGACTTCTACACTCATACAGCCTATGCACTAAGTAATAGGCCTGCCAAAAATTACAAGGAACAGGCACTCCAATGCACCTTTTATTACACATAAAGGAGGGCATCATACACACCCTTTAAAAATTATTAATAATAGCCTGCTGCTGACCCTCAAAAAACATTAGGAGCAAGGGCCTGCTGGTTACCCTCTAAAATATGACGGGTGAGGGCCTGCTGCTCAGCTGACCCTCCTAAACATTATGGTTGAGGGCCTGCTGGTGAGCTGACCCTGGAAAAAATTGGAGGTGAGGGCCTGAAGGTGAGCGAACCCCATAAAAATTGTAGTGAGGGCCTTCAGATGAGCAGACCGTATGAAAGATTGGAGGTGAGGGCCTACAGCTGAAAAAACCCCATAAAACACTGAAGTGAGGGCCTACAGGTGAGCAGACCATATGAAACATTGTAGTGAGGGCCTGAGGGTGAGCGAACCCCATAAAACATTGTAGTGAGGGCCTACAGGTGAGCGAACCCCATAAAACATTGTAGTGAGGGCCTACAGGTGAGCGAACCCCATAAAACATTGTAGTGAGCGCCTACAGGTGAGCAGACCATATGAAACATTGGAGGTGAGGACCTACAGCTGAGCAGACCGTATGAAACATTGGAGGGGAGGTCCTACAGGTAAGCTAACCCCATAAAACATTGTAGTGATGGCCTTATAGTGAGCAAACCCCATAAAACATTGTAGTGAGGGCCAACATTGGAGACGAGGGCCTGAAGGTGAGTGAACCACATAAAACATTGTAGTGAGGGCCTACAGGTGAGCAGACCATATGAAACATTGGAGGTGAGGGCCTACAGGTGAGCGAACCCCATAAAACTTTGTAGTGAGCGCCTTATGGTGAGCAAACCCCATAAAACATTGTAGTGAGGGCCTACAGCTGAACTGACCGTATGAAACATTGGAGATGAGGGCCTGAAGGTGAGCAAACCCCATAAAACATTGTAGTGAGGGCCTACAGGTGAGCAGACCGTATTAAACATTGTAGTGAGGGCCTACAGATGAGCAGACCTTATGAAACCTTGGAGATGAGGGCCTGAAGGTGAGCGAACCCCATAAAACATTCTGATGAGGGCCTACAGGTGAGCAGACCGTATGAAACATTGGAGGTGAGGGCCTACAGCTGAGCAGACCATATGAAACATTGGAGGTGAAGGCCTACAGGTGAGCGAAACCAATAAAACATTGTAGTGATGGCCTTATGGTGAGCAAACCCCATAAAACATTGTAGTGAGGGCCTACAGCTGAGCAGACCGTATGAAACATTGGAGGTGATGGCCTACAGGTGAGCAAACCCCATACAACATTGTAGTGAGGGCCTACAGCTGAGCAGACCGTATGAAACATTGGAGGTGAGGGCCTGAAGGTGAGCAAACCCCATAAAACATTGTAGTGAGGGCCTACAGGTGAGCAGACTGTATGAAACATTGGAGGTGAGGGCCTACAGGTGAGCAGACTGTATGAAACATTGTAGTGAGGGCCTACAGGTGAGCAGACCATGTGAAACATTGGAGTGAGGGCCTACACGTGAGCAGACCGTATGAAACATTGTACTGAGGGCATATATACTGTATGGAACAGGAGGAGGATGAGTAAACAAGATTCAAATATATACCCTTTTTTGGAGGTGAAAAGGGTGCATCTGAATCTTGTGGATTGAGTACATTGTAAAGCATACATTTCAATTGCGTGTTTGTTCCTCATTAGCTCAGCGTTTCTCTGGTGGAGTGGAGAAGTCAGGGGCAATCCAGGCAATCCAGCAGCACTAAATACACGCTCAGACAAAACGCTGGCAGCAGGGCAGGCCAACACCTCCAAGGCGTAGAGCACAAGTTCGTGCCATGTGTCCAGCTTGGACACCCAGTAGTTGTAAGGCACTGAGGGATCATTTAGGACGCTGACACGGTCTGTTATGTATTCCTTCACCATTTTTCAAAACTTTTCCCTCCTTGTACCACTCCACTAGGCTGCGCTTCAGGGTAAGGGTGCTGGCGGGGTGTCATGAAAGTGTCCCATGCCTTGGAGAGTGTTGCCCTGCCTTTTTTGGAACTGCTGTGTGTTCCCATTGTCTCCCTTCCCTGGTTGCCTAAGGAAGTACGGACTCTGCCTTCAGCGTTGTCAGATGGAAAATTCCGGAGCAATCTCTCAACGAGTACCTTCTGGTATTGCACCATTTTACTCGTCCTCTCCACCACAGGAATGATAGATGAGAAGTTTTCTTTATAGCGGGGGTCGAGAAGGGTGAACACCCAGTAATCCGTGTTATCTAAAATGCGTATAACGCGAGGGTTGTGGGTAAGGCAGCCTGACATGAATTCAGCCATGTGTGCCAGAGTACCAACAGGCAAGATGTCGACTTCAGGATGACTCTCCATCTCCTCTTCCTCCTCCTCCTCCTCTTCGGCCCATCCACGCTGAACAGATGGACTTAAAGTTCCATGGGTACTAGCCTCAGTAGCAGAGGCAACAGTCTCCATCTCCTCCGCCTCCTTTTCACGGTCCAATTCGTGCTGAGAAGACGAACTGTGGGTGGTCTGGGTATCACCCTGTGAGATGTCCTCCCCCAGTTC
This sequence comes from Bufo bufo, assembly GCF_905171765.1. Lineage (NCBI taxonomy): Eukaryota > Metazoa > Chordata > Amphibia > Anura > Bufonidae > Bufo > Bufo bufo. The sequence goes on along the minus strand of NC_053392.1, from coordinate 473,551,748 downwards.
CTCGTCTGCCACATTCAGAGCGTCGTCCTTAATTGTGAGCAGCGATCATTTGAGTAGAAACAGCAGTGGGATGGTTACGCTGATAATAGCGTTATCGCCACTATCCATCTGTGTGGATTCTTCAAAGTTTTTTAAAATCTCACATAGGTCTGACATCAATGTCCACTCCTCGTTTGTGAATAGTGACAGTTGACTTGAAAGGTGATGACCATGTTGCAGCTGGTATTCCACAACTGCCCTCTGCTTCTCACAAAGCATGGCCAACATATAGAACGTAGAGTTCCAGCGCATGCTCACGTCGCAAACAGTCGGTGAGCTGGAAGCCGCAAGCGCTGCTGCAGCGTTGACAGGCTGGCTGAAGCTGTGGACGACTTGCGGAAATGGGCACACACACAGCGCGCCTTCACTAGTAGCTCTGGCAAATTGGGGTATGTTTTGATAAACCACTGAACCACTAAGTTTAAGACGTGGGCTAGGCATTGGATGTGTGTCAGGTTGCCGAGCTCAAAAGCCGCCACCAAGTTACGGCCATTGTCAGACACAACCATGCCTGGTTGTAGGTTGAGTGAAGAGAGCCACAGCTCGGTCTGTTCCCTTATACTGTCACGGCCAGGCCCATGTCCGTGACTTCTTACCGCATGCAGTTGCCGGCGGTTTTGCATGGGTCTTCAACCACGGGTGAGGGCCGCTTGTCTGTGGCCTCACTTGTGGTTGCCGCGGGCAACCAGTTTTGGGGTTTAGCAGCAGAGCAGCCTGAGCGTTGCTAGGCAGCTTGCTGCCCTGGCATGCGGTCACACCTAGCAACCTTTTTGTTAGGTGTATGTGTTGTGTGCACTCAGTGCTTGAAGTGGGCCGGAACGCGGCGGTACTCAGTACCGCCACTTCCAAAAATTGCCCTGGAGAGTACCAGCACCTCTCCGTGCGCCCAGTACGTGGGTTTCCGGTACCGGAGCGCAGCGGAGAGCTGGCAGTATCTCCTCCCTAATGTCGTTGGCTGGGCAGCTAGTGGAGGGGGGCGGGTCGTTGCAGAGTACGGCTCAGGCTGGCGCAGGCAGGGAGTTGACCTCACGTTAGGTGACGTCAACTCCTTCCCGCGCGCCTGTGACTGAGGAGCGATCAGTGCGGCGACCAGTGACTGGTCCTCCTTAGAGTCAGGAGTCGGACGGTGCAGCAAAGAACATCGACTTTGCTTTGGAATCCAACTTCTGAAGAGTACTGGTGAGTGACAGGCACCCCCCCTCCCCCCACACACATTAGTTCCTCTCTGTACCAGTACCCCCCCCCCCCCTGGCAGGGGGGTACTGGTACAGAGAGGAATTAATGTGTGTGATGAGGGGGGGGGGGGGTCTGATGTGCAGGGGGGTACTGGTACAGAGAGGAACGAATGTGCGGTGGTGGGGGGGGGGGGGGTACTGGTACATAGAGGAACTAATATATATGTGTCTGATGGGTGGGTCTGATGTGTAGGGGGCCCCTGCACATCAGACCCCCCCATCACACACATATATATTAGTTCCTCTATATACCAGGACCCCCCCCCCACCACCGCACATTCGTTCCTCTCTGTACCAGTACCCCCCTGCACATCAGACCCCCCCCCCCCTCATCACACACATTAGTTCCTCTCTTTACCAGTACCCCCCCCCCACCACCACCACCACACATTAGTGCCTCTCTGTACCAGTACCCCTCTGCACATCAGACCCCCCATCACACACATATATATTAGTTCCTCTATGTACCAGTACCCCCCCCCCCCCACCACCGCACATTCGTTCCTCTCTGAACCAGTACCCCCCTGCACATCAGACCCCCCCCTCATCACACACACACACACATTAATTCCTCTCTGTACCAGTACCCCCCTGGCAGGGGGGTACTGGTACAGAGAGGAATTAATGTGTGTGTGTGTGATGAGTGGGGGGGGGGTCTGATGTGCAGGGGGGTACTGGTACAGAGAGGAACGAATGTGCGGTGGTGGTGGGGGTACTGTACTGGTACATAGAGGAACTATATATATGTGTGTGATGGGGGGGTCTGATGTGCAGGGGGGGGGAGCACCGGCGCCTAATAGAGTACCGGCACCTCTTTTGGCCCACTTAAAGCACTGTGTGCACTGTGTTGTATGTTATTGTGTGCACTTTCCCCTACGCTGTTAGGAGGTGACCTGCTCCCTATCCTGTTCTCCTGGGTCAAGCAGCCATACCATCACCTGGCTGCACACGGCTGAGGATTTCCCCCATCCTCAGCCATGACAGTATGACCACAGCGGCTTCTCGCGTGGCGTTTCCCTCGAAAGAGGGTAAAGCATGCACCGCTATCTACGGATGGGGCGCATGCGCGTTCTCCGGAGGGAGAGCGTTATGGGGCTTTCACCATTTACGGCGCGGTGAGTGGCATTCCCCGCCATTCCTTGCTCACCGTTGTCCGTGTTGGTGTCCCCTTTGTTTGTCTTTCCCCTCCCCCCCTCCCATTGTTTCTTATGCCTCACCAACCTTCCCTTTTTTTGTTGGGAGGGGCTTTGAGGGGTGGGAGTATGCTCCCTCGAAAGAGGGTGAAGCATGTACCGCCGTCTGCGGAAGGGGTACATGCGCGCTCTTCGGAGGGAGAGCGTTCTGGGGGTTTCGCCTCTGAGGGCGCGGTGAGTGGCGTTTCCCCGCCATCCCTTCACCGTTGCCTCGTTTGGCATCCCCCTGATTTTATTACACGTGGTATGTGTTTGGTATGCGGTATGCATGCCTTCGGAAGAGGGTGCAGCATGCAATGCCATCCCCTTGTGGCCTGCATGCGCGTTCTCCAAAGGGAGAGCGTTCCTGGGGGTTCTCCGTTAACGGCACGGTTGGTGGCTTATTCCCCGCCACCTTACCTTCCGTGTCCGTGTTGGGGATCCCTCGTCCCTTTCCATGTTCCCATCTCTGGTCGTCTGCTGGCAGCACTCCGTAAGTGGTCCGGCTGTATGCTGGTTAGGAGTGTCTGCTGGCAGCGACTGGAGTGGGGACGTGTGTGGAGAGTCCCCTCGTCCACTCTCAGTGGTTCCATTTCCGTGTCGCTGGTGCGGGCTGCAGGCCTCGTCGGACTGGCTGTGTTGTGAGCTGGGAGAGGATGCAGCTGACAGTGACCCCCTGGGAACCATGTCCTGAGAGTGGACGTCTCCTTCTCTCATCCCCTTGTGTGAGTCCCTCACCAGTTTCCTTTGTTTTGGTGGGGGGGCTTTGAGGGGTGGGAGTGTCACGGCCAGGCCCATGTCCGTGACTTCTTACCGCATGCAGTTGCCGGCGGTTTTGCATGGGTCTTCAACCACGGGTGAGGGCCGTTTGTCTGTGGCCTCACTTGTGGTTGCCGCGGGCAACCAGTTTTGGGGTTTAGCAGCAGAGCAGCCTGAGCGTTGCTAGGCAGCTTGCTGCCCTGGCATGCGGTCACACCTAGCAACCTTTTTGTTAGGTGTATGTGTTGTGTGCACTGTGTTGTATGTTATTGTGTGCACTTTCCCCTATGTATGTGTGTTTCCCTTCTGTGGCATTGGAAGGGTTAACTTCCTTCCCAGTGTGGGTGTGATGTCACTGGGTGTGTCTTACCTTTGGGTGTGGCCACTTTGGCCTATATAAACCCTCTCTCTAGCAGGGCTCAGTAGGTTGCTTCAGTCTTGCTAGCTGAGGCAGCCTCCTGTGCTTTCCATTCCTCTGTGAGAGCCACCACTGTGGTCATAGGTTTAAGTTCAGGTTTTATGTCTTATTAAGTTTATGCTTACCTGTATGTGTCATGTCTGGGTGATGGTCTGTTGGGATTTTCCTATGTTGGCTTGTGCAGCTAATGGTTCTGGATTCTCTGTGTTAGGGATCCAGTCAGCAAGGCTGTGGCAGGTTGGTTGAGCTACTGAGTTCACCTGCCATTTCCGTTAGTCTGTTTATGTTTCCCCTTTTTCCCAACAGCTTGGCCGTTGAGACTCCTGCTCCTCCGTGCCTAGGAGGAGTAGGTCGTCTTACCCTGACTCCTAGCGCAGGGACCGGACGGAGGGTGAGTTAGGGATCCGAGGTTCCTGCGCATGGGTCCTCCTACCTTTAAGGTCGGCCCATGCAGTTAGGAGTTAGGGTCAGGGTAGGGACGCTGTTAGGAGGTGACCTGCTCCCTATCCTGTTCTCCTGGGTCAAGCAGCCATACCATCACCTGGCTGCACACGGCTGAGGATTTCCCCCATCCTCAGCCATGACAGTATGACCACAGCGGCTTCTCGCGTGGCGTTTCCCTCGAAAGAGGGTAAAGCATGCACCGCTATCTACGGATGGGGTGCATGCGCGTTCTCCGGAGGGAGAGCGTTATGGGGCTTTCACCATTTACGGCGCGGTGAGTGGCATTCCCCGCCATTCCTTGCTCACCGTTGTCCGTGTTGGTGTCCCCTTTGTTTGTCTTTCCCCTCCCCCCCTCCCATTGTTTCTTATGCCTCACCAACCTTCCCTTTTTTTGTTGGGAGGGGCTTTGAGGGGTGGGAGTATGCTCCCTCGAAAGAGGGTGAAGCATGTACCGCCGTCTGCGGAAGGGGTACATGCGCGCTCTTCGGAGGGAGAGCGTTCTGGGGGTTTCGCCTCTGAGGGCGCGGTGAGTGGCGTTTCCCCGCCATCCCTTCACCGTTGCCTCGTTTGGCATCCCCCTGATTTTATTACACGTGGTATGTGTTTGGTATGCGGTATGCATGCCTTCGGAAGAGGGTGCAGCATGCAATGCCATCCCCTTGTGGCCTGCATGCGCGTTCTCCGAAGGGAGAGCGTTCCTGGGGGTTCTCCGTTAACGGCACGGTTGGTGGCTTATTCCCCGCCACCTTACCTTCCGTGTCCGTGTTGGGGATCCCTCGTCCCTTTCCATGTTCCCATCTCTGGTCGTCTGCTGGCAGCACTCCGTAAGTGGTCCGGCTGTATGCTGGTTAGGAGTGTCTGCTGGCAGCGACTGGAGTGGGGACGTGTGTGGAGAGTCCCCTCGTCCACTCTCAGTGGTTCCATTTCCGTGTCGCTGGTGCGGGCTGCAGGCCTCGTCGGACTGGCTGTGTTGTGAGCTGGGAGAGGATGCAGCTGACAGTGACCCCCTGGGAACCATGTCCTGAGAGTGGACGTCTCCTTCTCTCATCCCCTTGTGTGAGTCCCTCACCAGTTTCCTTTGTTTTGGTGGGGGGGCTTTGAGGGGTGGGAGTGTCACGGCCAGGCCCATGTCCGTGACTTCTTACCGCATGCAGTTGCCGGTGGTTTTGCATGGGTCTTCAACCACGGGTGAGGGCCGTTTGTCTGTGGCCTCACTTGTGGTTGCCGCGGGCAACCAGTTTTGGGGTTTAGCAGCAGAGCAGCCTGAGCGTTGCTAGGCAGCTTGCTGCCCTGGCATGCGGTCACACCTAGCAACCTTTTTGTTAGGTGTATGTGTTGTGTGCACTGTGTTGTATGTTATTGTGTGCACTTTCCCCTATGTATGTGTGTTTCCCTTCTGTGGCATTGGAAGGGTTAACTTCCTTCCCAGTGTGGGTGTGATGTCACTGGGTGTGTCTTACCTTTGGGTGTGGCCACTTTGGCCTATATAAACCCTCTCTCTAGCAGGGCTCAGTAGGTTGCTTCAGTCTTGCTAGCTGAGGCAGCCTCCTGTGCTTTCCATTCCTCTGTGAGAGCCACCACTGTGGTCATAGGTTTAAGTTCAGATTTTATGTCTTATTAAGTTTATGCTTACCTGTATGTGTCATGTCTGGGTGATGGTCTGTTGGGATTTTCCTATGTTGGTTTGTGCAGCTAATGGTTCTGGATTCTCTGTGTTAGGGATCCAGTCAGCAAGGCTGTGGCAGGTTGGTTGAGCTACTGAGTTCACCTGCCATTTCCGTTAGTCTGTTTATGTTTCCCCTTTTTCCCAACAGCTTGGCCGTTGAGACTCCTGCTCCTCCGTGCCTAGGAGGAGTAGGTCGTCTTACCCTGACTCCTAGCGCAGGGACCGGACGGAGGGTGAGTTAGGGATCCGAGGTTCCTGCGTATGGGTCCTCCTACCTTTAAGGTCGGCCCATGCAGTTAGGAGTTAGGGTCAGGGTAGGGACGCTGTTAGGAGGGTTACCTGCTCCCTATCCTGTTCTCCTGGGTCAAGCAGCCATACCATCACCTGGCTGCACACGGCTGAGGATTTCCCCCATCCTCAGCAGTGACATATACCCTGCCAAAGCTCTGCAAGGGTGTGCTGTTTGTCCCCTAAGCAGATTAACTTCAGCACGGCCTGTTGACGCTTACCCACAGCAGTGCTACACTGCTTCCAGCTAGCGACTGATGGCTGCTGGAGGTGGAAGTGGAGGAGGATGAGGCAGAAGAGGAGGAGAAGTGGGGGTTGGAGCCAGTAACATAGCTGCTTTTGGAGACCCTGATGGACGTAGGGCCCGCAATCCTGGGCGTGGGTAGCACCTGTGCCATCCCAGGGTACGACTCACTCCCGGCCTCCACCACATTCACCCAGTGGGCGGTCAGGGAAATGGCCACCAGCACTTGTCGATGTGTCCGTGGTTAAGTGGACCTTCCCAGTAACTGCGTTGGTCAGGGCACGGGTGATGTTCTGGGACACATGCTGGTCTAAGGCGGGCACGGCACACCGTGAAAAATAGTGGCGAGTAGGGACTGCGTACCGAGGGACTGCGGCCGACATCAGGCTGTGGAAGGCCTCAGTGTCCACCAGCCTATATGGCAACATTTCAAGGGCCAGTAATTTTGAAAGTTGGCAATTAAGTGCTATGGCCTGTGGGTGGGTGGGTATTTGCGCTTGCGTTCAAATGACTGTGGTATGGACATTTGGATGCTGCACTGGGACAGGGAAGTGGATGTTGTTGCTGCTGGTTCATTAGTAGGTCCAGGTGCAGGGCCAGAGGCATCCGGGCCTGCGTCTTGGACAGGGGATTGGACAGCACGTAACACAGGGGAAGAGGAGGCAGTGGTGTGACCCGCAGGCGTTCGGTCCACTTAGTAGGGTGCTTGGATGCCATGTGGCGGATCATGCTGGTGGTGGTGAGGTTGCTAGTGTTCATGCCTCGGCTCATTTTGGTACCGCACAGGTTGCAAACTACCATTCTTTTGTCCTCTGCACTTTCCTCAAAAAAGCGCCTTACTGCGGAACACCTACCCCTTGCTGAGGTTGATTTACGCATGGGGGTGATCGGTGTAACGGTTGCGGGCCTGTTTGGTGTGGGCCGACTTTTCCCTTTTGCAACCCCACTGCCTCTTCCAGCCTGTTGCGGTGCTGCGGATCCCTCCCCCTCTGTACTGCTGTCCTCGCTCAGCTTTTCACCTTCCCATGTTGGGTCAATGACCTCATCGTGCAACACCTCCTCTTCCACTTCCTCACTCTGATCATCCTCCTGTCTTGACCTAACCACAACCTCAGTGATTGACAACTGTGTCTCATCGTCATCCACCTCGTGAACTAATGATTGACGTTCACCACCGTCATCTTCTTGAGACTGTGAAGGCTCAAGAGGTTGGGAATCAGGGCACAATATCTCAGGTCCCTCTTCAAGCATGCTGGTCGCCAGGGCCAAATCTAATAGTGGAGCTGAAAAGAGCTCCTGGCAATATCCGAGTGTGGGATCACTCGTTTGGCAGGCCTCTCCATGGTGGGAGAAAGGATGATCTGAGCGAGGAGTTGGCTGACCAGACTGTTGGCTACAAAGACTGGACTTGGTGGAAGAGAGGGTGGTGCTTAGCTGACTGGAAGCATTATCGTCAGCAAGCAATCCGACCAACTGTTCGCACTGACTTGGACAGTGTTGTCATGCACCGCCTAGCTAAGTTGGACAGCTGGGTACGGTTTTATAACTTTTTTTTTTTTGGTGCACTGGCAGCAGGCACAGTTTCATTGCGCCCAGTGCCACGACCTCTGCCTGAACCATCAGCATAGCGCCCACTTCCCCATCCCTTAGTGCTGGCCTTCTTCATATTTATGGATTTTTTTAATGGTTGTGACACAGTTTTTTTTACTGTCCACAAAAGACAGTTTTCAGATACAGGGCAGTATATGACACATAACAGCACCGATTTTGGACAGTATTTTAGCCACAGATTATTGTAATCTGTAGTACAGACACTGTTTTATGATGTTGTTTATATTTATGACTATATTATTCCCAATATATGGGCCTGAAGCACACAGACGGTACAGAAATGCAATGCACTGCTATTAACGTTTTAAACCGCAGACAAGAAAACTGGGTGCTGATTTAATGAAATGTGTACAGTACAGACCAAAAGTTTAGACACACCTTCTCATTAAAAGAGTTTTCTTTATTTTCATGACTATGAAAATTGTAGATTCACACTGAAGGCATCAAAACTATGAATTAACACATGTGGAATTATATACATAACAAACAAGTGTGAAACAACTGAAAATATGTCATATTCTAGGTTCTTCAAAGTAGCCACCTTTTGCTTTGATTACTGCTTTTCACACTCTTGGCATTCTCTTGATGAGCTTCAAGAGGTAGTCCCCTGAAATGGTTTTCACTTCACAGGTGTGCCCTGCAAGGTTTAATAAGTGGGATTTCTTGCCTTATAAATGGGGTTGGGACCATCAGTGGCGTTGAGGAGAAGTCAGGTGGATACACAGCTGATAGTCCGACTGAATAGACTGTTAGAATTTGTATTATGGCAAGAAAAAAGCAGCTAAGTAAAGAAAAACTAGTGGCCATCATTACTTTAAGAAATGAAGGTCAGTCAGTCAGCTGAAAAATTGGGAAAACTTTGAAAGTAATGGCTATTTGACCATGAAGGAGAGTGATGGGGTGCTGCGCCAGATGACCTGGCCTCCACAGTCACCGGACCTGAACCCAATCGAGATGGTTTGGGGTGAGCTGGACCGCAGAGTAAGGGCAAAAGGGCCAACAAGTGCTAAGCATCTCTGGGAACTCTTTCAAGACTGTTGGAAGACCATTTCAGGGGACTACCTCTTGAAGCTCATCAAGAGAATGCCAAGAGTGTGCAAAGCAGTAATCAAAGCAAAAGGTGGCTACTTTGAAGAACCTAGAATATTACATATTTTCAGTTGTTTCACACTTGTTTGTTATGTATATAATTCCACATGTGTTAATTCATAGTTTTGATGCCTTCATAGTCATGAAAATAAAGAAAACTCTTTGAATGAGAAGGTGTGTCCGAACTTTTGGTCTGTACTGTATATATACAAATTTTCAATTTCTCCAAATATAGGGGCCTGAAGCACTCAGACAGTATAGAAATGCAATGCGCTGCGATAAACGGTTTCTGCTGCAGACAAGAAAACTGTGTGCAGATTAAGTGAATTTTGTATATACAGTCCTGATCAAGAGCTTCAACATGCAACAAGAAGAAATGGGAGTGAGACAAAACATTTTTTGACCATTGAATTTAATGAAAACAATGAATAAACTGAAACAGGCTGTTTTTCAGCTGATCAAAAGTTTTGGACCACATGCCTTTAAAAGGCCAAATCTGAACAAAGATGTGGATTCATTGTCATTTTCTGTCAGGTAGTTAGACGTTGTGATGGCAAAGGCAAAAAAACTCTCCCTTTTTGAACGTGGTCGGGTTGTTGAACTGCATAAGCAGGGTCTCTTACAGCGCGCCATCACTGCTGAGGTGGGACGCAGTAAGACAGTCATTTGGAATTTCTTAAATGATCCTGAGGGTTATGGAACAAAAAAGTCAAGTAGAAGACCCAAAAAAATCTCATCAGCACTGAGCCAGAGGATCCAATTGGCTGTCCGTCAAAACACTGGACGATCCTCGACCCAAATTAAGGCCCTTACTGGTGCTGATTGCAGCTCCATAACCATCAGACAGCATCTGAGACTGAAGGGCTTCAAAAACAAAAAACGTCTTCAAAGACCTCGTCTCCTTGAACGCCACAGAACTATTTGTTTGGACTTTGCAAGAGAGCACCAAACATGGGACATTCAAAGGTGGAAGAAAGTTTTATTCTCTGATGAGAAAAAATGTAACCTTGATGGTCCTGATGGTTTCCAACGTTACTGGCATGACAAGCAGATCCCACCTGAGATGTTTTCTACGCGCCACAGTGGAGGGGGCGCCATAATGGTCTGGGGTGCTTTTTCCTTCAGTGGACCAATGGAGCTTCAGGAAGTGCAGGGGCGTCAAACGGCCGCTGGCTATGTCCAAATGTTGCCTCGTCTGTGTGGTAACGACTGGGTTTTTCAACAGGACAACGCTACAGTACACAATGCCCGCAGGACAAGGGACTTCTTCCAGGAGAATAACATCACTCTTTTGGCCCATCCTGCGTGTTCCCCTGATCTAAATCCAATTGAGAACCTTTTGGGATGGATGGTGTGGCGAAACCAACCTCGCCACGGTGTTTTGGAGGGGGCTGTTTGCCAGCCTCCTGCCCCAGGATTATGGCCCATACTAACTTTGAAGGAGAAGACAGACCGGCCGCACAGCTTAAATCTGTGGAACTGTTTTGGGCAGGAAAGCCATGCTTGCGGCCGGCCAAATGTGACTTCCATGGAATTCGGGAACCCCTGCTCGGATCTGGGTGATTTTTGGATATGTTGTTCACCCAGATCAGAGTTATCCATGGATGTATACATTATGGGAATGTGTGGGGTTTTGAGGTGTTTTCTGTGTGTTGGGAAAAATGTGTGTTTTCTGTCTGGTAGTGATTAAGTTAGCCCATTACGTTTGGTAATTGTATTTTGTGGATTGCGTCTCAGACAATGCCAGTGTGTTAGTTAATTGCGTCTCAGACAATGCTCATTGTATTTTGTTGATTGCGTTACAGACAGAGGGAAGGGGATTTTGTGTACAATTGCTGGGAAGGTTTGAATACTAGAAATGCATGTGATTGGCTGTTTTTACAAAACCCTGTGGGTGGTAACCTTGTTGGAAGATGTGTATAAATCAATGCTTGTGTGTTCAAATAAAGAGAGTTCCTGCTTTGCCCCTTTATGAAGTCTTGGCTCATGTTTGGGGGATGGGATAACTACACTCTTGGGGATTGCTATATGATAATACTCCCCTAAGTATAAGCTCTTGTAAGAGCTTGTTCCTGGTTCCTGTCTCTGCATTTAGGAGAGGTTCACTCACTGGAGCCTGGAGCCTTGGCATAGGTCCAGGATGGGTAGGAGACGGCGAGACCTCCACCAAGCTTCGGAGGTTCGTGGGGCCTGCAGTGCTGACGGTGTCAAGTGGAGTGCTTGCAGTCTTCTGGAAGCACTAGGAGCATCTATCAACGGAGGTACCCGGTCGGGGTGCTAGGCGTTCCGTTACATTAGTGGCAGCAGTGGGATGGCATCCTAGTGTGAGGAGAAGCAGCTCGGAGACACCATTCGTGTATTTACAAAATTGAGGGCAACGCTAGTATCCGTACAGTGCCCCTGGCTACAGCAATATGGATTCCGTTGGTTCCTGCACAGCATTCCATGAGGAAGATCACCCGGATTACAGGGATGCCGAGCGGAAAGGCGTATGGCACCAGGCCCTGGAGGACGTGCAGCATCGGAGGGGTGAGAGTCTTCCCAGTGAGGAGCAGAGATTATGAATGTGATTGGCGCTGCGACTACCTCTACTGGGAGAGCAACCATTGACGGAGTGGGTGTCAGAGCTTGAGACACTGGTATGGCAGATAACCTGGCTGGATGACGCTTACCAAGCACCATGGTGGGACACAGTACGACAGTCTCCATAGATGGAGGAGTACGCCAAGCCTGAAGGTGAGGAATATAATTGCCCTGGGTTATTGTGGGAGTCTTTTGAAGACATTGACTTTGGGACCACAGAAGAATCTAGATTTTGGGACATTACTGACTACAGGGGGGACTTGCACAATTGGCCTACAACTAGTGGGGTAAGGGCAGATCTGACCTTTCTGGTCCAAAGGAAGTGGGAGCTGGAGCAAGATTATCAACAGTTGTTTCGCTCCATTCAAGCCCAGCGCAAGATACAAGACAGTTGGATACCAGGCCCAGACCTGCAGCCCTACCACTGGCAAGTCACAGCTGAGGTATCCCCTACTTCCTCACCAACTGTGGAGGTAGGGGACTTCATAGACTGGTACTGGGAGGAACCCCAGTCGGCAGGTGGAGATGAGACCGTAGTCACTCCACCGGCCCAACAGAACCCCAACTGCCACTGGGAGTCCAGGGGGAGGAGATGGTCGGTCCCTCACCCCTGCAACAACCAGCATCACGGGTAGTGGAGACAGTCGGCCTCACTCCCCAGCAGCAGTGTACTTTGAAGGGAGAGGAGACAACCGGTCTCTCTCCCCAACCACAGGGGGACAGCACCCATAACTCCGATGGTGCAGATGGGACCGCAGTCTCTGCACCAGGCCTACCGGGATGCTGGACGGCCGGTACGGATCCCCCACCAACCCTGCAGAAATGCCAGGAGGAGGAGGTAAACGATCCCCCCTCTCCACAGCTTAACCGCAACAAGGTCCTGGGGGCAGGATTCCCTGACCCCATCCCAGCGGAAGAGCTGGCATCTGGGCATAGCGCAGTCGGCTTCTTCCCTCCCCTATCCTCTTCTCCAGAGCCGGACTTCCCACAGGCTACCCCAGCGGAAGAGCTGGCATCTGGGCAGAGCGCAGTCAGCCTCTGCCCTCCCCTATCCTCTTCTCCAGAGCCGGACTTCCCACAGGCTACCCCAGCGGAAGAGCTGGCATCTGGGCAGAGCGCAGTCGGCTTCTGCCCTCCCCTATCCTCTTGTCCAGAGGCTGACTCCCCACTGGCTACCCCAGCGGAAAAGCTGGCATCTGGGCAGAGCGCTGTCAGCCTCTGCCCACCAAGTACCTACAGCTCCAAGCTAGCGAACCACAAGGAAGCAAGGAGTAGCAGATGCCCACTCAACAGCTGGGGAGATACAGAACAGAGTCAGGCCGCAAAATTCAACAGGTCTAGTAATGGTTTATGGGTGGACTGCCAGACTAACTCAGGTACTGACCGGCGTGAGGTCAGGTATCTGGTTAGTCTTCCCTGGGAGGGGGAGATGTGTGGTGAAACCAACCTCGCCACAGTGTTTTGGAGGGGGCTGTTTGCCAGCCTCCTGCCCCAGGATTATGGCCCATACTAACTTTGAAGGAGAAGACAGACCAGCCGCACAGCTTAAATCTGTGGAACTGTTTTGGGCAGGAAAGCCATGCTTGCGGCCGGCCAAATGTGACTTCCATGGAATTTGGGAATCCCTGATCAGATCTGGGTGATTTTTGGATATGTTGTTCACCCAGATCAGAGCTATCCATGGATGTATACATTATGGGGATGTGTGGGGTTTTGAGGTGTTTTCTGTGTGTTGGGAAAAATGTGTGTTTTCTGTCTGGTAGTGATTAAGTTAGCCCATTACGACAATGCCAGTGTGTTAGTTAATTGCGTCTCAGACAATGCTCATTGTATTTTGTTGATTGCGTTACAGACAGTGGGAAGGGGATTTTGTGTGCAATTGCTGGGAAGGTTTGAATACTGGAAATGCATGTGATTGGCTGTTTTTACAAAACCCTGTGGGTGGTAACCTTGTTGGAAGATGTGTATAAATCAATGCTTGTGTGTTCAAATAAAGAGAGTTCCTGTTTTTATACCTTCATGAAGTCTTGGCTCATGTTTGGGGGATGGGATAAACACACTCTTGGGGATTGCTATATCATAATACTCCCCTTGTAAGAGCTGGTTTCTGGTTCCTGTCTCTGCATTTAGGAGAGGTTCACCCACTGGAGCCTGGAGCCTTGTCGTAGGTCCAGGGTGGGTAGGAAACGGCGAGACCTCCACCAAGCTTCGGAAGTTCGTGGGGTCTGCAGTGCTGACGGTGTCAAGTGGAGTGCTTGGAGTCCTCTGGAAGCACTAGGAGCATCTATCAACGGAGGTACCCGGTCGGGGTGCTAGGCGTTCCGTTACAGATGGCAAGGGAAGTTTACAAAAATGGAAAACAGTTCCAGACAGTAGATGGCCTTCGTGCGGCCATCTTCACCATTTGGAGAAATATTCCCACTCACCTCATGGAAACGCTTGCATCAAGCATGCCGAAACAAATTTTTGAAGTGAAAAACAATAACGGCGGAGATACTCATTACTGAGTTCATGTTTGGAAGTTGGATTTCTGTTTTGGGGGGGTTTAGTTTTTTTTTGGAGGTGTGGTCCTAAACTTTTGATCAGCTGAAAAACAGCCTGTTTCAGTTTATTCGCTGTTTTCATTAAATTGAATGCTCAAAAAATGTTTTGTCTCACTCCCATTTCTTCTTGTTGCATGTTGAAGCTCTACTTGGAACCTTGTTAAGATCCAGCCATGCTAAATATGATTTTTTGCCATTTTTCAAGTGGTCTTAACTTTTGATCATGCCTCTGATACACAGAAGGTATTGCACAGATGTCAGAAGTCACTGCAGACACCTTCTATTAAGATAGCCAATGAAGCGATTTTATTTTTGTAAAAAAAAAAAAAGTGCAAATCTGCACTTTAAATTGCTGCCAACACACACAGTAGTCCTTAAAATGACTTTTGGGTCTTTGAAAGGTCTTTAGAAAGAGTAATTTGCTATCATAATCTCCCTACACTGTCTGTCTCTTCCTAACAGCAGCTCTCCCTGACTCGCAATGAGCCGAACCCGCGTGACCGGGTGCTATATAGCACCCGATGACGTGTTCCTGCCAGCCAATCACTGTAATGCCAGTAGAAAGCATGGCTAATGTCATTACAGTGTTGGAAATACTTACCAGCATGTTTATTGGCTGCTTAGAAGGCGCCAAACATGCGGGGAGGAGACTCGGGCATGGCGCTCGAGCACATGTGGTACTCGGCCGAGCGCTCGGATGTGCCGATCATAGCGATGCTCGAGCCGATCCGGTACTCGGCCGAGCATGTCACTCATCACTAATAGATACCTTATAGCCAAAATAGCTCATTATAGCAATATGAAATGAAAAGGGGGGCAAGGTATGGAACGCGAGGGGGGGGGATTTGGGAGTGGGGGAGGCTCCTACATGTTAAGATGAGCTGCAGGTAAAAAGTATACATACAACACATGAATAAAAGTAAGACCCAGAGACTCATAAGAAAACTCTCAGAACCTCTATCAAAGAGGAACCAGTTAGTAGGATGAAGATTGAGAATCCCTAGGCAGAGTTGAGGGAGATGGGCCAGATGAAAGATTAAACTGGAATTGTATCCACAGGGACCAGATCTTAGGACATCTGTCTTTCGTCCTACTAGAAAGACTGGTAAGCTCCTCAGATTGGCATATTTGGTTTACCTTTGAAACCCATTCTTGAAAGGATGGAGGGGTTGGCTAAGCCAATGAAGGGGAATTAGGGCCTTGGCTGCCGCCAATAGGTGCATGATTAGATTTATTTTAGATGGTTTGTAAGCAGAGCTAGGTCTGTTTAGTACGACATGCTCAATAGTAAGGGTAAAAAAGGGAGAACAGACCTTTTGGATAATTTGCTCAATACCGTACGTTGCCAGTATGACGTTATCAGTGGGAACGACCACCAGATACGAGAGAGAGAACCGATGTAAACCCCACACCTCCAACAGGCCTTAGAACTGGAAAGATTATATGTGAAGAGAAATTCTGGGGTTTTGTACTGCCTTGTAAGGAGCTTATAATGACTCTTCTGTAGTCGGAAACAAGAGAATTGTTGTTTATTGTATATTGTTGTTTCAGAACAAGGGGATTCAAATGGTGAATAGCTATTAAGTTTTGGGATTCGAATAGGAAAAGAATGTGGGTATTCAATTGCGCAACAAGAGGAAGACGTGATTTCTCTTATTGGGAGAGTTGAAACCCTTCACATTAAAAGTGGTAATCGTACAGTCCATCTGAGTAGGAGGTTGGAATCAAAGAACACAGAAAAGGAAAAAAGGGAGTATAAGGTGTAAATAAAAGATAAAATAACAGATACCAACGGTCCACAAACAAAGATCCAAGGGATGTTAATTAGGTAGGTTTCAATAGGTCCCTGAGGGCATCATGTGATGAGACCGTACCTGCATAAAATCAATCAAATATCAAAATGAGCTTCTCCCAAAAATCTGAATAAGGGGATTCAACTGTAGTAAGAATCACCAGTAGTAAGCTAGAAGGAAGCAAAGGTTAAAGAGAAGGAGCTAGTGTATCTTTGAGACAAAACCAGACAGCAAATCTGCCCTTAAAAAGGGGATCATAATCTGGATGTCTGAAAGTTTTAGAGTCAGGCAGCTAAAGAGCCCTGAAAAAAGAGGAACCCAAAGATTGCCGAGCCAAAACTTCCAGATCCAATTGTTTACTAGGAATTAGAAGCTCCAGCCACCTATTGAGATGTATTGCTTTATAATATGTGGCAATGTCTGGTACACCCATTCCTCTATTCTCACAATGTTTCATTAGTAGAGAACAGGGTAGGTGACGTTTACAACCTTTCCAAAGAAACTTAGTAAACAAAGAATGAATTGAGCCAAAAATAGAAGCAGGTAGGTATATAGGTATCATCAGAAGAGTATAGAAAATTTTAGGCACAGTATATGTCTTTAGTAAGTTCCTGTGATCCAACCAAGAGATGAACAGGAAATCATAGTCTTGTAGGAGATGCTTAAAGCGGTAGTCAGCTAGATCAACCCTAAACAACCAGGCATATTGCTTGGTAGGGTTGCTGACACTGATTAAAGCAATACCTATCTTGTAGGTAGTAGCTTTGTGGAAAAATTTAAACTTTTATAAATATGCTAATGAACTATTGGAGCACCAGGAGGTGAGTTCATGCAGTTTGAGCACTGCTCCAGCAACGCCCCTGGTACTCCATGCTGAAGCCAGACTCCCTTTAGATTGAAGGTGCTAGATCTCTGGCCTAGCGCTAAGATCTCGCGCGTGCGCACCCACTGTCGCGTGCATGTGCACAACATCTTCGACTTCATCCCAATGAGCGAAGATGCATACTGCGCATGTGCCGTTCACATCACTGAGCTTGGAGCCGACTGCACCACCACTTACACTGGCAATGTAAAGGGAGGGGGACGTGATTTGAAGGAGAGGAGTGTCAGTATGGTGCACTAGGGGCATCACTGGAGCAGTGCTCGAATGCCATAAGCCTGTCTCCTGGTGCTCAAATAGCTCATTAGCATAGTTATTGTTTTAATCAGGATCAGCAACCTTTCCAGGCTATATGCTTGGTTGTATAGGGTTGATCCAGGTGACAGAGCTTTAAAGGGAGTCTCATAACAAGGGACCCTAGATATATGTGAAGGCACTTTTACATAATTATTTACAGTTAGTCATTTATGACAAAAAATTGCCTTATTATAACATATAACTATTACCTATAGCCATAAAACATAGCTTTTAAATTTGTGACTGAAAGAGGACCTTTCATGCGATTTTATTATGGTAGATTTTATTATGGTACCCCCCGCTGATGCTGCCACCCTGCTTGATTTTTAAAAATATGCCTCTTATGCCCCGCTGTGCCCCGCCGGATTTCTCCCGCTCAGTATGCTAATACTGAGAATCAGAGCAATGAGGCGGAGATTGAGTCTTTCTCCGTGGGTGTCTCCCTGGCTGTGACGCTCTGCGCTGTGATTGGACAGCGCTACAGCCAGGGAGAAGGAGACGCCCACGGAGAAAGACTCAGTCTCCTCCTTATTGCTCCGATGCTCAGTATTAGCATACTGAGCAGCAGAAATCCGGCGGGGCATAGGGTGACAGCATCAGCGGGGGGTACCCCGCAAGTACAGATATATATCTCCCTTAATAAAATCGCATAAAGGTCCTCTTTGAAATAAAATAACTCTTGTAACCAAAACCAAAATGATAATTAAAAGTTTTAGTTGTGTTGCTTCATTTTGTTCATCTCATTATTTGAGTGCAACTCTGTTTTACAATAGTAGCTAAATTAGGCTGGTAGCTGCGTGCTTGCTCCAGCCGCTATCTCTCCCTGGTTCTATAATCGCTACTATTATTAATTACTGTGTTTCAATTGGAACTGAAGCTTCACTCGTGTACAAAAATTTCCCCCAAACACTGCCCCCCAACATGTTTCGCCAGATACTCTGGCATCTTTAGTGGAACGGGCACTTGTGTGTTTGAAAGGGGAGGGAGACGGATACTTTATAGCTATCTATAGTGACATCATAATCCAATGCTCCTATAATATCAGGCATTTTTGTGATCTCAATTGCCTCCGTAAATTGGAGCCATGTTCAGGATTCCCTCATGCCTCCCACTCACTGTACCGCCCTTCAGCCCTTGCTTCAGCGCATGTCAATTCACTTAGTCTCCGCTTCTCTACCTTAGGTTACTTCGCAAGTCCTGAGACTTAGACTGCGCTCCTTTCTCACTACATCATTGCGCATGCTAAAAAACTTAAACTGTCAGCGCTCCTTCACCAACCACTGCACATGTCTTTATACCCAACGAGATCAGCCAAAAGATAATCATAGTATACATAATCAATTTTTATGGATAATTATAACTAAGGTCTATTCACTATTTATATAATATCATGTACCATGTTGCTGTTCATAACTAGATTGTAATACAAAATCATGTCTTTATAATCATTAATCAATCCTCAATGATTTTCAGACCTATTTATGAATTTACATGATTTATTATAGTTTTACAAACATGATCAGTTCTCTATAATTATTTTGCTTACTTTGCTATGATTATGCAAATTTGAAAACACACCATTAATTTGACATGATTCACTAACCAACCAAGTGTTCATATTTCATATCAATTACTTTACTATAATTTAACTGGCCAATTCTAATTTGATTTGTTTGAAAAATGGTTAATTATAACATTTTGATATATTTTTTTAGTATTATTATTTTATTTTATATGAATTATTTTTCTTATTCTTATTCAATGTTATATTTTTATTTGTATTTATTTATAACTTATTACTCAGTTCTCAATGTCTCAATTAAAGATGGTATTTTCAAAAAATTATCTAAACATATCACGTAACATTGGGTTTCTTCATCCACATTTAGGGACATATATCTTATTATTTTGATCTTTTTGTATATTTTATTGTCACTTTATATATTTTTTTATATTATTTTATTATCACTTAATCTTGGACATAAATTATAAATTATATTTAGTGACATATTTAGTGACTTTAGAACAGAGATTAACCTACTGATAATGTAATCCTATAGCACAGTTCAGAATTTTTTGGAGTGTATATTTAATCATTTTCCTCTTTTATGTATTTTAATTTATTTTGTTCTATTATCAATTATTCTTAAACCTAAAATAAAATGATGTTATTTGATAACATCAGCACAATTTGGTCTGATTTTAGTATAATCCTATAGCACAGTTCTAAAGGAGGGATTAAAGGGCAGGAGGGCGGGGAGAGAGAGACAGGGGTAGGCGGGAGCTATTTAATCCTCCCCTCTTAAAAATGTTTTTGTCTATATATCCTTATTGGTCTTCATAATGACATATTACTACTGTCTTTTAATTTGCTAAATTATACTCTTACACACTGTGGTATTTACAAAAAAGAAGCAAAAGTAAATCCTTCATTCAGCCCATAAGGGAATAGACATTTAAGTCGATATATCCATTTAGTCTCTTCCTGCTTTAACTTCTGATCAATATTCCCCTGTCTGGGGCCCAAAGTAATTTTACTAATTCCCCAGAATTTAAGACTTCTAGTGTCTCCTTTATGTACATTAATTACATATCTGGATAAAGAGGTATCCGCTTCAGTATTCACACTGCTGAAATGTTTAGAGATGTGTCTCCTCAACTCCTGTATAGTTTTTCCAATATAGATTTTTGGACAGCTACATTTAATAGCGTAAATCACTGTGGTATATCTACAATTTATGTATTGTCTTATCTGATATTTTTTACTATCAACAGGATTTGTAAATTCTTTGGGAGGTATCATTTTCATCAGAAATGACTATATACCAATTTCTCTTTTAGATTCATTCCTCTCCTATATGTAATGACTGGGTTTTGGGGAATAACCTCTTTTAGATCTTCATCTGTTCTAAGAATGTGCCAATGTCGTCTCAGTATTTGCCTCACTTTTTTATGTTGTACATCATACGTTCCAATACATCGTACTACTTTATTTCTATCCTCTTGCTGCTGATTTTGTAAAAGATGTTTTCTATTAGTAAGTTTGGCCTTTTTATATGCTCTATGTAGGGCTTTTTTTTTTATAGCCACGTGCCAGGAATCTATTATACAAGATTTCACTCTCATGTTCGAAGGCCTCTTCTGTTGAACAGTTCCTCCTTGCTCTTAAATATTGGCCCACGGGAATACCTCTCCTAAGGGCCAATGGGTGGTAGCTTTGCCAGTGTAAAAGACTGTTAGTAGATGTAACCTTCCTATAGATTTCAGTTGAGATGCTCCCGTCAGGCTGCAGGGTCAATGTCAGATCAAGAAAATTCTATTTAGTATCAGTGATCTCAGCAGTGAATCGGAGACCCAATATATTTTCATTAAGGACAAATGAATCAAATTCACCTCGAATGCCTTCCCGCAAAATTAAAATATCATCTATGTATCGACCCCAAAACGTGACATGTTTCGTGTGATTTAAGTGCTCTTCTGAAAAAACAATTATTCCTCCCACCACTCTAAAAGAAGATTAGCAAAATTCAGTGCACAAATCGTACCCATAGCGGTGATCTGCAAACAATATTTCCCTTCAAAAATAAAGTAATTGTGTGTTAACAAAAATGTTAACAGTGTAAGAACCAAATGATTGTGTTGTTGATAGTGTGTTCCCTTTGTGTTAAAAAAATACTTAATTGCTTTTAGTCCCAATTGATGTTGGATACTTCTATATAAGGCTTCTACATCATGACTTGCAAGTAAGGTAGTTTTACTAACTTGTATGCCCTGCAGCCTGACGAGAACATCTTTAGTATCCTTTATGCATGACGTAAGGCCAGGTACAAACGGATTATTACTTGGTTGACATAATTGCTGATGCCGTCACACAAATTTTGGTTTCCTGACATAATAGGCTTTCCCGAGACAGGATGTCATTTCTGCACCCTCCTCATCCTCTCTATCTGCACCCTCTTCACTCTCTGCTGTGTGCACCCCCAAAGAGACCACCATCACCACCATATCCCCTCCGCTCGAGTCAGAGGAATTATTTTCCCATCCATTTCCAGACATTACCGATGCGCAGCCATTCTTGGCATCGGATCAGGAAGAGGAGGTATCAATGGTCGCCACCCAGCAGTCTGACGACAGTACCCAGATCAGCCCAAGGAGGGTGGTTCCCGCTGTTGCTGCCTACGCCGAGATCTCTAATGTCAGTGGTGGGGAAGGTGACGAATCCAATGATGACGTGTCGATAGACGTCACGTGGGTGACCACAAGAGAGGAAGAGGAGGAAAGTTCAGAGGGGGAGACGGAGCAGCAGATAGGGAGGAGAAGGAGGAGAAGCAGGCAGAACTTACAGTGCACAGGAGGCAAAAAGCAGACTGCTAATGTATCCGGAACAAGCCATCCACCATGCACGGTCACATCTGGCGCTCCCAGGACGCCGGCACATGGCTCCACAATGTGGGATTTTTTTAACGTGTCCGCTGCTGACAATAGTGTTGCCATCTACAGCCTGTGCTGTCAACGCATAAGTCGCGGTAAGTCCAACACTCACCTAGGGACGACCGCCTTAAGAAGGCACCTGTCCTCCCATCACTGAGCCCAGTGGGAGCAACACCGTCAGAACCCACAAAACCACACTCCCTGCGCTCATGGTCCTGCCTCTTCTCCTTCTCCTCTCTCCTCCCAGTTGTCCTCCACTCCACCTTCCACCATGCTGTCGTCGCGTTCATGTGGCAAAAGGTAGGCCTCCTTGCCCCAAAATGTTAAGGCAAAAAAAGATGACGCTGGATAACCCTCTTGCCCAACGGCTGACTGCTAGCTTGTCAGAACTGCAAGCCCGCCAACTACTGCCATATAAACTGGTGGACTCGGAGGCCTTTAGAAAATTTGTGGCCATAGGAATGTTGCAATGGAAGGTCCCCGGAAGGAAATATTTCTCCCAGAACGGCATCCCAGAGCTATATGGCCACGTTCAGTGGCAAGTGAATGTATATCTGGCACACAGTGTCGGTGCCAAGATACATCTGACCACAGACACGTGGTCTAGCAAACAGGGGCAGGGAAGGTACAAAACTTTTACTGCCCACTGGGTGAACCTTCTGACGGCCGTCAAGCATGCAACCGTGGCACCCGTGTAGATTTGGTGTTACTGCAGCACGCCAGACCTGCAGGGTATTGCGAAGTGAGGTCACGGTTATGGGCAATCGAGGGTTACTCACTATTTGAAGGAGAACCCTGGGCAGGCATGCGGCAGTGAAGGAGAGGTAGACACAAGTTCCTCTGGGGCACACTCTGTATGTAGAGACCTGGCCTGATGTTGTGTGAGGTGCCCTGGATGTTGCAGGTGTTTAGAGTGCCTGAAGCAAGGTCCCTTTTAAGATTCGTGACGCCAGTGCCTGTAACAGTGGCACACCGATTTGTAGAAGTAGTAAATGAGTACGCAGTGAGTAAACCAAATGTTGCTTTACTTGGTGAAAACGGTCCAACTTTGTACATGCAGTTACAGAAGATGTTAATGCAGTCCTTTACAGTTCCAAATTCACAGCAGGTTTATATCACAGCAGGTTTCAATCTTGCAAGATACTTGGAGGGTATACAACTAATACTTTGCAGTGCAACGCTGCTCTATCCCCTTCAGCTATTCTAGCTGGCTGGATCCCAAGGCCCGGATGCCTAATTGCTGGCTTAAATCCTTGGTATATATAATCTTCCTCCAGTATTGGCACTTGCTTTAAGGTTACAGTACCTTTGTTTCTTAGCTGTTTTCAATGCTGGCTGTTAAGGGTGGCTGCAGGTTTCTCCCAGGAGGTCCTGTCCTACTACTGGGGTATCTCAACTGAGCTACTCCTAGCCTCAGGAGCTTCAGGTAGACTAAGTGACTCCTCTAGTCCCCTGGAATACACTGCCACTCCCCTGTCTGGGCCTACCTATATATAACTAGGGCTCTCTAGCTCCCTCTAACGCCTGGGAGGCTAAACTGCACCCTGACAAGCCTGACACCCAGTTAACACAGGGAAATACAACACATGGCAGTAAATGCAATAAACACATTAACCCTTGTGTAGTGCCCACCTTTACCTAGTGGGACACTACATACACCCACGCTATGACGTTGCCCGTCCTCGGCGCAACATGGAGGGTCCGCCCATCTGGAAGTGGCAACCTGAAAGACAAATGAGAACATGCATATGCAGCAATCACCACAGTAACAATATAAAAATTGACAAACAGTGTCACTGAAAGGAATGGTGAAAAGGGGCGTCGTTCTCTTCTCTCAGGATAATGTAAGGGAACAGGGGCGCTGACCTGGTGCAGCATATCAATAAACCAGGATAGTCCATAAAAATGTAAACAAACCATAAGTCCTTGGAGGCTCAAAGGATCATGAGTCCGTACCCAGGCTTGCAGAAAGGTTAAACAGGGGTTTCCCGTGAGGGGCTACCTGGGCCCATAATGTAGTCTCCAAACCTCACAGGTGGGTGCCCCCTGGTAGAACGGGTGGACCTCCTTAGTGACAGGGGTTCTTCCTGCCCGGACTGAGGAAGGTCAGAGGAGCCCACTGCCTCTGGAGCTACGTCAGGAGCTCTCTGGGGTAAGGTGTCCTGAGGCTGAGGGCTGACAGGAACGGAAGCAGGAACCACTAAATTCAACCAGGGCGTGAGGGCCCAGTGGAGCGGCTCTTTGTCATGGATCAAGTTCTCCACAGCCTGCATAGGGTCCAAAGGTGGAGCCGGCAACTCTTCTTCAGAAGGCTCAGGCTCCATATCCTCAGCCGCTGGTTCTCCTTCTATACAAGGCTTGAGACGGTTCCTGTGAACGATTTGGGAACCTTTTCCTTCCCTGGAGACTTGGTAAATGTGGGCTGCAGCATTTGGTATGGCAGTGATAATATAGGGAATCCTTTCCCATTTACTGTCCAACTTGCTGGTCCGGTGGTTGTTTTTTAACCACACCTTGTCTCCAAGAGCCAGGGGTTCCGCATGGGCAGTCTGGTCATAATCTTTTTGCTGCCTTTCTCGAACAATCTCCATACGTTCCTGGACAATCTCCTTAGCATTGAGGAGACGCCTTTGGTGTTCCACTACCCAATCCGTCCTGGGCAGTGGGTTGATCACATCCGGTACTTGTACACCTAGGGAGTGGTCCGCGGGCAATCTCCCTTGTCGGCCAAACATCAAATAGAACGGGGTGTAACCGGTGGAACAATGGATAGTGTTGTTGTAAGTGTACATGAGCTGCAGCAACAGGGTAGGCCACTCGTCCCTCGTCTCGGGGGGGTACTGCTCTCAACATCTCAATGAGAGTCTTATTCATTTTTTCACAGAGTCCGTTACCTTGCGGATGATAGGCGGTGGTCCGGACCTTCTGGCAGTTATGTAGCAGACACATCTCATGGAACAGCTGCGACTCAAACGCAGACCCTTGGTCGGTGAGGATCCTTTCTGGGCAGCCGTAGGGCAGCAGGAAATGCTTCCAGAACGCCTCCGCTGTAGTCTTGGCCGTCAGATCTCTCACAGGCACTGCTACGACAAACTTGGTGAAGTGGTCAATAATAGTCATGGCATACGTATACCCTGAGCGACTCGGCTCCAACTTCACATGGTCAATAGCGACAAGTTCTAAAGGAGCTGTACTTACAATAGGATGGAGAGGCGCCCTCTGGTCATGGCGTTCTGTTCGCCCCACATCACAGGCAGTGCATTCTCTGCACCATTTCTCGATATCTCCTCTCATCCCAATCCAATAGAATCTTCTGCGAATGGTAGCCTCAGTCTTCTGTACACCAAAGTGTCCGGACTGGTCGTGATACATATCCAGCACCAAGCTGGCATCCCGACGTGGCAGGAGAATTTGACATACTCTATCACAGGACACTGGATCCAGACTCCTTCTGAGCAACAGGCCTCGCTGAAGAAACAGTTGGTGGCGATGTCTCCACAGTCTTGCTAGTTCTGGGTCTGCACTCTTCCTGCGGATTCTCTCAGGGATTTTCCCACTGGTAAGGAAGTCGAGCAGTTCACCGAGGACTCTACTTTCGGACTGGAGCTTAATCCATCTTTCTTGCTCACCTCCGGACTCAGGACCATCTGAGGAGGGAGGATCAGCAGCAGGAAGATCTTCAGTACTGATATTACCCTGCTGGGCAAATTTATTGTAGAACGCTGGCATTTCCACCTCTTCCCAGGCATCTTTTGGT
The DNA here is from genome assembly GCF_905171765.1 of Bufo bufo. Taxonomy (NCBI): domain Eukaryota; kingdom Metazoa; phylum Chordata; class Amphibia; order Anura; family Bufonidae; genus Bufo; species Bufo bufo. The sequence continues at coordinate 473,526,499 of NC_053392.1, read as the reverse complement.
TCATCTGGGGCCTCTGTAGTGGGAAGCCGCGACAGAGCATCAGCGTTATCGTTGGAGCGGCCTGCCCGGTACTTCACAGTAAAGTCATAGCTGGCAAGGCGGGAGGCCCATCTTTGCTCCAGTGCCCCTAATTTGGCTGTATTCAGATGCGCCAGGGGATTATTGTCCGTGAAGGCAACAAATGGAGTGGCAGCGAGATAGTCTTTAAACTTTTCGGTCACAGCCCACACTAAGGCAAGAAATTCCAGCTTGAAAGAACTGTAGTTCTGGTCGTTCTTTTCAGCTCCCTTCAGGGATCTGCTGGCGTAGGCAATCACCCTTTCTTTGTTATCTTGCACTTGAGCCAACACGGCCCCCAGGCCTCTTTTACTGGCATCTGTGTAGAGGTGGAATGGCTTCTGATAATCTGGGTAACCCAGAACAGGGGGTTCAGTCAACTTCTTCTTTAGGAGTTGAAAGGCAATTTCCCGTTCTTCGTTCCATTCAACAGGAATAGGAGTTTTTGGGCTCTTCTTTGGATGCCCCTTCAGGAGTTCCTGGATGGGATCCGCAATTTGTGCGAAGTGCGGGATGAAACGCCTGTAATACCCTGCAAAACTGAGAAAGCTTCTCACCTCTTTTACGGTCGTAGGAGTAGGCCAGTTGCGGACAGCAGCAAGTTTATCAGGATCAGGCTGTACTCCTTCGGCACTGACAACGTGCCCAAGGTATTTGACCGCTGGCTTCAGCAGGTGGCACTTGGATGGCTTGATTTTGAGGCCATATTTAGTAAGAACTTGAAACACCTCACCCAGGTGCTTTACATGGTCCTCATACGTCTTGGAGTATACAATGACGTCATCCAGGTATAAGAGTACAGTCTCAAAATTCCTATGGCCTAAACAACGTTCCATCAGCCTCTGGAACGTTCCTGGAGCGTTACACAGTCCAAACGACATATAATTGAATTCGAACAGGCCCATAGGTGTAGTGAAAGCAGTTTTTTCTCGATCTTCTGGGGCCATGGGTACTTGCCAGTACCCACTGGTTAAGTCCAAGGTGGAGAAATAGGCTGATGACCCCAGGGCAGTCAAGGACTCTTCAATGCGTGGCAATGGATATGCATCTTTATGGGTGATTTGATTAATTTTCCTGTAATCCACGCAGAACCTTATGCTGCCATCTTTTTTCCGGACAAAGACTAGGGGCGCAGCCCAGGGACTATGACTGTCCCGGATTATATTAGAGTCCTTCATCTCTTTTATCATCTCTTTCACGGACTGATAGGTAGTAGGTGGTATGGGTCGGTGTCTCTCCTTAATAGGAGGATGAGAGCCAGTGGGTATGGTGTGTGTGATTACACTGACCTCTCCATAATCCGTGGAGTGCTTGCTGAAAGCCTGGTGGTGCTCCGTCACCAGCTTCAGGATTCCCTCTATTTGCTCCTTTTGGGGTGGATTCGCTCCCCACATGTAATTCTTCCCACCAGGATGTTGTAGGGGTGCTGCTGCTCTGTGTGGTCTGGAACGCCTCCGTGGCAGGCAGACGGATCACATCCTGGAAAGACACCTGAAAAAGCTGAGCAACGGGGCAGTGTTTAAGGAGAGTAACCGGATGATCACCAAAGTTAATTAAACGGACAGGCACTTTACCTTGAGACACGGTCACCAGGCTCTTGGCTGTCCGTACAGTATGAAGGGATGATTTTCAATGGGAATAGGTTCCACTAGGGCTTGATAGTCCTGGCCCTGGATCCCTAACACAGCACGGCACCACAGGATGATCTGGGAATTTGGAGGCAGAATTACCGGCCGGTTATCCCGGATCCGGACAGTGCAAATTTCTCCTTTCTTGTTGGCGAACCTTTGTTAAGCACACAGCACACTAATAGTCTTCTGAATAACCCTTCTGGAAGCAGGTGAGGCTGAAGATATAGTTTGATTCAATGCTTCAAGCACTTTGGGGTAACAATTTTTTAGAACGTTAGTCCCCAAGATCACAGGGTGTCCTCCTTTATCTCCGGCTTGTACCACAATTACGCCTTGCTGTGGCAGGGTGGCATCTCCCACCTGCAGGGTAGGTTCCCAATACCCATGCACTTTCACGGGCTTACCGTTGCCGGCAATGATATCAAGCCAGGACTCTGGTGGCTGGGTGAGGAGACTTGGATCCCAGAATTTGTCAAAGGCAGGCCGTTGAATGGTGGTGACCTGTGACCCAGTGTCCAACAGAGCTTCAAAGGATATCCCGTTGATACATATATAAATTTTCGGACGGGATCCTACATACTTGGGCATCCAGCTTGGATCCTTTGGACCTACTGTTCTACCTCCCGAGGGGCGGTCCTCTGCCTCAGGGGTTGCCCGTTTAACTGCCAGCACATTTATTCAGTATGTCCATATTTCTTGCAGTGGTGGCAGACAGGCTGTTTTCTACTTCGGGGCCGGTAACTCGGTCGCCCATCAGGTTCTTTTGGATATACATCCCTATAGGCAGGTGGGAGCCTTGGAGGAAAAGGGCCTTCATCTTCTAATAACAATGGTCTCTCCCACTCCTCTATTTTCTTGCACACCTTCTCTAGGCTTAGAGTAAGATAGTTCACTTGCTCCATTAGCGCTGCCACTACATCTGTGACTGGAGCTCGGGCGGCCTGACCGACTCCTGCAGACCCCACATTAACAGTCTTTGGCTGATAAGCCTGAGGTTCAGGGAAGGCTGCTGGCCCTGGAGCAGGGTTCTGGCCTAGTATACTGATGGCCAATTCTTTAAAATCCAAAAATGTACAGTGAGGGTGTTGAGCTGACAACATCCGTAGCTGGCCCTTTAAATTCTCAGTGCTTATGCCCGCAATGAACTACTCTCTAAGAGTCCGATCCTGATCCTCGGATTCTTTGGGATCCACTTGGACTACAGCTCTCAGTGTCTCTTGTAAGGACAGGGCAAAATCGCAGAGCAACTCTCCAGGCTGCTGCTTTCTGCTGAAGAAACGCATTTTAACTTCTGACACCGTTCTGGCCTCGAATGTGGTGCCTAAACGGTAAAAAATCTGTTCCAGGCTACTCTTCTCAGAGCAGGGCCACGACATGACTTCTCTGCGGGCGGCCCCTTCTAACTGGGCTAGGAGTATCTCCATTTGTTGTTCAGCAGTTATGGGGTAAAGCCGGAACAAGGCCAGTATCTGTTCCCTAAAGTCCTTTAACTTGTGGGCTTCCCCTGAATAACGTGGGAACCAGGGGGACCTCAGGTTAAGTGGGCAAAATCGCTGTCTATTCACTGACAGCAAGAGGTGGCTTAAATAAGCAGCAAACAGTCCATGCAATATAATCTTCACACCGCAAATTATTACAGTTCTTTGGCCCAGCAATTTTTAATAAAGCAATTAGGGCTTGGTCTCTTTAAGGCATATAATAGCACACAGTTCTTGTATCCGCAATGGCGCAGGAATGTTCAGAATCCTGTTCGTGACGCCAATTTATGCAGCACGCCAGACCTGCAGGGTATTGCGAAGTGAGGTCACGGTTATGGGCAATCGAGGGTTACTCACTATTTGAAGGAGAACCCTGGGCAGGCATGCGGCAGTGAAGGAGAGGTAGACACAAGTTCCTCTGGGGCACACTCTGTATGTAGAGACCTGGCCTGATGTTGTGTGAGGTGCCCTGGATGTTGCAGGTGTTTAGAGTGCCTGAAGCTAGGTCCCTTTTAAGATTCGTGACGCCAGTGCCTGTAACAGTGGCACACCGATTTGTAGAAGTAGTAAATGAGTACGCAGTGAGTAAACCAAATGTTGCTTTACTTGGTGAAAACGGTCCAACTTTGTACATGCAGTTACAGAAGATGTTAATGCAGTCCTTTACAGTTCCAAATTCACAGCAGGTTTATATCACAGCAGGTTTCAATCTTGCAAGATACTTGGAGGGTATACAACTAATACTTTGCAGTGCAACGCTGCTCTATCCCCTTCAGCTATTCTAGCTGGCTGGATCCCAAGGCCCGGATGCCTAATTGCTGGCTTAAATCCTTGGTATATATAATCTTCCTCCAGTATTGGCACTTGCTTTAAGGTTACAGTACCTTTGTTTCTTAGCTGTTTTCAATGCTGGCTGTTAAGGGTGGCTGCAGGTTTCTCCCAGGAGGTCCTGTCCTACTACTGGGGTATCTCAACTGAGCTACTCCTAGCCTCAGGAGCTTCAGGTAGACTAAGTGACTCCTCTAGTCCCCTGGAATACACTGCCACTCCCCTGTCTGGGCCTACATATATATAACTAGGGCTCTCTAGCTCCCTCTAACGCCTGGGAGGCTAAACTGCACCCTGACAAGCCTGACACCCAGTTAACACAGGGAAATACAACACATGGCAGTAAATGCAATAAACACATTAACCCTTGTGTAGTGCCCACCTTTACCTAGTGGGACACTACATTACCACCACGGATTGCATGCAGGCCTGCCTCTTCTTCTCCACCTCCTACTCCATCTTCCCCCTCCTCCTCGGCTGACTCCTCCTTTTCTGCTGCTACCGTCTCTTCTGCAGCGCCCCCCAAGCTCCCCAGACCCTATTCGAAGTGCCAGGTGAGACGTTGCCATGCTGTGCTGCGGCTGTTGTGCCTGGAAGCCAAGAGTCACACCGGTCCTGCACTCCTTTCAGCTTTGCGGTCACAGGCCGATCAGTGGCTAACCCCGCTCAATTTGACAGTTGGTAAAGTGGTGTGCGACAACGGTGCCAATCTGCTGAGCGCACTGAAACAAGGCAAAATGACACACATGTGTCATGCAGCGATTCGTTGCCAAATACCCCGGGGTCCAGGACGTCTTGCTGCAGGCCAGGAAAATCTCTGGCCATTTTAGAAGATCTTACACGACCATGACTCGCCTTGCTGACATTCAGCGGCGACACCACCTGGCCGTCAGACGTCTGATTTGTGACTGCCCGAAATGATGGAACTCCACCTTGTATATTCTTGATAGGCTGTCCAGCAGAAACGTGCAGTTAACGACTACCTGTACGAACTACAGGTTCTTGGGAGATTGTTTTTTTTTTCCCAGCGCCAGTGGCTGCTCATGCACGACGCATGCAGACTTCTGCGGCCATTTGATGAGATCACCAAACTGGTCAGTCGCAGCCAGGGCGCCATCAGTGACATCGTACCTTACGCCTTCTTTCTGGAGCGTGCATTGCATCGTGTCATTGATCAAGCCATCGAAGAGCAGGAGCAGGAAGATGAGGAAGTCACAATGCTGGATGAATTCCCAGGAGGGGGCTACTCCATCTGAGACAAGTCAACAACAGGAGTCTGAAGAGGAGTCAGAGGAGGATGGTGCTGGGGCGGAGGAGGAGCAAGAAGAGCATGCTTTAAATGTTTCTGGGATCCCTGGGGTTGTCCGTGGCTGGGGGTTGGAGAACGAGGACGACATTATCCTGGATGCTGAGCAGGAGCCAGGCCACTCCACCGCTTCCAGTTTAGTGCAAATGGGGGCCTTCATGCTCCAGTGTTTGAAGAGGGACCCCTGTATAAAAAGTATAAAGGGCACGGACCAGTACTGGGTGGCAACGTGCTTAGACCCCCGGGAAACAAACAAAAAATAGCGGAAATGTTACCACCATCACAGAGGGCTGTCAGAATGCAGCACTTTCAGGCCTTGCTTCGAGAAATGCTGCATTCTGCTTTTGAGGGCGCTGGCAAAGGAATTTTCACTCACAAAGAAACAGTTGCGGGTACCAATCCAACAGCCCATGCAAGAAGAGGGTGTTTTGAAGATGTCTTGGTGACTTCGGATATCAGATCATTCTTGCATCCAACCCATCAACAGCCGTCCTCCGGATCCAGCCTCAGGGAATGCCTAGACCGACAGGTGTCTGACTATATCGGGTTAACAGCTGATGTGGACACTCTGAGAAGCGATGAACCCCTGGACTACTGGGTGTGCAGGCTTGACCCGTGGCCAGAGCTGTCCAAATTTGCCATGGAACTGTTGGCTTGCCCCTCGTCCAGTGTCCTGTCCGAAAGGACGTTCAGTGCAGCAGGGGGTATCATGACTGATAAGTGCAATCGCCTAGCTCACGACTGTGGACTACCTCACATTTCTAAAAATGAATGAGGCATGGATCTCGGAGGAATTCAACACATGTGACGAGTCAACCACGTTTGATTGAATTTCTTCATGACAGCCCACAAATATCCGCCACCACCCAGAACAAATCATGGTCCCTGTCCTAGGTAAATACAGTGGCATAAAAGGCCTTTTCATGTCCGTTGAATGGCTAATTTTTGTGGCCTGTACTGGCCGACAGTTACATATTTATCCTGTGACCGCCTAATGTATCTCCAGCAACAGAATCCAAAGTTCTTTGCTGTCAGGTGAATGGCTATTGCCTAATTTTTGGGGTCTGTACTGGCTGACAGTTACATTTTTATCCTGTGACCGCCTAATGTACCTCCAGCCACAGAATCTTAAATTCTTTGCTGTCAGGTGAATGCCTATTGGCAAATTTTTGGGGCCTGTACTGGCCGACAGTTACATTTTTATCCTGTGACCGCCTAATGTACCTCCAGCCACAGAATCCAAAGTTCTTTGCCTTCAGTTAAATCCCTATTGGCAAATTTTTGGGGCCTGTACTGGCAGACAGTTAAATTTTTATCCTGTGACCGCCTTATGTACCTCCAGCCACAGAATCCCTAATTCTTTGCTGACAGGTGAATGCCTATTGGCAAATTTTTGGGGCCTGTACTGGCCGACAGTTACATTTTTATCCTGTGACCGCCTTATGTACCTCCAGCCACAGAATCCCAAATTCTTTGCTGACAGGTGAATGCCTATTGGCAAATTTTTGGGGCCTGTACTGGCCGACAGTTACATTTTTATCCTGTGACCCCCTAAAGTGCCTCCATCCATAGATTCCAAAGTTCTTTGCTGTCAGGTGAATGCCTATTGGCTAATTTTTGGGGCCTGTACTGGCCAACAGTTACATATTTATCCTGTGACCCCCTAAAGTGCCTCCATCCATAGATTCCAAAGTTCTTTGCTGTCAGGTGAATGCCTATTGGCTAATTTTTGGGGCCTGTACTGGCCAACAGTTACATTTTTATCTGTGACCACCTAATGTACCTCCAGCCACAGAATCCAAAGTTCTTTGCTGTCAGGTGAATGCCTATTGGCTCATTTTTGGGGCCTGTACTGACCGACAGTTACATTTTTGTCCTGTGACCGCCTAATTAACCTCCAGCCACAGAATCCAAAATTCTTTGCTGTCAGGTGAATGCCTATTGCCTAATTTTTGGGGCCTGTACTGGCCGACAGTTACATTTTTATCCTGTGACCACCTAATGTACGTCCAGCCACAGAATCCAAAGTTCTTTGCTTTCAGGTGAATGCCTATTGGCTAATTTTTGTGGTCTGTACTGGCCGACAGTTACATTTTTTATCTCTAGCCAGATAATCACTCCCTTGTCTCACTCCTCTGCTTCTCATTATGGTGGCGTATGAACCGCATTCACCACAAGGACCTTCTAATATCACAGGATCATGTGACTGTGCCCCACACCCTGTACTGTGCCCCTCACCCCGTACTGTGCCCCTTATACCCTGCATTGTGCCCTCTTACCACACCCTGTGCAGTGCCCCTAGTCATTCCCTGTACTGTGCCCTCTTATACTCTTTTATCCCGTCATGGTATGGCGGTGTTATATGGTCACTTTTTTTCAGGTGTTTTCCGGTCAATATATGGCGGTGGTATCCAATATATGTATGGCCATAACTTTTATCTCTTTCCCTGCCCAAGCCATTCTTTTTTAGACCTGGCATGAGCGGGAAAAATATGCAGATTGCGGTGCTAAGGACCTTTGCGCCACAATCTGTGTCAGAAATACGCCTAACATAGACGTATTTCTATATAATAAATTATCACCTAATTGTATTATCATTCGGGGGTGGGGGTATATAGATTCTAGTTATAGTATATAGATTCTAGTTTGTTATACTGTGCCCTGTGTTTCCCAGTAGAAAATTATCCTTGGGAAACACAGTCCTCATCCCTGACCAGCAGTACCAGTTAGCGCTCTGTCAGTACAAGGTGGCCTCCCCTCTCCTCCACGCTGCTCCGATTTGTACTGGTGCTTATTCTGATACTAGGGCTGGGTTACCATCCTATTTTTGCCATCCACTGAATGCATACCAAAAATGTTTGCATTAACAGATACATCAGACTGATGCTATACAGTGACATCCGTTCACCATACAGTTCCATGGTAGAAATAAAATTCACGTTAACGTATGCATTTTTTTTAATAGACTCTGCAGGATACAAAAATCTGGAGTGCTGCACATTTGTATACATCAAACCGATAGGAAATAAAAAATTTCTAGGCTTAAGCAGGGCACATTTTTGAGAATTTCCCTTTAAGATGCATAAAATTGGCCCCTGATTAATATACATATTTTTTGTGGGAATTTTTGCCAATGATCCCCCTCTGGTATATCACTGTCCATGTTGTGGGACTATTTGTGTACTTCTAGTAAGTGTTTGCTGACTGCAAATATGAGCTGAAGGTTTTTCAGGTTCACCTGCCATTAAAGTGAAAGGGGCCCACCGCGAACTTGCGATTCGAGAACACTTGATCGCGTTTGCGCGATCGTGTTCGCGAACCGTCCCGGACGATGTTCGTCCATCACTTCTTGACACAGTTGAATGCTTTATCAGCATCTACCCCTAACAGCGAAATAGGTAAGTTAAGCTGATGCGCAAGATGGATGCTGTGTAGTAGCTTATAGTAGTTGTCTCTGCCTTCTCGTCCCTTCACAAACCCTGCTTTTTCTTTGTCAATCAGGGAGGGGAGTAAGGAGCTAATACAGACAGCTAGCAATTTGGCCCAAATCTTTAAATCAAGGTTGAGAAGAGAGACCAGGCGAGGCAGCAAAAGATCCTCAAATTTCCGATAATATAGGAGGGGGAGTCCATCGGGACCAGGACTTTTACCTGGGGGAAACTGCGGATAATGGAACGTAATTCATCCAGTGTGATAGGGGTCATGAGTTTGGTGGCATCTGTTGGGGAAATGGACAAGAGATTGAGAGAATCCAGGAAAGACTTAAAGGCAATTTTTTTTTATGATTGCATTTTGCTCATTTTTGGCTAAAAATCATATTTTCAATGGGCCTTTATTAAAAATATTGAGCCATTCTGTCACAAAGGGTTAACAGTTTTTCTGTGACTGGTACTTTCACTTTGTGCCTGTTATCTAATAACCCTTATTTCTAAACTACTAAGAGGACATAATGTACAAATGTATTTAAGCCACATTCTAATCAGTAAGATAAGAACTGAGCTATAATGAGTGTTTTAAGGTCAGAGAGCAGAGATAAGGAGCCCATCAGCTCCCAAACTGACGGAAGAGAGATAGAAAATTCAGAGGCTTCTGCTAGAGACCAATTGAAAAAATAATTTTTAGCTCATAAATGAGTACAATGCAATGATAAAAAAAAAAAAAAAAACAAAGGTGTACATAGACTTTAATGGAAGCTGGGGTGTAAGATCAGAGGGATCCTGGAGATCATAGAGATCTGAGTAGTTTAAGTGCAAAGCCCTCGCAATATCTGCTGTCTGTGCATATACAGTAACTCTGTGGTTCCCTTTGATGGAATGAATATAAGTCCTTTCCCTTGTTTTCTTGATTAAAGAGGACATGAGTTTCCCCCCTTATCACTATGTGCATATAACTGATGCCTAAAGTATAAATATTGCTTGACATGTCAGAGGTCAAGTATTTGTTTAAGCTAGAGTCTTAAGGTAAATGAGGTCTTTTTGACGTTCCTGTGAAAAAGATGCTTTATTGAGTTTTTCAGCAGCTGCTATTTGAGATATTAAGAAATCTATCTTCTGCTGCCATTTCCTCTTGACCCTCGTTGCCAATGCAACAAATATACCCTGAATATAGACCTTCTGAGTTTCCAAGAGTGGGGATGGTGTAATCTGTGGGGAGTTTTCTTCAAAGAATGATTAAAGATGCTGTCTAACATGGGACTGGTGAGCATCTAAGTTGAGTAAGGATTTGTTTAATTGCCAGTTCCACTCTCCACGTGGAAGTTGGGAAAGATGACAGGTGGCATAGCATGGAGCATGATCTGAAGTGGTTACTGACCCTATATGTGACGAACAGAGAGAGAAGGCACTGAAACAAAAATATAGTCTAGGTCGTGAAAGGATTCGTGAGGAATAGAATGAAATGAGTAATCTCTCATGGATGGGTTGAAGGACCTTCAGATGTCTACTAAGTGCAGGTCATTGAGCTTATTCTGGAGCTTACTAATTAGGAGTCACCCTACTGGTACAGTATATTGCTGTTTCATAACAAGGGGAATCAAATGGTGAATAGCTATTAAGTTTTGGGATTCGAATAGGAAAACAATGTGGGTCTTCAATTGCGCAACAAGAGGAGGACGTGATTTCTCTTATTGGGCGAGTTGAAACCCTTCACATTAAAAGTGGTAATCGTACAGTCCATCTGAGTAGGAGGTTGGAATCAAAGAATACAGTAAAGGAAAAAAGGGAGTATAAGGTGTAAATAAAACTTAAAAGAACAGATACCAACGGTCCACAAACAAAGAGCTAGTACTCTGTATTAGTGATGAGCGGCTTAGGCAATATTCGTTTTTGCGATATTTTGTGAATTTTTCGCATAATATTTGCAATAAATTTGCGAATTCTAGAATTCGTGATCTCCAGTCATTATTTCCACGATTGCGCAAATCGGCACTAATGATGCGCATATTTTTTGCACAATACATGTAACTTCACATTTTATCAGGTCTGAGTAGATATTACTGATTGGTGCACTAGGTATTGTTGTGACATCACAGCACTATGTCTGTAGCATGCATGTATGGACAGCAGAGAAACAGTAATTCTTATCACACTACCTAACACCCTGCACTGGAACCTGTCAGCTACACTATATCACTATCTAACCTACACTGACTATCTCCCACTTTCTGTAATATATATATGAGCTACCTATCTAATGTAATTGGATAAGGAATAGGATCCAGATGAAAGCACAGAGCACATCAATGTCACTGCTCTCTCTCTCTCTCTCTCTCTCAGAACTGCAAAAAACTGCTGAAAATGGCTGCTGGGGAGTTTCTTATATAGTAAAGGGGTAGGCAACTTTCCTATTGGTTGCTAGGGATGTTGCTAAGCTCTGACAAAGATATTGCAGCCTTCTCATTGGCCCACAAGCAAGAAGGGAGGTTACTGATGAAAAAAAAATCTAGAATATTTGCAATTATGAATATATAGCACTATATTCTACATCTTAGCGAATTCTCAAAGTGCCCATATTCGCGATAAAAATTTGCAATTAGAATATTCGCGATCAACACTACTCTGTATACACGATCCACAGCACAACGTACTACAATGATGCTGAGCTACAATAGTGCTTAGCATGTATGAACAACCACAGGTCTGTGCAAAAGAAAATAATTGAGAAGATGCAGTGATGGTGGAATAGTAAGTAAAGATAATAATAGTCCTGACCAACAGTTTACAAGCAGGTACCTAAAAAGATTGTAACAGTTGAACATAGAACATAGTGACTTTAAAGAACAACATAAAATAATCCATCAGGAATAATTAGGGTTGAGAGAATCGAATTGATCCGAATTTTAGGGAAAATGTTATTCGCCACAAAGTCGAATTTCCTCATGCTTCGTGGTAACGAATCAATTTTCCTTGAAATGACGTAAAAAAACCATACCTCATCCATATGAGTGTCAAGAGGCCACCGCGGCCATCTTGATTGAAGATCTCACGTGAAATCTTATGCGCGGTGACATATCACGCACAGCGCGGGATCTTCAGCCAAGATGGCCGCGGAAGCCTCTTCGCACTCCACAGAATCTGAGGAGTTAGTTAAAGGGGTTATACCATGGTTGATGTACAAAATAAAAATCAGACATCATATAGTACATGACAATACTTTTCTAACAAAGCTAGAACCAGCCCTGTACCTCACATGGATCCAGAGATCTTCCCATTCATTGCTCCAGTTGCTCTGCTAGATTATTTTAAGCCTGGCAGCTCGGGGGGCATGTCATTTTTGCTGCAGTTCTTTCTCTGTAACTGCCCCAGCTTCTAACAGAACAAATGGTTGGTGGCAGTTGTGTTATGGACTATTAAAGCAGTACCTTGCTTGTTTTATACACTTGCGTCACACTGCTCAGACACTGCTTAGTAGAAAAATCCTGCTTCCTGGAGGTATCACCAGGCATGCACACAGCTTTCCAACTATCTTGAGGATGGGAGGGGGGAATGTGCACATTCCAAAGCCCTATGTACATGTCAGTGAGAGGGGGCTGCAGAGCTGTGCTTCTACCTGATTTCTTAAATAGAACCTGTCACCTGGATTTAGTGCATAGAGCTGGGGACATGGGCTGCTAGATGGCCACTAGCTCATCTGCAATACCCAGTCCCCACAGCTCTCTGCGCTTTTATTGTGTTAAAAAACAGTTTTGATCCATATGCAAATGACCTGATATGAGTCCTGTATCCGGAGATGAGTCAAGCGGAAAGGAGCACAGCACCGCCCCGCGTCCTCTGAATCTCCTCCTTGCTGGCTGACCTCACAGAGCTGGAGCGCCGAAATCTCGCGATGCGCGAGCTAGCGCATGCGTAGTTCGTTCCCTGTGCTGATGCCAGTACAGGGAATGAACATGATGCCGACACTGCGCATGCGCTAGCTCGCGCATCGCGAGATTTCGGCGCTCCAGCTCTGTGACGTCAGCCAGCAAGGAGGAGATTCGGAGGACGCGGGGCGGTGCTGGGCTCCTTTCCGCTTGACTCATCTCCGGATACAGGACTCATATCAGGTCATTTGCATATGGATCAAAACTGTTTTTTAACACAATAAAAGCGCAGAGAGCTGTGGGGACTGTGTATTGCAGATGAGCTAGTGGCCATCTAGCAGCCCATGTCCCCAGCTCTATGCACTAAATCCAGGTGACAGGTTCCCTTTAAGTCAGCCTGCTGAAAAAGAAGTGTAAGATTAACCCATTGAATGCTTGCTATTGCTTCCCAGTAACCAATAAAAATGCACCACATTTAGTCACCTCCCACCGGGAGGGTATATTCTGTATGAACACTTACAATTAAAGCAGAGATTCACTTTGACTCCAACTGGGTGTGTCAGAGTTTGATTTCTCTGTGCACGTTAAGATAATTTTCTACTAATTTGTAGCAGTACATCAACCTACCTGGTACCCTGACCAGATCCAAAACAGTTTGCTCCCAATGTGGGGCTCAAAGGACATGACCCCTGATCCATTACTTTGTGGTGTGTGCGGCCGCACAGGGCGCCATGGCAACCGGCGTCCAGGCTGTGCCAACAGCAAGGAGGCTCCTTGGCCGGTGTAGCGACTGCCACAAACACCACACACTCTAACAACATGCAGGACGGCAGCAGCCTTCTCTCACCTCCCGGCAGTGCCCTTACCACTTTATAGATGCCCTGCCTGAGTCACAACTTGCACACTTCTCATTTAGGAGATTCAAATCCGACGATCCCCAGGCATAGTCATCTGTATTGCCATCCTCAGGAGAGGGAGAGATGTCTCTGCTGGGATTCAAACCCACAACCTTCTGTATCAGAGGCAAAGCACTTACCCACACAGCTATAAGAGCTGCATAGCCACTGACTAAAAAAAATATGAGATTTCTACTGTAGACTCTGTTATAGCTGTTATAGCCAGTGTACATCTATACACATGACAGCTGCTCCAACACCCCCAGCTCTGCTATATCTCTATATGACAGCTGCCTCAGCACACTAAGCTCAGCTATATCTCTATATATGATAGCTGCCCCATTACACCCAGTTCTGCTACATCTAATACACATGACAGCTGCCCCAGCACACTCAGCTCTACTATATCTCTATATTTGACAGCTGCCCCAGCACACTCAGCTCTACTATATCTCTATATATGACAGCTTCCCCAGCACACCCAGCTCTGCTACATCTATACTCATGACAGCTGCCCCTGAATACTCAGCTCTGCTATATCTACACTGCGTGCAGAATTATTAGGCAAATGAGTATTTTGACCACATCATCCTCTTTATGCATGTTGTCTTACTCCAAGCTGTATAGGCTCGAAAGCCTACTACCAATTAAGCATATTAGGTGATGTGCATCTCTGTAATGAGAAGGGGTGTGGTCTAATGACATCAACACCCTATATTAGGTGTGCATAATTATTAGGCAACTTCCTTTCCTTTGGCAAAATGGGTCAAAAGAAGGACTTGACAGGCTCAGAAAAGTCAAAAATAGTGAGATATCTTGCAGAGGGATGCAGCACTCTTAAAATTGCAAAGCTTCTGAAGCGTGATCATCGAACAATCAAGCGTTTCATTCAAAATAGTCAACAGGGTCGCAAAAAGCGTGTGGAAAAACCAAGGCGCAAAATAACTGCCCATGAACTGAGAAAAGTCAAGCGTGCAGCTGCCAAGATGCCACTTGCCACCAGTTTGGCCATATTTCAGAGCTGCAACATCACTGGAGTGCCCAAAAGCACAAGGTGTGCAATACTCAGAGACATGGCCAAGGTAAGAAAGGCTGAAAGACGACCACCACTGAACAAGACACACAAGCTGAAACGTCAAGACTGGGCCAAGAAATATCTCAAGACTGATTTTTCTAAGGTTTTATGGACTGATGAAATGAGAGTGAGTCTTGATGGGCCAGATGGATGGGCCCGTGGCTGGATTGGTAAAGGGCAGAGAGCTCCAGTCCGTCTCAGACGCCAGCAAGGTGGAGGTGGAGTACTGGTTTGGGCTGGTATCATCAAAGATGAGCTTGTGGGGCCTTTTCGGGTTGAGGATGGAGTCAAGCTCAACTCCCAGTCCTACTGCCAGTTTCTGGAAGACACCTTCTTCAAGCAGTGGTACAGGAAGAAGTCTGCATCCTTCAAGAAAAACATGATTTTCATGCAGGACAATGCTCCATCACACGCGTCCAAGTACTCCACAGCGTGGCTTGGCAAGAAAGGGTATAAAAGAAGAAAATCTAATGACATGGCCTCCTTGTTCACCTGATCTGAACCCCATTGAGAACCTGTGGTCCATCATCAAATGTGAGATTTACAAGGAGGGAAAACAGTACACCTCTCTGAACAGTGTCTGGGAGGCTGTGGTTGCTGCTGCACGCAATGTTGATGGTGAACAGATCAAACACTGACAGAATCCATGGATGGCAGGCTTTTGAGTGTCCTTGCAAAGAAAGGTGGCTATATTGGTCACTGATTTGTTTTTGTTTTGTTTTTGAATGTCAGAAATGTATATTTGTGAATGTTGAGATGTTATATTGGTTTCACTGGTAAAAATAAATAATTGAAATGGGTATATATTTGTTTTTTGTTAAGTTGCCTAATAATTATGCACAGTAATAGTCACCTGCACACACAGATATCCCCCTAAAATAGCTAAAACTAAAAACAAACTAAAAACTACTTCCAAAAATATTCAGCTTTGATATTAATGAGTTTTTTGGGTTCATTGAGAACATGGTTGTTGTTCAATAATAAAATTAATCCTCAAAAATACAACTTGCCTAATAATTCTGCACTCCCTGTATATATGTCTAAGTACAAACCGGATTCCAAAAAAGTTTGGACACTATACAAATCGTGAATAAAAACTGAATGCAATGATGTGGAGGTGCCAACTTCTAATATTTTATTCAGAATAGAACATAAATCACGGAACAAAAGTTTAAACTGAGAAAATGTACCATTTTAAGGGAAAAATATGTTGAATCAGAATTTCTTGGTGTCAACAAATCCCCAAAAAGTTGGGACAAGGCCATTTTCACCACTGTGTGGCATCTCCCCTTCTTCTTACAACACTCAACAGACGTCTGGGGACCGAGGAGACCGGTTTCTCAAGTTTAGAAATAGGAATGCTCTCCCATTCTTGTCTAATACAGGCCTCTAACTGTTCAATCGTCTTGGGCCTTCTTTGTTGCACCTTCCTCTTTATGATGCGCCAAATGTTCTCTATAGGTGAAAGATCTGGACTGCAGACTGGCCATTTCAGTACCCGGATCCTTCTCCTACGCAGCCATGATGTTGTAATTGATGCAGAATGTGGTCTGGCATTATCTTGTTGAAAAATGCAGGGTCTTCCCTGAAAGAGATGACGTCTGGATGGGAGCATATGTTGTTCTAGAACCTGAATATATTTTTCTGCATTGATGGTGCCTTTCCAGACATGCAAGCTTCCCATGCCACACGCACTCATGCAACCCCATACCATCAGAGATGCAGGCTTCTGAACTGAGCGTTGATTACAACTTGGGTTGTTCTTGTCCTCATTGGTCCGGATGACATGGCGTCCCAGATTTCCAAAAAGAACTTTGAATCGTGACTCGTCTGACCACGGAACAGTCTTCCATTTTGCCACAATCCATTTCAAATGATCCCTGGCCCAGTGAAAACGCCTGAGCTTGTGGATCTTGCTTAGAAATGGCTTCTTCGTTGCACTGTAGAGTTTCAGCTGGCAACCGCGGATGGCACGGTGGATTGTGTTCACTGACAATGGTTTCTGGAAGTATTCCTGAGCCCATTCTGTGATTTCCTTTACAGTAGCATTCCTGTTTGTGGTGCAGTGTCGTTTAAGGGCCCGGAGATCACGGGCATCCAGTATGGTTTTACGGCCTTGACCCTTACGCACAGAGATTGTTCCAGATTCTCTGAATCTTTGGATGATGTTATGCACAGTTGATGATGATAGATGCAAAGTCTTTGCAATTTTTCGCTGGGTAACACCTTTCTGATATTGCTCCACTATCTTTCTGCGCAACATTGTGGGAATTGGTGATCCTCAACCCATCTTGGCTTCTGAGAGACACTGCCACTCTGAGAAGCTCTTTTTATACCCAATCATGTTGCCAATTGACCTAATTAGTGTTAATTGGTCTTCCAGCTCTTCGTTATGCTCAAATTTACTTTTTCCAGCCTCTTATTGCTACTTGTCCCAACTTTTTTGGAATTTGTTGACACCGTGAAAATTGGAATCAACGTATTTTTCCTTTAAAATGAAACATTTACTCGGATTAAACGTTTGATCTGTCATCTACGTTCTATTACAAATAAAATATTGACATTTGCCATCTCCACATCATTGCATTCAGTTTTTATTCACAATTTGTTTAGTGTCCCAACTTTTTTGGAATCCGGTTTGTATTACTATACAGTATATAGATATATAGAGATGTAGCAGAGCTGGGTGTGCTTGGGCAGCTGTCATGTGTATAGATGTAGCAGAGCTGGGTGTGCTGGGGCAGCTATCATATATAGAGATATAGCAGAGCTGAGTGCGCTGGGGCAGCTATCATATATAGAGATATAGCAGAGCTGAGTGCGCTGGGGCAGCTGTCATGTGTATGGATGTACACTAGCTATCAAAGCTATACAGTAGAAGTCCCTTTTTTTTCAGTCAGTGGCTATGCAGCTCTTATAGCTGTGTGGTTAAGTGCCTTGCCTCTGATACAGAAGGTTGTGGGTTCAAGTCCCAGCAGAAACTTTTCTGAAATACAGGCTAAATTAGAATACACAAGCACTGACTCCATATATGGACATACAGGCCGGAAGAGGCCTGCATCGCATCGCTGACATGGAGGTAAGTATAAGTGTTTTTTTTTTTTTTTTTTAAATACCCGACTGTTACTGCCACATGGGGGAGCAGGAGGCACTTGATACTGGCACATGGGGAGGGGGGTTGGCACCTGATACTGGCACATGGGGGGTTGGCACTAAGATACTGGCACATGGGGGGGAAGATGGCACTGATACTGGCACATATGGGGGGGTGGGAAGGAGAGAGACACTTAATACTGGCACATTGGGGGGGAGATGGCACTATGATACTGGCACATGGGGGGGAAGGAGAGAGGCACTTGATACTGGCAATTTTTGGGGGGGAGATGGCACTATGATACTGGTACATGGGGGGGAGGCACTTGATACTGTCACTTTTGGGGGGGAGATGGCACTATGATACTGGGACATGGGGGGAGAGAGGCACTTGATACTGGCACATGGGGGGGTGGAACTATGATACTGGCACATGGGGGGTGGGAAGTAGAAAGGCACTTAATACTGGCACTTTTGGGGGGGGCGAGATGGCACTATTATACTGGGACATGGGGGGAGGAGAGAGCCACTTGATACTGGCACATAGGGTGGTTTGGCACTTGATACTGACACATGGGGGGTTTGGCACTATGATACTGGCACATGGGGGGTGGGAAGGAGAGAGGCACTTGATACTGGCACATTGGGGGGGAGATGGCACTATGATACTGGCACATTGGGGGGAGAGATGTCACTATGATACTGGCAGTTTGGGGGGGCGAGATGGCACTATGGTACTGCGACATGTGGGGGGGGGAGGTACTTGATACTGGCACATGATGAGGGGGCATCTATGGCGACACTTACTGGCACATTATTGGGGGGCATTAACTAAGCTGCAAAAACCAGTGTCAGGCAGCTGCTGCCAATAAGATAATGGGTTGCATCAAAAGGGACATAGATGCCCGTGATAAGAACATAGTCCTACCACTTTACAAATCGCTAGTCAGACCACACATGGAGTACTGTGTACAGTTCTGGGCTCCTGTAAACAAGGCAGACATAGCAGAGCTGGAGAGGGTCCAGAGGAGGGCAACTAAAGTAATAACTGGAATGGGGCAACTACAGTACCCTGAATTATTATCAAAATTAGGGTTATTCACTTTAGAAAAAAGATGACTGAGGGGAGATCTAATTAATATGTATCAATATATCAGGGGTCAGTACAGCGATCTCTCCCATCATCTATTTATCCCCAGGACTGTGACTGTGACGAGGGGACATCCTCTGCGTCTGGAGGAAAGAAGGTTTGTACACAAACATAGAAAAGGATTCTTTACGGTAAGAGCAGTTAAACTATGGAACTCTCTGCCTGAGGAGGTGGTGATGGGGAGTACAATAAAGGAATTCAATAGGGGCCTGAATGTATTTCTGGAGTGTAATAATATTACAGGCTATAGCTAGTAGATAGTGATGATCGAGCATGCTCGCCGAGTAATGGTTTGGCTCGAGCATCGCTATGCTCAGCAGATCCGAGCGCTTTGCCGAGTACCACATGTGCTCGAGCTCCATGCTCGAGTCTCCTCCCCGGACGTTTGGCGCCTTCTAAGCAGCCAATAAACATGCTGGTAAGTATTGCCATCACTGTAATGCCATTAGACATGTTTTCTACTGGCATTACAGTGATTGGCTGGCAGAACACGTCATCGGGTGCTATATAGCACCCGGTCACGCGGGTTCGGCTCATTGCGAGTCAGGGAGAGCTGCTGTTAGGAAGGGACAGAGCGAGTGTAGAGCGGATTTGATCTCAAACCTTTCATAGACCCAAAAGTCCTTTTAAGGACTATTGTTAGAGGTGGCAGCAAAATTTATTTTGGGTGAATTATTTTTTTGTGTCAGGGCGACCGTTAGTGACATTCATTTTCTGCATTCTACAAACGCTGCTTGCTGTGACCAGTGAGAAGCAAATCAGCACTGATATCTAAGCCGTGTGTGACGCCTATATTTAATCAAAATTGCAGTTACAGTCAGTTTATGTATTATGCAAACTCTGCTTGCTGTGACCAGTGAGAAGCAAATCAGCACTGATATCTAGGCCGTGTGTGACGCCTATATTTAATCCAAATTGCAGTTACAATCAGTTTCTGTATTATACAAACTCTGCTTGCTGTGACCAGTGAGAAGCAAATCAGCACTGATATCTAGGCCGTGTGTGACGGCTATATTTAATCCAAATTGCAGTTACAGTCAGTTTCTGTATTGTTCAAACTCTGCTTGCTGTGACCAGTGAGAAGCAAATCAGCACTGATATCTAGGCCGTGTGTGACGCCTATATTTAATCCAAATTGCAGTTACAGTCAGTTTCTGTATTAAACAAACTCTGCTTGCTGTGACCAGTGAGAAGCAAATCAGCACTGATATCTAGGCCATGTGTGACGCCTATATTTAATCAAAATTGCAGTTACAGTCAATTTCTGTATTATGTAAACTCTGCTTGCTGTGACTAGTGAGAAGCAAATCAGCACTGATATCTAGGCCGTGTGTGACGCCTATATTTAATCCAAATTGCAGTTACAGTCAGTTTCTGTATTGTTCAAACACTGCTTGCTGTGACCAGTGAGAAGCAAATCAGCACTGATATCTAGGCCGTGTGTGACGCCTATATTTAATCCAAATTGCAGTTACAGTCAGTTTCTGTATTGTTCAAACTCTGCTTGCTGTGACCAGTGAGAAGCAAATCAGCACTGATATCTAGGCCGTGTGTGACGCCTATATTTAATCCAAATTGAAGTTACAGTCAGTTTCTGTATTAAACAAACTCTGCTTGCTGTGACTAGTGAGAAGCAAATCAGCACTGATATCTAGGCCGTGTGTGACGCCTATATTTAATCCAAATTGCAGTTACAGTCAGTTTCTGTATTATACAAACTCTGCTTGCTGTGACCAGTGAGAAGCAAATATACACTTATTTCTAGGCCGTGTGTGAGGCCTATATTTAATCCAAATAGCAGTTACAGTCAGTTTCTGTATTAAACAAACTCTGCTTGCTGTGACCAGTGAGAAGCAAATCTACACTTATTTCTAGACAGTGTGTGAGGCCTATATTTAATTCAAATAGCAGTTACAGTCAGTTTCTGCATTGTTCAAACTCTGCTTGCTGTGACCAGTGAGAAGCAAATCTACGCTTATTTCTAGACAGTGTGTGAGGCCTATATTTAATCCAAATATCAGTGACATCCAGTGTCAATATGAAGAAGGCGAGTATTAAGGGATGGGGAAGTGGACATGATTCTGATGGTTCACGCAGAGGCCGTGGCTCAGGGCGCGTTGCAACTGTGCCTGCTGCCAGAGCACAAGGAAAACAGTCATCCACGATACCTAGATTCATGTCCCAGGTTGCAGGGCGTCGCAAGACATCACTCTTGAAGTCAGACCAGTGCGACCAGGTGGTCGGTTGGATTGCAGCAGATAATGCTTCCACTGGGTTAAGCACCACCCTGTCTTCCACCAAGTCCAGTCTTAGTAGCCAACAGTCTGGTCAACAACACAATCCTCACCCTGATCATCCTTCCTCCCACCATGTAGAGTCTGGCCAAACAAGAAATCCGGTACTCGGATGTTACGAGGAGCTATTTTCACCCCCATCACTTAATTTGGCCCTCTCCCCAAGCACTCTTGAAGAGGGACATGAGATCTTGTGCCCTGATTCTCAACCTCTCGAGCCTTCACACTCACAAGATGATGTGTTTAAGGAGGTGGATGATGATGAGACACTGTTGCCATCAAGTCAACCACAAATACTGTCTGCAGAGGTTGATGAAGAGGATGATATACCATTGTCAATCACTGAAGTTGTGTTGGGGTCAGCAAATGAGGAGGATGATCGGAGTGGGGAAGTTGAAGAGGACTTGGTGGACGATGAGGTCAGGGAACATGGGAAGGCGGAAACCCGAGCGAGTACAGCAGTCCCGAGGGGGAGCGATCTGCAGCACCGCAACAGGCTGGAAGAGGCAGCAGGGTGGCAACAGGGAGAAGGCGGGCCACGCCAAAGAGGCCCGCAAGTGTTCCACGGAGCACCCCCTTGCGGAAATCTCCCTTGCCAAGGGGTAGGTGTTCCGCGGTATGGCGCTTTTTTGAGGAAAGTGCAGACGACAAAAGAATAGTAGTTTGCAACCTGTGCCACACCAAAATGAGCCGAGGTGTGAACAGTAGCAACCTCACCACCACCAGCATGATCCGCCACATGGCAGCCAAGCACCGCAATAAGTGGGAGGAACGCCTGGGTTTACAATCTGTGTCCGCGGGTCACACCACTGCCTCCTCTTCCCCTATGTTGGGTGACGACCAATCGCCTGTCGAAGGCGCAGTCCCGGATGCCTCCCGCGCTGCACCTGTACCGTCGCAAGCACCATCAGCGACCACATCCACTTCCCTGTCCCAGCGCAGCATCCAAATGTCTTTATCCCAGGCATTTGAACGCAAGCGCAAATACCCAGCCACCCACCCACAGGCCATGGCACTAACCGCCCAACTTTCTAAGTTACTGGCGGTTGAAATGTTGCCATTTAGGCTTGTGGACACCGAGGCCTTTCGCAGCCTGATGTCGACGGCCGTCCCTCGGTACTCAGTCCCCAGCCGCCACTATTTTTCCCGGTGTGCCGTCCCAGCCTTACACCAGCATGTGTCTGCTAACATCACCCGTGCCCTGACCAACGCAGTTACTGCTAAGGTCCACCTAACGACTGACACATGGACAAGTGCTTGTGGCCAGGGACGCTACATTTCCCTGACGGCACACTGGGTGAACATAGTGGAGGCTGGGAGCGACTTGTTCCCTGGGATGGCATAGGTGCTACCAAGGCCCAGGATTGTGGGCCCTACTTCCATCAGGGTTACCGCCAGCCTCTATGTAAGTGGCTCCTCCTCCTCCGCCTCCTCCTCCACTTCCACCTCCGAATTCTCCGCGTGCAGCACCAGTCAGCCATCAGCTGGTAGCTGGAAGCAGTGTAGCACTGCTGTAGGGATGCGTCAACAGGCCGTGCTGAAGATGATATGCTTAGGGGATAAACAGCACACCGCCACAGAGCTGTGGCAGGGGATAAGAGACCAGACTGAGCTGTGGCTCTCACAACTCAACCTGCAACCAGGCATGGCTGTGTGTGATAATGGGCGTAACTTGGTGGCGGCTTTGGAGCTCGGCAAGCTCACACACATCCCATGCCTAGCCCACGTCTTTAACTTACTGGTTCAGCGGTTTCTGAAAACCTACCCCAATTTGCTCGAGCTACTGGTGAAGGGGTGTGTGCACATTTCCGCAAGTCATCAACAGCTTCAGCCGGTCTGTTGACGCTGCAGCAGCGCTTGATATTGCCAGCTCTCCGTCTGTTGTGCGATGTGAGCACGCGCTGGAACTCCACGTTACACATGTTGGCCAGGCTTTGTGAGCAGCAAAGGGCAGTAATGGAATACCAGCTGCAGCACGGTCGTTGCCTTTCCAGCCTTTCCAGTCAGCTTCCGCTCTTCACAAGCGAGGAGTGGGCATGGATGTCTGACCTCTGTGAGGTGTTAAGAAACTTTGAGGAATCGACACAGATGGTGAGCGGTGATAACCCTATTGTCAGGGTAACCATCCCACTTCTTGTGTCTACTCAAACGCTCGCTGCTCACAATTAAGGCCGGCGCTGTTCATGGGGAAGAGTTGTAAATGGGGGAAGAAGACATGACCGTGGGTGATAGCCAGAACACCCTCAGTTTGTCTTCTCAGCATGTATTGGAGGAGGAGCAGGGGACGGTTGCCTCCGCTACACAGGGTAGTAGCCATGGAACTTTAATTCCCTCTGTTCAGCGTGGGTCGACAGAAGAGGAGGAAGAGGATGAGGAGATGGACAGTCATCCTCCTGATGACGACAGCAAAGTCTTGCCCACTGGTACTCTGGCACACATGGCTGACTTCATGTTAGGCTGCCGTTCCTGTGACCCCCATGTTATACGCATTTTAGATAACAGGGATTACTGGGTGTTCACCCTTTTGGACCCCCGCTACAAAGAGAACTTCTCATCTCTCATTCCTCCGGTGGAGAGGACGAGCAAAATGGTGCTATACCAAAAGTTCCTTGTTGACAGATTGCTGCAAAAAATTCCATCTGACAGCGCTGGCAGCAGAGTCCGTACTTCCTTGGGCAACATCAAAAGTTGATAGAGCAGACATCCGAATAAATCGTCAACATCACAGGGACGTGCGATCAGCTTAGAAGTTATCTAGAGTTAACAAAGCGGCAGCAGGCCCTCACCTACAATTTTTTACACGGTCAGCTCAACGTCCGTTCCTCTTCCAAGTTCATTATCATCAGATGATAGTCTGGTCAACACAATCGTAATCACCGGGGGTCACGTAACTAATTGGCACGGAGGAGTGTCTTTGGTTATCAGAATGAACCACACAAATCGACTCGATCCACACGCTCAAAACGGCTATGCACCACCAACCACAGAATCGCGAAATAGGTATCAATCTGTCAATCTTTTCTGTGTCCGGGCCGGGTGAGGCTTCCCGTGCGTAGTCAAATTAAGCCGCAGGCTCCACTTCTGGTGGTGCCCTTCCATCAATTAGTTTAAGTCAAAGACTTTAGTTTCCCAGAAAATGCTCGGCGAGAAATGGGAATAACGCTGCCGGGGATCGTCTTCGAACCTCCAACTTAAGTTGTTGATTAATGAAAACATTCGTGGCAACAAAGGTTTCGGCTGTGGTTCGGCTTGCGCCGGTACTAGAATTTCACCTTTACAGGTACAATACGCATGCCACCCGCCGTTCCATTTCTAATGAGTTCAGTTTGATCGTCCAAGAGTCCGGTCAACACAATCGAAACCACCGGCCGTCCTTAGTCATGGCCCCAGTTCCGAAAATCACAAAAATTTTAGAGTTTTATGGTCAGTCTGTAAAAGTGCCGTACAACTCGGGCAACATCGTTACCAGCAGCGACATTGTAGTCCAAGATGCATCCAGACATCCTCCCCATGCTGTCCCCGACCCATTTCGGTGGTGTTTCCATCAATTTCTGACCTTTTTCTATGAACCAGGCACCCTCCCCTCTTCAGAGCAGGGGGTGCCTGGTTTAATGCTCGGGTCCTCCCATTGACTTCTATAGGGTTTGGGGTGCTCGATCATCACTACTAGTAGAGAGGGGTCATTGATCCAGGGAGTTAGTCTGATTGCCTGATTGCAGTCAGGAAGGAATTTTTTATTCCCCTAAAGTGGGGAAAATTGCTTTCTACCTCACAGGGGTTTTTTTTTGCCTTCCTCTGGATCAAGCCTTCCTCTGCCTTCTGAAGGATAACAGGCCGAACTGGATGGACAAATGTCTTTTTTCGGCCATATGTACTATACTATGTTATTATGGGGGTCCCTTTTTACTGGCACATTATAAAGCCCTTAATCATACCCAGTGTCACCCATAGCCAGTCTCCTGCCCCCCTTAATCATACCCTGTCACCTTTGCCCAGTCCCCTGCCTCCCTTAATCATACCCAGTGTCACCCTTAACCAGTCCCCTGCCCCCCTTAATCATGCCCTGTTACCTTTACCCACTCCCCTGCCTTCTTAATCATACCCAGTGTCACCCATAGGCAGTCTCCTGCCCCCCTTAATCATACCCTGTCACCTTTGCCCAGTCCCCTGCCCCCCTTAATCATACCCAGTGTCACCCTTAACCAGTCCCCTGCCCCCCTTAATCATGCCCTGTCACCTTTACCCAGTCCCCTGCCCCCTCAATTAGACCCTGCCCCTCTTAATCATACCCAGTGTTACCCATAGCTAGTCCCCTGCCCCCCTTAATCTTACCCTGTCACCTTTACCCAGTCCCCTGCCCCCCTTAATCATACCCAGTGTCACCCAGAGCCAGTCCCCTGCACCTTAATCATACCCAGTGTCACCCTTATCCAGTCCCCTGCCCTTAATCATACCCAGTGTCTGTCACCCTTAATTTAAGGGGGGAAGGGTCTAATTGAGGGGGCAGGGGACTGGGTAAGGGTGTCACTGGGCTAGATTAAGAAGGGAAGGGGACTGGGCAAAGGTGACAGGGTATGATTAAGGGGGTCAGGTGACTGGCTATAGGTGACCCTGGTTATTATGATTGTACTTGTTTGCACTTGAACTTAAATTATCTGTAATCTAAAAAAAACTGTTTGTTACAAAGATTGTTTTCCTCTTTGTGTATGTATAGGTGAACGGGGGGGGGGCACAAGATTAGCTCGCACAGGGCGCCTTAACACCTAAGGCCAGCCCTGCCCCCGATGACAAGATGAGGAGGACCTCACTAACGGACACCGGGACTGCAGGTCCATGATAAGAGGTAGGACAACGTGTTATCTTGCCTCCATGTGTCCTTTAGTGTAGTCCATCCGTGCCTGTCTGAGGGAGGGGTGCCGTGTCACCTTGGGGCGTCCTTGAGGGCATGAAAGTAAGAACCACATGTGTTGTAAAGTCTTGATGTACTGTGTTTAAAAACTGTGAAGACTCTGGTGACAAGTATCAATGACTGAGACACAGAGAGTTCTCCTATTTGCCTGTATCGGAGTGCAGCCCGGTTGTCTGACTCGATCACAGAAGGGGGGAGAGCGGTCTGCAGCAGCCCAGAGTGTGCTTGTCTGGGACTCAAAGCTTCATTCTGGTCCCGTGATTCCTCTATACAGAGGTCTCTAGACGGCTCCAGTAGGTGCGAGAGACGATGGGACATAACACAAGTGTCCCAAAAGGTTACTGCTCACCTGAGCAGTAGGTTGCGGACAGGAGAGGAAAATGATTTGTGAAAAGTCTGAGCAAGCTAGAGAAAGGATATGGTATATGTAAAGGTGGTACTTTGTGTTGTACAACATGGCAAACTTTGCTGACAGAAAAGAAAGGAAGATGAGAAGTTAGTTGATACAGTCCGAGTGTGGCTGGACTGTAGCAAGGAATTTGAAAAAAGCGTGAGGCGAGCAAAATCTTGATAAAGCTAGTGGCAGATATTATTGTAAACCTGGTAATCTTGTTGGGCTGGGGCAGCCACCGCAGTATAATGGCGCTGAGAAGAAAGGAAGTGGGTGGGTCTGTAATGTATGTTGTCAGCAAAATCCCACCTCCCGAGAGACATGTTTTGCCTATGGTGCTCCACGCCCACATAGTCGCACCCCTGTAAGCCCCAAGCATGTCCTCCCAGTCCCTGCTACGGATGCCCACGGCTGAACCATTAATGTCCTTCAGTCCTAATCCTCCCGTTGCCCCTGTAGTCTCACCAGTGGCTCCGTTATATCCCATGATAAATCAAGATGGCATGTTTATGGTCCCTAGTAATCCACCTCCTGCCTCAATCATGATAGGGGGGCAGTTAGAAGTACCTGAACAAGAGAATCCGGACAGTGTTGTTGGTCCTGTAGACTCAAACATTCAGACCCCTAATGACCACCCCCAATAGACTGTAGTGGCTCCGGCACCCGACGCTTGAGCCTGCCCAGACCAACTCTGCTCCAGGAACAGATTAATGAATTGCAAAGGTATATGCAAACTTTAGAAAGGGGCAATTTCGAAGTTGTAAAAGAAGCCCTAGCTCTTCCCCGACCACAAGGACCTCCAAAATATGTGTCCTTTACCCCGCAGCAGTTATTTTCCATAGTGGACCTGCTGCCAGATCCTGAAACCCATCCCATGCCCTTTTTCAGCAAACTGTCACAGGTACATCAAACGTATGGATGTACATGGTCAGACCTACAGAGTATTGTGGAAAACAAGACAGGGGAGTATTCTTCACTAATAACGGACCATATCCCTACCTCTATCCCAACTGGTCTGACCTTCAACCCTCG
Source organism: Bufo bufo (assembly GCF_905171765.1). NCBI lineage: Eukaryota > Metazoa > Chordata > Amphibia > Anura > Bufonidae > Bufo > Bufo bufo. The sequence continues at coordinate 473,499,062 of NC_053392.1, read as the reverse complement.
GGATCATGGTTCTGGGGAATACTTCATAGAGAGGGTACACAAATGGGCAAAAGCAAAGTTAGCTGATCAATCTACCACATTGCAGGACATGGCTCAGGAGAAAACCGAAACTGTTGAGAGATTTGTACAGAGAGTCAAGCAGAATTACAAGGACATGGGTTTCAGCCAGAATGAACCTCTACACTTCAGACTCCTGGCCCGCTCGTTTGTTGATGGTCTGCGACAAGAGATAAACAAAGCCCTTGTGACCTGTCGTCCTGAGTGGAAATCCCTGACCCTGGAAGTCTTGGAGCAAATTGCAAAGGGCTTGGAAAGCAACACTAAGAAAACTCGAGCGGCTGTGATAGCCGTAAATGTCAGGAGAAGATGGCGGAGAGCACCTGCCACCTCGTGTCTGTTTTGGGTGTGGCAAGCCAAGACTCAAATGGAACTACCGTAGCAGACATCTGTGGCCAACCAATCAACAGCGACAAGGAGACACTCCGCCTCCCTCATCGCAATAGAATGCTGGCAAACCAGTGCAGGGAGGAGACACTCCATCTATGGCAGTCTCCACCCATCCTGTTTCGTCCCACCCCTCAAGTCACCCTTAAGGTTGCAGGGAAGGAACTCTCATTCCTTGTAGACACTGGTGCAGCCCACATTGTTTTATGTGAGAGTGCCATACCTCCTTATTGGCTCACTGACGTTCAATTACCCTGTTCTGGACTAGAAGTGGTCATGCAGGGTAACCCCGTTACCAAGCAATTCTCATTCACTTCCCCTGGATTCTCCCAGACCAAAATCCCTCGGCTCCACCTTCTAGCAGGAGTCATGTTGCAATTTGTTGTCAGCCAAACATGCCCCTTCAATCTGTTAGGCTCTGATCTTCTTCAGAAAATCCAAGCTAACATACAGTTCAGAGAGGATGGGACGGTCACCCTCAGTACAGTCCTATACCTGGAAGAAACTTCTCTCCTCATGGCATTAACAACTCTTCAGGTCACTAATTCATATGAGTGAGGGGATTCGCTGCAAACCATATTGCACCTCATCCCCGATACCCTCTGGGCCAAAAGACCCAAGGATATCGGACGCCTCAATGTCCCACCAGTCACTGTGACCTGAAGGACCCCAAGGTCCTGCCATACAAAGCACAATATCCGCTTTCTGTCTCACAACAGGATGCTATTACACTCCAAGTGCAGGCCCTCCTGCAGAATGGGGCAATCAAAATCACTACCTCTCCCTGTAACTCGCCCCTTTACTCAGAAGAAAAGGGAGAAGAGACAACCTCCTATTTACCGCATGGTTCAGGATCTCTGAGCTGTCAACGAGGCCATTGACCTGCACACCCTCCTCTCTGGCATCCTACCCACCGCCACTACTTTCACCATCATTGATTTGGCCAATGCATTCTTTTCTGTTCCCTTACATGAGGACTGTCAATTCCTTTTTGCTTTCATTCATGCTGGCAATCAGTAAACCTGGACTGTTATGCCTCAAGGGGCCCAAAGCAGCCCTTCCTGCTTCAGCAAGGCTATGCCCTCTGTTCTGCAACCCTGGCAGTCCGACCACCCGGTAGTGGAACTCCTTCAATATGTGGATGACCTACTCCTCTGTGCCATTTCTCCGCAAGTCTGCATATACATGTCTGTCTTACTTCTCCAGTTCCTGCTTCTGCTGGCTGTCAAGTCTCACAAGCCAAATTGCAGCTGTGTCTCCCCAAAGTTGTCTTCCTAAGTCATTTTATCTCTCAAGGTAGCAAGCACCTCACTGATGCCAAGAAAAAGGCCATCTCTGACATCCAACTCCCTGACACCTCTCATCAGCTGCAAACCTTTTTGGGACTCATCTCCTACTGCAGACTCTGGATCCCTGCTGCTTCGGTACTAATGCAGCCCCTATATGACTGTATACCCCGCAATGCTACTACTCCTTTCCAGATGAAAATGGAGGCCGGAGAAGCCTTTAAGTCATTGAAGGCCACCATTGCATCTGCACCTGCTCTTGGCATCCCCCAACTACGACCTTCCTTTCCGACTGTATATCATGGAACGTCAGGGCCACCCAACTGGAGTCCTTACTCAAACTCATGGTGGCCGCAATAGACCCCTGGGTTACTATTCTAAGCACCTTGACCCCGCAGCCAGAGCCGCCCCTTCCTGTGTCAGAGCCATCCATGCTGCCAGCTCTCTTCTGGACGTCACATCTGACATTGTGCTTGGTCACCCACTCACTATTCTGGCTCCCCATGACATTTCTGCCATCCTTCAGCAGACCCAACCTAAACACCTCACTGCACAGCCCCACCTCCTGCTCCAGTGTAGTCTGCTCCTGCCAGATAATGTCACCATTCAGGGATGCAACATCCTCAACCCTGCTGCACTCCTTCCTCTTCCAAGGGGGGAGTATACTGGAGATTCTGAAGATTTTATTGATCTACATGCTGAAGAGGATCTTCAGAAAGATGGACTATGGGCCTCAACTGACTCTCTTTACAAGGAACAAGATCTTGATTGCATCATAATGATGGAAGCTGAAGTAGGGACACCACCATCAGTCCAAGACACTCCTCTGACAAACCCACATTGGACTCTCTTTGTGGACAGCTCAAGGTATGCCGATGACAAAGGAAAGTTCCATACAGGCAAGGTGGTCACAAGTGAGCATGAGGTGCTGTGTGCCCAGACCAGTCAGCACAGGAGGCTGAACTCATTGCCCTCACTGAAGCCTGCCTCATGGCAAAAGACTCTACCGCCAATATCTACACAGACCCTAGATATGCCTTTGGAGTTCATGACTTTGGAGTAATATGGAAAGCCCGGGATTACATCACAGCTGCAGGGACCCCAATCAAGAATGCTTCAGCAGTAGTGGCTCTACTGGCAGCAGTACTCCTGCCCACCCAAGCAGCAGTGATCAAGGTAAAGGCCCATACTCAAGCTGACACCTCTGAGGCCAAAGGAAACGACCTAGCAGCAGTGGAAGAGGAAAGAGTCCAGTCAGACCAGATCATGGTAGCACAGGAAGACCTGGAACAGAAAGAAGTCACATGGGACCTACTAAAACAAATGCAGAAACAGGCCACTCCCATGGAAAAGGAAACCTGGTTGAAAGAGTCAGCCCTCAAAGAAGAGTCTGGACTCTGGACATAAGGAAAGCGAGTGTGCCTACCCAGAGCCCTTTATCCCTTGATAGCCTCAGTGGCTTATGGGCCCACCCACCAATCCAAAACCATCATAAAAGAACTAATTGAGAAAATATGGGTGGCCCCAGGAATCACCCCAGTCCTGGTAAGACATACCCAGTCTTGCCTCATTTGTGCCGAGTGCAACCCAGGCAGGACTGAACCCACGCCCACCAAGTGCCTTTCCAGAGCTCTGTACCCATTCCAAAGGATCCAAATTGACCACATCCTGATGTCAATATGCCAAGGGTTTCAATATGTGCTAGTAGTGATAGACTTGTTCTCTGGGTGGCAAAAGCCTACCCTGTCCGAAACCAGACAGCAACCACCACTGCTAAGAAACTAATGCAGGAAACTGTTTGTATGTTCAGGGTACCTGAGGTCACTGAGAGTGATCACGGCCCAGCATTCACTGCTAGTCTAACCCAAGAGGTCTGGAAGATAGTAGGGTTACACCTAGCGTTTCACACCCCTTATCGACCCCAAAGCAGCGGCAAAGTTGAAAGACAGAACGGGGTGCTGAAATAAAAAATGCTGAAGATGACCAGGGAGACAGGGCTTAATTGGGTTCAGTGCTTGCCAATAACACTCTTTTCAGTTAGGCACACAACAAGGCCCCCACACAAACTGACCCCATACGAGATCCTATTTGGGACAGATCCAAGAATGGAACAGTATTTTCTGCAGCAGCTACAAATGCATTATGAATCTGTTGCTAAATATGTGATAGCATTGAGCAAACAATTGTCTAACATACATGCACAAGTTCTCTCTTCCATTCCAGATTCAGACTCCCTAGAAGGAAGCCACACTCTGAAACCTGGAGAGTGGGTGGTAGTCAAGAAACATGTCAGAAGCACCCTCGAACCACGATACGAGGGACCCTACCAAGTGCTTTTGACTACCCCACCTTCCGTGAAACTCGGAGGGAGACCTAACTGGATCCACGCCTCACATTGTAAAAGAGTAAAGGCCGTCCTGATGATCCTGGAACAATAAGCCATGAGGAAGAACAAAAGGAAATACCATTCAACACGGTTCCCTCTCCCAGATATGATGTTGTGCAGAGATAGGGTAAGATGAATCCCGGGGTACTACCATAAGCCCTGAAACTGGGAGCTTAACTATTAGAGATAAGTTGTCACCACTGCAGGTGAAGAGGATACGAATGGTATGCCCAGTGGATTCGCTAGGCTTTAGGGATAGCCTACAATCAAGTATTCAAGGGGGGACTGTTTTGGACTATTGAAACAGTATGGATACTTGCTTGTTTTATACACTTGCGTCACACTGCTCAGACACTGCTTAGTAGAAAAATCCTGCTTCCTGGATGTACCACATGGCACGCACACAGCTTTCCCACTATCTTGAAAATGGGAGGGGGAAAGGAGCACATTCCAAAGCGCTATGTACATGTCAGTGAGAGGGGGCTGCGGAGCTGCGCTCCTAGCTGATTTCTTAAGTCAGCCTGATGAAAAAGAAGTGCAAGATTAACCCATTGAATGCTTGTTATTGCTTCCCAGTAACCAATAAAAATGCACCACATTTAGTCACCTCCCACCGGGAGGATATATTCTGTATGAACACTTACAATTAAAGTAGAGATTCACTTTGACCCCAACTGGGTGTGTCAGAGTTTGATTTCTCCGTGCACGTTAAGATAATTTTCTACTAATTTGGAGAAGTACATCAACCTACCTGCTACCATGACCAGATCCAAAACAGTTGAAGATTTAAAACTGAGTATGTTCAACCAACTCAGCGAGATGGACAAAAAATAAGGAAAAAAACTAACAGTAAGTGGCGCTATACAGATACATTTTATTGGATAACTCAGTGGCTATTCTAAATTTTTAATTACATGAAATTACAAAAGTATTCAGATCCAGGTGCTGGTTTGAAAAATGTAGAATATGTTTTGTGACACAACCCCTTTAACTATAGTCCATGCTTCTGCAGGTTTGTGTCAATTATTTAACACAGCTGGTTCCTGCCATTTATTCTATACATTCCCTGCACACCTATGATGTGCATGTATGTTGTGGTGTACATAGATTCTAAAGGGATAATCCAGTGTTTAGTTTTTATTTATTTGTTTGTTTATATAGTAGGAAATCATGCAATTTTCTAATAAACATGTCTTTAAAATTCTGCATAAATACCATTCTTATATCATTCTATATTTCAGATTTGTTCACCTCTTCTGGTGCAAGAAACCATAAACAACCAGCATAGGAAAGGATCTTTTTCTTTTATTTTCTTAGTTAAAAATAAAATTAAATAAAATGCAAATGAAAAACAATGGGTTTCGGAGATCAGCAGGTTCCCTTCATCAGGTTAGGATTGCATACAAAACAATATATGGATTGTGGATATATATACCCTTGTGAAGAAGGCGCCAAAAGTAAAGGGGGGGTGTCCATGGAGGAAAAGAAAATGGTCCATTTGATAGATTAATAGTAAAATTTAAGATACAACAATAGTAGAAGAATCTCTAATATATATACACTGCTCAAAAAAATAAAGGGAACACTTAAACAACACAATGTAACTCCAAGTCAATCACACTTCTGTGAAATCAAACTGTCCACTTAGGAAGCAACACTGAGTGACAATCAATTTCACATGCTTTTGTGCAAATGTGATAGACAACAGGTGAAAATTATAGGCAATTAACAAGACACCCCCAATAAAGGAGTGGTTCTGCAGGTGGTGACCACAGATTACTTCTCAGTTCCTATGCTTCCTGGCTGATGTTTTGGTCACTTTTGAATGCTGGCGGTGCTTTCACTCTAGTGGTAGCATGAGACGGAGTCTACAACCCACACAAGTGGTTCAGGTAGTGCAGCTTATCCAGGATGGCACATCAATGCGAGCTGTGGAAAGAAGGTTTGCTGTGTCTGTCAGCGTAGTGTCCAGAGCATGGAGGCGCTACCAGGAGACATGCCAGTACATCAGGAGACGTGGAGGAGGCCGTAGGAGGGCAACAACCCAGCAGCAGAACCGCTACCTCCGCCTTTGTGCAAGGAGGAACAGGAGGAGCACTGCCAGAGCCCTGCAAAATGACCTCCAGCAGGCCACAAATGTGCATGTGTCTGCTCAAACGGTCAGAAACAGACTCCATGAGGGTGATATGAGGGCCCGACGTCCACAGGTGGGGGTTGTGCCACCTCATCAGGAGCATGCACAGGCGTTGTAGGGAGGTCATACAGGCACGTGGAGGCCACACACACTACTGAGCCTCATTTTGACTTGTTTTAAGGACATTACATTAAAGTTGGATCAGCCTGTAGTGTGTTTTTCCACTTTAATTTTGAGTGTGACTCCAAATCCAGACCTCCATGGGTTAAAAAATTTGATTTCCATTTTTTTATTTTTGTGTGATTTTGTTGTCAGCACATTCAACTATGTAAAGAACAAAGAATTTCAGAAGAATATTTAATTAACTCAGATCTAGGATGCGTTATTTTTGTGTTCCCTTTATTTTTTTGAGCAGTGTATATATGTATATGTTTGTGTATGTGTTTTTATATGTATACATCTGTTTCATTTGTGTTTATTTAAATAATTTTATATCTGGGTACAAGTGTAAGCTCCTGCCACCCACAAATGTACATACAATGTGTATACATAAAAGTTCTATAAAAAAGGATGTGTCCACAAATTTGGGGGCACAATACTTTGCTTGCCCCGGGTGCTGGCAACCCACGCTAAGCCACTGGTTTTTATGTTCTATCTGTATGGATGGGTTTCCTCCCACACTACAAAGACATGCTGATAGGGAATTTAGATTGATGAGCTCCACTGGAGACAGGAAGTGATGAATATATCTGTAAAGTACTGCAGAATATGTCAGCGCTATATAAGATAGCAAAATACCGTATTTTCCCCTTTATAAGACGCACCTGATTATAAGACGCCCCTAGGTTTTAGAGGAGGACAATAATAAAAAATATTTTTCATTAGACCTCAGATCAGGGCAGCAATCAGACACCCAATGTTAATCAGACCTCATCTGACAGCTCCAATCAGACCCCCAATGTTAATTAAACCCTCAATCAGACCCCCAATGTTAATAAGACTCCAGTAAGACCTCAGATCAGCCTCCCATGCCTCAGATCAGCGCCCCATTACATTTATTAGCCTCCCATGCCATTTATCAGCCCCCATTATGAGCCCCCATGCCATCTATGAGCTCCAGTGCCATTTATGAGCCTCCATTATGAGCCACCATGCCATTTATGAGCCCCCATTATGAGCCCACATTCCATCTATGAGTCCCAGTGCCATTTATGACCCTCCATTATGAACCCCGATGCCATCTATGAGCCCCAGTGCCATTTATTAGCCTCCATTATGAGCCCCCAGTGCCATTTATTAGCCCCCATTATGAGCCCCCATGTCATTTATGAGCCCCCATGCCACAGATCCAATAAAATAAAAAAACACTAACCTCTCCTGCTCCTGGATGCCGCCGCTCCTCACCTCTAGCGCGCTCTGTCTTCTTTCTGCTGCAGCTGTGCAGTGACCTGACGCGCACAGCGTGAGGTCACAGAGCGCCCACACACTATGCGCAGTCACAGCCGACAGCCAAGGACCAGCAAGCGGTGAATACAGAGCCTTCACCGCTTCCCGGTCCTCCGGTACTAATGAGCGCTTCCATAATCGAAGCGCTCATTAGTATTCGCTTTATAAGACACAGGGCCATTTTCCCCCACTTTTGGGGGAAAGAAATTGAGTCTTATAAAGCGAAAAATACGGACATAAATGCAAGCTACTTTCAGTCTTTGTCCACAAAGGATAGATGGTTATATGAGTGGCCTTCTTAACTGACATGAATGAAAGTTATGGAGACCTCCAAGAGTTATTTTTCTTGTAATAAGATAACCACTATGACTACTTTATTATAGACCAGTAAATGTATCTTCATGTAAAGGCTACCATGATATATAATTCCAAAATGCTATTTCCCAGATTCAGCAGTCAAGGGTAGATCTTCAGTCTTCTGTATTCATCTGATTCATGAGAAACCTCAGCATCTGCATTTTTGCTCCAAAACAAATCTTCCATTGCAATATGAACTTTATTAATATATCATTAATGTATCATCACTTTCTCAGTTTCAGAAGTAGTGACAGGTTAGACTGCTGACACTGAATACACTGTCACATTTGTAGATGCTAACACGGGTCAAATTACTTGTCAAGTCTGCTGACCTGATAAAGTTAGAACTTTATTATGCTTACTAGAAAGAAGCAGAGTAAAATATTTTATATTAAAAGTAGCAATTCATGATTTTACTATGTTCATTTTTATAGAATTTTTTGAACTTTTCTAATGTATGCGGTATTTAGCGGCTAGTCATAGATATAAAGGGGCTGTCCCAAGCTTGAAAATGATGACCTATCCACAGAATACATGATAAGTGCCTGATCGCTAGGGGTCGCACTGCTGGGACTCACACCAGTCATAAGAACACGGTCCCATATTCCTCCATTTGAATAAAGCTGTGGTTGAACATTTTAGATGTGGCTCCATTCAAAGTCTCTGGGTCTGGCATAGATCGTTAAGTGTTGTACTGAGCTTCACTTATGTAGTCCCATAGACTATGGAGCACCACTCCAGAGGCTCAACAGCCATTCCACTCAAACAAGGCTCTCTATACTTGTGATGAATGAGGGTCTCAGTGGTGGGACTCCCTATGATCAGACTCATATCACCTATCCTAATGATAGTGTGGGTGATTATCATCAATTGAATTAGGCACAATGGGCTGAGAGCGGATACCATGACATGACACAAAAGTCAAAACAGGGCATGCCTGTGCTTATTCAGCATCCAGAAAAGAAACAGCTTCTATGGGCTTTTTCACATATATACCCTTAAACCAGCCACAATCTACTCATATGCTATTGCTCTCATTTTAGCACGCATTCACACACAGATTATCCCAAACAGCCGTATTGTCTGCATATGCTATGGTTCTCATTTTAGTATATGTTCACACACAGATCTGTAAGTAATACCAAAGAGCGGTACTGCAGATCAGTTTTTCCACTGTGATACTGTGCCTAATCTGATTATCATTACAAATTTTATTGTTTATTTCAGTGGATGTATATCTTATATAAGCGACACTTGTTTTTAAATACTCGCACTTGCACACTAACATCAGAAGTTTTCCTCATCTGAGATTTCATCTAATCATTTAGTTATGCGGACAGCTGCAGGACAGGGGCGGTGACATATCAGGTTTACTCTTCACTCTATTGGTCAATTTACCTTTTAAATTTCTCATGGAGAATGTCCTCACTAGGGCTTGATGAAGCGCGATCTGCTTGAAACGCATCCTTTCAAGGACACCAACGAGTTATTTTAATCATGTAAATAAAAGTTACGTTTTAACCTAAATTCCAGGGAGATAGATCCTTTGAAAATTTGTTACTGACGTCTCTCATGACCCCAATTCCAAGGGATTCATCCCTGCTGCCTTTTCCTTCACATTACAGGAGTGTCTGGATTACGCAAATTCAGGGTGCGCTGTGCAAAACATTTTAGTTTTTTTCTTGACCTTTTGAATGCCAGGTGCTGCTATGTTATTACGTCTGAAGACTTGTTTTTGTCTGGAAAAACTGCTGTGCCATTGCCATTATCATTGAAGCTCTCATGTAAGTCTATGTGAGATGGAAAGTGTAACATTGTATTTGTTTGTGCTGAGTTTCTCCACTCCTCCCACTAGAAACTTCTAGTTCAGCTAGAAACTGTATATAAGTAGAGCAGTGAGAGCCCCTAGTGTTCTGCAGTAAGAAAACTGTGGAAACTCTGCCAGACTACTTTACTGGTCAGAAGAAGGAGCTGAGTTAGGGATATTCTGCCACAGACCATGGGCCACCAGGCTTTGGTCAGGGTACCAGCCTTCTGAGACAGAGGAACATAAAGTTCAGGCCTTTCCTCAGCATCAAACCTTTCTTTTGCCAGGGAGGAGAATGGAGAAGCCAGCCCTATGCATGGCCTATATTGTTTTGCACCTGAATTCCTCCAGTAAAGAAGCACACTGGTTTACTGCAGACTCTGACACTCTGGACATAATTCCCATTGGGGTGCACCATGCCTTACCAATCCTTCTGGAGAGCAGAAACATGTGGTGACACCTTGACGGTGTCAGGGAGACCCAGCATAATGTTGGGGCCACCCCAAACTACTGTACTGCAGAAACAGCAATAACAATCTGCCCCATGTATTACTCACTGGCTTTGCAGATACAGTGATGCTTAAAGTTTTTAACCCTTCAGAATTTTCCATATTTCTGCATAAATTTGTCCGGACTACATAGATTTTCACAAAAGTCCTAAAAGTAGATAACTATAATCAAATCATATAAATGAGTCAAAAATATTAGTCTTGGTCATTTATCTGTGAGTGGCAAAAATATATGAACCTTTCCTTTCAATATCTGGTATAATCCCCTTGTGCAGCAATAACTGCAGCTAAATGTTTCTGATAATTGAAGATTTTCCTACCTTTAGTGACGGAAAATATAGATTTTTAATAATGACGACAGGCGAGTATTATATGCAATCTCTTTCATTTGATTTTGCCACAGCAGTAAGGGTTAACAACCATAGAGAACGAAAAAAAAAAGTTGAACAGACAGTCCCATATGCAAATGACGCCAATCAGGTGAGATCAGAGTCTATAAATGTCTGTGTAATCACTTCCAATTCCTCTTTCTTAGGGCTCATTCAGACGGCCGTATGCTGTCCGCAAAAATACTGAATGCTATCCGTTTTTTTGCGGATCCGCAAAAAAAATGAAACATGTCCTATACTTGTCCGTGAAAATCAGGACATGGCCCCATTGAAGTCTATGGGTCCGCAAAAATACTGAATGCTATCCGTTTTTTTGCAGATCCGTTTTTTTGCGGATCCGCAAAAAAACGGATAGCATTCAGTATTTTTGCGGACAGCATACGGCCGTCTGAATGAGCCCTTAAACAGCAGACACAGATCAAATAACGATGGAGATAAAGTAACCTAGGTAATGTAGAATCAGTGTAGAAGGATCCGGACTTAGGAGGAGAAATGTTCCATGTGAGTGAAGATCAAGCTGAAAAACATAATTAGAAATATACAAATAGTGTGGTTGAGAGGTGGGATAATACTCGCCTCCCGTCATTATTAAAATCTATATTTTCCGTCACTAACGGTAGGAAAATCTTCAATTTTAAATAATACGGGAGGCTTCTATTCTATGCAAGTTCAAAGCTAATATATACAGTGCTTTAAGTGGGCCAAAAGAGGTGCCGGTACTCTATTAGGCGCCGGTGCTCCCCCCCCCTGCACATCAGACCCCCCCATCACACACATATATATTAGTTCCTCTATGTACCAGTACAGTACCCCCCCCACCACCGCACATTCGTTCCTCTCTGTACCAGTACCCCCCTGCACATCAGACCCCCCCCCCCACTCATCACACACACACACATTAATTCCTCTCTGTACCAGTACCCCCCTGCCAGGGGGGTACTGGTACAGAGAGGAATTAATGTGTGTGTGTGTGTGATGAGGGGGGGGTCTGATGTGCAGGGGGGTACTGGTTCAGAGAGGAACGAATGTGCGGTGGTGGGGGGGGGGGGGGGGGTACTGGTACATAGAGGAACTAATATATATGTGTGTGATGGGGGGTCTGATGTGCAGAGGGGTACTGGTACAGAGAGGCACTAATGTGTGGTGGTGGTGGGGGGGGGGGTACTGGTAAAGAGAGGAACTAATGTGTGTGATGAGGGGGGGGGGGTCTGATGTGCAGGGGGGTACTGGTACAGAGAGGAACGAATGTGCGGGGGTGGGGGGGGGTCCTGGTACATAGAGGAACTAATATATATGTGTGTGATGGGGGGGTCTGATGTGCAGGGGCCCCCTACACATCAGACCCACCCATCAGACACATATATATTAGTTCCTCTATGTACCAGTACCCCCCCCCCCCACCACCGCACATTCGTTCCTCTCTGTACCAGTACCCCCCTGCACATCAGACCCCCCCCCCCCCCCCCCCCCTCATCACACACATTAATTCCTCTCTGTACCAGTACCCCCCTGCCAGGGGGGGGGGGGGTACTGGTACAGAGAGGAACTAATGTGTGTGGGGGGAGGGGGGGTGCCTGTCACTCACCAGTACTCTTCAGAAGTTGGATTCCAAAGCAAAGTCGATGTTCTTTGCTGCACCGTCCGACTCCTGACTCCAAGGAGGACCAGTCACTGGTCGCCGCACTGATCGCTCCTCAGTCACAGGCGCGCGGGAAGGAGTTGACGTCACCTAACGTGAGGTCAACTCCCTGCCTGCGCCAGCCTGAGCCGTACTCTGCAACGACCCGCCCCCCTCCACTAGCTGCCCAGCCAACGACATTAGGGAGGAGATACTGCCAGCTCTCCGCTGCGCTCCGGCAGGGCCGGCCTTAGGTGTCCAGGCGCCCTGTGCGAGCTAACCTTGTGGCGCCCCCCCCCCCCCAAAAAAAAACAAAAAAACACTGCTTGTTGCTGGCATCATGGCATAGGCTGGCTGACTATCCAACCAAGTAGTTACCAGCCCGCACACCCCAAAGGCCGGTGTAATGTTATACTTCCCTACTTCGTGAGATTTCCCTACCTTCGTCACTTCCGGTCGCACCGGACATGACGTGAGGAGGTGTGCAGCGCCGCGCAGGCGCACAATGACAGGTTAGGGAAGTTTCACAGCAGAGTGCGCATGCGCCAGGAGTCTCGCCGGCGGTTAGGGTAGGGAAAAACTATGGGCCAGTGCGCAGGCGCAGTGATCGGATGGATGTTCTCAGCTGGACACCGGCCGACACTGCGCATGCACCGGGAGCCTCACCAGCGGTTAGGGAAGGGAAAAATTATGTACGGGTCAGTGCTTTTTCCCTACCCTAACCGCTGGTGAGGCTCCCAGCGCATGCGCAGTGTCGGCCGGTGTCCTGCTGAGAACATCCATCCGATCACCGCACCTGTGCACTGGCCCATAATTTTTCCCTACCCTAACCGCCGGCGAGGCTCCCAGCGCATGCGCACTCTGCTGTGAAATTTCCCTAACCCGTCATTGTGCGCAGTGCGCCCCCCCAATATAATAAACATTGGTGGCGCAGTGCGCCCCTCCCAACACTCCAGTATAATAAACATTGGTGGCGCAGTGCGCCCCCCCATCACCCCAGTATAATAAACATTGGTGGCGCAGTGCGCCCCCCCTCAATATAATAAACATTGGTGGCGCAGTGGGCCCCCCCTCAATATAATAAACATTGGTGGCGCAGTGCGCCCCCCCTCAATATAATAATCATTGGTGGCGCAGTGGGCCCCCCCTCAATATAATAATCATTGGTGGCGCAGTGGGCAGTGCCAATGAGGGTTAAAAAATAAAAATAATAATTAACTCACCTCCTCCAATTGATCGTCTTCTGTTCTTTCTTCATGACCTGTCAAAGGACCTGTGGTGACATCACTGTTAGCATCACATGATCCATCACCATGGTAATGGGTCATGTGATGAGCTCAGTGACGTCACCACAGGTCTTGAAGAAAACAGGAGAACGGCAGCTACGCGATCATCTGGAGGAGGTGAGTTAAAAAATTTTTATTATTTTTTAACCCTCACTGGCACTTCCCACTGAGCCACCAATGTTTCTTATACTGGGGTGTTTGGGGGGGAAAGCGCACTGCCTACCAACGTTTCTTATACTGGGGTGTTGGGGGGGGGGGGCGCACTGTGCCACAAACGTTTCTTATACTGAGGGGGGGGTGGGGGCGCACTGCCTACCAACGTTTCTTATACTGGGGTGTTGGGGGGGGGGGGGGCGCACTGTGCCACAAACGTTTCTTATACAAAAACAGGAGGCGGGTGCTGGAATCAAATAGCCGGCACCCGACCTCTGTGACAGGGAGCTGCGATCAGCTACAATTAACCCCTCCAGTACCGCACCTGAAGGGTTAACTCAACTGCAGCTGATCGCAGCTCCCTGTCACAGAGGTTGGCTGTCGGCTATTTGATTCCAGCACCCGCCTCCTGTTTTTGTATTCAGGTCAGTTATCTTCATTGGTGGCGCAGTGGCCACAGCCCCTCCCCTCCTCCTCCCGTCTCTCTTCTTATTGGCAGCGGCGGGGGCAGCAGGCAGGTCAGACAGGGGAGGAGGAACGAATCAGGTCAGACAGGGGAGGGCTAGATGGAGGGGGCGCCCCGAGGGAGAACACAAGTTCAGCCTCGCCTGCCGCATATTACATTGCGAGCTGTCGGCCGCCCAGCGCCCCTGTTACTATGGCGCCCTGTGCGGCCGCACAGCCCGCACACCCCAAAGGCCGGCCCTGCGCTCCGGTACCGGAAACCCACGTACTGGGCGCACGGAGAGGTGCTGGTACTCTCCAGGGCAATTTTTGGAAGTGGCGGTACTGAGTACCGCCGCGTTCCGGCCCACTTCAAGCACTGAATATATATATATATATATATATATATATACGGTACAATCATTATTTTATTAAAGCATATAAATTAATAATGAATAAGTATATCCAATACATATACATAAGAAATACAGAGGTCGACAACTGGCCATACAAATAAATCGGAGGTAGTAATACAGTCTATAATTAGCAATACAAAACATTACTGGCAAGTAACAAGACAATGGGGACTTCTGGAATTGAGGATAAGAGCACATATGGTATACATTCTCTAAATTCTAGACCAACAACCACATAAGACAAGGACAAACATCACAAGACGTGACAGACCAAGACATGACATAGACAAAAGGAAGGGGAAAGGAGGGGTATAGAATAGAAGGGCCCTGCCGTGTGTATTATTAAGGAGCCACTACCCGGAATGATACCTGTTGTCAACCAATCATGGAAAGACGTGGAGGTGCGAAACTGATTCCATGGGTCCCAAATCCTCCAGAAGGCCGAAGCAGATTCTGTGTTTACAGCACTTAACTCCTCCATATGAACTAGTGAGTCTAGGGCGTTAGACCAGGTCACTCTCAAAAGACTCTCTGTAGACCTCCATTGACGGGGAATTATCTGTCTCATAGCTAGGATAAACAAGCGAAGGGCACCCTTCTTAATCTGCGAAATCCGCCCTCAGAACATGGATAGAAGAGCCATCGCTGGTGAAGGTATAACAGTAGCCTTGTATAAGAAATTATATAAGGCAAAGACCTCTCGCCACAGGGGAGCCACACCCGGGCAGTCCCACCAAATGTGTGTCATTGAGCCCATTGCATTAAGACACCTCCAGCAGACATCAGGCACCTGGGGATAGAATTGGCGTAATCACACTGGGGTCCTATACCATCTGGTAAGGATTTTGTAGTTAAGTTCCTGTAAATTACAGGACACAGTTAACTTATGAGTGAAGAGGAGTGATCTAGACCATTGGTCTGCCAAGAAGGTGGATCCCAGTTCCGATTCCCAATCAGACATGAATTTAAGTTTAGCTCCTTGAGTACTTGTGGAAGAATCCCCTTTCTCCCCAGAGTTCAACATGGCATATAGTAGAGATATAGCATGATCAGGAGCTGAACTTGCTGTGCTCATTTTCTCAAATTCATTAAAGGGGGGGCATGACCGCAATCCAGGCATCAGGGACTTAATAAAGCTTCGTAGCTGAAAATAGAGGAGCCAGCGTCCAGGACACGAAGGTATAATGTGGGAAAGGTCTTCAAGAGGGAGTAGGCCATTCTGTTTATAGACGTCCATCAATTTAGTTGGATGTCTATTCTGGTATCCCAGAGCTGGGAGCTGGCTCAAACCTATGGGAAGATCTGCATGGCCTGTGAGTGTCGTGAGAGGACCAGGAGACTGTATAAGGCCAAGTTTGACCGCAAATTTAGTCCAAAGCCTAGCCAAGGTATATAGAAGCATCGGAGATTGCGAGTTAGGCAGTGTATTTAAGGAAGTAGGGGACAACCAAAAGATTCCAGTGGCCAAATGCGGTGCCATTTCATGTTCAATTTCCACCCATAGTTTAGTAGAGCGGTTGTGACACAGATTGAGCACACAATTCATGATTGTCGCTCTATAATATGAGATGAAGTTTGGCAGTCCCGTACCTCCCAAAGCTTTAGAACGAGATATCAGGCTATAATTAAGTCTAGCCCTGGGTGCTTTCCATACAAAGACCGATACCATTCTCCTGATCCTGGCAAAATAGGTTAAGGGAATTTTACATGGGATCGTCTGGAACAAATATAGGAGACGCGGTAAAATGTCCATTTTCACCACATTAATCCTCCCAAACCAAGAGATCTGGAGTGGAGTCCATTTATGGATACTAGATTCAATAGCTCTAAGCAAGGACAAATAGTTAAGCTTAAAAACATGTGTCAAGTTCGCTGGTATGTATACTCCTAAGTATTTAATGTGTTGGGAGGTCCACTTAAAGGAGAAAGAGCCCTTTAGAAAATCTGCTTCCCGTTGGGACATGTTTATGTTCAAAATCTCTGATTTCTGCACATTGACTTTAAAGTTACTAAGGTGACCAAAGAGATCAAATTCACGGAGAATCGAGGGCAAGACAATCCTGGGAGAGGTCAAATATATAAGCAGGTCGTCTGCGAACAGAGACAGTTTGTGTTCTGTATTACCAAGTCTGAGACCCGAAATAAAAGGATTTGCCCGAAGAGCATTAGCTATGGATTCCATCACAAGAGTGTATAAAAAAGGTGACAAGGGGCACCCTTGACGTGTTCCATTTCGGATCTCAAAAGGAGCAGACAGAAGACCATTAGCACGAACACAGGCCGAAGGGGAGGAGTAAAGGGCTAATAAACTATGAATCATTCTGTCTCCTAGGCCAATGTGGCACAGGGTTTCCTCTAAAAACCGCCAACTTACCCTATCAAATGCCTTTTCTGCGTCTACAGCGAGAAGGCATAGCAGGATTTTGGTTTGTTGTGCTCTCGCTATCAATCCTAACGTTTTAAGTGTATTATCTCGGGCTTCCCGTCTTGGTACAAATCCCACTTGCTCTTTGTGGATACAACCTGAAATGTGTGGGTGGAGCCTCAGAGCCAAAAGCTTGGCATACATTTTGAGATCCACATTGAGCAAGGAGATAGGCCTGTAATTAGAGCATGAAGCTGGGTCTCTACCTGGTTTAGGGATGACTGTGATATGTGCCTGGAGAGCTTGCCGTGTAAATGGACAATCCGGTGAAATGGAATTAAAGGTTTCGACCAATAAGGGTGTAAGGTCCTCGCAGAGGATTTTATAAAACCGAGAGGTCAATCCATCAGGGCCTGGGGATTTCCTATTCTTCAGATTCTTGATCACTGATTCTAGTTCAGGGTGAGTAAAATTATCTTCCAAAGTGGCTGCGTCTTCGTCAGGAATGGGAGTGGGGCCAAATTGGGCTATATAGTTACGAGTTTCATCACCAAATGAAGATTCCCGTGAGAGATCAGGTGCTGGAAGATTATATAAGGATGCATAAAAGGATTGGAACTCCGCAGTGATGTCTACCGGGTTATATACGGAATCTCCTGCACGTGTATTAATTGATGGAACATGAGTCAAAGCAGTTCGGGGATGTAAGGCCCTAGCTAACCAGCTGCCACATTTATTACCATATTCAAAGAACCCGTGTCTAATTTTATCTCTAAAACATAAAGATTTTTGATCTAGAATCTGCAGTATTTGATGTTGAACTAAAGAAATGTCCTATTTTAGAGTGTCAGTAGGGGAAATTTTGTTGAAATTTTCTTTTGTGGCAAGATCAGATAAGAGGGATTTCAATTTGTGGGAGCGTTCCTTTTTCAGTCTGGAACCATGTGAAATAAACACCCCCCGAAGGACACATTTGAGGGCCTCCCATTTAATAGGGGGGGCAATCAAATCCGTTTGATGATCACTAATAAAGTCAGTAATGGCTTTCCGGATATCTGCTAAGCAGGTTATGTCTGAGAGCAGGTTGTCTTTCAGTCTCCATGAGAAGGGCCGGGGGCAGGAGGGTTGGGATGAGATAAGGCCAAACACTGGTGCATGGTCAGACCACAGGCGAGTGTCAATTGAACATTTAGGCCCAAAATCCAACAGTTGTTGAGATATGAAGATATGGTCAAGTCTACCATAACTGTTGTGAATTGGGGAATGGAAGCTATAATCCCTGACACCTCGATGCAAAATACGCCACAGATCCACCAGGTGGAGTGCCATGAGCTCAGATTTGAATCTGCGCATAGAACTCGGGGAGATTGAGGACCTACCAGATGAGGAATCCAGCAACGGGTCCATCACTAGGTTGAAGTCGCCTTCAAGTATGATCGGGGAACCATCAGCAAATTTGGATAATTTTTTCAAGATCTTGGATCCATAGGTTGTCTGCCCCTGGTTAGGAAAATAGACATTAGCTACAGTTACAACAGAACGATCCACAGAGAGCTTAATGAAAACGAACCTGCCTTTCAAGTCTATCTCAGAAGATAGGACTGTATGACTAAATGATTTGTGGAGCCCTATGGAAACTCCCCCCGACCTGCTGGTAGGATTAGGACCATGGAACCAATTCTGATAATAACGGTTAGCATATTTGGGTACGGCACCTGCCTTAAAGTGAGTTTCCTGAATCATAGCAATCATAACTCTCTTCTTATGGAGGCTATACAAAATCTGACTACGCTTCTCGGGTTTATTGAAACCCCTGACATTAAAAGTGCAAAACGATATAGGTGCCATTTTGAGGAGTATTAGTGAGAAGGAGGCATAATTCCCTAGATCCTTTCAGTACCATCAGGGATGCAGTAGGGGTACAAGGAGGGACACATAAGGGAGGGAAGACAAAAAGACAAACGATTAAACACAAGGTAGTGCACATATAAAACATGTAAATCCTATTTGGAAGAACCAACACCATCGGTTCAAAAGGTGCTAAGTGACGACTGAGGTCGTTCGCGGTGGTGTGTGCCGCGGTCCCTAAGTGGGGTAGGGAGAAAGCAAGGACCGAACCGTCTCCTTACTGGACTCCAACTTACAATAAAGCAAAAATAACATTTGCAAAATACAACAGGACAAGTGTGTGTAAAGGTCTAGAAGACCCATCCACGAGATAATACTATGCATATATATCTATAACAGTTGTGGCAGTCCGTTATTTAGCTCACCTTTCCAGAGGTGAAAAGGTAGGGGGATTAGTCAGATTATTTCGCAGAAGGAGACCTCAGGAGACAGAAGTGCATTTCAACTGGCGTCCTGCCAGCTTTATTTCACAGGTTGCATTAAAATACAAAAACATAAACGGAACACCTAGCCTTGTCCAGGCTCTAACTAAACAATAGTTCCCTCTCTAGGACGTGGATAAGCTATCCTCAGTCCACCCAAAATAAGCACGCTGTCTGAACAGCAACCTGTGATACTTGCAGTTTGCAGGCTCTGGACCTTCAGGGTCCCTCAGTTAGATGTGGCTTCTCTCACTCTCAGGAAGTTCTGAGCAAGTGTGTTGACAGCCCAGTTTTCTAGCAACTCCCCAGGTGCAGCTCATCAGGACCCAGGCTTAGGTTTTTTAACCCTTTCCTAAATAACTTTCTTCAGCATATGCTAAGAACCTGGGAGACACATATATACCCTCAATTACTTCACCCTGTGAGACACCACATTTCCCCCCCTTTTGCACTAACCTATGGGTTGGGGCACCCTGGCTTGACAAACAGTAAGTACGAGACAAACCATCTACATTTCCCTGGAAGCTGCCTGCTCGGTGCTGTACTGTGAACCTAAAAGGCTGGAGGGACAGGAACCACCTGGTAACCCTACTATTCTTTTCCTTGTTATTCTGCATCCACTTTAGGGGTGCATGGTCTGTGATGAGGGTGAATTCTCTGCCCAGTAGGTAGTATTTGAGAGCGTCCAGGGCCCATTTAATGGCCAAAGCCTCTTTCTCTACAGTGGCATACCTCTTTTCATGGTCATTCAGCTTCCGACTTATGTATAAGACAGGGTGTTCTTCCCCATCAATTATTTGTGATAACACTGCTCCTAACCCAGCCTCCGAAGCATCGGTTTGCAGTGAGAAGGGTTTATGAAAATCCGGACATACCAGTACCGGCTGGGAGCACAGGGCTTGTTTCAAGGATTGGAACGCCCTCTCGGCCTCTGGGGTCCATTTTATCATCACCGAATTTTTTTCTTTTGTAAGATCGGTTAAGGGAACTGCCATAGATGCAAAATTAGGGATAAACCTTCTGTAATATCCTGCAATTCCCAAAAACGACCTCACTTGATTCTTGTTTAGGGGTCTAGGCCAGTTTTGTATTGAGTCTATTTTATTTAGCTGGGGTTTGATCAGACCTCGCCCAATGGTGTATCCCAAATACTTGGCTTCTTCCAAGCCGATGGCACACTTTTTAGGGTTTGCGGTGAGACTCGCCTGTCTTAGTGAATCCACGACCGCCTGCACTTTTTGTAGGTGAGACTCCCAGTCGCTACTGTAAATTATTACATCATCCAGATATGCTGATGTATAACCAATATGTGGCCTTAGGATCCTATCCATCATACGCTGAAAAGTCGCCGGGGCCCCATGGAGGCCAAATGGCAACCTAGTGTATTGGAAATGACCACTGGGTGCAGAAAAAGCCGTCTTTTCCTTGGCCCTTTCAGTTAGCGGAATTTGCCAGTACCCTTTAGTTAAGTCCAATGTTGTTAAGTACCGAGCACTACCCAGCTTGTCTATTAGTTCGTCTACTCTCGCCATTGGGTAGGCGTCAAACTTTGAGACCAAATTTAACTGGCGATAGTCATTACAGAACCTTATGGACCCATCAGGTTTGGGAATTAAAACGATGGGACTAGACCACTCACTTACGGACTCTTCTATTACCCCTAGGTCTAACATCTTGTTAATCTCTTGGGTAATGACCTCGCGCCTCGCTTCGGGGACCCGGTAGGGCTTAATCTTCACCTTAACACTGGGTTCTGTGACAATATCGTGTTTTATCACATGAGTGAGGCCTGGGAGTTCTGAGAAGAAATCGTTATTTCTCATAACGAATTCCTGTGATTCCTGTTTCTGATGGGGAAACAGGGACTCAGCAATTCTAACCTCAGGTACGGTGTAGCTTCGTGGTGCTGAGTTTACCACCAGAGTTTCCCTATCTTTCCAGGGCTTTATCAAGTTAATATGATAGTTCTGTTCGGGTTTTCTCTTCCCGGGCTGATGAACTAGATAGTTCACCTCGCTTATCTTTTTAACAATTGTGAAGGGCCCTTGCCATTTTGCTAAGAATTTGCTCTCTACTGTGGGTATTAATACAAGCCCTGGTCCCCTGGACTAAAATGACGCAGTTTCGCACCCCGGTTATATATTCTACTTTGGGCCTGTTGGGCTTGCTGCATATGTTCTCGAACCAAGGGCATGACTGCCTTGATCCGGTCCTGTATCTGTGATACATGCTCAATTATACTGCGGTACGGGGTAGATTCGTGCTCCCACGTCTCTTTAGCTATGTCGAGTAGCCCTCGTGGCTGCCTGCCATACAGAAGTTCAAAGGGTGAAAACCCCGTAGACGATTGTGGTACTTCTCGTATGGCAAACAGTAAGTAGGGAAGTAGGCAATCCCAATCCCTACCATCCTTGGCAATCACCTTTCTTAACATGTTTTTCAGGGTTTTATTGAATCTTTCCACCAATCCATCCGTTTGCGGATGGTAGACTGAGGTTCGGATATGCTTCACCCTGAATAGCCGACATAATTCTTTGGTCCCCCTGGACATAAATGGGGTGCCCTGATCCGCTAAGATCTCTTTAGGGATCCCAACCCTACTGAACACCAGGACCAACTCCTTGGCTATGGTCTTTGCCGTCATATTTCTTAATGGAATAGCTTCTGGATATCTGGTGGCGTAGTCTAGGATCACCAGTATGTACTGATGTCCGCGAGCTGATTTCACTATAGGGCCTACCAGATCCATAGCTATTTGTTCGAATGGCACTTCCACAATGGGTAAGGGTACCAATGGGCTTCTAAAGTTAGGGGACGGAGATGTATATTGGCACTCGGGACAAGATGCACAGTAATCTCATACCTCTGCTACTAGCCCTGGCCAAAAGAAACGCATTAAAATTCATTCTTTTGTCTTTTCCATCCCCAGATGTCCCCCCAACAAATGACCATGTGCTAGATCCAAGACCATTTTCCTAAATGGCTTGGGAACTATCAGTTGTTCTACGATGTCTTCACCTTGCTTGTCTACCTGATACAGTAAGTTATTTTGCATCGCGATATGGGGATAAGCAAGCGTGACATCTGGGTAAATCAGAACACCATTTATTATTTTTACATTTTCCCGGGCCCGAACCAAAGTAGGGTCATTCAGCTGCGCTGTGGCAAAATTGTCGCGTGAAACCTTTATAAGACATTTTCAACCCTCTCCTCTGGCTCCCCACTTACATCAGTGGTTTCGGTGTCCCCTGACATTACATCAAAAGGAAACACGACCTTATCAGGAGATGACAGAACCTCATGAAGAAGCTCAGGTTCTGTGACTCCTGTTGCCCTTTCTCCAGAGATCGTAACCACTGTTGGCTCTTTAACCCTTTCTTCCCACAATTCCCAGAAAAAAGGAAAATCCCTCCCCAGTATTACGTCATACATGAGAGTGGGTATTATCGCTACCTGACAGGTTACCCGGTTGAGCACAGTTTCTATGGTAACACGTGCCGTATTATACTCGCGAGTTTCCCCATGAATACAGGTGACCCCTACTGACTGGGTCTGTAAGCTATCAGAGTTTACCAAACTGGCTTTGACTAACGTGATCATACTGCCAGTATCCAGGAGAGCCTGCACCTCTCCCCCCTCTACTGAAACAGGACACAGATGTTTATCGACCTTTTCAGGGGTCCAAATAGAACAAACCCCTTGGGCAAACATCGATTTCGTATTTGGCATAGCACTCATATCACACTGCATGGGCTCTGAGTTTAACGGACAGTTAGCAGCAATATGTCCTGGTCCCCTACACCGGAAGCATTTGATAGGTTCTGGTCTCAGAAAGTCAGACTTGGACCTTTCGGAGCGTTCCGGCCAGAGTTCAGCTTTGGACCTTGTGTCCCTGTTAGGGGCCCCACCCCTCGCAGGAGTACCCCCCTGCCGGGTACTTTCCTGGGTTAGGCGGGGCTTTTGTAACAGGTCCTTTGCCGCAGCATATCTTTCCACCAGAGAGACCAACTCATCTGCGCTGTTAGGGTCACCGTGGGTAACCCACTTGCATATTTCAGGTGGAAGGGCTCTAAGATATCTGTCCACTACCACACGTTGGACAACCTCTGGAGCCGATAGAACATCTGGTTGTAACCACTTCTTGGTTAAGTGTACCAGGTCGCACATTTGGGAGCGAGCTGGTTTGTCTGCCTGAAAACCCCAATGGTGCACTCTTTGGGCCCGAACCGACAAAGTAACTCCCAGACGGGCCAAAATCTCCGCTTTCAGCTTACAGTAATCCTGAGCGTCGACAGGATCCAAATCATAATAAGACTTCTGAGCCTCTCCACTCAGAAAGGGGGCTATCAACCCCGCCCACTGATCTAGTGGCCATCTTTCACGCTCAGCAGTGCGCTCAAAGGTCATCAAATAAGCCTCCACATCATCCGTGGCAGCCATCTTTTGTAGGTAGTTCCCAGCACATATGTCCTTCTTCCCCATGGGACCAATTTCAGTCGACCAAGGGGTCTGGTCTGCAAAGCGCTGCACCACCTCAGTCAAAGCAACACGATCTTTGTTTTGCATCTCGGTTAGAGTGGTAAGTTGCATTGCCATAGACCGCGCCAGATCCTCTGTCTGCCGATTAGCTTCTTGCTGCACTTTGTTTGCATGTTGCTGGGCTGCGGTGGCTTGCAGCAAAGCCTTTAACATATCCTCCATGTCAGGAGTCTTTCTCTGCAGCAATGTAGCAGGACAGTTTTTTTTTTTTTGTTTTTTTGGTTTTTTTTAAGTATTCAGCAGCACCTGTTCCACTGAGCAAACGGCTTCTGGCCCTTTAAGTTCCCACACAGCACTGCAGCATTCAGCTTTTCTGAGGTGTCGTTGCCCGCATCCTCCACCAATTGTGGCAGTCCGTTATTTAGCTCACCTTTCCAGAGGTGAAAAGGTAGGGGGATTAGTCAGATTATTTCGCAGAAGGAGACCTCAGGAGACAGAAGTGCATTTCAACTGGCGTCCTGCCAGCTTTATTTCACAGGTTGCATTAAAATACAAAAACAGAAACGGAACACCTAGCCTTGTCCAGGCTCTAACTAAACAATAGTTCCCTCTCTAGGACGTGGATGAGCTATCCTCAGTCCACCCAAAATAAGCACGCTGTCTGAACAGCAACCTGTGATACTTGCAGTTTGCAGGCTCTGGACCTTCAGGGTTCCTCAGTGAGATGTGGCTTCTCTCACTCTCAGGAAGTTCTGAGCAAGTGTGTTGACAGCCCAGTTTTCTAGCAACTCCCCAGGTGCAGCTCATCAGGACCCAGGCTTAGGTTTTTTAACCCTTTCCTAAATAACTTTCTTCAGCATATGCTAAGAACCTGGGAGACACATATATACCCTCAATTACTTCACCCTGTGAGACACCACACAGTATAGAACAATGAAGGGAACAGGAGGGTGTAAATCCCCTCAGGTGAGTGAGCAAAAAACAGAAGAATATCGTCAACAGTCAATCGTCGGGGTTAGGATCACGTCTAGAAGCCCTCTTCTGTTTAGGTGAGGTCATCTGCCATCTTTCCCTCTGTGGAATGGGGATGGGTTGCCTCGGACTAGGCCAGTCCGGCAACTCCAAGTTCAGGAGATCAAAGGCTGCACAGAGGCTAGCGAGGTCATCTAGGGATCTGAATACAGCTGACTTCCCATCTTTAGAAGCAGGCAATTGGAATGGGTACCCCCATCTGTAAGGTATGGCCTTGGCTTTGAGTGCTGTCAAAAGCGGTTTCAACGCTTTGCGCAGCTGCAAGGTACGCCTGGCCAGATCCTGTAAAATGATGACTTCTTTGTCAGCATGCATGATTTTGCCAGCAGATCTGGCCGCTTTCAGGATGGCCTCTTTATCTTTAAAGAAATGTATACGGCATATGACATCTCTGGGGTGATTAGGATCGCTTAATTTAGGACCTAGGGCTCTGTGAATACGATCTATTTCAAGAGATTGTCCCAGATCTCTGAACAGCAATGTATTGAAAAAGGAAATGGCCCATTTCTCCAGATCTTGTGGTAGAATATCTTCAGGGAGGCCTCTAATGCGTAGGTTATTCCTCCTATTTCTATTTTCAATATCGTCCAAATGTGTGATAATGTCCTGAATCTGAGCAGAGTGTGTCTGGATAACTTGTTGGTGCGAGTCCAGGACCCCCAGCACTTGATCCTGCATGGATTCAGCCTCCTCCACCCTCTGACCCACCTGCTTCAAGTCATGCTGCAAGGCCTCAATGTCTCTTTTATGAGATGTTTCCAGCCTGGAGAATAAGGCATCTATTTCATGTCTGGTGGGGAGGGATTTGAGGTGAACCTTCCAGTCCCAGTCTTCATCTTCCCTTTGTGGGGTCATGGATGCCCCTGATCCGGACATCGTGGCCTGGGAGCAGCGGCTTCTAGGGGAATGTCCCTGAGGTGCTGCTGAGGACGACCCTGCATATGAGGGAGACGAAGCCGCCGACGAGCCGGAGCTAGCTGCTGCAGCATTGGATGCCGGTGAACCGGTTGGTGTACCTTTCAGCTGCTGCGGTGAGGTTGGGGCTTGTGGGCCTGGTTCCTTGTGGCGCGCAGGGGACGCCACTCTGCCCTGTTTGGACGCCATCTTAGGAGAATCGTCTCCTTCTTTGTCAGCGTCTGTCTGGCTGGAGGAGGCTAAGAAGCGGGAAATCGCTGCCGTTTTGCGGCGTATCGGAGCAGGTGTCGATGGGGGTCTCCTCCTGCGACCTTTCATGTAGTCAGTGGGGTGGAGGGTGTCCTGTATAAGCGGCGAAGTTGGAGTCGGTCAGGAGCCTAGGTAAAGCACGTCTTACCCGGCCATTGGTTAGCTCCGCCCCTCCATATATATATATATAAACATATACAGTAAATAACATAATATATAAACAGATTACTTAAAGTATTAACATAGAGACATGAGTATCGGGTTTAAAATAGAAATCCCTAAAAGTGGACTCGGAAGACCAGTTGGCTGCTTTTAATATATAACTGTATCATTTGCTAACTGTATCGTGGGAGATGGGTGGTCTCGTAGGGTGTCTTGCATTGAAATCTGCTGCAATGACCCAGTTACTGCATTCACCAGACATCAACACAATTTCTATCCGCTCCTCACGTGTTAACCTCGGTGACATATCAATGGCTGTAAACAAAGAGAAACTTGTAAATAACTCATGAAAGAATAAAGTTACGTTAAAACCAAGCACACCATTGTTTTTCGTGTGAAATTCCCAATAAGTTTGATGTGTCACATGACCCGCTTCCTATTGAAAAAACTAAAGTTGGATTCAAAATGGCCGACTTCAAAATTGCCGCCATGGTCACCACCCATCTTGAAAAGTTTCCCCCCTCACATATACTAATGTGCCACAAACAGGAAGTTAATATCACCAATAATTCCCATTTTATTAAGGTGTATCCATATAAATGGCCCACCCTGTACATTGATAGTCCTATAAGCCTTGCACAGATCGAAAGATTCTGAAAGAAAATGTATGATGTTAGAGAGAGGTGCTTGTATGGGATCCAAATCCCATCGTAAGCACCAATCAGCCCAAATCTTTCAGGCTAATCTGTAAGCAAACCTGGTACCTGGAGCCCAGGCTGCTGCAAGGATTTCATTAGCTGTACCTGAAAGTTCTGAATTAAATTCTGGTGACCCAAAATCAACCATTCTACTAGTGTCAGGGTTTCCGATAGGATTAGAGGGTGACAATCTCCAGAAGGATTCAGGAGGATGGACGGAAAAGACGGTAGGAAACGAGGATAATCGATTGCAAGTTTCAAGATTTGTGGAAACCAGATTTGGGAAGGCCACCACGGGGTGATAAGAACTAGTCTCGATTTCTGAAGATGGAGAAGGACTCTCGGAATGAGGTTGAAAGGAGGAAACGCATATAGAGGACCCGACTGCCAGGGTTGTAGCAAGGCATCTACGCCTATGGTCTCAGGTTCCGGACACTAACTGAAAAATTTCGTTGGTCGTCAGTTGAGTCGAGAGGCAAAAAGATTGAATTGGAGAGGACCCCAAAGTGAATTGATTTGTTCAAAGATATGAGGATCCAGAGTCCAGTCGCTGGAATCTGAAAGATAGCGGGAATTCCAATCTGCTACAGAATTGGAAAGACCCGGAATATATTCCGCTGTCAAGACGATGTTGCGATCCAAGCAAAAATGCCAGAAATCTTTTGCAATGTCTGCTAAGAGTTTCGATTTGGTTCCTCCTAAGCGGTTCACTTATTGGACTGCTGAAATATTGTCCATGCGAAATAACACGCAACAATGTGATTTGCAAGACTCTTGAGTGCGAAAAAGCTCTAAACAATTGATGTGAAATAAGGTTTCTTCCGGGGACCATTTCCCTCCAGTAGAGAGAGAACCGCAATGGGCTCCCCAACCCAGACGGCTTGCATCTGACTCTAATACTAAATCCGGAATGGAGTGGAAAATTGCTTTCGCATTCCATTTCTGAATATGATGCAACCACCAGAGAAGTTCTTCCTTGGTCTCTGGTGTAAGGGATATTTCGACCGTGTAGGCGAGACCTTCTCTTAAATGTTGAGCTTTTAATCTTTGTAGGGCCCGATAGTGAAGGGGAGCTGGGAAAATGGGCTGTATGGAGGCAGAGAGTAGACCCATGACTCTGGCAATAGTCCATAACGATATTAAACTTTTGTTCAATATTGAACGAATCTCCTTCCGAATCATTTTCAATTTCCTGGTAGGGAGACTTAGGATAGAAGATTCAGAATTGATTAGAAAACCCAGATAGTCTATCTCTTTTGTAGAAGTCAGAATTGACTTCTGATTGTTGATCAGAAAACCAAGATCTGATAGAAGGGATAATGTCCATTGCATGTGTATATGAATGGAAGGCAGAGACTGGGCCATGATTAGAATATCGTCTAGGTATATAATAAGTCGTACACCTCGGCTCCGTAATGCGGCTACAACGGGTTTCAACAGTTTGGTGAAACACTATGGGGCTGAGGAGAGTCCGAATGGGAGACTGGTAAATTGCCATAGTTGGTCTTCCCATGAAAACTGAAGATAAGGTTGTGACAACGGGTGCATAGGAACCGTGAGATATGCGTCTTTTAAGTCAATCTTCACAAGCCAATCGCCCTGTAAAAGGAGGTCTCTTAATAAGTGCATGCCCTCCATTTTGAAATGTTGGTAGGTGACATATTTGTTCAGTGTTTTCAGATTTATGACTGTCCTGTGGCCATCGTTTTTCTTGCTCACAATTAGTGTTGAGCAGCATGTCCCATATTCGAATTCGCGATATTTTGCGAATATTCGAATTAATATTCGTAAAATATTCGTGAATATTCGAATTCGCTATTTTTCGCATATGCGATAATTCTAATTTTTGAATCGCATAATACATATTATGCGATACATTTAACATACTCCTCCCGGACAAGCGTCACTTCACTGTGTGGTTAGAATATACCATCGGATCTGAGTTTTCCATACGTTCGTGAAAACTAAGTTCCGACGTTATATTTTAACTACTGTGGCAGGGTTAATAGCATTTTTCAAATATTCGCCTAATCGCTGGCTGTTAGATAATTCGCCTATTTGTTATATTCACTTATTCGCTTATTCGTTTATTCACTACATAACACTACCCAAGTTAATAATAGTGTGATGCGATTGTGCGCACGCATTATAGGCGTGGTTTATCGCGAGTGCGTCAGATCCATTTTAAGAGTGAATCTTGACCAGAGAAAATGGTGGGCAGCAAATTCCACGATGAAGAGGATGAACTCCTGCTAACTGTAAGTACAACACTTCATGTGATAACTTTTTGAATGCATGTTCGAACCATATCTGTATAGTATAGTAATTATTAAGCAATAGTATATTTAAATATTCGCGCATGCGCAAGTATGCGAATATATGTACGCACTAAATATAACTTTATTTTTTATCATGTCTGATTAGATAATCATCATTGTTGTAATAAGTATTGTTTTGACATCACAGCACTTTGTAGCAAGTATGTATGTATGTATGTATGGACAGCAAAGAAATATCATGCACATTGCATATACATTTTCCTGCCACACACTGCATACCACACGCAAACACAAACACATAGGGCCAGATTTATCATTACTCTGACAGCTCACTCCACTTTCACATATGGCTAAAGGCAGTTTTAGCCAAGTCAGATTTATGATCGGCCCTTTAAGACTGTAATAAATGTGCTTTGACGGTAGCAGTTTATCCGTCAGTAAGCAGCTTTACAAAAGTCGCACGTCCTTACGAAAAAGTTGCATGTTCTATTAAAAACTCTCATAAGATAAGCATGGTCCTCACTGGAGTGAACTAGCGCATTTTTTTGCCCCTTTTTTCGACTTTTTAAATAGTCCCAATAGTAAACGTGTCTAGAGATTCATTTACATAAGAAAACACACCCACTTTCATAAAACTGGCGAGCATAGTGCAGAGCAGAAAAAAGGCGCAAATTTGTGCGCAGTTTTAGCGTTTGCGCATTTTCTTGCGACTTTTTCACTCCATTATTCTGACTTGAGCTAATGATAAATCTGGCCCCATGTCTTATTGGTCTGGAGAAAAATTAAACATTTCTTCCTGCCATTATTTGCTGGTTCATTTAGCGTTACCCAGGGTGCACCACGGGGAGGCGAACCAGATGTACACCCCATACCGTACCGTCACTTCACTAGACAGGTATATCTCAGCTCTGCTGGCCAATATCCGATTGCTCAGACCCCACACACATACAACAGGAAAACAATTTGATCTTATAACGTGAACATTAAATATAATATTTCCACCTTCTAAGGGCTCTTTCACACTTGTTCTTTTCCGGCATAGAGTTCCGTCATCGGGGCTCTATGCCGGAAAAATCCTGATCAGTTTTATCCCCATGCATTCTGAAATTCAGTTCAGGACCGGAATGTTTTTTGGCCGGAGAAAATACCGCAGCATGCTGCGCTTTTTGCTCCGGGCAAAAATCCTGAACACTTGCCGCAAGGCCGGATCCAGAATTAATGCCCATTGAAAGGCATTAATCCGGATCCGGCCTTAAGCTAAATGTCGTTTTAGAGCATTACCGGATCCGACGTTCAGCTTTTTCTGAATGGTTACCATGGCTGCCAGGATGCTAAAGTCCTGTCTGCCATGGTAAAGTGTAGTGGGGAGCGGGGGAGCAGCACACCCACCGTCCGCGTGGCCCCTGGGGCGCCCCAAAGCGACGACACGGCACCCATGCGCATCGGGCGCCCCAACGCCACCCCGGAGCGCCCCAGGAGCCGCACGGGCGGCAAGCACACTGCTCCCCCGCTCCCCACCACTACCATGGCAACCAGGACTTTAATAGCGTCCTGGCTGCCATACACCCTGTACAGAATTATTAGGCAAATGAGTATTTTGACCACATCATCCTCTTTATGCATGTTGTCTTACTCCAAGCTGTATAGGCTCGAAAGCCTACTACCAATTAAGCATGTTAGGTGATGTGCATATCTGTAAAGAGAAGGGGTGTGGTCTAATGACATCAACACCCTATATCAGGTGTACATAATTATTAGGCAACTTCCTTTCCTTTGGCAAAATGGGTCAAAAGAAGGACTTGACAGGCTCAGAAAAGTCAAAAATAGTGAGATATCTTGCAGAGGGATGCAGCACTCTTAAAATTGCAAAGCTTCTGAAGCGTGATCATCGAACAATCAAGCGTTTCATTCAAAATAGTCAACAGGGTCGCAAGAAGCGTGTGGAAAAACCAAGGCGCAAAATAACTGCCCATGAACTGAGAAAAGTCAAGCGTGCAGCTGCCAAGATGCCACTTGCCACCAGTTTGGCCATATTTCAGAGCTGCAACATCACTGGAGTGCCCAAAAGCACAAGGTGTGCAATACTCAGAGACATGGCCAAGGTAAGAAAGGCTGAAAGACGACCACCACTGAACAAGACACACAAGCTGAAACGTCAAGACTGGGCCAAGAAATATCTCAAGACTGATTTTTCTAAGGTTTTATGGACTGATGAAATGAGAGTGAGTCTTGATGGGCCAGATGGATGGGCCCGTGGCTGGATTGGTAAAGGGCAGAGAGCTCCAGTCCGACTCAGACGCCAGCAAGGTGGAGGTGGAGTACTGGTTTGGGCTGGTATCATCAAAGATGAGCTTGTGGGGTCTTTTTGGGTTGAGGATGGAGTCAAGCTCAACTCCCAGTCCTACTGCCAGTTTCTGGAAGACACCTTCTTCAAGCAGTGGTACAGGAAGAAGTCTGCATCCTTCAAGAAAAACATGATTTTCATGCAGGACAATGCTCCATCACACGCGTCCAAGTACTCCACAGCGTGGCTGGCAAGAAAGGGTATAAAAGAAGAAAATCTAATGACATGGCCTCCTTGTTCACCTGATCTGAACCCCATTGAGAACCTGTGGTCCATCATCAAATGTGAGATTTACAAGGAGGGAAAACAGTACACCTCTCTGAACAGTGTCTGGGAGGCTGTGGTTGCTGCTGCACGCAACGTTGATGGTGAACAGATCAAAACACTGACAGAATCCATGGATGGCAGGCTTTTGAGTGTCCTTGCAAAGAAAGGTGGCTATATTGGTCACTGATTTGTTTTTGTTTTGTTTTTGAATGTCAGAAATGTATATTTGTGAATGTTGAGATGTTATATTGGTTTCACTGGTAAAAATAAATAATTGAAATGGGTATATATTTGTTTTTTGTTAAGTTGCCTAATAATTATGCACAGTAATAGTCACCTGCACACACAGATATCCCCCTAAAATAGCTAAAACTAAAAACAAACTAAAAACTACTTCCAAAAATATTCAGCTTTGATATTAATGAGTTTTTTGGGTTCATTGAGAACATGGTTGTTGTTCAATAATAAAATTAATCCTCAAAAATACAACTTTCCTAATAATTCTGCACTCCCTGTAGTAACACTGAACCCATTTTGAAGACTTATCAGTCTTCAAATGCTTTCAGTTCACTTGCGGTGTTACGGATCCGGAGGGCACCTCCGGCAACGGAAGTGCACGCCGGATCCAAACAACGCAAGTGTGAAAGAGCCCTAACAAATACTTTTTGCTGTGTTTTGGATGATATTTATTAATAATCCTTGTATTTCCTAAATTTTGTAATACATGTTTGCATCTTTATCCTGCAGCGCATGTTGAAGAAGGGATATGATCGGACCCGGAAGCAGGCCGAGAAGAGGGCGATCGTCGCGGGGGTCGTCAAGGTTTTGGAAAAAAAAATTGGACGTAGCCACGACGAGTTGCAAATAGTTAAGAAGTGGTCTGATCTGAAGCGGAGGCACCCGGACTGGGTCAATGAGATCAGTCGCAGAGTCTGCCCTGGTACTTTTTTTTTTTTAGCACCCGTTACAAATTATTACTTATTTTTACCTGTTGTGAAACATAGCAAATCATCCCTCATACATCTCTCCCTCGCTGTGAGTGTATATATATATATATATTTATCCACACAGCGCGGTAGTGATGTATGATGTAACCGGCTGATTTTGTACTTTGCACACACACATAATAATAAATATATGTGTGTGTGTATATCTAGATAAACAGCAATCATCAATCTGTATTAGGGCTGTTTCACACGAGCGGATGCCGTGCGTGACATCCGCTCCGTGAATGACAGCCAAGACCCGATGCGGACAGCAGAAGCACGGAGCATTAACATGATTGATAATGCTTCGTGCCTCTCTGTGATTTCTATACTACGAAATCACAGTGAGATAAAGTTGTCATTGTGATTTCGTAGTATAGAGATCACAGAGAGGCACGGAGCATTATCAATCATGTTAATGCTCCGTGCTTCTGCTGTCCGCATCGGGTCTTGGCTGTCATTCACGGAGCAGATGTCACGCACGGCATCCGCTCGTGTGAAACAGCCCTTAGGCCCCTTTCACACGGACGGATTAGGTTCAGATACGTCCAGGGTGCGTTCAGTGAAACTCGCACTATTTTGCAAGAAAGTTGACTCAGTTTTATCTGCGATTGCGTTCAGTTTTTTTTACACGCGGGTGCAATGCGTTTTGATGCGTTTTTCACGCGCGTGATAAAAAACTTAAGGTTTACAAACCACATCTCTTAGAAACCATCAGTGAAAAACGCGTCGCACCCGCACTTGCTTGCGGATGCAATGCGTTTTTCACGCAGCCCTATTCACTTCTATGGGGCCAGGGCTGCTTGAAAAACGCAGAATATAGAACATGCTGCGATTTTCATGCAACGCAGAACTGATACGTGAAAAACAACGCTCATGTACACAGACCCATTGAAATTAATGGGTCAGGATTCAGTGTGGGTGCTATTCGTTCACATCATGCATTGCACCCGCACGGAAAACTCGCTCGTGTGAATCCCCCACTTAGGTTAGTTTCACAATAGCGGCATGGACGTCGCCAGGCTGTTTCGTCATGTGAACAGCTTGTCGGATCCGTCCTGCCGCTAGAGTACGTGTGGCCCCATACTACAGCTCCATCACCATTGACTTTCAAGGGATCGTGGCGTTATTCCTGGGCATGAACATCTGCAAACCATGCTGACATGTTGTAGTTTTATTCTGTGCACCTCTCGGCATGGTTTATCGTTGCAGCCTTGGTATGACGCCCCGTTCCCACTACAGTCAATGGGTTTGGAGCAGTATTCCGGAGACACACGTACACTAGCGGCAGGACGGATCCGAGGTTCCAGTGCTCTCTGCTGCTATTGTGAAAATAGCCTTACTTAGCATTTCTTATTAGTTCTGAGTTGTTTCTCTAAGGGCCCATTCACACGTGCTCAATTTCATAATTAATTTTTCGGAACTGACTTGAGGACCCATTCATCTCTAAGGGGGCCGCACGATGTGCGTCCCGTCTCCAGAAGAGCGGACCCGCACTTCTGGGTCCACATTTCAGTTCTTAAAAAAAAATGAACGAATATATTTTTGCACTAAATATAACTTCATCTTTTATGATGTCTGATTAGATATTCATCATTGTTGTAATAAGTATTGTTTTGCCATCACAGCACTTTTTCTGTAGCAAGTATGTATGTATGGACAGCAAATAAATATCAAGCACATGCACATTGCATATACATTTTCCTGCCACACACTGTATACCACACACTGTATAGCACACACTGTATAGCACACACTGTATACCACACACTGTATACCACACACTGTATAGCACACTCAAACACAAACACATAGTCTATATATTAGAGTTTATGTCTTGTTGGTCTGGAGAAAAAATAAAAATTTCTTCCTGCCATTATTTGCTGGTTCATTTAGCGTTACCCAGGGTGCACCACGGGGAGTCGAACCAGATGTACACCCCATACCGTACCGTCACTTCACTAGACAGGTACATCTCTGCTCAGCTGGCTAATATCCGATTGCTCAGACCCCACACACATACAACAGGAAAACCATTTGATCTTATAACGTGAACATTAAATATAATATTTCCACCCTCTAACAAATACTTTTTGCTTTGTTTTGGATGATATTTATTAATAATCCTTGTATTATTGTCCTCAATTGAGGCCAAGAATAGTCATATTATATTATTGCCGTTGATGTGCGGTCTTCAAAATGTATTTCCGGTCTCCGTTTTTTTTTTGTGTGGGTGGATATGAAAAGCACATTACGGACGTTTAAATAGAGCCTAAATCCGAATGTTGTGTGATTACAGGGCTTCCAGTGCCAACGGTCCGCCGCTGTATCACGACGGTGGATTTAGATGTGGTGGAAGTCTCCGCAGAGGAGGAGGAGGAGGAGGATGAGCAGGCGGGCCCCTCCCACAGTCATGTAGGTGCCACCAACCCACCTGATGTGGGGAATGATGTGGATGTGGCAGCTGATGAGCCCGGACCCTCAGAAGGGCCGAAAACATCTGGGCCAGCTCCTGCAGAGGAGGATATCCCCACCTCAGCTCCTGATGAAGAGGAGGAGGCGTTACGTACCACCCCGCACCAGGAGGGTAAATATGTGCACACATCATTCTAATTATGTATACATCACATATTTAGAAACATTAACCCTCTGTACCCCATGCCCATTTTTACTTTAACCCTAATTTAAATTTTTTCTTAAATATGATAAGGTATCTATTTTTGTGCTAATAACTTTAAAACGAGTTTACCTTTTACAGGCATAGTTCTATCTTGTCGTTACACATTGTACTTCATGACAGTGGTAAAATTTAGTCCAAATTTTAATGGCAATTTTAATGGCATCTTTGTACAAAAATTAACTAATGTAAAAAAATATTTGAAATAAAATTATATAATCAAAATAAAAATTTCACTTTATGCTACAATATAGATTAATAGAGATTAATTAAATTTATAAGTTTACAATCGCCATATGCATATACAGTATAATGTTTAGATCATTTATTAACTTAAATATAATTCAATAACAGTTTGGTTATGCAGTCACTTTTTGTGGCCTACATAGTGTCAGCAACAAATAAATAACCCCATTTCAGAAACCACACACCCTCTATTTAATCCAAATTGATTCTATAAAGTCTGTTAACGATTTAATTGTCCAACGGTAATCTATTAAAATGTTAAAAAATAAAAAAAATAAAAATTATAAATTGCAAACTATTTGATTTGAAAACATTGTAGTGTTTAAATCATAAAAAAATCTTAAACGTATTACACAGAATATGTATATTTACAAACAGTTGTGCACAAAAACGTTAACTTTGGTCACACAGCAGGCTTCAGACTGCAAGGAGCACAATATGGCTTTAGGCTAGAGGATTTAGATTAATGGTAATTGGGAGCTATGTCGCATGTAAAGAGAAGACACCCTTATGTGACCCTAGAGTTGAAAACAAAAGAAAGTGACTCAATTAGGCAAACTACACCCCTCAATGAATATACTAAGCAATTAGATCAATCCGCAATTTTACATAATGAGGCAACGATTGTCTTTTAAAAAAACTGTTCAAATTGAATAAAAAAAAAAAGGAATTTACACACAGTTTTTTATTAAACAAGTGGTTACAGGACTAAATGCACCCCACATTTAGTTCCACTATTCGCCTATAATTCACCTAAAGACCACCACATATGTGAATTTATGTCATTGGCTGTAGAGTTGTAACAGCCAATATCAGCGCTTGCATGGGAACAAAAGACTGGTGTCCCCTGCTTCACCTCTAAGGAGACTCGTTAATTTCTAACGATA
Organism: Bufo bufo; assembly: GCF_905171765.1. NCBI lineage: Eukaryota > Metazoa > Chordata > Amphibia > Anura > Bufonidae > Bufo > Bufo bufo. The sequence continues at coordinate 473,462,471 of NC_053392.1, read as the reverse complement.
ATTTGTTTTCCCTTAGTCCTAACAGTGGCACAAATGGGGTATTCTGCCCCTGTGGACTGGTTAGGACAGGTGGAATTTTAATGAAACAATCAAACAAAAAATACTGGCAGGCACACGCCCTCCCTGCCCCCAATAAAGAGGGGTGTGACCCTCCAACCCATGTGTAATTACAAGTAGACAACCACAATCTCAATTAATAAATATAGGGGGGGGAAATTGTGTGCCACTGTTAGGACTAAGGGAAAACAAATTATCGTTAGAAATTAACGATTCCCTTACGTCCTAACCAGTGGCACAAATGGGGATTTAGCAAGTAGAAACCCCCATGGGAGGGTCCTCATGCCTGGCGGAAGATAACACTGTCTGGCCAAATGAGGAATAACTATGTATTCTGGTATCCACTCTATAGTGTGAGATAAAAGTGGAGTGAGAACTCCAAGAAGCTGACTTACAGATCACATCCAATGGGATCGAGCTTTTCTCTGCAAAAGAAGTGGCCACTGCTCGAGTAGAGTGGGCCCTTACAAATTCAGGGGGCTCCGAGCCCTGAGACATATAAGACTCCCGAATTGCCTCTTTAATCCAACGACTGATGGAGGGCTTAGAGGCTTTCCTCCCCTTATGGGTACCGGAAAAAAGGATAAGGAGGTTTTCATCCTTCCTAAATACCTTGGAGCGTTCCAGGTAAATCCTAAGACATCTCGCAATATCGAGGGTATGGAGCCCTCTTTCCTCAGAGGAGGGGGGTGGAGCCAAAGTTGGTAGGGAGATCACCTGATTGATATTGTCATAGGAAGGAACCTTTGGGATGAAGGTAGGTAAAAATTTTAGAAGTACCCGATCCTGTAGGAACTTTGTATATGGCTCAAAGGCAGAAAAAGCCTGGAGTTCCCCAACTCGCTTTGCAGAGGTAACAGCTAACAAGAAGGTGATTTTCCAGGTCAGGAACCTGAATCCCGCCTCCTCTAGGGGCTCAAAGGGGGAAGATGATAACCCCCTGAGCACGACCGACAAATCCCAGGCCGGGATAGGTCTGATTACTGTAGGCTTTAATCTTGAGGCTCCCTTCAGGAATCTCTTGATAAGGGGGTCTTGAGAAATAGCTCTGTTGAGACAAGCAGAGATAGCTGAAATCTGCACTTTAAGGGTAGCTGGTGATAGCCCCCTGTCCAGACCGTCCTGAAGAAATTGGAGGATCATCGGGATGGAAGCTTCAGCGGATCTTTGCTGATGTCTTGTACACCAGGATGAAAAGATCTTCCAGATTCTGGAGTAGGCTTTATTAGTAGCTTCTGATCTGGAGTGCTCCAGGGTTCTCAAGACAGACCCCGATAGCCCTTCTATCCCTGGAAGGGACTGATCAACCTCCAGGCCGTCAGGTTGAACATTTGAAGATTTGAGGAGACCTGGGTGCCCCCCGACACCAGTACTCTCTCTGGGGGAAGCCTCAGAAATTGACCCCCGACTCATCTGTAAGAGTTGGGTAAACCAAGCTCTTTTCGGCCAGTATGGGATAATGGCGATAACTGACGCTTGGTCCTGCCTGATCTTCATCAAGACCCTTGGTATCAAGGAAATTGGAGGGAAGATGTAGGCCAGCCTGAACCTCCATGGGATTGACAGTGCATCTATTGCCACCGGGTTGTCCTCCCTGTAAAGGGAGCAATACTTCTCCACCTTGGTGTTGAACCTCGTTGCCATGAGATCGATCTCTGGCATGCCCCACCTGAGCGTTATCTCCTTGAAGACCTCTGGATGGAGTGACCATTCTCCGGTTGGAAGACCTCGGCTCAGACGATCCGCAATCACATTGTGAACTCCGCGAATGTGAACGGCTGATAAGTGGGTGAGGTTCAGTTCTGCCCAATCCAAAATCACACCTATCTCTCTCAGGAGACTTTGTGACCTCGTGCCTCCCTGCTTGTTGATATACAGTACAGCGGTCATGCTGTCTGACTGTACCTTTACTGCTTTCCCTCGAATGATGGGAGCAAAATGAAGAAGAGCTAGTCTGATTGCTCTGATCTCCAGGAGATTCGATGACAATAACCTCTCCTGAGGTGTCCAAGTTCCCTGGACTGTCTTGTCCTGAAGATGCGCACCCCAGCCTACTAGGGATGCGTCTGAAGTAAGTATGATCCAAGAGGGTTGGATCAGGGACTTGCCGTCCGTGAGGTGGGACCACCACCTCAGAGAGGATCGGACTTTGTAAGGCAGGGAGAGCACGGAATTGAGTCCCACCGGACTGTGATTCCACTTGGCTAATACCTCCGACTGGAGCGGACGTAGGTGCCATAATGCCCAAGGTACCGCCTCTGCAGTTGAAGACATTAGTCCCAACATTCTCATCCATGTTCGAATCGTTACCTGTCTTGGTACAGAGAGAGAACGGGCTGTTTGTTGCACGGATTGCCTTCTTTCGGGAGTGAGATGAATTGTCATCCTGATTGAATCCACCATGAACCCCAGGAACCTTACCGAGGTGGCTGGTTGAAGTTGGGATTTGTCCCAATTGATTATCCATCCTAACTGATGTAGGAATGTAACAGCCAGTTGGATGTGTTGGGACAGGATCGCTTGGGAAGGAGCTCTGAGGAGCCAGTCGTCCAGGTATGGAACTATGCTCAGGCCCTGAAGCCTTAGAGCGGCCACCACAGAGACCACTACTTTGGTGAAAGTGTGTGGGGCTGAAGAAATCCCAAATGGGAGGGCCACAAACTGAAAATGTTTTAGGACCCCCCCCCCGATATTTACCGCGATCCTTAAGAATCTTCTGGACCCAGGATGGATGGGAATATGGAGATAAGCATCCTTGAGGTCTAAGGTTGCCAAGAAATCTCCCGGCATAAGAAGATTGGTCACTGACTGGATAGTTTCCATACGGAACTTCTTCTGTTTTATGAAACGGTTGAAGAACCTCAGATCTATAATCATCCTCCAACCACCGGTACTCTTGGGTACCAGGAAAACTTGGGAGTAGATACCTGTTCCCCTCTCTTGGAGAGGAACCTCCTCTAGGGCCCCCTTCTGGAAGTATTCTAGCACGTAGCTTTCTAGAATCTTCTGCTTGTTGCTGGGAAGAAGCCTTGTCTGGACAAACTTGTCCAGAGGCAAACTGCTCAGGTCTACAAGGTAGCCATGAGAAATTACACGCAGGACCCAATTGTCCTGGATATGATTCTGCCAACAAGGTAGAAAGTGCTGTAGGCGGCCGCCTACGGGAATGTGGGGAGAAGGGAGCCCGAGATCTCCAGTCAGACCGGCTAAATACCAAGAGCCTCGAGGAGGCCCGCAATCAGAGCGCCGAGGACTTCTTGGGGGGTCTAGAACCCCAAGAGGATCTTCCTCCTCTACGGGAACCCCAATTCCTCTGGGGTCTGGGTTGCGGTTCCGCTCTGGAACTATACCCCTTGCCCCGACCACGAAAAGACTGCTGGGGAAGGGACTTGCCCTTCTTGTCCGACAGCCCCTCCATTATGTGGTCAAGCTCTGCACCAAAAAGTTTGCCGGGTTCATATGCCATGGCACAGAGGTTATGCTTTGAGGTCGTATCGGCCTTCCAGGGCTTCAACCAAAGCGGACGCCTGCCCGCGGTTGAAAGCGCCATGGTCTTGGATGCCAGCTTCAGTTGTTGTGGAGCTGCGTCACACAAGAAGTCAATGGCTAGGCTGGCCGTCTTACATGAGGCCAGAATGTCATCCCTAGAGACCCCTTGGTCCAGGTCAGACTGGATTTGAGCAAATCTAGACTTTAGAAAATTCGCCACTTCGGACGAGGAAATGGCGACTGAGGCGGAAGCGGAGGCTGACGAGTAAGCGCGCCTAAGGGCGCAGTCCGCCTTCCGGTCCATCGGGTCCAGCAAACTTGACCCGTCGTCTGAGGGGATCAGGGTCCTTCTGGATAATTTTGCTATTGCCATGTCCACTTTGGGGACAGGCCCCCAGGACGATACCTGATCCTCTTTAACCGGGAACACCGCCTTGAACCTTCTGGTCAACACTGGACCCTTCTCTGGCTTTCTCCACTCTGTTTTCATCAGAGACAGGAGAGAATCATCCGCTTTAAAGGCCCTAGGCCCCCTAGAGGCAGAGGATGAGGCTTCCCCCGGATCAACGTCCTGGTCCCCCGACCGGACGGATTTTAGTAGTCGCTGGGCCTTCTCCAGCAGAAAAAAATATGCAAAACCATCCTCCTCATCCGAGGAGGAAGAGGCTGAACCCTCTCTCGCCTCCTGACCCCCCGAGACCTCCATAGCACGATGGGGGGAGGAGGGACGATGACGCTTGGAGACCAGGGCACTCTTCAATTCCTGAATGGAGGCGTTGACCTGGGTCATGTTGGACTCCATGTACCCCTTCACCCAATCGACCACGTCGTGGACAGATGGCTCCAGCTGGGGGAGGGTCTTGGCCCTGCAGGATGGGCACCGGGAGAAATCATAAGAGTCCTCCAGGACAATCTGACAGTCATGGCACTGCAGGTGGCGCCTCTTGCCCGCGGACTTCCTGCTGGGCTCTCGCTCACCGTCACCGGTAGACGACATGGCTGAAAATTAAAAAGAGACATGAATTTAGCAAAATTCAAGAAAACAGTGCTTAATCGCAAGCTTCAGGACCTTTACCCAGAAGATCCTAGCAAGCTCTATATAAATCAGCACACAAAGAAGTTTTTCAGCACAGAGGTAACAACACTCTAGCACCAAACCACACTCAAGGTTGACAGCAAGCTGCGCTCCAGGAGACTGAACCTGGAGCTTCATCCAGTTTAAATAGGGTTTGTTGGCGCCAAAAAAAAAAGGAAGCCCCGCCCACAAAGGGGCGGGGTAAACCTCTGAGTTTATATCTTATCTAAAAGAAAAAACTAAAAGACAAAACTATATATTTAGGATCCAAAGAGGGACCCTTAAGCATTTAAAGGCCCCCCACGGCCTCATAACGTAAAAATACACCTCCGGCCGACGACTCAATCGGCCGGAGAGAAAACCCGGAAGTGACGTCACCCGACGTCACTTCCGCCGGAAGGCGGCGCCCGGCGAACATGCGGGACGCCGCCACCGCCGCTCCAGCACCCAGCTCAGAGAAGGTAGGAAAAGCAGGGCTATCAACAAGGGCGGCAAAGAGCGGCATAAACCGGAGGACATCCTCCGCCTCACCGGGGGAGCGGAGCCGCTCCCAAGGGAACAAAATAAGACCCCCGAGATGATCAAAAAAAGGGGGAAAAAACAAACACTCTCTCCACTGCAGGGATGGAGGAGTGCACCACCCGTCCCGTCCTGTCCGCAGGACAGAAAAAAACACATGGGTTGGAGGGTCACACCCCTCTTTATTGGGGGCAGGGAGGGCGTGTGCCTGCCAGTATTTTTTGTTTGATTGTTTCATTAAAATTCCACCTGTCCTAACCAGTCCACAGGGGCAGAATACCCCATTTGTGCCACTGGTTAGGACGTAAGGGAAAGGTGCTGTCGTACAGTCTTGCTTAGCATTCGTCACCTCCACATGACACCTCCTTACCCCCTCCCCCCCTTCAGCTACGTAGCAGCAATGCTTATGTCTTTGTAATACGTCCAATAGGAGAGATCTAGACAGCAGGTGTTTGCCAAAAACTTGAAAAGGCCTTATTTTATATAATTGGCTAGCTGCTCTGGACAAGTAGATCAGCTATTAGACCACGGTTAATGAGCCATTTTGTCCCCAGGGCAAATATTTTTTATTTGGCACAAAAATAGTACGGAGCAATTTTGAAAGTTATGAAACACTGCACCCTACAATTATATAGCAGGTGATGAAGATTATAAAAGTAGCAATAAGGCCCCTTTCACACGAGCGTGACGGATTAGGTCCGGATGCGTTCAGGGTGCGTTCAGTGAAACTCACACTATTTTGCAAGCAAGTTCAGTCAGTTTTGTCTGCGATTGCGTTCAGTTGTTCAGTTTTCTCCGCACGGGTGCAATGCGTTTTGATGCGTTTTTCACGCGCGTGATAAAAAACTGAAGGTTTACAAACAACATCTCTTAGCAACCATCAGTGAAAAACGCATCTCACCTGCACTTGCTTGCGGATGCAATGCGTCTTTCACGCAGCCCCATTCACTTCTATGGGGCCAGGGCTGCGTGAAAAACGAAGAATATAGAGCATGCTGCGATTTTCACGCAACGCAGAACTGATGCGTGAAAAACAAAGCTCATGTACACAGACCCATTGAAATGAATGGGTCAGGATTCAGTGCGGGTGGTATGCGTTCACGTCACGCATTGCACCCGAGCGGAAAACTCGCTCGTGTGAAAGGGGCCTAATAATGGGACAACAAAAACCACAGTAATATCAAACAACAGCCATGCACAAGAACTCTTTAATCTACATAAACTAATATTATATAACACAACAAATTTAATTTAAAACGACTAAAATGTCACTAAATAATCTAATATATAACTACATTTATTATGGTATACTTTAAAAATGACACTCACTCACAATTTTCTGCACTTAACTACATACTACACAAAATTCAATAAATGACTCTTATTGTTAATTGATATATTTATTTTTTGTGTTTTCATAACAGTAATCAAGAAAATTGCAATGAAAATTGCAAAAATGAAACAGAGGCATCGGAAAACAGTCATGGAATTCCGATCCCACATCTGAAAATCCCAGAGGATGCTGCAGGAATTCCATGACCAATATGGAGAGGACTAGTGATGTCGCGAACATAAAATTTTCCGTTCGCTAACGCCGAACGCGAATTTCTGCAAATGTTTGCGAACGGGCGAACCGCCATAGACTTCAATAGGCAGGCGAATTTTAAAACCCACAGGGACTCTTTCTAGCCACAGTAGTGATGGAAAAGTTGTTTCAAGGGGACTAACACCTGGACTGTGGCATGCCGGAGGGGGATCCATGGCAAAACTCTCATGGAAAATTATGTAGTTGACACAGAGTTGGATTTTAATCCATAAAGGGCATAAATCACCTAACAATCCAATTTTTTTTTAACAACGTGGTTTAAAACATCCAGTGTGTGTATACGATCAGGTATGATGTTGTATCGATCAGGTAGTGTAAGGGTTACGCCCGCTTCACAGACATTGACAGACCAAACTCCCCTTTTAATGCACCGCAAACAACCGCAAACAGTCCATTTGCCCAACCGCAAACTCCCCATTTGTTCAAGGTTGGATACCAAGCTAGCCATGTCCCGTTGATGTCATTGAAGGTTTCTTCCTCCACCCAGCCACGTACAACACCAAGGGTCCCGGAAAGGTGAATTTAATTGAATTGAATTGCGTCTGTGCCGTGCAATTTACTGCCCCACCCGATATGAGTGGTATTTTCTGTAGTTCTCTCTTCTCATCAGTTTAATCCCTGTCACGTCCCCAATCTGGGGTCAAATTATTAAATAGATTTTTCGAACGGGGAGATGGTTAAAAAAATGCTGGCTCCCTCCCGTTTGTTTGAATCCACGCCACGGTCACTGCGTCTGCACCGTGCAATTTACTGCCCCACTGGATATGAGTGGTATTTTCTGTAGTACTATTCTCATCAGTTTAATCCCTGTTACGTCCCCAATCTGGGGTCAAATTATTTAGAATAGAATTTTTTTTTATCTGCGAGGTATTTGTGAGTAAATGACACCCTGTAACGGTATAAGTGGAGGTCTAGCCACTAGCCAGCGGACGCAATACAGTCTGTGTGGGCCTGACACACACGGGCTTGCAAATGGGATTAGATCAAAGAAAAAAATTAAATAGAATATTTTTTTATCTGCAAGGTATTTGTGAGTAAATGACACCCTGTAATGGTATAAGTGGAGGTCTAGCCACTAGCCAGTGGCCACAATACAGTCTGTGTGGGCCTGACACACACAGGCTTGCAAATGGGATTAGATCACAGAAAAAATTAAATATAATTTTTTTTAATCTGCGAGGTATTTGTGAGTAAATGACACCCTGTAACGGTATAAGTGGAGGTCTAGCCACTAGCCAGTGGCCACAATACAGTCTGTGTGGGCCTGACACACACGGGCTTGCAAATGGGATTAGATCACAGAAAAAAATTTCATAGAATTTTTTTATCTGCAAGGTATTTGTGAGTAAATGACACCCTGTAACGGTATAAGTGGAGGTCTAGCCACTGGCCAGCGGACACAATACAGTCTGTGTGGGCCTGACACACACGGGCTTGCAAATGGGATTAGATCACAGAAAAAAATTAAATATAATTTTTTTTTATCTGCAAGGTATTTGTGAGTAAATGACACCCTGTAACGGTATAAGTGGAGGTCTAGCCACTAGCCAGCGGACACAATACAGTCTGTGTGGGCCTGACACACACGGGCTTGCAAATGGGATTAGATCATAGAAAAAAATTAAATATAATTTTTTTTTATCTGCGAGGTATTTGTGAGTAAATGACACCCTGTAACGGTATAAATGGAGGTCTAGCCACTAACCAGTGGCCACAATACAGTCTGTGTGGGCCTGACACACACGGGCTTGCAAATGGGTTTAGATCACAGAAAAATATTAAATATATTTTTTTTTTATCTGCGAGGTATTTGTGAGTAAATGACACCCTGTAACGGTATAAGTGGAGGTCTAGCCACTAGTCAGTGGCCACAATACTGTCTGTGTGGGCCTGACACACACAGGCTTGCAAATGGGTTTAGATCACAGAAAAATATTAAATAGAATTTTTTTTTATCTGCGAGGTATTTGTGAGTAAATGACACCTTGTAACGGTATAAGTGGAGGTCTAGCCACTAGCCAGTGGCCACAATACAGTCTGTGTGGGCCTGACACACACGGGCTTACAAATGGGATTAGATCACAGAAAAAAATTTAATAGAATTTTTATTTATCTGCGAGGTATTTGTGAGTAAATGACACCCTGTAACGGTATAAGTGGAGGTCTAGCCACTAGCCAGTGGCCACAATACAGTCTGTGTGGGCCTGACACACGCTGGCTTGCAAATGGGATTAGATCACAGAAAAATATTAAATAGAATGTTTTTTATCTGCTAGGTATTTTCTGTCACACCCTGTATGAATGGTGTGCACACAGTACTGTCTGTGACTGAGCCCGCAGCCTCTCACACACGGGCAGGCAACTGCAATATATGTATATATAAAAAAAAGCAGACTGATGTACCAGCCCTGAAAAGGGCTTTTTAGGATGCTGTCAGGATGCTGTCCTTACAGCAGATGAGTCTGTGGACACAGAACACTGCCCTAGCTAACGCTTTCCCTATTGAATCAGCAGCAGCAAGCAGCACTGTCCCTCCTCTCACACACGGGCAGGCAACTGCAATATATGTATATATAATTTTTTTTTAAAGAAGCAGACTGATGTACCAGCCCTGAAAAGGGCTTTTTGGGATGCTGTCAGGACGCTGTCCTTATAGCAGATAAGTCTGTGGACACAGAACAATGCCCTAGCTAACGCTTTCCCTATTGAATCAGCAGCAGCAGCACTTTCCCTCCTCTCACTGAGAATGCAGATTCCGAATGAATCTAAAATGGATGCTGTCCGGGAGGTGGGAGGGTCTGCTGCTGATTGGCTGGAATGTGTCTGCTGACTGTGAGGTACAGTGTCAAAGTTTACTTAATGATGATGTATTGGGGGCGGACCAAACATCGCATATGTTCGCCCGCTGCGGCGAACGCGAACAAGCTATGTTCGCAGGGAACTATTCGCCGGCGAACTATTCGGGCCATCTATAGAGAGGACCTGAAGGAACTCACAGGCCTGCAGGAAGAACTGCAAAACTTGCCTTAAACTTATTCTAATTTTTTTTATTAAAAAAGTTTTCTTCAGTTATATTGATTCCATACTTATTTTTCTATAAGGTTATGTTTTTGTATAATTTTAACTGCAGACTTATCAGTAAAGGAGCCTTTAGTCCACGTTCAAAGTCAGCAGGGTTCGGACAGACAACAGCAGTAGGTACAGCTTAACAGTGTAGTATAAGGCCTACACATAAATAATTTTTTTCATGACAGCAGCAGCAGGTAGTGTTGTATTATGAGGCATATACATAACAAATCAACTTGATCAAGACAGCAGCAGGTATGGCTAAAGTATTCTGAGGGCTACAAGTCATCTTTAAATGTACAGCAGCAGGTATTTATAGTGTTGTATTATGAGGTATATACATAACAATCAACTTGATCAGGACAGCAGCAACAGGTAGAGCTAATGTTATATTCTGAGGCATACAAGTCAGCTTCATCTGGACAGCAGCAGTAGGTAAAGTTAACATTTTAGGTTGATTAGTAAATTGAAAAATCAACTTTATCAGGACAGCTGATGGTGTTGTATAAGGACTTCACATAGCTACAAAGGACAAACAACTAGCTTGACATAACTCTGTATGATCATGACAGACAGCATCTGCAGCTGGTAGATATTAACGGTCGAGTATAAGACCTAAACATATCTCATCCTAACTCAGCAGGACAGGCAGCAGCAGGTAATGTGGATTCTCAAAAGGCTGAGTGCTAACTCGCCGTGATCAGAACAGACAGCATCAGAATCCGCAGTAGGTAGATATTAACAGTGGATTATACGGCCTACACATAACTCTCAATGATCAGGACAATAGAAGCAGTCATTGCTAACGGTGGAGTATAATGACTACATAGAACTCTGAAGTATCAGGCCAAGATCAGCATGCAGTTGGTAAGTTAAAGTAGTATTCTAATTACTACACAAAGTTTGGCATAACTAAGCAGTAATAGAGAGTGTCAGGTTATTATATTGCAACAGACAAAATTTTGTAACAGATGGGGCTGTGGAAGACCGATTATAAAAGTATTAAAGTATTTAAAAAAAGATTGAACCCCCAACTACAGCACATGTATTCATCGCTTATATATACACTGTTGTCCAACAAAAATAAAATATTTTGAACAAAAAAATTATAACAGTTCATTATTATTATATTTTATTGAAAAGGCCAATATAACATTGTACAATAAATCATTTATCTAAAAAAAAAAATTAATTTATAATAGAAAATTATTGTTTAACGCACATTAATTAACCTTTGTGTGAACACACTATTACCTTTCAAATGTATTATTGAACAAAGCTTTAGATTACAAAATACATATCTACATTCAAAATGTATAATATATATAGAGTATCAACCAAATTTTAACAAAAAATAAATTGATACTTTTAAAAAAAGTATCTTATAATAAAAAAATATCCAACTATCCATACTGTGATCAAAATTTCAACCTCAATAAGACAATATTGCATAGTAAAATTGTCTTAAGTTATATTAGTTCCATTATTTAAAAAAATTTTAAACATCAAATGTGTCTGAAAAAAAAAAAAAAGTAAACAATTGACGAGTCAGCAAAGAAGTGACTAGCATGAATCTGATATAGTGTCCATTTGTTAAACTGGACATGTCGGAGCATAGCTTCGTCAATAAAGACATCAACATGTGATGCAATGAGTAGAATCACTCACAAAATGGTGACATGGCTTCAAGATTATTATACTGTCAGCAGTTAATTTTGAAAGATTAAAATCTGGTATTAAATTACACTAGCATGTGAAAATAATCATTATATAATTGTCAAGAAGTAAGATTACATATAAATGTATATATCTATATATACATGTGGCAATAACGCTCCATTACCAAAACTGGATTACCACATGGATGAGTATAACGCCAGTAACACCCAACCATGTAGAGAGGTCAACACGGAAGCCAGGCATCCTTTCCAGGACAACCGACAACACCATGTTAGAACCTAAGTCCATATTTAAATAATAAATAAAATAAAAAACTTTTATTAGGTTTATCAATCAGTCTTGTACAATGTTAAGTGCACAAAACCTTTTGAAAATGGAAGCCCACATGCGGTCCCCACCTTGCTAAAGTAAGAACCACAACATGGACGCCAAAAACCCAATTAAAGCAAAATTAAAAATTTTTAAATAAAATAAAACAAAATAAATTATTTTGGTGAATGAAGCGTAAAACCGCATTAATTTATTAAACGAGAAAAGTTTTTATTCAATATATATTCAAATCGAATTCTTGACAATATACGATGAATAGTGCACATTCGCAAATATTAAACATGAACACCATTTTATGAAAATAATAATACTCAATACTTGTCATATTACAAGGGCTAATAAGTGCTCCATGCTAGTTCTTCTTTACATGATCTCGACAAAAAAATTCCACAGTTAGATTTTAATAATTTACTATATTTCAGACACATTACTTGGCAGCATTAGGCCAGACAGTAGCAGTAAAATAGTAACGCAACAGTAGAAGGCATACAAATCAAAGGCCCAAACAATAAAGGATAACTACTGAAACTACCATTAAAATAGAAAAATCTGTTGTCTAAAGGCCACACATAGCTAAACTAAACTCTGCAGGAACAGGGCAGACAAAAGCAGGTAAATGTAAACACCATAGTAAAAGGTCTACACCAAGTTCGCCTAACCCTGCAGGACAGGCAGCATCATAATTTATTGTTAAAATTTGAGAATAAAGAGTAATTATAACTACATGTTCAGGACAGACAGATTCAGCATCAACAAGGTCTACATAAGGTACAACTCAGTAGGAAATGCATAATCAACATTTAAATCTAATGATTTAGTGTAAGGACTAAACAAAAATCAGCATGATCAGCAAATTCAATAGCAGCATCAACAGGATGGAAGATGGAAAATGTCTAGTATAAGGCCTAAACATAGCTCTGACTAACTTATCAGGACAGACAGCAGCACGTTCAAAGTTGGCAGCAGCAATGTGTACTCCTGAATGGGAAACCAACAGGCCATGGTAAGCCCATAAATAAAATATGACATGTCAGACAGCAGCACGTTCAAAGTTGGCAGCAGCAATGTGTACTCCTGAATGGGAAACCAACAGGCCATGGTAAGCCCATAAATAAAATATGACATGTCAGACAGCAGCACGTTCAAAGTTGGCAGCAGCAATGTGTACTCCTGAATGTGAAACCAACAGGCCATGGTAAGCCCATAAATAAAATATGACATGTCAGACAGCAGCACGTTCAAAGTTGGCAGCAGCAATGTGTACTCCTGAATGGGAAACCAACAGGCCATGGTAAGCCCATAAATAAAATATGACATGTCAGACAGCAGCACGTTCAAAGTTGGCAGCAGCAATTTGTACTCCTGAATGTGAAAACAACAGGCCATGGTAAGTCCATAAATAAAATATGACATGTCAGACAGCAGCACGTTCAAAGTTGGCAGCAGCAATGTGTACTCCTGAATGGGAAACCAACAGGCCATGGTAAGCCCATAAATAAAATATGACATGTCAGACAGCAGCACGTTCAAAGTTGGCAGCAGCAATGTGTACTCCTGAATGGGAAACCAACAGGCCATGGTAAGCCCATAAATAAAATATGGCATGTCAGACAGCAGCACGTTCAAAGTTGGCAGCAGCAATGTGTACTCCTGAATGGGAAACCAACAGGCCATGGTAAGCCTATAAATAAAATATGACATGTCAGACAGCAGCACGTTCAAAGTTGGCAGCAGCAATGTGTACTAATGAATGGGAAACCAACAGGCCATCGTAAGATCATAAATAAAATATGACATGTCAGACAGCAGCACGTTCAAAGTTGGCAGCAGCAATGTGTACTCCTGAATGGGAAACCAACAGGCCATGGTAAGCCCATAAATAAAATATGACATGTCAGACAGCAGCACGTTCAAAGTTGGCAGCAGCAATGTGTACTCCTGAATGGGAAACCAACAGGCCATGGTAAGCCCATAAATAAAATATGACATGTCAGACAGCAGCACGTTCAAAGTTGGCAGCAGCAATGTGTACTCCTGAATGGGAAACCAACAGGCCATGGTAAGCCCATAAATAAAATATGACATGTCAGACAGCAGCACGTTCAAAGTTGGCAGCAGCAATGTGTACTCCTGAATGGGAAACCAACATGCCATGGTAAGCCCATAAATAAAATATGACATGTCAGACAGCAGCACGTTCAAAGTTGGCAGCAGCAATGTGTACTCCTGAATGGGAAACCAACAGGCCATGGTAAGCCCATAAATAAAATATGACATGTCAGACAGCAGCACGTTCAAAGTTGGCAGCAGCAATGTGTACTCCTGAATGTGAAACCAACAGGCCATGGTAAGCCCATAAATAAAATATGACATGTCAGACAGCAGCACGTTCAAAGTTGGCAGCAGCAATGTGTACTCCTGAATGGGAAACCAACAGGCCATCATAAGCCCATAACTTAAAAAAAATGCAACTCTGACAGCAGCAGGTATTCAGTGTGCTGAGGAAATGCGATGACATGCATAATAATAAAAAAAATTGCCATTTTAGAATGATTATTTTGATTATATTAAGATTTTGCTTCCACACCAAAAATTATTGATAAATTAAGTAGACACGACGCATGCATCGGTAGTCAACAATTTATTCTTTAAAGCATATTGAGTCAGTATCAGAACACTGCGGCTACACAGCCAGCCTAACCGTGTGATGATTCCTACACGCCAGAGGGCACTAGTAGTGGTGGTGTTTATCAGCGGCTATCTCATACTCCTTTTGTCTGTGAGGAGTAATGGGTACGGCCGCTCTCCACACCCATACATGATCTTCACCGCACACACGCTGTGCTCCAGGCCCACGACAGGACCTATCCATCCTGTGCCCATCTGAGCACAGAAGGCACTGATGAGGCAGCTCTCCTGGGCCAGGGTCTTGAAGTGTCCCCTGCTCATGCGCCTGGATTAGTTCACCTTCTCATCATCGAAGACTCAGCAGCGTTCCCCTGGCTGCTGTGGGTGTCACAGGCGTTTGGGTTCAATGCGCATCCTGGATGAACTATTGCAAGTCATAGTGCAGAATAAGACTTTAAATGCGAGGCTTGTCTACAACCCAGGGAGGGGGGGTGAGTTCTAAGAGCCGGTGGCAGACTTCACAGTTAAGGAGATGACAGGCAAAGTGGAGCACCTTCTCTGTCATTCAGCAGAGTGCATTTTGGAGTCTCTTGCAAAGGCACTATGTTTAATGGAGTAAAATAGAACTACAATGAAACTTTCACCGCATTACAAATACAGCTGTGCTTAATTTCTTTGGTACTTTTATTGTAAATTATTATTCCTTTCAGTTCAAGAAAAACATACATTAATTTCGTCCTCTATAATGCTGATGTCTCAAGGGGGAGAAATTTTGATGGCTTCCGTTTAGAGATGGGTTAGAGAAATATATTATAGCAGTACAGACCACCGTCATATCTCTATCTACCCCATCTCTACAGGGAAGATCGGCATCATTCTACTCCTCCATACTTGAAAATTTTATAGGACATGATTCATGTATGTTTATCTTGAGTGGAAAGGAATAATAATTGATATTAAAATGTAAAAAAAAAAGATAAACTAATTCAATCGTAATGCCTCCAGGAATGCGGTATGTTTTACGGCAGTTTTATGTTACTCTATTAAACATTGTTCCTTCTAATGACAATCAAAAATTCACTCTGCAGAATGACAGAGAAGGTGACCGACTTTCCCTGTCATCACCTTAAATGCCTCTTTCCCACGGGCGTGTGCGCACCCTTGTTGTGCTGCGGCCCACAAAATGTAGTCCGCAGTACACGAGCCCAGTACGTAGGGCAGCCCTAGCGGATCGCAGACCAATTCACTTAAATCAGTACGCGATCCGGCCGTTACGCAAAAAGATAGCACATGATCTATATTTTAGCAGAATGGAATTCCTGGACGAAAACACAGTGCTTCCGTAGGGTTCTGTTCCGCATCTGCAAATTTGAAGACACATTGAAGTTAATGTTGTGATTTTTTTGCAACTGGCAGCAGGATAATTACCTCTCAGGATGCAAAGGTGCCGAGGTGCCACGAGAGACACAACTTCCTCGGCATCCTGAGAGGTAATTATCCTGCTGCCAGTTGCAAAAAAATCACAGCATTAACTTCAATGTGTCTTCAAATTTGCAGATGCGGAACAGAACCCTACGGAAGCACTATGGTTTTTTTCCCTGTGTTTTCGTCCAGGAAGCCTCACATTTAATTAGTTTATCTTTGATGCGGAATGACCACAGAACGGCAGCCGTGTATTTCTGTTCCGCAAATGTGTTCAGCAATACGGAAAATGGGGCACACACAATTCATTGGTAAACAGGCCTAACTTTATTTGTCTGCCACTGGCTGTTTGAAACCCCCCCTCCCCGGGTTGTAGACAAGCCTCACATTTTAAGTATTATTCTGCACCATGACGTGCAATAGTTCATCAAGGATGCGCATTGAACTCAAACGCATTTGACTGTATTGAATGAGAGTACTTATGGGCAGTATTAAAAAGGGTTGGTATAGGGGAGGGATTTATAAGATGGATTCAGCTAATATATTATAATCCTAGGGCTAGAGTGATGGTAGATGGGAGCTTGTCCTTGCCTCTTGCCCTTTATCGGAGCACTAGGCAGGGATGCCCTCTCTCACCATTACTATTCGCTATTGCGATTGAGCCCTTGGCATGTATAATAAGAAATGATAGGTAGATCAAAGGTTTTCAATACGAGGGTGGAGAAGAAAAACTACTAATGTACGCGGATGATATTTTATTATTTATGCACAATACTGGAGATCAGTTTAATAGATTTATTGATATAATAGATAAGTTTGGTTCTTTTTCGGGATTAAATATTAATTGGGGGAAGTCACATTTGTTGATGCTAGGTGATGTACAACCACAGGGAGATTTTAGGGTGCATGTGCTAGAGAAACACGAGAATTTTAAATACTTAGGTATACAAATCTCTGGAAATATAGCAGAATATGAAAAATTAAATGTACTCCCCTTACTAAAAGAACTTAGGACCAAAGTACACATTTGGCGGAGATTACCAATGTGAATACAGGGTCGAGTAAATCTAATAAAAATGATTTTTCTCCCCAAAATACTATACGTCCTTCAAAACGCCCCATTGAGGTTACCGCAGAGTATTTTTAAGTTACTGGATAGTTTAATGGGGGATTTTCTCTGGAAAGGTGCGATCCCCAGGATAAAGAAAGAAGTGCTTCAGCTCCCAGTAAAAAGAGAGGGTGGATTAGCCGTTCCGAATTGTTTTTTTTATTACTTAATATCACAATATGGTCATATAAAAGGTACTTTAAATGGTTTAGTGGGTAGACAGGTTATAAATAGATTGGGGTGGAAAGAGGAATGGAATCACTTAGAGGTGTTGGAATCGGGTACATTGGGGAAAAAGAGTACAGGAAATAGAATATTAAATTTATTGGAGTACATATGGGTGGAGATTAAAAAAATATTAGAGATTAAAGGATTTTTGAACTATACACCCATCTGGAAAAACATAAATCTTAAGGAATTGCAAACGATTAAGATCTATATAGACTGGGAGAAAAAAGGGATGAAATACCTATGCCAGATATTTGAACAGGGCAAACTGAAAGATTTTAATACAATGGTTAGAGAGTTTGGGATCCCCCAAAAAGATATGTATAAATATTTTCAGCTTAGGAATGCGCTGCGAACAGTTGTGCACGATGATAAATATAGAATAGAAAAATCAGATATAATACATAAATTCACTAATGAGGGCGAAAGAGGAGGCAGAACTGCAAAAAGATATAGGATATTGATGGAGGGCAAAAAGAAACGGATTATAATACTTGCCAGAAATAAATGGGAGAATGAACTTCAATCTTTTACGGAAGATAAATGGAAAGATGCCCTCAGAAGTTATTCTGGGGTTTCTAATAGGGGCTCACATAAGATTTCACAGTTTTTTGTAGTCCACAGGCTGCATCGATACCCACGGATATTGAAAATAATGGGTGTCAGGGGCTCGGATAAATGCACAAAATGCGGGAGAGAGAATGCCGATTTAATACATTGCTTTTGGAGATGCCCAAGATTGTTTAGATATTGGAGAGAAATAGTAGAGACTGTACACCTAATTTTGAAGGTCCAAATATCTGAAGATCCTGTGATTTGTATATTTGGGGCAACTGAACATCTGAACTTAAATAGAGATACACGTGTGGTTCTCTGTAAAGTGTTATTTCAAGCTAGACTTCTTATACTTAAGAAATGGGTAGGGGTAGATCCTCCGACAGTGGGACTGTGGAGAAAAGCAGTTGACAACCTGATCAAGGAAGAACGGGTGATGGAGGGCCATAGTAAAAAAGCATTTTTTTGTATTTTTATTTTTTCTCTACGTCCCGCTCTCCCCCCCCCCCCAGATGGGTGGTGGGAGGGTAAAAAGGAAAAAATAATTTCTTTTTATGTATAGAAAAATTTGTTGCTGTTGATAAAATGGAAATGTAACTATTCCCTGCGGATATTGAAGTACGTGATTGCGGATTTGCTATGTTTGGAATGAATATGTCTTTTTTATATGAAATGAAAATAAAGAGATTGATAACAAAAAAAAAAAGAACTCAAACTCCTGTGATACCCACAGCACCCAGGGGAACGCAGCTGAGTCTTCGATGATGAGAAGGTGAACTAATCCAGGCGCATGAGCAGGGGACACTTCAAGACCCTGGCCGTGGACAGCTGGCTCATCAGTGCCTTCTGTGCTCAGATGGGCACAGGATGGATAGGTCCTGTCGTGGGCCTGGAGCCCAGCGTGTGTGCGGTGAAGATCATGTATGGGTGTGGAGAGCGGCCGTACCCATTACTCCTCACAGACAAAAGGAGTATGAGATAGCCGCTGATAAACACCACCACTACTAGTGCCCTCTGGCGTGTAGGAATCATCACACGGTTAGGCTGGCTGTGTAGCCGCAGTGTTCTGATACTGACTCAATATGCTTTAAAGAATAAATTGTTGACTACCGATGCATGCGTCGTGTCTACTTAATTTATCAATAATTTTTTGATTGGTAACAATCAATTTAAGTCAAATTACATTAAGTAAATAAATTAATCTAATAATATATCTAATCATTAAAATAAATAATATTAAAATAAAAGCTTTAATTAAAAAGTAATATATACATCAATAATAAGATTTAATAATTCATCAATAATTTAATAATTTATAATTCATACACAACAATAAATACTAATTAGACAAATTTCATAATTAAAAATTTCTAATATATAAATAAGTAAATATATAAATAAATATATATATTTTTTTAAAAAAAAACAACATAGTTTAGGAGAGAGAGACAAGGAGAGGGATGGACAAGGGACGGCCTTTAACGGCCTGAACCGGCAGCGGGGGCCAAGAAGTCACTGCCGAACCAGGACTCGTTCATTTTAATGAATGTAAGTCTGTCCACTGAGTCTGTGGACAGACGGGTCCGCTTGTCCGTGACCACCCCACCTGCCGCGCTGAAAGTCCGCTCAGACAGTACGCTGGAGGGGGGGCAAGATAGTAACTCCAGCGCATACTGAGCGAGCTCGCGGCAGGTGTCCAGCCTGGCAACCCAGTACTCCATGGGGTCGTCGGTGCTCATGCTGTCGGAAGCACCAACTGACCCCATGTAGTCTGCCACTATGCGGGCCAGCGGCTGGTGGTGACTGCTGCTGCTGCTGCTACTGGGTCGCGCAGACTGGTAGAACGACCGCATCTCACCCATAAGGTCACCTGCTCGGCTGGTGCTGCTAGTGCCAGCCACCTGCTGGGTGAGATGGGTGGGGATAACTGGAGCGTGAAGGCGAGGGTTGGCCTGCTCCAGCCGCTTGATCAGACAGGCCCGCAGTTGATCCATCCAGGCCTGTCTACGGCTGGCTGGGATGAACTGCTCCAGTTTCCCCTTGCAGCGAGGGTCTAAAAGGGTGGCCAACCAATAATCTTCCCTCTCCTTGATTCTCTTGATCCGGGGGTCCCTGCGGAGGCATCGCAGCATGTGGGCAGCCATAGAGAAGAGGACAGCCCGCTGTGACTGTTCATGGCTGCCCAGGACCATGACCTGTTGGTCCTCCGGCAGCTGTTGCTGATGCTCCCGGTTGGAGCTGCCCCACCCCCGGACTAACGGTGCCCCCAACACCGTCTCTCCCTCCTGACCAGGCCCAGACTCCTGGACGTCTACAAATTCTTCTTCTTCCTCCTCCTCCTCGTCCTGGGCCTGGTCTTGTTGGAGCATTGCTGCCTCCTCTTGCTCCACCAAGGCACTCTCCCCAGCCTCGAGCAGGCGATCTAGTGTCCTGTCCAGCAGGAACACTAAGGGGAGCACGTCATTGAGGCCGACATGCTCCCCGCTGACCATCTTGGTCGCCTGCTCAAATGGGGCCAACACGTGGCAGACCTGCTGTATCTGCCCCCACTCCGCATTAGTGATGTATGGGAGTGGGTGTGCTGGCCCTGGAGGGCCTTGGTCCAGCAGGTATTCCCTCACCGCCCTTCGCTGCTCCCACAACCTCTCCAGCATGTGGAGGGTGGAGTTCCACCGCGTCACACTGTCCACAATCAGCCTGTGAGGTGGCAGGCTGTTGTCCTGCTGCAGTTTGGACAGGGACGCGGCAGCAGTTGGGGAGCGTCTAAAGTGGCTGGCAATCCTCCGTACCCTTGGCACAATGTCACTCATCCCTTCGTATGTTCTGAGGAATTTCTGCACAACAAGTTTGAGGACATGTGCCATGCAGGGCACGTGTGTTAGACTGCCAGTATGGAGGGCGGCGAGGAGGTTGCTGCCTGGAGCCTTCGGGGTGTCAGCCACTTCTGGACCTGAGCCTGTAGTGCGGCCAGAACATCAGGTCCAGTGTGTCTCCGTTCCGCTAAGCTCACAAGCTGGAGCACGGCCTGGCAGCGGACGTGCACCACACTTGCGTAGCTATGGGGACGCTTGCTGGGGGGCTCAGCAGCAGTGGAGACAGTGGGTATCCCGGCACCTCGAAGGGATACCAAATGGGCAGTAAAGCTGATATAGCGTCCCTGCCCATGCCTGCTGGTCCAAGCAACCATTGTGAGATGCACCCTGTCACTGACAGCATGATCCAGCGACAGGGATACATTCTGCACAATGTGCTGGTGTAGGGCAGGGACGCCAGTCCTGGCAAAGAAATGGCGGCTGGGGACACGCCATCTGGGTTGTGCCTGCTCCAACATCTGCCGGAATGGATTGCTGTCCACAAGATTGAAGGGCAGCAGATGTTGGGCGATAACCCTTGCCAGGAGCCCATTGAGTGAACGCACGCGTCGGTCCCCGGGGTCATAGAGTGCGGTGCGTTCAAAAAGGTCAGCAACTGTGGGCTGGCGCCAGACGGCAGTGGAGGACATAGAGGAGGGTGCGGTGGAGGTAGAGGTCTGGCTGCCGGTACTAGTACCTCTAGGAGAGGGAGCGGGGGAGTGGGAACGCCTTGTTGGAAGTGGTTGGGGTGGCTGCAGAACAGTGGCAGGAGCTGCTGTCCCCTGTGCACTGCTGGTGGCGCCACTGCTGTGACCACCCCGCATCTGTTCCCACTCCCGCCAGTGGTTGACTCGTATGTGCTGGGTGAGGGCAGTGATACCCAGCCGAGCCTCAGACCTCCCTCTCCTCACCCTGGCATGGCACAGATTACAAATGCCAATTGTGGCATCATCTGGTGCCAGGGTAAAGTAAGCCCAAACAGGCGACTTACGCACCACCCTCCTGTCAGATGGGTTGGTGCTGACTTGTGCCTGCTCGGGCTCGGTGCGGACAGGTGGAGCTGGCTGCTGCTGCCTCCTCCTACTGCCATTACCAGTCGAGCCCCTGACTCTGGGCTCACTGGCAACCTGTTGCACCATTTGCCTCTGGTGCCTACCTTCCTCCTCATCAGTGCTGCTGATGCCTGACAAGGGAGGTGGCACCCATTCTCTATCACCCTCCTCTTCGTCCCCCGATATGTCAGACACAGGGCCAACCAGTGGTGGACTGAGGGGAACAGCAGACGTGGGGCCCCTGACCTGGCTCCTCTATCCCCTTGCTGACGCCTGGGTCTGACTAGGTGTGGGGTTTCGATGGCTGAAACCGCCTGCACCTGTTGAAAGGGATGTCACTGGGGTACATACAGGTGGTACCCCCTCCATCTCCTCCTCCATCCCTTTAATAAGGTCCTGACCCTCAGGACTGAACTGCAAGTCAGCCTCCTGTATTACCTCCCCCAAGGTGTCCCTCTCACTGTCACTGTCAAACAGGAGCAGGGACGATTTTTGGGGGCTGGGGGTTGGTCCTACAGGAGACGAACTGCTGCTGCTGCTCGGAGCCGGGGCAGAGGACTCTGTGGCACTGGCTTGTGCCACGAGAGACACAACTTCCTCGGCATCCTGAGATGTAATTCTCCTGCTGCCGGTTGCAAAAAAATCGCGAATAAGGCGGACGCCCCTGGCACCTGCGTCCGCACCTCGGTGAGTAGAGGAGCGGCCCCGTGCTGGCAGCTGTCCAGCACTGGGACCAACTACTCTTCTACCCCTGCTGCTTGATCGTGAAGACCTCTTTTTTTTTTTTATTTATACAAAAATTAAATTATATAAAGTGAATTAGGGAAAAGGTTTATTGGGATGGGGACTGTGGTACAATAAATAAAACAAAAATCTAATTTTTTTTAAACTAACAAAGGACGTAGACACTGACGCTGACAATACACCTAATATAACCAGTAAAAGAAAAAACACTAAAACTAATAAACTTTTTTTTTTCTTTTTCTTTTTTTTTTAACTAACAAAGGTAACAAAGGACGTAAACACTGACGTTGACAATACACTTAGTAATAACCAGTAAAGGAAAAAACACTAAAACGAATAAACTTTTTTTTTTTTAAACTAACTAACAAAGGACGTAGACACCGACGTTGACAATACACCGAATAACCAGTAAAAGAAAAAATACTAAAACTAATAAACTTTATTTTTTCTTTTTTTTTTTAACTAACAAAGGTAACAAAGGACGTAGACACTGATGCTGACAATACACCTAATAACCAGTAAAAGAAAAAACACTAAAACTAATAAACTTTATTTATTTTTATTTTTTAACTAACAAAGGACATAGACACTGACACGACACAAACTAAACAGTAATAAACGAAAACTAATAAACTTTTTTTTTTTAAATTACAGACACTAAACTAGAAAACTAAAAGAAAAAACAACTAAAGCCTACACTATAACTAACCTACACCCTTCACTAGAAACTATCAGCTACACTATTCACTAACCTAAATAAATAATTATATTTCTCCTAACTGTACCCTACACTACACACTGCACTAGAAACTATCTGCTAACTATTCACTAACCTAAATAAATGATTATATTTCTCCTAACTATGCCCTACACTACACCCTGCACTAGAAACTATCAGCTAACTTATCTATTACCTAACCTAAATAAATGATTATATTTCTCCTAACACTGTACCCTAATCTTTAACCTATCAGTTACACTAACCTACCCTATCTAACACTATCTAAATCAGTAATAAATTCGATTTATAATTTTCTTTTAAAAAAGCAAAGCACTGCACAGTTCCAATCTCCTCTCTCAATCACCACCACATGAAACTGCACAAAATGGCTGCCGTGACAAAATCTTATATAGTAATGGGGTGGGAAACTTTCTGATTGGTTGCTAGGGATGTTGCTAACCTGTTTGACTCCTTCTCATTGGCCCACAATCTAAAATAAGGGAGGGATTAGTGTCCTCACGAAAAGCCGATATTCGCATGTGCGCTAATATAATCGCATTACGAAAATTCGCACCTCAATCACTTACTCGGCAATATGAGTAAGATCTGAGCTTTTGGACTTTTGGGAAACAATCGAGATACAGTGGGGGGTGATGACAGTAGTTTACAGAGTACAGATCAATGTAATCTGTACGGTGGAAACTAAATTAAAAAATAAGAATATTCGTAAATCGAATTTTTTGAAGTTCTAAATATTCGCGAATATGGTGCTATACTATTTGAATGCAAAGCCCTTTGCCTCTCTGTTCTGGGACAAGTGCCGATATTCGCCTGTGCGCTAATATAATCGCCTTACGAAGATTCGCACCTCAATTACTAATATATGAATGCAAAGCCCTTTGCCTCTCCGTTCTGGTACAAGTGCCGATATTCGCCTGTGTGCTAATATAATCGCATTACGAAGATTCGCGCCTCAATCACTTTCTTGGCAATGTGAGTAAGATCTGAGCTTTTGCACTTTTGGGAAACAATTGAGATACAGTGGGGGGTGATGACAGTAGTTTACAGAGTACAGATCAATGTAATCTGTACGGTGGAAACTAAATAAAAAAAATACGAATATTCGTAAATAGAGTTGAGCGAACACCTGGATGTTCGGGTTCGAGAAGTTCGGCCGAACTTCCCGGAAATGTTCGGGTTCGGGATCCGAACCCGAACCGAACTTCGTCCCGAACCCGAACCCCATTGAAGTCAATGGGGACCCGAACTTTTGGGCACTAAAAAAGCTGTAAAACAGCCCAGGAAAGAGCTAGAGGGCTGCAAAAGGCAGCAACATGTAGGTAAATCCCCTGCAAACAAATGTGGATAGGGTAATGAATTAAAATAAAAATAAAAAAAATAAAAATGACCCAATATCAATTGGACAGAGGTCCCATAGCAGAGAATCTGGCTTCACGTCAGCAGAGAATTAGTCTCTTCATGCCATAGCAAAGAATCTGGCTTCATGTCAGCACAGAATTAGTCTCTTCATGCCATAGCAGAGAATCTGGCTTCATGTCAGCACAGAATCAGACTTCATGTCATAGCAGAGAATCAGGCTTCACGTCACCCACCACTGGAACAGGCCACTGTCACACATTTAGGACCCGGCACCCAGACAGAGGAGAGCGGTCCCGTAACAGAGAATCTGGCCTTATGTCAGCGCAGAATCTGTCTTCATGTCATAGCAGAGAATCAGGCTTCACGTCACCCACCACTGGAACAGGCCCATGTCACACATTTAGGCCCCGGCACCCAGACAGAGGAGAGAGGTCCTGTAACAGAGAATCTGGCCTTATGTCAGCACAGAATCTGTCTTCATGTCATAGCAGAGAATCAGGCATCACGTCACCCACCACTGGAACAGGCCACTGTCACACATTTAGGCCCCGGCACCCAGACAGAGGAGAGAGGTCCTGTAACAGAGAATCTGGCCTTATGTCAGCGCAGAATCAGTCTTCATGTCATAGCAGAGAATCAGGCTTCACGTCACCCACCACTGGAACAGGCCACTGTCACACATTTAGGCCCAGGCACCCAGGCAGAGGAGAGAGGTCCCGTAACAGAGAATCTGGCCTTATGTCAGCGCAGAATCAGTCTTCATGTCATAGCAGAGAATCAGGCTTCACGTCACCCACCACTGGAACAGGCCACTGTCACACATTTAGGCCCAGGCACCCAGACAGAGGAGAGAGGTCCTGTAACAGAGAATCTGGCCTTATGTCAGCACAGAATCTGTCTTCATGTCATAGCAGAGAATCAGGCTTTACGTCACCCACCACTGGAACAGGCCACTGTCACACATTTAGGCCCAGGCACCCAGGCAGAGGAGAGAGGTCCCGTAACAGAGAATCTGGCCTTATGTCAGCACAGAATCAGTCTTCATGTCATAGCAGAGAATCAGGCTTCACGTCACCCACCACTGGAACAGGCCACTGTCACACATTTAGGCCCAGGCACCCAGGCAGAGGAGAGAGGTCCCGTAACAGAGAATCTGGCCTTATGTCAGCACAGAATCTGTCTTCATGTCATAGCAGAGAATCAGGCATCACGACACCCACCACTGGAACAGGTCACTGTCACATATTTAGGCCCAGGCACCCAGGCAGAGGAGAGAGGTCGCGTAACAGAGAATCTGGATTCATGTCAGCACAGAATAAGTCTTCATGTCATAGCAGAGAATGAGGCTTCACGTCACCCACCACTGGAACAGGCCACTGTCACACATTTAGGCCCCGGCACCCAGACAGAGGAGAGGTTCATTCAACTTTGGGTTGCCCCGCAATATAATGGTAAAATGAAATTAAAAATAGTATTGAATGAGGAAGTGCCCTGGAGTAGAATAATATATTGTTAAGGGGAGGTAGTTAATATCTAATCTGCACAAGGGATGGACAGGTCCTGTGGGATCCATGCCTGGTTCATTTTTATGAACGTCAGCTTGTCCACATTGGCTGTAGACAGGCGGCTGCATTTGTCTGTAATGACGCCCCCTGCCGTGCTGAATGCACGTTCAGACAAAACGCTGGCCGCCGGGCAGGCCAGCACCTCCAAGGCATAAAAGGCTAGCTCTGGCCACGTGGACAATTTGGAGACCCAGAAGTTGAATGGGGCCGAACCATCAGTCAGTACGTGGAGGGGTGTGCACAGGTACTGTTCCACCATGTTAGTGAAATGTTGCCTCCTGCTAACACGTTCCGTATCAGGTGGTGGTGCACTTAGCTGTGGCGTGTTGACAAAATTTTTCCACATCTCTGCCATGCTAACCCTGCCCTCAGAGGAGCTGGGCGTGACACAGCTGCGTTGGCGACCTCTTGCTCCTCCTCTGCCTTCGCCTTGGGCTTCCACTGGTTCCCCTGTGACATTTGGGAATGCTCTCAGTAGCGCGTCTACCAACGTGCGCTTGTACTCGCGCATCTTCCTATCACGCTCCAGTGTAGGAAGTAAGGTGGGCACATTGTCTTTGTACCGGGGATCCAGCAGGGTGGCAACCCAGTAGTCCGCACACGTTAAAATGTGGGCAACTCTGCTGTCGTTGCGCAGGCACTGCAGCATGTAGTCGCTCATGTGTGCCAGGCTGCCCAGAGGTAAGGACAAGCTGTCCTCTGTGGGAGGCGTATCGTCATCGTCCTGTGTTTCCCCCCAGCCACGCACCAGTGATGGGCCCGAGCTGCTTTGGGTGCCACCCCGCTGTGAACATGCTTCATCCTCATCCTCCTCCTCCTCATCCTCGTCCTCCTCGTCCTCCAGTAGTGGGCCCTGTCTGGCCACATTTGTACCTGGCCTCTGGTGTTGCAAAAAACCTCCCTCTGAATCACTTCGAAGAGACTGGCCTGAAAGTGCTAAAAATGACCCCTCTTCCTCCTCTTCCTCCTGGGCCACCTCCTCTTCCATCATCGCCCTAAGTGTTTTCTCAAGGAGACATAGAAGTGGTATTGTAACGCTGATAACGGCGTCATCGCCACTGGCCATGTTGGTGGAGTACTCGAAACAACGCAACAGGGCACACAGGTCTCGCATGGAGGCCCAGTCATTGGTGATGAAGTGTGTCTGATCCGCAGTGCGACTGACCCGTGCCTGCTGCAGCTGAAACTCCACTATGGCCTGCTGCTGCTCGCACAGTCTGTCCAGCATATGCAAGGTGGAGTTCCACCTGGTGGGTACGTCGCATATGAGGCGGTGAGCGGGAAGGCCGAAGTTACGCTGTAGCGCAGACAGGCGAGCAGCGGCAGGGTGTGAACGCCGGAAGCGCGAACAGACGGCCCGCACTTTATGCAGCAGCTCTGACATGTCGGGGTAGTTGCGAGTGAACTTCTGCACCACCAAATTCAGCACATGCGCCAGGCAAGGGATGTGCGTCAAACCTGCTAGTCCAAGAGCTGCAACGAGATTTCGCCCATTATCGCACACCACCAGGCCGGGCTTGAGGCTCACCGGCAGCAACCACTCGTCGGTCTGTTGTTCTATACCCCGCCACAACTCCTGTGCGGTGTGGGGCCTGTCCCCCAAACATATGAGTTTCAGAATGGCCTGCTGACGTTTACCCCGTGCTGTGCTGAAGTTGGTGGTGAAGGTGTGTGGCTGACTGGAAGAGCAGGTGGAAGAAGAGGAGGAGGAAGCTGAGTAGGAGGAGGAGGAGACAGGAGGCAAAGAATGTTGCCCTGCGATCCTTGGCGGCGGAAAGACGTGCGCCAAACAGCTCTCCGCCTGGGGCCCAGCCGCCACTACATTTACCCAGTGTGCAGTTAGGGAGATATAGCGTCCCTGGCCGTGCTTACTGGTCCACGTATCTGTGGTTAGGTGGACCTTGCCACAGATGGCGTTGTGCAGTGCACACTTGATTTTATCGGACACTTGTTTGTGCAGGGAAGGCACGGCTCTCTTGGAGAAGTAGTGGCGGCTGGGAACAACATACTGTGGGACAGCAAGTGACATGAGCTGTTTGAAGCTGTGTGTGTCCACCAGCCTAAATGACAGCATTTCATAGGCCAGTAGTTTAGAAGTGGCTAGGTGGGAATTTACGCTTTCTCTCAAATGTTTGTGAGATGGAGAGCTGAACGCTGCCGTGTGACATGGTTGAGATGCTTGGTGACGCAGGTGGTGGTGTTGGTGGTACATCCCATGTTTGCTGGGTGGCAGGTGCCAACGTTCCTCCAGAGGCAGAGGAAGAGGCCGAGGCAACGGCAGCAGCAGCAGAAGAGGCCGAGGCGGCGGCAGCAGCAGAAGAGGCCGAGGCGGCAGCAGCAGAAGAGGCAGCAGGGGGAGCCTGAGTGACTTCCTTGTTTTTAAGGTGTTTACTCCACTGCAGTTCATGCTTTGCATGCAGGTGCCTGGTCATGCAGGTTGTGCTAAGGTTCAGAACATTAATGCCTCGCTTCAGGCTCTGATGGCACAGCGTGCAAACCACTCGGGTCTTGTCGTCAGCACATTGTTTGAAGAAGTGCCATGCCAGGGAACTCCTTGAAGCTGCCTTTGGGGTGCTCGGTCCCAGATGGCGGCGGTCAGTAGCAGGCGGAGTCTCTTGGCGGCGGGTGTTCTGATTTTGCCCACTGCTCCCTCTTTTGCTACGCTGTTGGCTCGGTCTCACCACTGCCTCTTCCTCCGAACTCTGAAAGTCAGTGGCACGACCTTCATTCCATGTGGGGTCTAGGACCTCATCGTCCCCTGCATCGTCTTCCACCCAGTCTTGACCCCTGACCTCCTGTTCAGTCTGCACACTGCAGAAAGACGCAGCAGTTGGCACCTGTGTTTCGTCATCATCAGAGACGTGCTGAGGTGGTATTCCCATGTCCTCATCATCAGGAAACATAAGTGGTTGTGCGTTAGTGCATTCTATCTCTTCCACCCCTGGTGAAGGGCTAGGTGGATGCCCTTGGGAAACCCTGGCAGCAGAGTCTTCAAACAGCATAAGAGACTGCTGCATAACTTGAGGCTCAGACAGTTTCCCTGATATGCATGGGGGTGATGTGACAGACTGATGGGCTTGGTTTTCATGCGCCATCTGTGCGCTTTCTGCAGAAGACTGGGTGGGAGATAATGTGAACGTGCTGGATGCACTGTCGGCCACCTAATTGACTAATGCCTGTACCTGCTCAGGCCTTACCATCCTTAGAACGGCATTGGGCCCCACCAAATATCCCTGTAAATTCTGGCGGCTACTGGGACCTGAGGTAGTTGGTACACTAGGACGTGTGGCTGTGGCAGAACGGCCACGTCCTCTCCCAGCACCAGAGGGTCCACTAACACCACCACGACCATGTCCACGTCCGCGTCCCTTATTAGATGTTTTCCTCATTGTTCCCGTTCACCACAATTTTGAGAATGGCAAATTTGGGAATAGTTTTTCAACCCAGAACAAAAAGTGTGCTTTTACGGTCACTACAAATAACTTGACCAGCTAAAACAGTACAGATTTGGTTGAATAGAAATGTGAGGCCTGTTTTTTTTTGCGCTGTGTGACAGGTATAGGTTTAATCACAGAATCAGACTTCTATCTGCACGGTAGCGTGTGTCTTAGGTTTTTCTGAATGACACTATCAGTACCTTCAATGTAAGATATCCTTTTTGGGATAGATTTCAAGTAGGCCTCAAATACCAGAAACTAGTTATTTTGAGAATGGCAAATTTGGGAATAGTTTTTCAACCCAGAACAAAAAGTGTGCTTTTACGGTCACTACAAATAACTTGACCAGCTAAAACAATACAGATTTGGTTGAATAGAAATGTGAGGCCTGTTTTTTTTTTGCGCTGTGTGACAGGTATAGGTTTAATCACAGAATCAGACTTCTATCTGCAAGGTAGCGTGTGTCTTAGGTTTTTCTGAATGACACTATCAGTACCTTCAATGTAAGATATCCTTTTTGGGATAGATTTCAAGTAGGCCTCAAATACCAGAAACTAGTTATTTTGAGAATGGCAAATTTGGGAATAGTTTTTCAATCCAGAAATTAAAAAGTGCTTTTACGGTCGCTACAAATAACTTGACCAGCTAAAACAGTACAGATTTGCTTGAATAGAAACGTGAGACCTGTTTTTTTTTGCACTGTGTGACAGGTTAAGGTTTAATCTCAGAATCAGACTTCTATCTGCACGGTAGCGTGTGTCTTAGGTTTTTCTGAATGACACTATCAGTACCTTCAATGTAAGATATCCTTTTTGGGATAGATTTCAAGTAGGCCTCAAATACCAGAAACTAGTTATTTTGAGAATGGCAAATTTGGGAATAGTTTTTCAACCCAGAACAAAAAGTGTGCTTTTACGGTCACTACAAATAACTTGACCAGCTAAAACAGTACAGATTTGGTTGAATAGAAATGTGAGGCCTGTTTTTTTTTGCGCTGTGTGACAGGTATAGGTTTAATCACAGAATCAGACTTCTATCTGCACGGTAGCGTGTGTCTTAGGTTTTTCTGAATGACACTATCAGTACCTTCAATGTAAGATATCCTTTTTGGGATAGATTTCAAGTAGGCCTCAAATACCAGAAACTAGTTATTTTGAGAATGGCAAATTTGGGAATAGTTTTTCAACCCAGAAAAAAAAAGGGCTTTTACGGTCGCTACAAATAACTTGACCAGCTAAAACAGTACAGATTTGCTTGAATAGAAATGTGAGACCTGGTTTTTTTTTGCACTGTGTGACAGGTTAAGGTTTAATCACAGAATCAGACTTCTATCTGCACGGTAGCGTGTGTCTTAGGTTTTTCTGAATGACACTATCAGTACCTTCAATGTAAGATATCCTTTTTGGGATAGATTTCAAGTAGGCCTCAAATACCAGAAACTAGTTATTTTGAGAATGACAAATTTGGGAATAGTTTTTCAATCCAGAAAATAAAAAGTGCTTTTACGGTCGCTACAAATAACTTGACCAGCTAAAACAGTACAGATTTGCTTGAATAGAAACGTGAGACCTGTTTTTTTTTGCACTGTGTGACAGGTTAAGGTTTAATCTCAGAATCAGACTTCTATCTGCACGGTAGCGTGTGTCTTAGGTTTTTCTGAATGACACTATCAGTACCTTCAATGTAAGATATCCTTTTTGGGATAGATTTCAAGTAGGCCTCAAATACCAGAAACTAGTTATTTTGAGAATGGCAAATTTGGGAATAGTTTTTCAACCCAGAAAAAAAATGTGCTTTTACGGTCGCTACAAATAACTTGACCAGCTAAAACAGTACAGATTTGCTTGAATAGAAATGTGAGACCTGTTTTTTTTTTTGCACTGTGTGACAGGTTAAGCTTTAATCTCAGAATCAGACTTCTATCTGCACGGTAGCGTGTGTCTTAGGTTTTTCTGAATGACACTATCAGTACCTTCAATGTAAGATATCCTTTTTGGGATAGATTTCAAGTAGGCCTCAAATACCAGAAACTAGTTATTTTGAGAATGGCAAATTTGGGAATAGTTTTTCAACCCAGAAAAAAAAATGTGCTTTTACGGTCACTACAAATAACTTGACCAGCTAAAACAGTACAGATTTGCTTGAATAGAAATGTGAGACCTGTTTTTTTTTGCACTGTGTGACAGGTTAAGGTTTAATCTCAGAATCAGACTTCTATCTGCACGGTAGCGTGTGTCTTAGGTTTTTCTGAATGACACTATCAGTACCTTCAATGTAAGATATCCTTTTTGGGATAGATTTCAAGTAGGCCTCATATACCAGAAACTAGTTATTTTGAGAATGGCAAATTTGGGAATAGTTTTTCAACCCAGAACAAAAAGTGTGCTTTTACGGTCACTACAAATAACTTGACCAGCCAAAACAGTACAGATTTGGTTGAATAGAAATGTCAGGTCTATTTTTTAGGCGCTGGGTGACAGGCTCAACTTGCCCCTGATGTAGTATATGGCCAAAAAATAACCACACTGTTGATGGTTAAATGCACTTGGGTGACACAGGCTCAGCTTGCAGCTGATGTAGTATATGGCCAAAAAATAACCAGACTGTTGATGGTTAAATGCACTTCGGTGACACAGGCTCAGCCTGCAGCTGATGTAGGATATAGCACAAAATAACCACACTATTGATGGTTAAATACACTTGGTGATAGCTTGTGCTGGCGCACCACAAGTCACAAAATGGCCGCCGATTACCCCAGAAAAAAAGTGATCTAAAAACGCTCTGGGCAGCCTCAAAAAAGTGAGCAAGTCAATATTAGCACTTCAATGATCCACAGCTGCAGATCGATCACAGAATGAAGTCTTTTGGAGGAGTTAATCACTGCCTAATCTCGCCCTAACGTCGCAGCTGCAACCTCTCCCTATGCTTCAATCAGCAGAGTGACGTGCAGCGCAACGTGACCCAAGCTTATATAGAGGCTGGGTCACATGCTGCACTGGCCAATCACAGCCATGCCAATAGTAGGCAAGGCTGTGATGGCCTCTTGGGGCAAGTAGTATGACGCTTGTTGATTGGCTGCTTTGCAGCCTTTCAAAAAGCGCCAAGAAAGCGCCGAACACCGAACCCGAACACAGACTTTTACGAAAATGTTCGGGTCCGTGTCCGTGTCACGGACACCCCAAAATTCGGTACGAACCCGAACTATACAGTTCGGGTTCGCTCATCCCTATTCGTAAATCAAATTTTTCGAAGTTCGAAATATTCGCGAATATGGTGCTATACTATTTGAATGCAAAGCCCTTTGCCTCTCTGTTCTGGGACAAGTGCTGATATTTACCTGTGCGCTAATATAATAGCCTTACGAAGATTCGCGCCTCAATCACTAATATATGAATGCAAAGCCCTTTGCCTCTCCGTTCTGGTACAAGTGCCGATATTCGCCTGTGCGCTAATATAATCACATTACGAAGATTCGTGCCTCAATCACTAATATATGAATGCAAAGCCCTTTGCCTCTCCGTTCTGGTACAAGTGCCGATATTCGCCTGTGCGCTAATATAATCACATTACGAAGATTCGTCCCTCAATCACTTTCTCGGCAATGTGAGTAAGATCTGAGCTTTTGCACTTTTGGGAAACAATCGAGATACAGTGGGGGGTGATGACAGTAGTTTACAGAGTACAGATCAATGTAATCTGTACGGTGGAAACTAAAATAAAAAATACGAATATTCGTAAATCGAATTTTTCGAAGTTCTAAATATTCGCGAATATGGTGCTATACTATTTGAATGCAAAGCCCTTTGCCTCTCCGTTCTGGGACAAGTGCCGATATTCGCCTGTGCGCTAATATAATCGCCTTACGAAGATTCGCGCCTCAATCATTAATATATGAATGCAAAGCCCTTTGCCTCTCCATTCTGGGACAAGTGCCGATATTCGCCTGTGCGCTAATATAATCGCCTTACGAAGATTCGCGCCTCAATCACTAATATATGAATGCAAAGCCCTTTGCCTCTCCGTTCTGGAACAAGTGCCGATATTCGCCTGTGCGCTAATATAATCGCATTACGAAGATTCGCGCCTCAATCACTTTCTCGGCAATGTGAGTAAGATCTGAGCTTTTGCACTTTTGGGAAACAATCGAGATACAGTGGGGGGTGATGACAGTAGTTTACAGAGTACAGAACAATGTAATCTGTACGGTGGAAACTAAAATAAAAAATCCGAATATTCGTAAATCAAATTTTTCGAAGTTCTAAATATTCGCAAATATGGTGCTATACTATTTGAATGCAAAGCCCTTTGCCTCTCTGTTCTGGGACAAGTGCCGATATTCGCCTTTGCGCTAATATAATCGCCTTACGAAGATTCGCGCCTCAATCACTAATATATGAATGCAAAGCCCTTTGCCTCTCCGTTCTGGTACAAGTGCCGATATTCGCCTGTGTGCTAATATAATCGCATTACGAAGATTCGCGCCTCAATCACTTTATCGGCAATGTGAGTAAGATCTGAGCTTTTGCACTTTTGGGAAACAATCGAGATACAGTGGGGGGGTGATGACAGTAGTTTACAGAGTACAGATCAATGTAATCTGTATGGTGGAAACTAAATTAAAAAATACGAATATTCGTAAATCGAATTTTTCGAAGTTCGAAATATTCACGAATATGGTGCTATACTATTTGAATGCAAAGCCCTTTGCCTCTCTGTTCTGGGACAAGTGCCGATATTCACCTGTGCGCTAATATAATAGCCTTACGAAGATTCGCGCCTCAATCACTAATATATGAATGCAAAGCCCTTTGCCTCTCCGTTCTGGGACAAGTGCCGATATTCGCCTGTGCGCTAATATAATCGCCTTACGAAGATTCGCGCCTCAATCACTAATATATGAATGCAAAGCCCTTTGCCTCTCCGTTCTGGGACAAGTGCCGATATTCGCCTGTGCGCTAATATAATCGCATTACGAAGATTCGCGCCTCAATCACTTTCTCGGCAATGTGAGTAAGATCTGAGCTTTTGCACTTTTGGGAAACAATCGAGATACAGTGGGCGGTGATGACAGTAGTTTACAGAGTACAGAACAATGTAATCTGTACGGTGGAAACTAAAATAAAAAATCCGAATATTCGTAAATCGAATTTTTCGAAGTTCTAAATATTCGCAAATATGGTGCTATACTATTTGAATGCAAAGCCCTTTGCCTCTCTGTTCTGGGACAAGTGCCGATATTCGCCTTTGCGCTAATATAATCGCCTTACGAAGATTCGCGCCTCAATCACTAATATATGAATGCAAAGCCCTTTGCCTCTCCGTTCTGGAACAAGTGCCGATATTCGCCTGTGTGCTAATATAATCGCATTACGAAGATTCTCGCCTCAATCACTTTCTCGGCAATGTGAGTAAGATCTGAGCTTTTGCACTTTTGGGAAACAATTGAGATACAGTGGGGGGTGATGACAGTAGTTTACAGAGCACAGATCAATGTAATCTGTACGGTGGAAACTAAATAAAAAAAATATGAATATTCGTAAATCGAATTTTTCGAAGTTCTAAATATTCGCGAATATGGTGCTATACTATTTGAATGCAAAGCCCTTTGCCTCTCTGTTCTGGGACAAGTGCCGATATTCACCTGTGCGCTAATATAATAGCCTTACGAAGATTCGCGCCTCAATCACTAATGTATGAATGCAAAGCCCTTTGCCTCTCCGTTCTGAGACAAGTGCCGATATTCGCCTGTGCGCTAATATAATCGCATTACGAAGATTCGCGCCTCAATCACTTTCTCGGCAATGTGAGTAAGATCTGAGCTTTTGCACTTTTGGGAAACAATCGAGATACAGTGGGGGGTGATGACAGTAGTTTACAGAGTACAGAACAATGTAATCTGTACAGTGGAAACTAAAATAAAAAATACGAGTATTCGTAAATCAAATTTTTCGAAGTTCTAAATATTCGCAAATATGGTGCTATACTATATGAATGCAAAGCCCTTTGCCTCTCTGTTCTGGGACAAGTGCCGAAATTCGCCTGTGCGCTAATATAATCACCTTACGAAGAATCGCAACTCAATCACTATTATATGAATGCAAAGCCCTTTGCCTCTGTTCTGGTACAAGTGCCGATATTCGCCTGTGCGCTAATATAATCGCATTACGAAGATTCGCACCTCAATCACTTTCTCGGCAATGTGAGTAAGATCTGAGCTTTTGCACTTTTGGGAAACAATCAATTATATGTGTACTGTAATTTTCTTTAAAAAAAAAAAGAATATGAGTTTTTACGAATATATAGCACTATATTCAAAATATTCACGAAATCGCGAAGTTACGCTTTTTGAATATTCGCACTCAACACTACTCACAATGAATAGATTGCTGAGAAAAAACATATCTGTGGGAGCGATTGGTATTATAGCACCCTTGGAACAGAGTTCCATGACCTCTTGAGATATAAGATTGTGATCTTTTTTGCAGAATACCATAGGTTGAGGAAATTTCAACTGAATTGGGGTACAGATTAACTCTATCTGATATCCCAGGATGGTATTTAGTATCCAAGCGTCTGAAGTTATGAGGCTCCAAGCATGGAAAAAAAGCATTATCCTTCCTCCCAATGGTAGCTGGGAAGAATGTTGAAGAGTTGGGCTTACCTATAGATGGCCTGGAGCGCGAGTAGCCTCTATATCCCCTTGACCTCCATGGTCGTCCTCTGGTGGGGAAGAACGGGGACGGCTGGAAAGCAGTGGAGGTATGTGGGGTGGCTTCTGTACATGGGGGGCCTCTAAATTGGGATCCCTCATGGGATTGGCAGCTGGGAAACCGGCCCCTCCGTTTCCCAGCCCTGCCAAAAACTCTGGAGTGAAAATCCTTTTTCAGAGATGTCTGAGCTCTCTCTAAAGTGGAAAAAAGTCCTACATATTGGTTGATCTCTCTTATGAACGAGTCCCCAAACAGGAGATCGTTAGGGGACACCAAAGGCTCGGTGTTGGCCAGTTGGATCAGTTGAGGGTCCAGTCTTAAAAGCAAGGACCTCCTCCTTTCAGCACATAAGGCCGCATTTGCATTGCCCAGGAGGCACATAGATCTCTGGGCCCAACCATGTAGAATCGAGGTGTCTACCGGCTGACCCGAAACCGTGGCCTGTTCAGATAGCTCCAAAATTTTTGTTATGGGGCCTAACATGTCAAGGTGCTTATCTTGACAAAACCAAAAACTGCGATCAATCCCCTTTTTGGGATTTTGTGTGGGGTCGATCTCGGGTGTATCAGTGAGATGGTTGGGAAGGGTAGGCCTGGGACATTCGGCCTTCAGTTTTTTATTGGCCGCCTTGTCAAGTGGTTTTATTAATCCAGGAGCTTATAAAATTTGAGATTTGAGGGCATGGGAGCCACTCCCCAGACCGGGGATGTTTTATTGAACCTGGGTCAAAATATGGTTGCCCGGTAGAATCTAACAGGATTGAACCTGACTCATTTACAGTATTAGGATCATTGTCACCGTCATTCTCACAAAATTCTTGGTAGTCGTAATCTACTTCAGAGGGAGATGAATGATCTTCGTCAGAAGAAGAGTTACCAGAAGAGATTCCATATGAATCCATTTTTTCCCGATGTGAGGACTTAGAAACCCGTTTACTATGTTCCTCCTCACAGGTAGAGGGTCTGGAGTGTATGTCTACCTGTATTAGTGCTGCTTTGTAATAGCGAGCCATCAACAGCCACCTGATCCCTCCGGCTGACTGAAATTTTTATTTTATTTTTGGAGGGTGAGGGATCGGTCTGAGGAATACGCCTCTTTTGCAACATTTTTCCGGACTTCTTAAAGTCCTGGACCATGTATGAGGTCGAGTCCTCCGCCGACCAAAAATGATCGGATGGGGTAGGGGAATGACTGCAGGTGACAGGATTGGTTTTGCCTGGGATATAGCCAGGGATACAATCTTAGCAATTAAGTCTTGCTTGCCAGTCATAACTGAGTGAAAAGCTGACTGAACAGACTTTTGTACTGATAGATTAACCAGAGACTTACTATGCTCTTCTGATAATAAACCTGAGGCTTCAGGAACCTCCATAGGTGTAACATGTTCCTCATTAGACATAATGAAGAGGGTATACTGAACAAAATAGCAGTGAGAAAAAAAACCTGACAGGAATGATGTAATGAATATCAGCAGGGAACTGCACAAAATTTAAACTGGCTACTATAGAGCCGTAACGTTAACCTGTCTGGTAAGTATATAGAATATATTGTGGTAAGCAGAAGCAACCATTAGGGGCAAAACTGGATAAGATATAATTCGGAGAGAATACAAACAGCTATCGTCACGGAGCAGAGAGAGACTGACTGTCGCAGGACGGAGCAACAGAGCGAGTGAGGTGAGAGGAAACACAGTACTTCTGAGGTAAAGGGGGGGGGGGGGGATGTGACTGTAACTGATTACCAACTATGTCACAATATGCCGACATACCTGGGACCCTGGTAACCGGTGCTAAAAATAGCTACAGTAAGGAGGTAAGATAAGATAACAGAAGGATTAGACAGACTGAAAGAATTAAGTAATACATGTTTTGAAAAGTTATGAATACACGCAGTGAGCGTGCGGTGAACAGATGAAAACTAACCAAAATATATATATATATATATATATATATACCAACAAACAATATAGTATACAGTATATAAATTCTTAAATTTTTTCATCTGTGGCCAGCAGTAAGAAAGAGGAATTGGAAGGGATTACCCAGACATTTATAGGCTCTGATCTCACCTGATTGGCTATGTCGTCATTTGCATATGGGACTGTCTGTTTAAATTATTTATTTTTTCGTTCTCTATGGTTGTTAACCCTTACTGCTGTGGCAAAATTAAATTAAAGAGATTGCATATAATAGGAGCCTCCCATAATATTTAAAATTGTTGATTAGCCTTGCATATCAGTTTGGAGGACTTTTAGCCCATTCCTCTGTACAAAACAGCTTTAACTCTGTTATGTTGGTGGGTTTCCTCCCATGCTCGCACCAGGTCCTTCCACAACATTTTTATTGGATTAAGTTCAGGACTTTGACTTGGCCATTTCAAAACTTGAAATTTATTTTTCTTTAATTATTCATTGGTAGAATGACTAGTGCGCTTAAGGTCATTGCCTTGCTGCATGTCCCACGTTCTCTTGAGTTCTCTTTAGCTCATGTACAATTTTTTTTTTAAATTAAAGTGCATTTATTACAATCAAAAGTCGTTGACAAACATGCATAGCACTGCAATGCAGCGCAGACCATAAGGTATCACTCAATAAATAATACCATTCGTCATTCATAGCATGGTATTGTAATGTAAAGCACAGCCTGGCCTACTCTATACATCACAATGCATGCTACACTAGCATTCCTATACAATCACAAATGAACACAATCCAACAACAAAGCAATCAGACAGTGATGATGGGTGGGGGATGGGAAGGAGGGGGAAGGGAGAGGAAATCACATGCCCGAAGCTTTAGTGAAGGACAGACACAAAGGGGGGAGAGGGAGAAGAAGAGAGGTTTAGTTCCCTTCTTCGTTGTCAAGGATGTTGTACTCCCACAGCAGGCTGTGGATAAGCTTGCAGCAGTCCAGGATAGACATGCTCTGCTAACTGAGAATAAGCCAATTCCTAGTAGGCAATATAGGGTCCTTAAAACAGTTTATAAGGCACCAGGGTTCCTGGATAGCACCAACAGTACAAATCCCATAAAATAGTCTGTACAGTATTGCAGGCTGTTTCTGGGCACAGACATACAAATGTCCTGACATTTTACTATAGAATTTGCTGGTATAATTCAGAACTCATTGTTCTATCAATGATGATTTGGGGAATGCGATATCTCCTTATGGAGAGCACCTCAAACAGCATGAAGATTTTTATAGGTGAGGCAAAGCTCCTCCGTAATTCTGGGAAGAAGGTATGCAAATGAGCTCTTAACAAGCTCTGCCTCTAAAGCTACCAGATGTAAGGTACCTAGCCTTAAAGACAAGGCTTGGCCTTGAGTCATGACTTAGAAAATAATTAAGCCAGCATCTCATCTGTAGACAACTGTTTCATGGTGATTGCTCCCCATCAGTGCAGAGCAGAGTGTACTGCCTTAAAGGGGTTGCGCAGTTATATCATTAATATCTGATCGGTGGGTGTCCGACACCTGTCACCCCAACTGACCAGCTTTTTGAAGAGGAGGTGGTGCTCCATGCGAGCACTGTTTCCTGTTCATTACACTGTACTTCATTGCGGAAGTGCTGCGTAATGACAAGTCACTTGAATTGAGCAAGCACTTGTAATTATACTATACTACTCGAATGGAGAGCCCCCTCATTATCAAATAGCTGATTGGCATGGGTGATATGTTGGACCCCCGTTGATACAATATTGATGACCTATCCTGAGTAAAGATGAGCGAACCAACTTGAGATTCGTTTAAAAAATTTCGGTTTAGACCCAAATCGGTTTGGGCTTAAATTAAGTTGATCCACTTGCCCTGAAAGTTGGTATATAACCCCCTCTAGCCTCCTAGGACTTTTTTTTTTTTTTTTTTTAGGAAAACTTGATATCTCTTTTTGTTTATTTTTTATGAATGTTTCCCTCCCCCTCCTCAAGCTCTGGAACACAATGACAGCAATAGTACATGATGTCTGAGTGACACTGTATTGTAAGGGTATTTTGAAGAACTGATTGTTTTCTCTTTTATATTATCGGTAATATTCTGTGTAATAAAGTCTTCCTTGTAATGTAGTGGGTTAGAGATAGTTAGATCATACCCATCCCCCATTGTGCTGAGATCACATTCCTGAGAAGTGATTATCTCAGAGACATGCCTATAGCACACTGCAGAAGGGGCTAAAAGGTATAAACTCTGTTACACACATACATTAAATGGCCTCCATTGAAGTATTCATTCTTGGTAGGATTTAATTACTGATTTGCTCTATCTCTTGTATACTAGAGTTGAGCGAACCCGAACTGTAAAGTTCGGGTTCGTACCGAACTTTAGGTTTTTCGGCACCCGGACACGAACCCGAACATTTATGTAAAAGTTCGGGTTCGGTGATCAGTGCTTTCTTGGTGCTTTTTGAAAGGCTGCACAGCAGCCAATCAACAAGCGTCATACTACTTGCCCCAAAAGGCCATCACAGCCATGCCTACTATTTGCATGGCTGTGATTGGCCAACTGCAGCATGTGACCCAGCCTCTATTTAAGCTGGAGTCACGTAGAGCGCCGCCCGCCACTCTGCTCGGATTAGTGTAGGGAGAGGCTGCAGCTGCTGTGAGGGAGAGATCAGGGAGAAATCCTATCAAGAACAGTTTTTTGCACTCAGCGATCTACAGCAAATGTGTTTTGTGGGTGCAGTGCACAATTTTTTTAAGCCTGCCCTGAGCCAACTACTGCTGAAAACGAACTTTTTTTTCTTCAGTTAGTCAATATCAATACATAATTGGCAGCCATTTTATGCAACGATAGTGCACCAGCACAGGCTATCTGCATGACTGCAAGTCCAGAAATACAGCTTTTTACTGGGGTGAAAAAAATACATTGGTTAAATATAGTGCACATCTGGGATTACATGTGCATAAGTGATTGTCACATTTAGGACAGAAATACAGATTTTTGGTTACTGGAGTAAAAAAAAACTCTAATATACTGCACATCTAGGATTAGACAAGCATAAGTGACTGTCACATTTAGGCCAGAAATACGGCTTTTTGGTTGCTGTGGTGAAAAAAGCCTCTAATATATTGCACATCTGGGATTACACGTGCATAAGTGACTGTCACATTTAGGCCATAAATACGGCTTTGGCATACTGGGGTGAAAAAAGCCTCTGATATACTGCACATCTGGGATTAGACAAGCATAAGTGACTGTCACATTTAAGCCAGAAATACGGCTTTTCGGTTACTGGGGTGAAAAAACCCTCTAATATACTGCACATCTGGGATTAGACAAGCATAAGTAACTGTCACATTTAGGCCAGAAATACGGCTTTTTGGTTACTGGAGTGAAAAAACCCTCTAATATACTGCACATCTGGGATTACACGTGCATAAGTGACTGTCCCATTTAGGCCATAAATACGACTTTGGCATACTGGGGTGAAAAAAGCCTCTGATATACTGCACATCTGGGATTAGACAAGCATAAGTGACTGTCACATTTAAGCCAGAAATACGGCTTTTTGGTTACTGGGGTGAAAAAACCCTCTGATATACTGCACATCTGGGATAAGACGTGCATAAGTGAGTGTCACATTTAGGCCACAAATACCGCTGTCATATAGAGTTTCTAAAAAAAAATTTGAGTGCAATACCCTACATCAGGGTTTATATTGGCGGTTAATTATTTTTAACAGACTTAACCAGTTTTTACTTTGCTTTGTAAACGCTAACTATGAGGCAAACATGTAATAAGGGACGCGGTCATGGTCGTGGTGTTGGTGGAGCCTCTGGTGCAGGGAGAGGACGTGGCCGTTCTGCCACAGCTACACGTCCTACTGAACCTACTACCTCAGGTCCCAGTAGCCGCCAGAATCTACAGCGATATTTGGTCGGGCCTAATGCCGTTCTAAGGATGGTAAGGCCTGAGCAAGTGCAGGCGCTAATCAATTGGGTGGCCGACAGTGGATCCAGCACGTTCACATTATACATTTAGGCCATAAATACGGCTTTGGCATACTGGGGTGAAAAAAAAAGCCTCTAATATATTGCAGATCTGGGATTACACATGCATAATTGACTGTCACATTTAGGCCAGAAATACGTCTTTTTGGTTACTGGGGTGAAAGAACCCTCTAATATACTGCACATCTGGGATTAGACAAGCATAAGTGACTGTCACATTTAGGACAGAAATATGGCTTTTTGGTTACTGGGGTGAAAAAACCCTCTAATATACTGCACATCTGGGATTAGACAAGCATAAGTAACTGTCACATTT
The DNA here is from genome assembly GCF_905171765.1 of Bufo bufo. NCBI lineage: Eukaryota > Metazoa > Chordata > Amphibia > Anura > Bufonidae > Bufo > Bufo bufo. The sequence goes on along the minus strand of NC_053392.1, from coordinate 473,419,988 downwards.
AGGCTAGAAATACAGCTTTGGCATACTGTGGTGAAAAAAGCCTCTAATATATTGCACATCTAGGATTACACGTGCATAAGTGACTGTCACATTTAGGCCATAAATAAGGCTTTGGCATACTGGGGTGAAAAAAGCCTCTGATATACTGCACATCTGGGATTAGACAAGCATAAGTGACTGTCACATTTAAGCCAGAAATACGGCTTTTTGGTTATTGGGGTGAAAAAACCCTCTAATATACTGCACATCTGGGATTAGATAAGCATACGTGACTGTCACATTTAGGCCAGAAATACGGCTTTTTGGTTACTGGGGTGAAAAAACCCTCTAATATACTGCACATCTGGGATTAGACAAGCATAAGTGACTGTCACATTTAGGCCAGAAATACGGCTTTTTGTTACTGGGGTGAGAAAACCCTCTAATACTGCACATCTGGGATTAGACAAGCATAAGTGACTGTCACATTTAGGCCAGAAATACAGCTTTTTGGTTACTGGGGTGAAAAAAGCTTCTAATATATTGCACATCTGGGATTACATGTGCATAACTTACTGTCACATTTAGGCCATAAATACGGCTTTTTGTTACTGGGGTGAGAAAACCCTCTAATACTGCACATCTGGGATTAGACAAGCATAAGTGACTGTCACATTTAGGCCAGAAATACAGCTTTTTGGTTACTGGGGTGAAAAAAGCTTCTAATATATTGCACATCTGGGATTACATGTGCATAACTTACTGTCACATTTAGGCCATAAATACGGCTTTTTGGTTACTGGGGTGAAAAAACCCTTTGATATACTGCACATCTGGGATAAGACGTGCATAAGTGAGTGTCACATTTAGGCCACAAATACCGCTGTCATATAGAGTTTCTAAAAAAAAATTTGAGTGCAATACCCTACATCAGGGTTTATAGTGGCGGTTAATTATTTTTAACAGACTTAACCACTTTTTACTTTGCTTTGTAAACGCTAACTATGAGGCAAACATGTAATAAGGGACGCGGTCATGGTCGTGGTGTTGGTGGAGCCTCTGGTGCAGGGAGAGGACGTGGCCGTTCTGCCACAGCTACACGTCCTACTGAACCTACTACCTCAGGTCCCAGTAGCCGCCAGAATCTACAGCGATATTTGGTCGGGCCTAATGCCGTTCTAAGGATGGTAAGGCCTGAGCAAGTGCAGGCGCTAATCAATTGGGTGGCCGACAGTGGATCCAGCACGTTCACATTATCTCCCACCCAGTCTTCTGCAGAAAGCGCACAGGAGAAACCCATGGCCATCAGTCTGTCACATCACCCCTGTGCATATCGGGGAACCTGTCTGAGCCTCAAGTCATGCAGCAGTCTCTTATGCTGTTTGAAGACTCTGCTGGCAGGGTTTCCCAAGGGCATCCACCTAGCCTTTCCCCAGGGGTGGAAGACATAGAATGCACTGACGCACAACAACTTATGTTTCCTGATGAGGACATGGGAAAACCACCTCAGCACGTCTCTGATGATGACAAAACACAGGTGCCAACTGCTGCGTCTTTCTGCAGTGTGCAGACCGAAAAGGAGGTCAGGGGGGAAGACTGGGTGGAAGACGATGCAGGGTACGATGAAGTCCTAGACCCCACATGGAATGAAGGTCGTGCCACTGACTTTCAGAGTTCGGAGGAAGAGGCAGTGGTGAGACCGAGCCAACAGCGTAGCAAAAGCGGGAGCAGGGTGCAAAAGCAGAGCAGCCGTCGCCAAAACAGTTCGCCTGCTACTGGCCACCGTCACCAGGGACCGAGCACACCAAAGGCAGCTTCAATGAGTTCCCTGGCATGGCACTTCTTAACACAATGTGCTGACGACAAGACCCGAGTGGTTTGCACTCTGTGCCATCAGAGCCTGAAGCGAGGCATTAACGTTCTGAACCTACATGCGAGACACGGGCTGCAGTGGAGTAAGCATCTTCAAAACCAAGAAAGGGCTCAGGCCCCTCCTGCTCCCTCTTCTGCTGCTGCCTCGGCCTCTTCCTCCGCCTCTGGAGGAACGTTGGCACCTGCCGCCCAGCAAACAGAGGATGTGCCACCAACAACACCACCTCCGTCACCAAGCATCTCCACCATGTCACACGGAAGCGTTCAGCTCTCCATCTCACAAACCTTTGAGAGAAAACGTAAATTCCCACCTAGCCACCCTCGATCCCTGGCCCTGAATGCCAGCATTTCTAAACTGCTGGCCTTTGAAATGCTGTCATTCAGGCTGGTGGAGACGGACAGCTTCAAACAGCTCATGTCGCTTGCTGTCCCACAGTACGTCGTTCTCAGCCGCCACTACTTCTCCAGGAGAGCCGTGCCCTCCCTGCACAACCAAGTATCAGATAAAATCAAGTGTGCACTGCGCAACGCCATCTGTGGCAAGGTCCACCTAACCACAGATACATGGACCAGTAAGCATGGCCAGGGACACTATATCTCCCTAACTGCACACTGGGCAAATGTAGTGGTGGCTGGGCCCCAGGCGGAGAGCTGTTTGGCGCACGTCCTTCTGCCGCCAAGGATCGCAGGGCATCATTCTTTGCCTCCTGTTGCCTCCTCTTCCTACTTGGCTTCCTCCTCCTCTTCTACCACCTCCTCATCCGGTCAGCGACAGACCTTCATCACCAACTTCAGCACAGCCAGGGTTAAACGTCAGCAGGCCGTTCTGAAACTGATGTGTTTGGGGGACAGGCCCCACACCGCGCAGGAGTTGTGGCGGGGTATAGAACAACAGACCGACGAGTGGTTGCTGTCACGGGGTTCCGAAGGTGCACTCGGTCCCCCATTGCCTGCAGACCTGTTGCTTAGCTTTGGGGATCTGTGTTTGACCTCATTCCCAGGACGGCTTTACTAGCTGGGTGGTTCCCTGCTCCTAGTCTGCCTTGAACGCCGAGCTGATCACTCGGTGCTCGACTGGTTGGTCTGTCGGTCATGTGACGCTGGCCACGTCACATGACCCTCACTCCCCACTATAAATACAGGCAGCCTGCTGGCTACAGGTTGCCTGTTAATTTCTAGGTTCCTGGCTATTTGTTGGACTACTGAATACTTACCTGATCCTGTTCCCTGACGATCCTTTGCCTGCTCCTCCTGTACTGCGCATCCGTCCTGGTATTGTGACCTCGGCTCCCACCTGACTACTCTCTTAGGACTCCTCTGGTACTTCACTGCTCTTATGGTATTTGACCCCGGCTTCTCCTGACCATTCTTTGCCTAATCCTTTGTACTGCGTAGCTCTCTTGGTTCTGACCCGGTCCGTTCATGTTCCGTATTTTGTCTTGTCTGTCTTCCCTGCACATATCCTAAGTTAGGGACTGTCGTCCAGTTGTCCCCTGTCATCAGGACTCGTGAGGCAAGTAGGCAGGGCCAGGGGTGAGGGTGGAGCGCAGTGGTCACTATCCTTCCCCCTGTGTGTGTGTGGACGTGACCGTTACAGATTAACAGGCCCAATAACCACTGTATCATGAATCCTCTTACTACCCTGACTGACCATGTCACTAGCTTGACACAGGTGGTGCAGGAGCTAGGAGAGAAACTCTGTTCTTTTGAGTTAGGGCAAGGTTCTTCCACTCCTCTGCCCTCCAGTCCACATTTTGAACTCCAGATCAAGCTCCCAGAACCCTTTTCTGGAGACCGGAAGAGGTTTCTCTCCTTTAAGGAGAGTTGCAAACTCTACTTCCGTTTGCGCCCCGTGTCCTCCGGTCCCGAGAGCCAACGCGTGGGGATTATCATTTCTCTACTACAGGGTGATCCCCAGGCCTGGGCATTCTCGTTACCTCCTGGGGCCAGTTGTCTGACTTCTGTGGAGGGGTTTTTTCAGGCCCTGGGTACCCTCTATGACGAACCAGACAGGGTCCTGGTAGCCGACACGGCTCTTAGGGCACTGGTTCAGGGCCATCTCCCTGCGGAGGGGTATTGCACCCAATTCAGACGGTGGTGTGTTCCTTCAGGATGGAATGAACCAGCCCTGAAGAGTCAGTTTAGGTCTGGTCTGTCTGATAATTTAAAAGATCTATTAGTCAGTTATCAAATTCCTGAGACCTTAGAGGAGATGATGACCCTAGTTGTCCGACTTGACCAACGAGTTAGAGAGAGACGACAAGAACGACAGTTCTGTTCTCAGATGGTGGTCCAGCCAGAGGCCTTTTCCAGGGACAACACTGAGGTCTCCACCGAGGAACCCATGCAGGTTGGCATGACCCGGGGTAATCTTCGTCGCAGACACGGAGAGTGCTTCTACTGTGGAGATCCTGGCCATTGGATCAACAAGTGTCCTAAGAGGGTCCTCTCTGACAAGTCTCCTAAGGCAAGACAACCTAAAGACCAGGTACACCCTGATTTTTCTAAATATAAGCTTTTGGTACCCATAACAATTTCTCTGGGGGTTAATAAGTGGCCGGGTAAGGCCTTTATTGATTCCGGTTCAGCGGCCAGCTTTATTGACTTTGAAATTGCTAGAAAATTGGGTATTCCAATGTTTGCTTTACCTACACCTATCCATGTCATGGCTATTGATGCTACTCCCCTGATGGGTGGTACGGTGAGGTCATGTACCTTTGAAATTTCTCTGACCGTGGGTGTGTGCCACTCTGAGAGATGTTCTCTTTTAGTCCTGGAGAACCTACCGGTTAAGGTGGTACTAGGGTTGCCTTGGCTCCGTTTACATAACCCCTCAATTGATTGGTTTAAAGGAGAGTTGGTGAAATGGGGACCTAAGTGTGACTCATGCTTGTCCGTGGTCCAGGCTGGGGTTTCAGTAAGGTCTAATACATTACCCTCAGTTATTTAAGAGTTTTCTGATGTATTCTCATCCCCTACTCCAGAGGTTCTACCCCCCCATAGACCTTATGATTGCGCCATAGAGTTAATAGAGGGTGCCGAATTTCCTAAAGGGCGAATTTATAATCTTTCAGGGCCCGAACGCAAAGCTATGGAAGATTATATTAAGGAGAGCCTTGCTAAAGGGCATATTAGACCTTCAGTCTCTCCTATGGGAGCAGGGTTTTTCTTTGTTAAAAATAAGGATGGTGGTCTTAGGCCTTGTATTGATTACTGGAGATTGAATAAGATCACTGTCCAAAATAGATACTCTCTCCCATTGATTCCGGATTTATTTAACCAGGTTCTGGGGGCAACCTGGTTTTTCAAGATTGACCTGAAAGGGGCATACAATCTAATCCGAATCAAGGAGGGAGACGAATGGAAGACAGCGTTCAATACTCCGATAGGACACTTTGAATATCAGGTGATGCCTTTTGGACTCAGCAATGCCCCAGCTGTGTTCCAAAACTTAATGAACAATATTCTCAGGGCGTTCTTAGGTAAATTTATTATTGTCTATCTTGATGACATTTTGATATTCTCTCCTGATTTCGAATCTCATGTGTCTCATGTCAAACAAGTATTAGAGGTGTTGAGGGAGAACCAGCTATCCGCTAAGCAAGAGAAATGTGTCTTTGGTGTACAGGAGATACTGTTTCTAGGGCATGTTTTGACTCCTCACGCCTTTAAGATGGATCCTGGTAAGGTTTTAGCAATTAAGGAATGGGTAAGGCTTTCATCCTTAAAGGCTTTACAACGGTTTTTGGGTTTTCGCTAATTACTATCGTAAATTTATCATGAATTTTTCTGTAATTGCTAAGCCATTGACCGACCTTACTAAGAAAGGGGCAGATTTGGAGAATTGGTCTACCAAGGCCATCTCTTCATTTGAAACCTTAAAAAAGGCATTTAGTAGCGTTCCCATTCTGATCCAGCCTGATCAGGAGAAACCTTTTATTGTGGAGGTGGATGCGTCCGAGGACGGCGCAGGAGCAGTCCTTTCACAAGGTTCTGCTAGCCTCACTAACCTGAGACCGTGTGCCTTCTTCTCCAGGAAATTCTCTCCCACGGAGAGAAACTATGACATAGGGAATAGGGAGCTGCTGGCTATTAAATGGGCATTTGAGGAGTGGAGGCATTTTTTGGAGGGGGCAAGGCATCGAGTAACTGTTGTTACTGATCATAAAAACCTAATGTTTCTCGAGTCGGCTAAGAGGTTGAATCCCCGACAAGCCCGATGGGCTCTGTTTTTTTCCCCGTTTTGATTTCTTTATTACGTTCAGGCCGGGAAGTAAAAATGTGAAGGCAGACGCATTATCTCGGAGCTTCCATGCTTTTCAACCCACTGAGACGCCGCCTGAATCCATCCTACCAGCAAACATCTTCTTAGCGGCTCTAACCCAGGATATCTCGGCCCGCATTAAGGCTGAACAACATCTGGCACCGGCATCCACCCCAACAGATAAGTTGTTTGTTCCCGTACAATTTCGTCTCCAGCTGTTGGGGGAGTGTCACGATTCTGCCTTTTGTGGACATCCGGGTTTTGAGGGCACTAAGGATCTGATTTCTAGATCTTATTGGTGGCCCACTCTGACCAGGGATGTCAAGTCCTACATGTCAGCCTGTGAGGTTTGTGCCAGGTCTAAGACACCTAGGACTCGCCCTGCTGGTAACCTACGACCCCTACCCATTCCCAGTAGACCCTGGTCCCATATCTCGATGGACTTTATAACTGACCTACCGCTGGCGGAGGGTAAGACTGTGGTTTGGGTAGTAGTCGATAGGTTTAGCAAGATGGTTCATTTCATTCCCCTGTCTAAACTTCCAAATGCTAAAACCCTGGCGTCTATTTTTGTGAGAGAGATTGTTCGTTTACATGGCATCCCGGAAAATATTGTTTCTGACAGGGGTGTGCAGTTTGTGTCCAAATTCTGGAGGGCCTTCTGTCAAAGATGTAAAATTTCATTGTCTTTTTCTTCTGCCTACCATCCTGAGAGTAATGGGCAGACTGAACGCCTTAATCAGCCTGTGGAACAATTCTTGAGGTTGTATGTTGCTGATGACCAGCAATTATGGGTCAAATTCCTTCCGTTGGCTGAATTCGCTTTGAATAACCGTGTCAATTCTTCTGCTGGGGTCTCTCCTTTCTTTTGTAACCATGGTTTTCATCCCCGTTTTCATTCTGGGTCGTCCGTCTCCTCCTCTAACCCTGAAGCGGATAAACTCTCCTCCGAACTTGGCACAGTTTGGGCCCGGGTTCAATCGAACCTAGAAAAGGCTCAAAATTCTCAAAAACTCAAGGCCGATAGGAGACGTTCAAGGGGGGTGAACTTTCAAGTTGGGGATAAAGTATGGTTGTCCTCCAAGAATCTATCTCTCAAGGTAGCTTCTAAAAAATTTGCTCCTCGTTTTATTGGACCATATAAGATCTCGGAAGTGATTAACCCGGTATCTTTTAGGTTGGAGCTGCCAGAGTCATTCCACATTCATAATGTGTTCCATAAATCTCTGCTTAAAAAATATTTTGAACCGGTAGTACCATCAAAAGCCTCGCCTCCGCCGGTTCTTGTTAATGATGCTGTCGAGTATGTGGTGTCTAAAATAGTGGATGTCAGGAAAGTGCGTAATTCCTTGCAGTACCTGATTCACTGGAAGGGGTATGGACCTGAAGAGAGATCTTGGGTACCTGCCAGGGAGGTTAATGCTCCTAGACTTGTTCGTAAATTTCATTTAGAACACCCTGAAAAGCCATCGCCTGAAGTCTTGGGTCCGGTGGCCCCTCGTGCTTAGCTTTGGGAATGAGGATCTGTGTTTGACCTCATTCCCAGGGCGGCTTTACTAGCTGGGTGGTTCCCTGCTCCTAGTCTGCCTTGAGCGCCGAGCTCGGTGCTCGACTGGTTGGTCTGTCGGTCATGTGACGCTGGCCACGTCACATGACCCTCACTCCCCACTATAAATACAGGCAGCCTGCTGGCTACAGGTTGCCTGTTAATTTCTAGGTTCCTGGCTATTTGTTGGACTACTGAATACTTACCTGATCCTGTTCCCTGACGATCCTTTGCCTGCTCCTCCTGTACTGCGCATCCGTCCTGGTATTGTGACCTCGGCTCTTACCTGACTACTCTCTTAGGACTCCTCTTGTACTTCACTGCTCTCCTGGTATTTGACCCCGGCTTCTCCTGACCATTCTTTGCTTAATCCTTTGTACTGCGTAGCTCTCTTGGTTCTGACCCGGTCCGTTCATGTTCCGTATTTTGTCTTGTCTGTCTTCCCTGCACATATCCTAAGTTAGGGACTGTCGTCCAGTTGTCCCCTGTCATCAGGACTTGTGAGGCAAGTAGACAGGGCCAGGGGTGAGGGTGGAGCGCAGTGGTCACTATCCTTCCCCCTGTGTGTGTGTGGACGTAACCGTTACAGTTGCTGCCAGTGGGCCTCAAGCCCGGCCTGGTGGTGTGCGATAATGGGCGAAATCTCGTTGCAGCTCTGGGACTAGCCGGTTTGACGCACATCCCTTGCCTGGCGCATGTGCTGAATTTGGTGGTGCAGAAATTCATTCACAACTACCCCGACATGTCAGAGCTGCTGCATAAAGTGCGGGCCATCTGTGCACGCTTCCGGTGTTCTCATCCTGCCGCCGCTTGGCTGTCTGCTCTACAGCTTAACTTCGGCCTTCCCGCTCACCGCCTCATATGCGACAGGCCCACCAGGTGGAACTCCACCTTGGACATGCTGGAGAGACTGTGCGAGCAACAGCAGGCCATAGTGGAGTTTCAGCTGCAGCACGCACAGGTGAGTCGCACTGCGGAACAGCACCACTTCACCACCAATGACTGGGCCTCCATGCGAGACCTGTGTGCCCTGTTGCGCTGTTTCGAGTACTCCACAAACATGACCAGTGGCAATGACGCCGTTATCAGCGTTACAATACCACTTCTATGTCTCCTTGAGAAAACACTTAGGGCGATGATGGAAGAGGATGTGGCCCAGGACGAGGGGGAGGAAGAGGGGTCATCTCTAACACTTTCAGGCCAGTCTTTTAGAAGTAGCTCAGAAAGAGGATTTTTGCAACAGCAGAGGCCAGGTACAAATTTGGCCAGCCAGGGCCCACTACTGGAGGACGAGGAGGATGAGGAGGAGGAGGATGGGGATGAAGCATGTTCACAGCGGGGTGGCATCCAACGCAGCTCGGGCCCATCACTGGTGCGTGGCTGGGGGGATACGGAGGACGCAGACGATACGCCTCCCACAGAGGACAGCTTGTCCTTACCTCTGGGCAGCCTGGCACACATGAGCGACTACATGCTGCAGTGCCTGCGCACTGACTGTAGAGTTGCCCACATTTTAACGTGTGCTGAATACTGGGTGGCCACCCTGCTGGATCCCCGTTACAAAGACAATGTACCGTCCTTAATTCCCTCACTGGAGCGTGATCGGAAGATGCGCGACTACAGGCGCACGCCGGTAGACGCACTCCTGAGAGCATTCCCAAATGACACCGGGGGACAAGTGGAAGCACAAGGCGAAGGCAGGGGAGGAGGAAGAGGTCGCCAACGCAGCTGTGTCGGTGCCAGCACCTCAGAAGGCAGGGTTAGCATTGCCGACATGTGGAAAACCTTTGTCACCTCGCCGCAACAACCGGCCCCAACTGCTGATATGGAGCGTGTTAGCAGGAGGCAGCATTTGAACAACATGGTAGAACAGTACCTGTGCACACGATTACACGTACTGACTGATGGTTCTGCCCCATTCAACTTCTGGGTCTCCAAATTGTCCACATGGCCAGAGCTTGCCCTGTATGCCTTGGAGGTGCTGGCCTGCCCTGCAGCCAGTGTACTCTCTGAACGTGTATTTAGCACGGCAGGAGGCATCATTACAGACAGAGGCAGCCGCCTGTCCACAGCTAACGTGGACAAGCTGACGTTCATTAAAATTAACCAGGCTTGGATCCCACAAGACTTGTCTGTACCTTGTGCAGAATAGACATTTATACCACCATCAAACATACATTCTTGTACTCAAGTCAAGTGCAATGATTCTTTGTTTTCTTTTTTTTTATTTGTCCCAATATTTTGGAAGCTACCTACCCCAATAAAAAAAATAAAAACATTGTTGGCTGCCTCATCCATTGCTGCCTCCACCTACAACACCACATTTACCACCTCCTCAACCTCCGACTCCATATCCACCTCCTTCTCTGAGTTGCAGGTTAATAATTTGTAATTTCTAGTTATTTTATTTCATTTTAAGTTATTTCCCTATCCACATTTATTTGCAGAGCAGTTGCTATGCAAATAGCAGTTGCTATGCCTTTTACATCCCTCTAGCCTTTTCAAGGACAATTTTAGAGCCATTTTAATGCAAAAAAGTGCCAATTTTAGTGCCCTAAATTGTATAAATTCTTATTTTCAATTGTCGGGTGACATTTTACCATTTTTGGTGTATACAAACCCGTGCTGTGCCTGGGTGAATGGGGCCTAAATCTCTCAAAATCCTCTGTTCTATTGCTGGGTGACATGAACCCCCTTTTGCCGTGAATGAACCCCTGCTGTGCCTGGGTGACAGGGGCCTAAATATATCAAAATCCTCTGTTCTATTGCTGGGTGACATGAAGCCCCTTTTGCCGTGAATGAACCCCTGCTCTGCCTGGGTGACAGGGACCTAAATATATCAAAATCCTCTGTTCTATTACTGGGTGACATGAAGCCCCTTTTGCCGTGAATGAACCCCTGCTGTGCCTGGGTGACAGGGGCCTAAATCTCTCAAAATCCTCTTTTCTATTGCTGGGTGACATGAAACCCCTTTTGCCGTTAATGAACCCCTGCTGTGCCTGGGTGACGGGGGCCTAAATGTCTAAAAATCCTCTGTTCTATTGCTGGGTGACAAGAACCCTCTTTTGCCGTGAATGAACCCCTGCTCTGCATTGCTGATAGGGAACTAAATTTAGTGAAAACATCTGTTACTGATCGGAAGATGCGTGACTACAAGCGCACGCTGCTGATGGCATTCCCACCTGACAGCGGAGACACAGTGGAAGTAAAAGGTGAAGGTAGAGGAGGAGGAAGAGGTCGCCAACGCAGCTGGGGCACCGCCAGCACCTGAGAAGGCAGGGTTAGCATGGCCCAAATGTGGAAAAGCTTTGTCAGCCTTGAAGGTGCTGACCGGCCCTGCAGCCAGTGTATAGTGTGAACATGTGTTTAGCATGGCAGAGAGCATTATCACAGGCCACAGCCAATGTAGACAAGCTTACGTTTATTAAAATGAACCAGGCATGGATCCCACAGGACTTGTCCGTACCTTGTGCAGAATAGACATTTATACCAGCCTCAACCATCCATTCTTGTACTCAAGTGCACTTATTCTCTGTTTTATTTTGTTATATGTCCCAATATTTTGGGGGATACCCCAATTTAAAAATAAAAAATAACATCCACCCATTCACCGCCTCCTCAACCTCCTACTCCTAGATCCAGATTGTTATTTTTCATTTTTCTGTATTTTATGTTATTTTCAGTAATTTCCCTATCCAAATTTGTTTGCAGAACAGTTGCCATGCTCTTAAGCACATTTGATGCCTTTTGCAGCCCTCTAGCCCTTTCCAGGACTATTTTAGAGCCATTTTAGTGCCCAAAACCTGCCGAACCCGAACATCCAGGTGTCCACTCAACTCTATTGTATACCTATACCCTGGGGTGTCGTCCATGTGCTACGATACGGCAAACCAGAGTCCTAACCCATAAAGCGATGATTTTTTACTTTTTACTATTCTGTATATGATTTGTCTGTTTTATCTTATATTTATTCACACTTAGTAAATATATTTACTCACTTAGCCTGCGTAAGCTTATTCATTCTCAAATATTTTGAATTCACGTTTTGAAACAGACACTGTCATACATAATTGTTGGTAAACTCACATTTGGCGACGTTGATATATAGCATGTTTTAAAAAAAATTATCATGCCGCCACATGTGTTATGCTTTTTCTTATTCAAAAGCTTCAAAAAAAGTGTCCCTTATTGGGGGCAGGTGATGTTCAAAAACATACATTGTTATGGGATAAAAAATAAATATGTGGCTTGAGGGTCCAAAAATTATGCCTTGATGGGTCAGAATGCCTGCCCGTACGACACGCACAAGTGTTGATTATTAAAAGAAAAAGTGTAAAAAATGAGTCTAAAAAAATTCTCATTACCGAATTCCTTCCTCAGGGATGGGTGTGGCTCGTCCTGTTTGCCAATAAGTAGGCGATCGTTTCCATGGTTACCAGCCCTCCAGTTATTATTCCGGTCACAGGCTCCCAGTGCTTTAGATTTTTTTCAGATTTTTTCATCAAGGTCTTTCTTTTAATATATGGGAAATCAGTTCATTTGAATATGCATTAAATATACAGTATTATCATACTTAGTTTCTTCACTTATCAGGGGGTTTATACACTAGGAGGTTTAATAGTTGACATTTGTTAAGTCAAACTGACTATAAAAAGGCCAACAATTCAATTTCTTCGTCGAGTCCCCTTGGTGCGAGGCTCCCCAAATTATACATCTATTTTGTCTAATTTCTTGACAATAGTTTGATGTAATCTCCCCCTCTTTGATCAGGTTTGATTTGTTCTAATGCTCCAAAAATGGACCCCCTAAAATTTCCACTATGTTTATCTGCAAAGTGGCGGGAGAGGGGATGACCCTCAAATATTTTGTTAATGTTTCTAATGTGTTCGCCTATCCTTGTTTGTAGCGTTCTTTTCGTTCTGCCTACATATACAGTCCTGATGAAAAGTTTAAGACCACTTGAAAAATGGCAAAAAATCATATTTAGCATAGCTGGATATTAACAAGGTTCCAAGTAGAGCTTCAACATGCAACAAGAAGAAATGGGAGTGAGACAAAACATTTTTTGAGCATTCAATTTAATGAAAACAACGAATAAACTGAAACAGGCTGTTTTTCAGCTAATCAAAAGTTTAGGGCCACACCTCCAAAAAAAAACGAAACCCCCCAAAACAGAAATCCAACTTCCAAACATGAACTCAGTAATGAGTAGCTCCGCCGTTATTGTTTATCACTTCAAAAATTTGTTTCGGCATGCTTGATGCAAGCGTTTCCATGAGGTGAGTGGGAACATTTCTCCAAGTAGTGAAGACGGCCGAACTGTTGTCCATTTTTGTAAACTTCCCTTGCCATCCATCCCCAAAGGTTCTCAATTGGATTTAGATCAGGGGAACACGCAAGATGGGCTAAAAGAGTGATGTTATTCTCCTGGAAGAAGTCCCTTGACCTGCGGGCATTGTGTACTGTAGCGTTGTCCTGTTGAAAAACCCAGTCGTTACCACACAAGCGAGGGCCCTCAGTCATGAGGAATGCTCTCTGCAACATCTGGACATAGCCAGCGGCCATTTGACGCCCCTGCACTTCCTGAAGCTCCATTGTTCCACTGAAGGAAAAAGCACCCCAGACCATTATGGCGCCCCCTCCACTGTGGCGCGTAGAAAACATCTCAGGTGGGATCTGCTTGTCATGCCAGTAACGTTGGAAACCATCAGGACCATCATGGCAAAAAAAATTCTCATCAGAGAATAAAACTTTCTTCCACCTTTGAATGTCCCATGTTTGGTGCTCTCTTGCAAAGTCCAAACGAGCAGTTCTGTGGCGTTCAAGGAGACGAGGTCTTTGAAGACGTTTTTTGTTTTTGAAGCCCTTCAATCTCAGATGCCGTCTGGTGGTTATGGGGCTGCAGTCAGCACCAGTAAGGGCCTTAATTTGGGTCGAGGATCGTCCAGTGTCTTGACGGACAGCCAATTGGATCCTCCGGCTCAGGCTCCGTGCTGATGAAATTTTTTTGGGTCTCCCACTTGACTTTTTTGTTTCATAACCCTCAGGATCATTTAAGAAATTCCAAATGACTGTCTTACTGCGTCCCACCTCAGCAGCGATGGCGCACTGTGAGAGACCCTGCTTATGCAGTTCAACAACCCGACCACGTTCAAAAAGGGAGAGTTTTTTTGCCTTTGCCATCACAACGTGTGACTACCTGACAGAAAATGACAATGAATCCACATCAGATTTGGCCTTTTTAACCACCTCAGCCCCCATAGCTTAAACACCCTGAAAGACCAGGCCACTTTTTACACTTCTGACCTACACTACTTTCACCGTTTATTGCTCGGTCATGCAACTTACCACCCAAATGAATTTTACCTCCTTTTCTTCTCACTAATAGAGCTTTCATTTGGTGGTATTTCATTGCTGCTGACATTTTAACTTTTTTTGTTATTAATCGAAATTTAACGATTTTTTGCAGAAAAATGACATTTTTCACTTTCAGTTGTAAAATTTTGCAAAAAAAACGAGATCCATATATAAATTTTGCTCTAAATTTATTGTTCTACATGTCTTTGATAAAAAAAAAATGTTTGGGTAAAAAAAAAATGGTTTGGGTAAAAGTTATAGTTTGGGGTGTCATTTTACATATACCCATGCTGGGTGAGAGAAATATCTTGGCAAAAGACAACTTTGTATAAAAAAAATGGGAAAAGTTGTCTTTTGCCAAGATATTTCTCTCACCCAGCATGGGTATATGTAAAATGACACCTCAAAACACATTCCCCAACTTCTCCTGAATACGGAGATACCACATGTGTGACACTTTTTTGCAGCCTAGGTGGGCAATGGGGCCCATATTCCAAAGAGCACCTTTCGGATTTCACCGGTCATTTTTTACACATTTTGATTTCAAACTTCTTACCACACATTTGGGCCCCTAGAATGCCATAACTATAACTATAACTACCCCACAAGTGACCCCATTTTGGAAAGAATACACCCCAAGGTATTTCATGATGGGCATAGTGAGTTCATGGAAGTTTTTATTTTTTGTCACAAGTTAGTGGAATATGAGACTTTGTAAGGAAAAAAAATAAATAAAAAAATCATCATTTTCCGCTAACTTGTGACAAAAAATATAAAATTCTAGGAACTCGCCATGCCCCTCACGGAATACCTTGGGGTGTCTTCTTTCCAAAATGGGGTCACTTGTGGGGTAGTTATACTGCCCTGGCATTTTCCAGGGGCCCTAATGTGTGGTAAGTAGGTAAATGACCTGTGAAATCCGAAAGGTGCTCTTTGGAATGTGGGCCCCTTTGCCCACCTAGGCTGCAAAAAAGTGTCACACATGTGGTATCTCCGTATTCAAGAGAAGTTGGGCAATGTGTTTTGGGGTGTCATTTTACATATACCCATGCTGGGTGAGAGAAATATCTTGGCAAAAGACAACTTTTCCCATTTTTTTATACAAAGTTGGCATTTGACCAAGATATTTCTCTCACCCAGCATGGGTATATGTAAAATGACACCCCAAAACACATTCCTCAACTTCTCCTGAGTACGGAGATACCACATGTGTGACACTTTTTTGCAGCCTAGATGTGCAAAGGGGCCCACATTCCTTTTAGGAGGGCATTTTTAGACATTTGGATACCAGACTTCTTCTCACGCTTTGGGGCCCCTAAAATGCCAGGCCAGGGCAGTATAAATATCCCACATGTGACCCCATTTTGGAAAGAAGACACCCCAAGGTATTCAATGAGGGGCATGGCGAGTTCATCGAATTTTTTTTTTTTTGGCACAAGTTAGCGGAAATTGATATTTTTTATTTTTTTCTCACAAAGTCTCCCTTTCCGCTAACTTGGGACAAAAATTTCAATCTTTCATGGACTCAATATGCCCCTTGGGGTGTCTTCTTTCCGAAATGGGGTCACATGTGGGGTATTTATACTGCCCTGGCATTCTAGGGGCCCTAAAGCGTGAGAAGAAGTCTGGAATATAAATGTCTAAAAAAATTTACGCATTTGGATCCCGTGAGGGGTATGATGAGTTCATGTGAGATTTTATTTTTTGACACAAGTTAGTGGAATATGAGACTTTGTAAGAAAAAAATATATAATTTCCGCTAACTTGGGCCAAAAAAATTTCTGAATGGAGCCTTACAGGGGGGTGATCAATGACAGGGGGGTGATCAATGACAGGGGGGTGATCAGAGAGTCTATATGGGGTGATCACCACAGTCATTGATCACGCCCCTGTAAGGCTCCATTCAGACGTCCGTATGCGTTTTGCGGATCCGATCCATCTATCAGTGGATCCGTAAAAATCATGCGGACGTCTGAATGGAGCTTTACAGGGGTGTGATCAATGACAGGGGGGTAATCAATGACAGGGGGGTGATCAGGGAGTCTATATGGGGTGATCACCACAGTCATTGATCACGCCCCTGTAAGGCTCCATTCAGACGTCCGTATGCGTTTTGCGGATCCGATCCATCTATCAGTGGATCCGTAAAAATCATGCGGACGTCTAAATGGAGCTTTACAGGGGGGTGATCAATGACAGGGGGGTAATCAATGACAGGGGGGTGATCAGGGAGTCTATATGGGGTGATCACCACAGTCATTGATCACGCCCCTGTAAGGCTCCATTCAGACGTCCGTATGCGTTTTGCGGATCTGATCCATCTATCAGTGGATCCGTAAAAATCATGCGGACGTCTGAATGGAGCTTTACAGGGGTGTGATCAATGACAGGGGGTAATCAATGACAGGGGGGTGATCAGGGAGTCTATATGGGGTGATCACCACAGTCATTGATCACGCCCCTGTAAGGCTCCATTCAGACGTCCGTATGCGTTTTGCAGATCCGATCCATCTATCAGTGGATCCGTAAAAATCATGCGGACGTCTAAATGGAGCTTTACAGGGGTGTGATCAATGACAGGGGGGTAATCAATGACAGGGGGGTGATCAGGGAGTCTATATGGGGTGATCACCACAGTCATTGATCACGCCCCTGTAAGGCTCCATTTGAACGTCCGTATGCGTTTTGCGGATCCGATCCATCTATCAGTGGATCCGTAAAAATCATGCGGACATCTAAATGGAGCTTTACAGGGGGGTGATCAATGACAGGGGGGTAATCAATGACAGGGGGGTGATCAGGGAGTCTATATGGGGTGATCACCACAGTCATTGATCACGCCCCTGTAAGGCTCCATTTGAACGTCCGAATGCGTTTTGCGGATCCGATCCATCTATCAGTGGATCCGTAAAAATCATGCGGACGTCTAAATGGAGCTTTACAGGGGGGTGATCAATGACAGGGGGTAAATCAATGACAGGGGGGTGATCAGGGAGTCTATATGGGGTGATCACCACAGTCATTGATCACGCCCCTGTAAGGCTCCATTCAGACGTCCGTATGCGTTTTGCGGATCCGATCCATCTATCAGTGGATCCGTAAAAATCATGCGGACGTCTAAATGGAGCTTTACAGGGGGGTGATCAATGACAGGGGGGTAAATCAATGACAGGGGGGTGATCAGGGAGTCTATATGGGGTGATCACCACAGTCATTGATCACGCCCCTGTAAGGCTCCATTCAGACATCCGTATGCGTTTTGCGGATCCGATCCATCTATCAGTGGATCCGTAAAAATCATGCGGACGTCTGAATGGAGCTTTACAGGGGTGTGATCAATGACAGGGGGTAATCAATGACAGGGGGGTGATCAGGGAGTCTATATGGGGTGATCACCACAGTCATTGATCACGCCCCTGTAAGGCTCCATTCAGACGTCCGTATGCGTTTTGCAGATCCGATCCATCTATCAGTGGATCCGTAAAAATCATGCGGACGTCTAAATGGAGCTTTACAGGGGTGTGATCAATGACAGGGGGGTAATCAATGAGAGGGGGGTGATCAGGGAGTCTATATGGGGTGATCACCACAGTCATTGATCACGCCCCTGTAAGGCTCCATTTGAACGTCCGTATGCGTTTTGCGGATCCGATCCATCTATCAGTGGATCCGTAAAAATCATGCGGACATCTAAATGGAGCTTTACAGGGGGGTGATCAATGACAGGGGGGTAATCAATGACAGGGGGGTGATCAGGGAGTCTATATGGGGTGATCACCACAGTCATTGATCACGCCCCTGTAAGGCTCCATTTGAACGTCCGTATGCGTTTTGCGGATCCGATCCATCTATCAGTGGATCCGTAAAAATCATGCGGACGTCTAAATGGAGCTTTACAGGGGGGTGATCAATGACAGGGGGTAAATCAATGACAGGGGGGTGATCAGGGAGTCTATATGGGGTGATCACCACAGTCATTGATCACGCCCCTGTAAGACTCCATTCAGACGTCCGTATGCGTTTTGCGGATCCGATCCATCTATCAGTGGATCCGTAAAAATCATGCGGACGTCTAAATGGAGCTTTACAGGGGGGTGATCAATGACAGGGGGGTAAATCAATGACAGGGGGGTGATCAGGGAGTCTATATGGGGTGATCACCACAGTCATTGATCACGCCCCTGTAAGGCTCCATTCAGACGTCCGTATGCGTTTTGCGGATCCGATCCATCTATCAGTGGATCCGTAAAAAACATGCGGACGTCTAAATGGAGCTTTACAGGGGGGTGATCAATGACAGGGGGGTAATTAATGACAGGGGGTGATCAGGGAGTCTATATGGGGTGATCAGGGGTGATCAAGGGTGAATAAGGGGTTAATAAGTGACGGGGGGGGGTGTAGTGTAATGGTGCTTGGTGCAACATATTACTGAGCTACCTGTGTCCTCTGGTGGTCGATCCAAACAAAGGGGACCACCAGAGGACCAGGTAGCAGGTATATTAGACGCTGTTATCAAAACAGCGTCTAATATACCTGTTAGGGGTTAAAAAAATCACATCTCCAGCCTGCCAGCGAACGATCGCCGCTGGCAGGCTGAAGATCCACTCTCTTACCTTCCGTTCCTGTGAGCGCGCCTGAGTGCGCGCGTTCACAGGAAATCTCGCGTCTCGCGAGAGGACGCGCCGGCGCGTCCAGTCGGAATCAATCAACCACCTCCAGGACGCGTGGCTGCGTACGGCGGTCCGGAGGTGGTTAAAGGCATGTGGTCCTAAACTTTTGATCAGCTGAAAAACAGCCTGTTTCAGTTTATTCATTGTTTTCATTAAATTGAATGCTCAAAAAATGTTTTGTCTCACTTCCATTTCTTCTTGTTGCATGTTGAAGCTCTACTTGGAACCTTGTTAAAGGGTTTCTACCACTTCGTTTTCACATAATTAGCTTTCAGACACTAGCGATCCGCTAGTGTCTGCTCTACCAAACAATCCTAATATAATAGCTTTTTGTGCAGCCGTTTTGCTAAAAAAAGAACTTATATTGATATGCTAATGAGCCTCTAGGTGCTATGGGGGCGTCATTAGCACCTAGAGGCTCGGTCTACCTTCACAAAATTCCGCCGCCCAGCGCGTCCCTCCAGCCCGCCCATCTCCTCTGGAATGCGATCCTCCCTGTGAGCCAGCGGACAAATTCTTGCACATGCGCCGTGCGCGTCTGTATTCGGCGCATGCGCAGTGAATGTCTGACCGCTTTCTGCACAGACATCTCCACTGCGCCTGTTCCTCGGAGCACTATGAGGTCATCGGCGCAGGCGCAGTGGAGATGTCTGTGCAGAAAGCGGTCAGACATTCACTGCGCATGCGCCGAATACAGACGCGCACGGCGCATGCGCGAGAATTTGTCCGCTGGCTCACAGGGAGGATCGCATTCCGGAGGAGATGGGCGGGCTGGAGGGACGCGCTGGGCGGCGGCATTTTGTGAAGGTAGACCGAGCCTCTAGGTGCTAATGACGCCCCCATAGCACCTAGAGGCTCATTAGCATATCAATATAAGTTCTTTTTTTAGCGAAACGGCTGCACCAAAAGCTATTATATTAGGATTGTTTGGTAGAGCAGACACTAGCGGATCGCTAGTGTCTGAAAGCTAATTATGTGAAAACGAAGTGGTAGAAACCCTTTAAGATCCAGCCATGCTAAATAAGATTTTTTGCCATTTTTCAAGTGGTCTTAAACTTTTGATCAGGACTGTAGTTTGGAGCAGGGGCATTTTAAAAAGTATATCACGCCACTTGTATGGCATGTGAGGTGGCTCTCTATTTTCTATACTTTTTGTGCACCCTCTATTGTTTTTATTGGTCCAATTTGTTTCACAAGTAGACAGGCTTTACAGACTTTACAGAGGAAGAAATCAAATTTGGTTTTGCACACCGTTTGTTGTTTCTTCTTTTTAGTTGTTTTAATAGAGGGGGCTATTAGATTCCCCAGGTTTTGCGCTTTTTTGAATATGAAGCATGGGAACGGTGATATTCTGTCTCCTATAATTTTGTCGTGTTTAAGGATATCCCAGTGGCGTTTGACAATCCTCCTAAAGAGGAACTCCCTTTCATTATATTGCGTAATAATAGGGATTTTAAAATCGGGTACCTTTTTTTTAATTTATGTCTAGTGAGTCTTTTTTATTATAATTTTTTTGTAAAAGAGTTTTCCTATCTACTTGTGCTATTTCAAATTTTATTTTCTCCAGGTCATTATTCTTGTATCCCTTTTCCTCAAATCTCTGGGTGCAGATCTGATTATTTTGAATACTTATTGTTAGGTCTAAAAATGTATCCGGTCTGTACTAAAAGATGGAGTGAATTGAAGATAAAATTAATTTTTATTTATTTCTACTAAAAATTTATTGAGTGCAGCCTCCCCACCCTTCCAGATGGAACAGATTCGCACGTAGTTGGCCGTTGGGAAAAATGTTAAGCTCCTCCCAAAAGAGAGGTCCCAGGTTCAATTTGACAAAAGTGATGTTTTAGACACTGGCAGAGGACAACTTGGTCCATTTGGGTGTCACCATGCCGCGAGCTGAAAACCTTCTCCGAGATGACACTAGAGGCTGGGCAAGCAAGAAAGCATGCTGTGCCACTTCGCGGCAATGTTTCACTTTGCCTGCCCAGAGATCCATGGGGTCAGGGAATAAGGTATACACCAGAGACTGGCCTGAGTTTAGGTAGGCCTGAACATGGACAATGAGGCGGGAGCTGTCAGCTGTCACGAGGGTGTCAAGACCTATCGCTGACCCTGTTGTGCCTGGGGTCAGAAGGTCGCAGTGGGTGGCTACTTGCTCGGTTTCAAGAGATCGCTCCATGACCTAGTGGTGGGAATGGATTCCGGTCCAGGTTATTTTGACTCCCCTCCACAACTGTCAGCCTGGGTCCCACACCAGGCACTTATCCGCCTCCTCCTCACCATCATGAACACTGTCCCGTCCCCAACAGCAGCAGGGCACAGGGTCGCTCTCGCTGCCCCTCCTTCCTATGACAAGTCATGTCATGCCTGGTTCTCCGGGCTTTTAATATTGATGACCTATCCTCAGGATAGGTCATCAACATCAGATTGGCGGGGGTCCAATACCCGGCACCCCCGCCGATCAGCTGTATGATGAGATGGCACGCTTAGTGTGCACGTGCTGTCTCCTGTCTCTCTTTCTGCTGCTATGTCTATGGCAAAGCAGCAGCAGAGCAGGAAGAGATAAGGGATACGGCTCTTGCACACTGCACGCGCCGTCTCTTCATACAGCTGATCGGCGGGGGTTCTGGGTGTCGGACCCCCGCCGATCTGACATTTATGACCTATCCTGAGAATAGGTCATCAATTACAAAAGCCTAGATAACCCCTTTAATCAGTTTCTATGAGGAGGTAAGTTCTAGACTTGACCGGGTGAGTCAATGGTTGTCATATATCTTGACTTCTCCAAAGCATTTCATTCTGTGTCACATAAGAGGTGAATATATAAAATGTGAATGCTTGGACAGCGAGAAAATGTGTGTATGTGGGTAAGTAACTGTCTCATTGCTAGAAAACAGATGGTGGTTATTAACGGTACACAATCAGATTGGGTCACCGTCACTAGTGGGGTACCACTGGGGTCAGTATTGGGCATGATTCTCTTCAACATTTTTATTAATGATCTTGTAGAGGGGCTGCATAGTAAAATATACATTTTTGCAAATTACACTAAACTGTGTAAAGTAATTGACACGGGAGGGGACAGTATACTGCTGCAGATGGATCTGGATAGATTGGAGGCTTGGGCAGAGAAGTGGTCAATGAGGTTTAACACTGACAAATGTAAGGTTATGCACAGAGAAAGGAATAATGCAAGTCACCAGTACATACTAAATGGTAAAACAGTGGGCAACACTGACATGGAAAAGGAGGTAGGAATTTCAGAGGACAGAAAACTAAACTGTAGAAACCAGTGTCAGGCAACTGCTGCCAAGGCCAATAGGATAATGGGTTGCATCAAAAGGGGCATAGATGCCCGTGATGAGATCATAGTCCTTTCACTTTAAAAATCACTAGTCAGTCCACACATGGAGTACTATTTATACCCAAGACTGTGACTATGATGAGGGGATATCCACTGCGTCTAGAGGAAAGAAAGTTTGTACACAAATATAGAAGGGGATTCTTTACGCTAAGAGCAGTGAGACTATGGAACTCTCTGCCTGAGGAGGTAGTAATGGTGAATTTACTAAAAAAGTTCAAGAGGGCCCTGTATGTATTTCTAGAGTGTAATAATATAAGGGGCTGATTGGCCATAGACCTTATAGGGAAATTTCCCGGTGGGCCGATGCCCAGGGGGCCACCTGAGTCCTCCGCATGGCCATTCTAGTGGAAGTTTTTGGGGATGTATTTTGTGCTGCTGGCAGTATTATATGATGGACTGTGGTATTTGCCTCTGTGGGGTGGTATAATGTGCCACAATAGGGTATTGCTCGCCCTGCCTTCCATCAATTTGGACTCAACTACAAAACAGGGCCACTTTTAGTATTTTTTCCAGGGCCATTTAAGTTTCCAGTCCACCCCTGAATAATATTACAGGTTTTAGTTATTCGATTTCTGAAGAAGGGTTGTTGATCTAGGGAGTATTCTGACTGTCTGATTAAAGTCGGGAAGGAATTGTTTCTCCTAAATTGAGAAAAATTGGCTTCTACCTCACAGGGTCTTTTTGTGTTCCTCTGGATCAACTTGCAGGTTAACAGGCTGGACTAGATGGACAGATATCTTATTTTTAGCCTTACAAACTAAGCTACTAAAATGGCACTAAGCACTATTTAAGTTGATTGATCCAAAACAGACCTGAAAATTTTCAGGTTTGTCTGTTATATGAAAAATAGCAAAGTTCAAACCCAGTTCAAACTAATTCACTCAACCTTAATCCTGAGGATCCTGAGATTTGCGTGATGTTTAGCCCTCTTTCACATGAGCGTGCCCGGATGCGTTGCGGCAAACCCACGCGAGTAGGTACGCAATTGCAGTCAGTTTTGACTGCGTTCATCACATGGTCCATCACATGATCCATCACCATGGTGATGGATCATGTGATGGACCGTGTCATGAGCGTAGTGACATCATCAAAGGTCCTATTCCTCACAGATGAAAACAGAAGAGATGCCGGCTGCGCGAACAAGTGGATTAAGGTGAGTTAAATTTTTTTTTTTTTTTTTTTAACCCCTCCAGCCCTATTGTACTATGCATTCTGTATTCAGAATGCTATTATTTTCCCTTATAACCATGTTATAAGGGAAAATAATTATGATCGGGTCCCCATCCCGATAGTCTCCTAGCAACCGGGCATGAAAATCGCACCGCATCCGCACTTGCTTGCGGATGCTTGCGATTTTCACACAGCCCCATTCACTTCTATGGGGCCTGCGTTGTGTGAAAAACGCACAAAATAGAGCTTGCTGCGATTTTCACACAACGCACAAGTGATGCGTGAAAATCACCGCTCATGTGAACAGCCCCATAGAAATGAATGGGTCCGGATTCAGTGCGGTGCAATGCGTTCAACTCACGCTTTGCACCCGCGCGGAAAACTCGCTCGTGTGAAAGGGGTCTTAAAGTGCTCTCCGTTAGAAGATATCGTAATCTCCAAATCCTGACCTAGGCCCCTCATGCAGTTAAGCTAGTACTCTCTGCTGTACACTGATGAGGAGCAATTACCTCAAAACAGCTGGCTGCAGATGAGTTGCTGGCTTAATTATTATCCAAGTAATGTCTCGAAGCTTCTTAAAAGTTCAAACACTGGCTTAATGTGTAGCTATTGCTACCTTACATCTGGTGGCATTAGAGGCAGTGTTTACCAAGAGCTCATCTGCATACCTTCTTTCTATTAACGAACAGAAGCTATCCTGGCCGAGATGCAGAAAAATTGGCACGAACTAGGAAATCAACCCCACTATGTTTCACAGATGGGATGAGGTGTTTTCCTTTCTCCAAACACAATATTTCTTATTTAAACTAAAAGTTCTATCTTGGTTTTAGCTATTCACAAAGCATTGTTCTAATAGCCTTCTGGTTTGTCCAGGTGATCTTTAACAACTTCACATCTGGGCCATTTGCCCCCTTCCTGACCAGGCCTAATTTTGCAAATCTGACATATCTCACTTTATGTAGTAATAACTTTGGAATGCTTTTACTTATCTAAGCCATTCAGAGCTTGTTTTCTCGTGACACTGTACTTCATGCTAGTCATAAATTTGAGTCAATATAATTCACCTTTATTTATGAAAAAATCCCAAATTTACCAAAAATGTTGAAAAATTCTCTGCTTTTAAAACAGAAAGTGATACCTCATAAAATATTTATTACTTAACATTCCCCATATGTCTACTTTATGTTGACATCATTTTGGAAATGTCATTTTATTTTTTTAAGACATTAGAAGGCTTAGAAGTTTAGAAGCAATTCTTAAAATTTTTAAGAAAATTGCCAAAACCCACTTTTTAACCACCTCCGGACCGCCAAACGCGTCCTGGAGGTGGTTGTTTCATTCCGCTTGGACGTGCCGGCGCGTCCTCTCGCGAGACGCGAGATTTCGGTCACAGCCGGCCCGCGCATGCGCATCGCGGGCCGGCAAAAGTTCGAGGAGAATTGTATCAGCAACCTGCCAGCCAATGATCGTCGCTGGCAGGTTGCTGATTTTTTAAAAATCTAATCACAAGCCATATAACAGATCATATTAGTAAATATGATCTGTTATATGGCTTCTCTGCTCCTCTGCTGGTCCTTTTCGTCGGTTGGATCCAGCAGAGGAGCAGACTTCACAGTGAGTAGCACCAACACTACACCTTAGCCCCAGATCACCCCCCTGCACCCCAATTAACCCTTTGATCACCCCTTTGATCGCCCCTGTCAATCACTAGTGAAAGACAAAAAGTGATCAGTGTAAACTGTCACTTTTTTTTTTTCACTAGTATTGGCTGTTAGGTTTTAGGGATAGTTTAGGCCCCTTGGTTAGGTAGTTAGCGTCAGTTAGCGCCCAGCCCACCGCACCGCAGTCACTTTTATTCGCTGATTAGCGTATCGCTAATCAGCATTTGTACTTTTATAGTATCTGTAAGTGATCAAAACTGATCACGGTCAGATCTATAATTGTATTAGTGTCACCTTAGCTCGCCCTCCACCCAAAAGGCAGTGTTTGCCCGATCAGGCCTGATCGGTCGCCCACACGTGCGTTCACCCACGCCCGCCCCACCGCAGTGCCAAAAATTTTTTTTTTTTTTGATCACTGCACATTCACTTTACACGCACTGCGGCGATAAAAAAATCAGTTTTGATATTTTTTTATCAAACGCAGCGGCCTCCGGTACTTCGCTAGCCTCCCCTTTGTAAGACAGGTTTGCTTTTTTTCTTGGGTAGTCTCAGGGAATACCCCTAAATTTAGTAGTCCAAAATGTCAAACAGGGGGTATTCTTCTGAAGAGGCCTACAGGATTCTGACCCAGTCGGATGAGGAATGGGAACCCTCATCTGACGAATCTAGCGGGTCAGAATATGAACCTGTAGAAAGCAGTGGCTCTCTGACCCAAAGTTCGGACGAGGAGGTGGAGGTCCCTGATAGAACCAGGCGTACCCGGCCCCGTGTTGCTAGACCACAGGTTATGCAGGATCCGCTTCAAGAGCAGCAGAGTGGGGCTGTCGCTGCCGGATCACGTGGTGAGGCATACACCAGCAGCGCAGCCCTTCCTGGACCTAGTACCAGCACTGCCGTACAACCTGGTGAAGTAGCGAGCACCAGAAGGGCAGTTGAAGCTGGTACGGTGGCACGTGCAGTAGTTACCCCGTCGCAGCCACCGCACAGACAGGCCCGTAGAGCCCCTACAGTCCCTGAGGTGCTGGCAAACCCTGATTGGCAGTCACCAACTTCAGCCGCACCAGTAGTTCCCCCTTTCACCGCCCAGTCTGGAGTTCGGGTTGAGACAGCTCAGATCGGTTCGGCCCTGGGATTTTTTGAGCTGTTCTTGACTGCGGAGCTCTTGGACTTAGTCGTGGCAGAGACAAACCGGTATGCCACACAATTTATAACCGCAAACCCGGGAAGCTATTATGCCCAGCCTTTCCGGTGGAAACCAGTCCAAGTTTCCGAACTTAAAATTTTTCTGGGCCTTCTCCTCAACATGGGTCTAACTAAAAAGCATGAATTGCGGTCATATTGGTCCACAAACACAATTCATCACATGCCCATGTTCTCTGCTGCTATGTCCAGGACACGATTTGAGACCATCCTGCGTTTTCTGCATTTTAGCGACAACACCACCTCCCGTCCCAGAGGCCACCCAGCTTTTGACTGGCTCCACAAAATTCGGCCCCTCATAGACCATTTCAACCAGAAATTTGCAGATTTGTATACCCCTGAGCAAAACATCTGCGTAGACGAGTCCCTAATACATTTTACCGGGCGCCTTGGCTTCAAACAATACATCCCAAGCAAGCGTGCCCGGTATGGGGTCAAATTGTATAAGCTCTGTGAAAGGGCCACAGGCTATACCCACAAATTTTGGATCTATGAGGGAAAAGATCAGACCCTGGAGCCGGTCGGTTGCCCTGACTACCTGGGGAGCAGTGGGAAGACAGTCTGGGACTTGGTGTCACCCTTATTCGGCAAGGGGTACCATCTTTATGTGGACAATTTTTACACAAGTGTGGCCCTCTTTAGGCATTTGTTTCTAGAACGGATTTGCGCCTGTGGCACCACGCGAACTAGTCGCGTGGGCTTCCCCCAACGGCTCGTTACCACCCGTCTTGCAAGGGGGGAGAGGGCTGCCTTGTGTAATGCAGAACTGCTCGCGGTGAAATGGAGAGACAAGCGTGACGTTTACATGCTCTTCTCCATTCACGCAGACACGACAATCCAAATTGAAAGGGCAACCCGTGTCATTGAAAAGCCCCTCTCAGTCCACGACTATAATGCGCTCATGGGAGGGGTGGACTTCAATGACCAGATGTTGGCTCCCTATTTAGTTTCCCGCAGAACCAGATGCTGGTATAAGAAGGTGTCTGTATATTTAATTCAATTGGCTCTGTATAATAGTTTTGTTCTCTACAGTAAGGCTGGGAGAACACGATCCTTCCTCAAATTCCAGGAAGAGATCATCGAGAACCTCCTGTATCCAGAAGGTTCCGTGGCCCCATCCACCAGTGTAGTTAGCCGTCTACACGAGCGACATTTCCCCAGTGTCGTTGCTGGTACCTCAACCCAACCGCCACCCCGAAAAAAATGTCGTGTCTGTAGCAGGAGTGGAATAAGGCGTGACACCCGCTATTTCTGTCCTGACTGTCCTGACCACCCTGCCCTATGCTTAGGAGGGTGTTTCCGGAAGTACCACACACAGGTACACCTAGCATAGGGATTGCATCTCACAGGACAGGCACACAGGGCTATTAGGGCCCTTTTACTCACAGCTGCTGCAGACCTCTCCTTTCACCTTGGATAAAGTGCATAACGTACTTCGCCACATCTTTGGGCGATTTGCGCTTTGCACATTGTCCCATGTGGAAGGAGAGGTTTGTTCTATAAAGGTAAAAAAAACTAAACAAAAAAAAAATTACCGGTAAGTAAAAAGTTAAAAAAGTAAAAAAAAAGTTAATATGTTCTGTTCTAAAGTTAATAAATTTATTGCGTTGCGGCCTGGTTTTTTCTTTTTTGTTTTGTTTTTTTTACCTTCCAGGTGGACCAACCGATCGACTAGCTGCAGCACTGATATGCATTCTGACAGAAGCATTGCGCTGCTGTCAGATTACACGCAAGTCGGTGTATGCGGCGCTGCAAGACGAGATTTCTCCTCTGCAGTAAAAGATACGTTTGCCGAGGCATATGAGCTGAGGAGGTGGCAGTGTTCATATACTTTGGCAAACACTTTGTATATATAAAAAAAAAAAAATCCCGGCAATGATTTATTCATCCACATCGATTGATGTGAATGGAGAAATCTGGTTTGCCAGGGCATACGAGCTAAGTGGGTATGGATGTTGGGCGGAGCTCCTATGTCCTGGCAGACGCCTTTCCCCTCCTTTTTCTTTTTTTGGCAGAGATTTTTTCATCCACATTGATCGATGCGAATGAAGAAATCTGTGCCGTTCATTTTTTTCTTTCAGCCCAGAGGCTGAACGGAAAAAAAAAATCTCATTACCCGGAGAATAGCAGAAACTCCTAATGCTGGGCATACATGTAATGATTGCGGAGACCCTCAAATGCCCGGGCAGTACAAACACCCCACAAATAACACCATTTTGGAAAGAAGACACCCCAAGGTATTCGCTGAGGGGCATATTGAGTCCATGAAAGATTGAAATTTTTGTCCCAAGTTAGCGGAAAGGGAGACTTTGTGAGAAGAAAAATCTAAAAAATCAATTTCCGCTAACTTGTGCCAAATTTTTTTTTTCTATGAACTCGCCATGCCCCTCATTGAATACCTTGGGGTGTCTGCTTTCCAAAATGGGGTCACATGTGGGGTATTTATACTGCCCTGGCATTTTAGGGGCCCCAAAGCGTGAGAAGAAGTCTGGTATCCAAATGTCTAAAAATGCCCTCCTAAAAGGAATTTGGGCCCCTTTGCCCACCTAGGCTGCAAAAAAGTGTCACACATGTGGTATCTCCGTATTCAGGAGAAGTTGGGGAATGTGTTTTGGGGTGTCATTTTACATATACCCATGCTGGGTGAGATAAATATCTTGGTCAAATGCCAACTTTGTATAAAAAAATGGGAAAAGTTGTCTTTTGCCAAGATATTTCTCTCACCCAGCATGGGTATATATAAAATGACACCCCAAAACACATTCCCCAACTTCTCCTGAATACGGAGATACCACATGTGTGACACTTTTTTGCAGCCTAGGTGGGCAAAGGGGCCCACATTCCAAAGAGCACCTTTCGGATTTCACAGGTCATTTACCTACTTATCACACATTTGGGCCCCTAGAATGCCAGGGCAGTATAACTACCCCACAAGTGACCCCATTTTGGAAAGAAGACACCCCTAGGTATTCCGTGAGGGGCATGGCGAGTTCCTAGAATTTTTTATTTTTTGTCACAAGTTAGTGGAAAATGATGATTTTTTATTTATTTTTTCTTACAAAGTCTCATATTCCACTAACTTGTGACAAAAAATAAAAACTTCCATGAACTCACTATGCCCATCAGCGAATACCTTGGGGTGTCTTCTTTCCAAAATGGGGTCACTTGTGAATTTCCGCTTTTTGAAGCAGCTCTGACTTTCTGAGCACCTGTCATGTTTCCTGAGGTTCTACAATGGCCAGACAGTACAAACACCCCACAAATGACCCCATTTTGGAAAGAAGACACCCCAAGGTATTCGCTGATGGGCATAGTGAGTTCATAGAACTTTTTATTTTTTGTCACAAGTTAGTGGAATATGAGACTTTGTAAGAAAAAAAAAAAATCATCATTTTCCGCTAACTTGTGACAAAAAATAAAAAGTTCTATGAACTCACTATGCCCATCAGTGAATACCTTAGGGTGACTACTTTCCGAAATGGGGTCATTTGTGGGGTGTTTGTACTGTCTGGCCATTGTAGAACCTCAGGAAACATGACAGGTGCTCAGAAAGTCAGAGCTGCTTCAAAAAGCGGAAATTCACATTTTTGTACCATAGTTTGTAAACGCTATAACTTTTACCCAAACCATTTTTTTTTTACCCAAACATTTTTTTTTTATCAAAGACATGTAGAACAATAAATTTAGAGCAAAATTTATATATGGATGTCGTTTTTTTTTGCAAAATTTTACAACTGAAAGTGAAAAATGTCATTTTTTTTGCAAAAAAATCGTTAAATTTTGATTAATAACAAAAAAAAAGTAAAAATGTCAGCAGCAATGAAATACCACCAAATGAAAGCTCTATTAGTGAGAAGAAAAGGAGGTAAAATTAATTTGGGTGGTAAGTTGCATGACCGAGCAATAAACGGTGAAAGTAGTGTAGGTCAGAAGTGTAAAAAGTGGCCTGGTCTTTCAGGGTGTTTAAGCTATAGGGGCTGAGGTGGTTAAGGACCAGTTCAGGTCTGAAGTCACTTTGTGGGGCCTACGTAGTAGATACCCCCATAAATGACCCCATTGTAGAAACTACACCCCTCAAGTTACTTAAAACCGATTTTACAAACTTTGTTAACCCTTTAGGCGTTCCACAAGAATTAAAGAAAAATGGAGATCAAATTTTTAAATTTCACTTTTTTGGCAGATTTACCATTTTAATCCAATTTTTTCTTTAACACATCGATGGTTAACAGCCAAACAAAACTCAATATTTATTACCCAAATTCTGCAGTTTACAGAAACACCCCACATGTGGTCATAAACTGCTGTATGGGCACACGGCAGGGAGCAGAAGAAAAGGAGCGCCACATGGTTTTTAGATGCCATGTCCCATTTGAAGCCCCCCTGATGCACCCTTACAGTAGAAACTCCCAAGAAGTGACCCCATTTTGGAAACTAGGTGATAAGGTGCCAGTTTTATTGGTACTATTTTTGGGTACATATGATTTTTTGATCATTCATTATGAAACTTTATGGGGCAAGGTGACCAAAAAATTGGTTGTTTTAGCACACTTTTTATTTATTTATTTTTACAGCGTTCACCTGAGGGGTTCGGTCAAGTGACATTTTTATAGAGCAGATCGTTACGGAAGTGGCGATACCTATTATGTAAACTTTTTCTTATTAATTTAAGTTTTACACAATAATAGCATTTTTAAAACAAAAAAATAATGTTTTAATGTGTCCATGTTCTGAGAGCTATAGTTATTTTTTTGTGGTTTATTTGCGATTTTCCTATGTAGGGCCTCATTTTTTGCGGAATGAGGTGACTGTTTTATTGGTACCATTTTGTGGGACATTTGGGCCTTTTTGATCACTTGGTGTTGCACTTTTTGTGATGTAAGGTGACAAAAATGTTTTTTTTGATCCATTTTTTTTTTACGGTGTTCACCAGAGGGGTTAGGTCATGTGATATTTTTATAGAAATGGTTGTTATGGGCGCAGCGATACCTAATATGTATACTTTTTTTTATTTATTTCACTTTAACACAATAATAGCATTTTTGAAACCAAAAAAATGATGTTTTAGTGTCTCCATGTTCTGAGAGCTATAGTTTTTTATATTTTTTGAGCAATTTTCTTATGTAGGGGCTCATTTTTTGCGGAATGAGGTGACGGTTTGATTGGTACTATTTTGTGGGACATATGCCTTTTTGATCACTTGGTGTTGAACTTTTTGTGATGTAAGGTGACAAAAATTGCTTTTTTTGACAGTTTTTTTAATTTTTTTATGGTGTTTATTGGACTGGGTCGATAATGTGATATATTTATAGAGCTGACCCTCACGGACACGGCAATACCAAATATGTCTATTTTATAGATTTTTTTCTATTTTTAACTTTTTTTTTTAATTCCTTACTTGGGGAATTTTTTTTTTTACATGTGAAACCTTTTTTTTCTTCTTTACACTTTTCGTCCCCCATAAGGTCATACTAGACCTCTGGAGGACATTTAACTTCACTTTTTTTATTTTTTTATTTTACTTGATTTCTCCTGTAACTGGGGCTGACATAGTAGCCCCAGTTACAGGAGAAATACACCCCCCAGAGAGGCTGTACAGCCTCAGTGCAGGGCTGATCGAGGTCTGTGAAAGACCTCACAGCTCCTGCACTCACCCGACTCCGGTGGTCACATGACCGCCGGAACAGGAAGCGCATAGCGCTTCCTGCACTGTATACACAGCGCTCGGTGAGCGCTGTGTATACAGCGATCTAGAAGGCATGGACACCTGGGCACTGTCCCTGCCTTCTCGAAGGGTTGCCCTACTGTCACTGACAGCAGGCAACCCGATCTGCAGCTGCATGATTAGCGTGCAGCTGCAGTTTCTGAATGGACATTCAGGAACATCCATTCAGAAATATAGAACCACCTCCCGGACGTTTTTAGTCTATGGGCGGACGGGAGGTGGTTAACAAACTACAGGTGGGCAGCAATATTTGCAATCCTTCCATGAACACCATTGTTTTTTACTGACCTCTTGATGGTGAACATTAACTAGTGTGAAAAAGTCCTTTAATTGCTTAGCGAGTACCATGGGTTCCTTTGTGACCTCACCAACTGTTACACGCCTTGCCCTTGATGTGATCTCTGTTGGTCAGCCACTCCTGGTGAGGGCGATAATGGTCTTGAATTTCTTCCACTTGTACAAAATCTGACTGTGGATTGGTGGAGTCCAAACTCTATAGAGATAGTTTTGTAACCTTTTCCAGACTGATGAGCATCAACAACTCCTCTTCTGAGCTCCTCAGAAATCTGCTTTGTTTGTAGAGTGATAAAGTTTTGTAAACAGGCTGTGAAGATCAGACTTTGATATATGCTCATTCTTTAAATAAGGCTACTTTCACACTGGCGTTTTGGCTTTCAGTTTGCGAGATTCGTTCAGGGCTCTCACAAGCGGTCCAAAACGGATCAGTTTTGCCCTAATGCATTCTGAATGGAAAAGGATCCGCTCAGAATGCAACAGTTTGCCTCAGTTCCGTCTCCATTCTGCTTTGGAGGCGGACACCAAAATGCTGCTTGCAGCCAAACGGATCCGTTCTGACACATAATGTGAGTCAATGGGGACGGATCCGTTTTCTATGACACAATAGAAACCGGGCCCCGTCTTCCATTGACATTCAATGGTGTTCAAGACGGATCCTTCTTGGCTATGTTAAAGATAATACAAACTGACCTGTTCTGAGCGGATGCAGACCGTTGTATTATCTGAACAGATCCGTCTGTGCAGATCCATGACGGATCCGCACCAAACGCGAATGTGAAAGTAGCCTAAAACATACCGTATTAGTCACACCTGATTGTCATCCCATTGATTGAAAACACCAGTTTGCACCTGATCCTCCTTCAACAGTACTCACACTTACTCCAGCTCATTTTCTTACCCCCATAAAGAGATTCATTTCATACCCTCAGACTCATCAAAAATTTGAGGCCTTTTGAGACAGTGGTCCATTCATTTTGAAATCTGTGCACAATTTCGACCAGGCTATGATTACCGATTTTATGCATACACAATTAAATCCCATACCCTACATTTGGACTTATCCTGGAATAAACA
Source organism: Bufo bufo (assembly GCF_905171765.1). Classification (NCBI taxonomy): domain Eukaryota; kingdom Metazoa; phylum Chordata; class Amphibia; order Anura; family Bufonidae; genus Bufo; species Bufo bufo. The sequence continues at coordinate 473,386,812 of NC_053392.1, read as the reverse complement.
ATGCTTTGCCTATGAAAGATAAACTGGCTTGGGATGATATTCTCTCTTCAAAGAAGCTCTGAAAAATGAAAATTAGAATCTGGTTACTATGGGCAACTAAATTGCACCAGTTTTGATAAATCTCCCCCTTTATGTCTTTGAGCAGAAGAGCATTTATGCCTAAACTGACCCATCCTCCAAGACCAATAGACTTCCTGGTGAAAGCTTGAAAGGGGAGATCACTTTAGATTTGACTTATTTCTCCCCCAAGAAAATAATGCATAATCCTCTGATCCTCAGTGCTTGTGTAATCTTCTCATTATAAAGCTACTTGACAGTGATCCAGTAGTGTCTGTCTTTCTGCCCAGATCAGGCACCGTGAGGGCAACAAACGTATAGCCATTCCCTTAAGGATGCTATGCCGACTTTGTTAAACACTTGCATTGTTAGACGGATTCATCCCATTTAATACATTCGGATTCATCCATTTCGGCCGGATCTGGTTGTAATAAATCTAAATTGAACAAAATGGATCCCATATGAAAATCATTGTAAGTCATTGGGCACTGGATCTGTTTTTTTAGCTAACAAAAAAAATGGATCCAGCACCATTGACTTATATTGATTTTGCTGCCGGATCCACTTTGTTCTGTTTTGCCGGCCGGACACAAAACCGCAGCTTGCAACGCAAAAAACGCAACAAAATGGAACGGTATGCATCCTGACAATTGACAATGAATGGAGACAAGACTGATCCATTTTGACCTCTGCCGGATCTCAAAACTGGAAAGCCACAACGCAAGTGTTAATCAGGCTTTAGGCTGTCTGCCTATGGCTGGTGAGCCAATCATAGACTTGAGACACTAATTCCAATCACAGGTGTAGATGGGGGATTTAAACCAGGCACTGACACTAGATCAGTGCTTGTGATTGCATATCATGTGCTGGCTTTTGTTTGTGTTTCTGTGCCTTGTGCCTGAAGCTATACCTGTTTGTTTGCCCTCTGTGTACTAACCTTGGTTAATTCCACTGATTAACCTTGTGTGTACTGATTTCACTATATCTGCACTCTCCAGCTTTGGACCTTGGCGTATTCTACTAATCAACCTCTTTTCTGCTGTTTGTATATATCTGTACTCTCCTGGTTTTGACTCTGGCTTGTTTTATTATCCTTTCTGCTTTCAATTGATCATCTGGTTAGATCTATCACCTCAAACTGTCACTATACTCTACAGATGCAACCGTGGTCCCTTGCGGAAGGCTCTGGTGAATACTTAGCAGTAACCATAGTCTCTTCTAACCGGAATGGTGTGTGTCGACAGGTACCTGTTTTGAGTTTATTGGCTCTATTTCCAGTCAGTAACTTCTGTTGTTGTTATTACTCTTCTCTACTGCTGAAGCTTCTTGGACTGTGATTTGGCCCAATGGTGGAAGGGGTGACAACATCCAGTAGTTGAAATAAAGCAGCCTTTATTTCTCCAACATATATAGCACAAAGTTTTGACTTGCATAGGGGTCTTCCTGAAGTGATTATGCCCAAAGGTTGCGGTATCTTTGTTACCTTAATTGAATCGACTACTTTTTCTATTGTCTGGAAATGACTCCCCGATTCAAGAAAGTCTGGTATACTACTGCACCACATCTGTTCAGTTTCAGGTGGGTATATAGCATTGGGAGGAAGTTTCCTATCTGGCTCTACTATCTGCCACTCATCCAGTCCTGTTAGTCTTGCCTTAGATTCATCTACACAATCATGCTTTTGATTGGACAAATAGACAATGTATCACCCGGGAATCCTTCTGTTTACAGAGATGCCTTCAAGGTATTCCTTCTACTCTTACTCTGCCTCTTTTTTTTTTAATAAGGCTTCTCCTGGACTTCCGTCAAAGTACACTAATTTTGCCAATATGTGCTCTAAACAGAAAAGCAGAAATGCAAGGGTCACAATTTTCACCTCTCTCTACCATGTCCATCTATATTCAGGAAACTTAAACAGGAGCCTCATTTTTACATTCTCATCTCCAGCTGGAGCAGGTTATTTTCTTGTTGAAGGAAAAGAATGTGACTTTGAGGCCTTGTAGAGACTAAGGAAGATCCTGATCTTTATCCACTCCCCCCTTATTTTAGGCCTAATTAACATATTACAAGGAACTATCATCTTCACAATAATGCATCTTTGAGAAAAATGAACTTACCTTTACTGCTCTGTAAAGGGGCCAAATGTTTCAGCTTTCCTGTTTGTACCAGGCTTTTCATTGCTGACATGGAAGCCTCAATACACTGCGTGCAGAATTATTAGGCAAATGAGTATTTTGACCACATCATCCTCTTTATGCATGTTGTCTTACTCCAAGCTGTATAGGCTCGAAAGCCTACTACCAATTAAGCATATTAGGTGATGTGCATCTCTGTAATGAGAAGGGGTGTGGTCTAATGACATCAACACCCTATATTAGGTGTGCATAATTATTAGGCAACTTCCTTTCCTTTGGCAAAATGGGTCAAAAGAAGGACTTGACAGGCTCAGAAAAGTCAAAAATAGTGAGATATCTTGCAGAGGGATGCAGCACTCTTAAAATTGCAAAGCTTCTGAAGCGTGATCATCGAACAATCAAGCGTTTCATTCAAAATAGTCAACAGGGTCGCAAGAAGCGTGTGGAAAAACCAAGGCGCAAAATAACTGCCCATGAACTGAGAAAAGTCAAGCGTGCAGCTGCCAAGATGCCACTTGCCACCAGTTTGGCCATATTTCAGAGCTGCAACATCACTGGAGTGCCCAAAAGCACAAGGTGTGCAATACTCAGAGACATGGCCAAGGTAAGAAAGGCTGAAAGACGACCACCACTGAACAAGACACACAAGCTGAAACGTCAAGACTGGGCCAAGAAATATCTCAAGACTGATTTTTCTAAGGTTTTATGGACTGATGAAATGAGAGTGAGTCTTGATGGGCCAGATGGATGGGCCCGTGGCTGGATTGGTAAAGGGCAGAGAGCTCCAGTCCGACTCAGACGCCAGCAAGGTGGAGGTGGAGTACTGGTTTGGGCTGGTATCATCAATGATGAGCTTGTGGGGCCTTTTCGGGTTGAGGATGGAGTCAAGCTCAACTCCCAGTCCTACTCCCAGTTTCTGGAAGACACCTTCTTCAAGCAGTGGTACAGGAAGAAGTCTGCATCCTTCAAGAAAAACATGATTTTCATGCAGGACAATGCTCCATCACACGCGTCCAAGTACTCCACAGCGTGGCTGGCAAGAAAGGGTATAAAAGAAGAAAATCTAATGACATGGCCTCCTTGTTCACCTGATCTGAACCCCATTGAGAACCTGTGGTCCATCATCAAATGTGAGATTTACAAGGAGGGAAAACAGTACACCTCTCTGAACAGTGTCTGGGAGGCTGTGGTTGCTGCTGCACGCAATGTTGATGGTGAACATATCAAAACACTGACAGAATCCATGGATGGCAGGCTTTTGAGTGTCCTTGCAAAGAAAGCTGGCTATATTGGTCACTGATTTGTTTTTGTTTTGTTTTTGAATGTCAGAAATGTATATTTGTGAATGTTGAGATGTTATATTGGTTTCACTGGTAAAAATAAATAATTGAAATGGGTATATATTTGTTTTTTGTTAAGTTGCCTAATAATTATGCGCAGTAATAGTCACCTGCACACACAGATATCCACCTAAAATAGCTAAAACTAAAAACAAACTAAAAACTACTTCTAAAAATATTCAGCTTTGATATTAATGAGTTTTTTGGGTTCATTGAGAACATGGTTGTTGTTCAATAATAAAATTAATCCTCAAAAATACAACTTGCCTAATAATTCTGCACTCCCTGTATTAGGTGTACCAGTCATTTTACCTCTATTAATGTTCTCCTAGAAATTGCCCTTGGAAACTGGGAACTGCTAACTCTGAGGTCTGCTTTAGAAGAATGGTGACATCTACTCGAAAGTCCAAACATTTTGTTACCATCTACACAGATCATAAAAACCATGAGTAACTTCAAGCTGACCAAAAACAAAACCCTTGACAACTTGATGGTTCTTCCCATTTTTAAACTTTGATATCATATACAGGTTTGGAGGCTAGAATTGTAGGGTTAATGTTCTATCATGCTCCTTTGATATATTCAACTTCTTTCCAAAGGATCTAGAACACAATATAAACCTCTAATGTATTTAGCCCATGTGGAAGTCTCTCCTTGCCATCCTCCAAAAGGTGTGAACCACATGCTTTACAGTGCCAGGTTCTTTGCTGTGCACATTCCTCCCTGTTGTCTGGTTAACCAGGTGTACCAATCCTAACTTTCTGTAATTCTGCAAAGTACATCTTTGCCTGCTGCCACTGCTTTGGAAATTGTTGTGACCCTGACAGCATGGTGAGGTAATGAATGCTCAGAGGTCCTGGCCTCCCTGGTAATCACAGTGTTCAGGCTATCCAGCCTATACACAGGTCTGGCTGACTGGCCAGTCAGCAGACCAATCCGAGATTGCCTTTATAATGGTGCAGAACCCCAAGCAACCAGACAGAGGTTAAACAATAGAGGATTTATTAAATAAACGGCAGTACAGTAAACACCAGTAAGCATATACAGGTAACCAACCCGAATAATAACCTGTTCAGGGAAACACCAAGGGGACAGCCAGTGACCAGGCCGTAGTTCTTATGTGCAGTATTAGTCCGTGTAACGTGGTACCTAGGGATAAGACGTCAGGATTTCCAGGTCTGATCCAAGGTCAGACAAACTGTTCAGCAAAGATGAGGTATCCAGAGGCAGTCTCTAGAGATAAATCGAGGAAGGCAGAGGTCATGCACAGGTAAGTCTGGGAGAATATGAACCGCAACATACACCTGGGTTGTCAAAACAACAGTGGGCACTGACCAGCCAGGAAGATCACCTTTTAAGTACCTGCTTGCTAATCACAAAGTGCCGTGTGTCTATTCCTCATAGGTCATATAATGATCCTAATCCATGACACTTGTGCGGCCGACGCTGGTCCTTAGTCACTTAACCCATGCCTGCCCTCTAATCTACTAGAATTTACATACAGGTATTTTCCCCGTTAGTGGCCGGCGTAGCGAATAAGATGCACATACAATCGGCCGTGTATCCTTTTGCGAACCTCCTCTCAAGCGGCCACGCGGACGCTCGAGCGGCCCAGCATGAATACACGATTGCGTCGGCACGGACGCCGGAATGGAACCCGCAGGTGATTCCCAGAACAGGACCGGCCGCTGCGTGCCGCCACCAGTCCCGTCAATCTGCCTTTGAGACCCCTGAGGTCTTCCCCTCCGGCGACCATGCGGACGAACTACAGCGTCTGCCCGCAAAGGAGTCGGAACCGAAGACTCCCCAGGCACATGCGTAATCTGTCCCGCTACTCCAACGGGGTCCCCTGCAGGCTGAGCCCCACGAGGAGCCCTGGGGGCCCCAGTGGTTCACGGAACAGGAGAGTGTCTTACAGCCTTAAGGTAGCTTTACACGGCAAATTATCGGGAACGAACGAACACTCATTCCAGTTAATCTGCCCGTCTGAAGGTGCAGCAAATTACTTGTTCATCGGGTGAACCTAGTGTTCATGGAGGTACCTAAATTTTCATCTCTGAGCAGCAGATCGTGCTGTCTAGACAGCAATCAGCTGCTCAGAAACAATGCAGATGTATGAGGATAAGCGATCGCATTAGTGATCCCTCATCCTCATACTGTGGAGGTGATTACTGCATGTTATTGCAGAGCTTCACCTCCACTGAGCGAGCAGCCAACTGACGTCAAGGAATGCTTCCTTCCCGACAATCAGCTTCTCCTTGGAATGTGTACATGTTCCTTTAGATAGTTACACAGTACAGTTGAAAAAAGACTTAAGTCCATCAAGTTCATCTAAGGGATGTGTCGGCATCTATCTAAGCCTCCGGGAGTAGACTATTTCACAAAATCACAGTTCTTAGGATATGGCCATATGGGCAGGTTTCCAAATGCAGTTTTGAAAGCCAAAATCAGGAGTGGATCACAGAAGGAGAGAAAATATAAAGGACAGATATGACTTCTCCTCTCTTTTTTAAGCTCTCCTTGGTTTTGGCTTCTAAGACGGCATGCAGAAACCTGACTGTGTAGCCATAGCCTTATGGTTAAGAAACCTTGTCGCCTTGACTAAACTTTTTCAAGGAGGCAGTACCCCCTTGGCTTTTGAGAGGATTTTAGATGGAATAGCTTTTTGCCATATTGTTTGTACAGGCCGTATGTATTTTTAAGCATTTTAATTATGTCCCTCCTTAGTCACCTCTTCTCCAGACTAACTAAATTTAATTCTTTTAGTCTGTCCTCATAGATAAGACCCTTCATACCGCATATCAGTTAGTTTAGATGCTCTTCTTTGTACATTTTCCAGCTCCAGAGCATCCTTTCCATGAACTGGTGCCCAGAACTGAAATGCATAATCCACATGAGGCTGCGCCAAAGCTTTGTAAAGTGGTAATATTACATCCCTGTTTTTGTGTTTTCATTCTGGTGCACTAGATTTGTTTGCCCCCTGCTTATCTGACCCTGTTTTTCTCACCCTTACTGTTATGTACCATGCATCTCCTCACAATATACTATTGTACTACTGGTGACCCAAGTGGAGATGATATGTTGTGGGCTTTATGTCAGTCTGTTCCACCTGCATCCAAGTCTTCCATTCAAGTACCTTCTCTTCTGCAGCCAATACTGTCCCAACCTCCTGCTACCATTAGAATTTGCCCATAAAACCATTTCAAGCAAGTCTCCATTTAAAGTGGTTGGTGGACCACAACCTAGTCTTCCTTTTCCTTTAACCTGTTAATCTCCTGCACCGATGGTCAGCAAGGAATAAAGCTAAATTTGCAAAAAGTAAATCTGAAGCTGCAACATGCCATATTCCAGGCAAAAAAATAAAAAAAATTAGACAACAAATGTTGACCTAGTACGGTTGTCCACCAAGAATAGCAGGTTAGGAGTAGCCCCTTCAAGGTGGCCCCTGGCTTCTTTGGTGCTTTCCAGGTTCTCAGACGCATCAAATCAGTAACTTTCAGTCTCCTGTGTTCTTTCCATCTCCATATTTCAAACAGCTCAGGAGAAGAGAAGGCATGAGGGGGCATGACATCTACATAAACATGTAAATGGTCCCTATGATTACCTATGAGATAAATTATTTTTTTCACGGACTCAACAGGGAATACATGTTCTCTTCTTTTTGGTAAAGGAAGTGCAATTGTATTACAAAATTTGAAACCGTTAAGTAATGAAATATGCTCACACAGGATTTGGTAAAAGCTGAAAATGTGAATATCATTAAGAAGGGATTAAATCTTGTAAAACACAATATACAGGGTATAATAGTATTACTGGCTACCACTATAGAATGTTAATCCATAAGTCTGTCTGATTGGCAGCAGGGCACAGGAAGGAAATTTTTCCACTTTTTGGTGAAACACAAACGTCATTAAATAGAACTTGCCACCATGAAATGCAGTGCAATCTGCAGACAACATGTTATAGAGCAGGAGGAGCTGAGCAGATTTGTGGAGATTCCGTTTTCTGAACTTAAAGGGAATCTGTCACCCTAATGTTGGACTATTATCTGCAGTATTACATAAGTAGTACTCAGGGGTCAAGTCCTGGGGAAAAAAGTGTGGGAACTTACCCAAGATCCACTGCAACCCCCCCCCCCCCCCCCAAAAAAAAAAATATATATTTCGCTGAAAATTCAGTGCAAAATTTATTGTAAAGTGCCAGTTTACACAAACAACTGCAAAATTAACATGAAATAAACATGGAGATCCCAGTGCCAGCTGCCTTGCTGGTGGATGATTGGCATATACTTCTGCTGTGGCCCACAGCATAAGTATATGCCAATCGTCCACCAGCAAGGCAGCTGGCACTGGGATCTCCATGTTATTGGTCAGTTAATACATCAGGGACCCCCTGGCATGGGGCCTGGGCATAGCTAAGTGCAAACTGGGTGATCCATAGGCAGGACCGGGTGGCTGCCCTCATCCACCAGCCCGTCCCTAATGCCAGTCAATACCCCCTTAGGAAATCTCTCATCAGATGTGAGAGCAGCAGCGATCGATCAGCCAGGATTAATGTGCACAGTGGGAGGCCTCGCTTAGGCAAGTGACAAACTGCCCCCCTCATTCTTAGGCAAGGGACAAACCCAGCTCTACTACATCTACAATGAGCAACTACAACAAATGTAATGCCAAACTGCAGTTCCTCTTTGTGATGCCTTGGATAGCTTCCACTGGACCCACAGGCTGTGGGTCCAGTGGAAGCTATCTGAGGCATCACAATCGCATAGAGGAACTGCAGTTTGGCATTACATTTGTTGTAGTTGCTCATTGTAGATGTAGCAGAGCTGGGTTTGTCACTTGCCTAAGATTGAGGGGGGGGGGGCAGTTTGTCACTTGCCTAAGGCCAGGGTAAGGGGGGCCTCCCACCCAGGCTGTGCACATTAATCCTGGCTGATCAATCTCTTCTGGCCTGCTGCTGTGCTGCCTGCAGTCACATCTGATGAGAGTACTGACTGAGATAAAAGAGGGGGTATTGACTGGTCTGGTCTGGGGCTGCTGGCCACCGGCGCTCCCACCAGGCGGGTTAGGGCCCCCGGACTCACTCGGGACAGTCACAGACACTTAGACTGGTCTGGACCGGACCACCAGGACCCCGGTCCGGTCGGATGGTCCAGCCACGCTCACCTCAGCAGACAGTCAGGCAGGGGCATACACAGAAATCATTGGGCCCCATAGCTTTTATGCCTTGCAGGATAGCAGGAAATCTGAGTGACATCACATGATGTAATAGCACCCAGCTTTTCTGCTCTCCTGCATGGCACATGTAGAGAGACATGAGAAAGCTGAGTAACACAACCCTCATATCTTCTCATGCCTCTGCACTTGTGCCATGCAGGACATCAGGAAAGCTGAGTCACATTACATAATGTAGTGACACCCAGCTTCCCTCCTGTTCTGAATGGCCTATGTGCAGAGGAATAGCCTGGGAAAGCTGAGTGACCTCGCCCCCTTCCACACACATACACCTCTGCACTGTCCTCACCTACAATTCGTCACTTACTTCATTACTGGTTGTGGCAATCCAGAGGAATCAGGCGGGGCGGAGCTAACAGGCAGGAGGCGGAGCTAGGAGGTGGGGCTAGCAGACGGGAGACAGTTAGGAAGATAGACAGGGGCGGGGACTCTCCTCCACTGCAGGGCCCCCCCTTCCTCACGGGCCCCATAGCAGCTGCGTGGTCTGCCTATATGGTAGGTACGCCACTGCAGTCAGGCAGTCGCAGGCTCAGGATAGGAGGAGGGGAGCTCTCAGCCAGGAGGGGGGGGGGGGAGTCAGTCAGTGAGTCTTCCGTCCTCAACTGAAGCCGCTCCCCCTCCCTCCTCACTTAGCCTGCCCTGCACAGTGCGAGTCACGCAGGGCCTCGCCTCCGCCCCACCCCCTGTGAATCTGCTTCCCCTCCTGGTCCTTTTGCCCTGAAAGGGAACGGCTTTCCTGTCATGAAAAAAGTGCAGGAACGCCGTTCCCACGCGTTCCCCCTCGACTCGACCCCTGGTAGTACTACAATAGTACTACAGATAAGGAGTCCAGATTGCTATTTTTTTGATTTTCCTACCGTCTCTGTTCCTTCACCCTCAGTGTTAATAGCTGCACTTAAATATATTGTCAGGACATGCACAAGTCTTTTCCATTATGTAAGCACATTACAGCAGTCCTGAATGTGTATTTCAGTGCAGCTTTGAGTGCTGATAGTGGGAAAATGGGGCTTAGTAGGAAAAAAAACCAACTTGACTTTGTAAGGGAGTCTGCGGTTCCGGTTCCCTTGCGGGCAGATACGGTGGAGCATCCGCATGGGCGCCGGAGGGGAGGGCCGCGAGGATCCCGGAGGCAGACTTGCCGGGCTGATGGCAATACGTTGCGGCCGGTCCGCCGGTGTCTCCTGCGGGTTCCGTTCCAGCGTCGATGCTGGTGCGATCCCGTGCCAAGTCGGTTGGGCGTCCACGGGCACGCCCGAGGGGTGATTCGCAAAGGAATGCGCGGCCAAGTGTGCGTGCATCTTATGCGCTATGTCAGCCACTGGCAGGTAAAGCATCTGTGCACAAATTTAAAGTTGATTAGGGATTTGCTGCACAGGTGCTAATGATTAGGATCATCGCATGACCTATAAGGGTTCTGACAAGCAGCACTCTGTGATTGGCCAGCAGGTGTTTAAAAGGTGATCTCCCTGGCTGATCAGTGCTCACTGTTGTCTCTACAACCTGGGAGTATGCTGGTCCAGATTCACTAAGTTTGTTCCATGCATGAACTCTGTGTGTCTTCATCTAGTGAATGCCTCTGGAAACCTCGTCTCTGCTCTACAGTTGCACCGTGTGTGGCCTCAGATAGGACCTTGGATACTTCACCGTCTTATCCTTAGGTACCTGGTTTCACTGACTTTGGCCTCATGCACACGACTGTTGTGTGTGCACCCGTGGCCGTTGTTCCGTTTTCCGTGATTTTCTACGGACCCATTGACTTTCAATGGGTCAGTTGAAAACTCGGAAAATGCCCCGTTTGTCATCCGCCTCCGTGTACCCTGTCCGTCAAAAAAATATGACCTGTCCTATTTTTTTGACGGACAACGGTTCACGGACCCATTCAAGTCAATGGGTCCGTGAAAAAACACGGATGCACACAAGATTGGCATCCGTGTCCGTAGGCTACTTTCATGCAGACGGATCTGAAGATCTGTCTGCATAAAAGCTTTTTCAGAGCTGAGTTTTCACTTCGTGAAAACGCAAATCCGACAGTATATTCTAACACAGAGGCGTTCCCATAGTGATGGGGACACTTCTAGTTAGAATATACTACGAACTGTGTACATGACTGCCCCCTGCTGCCTGGCAGCACCCGATCTCTTACAGGGGGCTGTGATCCGCACAATTAACCCCTCAGGTGCCAGACCTGAAGGGGTTAATTGTGCGTATCATAGCCCCCTGTAAGAGATCAGGGGCTGCCAGGCAGCAGGGGGCAGACCCCCCTCCCTCCCCAGTTTGAATATCATTGGTGGCCAGTGTGCGGCCTCCCCCGGCCCCCCCTCGATCCCTCTATTGTAAAATCATTGGTGGCCAGTGTGCGGCCTCCCCTGGCCCCCCCGTCCCTCCCTCTATTGTAATATCATTAGTGGCCAGTGTGCGGCCTCCCCCGGCCCCCCCTCCCTCCCTCTATTGTAATATCATTGGTGGCCAGTGTGCGGCCTCCCCCGGCCCCTCCTCCCTCCCTCTATTGTAATATCATTGGTGGCCAGCGAGCGGTCCCCCCGCCCCCCCTCCCTCTATTGTAATATCATTGGTGGCCAGTGTGCGGCCTCCCCTCTCCCCCCGATGATTGGTGGCAGCGGAGATTTCCGATCGGAGTCCCAGTTTAATCGCTGGGACTCCGATCAGTAACCATGGCAACCAGGACGCTACTGCAGGCCTGGTTGCCATGGTTACTTAGCAATATTACAATATTAGAAGCATCATACTTACCTGCTGCGCTGTCTGTGACCGGCTGGGAGCTCCTCCTAATGGTAAGTAACAGATCATTAAGCAATGCGCCGCACAGACCTATCACTTACTAGTAGGAGGAGCTCCCGGCCAGTCACAGACAGCGCAGCAGGTAAGTATGATGCTTCTAATATTGTAATATTGCTAAGTAACCATGGCAACCAGGCCTGCAGTAGCGTCCTGGTTGCCATGGTTACCGATCGGAGCCCCAGCGATTAAACTGGAACTCCGATCGGAAATCTCCGCTGCCACCAATCATCGGGGGGGGGGAGGAGGCCGCACACTGGCCACCAATGATATTACAATAGAGGGAGGGGGGGGGCGCACGCTGGCCACCAATGATATTACAATAGAGGGAGGGGGGAGCTGGGGGGGGGCCGCACGCTGGCCACCAATGATAATACAATAAAGGGAGGGAGGAGGGGCCGGGGGAGGCCGCCCACTGGCCACCAATGATATTACAATAGAGGGAGGTAGGGAGGGGGGGCCGCACACTGGCCACCAATGATATTCAAACTGGGGAGGGAGGGGGGTCTGCCCCCTGCTGCCTGGCAGCCCCTGATCTCTTACAGGGGGCTATGATACGCACAATTAACCCCTTCAGGTGCGGCACCTGAGGGGTTAATTGTGCTGATCATAGTCCCCTGTAAGACATCGGGTGCTGCCAGGCAGCAGGGGGCAGTCATGTACACAGTTCGTAGTATATTCTAACTTGAAGCGTCCCCATCACTACGGGAACGCCTCTGTGTTAGAATATACTGTCGGATCTGAGTTTCACGATGTAACTCAAATCCGATGGTATATTCTAACATAGAGGCGTTCCCATGGCGATGGGGACGCTTCAAGTTAAAATATACCATCGGATTGGAGAAAACTCTGATCCTATGGTATATTAACTCCTGACTTTACATTGAAAGTCAATGGGGGACGGATCAGTTTGCAATTGCACCATATTGTGTCAACGTCAAACGGATCCGTCCTCATTGACTTGCATTGTAATTCAGGACGGATCCATTTGGCTCCGCACGGCCAGGCGGACACCAAAACGACTTTTTTTTCATGTCCGTGGATCCTCCAAAAATCAAGGAAGACCCACGGACGAAAAAACGGTCACGGATCACGGACCAACGGAACCCCGTTTTGCGGACCGTGAAAAAATACGGTCGTGTGCATGAGGCCTCTTCTGTATGAACTTTAGCCTGGTCTGGCTTTTCTCTGATGTTTTCCCACAGAGGTTATTATTTGGACTACGTTATTTCTCTATGATTTCTGGCTTGGACTTTACTGCTGTGTTTTCAATAAATCCACGTTTGTTCAAATCTTTGCCTGGTTGCTTGGGGTTCTGCAGCATTACAGACTTCTTATTTGCAGTACTAGTCATGCGATACTGCAGATAATAGTTCAAGATCGAGGTGACAGATTTTCTTTAAAGGTTATAAACACCTTCGGGCCATTTTTTTTATGATTGATTTCTACTAACTTTGGGCTTCTACTACTATATTGAAATAATACCCCATATAATGTCTATCTGGCATAGTATGCTATTATATCTACAATATATAGGGTATTTTAAGATCTAGTAGTAAAAGTTAAGTTTTATATGAAAAGTCATTTTCTCTGTGATTAATTTTGGTACTTTTCAACCATATAATTTTCTGTCAGTGATAGTCCTTTTTGGGCTTCAAATCATTTTTGCAATTGGGCTTTTCAAGTCAGAAAGTAAGAGATGTAAATATATGAATTATGAAGTTATACTGACTGATTTCCCATAAAACTCTACATCAATCAGCTTCTCCTGCTCAATGATATGCTGCCTGCAGATTGCACTGCATTTCATGGTGACTGGTTATCTTTAACTACTTCCCGACTGCCCATTGACTATAAACGTCCTGGGCGGTCGGGTTTATCTCTGAAAGGACGTTCCAGAACGTCCATTCAGAGATTGCAGCTGCTGTGCTGGGGGCCCACCGTCAGTGACAGCAGGGCACCCCAGAGAGAAGGCAGGCGCCGTTCCTTGGTGTCCCTGCCCTCTGGATCGCTGTACCACTTCCTGTACAGGCCCGGTGGTCATGTGACTGCCGGGGCTGGGAGACTGCAGGAGCAGCAGCAGTAAAATAAGTTGTGGGCAGCCAAACACAAACATAGGCACCACAGCTCTACTGAAGCACATGAAGCAGCTTCATCCCATGCCATGGGCAAACAAAATTGACAGCCAGCTACCACAACCTTCTTCTCCCTAGAAACAGCCAGTTCGCATCCATGGGCAATACTGTGTCTTTACACCATCATCCTCACTTTCTGCCTCTACCACTCAGACTCCTCCTCCTCTGCTCTAACGTCAGTCATCAATAACGTAATGCGTGGCTGGGAAACAACTTCACATGCCCAGCAATCTGCTGGTGTGCAAGCTTAATTCTGACCTGGCCAAGCCACAGTCACTGCCGTACCATTTAATAGAGTCTGCTGCTTTTAGGGAGCTGACTGCCTGCGCTCAGCCTCGCTGGAAGATATCTAGCCACCATTATTTCTCCCAAAAAGCCATCCCTGCTTTGTACTGTCATGTGGCGTAGAACGTGGGCCGCTCCCTACGATTGTCGCTGTGCGGCAAGGTGCATGCCACGGTGGACACCTAGAGCAGTTGTTACGTGCAGGGACAGCACATGTCTTTCACTGCTCACTGGGTTAGGCTGATTTCACACGTGGAACACGGTCCATGAGATACCGGACTGGCATACTGCTTAGTGCAGGAGCGCATGGGGTCATTGGTTGTTATGATGCCGTGCGCTTCGTGCCGCTGTACAGTAATACACTCATATGATCTATATGAGTGTATTACTGTACAGCAGCGGCGGCACAAAGCGCATGGCGTCATAGCAACCAATGATGCCGTGCACTCTTGCTCTAAGCAGGATGCCAGTCCGGTATCTCACGGATCGTGTTCCACGGACGTGTGAATTCAGCCTTAATGTTTTTTGCGACAAAGGCGAGGCAGCACCCTGACGACAAGACCAGGTCCTTTTGACCCCCCTTCCCCCTCAATGATCGTGTCGGCCTGGCTCCCACACTAGGCACTTATCCGGCTCCTCCACCTCCTCTTCCATAGACATCCACCCATTCCCAACAGGAGCAGAGAACAGCGTCACTCCCACTCTCCCTCCTTTCAACACAAGTGTCAAGTAATTCCACACAGTTGCTAAAGTACATCAAGCAGTCACCAAGCGGACTCCAACTGGGCAAGGTGGTCAGCGACAATGCTGCAACATCATGGCCGTCCTGAACCTGGGGGAAATAACACATGCTCCCTGCATGGGGCACATCATGAGTCGTGCAACGCTTTAAAAAAAAAAAGTATACTGGCTTGTGCAAGGTGCTAGCAATGTCCAGGAGACTGTCCTCACATTTCAGGCATTTTTACGTGGGGAGAAATAATCTACTGGACTTGCAGCAACAAAATGGTCTGCCAATATACCACTTAATATGCAATGTTCCAACTCACTGGAATTCAACATTGCACATAGCAGTGCGCAGTAAAAATAAGGCAGTTCTATAAGGCACATGGATTTCTGGGTAGGTAGACTAGAACAGTTACCTGAACTGGCACAGTACACTCTATTTCTTGCCCAGCCTCTAGTGCCTCGGAGAGCCAACATCCAAAACATGACTTTTGTCAAGGTGAACCAAGCCTGGATTTGGGAGAATTTTCACACTCCTCCGGCTGAGGCGCTGAATAGATCTGACTCTGTTGAAAGTGCCCCATCTTACCACTATTGCTATATGCCTGGCTTCCTGTCCACCATCATGTTCCGTACGGCTGCTAATGCCTCCATCATGCCACTGCTGCTGCCTGCCTACCATAAAGTTCTGTAAGGCTGCGGCGGCTGCCTCCATCTTGCCACTGTTGCTGCGTGCCTACCATCATGTTCCATATGGCTGCCGCTGCCTCCATTATGCTACTGCCTGCCAACATGTACCAACTGCCGCCACCACCTCAGCTACTACTCCTCCACTGCTACCACTATTAAAGGGGTTATCCAACCCCTATAATGCCCCCAAAATGCCCGGGCAACTCACACAGGTTATATTTACCTGGCTCCCCAGCACCCACGTCACTCCTGATGCCCGCATGGCTGCCGCTGCATCTTCCTGTCGCGCGGATTAAAACATCCGGGAGAAGTGTGTGTGTGGAGCGGGTGTTGCTGCCAATTGCAAGCCGCAATGGGAACGAGCCTCCCTAGCATCAATAAAACATATTTCCCCTGGGTCAATCCCTTGCTTCAATTGGTGGCTGGCTAGGTGTCCATCTACATTTTTACCTCTAACAAGTTCAGAATATAAAGTCCTTTGAAGAATATATATAGTGAACAAAGAATCCCATTAAGTCAGGGGTCTCAAACACGCAGCCCACAGAATACATGTGGCCCCTAAGGCAGTTATCTGCCACTCTTCCCTAGAGCTGTTGCGCAAATTCTATAGTGTACTTTTAACTAATGAGCGCTACTGTTGTGGGAGTGCTCATTAGTACAGACAGTGGCGTTGCTAGGGTCTCAAAAGATTCAGCCCCTCCAATACACAGTCCCATGCAAATAGCATCACCCCCTCCCCAGTTGCCTTCAACATACCGTCCCATGAAAATAACATCACCCCCTCCCTAGCCACATCCAACATGCAGTCCCATGTAAATAACATCACTTCATCCCACAGCTACCTTTAACATACAGTCCCATGCAAATGACATTACCCTGCCCCAGCCATCTCCAACATTCATTCTATGTAAATAAAATCACCCCCTCAACATTCAGTCCCATGTAAATAACATGACTCCACCCCACTCCAACATACAGTCCCATGTAAATAACATCCCTCCCTTCAGCCCTAACATACAGTCCCAGTTAAATAACCACAACTCCCAGCATTACTCTGCCTCACACTGAAAATCTATCCCTTCACTTACCTCTCCTCATGTAGCAGACCTCACCACAGCTTCTTCCCCAGGACTTTTCCTATTCACTGCTGAGCGCTGTCCTCGCTGCACTGGTTAGGGTACTTTCACACTTGCGGCAGAGGTTTCCGGCAGGTAGTTCCGTCACCGGCAATCCGGACGCAATCTGATGGCATTTGTCAGACGGATCCGGAAGCGGATCCGCCTGACAAATACATTGCAATACCGTATCCATATCTCCGGTGTCATCTGGAAAAACGGATCCGGTCAAATTTTTTTTTTGCATTTATAAAGGTCTGCGCATGCGCATACCAAAAAGCCAGATCTGGCACTAATCCACTTCAATGTAAATTAATGCCGGATTCGGCAAGTGTTCAGTATTTTTGGCTGAAGATAAAACTGCAGCATGCTGCGATATTTTCTCCATCCAAAAAACGTAAAAGGGACTGATGCATCCTGAACGGAATGCTCTCCATTCAGAATGCATTAGGATAAAACTGATGAGTTTTTTTCTGGTATTGTGCTCCTGTGACGGAACTCAATACCGGAAAACAAAAAACGCTAGTGTGATAGTACCCTTATATGATGGTGACATCATCGAAGGACCTTCTCAACCACTGCATTTAGTACTGATTACATGACTGTGATGTCATCACAGGTCCTTCAGCTCTTGCAGTGCATTCGATTCAATTGTATTCCCGTCCTGAGGACGGCAATACAGTTGTATCTATCTGGCAGGCAGTACATTCGGGACCTGGGACAAAACATCTGGGGCCCAGGCCCCGAATGTTTTAACCTAGCAATGCCCCTGAGTACAGGTGCAGGTAGCGGTGAGTACGGGACTGCTAGCGATGCACTGGCATTACTGACTGCTCCCTGGTCCTCTACCCAGCGACGGCGTTGCACTAGGTCATGAATGCATACAGCTTCAGGATGTAGTCAGGATGCAGTGAAGCACTGGCACCATGACAAAGTGTTGTGCTGAAGACAAAGAGTGGCAGAAGAGGTGAGCATTTTTTTTTTTATATTCTCTGAGGACTGCATTTAGAAGATGGGGGGGGGGGGGTAGGTTGGGGTTATAGGGGGCAGCAGCAGTCTGATTTGGGGTCTGTGTAAATTTGGCATCTGAACTAGGGTTGATTTGGGATCTGATTTCTGGTCTGTATAAATTTAGGGTCTGATCTGAGATCTGTATAAATGTGGGTCTGATCTGGGTCTATGCAAATGTAGGGTCTTATCTGGGATTTGTGTAAATTTGGGGTCTGATCTGAGGTCTATAAACTTGGTATCTGAATATATTGGGTTCTTTTCTGGGATCTGAGTGAAATTGAGAGCCGATATGTGGTTTAATCTGTGGTTTGTATGAATTTGTGGGCTGATATGGGGTCTGTATGAATGGGGAGGGGGGGGGCTGATTTGGGGTTTAACCTGGGGTCTGTATGAATTTGGGGGCTGATCTGCAATCGGCATTAATTTTGGGGTCTAGTATGGAGTTAGTCAGGAGTTATCCTGTATTAGTTTTGGGGGTCTGTATTAATTTTGGGGTCTGTTAATTTTAGTCTGCATTAATTCTGGGGTCTGGGAGTCTGTATTAATTTTGGAGGCTCATATGGGGACTGCAAAAAGGTAGTGACACTTCTCTCATCCCACTGTTCTCACAACCAGGGGAGTTCTTGGCCTCATTCTCGGGTGAAGCTCAGGGGAGTGTGACACACGTACTGTATGTGCTGTGCATGTGATATATGTAGATATTACACGCTTGTAACACAGAAGAGCGGGGATCCTGTGTGGACTGTGGGTATACAACTCACAGTCCACTATGTGAGTATGCTATGTATACAACTATAATTGTATTATATCTGAAATGAAGGTGGCCCGTCAATTGGAATTTATTTATTTTTTCATCCCATATATCTGGCCGAGTTGGAGACTTCTCTATAATGTCCTATATGGTAATTTTGACATAATCTGCTGTCTCCATATGACTGCTAAAAAACGACAGATACACAAATTACAATTGTTAGATATAGTGCTATGACTCGTATATATGTATGGCAACTCTTTTTAAAAAGTCATTGGAAATGTCAGGTATTCTTTAAGAATATTTTATCTGATTGAAATAAAAACACAAACTGACAATTTTTTAATATAATGATAACTCATTAGCAATATTCTAGTGAAGTTGCATCCATATGTTTTGAACCCTTTCATTATTGGCAGTAATGTCACATGACCACTAGACTGACCACCAGTCATTTGTTAGTCTCTCTTGTACTGCTGGCTTCCCGATTCCAACAGGATTACATCATCACCTATAACCCCCCCCCCCCCCCCCCTCCGGCAGCTTGTAGACACTTCCCAATCCCATCCTGCTCTACCATCTTTGCTCCTGGTGAAGAGTTACATGTGTATTGGTGTTGGGTGACTCTCAGCACCCCTCCCCCAGCTCGCTATCTCTCATTGTACTCTGAAGGAACTCAAAACAATGCCATTCTGGCCAGGCTCTTGCTAGAGCTGTCTTGAGCTATTAGCAGGTGGACCCCTGTGGTGTGGTGCAGACAGAATGTCTGGGGAGGGGAAGGGGGATGTCATGGGATTTTAGTTTTATCTGGTCTCAATTTCTGTATTTAAGTTTGTGCAGTTGCTCAATAAAGGAGATTTTTGTTTCACCTACACTGAGTCTTGACCAGTGACTGGGGAAACTGGGAGCTACAGATCAGCGGTTTGAAATATCTCCTGAGTAAGGAAGAATACAGAAGCGGACATACTCTTCCTGAATACTGGGGGTCCGTCACACTCTGTATGTCCATCATGTATAGAATGCTGCTTAAGAAATGATTTCAGCCTTGTCCTAGGTACCAGGAGTCCATTGATATAATAGATTGGTCCATTTATTAATTGCAGAGTTTTAAAAATCCCCTGTCTGTAATATCAGTGTGCAAAATCTCCAGTGTATGTCTATGTAATGCAGATTCGCTGTCAAGAATCAAGATGGCAGACAGGTCATAAATGCCACACCACAAGCAACTGGGTAAACTAAACAGGTATACACAAGGCATATACAATATCCTCTACATAAGGCCTCATATACACAGTTGTTGATCGGCTGTTCCGTGCATTGGGGACCACAATTTGCGGTCCCAATACATGGGCAACATCCGTGTGGTGAAGAGGCATGTAGAGAAACTCCACGAAAGTGCTCCGTAGTGCTTCCATGGGGTTCTGTGTCTCTGTTCCGCACGATACCTTCCGGATTGCAGATCCATTCAAGGGAATGGGTCTGCATCAGTGATGCGGTGTGCACACAACCTGGGCCTGTATACTGCGGAACCGCTGTTTGAGGGCCACAATACGGGCACCGCCTAGCAACAGCCGTGAGCATGAGGCCTAATTCTTTAATAATGCCTGTGCTGTACTATATAGGCCTTTTTTTGCTGGAGTGTTGTTTAATTAATGGAATACATCACCATACATTGCTGCAAAAGAGACTGAAATATACAGCAAATCAGCTGGGGAATGTGAAAAGTACAGTGACTTCTCTGTTGCCTTTAGGTCGGCTTTAGGTTTTCAGGCAGCAATGAGATTTTTTTGAACATTGTATGTTTTAAACAAACTAAAATTAGTGGAAAATGGGGTAAGAGATAATCTACATTACAAACAAACCCAATGTAGCATGCTAAAATGGCCATAGATTAGTCAATAGAGGCACGCAACTTATAATAAAAGCAAGACACAGACACTATAATATTTTACAGTATCTATAATTGAAAGAAATCAATACAAACAGAACTTGGCTTAGCAAACTGTACATACATAAATAATATTTTCTATTTCTTTAACATTTCTTTGATTATTCTGGAATCATGATTTTATTTCTTACATCCAGTTTATTAGCCCAAAAGTGCTATTCATTTGTACATCCTTCATACTTGAGCTACAGTTTTCAGTGATTTCATGCTTCCCTCCATATACCAACACACAGAAAGCCCGTAAACCAAAAATGCAACAGGGAAAAGTAAAAAAATATTTGCCATATAAGCTATTTAAAATTTTATATTACAAGCCTCTAAAATAGCTTCATAGTTATAGATTTCTTTTGTCCAATACTGATAATGCTCAAAGGGGGATTACAGAACAGAATCTTACAGTTATTATAGAGATGTTGTCTATGCATAGTCTTCTGGGGGTCAATACTTATGTCACCTTTTCAGTATAACTTTAGTTTCTGGTCCACAATATCTTGTCACCTATACAGTATCGGTTTTATGCTCAAAGGTTACTTCAGGAAAGTAAAGCTGCCATGATAAGTGCAATTAAAAGCTGGCAACAGCTAATGTATATATTCCACAGTGATTTCCATTTAACAGGGTATTCATATAGGCGGTGGCCCATTGGTATATCTGAGCATCGGGTGAAAAGACCGCGCAAAATTATTGGACAAGGTGCAGCTGTAGTCTTCTTCAGTCATTGGTACAAGACAAGCAAGACCAATTAAAAGCAGCAGAAGAAGTTGAAGTGGCAAGGCGGCTCGCAAAACCCGTAGAAAGAATGACTGGTGTCCTTGAACCACACTGGCATCAGAATGGCAGGAACCTGAGCCACCGTCTTTGGACCTGATGAACAAAGTTAAGACAATGAGTGTAAAGCAACAGTTTATTCAACCACCGTTGAATAAACTAAAGGAATTCTATAGCGAAGTGCCTACTCTATAGTACATACTTATATGCTACAGATTTAGTACATTTCTTCATAAGTGCAAAACGCACATTCTGTAAAATTGGATTGGATTATTATAAATATATAGAATTGTATATTCTAAATATAAGAAAAAAATATCTTGATTTATATACAGTTAGAATCTTGCACTGGATCAATAGCCATCGAGTAAACCTATTATCCTACTTAATAATCAAATACTTTTATACTTTCAATGAGACAAAAATCAACATATCTGCCACTTGTGCCCACATGTATACACAATATAAATCAATACCTGCCTTGGTCTCTATAGACGCCTTATATGGGAAATACATTTATGGTATACAAGTATGCAGGTGGAACTGAAATAAAAACATCTATTGTATTTGCCGTACTGAGATGATGGTGAAGTACACTTTTCAATGCTGCCATGAAATGTTATCCGCAAGCTAACCTATAAAAAGTACGTCATGAGTCAATATTTTGCCATACATTTAGCCCATATTGGTTATATCGCAGGATATGTTTTGAACTATATAAATATAAGTGTATTGTGAATAAAAGCTCACATTCTTAATTACCTCCCTGGGTACCGGCAACCAACTTCATTTCTAACATATGCTGAAGGTACTTTGGCAATATGTGCCACTAGTCTTTTAGTAGATTAGTAGATGGCAATGCTATTTGCTACTGTCAACCGCTTTCTGCAAGGAGTTGCATATATAGCAGCTGTTGACAAACAGAAGAGAAGGTATTAAGGCTCCATCAAAACACCTCTGGCAGCAAATTTTCTCCCTGAGACTGGGCATATTGACATGGGGGGGATTTAAAGCCCCTCTTATAGGCAGGCCTGCTCCCCACCACTAGGTCTTGGCTCCTTCGCTCCCCAGCTGTGGCTGCCTCACTTAAGTCCCCCACTCTCAACATCCACTTTGATCCTGTTGCAGCCAAGTGACCTGCCCCCCTTGCATCACATGACCTAATCACATGGTGCAAAGGGAGCAGGCCACTGATGCTGCCAGTAGCAGCTTCAAAGCAGACGAACACGGCAAGGCAGCCGAGGCTGGACAGCAAAGGAGCTGGGACCCAGCAGCAGGGATCATTTAAGCCCTTTGTAGGCCTGCCCATGAAGAACTAACAAAAAAGAAATGGTGGACAACCCCTTTAATCTAATATAATGCATATGGCGAACAAGAGTGACTGCCAATTCAAAAAAATTTGCCTACATCCATAAGACAGGTGAATAAAAGAAAGTTTGTAATATATCTTATCAGAGAAAAATGTTTCTTTGTGCACCCAAACTAACATTCTCTGCTAAGTCCATCTAGACCAGACTGCTATCGTCTCGCTGAATGATCATATTACATGCTGTCCATAGAAGTCTACGGACAGTGGGGTTTTGAGGAGAAGTAAGCTGTAGTGAGACAGATCAGAGAAAAAAAAAGGAGCTTAAAAAGACAGGGACAAAAATATTGCCTATAGCAGTCTATGGAGATAGGAGGTAGAATGCTCCTAGAGGAAGAAAAGGACTTTTTTCTCTAATAAGGTATTACAAAGTTTCTTATATTCACTTATACTATTCATGTATGCATAAGTCGAAAACGTTGAATTTTGACTTTTTAGATGATCTCAGTAGGCTTTTTCTGTAACTTCCATAAAGTTGGAGTGGCAGAGCATATAAATGGATGTTCAATGGAGAATAATAATCAAAACTAATGCAAAGGCAAAGTGAAGGGATTGCTACAAATAGCTGTATAAACTCTGTGAGTGAAGTGTCTCTTATACATTAAGTCCCTATGTCCACAACTTCTGTGCCAGCCCCTCATGAGGAACAGTACTGCATTATTTTTTTTAATTTTTTTTGCAAAATCCAAATGAATTCCATCTTCTCAAATTTTTCTAAACATTCCATTAAATGCTAATGTTACGCCAGATGAACAGTTATTAAAATAACAATTAGCCCATATAAAAATAAGGTTTATTTCTTATTCAGTTTGTTTTCTTCTCTTCTTCTGATGAGATAAAATTGTTGCCTGCATTATAGTTGAACTGCATTATATAAAAAAGACTATTAGTACTTCTTTTACAAAACTGTAATTGATAGTGCGTGTATTTCTTTGTACACTCTAAACTTTGGATTTGATTATCTGTAATCAAAAAAAGCAGTAAGCATTTACAAAGATAAATGTTAAAAAGCCCACATTTCAAATGGTCTAACTGCTGTCTACATGTGTCTGTGATAATAAAGGACTGGAAAAAATAGGTCATTAGCAATCTCAGATTAGATTTTTCATAACGCTACATAAAAAAAAAAAAATACTGTCAAGAACAAATTGTATCTCAATATACATATTCCAGTATCTGTGTATTCTGTCACTTTACCATAGATAGGTAGCACCCAGTATATTCATTTCTAATAATGCAATAAACCTTCAAACATTCATACCTATGCTCTGTATACACACTAGGTGTGCTCTAAAGATACTCTGTCAACACAAATCATTATATAATAGCACACAGTGGAATAATGAATTTTAACTACATTTATTTTTTGGCAAAATCTGATTAATACCGCAACTTAAAGGGTTTCTATCACTTTGTTTCACCTATTTAGCTTTCAGACACTAGCGATCCGCTAGTGTCTGCTTTATCTAACCATCCTAATATAAGAGCTTATTGTCCTGCCGTTTAGCTAAAAAAAGAACTTATATAGATATGCAAATGAGCCTCTAGGTGCTATGGGGGCGTGATTAGCACCTAGAGGCTCCGTCTACCTTAACAAACTGCCGCCGCCCAGCGCGTCCCTCCAGCCCGCCCATCTCCAGCTGAAGCGATCCTCTCCGTGCGCGTCTCTGTTCTGCGCATGCGCAGTGAATGTCTGATGCTTCCCTGCTCAGACATCTCCACTGCGCCTGTTCCTCGGAGCACTATGACGTCATCGGCGCAGGCGCAGTGGAGATGTCTGAGCAGGGAAGCGATCAGACATTCACTGCGCATGCGCAGAACAGAGACGCGCACGGAGAGGATCGCTTCAGCTGGAGATGGGCGGGCTGGAGGGACGCGCTGGGCGGCGGCAGTTTGTTAAGGTAGACGGAGCCTCTAGGTGCTAATCACGCCCCCATAGCACCTAGAGGCTCATTTGCATATCTATATAAGTTCTTTTTTTAGCTAAACGGCAGGACAATAAGCTCTTATATTAGGATGGTTAGATAAAGCAGACACTAGCGGATCGCTAGTGTCTGAAAGCTAAATAGGTGAAACGAAGTGATAGAAACCCTTTAAGATGATGTAGCTTCAATGCAGCTAAGCAGCCTCTGCCCCCTCTGCAATCAATGCCGTTTTGACCAGAGTCATTTGACAGTTGGATTGCCAGCCGTTGTCAGGTAGTGAGTCTCTAAGGGTCCATTCACACGTCCGTGTGTGTTTTGCGGATCCACAAAACACGGACATCGGCGATGTGCGTTCCGAATTTTGTGGACCGCACATCGCTGGCACTTAATAGAAAATGCCTATTCTTGTCCCCAATTTTCAAATTTTTTCGGGATCGGAATTGAGGACCCGGAAGTGCGGATCCGCAATTCCAGATCCGGGCAGCACATCGTGCGGCCCCATAGAAATGAATGGGTTCGCAAATGCGGAACAAAGTTGCGGACGTGTGAATGGACCCTAACAACTTATCTGTCAGAAGCTGGCCATATACATTAGATTTATCTTCAGCCAACAGTTATCTCAGGTGAACATCCAGCTTTAGGGTACTTTCACACTAGCGGCAAGAACTCCGACAGGTTGTTCCGGCGGGTGAACAGCCTGTCGGATCCGTGCTCCCGCTAGTGCACGTGTGCCCCCGGACTACCGCTCCGGCCCCATTGGCTATAATGGGGGCAGGCCGGAGTTCCGGCAGCAGCACGGAAAACATGCCGAGAGGCGGCCAGAATACAACTACAACATGTCAATGAGGCCGGAGCGGTAATCCGGGGGCACGAGTGCACTAGCGACAGCACGGATCCTACAGGCTGTTCACCCGCCGGAACAGCCTGCCAAAGTTCCTTGCCGCTGAAACTAGTCTTATTTAGCTGGCCATACACTTTATATACCATAGCTGTCGACTGAACGCTTTCTCTCCTGTGTATGTTTTCTCATAGGAAGAATAGAATTTTTTTTGCCAGCCACCTATACTTACTTATCTTCCAACAAACTGATCACACATGTAGATTTTGATCCTGATATGATCTAGTTTTTCCTATCAGTAGCAGCACAATTAAAGTCAAAAGGGCTGAGCTGCAACACCAGACATGGATAGATGTGGCACTGTTTCTGAAAGACTGCAGATCCTTTTTTTTTTTTAAACCTTTTTAAACCATGTTCGTGTTCAGTATCATATTAAAAAGGGTTGTAATACAAGTTTGCATGGCGGTAGCACTTTTTTGCAGCGGGGTTCCGAGTACTTGTTTTGTTAAGCAAAGAGGTACAATGTTAAATGGTTCCGTTTCAGATTTATACTCCACACTATTCTTAGGCTGATGGAACCACAAACCACAGCCTAAGCCCTCATTCACATGACAAATCTGTGTACAGTCCATATCATTCCAGATTGTGAAGCCATAAGCACTCAGTGTGCTGCTGCAAGGTACCACCACATGGCTCTGTATTCTCCTGTAAAAGCTATGCTCCGCCAACTGTGTAGTCATCTTATGATATCCTGTATAAGGACAGCATGACATGGAGAGAGGCCTTCTATATTATTAACCCAAAGGAGACAAAAACTGTGTTGTTTGGCTAATAAAGAATACAACAGATTCACAATTCTGAAGAGTGCCCCCTGCCATCCCCACCACTCTCACCAGTGATGAACAGATATACGTGAGCTCATTCATCACCAATCATGAGGGCAGGAAGAAGCAGGGGAACATTCTCCTCATGAATTCAGTGGTAAAACCATAAGCCCACTGTATTCTTTATTAGGCGCCATTAACCAAATGGCACAATAAGTTTTGTGCCATTTTAGCTAATGGTAGAGTGGATGTCACCAATGTTGGAGAATAAGCTGTAATTACACTGCACCTCTACAGGGTAGACGGCATGCAGGTAAACACTGAACAGAACGCAGTGCTTGCGATACTCCCGCAGTGTCTTCAAAGTGCTGATCTACGGGGTCTTTGGGAGGCGGGCCCGATATTGATGACCTATCCTGAGAGTGGGCAGTTCACGGCAGGTATAGCTAGGTCGGCACATTTATTATAATCTATGCGAAGACACTGGCATGAATTATAGCAGGAATCCACACCAGCTCCCTTGAGGTTGTGGATTTCCTTTTTGGCGAGTGGACCTGCACAGAATAGATGCAGCTCAATTATTAGAAGCATGCGCCTCTTAATAACTGTGGCGCAGCTGACACAAGTGGGGAGTAGCGTTTTGCTTGCATTTTTTTTTGGAGCGTCTGCTTGCTACTTTGTTATATCATTTGTTACATTTTCTGACACCATTTGTTAAATTTGCTGCACAGTCTAAAGTCTAATCATATTTCTTAGAAATGTTCCATCACTTTGTATGCCGCCATGGAAAAGAAGCACACTTTTTGCAAAAAGTCATAATGATAAATCTGGCTAAAATGTAGCCACATGCCACAAACCATACTAAAGCCTCGTCTACATTTCCGTGTCAGTGACACGTCCGTGAAAATAAGCGTACGTGTTCCATCTGTGAAGATGTCCGTCAGGGATCCATGGTTGGTCCGTGTATCTGTTTCTACTATCCATGTGTCAACCACAATTCACTGACGTTGCTCAGCTGAAAATTAATTTCCAAAGAATCTCCTATCAGGCTTCAGTGAAAAAATGGATGCACCACGGATGCCATCTGTGTTGTGTCTGTGATTTTCACAGACCCATAGACTTCTATGGGCGTGCTTGGTCCGCATCACGGATCAAAGTAGTGCATGTCTCCATGATTTTTTTACTGACCCACAGTCAGTAAAAAAATACTGAAATGTGAACAGACACATTTAAATCAATGGGTACGTGTGCTGCCCGTGGAAAATGCAGACAGCAAGCGTCAGTGAAAAATGGAAATGTGGGCGAGGCCTTAGAATGGTACACTTGTGTAATATGCCAGTCTTAATAAATTTCTTCTTTATGTCTCAAAACAAGTAGAGCCGGTACTAGGAGTAGTAGTTATGGCGATAAAAATACCTCGGAACCCACATTTATTACATGTTATTACAGTCAAGGCCAAAACAATCCACAAGGTCTGCATAAAATTTTTCCAAAGTCATAAAAAATCCTGTAAAACCTCTTTATTTTGTCTGGCCTCAAACTGTAGTCTATCAATGTTTACTGATCCAGTGCAAGATCAAACACAAAGTTCTCTGATCAGAAGCCTTTAAAATAATCAGGAACGCAGTGACAGCCTGTTCTGTTATCAGGTACTGCTGCAGCTGACATCAAACACAACCTGTCTGACTTGTGCTTTTGATTAAACTCTCTATTCAATTGCAACTCGTTTGTATTCCATGCTTGTCTGAATGACAAATTGAATATTGTGCTGTACTGCAAAAAGATGTGTTAATCAAAAGTGCCGGTGGAGAGGAAGAGTGCTGCGGCTGGGATGTTATCAGGCAGTGGACCTTGCTGAAAGCTGCAAAGCTGTTAGGACGAACACTGGGCCAGATGTTTGGCAATGCAAAATGGGAGCTGGAAAGGAGATGATAGTTCATTGCTTTTATTATCACACTGGAATAAAACACATGCTCATCAGCTTGTCAGTGAACCTGCTGGTTACCCTTCAGTCTCCATAGAACACATGTCGAGAGGTGGTCCCATCAGATGTGTACACAATCAGCATGTCCATTTATTTCCTATTAGGAGCTGATCACTACTTGGGGAAATTGACGTCTAATGATAAATCATGATCCTGAAGTAATATTGCAATGTAGGCCTATATGCGAGGTGGAAATATATCTAGTGCGATAATAATTCAAACTGCATGTGTCTGATGGTGAAAACTTGATTGGGATGTCTCTATATAAAGTGAGCACTCTCATGTATTATCAGGGAAAAGGTCTTAAGGTGGAGCCCCTTACTTAAACTGGGTACACTGCCATTTCCTTTTTAATCAGTTTAAAAGATTTATTGTGGTATAATGCCATGTGCGTGAGATGATGGGCAAAAGGCAAATGCTTTCATTTCAATGAGTAATGAATTTCAATGGGGAATGAACTTGTAATTTTCAAGCTTTGTGTAATGACATTATTATTATTACATTATGTAATGGACAGTTTGGTGGCTTAAAGGGGTTGGTCACTTGTGACCAATGTATATGTAAGTTGACTATATCACAATTACTAATAAAGCCTTTCTTGATATTCTGTGCCATTCACTATATTACATAAGCCATGCCCCCTTGTTAGGCAAATCTTCTGTGCTGTCCACACAGAGGTCCTGTCCATAAGATGGCCGCTGATGGAGGGTCATGTGACCAGACATCACTCAGCCTCCTCAATTGAAACACACTGCACCCGCACTAAGCTCCCAACAGTAAAGTGCAGATGGCAGGTGCAGTATATTTGAATGCAGGAGACATCACATGGAGGTGATTTGCCTGGTCACATGACCCTCCATCAGCAGCCATTTTACGGACAAGACCTCTGAGTGGACAGCACAAAAGACTTTGCAAAAAGGGGGAAAACCGTATGAAACATAGAAAATAGTGCCGAATTTCAACAAAGACTTTATTAGTAAGTGTGATATAACCATCTTACAAACACATTGGTCATCTGTAACCAAAAAGTGGCCAACCCCTTTAATCAATCTCCTAAAACTGCATTTTTTAACACCAATCAAAGCAAATACATAGCTCTGTTGGCAGTGTTTAAATTGAGATATACCAGCTTGCCTAGCCATAACTGTATATCTTTAGCTGTTATCACATATGGCTATAGGTAATGACCACTTTCCACAATACCATACACCATAGGATATCTAACATAATATGCATTTCTAGAACGTGCGTGTCCGCAGATGATGATTTTTTGACCGAACAAGACAACATCTTGAATGTTCTAAACTACTGTACAGACAAGTCTTTATTGCAAAATGTACCTAATTTGACATTGGGATGCGTCTAACACTTCTAGTCCACTATATTTTCAGGTATGCTGGACTTTGTAAGCCTTTGTATACTTATATTGGATTACTTTAATTAAGAGGGGAATTTCATTGTGTTTGTTATGAAGTTTGTTCTTTTGCTTAAACTTTATAAAAGTAACTGTTTGGGGACTGAAGTAATAGGAGTAAAGAGACTAATGCAGAAAATAAAATAAAAAAAGACAGAAGCACACAGAATAAAAGCAACAAAATACAGAAGCTTTTTATGCAGAGATGAAAAACTTACTAAAACAATATGGAATGCAAAAGCTACCGCAGCAATTCTACACTCTTGTGGTCAAAAGTGTGGAAACATTTTGAAAAAGTTTGAGAAGTGTGCTAGTAGGGATTAGTAAGGTTAGCAGAAAAAAGAAATAGAAGTGTCATCAAATCTATGGACCAAGCTATTCTTATAATGAGGATTACAAATGCCCACAAAATGGACAGTCCATTCTGACACTGGTTCCAAACCGTATGGAACAGAGCCTCAAACTGAGATCTAGAAATAAAGAGGATGATAAAAGTTTGCTCCATACTTAGTAACCTGCCTCTTCTGAGGCGCAGGATAGCTATAAAATAGTGGCAATCCAGTTAGAAGATGTCTTTCTGAGAACTAGGGTTAAAGTTCTCAACCAAGCATGATGGGCTTGTTCTACCATCCTCTGTGTTCTAGAGTAGAATGCGGAAACCAGGAGAATAAGGTACCTGCTAGGTGGGTTGTTGACAGAGGGTCCAGGCTGTGAGACATTACATTTGCCCCGTGGCTGTTTGCAATGAACAGGGGGTAAAGAAAGAAGAATGTTCAGTCCAGGCAAAAAAAGACAAGCTACCGGTGAACAGAAAATCAACAAAATGAAAAGTGCAGCAAAGGAAAATAAAAATCACATGAGGTGACCAATACCCGGGAGATAAAGAAACTGGTTTTTCAATTTTGAATCCAAAGCTACAATTCTAGAAGAATACAACATGGCACATATAGAGAGGAAATAAAGGATAAAATATACACAATATAAATATAGAAAATTCCCTATTATCTGTAAGTGCAATTTTTTATAAGGTTTCTGTATTAATTAAATATGGTTGCAAAAAGCGCTATGGAAATTAAAAATCCCCTTTACAAAATTTTCTTTAGTAATTACTTTGAGTTTAAAATCTGAAAAACCAGTTTTCCTTGACAATTTATTACTAGGACCTATAGGGATGAATGGAGAAAATCAGTTAAAAAGATCATATAGTTTATAAGGACAGGTGTTATTTAACTAAAGTATAAATGAATTCCAAAGTCCCAAAACCACCAAGAACCAATTAAAATATAATTTAACAGAATTATAAGGGATAGGCCAAAATAATCCCAGAAGAAGTATTTTTTCTTTATGTCATGCAGGAGGCAAATGTCAGGGAGCCAGGAGAACTGAACATTGCAGTGTAAACAGTTCTCGGAAATGTGGGATGTGTTCACTGCCCTTCCTAGCGGGTTTTGTAGTGAAGGCTTTGCCTGGTGTAATCTACAGATTTTTTACATCTTCCTATATGGACGCTATGGTTACATTACCGTTCTCTCCCTACTCGGGGTACTTCTGCCCGACACAGGACTAAGGGATCCAGAAGTATCTAACTCATCTGCAGAAGACCATGAGGACAACTCCTAGTTGTAAAAAAATAAATAAATAATGTTTTAGCATCTGAAATAAAAACAATTACCAAGGTATTTCTTGCTAAATATTTATTAATTATTATATTATTATTATATATCATACTTTAAGCAACAATGGAATGACAATATGCACATATTGGTACATATTATACAGTATATGTACATATTAGGCGCTCTCCTTAATAATATATAGCCTCCTCCGCCTGGCCTAAGTCTCCTCACGCCATTTAGGTGCTTTTTTATAAGGCGATATAGTATCCCCCAAATCCTGACCTGGGCCTCTCACATAGATAAGCCAGAACTCTTTGCTTTGATGAGGGGCAATCATCCCGAAATAGCTGTCTGCAGATGAGATGCTGGCAAAATTATTATCTGTCAGGTCTCAAAGTCTGTTTAAAATGTTGAACATTGCCTTATAGGATAGCTGCCTTACATCTGGTGGCGTTAGTGGCAGAGCTTGTTAAGAGCTCATTTGCATATCCTCTTTACATATTTGTCGGGAATTTCTACTAGTGACACACTAGTGCTAGTACTGTTGCTTAATTAAGTACAAACATTTTTCTTGGGACACCTAAAGTATTCATAGCAAGGTAATATTACCACCTGCTTCCCGTTCCAAACAACATGCTATATTATCACCAACTCACTTATAAATAACCTTCATTCATCTTTATCATTTGTAATAAACCCAAGAAACTTACCAGCTGACTGCTGGAAATGTCCAAGATTTTCTCTATTTGTTTGATGTGCTGGGTCACTTTCTTTAAGAGCACTTTGAGTCGGTTCCCAATGACATGCACCTTCTCTTTGGCTTCAAGACAATCCTTGCCCTCTGCATTGACAAGTAGCTGGCAGGACATGTCTTGTAGAGATGCCACCTTTAGCTGAGATTCAAGCAGCTCGCGCTTGATTTGCTGTTACAAAAGACAAGGTCAACAATGTTCTCATACCGTATCTACACATTTTAAGTTTAGCTGAATTTGCATATTTTAAAATGAATTTACTTTATCAATTTTGCTTCCAAGGACAGTTGTAATGTGTCTTGCCTATAAACACCAGCTAAAATATTGGCTACTATATTACAGCTAGAGATTAGATCCTACTTAAAAATCACAGGGGCACATTTATTAAGGCCCATAGCTGGCGGTGGATCTGCTGAAGTTATGCAGAGGTGCCGGCCTCTCCATAAATTTGGCGCATCCAGTGCCAGTTTTAAATTTAAGACAGCTTCTGAGCTGTCTTACATTTAGACCTTTTTTTTCCCCTTAAAACAGGCGTAAAAATTTGTGAATGAGACGGGCCTGCCAGCGTGTCCCTTTCACCGCCACGCCCACTTATTTAGACCTGGCGTGAGAGGGGCGAAGTCGCAGATTGTGGCTAAACCAACTGGTTGCAGCACAATCGATGCCTGAAATACACCTAGAAGTTTTATTTTTTTGGTGTTGTGTCTATTACTTGTGTCAGACTTCTTGCCACAACATGAATGTTATGCATTTTTACACATTTTTACGCGTTGATGCAAAATTGCTGCTATGTGTGTAAAGTGGTGGGTGGCATTTTCACAATTTACCAGGTATCTACTTTTAGAGAATATATGGATATAGTGCATAATATGATTTTTCTTTATTTTATGTTTCAGATTTTATTTGTGCTTGTCAAAATTGTCTTGGCAAAAAGAATTGAGCAATTGAGCATTCACTGAAATGTATCAATGTCTATATCCATCCATCCATTTTGTACACTATTTTTTTGTTCAGTGACATCCCGTGTTCTGCCCAGTCGAGTTTAAGAATCATTACAGATCACGTCTGCCTCAGTTTTGGTATTTCTGTGGTGATTAGTGTGGTTATAGCACCATCTAGCGGTGTTAAGTTGTATTACACTTTGTTTTTCTGTTACAAAGACTGCTGCATTGTGGGTGGTGCAAAGCATTGTGGGAGTGCAAAGCATTCTGGGAAAGAGAAGTCTCCAGTCACCAGGACACATCAGCAGAGCAGTCCTATTCATGTCTCCTTCTCAAACTCCACCATCCTTGTAAATGCATATCTGGCGAGAGATCTACCTTTGTTTCAGGGACATATGTTATGCAGAGCTGTTCATTTAGTTGTAATTGTTACTCAGGGAGTTGCTACTACTGTTAGATAGACATGTAATCTTATGTACAGGCAGCCATTTTACCATGTGCTTCAGTGTTATGCAAATGTTACAGTACATGCTATTCTATACGTTATACATGTTATTTGTATTCTTGTAGTTTTACCGCACACTTGTACAATCTCTCACGCACACCGCGCAGAGAGTACATTCTGTTGACCAATAAACAAGTTAGACTACAAAGAGAACAGTCCTCTTATTTGGAAGAAAGACAGGAATGGTGTATGCTGAATGTCAGACTGCACACTTTGTGAACCTGTATAACGAAATTAACGCTAATATTACCGTTAACAGCTTGTGGTGATCCTGGAGAGTGTCGGCATCTAGACTTGGATTGATAGGGATGATTTCATTTCTTCTTCGGTCAATATTTTCTAACCAAAGTAGCAGACTATGGCTCATCTCATGGAAATCCTACCATAAAGCATAGTTAATAAAAAAAATAAGCATGAGGACTATGATTTTCTTGAACAACTGTATATATTTATGTTGAGAAGACCTAAACTCTATGACTGTCTGTCCGTCAGTTACCATAACGATAGAAGTGAATACGTCAGAGGCATCCCTCAGAGGTATAAGTCGTAAAATGCTTCCAAAGTATACCTATGACACACACTGTAAATGCAGGGTGAATGCCCTTCAATTCTACTTATTTTGCTAGGAATTCGTTAACCTTTACTGCAGATTGACTGTGATTAAAACTCCGGTTCAGTCATCTGTTTATCACAGAAATCACACTACTGGAACCTTTGGCACTGAAAATAAAATATAACTTATGTTGCAGAGGTGAATTCAATGGGAAACCAAAGTACAAAGTGGAAAAATATAAGTTTCTTATACTGTACCATAAATCTTTATTCTAATTGTTCTAAGTTCTGTGCCTTTGATAGTAATTAATCAATGCAAAGGCCAAATGAACAATTCCTAACGCTTCCCATTTCTACTCAGTATGCCAACTGACTTTTTTTCTTTAATTCTGTTTTATGGCGCCTTCATGAATAGTTGATAGAATAATGAGCTAAAGCCTTTATGTCTGGTAACTACGTGAAGATTAAAAGGTATGCTAAGATTGGGTTCAGATATACACAAGTCTGGTGTGTTTTAGAGCTCTATGCTGATCTAAGAAGAGGTGGGGGTATAGGAGGGTTACAGACATTAAGGCCGGGTTCAAACGTGACTTAAAAATACGCTGCGGTTTTTGGTGTGTTTCTGCAGCAAAAACACAACAAAACAACATGTACGTGTATTGCATGTGGTTTTTGCCACAGATAAGTTACCCTCTCCACTGTAAAGGG
This sequence comes from Bufo bufo, assembly GCF_905171765.1. Taxonomy (NCBI): domain Eukaryota; kingdom Metazoa; phylum Chordata; class Amphibia; order Anura; family Bufonidae; genus Bufo; species Bufo bufo. The sequence goes on along the minus strand of NC_053392.1, from coordinate 473,352,396 downwards.
TGAAATCTGCAAGAGAAACTCACTGTATAAATTGACATGCTGTTGATTTTAAATCCGCAATGCCGCACATTTTCCATTGTCCTTTTTTTATGCGGCGTGTGGATGAGAACTCAGAAACAGAAATACTCATTCAGTTTGCTGGCACTTTACAACTCTGCAGATTTGCCACGGACAAATCTGCAACGGCAAATCCGCAGCAAATAAGTCACAAGTGACTCCAGCCTCAAAGGAGGCTGCATTATGGCTGCCTGAAAGCAGCCTTCTAAAACTGATCCCTACAGCATGACAGCTGCTAGAAATAAGTTTAATATAAGGAATTGTGTGTAGTTAACGCTGTCTAATAACCAGTATTATCACTGCTTACTGGAGACCTAATTTGTGGTTTTCTCAACTCTCCCAGATTCCTGACTATGATGTGATAAGGGGGCAGAAACATTTTATTGTATAACTGGAATAACTATGATGTTCGCCATAGTATATCAGGAAGGGCTTTTCTTCCCAACATACACTGATCAAGATCCATGCAGAGCTCAGGCAGGATTCATCATTCAGTTTTTTATGGTCCTAAAACTTTGCACCATGATGCTTTGCACTTCAAAACTCTTCAAGCTGGAGGTGATTTCTGCCCATTATCTGCAATGCTGGAAATCAAGTTTTATTACACAGATGTGTGCCTTCTGGTCTTTTCTCCTGGCTCGAGATATGCTAAGATGAGTACCGCAAAAATGACCAGTTCTGAAAAGAAACTTTTGTGTTAATGTCTGATAGAGTAACACAAATGTTTTGTATTCACAGGCGGTCATCTTGCACCACTCTTATCAGGATGTCTCGAGGCAAGAGGGGAGAAAAGACACATTGCAGGAAAGGGCAGATTCAGAACGATTTTTTTTTCTCAGTAAAAAGGGTAAGGAAGGCTAAGCATCGTGCTTAAGACCACAAAGTCATTCCTAATTAAAGCTGCAAAACAATAAAGGTGTTCTCCCGGAAAGGTAAAATTTAAAATACTGAAAAAAACATCTTATTATAAACTAAGTCCTGAATGCCTTTAATTACTTATAATGGCTCATTTCTTTTCCTAGGGGACAATCAGTGAAGGAGTTAAAATGGCTGCTGACAGATTTCTGGACATGGAATCCGTCCTCCTAATGACATTACAGTATGGCCTATGTAAACTCCGGTCTCTGCCAGTATGAACACTGCGAAGCTCTATTTTATGTGCAGATACCAGCTGAGATAAGTGCTCATCTTTGACCCTATGCGTCAGAATGGAGTTCACCTCACCTCGCACTTACAAGCTGAAGCATAGGAATGAGGATGAAATTCGCTGCTGTGGGGGAGAAGGGCCATTAGAAAGCACTTCTGCTGATGTGAAGGAGGTGAGGTGACTTCACACTTCTGAGGCAGACAGACAGTTAGCTCTTATCTCAGCTGGTATCGGCACATAATATACAGCTTCACAGTGCTGATATCGGCAGAGACCGGAGTTTACACAGGGCTCTGTGCTCTGCATTCTCACACAGGCCGTCCTGCAGGGTCATCAGGAGGACAGATTCCATGTCCAGGAATCTGACAGTGGCCATTTTAGCTCCTCAACTGACTATCCCCTAGACAAATGGGGTCATTTATCAAACTGGCCAATAGCAACCAATCAGGTTCCACCTTTTATTTTCAAAAGGAGCTGTGAAAAATAAAAGGTGGAATCTGATTGGTTGCTATGGGCAACTAAGCCAGTTCTACTTTACATCAGTTTGATAAATGGCCCCAAAACGTGCCATTATAAATAATTAAAGACATTTAAGCGTTTATTTAAATTTTTTTTTTTCTTTCCTGGAGAACACCTTTAATTAACATATCAATGATGAGAAGTCTGTATGTAAAATTAGAAAAATAATAGTTTTTTTTTTTTTCATTAAGAAGCTTGTTTTCAAGATAAATAGTAGCAACTAATATGACTTTCTAAAAAAAGGTCTCTAAAAGGCCTCTGAATAACAGTAAGGCAAATTATAGACCTGGCACTGCATTAAAGCATCCTGAAGTGAACAACGCCAATCCTCTAATGTACTGCCCACACGGTCCCATCTCAGGTTCATTTGTCTCAGCCGCTCTTGAAGCTCCTTGCTTTCTGAAGTATCTGCCTGAGTAAACTCTGAGCTGCACAGGTTAATGGACAGGACAATAGCTTTCCGACCATCCACAGCTTTCTGAAGTTCCTGAAACAAGGCAAAGAGAAAACAAAATGATGGCTAAGTGTAAACAAAGGCTTGACAATGACAGACAAAGATACAGCGGGAATTGCATAAAGACGGCAATATACACGGGCAGCCAAAGCAGTCTATGCCCCAATCCAACTGAGAAATGTAGCTGGACCAGAAAGCAGGGTGCTGACAACCAGAGGAATAGCCGTACAAAAATTCTGAGGTGTCCTGGATTGGTGAGCTATATATTAAAGGGGTTGTCTCCCTTAATAGAAAGCACTTACTAATGTATTGTTATTGTTCATATTGCCTTCTTTAATGGTTTGATAAATTTTTCTATCACATTACACACTGCTCGTTTCCATGGTTACAGCCACCATGCAATCTAGCAGCGATGGCTGTGCTTGCACGCTATAGCAAAAAGTTCCAGTCTATGCGCACTATCAGTGTCCCGGCCACAAGAGAGGCTGGCACTTTTTTCGTATAGCGTGCAAGCAAGGTAATCACTGATGGACTGCAGAATGGTCGCAACCCCTGGAAACGAGCAGCGTATAATGTGATGGAAAAATGATTGAAGCCAGCAAAGGTGGCAATATGGACAATCACAATACATTAGTAAGTGCCTTGTATTAACTTTGTCTACATGATAAATTATATTTGCTGACGTGAGACAACCTCTTTAACACAATCTGTGAATATATTAATTACTAAAATCAAGCAGGGATCATATGAATTATTAATGTACATTTATTATATCCAGAACTAACGAGCAACATCCAGGGTAGAGCCATAGTATTTGTCTGGATTCGCTCTGGTACATGTTGGTACAGTGGAAATGGTAGGGGGTTAATTGATGACTATGTTGTTTCATTATTTTAACACTTTAAGGGGCATTGAGGGAGGGGGGGGGGGGGCTCGGGGGTTTAGTCCGAAGTCCAAAAACCCCTTTACATCTACTAGGATTTAATCTTGCTACATGATGACACATAAAACTGAATGGTGATATGTAACATTTTAATTTGAATGTGCAATATTATATACGCGGGGCACAAAGAGCCCTAGAGGATTACCTTTAATTTCTTAATCCTTTGCTCAATCGTATGTATGTCAGTGCTAACATCCAGGCGCCTTAGCTGTGCAAGCTCCTCCTCTGTCTCTCCCAGCCAATCCCAAATGTTGTCGAGGTCTGAAATAAATTGCTGCCATTGCTGAAGTTTTTGTTTCATTCTGAGCTCCTTATTAAGGGCTTGTGCTTGGATTACTTCCCATCTCTCAATAACACCTGAGATGATAGAGGCATCAAAAACAGAGTTATAGTTGTAGAAATGTGACAAATATCTAAGTTTCTGTAGACAATATTGCGGAATAGCAAGTAGGAAAAAAGAACTATTTAACCGGCAAGCAGAGAAACCCATTCAGATGTATGGAATGTATTATTAAAGTTGCAGACATTTCTGCCACAAGTCTGCTCCATTTGAATATGACCTTAGTAAAGGAATTTACCAGCACTGACTGCTGATGATGGCCTTTCATTCAAAGTGAAAATGCTAATAGAAACGTTTATATCCTTGCGTCAGTTTCATATGAATGTGTGTGATCCCAGAAAATACTGTCCATGTGATGCCTGCATTTCCCAGACCGACTGTGGCTTGGCTGACCTGACGTCACTGCATCAACGTTATCTATGACGCTATGAGTTTCTAAAGGAAGAGAGAAAGCTTGAGGGTTAGTCAGATCTGATGGAATGGACTCCACCGGATCTGAAAAACTTGAGGCGCCAGGGGTTTATAGGAGTAAAGTGGAGAAGACAGAGTGGTATATAGACTGCTCAGGGTTTGCCAAGCAGACTAGAGTGTCTGCATGTGTGGGATATAAAGGGTAGAGGAAAATAGGGGGACCGGTGGGTGTTGGTAACACCTCAATTCTGCCTATTTCTGTAAACCCGTATTGAGCGCCAATAATGGTTGGTCGGTGAGAAGGTGTTTTAGTGTGGTGTAGGTGAAATACAGAAAAAAAATTCGAAAAAAATGAACATAAACACACTACACTGGGTCCCAAGTGCCTAGGAGACCGTTGCCTGTAGTGTCATACACGTCAATGTGTAGTAAATGAATAAGGCGAATGAGTTAAAAAAATAAGTAAAATCCCTTTTAAAAGGATACAAGTATAATAAAAATACTGAAGTATCGTATACTTATTTACTCACTTCACGAGGGGGGTGGTTTACTAGGATAAGCATTATACACCTGTAAACCAAACACCCCCCACAGCCTGGATCACTTCTAGAATCTTACAAGATGAAGGCAGCCAATTACACGGGTGCTTCTGTTCACTTGTCTTTATTAGGGTATATATCCGGCTCTTATTATACTTGTATCCTTTTCAAATGGATTTTACTTATTTGTTTTAACTAATTCGCCTTATTCATTTACTACACATGGACGTGTATGACACTACAGGCAACGGTCTCCTAGGCACTGGAGACCTAGTGTAGTGTGTTTATGTTCATTTTATTAAAAAAAAATTCTGTATATTTTTTTCTGTATTTCTAAGAAACCTACACCACACTAAAACACCTTCTCACCGACCAACCATTATTGGCGCTCAATACGGGTTTACAGAAATAGGCGGAATTGAGGTGTTACCATAACCCACCGGTCCCGCTATGAGTTTCTGCCAGACCAAAGGTCTACTAACCCATACCTACATGATGTGGTAAGGCACAGTAGACTCTGGATATTTTTCAGTGTATTTTCTTTACGAGGAAACAGCTTGTTGTTTCTAAGGAGTGAAATGAAGATGCTAAACACTATGGGGGACATTTTTCAAGACCAGCGTTTTCTTCACTGGTCTTGATCCCCCTGCCGGAAAATACACCAAATTTATGCAAAGGAACAGGCCTATCATAGATTTGGCTCACCCTGTGTGAGTCTAAAATCTATGACAGCCTCCTCGCTGCCGTAGATTTCTGTCTTTATTCATGCTAGAAAACCGGCTTAAATAAAGATAAATGTGCCAAGCCTGTCCTCGGCTCCTCCTGTCCTCTCCACGTCCCCTTTTCTCACCACTTCCGAGAAAGAGGAAAAGTCACAAATTGGTTTTTTTACACCACATTTTTTACGCCTAATTACGCCTATTGTGGCGTAATTAGCATAGTAAATATCCCTCTATATGATTTCCGGATCAAGTGAAGATCATCTCTCCTTAGATTATTTATTTTATTTCACTAAATTTCTTAACACCTTCCGATATTTTTGGCGATGGCAATTAATTAATGACGATGTATATAGTTTATTGCTTGTTTGATATTTCATTAGGAAATTGTAGTGAAGATAAAATGAATAATGCAGGGGGATATAATCTTCACTTGATCCACAATTTCCTTCATGTGCACATACTTTTCCTTGTTTTTGAACCTTTGTAAAAGACTATGCATTTTGAGCATTTTTAGCAAATATTGGTCGTTCTTATAACATATCTAACTTGCAGGAGTGGTTGACCTGTCTTCTAATGTCTACAGGAAAGAGTCCTGTTGAGTATGCATTACCTGCAGATTGTGTCTCTGTACTATTCAAGTTAATGAAACCAGACAGCTTTTCCTCTTCCTCTTTCAGATTGTCGTTTACTCGTCTCACAGTGTCTATGCTGCCCCGGCACTCTCCAAGAAGCTTCATCTGGAGTAAAAAGAGAAATGGAAATTGAATGTCCTACAGTATATCATCTATTGTAGGGTGTACATGTACAAACCGGATTCCAAAAAAGTTGGGACACTAAACAAATTGTGAATAAAAACTGAATGCAATGATGTGGAGATGGCAAATGTCAATATTTTATTTGTAATAGAACGTAGATGACAGATCAAACGTTTAATCCGAGTAAATGTATCATTTTAAAAGAAAAATAAGTTGATTCCAATTTTCACGGTGTCAACAAATCCCCAAAAAGTTGGGACAAGTAGCAATAACAGGCTGGAAAAAGTTAATTTGAGCATAACGAAGAGCTGGAAGACCAATTAACACTAATTAGGTCAATTGGCAACATGATTGGGTATAAAAAGAGCTTCTCAGAGTGGCAGTGTCTCTCAGAAGCCAAGATGGGTAGAGGATCACCAATTCCCACAATGTTGCGCAGAAAGATAGTGGAGCAATATCAGAAAGGTGTTACCCAGCGAAAAATTGCAAAGACTTTGCATCTATCATCATCAACTGTGCATAACATCATCCGAAGATTCAGAGAATCTGGAACAATCTCTGTGCGTAAGGGTCAAGGCCGTAAAACCATACTGGATGCCCGTGATCTCCGGGCCCTTAAACGACACTGCACCACAAACAGGAATGCTACTGTAAAGGAAATCACAGAATGGGCTCAGGAATACTTCCAGAAACCATTGTCAGTGAACACAATCCACCGTGCCATCCGCCGTTGCCAGCTGAAACTCTACAGTGCAAAGAAGAAGCCATTTCTAAGCAAGATCCACAAGCTCAGGCGTTTTCACTGGGCCAGGGATCATTTAAAATGGAATGTGGCAAAATAGAAGACTGTTCTGTGGTCAGACGAGTCACGATTTGAAGTTCTTTTTGGAAATCTGGGACGCCATGTCATCCGGACCAAAGAGGACAAGGACAACCCAAGTTGTTATCAACGCTCAGTTCAGAAGCCTGGGCAGCTTGCATGTCTGGAAAGGCACCATCAATGCAGAAAAATATATTCAGGTTCTAGAACAACATATGCTCCCATCCAGACGTCATCTCTTTCAGGGAAGACCCTGCATTTTTCAACAAGATAATGCCAGACCACATTCTGCATCAATCACAACATCATGGCTGCGTAGGAGAAGGATCCGGGTACTGAAATGGCCAGTCTGCAGTCCAGATCTTTCACCTATAGAGAACATTTGGCGCATCATAAAGAGGAAGGTGCAACAAAGAAGGCCCAAGACGATTGAACAGTTAGAGGCCTGTATTAGACAAGAATGGGAGAGCATTCCTATTTCTAAACTTGAGAAACTGGTCTCCTCGGTCCCCAGACGTCTGTTGAGTGTTGTAAGAAGAAGGGGAGATGCCACACAGTGGTGAAAATGGCCTTGTCCCAACTTTTTGGGGATTTGTTGACACCATGAAATTCTGATTCAACATATTTTTCCCTTAAAATGGTACATTTTCTCAGTTTAAACTTTTGTTCCGTGATTTATGTTCTATTCTGAATAAAATATTAGAAGTTGGCACCTCCACATCATTGCATTCAGTTTTTATTCACGATTTGTATAGTGTCCCAACTTTTTTGGAATCCGGTTTGTATAAAGTATGACCGTATGCAACATTTACATTTAGAAATGTATAACTATTTCTGTGTGTGTTTCATTAAAATGTAAAGTCTAGTAGAGGGAGGAAGAATAGCAGGCCAAAGTATGCAACTAAAGAGCTTTGTGGTTTATTCCATGTTATAGGTGGAAAAGTATAAAGTTAAATCATAACTAACCTGTAATATTACACCTGTAATCATTGTACAATATTATAAAGGAACATAATCTGTTGACATGGAATTCATGGGAAATTTTAATTGCTGTTGCTAAAAGAAGCACTTCCAGCCACCACTTTGCCGGCCTCGTGTTCGGCTTTGTTTTAGAGATAGGTGCGGGGGTCACATCAGATAATGCGGATATATCCAAGCTATATGCCCCCATCGTCTGAAATAGGAATACCCCATTAAACATGTTCTAAACAGCCCAAAAAAGATTTTTCTAATATACCGGTACTTTATTAATCAATTATTCTGTTTTCCTTCTCAAATAGGGACCCAAAGTCCTGGGTGCTATAGCTCTTTAGAATCAGTATTCTGGAGTATGGATTTCACTGGGGCCACAAATCACTGCTCCTGCCTGTGCCCCCATCAAGTTTGGCTAATTTCTGGCACAGTACATTGGTACCTATGTGCCAGGCTACATGAACACAACCTTTTTTTTTAATGGCCATCACACATGCATCTTAAGACCAATGGTAGTCTATGTCACACGGCAGTTTTTTTGATGGCCAATGAATAACGGACGTCAAAAAATAGAACATATTCTATCTTGTCCATTTTCACTGAGCGACAGCCCCCATACAATTGAATGGGACCATTTTTAGTGTCTGTTTCTCAGAAAGCACTAGTGAAAAAGCACTTCTGTTAAAAAAATAACCGTTTATCCGTTTTTAATGGATGGTTTTGTTTCACGGTCGTGTGCATGTAGCCTTATGCCAGGATTTAACTGAGCGGAGCAGCCTCCTCCTGCCTGAGGCCAGCTCCGCTGAAAGATCTCCACAACATATTGCTACTTCTGTACTGATGCTGAGCGTAGCGGGCTTAGGCAGGGATTCACTCCACTCAGCAAAATCCCTGCATAACACATCGGTATAGGGTACTGGGTGTGTGCTGTTCCAGAATTTAGCCAAGCCTTGAAATGAGTACTCCAGTACAGTGCTGACATGGCCGAACGGTACTAGAATACCGATTTTAAAGCACTATAGCACCCAGGACTTTGAATCCCTATTTGAGAAGGAACACAGCATAATTGATCATTAAGTATATTACAAAAATTAGGGCCATTTAGAACATGTTTAAGGAAAGTTAAGTAAAATATATCTTTGAAAAAAATAAATTCCTTACCACCAGGTCTAACCTACAGTTTTAGAGGAATCCACAGTCTAACCAAATGGGAATTCGGTTAGAATTTCAAAGTGGAGACTATGCTCAACTCAATATTTCATATATATAATTAGAAATCATTCCAATAATCACTTAATATCGTTAGCTGTATTGCACTTGATGTTGAGTTATCAATAAGTTCAGCCCTAGGTCTGCAGCTTTAAGGCCTTGATTCTGCATGGCCAGGAGATTATTGATGATGCAGACAGGCAGCTCTGACATTTCAGAAGCACTGGCATGAAATAAACGCAGCGGACCCCCAGGGGTAATACTTACATAACCAGTGTAACTTGAATCTAACTCCGGCCCAGTGGGTGTCCTGCTGCGAATGACATTCTCTGTCTGCTGTAAATGAAAACGACTGGCATCCAGTGCTTTGTCCAGTTGACAGATCTGTGTTTCTAACAAAATGGACTCTCCTGAGGTAGAAGGAAAACAGTTCTATCAATTACAGTCCTTGGGCTTACCAAATTTCTACAGCTAATGAAAGCTCCAACATATAGAAAGATCTAGTGCAGCTAGCATGCAGAGAATACCATTAGTAAAACTGCCTGTGTAGATTGTGTTAAGAATGAAGCCAGAATATTGATTTTACCTCCTTTGTCGAAATATTACAAGATCTACATATTGGCTAATGACATCACACATTGAAGAGACTGAGATGGTATGAAGCTGACCATACACATTAGATATAAGTTGGTCGAACCCATCAATTTTGGTAGTACCAGCCAACCATCTAGTGTGTATGGGGGCCTCCCGACTATCCCCCGACTGCAGATGCTGGAAGAGATAAGGATCAGGCAGTGGCTTTCTTCCATCTCACCGTTCAGTAGATGAATGGGTTGGTGCAAACAGCTTTTGGCCAAACACTTATCTGATATGCAAAGAAAGCTGACTTTTTGGCGGCAGCTAAGTTAATGTCTAACCCGCAGAAAAGACTTGAAACAAAGCTAGGGATTTAGTACAGCCAAAACAGACACCCATTCGTAGCTACTGTAGCTGTTTCTCCTCCTTCATACAGAGCTGGGTGCAGGCTTTTGAGCTCTGAGGGGTACTGGTTCTCCTTAGAGAGACCCACCTGGTATGGAGCCTTACAGGCAATGCTCAGTGGAAATCATGCAAATTAGTTCTCTGTAGAATAAAGCCTGTATTACACAGGGAGATTGAGCGAGCCATTATCAGGAGGAAAGCCTACCCTCCCGACAATCACCTGCTGGCTAGTGGAGGAGACCACTGCTATTACATACAGCAATCTCCTCCGCAGCATGGGGAGGAGTGATCGCTATGCCATCGCTTGTCCCCATGCTGTCCAGTAATTTGCCGGCGGCTGATCGTAATTAGACAGCACAATCTGCCGCTGGCAAAAGATGATTTTTAAGCGTGTTTAAGAGAGCATTTGCTTGTTGATTGGGCAACCGGTGGCAGTATTACACTGCAAGATGATCGGTAACGAGCATTCATACAAACACTCATTAGCGATCATCTGCTGAAAAATCGGCAGGTGTAATACAGCCTTAGGGTTGGCTCAAAGTCTGAAAACATTTGTCCTTGTCTTTTTTCATCTCAATTTAGGTGAATTTTCAATTTTCTTTTTTTAATTCAGCCAACAGAAAGGATACATTCTCCAGGGCTGGAGATCTTTTCATACACAGGCAAAAACTGAATTGTTACTTTGAATACTTTTAATTTTTTTTATTTGCTACTGGTCAAAGCGGTCCCTGCTCATGACTCATTCCTCCTACTAACAACATCTTTTCAGAAACCTTGATTTTCCTGTGGAAAATATGTGCAAATGCTTTCTGCTTGATTGCATTTAGTAAATTATATGGACTCTGATTAACAACATTGTCCCTTTAAATCCATTTGCCATGTCCAATGTTTCCGAGAAATGTGATGGCTCACAAATGACTCATCTTTTTCAGTGGCTGTATATAGAACATTTTATACAACCATTTAACTTATTTTAATGTCTTCCGAGCTCACAGGTATTTTCCTGGAGGAAATTCTGATCTGCTTTAAAGAAAGCAAAATGCAAACGTACAAGCCATGCTGATAGTACAATATGTAATGCAGTGGTCTCCAACTTCGGGCTCTCAGGTTGCTGGGAGTTGTAGTGAGAGGCCCATGATGTAATATATGTGCCGCAAAAATTTGGTTCATGAAACTGCAGATGCTTATGGGCATTCAGCAAATGTAGGATGAATAATAACAGGAGCTGTATGTGCACCTTCCTCATGTCTAAATTCATGGGACTAAAGCGCTGCAGATGATGCTGTATATTACTATCGGTACATCTTGTGCTCATCTAAATTAACTTTATTTGTACAAACCGAGAAGGGGCCTTCTCAACAAAGCCTATCATTATAGGTCAATGAGCTAAACATGATTAAAATCTCTGTATTAGCTCCAGATATGCCCTTCCCCCACCTTTTTTTTAACTCTTTCTCATCGGGTTTCCCTGTTTCAAAGATCAGGTTTGGGGCATCCTTCATAAGCGCTTGGAAATAGGGAAACCATGACAATCAAGGTCTACGGAAGAGGGGGTGCTACCAGTGAGTAGCAGGGTGTGTTCCAGGCAAATCTGCGTGTACTGTTTTTAGGTAGAGATTGGATTTAACAATGGATAGAGTACTATTAAAGAAGAGAAGATAGGGCTAGCTGATTAATTGCAATGAAAATGTATTAAGATTTCTAGGAGAAACATGCAGAATGGTGAGTGCACGTGAAGTCAGCATTAAAAGTGATCTTGTGGATCTTGTACAAAGCTGTGATAAGAAATGAGCTACTTCTGCATTGTTATCTTGTATATCGGCATTTAGCCTACCAGCGGACTGTTTCAGAACATTTTCAGTAAATTTAATATAGGCTTCAGGACTTTCAGGAATTTCTACATCTGTAAAGATAAACGAGAAGCTAAGTACGTACGATATGTGTACATTTCCTGGATCCCGTGTTATCACCATTGTGGGACCAGCGACGTTTCAAGTACGGCAACAATCTTACACATTAAAGTCTGCACTGTACTAGAATAGAGACATGTTTTGAGGTCCATGTTGTTTTTCCAATTTACGAATAATAAACCTACAATTTCTTTTTTGATATTCTACACAAAACTGTATTTTCTTAAATATTTTAGATATAAAAAATTGAGAACACCTGTATAAACTGTAGACTAGCATGAAGAGTTAAAACTAATCAGGAAAATCCTAAAATACATTACCAGTATAACCCGTGGCTCCTTGAGAGAAGTAATTTTGGACTCGTTCATCATCGTCTTCTTCATCTGAGTCTAATACTTGAGAAACGGCAGTTTCCAAGTCCCGACTAAAGTCATAGTCATGATCCCATTCCAGGGGGATAGAGTCCACACTTGCAGGAGTATCCCGACCTGATCTTTCACTCCTCATAGGAACAACTAGTGACAGTGAGTGGTTTGATGAGGGTAAAGGTGAAGGTGAGCCACCAGCAGTTTTTGTGTGCCATGCCAGATCAGATAGATCTGCTGCTTCATCACCATCCATTTCTCTGTCAGAGAAGTCATGCTCATCATCAGTCAACTAGAAGAAACAGCAATGCACAAAAAAAGGATGAGGGCTTATCTACTGTTGAAAAACGAAACTTATTTCTTCAGTTTTGGTATAGATGTTTTAAAGAGACTGATGCAGAGTACTGCCATGGCCTATTGGGCACTTATGGGCAACAGTTGCCACCCTCAACAATCCTGAACACTACCTTTTTGATTAGGATACATCTAAAACATTATTAATAATAATTATTAACATTTAGGAAAATGAACCATTTCAAGCTACCACATACACCATGATAATCTAATTTCCTTACATAACCAATTCTATCTTTCAATCAGTGTCTATATCACCCACTGGGGTATACCGTTGTACTGCCAATAATAATCCAGAAAGACAGGCGTGAAGAATTCTGGGTGAAGATCTTCCCTGCCACTGCACTCATTGCTCACTATCTAAAGGTACTGTACATTATTTAAATTGAGTAGTTATCAAAACACGAATCAAACTTACCGGAAGACGAATTAACTTTTTGTGATATCGCTCGACGCGACCGAAGACCTCTAGGCAGTATCTTCGAAGTTCATCCAGCTCCTCCTCAATAACAGCTGCGTCTAGAGGCTCGCTCTTTTCTATCAGCTGCTCTCCTTGAGTAATAATTTGATCAATCTTATTGTTGTTTAATGCTATTTCTTGCTGAAAGGCCTGGGGGGAAAAAGCAGATGGATTTTATGAGAGGTTTCTTAAAACCAATGAGATTATTCCATCACGTATCTCTATTACTATATGGATCATCTCTAACCTTTCTCAAGGTCCTTTATAATACTACCTTTACTGACCTTTCCACAATACCACGATTCTGCTTGACATTTTATTACTGTCATCCTAACTCCATAGTCTACTTTTCTTTTAAATATATAGAAACATGATAAAGATGATAAAACTTTTAAACGGAAATCCTTTGTTTTCTTTTAGGCCTCTTGCACACGAATGTGCCGTGTTTTGCGATTCGCAAATTGCGGATCCGCAAAACACGGATGTCACCTGTGTGCCTTCTGCAATTTGCACACAAAACGTACAAGAATAGGACATGATCTATCATTTTTGTGGGGCCACGGAACGGAGCAATGGATGCGGACAGCACATGGAGTGCTGTCCGCATCTTTTGCGGCCCCATTGAAGTGAATAGGTCTGCACCCGAGCCACAAAAAATGCGGCTCTGATGCGGAACCAAACCACGGTTGTGTGCAAGAGGCCTTAGTGGGATACCACGAAACCAGAGTATGAGGAGCCTTGCTATAGCATGACTGTCTGCACTTGACAACTGACAACTTTTTTGGAAAAGCAAATTGGCATATGACACATTCCTTGGTATGGGTAAAAACGTGTCATAGAAATGACAACTATGGACTGCAATAATAATAAAAGTGCAGTTGCAACATCATATACTTGGGGAGCTAAAGAAGAAAAAAGAGAAGTGGTCCAAACTTCTTATACCAGTAAAAACAATAAAGAGACTCCTGTGGCTATCTCCCCGAGTTCAGGGTTTGAACAGTCTTCTGCACTCACGGTCGCTGCAGTTCACACCATGTAGAAAAATGGATTCATGCAGATTCACATGATGTCCTCTCCTTAGGAACAAACAAACAGTCTTCCCCCAACAAAACTTGTAATGATATTGCACAGCACATGGGTCAATCCAGTAAGGGAGCATTCACACGGTCCGCAAAACATGGATACTGCCATGTGCACACCGCATCACTGTGTGGACCACTTGACTTCAATGGGTCCATAGTCCGCATGTGGCGGTGAAGTACTGGACATGTCTAATCTGTTGTGGCGTGGCTGCACACATGCGGAAGCACACCAACATCCATTTTTGTACTTGGTGTGACCTGCAGTGACCGAGACTACTGGAGATGTTTCATACCTGCACTAGGGGTGATAGCCACAGGATTCTATTTATTCTTATGGACTGCAATAATGTGGAAACCATACTGTTGCAGTGAATACAGGCAGTACAAGCCTATCATGCACAGACAAACAAGACATACAATCACTTTGCAATAGCTAATTTTTCATATTTATTGGGAGTTTTAACTTTTGGGATTATTTGAAGAATCATTATACTATTAAATCTTTATATTGCATTTCAACCCATTTAAAATCTTAAAAGTGTTGTCCAGAGAGAAAATAAAGCACTTAAAACATCAGCATGCCTGCCGCTTTCCACTTCCTGCTGCAGCCATGACATCCTTGCCAATCTCCACTTCTTGCTGCATCAATGAAGACCTGACAATGGAGCATATGGACACTGCAGCCAATCACTGGTCCCTCTGTCGGGACATCATCAATGCAGCAGGATAGCAGGATGTGCAGACTGTCAAGGGACAGAGCAGCCTTGGAATGGGAGGAATAGGCAACTGGAGGTTTGCGTATGCATTTTTTCCAACATACGGATCTGTGTTAAATATATTGGGCCACATTTACTACTGTGAGTGCCTACCTAAATTTTGGATTACTTTATGCCAAAAGTGACATCAAGAGAAAGTTTTTGTGCCTATTCTAAATAATAGTGGGGGTCACTTATTAAGACCGGCGTTTTAGAAATCAGTCTTAATAGTCCATTTAGCTGGCGGTGGATCTGCCGAAGTTGTGCAGAGGCTCCCCACTCTACATAACTTTGGTGCATCCAGCGCCTGTCTAAATGAAAGCCAGCTCCCTTGCTGGCTTAACTTTAGACCATTTTCTATACCTAAAACAATTGTACAGTAAAAAAAAAAAATAATGAATGAGACGGGCCTACCGGCCCCAATTTTGTAGACCTGCCGTGAGCGGGGAAAATTTGCAGATTGTGGTGCAAATAACTGTTGCACCACAATTTGTGCCAGAAATGCTCCTAATATAATACCTATTTCTGGATATCAAATGACCCCATGTGTGTTTTAATGATATAGGGTGGTGGCTTTGTGAGAGAGGTGGAGTGTGGCCTAAGATGTCCCATTTTGCACCAAAACTACACAAATCTGACATGATATTCTGTCTACAAATAAGCCAACCAATAGTTGGTATAGGTTAAGGCAAAAATGTCTATCAATGCACCACGTTTATTATCATCTTATCTAGCCAGCCAAACTTTACACCTTCTACAGGTTTAGTAAATCTGTACCATTGTTTTCCTCTGAGCAACCACTTTAACATTTTTACGCTTCTATCCAGGCAATTGAGACTGCGAAACATATCAAGAGATCATATTAGCGAAGTCTATCTCACACGACTGATTTCCAGAATGAAGGGCACTACAGAATGCTCAGTTCTTTACACGGCACTCAAATGAATAGAGGTTTTCTGAGAATGTTGTGCTACATTTTCAGTAAAAGATATGTCTTAGCAATCTATATAGCTCCTTCAATTATGGTGGTTGAACATCAGCTTTTCCCTTGTATCTAATACATATAAACATATATTATTTAGATATGATGGCTCCTGTGACTATAATTTTGTGCGGTAAATCCTGATATGACAATGTGTCTAGTTTTTTTTCTAGGGACACAGGTAACAAATATCAGATTTATTTTTTTTTGCTACATCTTTGTCTCATCTACATATAATAATAGTGTGAACATTGTCAGTTGCGTGGAAAACTGCTAGTATGTCCACAGATCCAGCACAGTATCATGTAGGCTTACATGGTGCCTTTGGAGGACCATGGTCATGCCGACTCCAGGTAGAGATAATGACAATCTTTCAAGCAGTTCTCTTCTCTGCATAATTGAAGGTGAATCCGAGTGAAGAGTGAACCTCTATGACTAAAATGATTCATCTATAACTTCATTTTCTACCAATTTACTGCTTACCTTCAGCTGTTTAATTTTTGCCTGCACATCACATTCAGAGAAATGCTCAATGTTTGTCAACTGGAGGTCCATTTCTGTTAACCACACTAAAATGCTGTCACGCGCAGTCTCAAATTCTTCTCGCTGACCAATAGAATGCTGTAAAGATATCAACCAGAAGTGATTGAAGTACATTGGGCTGAAAATACTTTTACGCATAACTGAGAAGGAAAGATAGATAAATAATTTTAAATGAGTAACGCTTAGGCTATGTTCACATGCCGGTTTAGGCATTCCAGTTGTCAGTTCTGGCAGAGGAGCACACTACCAGAATTACTGTATAGTATGCGGCATAGACAAACACCACCGCATACTTGGATCTCCATTGACTATAGAGAGATCCTATGGAGATCCGTTGAGTTTTTGGCATTTATGCAAGATGCCGGTCAGATCCCATTATAGTCAATGGGGATCCGGCAGTACACGGCAGTGTCTGGCTATGTCGGATGTGGTAACTCCGGTAGTCAGTTCCTTTGACTACAGGAATGCCTAAGCAGAGATGAGAATTAGTAGCATTACTATTCCACAACATTTTTTCGTGTCAGGGGTCTCCTGTCTTCAGTTCTGGGGCCTGTTAACAGAATAGGTGAAAGGCTTCCTGATCCAACCACTGTGACCCAACTGATCACAAAGACGTATCTGAGATCCGATGAAAATATCACTGTTCTGTAGGATAATGTATGGTTGGGCATATATCCATGAAAAAAAAAACTCCCATACAAAACATAACTGTAATGTCAAAATATGTAAAAAACACACCAGATCCAACATGTTGTGTGTTATCATATGTTCTCTGGTGGTTTAATATCTGCCATCCTGAGAATTAGTCTGATATTTGTATCCCCTGATGAACCTTTTGACCTGCATAAGGGAAAGTTTTTGGATCTTTTTAGGGTAATAAAGTCTTCACGTACAGCCACCAATAAGTGGAGTTGCTCCTTTTGGGATGAGTGCAGCCTCATATTTATTAATTTGTTTTATGCACTTATATAGCGCTACTATATTCTGTAACGCTTTACCGGCATTAGGCATCAAGTTTCCTATCAGTATGTCTTTGGAGTGTGGGATGAAACCAGAGTACCCAGAGGAAACCGCAAACATGGGGAGAACATACAAACTCCATGGAGATGTTGTTCTTGGTCAGATTCCAACCTAGGACCCCAGCGCTGCAAGGCACCAGTGCTAACCACTGAGCCCCCGTGCTGCCCAGACTTTTACTGAGCAGCATGGCGCATGTTTGACTGCTGCTCAATTTACACAGGGAACTTTGGGACTGGCTAAACCTAGTTGTTAGACCCTCACGGATCAGAAACATCATCTATCTTGTGAACAGATGATAAATTACAATCTTGGGCCAATTCTATAGGTTCATTCCTGTAATTGCTGTATCACTGAACTTAAAGTACTGCTCTACATTTGTCAAAATTGAAATGAGTCAACTAATAATTATTCAGAAAGCATCTATATAAAACAAACCTTCAGTCTTCTGAGGATGGAGGTGACCCTTCTCTGCAAGTTGTCCCACCGCTGGTTTCCTTCATGAACCATCTGCTTTAGCTTACATGCAGAGTCTGTGCGGTTTTCCCGGGCCAGGCGGCGATACTGTTTGTTTATAAGCTCCAGTTGTGTAAGACTCTCATGAACTTGCCTTTGGAAAGCCTAAAACGTATATGTGCATGTTAAGTAGGCTTCTCTATGAAGACTGTCCATGGATGCGGTGTACATACCATATACTATAAATATTTTATAGCATATTTTAACACTTTAAACTATAGAAAATGAAATGATCTAACGATGCCTGGCTAAATACATGCATATCATTACCACTACATGGTCAGAAAGTTATCAATGATACCAAGGCACTGGGATCTCTTTAAAGGAAATGTCACACCAGTGACCATGTCATAGACATATGTGTGCACACTAGTTAGGATATGATCAGTATTTAAAATAAGATATCGCTTTATAGATTAACAAACCAATAATATATGTGTAGATAGAAATATATTTCTTTCTATCAGCTATTTTCTGCAATGGAAAGGAACAGGTGCCTTGGTAGTAGCAGCTGGGAAAGCTGTAGACAGCTGTGATAAAAAATCACTTTCATATGTCTCATGTCACACTGACTCATGGACAATTCACAAATACTCTCTTGTATCTATTTCCCAGTTGCCAAAATGTATTTGTCATTTGACAATTATGAGTTAATGTAACAAGTGCATTTAGTGCTTAAATGTCATTTGATTTTTATAAATTTATTTTTATATTATTTCTGAATGTATATTGACCTCAAATTTTTTCAGCTCCTCTTTGGCCACTGTATAGAGCACACCGGAAGAACTAGGGAAAGCAGCGGTCCTTTCCGAAATCTTCAACCAGTCTTCAAACCGTGAAAAATCATCCAGGAATTTCTGCCACAGTCTCCAGGTCTCTTCAATTCTAGAAGGAGAAGTAGAAAGTATTGATCCGGTGACGCTCCTGCGAGTGGCATCAGCCCTTACCTGCTCAAGTCAGTGTTGGCTCCTGTCCACTTCTGAATGATTTACAAGCAACAGGTGGGGCAGTGAAGGAAAATTTAAAACCGGGGGCGACTCGCCAGGGCATGGCATTTACACTTGAAAGATGTACAACTGCTTCTGCTGGATTAAACCAGTTGCTTTCTAGCTGCAGCAGTACACTGAGGCTGAACAAAAGGGCATTATAAATGTGCTGGGGCTCGATGAACATAGAGAATGAATGAGACCGGTATGCTAGTGTTACACTGTTTACTCTGCTGCACAGTCTATGCCCACATGGGTCAGCCTGCTGAATAACTAAATCAGCACACTCCGGTTTACCAGGATCGAAAACGTCCTCCAAACAGATGTATATTACTATAATTCAAATACAAATTTCAAATAAAAGCATTTATTAGATGGAGATTACAGTGGTTCTCTGGGAATAAAGAAAACAAAATTACGGAAAATACTTAAATATTACTTTATTATGAATATATTCCCAAATACCTTTCATTAGCTATAATGTCTAGGGAGCAATTAAATGGCCGCCAACCTATTAGTGCACACAAAACCTGTCCTAATCACACAGGAGGACAAGTTTATTCACAACACTGAGCTAAAGAGCTGCCTCACCCTCCTCTCCTACTTGTCAGGGATTATGAGCCTGAATACAGCTGATAAGATCTTCAGCTGAATCTCTGTAGGAATGGAGTACGCGAGGAGACATGAAGAAAAGAGAGTGGAGGTTGTGGCTACTGCAGCAGCACTTGTATGCAGTCTCCATTACCACAGCCCCAAATTACCACAGTCTGTCTTGTCCATCCTCTCTGTACTTCATGTCTCCTCATGAACTCCAGTCCTACAGAGATTCAGCTGAAGGTCCTATCATCTGTATTCAGGATCATAATCCCTGACAAGTAGAGCACAGAGGAAAATCAGACAGCTCTTTAGCTCAGCGTTCTGAAGTAACTTGTCTGCTTTGTATGTGATTAGGACAGGTTTTGTGCATACTAATAGGACAGCAGCCATTTTATTTCTCCTAATAACAACTCCCTAGACAATTATTAAAATGATCCATTATAACTAATGAAAGGTATTTGGGAATATATTTATAATAAAGTAATATTTAAGTATATTCATTTTCTTAATTCACAAAGAACCCCTTTAAGCTGCATTCATATTTGCCTTGGAGGCTCTGTTCAAAATGGAAGCCACGACTGTGCTGGATTCATTGCAAGGCAGATATCAATGGGGCCAGACAAACCTCATTTACTTATAATGGGGTCTACCACGGCTTAGTTGTTGTTGTTTTTTGTCATTTTCATGGCAAGAATAGTGATGCATGAGGCACTATCTTTCCTGTCAAAACTCTGACAGAATTGCCAGCAAAGGCTTCTAACAGAGCCTCCAAAGCAACCGTGAAGATGATGTAAGATCTTTACTTTTGCAGTTTGAATATTTCCCAACCTAGAAACAAATGAATCCCTCTATTTCTATACTAAATACTGTACTGTACTGCAAAGAGGGATTTTCCCTGGTCATTAGTTGGTGGTGAACAATGGCTTACAAACCACAGATAAAAGCACAACAGCTAAATAGGTACTGTCCATGTAAAACATCTTCAGTGAGAGTTTAATGACAGATGTATGAGAGAAGTACTAACGGTGTGAGTTGGTAAGGCTTGTCAAAGGGCATGGGCATGGCAGAGGTTGAATTTGGCCACATCTGATGATTAGGAGCTATGTTAGTGATATGAATAAGTTTATATGGATTTTGAATTGTATTTTATAGGTATTTTTAGCTTCCAATGGAGTGACTGAGCGTGTGTATTGTCAGAGATGTAAGAAGAGAGGTGGAGAGAAATAAGATCTTAATAGCATCCTGAGTGGTTGTTACTTCTCTTATCCCAAAATAATGAGGGAAACTCGAGAATGTGTGATCTGGACAAGTCTTTCTTCTGGAGCTCAAGTGCAACAGTGCTGTAGTTTTCCTTCAGGAGTATCTTACTTACTTGAGTCTCCTCTCCATAGACATAGCACAGATGTTCCTCCACCTACGGTCCAGACTACGAGTAGCCTGCTGGATGGAATCACACTCGGTGTCGTTGGCACAGGCATCACAGTCGTGAAGAAGAACTTCACAGAGATTGAGAACTGACGCAACACCTGTACTGTGTTTCTCTATGTCTCTCTGCAGTTCCTGCAACAGATGACCTAAAGTGTCAAACTGGTGTAAATGCTTTTTCACCCAATTTACCTGGAATATTAACGTATAGTTAGGCATGTACAGCCAATTATACATTTCCACTCCAGCAAGTACATGGAAATGACAACATTATAAGACTAACAATACACAATCTTCACACTATAACACATACTATAGACATTGAGGATGTAATTCCATCCAAAGTATTTATCAACCTGCCAGAACTTGTCAAGTTCTGTCCTTCAGTGTTTCACGTCAAAGGAATCTCAACTGGACTCTGTCCAATGTTTAGTGAACTGAGCTATATACACTCACAAGAGGTTGTACAGACTGTTTAGATAAAAGACTATGCCAGCTCGCAAAAACTATATGGGACAGGGTTATGAATACACAGCCCGCGGATCCCCCAATGCCTGCTAATTTGGTGGACTAATGCAGGTTTATATGAGAAGCGCCATATTCTTCTACAAACTATTTAGGACAATGACCTATCCGTATACTTGTATCTTGCAACTAAATCTCAGACCAATAGCCATCTAATTTCTAAATGCCTGTTTTATGTCTGATAGTCCTGCATCCAGAGACGTTTCTGTATGGTTCTTCTTCGCTATCTGTAATATCGGTAGAACACAGAGCTCAATATTCTCATAATACGTACACAGCATACTGCACAAACTAAAAAGTGCATAATATTAAATATTCATTCTTCAAAATGATAATATTATACTGTACATGCCATTAGTGCACATGAAAGGGACATTCACTCCACTCTTATTTGCCATGCAAAAATCACTAAATTCTGTACAGTATTTGAGGAGGTGGTCCAGTTTCAGGAGAAAACCTTACAACACTTGGAGTGTACCTGAAATAAAGAACAGGCCATTACTTACCTAGAAGATCCCATGGTGCCGCTCTGGTTCTCCCGGC
Organism: Bufo bufo; assembly: GCF_905171765.1. Taxonomy (NCBI): domain Eukaryota; kingdom Metazoa; phylum Chordata; class Amphibia; order Anura; family Bufonidae; genus Bufo; species Bufo bufo. The sequence goes on along the minus strand of NC_053392.1, from coordinate 473,330,467 downwards.
CGGGCTCTGTTGACCCTACTGTAGAAGTAATGTCGCATCGATAACACATGACTGTTGCAGCCAGTCACGGGTTGTCGATGTGATGTCACTGCTGCAGCTGTGTCAACAAAGCCCAGTCAGGAAAATTGGCGCAGCATTGTGGGATCTGCCTTGTAAGCAATGGACTATTCTTCATTTCAGGCACGCCCTGAGTATTGTCTGGTCTCCTCCTGAAACCAAACGACCTCTTTAAATGAAATTGTTGCAGTAAATGCTTTAAAATAACAAAAGAACACTACATGTCTCTTCAGTCTTCACAGATGCAATGGCAGTCTTTGTGTACAAGGGGGTGGCAATAAAGTGCTGTGCCACCACATGACCACTGTCAGGATTCTCAGAGATCATGTGCCATACTTACTGGCATCATAATTAAAAGTACTTCTCACCTCTTAAATCTCCCAATGACTCAGAACACACTCTCTGGTGTCACCACTAGGTGGCGCTAGTACTATGACACATAACCACTGAGGTCACAGTGTGGTTGAGATAGCCAAGTGCTCTATTAAATGTCACACCAGAGAGGTGGTGGTGACACCAAAGCGTCAAAGCTGGATTGGTGGGGGATTGAGGAGGCGAGTAGTGTTTTTTTAATTATTATTTCAAGAGCATTTTTTTTTTCAAGGAGATGGGCATTTTGTAAATATCAATGTGCTTGCTAAAGAAGACCATCAAGAAAGTCACATATGTTTAGTTAATTCATGAATATGAGATTCAACCGACAGCTCTTATTACCAAATATTACAGCCTGGTGTCTGGTGGAGACATGAGAGAGGGTACATAAAATGGCTCATTTTGACTTAAAATGTAAAATAAAATATTGAGACCGAATGACATTTTTAGATGCATCAAGCTGAAAACAATCTTGAAAATACAGGGGAGAATTGAAAAATGCAATGAATGAGCAGCCTCATACATCATGCATTTCAAATATTAGTGTTGCATAGCTTTTCTAATCCATTTCACCAGGATAACCGTGGTAACATACCTGTTTGAATGGTGGCCACTGAGCAGCTTTTCCTAGTTCCACCTCTGGCGCACTGACAGCCAAGTGTGCACTTGGACCTCCCTGATGTGGAGCCAATGCATTTTACGGTTTCACTCTTACTCCTGTTATAGGCAGGAGTGATGTACCATACTTATTTAGGGTTTACCTGCTGTTCATTAAGTTTCCTTTGTATCTCTTCAGAGTCGCTGGTTTCATAGACGATGGGCTTGGACAGTTCAGACTCAATATGACCCAGCCATGTTCTCAGGCTGCTCATGTTCTTATCCAGTTGCTGCACTGCAAGCAATGTCTCCTTTAATTTCTTCACCCTGTGGAGTGGAAATATAGCCTTTAATAATATTTCAGAAATGTGTAAAATCATCAGCTCTTCAGACGGTAAGTTTGAAGGAAAGATTCCACATGAAGGTGTTTAACAGAGGTCTGCTTTCTAATATTCATAGAGAACTGAATTTTAATTCTGCTAGCCTTCTAGATTATCAGATTATAAATCACATTTTTGGACGAGGGGCGGTTCTCACACACAGGTTCTTAAAAAGGTTTTCCGAGACATTTTTGATCCTCAGAATAGGTCATCAGTATCTGATTGTTGGAGGTCCAATACCTGGGACCCCCGCCGATCAGCTGCTTGAGAAGGCACCGGCGCTGCCTTCTCTGTGCTTACCAACTACACTGTATAGCGGCTGCGCTTGGTATCGCACTCAGCCTCATTCACTTCAACTGGGCTGAGCTGCTTCTAGGTCACGTGACCGATGAACTTGTTGTCACTGGTCTTCTCGAGTAGCTGATCGCCCACTGATCACATCCTGATGACCTATGCTGAGGATAGGTCATCAGTATTAACATCTCAGAAAACCCTTAATGGCATTTGCTGCATTTTAGAGTAGATTTTCGCACCTGTGTTTTCGGTGTTCTTTTGCAGTAGAGATGTTAGCTGAATGTCTATGGGAAAGTAATAAAAGTACGCGGTATGGAAAAAAATGCAAGCGTGTTTTACTAGTGGTGGAAAATCACCAGCACAAAATCATGTGTGTATGGACCCTTAAAGGTATGCATTTCCATAATCACAGATGCTCAAGAGTCCAACCACTATGACTCTTAGGAAGTGCTATGCCACCTTACAGACACACAGTGTGGACTTGCGGATTTGATGTAGATTTTGCAAAAGGGGAAATCTGCAGTGGAGATCCACAGCATGAATGGATCACGGGTCACTTTTCTCTGCAGAATCCCTTTTTTTTTTTTTTGCAGGGGTGCAGATGAGATTTCTTAAAATCTCATCTAGGTTGCTGGTACTGTAAAATTCTGGGGATTTTCCAGACGTAAATCCATGTACCCATTGTGGATGCTGCCCAAGGGCATGTTCAAATATGGCGGATGCGCTGCAGATTTTTCTGCAGCATAGCAAAGTGAATGAGATGTACTGAAATCTCATCCACATGCAGTGGAAAACGTATAAACTGTTCATCAGTGTGGATTTTCACCCTTTCAAATGCATAGGGTGAAATTCATGAAGAATCCACACCACAAATGTTGCTGCGGATTTGCTGCAGAAGACCCTGCAGTTTGCCTGTACCCTCATTTATTTTATAGTGTGTCAAAGAGACATCAGATATTGAGGTCAACCAAGATCCCTCAGTATAAAAGAGCACATCGTATAACAGTAATGAAGTGTAACTTTATGTAACCCGTGTCTCCATTACAGTACAATACATATCACAGACCTCTAACTCGCAGGGTATATTTAGGCTACAGACACCACCGGTTGCTTAGTGCCGGCGGCATAAAACATAACACAAGCACTGTATCTGATTTGTGCCAATAAAAACGGAATACTATACAATATAACAATGCATCTGAAGACTGGTATAGCACAAGTCACCATTAACAAGCAAGCTGCAGCTTTAGGCACTGACAATTATTAATATGGTATTCAAGAGATGCATCAGTCTCATAAGCCAGACATACTTTCCAGCACTCACGCCTATGTGACACATGACAGGATATGTGATATGAAACCCAAAACCATGTTGTATATATAGATGCTCGTGCAGGGGAATGAAGCTACATTCTAGCCTTCACAATACAGTAAAATACTGTACGGAGGAGCACTACTAAACCAAGGTGCCAGCAACTAGGGAATGTATTGAGGACCAAGGATAACAGCTCAGCTTTATTTTTATTTAAGGTCAACCGCTAAAACTGGAAAAAGGGCAAATGTAGACTTCTGGGAAATCATAAAACATAAAAAATCATGAAATAAATAAGAATATGTGTATATAGATTTTATATCAGTGCACATCTACTTAATATGTGAATTATGCATAGGTTACATATATTTACATGAACACATAGGCTGAAATACGATTTAGAATCATATCCTTCATTCATCCTATGCTTAAAAACTTGTCATCCCATGAAAAACTAACAAAACAAACAACAACTTCAAAAGTTCCCACGGAATCTGATGCCTAATGGGTAATGGATACTAAATCAAAACTGGACATGCATGATAAAGTAGGGTACAAGAAGATTCCTGCCTTGAGACATCGCAGTCGCAGTCTGGGAGCTCAGATTCCTCAATGCTGTCCTCCGCCATGTTATGGGCACCCAGATCAGCAATGGCTGCTGCCAGCACCATGAACGTACTCATCAGGAAAGGCACAACCATGAGCAAGTTAATGCCCACTCTATAGTAACGACCCTCTAACTTCTGCGGGTAGGAGAGAAGTGAGTCCGGAGAACAGATACAACCCTTGGGACTGCAATCTGAGAATGAGGGTTTGGACAACTGGTCATGCTTCTATAAAAAGGATCCACTCAGGAGAATGTGGAGGATCTGTCTCCAGGAATGCTGTCTGCAAATGTGATATGTCCTTGCAGTTCGGAGCAGGGCTGCAGGAAACGTGCTGCCCAACAAATGTTTACACCTCACTTTATTATCCAAAATCAATTGCAAACTTTTAGATATAGAATGTACTATGTAATATACTAAAGCATAGAAGCATCTAATCACATAAACATTTCACACAGGCCAGTAGTATTGAATCTATTATTCTCCAGTTGTTGTAAAACCATAACTCCCAGCAAGCCAGCAGCTGTCAGTGTATACTGGGAGTTTGCAAACAACTTAAGATCAATGCCATAGGTGGACTAACCCTAAAGTATCATATTTTTCGCTTTATAAGATGCACCTTTTCCCCCCCAAAGGTGTCTTATAAGCAAATACTAATTTATTTCATGCACTTACATAGCGCTACTATATTCCACAGCGCTTTACAGACATTATCATCCAACTGTCCCCAATGGGGCTCACAATCTAAGTTCCCAATCAGTATGTCTTTGGAGTGTGGGAGGAAACACGAGGAGAACATACAAACTCCATGCAGATGTTGTCCTTGGTTGGATTCGAACCTAGGACCCCAGCACTGCAGTGCTAACCACTGAGCCACCGTGCTGCCCATACTAATGAGTGCTTCCATATGAAAGTGCTCATTGGTATGCAGGAGGCATGGGGAGCGGTGGGTGAAGAGCTGCTAGCGATAACTGTAGGAAAGACCAACGGACCTGCAGAGTAGATGGGCTGATCTAAAAATATGATATGGGGGGTCTGATCTGAGGTCTCATATGGGGGTCTGATATGGGAATCTGACCTGAGGTCTGATGAAATTTTTTTTTTTTACTACTTTCCTCCTCTAAAACCTAGGTGCGTTTTATAAAGCGAAAAATACGGTATGTGCATGCAATAGCTGAAGGACTTTACAGAGCTACAAAGACCAGATTATAACACAAGTCCCTTGGCTGATGGATGTAAATGAAGTAGCAGAATATCCTATATGATTCATTTGCAAGCACCACTGTCCCTTTTTCTATATACTGTATTACCACATGTCTAATGAGTTATAAACATTACAACGTGTAAGAAAACAGATGCTCGTCTATGGCCAAGTACCAGCAGCTTAACCAAAAGGCCCCCTGAAAGTCCTGGCAGCTGCACAGTGCACTTCACTCCAGCTTGTAGAAGACACATGTCCATCAAGTTCACACTTTCTCTGAAGAAAAAATACTGTAAGACCCTGGAGGTGACTGTGACTTATTTTACTTCATATAATAAATCAAATCATTACCTAAATAGACTGTTAAAGGGAACCTGTCGCATTGAACATGGTGTCTGATCTGCAGGCAGCAGGAGGGGCTGAGCAGATTTTATAGGAAAAGATTCAGTATACCTTGTCATTTATTCACTCAAATCCCTGATTTTTCTGTTCTTAGGAGTCCAAGGGTGGTCCTACTCAGTAACTGCCGTCCTTCCCTGTATATGTGTACTTACAGAGATAGCTATGTCACAATGTACGTGAAAATTCTTCTTTATCTCATAAGTACAAATGTACAAAATGCATCCAATCAATACATGTATATAAACTTCAATATAGAAAAGTCCATATCTGCAGACAGAACAAACCTCATGGACACAGAACTAAATGTCGACTGTGCTACTGCAATATTTCGGGGGCGTTCCCCTTCATTATGATGCCTGATGAGGGCACAGGCAGGATCAGCTAAGAGTGCTCCTGCCAATACAGCACTCACTGCAGCACATACAGTATTATAGAAATCAGAATCCACACACTGCCTACACTGCAGCGAAGAGTGGTCCCAAACTTCGGTTTGGCTACTAAAACAATAATTTTGATAAATAAAATATATTACAAAAATCATTATTATAGTAGTTGTAACAGTTTAAAGAATGTATTTATACAAATCAGTTAAATGACTTCAGGATTGCATGAATTTATTAATTAAGGGTCCAAAAACCGAGCCTGGAAACTATAGGCCGGTAAGTTTAACATCTGTTGTGTGTAAACTGTTTGAAGGTTTTCTGAGAGATGCTATGTTAGAGCATCTCAACGGAAATAAGCAAATAACGCCATATCAGCATGGCTTCGTGAGGGATCGGTCATGTCAAACTAATTTAATCAGTTTCTATGAGGAGGTAAGTTCTAGATTTGACAGCGGCGAATCAATGGATGTCGTATATCTGGACTTCTCCAAAGCATTTGACACTGTACCACATAAAAGGTTGGTATATAAAATGAGAATGCTCGGACTGGGAGAAAACATCTGTAAGTGGGTAAGTAACTGGCTGAGTGATAGAAAACAGAGGGTGGTTATTAACGGTACACACTCAGATTGGGTCACTGTCACTAGTGGAGTACCTCAGGGGTCAGTATTGGGCCTTATTCTCTTCAATATATTTATTAATGATCTTGTAGAAGACTTGCATAGTAAAATATCAATTTTCGCAGATGACACTAAACAGTGTAAAGTAATTTACACTGAAGAGGACAGTATGCTACTACAGAGGGATCTGGATAGATTGGAGGCTTGGGCAGATAAGTGGCAGATGAGGTTTAACACTGACAAATGTAAAGTTATGCACATGGGAAGGAATAATGCAAGTCACCCGTACATACTAAATGGTAAAACACTCGGTAACACTGACATGGAAAAGGACCTAGGAATTTTAATAAACAGCAAACTAAGCTGTAGAAAACAGTGTCAGGCAGCTGCTGCCAAGGCCAATAAGATAATGGGTTGCATCAGAAGGGGCATAGATGCCCGTGATGAGAACATAGTCCTACCACTTTACAAATCGCTAGCCAGACCACACATGGAGTACTGTGTACAGTTCTGGGCTCCAGTGAACAAGGCAGACATAGCAGAGCTGGAGAGGGTCCAGAGGAGGGCAACTAAAGTAATAACTGGAATGGGGCAACTACAGTACCCTGAAAGATTATCAAAATTAGGGTTATTCACGTTAGAAAAAAGACGACTGAGGGGAGATCTAATTACTATGTATAAATATATCAGGGGTCAGTACAGAGATCTATCCCATCCTCTATTTATCCCCAGGATTGTGACTGTGACGAGGGGACATCCTCTGCGTCTGGAGGAAAGAAGGTTTGTACACAAACATAGAAGAGGATTCTTTATGGTAAGAGCAGTGAGACTATGGAACTCTCTGCCTGAGGAGGTGGTGATGGTGAGTTCACTAAAAGAGTTCAAGAGGGGCCTGGATGTATTTCTGGAGTGTAATAATATTACAGGTTATAGCTACTAGAGAGGGGTCGTTGATCCAGGGAGTTATTCTAATTGCCTGATTGGAGTCGGGAAGGAGTTTTTTATTCCCCTAAAGTGGGGAAAATTGGCTTCTACCTCACAGTTTTTTTTTTTGCCTTACTCTGGATCAACTTGCAGGATGACAGGCCGAACTGGATGGACAAATGTCTTTTTTCGGCCTTATGTACTATGTTATTAAAAGTTGAAGAATAAAAATAAATGTATCAAAACTAAGGACATAAACAGCGATGTTCATGGCAGCCGCTCACATGCCAACAGTCTGACTGACTGCCATATTGTTTATATAGGGCACAAAAATAACGAGGTAAAGAGGCTTCCTGTGATTAGAAAAGTTGGCGTATTTGCTCCCATTCCCATTTGTAATGGGGAGAGAGATATACTGTAAGCTTTTGTCACACTTTTCTTGCAGGGACTTATTTCCCACGAGAAGAAAAAATCTGGTATTATGAAATCCAACATGCCCGATCGTTCCTTCCTCTAAAATCTGTTGTCAGACGAGAGAGGGGAGACCGAAGGTGGGACTGCGCATCAAGTTATCAGGGCTGAAACATCACACGGGAGAATAAATATCAACCTTTTCACTTTTCACATCTGCACTTGCCAGGGGAGAGATGGGAGATGTTCATACAGAGGGTTGACATCTGTTGTCAGGGGAGAGATGGAAGACCTCCATAGAGGTTATCCTCAGCTTTTCACTTGAAAGGGAGCTGAGCTGTGGTATGACCACTACACATTGTAGAGAGCATTCTGCTTTTGGCTCTTTGAACTGCTTTTTTCCCCATCACTGGTGGTTCATTGAAGTGGGGGGCTGGGAGTTAGACCCCCACCTATCTGATATTTATGACCTAACCTGAGGTTAGGTCATAAATATCTACAGGCAGGAAAACACCATTTGAGGCCTGGTCCATACACGCTGACCTTAAAGTGAGGGAATTTTATGTAAAAAAAAAAAAAAAAGAAATGTAAAAAAATCTTGCATTTTTATTTATTTACATTGAAGTCCATCGTGAAAATTCCTCACAAACTCCAGGGTTAGAAAGTGGTGACAGTAAAAAAAACTAGCAAAGGCTCCATCGCAGCATTCTACACAATTGTCTAAAAAGAATGCTCCATGGAACACATAAACCTCATGTATAAACAATCCCAAAATAAAGGAAGCACCACATTGTAATGACACTGTAATATCTGCCAAAAGATGGGCCGCTGACTGTTCATTACACACAAAGCTGCTGAGGCTCTGGTTCCTCCTGAGTTTGTCACTTGATACTATGGCAATAAACAGCATGCTGTCCTACTGGTCACAACTCTCCGACTACTCTTAAAGGTACATTTCCATCAGAAAGGGGTATTTTTTTAAACTCAATATTCATAGAAAACAATTTTGTTTAGAATTTTTCATTTTTTTTCATTTCGGCAGTAATATGCCATTGGAAATTAAACACAAAATAATGTCATTTTTGCAGACATTTGACCTAAAACTACAACAGATAACCAAATAAAATAAATGAGTAAAAATATTAGACTTGACCATTTATTTATTGGGGAAAATGATTAAATGTCACATGTCTTGTGAATGGCAAAAGTATGTGAACCTTTAGGTATAGCAGATAATTTGAAGGTGAAATTAGAGGCAGGTATTTTCAATCAATGGGATGACCATCAGGTGTGAGTGGGCAACCTGTTTATTGAAAGAACAAGGATCTATCTGATATTTAAGAACTGTACAGGGTGGGCCATTTATATGGATACACCTTAATAAAATGGGAATGGTTGGTGATATTAACTTCCTGTTTGTGGCACATTAGTATATGGGAGGGGGGAAACTTTTCAAGATGGGTGGTGACCATGGCGGCCATTTTTAAGTCGGCCATTTTTAATCCAACTTTTGTTTTTTCAATAGGAAGAGGGTCATTTGACACATCAAACTTATTGGGAATTTCACAAGAAAAACTATGGTGTGCTTGGTTTTAACATAACTTTATTCTTTCATGAGTTACTTACAAGTTTCTGACCACTTATAAAATGTGTTCAATGTGCTGCCCATTGTGTTGGATTGTCAATGCAACCCTCTTCTCCCACTCTTCACACACTGATAGCAACACCGCAGGAGAAATGCTAGCACAGGCTTCCAGTATCCGTAGTTTCAGGTGCTGCACATCTCGTATCTTCACAGCATAGACGATTGCCTTCAGATGATACGAGATGTGCAGCACCTGAAACTACGGATACTGGAAGCCTGTGCTAGCATTACATCTGTCGTCGGTAAACTGTTTGAAGGTTTTCTAAGAGATGCTATCTTGGAGTACCTCAATGAAAATAAGCAAATAACGCCATATCAGCATGGCTTTATGAGGGATCGGTCATGTCAGACTAGAGTTATTCAAAAATAGAGTTATTCAGTTTAGAAAAAAAGAGGACTGAGGGGAGATGTAATAACTACCGGTATGTATAAATATATCAGGGGTCAGTACAGAGATCTCTCCCATCATCTATTTATCCCTAGGACTGTGACGAGGGGACATCCTATGCGTCTGGAGGAAAGAAGGTTTGTACACAGAAGAGGATTCTTTATAATAAGAGCAGTGAGACTATGGAACTCTCTGCCTAAAAAGGTGGTTATGGAAAAGTCACTAAAAGAGTTCAAGAGGGGCCTGGATGTATTTCTGGAGTGTAATAATATTACAGGCTATAGTTATTAGATTTTTGGAGGTAATTGATCCAAGGAGTTATTCTGATTGCCTGAAGGATCCCCCCCCCCCCCCCACTAAAATGAGGAAAAATGGCTTCTACCTCACATGGTTTTTTGCCTTCCTCTGTATCAACTTGCAGCATAATAGGCTGAACTGGATGGACAGATGTCTTTTTTTGGACTTACAAACTATGGTACTCAGTATGTTACTATGTTACTATCAAAGTCTGATCTTCACAACACATTTGTGGAAGTGTGTCATGGAATGGAAATAGGAACCTCAGCAGAAGAGTTGTTGATGTTCATCAGGTTGGAACCATCTCTAAAGAGTTTGGACTCTACCAATCCATAGTCAGACTGTGTACACATGGAGAAAATTCAAGACCATTAATTCCCTCCCACAGGAATGGTCAACCAACAAAGATCATGCCAACAGTAAGGTCACAAAGAAACACAAGGTAAGCAACCAAAAGGGTTGAGGCCACCATCAGGGAGACACTGAACAACAATGTTGTGCATGGCAGGATTGCAAGAAGAAAGCCCCTGCTCTCCTAAAAGAATATGCTGCCAGTCTGCAGTTTGCTAAAGACTGCCTGAACAAGCCAGAAGGCTATTAGAACAATGTCTTGTGAGCAGATGAGATCAAAATAAAACTTTTTGGTTTAAATTAGAAGGGTTTTGTCTGGAGAAAGGAAAACACTGCATTCCAGCATAAAACCCCATCCCATCTGTGAAAACAGTGGTGGTAGCATTGTAGTTTGGGGCCTGTTTTGCTACATCTGGGACCGGATGGCTCGTCATCATTGATGGAGCAATGAATTCTGAATTATACCAGCTATTATACCAGCATTTTCTAAAGGAAAATGTCCGGACTTTTCTTCATGAACTGAATTTGAAGAGAACGTGGGTTATGCACAAGACAATAACCCTAAGCACACAAGACGTTCTACCAAAGGATGGATAAAGAAGAAGAAAGTTTAAGTTTTTGGAATGGTCAAGTCAAAGCTCTGACCTTAATCCAATAGAAACTTTGTGAAAGCAGTTCATGGGAAGAAACCCACAAACATAACAAAGTTGAAGATGTTTTATATGGAAGAACGAGCTAAAATTCCTCCACGCTGATGTGCAGAACTAATCAACAATTACCGGAAACGTTTAGTTGTAGTTATTGCTGCACAAGGGGGAGTAAAAAAGTTGTAGATTATTCAGCATAGAAAACTAGAAGATGCACCAAATTTATTAAGAGGCCTGTGCCCTTAATAAATTTGCCACATCTCACTCCAGTGCACGTTTTACTAAGACTGCCGAGGGAAATGCTAGTCTTAGTAAATCTCCCCCTTATATGAATATGATGGTTACTAGAAACATTTGCACTATAATGTATTTTGACTACAGTATTATCTACTGGAACCAGTAAAAGGAAGCACTCTCATGATTGCTGAACTTGTGAGTATGAGTCTTTCCATAAGATGCCATGCTGGATAGGTTTAGCTGAACTGACCAGTGGACACAAAGAGTTGTCTCAACTGCACACCTGAATTTTAATGTGCTACACATTGCCCCTGCATCTTATGGGGCGAATACCAATGAGCGCCTCCATTATCGAAGCGCTAATTAGTACCGGAGGACCAGGAAGCGGTGAAGGCTCTGTACTCAACGCTTCCTGGTCCTCGGCTGTCGGCTGTGCAGTGGTTGCGCACAGTGTGAGGGCGCTCTGTGACCTCACTCTGTGCACGCCAGTTCACAGCACAACCGACAGCAGAAGGAAGAGGATCGCGCTGGAGAAGAGGAGAGACGGCGTCCAGGAGCAGGAGAGGTAAGTGGTTTATTTATTTTGTGATCTGAGGCTGGGATCTGCTGAATAATGGCTGGGGGCTGCTGAATAATGGCTGGGGGGCTGCTGAATAATGGCTGGGGGGCTGCTGAATAATGGCTGGGGGGCTGATTATATATATGACTGGGGGCTGATTACATATGGCTGGGGGCTGATTACATTTGGCTGGGGGCTGATTACATATGGCTGGGGGCTTATTAGATATGGCTGGGGGCTTATGAGATATGGCTGGGGGCTGATTACATATGGCTGATATGAGGCATGGAGGACTGTGAGCTGAGGTCTGATTAATATTGGGGGTCTGACCTGAGGTGTAATGAAAAATATTTTTTTCTTATTGCCCTCCTCTCAAACCTAGGTGCGTCTTATGGGCCGGTGCGTCTTATAGGGCGAAAAATACGTTATCATCAAGATTCACTAATAAAACTACTATTCTATCTAAATAACACCACCGTACAGTGACTGGATATTACTACTATATTCTATCTAAATAACACCACCGAACAGTGACTGGATAATACCACTATATTGTATCTAAATAACACCACCGTACAGTGACTGGATAATACTACTATATTCTATCTAAATAACACCACTGCACAGTGACTGGATAATACCACCATATTGTATCTAAATAACACCACCGTACAGTGACTGGATAATACTACTATATTCTATCTAAATAACACCACTGCACAGTGACTTGATAATACCACCATATTGCATCTAAATAACACCACCGTACAGTGACTGGATAATACTACTATATTGTATCTAAACAACACCACCGTACAGAGACTGGATAATACCAGTATATTGCATCTAAATAAAACCACTGTACAGTGATCGGATAATACTACTATATTGTATGTAAATAACACCACCGTACAGTGACTGGATAATACCAGTAATATTTTGACTGGATAATACTACTATATTGTATCTAAATAACACCACGTACAGTGACTGGATAATACCACTATATTGCATCTAAATAACACCACCGTACAGTGACTGGATAATACCAGTAATATTTTGACTGGATAATACTACTATATTGTATCTAAATAACACCACCGTACAGTGACTAGATAATACTACTATATAGTATCTAAATAACACCACGTACAGTGACTGGATAATACCACTATATTGCATCTAAATAACACCACCGTACAGTGACTGGATAATACCAGTAATATTTTGACTGGATAATACTACTATATTGTATCTAAATAACACCACCGTACAGTGACTAGATAATACTACTATATTGTATCTAAATAACACCACCGTACAGTGACCGGATAATACCACTATATTGTATCTAAATAACACCACCGTACAGTGACCGGATAATACCACTATATTGTATCTAAATAACACCACTGCACAGTGACTGGATAATACCACCATATTGTATCTAAATAACACCACCGTACAGTGACTGGATAATACTACTATATTCTATCTAAATAACACCACTGCACAGTGACTGGATAATACCACCATATTGTATCTAAATAACACCACCGTACAGTGACTGGATAATACTACTATATTGTATCTAAACAACACCACCGTACAGAGACTGGATAATACCAGTATATTGCATCTAAATAAAACCACTGTACAGTGATCGGATAATACTACTATATTGTATCTAAATAACACCACCGTACAGTGACTGGATAATACCAGTAATATTTTGACTGGATAATACTACTATATTGTATCTAAATAACACCACGTACAGTGACTGGATAATACCACTATATTGCATCTAAATAACACCACCGTACAGTGACTGGATAATACCAGTAATATTTTGACTGGATAATACTACTATATTGTATCTAAATAACACCACCGTACAGTGACTAGATAATACTACTATATTGTATCTAAATAACACCACGTACAGTGACTGGATAATACCACTATATTGCATCTAAATAACACCACCGTACAGTGACTGGATAATACCAGTAATATTTTGACTCGATAATACTACTATATTGTATCTAAATAACACCACCGTACAGTGACTAGATAATACTACTATATTGTATCTAAATAACACCACTGTACAGTGACAGGATAATACCACTATATTGTATCTAAATAACACCACCGTACAGTGACCGGATAATACCACTATATTGTATCTAAATAACACTACCGTACAGTGACCGGATAATACCACTATATTGTATCTAAATAACACCACCGTACAGTGACCGGATAATACCACTATATTGTATCTAAATAACACCACGTACAGTGACTGGATAATACCACTATATTGCATCTAAATAACACCACCGTACAGTGACTGGATAATACCAGTAATATTTTGACTGGATAATACTACTATATTGTATCTAAATAACACCACCGTACAGTGACTAGATAATACTACTATATTGTATCTAAATAACACCACGTACAGTGACTGGATAATACCACTATATTGCATCTAAATAACACCACCGTACAGTGACTAGATAATACTACTATATTGTATCTAAATAACACCACTGTACAGTGACAGGATAATACCACTATATTGTATCTAAATAACACCACCGTACAGTGACCGGATAATACCACTATATTGTATCTAAATAACACCACCGTACAGTGACCGGATAATACCACTATATTGTATCTAAATAACACCACCGTACAGTGACCGGATAATACCACTATATTGTATCTAAATAACACCCCCGTACAGTGACTGGATAATACCACTATATTCAGAGGAAAAGCCAGAGTTTACCGTATCTCTCACAGCCGGATAATGCAGCGAACCACCGGATCCTCAATAACTACAATGTGATCCAACGGGAATCTGTAGTGGAATCTCATGGGATTTTATAAGGCATATGTCATTGTAGCCTTACCCATTCTTAAGGCTACTTTCACACCTGCGTTCAGGTGTCCGCTCGTGAGCTCCGTTTGAAGGGGCTCACGAGCGGCCCTGAACGCAGCCGTCCGGCCCTGATGCATTCTCAGTGGAGGCGGATCCGCTGAGAATGCATCAGTCTGCCAGCGCTCAGCCTCCGCTCCGCTCAGTGAGCGGACACCTGAACGCTGCTTGCAGCGTTCGGGTGTCCGCCTGGCCGTGCGGAGGCGAGCGGATCCGTCCAGACTTATAATGGAAGTCAATGGGGACGGATCCGCTTGAAGATGACACCATATGGCTCAATCTTCAAGCGGATCCGTTCCCCATTGACTTTCAATGTAAAGTCTGAACGGATCCGCTCAGGCTACTTTCAGACTTAGAAAATTTTCTAAGTAATAATGCAGACGGATCCGTTCTGAACGGATGCAAACGTCTGCATTATAGGAGCGGATCCGTCTGATGAAACATCAGACGGATCCGCTCCGAACGCTAGTGTGAAAGTAGCCTAAAGTGGGAGGTGGGAGAGGTGGCTGTAATAACTAGTAAATATTACTAGTGGCTGGCACAACCATGGTCTAGCTGTTGTAACCCCCTGACAGCTCATAAAATGATACAGCAAAGGAGATATAGTGTTACATAGTATCTATTCAAGTGACTGAGTGACCTGGTTACACACGGTTGCTCTAAGTCTACCGGAGCAGAAATAGCTCTTTATATGGTCTCTTCACTCTTGATAATAAAAGGGTCCAGAATGAGGAATGTCTCTCTACGGCAGCATGTTATTTTCTCCTAAAAATATTTAGTACAGGTATACAATCTTATGGAACAGTTTTTCTATGACTTACCTTGCACCAATAAGGTCCAAGAGATGTTGCCATCTGTCACTAACTTTGCTCAGCTTGTACTCTATCTCTGAGGCCTTGCTTTCATGGCTGGCCTTGGCAAGTCTTTCTCCCATTTCCTGAAGTTGTATTTTGTTTTCCCGGACAACAGCAATTTCTTCCTGGTAATCCTGTTTAGCACAAAAAAATATTTAAGAATTTATTGACTATAGTTGTGCCTTGGTTCATTGTTTGTACCTGAGCTTTATAACACAAAAAATATGAACAGGTAAAGCTGAAAAAACATATCTCGGTCTTTTTCCAGAAACCTACTAATATTAGTACAGATTTGGTTCTAGCTAGAATTATCATCTCCCTTGTGCCAGAAAAGTTTAAAAAGTCACCAGCTGTGTGCTCACTTTTTAAATGTGACTTTTGGAAGAAAAAAAAAGTTGCAAGTGCCTGTTTTTATGCCGCCCTCCCTACCTTTCCAAAAGGGAGTGTGGCAAGTGGAGGAAAGCGGTATGACCAACAACTGAAATTAATTTACCTTCATTTACGCCACTTTTGTGGTACAAATGAAGCCAGAAGTCTATGGCAGCTTGGAACTGCAGTAGATTTCTGTTTAGGTGCAGGGACTGCCAGAGAATGCACCTAAGTAATGACACGGCCTGCGACGGCAGCGCAGGAGGTATCCAAACCGGCACAGAGAGTGTCAGTCTTGACAAATCTCCCCCTTTATATTCATCTCATTTCAGTCTGTTAAATATGTAGTGTGTCTTTGCTTTTGCATGTCAGTCATGGTAGTGTGCACCTGTATGTTCATTTCATAGTAGTTGGAGGTGGTGGTGGTCTAACTTAGATTTTTTTGCAGATGAAATACCTTTGATCACTTGTTGGCCATAAACCTTACAGGGAAATCTTGCGGTGACCAGGGGAGAGGCCAGTGGAAGTTTTTGGGGATGTATTTTGTGCTGCTGGCAGTATTTTGTGATGGACTGTGGTATTTGGCTCTGTTGGGATGGTATAATGTGCCACAATATGGTATCGCTGGCCCTGCCTTCCATCAATTTGGACCAAACAACAACACTTATAGTATTTTTTATAGGGCCACTTTAATTTCCCAGTCCACCCCTGGCTGTGGGTGCATAATTAAAATATAGGGGAGAATTGTGGTAATACATTACATACGTTTACATAATTGGGTGATGCTAGAATAAAAGATCATGCTGAATCCTCAAAAAAGGGAGATTTTTTTTTTTTGAGGCAATGCTCTGTCTCGAGATCCCTGCTCTATGACATTCACATGCCCTAACAGATATCTAGAAAAATTGATTGTTATATTGTCATATACAAAAGATCAATCAACAATGTCGACAGGGGTCGACTAAACAGGATAACCCATTTAATTTGCCTTTACAGATGCATGTATGCTATGTACAGTATAATAAAAGAGGGAAAAAACTATTTTAACAATAAATGTTCTTTGATCATTTTCAAGTTAAACACCACAAATATGTTGTTCATTTACTGTACATATGCTTATATGGAAAATCTGTTGTTGTCTAGGGTGTATTATGACAAACTGTAGTGTGCATCACATTTGCAGACAATAGATTGCTGGAACCAGGGGTCTTTTGTTTTCTAACTGGCTCTTTATGGGCCTGATTTTCCCACACTTAAAGGGGTTGTCCCATGAAAAATATTCTACAGTTTTCAAACCATGCACCTGAATCTGAATACTTTTGTAAGTTCATGTAATTAAAAAGTTTGTATAGTCACTAGAGTTATTCAATAAAATGTATCTGTACAGCACCACCTGCAGTTTTTTCTTATTTCTTTGTCCTGTACACTGAGATGGCCGCACATGCTCAGTTTCATCTTTCAAATGCTTCCTGAGCTGTGATAGGGAGAGCTGAGACACGCCCCCTGAGCTGTGATAGGGAGAGCTGAGACACGCCCCCTGAGCTGCAGCAGAAAAGACACTCCCCTTGAGCTGTCGGCTTGATATAAATCTAGCAGATCAATGAATGTAAAGATCTCTGGATCCATGTGAGGTACAGGGCTGGTTCTAGCTTTGTTAGAAATATATTGTCATCTACTATATGATGTCTGCTTTTCATTTTTTACATTAGTCATGGGACTTTAATGTATTTGCTGTGTATTTGCCTTGGATTTCAACCTATGTACTGCACAGGGTGAAATCCAAGGCGGAAGCCTACAGCACAAATTGACATGCCGCTAATTAAAAATCTGTACAGTCAATTTCCACAGCATGTGAATGCGATTTTGTAAAATCTCATCTATTTTGCTGATATTGTAATATGCTGTATGTTCTGCTGCAATTCCGTGGTGCAAACATGCAGCGTGTCTGCAAGGTGTAAACGTCAGATTAAAATTCGGTGTGTATTTCCAAAACAGAAATCAGAGACTGGATCCTCAGCCTGCTATGGATTTGCAGTGTATGTGCTGCTATGTGTGCAACTGATTCTCAAAATGCTTAACCCCAATGTCAATCAATAGAGCTTATACTCAGTGGGGGAGATTTATCAGAGCTAGTATCAAGGAAAACTGGCTTAGTTCACTTTTTTGTGAAAGAGGTAGTTTGGTACCTTTCTGAGTT
Source organism: Bufo bufo (assembly GCF_905171765.1). NCBI lineage: Eukaryota > Metazoa > Chordata > Amphibia > Anura > Bufonidae > Bufo > Bufo bufo. The sequence continues at coordinate 473,312,406 of NC_053392.1, read as the reverse complement.
TGTCAATCATTTCTTCAATGCTGATATCTCCATTCTGCGAGACTTTGCTTTCCATCTGAGTCAGCCACTCGCATAGCTCCTTGTTCTTTTCATTGAAGATAGCCCACTCATTAAGCCTTTCGCTGACTTGTTGCCGACGTACAGAGACCTTCAATTGGGGAAGACAGAGATGACTGACAAGTTACACTTTGTTAAAATGTCACCCTGATGTACTGTGAAACAGCAGGACTCAACACATCACACCAGCCCTTATGCACATTTCCTGTAGCCTTCACCTCTGAAAACGAAGACAGGAAACTATCATGTTATGCTATATGATTGTCACATCCTGGTGACATTAGACAGGCTGAATGCAGACTTTGCAACGATTTGCAGATTTTCATTTTATTTTATTTATGTGCAATATACATGAAGCCACATATGTCTCATATGTTTTGCAGCTGGCCATAAGACACCTTTTGCTAGCTTGGTGTTGAGGGTTGAAATACTATGATTTTCTTGTCTAAACCCTTACAATAAAATGATAAACTAATAGTACATTGTGGCACTGTTCTAGATGCTGCATTCATACATATGTAACTGATTTGCCACCTCCGATGGTGAGACTCAGTAGTACAAGAGTCAATGTAAGGTTGGGTTCACATCACCGTTTCATTTTCCGTTGTGCTAATCCGTCAGAAGAACAGAAAAAAAAATGGATGCCATTTCCATCTGAGATCCATGCAGGACTTCTTTCCGTTTAAAAAAAATGGATTTCAGATGAAAATGGCTAAAACGGATGCAAAATGTGCATAACGGATGCCCAGGATCCATTTTTTACAGAATCCGTTTTTTTTTTCCTGGAAAAGGAAACGGTGATGTGAACCCAGCCTTAGCTAACTAAAATGCAAACGGTGGTATCCCAATGATTTTCATTGCCAAGAAAAGCATATAACATGGCATTTCTATATGATGGATGTAAAATTAACAAGGAAATCATGGGGACAGTGGATAAAGCCCCCTGCTATATTAAAGGGGTTGCGCTACTAATATATACGTATATCGCTCAAAAGATATTGCTGTTATATCACTTTTCCCAAAAACCACCATTTCTCAAAACTGCCCTATTCTAAAGTTATTAGCCTACAACTGTGCCCTGAGGCAAATCTGTTTTGATGTACTCAGTTGCTGTAGGCTACGTTTGGCATTGGAACCTTGAAATGTAGGAAGCACAAGCTTCAGTGCTAAGAACAAGGGGCGTGGTTAGTGTCACATGATCTGCTGATGTCAGGACACATCTCCCTGCCCCAAGGCATGATGGGACAGCAGACACATGGCAAACCAGGAATGATTCAAGCATGGGGGATAAGAGAAAACTGCAAATGAGGTAAATGTGAAAAAATTGAAAATGAATGGGAGCTAGAGTAATTGACGAAAACACCCTGAAAAGTAGTTTATGGCACAATCCTTTTTACATGCTTACAAAATCAAAACATCTTTATCTTAAAGGGGTTGGCCACTTTCTGGTTGACCAATGTGTTTGTGAGATTATTATAGGGCACTTAATAACATAGTCTTTGTTAAAATTCTGCACCATTTTCTATATTTCATAAGCAGGGCTGTGGAGTCGGTAGATAAATGCTCCGACTCCAACTCCGACTCCTCAGTTTTTGGTACTTCCGACTCCGACTCCTCTGTATTTAATATGCAAATGTATTTTATACATTCCTTGAAGGAAAGAAAGGCAACATACATGTCATTACCACAGAACTACTGGCTAGGAAGCTGCTGCCTTCTCCTTTGTGTGCTGATCTTCTGCTGAAGATAGGGCAGTGGGAGGATCCAGGAAGGGGCATTTATTGTAAAACATGATTTCCTTAGGAGAATCCCATAGTCATGTTTAAAGTTTAAGCTAACAATCTGAGTTTACAAGTTTTTATACCCTTAGCTGAATGACAGCAGTTTTTCAAATGGTTTACAGCTTCAGTCTTGAGCTATTGACTATCCATTCCCTTCACTTATACAAGTGTCTCTAGTCCTGCAAAAAACATATTTACTTAATCAGTTATCAGTGAGAGGCTAGGTTAACCATGGACGTTGCGTTCCCTGTAACAGCGGAACACAACACATCGGAAAGTATAAGTATTGCCACTGTTGCGTGCCATATAATGAAGCATATGAAAAGCATGCTTCTTCACGGTCACTTAACGTGTTCGTTTTGCGGTAACGTGACGCACTGCATGCATTGGCCTTTATTCTTACAGTAGAGAAGTACCGTATTTTTTGCAAAAGTGGGGGAAAAATAGCAGTGCGTCTTATAGGGCGAATGCTGCGACCGTCCGGTAAATAGGCTGAGAGGGAGGAGGGGCTGGGGGCCGGCATCTGTTTCTGTAATGGCAGCGGGGCCCGGTGCAGTGACTGTATTCTACTACACCGGGCCTCGCTCAATGTAGTATACGGTAATCATATCTAACTTGTGGGTATTGTTAAAGTATTCCAATCATCTTAAATCTAGCGCTGTACTACTTACTACTAACTTCTTGGCAGTCAGGAGGCCGGGTGGGCGCTCGTAGCGTAGCTCACTACGTCACGCGCCTGTTCCGCCCACTTTATGAATGAAGCAGGCACCGGGCCCCGCTGCCATTACAGAAACAGATTCCGGCCCCCATTCACTACACAGGGACACTGTTATGGGGGGATCTGTGGATGACACATCAGATAAGATGCTATATATGTGTCATCCACAGATGCCCCCACAATGATCCCCCATAACAGTGCCATCCACAGATGCCCCCATAACAGTGCCATCCACAGATGCCCCCATAACAGTGCCATCCACAGATGCCCCCATAACAGTGCCACCCACAGATGCCCCCATAACAGTGCCATCCACAGATGCCCCCATAACAGTGCCATCCACAGATGCCCCCATAATAGTGTCATCCAAAACCCACCAAAAGCAAACCTTTCGGTTCAAAACATTTTTTTTCTTATTTTCCTCCTCAAAAACCTAGGTGCGTCTTATAGGGCGAAAAATACGGTAATTAATTATAACTTTTTGTGAATTGGGACATTTAAACTTGCTTTTTTAATTTTATTCCAATTTAAATCTAGTAGGAGTCGGAGTCGGTTCCTTTTTTGGCGACTCTGACTCCAGGTACCCAAAATTGCCTCCGACTCCTCGACTTCGACTCCACAGCCCTGTTCATAAGGTATACCCCCTTATTTACAAAGTGTTCTTGCTGTCCACACAGAGGTCCTGTCCATAAAATGGCTGCTGATGGAGGGTCATGTGACCAGGCAAATCACCTCCATGTGATGTCTCCTCCATTCAAATACACTGCATTTGCACTAAACTCCTAACAGAACAAGTAGAGATGGCAGGTGCAGTGTATCTGAATGGAGGAGACTTCACATGAAGGTGATCTGCCTGGTAACATGACCCTCCATCAGCAGCCATTTTATGGACAGGATCTCTGTATGGACAGCACAAATAACTTTGCAAACAAGGGAGAATACCTTATGAACTATAGAAAATGATTAGTAAGTGCCCTATAATCATCTCACAAACACATTGGTCAACAGTAGCCAGAAAGTGGCCAACTCCTTTAATATATTGGTACCAGGAACAATATCCATTCACCCTCCGATTTTTTATGAATACAGGAGGCGCCATCAATATTTTCACAAATGAGATGTCTCTTTGACATGTCCGCAGTCATCCTAGCTGTCTCTCCCCATGGCCTTTGATGATACTGAGAGCAGGTTTACTGATCTACCAATCTAATTACCTGATGGCAAAGTTCTTTCCACTGTCTCTGCAGCAATTCAATGCGCTCATTAAGAATGGATATATCGTCTGCATTGATGAAGGGTGAAAATGAGTTCTTCAGTTCTGTCAAATGAGCAAGGTCTTCAACCCACCCTTGAACTGCATTTTCAAGCTCCTACAGAAAAAGAGAGGTTATAGTGACCAGCACAGAATAAGTTTATAATACAAGTGTGTGAAGCCGAAACCAAACAGGCTGCATAGCCCCATATAAAAGGCCACAGATGAGTGCCCTTGCTCCCTGACAAACGGCTCATTTTGTTGGGGAAAGCCATGGCTAGCCAGGCATCTCCCCTGTAGCAGTCCCATGTAATATAAGGATGTCTCAAGTAAGGGTGCCACTCCTATCAGAATACTCCCCTCTGGACAGAGATTGTCTTCATGGGATAACCTATTTAAAAGGTCATCTCTGTAATATGGCATCTGATAAAGTATATTATTTCTTCTGATTTGCTGTCGTTTTCATATGTTATAAAATCAGAGGAATACAAAGGATTAGTATGGACCATACACCTCTATGGGTGTTGAATTATAAAACAAATGGCCGTACATGTACTGTCAAGGTTGGGACTAGACCCTATCTATGCTACTAATTATACTGGTATGACTCCTGCATGGAGCTGTAATACAGCCACTTGCAGAGAGCTTTAAAGTGGAACTGAACTTTTAGAAAATGTTTGTCAGTGCAACATATGAAACGTTTTAATCGGTGGAGGTCCGGGTGCTGAGACCCCCTCCAATCACTAGAATGAGGAGAGAAGAGCTCACATAGCTCACTCTCTCTCCTTGCTGCAGGGGTGGGAATTGAGATGGGCTCATAGACTTTCTATTGAGTCCTTCTCACTTCTTCCCCCTGCAGTGAGGATACAGTTTAAAATGTAAGCTCTTCTCTCTCCTCTTTCTAGCTATCGGTGGGGGTCTCACTCAACACTCAGACCCTCACCGATCTATGAAAAAAGTTTTCCCAAAGTACAGGGACACTTTAAAGTGGATCTGTCCTGCTCTTTCGGGGAAAGCAAAAATCAATCTGTGTGGGCAGAGGAAGATTGACCCATAGGCTTACTGCTTGAGTAGGGGTCGCATTTACACAGTTTTTACACATTTTACGAATGCAAGACCAGGATGAAAATTTGCGAGAACACATGAAAGAGAACCGGTCAGCATGAAAATGCAGTACAATCTGCAGGCAGCATGCTATAGAGCAGAAGGAGCTGAGCAGACTGATATATCGTTTTGAAGGAAAACATTTAGCAAAACTTGTATTTTACTCATTAAATCTCTGCTCTTTCTGAGCTCAGTAGCCATGTGATTGATAACACTGCCTGTATAAGTGTGTATACAGACAGCTGTAACTGATAAGACTACCAGGATTGGAGAAATTTTTATCAATAAAACACAAGTTTTACTGAATCGTTTCTGACAAAACTATATATCAATCTGCTCAGCTCCTCCTGCTCTATAACATGCTGCAGATTACACTGCATTTCATGGTGAACCCTGAAGTGTATGCAAGACTAATTCCAACCTAACTTGAATGTTTGAACTTTACAGTGTCATCCCTTTTAGACTGTGAATTTTGTCTGGCAGTACAGACACAATATTGGGCTCTATGGTACGTATGCTGCATTATTTATTACATTTAACCCTTCTCATTACTTGTTCTCCCAATGATGAGCATCACCTTGCCACTTCCGGTATTATGTCCCTATTACATGTATAGGCAGTGTGGTCACCAACACAGGAAGTCACAGGGAATTTAAACACAAAATCCAGAGCCCCGTGGAGCAAAGTATTCCATGGTTACTATATTACAAAAAAGTTTTATAGGGGAAGATACGCTGGTGCCATTCCATAAGAGAAACAACCAGTTGGTCTTAAATAACTTCTAGACTTTGAATTTGCATTACATCAGGGTGCCTACAACTAATATTAATATTTCGTACTTGCGTGATGGATGGATGAACATTTTTCATGTTACCAGTTACCCTGGAAAGGTTTCACATAATGCAATATACGGATACACTGACGTACAGCCTCCCACATAGCATCATGAAGCCCAGGTCTCATTGCTGCAGCACCGGATAGCATTGCTGTTTACCTTGCAGTGGATCTGTTCTGTATGAAGCTCATCATGGTGATCAGGGAGAGACTGAGAGATGTTTTTCCTGAATGTCCTCAGTTTCTCCAAAGATTCTGCTATTCCATTTTCACACCTCTCCCAGTCCTGAAAAGGCAGAGATATTTTTTAGTTTTGTGATCGTGAGCCTATGCAGATTCTGTGCCTGTGCTCAGTCGTAAAGCGCACACTGCAGAGCTAATTACATAAGCAGAAGGAAGCTTCTGAGATAGCGTTCCTCTGGAAACCACCCAAGGCTACCAGAACATGTAGCAATATATACAGTGTGCAGAAACTGATGGAATACCATTAATATAAATATGTATTCTTCACAATCCAAATCCATAAAATAAAACACTTTCAATAGGATGGCCACCGTGTGCGGCTCCTGTATAGAAATGTCTGGATAGTCATGTTTAAGTGGCCGACAAAGCAATTGTCGAGGTGAGTTAAATGGCCGATCTCAGCTACATCACATTGATGAATTAGACTGAGAAACGAGTTGACATTCTACCAATTCCAAAACCGTAGATTTCAATGAGGAAGAATAGACACATACTTTTAACAGGAATGCAAGCTGCTTCTTCTGTTCCTCCAGTCTCACGGTGGTGGCCTTCCATCGCTCTTGAATGTCAATGAGTTCTGCCTGCAAGGAAGCCTCCGCCTCGCTGTCAGCAGACAGAAGCAGTTGCTTCCCAGCCTCCACAGTTAGGATGTAGCTCCCCTGCTGCCGGTGGAGCACTCTGTCTCTAAGCTGCAATATCAAAGAAAAATATTGCATTTGACGATATTTATAACGCTGACATACTCTATAGAGTTGTACACAGGTGGTCGTCACTCACATCTTTCTTCAGAAACCATGTGGGCAATGCAAGCTGCCACGATTTTCTACGGCATGGTTAAAATAGATTGTTTAATATTAATGACCGTATTGCTTTGCGGGTAGCAATCAAACTGACAATCAGTGCGCGATTCATTTGAAAAAACTGTGGAAGTTGGCATGGCCACCTTATGGGTTTGTAACCTCACTGGGTATCCCCACTTAACTTCCTTAAGCCAAGTAACCAAACAGTATGGGTTTTAAGTGGCGAAAAAGGAATCAAGGAAAACAGCGCTAGGAACTTAGCCTCTATGCTGCTCCAGTCCTAATTTATGAATGGTAAGGTTCTGACTCCATCACAGATTCCAACATATTTGACCGAGAAATTTAGCAATGCACGCTGCTAATTTTCCATCAAAACAACAGACGCTTTGGCAGAACCTAATGTGACCGAACAAACCTCAATGGAGTCTGTCAGGTGGCTCTAGGTCAATCTTTACAATGGATCCATCCCTGCATTATGGCTTCTGCTATAAACAGAAGCTACAGCATAGATACGAACAGAGCCTAATAAATAACATGTAACAAGTACTAGATAGTGAGCATATATACATCACAGGAAAATTAATAAAAAAAAACATCTAGAAGAAGTTAAAGGGGTTGTCCTCTTTTTTTATATTGATGACCTAGGACAGTGGTGGCGAACCTAAGGCACTGGTGCCAGAGGCGGCACTCGGAGCTCTCTCTGTGGGCACCCGCACCCTGGAAAAAGGCTATGGTGTACCAATATGCCTTAGACTTTCCCTGCCATTTATCAGTGCAGGGCGCACTATGAACAGCACAGGGCGCACTATGAACAGCACAGGCAGCACAGGGCGCACTATGAACAGCACAGACAGCATAGGGCGCACTATGAACAGCACAGACAGCACAGGGCGCACTATGAACAGCACAGACATCACAGGGCGCACTATGAACAGCACAGACAGCACAGGGCGCACTATGAACAGCACAGACATCACAGGGCGCACTATGAACAGCACAGGGCGCACTATGAACAGCACAGGCAGCGCAGGGCACACTATGAACAGCACAGGGCGCACTATGAACAGCCCAGGGCGCACTATAAACAGCACAGGCAGCGCAGGGCACACTATGAACAGCACAGGGCGCACTATGAACAGCCCAGGGCGCACTATGAACAGCACAGGCAGCGCAGGGCGCACTATGAACAGCACAGGGCGCACTATGAACAGCACAGGCAGCGCAGGGCACACTATGAACAGCACAGGGCGCACTATGAACAGCCCAGGGCGCACTATGAACAGCACAGGCAGCGCAGGGCACACTATGAACAGCACAGGGCGCACTATGAACAGCACAGGCAGCGCAGGGCGCACTATGAACAGCACAGGGCGCACTATGAACAGCACAGGCAGCACAGGGCGCACTATGAACAGCACAGGGCGCACTATGAACAGCACAGGGCGCACTATGAACAGCACAGGGCGCACTATGAACAGCACAGGGCGCACTATGAACAGCACAGGGCGCACTATGAACAGCACAGGGCGCACTATGAACAGCACAGGGCGCACTATGAACAGCACAGGGCGCACTATGAACAGCACAGGGCGCACTATGAACAGCACAGACAGCACAGGGCGCACTATGAACAGCACAGGGCGCACTATGAACAGCACAGGGCGCACTATGAACAGCACAGGGCGCACTATGAACAGCACAGACAGCACAGGGCGCACTATGAACAGCACAGGCAGCGCAGGGCGCACTATGAACAGCACAGGGCGCACTATGAACAGCACAGGCAGCACAGGGCGCACTATGAACAGCACAGGGCGCACTATGAACAGCACAGGCAGCGCAGGGCGCACTATGAACAGCACAGACAGCACAGGGCGCACTATGAACAGCACAGACAGCACAGGGCGCACTATGAACAGCACAGACAGCACAGGGCGCACTATGAACAGCACAGGCAGCACAGGGCGCACTATGAACAGCACAGGGCGCACTATGAACAGCACAGACAGCATAGGGCGCACTATGAACAGCACAGGGAGCACAGGGCGCACTATGAACAGCACAGGGCGCACTATGAACAGCACAGACAGCACAGGGCGCACTATGAACAGCACAGACAGCACAGGGCGCACTATGAACAGCACAGACAGCACAGGGCGCACTATGAACAGCACAGGCAGCACAGGGCGCACTATGAACAGCACAGGTAGCACAGGGCGCACTATGAACAGCACAGACAGCACAGGGCGCACTATGAAAAGCACAGACAGCGCAGAGCGCACTATGAACAGCACAGGCAGCGCAGGGCGCACTATGAACAACACAGGGCGCACTATGAACAGCACAGGGCGCACTATGAACAGCACAGGGCGCACTATGAACAGCACAGGCAGCGCAGGGCACACTATGAACAGCACAGGGCGCACTATGAACAGCACAGGCAGCGCAGGGCACACTATGAACAGCACAGGGCGCACTATGAACAGCACAGGGCGCACTATGAACAGCACAGGGCGCACTATGAACAGCACAGGCAGCGCAGGGCACACTATGAACAGCACAGGGCGCACTATGAACAGCACAGACAGCACAGGGCGCACTATGAACAGCACAGGGAGCACAGGGCGCACTATGAACAGCGCAGGGCGCACTATGAACAGCGCAGACAGCACAGGGCGCACTATGAACAGCACAGACAGCACAGGGCACACTATGAACAGCACAGGCAGCGCAGGGCACACTATGAACAGCACAGGGCGCACTATGAACAGCACAGACAGCACAGGGCGCACTATGAACAGCACAGGGCGCACTATGAACAGCACAGGCAGCGCAGGGCACACTATGAACAGCACAGGGCGCACTATGAACAGCACAGACAGCACAGGGCGCACTATGAACAGCACAGGGAGCACAGGGCGCACTATGAACAGCACAGGGCGCACTATGAACAGCACAGGGCGCACTATGAACAGCACAGGCAGCGCAGGGCACACTATGAACAGCACAGGGCGCACTATGAACAGCACAGACAGCACAGGGCGCACTATGAACAGCACAGGGCGCACTATGAACAGCACAGGGCGCACTATGAACAGCACAGGCAGCACAGGGCGCACTATGAACAGGATATTTATATTGATGTCCTCAGGATAGGTCATCAATATGAGTTCGGCGGAGGTCTGCCTCCTGGCACCCTGGCCGATCAGCTAGAGGCGGCCACGTTTGTACAAGCACTGCCTTCTCTTCACTCTTTACCTGTTCGCAGTGGTAAGCAGGTGTAATTACAACTATGCCGTTCTATTCACTTCTATGGGGCGGTTCTGTAGTATTCACTTGAATAGGAAATTAATGGGACGACTTAGGTGTAATTACCCTGAACAGAAGGTAGCACTCGTATGAGCGCAGATTTCTCTTCAAACAGCTGATCAGCGGAGGTGCCAGGAGATGGACCCCTGCCGATCTGATTTTAATGACCTATCCTGACTTTCAAATATTATTCTCATGATAAATTTCCCCCAATAACTGAAAAATTAATGCAGAATGCAAATTCATACTGCCCACTATGTACAAGTAATGAAAGACTTATCTTGACTTTACGAAAGGCAAATACATACCTGGAGTTCATCTAGAAGGGTTCTGGCTTGTTGGAGTGGTATAGGGATACTTCCGAGGCCAGTCACTGGCTGATATGACATTTCCACTAGCCATTTACGCAGTTTTTCTGCCATCTCTCTGTAGCGCTGCCATTGGCGTATCTGGCTATCAATGATTCCTCTCCTTTGTTGAGCACGACGGATCACTCCTTGCCACTGATTACTCAGCAGGGCTAACTTAAGGTTAAACTCATCCCTAGAGAGAACATGATAACGGGTTAGCTAAATGTGTATAGCGTCCTGACAACTATGAACATCTATTTACTCATTATCTAAGAGGTCATAGTGATTTTATATGTAATACATAAAATAAAAATTTGTTCTCTGGAAATAGTGTTCCTCTTTTAAGGCATAAAAGTGATTACTTAAGGCACATGAAATGACTGGAAATCACTCATCATATTCAATACATGTGTAAAATTTCTGTACCTATCATCCACTTGTCCTTGCTCAAGAAGCCTTTGTCCATCGGCAATTATTGAATGCAAAATCTGTTGACGGCTGAACATTTCGGCTTGAAACAGCTGACAATAGGAAAATACAAGTTAATACCTGTCACAGATACCTCCTTGCAGAGCAGTACTGGTTTGCTAGTTATGCAGAAATGGAAGATTTGGCAGGTGGTTTCCTGGACATTTACTGACCTGTCACCAGATTAGGACATTGCCATGGTGGGAAATTCAATTGTGACAGGCACTATAAAACTTTCTCTAGACAATTTAATTAGCCTTCCAATGTTGTATCACTATGGCATCACTTGTCGAAGAACTGTCACACATTCCTACAGAAATTCAGGATATGGCACGTAGAAAACCAAGAGTGTACGCTATAATCCAACAAAGTCAATTCCCATCAGCAATTCCTATGTGGTTTTGTAAACTTGAATGGGCTACTGAGTTTGCTTGAGTTGAAATGAAGGCTTTCTACAATTGCATTACTCATTCTGTACCAGTTATAAGTTACAGTGTGAAATATAGTGTAGAGCTGCTGGCTGTTACTTTAACCCCTTAATGCCCAGCGCCGTACGATCCGCGGCAGGGGTCCGCCAGTCACTGATAGCTGGACCCCTGCTGTATGCGCCGACATCGGTGAAATCACCGATGCCGGCACATTAACCCCTGCACGGCCGCGGTCAGCCCTGACCGCAGCACGTGCGGACTTCAGACGGCCATCAGGTCCCCGCGCTGCTATGACGGGGACCAGATGGCAGGGAAGGCAGCCTGATGCCTTCCTTAGGCATTGTGGCTTCCTTCCGGGAGAGCCTGTGAGATCCAGCCTCCTGGATCTCACAGGTAGGAAGCTGTAAGTCTATGTAATCCTATTACACTGGTAATACACTTACAACCAATGCATCACCATACAGAAGTATTGTGATGCATTGTAAAGGGGATCAGACCCCCAAAAGTTGAAGTCCCAGAGTGGGAAAAAAAAGAAAGTGTAAAAAAAGTTTAAAAAAATAAACTTTTACAGAAAAAAATGTAAAGTTTCAAGTAAAAAAAAAAAAGCGTCCTTTTCCCAAAATAAAGAAAAAAATAAATTGTAAAAAATAGGAAAAAAAGTAGACATATTACATATCACTGCGTCCGTATCGACCTGCTCTATAAAAATATCCCATGACCTAACCCCTCAGGTGAACACCGTCAAAAAAAAAACCCAAAAAAACGGTGCTAAAAAAAATCTTTTTTTTGTCACCTTACATCACTAAAAGTGCAACACCAAGCGATCAAAAAGGCATATACCCCCCAAAATACTACCAATCTAACCGTCACCTCATCCCGCAATAAATGAGCCCCTATCTAAGACAATCGCCCAAAAACTGAAAAAACTATGTCTCTCAGACTATGGAGTCACTAAAACAAGATTTTTTTTGTTTAAAAAATATCATTGTGTAAAACTTACATAAATATAAAAAAGCATACACATTAGGTATTGCCACGTCCGTAGCAACCTGCTCTATAAAGATGTCACATGACCTAACCCCTCAGGTGAACACTGTAAGGAAAAAAAAAAAAAAAAAAAACTGTGTCAAAAAAGCCAGTTTTTGTCACCTTACATCACAAAAAGTGTAATAGCAAGCGATCAAAAAGTCATATGCATCCCAAAATGGTACCAATCAAATCATCAAATCATCCCACAAAAAATGAGCCCCTATATAAGGATATTGCCCGAAAAAGTAAAAAAAATATGGCTTTCAGAAAATGGCAACACAAAAACAAGATTTTTTCCTTATAAAAATGGTTTTACTGTGTAAAACTTAACAAACAAAAAAAAAAAAATAAACATATTAGGTATTGCTGGATCCATAACAACGGGCTCTATAAAAAAAAATCACATAGGTAATCTACCCAGTCAGGTGAATGCTGTAAAAAATATTTTATAAAAACTGTCCAAAACAGGCATTTTTTGGTACCCTTGGCCCAAAAAGTGCAATATTGAGTGATCAAAAAATCATATGTACCCAAAAATTGTACCAATAATAAAATAAATAAATTTTAAAAAGTAGACATATTAGGTATTGATGTATTCATAACGACCCGCTCTATAAAAATATCACACGATCTACCCCCTCAGGAGATTGCCATAAAAAATAAAATAAACACTGTGCCAAAACAGCCATTTTTTGGTCAACTTGCCCAAGTATAATATTGAACAATCAGAAAATCATATGTACCAAAATTAGTACCAATAAAAAAGTCTACTCTTCCCATAAAAAAACATGATTTTTTTTTTCAAAAATGCTTTATCATGTGAAACTGAAACAAAAAAATAAAAATAGACATATTTGGTATCATTGCCTCCTGCTCTATAAAAATAATACATAATTTTTTCTGTACCATAAAAAAAAAACAAGAACATAAAATAAAAACTATGCCAGAACAGCCATTTTTGGTTACCTTGCCTCACAAAAAGTGTAATATTAAAGTGATCAAAAATCATATGTACCCCAAAATAGTACCAATAAAACTGTCACACAAAAACAATATTGTGCTCTTTCCCGTCTGAGTCCTGCGTTGTGCCCATACAGCACTTTACAACCACATACCACCCATACAGTGCCCATACAGCACTTTACAACCACATACAGGGTGTTTCTGTAAACTGTAGAATGAAATAAATACTGAGTTTTGTCTGTTAACCCTTGCAGTATTACAGTAATAAAATTTAATTTTAGTTTCTAAAATGGAGTAATTTATGGGTGGTTTCTACTATGTAAGTCCCACAAAGTGCCTAAAAAAAAGTGGGTTTTGGAAATGTTTTTTTTTTTAAATCTAAGCCTTCTAATATCCTCAAAAAATAAAATGTTGTTTACAAAATGATGCCAATATAAAGTAGACATATGGTAAATGTAAAGTAATAACTATTTTATGAAGTATCACTACCTACCTTAAGTGCAGAGAATATGAAATTTTAAAAATTGTGAATGTTTAAAAAGTTTTGGTAAATTTGGGATTTTCTTTTTTATAAATAAACGTAAAACATGTTGACTCAAATTTATCATTTACATGAAGTACAATGCGTCACAAAAATCTCTGAATGGCTTGGGTAAGTAAAAGCATTTCAGAGTTATTATCATATAAAATGACACATGTCAGATTTGCAAAAATCGGCCTGGGATTTAAGGTAAAAAACAGCTTGGTACTGCATGAGTTAAATATTGTGTGTGCAGCACGCAAGTTACACCTGTAATCATCAGGGTGGTTCCAGAATTTTCACCCTGTATATCCTCTTTTTGGTTTGATTGATGTTACTCTTGCTACAATAAGTCACCAAGATTCGGCTTCACCGGCATCCGGCACATATAGAGTGAAGTGAGGAAAACTAAACACCTCCTAAATGCAGCAGACTATGGTTTAATACCATGTCGGCCACCGCAAAAGAAGTACCTTTTAGCAAAGCTATTTTTTTGTATTGTGATAAAGGGAAGAAATGTACTACTGTATACAGTTGCATACCTTGGTGGTATGCGGTGGAGAATATACCCAACATATACCTCTTAGGTATAAGCAGAAGGAAATGTGAACACCTACTGCTTACCTCATGTGCCCTTTGCTGCTCTAAAAGACTCTGGTAATTTCCAGGGATTTCCACCGCAAGCTTCTGCTCTGTCTGGATCAGGAACTCCATCCAAGTTTCACATTTTTCCAAAAAGGTCTGATGATGTAGTAGGAAAGACTGTAATTTGCTGTAAAACAATCAAATTATTCTGTTATTCACCATTCTGAAAGACTTCTAGAAGACAAACTAATACACCTACAATAATGCACCATGCGATCCAATCTAGAAAGGCTTAGCCAACTCCAGCTTTATATTTTGTGTTCGAAGTATTCCATGCTACATTGAATCCTGATTATTAAAGCAATAATAAGACTATAAAATACATCAATAATATTTTGCCAACAAAAGAAAAAAGGCCACTAGAAACAAAGACTGAAAGTACGGAGCATGTCAGTGATTTCAGGCTTGTCCAATGGCTTTCATTTTATGAACCGAACCTAAACATCAAAGACCATGTGGCCTTATGCAATAATTATGGAGAAAATGATAGCTCAGCTCTGCTCAATATGTCAGTATATCAGGGAGAAGAATGCATAAAGGAATCTGTACTTGAAATATAACAGACAACTTCATGCATCTTTGCATGATTGCCAACTAACTAGATTCGCAAGGAAGAATGTCCCACGGCACAAGAACCACCCGGTGGTTTGCTTAAGATGCAGGATTCTTTATTAAGCAAGCGGTACAACGCATTTCAGGGATAAAATCCCCTTCTTCAGATACTGATTACTTGCATACCTAACTATCTAGATTCGACTATTAAAGGGGATATCCCATGATTAATGTAATAAATGAAAATCAGACATTATATAGTACATGACAATACCTTTCCAACAAAGCTAGAACCAGCCCTGTACCTCACAGGGATCCAGAGATCTCCTCATTTATTGATCAAGTTGCTCTGCTAGTTGCTGGCAGCTCAGGGGTGTGTTCCTCCTACTGTAGTTATCTCCCTATTACAGCTCGGGGGGCATGTCCTTTCTACTACAGTTTTTTTTCTATCACAGCTCAGGGGGCATGTGCTTTCTACTACTGTCACGGCCATGGCTATGACCGTGACTCTCTGAACCGCATGCGGTTGTCAGCGGATTAGTTTGGTTGTCAATCACAGGTGAGGGCTCTGGTATTTGTCTCACCTGTGGTTGCCGCTGGCAACAGTATGTATGTGGCAGCATAGCAGTCTGAGCTGTGTCGTGGCAGCTTGCTATGTTGTGCGTGCGGTTTCGTGTGATGTGTGTATGTGTGCACTTGGTTTTATGTTATTGTATGCACTTCCCCTTTTAGTTGATGTCTTCCCTTCCCTGGTGTTGGAAGGGTTAACCTCCTTCCTAGTGTGTGTGTGCACTGGGTGTGTCCGGTTGTGGGTGTGGCTGCATGGGCTATAAAGCCTCAGTTAAGACATGATGTCTGAGGGGTACTCCAGCCTTGTTGTAAGCTGGAGGAACTCTCCTGGTCACATTTCCATCTGCCAGTGAGGGCCACCCTTGTGGTCATAAATTGTGATTCTCTATGTTTATGAAGATGTGTGTTTACTTCTTGTATGGTGTTTGGTAGATGTTTGTTTGGTCGTTTCTTATTGCAGCATATGGTTTCCTGTGATGTGTGTGGTGTGCTCTGACTTTGGTGTTTGTGGACAGCAGCACTTGGGTTCCAGGTTGTGTGTCTGTGGCAGGTAAGTGTGGTACTAGGCTCACTTACCTGTCACTGCCATATGTCTGTTTATGTTTCCTTGTCTGTGTTGCTTGGCCACTTTAGACTCCTGTTCCTCCATGTCCAGGAGGAACGGGCTGTCTACCCAGCTCCTAGTTTAGGGCCATCTTGAGGGCTAGCAGGGACTTCAAGGTTCCGGAGCATGAGCCCTCCTACCATCAAGGTCGGCTCATGTAGCTAGGAGTCAGGGTCAGGTTAGGGATGCGATTAGGAGGTCACCTGCTCCCTAATCCTGTTGGCCTGGTCGAGCAGCGACCACTCCATCTGCTGATACCGCACGGCTGAGGGTTCTCCTCATCCTCAGCCGTGACAACTACAGGTTTTTTTCTATCACAGCTCAGGGGGCATGTGCTTTCTACTACAGGTTTTTTTCTATCACAGCTCAGGGGGCATGTCCTTTCTACTACAGGTTTTTTTCTATCACAGCTCAGGGAGCATGTACTTTCTACTACAGTTTTTTTTTCTATCACAGCTCAGGGAGCATGTCCTTTTTGCTGTAGCTCTCTGTGTATCTGTCACAGCTTATTTCATGAGATAAGGCTTGTGGTATTTGAAGGATGCAAGTGAGCATGTTTGACCATCTCAGTGATGTTACTGAGGTGGACAAAGTTATAATGAAAAGAGCAACCAGCAGGTGGAACTCTGCAAATAGGTGTCTTTGAATAAAGCATGGCAATTCTAGATGTTTAAGTTCATGCAATTACAAAAGTATTCAGATCCAAGTACTGCTCTTTAATTTTACTGGATGCTTCTTCAGTATACAGTATGTAGTCATTGTATCCAAAGTTAAATATGGCCATTGCTGCCTAGGACTAAATATCAAAGGAACTTCATGTAGGACAGTACTGAAGATATAAAAATCTCTCTGTTCTGATGCATTTCTAGATTAAAATTGTTTATTTGAACGGTTCTAAACTCAACTGTTTATGAAGAAGAAGCTACAACATGAGTAAATGGACTTGGCTTCAAAGAACCCAAGCTAGAGATCTATGCCATTTGGCAATACATAAGCAATATACAATTATTAACCTTACCTGAACCTTTCTGTTGTCTGTGATGAGACCATTGTCCAAGTTCTATTCATACACTGCATGCGTTTGATCTCTTTATCATTCAGTGGTAGTCTGTATCCTAACTCATTGAGACGATCCAAGTCTTGAGCCATGCTGCTAAATTTTAACATCTGTCTCTGTAATACAAAAATATAGTAAAAATGGGAACCATTCAGTTCTACATAGCTGCATGTATTCTGCTGTCTATACAGAACCAAGGTTTTAACACTGGGAACTTGCTTACTTTGAGTTCCTCCATCCTGTCTTGAATTGTCGAGAGGTCTGATGATCGGTTCGGGTCCTGTCCATTTAGAACCTCTACTGCTTCTAGAAGCCACATTTCAAGGTCTTCAAGACTCTTTATAAATGTTTCGTAATCCAAGACACCGGCCTGCAACAAAACCAGTGACAACCGTGAAATATGTTATTATATAGTGGACTAAAGAATATATTCACTAAATGAAATAGTTACATATGCACTGTTCATAAAGTATTACATAGAAAAGCCAGCTGTGTACCCTACAAAGGAAGCTCCAATAGAAACTTTACTGAATGTAGTCTTGGAGATGGGATCCTCCATGGAAGTGGACTCTTTAAGATCTTGGTAACTTAGTTAATTTACCTAAACAATTTTGTCTTATTACCGTACAGTGCTAACCTGTGGAGGGAAGCTCTTTTACATAGAGCCTATCCACCCTCACTCCCCCAAAGCCGATGTCTCTGCTGCACTGGTGCGTGCTGCAGGCTCTTCAGCTCAGGTCCCAACCTGATGTGACCACGTCTTCTCACATTCGCTGTATTGACTACAATGCAGCTAAACAGGAAAAGAAGCAGCACATCTAGTGAGGACCTGGGCAGTAGAGCCCGAAGCACGCACCAAGAGTAAAGGAGGGTAAGTGCTATGTAAAAAAGCTTAATCTGCCTGGGATCTGGTGTGGTGCATTGTGTTAGATCTTATCACATTTACATAGCAATAGGAAATTCCATTACACAAGTGAGTGACCAAATTTGCATGGCCCCTTGTGGGTGTACATATGGATATATCTCTAGGTCTTGCTAACCAAAACCGAACACAATGTAAGGCCCTATGCACATGACCACATTTGGGATCGGTGTCCAGTCTGCATTTTTTGTGGGTGGGACACTGCTCCCATTCGACCCGTGTGCTGTCCACATCCATGTAGCCGTTCCATAAATTACAGAACATGTCTCATTCTTGTTCGTTTCTGCGGACAAGAACAGGTATTTCTACTGATAGGAGTGAGAAAATTGCAGCATGCACACGGGCGGCATCAGTATTTTGCAGATCTGCGGTTTGGGTACCGCAAAACGGATACGGTTGTGTGCATGTAGCCTAAACCATACTAAAGACAGGAATCCAAATAGCACTATATATGAACAATAAGGACAAACCTCAAAAAGTAATTGGGCATGCCATCCAGAAAAACAAAGAACATGCACATTCGCAAAACACTGCTTACCTGCAGGATTGCTTGTTGCCTTTGGAGTGCCTGCTCCAATACTGACAAACGCTGGCTCAAGGAAAGGTGATCAGACAAGATGGTTGCAGCAGCAGATGAATCGACTTGAAGTTTAAGCTGCTCTCCTGTCTCCTGGAGAACGGCCAGTGAGCTTTTAGCAAAAAACAAGTTTTTCAAAAGAACCTGAAAGGAGAAGAAACTCATCAATGAGAGAAAATGAAAAAATGTTGGCCTACCAATCTTCTCATCTCACTAAACATAAACCTTTCTAAATGGGGTGCTGCTTTTTCAGAACAGACTGTGAAAAATAATAGCTTGAAAATGGCTGGTTGCTATGTGCAAATGGTCAGTTTTCCTTTGCACTAGTTCTGACAAATCTCTTTTAAAGAAAAATACTGCAATGCAAGGCTGCAATAGTGCATGCGCAGGAAATGTACACGTTCTTAAATGCATTTACAAGTATATTCAGAGTCAGGCCCTTTTATTTTTTTTACATTTTGTTATATTGCAACTTGTGCAAAAATAAAAAAATAATTAAAAAATTACCTTCTCACAATCATGCTGCACCCAATACTCCATAATGACAAAGTGAATACAGAATGTTCAAAGTCTTTGCTAATTTATTGAAAAGGAAAAATGTAAATATTGCTTTGACATAAGTATTCAGACTATTGTTTGTAGAATCGGATTCCTCCTGCTTTGGACAAATCTGAATTTCACTAAACAGCATGAGCTCCTGATCACTGTAAGTGTATTATACAGTATGGTCTCCGCTGTGGCTGCATGAACATGGCCGCTAGTAACGCAAGACTATGCGAGTCTCGCGCATGCACCATTACTGTATAATTTGTGGCGCATGAAAAACTTCTTCCATTTAAGAATTATGAAGGCCACTGTGCTCTTGGGGACTTTCTGTGCAGCAGTAATTTATTTGTAACAGATCTGTGCCCAACACAATCCTGTCTCTGAGCTCTACAGGATGTTCTTTCCTCTTCATGGCTTGGTTTTCGCTCTGATGTGCATTGTCAGCTGGGAGACCTTATACAGACAGGAGTGTGTGTCTTTACAAATCATGTCCAATCAACTGACTTTGACACAGGTGAAATAGAATAAGTGCTGCACGGGTCTACCATGAAGCGAAGAGCAGGAGTTTTGCCCTCATGTGACAGCTCCTGCTGATCTGGGTTGTTCAACCCCTTAGATAATGGCATCTTAGTGGTTTAGAGGGAGACTGCGCCCTCTCTCAGGCATCGGCACCCTGCAAATACTGTGGGGGACCATTGATCAATGTCTGTGTACTTCAGCCAGGGACCGAATGCAGGGTGCCAGGCCTACCTGCAATGTATACCCTATCAGGCTGTGCCAGGGGCGTGTCAGTATCCCACTGACAGTATACAGTAGACTGCACTAAATAAGTAGTACGATGTGAACTATCAAAGGATCACATGTCAAAGTCCCTTTGTGGGACTAATAAGTGGTTAAAAAAAAATAAAATAATAAAGTTTCATTGAAAGATATCTCCTAGTTAAAAAAATAAACCTTTTCTATTGAGAAAAATGCATTTTTTAATTAATCACACACGGTGAAGATCGTAAAAAACAAACAAAAACAATACGAGAATTGTTTTTTTTTTGCTTATTCGCTACCAAAAAATAGAATAAGAAGTGATCAAAATGTGTTATGTACCCCAAAATGGTACCAATGAAAACATGTACTGCAAAAATCAGACAGGCCCTCAACAGGTTTTATTGTGCAAAAGTAGTACCTATATGCTTTTGGTATTGGTGTAATTCTACTGACCCTGATAATAAAGTTATCAAGTTATTTATGCAAAGTATGTCACAAAATTTACAACATAAAAACTCAGTGGCAGTATTGCTGACCCCCCCCCCCCCCAAAGAATTAATGCAAATAAATCAATGAGTTATGAGTCATGTGTACACCAAAGTGGCGCCAATAACAAAGTGGCGCCAAACAACAACTACAATAGCTGCTTTTAGCATTATGCTTCTACACTGAACAAAAATATAAACGCAACACTTTCGGTTTTGCTCCTATTTTGCATGAGCTGAACTCAAAGATCTGAAACATTTACTACATACACAAAAGACCCATTATCTCAAATATTGTTCACAAATCTGTCTAAATCTGTGTTAGTGAGCACTTCTCCTTTGCCGAGATAATCCATCCCACCTCACAGGTGTGGCATATCAAGGTGCTGATTAGACAGCATGAATATTGCACAGGTGTGCCTTAGACTGTCCACAATAAAAGGCCACTCTGAAATGTGCACAGTTTTGCCTTACTGGGGGGGGGGGGGGGTGTCAGAAAATCAGTCAGTATCTGGTGTGGCCACCATTTACCTCACGCAGTCTCAACACATCTCCGTCGCATAGAGTTGATCAGGTTGTTGATTGTCGCCTGTGGAATGTTGGTCCACTCCTCTTCAATAGCTGTGCGAAGTTGCAGAATATTGGCAGGAACTGGAACACGCTGTCGTATACGCCGATCCAGAGCATCCCAAACATGCTCAATGGGTGACATGTCCGGTGAGTATGCTGGCCATGCAAGACAAGAACTGGGATGTTTTCAGCTTCCAGGAATTGTGTACAGATCCTTGCAATATGGGGCCGTGCATTATCATGCTGCAACAAAAGGTGATGGTCGTGGATGAATGGCACAACAATGGGCCTCAGGATCTCGTCACGGTATCTCTGTGCATTCAAAATGCCATTAATAAAATGCACCTGTGTTCGTTGTCCATAACATACTCCTGCCCATACCATAACCCCACAGCCACAATGGGCCACTCGATCCACAACGTTGACATCAGCAAACCGCTCACCCACACGACGCCACACACACTGTCTGCCATATGCCCTGAACAGTGAAAACCGGGGCTCATCTGTGAACAGAACGCCTGTCCAAATTGTCAGACGCCATCGAATGTGAGCATTTGCCCACTCAAGTCGGTTACGACTATGAACTGCAGTCAGGTCCAGACACCGATGAGGACGATGAGCATGCAGATGAGCTTCCTTGAGACGGTTTCTGACAGTTTGTGCAGAAATTCTTTGGTTATGCAAACCGATTGTTGCTGCAGCTGTCCGGGTGACTGGTCTCAGATGATCATGGAGGTGAACATGCTGGATGTGGAGGTCCTGGGCTGGTGTGGTTACACGTGGTCTGCGGTTGTGAGGCCGGTTGGATGTACTGCCAAATTCTCTGAAATGCCTTTGGAGACAGCTTATGGTAGAGAAATGAACATTCCTTGCACGGCAGCAGCTCTGGTAGACATTCCTGCAGTCAGCATGCCAATTGCAAGCTCCCTCAAACGTTGCGACATCTGTGGCATTGTGCTGTGTGATCAAACTGCACATTTCAGAGTGGCCTTTCATTGTGGACAGTCTAAGGCACACCTGTGCACTAGTCATGCTGTCTAATCAGCACCTTGATATGCCACACCTGTGAGGTGGGATGGATTATCTCGGCAAAGGAGAAGTGCTCACTAACACAGATTTAGACACATTTGTGAACAATATTTGAGAGTAATGGGTCTTTTGTGTATGTAGAAAATGTTTCATATCTTTGAGTTCAGCTCATGCAAAATGGGAGCAAAACCGAAAGTTTTGCGTTTATATTTTTGTTCAGTGTATATTGAATAAGTACATGTGCTGTGAATGTCAAAGCTTAAAGAATTTATTATGTTCCTACAAGCAATTAAATATTTTATTTTAATACATACATTGCATTCTTGTATCCATGTAGCATTCTCTTCATCTGCTATGTCCTTGTTACTGGCGGTCTTAAGTAACTGATTGGTGCGATCTTCCTGCAGCTGAACGCTGTTTGTACACTGAATGCAGAGATCTTTGTATTTCTGCCATAGCTGGAGTAGAGTCTTACTTGAGTGCAGCTGTTCTGAAATATCTTCTAACAAACAATTCCACCTTAAGACATATAGAAAAACCATTAGTAAGTTAATCCTAGAGACAGTCAGTCTTATAGTAAACGTCATTAGAACATGATACATTTTTTAAACTAAGTTTTTATGAAACTTTTCAAGGGGACTTGAACATGTGATCCATAGACTGCAATTAATTACTACTGCAACCTATGGTTTCATTACGTTCCTATGGAGCACTGCCAGGAACTATCACTGTGGTAGCCTCAGAGTATTTAGAAGGCTCAAGGTTACCACAACGAACAAACGTCTCCCCCCAATCTCTGTTGTGAAAGGTTCTTCGGGTCCTGGGAGTGCAATTGGTGTGGTTGCAATTGGCCACGCCATCTGAGGGGTTAAATGTCCAGGATCTGCATTATCGCCAATCAAAGATTGTCTGCTGTTTAAAACAGCAGAAACCTAGTGGCTATGGCGCCTGCTCAGCTCCTGGTCAGAGTTGATGGAAAAATCGATGGAGCTAAATACAGGGCAATCCTGGAGTAAAACCTGGTAGAGGCTGAAAAAGACTTGAGACTGGTCGGAGGTTCACCTTCCAGCAGGACAATGACCCTAAACATAGAGCCAGAGCTACCATGGAATGGTTTACATCAAAGAATATTCAAGTGTTAGAATGGCCCAGTCAATGTCCAGACTTGAATCCCATTATGAATCTGTGGCAAGACTTGAAAACTCTCTCCATCCAATCTGACTGAGCTTGAGCTATTTTGCAAAGAAGAATGGGCTAAAATCTTAGCCTCTAGATGTGCAAAGCTGGTAGAGGTATACCCCAAAAGACTTGCAGATCTAATTGCATTGAAAGGTTGTCCTACAAAGTATTGACTCTGGGGGGGCGTAATACAAATGCACGCCACACTTTCCAGATTTTTATTTATTAAAAATTTTGAAAACCGTGTACTATTTTCTTTTTACTTCACATATACTTGCTACTTTGTGTTGGTCTGTGACATAAAATCCCAATAAAATACATTTTAGTTTGAGGGTGTAATGTGAAAAAATGTGGAAAAGTTTAAAGCGTATGAATACTTTTTCAAGGCACCATATATATATATTTGTGTATGTGTGTTATCTGTCATTGTAATCCTGTCTATGATATTTAGATGACTACTGAAAAGTTACCTGTATACAACCTAAAATCTTGACATATTATTAGGCTTAGTGGTCAGTATGAAAACTGCAGGATTTTAGGAATTTATTTTAAATATAGATAGTGGCATGGAAAATTTAAAAAAAAATCACCACAACTTAAAAAAAAAAAGTTTAACATTAGGTCACTTTCATTCTCTTTAAAACAATACTGAACAGCAACAAAGATGCATTCACATGGTAAAGTATTGCTGCACTGTGAAAAATCCATGGTTACACTGCGACAAAACTGCATGCAAACACTTGCAATTTTTACAATTTTATTCTATTTGCAGGACTGGAAAATTGCAATTGAAGTAAAGCCATGGTGAAAATAATGCATGTATCTACACGTCATTTTGCCATGTTGAGGTCGCTGTTATTCCTTGCAACTCCAGGCTGAAGACATTGTAGTAAACTCTGCACTGTGAAAGTTATTAGGGCTGAACAGGTCAGCCTTTAGACATATCCATTGTTTCCACATACTGACAACAGGCAGATTCCTAGGAAATATGAATATAAATACAGGCCAGGATTTAGAGACACTGCAACAAAAAATTGCTTATAGAAAAAGAAAAGTTGCATCTCTACTCCACACAGACCCGTGAGTAGAAGTTAATGAGGGTGATGTATGATTTCTCAAAGAAGTACATGTAGTCATCTATCCTTGTTACATTTGCTGTTTTTCAATGCAATATAAAGCACTGCTTTTCTATTTTTCAAGAGCAGAGAGCCCGCGGAATCAGCTATCCTAGTAAAGTCTTAACAGACGCATCTCAGAATAGGAGGCCCGAGAGCCGCTGTTTTTGAAAAGGCTCTCATACATTGACGCTTACTTTTAGAGTAGATGAAGAGCTTGAATTGAAGAATAATGTGCTGAACTGTGATCTCATTAGAACCTGCTTTTACCTTGTAGTGACCTCTGTCAAAGTGCTCCTCAGACTTTCTCCCACTGAAGAATTGCATTCATTCAGGAGCTTGTTGGTTACAGAACCAAACTTGTCTAAAACTGCTTCATGCTTCTCAAGCTCTTCCTGAAGACTCTGTTAATGCACAACATTAGCAAATCTCAGTTGATGGAAGCAGAAAACATACGTGAAAGGTTTAGTAATAAAGGAAATAATGATGTGCTCACAATCCAAATGAGGTTCACAAAGAAGACAGAATATTGATGATTAGGTAAGGCCGCTTTCACATGGCCATAACGCCAGCACATTGTAACATCTGCATTAGGACCACAATGTCCAGACCTCCCACAATTCTACTGCACCAGAACGATGGCAACATGGTTTGGTAGAACATTGGGGGTACTAGAACTACATCTATAATACTGATGCTTAAAGAGGACTGGTGTTTTTTAACCGAATGCTTCCCCTTAATTGTTTATTTTTCTAGGCCCTCTTGTTGTCCTATTATAGCCTCTGCGACGTTTTGGTACCAGACATGCTAATAGGCAGCCATGGTCCAAAGAAGCAGAGAAAACGTCCTTCCTCAGTAGGTGTTGTCTCCTGCATAGCTCTGATGATGTTTAATCCAAGTGATGCAGACCTGCTGATCTCACCAGATTTACCTCATCTTGCAAGATCCGCCACTGTCCTGCTCATCGCCACTTCTTCAACTGTGTTCTGAACGGCAGTGGGTCTCAGAGTAAGGCCTTTGCAAAGGCTGTAGTCATAAGGTTAGGTAAATCTAATGAGATCAGCAGGTTCTCTGCATCGCTTGAAGGCTGTCCGCTCTGATTGCACAGTATGAGAGTTATGCAGGACACAACTCATACCGAGGAAAGATGGGGTCTCTGTCTTTGAGGAATTGGCTGCCAATTAGCATAAATGGCACAAAAACAAAGTGGAGGGGCTAGAAAAATAAAAATGACATTGCTGGAATCTGAAGAAAAACGGCATTAAAGGGAAACTGTCAGCTTTGCCGAACTCTCTGCATAAGCGCTGTCAGTCACAGCGAAGAGGCAGGGAAGGGGTCGCGGTTACCTTGACTTGAAGCAAAGAGGCCGCTGTCCCCTTGACTTCAAGCATGACTAGAGGAGCGCGCCGGCAGGGGATAAAAGAAAGTTTTCTGAGCTTTAGCCGCATCGGCCTTCAGGAAGAAAATGATTGTCGAAAACACGCTGCTGGCTACAGTCAGGTACTGCTGGCGGCTTGGGATGGTTTTTGGAGGTGACAGGTTCCCTTTAATGGGAGGAATATGGTTAAAAATAACCTCACAGGTCATTTTTAAATGTGCTCCCATTATGGCCATAGGAAAGGTGGCTAAATATAAAGTCAACACATTAAAAAATGTTAGCTCACATCTGCGCTTTCGTTTCTGTTGTTTTGCACTACTATAGGAAGAGAACAATGCAAAGAACGGAACAATCATGGGGTCCATCAGGGAATCTGGCATGCTGCACTATTTTGTCTGACTTTTTTCTATAATCTATGATGGATGATCCTAAGGCTAGGTTCAAATATGCGCTGCTTTTTTCCGTTTTTTTGTTTCACTATATGAATAGAAAAAAAAAAACGGAATCACTGGATCTGGCATACAACGGACACAAATAGCACCTGATGGACTCCACTGATTATAATGGAGTCTGTCGAGTTTCCATTATGGTTTATGTCATTTCGCTGGGCAAAACACCACTGCATGCAGCAGTCTTCTGTCCTGTTTTTTTGGACACTTTTGACAGAATATAAACCTAGCCTAATGGAGCAGTTCCCCAGAACATATTATGTAACAAGGCAAGTACTGTCAGCAGTACGCGTATCATTTAGGTATGGGAATATTCCCATAATTACATGAAGAATTCAAAATTCCTTCCCTTATACTTCTTTACTACAGCTTGTAGTCCACACTACACCGACTAGAAGTACCCTAACAACACCAGTACAGTTTCAAGTGTCAATGACATTGACGAGATAAAGGAACTGGGATGCCACCAATGACAATTCCATAAAAACAATAGTCTGATGGTCTCTCACCTGCAGATTGTCTACTTGAACTTTCACAGCTTCCATGGATCCTGTCAAGAGCCGGAAGCGGGACAGGGAATACCTGGCTTCCATCAAATAGCCATTTAGCTCTTCATAAACCTCCTTGTAAATGCTCCACTGATCAAGTACCGACTGTAACAATATCTCCAGCTGACACACCTAAGAAAAACAATAGAGACATAAAACAAACGTGACTTTCTTCAGCTTTTTTCTTTCTTTGTCCATGGCTTCAGGTGAAAGAAGAACAAAAGATTTCAGCTCTTGTTAGCAATAAGCTTTTGTGACTCCAGTCCCCTGTTCTTGGTTATTTACTCTGCTCTTCTGGGCACAAAGGAGAAGTGACTGGACCACAAAGTACATGTACTTCTGAGGCATTTGGATGCCAATAATTTGTCTTCTAATTGTGATGGAATGCAGTCCAAAAGGTACAAAGGAGACACAAAATATTATATGGAGCGCTAAGAAGAAGAGGATTTATCATTACGATATGCAGCAACCTTATTATATTAAGTATAGGAAATATCCAATATCATCAAAAAATATTTCTTAAAAAAGGTACTGAAATCCTAAGGAGATAGCAGAATAAAATGTGACTGTAAATGAATGTGACTTTAAGAAGGAAATTCATAAAGAAATAATGAAGATCCTCTAGAAAACTGATTCCACGTGCAGTGTCTGTAAAGCTACCCATCACCTGACTGAAGAGGTAAGTGCCGCGTCCTCTTCATTATTCACTAGGAAAGGCGCTGTACATTCTGCAGTTCCTGTGGCTGGAACTCTTTGCAGCCCCGTCTCATTCAGGTGAATTGGACAGAGTAATAGCAGAGACATTTACTACACGATATATAAAGTAGTGCTTGGAAAACAATGAATGTGAGGCAGAACTTGTTGGAGCACCACAACCCTTTCAATTAGATTGAGATATTGGGAACCCTACCGATCTGAAATTGATGGTCTAACCCCTTTAACAGTTTAGTGCAAATATAAACCTAGTCAACCTATATATATATATATATATACAGTACAGACCAAAAGTTTGGACACACCTTCTCATTCAAAGAGTTTTATTTATTTTCATGACTATGAAAATTGTAGATTCACACTGAAGGCATCAAAACTATGAATTAACACATGTGGAATTATATACATAACAAACAAGTATGAAACAACTGAAAATATGTCATATTCTAGGTTCTTCAAAGTAGCCACCTTTTGCTTTGATTACTGCTTTGCACACTCTTGGCATTCTCTTGATGAGCTTCAAGAGGTAGTCCCCTGAAATGGTCTTCCAACAGTCTTGAAGGAGTTCCCAGAGATGCTTAGCACTTGTTGACCCTTTTGCCTTCACTCTGCGGTCCAGCTCACCCCAAACCATCTCGATTGGGTTCAGGTCTGGTGACTGTGGAGGCCAGGTCATATGGCGCAGCACCCCATCACTCTCCTTCATGGTCAAATAGCCCTTACTTTCCAAGTTTTCCCAATTTTTCGGCTGACTGACTGACCTTCATTTCTTAAAGTAATGATGGCCACTCGTTTTTCTTTACTTAGCTCCTTTTTTCTTGCCATAATACAAATTCTAACAGTCTATTCAGTAGGACTATCAGCTGTGTATCCACCTGACTTCTCCTCAACGCAACTGATGGTCCCAACCCCATTTATAAGGCAAGAAATCCCACTTATTAAACCTGACAGGGCACACCTGTGAAGTGAAGACCATTTCAGGTGACTACCTCTTGAAGCTCATCAAGAGAATGCCAAGAGTGTGCAAAGCAGTAATCAAAGCAAAAGGTGGCTACTTTGAAGAACCTAGAATATGACATATTTTCAGTTGTTTCACACTTGTTTGTTAGGTATATAATTCCACATGTGTTAATTCATAGTTTTGATGCCTTCAGTGTGAATCTACAATTTTCATAGTCATGAAACAATAAAGAAAACTTTTTGAATGAGAAGGTGTGTCCAAACTTTTGGTCTGTACTGTATATATATATATATATATATATATATACACATATATATAGCTAAAATAATGTGAAACTATAACAAGGGCAAAGAGTGAGTGATGTGTCTAAAGCCCTGCCACTTCTGAATTGTATTGTGTGTAATGTACTCACATAACTAATGCACTTTATTGAAGGGTTGTCCGGGCTACAGATATAGATGACCTATCCTCAGTATAAGTCATCAATATCAGATCAGTGGGGGTCTGACGCCTGGAACCCTCACCGATCAACTGTTTGGTAACTATACAGTATACAGAGTAGAAGCAGGCAGCTCTGTTCATGGTGTAGTTTCGGACTCTGACAGCTCAGCTCCCTTTCACTTGAATATGAGTTGAGCTGCAATACCCGATAGCCACTACACGGTGTACAGCGCTGTTTTCTACCATATCTGTACATGGTATAGTTTTCTGTGCCTAAGCTGCTTGAATCAGCCGGTCGGTGGAGGTGTTGGGTCAGACTCCCACTGATCTGATACTGATGACTTATCTTGAAGATAGTTCATCAATATCTATAGCCCGGACAACCCCTTTAATGTGTATATAGAATACACTGAACTGCTACCTGGAGATTTTGGCGCTTGGAAATGATAATACTGACAGCAATAAAACCAAGCTGCTGAAAATAGTAACTATTGTATATTATCATGCACGTGCTTCAGCTAGGATTCTTTTTGTGTCATTTTGGATTGCTTAGATTTTTTTTATATGGAAGAAGCAGGGTTAGAACTTAGGGGGTCGTTTTAGATGCCGATCTTAATAAAGCCCCTCCTCTGGCTGTGGATTGCTGAAGTTATGTAAAGGCACAAGCCTCTACATAACTTTTGCGGATTTACCGCCGCTTCTTAATGTAAGACAGTTTCCATGTCTTACATTTAGACAATTTTCTATGCCTAAACCAGGCGTAGAAAATTATGAATGAGAAGGGCCTGCCGGCCCGTCCCCTTCCCCACCCACACCCACTTTGTTAGACCTAGCATGAGCCAGGAAAAGTCGCAGAAGTGTGCCTAATATAGGTGTATTTCAGGTTAACAAATGGCCTCCTTAATTTTTGGGAGGTGCAATTTGCAATGCCAAGTACTCTCTATTATATGTGTGAAACAAGGCAATAGATTCCCTCCCAATGTTTGCTACTATGAAATAGCGTCATCATCTCAGAGATAAGTACATGCAACCTTATTATGAAAATGATGGCAGAAAAAAAAAAAAGGAGAGCTACCCATAGTATCCAGTCAGATGACTGTGTAACATTGTGTCCCCAGATTATGAAAAAAAAGTCTTGCTATGGGTAATAACTCAATTTTCTGTCCATAATTTTCATATATGTTCATTAGAATTATTAGTAAGAATAGCTATTTTTTCTAATGCGCTGTAATGAAAGATTCTGCATTAAACACGATTCATTCATCTGTTTAGATGGCAATGTACGTTCATGGCACAGAAATCACCCAGAAAATTCTGTGATCTGCAGCCAAGAAGTTTAAGGGCTCTTTCACATGAGCGGATAATCCGCTGCGTAAAGACAGCCAAGCTCCGCTCCGGACAGCAGAGACATGGAGCACTAACATGATTGATAATGCTCCGTGCCTCTCTCTGATCTTTTTACTACAAAATCACAGTGAGATAAAGTTGTCAACATGATTTTGTAGTAAAAAGATCACAGAGAGGCACAGAGCATTATCAATCATGTTAAAAGAGCATTATCAATCGTGTTACTGCTCCGTGTCTCTGCTGTTCGGAGTGGGGTTTTGGCATTCTTTCACGCAGCGGATTACCCGCACGGCAGCCGCTCGTATGAAGTGCCCTAAGGCTAGGTCTACACGACGACATTTGTAGCGCTACAATCAGTCGGACGACAGATAGGGCACAACTACACTGCAACATTTGTCGCGCGACATTTTGTTGCACCAATGTCGCGCAACAATTTTTATAATGGCAGTCTATGGTGTCGCACTGCAACATGCGACATGCTACGACTGCGACACGACAGTCGCAGAAAAATCCATCTCGAATGGATTTTCTGCGACTGTCGCGTCGCAGTTTGTTGTATGTTGCAGTGAGACACCATAGACTGCCATTATAAAAATTGTCGCGCAATATTGGTGCAACAAAAATGTTGCGCGACAAATGTCGTCGTGTAGACCTAGCCTTAGGCTTCCGGGAATTGTGAAACAACTCCTTACTAAGGCCTCATGCACACGACCGTTGTGTGCATCCGTGGCCGTTGTGCCGTTTTCCGTTTTTTTTCGCGGACCCATTGACTTTCAATGGGTCCGTGGAAAAAACGGAGAATGCACCGTTTGGCAGCCGCATCCGTGAGCCGTGTTTCCTGGCCGTGAAAAAAATATGACCTGTCCTATTTTTTTCACGGCCAACGGTTCACGGACCCATTCAAGTCAATGGGTCCGTGAAAGAACACGGATGCACACAAGATTGGCATCCGTGTCCGTGATCCGTGGCCGTAGGTTAGTTTTTATACAGACGGATCCGAAGATCCGTCTGCATAAAAGCTTTTTCAAAGCTGAGTTTTCACTTCGTGAAAACTCAGAACCGACAGTATATTCTAACACAGAAGCGTTCCCATGGTGATGGGGACGCTTCTAGTTAGAATACACTACAAACTGTGTACAAGACTGCCCCCTGCTGCCTGGCAGCACCCGATCTCTTACAGGGGGCCGTGATCAGCACAATTAACCCCTTCAGGTGCGGCACCTGAAGGGGTTAATTGTGCTGATCACGGCCCCCTGTAAGAGATCAGGGCTGCCAGGCAGCAGGGGGCAGACCCTCCCCCCCCCCCCCAGTTTGAATATCATTGGTGGCCAGTGCGGCCCCCCCCCCGCCTCCCTCTATTGTAATAATTCGTTGGTGGCACAGTGTGCGCCCCCCCCCCCCTCCCTCCCTCTATTGTAATAATTCGTTGGTGGCACAGTGTGTGCCCCCCATCGGCCCCCCCTCCCTCTATAGCATTAACAACATTGGTGGCCAGTGTGCGGCCTCCCATCTCCCCCCCCCCCATCATTGGTGGCAGCGGAGTTCCGATCGGAGTCCCAGTTTAATCGCTGGGGCTCCGATCGGTAACCATGGCAACCGGGACGCTACTACAGTCCTGGTTGCCATGGTTACTTAGCAATAGTACAATAGTAGAAGATCCATACTTACCTGCTGCTGGCTGCTGCTGCGATGTTCGTGTCCGGCCGGGAGCTCCACCTACTGGTAAGTGACAGGGTCTGTGCGGCGCATTGCTAAATGAACTGTCACTTACTAGTAGGAGGAGCTCCCGGCTGGACACGAACATCGCAGCTCCTAGGTAAGTATGAATCTTTTACTATTGTACTATTGCTAGTAACCCGCTGCCACCAATGATCGGGGGGGAAGGGGGGGGGGGGAAGATGGGAGGCCGCACACTGGCCACCAATGTTGTTAATGCTATAGAGGGAGGGGGGCCAATGGGGGGCGCACACTGTGCCACCAACGATTTATTACAATAGAGGAAGGAAGGGGGGGGCGCACACTGTGCCACCAACAAATTATTACAATAGAGGGAGGAAGGGGGGGGGGGGGGCGCACACTGTGCCACCCACGAATTATTACAATAGAGGGAGGAAGGGGGGGGGGCACACTGTGCCACCAACAAATTATTACAATAGAGGGAGGAAGGGAGGGGGGGGGCCGCACTGGCCACCAATGATATTCAAACTGGGGAGGGGGGGGGGGGGTCTGCCCCCTGCTGCCTGGCAGCCCTGATCTCTTACAGGGGGATATGTTAGTACAATTAACCCCTTCAGGTGCGGCACCTGAGGGGTTAATTGTGCTGATCACGGCCCCCTGTAAGAGATCGGATGCTGCTAGGCAGCAGGGGGCAGTCATGTACACAGTTTGTAGTATATTCTAACTAGAAGCGTCCCCATCACCATGGGAACGCCTCTGTGTTAGAATATACTGTCGGAAATGAGGTTTCACGATCTAACTCATATCCGACAGTATATTCTAACATAGAGGCGTTCCCATGGTGATGGGGACGCTTCAAGTTAAAATATACCATCGGATTGGAGAAAACTCCGATCTGATGGTATAAAAGGGACTCCAGACTTTACATTGAAAGTCAATGGGGACGGATCCGTTTGAAATTGCACCATATTGTGTCAACGTCAAACGGATCCGTCCCCATTGACTTGCATTGTAATTCTGGACGGATCCGTTTGGCTCCGCACGGCCAGGCGGACACCAAAACGACTTTTTTTTCATGTCCGTGGATCCTCCAAAAATCAAGGAAGACCCACGGACGAAAAAACGGTCACGGATCATGGGAAAACGGAACCCCGTTTTGCGGACCGCAAAAAAATACGGTCGTGTGCATGAGGCCTAAGTGTGCAGCTTGAGCGGAGGAGAAATTGGGTTTATCAGGTATGTCCAATTTTCCAATGATCCTGGGTCACACAGGATTATAGCCCAGGGTTGCATACACTTACTAATATGCGCATCACCAGACATTTGGGGAGATTTACTAAGCTAAACACAAGAGCTCGGACTTGATTTGCACAAAAAAAAAAAAAAAAAAAAAGAAAACGCTAACATGCTTTGCATGTGTTTTAGATACTTACTCGAGGAGGGCATATGGCTTAGAGGAGAAGCGGCATGACAAAATGCTCCAAGCCACAAATGGGCATAAATTCTAGCACAAATTGGAGCAAAATGTTGGTGTCAGTAAGGCTACTTTCACACTGGCGTTTTGAATTCCGTTTCAGGGATCTAACAAGCGGCCCAAAACGGATCAGTTCAGCCCCAATGCATTCTGAATGGATAAGGATCATTTTGGCTCTGTTCAGCCTCCATTCCGCTCTGGATGCGGACACCAAAACGCTGCTTGTAGCGGTTTAGTGTCCGTCTGGCAATGCGGAGCCAAACGCATCCGTCCTGACTTACAATATAAGTTAATGGCGGCGGTTCCCTTTTCACTGACACAATATGGTGCAATTGAAAACGGATCCGTCCCCCCCCATTGACTTTCAATGTAAGTCAGGATGGATCCGTTTTGACTTAGACTTTTTTTTGACAGAATAATGCAAGCGGATCCGTTCTGAACGGATAAAAGCGTTTGTATTATAGGTGCGGATCCGTCTGTGCAGACACAAGACGGATCCGCACCGAATGCAGGTGTGAAAGTAGCCTAAGTCAATCAATAGGTAGTGTAAATTTAGGACAGAAGTGTCAGATGCTCTGAATTTTTCCAGCATGAGCCAATATGAGAGATCTTTGGTCTTTCTACTCTGTTTAAATATTACCAGTAGATAGGATTAGTAATTTTGCCCAAGTCAGCAAGGAAGGTTGTACTGTGAATCAGGCTCTGAAATGCAATGCGGGCTGCAACTCGGGATCAGTGCAAGATAAGTACGTGCACGAGAACCAGAACACTCACCTTACAGTGCAAATTGGCCCAAGACTGGTTTAGTTCACCAATGGTATCCATAACTATAGCAGTGGCTCTCTCTTTTTTATTCTGGACTAAGGATATTCCACTTTGCCCAACCTTTTCCAAATCATTTTCTTTGGCTTTGACAGCTTCTTCAAGATCCTGCAATGTATTAACATAACCACACGCCATTGGTTAGAATATTCCCTGGAAACATGCTCATTTTAGGTAGAAAAGCTTTACTTTGCAGTACGCTCACATCAGCAGCCCGCAGACCCTACTATAAGTCGATGGGGTCCGTGGGGTGCTCCTGGTGTCATGCGACAGATCTGGCACTACATTTATATCAGAAGCGCCTTGTGCAGGTAGAGTGAGGACAGCATACAGACATGGCCGAGCTGTTTAGTGGAGGGAAAATGACACATTTTCATGCATTCTACAAAAGAATCTATACTAGCATCATCGTTCTTTCACCTAAATAAGGTTCAATTTGTTTTGCAATAAAAAAATAATAAAAAAAAATATTTTCGTGCTGCTCAATAAATGTTTGCTCATCTTCTGACACTGCTTCAGAGGACAATGCACTTTGGCAGAACTCTAGGGACCTTTGCACAAAGCAGTGTGTCCAGCACACAAAACTGACTTCATGAATTATTCACATTTTTAAATGTATTTTCTACATATTTATGTTGTGATTATCAAAGTCAGGAAGGCACAATAATGTAAGTTTCAAAAAATATAGACACTTAAGATCTGGGGAAGTTTTTTATTTTTTTTGCATACAATACCTATTAACCAACATTGGTTCTATGGAGACATCTTCTGGTCAGTACTGAAAAAGCTTATTTTAGGCACAGTGAAAGAGATACGGTACCTGCCTTATAATCACAGGTACTAAAGGCTTTTTAAATGTGCCTATTATCTAAATTAGTAAAACAGAATCCACATAGTAAATTCTATTACACTGAGTTACAGTTGGTATTTTGGATGGACTGTAACGACACCATACAAGTAGTAGTTACCTGGCATTCCTTCAGGCTGCTCTGGACTGACGCCTGATCACCAATGCTTTGATGTTTCTGCAGCTTCTTTTCTTGCTTCTCAAACCAGGATTTCATACTCTGCACATTGTTTTTGTATTCTGTCCATGACTCTAATAATCGCTCAAGCATCTGGATCTATAAAGTAAAGAATGAAATGTAAAGATAAAATAATGACTATTATTACAGAGAGTTAAAGGGGTTGCATAGGTCATCAATAGCTGATCAGAGGAGATAGGACTCCCAGGACCCTGACGATCAGCTGTTTAAAGAGGCCGCGGAGCTCCAGTGAGCGCTGTCACAGCTGACCATGCACAGTGCCGCACATTGTATAGTGGCTGTGCCTGGGCCATTCACTTGAACGGGACTGAGCTGCGCCTACCAAATGTGATGTCACTGGCCTAGGCCGCGGCCTCCTTAAAGAGCTCATTGGTGGGGGTGCCAGGAGTTGGACCACCTCAGATCAGATTTTGATGACTTATCCGAAGGATAGGCCATCAATATCAAGATCCGAGACAAACCCTTTAAAGGGAATCTGTCACCATGAGTATGCTGCCATATCTGAGGGCAGTATAAAGTACTTGATTACAGCAGTGTGCAGGCACATGTTTTCTTGCAGTAAATTCCACCTCTGTCCAGGCGCAGCGTGACGCGGCTCATTGATAGATTTCTTCCTATTACTGTGCACAGGCAGAAAACTGCCAAACTGCGACAAGTAGAAGGGGTCATCCAGCAGCTCATGTATATTAACCCCTTAAGGACCCTTGGATTTTTCATTTTAGCGTTTTCGTTTTTCACTCCCCGCCTTCCCATAGTCCTAACTTTTTTATTTTTCCATTCACATAGCCTTATGAGGGCTTATTTTTTGTGGGACAAGTTGTACTTTCTAATGGCACCATTTACGGTTGCATACCATGTAGTAGGGAGCAGGGCTGTGGAGTCGGTAGATAAATGCTCCGACTCCGACTCCAACTCCTCCGTTTTTGGTACTTCCGACTCCGACTCCCCTGTATTTAATATGCAAATGGGTTTTATACATTCCTTGAAGGAAAGAAAAGCAACAAACAGCTGTTCCACCAAGTTCTTCTAAGCTCTTATAGCAGAGAGAAGTAGTTGGGCAGAAGCTGCTGCCTTCTCCTTTGTGTGCTGATCTTCTGCTGAAGATAGGGCAGTGGGAGGATCTAGAAAGGGCCATTTATTTTAAAACATGATTTCCCTAGTAGAATCCCATAGTCATGTTTAAAGTTTAACCCCTTAAGGACTCAGCCCTATTTCACCTTAAGGACCAGGCCATTTTTTGCAGATCTGACCAGTGTCACTTTAAGTGCTGATAACTTTAAAACGCTTTGACTTTTCCAGGCCATTCTGAGAATGTTTTTTCGTCACATATTTTACTTCATGACACTGGTAAAATGAAGTAAAAAAAATTCATTTTTATTTATAAAAAAATACTAAATTTACCAAAATATTAAAAAAAAAATAGCAAATTTCTAAGTTTCAATTTCTCTACTTCTATAATACATAGTAATACATCCAAAAATAGTTATTACTTTACATTCCCCATTTGTCTACTACATGTTTGGATCATTTTGGGAATGATATTTTATTTTTTGGGGATGTTACAAGGCTTAGAAGTTTAGAAGCAAATCTTGAAATTTTTGAGAAATTTTCAAAAACCCAATTTTTAGGGACCAGTTCAGGTCTGAAGTCACTTTGCAAGGCTTACATAATAGAAACCACCCAAAAATGACCCCATTCTATAAACTAAACCCCTCAAGGTATTCAAAACTGATTTTACAAACTTTGTTAACCCTTTAGGTGTTCCACAAGAATTAATGGAAAATAGAGATACAATTTCAAAATGTCACTTTTTTGGCAGATTTCCCATTTTAATAATTTTTTTCCAGTTACAAAGCAAGGGTTAACAGCCAAAACAAACTCAATATTTATGGCCCTGATTCTGTAGTTTACAGAAACACCCCATATGTGGTCGTAAACCGCTGTACGGGCACACGGCAGGGCGCAGAAGGTAAGGAATGCCATACGGTTTTTGGAAGGCAGGTTTGGCTGGACTGTTTCTTTTTACATCATGTCCCATTTGAAGCCCCCTGATGCACCCCTAGAGTAGAAACTCCATAAAAGTGACCCCATCTAAGAAACTACACCCCTCAAGGTATTTAAAACTGATTTTACATTGCTCTATGTTACACTTTTTGTGAGGCAAGATAATACCGTACCGGTACGTCATGTGTCCGTAAGGGGTTAAGCTAACAATCTGAGTTTACACGTTTTTATAGCCTTAGCTGAATGACAGCAGTTTTTCAAATGGTTTACAGCTTCAGTCTTGAACTATTGACTATCCATTCCCTTCACTTATACAAGTGTCTCTAGTCCTGCAAAAAACATATTTACTTGATCAGTTATCAGTGAGAGGCTAGGTTACCATGGGCGTTGCGTTCCCTGTAACAGCGGAACACAACACATCGGAAAGTATAAGTATTGCCGCTCCTTAACTGTGCGTTGCGTGCCATATAGTGAAGCATATGAAAAGCATGCTTCTTCACGGTCACTTAACGTGTTCGTTTTGCGGTAACGTGATGCACTGCATGCATTGGCCTTTATTCTTACAGTAGAGAAGTAATTAAAGGGAATCTGTCACCTGTTTTTAGCATTTTAGGCTTTCAACATTGCCATGTTTAATAAAGTACCTTATTTCCTGCAGTGGTCTTCTTACTTTATTTCATTTTGTCATTTTGATAAAAAAGCTCTTTTTCTGATATGCTAATGAAGCTCCAAGGTGCCCATAGGGGCATTTTTTTCCCCACTCTGGAGCCCAGTGACGCCCCTCTGCAGTGCCCAGCCCGCCTTAATTTGAAGCCCAAGAACGCCTCCTGATCCTGAAATAACCTCCCACAGCCCCGGCAAACGGTTCCGCCCCCTCGCCACGTCATCTTCTACCTTCAAGAAATGCCCCGTTCTTCTTCCTGTCGGCCGTCAGAAATCATCAAGCTCCTGAGGGCAACAGCCTCAAAAGTCTCACGGGGCATGCACCGAGCCCAGTGACGTAATCTGAGCGCTGTTGCCTCAGGAGCTTGATGATCGTGCAGGCGCAGGCCGCAGGCGGTACTGCGCCTGCGTGAGATTTCTGGTGGCCGACAGGAAGAAGAACGGGGCATTTCTTGAAGGTAGAAGATGACGTGGCGAGGGGGCGGAACCGTTTTCCGGGGCTGTGGGAGGTTATTTCAGGATCAGGAGGCGTTCTTGGGCTTCAAATTAAGGCGGGCTGGGCACTGCAGGGGGGCGTCACTGGGATCCAGAGTGGGGGAAAAAACGCCCCTCTGGGCACCTTGGAGCTTCATTAGCATATCAGAAAAAGAGCTTTTTTATTATCAAAATGACAAAACGAAATAAAGTAAGAAGACCACTGCAGGAAATAAGGTACTTTATTGGACATGGCAATGTTGAAAGCTTAAAATGCTAAAAGCAGGTGACAGATTCCCTTTAATTATAACTTTTTGTGAATTGGGACATTTAAACTTGCTGTTTTTTATTTTATTCCAATTTAAATTTAGTAGGAGTCGGAGTCGGTACATTTTTGCCGACTCCGACTCTAGGTACCCAAAATTGCCTCCGACTCCTCGACTCCGACTCCACAGCCCTGGTAGGGAGCGGGAAAAAAATTCTAAATGGGGTAGAATTGGGAAAAAACGCAATTCTGATAAAGGTGTTTATTTTTTATTTTTTACACTGTACACTCTGCGGTAAAATTGACCAGTTATCTTCATTCTCCAGGTCAGTACGGTTCCAACGATACCACACTTGTATAATTTTTCTAGCGTTTTAATACAAAAAATATATATTTAAACCTTTGAGGAAAAATTTTTTTTTTTTCATAACCATATTCTGAACCCTATAACTTTTTTTTAGCTATGTGTACAGGGCTGTGTGAGGGCTAATTTTGCGGGACAATCTGTTCTTTTCAGTGATACCAATTTAAAGTGTGCGACTTTTTGATCACTTTTTATAAAAAAATGATTGGGTAGTTGAAGTAACAAAAAATGGCAAATTGGCTGTTTTTATTTTTTTCCTTGCTACAGCATTTGCCGTATGCCATTAATATTGTTCGATTTTAATAGTATGGGCATTTTCGCACGCGGCGATGTCCATGTTTATTTTTTTATTGGTCAAGTACTTTTATTTTAAGGAATGGGGAGTGATTTGAACTTTTATTTTTTTTTATATTTGTAAAAACTTTTTTTAAAACTTTTTTTTAGGTCACCTTGGGTGACAATAACTGCCAATCATATTATTCAGTGATGGCTAAATAGTCATCATTGAAGACTTAAATTGCAATATATAAATACAAGGCTGCCACCTAGTGGCCTGTATTGATATATACATCGAATTGACTGAAGCTGGCTTGAGGCTTCGGTCAATTAGATTGAGGTAACAGGTCCCCCGATCTCAGCCGGGGAATGCTGTTACTGGACCGGAAGCACGTGACTTCCAGTTCCGGTCTGCGCAGATGCCGTGGTCACATTTAACCACGGCATCTGAAAGGTAAGATGTATGCGATCAGCCTTATGGCTGATCGCATACATGTGCCGCGGGTCTCTGCTATTTAAAATAGCAGCGACACCGTGGCTAAGGAGGCTAATTAATAAGGAGGCTAAGGAGGCTAAGGAGCTGCACACGCGAGCGGGCGACATGTTTAGGGAATGGACCCATGAAGTACAGCTCCGTCATGGGTCCTTAAAGGGTTAAGGACTCTAGAGAGGACTCCTAGCTCATGATGCACCTAATAAAGTGTGTTTTTAAGAAAACCATTGCAAGAAAACAAATGACACATCACCATATTCAAGGTGCATTCCACTCCTTTATGCTGTCCTCAGAAACATAAACCTGGTGACAGAGTCCCTTCAATTAGATCTTACTGTATATGCATAAAATGATATTGCGCATACTGCAGCGTGTGCTACAGGACTGTGTGCTGTGTATTCTATAAAAGACATTTTATGGCCTCTAGAAACCTGTTATCCAATTGTCAGTCAAAGTTTTGGTAAGCAGAGTGCCACAACACAGCTTTTGCTGCCCTGCTCCACATGTCGTCACCTGGTGCCAGGACATCGGGTTAGCCATTCTCACAGATAAAAAGACTGTTGGCTTGCCTAGAAAGCACTTAGGGGCACATTTATTAATACCGCCGTTTTAGATGCCGGTCTTAATAAAGCCCTATAGCTGGTGGAGGATCCATAGCGGGTGCAGGCCTCTCCATAACTTCGGCACATCCAGCGCCAGTTCTAAAAGTAAGACAGCTTTCTAGCTGGTGATTGAGATGGGCATACTGGCCCCTCCCCTTCTCCGCCCATGCCACGCCCACAATTTTCAAACTGTCGTGAGTGGGGATAAGTTACAGATAGCAGCGCAACTACCCATTGCGCGGCCATCTGCGCCTAATTTAGGCGTACTTCTGATTAGTAAATGACCCCCTTATATTTTTCATTTTTCTCTGAAGGTTGACTTTGACATCATATCCCACACACCAGACCCTTTTCATATTAACACTGGTGACGGTAGCTACAAGACTCACTGTGACGCAATTACCTTTTCTGTTATTAACCCTTGAAGGATCTGCCATCTCCTGTTCATGGTACCCAGCTTTTCGGCAAAGTCAGTTTTGTCACTTCTTTTACTTTCCACATCTTGGCTGCTGATTTGGAGCACAGACTGGTTTACAAAATCCACAGTCAGTTGTTTGCAGTTTATGTCAATCTTGAACCCCTGGAAAAAAAAAAAAAGTCTAATTATATACAATGACATAAAACAAATTATGATAAGACATGGTTGAATTCTTGTGCACTTTTGGTGCAGATTTCAGTACCAAAATACAGTGGAATGCTAATGAATGGGGTCTTATGAAATCTTTTTACAAAGCATGGGTGGAATCTACAGCAAATCTGAGCCAACGTCCATTCAGTATTTGAATGGAGGCTATTAAACATCCATTAAATTAAATGCAGTCTACTAAAGCAGTTAACAGTCTTAGGGCTCATGCACATGACCGTATGTATTTTGCGGTCCGCAAAAAATTGATTCGCAAAAAATACAGATGACGTCCGTGTATTCCGTATTTTGCCGAACGGAACAGCTGGCTCATAATAGAACAGTCCTATACTTGTCTGTAAGGCGGACAATAATAGGACATGTTCTATTCTTTTGCGGAACGGACATGCAGAAACGGAATGCACACGGAGTAACTTCCGCTTTTTTTGCAGACCCAATGAAATGAATGGTTCCGTATACGGTCCACAAAAAAACCCAGAATGGACACGGAAAGAAAATATGTTCGTGTGCATGAGCCCTTAAAGGGGTATTCCAGTTGATTGACGTTATGGATAGGGGATAACTAGTAGATTAGTAGGGGTCCTACCGCTGGGACCCCACCGATCACGAGAACGGGGGCCCTGTACCTGCAGCCCCCCTGAAATGAACGGAACGGGTGGTCGGGCATGTGCGCAGCCTCTCCATTCATTTCTATGGAAATTCTGGAGATAGCCGGGCGCTGTACATGGCTATCTCCAGAACTCCCATAAAAAAGAATGGAGAGGCCACACGCATGTGCAAGCAGCCGCTCTGTTCTTTTCAGGGAAGCTGCAGGGGGTATGGGCCCCCTTCTCGAGATTAGTGGGGGTCCCTGCGGTAGGACCCTAACCAATCTAATGGTTATCACCTATCCTGTGGATAGAGGATAACTTCTAACAATCAGAATACCCCTTTAAGGTCAGCCAAAACCACCAAGAATAGCAGGTTTAGCTAACAGTGTGACGTGTATGGGAACCACCCGACTCTACTCGAGGGAAAGGAGGATTGAGTGAAGTGAATATTTTCACCCAATCCTCTCAGGATATAAGGTTCCCAAAGTGTCTGGCAGAAGCTTTCTCCTCTTTGACAGCTGTCCATAGAACGACTGATCATTCAACAGCAATTGAGTACAATAAAGGAATTCAAGAGGGGCCTGGATGTGTTTCTGGAGTGTAATAATATTACAGGCTATAGCTACTAGAGAGGGGTCATTAATCCAGGGAGTTATTCTGATTTGCCTGATTGGAGTCGGGAAGGAATTTTTTATTCCCCTAAAGTGAGGAAAATTGGCTTCTACCTCACAGTTTTTTTTTGCCTTCCTCTGGATCAACTTGCAGGATGACAGGCCGAACTGGATGGACAAATGTCCTTTTTCGGCCTTATGTACTATGTTACTAATTGTATGTGTATGGTTGGCTTTAAATGTGTATGTTGGCTTTGAATGTGTAGGTTGGCTTTGAATGTGTATGGTTGGCCTTAAATGTGTATGGTTGGCTTTGAATGTGTATGGTTGGCTTTAAATGTGTATGGTTGGCTTTAAATGTGTATGATTGGCTTTGAATGTGTATGGTTGGCTTTGAATGTGTATGGTTGGCTTTGAATGTGTATGGTTGGCTTTGAATGTATATGGTTGGCTTTGAATGTGTATGGTTGGCTTTGAATGTGTATGGTTGGCTTTGAATGTGTATGGTTGGCTTTGAATGTATATGGTTGGCTTTGAATGTGTATGGTTGGCTTTGAATGTGTATGGTTGGCTTTGAAAGTGTATGGTTGACTTTGAATGTGTATGGTTGGCTTTGAATGTGTATGGTTGGCTTTGAATGTGTATGGTTGGCTTTGAATGTGTATGGTTGGCTTTGAATGTATATGGTTGGCTTTGAATGTGTATGGTTGGCTTTGAATGTATATGGCTGGCTTTGAATGTGTATGGTTGGCTTTGAATGTGTATGGTTGGCTTTGAATGTGTATGGTTGGCTTTGAATGTGTATGGTTGGCTTTGAATGTGTATGGTTGGCTTTGAATGTATATGGTTGGCTTTGAATGTGTATGGTTGGCTTTGAATGTATATGGTTGGCTTTGAATGTGTATGGTTGGCTTTGAATGTATATGGTTGGCTTTGAAGTTTTAAGTGTTTTACATTTTAGCAAAGACACAGTGAATTATTTACACCACACCTGTACAGATTGTGAAAATACCAATCTACACAATATGAAATGCCTTGGGCAGTAGACATCTTCTCACAGTTATTACCTTATATTTAAGAAGATATTCATGAATGGCTTCACAGCCCACAACATTCCGGATTTTCTCCTCATCCTCTTTGATAACATTTTCCATCAGTGAGATCCAGGTCATGACTTCGGTGATAGCATGCCGTGAAGGAAGTTTGTCCATTTGTAACTGCCAAACAAAATAAAAAATGAGTGCATTCTTGATTCACATCATGGTCATTTAAAATTATCTGCCAAAATGCACTCCAGAAATACACAGTGCTGTGCTGATTTCTATTATACAATCATATATAATGTATTATTGGAGAACACTTGAGATTTGCATTTATACTGAATTTGTGACTATTTTCTAGTTATTATTTTTATTGTTTTACTTGTAATGTTTTCTTAGATCAAATATCCAGTCATAGGCTTAAAGGGGTTGTGCAGTTTTTTTTTAAACTGCTGATCTATCTATCCTCTGGACCTGGGACCCCTGCCAATCAGCTGTCTGAGAAGGCAGCAGCGCTGGCAGTAGTGCAGCGGCCTTCTCGCTGTTTGCCGCAGGCCCAGTGACGTCACGACTAGTATCAATGGCCTGGGCGGGGCTAAGCTCCACTCAAGTGAACAGAGCTTAGCCCCGCCCAGGCCACAGATACTAGTCGTGACGTCACTGGGCCTGCGGAAAACAGCGGGAAGGCCGCGGCACTACT
Organism: Bufo bufo; assembly: GCF_905171765.1. Lineage (NCBI taxonomy): Eukaryota > Metazoa > Chordata > Amphibia > Anura > Bufonidae > Bufo > Bufo bufo. Next base: position 473,268,355 of record NC_053392.1, on the reverse strand, counting down.
GCCAGCCCGCTGCCTTCTCAAACAGCTGATCAGCAGGGGTCCCGGGTGTCGGACCTCCGCCGATCAGATGTTGATGATCTATCCAGTGGAAAAAAAACTGCAGAACCCCTTTAAAACATGCATGAGCCATGACTAAAGCAAATATAGTAAATGGCGGCTCTCCCTACACAACTAGTGGACCTAGGTGCTCTTGTGCCAGGACTGCCCCACAGTCCTTTAAGGAAAAGTATCGGGTAAGTATATGAAGTGGAACAGGCACTCTATCACCTGAAGCTGCGAAGGGGTGTTTCTATAGGTCAATATGGTGTTTGGATACAGCGTGCACTGAGACAGTATATCGTATAAAAATATTTATTTGATTTAGAACATCCAATTCATATGATTGCTCAAAATAGGTTAAAAAGTAAAAAAATAAGGTTGGTGAAAAGATAGATAAAAAAGGTAGATAAAGGATAAAAAATAAAAAATGATAAAAATGTGATGATAATAAAAATGGTCAAAAATGGTGGAAAGTCCAATGAGATATAGTCTTGCAAATATAGTTCATATATACCAACCAAATGCCAGCTGTGGGGAGTGGGGTGGATACCGTTCTCTAGGTGTAGGTATGTCCCCTGTGATCCACTTTGTTTTGCGAGGAGCCTTAAAGTGTGTAAAGGAAGTTGTTCACCTGGTCGGTTTGTTGTCTCCGCAGCGTCTCTTTCTCCCCCTATGGTCTGGCCTGCTGGGGCGGCGTTGTGTCTCCCGGCCTGCTGTGAATGCTGTGCGCTACTTCCGGGTGGTGGATCACGTGACTGCCGGCGGGTCATGTGGCGTCCCATGTGACCGGAGTGCGGCCGGAGTTTAAATCTTCTTAGCGCGCTGTTTAATGGATACCGCTTCTCTTCCGCATAGACTGTAAGAGAAGCGGTATCCATTAAGAGACGCTGAGGAGACAAGAAACCGACCAGGTGAACAACTTCCTCATATCTCATTGGACTTTCCACCATTTTTATTATCATCACATTTTTATCATTTTGTATTTTTTATCCTTTATCTACCCTTATTTTATCTATCTTTTCACCAACCTTATTCTTTTACTTTTTAAAGGGAACCCGTCACCGGGATTTGGGGTATAGAGCTGAGGACATGGGTTGCTAGATGGCTGCTAGCACATCCGCAATACCCAGTCCCCATAGCTCTGTGTGCTTTTATTATGTATAAAAAACTATTTGATACATATGCAAATTAACCTGAGATGAGTCAGAGCTTGAAAATATGACTCTTCTCTGGTCACACAAGTAAGATATGACTCTTTTATGTTAATTTGCATATGTATCAAATCCGTTTTTTTACACAATAAACGCCCACAGAGCTATGGGGACTGGGTATTGTGGATGTGCTAGCGGCCATCTAGCAACCTATGTCCTCAGCTCTATACCCAAAATCCCGGTGACAGGTTCCCTTTAACCTATTTTGAGCAATCATATGAATTGGATGTTCTAAATCAAATAAATATTTTTATACGATATACTGTCTCAGTGCACGCTGTATCCAAACACCATATTGACCTATAGAAACACCCCTTCGCAGCTTCAGGTGATAGAGTGCCTGTTCCACCTTATATACTTACCCATGAGCCATGACTAGTTGACAGTGTTCAACCTATATTCCTTAGTGTCGTCTTCTTTTTATCTCTACAAAGATTTGACACTTGACTATAGTCTAGGTGTAGTACCCACGGGAAGTGTGAGTTGGCCTCAAATCCACATTTTATCTGACCCTTCCATATGCTTTACACAGCAGAACCACTAATTTATAATGGTTGCTGTGTAAGAACACAAACTTAGCACAGATTTTCCAGGAAGCAGTCATGATTTTGAACCACAGGCAACTAAACCAAAAGTGAAAAAAAAAAAAGGATTATTAAGTAATCGATACCGATATACTGATACAAATCAGCCATAAGGGGAAATGCTAAGAATCTACTTGACTGTTTAGTCTACATTACTTGGATTTGGTTCTAATAATAAAAGAAAAAGCATAGGGTGGGTATACAGTAGGGATGATTGAACTTCATATTTTGAAGTTCCAGTTCGTGTTGGGGTATATGCTGAATTGCGTTATGGATTCTGTTACCACAGACCATAACACAATTCCATGACGGAATGCATAACTAAATGCCTTTAGAGGAGTACTCTCCTGCATAACGGAAACCGGACAGATCCATTATGCAGGCCATAGACTTCTATTATGACGGAATGAATAACGGAATGCCTCTACAGGCATTCCGTTGTGGAATTGCATTATGGTCCGTGGTAACTGAATCCATAATGCAATTCAGAAAATACCCCAACCCGAACACGAACTTCAAAATATGAAGTTCGCTCATCCCTAGTATACAGGCACTATGGTTGTATTCAGTCACTTAGGACAATACAAATTGTATGCATACATCTGGCTTTAAAGGGGTTATGCCAAGATATAAAAAATTTAAATCAGACATCATATTACATGACAATCTAACAAAGCTAGAACCAGCCCCGTACTTGGGACCAGAGATCTCCATATTCATTAGATTCTCTTCAGGCTGGAAGCTCGGGGGTTGGATCTCTCTTGCTGTATCTGTTTCCCTGTAATTTCCACAGCTTCTCACAGAGGATATGGCTGGTGGCAGTTGAAGATTTAAACTGAGCGTATGTGACCACCTCAGTGCAGTGGAAAAGAAATAAGGAAAAGAACAAACAGCAGGAAGCGCTATACAGATACATTGTATTGAATAATTCAGTGGCTATACTACATTTTCAATTACATGTAATTACAAAAAGTATTCAGACCCAGGTGCTGGTTTGACAAATATAGAATATGTTTTGTGGCACAACCCCTTAAAGTCCTCTAACAGAAGCATGGATAATCATTTCATGTGACATACCATTACATATTATAATTTGCCCAGAATAATTCTATCTTACCTGATGGAGCTTCTCTTGTACTACTGGGATATGTGTGAGGAGCTCAGTCCATTGGTTATCTATCTGTGCAAGTTCTGAACGGAGTGAGGCTGTATCCACTTTTTTCAGCCGAAGCAACTGGTTTCCAGTGCTCAAGACAGATGACTTCAATGAGGATTTGGCATCAACTTCTTTAGAGAATTCCTGTCATTGAAGTATAACAAATAATATATACTAAGCAACACACAACAATTACAAGCTACACTTCAAACATCGGATTATAACTCACTCAAAGAGAAACTATCCAGCACTCTCACCACTCACAGACGTGAAGTAGAAAACCAGAAACGGAAGAAATTTCAAAGGGACGCTAAAGATTACCGAATAAATAGGATCTACAGATGGCAGAACAGCTATCCCCGATCCCAAGAATACCAGAGGGACTACTCCTCCTCCTCGGAGTCATCTTACTCCAGCAGAGAAAGGGAAAGCCACCACAGACAAGAAAATCGCTCGGTTCCTTTTTTAGGCCCAAAAAGAAACAGAGGCCGAATAATAAGACAAGAAGCGACAGGACCAACCAGGGACTACTCGTTGGGGAGGACAACCAGATCACAGGTAATGGAAACCTCACCACAATCACTTGTGATTAATATATCCTCCAAAACGCTCACACCAACACAGGTCCAGGTCCTATAGAAGGGTCTATCATTCTGTCCCTCGTACAGATATGACACCTTTCAGATGGAATTAGACCTCCAAAGATTCTTCAGGAACTTACGCTTAAAGGTACACTTTGGCAGTGATGACAGGAGACATCGCTCTCGGGACATACGCACAGGTGACGGTAAAACGTCAATATCAACCAAGATCAAACAGGTTCTACATACACATTTACAAATAGGCACCATTGACCAAGACACATTCACATATCTGACCAAACCCCATCCCATTATTCCTGCCTTATACACTCTACCCAAGGCCCAAGGTTCACAAACATCCTAATAAACCACCAGGCCATCCAATAGTTTTCTCATCGGACTCCATTTTATCCCCGTTATCTGTATTCCTTGAAAACATTTTGACACCTAAGGTCAAAACCCCTAAATTATTTTTATTGGACACATCCACATTCCTTCACATTATCAGGGATATTAAACAAGTCCATCCTGACTCCATTTTGGTCACACTTGACGTTGTTAGCCTCTACACCTCAATCACACATACCATCATTTGTAAAATCCAGGAACACACCTTCAAGAGAAATTAAATGTGATGTTGGCAAAACTAAGATAAGTCTGGTCATATCATAAACTGTTCAGTACTACAGAAGCAGTAAAGAAGAGGATGTGAGTTATATAGTACCTCCAACCACCTCGATCAAATATCAATGCCTTGTTTCTAGTATCTAGAGGAACTGTGCCATTCTAATTGCCTAAACAAAGCATACAGAAGACTATTCGGCATATACATACCAAGAAAGCATTCAGATGATCCCTGACTGTCTCCAGTTCTTGAGGGACAGTGACAGACTGTTCAGTCCAGAAGTCCAGCCTATCCATTGCAGAATGCAACCAGTGAAGAAGCTCAGCAGACTCATTTTTGTATCTGAAAGAAGCAGTATATCTCAATGAGAAGCTGACTTCAGTGAGAATATGAGTTCTGTTAAAAGTGTCTATTGCAGATTTTGTCACATTTTTACGGTGACCTACCACAGATATCTAGAACGATGCTTCTGCCCAACAATGTTCTATACCAGGGATCAGCAACCTTCCGCACTCCAGCTGCTGTGAAACCACAACTCCCAGCATGCACACTTACTCTGCTGTTCTTATCATTCCCATAGAAGTGAAAAGAGGTTTCTGGGAGTTGTAGTTTCAGAACAGCTGGAGTGCTGGAGGTTGTTTATCCCTGTTTTATACAAAACTTTTTAAAACGTTTGGAACGTTCAATCACGTTACACCAAGACTTGGTCCTAATTCAGATGTCCAGAATAAAAACTGCCTGTGCTGCGTCCACAACCCACAGATGAATTTTAACACAACAGTAGGTCTGTAGGACACAGACCTGGAGACCATGGCAGACAATAATCTCTCATGGTCTCCAAGTTCCTGATTCATCAGACACAGGCCAGAATCATGCATGCACTCAGTTTATATGCATGACCCTCAGTCCGTGCAGAAAAAAACAGAAATGTGGATAACACCACTTATTCTATGGGTCAGTGCTATGTCTGTGGGCAGATGGACAGCACTATGGATGTATTGTAAATTTTGTTTCTGTGAATATTGCCTTAATAAAATCTTGACTTAAAGATGTAACCTAACATTTTTATTTTTTAGTACCTTGTCCAGTGCTTGAGTATGTTCTCCAATCGATTCAGTTCTTTGGACACTTTGGTATTGTTGTTCAGCCACTGTTCACCCAATTGACTCAACAAGCCTTCCAGTTCTGGACAGTTGACAGACATGAGAAGTCTTTTTCCATCTTCTAGGACCTGGTAAAGTTTCGGCTGGTGTTCTGCTAAGCTTGACCTAAAGCACTGGAGAAAATTGGAAAGAAAATAAGATTACATATTATTCAGCACTAATTATTGTAGATCTGTATATTGCAGCTGCCATGTCCACAGCATTTTGAAGGCAGATATAGGCAGCAATGCCTCTGATCAGATATAAAAATACCCATGGACATTAGGAATTTAGAATTGGCTATAAAATGCAGACTTCCATATCTTGTGTTGAAATACTCCAACTCCCATCTACAAAGAATATTCACAAGAAATGTTATAAACCCATTCTTCATTGAAACACCAGATAAAAGAAGCAGCATTGTTGATACACAAAGGCCTCCTCTGCACATACAGCAGAGGCTGTCACCATATGATGCTTGAGAGTGAATGCTACTTAGCAAATTCAGATTCTTAATATGCCTGTAGAATGGCTGTGTGCATGAGGCAGAAATAAGACAATGCACATAGCAGACGGTATAAATGAGAATAACATATGATAATGCGGATGAGACAAAAATTACGGCTTATACAGAGGAGTCCACTCTTACCTTTCCACAAATATCATTAAAGACTATGGACACCTTCGAGCCATTTGTTTTGATTCAATTTTACTCATTTTGGGCTAAAATAATTTTTTGCAATTGTATTTTATTAACATGTTCAGCCGGTTTTGAGATACAAGGGTTAAAAAAATCTGTCTGTTTGCAGAGTATCACTTCTTAATTGCATCAGCCGACTGCTTATGTGAAGTCTTATCTCTGATTTACTGGCCTCATAAACATTCATTTAAGCCATATTCTGATCAGGTTGATAAGACTTTAGCTATAATGAGTGTTTATGAGGTCAGGAGGTCAGAAATAAGGCTTCACATGAGCCACCACCGACCGTCTGCAAATAGACTGCTTTTTTTTAACCTGTGTATTCCAAAAAGACCAATTGAAAAAGTTATTTCTAGCCCGAAATGAGTAAAATGCAATCATTAAAAAAATTCCCCGAAGGTGAACATAGCTTTTAAGGACTCCAATTTCAAATACAATAAAACATTGGAACACGCTAGCAAAACCTTTCAGGGGCTGTAATTCACAAAACAACCACTGGCTGGCCGCATCTAAAATCATATACATCTCCAAACAGAGTATCGCATTTTAAAGAAAATTGGTTCCAGCATTAATTTTAGCTTTAGTTTTTTCCCTTCTCTGCTGTGGTTATGTGTGGATTTATGTTACTCCAAAAAGAAATAAAGTAGATAAAATGTACCTGCAGTCCTGCGGAAAAGATAATGCAGCACGGTATCACATCAGATCGGCTGCTGTATCTAGTTTTGATGGGAAAGCAATAAATACTTTATTTTATGTAATTACCTGATATAGCTCAATTCTTTCTGTTAGTCTTTCTTCTGATTCTTCCACCAGACCCACAACAGGGATGTTACTTTCAATGGATTCCAGTTGTTTGCTCAGTTCTAGATACTTGTCGTCCAGTAGCATCCACGTCTACAGAAATTTGATGTGAACAAATGTTGAGTATGGGTGACAATGTAATACAACGCAATGAATTATATACCCCCGTTGTCTACATAAAACAATGTCAATTGCTGATTCATTGTTAAAGGGGCTTTCCAAGATATTTTTTACTGATGAACTATCAGTGTGCTCGCACCACGGCCTTCTCCAACTTTCCCTAGGCAAGAGACGTGACGTTCATTGGTCACGTGGCCTAGGCGCAGCTCAGCCCCGGTCAAGTTAATAGGGGTGAGCTGCGACACCAAGCACAGCCGCTATACAATGGACGGCGCTGTCCCTGGTGAGCAGGGGGAAAGTTGCAGGGCTTCTCAAACAGCTGATCAGCAGGGGGTCTCAGGCATCAGACGCCCACCAATCAGGTACTGATGACCTAAAAAGGTACTGATGATCAGTAAAAAAATCTTGCAAAACCTTCTTAAGACAGAGAATATTTTTGATCACCCATTCCTCTTTGCATGCATGTATGACATTCTGGAGAGGTTAATATCAGTAGTTGATTCATACTGGTTTGTAAGGATATGCTGTCATCCCAATTGAAAAGGCTGGAGTTGTTATGGGGGGGCATCCCAGCAACCAATGTGGTCTAACTGTTGATGGTAAAATGTTATTTAATATGTCCGTAAGTCTGTATGGCTGCGCACAACAACAGAAAAGCGCCTAGAGTGTATCAGATGCACATGCAAATAACCGCCTTAATGAACATTATGAAATATAGTAAATCCTTCTTATGTGACCTAAGACAAGGTGACCTAAATTAATTGATAGACTGTAAATGAAAATCACAGTTAACGCCAAGGAAGAAGCATTCATAACTATAGATTTGTTGAATCCTGGATTAGTCCAGATTAGGGCAGCACAGTAATTCACACTGCATATGCTTATTATGGTATTTCCCAAGTTTTAACCTCTGAAGTAATGGCTGAGGTCAGATTTTTTACAGTATGCAGATGACCTATAATCGTTTTTGAACATTATACACGGTATTCCTGTGGGACATTATTGCACAGTAAAATGTTTTACAATGCTACCTAATACTAGTGAGCACAATGATAACCACATATTTTGTGCTGACTACATACAGTCCAATTAACATTATACAAATCCTCCTACCTCGAGCACATACTCCAGCTCTACGCCTCTCTTGTGAGATTGTTTTAGCACAGCCGATGCCTTTGCCATCAAGTCTGAGTGGTGCTGCGTCTCTCTGGATGAAGAATAGCTGCTGATTTTCCTGAAAAGTGTTTCTGTGAGAATCATATGCGACTCCAGTCCTTGGAAATACTCCTGGAAAAAGATGTTGATATGTTGATATACATGGCCTTTACTAATAGCTTAGAATACGATAGGCGGCAAAATTTCACATTACTAGTATTATTTGTACAGGACTTGTCTCTACTGCTAATGTAACCTATGGTGCTGGATGACACCATAGGTTAAACAACTCAGGGATCTGTTTTAAGATTAGACATTTACCTTATGCTTCTGTAACATAATGTTGACCTCATGTCTAGAAGCAGCAATGCATTTCTTTCCTCCTGACATCTTCTCCTGTCCTGTCTCGATCAGATCAGCCAGGTCCTGCAGGGCTCTCTCATACTGACTTTTTAGGGCAAGGTTCTGATTCAGCCCGCTTCTCCTGGAGCTGATGACCATCATGAGTTCATCATAGGTGTCCTGGAGGAAAGCAATATGTTAATGATCAGCACACAAAGATACCGACATTTGGAAGGTAGTAAAATACGTTTTTTAGAAATTTTCATTTTAGTACAAAAAAAAAGAATAGAAAACTCTGCTCTTTTTACCTGAAGTTTGGATAGCTCTTGCATGGATTGCTGGTCCACTTGTAGTTTGTCTCCATGTTTTTTCAACTCTGCAATTTCATTATCCAGTTCTTTCAAACTATCTTCAGCTTGCATTATTGCCTGTGTGAGCAAAAGAACATCAGTAAAATTAAGTGTGGTCAAACATCTTAAAGCCTTCTAGTGTCAGACTTGTCCACCAAAGTACAGATTGCTCCTCCAGTGGTCCTATGTTCCAGCAGAACACCATTTGAAGCTGATTTGGAACTGGTCACTTGCTGCTGGAGATGATTTATAAATAACCAACTAGAATTATTAATTGGTCACAATTACACAACCATAAAAGCATGGCTGGGAATGCTGTTAAAAGTAGGACACTTGATCCCGGCCTTCAGAATGACTTTTGTCTGTGGGGCCAAAGTACCCCATTTATTAATATTCTCTCATAACAATTCAGAGATTACATTCCTGCTCATAGGTAGAAAACTGCTCACTTGTTTCAGTCCCCACCTCCTCCTATACCACCCAACAGCAGCACTACTTAAAGGGAACCTGTCATCAACTTTATGCTGACCTCACTGAGGGCAGCATACATTAGTGACAGAAATGCTGATCTCTGCGGTGTGTCACACATCAGCTAAAAGTAAGTGGTTGCCGAGAACCAGCATCATAATCATTGCAGCACAGGACCTGAAAAGAGTCAAGTCTACTTGAGAAGAGTCCTGGTTATTCAGAATCTCCTGCTCTCCCCGACCCATCTGCTGATGATTGTCAGTTCTCTCCTAGAGAGAGAGGGAGAAAACTAGGTAGAAGACTGTCCGTCATCAGCAGGTGGGCAGGAATTTATGACTAACCAGGACTCTTCTCAGGTGGTCGTGTGATGTTGGTTCTCGGCAACCACTTACTTTTAACTTATAAATGACGCTGAAATCAACTCATCTGTCTCTACTTTATACTGCCGTTAGTATGGTCAGAATAAAGTTGATAACAGGTTCCCTTTAAATAAAAGGGAGCATCCCTTAATATCGCCACTTTAGTACTGAAAACCAAAGGACTTCAACAAATTGTAGGTATACACCATTGGCAATTTAATGGGGTCCACCCATTTACTACTTATAGTCTATCCTTTTATATTTTAATACATTACCCAAACACCCAAAACACTCCCAACAATCAGCTTTTGCAGAGTAGCTCAGCGGCTGGACTACACAGCTTCCTCCATTGTGTAGGACCTCCACTGCTCAGATACTGATGGCCTATCTTGTGGACAACCTATTTAAAGGGGCACTTTTGTCAGAAATGGGTAATTTTTTAACTCTAAATTCAATAGAAATAGAAAAACTATGTTTTTTTTCTATAACTTTTGGATGTTTTTATTTTTCATTTCAGCAGTACTATACCAATAAACATTAAAGGGGTTCTGCAGTTTGTTTAAACTGATGATCTATCCTCTGGATAGATCATCAGCATCTGATTGGCGGGGGTCTGACACCCGGGACCCCCGCCAATCAACTGTTTGAGAAGGCAGCGGCGCTCCAGCAGCCCCATGGCCTTCTCACTGTTTACCGCAGGCCCAGTGACGTCACGACTAGTATCAACTGGCCTGGGCATGGCTAAGCTCTGTTTACTTGAATGGAGCTTAGCCCCGCCCAGGCAAGTTGATACTAGTCGTGACGTCACTGGGCCAGCGGTAAACAGTGAGAAGGCAGTGGCGCTGAAAGAGCGCCGCTGGTGGAGCGCCGCTGCCTTCTCAAACAGCTGATCGGTGGGGGTCCCGGGTGTCGGACCCCTGCCGATCAGATGCTGATGATCTATCCAGAGGATAGCTCATCAGTTTAAACAAACTGCAGAACCCCTTTAAATACTGTCTGTATTTAGCAGTAAGCACATAGATAAAAATCCTGTATGTTTAGGGAACACACTGTCAGTTTACTGCTGCTGTGATGGGAAGAGGCTATGTGCTAGCATAATGATAGATTGTCGAATAGAGTACGGCACTGCTATTGTTCTCTCGATAAGCCTCCATGACGAAGAAGAGCATTGAAACTTGTTGCATCTTTAGATATTTCTAGAGATTTTTCACCAATTTTGCTCCACCTACTGGACTGAGATTGCAAAGACATTGTGTAACATTTTAAACTCCATGTATCACTGCAAATTATGTCATACTGAAATATTGTATGTTTCTTGTTTTGTAAATCTTTAAATAAAGATGTTTTAAAACAAAAAAAGCCACAGTTCATAAACTAAACTGTCTAAATCCTGGTCAAGCAGCAAGGCATGACTACTTTTCACTTCATTTTTACAAACGGACGTTCATAGTGTAAATGGATATAATTTCTGGTGCAAATAGTAAATAAATGTGTCTCAGCAGATCAGACAATATATTGGAGTACAATGCGCCATAAAAAGGCACAAATACATTGGGTTTCCTGAATGTCACGATTTTGCTCCACTTATCAGATAGCTACTTTCCGAATGCTATAAGACAGGCAAATTACAAGGAATGATGACTCTCCAACTTCCTGTTACACCTGGACTGAGGAAACCTTCAGTGTCTTAGTGCCAACATCAATAAAGATGAAGAAGGGCCAAGATACAGATGCAGCTGAGCTAAACTTGGATCTGGCAAAACCGATGCCAACTAAATGCATTTTAAGACTGATCAGGATCCTGATCCGTCTTACAAATGCATTGCAAGAACAGATCCGTCTGTCCGTTTGTCATACGGACAAACAGATCCGTTACGATTTTTTTTTCACAAAGGACGGATCTGTCATTCCGGTATTTTGAATGCATTCAGGCAAGTCTTCAGTTTTTTTGGACGGAGTCAAAAAGACTGAACTGAAGACATCCTGAACGGATTACTCTCCATTCAGAATGCATTAGGATAAAACTGATCAGTTCAGAAAAACGCTAGTGTGAAAGTACCCTAACACGTTAAAAAATGGCACAAAAAGGTGAACTAACTCTTTCAATGTGGCTTTTGTCACAAGATGGCACGAGATAACACTATGCCATGTGTTATCACAATTAATTTTAGCTCGGCTACATCTATAAATCTGCCAGACATGATCAGAGGCAGTATGTAACTGCATGGAATAAAATATATAGAGTGTTCAGATATAAAAGATACAAATGAAGCAGGCTAAGTTTGCCATTTGGCCCAATTTAAGGTGATATTATGTAGTGGGTGGTAGTATTCGCTCTATTGCCTGTCAGGAGGCTCATTCCAGTGCTGATCAGATGTTGTGCCCAACACAGGCTTCAGCTAGAGCCTAATAGTTGAAAGAGGGGGGTTCTCCAGGGTGATGGCATCCAGATAAGGGTACTTTCACACTTGCGTTGGAGGATTCCGGCAGGCAGTTCCGTCGCCGGAACTGCCTGCCGGATACGTAAATCCGTATGCAAACGGATAGCATTTGTTTCCGTATCCAGATGACAAATGCATTGAAATATCGTATCCGTCTCTACGGTGTCATCCGGAAAAACGGATCCGGTATTTATTTTTTTCACATTTTTAAAGGTCTGCACAGGTTTTCCAGAACACTTGGTACCGGATACGGCACTAATACGTTTTAATGCAAGTGTTCTGGAAGACATCCTGATGCATCCTGAACGGAATGCTCTCCATTCAGAATGCATGAGGATAAAACTGAAGCATTTTTTTCCGGTATTGAGCCCCTGTGACAGAACTCAATACCGGAAAACTTTAACGCTAGTATGAAAGTACCCAGCAAGATTTTTTGCTAAATCTTACAGTATGAGTTTGGCTTGAAGCTGAATTTTCAGTAAATATGAAGCCTAAAAATATTAATGACAACGTATGCTCTACTACAACTTTAAATGTGTACACCGTACTGTGAGGGTTTATTATAAAAGATAAATTCTGACTATTACCACTTATTGTTCCAAATATTGCTTATGACCAACCATTAATGTAACACTCACTGACCATAGACATTTCTATGGCAGTTTGAGTCATTTCTTTACCAATATTATATTTACATTGAAAATATTATTCCAAGCATGTGTCACACTAAAAGCCTGCGTGTGGTCCTCCATTCCCATGTTATGGTCATGCAGATTAGGATGGTCATACGTGTACGTAAGACTGAAGGTATGTTACTTAACTTACCAGTCCTGTTAAAAGGGTTCTCCGGTACTGTTATATACAGTATTAACTCAGGATAGGCCATCAATATCTGCTCGGCAGGTGTCCTCCAACGCACCTCCTAAGTCGGTTCTTTCTGAGTAGCTGACGTTGTCACTACACAGCTCCATCCATTGTGTAATGGACAGAACTAGTTACTGCAGCGCTGCTCGCATTAATAGAGCAGTGTTGCAGTAACCAGCTTTGTCCACTACACAGTGCACAGAGCTATAGCCCTGGAGCTGACGTCTGATGCTGATTGGCCAGGGTGTGGTAGATCAGACCCCTGCGGACCAGATATTGATGGTCTAGCTACTTTTATAGTGTTTTCCAAGATAAAGAAATTTTTATTAAAAATGGGCAAATCAGGTTAAAAATATAAAAGAAGCAATACCTCGCCGATCCCCTGCCACTGCCATTACAATGCTTATCCACCTACTTCTGCTCCTGGCATGACACACAGGAAATTGTTGGAGATGTCTGCTCAGCCAATCACTGGTTGAGGGAGGGAAGGGGGGGGGTCATCACTGAGGCCAGTAATTGGTTTAGGAGGCATTTCCAGCACTGGAGCAGTGTGAGAATGGCAGCAGTACGGAATTAGTGAGGTAATGCTTCTTTTTAATTTTTAACCCATTCTGTCCATTTTAGAAAAAAAAAATCCCCTCCTCCACAAATAAAAGCCACATTCAGCATTCCTTGTTCCTGCAAAAATCATTCAACTTCTGCTTCTTATCTGCTTTTGGATAACCAATTACAATAAGTCCTATTAGGATAAACACAGTTTACATGTGAATGTAGACTTGTCCCCATGATTGGTCCAAGCAGGGAGACACTTCAAAGAACAGCTCTCCCTCAGTGGGACTCCTGATTTCAATGGGTGTCTTGTAATGGCTCATTGCCAGTTCTGGCCTCACAATCAGCTGGTTGCGGGGAAAGGGAGGCACGACTTAATTAAAGGGGGTCATTCAAAGCAGACAATCTGTCTTAATGTGTGGTTACACTTTGTATTTTCAGTAGCCCAAAAATTCTGGTAATCCAATATAGATGATCTAGAATCTAATAAAGGGAATTTCACAGATCTGAGGTGGGACAACCATTTATGAGGATCCTTTTGGATGTTCTCTACAATAAAGTGTTTATATAAACATCCAATAATCCAGAGTGTTTGATAACCCTGCACCTATAAAGGCCCTAAAGTAAATGAGAGTAGTGCTGCAGTTACCAACTCCATCCACTAGAAAATGGATGGAGCAGTGTAGTTCTGGTGCAGCTACACAGTAATAGCTGATTGGTTGAGGTGCATGGTGTTGGACCCCTGACGATCAGATGTTTATAGCCTATCCTGAGGATAGGTATTTCATTGTATTTGTGAGTTATACCCTCCTTTCGTTTTGTCATGTGACCAACTCTATGATCTCCAACGGACAGGACAGGAAGTCAGTTACTTCTCTATTCTTTCCTATGAGACTGACATTGAGGCTCCCAAAGAAATACATAAAGAAACTAGCTTCCTGTCCACACATAAGATGCTGTGGGAGTGATGATCACATGACACAGCTGAGGATCAGAAGGGAGGTTATAACTCACAAATACAGTCACTGGTAAGAGGATTACCTTCACTACAGTTTACATCTGGTACCTTTCTACAGGTCAGAGAATGAAAACTTTTGTGGGAGTGCTTCTTTAAGGCCACAACATATTGCCAATGTGCTTTAATTAACTGTAATCTTTTTATAGGTTCTTGATGAGTTAAGAGGTCAAATGACTGTGCAAAATTTTTTTATTAAACTTTTATTTTTGTATTCGTTTTTTTATTTAAAAAAAATGTTGATCTCTTTGTATCAGCTATATTCAAAGAATATTTTAAAAATGTATACAGTTCTAAATATCGTACAGTATATTCTGTCCTGCAAATCAGAACACTAGGGTTAGCTTAAAATCCCAGATATCTTTAGCTGAAGCATGGTTGCTTAGTGAGTACTAACACATACAACAGTATATATGGAGAAAAGCCGGCTCGACATACTGTAATGGTTCTCTAGAGACAGATAATATATTCTCCCTTTGCACAGTTCCGCCTTAGTTGCTTCTTCTACAGACACTAACAATTTCATACTCAGAAAGCAGACAGGCTGTCTTTTTATTCGGTGCATTTATTAAAGCAAACAGAAAATATATAGCTCACCATTTAACGGTGATAACTATAAGATAAAGTGCTCTGTCAATTTACAAAGAACAGAAACAAATACAAAGCTATGCTATAAAACCTTAAAACCATGTACGCCTGTACAATGGAATATACAGAAAATGCATTAAGATACTCTTGACATTTATGGTATCTAACATCAGGAAACCCCAAACCTATGTAGAGAACGGGTATGCCCCATCCCTGTGAGGTGGCCGCTGTTCGCTACATCCTAGCCAAGAATAAATAAAGAGGTGGTCACATGTGTTCAGCTGTGTCCATAACTCCCTTAGAAATGAATGGGCTGAAAATACCCCATAAATGTCTGGGCTGAAAATACCCCTTTAAATGAATAGTGATTTATTAAAAATCTGTGTAAAGATAAAAATTTGAGTTGTGGTCAAATTTAATACGCAAATATTGTGTCCATTATGAAACTGACCTATCATCCTCCTATATTGTTATGGGACAGCAAAGTATGAGGACATGTCTGCGAAATATGTGCCCAGATGACACACAAAGTATTGCATAGAGAGGGAAAATGTAATATTAATGTATATCGTAGCCATTCAAATAAATGGCCGTCTATGTAGTGCACAGAGAAGCCAATATTAAACTCATGGAGAACCCCTTTAAGTAATCAATTTAGTAAAACACTGGCACCTGTATTTTACATGGCGTACTGTTTGCATCTGATGTATATGTGGTATAATAATTTCTCTGCGACTTCTAACACTGAGGCAAAGTTGACAAAGAAGACATATTTTATAAAGAAGCACAGATACATAGAGAAGATAAAACCTCTACAGCATGTATGATAAAGTTATGAACAAAGTTAACGATATCGTGGAATGCGACCCATTTGGTAGAGGCTTCCTGTAGACTGAAGAAAAGGACAGAATCCCTGGAAATATGAAATGCAACAAAAAAGTGTTTCAAAAGTCAGACACAGGAAGATATGGAAGGTGATTTTATAAAAAAGGAAATGTGCAGCACACGCAGCAGCCCAACATAAAACATTCAGTACTACTGTAACCCCACCATGAAACATACAAGGATTGGGCGTCCTGGGAGTGTAGTAGTATTCTAATCCACTGCAGATGTTCCCTACTACTGTATGTCTGCCACACTGGATGGTTTCTGATCTTTAATATATGGAACAAACACAGCCACTTGGACTAGCTCACCAGAGTAAACCCAAGTTCTGACATGGTAATGGGGTCCATTCCCAACAAAGCCTTTGAGGTGCACTATGGGAAAATCTTGCTTCCAGATGGTGAGGGGCACTCTTTGGTCTATACCTACCCTACTTTTAACCTCATAACAGTTCTGCCAAAGTGCTCCAGCAGCAGAGGGAGGGGTGAAGACAGTTTTTGCTGCTCATATCTCTGGAGTGGTAGCAGCTAGAGATATGGGCTTTGTCTTGTTAGAAATCGTGATGGCAGTGAATACAGCTGAAAGTGAAAGTAAATGCAGATTTTACCACCTTTATTCCTGACCAGATTTCTAACTGATATCTCCTGCTGATATTGTGCTAATGCTGTGTTTCTGGTCTTACCCGTATATAAAAGCTTGTACAGCCAGCTAAAGCAGCCCCCCCCCCTCCCCGCTCCTCGAGGCGGTTAAGGTGCCCCAGTCATTACTCTTCATTTACCTTGTCTCTATGTATGTGACCTTAATACTGATGCTATACTCAGAAATCATAACTTGCTGTAAACTTGGGTAAGCATATGCTTTCTTTAGCAAAGTAATTATTATGGGGTGGACATCACCTTATGTCATTGTGGGTGTTGTTCCACACCATGTGATAGATGTATAGATTATTAGTAAAGATGAATTTGTACCCTTCATTTTTTTTTTTTTTTGGTTGAGATGATCATTTTTATTACGAGGATTGAGTATAAATGTTTGCGGCTGCTTTGAGTTTTGCACTTTGTTAGTAATTAGTAAGTTACACAGACACAAGATAAAGTGCAAGAAGGGAAAAAGAAGACAACACAAATACTTGGTGGAATGTATAATACAATCCCTTAGATGCATCCAAATCTTATACCTTGGGGAGATTTGAGCTGTTTATGTAAGGCACTGCACAATAACATAAATTACAAAAGCAAACAACCCCTTTAAAAAGCATAAAAGGACAGACAGAGAACGGAGTGCACATAAAACATGTATTCCAAGAGCTATATAAATGATGATCCTTTCCTTTAGTTCCACAGTTTTGGTCCTGGTGCTTTCTGGGCAAAAACAGCCTAAAAAAAGCCTCACTTTGAGAAGTGTGTTTTGAACTATTTTTGAGGCATTTTTTTTTCCTGTCTTGTGGTTTTCATAACAATCCAAAATTTGACTAGTTCAACTGTTAGACTTGTGTCACACATAGTTTTCCGGAGTTTTTGAGAGGTTAGGGGGATGTTGGTACAATTATTATTGCTGGTGTTTTTGACACTTTTTAGGTAAAAAAGTAAGTTTCAGAAGTTACATAGAAGCCTATAGGAAATACTGTACTAAACATAGGACAAACAGGTGTCTTTCAGTAGTGGCGATTTTTCACCCTTGAGGTGCGTTTTTCAGGTTAATGGTGTTTTTTTTTTCAGATTGCAGCATGCATGGAGTCTGGCATTTTTTCCTGTAATGCCTACTGTTTTTCTATGCTGTTTTTTTTTTTATCAAAGCTTTTTTCCCATACAGTGACAGGGGACACATACATTTCTTTAAAAAATCCATTAAAAATGCTATATGGGCAAAGAGCTTTAAAAATACCTCAAAAATGCAATAAAAACTCTGATCAAGTTAGGCTTTTAGGCAACAAAATAATGTTTAATTTATCAAGGTAAATTATCCATCTGTGTTGTATGGTCAGGATGGGACATATAGCAAATGCAGCACACGTGTTTTTTCTTGTAGTGGTGTTTTTTGGGTTAATGGCTTTTTAAAAAAAAAATCACAACATGGGTCTGGAGTTTTTTCATTGTCTGGCATTTTTGTCCCATAGACATCCATTGGGTTTGTGCCAGGTCTGTGTTGAATTTTTAGTGGCATTTAGAATGGCATTTTTTTTTACCAATGTATGTCCCCATATTGCTCTACAGAGAAAGTGGCATAAAAATGCAAGGCACACAAAAATGCCAAGTGGTAAAACAAATTATATAGGCAAAAAGACTCAAAAAGACATTAAAAAAACCCACAAAAAACACTGGCTGCTTTTTTAAGCATTTTTTGCCCCCAAAAACATGCACAGCACAAAACTATGTATGACAGCACCCAATATACCATTTCAATGGATCACATTAGTTAACAAGAAGATTTTTTTTATCTTCTTGAAATTTTTATAATATCTTGATAACATCATCACTGTTATTTATCATTAAAACTATATGCATAAATTACCTGCATTTGGTCTTTGGCTGGCCTTTCAGCTGCTTCTGCTAGTTTGCTCAGTATGATGTATTTGCTATCGGCCAAAGACGTAAAGAGTACCTTCAAATCATTCTACAAAAAAATAATAATACACATTTATTTGAATTTATTGCTTGTTTAACTGAATCTGAGACCCTACTGTAACCTATTATTTCTGAACCCAATATGATGAATTACTTTATTTTACTTGTTTTGTTGTATCTTACCATCAGCCCACAGTAGTCGTGCCAGGATTATAAATCATATCACAGGCTAATCTGAAAGGTTAGGCTGTTCAGGATTATAAACTATAGGCTCATTTACATGGGCCTATACTCAAGACAATGACATGTACTCCCAATCACTGCCAACTTCTGTATTAAAGGGGTTGTCCGGGTTCAGAGCTGAACCCAGACACAAGCCCTTCTTTCCCTACTCAGCACCTCTGTCATCAGCATCGGAGCATTTCATGCTCCAATACTCTCCCTTGCCCTGCACTGTATCATGCAGGGTAAGGGCTTTTTTGTTTACATTTTTACATTGCTAGGAGGAGGTCATTTTACAGGCTAGGACAGCGCTAAAGCCCACCCATTAGTGCCGGTGATGTCACCGGGCTCACTGCTAGGGGGAAGCCTCGGCCTAGCATTCCCATACAGAGACCCGGTACGTCGCCAGATCTCCTAAACAATGCCCTTGCCCTGCGCAAATGAGCGGAGGGCAAGGGAAAACATGCTCATGTATCTGGGAGCAGCGGCGGCGTTGCTATTACACCTAGAGAAATGTAATGCTGCAGACAATTACTGCCTGTGGCAGTAGTCTGCTATGGCCTGTAAATGGCTGCAATGGGACTGCTTGAGATACGGATGTAGTAGAGTTAACACTCATGATTTATGAGACGTGTTATCTAAACTAAATGCGTTAAGCAAACACCTTCAATTGCTTTTCAATGGCTTTTGTCTCAAGATAACGCGATGAGTTAAAGGATAACTGTCTTTTTTTTTTTTTTAGAGTATTGGATTGTGGTGATTAATATCTCCTTGGTGGCCCTATTTAAACTTTTCACTGTGTATTCAATTACCCCTTAATTCAACAGTTTAGTTCCCTGTACTGCCTACTTTTACCTCTGCTTAAAATCAGGTTGCTATGCAGGCAGTGGCTTATCTATCACGAGGCAAACAAGGCATTTGCCAAGGGCGGCACTTGCCAATGGGGCTGCAAAATGCCTCGTTTGCCCCTGTCCCATCCGTCTTATATGCCGGTATACTCAGAAGATCCGATGGTATATTCTAACCCCGAGGCGTTCCCATGGTGACGGGGACGCTTGCCTGGGTGTTAGAATATACCATCGGATCTGTGTTTTCACAATCTCAGTGAGATCGTAAAAACTCAAATCCGATGTTATATTCTAACCCCCAGGCGTTCCCATGGTGACAGGGACGTTTGCCTGGGGATTAGAATATACAGGGCCACGCCGCTCACTGGAGAACATTTATAAACGAATAATTAACTTTAATCATTGCTAATCTCTTTACTGGATACGTCTTGACTCTTAGCTCTGGTAACAGCAGGCAGTGCGGGCGGCGCTCACTCACTGACGTCACGCGCCTGCGCCACCTAGTGGGAGGAGCAGGTGCGTGACGTCAGTGAGTGGGCGCCGCCCCCCGCACTGCCTGCTGTTACCAGAGCTAAGAGTCAAGACAGAGTAAGATATCCAGTAAAGAGATTAGCGATGATTAAAGTTAAAGTTAATGATTCGTTTATAAATGTTCTCCTGTGAGTGTCGGGGAGGGGGATCTGTTGATTGCACTATTTAGGGAGGGGGGATCTGTGGATGGCACTGTTTAAGGAGGGGGATCTGTGGATGGCACTATTTAGGGGAGGGGGATCTATGGATGGCACTATTTAGGGAGGGGGGGATCTGTTGATGGCACTGTTTAGGGGGGATATCTGTGGATGGCACTGTTTAGGGGAGGGGGATCTGTGGATGGCACTATTTAGGGGAGGGGGATCTGTTGATGGCACTATTTAGGGAGGGGGGATCTGTGGATGGCACTGTTTAAGGAGGGGGATCTGTGGATGGCACTATTTAGGGGAGGGGGATCTGTGGATGGCACTATTTAGGGAGGGAGGATCTGTTGATGGCACTGTTTAGGGGGGAGATCTGTGGATGGCACTGTTTAGGGGAGGGGGATCTGTGGATGGCACTATTTAGGGGAGGGGGATCTGTGGATGGCACTGTTTAGGGGAGGGGGATCTGTGGTTGGCACTGTTTAGGGGAGGGAGATCTGTGGATGGCACTGTTTAGGGGAGGGGGATCTGTTGATGGCACTATTTAGGGGGGAGATCTGTGGATGGCACTGTTTAAGGAGGGGAATCTGTGGATGGCACTATTTAGGGGAGGGGGATCTGTGGATGGCACTATTTAGGGAGGGGTATCTGTGGATGGCACTGTTTAGGGGGGAGATCTGTGGATGGCACTGTTTAGGGGGGTGATCTGTGGATGGCACTGTTTAAGGAGGGGGATCTGTGGATGGCACTGTTTAGGGGAGGGGGATCTGTGGATGGCACTATTTAGGGGAGGGGGATCTGTGGATGGCACTGTTTAGGGGAGGGGGATCTGTGGATGGCACTGTTTAGGGGAGGGAGATCTGTGGATGGCACTATTTAGGGGAGGGGGATCTGTTGATGGCACTATTTAGGGGGGAGATCTGTGGATGGCACTGTTTAGGGGAGGGTGATCTGTAAATGGCACTGTTTAGGGGAGGGGGATCTGTGGATGGCACTGTTTAGGGGAGGGGGATCTGTGGATGCCACTGTTTCGGGGAGGGGGATCCGTGGATGGCACTGTTTAGGGGAGGGGGATCTGTGGATGGCACATAGGAAGGGGTGGGGTTTAGAGAGAAAGGGGTTTGGCCTTGACAGGAAGGGGTGGGGTTTAGAGAGAAAGGGGTTTGACCTTGACAGGAAGGGGTGGGGTTTAGAGAGAAAGGGGTTTGGCCTTGACAGGAATAGGTGGGGTTTAGAGAGAAATGGGTTTGGCCTTGACAGGAAGGGGTGGGTCAAATTTATATTAGGGGGGCGCCCGAGTTTAGTCTCGCCTAGGGCAGCACAAAACCAAGATACACCACTGTATGCATGTCCGTCCTCTGTGTTGAAGGACGGAGGACGCAGAAGCACGCAGCCTGCAAGGTCAGATTACAGACAGCCAGGGACTGTAGGTAAATGATTAAAGCCAGGTCCTCCCCAGCAGCTGATAACAGTGCCTGGGCTGTGTGCACTTCTCCCTGTCCCTGCACTTGGAAGATGCTCCCTCACTCAGCAGAGCTGGAGGATACAGAGCCGAATCAGCGCAGAGCAGGGAAGGGAGATCTGCCGTCTGCTCAGTGTATAAATGAAAGCAACATGTGGTAAGAGGACCCCTCTGTGCTGCAGGAGATTAACCCTTAGGGGGGAGGGCTCTGGTTACTGACACTTTTGGGGGGCTATTGTTACTGGCTAGTGAGGGCAGGCGGGATTAGCCTCAGGGTGAGGGCAGTGGCGGCCATCTTAACTGAATAGTAAAATTGCAGTTTTATGCAGACTGGTTGTTAAGGGCTGAATCTTATTAAATATGGGGTAAGTCAGTCTAATAGTAACTGATTCTGGAATATCATGTTATTAGCAACTACATATATAAAAATTGAAATTAGGGTCTAAATGTGACAGTTATCCTTTAAGAGCTGTAGCCAAGTACAACGATCAGTTACTTCTGCCAGTCCCATAGAGAATGAATGGAGCGGCAGGGCACATGTGCAGCCTGCCCCTCCATCTGGATGGGGGAACGGACCTTAGTAAGACAGAGAAGACAATTGATATAACTTACACAATTAACCCTGCCATCTTTGTGAATTCCAGAGGATACACATATAGAACAAATTGTATACCCAACACAATGACAAGTAGCACTGTAATGACATGAGCTAGATACAAATGCAATGTCTTTGAAGGCAGTAAAATAATATTGATGATGCAAATACTTGAAGTAAAGGAACAAAAGGTGAACATCATACCTGAAAGGTTAGAAGGTCCTGTAGTCTTTCTTTCATCTGACAACATCTGTTGTTGACCACTGACTCTAAGGAGTTCAGTCTTCCAAGAAGACAATATAAGGTATCCTCAATGATTTCATGGTGGTCTCTGCTGCTTGGAAATGTTTGAAAAAACAGAGTCTTGTTCTTGTCCATTTCTTCAGTCATTTCTTTAATGTCTTTTGCTAAAGTCTGTATATTAAGCAGATACTAAATGTGAGAAAACTTTAGTACTGTACTGTAATTTTGTATAGTTGAAAAGTCGTCCATCTTCTGTACCCCCAAAATATCTCTAAAACAGTGCCAAGTGGCATCTCAGATACTCATGGTGAGAAAATATTTCTCTCAATTATTTCTCTCTGCAGGATTAAAGGGGTATTCCGGTCCACAGGATAGGGGATAACTATTAGATCAGTGGGGGTCCTACCGCTGGGACCTCCACCACTCATGAGAACTGTGATCCTGTACCCCATGGAGGCCTCCCAAAAGTAACAGAGCGGCCGTTTGGCATGTGCACGGCTGCTCTATTCATCTCTATCAGAGTTCTGGAGATAGGCTAGGAATAAGTGGAGCGGCCAGCTTTGATCATTTTGAGAGGCCTACATGGGGTATAGGGACCCTATTGTCATGACTGCGGAACTCCTATCTTTAGTGGTCTTGCACTCTGCATGTGGGTCTTAGTTTTCCTGACTAATATTAGATAATCCTGTAGCCCGGGGATCAGCAACCTCTAGGAACTCCAACTTCCAGAACACCAAGTAAATGTGCACGCTGGAAGTTGCAGTTTCACAGCTGTTGGATTGCCACAGGTTCATGACCTGGTGCAAACCTATGCTTTCTAGACCCACAGTGAGCTAGATACATTGTTTGTTGGATATACGACCAATCATCGCAAAGAACATCAAGACCATTAATTTGGCTGCTCAGTACCAGCCTATATATGACATCGACCTGAATTGAATAAAGGTCATTACCTGTTCTGAATTGGTCATCCTCACGAACACGAAGTGATTTCAAGAATTTACTGTTATTTATCTGACTACTGGTATTGTATCTACAATCCATGACTGTGCTTAGGGCTCTTTCACACTTGCGTTGTCCGGATCCGTCGTGTACTCCATTTGCCGGAAGTGCCCGCCGGATACGTAACACCGCAAGTGAACTGAAAGCATTTGAAGACTGATCTGTCTTCAAAATGCGTTCAGTGTTACTATGGCAGCCAGGACACTATTAAAGTCTTGGTTCCCATAGTAGTAGTGGGGAGCAGGGGAGCAGTATACTTACTGTCCGTGCGGCTCCCGGGGCGCTCCAGAATGACGTCAGAGCGCCCCATGCGCATGGATGACGTGATCCATGCGATCACGTCATCCATGCGCGTGGGGCGCCCTGACGTCACTCTGAAGCGTTCCGGGAGCCGCACGGACGGTAAGTATACTGCTCCCCACTACACTTTACCATGGCAAACAGGACTTTAGCGTCCTGGCAGCCATGGTAACCATTCAGAAAAAGCTAAACGTCGGATCCGGTAATGCGCCGAAACGACGTTTAGCTTAAGGCCGGATCCTGATTAATGCCTTTCAATGGGCATTAATTCCAGATCCGGCCTTGCGGCAAGTGTTCAGGATTTTTGGCCGGAGCAAAAAGCGCAGCATGCTGCAGTATTTTCTCCGGCCAAAAAACTTTCCGGTCCTGAACTGAAGACATCCTGATGCATTCTGAACGGATTTTTCTCCATTCAGAATGCATTGGGATAATCCTGATCAGGATTTTTCCGGCATAGAGCCCCGACGACGGAACTCTATGCCGGAAAAGAACAACGCAAGTGTGAAAGAGCCTTTACACTTTGCATTATTGTATTGCTTTTCTATGTGTATGAACTTTAAAATATTCTGTTTCACAAATTTAGCACGGTGGCTTATGTTGAATGGTAGGTTTAATGTACAGCTAGAAACATTTACCCCAATGTAGACAGTGTTTTAATCACCAGAAGAGGTACTTTGCAGCCCCAGAATGGCAAAAAAATTCATCAGTTTTGGTATGTTTTGTGATTCTGGCGCTGTCGTCATAGCAAGTTGTGAGCCGAGCTACGTCCACATTCAGTGGCTGCACTGCTACACAGCGATCATTAGTCGTGCAACAGATGTCAGCGCCAATTTAAGCATATAGCTCCGCTCTACATCGTTTGAGACTACATGGAAAAGTGAGCTTTTGAGATCTGGTCACTTGGTGCAGTTCAGCATGGCAGCTGTTGGCTCTGTGCTGAGGGGGTTTAGCCTTACAGCAGGGGTGCTGTTAACTTGCTGGGGCAGTCTGCAGGTTTCGTGTTGCAGTGGCAGCATTCACCATTTATTGCTGCGCCAGGGACGCACTTGAAAGAGGCCATCATGATGTGCATTTTGATAGAAATATATACAAAGTGCCTTGTATTCGTGTTTATAAATTATGCTTATAAGCAAAAGTACAATGCATGGCATGTGGTTGAGATGCGTGTCCTTTTTTCCTACAGGATGGTACTTTTGTCTGACTTTATATCAACTACTGGGCAGCTTACTTTGCAAAAAAATATTACTCCAGAATAGTGCGCAATTTTGGTGCAAAATGTCACAACTAAGGCCGAGCCCTATTCCCCTCTAAGCCGCATTCTTTCCTTTTTTTTTCTCTCCATAAAACTAGATGCAACAAATTGCACCAAACTGTGACAATTTACAACAATCACATCACTAAACATGGGTCATTATCTTGATAAAATATAGCAAAAGCTACCTCTTGGTTGTAAAGGCAAGTTTCTGTCTGTTCTGGTTGTAGAGCAGTTTGTACAAAAAGACGTTCCTCCACATCATCCAACCAGGTGGAGGTGGCTGAAACAGCTTCATAAAGTTTCTTCTCTACAGGGAGAATCTTCTTTTCCCCAAATCCATTCTGAGGAAACATATAAAGATCATGATGTTAAATGTTATCTGCATGAAACTAAGGACGTATATACCCTTGTGTATGTGTAAATGTATCCAATGTTTTCGTTTTGAAAGTGCACAAGTCTGGCGCCCTTACACGCTGTGTACTTCCGCTAAGCTGCGAAGGTTTCCTCCCTCTTCTCCACTGCGTGCTCCTACCGTAGGCTGTGCCTGGCATCCTTCTCCTCTCCCCTGACGTCCTGAGGGGGAGGATGACGCATGGTTGACTAAAGGCGTGTATTAATTGGCGTTCTGCCTCATCTTTTATTTATCCGGTGTGGAGGACTATAGACCTGCTCTTATAAGAATTGCACCTTAAAGGGCTTCTGTCACCCCACTAAACTCATTTTTTTTTTTGTGTACTTATAATCCCTATCCTGCCATATTGCCATACATTATGTTATTAATAATTTTCGTTCAGTAGATTTAGCAAAAAACTTACTTTTATGATATGCTAATTACCTTTCTACCAGCAAGTAGGGTGTCTACTTGCTGGTAGCAGCCGCAGAAAACCACCCCCTCCTTCTGTTGATTGACAGGGCCAGCCGCGATCTCCTCCTCCGGTGGCCCTGTCTGCATTTCAAAAATCACGCGCCTGTCTTGAGGGCAGGCGCTCTGAGAGAAGGAGGCTCGCCTCCTCAGCACTCCCTCAGTGCGCCTGCGGCGATGACGTCACCGAAAGAGAAGACGTCATCGGCGCAGGCGCACTGAGGGAGTGCTGAGGAGGCGAGCCTCCTTATCTCAGAGCGCCTGCGCCGACTCAACACAGGCGCGCGATTTTCGAAATGCTGACAGGGCTGGCCGGAGGAGGAGATCGCGGCTGGCCCTGTCAATCAACAGAAGGAGGGGGCGGTTTTCTGCGGCTGCGTCTACTTGCTGGTAGAAAGGTAATTAGCATATCATAAAAGTACGTTTTTTGCTAAATCTACTGAACGAAAATTATTAATAACATAATGTATGGCAATATGGCAGGATAGGGATTATAAGTACACAAAAAAAAAAAAAATATGAGTTTAGTGGGGTGACAGAAGCCCTTTAACACTACAGTGCTGCTGACTTCTTTAAAGTATATGTGAAATACAATTTTTTTATTCTATATTTTGGAGGGTTTTGTCAGAGGAAATGGTAACCAGAAAATATTATTCAGTTTAAGATTCTACTTCTTAGCACTATATACCTGAGAAGATACATCTTCCAGTGCTTGGTTTAACCCGTCCAAAATGTTGGTAACTTCTGACTTATCTTGAACTTGTTTGTCTCCTTTGTAAAAAGGCACCCCAGAAATAACTCTGTTTGTCTTGTTGAACATCTGCGTAGAGTGAAAAACATAGTTTAGTTTAGAAAGATGAAGTAACATTTAACAGTTCCAACCTTGCACTATACTATGGTTGTTTGTGGATGTAGGTACTATGTTCAGTCCTCCATAATTACCGGCTGCTCTTGCTCCTGTTGTAAAGAATTTTGCACTAGTTTTTCCTTGGTGCAGAGTTCCTGGTGCAGGGTTTCCCATTTCTTTCTCATTTGGTCTAGTGATGTTGGCTTCACACCTTCCAAACCTAATTCCCTAGATAACGAGTCTGGTCCCTCACTATGTCAAAAGAAAAGGAAATATACACATAAACACATAAAAACACTGCAAAATAGTGTGTAAAGTGATCCAATATTTACTGGAAAACTCCTATTGACAATCCTTAAAAAAGATGTCCTAAAAAGATGTCCCTACCATCTAAAAAATACCATTAAGAAAGTAAGGACCTGTTCAACTACATGATTTTCTGGGCAATTATTGGGAACAAGTGTTCATAGGAATGTCTGTTCCCGATAATTGCCATAACCGAGCAAACGCCGATTTGTCGGCAAATTGGCATCTTACACCATGATGAAAGATGCCCGGTTATCAGTAGCACTTCTCCCTGTGTAATCAGGCATATGGCCGAAAATCAACAGAACTAAATGAAGGAGGGACGACTGCGGTAGTTTGCATCAGCATGTGTAATCAGACTGGTGGAAATGAACATTGCGCAGTGTAATACAGCCCTTAAGCTTAGAGGAAAGATTTGAATGACAACTAAATCCTGTAAACCCATCAGTTACAATTTCTATATAAATAGAAGAAAACACCATACCTGATATTTGACCGATCACTGGTTGTCTGCTGATTAATTATTTCACCTCCACGACTTGCAACTGATTGCAATAATTTCTTCTGCTCAGCAAGTTCCTGTTCCAGTTCCTAATACACAGCACCAAAAACAAAAAGTGTTTTATATTGTACTATATATATACGGAAATGTGTCTTTCTTAAAAAAATGATAGCTCACAATCTTCGAGGTATACAGCGATGGCAATAATAACTATACAAGGTGTAGTATCTATGACTATACAAACCACCAAGATGCTTTCACTAACGTACCATGCACAGATGTAACCTGACCTTAAGCCCTTTACTTAAAGGGGTTGCTTGAAATAATTAAAAATCTTGGAGCCTAAAATAAAATATCATCTTATACTCACACCTTTCTTCAGCATTATTCTCAGCAGCGCTGGTCTGGTTCTTCTGGCGCTGTTTGTTTGCAAACTGCAACGGGGGTGTACCAGGATAGGGCACATGACCACTGCAGCCAATCACTGTCCTCATCTGATGGAAGTGATTGGCTGCAGAGGGGACGTTCCATACACCTGCACATCACTGTGCATGTCCCGGGCTATTGCAGGGCTTGTCCGAGATTATTAAAGCATACCTAAACTTTTATTTTTCATAATTCAATAGTATAGGTCAGTGATGGCTAACCTCTGGCACTCCAGCTGTGGTGAAACTACGACTCCCATCATGCGCCATTAATTTCTATGGGGTTCTGAAAACAGCCAAGCAAGTGTACATCTTGGGAGTCGTAGTTTTACCACAGCTGGAGTTCCAGAGGTTAGCCATCACAGGGCTAGGTGATACCGTAGTAGTGAACTTTGTAATATATTTTAGAAAATAAAGATTCCTGTTTCTACACTCATTTCCCTCCCATTGTCCAAATCACCTTTAAAGAAGCACTTCCACAAAAATGTTTATTCTTTGACCTATTAGAATAGTACACGATGAAAACCATAGTGAAGGTAATCTTCTTACCAGTGACTGTATTTGTGAGTTATAATCTGCCTTCTGATTAGTGTTATGTGACCCACACTCTCCAAA
Organism: Bufo bufo; assembly: GCF_905171765.1. Taxonomy (NCBI): domain Eukaryota; kingdom Metazoa; phylum Chordata; class Amphibia; order Anura; family Bufonidae; genus Bufo; species Bufo bufo. Next base: position 473,239,658 of record NC_053392.1, on the reverse strand, counting down.
TCACACAGCATCTTATGTGTGGACAGGAAGTCAGTTTCTCTATGTATTCCTATAGGAGCCTCAATGTCAGTCTCATAGGAAAGAATAGAGAAGTAACTGACTTCCTGTCCTGTGTCATTTCGAGATCTTGGTCAAATGACAAATCTGAGTATCTGAAAGGAAGATTACCTTCCCTACAGTTTACATCATGTACCCTCCTAAAAGGTCCGAGAATAAACATTTTTGTCGGAGTGCTTCTTTAAAGGGAACCTGTCACATGGATTGTGTGTATAGAGCTGAGGACATGGTTTGCTAGATGGCCGCTAGCACATCCGCAATACCCAGTCCCCATAGCTCTGTGTGCTTTTATTGTGTAAAAAAAACGATTTGATACATATGCAAATTAACATAAAAGAGTCATATCTTACTTGTGTGACCAGAGAAGAGTCATATTTTCAAGCTCTGACTCATCTCAGGGTAATTTGCAGATGTATCAAATCGGTTTTTTTTACACAATAAAAGCACACAGAGCTATTGTGACTGGGTATTGCGGATGCGCTAGTGGCCATCTAGCAACCCATGTCCTCATCTCTATACCCAAAATCCTGGCGACAGGTTCCCTTTAATAGTCAGCTAATGTCTGTCTCTATTGTATATAAAATGTTGCATGCAAATGATAATTCAGCAAAAATGAATACAAGTTCACTGGGCTTTACCTTTTGCCTCTGCAGACTGTTCTGCTTTTGTAGAGATCGGGTCGTACGTGCCTGAGCAAGCCATTCCTGGACGCTGGGGCTTTGTGAAGAAGATAGTTCTGCTTCAGACTCCTCTGTTTCATGGAACGTCCCCTGATCAAATATAAATAAAATATGAAAAGGCCAGCACTTGGCATGCCTAAGACTTTCAGTCGGTGCTGAAGTCCTCATAGTAGGCCATTTTCTTCTTGCTCGTAGAAGAAGAGGTATTGTAGCATATATTGCTTCTTCCGTTGTTATCTCTACTGATTTATTGAGACTTCACAGTGTACTTGCTCTATGTCTCTTAGCTAGAAAAGGACTGGTGCCCCCTTCAGAATCACAGTTTTATTAGTGGGCTGTCTAGTGTGGGTGTCCATTACCTTCCCTATAAGACCCCTTAAATCTGCAGCCTACTTTTTGACCTGCTTTCCCTAAAACACAAGGTTAGATTATAGGACAAAGCAGGAAATACATGGTGTACCCAGCTGATTCTGCAGCTTCCTGCTGTGGTGTAAACACAATAATCTCTTCACTCACAAGCTCACGTCAGAGCTTCTAATTCAGATTACGTGACGTAAGGCAGAAGAGATCAGTCAGTCACGTCTACTGATTCTTATTACGAACACCCTCATAGTGTTGGTAAACTTTACCGAGCTTCTAAATCTTTTGTAGACCAGGATCACAACTTACTAACGAGATAACTTATGAAAACTATCAATTTTAACAGGTGTTTTTATATTTCAATGTTAAAATGTTTATGAGGAATCGAGATGTTATAATGAAAAACCTGCCTTATTACATCTTGTACTAATGTTCTTATATACTGTATGGCTACCATACAAAAGCAGCACAATGCTCTTTTCTTACTACTACAGATGAGTGAAGTTTTGAAAAAATTTGATTCAGCAACTTTAGCCAAAGTTAGCTAAGAAATTAGATTTTTTTCCGAATTAATTTGTCACAAATTGTTATAAATCATGTATACCCAGGACACTCTGCAATGGCACAATATGCAAATTATTGCTGTTGTGGCCTGCAATCTCCTGCAGGTTATTTGACAGTAAATATGGAATATTAATCAGCTCTGGCATACCCACTTCTCCAACCCCAGCGCTCTCCTGTCCTACAGGTGGGAGCCCTTCTTCTGCCATCTGCTTTTCCTCCTTTTCCACATAATCTTTTATTGATGAGAATATGTCATCAGGAACATCCAGCTCCTCCTCTCTATGCATCTTGCTGACTTTTCTAGAACATGGAGACTTTGAAGGATGATTTGGAAGAAGTAAAGCCAGCAAAAGATGAGGATAGTCATCATTAAGACCTGGCCCCTCTAAGGGGTGCAGACTGGGTGGTATTGGTCTCAATGCTGGCAGTGGAATAATAAAGGTTCCAGATTATTGGTATTGAATTACATATCTTAGTTTACGGCTAATGTAGGAATAAGTAAAGGTAGTAATAAAAAAATAAAACTGATGCAGCATAAGTCTCCCTGGACTCTCCCCACACTCTCCCTTGCCTATATTCCTCTATTAATTGTTTTCAGCAACACTGTCCCTAGCACACGAGCGTTTGCCACGTCTCTCCCTATGTTCAGCTCACAAGGCAATGGTGGAGACTGCGTGGGATGAGGGTTTTATAGGGTGATCTTGCATTCCCGGGCTTGTCTCCTTTACACTTAGTTTTGCTTTGTAATAAGTGCAGCCGCCATTTTAGGAAAAAATGATTCGTTAACACGAAGTGCAAGAAAATTTAGATTAGTTTAGTATCAAAGTTTTCCTAAACTTCAGACAAAATTCCGCTTCGAATGATTCGCTTCGCTCAACACTACTTACTACTTATATGTGACCCAAACAGATGCATTGGCAGCTGCCATTTATTATTGACTGCCTCAATCTAATAAAATATCTAATGCCTCAATCTAATAATAAATCTAATGCCTCAATCTAATAATAAATCTAATAATAAATCGAATGCCTCAATCTAATAATAAATCGAATGCCTCAATCTAATACTAAATTAATGCCTCAATCTAATAATAAAGCAGCAGAGTGTGCTGGGCAGGATATCGGGCAGAGGTTGACTGAACATGGAAAAGCCAATTGCTTTTTTTGAAATATTGAAGAAAGACAGAGAAATCTCAAAACTCAAGCCACAGTGCTCGCACTATAGTATAAATGATTTAACAGAAAAGGAAAATTGACACAGTAAATTTTGGTGTAAATTTGATTCACAAAATCAAAAATCAGTTAGCTTAGATTATGAGCTGATTAGGTAAAATACATTATTACTATTGGTTAAGGCCTCATGCTCGCGACCATATTTTCACTCCGCATCCGATTCACATTTTTTTGCATATCGGATGCAGACCCATTAATTTCTATGGGACTGCAAAAGATACAGATAGCACACCATGTGTTGTCCGCATTTGTATGTTCGTTCTGCAGCCCCACAAAAATATTGAATATGTTGCATTCTTGTCCATTTTGCAGACAAGAATAGGCATTTGTAACATAAGGGAAAATATGGGATGCACAAGGCAGGTATCCATTTTTGCAGATTCGCAATTTGAGCAACAAAAAAATGGATATGCTCGTGTGCATGAGGCCTAAAGGTGTAAATTTTAAGGAAGTGAAACATTGCACAGCACACCCTGAGAAAAAAAGATCAAACCGCAGGCATTTCCCAAACCAGAAAACAGACATGTTCATTACATTTTCTACTTTCTTGTGTGCTTTCATCTCGCCCCATGCTAGCTTAGCCTATGGAGTAAACAAGACACAGACGTGCTGTTAAAGAGATCCATGACAAGAAATATTATTCTACTCTATGCGATGTGTATGTACTATGTCTAGCACTACAGTTGTCATGGGTTAGTGCAGGACTTTTTAGTAGCTCTTCATGTTATAAACAACTATATAAAGGTACAGTAGTAGCTAATGCAGGGATTCCCCCCAGGGAGTCCTTTGAACCAAGAGAGTGAGGGTTTTGTCTCAGTTCAGCAAGTGGCATTTATCATGTAGAGAAAGTTAATACAAGGCACTTACTAATGTATTGTTACTACCCATATTGCTTCCTTTGATGGCTTCATTCATTTTTCCATCACATCATACACTGCTCGTTTCCAGGGTTTATGACCACGCTGTAATCCAGCAGCAGTGGCCGTGTTTGCACACTATAGGAAAAAGCACCAGCCTCTCTGGTGGCTGGAACCGCGGGAGCGTGCACATGGTCATAACCCCTAGAAATGAGCAGTTTATAATGGATGGAAAAATTTATGAAGCCGGGAAAGGCAGCAATATGGACAATAAAAATACATTAGTAAGTGCCTTGTATTAACTTTCTCTACATGATAAATGCTACTTGCTGAAGTGAGACAACCCCTTTAAACCTGATCAGTGGTTTCCAAGAATAAAGCAGGGGCAAGAGCTGGCATTTTTATACAGGCATGGTAAACTTAGCATGTTCATAGATGTTGGCCATGAAAAGAAGTCGTCAAATCTGCGCAAAAATACTAAATTATAGCAAGAATCCACTTGCTTTCACCAAGTTTCTTGGAGGTAGTATTGAGAACATAGGTTCCCTGGAGTTTAAAATAATGTTCAGTGGCCCCTCACGACAATAAGGTCAGGAGTAACTGCGCTACTGACTTGTACAATATATATGTTATCTCTGTATGTAAAAAACCTCACTGTTATGTACCGACATATGAGCAATAATATTGCTGTCTAAGGATAAAACTCTAGGTGGTGATGCACAGAATTCCAAATCAGTTTACATTAAAACCAAAGGAGAATGCCCAAAAAAAATTGACTGATCATTAATAAAAGAAAGTTATGAGAACTGTACCTGAATGCTAATTTGCTTGTCTTGTAGAACCCTTTGCAGTTCCAGAAGGCTTCCCTTTAATGTCCTCAGCTTCATAGCTAACTGTTCAGCCTCTTCCTTAGTGTGGGCCTTTCCTTCCATAAATAAGCTCTCACTGTGCACAGAAAGCTCAGATAGAGCCACCACCTTCTGTTCAATTTCCAACAACATGTTCTGCAGCAGAGAAAACAAAGACGCAAATTCAAACATTTTATGAAACAAGGATCCTTGTCAACATTGGCACTTGACTGCCAAAGCCCATCTCTGACCAACAAAACCAAAAAGAAATGAAGGTCATTTTTGTTTGTAGATCCATCGAATGTTCACCACATGTAAAGATCAATGTCTGAATTTGTTAGAAATGTGGTGTGTCTAAGAAAAGGTCTCGCACACTGCATCATTCCATAATTCTTCAAGTCGATCATCTGCACCCTATACAGCAACCACTAGACAGTCTTCTCTTCTACAAATGAGCCATGTGTTACACTGATAAGCCCTTCAGAGGTTTGTGAATGACTCTGAGCATATCTACATAATCCGCTTTACAGATTAACCTGTATATACAGATCTGTAACTGGGTATTCTTTCATGGGATTTTCTTTCTTTTGGGATTTGTATCTTCCCAAAAATTTCTGCAACCTACGTAATGAGCCAAATTCTGAAATAAAACTGGATTGATCAGTCATTTAGAAATGCAGGTGATATGATATTAATAATGAATTACAATTTATGTTTAAAGGGGTTCTGCAGTTTTTTTAAACTGAGGATAGATCATCAGCATCTGATCGGCAGGGGTTCCGGGTGTCGGACCCCTGCCGATCAGATGCTGATTATCTATCCAGAGGATAGATCATCAGTTTAAAAAAAACTGAAGAACCCCTTTAATTCTATACCTATGAGAAGGAAAAAGTTTATATTTAAAGCGCCGCGGCCTTCTTGCTGTTTACCGTAGGCCCAGTGATGTCACGACTAGTATCACTGGCCTGGGGGCAGCTAAGTGAACAGAGCTTAGCCCGCCCAGGGCACTGTAACTAGTTGTGACGTCACTGGGCCTGCGGTAAACAGCGAGAAGGCCGCGGCGCTACTGCCAGCGCCGCTGCCTTCTCAAACAGCTGATCGGCAGGGGTCCCGGGTGTCGGAGCCCCCGCCGATCAGATGCTGATTATCTATCCAGAGGATAGATCATCAGTTTTAAAAAAACTGCAGAACCCCTTTAATTCTATACATATAAGAAGGAAAAAGTTTATATTTAAAGCAATTTTTTTTGCAGAATGGTCATGTGTCACCTTATCTGTTATACAATAGCTTGTTTTGATTGACTTTACCTGGCAATCAACGAGCTGAGCTTCCATGCCCATGGGCTCCTCCAATGCACGTAACACATTGTTTAAGGTGGCTCTAGCACCTAGCAGCCAATGATCCAGCTCATCAGCTTCAGTGCGATATCTCTGCAGAGCCTGTTCATGACGCTGTTCTTCGAGCTGTTCATTCAATTTTTCCTAATGATGTAACAATTTGTGTATATTACTAGGTCATTTTGGAAAACATTACTAGAAATCTGTTTCCTCTGGCAGGAAGAACCCATTCTTAGCCAATGCACTGCAGTTGACATCATAATCTGTGGAACACTTCTATGCAGAGGATAACAGCACAAGAGAATGTACTATAATAATATAATAGAAAACCTACAATACAGAACATTTAATGCGTTGACACCTGAATGCACATGAACTTCGCCCTCACTAAATTTGACATTACCTCTAGCAGCTGGCGTTTTCCAGAAGCTTTCATTCTGATGGTGGCCATCCTCTCCGCCAACACAGTGAGTGTGGATTGCAGAGCTAGCTGATCCGCAGTCTCAGAATCTAACGATTCTGAAACTAGTTCATCTGCAAAAGATGCTTGCAACTTGCTGATTTCTTCTTGTAACATTAAGATCTCATCCATGAGAGCCTGAAAAAGAACATTAAAACACTGTTCAGTTTCATGGACTAAAGTATTTTTAAATTGACTTTTGTAACCTTAATGTAACCTTAAGGAAAAATCATATGAGCAATTCACGCACCTGGTGCTCGGCCATCTGACTTTCCGGGGTTTTGCAGGGTTCTAAGCTTTCGTTCAGCTTGACCTCAATGGCCTCCATTTTGGTGGAAATAGACTGGAGAGAATCTTGGTACCTTTGCTGTCGTTCAAGAGCCTCATATAGAGTACGCTGCTTTTCACTTATCTTAAAAAGTTACACATACGTAATTTATGTCATGGCAAAGTAAGAAAAAAGATTTACATTACACAATTTAAAATAAACATACTTCAAATAAACATTAGTAGAGTTTCTCAGTTTTAGGCCTCATGCACATGATTATATTTTTCATCATTTGTTGCAGATAACGCACTGACACATTCATATCTATGGGGCCACATGTTTGATTCTTGTCCGTTTTGAGGACAAGCATAGTCCTTTCTATTGACGGAGGTGAGAAAAATGTGGAATCACAAACGGTGACCGTATTTTGCTAATCCGTTTTTGTGGACCAAAACACGGACACAGCCATGTGCATAAAGCCTTAGTAATAAATCTGTAATAAATTTGTACTGTAACACTCAGTGAAGATTCTTTGGAAATAGATCCAGGGGTCATCTGGAAATTACTAGAAATGTAAATGCCATGAAGCAAAGATGCCCGTGATGAGAACATAGTCCTACCACTTTACAAATCACTATTCAGACCACACATGGAGTACTGTGTACAGTTCTGGGCTCCTATGAACAAGGCAGACATAGCAGAGCTGGAGAGGGTCCAGAGGAGGGCAACTAAAGTAATAACTGGAATGGGGCAACTACAGTACCCTGAAAGATTATCAAAATTAGGGTTATTCACTTTAGAAAAAAGATGACTGAGGGGAGATCTAATTACTATGTATAAATATATCAGGGGTCAGTACAGAGATCTCTCCCATCATCTATTTATCCCCAGGACTGTGACTGTGAAGAGGGGACATCCTCTGCGTCTGGAGGAAAGAAGGTTTGTACACAAACATAGAAGAGGATTCTTTATGGTAAGAGCAGTGAGACTATGGAACTCTCTGCCTGAAGAGGTGGTGATGGTGAACTCACTGGATGAATTTCTGGAGTGTAATAATATTACAGGATATAGCTAAGGATATAGCTACTAGAGAGGGGTCATTGATCCAGGGAGATATCTGATTGCCTTATTGGAGTCAGAAATAATGTTTTCTCCCTAAGATGAGGAAAATTTGGCTTCTACCTCATGGGGTTTTTTGCCTCTCCGGATAACACTGTGAACTGAATGGACGTAAGTCTTTTTCCAGCTTTAAAACTATGTTACTATCATTTAGAATTTGCGTACTTGAAGAATCACAAAAATGTTAATTGTTTGAAAAACTGGTAACACTGAGACTTTGGATTTTGATTACAGATTTCTATAATTATATTTCTGAGTTGAATATACATTAGTTCATGTAGTGTCACTGTTGTGTAAAATAAGTAGTGGGGACAGCACACATGGCCAATCTTGTCCTAAATGTAAGGTTCACCAGCCCAGTCTCTTCAGGCTAAAAAAATTCTAAAAGTAAACATATATTCTCCAGCATCTTCATAGTTGGAGCTTCCACATCATTGACCCTGAGGGGGTCAATACGTGGGGTATGATATGGAAGCTCCAATGAAGGAAGATGCTGTTTCCTTGTGTAAACATCATGTTACATAATGCAAAGTTCATAAACAGTAAAAACCTACCACATTCTTCAAGGTCTCCCAAGAGCGCTGAAGATCATCTAGTTTGGCATTAGCAGCAATCTCTATCCCTGACTCGTACATTTCTTGAGGTGAACTGGTTTTCGGTTGGATCTTCGCTGCATCCGTCTGCAACTGTTCAGCAGATAAGGCCTGGTAATAAGCAATGTCCTAAGAGCATGAAGCACAACATAGTACTTTCAACAGATCACATACCATAAGCATGCATGCTAGTTCTTGATGCTACAGCATGTGTTTTCATTGCATGTATTCCCTTTTTTTACAGTCTTTTTTCTTTTTATTATGTTTCCTAATTATTATTTCTTTTCAGTATTGCCCCTGTATATTTTTTTGTCACCCTACTATTGTTAGTATGTTACAGTACTCAATAAAAAGAGTACCATAGAGCAGCAGTTCCACATCACGGCATATGTGTGGCACATGTTCTGTCCGATTTTTTTTTTTCAAAGAAAGAATTCAAGGAAAAATTGGTATTACATTGTTATAATGTTCCTTTTTACGTCTGATTTTGGTTCCAAAAAATACTACAAGTCGGGAGCTGATCATTTTTACTTTTGCTGCCCGGCTTTATTGTAAATTTTACTTATGTTCATCAGACTTTTAAATTTGTCTAAATCATCACAAGGTGATGTGCATAATTATCAATATTTCAGGAAAAAAATGTGTCACATACAAGTACTGATAACCCAGTGGCATCACACAGGAAACTGTAAAATCTAGACTAAAAGGAACAAAACAAGTCATAAAGGGGGATGTTCAGCCGGAACATAAAAAAATAAAATAAAAGCATGATGCTTGTCTGAAAAAGGCTGTTTAGCCGAAACGCGTCACATCTGCCTGTACTTTGTTTATGCAATAGCGTGAAGATTATTAGCATCAAAAAGTGAGTGGTGATCCACTTCTTCTACTTGGATATACAGGCCTACAACCCAGGATATGAGCACCACCTTCGTCCGGGGTGCTGACTGATTATTTCTACAAACTGTGTCAAGAGGGACCTGGAAGTAGAGACCAGAGGGGACCCGGGAAGCTTTTGTTTTTATTAAGCGATTCTGACCCTGTTTTTTTTAAAATGTTACATCCTGGACAAACCTTTTAAGTTTAGTAAACTGAATCCCTAATAATGTTTACTAGCTATACATGCTAAAACTAGAAACAAACCATATCGTGGGGTCCTAAATTGTGCCTCGACTCTCTCAATATGTAGCAGCCCACATTCAGACAGGGCCAGATAAAGGGGGATGTATGACTCCTTACACAGATGTATGAGAAAGTGGCTTTGTCTCTATATATTTTACTCAGGTGAAAACAGGTTGGACAAAAAAAAAAGTTTTCAATATTGGAGACTGCAAATGGATATGGCACATTTACATAATCATATATGCAGGGGCGGACTGGGTACTTAGTTAGTCTTGGTACTTATAGTAAACAGCCCATTATTATCATTATTATTATTAGCCCAGACACTAGACTTCTATTCTTTACCAAGGGGCCTCATGCAGTGCTGGTGTGTTTTCCCTGAGCCCTAGGTAAATTCATATCCTGCATTCTCCTTTAGTGTCCAACCATAAAGAACAGAAGAGCTGCTCCTTTTTTTCCTAACTAAGACTTTAAAACTGATGACATGACCTATCCTCCAACCCCCGCCGGGACCCTCACTGATCAGCTGTCTGAGAAGGCACCGGCACTCCTGCGACCACCGCTGCCTTCTCCGTGCTTCCATAGGGCCAGCAATGCCATATACTGCTCTAGCAGAACCAAATACCACATTGCAGCATAAAATACCTCCTCAGACGCCATCCCTCTGTGGTGGCCAGTGCCAGCTGCCACGTTCCATCCTCCTCCAGGTGTCTCAGCATGGAAATACAGTTCAATTCAGGAGGCAGGAGGGCACCTGTGGCCGCCAGCCATGTACATAAGGTCATTGACACTCCTAGTGTTAATTATCTTAGGAAGCATCAGATAATTGATTAATTACTTCTGGGCATCGGCCCACCGTGAAGTTTCCCTGTAGGTTCTATGGCTAGTCCACCCCTGCATATATGCACATACTCATCACAATTTTTGGAAATGAGAGAGATAGTGTCACCACAAGCAAAAAAAGGAGCAGCTCTTCTGTTCTTTATGGTTGGACACTAACGGAGAATGCAGGATATGAATTTACCTAGGGCTCAGGGGATACACACCAGCACTGCATGAGGCCCCTTCGTAAATAATATAAGTCTAGTGTCTGGGCTAATAATAATAATAATAATGGGCTGTTTACTATACTGACTGTACTTTTATATAATATCATTCACAACATCAGTGAGATGTTCAATACATTAAAGGGATACTCCGGGTAAGGCTTATTGCACATGAACGCATGCGCTCCGTGGCGGTATTGCGGACCGCATTTGCGGAAACGCAATACACGGGCAGCGTTCTGTGTGCATTCTGCATCACGGATGCGAACCCATTGAAGTGAATCCGGAGATGAGGAATGGTGCGCAAAAAGATAGAACATTTCCTATCTTTTTGCAGAACGGCCGGATCGCGGACCCATTAAAGTGAATGGGTCCGCGATCCGCTGCCCCGCGGTGGGTGTTCGTGCATTTTGGCCCGCAGTACGGCCACGGGGCGCACACGTTCGTGGGCAAGAGGCTTAAAACTCATAAACTGTGTTATGCCAAGGGGAGAAACCTGGAGTGAGGTGCATGGCTCTAAAAAGTTTATTTAGTGCCAGAATATTGTGCCTACACCAAATTATTTCTGATTTGGATTGTTAAATGTGTATGATTCTGTGAAGCTGTTTTAGAAAGCGGTGAAGAGAATTTCCGACACAATGCACCACAAAAACCCTTATTTGCAACACAATGTGCTACAATAATCCATAAAGCCCTATCCGAATTATACATCAATTTTTATACCACCTAGGAGCTGGTGTCGTTTTTGCCCACACCGCTCTGCGGTGTCCATCGTAAAGTACATCTTCGTTCCTAGGGGGTTTCTTAGTCACATTTTTGCTACAGTTTTTCTAACGGGGGAAATAGATTTATTATCTCCCTTGTGTCTGAAAAGTGGCATTAAAAAGTCTTAAACTATGTGTTGTTGCATCTCTTGAATTTATGTTGCAATGTCAGGAAGAGGCATGGCCAGCCGCCCCAACAAATTTGTCTTCATTAATGACAGTTTTCTGGCACAAATGAAGCCAGAAATCTACGGAAGCTCTGAACTGTCATAGATTTCTGTTTAGGCGCCATGGACTGAAGGAGGATGCGCCTAATTTATGATGAGACGTGCGCCTTGTCACAGAAGGCGTTGGTCTTGAAAAATCTGCCCCTAAGTGCCTGTAAGTCTACATTAGGGGTACATAAGGCTACCTGCACACATTGTCAATTACGCACAATTTTTCCATGAGGATTCTCGTGCAAAACAAAACGCAATGTGATACAGTACCAGCATGGAAACTGACTGATTCTGAAATCCACAGCATGTCAATTCTTTGTGCAGATTCGCCCTTTTCAATGCAAGGGTGAGATCTGCGGCAAAACCACATCAAATCCGGAAGTAACACATGCGGATTTAGATGCAGATTTAGTGCGGAAATGCACAGAAATCTGCATGGAAATTCATATGGAATTTCGGTAACGTGCAGGTAGCCTTAGCCCAAAACACGACCGTTGTTTTGGTCCGCATCCAAGCCGCAGTTTTTGTGGCTTGGATGCGGACCCATTCACTTCAATGAAGGGCCGCAAAAGATAATCCGTGTGCTGACCACATCCGTTGCTCCGTTCCGTGGTCCGCAAAAAAAATATAACCTGTCCTATTCTTGTCCGTTTTGCGGACAAGAATAGTTAGTTATATTAATGGCTGTCCACGCCGTTCCGCAATTTGTGGAACACACACGGACGCCATCTGTGTTTTGCAGATCCGCAATTTGCGAACCGCAAAACACACAATGGTCGTGTGCATGAGGCCTTAGGGATAGCCTTAGACAGGAGAATCAGCACATCTCCATCTCTAGGTAATCTCCATTGGAGCAGTGAGGCTTTCCCTCAGACAGAACAAGGGTCTGTCTGCAGCCATACTAATCTGTTTAACTGAAGGCCACTGGTTTAACCTATTTCTTGCAGCAGCTTCTTCTGCATGGAATCATTGAATTTTAGTGCCATGTCTCATAAGTAGGTGCTCTCTAGGTCTCTACAAAGTTGGCCGAGCTGGTGGTAGTGGCAAGTATGGTGCAGTCGTTCTTTATAAAATGCTTAGTGCGCAGGCAAATACACTGCGTGCAGAATTATTAGGCAAATGAGTATTTTGACCACATCATCCTCTTTATACATGTTGTCTTACTCCAAGCTGTATAGGCTCGAAAGCCTACTACCAATTAAGCATATTAGGTGATGTGCATCTCTGTAATGAGAAGGGGTGTGGTCTAATGACATCAACACCCTATATCAGGTGTGCATAATTATTAGGCAACTTCCTTTCCTTTGGCAAAATGGGTCAAAAGAAGGACTTGACAGGCTCAGAAAAGTCAAAAATAGTGAGATATCTTGCAGAGGGATGCAGCACTCTTAAAATTGCAAAGCTTCTGAAGCGTGATCATCGAACAATCAAGCGTTTCATTCAAAATAGTCAACAGGGTCGCAAGAAGCGTGTGGAAAAACCAAGGCGCAAAATAACTACCCATGAACTGAGAAAAGTCAAGCGTGCAGCTGCCAAGATGCCACTTGCCACCAGTTTGGCCATATTTCAGAGCTGCAACATCACTGGAGTGCCCAAAAGCACAAGGTGTGCAATACTCAGAGACATGGCCAAGGTAAGAAAGGCTGAAAGACGACCACCACTGAACAAGACACACAAGCTGAAACGTCAAGACTGGGCCAAGAAATATCTCAAGACTGATTTTTCTAAGGTTTTATGGACTGATGAAATGAGAGTGAGTCTTGATGGGCCAGATGGATGGGCCCGTGGCTGGATTGGAAAAGGGCAGAGAGCTCCAGTCCGACTCAGACGCCAGCAAGGTGGAGGTGGAGTACTGGTTTGGGCTGGTATAATCAAAGATGAGCTTGTGGGGCCTTTTCGGGTTGAGGATGGAGTCAAGCTCAACTCCCAGTCCTACTGCCAGTTTCTGGAAGACACCTTCTTCAAGCAGTGGTACAGGAAGAAGTCTGCATCCTTCAAGAAAAACATGATTTTCATGCAGGACAATGCTCCATCACACGCGTCCAAGTACTCCACAGCGTGGCTGGCAAGAAAGGGTATAAAAGAAGAAAATCTAATGACATGGCCTCCTTGTTCACCTGATCTGAACCCCATTGAGAACCTGTGGTCCATCATCAAATGTGAGATTTACAAGGAGGGAAAACAGTACACCTCTCTGAACAGTGTCTGGGAGGCTGTGGTTGCTGCTGCACGCAATGTTGATGGTGAACAGATCAAAACACTGACAGAATCCATGGATGGCAGGCTTTTGAGTGTCCTTGCAAAGAAAGGTGGCTATATTGGTCACTGATTTGTTTTTGTTTTGTTTTTGAATGTCAGAAATGTATATTTGTGAATGTTGAGATGTTATATTGGTTTCACTGGTAAAAATAAATAATTGAAATAGGTATATATTTGTTTTTTGTTAAGTTGCCTAATAATTATGCACAGTAATAGTCACCTGCACACACAGATATCCCCCTAAAATAGCTAAAACTAAAAACAAACTAAAAACTACTTCCAAAAATATTCAGCTTTGATTTTAATGAGTTTTTTGGGTTCATTGAGAACATGGTTGTTGTTCAATAATAAAATTAATCCTCAAAAATACAACTTGCCTAATAATTCTGCACTCCCTGTATTAAGCAAAATGATTTTCACCATCAGAATATTACTGCTGCATTACCTGGAATCCCAGCAGGCTTACTAACTGAAACTTAGATTATCACATAGTTAAATAGAAAATCATTTCCTGAAGAGAATTTCAAGTAAATACGTAATGGCAAATCTATAGTCCAGTAGATGACTCTGGATACAATATCATTTTCTTTGAAGATTGCTTATGTTTGGATTATGAAGTTATTAAAGGCATCTGTCAGCAGATTTGTACCTACGAAACTGGCTGACCTGTGACATGTGCACTTGGCAGCTGAAGGCATCTGCGTTGGTCCCATGTTTATAGGTGCCCGGATTGCTGAGAAAAATGATGTTTTAATATATGCAAATGAGCCTCTAGGAGCAATGGGGGCGTTACCATTACACTTAGAGGCTCTGCTCTCTCTGCAACTGCTGCGTCCTCTGCACTTTGATTGACAGCCTCATGTATTATGAAGGGTTCACTGCCTGGCACTGTGAAACAAAGTGCAGAGGGCGCAGCAGTTGCCGAGAGAGCTGAGCCTCTAGGTGTAATGGTAACGCCCCCATTGCTCCTAGAGGCTCATTTGCATATATTAAAACATCATTTTTCTCAACACAGACCAACACAGATGCCTTCAGCTGCCAAGTGCACATGTCAGCCAGTTCCATAGGTACAAATCTGCTGACAGATGCCCTTTAACCACATAAAACAGCTAATATGTTACCATGCAGAACACACAAAAACACAAGAAAAATAACAAGACAAATCTTCCAGACAAGTGCAACCCTTGATTTTCTGGATCACATAAAGATACAAGTTGGTTTAGAGAAATAGAGAGAGACAGTTGTAGTGTAATATTATGAGGGCCAATTGCGCAAAAGCCGTGGCACTACCAGTATGTGTGAGGATACCCTAAACCTAGAGAATTGTGTATTTCTCTAATATAATAGTATATATTAGAAAAAGGGATGATGACATTAACTGCAATAACCATGATGACTCCACGCAGGCGTCCAGAAGATCTAGCGCTGCACTTGCTGGCATCGGGTAAATACTGCATAGTGATACCTGGTTAACAGAAGCATCTGTATTAGCCACAGGTGAAGGAGACCGACAGGCGGGTGGAGAGGAGATCTCACTGTTGGTACCCTCCTCCCCTGATTCCTCAGTGACAGGAGACAGAAGAGTGTGGCAGCGACCAGCGGTCATCTGTCACAGGAGAACACCGGAAGAACCCCAGAGGACAGCAAGCAGATCAGAAAGAAGTCAGAGATTGGACACAAAATCACAAACATAAAAATGACAAGTAGCGTATGTACATAGAGGGATATAGAATTGAGGGATCCGTTACCGGCAGCCTGGTAATAATATCTCTGTGTCTAAAATTAGAACCAATTACAGATGTAGCAGTGCTAAATTTGTAATTTATCTTATTTTGAGCACCATGACAACTCTACAAATTGAGACAACTCAGTGAAATGCCACAGAAGTTGACAAGCTCATCTCTGCTCATCCGTATTATTGAAGACGATTTGTCGGTAGGCAAATTTATGGCATATCGATAGGACATGGCATACATTTCAGATTGGTAGCAGTTTGACCTCTATTTCCAGAGGAGAAGTTGAGGTCAAGTCTCTATTAATGTCTTTGGAAAATACAAGATCGGTGCTATAGATATACCGTAAATTTCCTCTTAATTTCCTTCCAGGTAAAAGATCCCATAAGGTACACTTACGGTAAATCAGATTGTACAGATGACAAACATGGACAGGAACTGATCAGTGCAGACATCTGCGCCAATAGACAGCAAAGGAGTCTATATACTTCATATAACTGTAGTCATACTAGTGGTGCTGGACAATGGGTACGTACAGTATCTGATCTCAGACAGTCGAGATATATATATATATATACAGTACAGACCAAAAGTTTGGACACACCTTCTCATTCAAAGAGTTTTCTTTATTTTCATGACTATGAAGGCATCAAAACTATGAATTAACACATGTGGAATTATATACATAACAAACAATTGTGAAACAAAAGAAAATATGTCATATTCTAGGTTCTTCAAAGTAGCCACCTTTTGCTTTGATTACTGCTTTGCACACTCTTGGCATTCTCTTGATGAGCTTCAAGAGGTAGTCCCCTGAAATGGTCTTCCAACAGTCTTGAAGGAGTTCCCAGAGATGCTTAGCACTTGTTGGCCCTTTTGCCTTCACTCTGCGGTCCAGCTTACCCCAAACCATCTCGATTGGGTTCAGGTCCGGTGACTGTGGAGGCCAGGTCATCTGGCGCAGCACCCCATCACTCTCCTTCATGGTTAAATAGCCCTTACTTTCAAAGTTTTACCAATTTTTCGGCTGACTGACTGACCTTCATTTCTTAAAGTAATGATGGCCACTCGTTTTCCTTTACTTAGCTGCTTTTTTCTTTCCATAATACAAATTCTAACAGTCTATTCAGTAGGACTATCAGCTGTGTATCCACCTGACTTCTCCTCAACGCAACTGATGGTCCCAACCCCATTTATAGGGCAAGAAATCCCACTTATTAAACCTGACAGGGCACACCTATGAAGTGAAAACCATTTCAGGGGACTACCTCTTGAAGCTTATCAAGAGAATGCCAAGAGTGTGCAAAGCAGTAATCAAAGCAAAAGGTGGCTACTTTGAAGAACCTAGAATATGACATATTTTCAGTTGTTTCAGACTTGCTTGTTATGTATATAATTCCACATGTGTTAATTCATAGTTTTGATGCCTTCAGTGTGAATCTACACATTTCATAGTCATGAAAATAAAGAAAACTCTTTGAATGAGAAGGTGTGTCCAAACTTTTGGTCTGTACTGTATATATATATATATATATATATATATATTTATTCTATTGACATCTATTTCATCTTGAGATGTTAATCTGAACCGGCACATGACAATTTGCTTAGAATGGGACCTGAAAATTTAAAGGAGGACACAGGACAAAGCTGATACACTGCGTTATGTTGAGTGCAGAGTTTGAGGAGGTAGTGCAAGATAGAGGGATTTAAAGACCATCAAAAAGAGAATCCCATTCTTAAGCACTCCCCCTCCTGTACTAGGCATGTGTATATCATTTGCACAGGGTGCTCCTTTAATATATTCATTAAAGCGACTCTGTCACTATGATCAACCCTATTAAACCAGGCATGCAGACTGGTAGGGTTGATCATGCGTTTTAAAACGATACCTGTCTTGCCACTGTAGGTAACAGCGTTGTGGAGAAATTCAAATTTTTATTATTACGCAAATGAGGATTTGGAGCACCAAGAGGTGGGCTGTAGCAGTTTGAGCACCGCTACAATGACACCCCTGGTGCTGAGTACACACACCTGTAGAGTTCAACCCCCCCCCCCCCCTAGATTGACAACACTAGACATCACGTCTAGAAGTGAGTTCTTGCGCCTGTTCAAATGGGATCAAACACTGCGCCTGTGCACTGTGAATCTGCGCTGCATTTGTTCAGATGTGAGAACTGAGGTCTAGACATGATGTCTAGCACTGTCAATCTATGGGAAGGGGGTATATTTTGAGCTCTAGAGGTGTGTGTACTCAGCATCAGGGGCGTCGCTGTAGCGGTGCTCAAACCACTACAGACTGCCTTTTGGTGCTCCAAATCCTGATTTGCATAATAATAAGAGTACAATTTTCTCCAATACAATGTCACCTACAGTGGTAAGACAGGTATTGTTTTAAACAGCATGATCAACCCTATCAGACTATATGCCTGGTTTAGTAGGGTTCATCATGGTGACAGAGTCTCTTTAAAGAGTTATAACTATTGTATTTTACTCTTTACCATGTGGTTACATTGAGTTCTGCCTCAAAACATTGCAGCAATAGCCACATAAAATGTAAAGTTTAATAACCCCACTAACCAAACAGTATTGTACTGCACACATATTATATATTACTGCCATTACCATAATTGCCTATAATTTTTATATCAGATATTATAAGCCTTGAAGAGGACCTGTCACCGCTAGACATGTCTGACCTCATGCACATGACCATATTTATTTTCTGGATTCCATCTGCATTTTTTTCCCCTTCCATTAATTTCAATGGTGCCGCATGTCCATCCCACAAAAAAATACAATATGTCCTATTCTTGTCTGTTTTGCAGACAATAATAGGCATTTTTACAAAGGGGCCCATGGAAAGTGGGGGATGCACATACGGTCATGTGCATAAGTCCTTCAAATGTATGAATAGATGAATTACAATTACTTACTAAAACAGACATGTCAGTAGAAGTGACACTTCCATGGTCAACTGATCTCAGCCACAGCAGTGGCAGGGTGAAATGCCCTTTTACTTGTCTCAGCAATCCACCCCAAGCAACACTTGAGGACAGAATTACGTAAGAGACACTGTATAAGGTAATTGGCCAGGAGGACCTCTTTAAGCACATCTTTAGTTCATGTTTGAGACAATTTGCTCTCAGTCTCTGATAATCCAGGCCGTGTGAAACTATGGCAATCTAAACTAGTAGCGTAGTGCAGATGGATCAATGAGAAGTTTAAGTTCACTGTCTTATAGATGACCCCGATATATACTTGAAGGGGCCCTGTGAGCATTTTTTGCTACCAACCTCCCTGCAAACCGCTATTAACACTGATAGATGAAGAATCCAGTGTAAACATATCTGTCTTGATGTTCCTCTCAGTTCCTGAGATTTCAGAGCTGGTAGTGATGATGCAAAAGAAGCCAGGTGCACTGAATGGAGTGGCCCCACGCATGGTGGACCAAAAACCGTATTTGCATGAATATACAAAGATGCATTTATTAGAGGTAGTGAGAATATGACATTTTATTCTGTCAGATTCGGCTCCTTAAAGGGGTTGTGTAGTCATAATATTGATGACCTATCACTAATATTAGATCAGTGGTGGTCTGACTCCTGTCACCCGTGCCGATCAGCTGTTTGAAGAGTTCACGGCGCTCATGCAATGTCCTCTTTAATGGTTACCTGCACTCCGTCAAGATTGTCATGGCAGTACAGTGTAATCACAGCTGTTCGTCCCATTCCCTTGAATGGGTGGGGTAGCTGTAATTACACTGCCCTGCCACTACAATCTAGATGGCGTGCAGGAAACTACTGAAGAGTACGCCACACTCGCAAATGGACTGTGGCCCCTTTAGGGTCCATTCACACGTCCGTAATTTGGGTCCGCATTCGTTCCGCAATTTGCGGACCCATTTACATTTCCTGGATCCGCATCAGTTTTTTCGGGATCCGCATCCGTTGTTTCGGGATCCGCAATTTCGTTCCTGGAAAAAATAGAACATGTCTTATTCTTGTCCGCAATTGCGGACCAGAAAAGGCATTTTCTATTATAGTGTCTGTCTTGAGGCTAGGTCATCAATATTATGACATTGAACAATCTCTTCAACTTCACTGTGAAGTGCTCTCTTCTTTCTGGATTGAGCTGCTCCATAGCCACCCCTGGTCTCCTGGTTGGATGCCACAGCTGTCCCTCAGAGCAGAAGACCCTTCACAGTGAAGACCTGCCTCCAGTGCATCTGCAGGTTGGAATGAAAGTTCCCATTCACATTACTCCTAATGAAAAATGCTCCAAAAAAGGTTTGTTTGAACTGTTTTCCCCCTAGATCTTGCTGTCAGCAGTTTAACATGATCAAAACTGCTGATAGATTCACTTTACTCTAGTACAGCAATATAATAATACTAAAATATGATACAAAGCTCTGCATAGTCATGTACTAGTTATAGTCTGACTGCAACATGTGATGAGTATAAAGTTCTGGAGAAGTGGCGAGAATCTTAGAAAATGTGACTAGTAACAATTACTGTAGCAACACATGAGCCGTCCACATAAGAAACCAAAAACATCCGGCAAAACTACTTATGAAACCAACAAAAGAGTCACTATGTGTATCAGAAGATGAAATAAAAAGACTTTATATCTGCAGCATGTATCCTTCAGATACAAATGTCTGGATGAATTATGTTTTTATTGTGGTCATATTATGTCTCCAGACAAGTCCTGATACATGTGGCTCGGTAGTGAAGCTGCAGCTGCCATCAGGGGCTTTGTTCTCATAGGAAAGCGCCAGCATAGGCCTTACCATAACAACAGATGGGTGCGCAGAGTGTGCAGTGAGGAGCTCAGCGTCCAGCTCCTCCATTCCCTCCGTCAGTCCCTCCACCTCAGTGACAGTCAGCAGCATTGTGGCATGCTTGGCTTTCATGGTTAACATCTTGCACTTGGAGTTGAGCGATGCGATCTGCTCCTGATAGCCCTTGATCTTCTTCGCCAGCTCCTGGGAACACATTTTAAATCAGAAGGCGACTTAAGACCAACAAAACAGCCATGAAGGAAATTGCATTGTATCAGCCTTGCATTGTATTGCGTGTCAGGCTAGGAGCGACTGGCCAATGAAATCACAGCTCACAAGCCCTGTATCGTCCGTCAGCACTGGCTGGAAGGGAGGATGTCGACTGTGAAACTGAACTGAGCCGGCCTGCATCTGACACACAGGGAAACCACAGGAGGCGGGCACCATTCACAGCACAGGCATACATAAAGGGACAGACGTGACACCATTCAGGGCGCTTATTACCCCCCCCCCCCAGCTCTGTCATGAGGTCATGGGGTGACTACAACCATGAAAAATGCAAGAGTCAGCCTAAGCCAAGATTAAAACAATCAGCATGGAAGAGGAAACAATAGGCGTCATAGAGATTAAAACAACAAAGCTTGGTCTGAGCATCGCCGTACAGAGTAAAGGTTCCTCATGTTATTAGATATATTACTATACTATCAGACAATATTTCATGCAATTTTGCATTTAAGGCTCTTTTCACACTGTGTCTGCAGTGTGCACCCAAAGTTTCCAGGTAAAACCTCAGGTGCCAACTAGTGGCATCTGACCCCCATAGGAGGCAATGCTGGTGGCAGCTTAGGCTACTTTCACACTGTCGTTTCTGGGTACACTTGTGAGATCTGTTTCAGGGATCTCACAAGCGGAACAAAACGGATCAGTTCAGCCCCAATGCATTCTGAATGGATAAGGATCCGCTCAGAATGCATCAGTTTGGCTGCGTTTGTTCTCCGTTCCGCTTTTGAGGCCGACACGATGCTTGCAGCGTTTTGGTGTCCGCCTTACGATGCAGAGCCAAACGGATCAAACAATGTAAGTCAATGGGGACGGATCCGTTTTCACTGACACAATATGGTGCAATTGAAAACGGATCCGCCTCCCATTGACTTTCATAAATGTCTTTTTTATTGAAAGTGTTGTGTATACACAATAAAGTATTATAGAAAAGCAGACATACGTGTGTCCGTCTATCAAACGAATGAACATTATAGCCACTGTGAGCTCAAATACAGAAGATATAACATAATGTCAAGAGATAACAACATATTCGAGTAACATTATACAGGAGAGCTATAAGCTATATCGGAGCAAAGATCCAGAGTGGTCGTTAAAGACAGACAGGGGGGGAAGACATTACAAGACAAGACCTATTGAGGGACATGGGGAGTAGGAAGGCTAGTTACGACACTGGTTACGTGTAGAATTCAAAATGTTCGTCCCATAACTGCCATACTTTTTCAAACCTAGCATTCTGCGCCTCTATCATAGCCGTTAAGCGGATCCGTTTTGACTTAGACTTTTTTTAAAAAGAATAATGCAAACAGATCCGTTCTGAACGGATACAAGCGTTTGCATTATCGGTGCGGATCCGTCTGTGCAGATACAAGACGGATCCGCACCGAACGCAGGTGTGAAAGTAGCCTAAAGAACGGACCTGAAAATGTATGTCAACCTCAGGGAGCCGGACAGACAATTTGGAAAACAGCAGATGGCGCTATACAGATAGAGGTCACTGAATAACTCAGTAGCTATACAACATTTTTACCAAACATTTGACCCAAAGATGTGACAAAACCTGTAACACTAGGACAAAACAAATAAAAATTCAAAAATGACTTGTCTAGCATGTCACAAATGGAACTTCATATAATTCTCACAGGGAGCGCACGTCACAAATTTATCAGCTTTTTAAACCCGATTCCAGGCGCAACTACAATAATATATCTACCCCATTGCCTTATGAGGAGTGATAAAATGCACTATAGGATTATAATACAGTAGATATTTATGGTACATAAATCCCTATATATTGGTAATAAATCAGGGGCGTAGCTAAAGGCTCATGGGCCCTGGTGCAAGAGTTCAGCTTGGGCCCCCCTTCCCTCCGCACCCCCTATAGCTACACCCTAGGTAATAATTTTACAGGTAATTAGTCTCACATCAGTTTGTGTTTTATAACTTTAATATGCTTCATGTGTTTTTATCTTACATCATTTTACATATTATACTTTAAAGGGGTTGTCTCATCATGGACAATGGGGGCATATGGCTAGGATATGCCCCCATTGTCTTATAGGTGTGGGTCCCACCGCTGGGACCCGCACCTATATTGAGAACGGAGCCCCGCAAGTGAAAGAGGCCGCACTGCGCATGCACAGCAGCCCTCCATTCATTCTCTATAGGGCCGGCGAAAAAGGCCGAGCGCTGGCTCAGGTATTTCCGTCGGCCCTATAGAAATGAATGGGAGCGGGGGCCGCGCATGCACGGTACGTTCCCATTCATTTCTATTGGGAGCTGGCTTGGTGGTGGCCAAACCGGAGTCCTCCAGCCACCATCTTGCGAGGCTCCGTTCTCGATATAGGTGCGGTGGGACCCTATTATTTTTCTCATGGCTTACAAATGCTACGGTATCCATAATTGCATGGTACATCTTACAACTTTCCGAATAGTTTATAAAATGAACAATATAATATTATAAGCTAAAAGCTATGTCAACATTTCACCCACATTTTATAGTTTACGTATAGAACACTACTGTACACGCAGCAGCGATGCTGTATTACACCCAAGCTCCATCTACTTTAATTCATTTGACACCGTTATGGCCTTAAAGATTAGGCCCCATCAGTTCTCCTGACATGTCTGCTATAGTAAATGCTGATATCCCTCATGTCTGGAGCATCTTTTCCTGACTGGACAGTGTAGGGGTGCCTTCACACACGTCAGATTTTGTTGCAGAAAATATTCCTGCAACTGAAAATCTATTTCATTCATCTGAATGGAACGAGCTGGTTCTATTTAACCAGAAAGTAAGTTACACTGCAGCAATAAGTGAGTCCAGTAGAAATGTTACATATCTTACTCTATTGGGGAACCATTTAGTAGGGTCATGAGAACAACAATACATACTGCAAAAGAAAGTGAACACCGCTCAAGATCAAAGGCTGCGGGGGCAGAACGTGAACAAAGGCCCAAAATCACTGGTCCAATACTTTTGAGGAGAAAAAAAGTGTATAATTAAATCTGGGGTTTAAGATTTGTGAAATTGACTTGTTTTAACAACCCAGATTCCTTCAAGAACCAAGAATATTTACCTCATGGCGTTTAATCTGGAACTGTAATTCCTGGATATTGCTGGTAGTTACTTTTGCATCTTGCAACTTTCGATGTGCTTCCTCGATCAGCTGCTGCAAATGTTTCATCTCTTGTTCATACTGCTCATACTGGACCACGGCCTCCTGTGGGTTAAATGTGCAATTATCAAACCAACCGATACCTAAAAACACTGCCATAGATCTCCTAATTTACTAATCGTGGGACATAAAAGCATCCACGACTGATCGAGGAGGCAATCAAATCAATGGAATCATAAGGATGCATAATGTGTCATGTCATCTGAGACACCTAGTGAGGGGCTCGTTAAATTCACACTTAGCTCTGGGACCCTATTTAGCCCGAGTAACCGGTTATTGTAATGAGTAACGTCTTCTGCAATATATTATACAACAGCTATTCCTAGTACAATCTACATTTAGGTACTCCTGCAATAAGGCCATATAATTGGAAATAACAGTGCAGATGTACCAAGCATTTAGTGCCATATAATATATCTGCTTCGTAAAGGAAAGAAGGAGTGCTGTATGATGGAGCGAAATGTATGGTTGCATCATGGGACAGGTACTGGTGAGAAGGGGAGAGGATAGGACTGACACTGGGGGAGAGGGTGATTCTTGGCTTGATCCTTATGATGGGACTATAATTAGGAAGCAGATAATAATAGGTGCTTACCTGCATAATATTACACTGCTGAATGGCAGTGTGCTGAAGACGGCTGGTCTCCTCCTGCAGCCTGACAGCAGTGCGGCATATGGGAAGGCTAGTCACTACTTCTTCAGGAATTCTTAAGGCACTTTGGCAAAGTTGGACAGCATGAACCTTTGGTTTTAGAGACTCCATTTTGGATAGTAGGTGCTGTAAAGATAATATCAGGTTCAATATTTGCACAATGGTTATTCTCATCTTGCAAAACGATGGCAGATTGGTAGGGTGGCTGCTATGCAGGTAAAACGCAGAAGGGGGCCGAGGTCTAAACCAATACTGAAATCTCTTCATTCTCAGGTTAATGTGGGGGTCCTAGAGACTGGACCTAAATCAATCATATCCTAGCGATATGCTGTAGCTTTATAAAATGGGAATACTCTTTGAAATAATTGACTAGTCCACACTAGCCCTTTAGTAAACACTACCTCCTAACTCTCGCTAAAAATTAAAGTGTCCTTGTACTTAAAAAGAAAAAAAAATTACAACATATCAAAAGATTTGATGGGGGGTCCGGGTGTTTAGACCACCACCAATTGCTCAAATGAAGAGAAAGAAGCGTTCGCACAGAGCAATGTCTCTTCTTACAGCCCAGTAGGAAGTCTGTCTTGAGTCCTTCTCCTGGAGCTCTCTGTGTGAGAGCTTTCTTCTCCTCGTTCTAACAATCGGTGGGGGTCTCACCACTGGTTCACGTTAGGTCTTAGATGTCTTGACGCTTGCTCTGAATAATGCACAAGCTGAGGAGTGCACAATACTCTACCTGTCTATGAGACAGCTGCTCCTTAAGACTCAGGCGCCCCAGCTCTGGTGAGGTCAGTGTAGTCTGGGCTTGTTCTAATGCCGTCTGCAGTGCTCTAACTTCACTTTCAAACTTCTTCATATCCTGTTGGAAGAAACAATATAGAATTTTTTATTAATTTTTTTTTAATAAACAGCAAACTAAGCTGCGAAAACCAGTGTCAGGCAGCTGCTGCCAAGGCCAATAAGATAATGGGTTGCATCAGAAGGGGCATAGATGCCTGTGATGAGAACATAGTCCTTTCACTTTACAAAACACTAGTCAGACCACACATGGAGTACTGTGTACAGTTCTGGGCTCCTGTGAACAAGGCAGATATAGCAGAGCTGGAGAGGGTCCAGAGGAGGGCAACTAAAGTAATAACTGGAATGGGGCAACTACTGTACCCTGAAAGATTATCAAAATTAGGGTTATTCACTTTAGAAAAAAGACGACTGAGGGGAGATGTAATTACTATGTATAAATATATCAGGGGTCAGTACAGAGATCTATCCCATCAGCTATTTATCCCCAGGACTGTGACTGTGACGAGGGGACATCCTCTGCGTCTGGAGGAAAGAAGGTTTGTACACAAACATAGAAAAGGATTCTTTACGGTAAGAGCAGTGAGACTATGGAACTCTCTGCCTGAGGAGGTGGTGATGGTGAGTACAATAAAGGAATTCAAGAGGGGCCTGGATGTATTTCTGGAGTGTAATAATATTACAGGCTATAGCTACTAGAGATGGGGTCGTTGATCCAGGGAGTTATTCTGATTGCCGAACTGGATGGACAAATGTCTTTTTTCGACCTCATATCTATGTTACTATGTAAAAAATGGTCTGACACTGATGATTTGGTTACATGCAAAGAAATGTACTGACATCTCTACTGTCTGTATAAATCAGTCATAATAATTGGAAAACTATACCAGAAATGTCACTTTTTTAATGCTGATATTGATATTTGTCTGCTATAAATATATTTGACACATAATTTGAGTCCCTTAGGGTACATTCACATATGCGGCAGAAGATCTGGCATTGCTGGATTATACTGTTAAATGCCAGTCTTCGGATGGACAAAAACCAATGCATGCAATAGATCAGGCATGCCGCAGAAGCGAACATACCTTCAAAAGGTATGTTCTCTGTGGCTCTGAAGCAATTCAAACAGCAGCGGTGACCTGCCTGGATATGGCATGTGACTGCTGCTGTTTGCACCACAGAAGGAAGGAAATACACTGGAACTTTACAGCTTCAGGAGGAATGCAGGTCCCACATAGAACATAAACGTAGGCCGGTTCGTGTGTATCAAGTTATACCCGTGATATGTACCCGCTGTGGAGCAAATGAAAGAATTTGAATTTGTCCCAAGGTAAGTGCCATGCTATTTCTTCCTAACTTGGATGCCCACACAGATCATGGCTACTGCAGAACTTTGTATCTTATAAGAGTGAATTGTACAAAAATGGTGGTTGGAGTCAGAGGCAAAACTATAAATGACTGGGTCCCACAGCAAATTTTGGAACAGATCTACCCCCGGCACCCCCGCCGCCAGCAACTTCTTCACAACCACCGACTCCCGTGCAACCCCCACTTCTGTGGCTAGTCAAGATCGCGCTCTCAGATGAGGCCCGGCAGCCGCTCTGTCCATTTCCTACTTGTATATGCTGTATGTCACGTCACTGTATATAATGTCATTGTATAATACTGTTGAGGGGGCCCTGACAATAAAACCTTTTAGTCCTCCTCCTGAGTAGGCCCTTTCTGAGTTTGGGCCCCAAAGCAACCCCTTCTCCTGTTTCCCCTATAGCTACGATCCTGGTTGGAGTTTTCTAGGAACACATTTACTAAAACACAGTAAAGTGTATTCAATATACGATGAAAAGCCATGACATTTTCTGATATACTATGCGTATCTTCTTAGTTCCTAAGATCTCTCATAGTAGCCATTACACAAGAATTTTCATTGTGTACTTCCAAAAAATGTGTCACGCCCATGGTTATGGTCGTGACTCCTTGGGAGCCGCATGCAGTTGCCCGCGGTCTGAGTGTTTTCTCAACCGCAGCTGGGGGCTGTTAGTAGTTTGCCTCAAAGTGCGGTTGCCGCGGACAACAGGTATGCGTGCGGTTGCCTCTGGCTATGTGTGTGTGTTTGTGTGCACTTTCCCTGTCTGGTGTGCACTGTGACATTTTCCCTTCACTGTGGCTGCCCGTGGCAACGTTTGGTATTGTGTACATGTGGTGGCAGTGTCTCGGCCTTCTGGTTGATTCCTAGGACATGGTTGCCACGCATGTCGTTGCCTGCGGTAACAGCTGCAGTGTGATGTTTGTTTGGACACTTCCCCTTTAGGTGGCAGTCTTCCCTTGCCTGGTGTAGGAAGGGTTAACTCCCTTCTTTGTGTGTGAACACTGGGTGTGTCTGTGTGGGTGTGGCTACTTGGGGTTATTTAGCTCCTGCTGGATGCCTGTATCTGAGGGGTACTTCAGCCATGGTTAGCTGAAGTCATCCTCCTGGTTATATACCATCTTCCAGTGAGGGCCACCCTTGTGGTCATAAAACGCTGTATGATGTCTAGTTGACATAAAATGTATGATGTCTAGTTGATGTGTTACCCTTTCCGTGTTTTATTATAGCTATGGATGCCCTGGTTTCCTGTGTGTTTTGTGGTGTGCTGTCTCCTTACTGATTGTGTGGACAGCAATACTGGTGCATGGGTTCCAGTCAGCAAGGCTGTGGCAGGTAGGTTTGGAACTAGTGTTGTTCACCTGCCATATCCATATGCCTGTATGTGTTTCCCCTTCCTTGCAGCTTGGCCAGTGAGACCCCTGTTCCTCCGTTTCCAGGAGGAACAGGTCGTCTTACCCAACTCCTAGTTCAGGGCCACCATGAGGACTAGTAGGGAATCCAAGGTTCCGGAGTATGAGCCCTCCTACCATCAGGGTCGGCTCATACAGCTAGGAGTCAGGGTCAGATTAGGGACGCGATAGGAGGTGACCTGCTCCCTAATCCTGTCGTCCTGGTCGAGCAGCGACCTAACATCTTCGGGCATCGCATGGCTGAGGGTTTCCCCCATCCTCAGCCGTGACAAATTGAGAATCTGTTCTGAGTCCTGACTCTTCGCACCAGTGCAGCTAAGATCACATTACCAGGAAGACATTTATTGTCTGTAAGAAAATATTGAAGGTTCCTGTTCAAAAACAGCAGAGATCTTAAAAGATTACTGAGTTTTAAGAAAACTTTTGACAAATGATAGAACGAGGGTAGAGAAGTGCTTGCATAGCATGCTCCGCACTGCAAGAGACGGAAGTGAGATGGGCTCATAGACTTTCTATTGAGTCCCTGCATTGAGGAGAGAAAGCTTTCTAGCATTTGGTGGGGGTCTCAGCGCTCGGACCCTCACCAATCAAAACTTTTGATATGTCTCTATGACATATCAAAAGTTTTCAGAAAACTCAGTGACCACTTAAAAAATGTTAGTATACACAGATACACAAAGGATATTATAAAATTGTATAACTTTATCATTGAATGAAAAGGCTCCACTTTCTGAAACTGAAATACTCATAGAAGGGGTTTTCAGAGGCCAACTATTAATTTTCCTATCTGTAGGATAGATCATTAGTTTGAGATCATGAAGGTCCGATACCTGGCCTTCCCACTGATCATGTTAGCAGCAGCCACAGGTTCTGGAAGTGAAAAGTGTACAGAGCCAGAACACTACAGTTCCGTACACTGCGTAGTCCTGGCTGTTCCCATATACTGCAGCTCTGCTCCCATTAACTTCGTACAGGAGCATCATCTTCGTACCTAAGAACAGAAAATACACTGGGGCTGTACACGGTTTACTTCCGGAAACTACTAACCAGGGCCAGACTGGCCTGCCAGGATACCGGGAAATTTCCCGGTAGGCCGGCAGGCCTGAGTGCCGCAAGGCCGCGGCCCTGGTGGCAAGTGGGGGCGGCTGGCGGCAGGGCAGAGCAGCAGGAGATGAGCGCTTCCATTGTGGAAGCGCTCATCTCCATTGTGGAAGCGCTCATCTCCATCTCAGCCTATCAGAGGCTGGTGCAGGCGGCACAATGACGTCATCGCGCCGCCTGAGCCATATAGCGAGGGACACAGGCCGGAAAAGGCCTGCATCGCATCGCTGGAGGTAAGTAAAGGGGTTATTTTTTTATATAGGTACAATACTGGATCATGATAAGGGGGGGCCTACTGGCACATGATAAGGGGACTATTGGCACATGATATGGGAGCTACTGGCACATGATATGGGGGCTATTGGCACATGATATGGGGGCTATTGGCACATGATATGGGGGCTATTGGCACATGATATGGGGGCTACTGGCACATGATATGGGGGCTACTGGCACATGATATGGGAGCTACTGGCACATGATATGGGGGCTACTGGCACATGATATGGGGGCTACTGGCACTTGATAAGGGGCAGCTACTGGTACATAAGGGGGGGTTACTGACACATGATAAGGGGCGGCTACTGGCACATAAGGGGGGGTTACTGGCACATAATAAGGGGGGGTTATTAGCACATAAGGGGGGGCTGGCTGCTGGCACATGATGGTGGGGGGCTCTTATTACTGGCACATGATTGGGGGGCATCTTACTGGCACATGATTGGGGGCATCTATGGGGCCCATCTTACTGGCACATGATTGGGGCATCTATGGGGGCACTTCTTACTGGCACATGATTGGGGGGCATCTATTGGGGCACATCTTACTGGCACATGATTGGGGGCACTATAGGGGCATCTACTGAGGCTAAAAAGAAGGGGTATTTTATATGGGGGGCTCTGTATAGGGGCATTTTATACTGGGACATATTATGGTGGGGGGAAGGGGGGGGAGGAGCACTATGGGGTCATCTACGGGGGCACTGAGAAGGGGAATTTTATATTGCCACATTATGGGAACATTAGCTCAACTGGGGGCATTACAAGGGGGTATGTTTTGCACATTATAAGGAGAATTATTTCTACTGGGGGGGCATTATGGTGGGCTTTATTACTCCCCCATGGTATAAGCCCATAGTAGCAGCACCAGCCTCTCCCTGCTCTGCTATCCCTCTGCCCCTTCTCCAAATCCTTATTATGAAATCTTTCTCATTAGGATAAAACACAACATCAGCTCCGCCGAGCCCCCCAGCCAAGTGTTGAAGTGGTGTCCGAGATCCCCAAGGGTCAAGCCAAGTAATTGTAAGTTTTCATGTGAAATATGTTTATGTTTGTAGTTGATCTTTATTATCGATTTTACATTGCAGATTTTTTATTTTTTTTGCAGCATATGGGTGAGATTTTATAAATATTTTTATTATTTGGTCGAAAGGCTCATTGGGGGGGAGGGGGGATTGTAACAGGACTGCCGTAGAATATCTAAAATAGCTGGTCAAGTAAAATGTTGCATGCAACAATCATTAAATAGGTGGCCAACAAAAAAGGGGCGGGTCAAAGGGCGTGGTAAAACACTGTCTGAGCATGCTGAGAGTTGTAGTTTTGCAACAGTTGGAGGCATCCTGGTTGGGAAAACACTGTGATAATATGAACAATGGGGGTTCTACAAAAGAGCTATCGTGGGGCAAAGTTCATATTCGTGTTTACATACGTGTTTTAAAATGAATGCTTTCTCCTATTATAAACAAGTAAATAATGACGCAATGCTGTGGGGCTGGTATGCAACTTTTTCCAGGGCTGGTTTTTATCCCCAGTCCGGCCCTGCTACTAACTGCTGATCAGAGGGGATGCTGAGTATCAGACACCCATCAATCTCATACTAATGACCTATGGAGAGGTCATCAATATGTTGGACCACTTCAACCTGTATAATGAGATAAGTTGGTGGTGTCTAATCAACACAACTTTATACCTTTGCTGCATCCTGAAGGTTCAGCAAGCGATGCTTTATTGTCTGTTGCAGTTCTTCAGTCTGACGTCCTAGTTCTGACACTTGCTGAGACAACTCTTCTGTGTGGTAAACACTTGACAAATATTCTATCTTTTCATTCATTGCTTCTAGATCACCATGGATATCTCTGGACTCTTCCAACATAGCCTGGAAGAGCAATAAATGTGAATACAATTTTGAGGAGTTGACAAGTCGGGGATAGGCTTCTAAGAAAATCGAAATAACATGTTTCCAAAGAATATTAATTACACAGGACCACAGTAGTTAGTAATTGATGATAAGCTATTAGCGTTTCTTTTTTGTTCCTCTCAAACTTTGACATTCAGACCCCCAGCCTTGAGCCTACACAATACCAGAGGTGCCACAACATACCTGATGAGCCATTGCCATAGTACCAGAGGTGCCACAACATACCTGATGAGCCATTGCTTGGTCACGAAGTTGACTTGCGGAGTTCCAGATGATGCTACTGTTCACTAATATTTTAGATTTTTCAATCCACCGTAAAATAAATTCTAGCATTTCATTGTACTCCTCCAGCTGGATGACAGCCTATGCATGGTGATATCAAGTGACAGGCAGTTAGTAAGCATACTGCTAGAGGTAGCGACTCACAGCAAATATTACCAATTTACATACTGTACATTTTTCTGTCAGCACAGCAATCAACCGCCAAATGCCTGACCTCTCAAACGGCCGGCAATCAGCTACTATATCCAGGGATAACTGTAGGTGCAGGAGACGCACATGCCAGACGCTCAGTGGAATGGATGTTCATGGATGGGTGGCTCTCTGTTCTGGCTCATTGGGCACAGGGTAGTCTTTATGAGATAATGGGGTGAATTTATAATTTGCGGCAGTTTCGGTGTCAGTGTTAATTTTGTCTTTGCTTTGTGAGGTCGCACCAAACGGCGCACAGTAATAATTATTTGGCTCAAATGCAATGTGGTGTGAGCCTCTCGCTGTAAAAG
Source organism: Bufo bufo (assembly GCF_905171765.1). Classification (NCBI taxonomy): domain Eukaryota; kingdom Metazoa; phylum Chordata; class Amphibia; order Anura; family Bufonidae; genus Bufo; species Bufo bufo. The sequence continues at coordinate 473,207,599 of NC_053392.1, read as the reverse complement.
TACACCAGAGGGTTCACTGGCAAGGAGGTGTACTTTATTAACAGTCACACATAGATTCCACTCCTCTTCTAAAAGTGGCGAGACTCACCAAATGTGGCAAAAACATGCACCAAATGTTGCACGCAGGCATCACTTGCGACATTTTTATGCCACAAAACTGGCACAGCAGACTTGATAAATGTCCCTTAATACATCATCCGTGAGATGCCTTCAATACACATTTTATAGGTACTCTGGGCCACTTACAGATATTGCTGATGCAGATTTCCTACAGAAAATATACTTCACTTTATTTCTCCAGTGGACATGGTAAGAAAACACTACAGTGGTGTACCTGCTTGACTTTGCCTGCTCTGTATTCAGCCTGTTTGCTGCCTTGTTGCTGTAGTTCAATAAGTTTTCCTATCTTATCCACCAGTTGCTTTCCCAGAGCGTGGTTCTGTTCAGCAAAGTCTTGCACGGCTGCATCCAGTTCCACCAGCTTTATGTTACACTTGTCTAGTTCCTCACATAGGATCTGCATGAAAGACAGGCAGTCGTCAACTGCATCGAAAATATCTCAAAATGCATAAATGTGAGGAACAGGAAGAACCATAAAAGTTCATCTTCATTGCATCTCATTATATTTATTTCCTTATGTTCTGACATTTACATACAGTAAGTACTTTAGATGCTAACATTTTTGTAACACTGTTGGCATCAGACATGAATAGCCATTTTATAGGGGTTCTCCAGGAATTAAAAAAAATGAAAATACTTAAATATTACTTTATAATAAATATATTCACAAAAACCTTCCATTACTTAGAATGGCTTATTTTGTCTAGGGAGCAATCATTAGGAGAAATAAAATGGCCGACGTCCTATTAGTACACACAAAACCTGTCCTACTCACACAGGAGGACAAGTTACTTCACCACAATGAGCCATAGTGCTGCCTCATCCTCCTCTCTGCTCTGCTTGTCAGAAATCATGATCCTGAATACAGGTGAATCTCTGTGGGAATGGAGATGATGAGGAGACATGAGAAGAGGTGAGCTTGGGCTAATGAGCAGCAGCACTTGTATGCAGTCTCCATTTCCACAGACCCACATTACCACAGTCTGTCCTGTCCGTCTTCTCTGTACTTCATGTCTCCTCATGAACTAAATTCCCCAGAGATTCAGCTAAAGTTCTTATCATCTGTATTCAGGATCATAATCCCTGACAAGTAGAGAGGAGGATGAGGATCAGGCAGATCTTTACCTCAGTGTTGTAAAGTAACTTGACCTCATGTGTGATAAGGACAGGTTTTGTGTGAACTAGCGGTCATTTTGTTTCCCCTGATGATTGCTCCCCAGGCAAAACGAGCCATTATAAATAATGAAAGGTATTTGAGAATATATTTATAATAAAGTAATATTTAAGTATTTTCATTTTCTTAATTCCTGGAGAACCTAGGGTTGGACGATATCAAAAATATTCCCACAATAACGATATTAAGAAATTTGTTGCGATAAAGATATATATTGCGATAAATGCCCATTTAGAAGAAAAAAACACTTGGGGCCACAAGGAGACATTATACTGTATGGGGGCAGCCACAAGGAGACGTTATACTGTATGGGGGCAGCCACAAGGAGACGTTATACTGTATGGGGGCAGCCACAAGGAGACGTTATACTGTATGGGGGCAGCCACAAGGAGACGTTATACTGTATGGGGGCAGCCACAAGGAGACGTTATACTGTATGGGGGCAGCCACAAGGAGACGTTATACTGTATGGGGGCAGCCACAAGGAGACGTTATACTGTATGGGGGCAGCCACAAGGAGACGTTACACTGTATGGGGGCAGCCACAAGGAGACGTTATACTGTATGGGGGCAGCCACAAGGAGACGTTATACTGTATGGGGGCAGCCACAAGGAGACGTTATACTGTATGGGGGCAGCCACAAGGAGACGTTACACTGTATGGGGCAGCCACAAGGAGACGTTACACTGTATGGGGCAGCCACAAGGAGACGTTACACTGTATGGGGCAGCCACAAGGAGACGTTACACTGTATGGGGCAGCCACAAGGAGACGTTACACTGTATGGGGCAGCCACAAGGAGATGCTACACTGTATGGGGGCAGCCACAAGGAGACGTTACACTGTATGGGAACAGCCACAAGGAGACGTTATACTGTATGGGGGCAGCCCCCAGCCTCTGATCAGCCCCCCAGCCTCTGATCAGCCCCCCAGCTTCTCATGTGCCCCCCAGCCTCTGATCAGCCTCTCATGTGCCCCCCAGCCTCTCCCTCTTATCAGCCCCCTCTGGTAACTCAACCCCCTCCCCCCCCAGTATTAATCATTGGTGGCAGTGGCCACAGGGTCCCCCTCCTCCCCCCCATCATTGGTGGCAGTGGGCAGTGCGCCCCCCCCCTCCCTCCCCAGTATTAATTATTGGTGGCAGTGGCCACAGGGTCTCCCTCCCCCTCCCATCATTGGTGGCAGTGGGCAGCTCCGAACGGTTACCATGGAAGCCAAGACGCTACTGAAGTCCTGGCTGCCATGGTATGTTAGTGAGCAGCATTATACTCACGTGCGCTGTGGCCGCCGGGCGCTCCTTCTTCTGTCTGTGCGGCACATTGCTAATGCTTATAGCATTAGCAATGCGCCGCACAGACCTATGAGAAGAAGGAGCGCCCGGCGGCCACGGCGCACGTGAGTAGAATGCTGCTCACTAACATACCATGGCAGCCAGGACTAGCGTCTTGGCTGCCATGGTAACCGATCGGAGCCCCAGCATTACACTGCTGGGACTCCGATCGGAACTGCCCACTGCCACCAATGATGGTAGGGGGAGGGGGACCCTGTGGCCACTGCCACCAATGATTAATACTGGGGAGGGAGGGGGGGGGCGCACTGCCCACTGCCACCAATGCAGAGACTGAAGAACATTCCTGTCATCCGACCTCTGACAGGATGCTGTGATCCGTGCAATTAACCCCTCAGGTGCCACACCTGAGGGGTTAATTGCGCGGATCACAGCGTCCTCTCAGAGGTCGGGTGCCGGGAATGCGAGTCACAGAATTCCTTCCCCACGCCGAACTGCTAAGAGCGCCGCCGCAAGCGGCCAGCAGGTATCGGGGACATTTGCACGAGTACAAGTACTCTGCAAATGTCCAGTATCGGTTCATGCTGGGGCGGGTGGCCGCGGACGCAGATTTAGAAGCGGTCAGCGCACATGACCGCTTCTATGACGTCACAAAATACTGCGGTAAATAGGAAACAGCGATATCGCCATATTGCAGTTTTTTTAATACCACGGTATATCGTGATACCGGTATATCGCCCAACCCTAGGAGAACCCCTTTAAGGTGTATGCACATGTAGGGTAAAAAACACATAACAACAAAACACTGCTTTTTTTACAGCATTTTTTAGCAACAAGAAACTCCATGACCAGATGTTACATGTTAGCCAATAGAAAATTATAAAAACACCCTACAAACACCATGACCCTGATTTATCAAACTGTCTTTGTCTTTATTTTGGCGTAAACTGTGACTTTGCTGTAATTTTACCTCTAAGACAAATTTATCAATAGGCTAAAGTTATTTTTTGCTCCTGCTAAGTCAACTTCATAAAATCTAGCTGTTTGTGGGCGTACCTGTGGAGTAAGTTGGTTTTTGGCCTTATTCATCTTAGAGGACAAGTCTAAAAAAATTGTTTCAACTGCTCTCCACTCCTAACCTGCTGTAGCGGTGGCAGGTGAAAATAAAGTTAGAATGTGATAGTTTGCTTGTTCTAGTGCTGTGCGCCATGTTCATAAATTTTACTCAGAATGTTACCTGTACACAAATAGACACACTTCAAATTGTCCCCTGTTGATAAATCAGGGTCTGCATTTTTGTAGAGGCGTTTCTATACTGTTTCCTAGCATTTTTTTTTTTGTCCCTTGGCTTATTTCTTTCAAATCACTGCATGCTCTGGGTGTGATTTTTTTCAGGCTCTCTCCCATATACTTTTTTATAGAAGAAAAACGTCTGAAAAAAAGGCCCATAAGAAGTGTGGAAGCAACTCAACAGGGCTTTTCAGCAAAGAAAATCTTGGCATGATTAGTGTATTCTGTGACTCTAGTGCTACAATTGTATATGGTACAATAAATAACAAAAGTTCCGTTTTAGGTGTTAAAGGAATTTCACAGAGTAGCAAAAGCTACCTACAGCTCCTCCCACTATTCTCTTATCTGATTTCCTCTGTCATAATGAGCAGGAAATTAGACTGTACACTCAAAATGTAAAAAATGTTTATAAATTAGGAACTTAGAATTTAAAGGAGTTGTCCAGCCCCCAAAGCCATGACCTCTGGAAAGCAGCTTCATGCCAGAGCTGAGGGTACCGTCCCTGATGCTTCCAGTGCCTGGCGTACTAGAAGTGTGATGTCCTGTCTGTGGTCATGTGCATCCCTGCAACCATTCACTCACCTCGGCAGAGACGTGTCCCTGCGTGGTACATGACCATTGAGCCTGTTCAGCCATGTGCTGTGTTGAGCCACGGTACTGCTAAGGCCAGTGAATGGCTGAAGCAGTGCACATGACCACGTGTGGACATCATCACTGAGGGTAGGACCTTCAACACTGGTACAGAGCTGCTTTCAAGAAGTTGATACATTTGTTGCATCTTTGAATACGTCTAGAAATGTAATGTTTCTTAAAGGGTTTCTACCATCAGAATTTCTGTTATGTAGCTGACTAGCGATGCGCTACACAACAGTGTGTTTTTTACATTTCTCCCTGCAGCAGTTCTGCTAAAATACACACTTTTACAATATGCTAATTAAGCTCTAGGTGCTATGTGGGCGTAGATTCAGCACCTAGAGGCTCGGTCTACTCACCCTTTATCCCGCCCCATGCATCGTTGAGGAATTCCCGCGCCTGTGCCGTTCACTTCTGTATTCGGCGCAGGCACAGCAAGTGAAGGCCGCGCTCCTGGTGCCGGCTTCCTTACTGTGACGTAGTCAGGGAGCCGACACCAGGAGCGCGGCCTTCACTCACTGCACCTGCGCCGAATACAGAAGTGAACGGCGCAGGAGCGGGATTTCCTCAACGATGCATAGAACTTGGACATCAATCAAGAGGAGCGGGGCGGGCAGAACGGAGGACCTGGGCGGGATAAAGGGTGAGTAGACCGTGTGAATCTACGCCCACATAGCACCTAGAGGTTCATTAGTATATTGTAAAAGTGTGTATTTTACCAAAACGGCTGCAGGAACAAATGTAAAAAACACACTGTTGTGTAGTGCTGACATTAGCGCATCGCTAGTCAGCTACATAACAAATTCTGATGGTAAAAACCCTTTAAAGGGAACCTGTCACCTCCACTATGCTACCCTCACTGAGCGTTTCTAAATGTTCATTGTGTTACCCTAAACATATAAATTACACTTTTAATTTCATTTGCAGACAAATTCTATAATTATTATGCATTTTTGTACTTCCCGCCTTTTATGCAAATTAACATAAAAGAGTCATATCTTACTTGTGTGACCAGAGAAGAGTCACATTTTCAAGCTCTGACTCATCTCAGGTTAATTTGCATATGTATCAAATCAGTTTTTTTTACACAATAAAAGCACACAGAGCTATGGGGACTGGGTATTGCTGATGTGCCAGCGGCCATCTAGCAACCCATGTCCTCAGCTTTATACCCAAAATCCAGGTGACAGGTTCCCTTTAAGTTTTCATGCCACCCACCTACTGTGATGACATGTGCGACATTTTAACAAGTCACTTTTCGTAATTGTGTCTAAATACTGATCAAACAGCGAGCCGAGCCCACTTTTACAAAGTGACATGCATGGCACAAGTGCGTCTAACTTCTGGAACAGATAGTTAATAAAGGTGTCCTACAGCAGATAAGACATTACTTTAGCGTAAAATGTGCGAGAAAAAAGGCACAAATACATTGATCGATGTTGGTGAATATCTCTCAGGACTCTTCTTACATACCGTGTGATCCTTCCTAGCTTCAGTCACATCAACTGCTTTCTCTGTTAGTCTTCCCAGAATTGAATTCAGCTCTCCCTCAGTTTCCGCTATTTGATTATTCAGCTCCTGGTTCAGGGTTTGATTCTGCTGGGCCTCTTTTTGCTTCATTTGTATCTACAGTGATAAAACATAAAAAATAAACCATCAGGTCTGTGCTATGTCCAGCACATGTCGACAAGTAAGTTCCCACCACGGCTAGTGATTGCTGTTGTTCTGCTCTGGTATAGCAGCAGAACAACGAAAATAGCAGAAATGCCGGTTTCGGCACATAATTGATCAGAACAGATTCCACTGTTTCCGCTTTATTAGCAGAGGAAAAAGTCCTGCATGTAGGGAGTTTTCTCTCCGCTGTTGTGGACAGGATCTGTGATGGTGACACTGAATGGAGCCTCGGGCGAAGATGTTAACAAGCCCTAAGGCACACATAATGCTACTATCTTTTCCAGGGACTGTATCCAAGTTTTACTGTTTTGGTAACAGTATATAATATGTCCACAAGGTGGTAGCAGAGGGTGTGTAATACAGGATGAGGCATGTTTGGGAATTGGCTTCCTGTGCACATTCCTCCCTCTTCGACCGTTGTTCGGGTCCGCATCCGAGCCGCAGTTCTTGCGGCTCGGGTGCAGACCCATTCACTTCAATGGGGCTGCAAAAGATGCGCACAGCACTCCGTGTGCTGTCCACATCCATTGGTCCGTTCCGTGGCCCTGCAAAAAAAATATAGCATGTCCTATTCTTGTCCGTTTTGCGGACAAGAATAGGCATTTCTACAATGGGCACACGGGCGGCTTCCGTTTTTTGCAGACCGCAAAAAAAACCTGAATGGCTGTGTGCATGTAGCCTAACCCTCAAAATTGGTCATCATTGATGGCTGGAAGACCTACTCCTGGCACCCTGTACAAGTTGGTATAAGCGGTAATGGCGTTTGGGCGTGCGCTGCCGCCACTTCCTCGGCCTGAACCATCAGAAGAACAGAAAAAGAAAGAAAATAAAGAGATCCTGTATTTTAGTTATCCGTTGTATGCTCAGTTATACACATTGTGCATCAGTTTCAGCCATTTCCATCTGAGACCTGTTATTTTAGACAGTAAAAAAAAATCCTACACTAAGTTTTTTTTTTTGCCTAAAATAAAGGATCTAAGACAGAAATTGCTAAAACGGATGCAAAATGCGCATAACGGATAACTAAAATACAGGATCTGTTTTTTTTTTTATCTTTCTGTTCCTCTGACGGATAAGCAGAATGTAAAACTAAACAGTGATGTGAACCCAATCTTAGGCTTCATGCACACAGCCGTTGTTTTGGTCCGTATCCGAGCCGCCGTTTTGGCGGCTCGGATGCGGACCCATTCACTTCAATGGGGCCGCAAAAGATGCGGACAGCACTCTGAGTGCTGTCCGCATCCGTTGCTCCGTTCCGTGGCCCCGCTAAAAAAAATATAACGTGTCCTATTCTTGTCTGCGCTTTGCGGACAAGAATAGGCATATATATTGAAGGCTGTCCGTGCCGTTCCACAAATTGCGGAACGCGCACGGACGCCATCCGTGTTTTGCGGATCCGCGATCTGCAGACCGCAAAACACACCACGGTTGTGTGCATGCGGCCTTAGTCTGATTCAATTGAATGGGACTAAAATGCAGTTGCTATACAATGTATGTTGCTGTGCTTGGTATACTAAGCTAATTAGCAGGGCTGTAGGAAGTCAGACTCCCCCCGCCAATCGGATATTAAAAGATGGTACAGGCTGCTAAGGACCTAGTCCCCCCCTCTTTACATGTGTGCTGTATACCGTAGGATATTAATATTATCAATCAGGTAAAAAAAATAAGTAGCTGGACTGATTTGTGCCAAATTTATTAAAGAGCAAAAATCTAATCTACACCTACGTATATTTTCATCAAGAATTTCGAACCTTTCACATAACTGATTCATTTCCTTGGAAGCCATGCCCACTTTTCTTGCCATTTGACAAGTAATGAAAAAAAGTAGCAAATTATGATTTTTGTCACAATTTAATTTAAAACCTAATGTGAGCTGCTTATTAAACGCGGGCCAGCGATTCTTATTATGTTCATAGAACAATATTTTCTTAATAACGGACAACGCATATTCAGTTTACCTCTTCATTTATACTGGCCAGGGCTAAGGCCACTTCAGCTAGCAGCAATGACAGCTCCGATGGCAGGATTGTGTACATTTCCAAATATTTATTCTGCTGCTCTTCAGACAATTTTTCCACTTTTTGACGATGAGAATTCAGGTCCTGCTGTAGAACCTTAGACAAAAGAGAAAGCGATGTTTCCCATTACTCTATACAGCAACATGTCGTGCGACAGCAAGTCACTTATTTTAGAGCTGTGATTTCGCTTTGAAAACACACCCAAGTCACAGGTATGTCATGTGTCGCCAACGACTTAGGCTACTTTCACACTCGCATTTGGTGCGGATCCATCATGGATCTGCACAAACGCATCCGTTCAGATAATACAACCGCTTGCATCTTTGACATAGCCAAGACGGATCCGTCTTAAACACCATTGAAAGTCAATGGAGGACGGATCCGTTTTCTATTGTGCCAGATTGTGTCATAGAAAACGGATCCGTCCCCATTGACTTACATTGTGTGCCAGGACGGATCAGTTTGGCTCAGTTTCGTCAGACGGACACAAAACGCTGCAAGCAGCATTGTGGTGTCCGCCTCCAGAGCGGAATGGAGATGGAACGGAGGCAAACTGATGCATTCTGAGCGGATCCTTTTCCATTCAGAATGCATTAGGGCAAAACTGATCCGTTTTGGACCGCTTGTGAGAGCCCTGAACGGATCTCACAAACGGAAAGCAAAACGCCAGTAGGAAAGTAGCCTTACATTAAAGTCAATGGAGCGAATGTGCTCACGACATGAAACTTGCAACACAAAACCCAGCATGTCTGAATTTTTTGCTACTGTGTCATTTCAGTCACCGCATGTCGCTTGTGACACCATAGACATACATTACATGAAATGTGGCACAACACGTGTCGTCTTGTAGCCCTAGCCTTAGGCCTCATGCACACGACCGTTGTTGTGTTCCGTGTCTGTTGTTCCGTTTTCCATGATTTTCTGCTGACCCATTGACTTTCAATGTGTTTCCAGTCCGTCAAAAAAATATGACCTGTCCTATTTTTTTCACGGACAACGGTTCGCGGACCCATTCAAGTCAATGGGTCTGTGAAAAAACACGGAGGCACACAAGATTGTCATCCGCGTCCGCGCGTCCGTTTTTTTCCTATCATTTGCAAGGCAAACTTGACTTAGATTTTTTTTTCACTTTTTATGTCTGGTGATCCTCCAAAAATCAAGGAAGACACACGGAAACAAAAACGGAAATGGATCACGGTACAACGGAACAGCTTTTTGCGGACCGCAAAAAAATACTGTTGTGTGCATGAGGCCTTACACAAAAGAAAGCACTGAACACAATCTCCAGCTGAGTGACAGACACACTCACCTGCTCTGCTAGGACACATGAACCACACTGAACCTCCTACATCCCTCTATAACAGGGATGCTCCACCTGCGACCCTCCAGCTTTTGCAAAACTACAACTTCCAGCATTCCAGGAAAACCTACAGCTATTAGGGCATGCTGGGAGTTGTAGTTTTGCAACAGCTGGAGGGAGACGCAGGTTGAGCATCCCTGCTCTATAACATGCCTGTTACAGGGAATCTGCTACCACACAGGTAATGTCCTATAGAGAAGCTGAGCAGATTGGTAAATAGTTTGGAAGGAATAGATTCAGTATTAGAATCTCTGCTCTTTCCATGCTTAGGAGTCTATAAAACTATATATGAATCTGCTCTGCCCCTCCTGCTCTATAGGATACTACCTGCAGATCCGACATGTTTAATGTGCCAGGTTCCCTTTAAGTATCCTGAATTCTCATCCACTGATGTTATCAATGATAAAATGTGCACGTGAGTCAGAGATAATTTTAGATATTTGGTTAGCTGCTTGCATATTTCTTCCAGTAAGTGGAGTACAGCACAGTGCAGGACCATGGAGGAGATCGATAGGTGTATTGCGCTGTGGCTGTCCTAATTCTAGATCATCGGCTGTTCTGGCTGCTGTCTTTGCACCAGTAATTATTGCAAGAATTGATATTAAGACGTGTGGTTGGGTAATAATGGGAAAGATTAGAGAACAATTTACTTCCATGGTCCCTTGTTGGTCTAATAGCCAGTTCACAATGAGATCCTAATACAATGATTATTTTCTCAGTATTGTACCTGGAATTCTTCCAGTTGCAGATCTCCCTCTGATGCGGAATTTAGTAAAGTTTCCTTGGTATCTCTGATCCAGGATTGAACAATATTAAGCTCCTTCTCCACATCCTCTCGTTCCTTCAGTTCCTGCTCTACGAGTTTTTTGCTTTTCTTGACTTTCTGTTGCATACTGCGATGCGCAGGAACACATAAACAGATGATTAATAGAAACTTATATCTAACTAATATATATTGACTGTCAAGTGGACCATATTCTTATTGGCCATTGTATGACTTGCATACTTTAGCCTTTAACCTTGAAAAAATCTTTCATAGGGTGTTTATAGTGGAAAAAATCTCTATTAAGATATAGATGTTTCTGTGCAGGGTACATCCAAGGTACACCAATGCTGGTGACATTTCAACATATAAAACATTACTATTACATGAACATTAAACCCCTATAAACTACCTAGACCTGTGATGGCTAACCTCCGGCACTCCAGCTGTAAAACTACAACTCCCAAGATGTACACTTCCTTGGCTTTTCTCAGAACTCCAAAGAAATGATTGGATCATGCTGGTAGTCAGTTTCACCACAGCTGGAGTGACGGAGGTTAGCCATCACTGGCCTAGACCTATATTAAAAGTATAGATGGAAACGCAGGCATGGTTTTAAAAACTTTTGCAAAGTATCATACAAGATCTTATAGTCACCATATACTTATACATCACTTAGGTTTATATAGTCCAAAATGCAGAATAGCATGAAATCAATGCAGTCAGTCAACAGATGAAGCTTATAATCGCTGTGAATGCATTGCCAATCATTTGCTCAATAAGATTGTGTGCCAGCACTTCGGTAGCAACCAGTCTCACATTACTTGGGTCTTTAGGCAAAGGTAAAATTGGCACTAAACTTAGGGTAGAGAAGGGGCAAGGAGGTTTTGCTGGATCATGCTGGCTGCATAAACTATATAGTCAGGCTACATTGACTATTACCATTTATTACCAGGACCAAATATAACACTGTGAACATGGTTTCTGTCAAGTCTTACTTGGAACATCTGTCAAGCATGGCTTTCATTTCTTGAATGACTGGCAGGTCCTCCACGCTAGCTGATTCAGTATACACGTCTCGAAGGAGACCGTTCAAGGCATGCTGCCTCAAGTGGGTAACTACAGAATACTCTTGCTCCAGATCTCGAGAGAAAGTCTCATGGCTTTCCAGTAGCTCAACAAGTTCAGCCTTTGAAGCCTTCTCAGTACAGCTGTCTGGGAGGTGTTCCTGTAGCTGATCAATTGCTAAGGTGGATTCCTGAATCTGGGAACATAAATGACATTCAGCGTAAGTAAATTATGCAGAATGCTTTGGCTTAAAACTTACCATTTTGACCTAGTATTTTCCCTGTAAAAAAAAAACAAAAAAACATAGGATGATGTATGACACATGAATTTTTATTTTGGTGTTCTTTGAATCTCTTCATCATACATCACCCCTGGTCATAAATAAGGAGCAGTATTAGAGTATCCGAAACGCGTAGACCTGTCTGCTATGTTGGATTTTTTTATATTCTGTGTGCATTGGAATAAAGAACGTCATCTTTTTTGGAAGCTGGACCTCCTTCTCCATTTTTTCAAATCACCCCTTAAGGTTGAATGTTTCTAAATCTCACTTTCAAATACTCTAATTCTGAGTTAGCAGAAGTAAGTCATCCAATCGTGATCCCCATCCATAATCCAATGCCACTCGTAGCACTGCAGGTTCTCACACAGATTAAGCTGTGGAATACCCCGTGATCAGTTTACTGTTGGAGTACCCTTCTAAAAATGGGATTGTCAAATGTGGAGAAGCCATTTAAAAAGTAGCATGCTACAATGCAGGGAAATATGTGCATATTATTTATAGTATCTGCGATTTACTGTAAGAAGAAAGGAGACCAATGCAGTTTCCATCATATTCGCTACCTTAGCGCTCAGCTCCTTCCATTCCTGCACAGCTTCTTCCAGTATATTTTCCTGTTCACGAGCTGTACTGCGAAGCCTGGTCCACCTCTGCCATACGGTTGACATTGACTTACTGATGATTGCTTTGCTGGCATTATTTCCTAGCTTCTCCATTGCAGATGCCTTTTCCTCAAGTACTGTGATTTTCTCGTGAAACGAATTTACCAAGTTTACTAAAGTCTATTAAACAATGAAAATACAAAATATAATGCCATACTTGGATTAAAAATTTAGTTGCATGCTGACTGAGGTTTCCTCTATCTATAATTATGTTTGATAAAAATATAAGAAACTATTCAATGTAAAAACAACATAGTTCGATATACAGTACAGACCAAAAGTTTGGACACACCTTCTCATTCAAAGAGTTTTCTTTATTTTCATGACTATGAAGGCATCAAAACTATGAATTAACACATGTGGAATTATATACATTACAAACAAGGGTGAAACAACTGAAAATATGTAATATTCTAGGTTCTTCAAAGTAGCCACCTTTTGCTTTGATTACTGCTTTGCACACTCTTGGCATTCTCTTGATGAGCTTCAAGAGGTAGTCCCCTGAAATGGTCTTCCAAGTCTTGAAGGAGTTCCCAGAGATGCTTAGCACTTGTTGGCCCTTTTGCCTTCACTCTGCAGTCCAGCTCACCCCAAACCATCTCGATTGGGTTCAGGTCCAGTGACTGTGGAGGCCAAGTCATCTGGCGCAGCACCCCATCACTCTCCTTCATGGTCAAATACCCCTTACTTTAAAAGTTTTCCCAATTTTTCGGCTGACTGACTGACCTTCATTTCTTAAAGTAATGATGGCCCCTCGTTTTTCTTTACTTAGCTGCTTTTTTCTTGCCATAATACAAATTCTAACAGTCTATTCAGTAGGACTATCAGCTGTGTATCCACCTGACTTCTCCTCAACGCCACTGATGGTCGCAACCCCATTTATAAGGCAAGAAATCCCACTTATTAAACCTGACAGGGCACACCTGTGAAGTGAAAACCATTTCTGGGGACTACCTCTTGAAGCTCATCAAGAGAATGCCAAGAGTGTGCAAAGCAGTAATCAAAGCAAAAGGTGGCTACTTTTCAGTTGTTTCACACTTGCTTGTTATGTATATAATTCCACATGTGTTAATTCATAGTGTTGATGCCTTCAGTGTGAATCTACAATTTTCATAGTCATGAAAATAAAGAAAATTCTTTGAATGAGAAGGTGTGTCCAAACTTTTGGTCTGTACTGTATATCCTGAAAAAGGCAATCAATACAAAGCATTCAGAAAGTCTTCAGGCTCTTTCACTTTTTTCACATTTTGTTGATGTTCCCCCATCATTCTGCACTCAATAGCCCATAGTGACAGTGAAGTGAAGAGAAAACAGAATTGTATAATTTTTGCTAAGGAAAAACTAAAATTTGGCATGAACATAAGTATTCAGACCCTTTGCTATGACAGTTAACCCCTTAAGGACCCTGTTATATTTCACCTTAAGGACCAGGCCATTTTTTGCAAATCTGACATGTGTCACTTTATGTGGTGATAACTTTAAAACACTTTTACTTATCCAGGCCATTCTGAGATTGTTTTCTCATCACATATTGTACTTTATGACAGTGGTAATTAGTAAAAAAAAAAAATCTTTTTTATTTATAAAAAAAAAAACCAAATTTACCAAAAAGTTTGAAAAATTAGCAAATTTGCAAATTTCAATTTCTCTACTTTTATAATAGATAGTAATACCTCCAAGAATAGTTATTGCTTTACAATCCCCATATGTCTACTTCATATTTGGATCATTTTGTGAATGCCATTTTATTTTTTAGGGACATTACAAGGCTTATAAGATTCATTACAAAAATGAACCTATTTTAGAAACTATACCCCTCAAGGTATTCAAAACTGATTTTACAAACTTTGTTAACCCTTTAGGTGTTCCACAAGAATTAAATGGAAAATGGAGATGAAATTTCAGAATTTAACTTTTTTGGCAGATTTTCCATTTTAATACATTTTTTTCCAGTAAAAAGGCAAGGGTTAACAGCCAAACAAAACTTAATATTTATTGCCCTGATTCTGTAGTTTACAGAAACACCCCATATGTGGTAAACTGCTGTACGGGCACACGGCAAGGCACAGAAGGAAAGGAATGCCATATGGTTTTTGGAAGGCAGATTTTGCTGGACTGGTTTTTCGAAACCATGTCCTATTTGAAGCCCCCCTGATACACCCCTAGAGTAGAAACTCCAAAAAAGTTACGCCATTTTGTAAATTACGGGATAAGGTGGCAGTTTTGTTGGTACTATTTTAGGGTACATATGATTTTTGGTTGCTCTATATTACACTTTTTGTGAGGCAAGGTAACCAAAAATAGCTGTTTTGGCACCGTTTTTATTACCGTATTTATCGGCGTATAACACGCACCCTTCATTTTAAGGGAAATTTCAGGAAAAAAAATTAAATTTCAAATTGTACTGCTATGGGGTGGGGGGATCTGTGGATGGAACTGTTATGGGGGGGATCTGTGGATGACACTGCTATATGTCATCCACAGATCCCCCTCATAACAGTGTCCATTTCAAATTGTACTGCTATGGGGTGGGGGGATCTGTGGATGGAACTGTTATGGGGGGGATCTGTGGATGACACTGCTATATGTCATCCACAGATCCCCCTCATAACAGTGTCCCCCAATACACCGGGCCTCTGCTCACCGAAGTATTTATAAACGTGAATCCTTATCCTGTTATTAAGTTGAACTAACGCTGCGCTCTCCCATTTTCCCATGTTCCCCTGTATCCCCACAGCACTTACGATTCACACGCTTCCATAGCAGGCAGAGCGGATGGCACCAGTAACGTCACTCACTGACGTCGCGCGTCTGCTCCGCCTGCTTCATTCATAAAGTGGGCGGAGCAGGCGCTCGACGTCAGTGAGTGACGTTACTGCTGCCGTCCGCTCTGCCTGCTATTGAAGCTTAAGTAAGTGCTATGGGGATACAGGGGGGACATGGGAACATGGGAGAGGGCAGCTTAATAACAGGATAAGGATTCACGTTTATAAATACTTTGGTGAGCGGCGGGGCCCGGTGTAAGAGTACAGTGACTGCACCAGGCCCCGCCCCTAGTTACGGACTCCAGCCCCTCCTCTCTCCCGGCTCATACAGCGCAATGAATATCGGCGTATAACACGCATACATGATTTGCCCCCTATTTTCAGGGGGAAAAAGTGTGTGTTATATGCCGATAAATACGGTATTTACAATGTTCATCTGACAGGTTAGATCATGTGCTATTTTTATTGAGCAGGTTGTTACGGATGCGACAATACCAAATATTACTTTTTTTTTAGTAGTTTGTTTCAGTTTTACATAACAAAGCATTTTAGATTTTTTTTTTTATGTTAGTGTCTCCACATTCTGAAAGCCGTAGTTATTTTTATTTTTTGGTAATAATGCATATCAGAGGAAAAAACAAGCCATGAGGAGGAAAGAACTGCTTACAGAGCTTAGAGACATGATTGTGTGGATCTTAGTCAACGGCTGATCGAGTGAACATGGTATAAAAAAGGCTGGAGAAGTTAGGAACAACTATTTCTCTTCATAGAGGTGGGAGAATGGCCTTGGTAAGTTAGGTGACCAATAACCGAATGATCACTCTGGCTGAGCTCCAAAGATCCTGAGAGCAGATGGGAGAAACTTCTAGAACTATCACTGCAGCACTCAACCAATAAGTGTCATGTTTGGAGGAAAACAGGCACTTCCCAATACCATCCCTACAGTGAAGCATGTTGGTGGCAGAGAGACTGGTCAGGGTTGAAAGAAAGCTGAATGGAGCAAAGTACAGAAACACCCTGTATGCTTAATGAAAATCTGATCTATAGTGCTTTGGACCTCAAGCTGGGCTAAAGGTTTACCTTCCAGCAAGACAATGACCTGAAACACAAAGTCAGGACGACACAGGAGTGGCTTAAGGAGAACCTTGAGTAGCCTAGCCAGGGCCCTGACTTGAACCCAATCAAATATCTTTGAAGAAACCTTAAAATTAATGTCCAATAATGATCCCCATCCAACCTGACAGAGCTTGAGAGGATCTGTGAGAAGAATGGCAGGAAATCTCCAAATCTAGGTGTGCTAATCTTGTGGCATCATACCTAAGAAGACTGGAGGCTCTAATCACTGCCAAAGGTCCTTTAACTAAGTCCTGAGTAAAGGGTCTAAACACTTATGTGTTTTTCCTTTTCGATAAATTTTTTGAACATTCTGATTTCAGTTTCTCATTATGGGGTATTGAGTACAGAATGATGGGGGGAAAACACTTTTTTTTTTTTTAAACACAAGGCGCAACATAAAATGTGAAGAAAAAGTGAAAGGGTCTGAAGACTTTCAGAATGCACTGTACATCAGTGTCGTAACTAGAATTGACTGGGCCACAGAGAAAATCTTTTAATGTGTCCCCCCGTCCCTTTAGTGCAGACAACTTTCCTCTCTTCTTCCTGTGGATGCCTCCACTCTTCGTGCAGCACTGCATCTAAGCATGCACTACACTGTTAACTGACTTAGCACAGCGTCAGGTCATACTGTGCTCCTATGAACACTAAGTCCTATCCTGAAGCTGTGGGCTTCCAGGATTAAGTGAAGTGCAGGCACACGGAGAAGAAGAACAGGGAGCGGTGACTAATACCAGTGTTACAACTAGGAGCACCATACTCACCGCTCCATGGGCCCTAAAAATAAATCCATTTGATCTCCTCCCGAGCCCCTTCCTGAGTTAGGGCCCCATAGCAGCCGCTTCCCTTGCTGCCATGGCAGCTACGCCCCTGCATGTGTTTAAATTGTTTACCTTGTGAGCCACAAGTTTCTCTTCAGCTTTATGACATGAAATATCCTTTATCAATGAAAACTTGAATAACTTTTTCTCAGCTTCATTTAGAGAAATTACAACTTGGTTTCTTTCTTCTTGGTATAGATGCCACTGAACTGTACATCTGGAAGTGAAAATATCAGGTTGTGAGCATGGCACATTAGCAATTACTGTACTTCATGCTCATCTGCACAGCTGAAGAATTTCATCGGCCTGTTCCATCTTTCAGTTTAGCATATTGCTTAAAGGGAGTCTGTCAGCAGTTCTGACCATGCTAAACTGGTGACAGCTCTAGGTAAGGTCCACGGAGGGAGAGGGACAAACATACCTATTGTAGAGGTTTTATCATCAGGAGTAGTGTGAATATAAAGTTCTATTCTGCAGGATTCTACTCATACATGTGCCAGGTATGGGGCTTCACTGTGAAATCTCTCTATTCCCTAATCTAAGTTGCTGCTGAGTAGCAGCTGTAGTGGTTTCCTGGTTGGATGCTACTCCCTGACCCCTATCTCTCCCTGACCCCTATCTAGTGTTGCCAGTAGTTTAGCATGGTCAAAACTGCTGACAGACTCCCTTTAAAATATGCTGACTCCTATGGATACCTTTGCATCATCATTTTAGAATTGTGTATATTTTGTGTTAAAAAGAAAACAAAAAACTATAATTCATTTTAATTAAAAATATTGCTTTGTTTGGTTTCTCATCTGGCATGTTTACACATTACAAGGTCAGCTGCACAAAGCCAAGTACCAGCAAATGCTCCCAAAATGTATTATTGCATTGTACATATTTTGAGCTAAAAATAATTTTTAAATTGGTCCTGATAAAAAAATATGGCATCTTTTTTTCTTAACAGAGCTGACATGCTCTAGTAGCACCCTTTGGATTTTCTGTCTTTTCGGTCAGACCAGAAGCTGGCGGACTTCTTATCTCTGCCCTCTGACCTCTTAAACACTCATTAAAGCTCAGCTCTTATCTTCCTGATAAGGATGTGGCTTAAATAAATGTTTAGACTTGCAGTCTACGGATGTAGCCATTTGTTATAAATGCAAAAAGGTAACGCTGATAATAAAATTATATTAGGAAACTGTTATTTATTCAATTTCACAATATATTTGTGAATAAATATCCCAGGAGAAAGATTTACTTTAAGTAGATCCACCGTAACATACATTGATTGAGGTGAAGGTACAAGAAAAGAAATACCCTGTTTCTACAATAATGCAAGCACTATAACCAAGGCATACCTTCTCAGCAGTTCTAGTTGAGTTTGAGCTTGCTCCATGGTCCCTTTCCCTCTTTTCTTTATGGAGCCTAGAGCTTGCTTGAGTTGATCCAGTCCAGACTTGTCGACACAACCTTCAAGCTCAGAAATTAAAACTCGGAGTTCGTCAATGAGTGCGTTTATTTTAATTTCAGTGGTAAAAAAATCTGTATAGTCCCTAAGAGTGTCTTCAGCTGTCTCAATATCCACACCATTTGAAGTCTGTTGGAGCATTTGATATGCTTCTTCTAGCCAGCTGGAAGCAAACTGTAATGCTTGATGGTATCTTTGACATGTGATGTACATTTTATCAAGAGCAGACTAAAAGAAACAGAAAATGAGTGTAACATTCAATAAATCACATCTTACAAGTGTTTTTTTTTTTTTAATCAAAACTTTACATAATTAGTTTCCTAGCAGATTAAAAGCCCCCATACACGTAAGAGAAAAACCCACCAGATGCTCTGGTTTCATTAAGCCTGTGTGTGGGGGCCTCACAACTATCCCCCGATGATATTGGTAGAAAGAAGGATTGAGCACAATCTTATCATGCCCAATTCTTTGCTTTCCCAGAAGATAAGCCACCACCCCAGGTATCTGGCAGCTGCTTACTCTGCTGACCTTGCTGATAAAACATACATACATAGGTGCAAATCTCTGGCCAAAAATCCTGCCACTGGGTTGGTATACTTTGGCTCACATTATGCATACAATAAGAATGTATAGACTGCTACGGGACTATTCTGGGGCAACACTGTGCTATGTGGGTGCTAGTGAATGGGATTATTGGGTGTACTGGGATTACACATGAAAAAATATCCCATATACATATTATCATAAATGCCTATCACTAATTAGCTGAAACTTAAAGGGGTTGTCTCACTTCAGCAAATGGCATTTATAATGTAGAGAAAGTTAATACAAGGAACTTACTAATGTATTGTTACTATCCATATTGCCTCCTTTCCATTCATTTTTCCATCACATTATACACTGCTCATTGCCATGGTTACCATCACCCTACAATCCATCAGTGGTAGCCATGCTTGTACACTATAGGAGAAAATATCGGCCTATGCTCATTCCCGTAATCCCGGTCACCAGAATGGCCTGCGCTTTTTCCTATAGTGTGCAAGCACGGCCACTGCTGCTGGATTGTAGGGTGGTCGTAACCATGGAAACAAGCAGTGTATAATGCGATGGGAAAATCAGTCAAATCAGCAAAGGAAGTAATATGGACAATCACAATACATTAGTAAGTGCCTTGTATTAACTTTCTGTATATGATAAATGCCATTTGCTGAAGTGAGACAACCC
The DNA here is from genome assembly GCF_905171765.1 of Bufo bufo. Taxonomy (NCBI): domain Eukaryota; kingdom Metazoa; phylum Chordata; class Amphibia; order Anura; family Bufonidae; genus Bufo; species Bufo bufo. The sequence continues at coordinate 473,187,898 of NC_053392.1, read as the reverse complement.
GATTAGGATGTCAAAAAGTATTATGTAGTGCAGACCACTGCCATACCAATTTCAACTCAGATCCAAGTATATAAAAACAGAGAAATGATGGGCAACTGAACTTTAGTAGCATATGGTAGCATATTCAAGTATAAATTTAGTTACTGCGCAGATTACCTTGGGGTGCATATCGTGGAGAACATTTATAGGTTGTGCAATGGAGTTGTTAATTAATCCTATACGCATAAAAGATACGCTGGGCATGGTTAAGTGTTTTTCAATGAAAAAAAAGTTGAAAGTATCATCACGTGTTTTAAAATGTTAGCCCGGGATTAGAAAAACAATGTTTCTTTTTTCCCCAGAATCAGCACCAATCTTGTCTTTTTCATTGCATCTAGCATTGTAGTTTATCCCCATTTCATGTGAATGGGCCTGAGCGGCAAAAACAGACACAGCCCATGGACAAGAGTGGCAGTATTTCTGGGAAAAAGGAGATCCGCCTCTATTATCCAGACAACTGCTATCAATTCCTTAAAGCAAACAACCTGCAGACCTACAGTATATCTATATCAGCGATATGTTAGTATTGGATGGCCAGGAACATGGTCACAAATTTATACCAGTATATGCACAGACCTGCCTTCCACTGATCACTTCACTGATATCTCTGTCAAGCTCAGATAGTTCCGATATGCTCTTATCCAGATCAGCTGGGACAAACTCTTTTGCCTTGAGGTACTTTTGCTTTTCCCTGTTGCTCAGAGCATTCATAATCCTTAGACTGGATGCAATTTCCTCCTGTTGAATTTGGAGCTTTCTCATTTCCTCCTGAACACTTTCAAGCTTTCCATCCAAAGCTAGTGGTTCGTTAAGTTCTACCTTCTTTTGTCTAAGCCACTCCAAAGTGCGGCATATTTCAATATGAAAATCTATGCTCTGAATCAGTCTGTTTTCACATTCTCCCATCCGATCCTTCATCACTGCATGCCATGACTTTAACTTTTCATGCCACTGTTGAACCTCAAGCTCTGCCGCTTCATAAGCTGAAGGATCAAGCGTCGGAGAAAGTTCTTCTAAATGTTCTGTAACTTGTCTGAGAAGGGTGCCTGCATTGTGAAGGCTGGCTGACAAAGTACGATAGCTTTTCAGCTTGTCCTCTGCAGGAAGTGTTTCCTTGTTTACTTCTTCCAACTCCTTATTCAGGACCTCAAATTTTATCTTCAACTTTGAACAAAGATCTTCATTTTTCCGATAGGCATCTTTAATGTCTGCCAGTTGACTAACTTTCTGTTCCATAGTTCTTTTTAACTTATGATACTGGCACACAAGTTGCAACATTTCTTCAGGAAGCCATGGTTGTCCTGTGCTACGGAATATCTCCTTTTTCTGATTTAGTTCATTAACTGCTGTGCCAAGTGCCACAACCTCATTTAGAAGAGAAGCATAGTCCTGTTGAAGCTTCAATGCTTCCTCAGCTGAAAGGCTGGAGGGAAATTTGTACATGAGTAACAATTGGTCTTCAAGTTCTTTTAGAGCCTTGCTTGTCAAATCAATCAATGAAACATACTCTTTGCGGAGAAAGATCGCTTCCTGAACTTTACTGAGCTTTTCTTTGGCTAAAGTAACAACACAGTTAAATTGCTGTGGCAAAGAATTGAGTTTCTCATCAAGGTACGATCTTTCAACCTCATTCAATGAAGGCAATATCTCCTGGCCATTTCTTTGCATTGAGAGCAAAAGATTTTCATATTCAGGGGCCTGCTCAAGAATTTTCTGGTATTTGGAAAGCTGGGAATATAATTCTGAATCATCGTTCATCAGATTAATTTCTGGAAATGTTAACACATCTGCTTGTTTTATCCAATGACAAGCTTTGTCCAAATCCTCTTTAAAAAATATTCTTGAAACAAAGCTTTTTTCAAGTTCTATGAGCCTTTGTCCACATTTTTGCAAAGTGATATCAAAAACATTTTGGAGTTCTTGTAATTTACCTAAAACTTCACTTCTTTCTTGTTCTGTAGCTTCCTTCATTAACTCTCTGCCCTGGTTCCAGAGGCTGTTAATGTCACTCTGGTAAGTCTTTAAACTAGCTTGGACATTTTTACATGTTCTAATTTGCTTACTCACATCATCTGGGAGCAAGCAAATGTGCTCCTGAAACATGATTTTCTTTTCATGGTGTTGTATTTGATTTAAGGCCTGATACGCTGCCATTAAAAACTGTGCTCTTTCAGACAAAGCTTTATTTAAGTGTTTCTTCCTTTGGTTGACTAAATCACTGAGACAGTCAACATGTTTCTGTGAATCTTCTAGTACTTTCTGAAGCTTCTGCCTTTCATTCAGACCTAGATTACCCATAATTTTATCTGTATCTTTAATGAGGTTTTTCAGTAGCACTTGCTTAGTTTCCACTTCACTGCATATAGTCAAGTGGTCCATAAGCAAGTTCTGAGCCAGTTCAGGTGGTGGGCTTTGTTTTAAAGCTTCTGACATGCTTGGCTGCTGATCTTCAGCCCATTCAGTTAATTCCTGTAACCGGGAATTAAGAAAACTTAATTCTTCCAATGTTGTGGCACAGGTCCCAATTTTTGATTTCACTAGCTCTTCTATTTGAGTCCAACGTTGCTCAAAGTGACTGGTTTGCTCCTTAACTAACTCTTTGTCATCTACATTTAAATGGTCAACTATCTTCTGCTTTTGTTCCTTGAGGTCCTCAAGAGCAAATCTTCTCTCTTGGAGAATTGATCCTAAGGTTTTCAAAGCTTCAAGGTGTGCAGCTGTGCTCTCAGTATCAGATCTGACAAAAATAAAAGTTCAGTTAGACAGGCTTTCTTCACAGAAATGTAGGTGAAACATTGCTAAGATCCTACAAAGCTCCCAATAGAGGAACCTCATATTAGCTTTAAATTAACTTTAAAGGGAGTCTGTGAGCAGGTTGTAAGATCCAAAGGGCGTCTGTCAGTAGGTTGCATGACTGAGGAATCTAACTTTCAATCCTCCCCGGCAGTGATCAAAAGCAACATGGAGGTGGTAACTGAACGCTTTCCCAAACCCTCCCTGCAGCTCCGAGTAATGGCTGTACAATCCAGTCAGGAGACTGTTAGAGCTATCACACAGAGGGGAGGGACTGGGGAAGTGTTTGTGGCAGAGTCAATGGCAATGAAGACAAAGGAGCCACCTTCATGGCTCTTCCATTGACAGCACCAGGGGATTAAAGTCAGATTTCTCCGTCATGCAACCAGCATGACAATTATCAGAGCTAAGCCTACACTCCTCTGAGGGGTACAAACTGCTGACAGATTCCCTTTATAGACTTTTTAAGGTACTCCAATGTGGGTGTATGTGGAATGCAGTCTGTAGGGCACCAAATCAAATAAGGTACATTAAAGAAATGTACAGCACAATTTATGTGGTCCCGTAATACTCTGAAAATCTATGTGATGTACTGTAAAATGCTTAAGCGTCAAAAAAGACAAAAGCCTTTTAAATTGGATTAAACAGCATATCCAGCTTTAATATTGTTCATGTCACTACTGAATGGAAGACTGGACATGACCGCTCTCTCATATACTCTGCTCAGAGAGGAGGTTGTCACATGCAGCTGTTATCCAGTGCGTCAGGTACAATGGAATATTTCGATTTTTGTTACAATTTTCTGTTGTGATTATTTAGAAAATTACCTAGCGGCTGTGAATTACCTGGCCAAGTTGTCCCACTCAGTGGTAAGTTTGTCAAGAAAGATATCGACTATGTTGAGCCGATCGTGGTAATCCCGCGTCCTCTGCAGATCTTCTTCCCTCTGCTGGAGTAGACTGTTGATTTGAAAGCATAACTCAAGCCAGCGGTTACTTAACTGACCAATGTCAGCATGTTCTGGGGACTCTTGTCCACTTGTCAGTTTGTTCACTTTCTCTGTAAACCTGGTAATCTGATCCTGCTGTGACTGGAGCTTCTGACTAAATTCCTAGTGCAGACATAGAGAACAATGAGTAGAACATAATTACAGCACGTTTTCACCATTGTGAACAGTGTATAACGATGAATGGGAACCACTTTGCCATTATAGCAAAGAATCCGTCAGGCAGTTCCATTGCCAGAACTGCCTGCCGGATCTGTAAATCCGTATGCAAACGGATATCTTTTTTTTCTGGATCCGTTAGACTTATTCATTGAAATACCGGATCCGTCTTTCCGGTATCATCCGGAATACCGGATCCGGTATTTAAATTTTTTTCAAAGCTAGAAAGAACTGCGCATGCGGCGATGCGGCAATTTCCGGAACACTTGGTACCGGATCCGTCATTAATACATTTCAATGGAAATTAATGCAAGTGCGGTAGTGTTCCAGAATTCTGTCCGGGAAAAATACCGCAGCATGCTGCTGTATTTTGTCCGGTCAAATACCGTACAAGGGACAGAACGGAAGACATCCTGATGCATACTGAACAGATTGCTTTCCATTCAGAATGCATTAGGACAAAATGGATGCGTTTTTTTGCGGTATTGAGACCCTTTACCGGATTTCAATACAGGAAAAGAATAACGCTAGTGTGAAAGTACCCTAACTTGCATTGAGGTTTGCTTCCATGGATAATTTAAAAGTTCAATTTTTTACTGTTCTGGTGGAGTATTATTAAACCTAAAGGAAACTAAAAAAACGCAGAACACATCTGATTCTATTGTGGGCCTATTTGTATGGTCAATAATAATTTACATACATGACACACCAATAAAATTATGACTAAATGCTGTCAAAACACTAAGCTGAAAATACTAAACCCAGTGTATGATCATGAGTGGAGCTGCTAATTTGTGATCTACTGTCTATGATATATTATACAATTTCTTAAATATAAGGGATCGTTCATTTATTTTTTAGACTTTAAGTTTTCCTCTCTTCTAAATGCCTAATCTTTGTGTCTCAGCTGCAGGCGGCATCACAATAACCTGTTATGTATATTTTATAATTGTATAAGGAATTCCTACAGGCTTGCATGTGCTTTACAATACATCAAATTGCAAATGTATCCTTTTTTCTTTGTATTATTTGTTCAAAGTGATGGACTATTACAGCTTCCGCTGTATACGGTGATCTGTCGGTGGCATTTTTAAGGTCACTACAGCTGCCAGGTGGTTGACACTGTGACATTGTGGTTTGCAAATTATTTTTGGAAAACGCTGTAGTGTCATTGCAGAGGACATGTAGCAATACCCAGTGAAATCAATATCCTACAGGCAAAGAACTGTCCTTCACCACTATGAGGCCCATATTTCTTAAGAGGATGAGACAACAGGGCATACCATGATTGGAGAACTCCTTCAAAAAACCTCTGCAGCAGATTAGTTCTGCATGATAAGGAATAAGCTACCACGTCATCTGACATTTACATGATACAAAACATATATTTTGGAGAATGAAATATATGACTTATAAAATGACTGAAGAATGGATGGAATTTTTAACAAAGGGAGCCTAATACCATAATATATCATTCACAAGTAAAATGTAATATTCATGTTTACCGCTACACCGGGACTTGAGAGGAAATCTGTCTTGTTTTATGCTGCCCTGAGCATAAATCGGTGACAATGACCCTCACGCAACTGCTGGGTCACTTTTAGTGGCTCCAGTGCAGGACTCTGCTCAATACACTGCACAAGCTCATACTCATCAGCCTTCCCCCATCGGTTATTGCCATCTTTCTTCCCATACACAGTAAGGCAACTCTCACACTTGCCTCTTCCAGAGCTCTCTGGATCCGGCGTAGCCAGATTCGGCCATTCACCGCCGGATCTCATTGACTATAATGGGACCCGTCAGGGATCTGGCAACCCCCTGGCAGTCTATGGGGTCCGGTGGTCATGTGCTACTATCCGGCTATGCCAGATCCTGAGAAATTTGACAGGCTATTCCTCTGCCGGAACAACTTGCTGGATTGCTTTGGCACAAGTTTGAAACTAACCTAAGCGACCAAGTTTTTTTATTAGGGGATCTGTCGCCAGGTTATGCTGTCGTTAGAGAGTGCAGCAGAAAAATTGTGACAGATTTATTTTGAAGAAACACCAAACTAATACACCATTCTGAATAATTCTCTATGGGAAGATATGATCTGTGTCTTATGAAAGGAAAATGGCACATCACAAGTGAACCCATTCTAGTACCTTCAGCTGAGAGACCATGTTCTGTGCTAGTTTGATCTCTAGTTCTGCTCGTCTTCTCTTCAAGTCTTGAAGCTGTTGGCCGGCCTCCTGAAAATATATCTGAAGCTCCAACTTCATTTCTCTCACTTCTTCCCAGCCGTTAGCCAGATCCTGAGACTTCATCATTCTTTGTTCAATCTATGGAAGAACACATTGTAAAACACTTAGCTGAGCTCAATACTATCCATCAATCCTAGTAAAGTGGCCAGTCTCACACTGTGAGGAGACTGGGCTGGTGTCTCCCGCTGAAGATTCCTGTGGAACCTTTTACATCATGTGATGGGCACGTTACTGAGGGTTTGCAGACATTCATTGAGTTGTCATGGCTCACACAATGTTACTGGCTATAACAGCAGTGAGATGCTTACTGTCTGCTTCATTTGCTGAATGCTGATTGCCACATTCTTCACAGCACCGTCAGATAAATCACAAGCCGTGCACAGAAGGTCCAAATACGTGTTGGCCTGCTCCTGCAGAGTCCTGTAATGTTTAACCTGTGTAGATAAATGCAATGGAAAGAGATGGTGAAAAAACTATTATTGATGTTTTTATACAAATTAGAAAATTGAGGCAGTTGCACTCTAACAGAATAATTGCTTAATACTGTTATAATATTAAATCAAGTCTATTTTTAACTCTTCAGATACCTGTTTTGTGGCCTCGGCCAGACTGAGTGGGGCTTTGGCTTTTTCTTCTAACTCTTTCTTCACACTAGAATACCAGGCTTGGCATTGTAGTAGCGTGTCTTGGTGACTAACATGCTTTTGTAGTTCATTTTCCAAACTTAAGTACACCTAGAGGTTGATGGAAAACATTACAAGTGGTGACAAAAGTATCATTCAATATTATTATACTAAAGAAATAAACAAATAAATCAAAATTTAGCTGAAAGGATTATTCTCATCTTGGACATTGGGGGCATATCACTAAGTCCCACCACTGGGACCCGCACCTATACTTAGAAAGGAGGCCACAACATGACGGAGAGTGCACCACGCATGCTGGCTCAGCTACTTCTGTGAGCTCCAGAGAAGTGAAATGAGGGGTCGCCGCACTTCCACGGTGCACTTCCAATTCATTTCAATGGGACTTCCAAAAATAGCCGAAAGCGCTGCTCGGCTATTTTAAGCACTCTCATAGAAATAAATGTAGGGCGGCCGTGCATGCGCGTTGCGCCTTCTTGTACTTTGTGGGCTCCATTCTGTGGGACCCACACCTACCGTGTTTCCCCGAAAATAAGACAGTGTCTTATATTAATTTTTGCTCCAAAAGATGCGCTAGGTCTTATTTTCAGGGATGTCTTATTTTTCCATGACATAGGGGGATCAGAGGGGGGAATCAAAATGACACAGGAGCATCAGAGGGAGGGATTACCATTTTAGTACCCCTTTCTTATCCTCCTGTGTCATTTTGATACCCCCTCTGATCCCCCTGTGTCATTTTACGTGACCCCCCCTCCCCTGTGCCAGCGGACAGTGGATTATTTAGTCTCTCCCCCCTCCCACCTTCACCAGACATCCCACAACCACTTTATCAGACATTTCCCCCCCCCTACTTCAGTCACCCCTGTGTCCGTGCCGGCCAGATTCCACACAATGTGCCCGACTCCTGCCCTGCGCAACTCACTCACTGTCTAAATGTGAGTCAGCCAGACTCCGTCAGGGCAGAGCGAGCAGCAGGCGGCAGCTTGTCCTGGCGGTGGCGCGGGCTCTCTGATTTAAAGAGACCTCGTACCGCCTGAACAGCTCTGGCTGCGCTGCGGCCAATCAGTGAGCTGCGCGGCGGCACCCGCCGCTACGATCCAAAGGAGTCAGACGCCTTACAGTAACTTCTGGGACCTTATATTCCGGGGGGCCTTATTATCGGGGAGGCCTTATTTTCGGGGGGATGCCTTATATTTCAGCAAGAGGCAAGACTGGAAGTAGGTCTTATTTTCGGGGGATGTTTTATTTTCGGGGAAACACGGTAGCGATATGCCCCCAGTGTCCTAGATGGGAATAACCCTTTAAGGCTATGTTCCCACTACCATTATGACTTTGATGGATCCATCACAACTGATCAAACCCTAATAACTTTAATAGGGTCGGTGATGGTTCTGTTATTTTTGACAATAGGACATCTTTACTGTCAAAAAACAATGGAAATGAAGACAGAGCCCACCAATGCAAAAGTGAACAGAGCTTAACTTTTTGACTGTGTAAAGGTTTGTGTGTGACAACATTAAATCTCCATTCTCTTATGGAGTAGCACCACTGTGACAAACAGAAAAGAAGCAGTAGTAGCATGTATTGATTCAGTTCCTATCAGCTTGATAAGAATTTAGCTTCATTGAGTGTTTAAGAGCTGTCAGGAGTTCTGAGATATGGGCTACAGTGTGAGCCTTCAGAGCTGCTGAATGCCTGATAGTCCACAAATACATAGGAATCGGAAGCTGTACAGGGAAAACTGCTGGTCTTTTTAATAAAGAACAAATGAAAAAATGAGATTTTTGTGAAACTCACCTGTAAAATCTCTTTCTCGCGTAGTTCATTGGGGGACACAAGACCGTGGGTATAGCTTGCTGCTGCCACTAGGAGGCGACACTAGGCTGAAAATTGATAACTCCTCCCCTGCAGGCTATACCCCCTCCAGCCTGGAGAGAGCATATCAGTTTGTGCCCAAGCAATAGGAGTAGGAGAAAATAACCATACGGTAAACAACCAACAACTGACCAACGCCAGTCGGATCAAACCAGAACTGGGGCCATACTGGCTCCACAACCGCCAACAATCACAGCAAACAGAAATTACTGGGTGGGAGCTGTGTCCCCCAATGAACTACGCGAGAAAGAGATTTTACAGGTGAGTTTCACAAAAATCTTGTTTTCTCGCTGGTTTCATTGGGGGACACAGGACCGTGGGACGTCCTAAAGCAGTCCACGGGGAGGGAACAAATCACATGCGTAACTCACTGCCGCCTGCAAGAATTTGCTGCCTAGAACAGTATCCGCCGGTGCCTAGGAAGGCACCCGGTAAAACTTGATGAACGTGTGCCCGGAAGACCAAGATACTACCTTCCACACTGGAAGCTACTGCATGAAAGAGATGGACCCGAGAAGCGCCGACCGCTGGTCATGTGGGCCAAGACTCAGCTGCCTGAATGCCCGAGCAACCGTCGAACGGATCTATCTGGAAAACATCCTTTGGAGGCCGTCAGCCTTGACAAGGACCCCAGAATAAGAATTGGTAGAAGTCCGTAGGGCTGTAAGCGCTAGGCAAGGACAAGCAAACTCAGAAGCCAAATCACCTGGCTAATGGAGAGCTCGATCCGAGTACTACGAGGGAGAAAGAAGAGAAAACCATGTCTGTGAGGCGTGGAAAGGCGACCACCTTCTGCGATAAAAGAGGATCCTGGACGGAACACTGCCCTATGTTCGTACTTAAAGAAAAAGTACGTACCAGAAGGCGTATCAATTCAGAGAAAAAAATAAAAATAACGCCACCAAACAGCTGGCTCCTGGCCGCAGCTGTGGAATCAGAGCTAAAAGGCCAAGTCCGTAGCATTCACCTCTGTTCCAGAGAACGCCCCCTAGGGAGCGGAATATTGGTATACCAACGCCCTTATAGCCATAGAGGCTGGTGGTGAGATTTTTAGAGAGAGAAACTGCCTGAGAATCACTAAGAAACAAACGCCTGAGCCAGGCGTGCCCCACTGCAGGCCAAAGTACCAATACCACACGGGAAAGGTAAAGTAAAGCCAATGTGAGCACCGCTAGTGATGGGAAGCCCCGTCAGTGACTATATTTCAACAAAGCGGCAACGCTGCCTGGAAGGCAGATGAGTGGAACAAAGATGAGAGAAATACTCTTGCCAGGTGAAGTTCGACCACGATGTCCAATGCCTCCGCCATACCCGAGGAACCCTGGACCCGTGAAAAAATAGAGATGGGCTTCCAGAGTGAAACAACCCATGGCTACTGGTCAGCTAGACAGGAGGATAAGGAGATCAGTTATCCACCACAAGGGGAGACCGGAAAGGAAACGTGTGATCCGTACTGGGGACGAAACCCCTACTAGCGTGGGACGTCGTAACAGACACCCGCTCTACCCGTCTTGGGAAGGCTCTCAGTCCACCCCCGGAATGAGCAGTGAAAGAACAACCACCATTGGCTTGAGGTGATATCACTGACATCTGAAGAGAGGTAGCACCAATGGCGTTACGGTATGACTACTAGAATCCAGGTCCCGCTTAGAACGGCAATCTAGTGTTGACGAGTGCCGTAGAGACTGATCTACCCAGTAGAACGCACTCAAAAGGTAGGTGCTGATCAGCCATGGTAACTACACCATCGCCACACCCGAGCCGACGACAGAAGGACAATAGATAATAATGAAGAAAGACCGGCCCTCACTGTAGTCCTCTACAAAAGATGATGACTATTGGTCACATACAATACTCTGTGATGCGTTTCGGCTCACATCAAGAGCCTTTCTCAAACATATGGATATGGATGTGGCAGAAGGACAACAGTTGCCAGAGCCACAGACCCTTATTGGTAGTAAACCAGAAAGAGGCCAGAACTAAAGCCCATTCCCATGTGAGACTGGAGCTCTACAGCGTCTAGTGGTGATGCGATACTCCGCCTGAAGGGAGGCCCTACAAGGGAAACCCCAAGAGTAATGCTCACGCCATACTCCAGTCAAGGATGTGACTCAAACACCCCTCGTGCGGTAGGGGCTACCGCATGCTCCGCCAGCGTGGACATGAGGGGAAGGCCTGAGGACATCCAGTAGAAGTTCTGGTATCAAGCTGGCCCAGTTAGTAGAGCTAACCTTAAACCCTCCACCTGACAAGGACGCTGAACAGGAGCAACTGCCGAATTAGTACCAGGGTAGAACTCCTACCTGAGGGGGGTTGTCTCGCTACAGCGATTAGGAGCATCTAGCGCTAGCGTGAAGACTACCCTGCGAAGGAGAAGCCGTTGTAGTAGCCACTGCCGATTGCCAGCATAACGCCCTCACCTAGATAAGGATGAGTGGTGGACGAAGCATCCGGAGTCGGTGGAATATTCCGCTTGCTGGATCTTGATCACAGTACTCTGTGCAGTGTGACTGATCTGAACGGTGGAGGCTCATGGGGATGGGGAGCCTCTAGGACACATAAGGCTGAGTGACTCCCTTGAGAGCACAAAGGCCGACATTCTGGTGTCTCCAATAAGTGCATGAAGAAAAAAGGGATACAATATGGGAGTACCCATAGTATCCAGTGGCAGTATCCATATGCCACTAGATGGAGAATATCATGCACCAGCGGTACCGACTGTTGCCACGGACCACCTGTGAAGGAAACCAAGGCATCTAGAGTCGTGGCGTAGCTGAAATACAGCATGCAAAGATGCATAGTGATTCCTCCGTTACTGGATCGTTTGTAGAGGGTAATGCCATAGGAAGTATGTGATGGCAAATGGGAGATGGAATAGCAACCAACGGAAGCGCAAACCCCCTGTTAGGGAAGGGGGTAGCGGGATAGTCAGAACCGCAATCTACGGAAGTGTAAGTACCCACTCAATGGAGGGGGAAAAATCTACGGCAAGCACTGCGCCCAGTGGCGGTGCAAAACGCTTTACCTATGATCGGGAGTCACACATCCAGTAAGTACTGCAACCGAGGTAGTGCAAATACCTCACCCATCGAAGGCGGTAACGACCTAGCAGGAACTTGCATATGACGAGTTCTGTACTCTGTGTGAAGTGCCATCATCCCACCCCAGAAAGGGTGTAATGCGTACATAAACACTGCGACAGCAGTGAGAATGCCATAATGCCACCTATACAAGAGGTTAATGTATGCTGACGATACCGAGCCCAGTGGAACTTCAATTCCGCCACTCACAGAACGAGGGGCACCTATGGCTGGCATTGAGACCAATGCTAGTGAGGTCAGTCCACCTCAGGAAGGAGGTAATACCCAAATTAAGCACTGTATCTAGTAGAAGTGTAAATAGTGCCTAAGGAAGGGGTTAATGCATACACCAGAACCGGTTAGCACAGACATAATCTAGGAAAGATAATCCGGATTCATGTCAGAGTCCGAATAACTGTCCTGCTTCGGCCCGCTCGTGCGCAGTTCCACCTCTCAGCCTCTAGCCCATGGCTGTTGCAGGCTGTGGCGGTGTTGATATAAGAACCAAACTACCCCGGAGGTGGAATAGAACTAAAGGTCCGCTTACCGGATTCCGCAGACGGTGCTCTATTAACCAAACGACCCAGGAGGGTGGATTGGGAACTTCCAGAGGTCCTCCGCTGAGTTGCGCAGGAGGAGAAACTCAAACAGACGCCCCCGGAGGGTGGATGGGAAGTTTCAGTTGTCCTCAACTGGATTTGCGCAGTTGGATATTTGCGCAGTTGTAGCACCATTAACCAACCGGCCTCAGAGGGCGGATTGGGATCCTCCAGATGTACTCCACTGGATTTATGCAGTTGGAGCATCATCAACCAAACGGCCCGGAGGGCGGATTGGGGACCCTTCGGGTGTACTCCACTGGATTTACGTAGTTGGAGCATTATCAATCAAACGGCCCAGAGGGCGGAATGGGAGTCCCTCAGATGTACTCCACTGGATTTGCGCAGTTAGAGCATAATCAACCAAACGGCCTCAGAGGGCGGATTGGGATCCTCCAGATGTACCCCACTGGATCTATGCAGTTGGAGCATTATCAACCAAACGGCCCGGAGGGCGGAATGGGAATCCCTTAGATGTACTCCACTGGATTTGCGCAGTTGGAGCATAATCAACCAAACGGCCCGGAGGGCGGATTGGGATCCTCCAGATGTACCCCACTGGATTTGCGCAGTTGGGGCATAATCAACCAAACGGCCCGGAGGGCGGATTGGGATCCTCCAGATGTACCCCACTGGATTTGCGCCGTTGGAGCATAATCAACCAAACGGCCCGGAGGGCGGATTGGGATCCTCCAGATATACCCCACTGGATTTGCGCCGTTGGAGCATAATCAACCAAACGGCCCGGAGGGCGGATTGGGATCCTCCAGATGTACCCCACTGGATTTGCGCCGTTGGAGCATAATCAACCAAACGGCCCGGAGGGCGGATTGGGATCCTCCAGATGTACCCCACTGGATTTGCGCAGTTGGAGCATGATCGACCAAACGGCCTCAGAGGGCGGATTGGGATCCCTCAGATGCACTCCATTGGATTTTGTGGGCTGAGGAAAGCAGGATCTGTATGCGCATAATTTTATTTTTTATATATATTTTTTTTTTTTTTATTGTGAGGGCCTAGCTTGATATGGAGAGGAGGTCAGGAAGGGATGTATACTGTAATATCAAGGCACATTGTGCCTGCAGATAGAAACCTAGAGTGAACAGGGGCCTGGAATGAGGGAGGAAGTTCCGGCCTAGAAGGCCGCAAAGCCGGGGACTAAATTATCACGCCGGCCGACGGGACTCACCGCTAGTCAGCACAGCGCGTCCCTGGATCGATGTCTGGAATGCGGTCGCCTGTGTCCACTGACCGCGTAAACCCATCGGAGGAGTAAATTAGCGTGGCCGGAGGGAAAGGAAAGAAATGAGACGGTAGGCCCGAATAAAGCCGGGGCCTAGATTTTGCGGCGTCCGGCCGAGTAGGGAATCCGTTCTCAGAGGGCGGATCGGATGCGTCGCTTAGCCGACCGGGAAGCCCACCCGGTCGGTCGGAGAGTGGGGGGACCGGAATAGGGCGCAGAAGGCGCCTGTTTGTAGATGGAATGGGATTAACCCTTTCCACTGAGGTGAGCTGGGCGACGGGTGGGGGATTCGTTACCCCCTCAAGAAGGGGCCATGTGAGGGGGACAGGGAGGGACAGTAAAACTCACCTGTCTTCATCTGTGCTCTTCACCCTTATTCTTGTACCAGCAGGGCCACCCCACGACCGCTGGCACCAGGCATCAGGGGTCCATGTAGAGAAGGGCTGTAGAGGAGGTGGCCCTCTTGCTGGCGGGAAGCAGGGGAGCGAGGCTGCCCTGGTCCGCTTTGTCTTCTTGGGGAGGCAAGGCGGTGGAACAGGCAACACCGGCCAGCCTCCCAGGGAGACAGAGACGCAAGCGAATCTGTGCCCCTTAACCTAAAGAAAAAATTAAATAAATTAAAAACAAAATTGTAAAAGAGCCACCCTGCTAAGCAGGGAGGTCTGCCTCCTACGACACTAAGCTAAAAACTGATATGCTCTCTCCAGGCTGGAGGGGGTATAGCCTGCAGGGGAGGAGTTATCACTTTTCAGCCTAGTGTCGCCTCCTAGTGGCAGCAGCAAGCTATACCCACGGTCCTGTGTCCCCCAATGAAACCAGCGAGAAAAATATATATATTTTAGCCCAAAATGAGTAGAATACAAAAATATAAAAACCCACCCCACATGTGTCCATAGCCTTTAATGTATTTTAATAAGACTGAAGTTGTAGGCATGCTTGACGTAGTATTTAAAGAGGACCTCTCAACAATCTTGACATGTCTATTTTAGTAAATACTTGTAATCTTCACAAAACAACAGTTTAAAGCATCTTTTCTTAGAACTCTGTATTGTATTTTCCTCTGTTATTCCATGTAGAAATGTATGAATAAATTGACAACTGGGTGTTACCATTTCCCTTGCTAAGGGGGTGTCCCTACATTGTCTGTCACTGTGAACACTGGACAGGATGAGAGTGTGTAAGGACACACTCCCCCACACAGTTGTCGATTATTTATACATTTCTAGGAAAAATAACAGAGGAATGGTATTACAGACGGTTTTAAAATATGATGCTTTAGAATGGTTATTTCATGAGGAATACAAGCTTTTACTAACATGTGTCAGGAGGGGTCCTCTTTAACAAGCTGTGACGGTGACATTATGGGTGTATTATAACTTACCCTCTGGACAGTACTGCAGATAGCTGAGTAACTGTCCCTTGTTCCTTGTAGATGTGCTTGTATGGTTTGTTTGAACTTTGCTTGCAGATGTTCTGCACAGTGAAGAACCAGATTTTCTCCCTTCAGTTTGAGACTACTCAAACGCTCTTCAAAGCCAGCAATATCCTCCATCATTGCCTGCATAATGATTTAGCGTTCATGTCAGGACATTTACAAGTATTCATCATTTGTATATGGTTAAGCCTATTTTTTCTGCTGTGGGTGTTTATGAAGAAAACTACAGCTGAAAGATATTACTTAGCAGTGAATGGGATTTTTATAAATTTGGTACAAAACCGCATGTCCCTTGAGTCTGTATTTTGCCATTTACTAAATCGACACTGACTTTAGTGAAGGACAATGGGAGTCAATTTTTCAGCTGAAATATGCCTATATTAGGCGTATTTCAGGCGCAAATTGTGGCGCAACAGTTAGTTGCTCCACAATCGGCGACTTCTCCCTGCTCACACCAGTTCTAAAATTGTGGGCGTGGTGTGGGAAGGGGATGGGTCGGTACGCCTGTCTCATTTACCATTTTCTACGCCTGTTTCAGGCATAGAAAAGGGTCTAAATGTAAGACAGCTCGGAAGCGCTCTTACATTTAGAACTGGCGAAGGATCTGCCAAAGTTATGAAGAGGCTGGCGCCTCTTAATAACTTCGGCAGAACCACCGCCAGCTTAGGGCTATTAAGAACAGAGTCTAAAAACGCCGGTCTTAATAAATGTGCCCTAATATGCTTAGAAAATAGTGGTAAAACTAGGCATATTACAGAGAACCATAAATGCATGCATCAACATGCACAATATTTAGATGTCGTAGTGGTGTCCACCTTCCTATAGGTGGCATCAGAGAGACAAGTAGTATTGCCCGTAGGACTCCCTACACCAGATGGATTAACACAATGAGATCCAGTACCTTCCAAGAGCCTTTGAAGTTTAAAGTTACAAACACAATCCATTGCTTGCCTAAATGTAACAGAACATGACACAATATGATTACAGACATAAATATTCAATGCTCTCGTCATCCTGTAATACCTTGTGATTAGCCAGCTGTTGAGTAATTGCCTCTAAATTGCTGCTTTCCATTAGGTCAGGGGTTACCAGCCTGCTTGACATCTGAAGGAGCCACTTCTCTACATCCTGCAGCTCACTATTATAGCATTCGTGCTCCTTCACTTTGTCTTCCAATTCAGCCACAATCATCTGTTTCATGATACATCATGTGTCAGCCAAAAAAAAGACAGATACAATACATGATTGGCAATGACATATACTGGTAACTCATTTATATTCCATCTGAATTCTAATTTATTATAGTATGTTAAAACTGTTATCAATAAACAGATGCAAATCACCTCATTATAAGTGTATATCTGTCCACAAGGCCTATTTACCCATTTCATTTCTATATTAGGAGGGTAACTTTAAAGTGTAACTGTCATTCTTTTTTTATTTGTGTAATGTGTAGTTGCAGTGATACTGACCATTTTTGTAATATACTTTAATTACTGATATCATACATTTCTATTAGAAAAATAGCCCTGAAGTGGCCCATTTTGAACCTTAGCAACGCTCCTCTGTCTTCTGTTTACATAACAGTGGAGACTTGCTAACACTGACTGTGTTATGTAAATAGAAGAAAGAGGAGTGTTGCTAAGGCTCAAAATCAGACACTTTAGAGCTATTTTTCTAATAGAAATGTATGATTTCAGTAATTAAAATATACTACACAATTGGTCAGTATCACTGCCCCTATACATTACACAAATAAAAATAGAATGACAGTTACACTTTAATCAGGTTGGCCTTCGGGGTGTGTGACCTGTGCAGTTGCAAAGGGTGCATCATCTGTAACTAGTGCAGTCCGCATATTGCGGAATGCACAAGGCAGGTATTTGTGTTTTGCGGATCCGTAAAACACTACGGTTGTGTGAATGCACCCTAACAGTGAATTCACACATGGAAGATTTGTTGCAGAAATTAACGTAACTAAATTCAGTTCCATTTATCTATATAGGGTTGTTCTGGCAGCAAGCCTCTTTTAGATGAATGAGAATGTGAATATATTCTTAACTTACATATTTACCATTCAGACAAAACATATAGTGGGTACTAGAATTATGCATATATATTTACTTTATGTAGCTTTAAATGGTCACTAACTTTAAACACAACTTTGCATAAATCAATAGTAGAGGAAACCACATGAAACTTTGTAATATGTATTATTAGTGAGAAATGTCTAGTTTTCCTATTATCAGCTGTTTACCAGCCCCCATTCTTTCCCTGTCATAATTGCTTTTCACTTTGTAAAAATGCCTTATTCGCGTCCAGGATGGACGAGGATTATATTACACTGTTAATACAAATCTATGGAGAGGGGAGAGAGGAGGAATAGGCAGAAACTCAGAGACAGGCACTGACAAAGGGAGACTACAGAGATACAGAGGAATAGTTCAGCAGCACAAGTGCTCCATTCACAACCTTACTGGGCTGCTTCTGAGTGACTGTGAGACAGTTAGGATGGAGATTCTCTTCTACTTTCTGTGTATGCAATAGATGGCAGCTAGTCTCCATCCACCATGTCTGGGAGAACTGCAAACTAGATATTCAGCAAGCAAAGGTAAAACTGTCAGACACAAGTGACATAATGGCCAGAAACAGTGTTATTCCTCATGTACACACAACGTACTATGATTAATGCAAAGTTTGTTGAAAGCTCAGTGATGCCTTAAGTCGAGAGTAGCCTTTAGAGCCTGTATACACTTTCATACTTTTATTTTGAATTTAAATGATGAAATGAATGCAATGTATATATACTTTACCTTGGCCAGACTGCATAGCCCTTGATAATCCTTCTGCAATTTGTGAATTTTTTCATCCACAAAGGCATTGTGAGTCATTCTAAGCAAGGCTTCGCCCTTTTCAATAACAACTTTGATGGACGGCTCACGAGAAAGGACAGTCTGCTGTATGGACTATGCACACAAACATAAAAATATGATTATCTTCATTGTTGTGTAGATATTTCAACCAGGGGTCCCCAATAGATGGTACTGCTGTTGCAAGCTGTCTGGTTGTGATGAGAATTGCAGTTGTGCAGCAGATGAAGAGTAACAGGTTGGGGACCACTGATTTACACAGTACTTTATATAATGTATGATCATGCCTCACAATCCATTTTTCATAAAAAATCAGCCCAGTGACGCCTAAAGCCAATAACAGATTATGTGTCTCACATTTCAAAGGTGTGCAATATTGATTTTTACTGGAGTGCAAGTATTTCTTGGCTGCCATGTTGAGGTCAACTGCAAGGTTGCTGGGTTCTATGGCAATAAGATCCACAGTGTATGGTGCAAAGGATATGGAGCAAACTCCTAAGCAATAACCCACCTTATACTTGGCTAGTTGTGCCTTCTTCTCATAGAGCTCAGTTTTGGATTCCACATCAGCTTGCAGGACATTCTGATACTCTGTCAGCCACTGAATTTGTCCGCTGTACTTGTCAGAGAATTCCTTTCCATGATGGAGACCCTTTTCCAAAGCTGTATGCTCCTTTCTAACTGAACTTGTCAGCTCCTCCAACTTCTCCATGTGGTTGTGTATATCCTTCTCCAGCTGGTCAGCTTCATCTCCCGCCAAGTACTTAAGAACACGATCACCCTTTTCACGGAGTGCTTTCAGCAGTCTGTTACCTAAATCCATATCACCTAATAAAGACTATAAACAAAAAATGGGCAGAATATCAGTATAACAAAACATAATAAAAAGAATAGCCCTAGGCAAATACCTCTACAGTTGTATTGACACAAGACTCTGAAGGCTTTTAAGGGTACATTTACCTCAAGGTTTTTCATTTTTTTCTCCAGTGCTGTCTTATCCACAACTCCTAAATCCGCTGTTATATTTTTGAAGTTCTGTAAAGCATCAGTAAACCAGTCTGTGTAATATTTCATGGCAACATCAGCTTCCTCTATGTTCCTAATTTCTTCTTCGAGGAATTGAATTTGCTCCTAAAATAGAGAGAGAAAAAAATGTTACTGAGAGACATAAGTCACAACTGAACTATTCATACAATGTCAAGTAGGATAGTCATTGGGAATAACAAAGAGTACAAACAGAGAAATGACTGCAACATTAGCTCTTATATACATTCACCTCAACATCCATTGTGCAGTAAATTCATAACATTTCATAAATATATTAAGCATATACAGTATATAGTGTGGGAATTAGCTCTGGTAAGGCAGGATTGGCCGACAGTGACACTCGAGTTGAAGTCCAAAGAAAGTCCCACTTTATTGTGGTTTCAAATAACAGAAACAAAAGGCCTTACATTTTAGGCAAAACACTAAATAAAAACGTGCTCGTCTGAGCCCTAACTAAACAGTATTTTACTCACTGTCCTAAACATGTTCATCACAGCGAGCTCCTCGCACCCACCAGAATATCAGACCCAGGTCTTAGGCCCAGACTCTCTGCCCAGGTTCTCTTAATGCAACTGGCGCTGGTGCGGCGAATCAGAGACATCAGGCTAGAACTCTTCCCATAAGTGGACTGCCGATTGCTCTTCCCCAATCCAAACTCCAGGCCCTATATTAGCTTTTCTACAAAGCCACCTCAGGAAAGCTTGGGCTTTCCACTACATACTGGGCATTCCCTGGAGCTTAAGCTGCATATGACAGGCTTCTAGGGGGAAAATACCTGCCATCAATCACTCTACCTGTCACTGTCTCACAATAGGTTATTAATTTGTTAAAAGGCATCTGTCAACAGATTTGTACCTATGAAACTGGCTGACCTGTTGCATGTTTGCTTGGCAGCTGAAGGCATCGGTGTTGGCCCCATGTGCATATGTGCCTGCATTGCTGAGGAAAATGATGTTTAAATATATGGAAATGAGCCTCTAAGAGCAATGGGGGCCTTCCTGTTACACCTAGAGTCTCTACTCTCTCTGCAACTGCCACAACCTCTGCACTGACAGGAGTGATGATGTTTTTACTGCCTGGCCCTGTCAATCAAAGCGGAGTGGGAGCTAGAGTAATTGATGAAAATACACTTTAGAGGGCACAAGCCCTTTAAAATACACCACACCAATTTATGTATATTCTTAGGTACAACAATTTTATTTAAAAAAGTGATCTTGAGCTTAACCAAGTAAGAACTTTGTAAAGAGTAACATCTTGGCACAATGAATACGTATTGATGTTATTTACCAAAGTATGAAGCCTGACAGCCTGATAGCGAGATGTTAACAGGGTGGCCATACTCCCAATTCTGCTGCTGCGGCCTTCCTCTAATACTTGTTGGGCCAAGGTGCCAACCTCTTCAACTTCATCCCTGTAGACCATCACCTCCTCGTGCCATTTCTAAAAGAGAAAACAAATGAATAGCATTCATAGGATAGCTTGCTATATGAATGATGACAATTCAATATGGAAGCCAAACTACATCCCTAAGCAATCTGCCTGGTGGATGAACAGAAGACATAATTAGTATCACATCCCTTGTTTGCAGTTTTGTTGCAGCAAATTGATTAAAAAAAAACTATGCGCTTGGAACGACTGGTCTACAAACAGTGCTGGATTTTTATTAGCAAAATACACCAGAGCCTACATATAATACCTATGGCATGATCAAGAAGTTATGAATTTACCTTCATTTGTTGACGCTGTATCTCCTTTGTTGCTCTGTCTGACTGACGCCCGGTTCTGATATTCACTTTTCCTTCCACTGAGGTCAACCATTCATCTATCTTCTGGAACTTCTTCTCCATCAGCTTCAGCTTGCTGAATGAAGCATTCGTCTGGCTTCGGCCTTCTGTCAGCCTTTGCTGATAAACTTGCCAGTCATGTCTTAAGGATTCCAATTCTCTGTCTTCTGTGTGTGGAATACCCCATGGTATCACATCTTCTCTTATGTGTAAGGTACTGTTCAATAATGCCTGTCCTTCTGCACAACGCACCTGAAGCTCCTGGAGAGTCAAATATAATGATCAATGGTATTAGGACCATGTTCCACCTTTAATATTATAATTTTTTTCATTATGTTCCTCATTCTTGTCACCCACTATTCTTACACTGGTGGCCAAGTTAGTTATTAAAAACCTTACTGACCAAAATGGATGTGAAAGCAGCCTCCATAGCTGTAACATAAAGTATGGATGTAGTATAAAGTTACAAAGAGTTACCTGTAGTTCTCGAAGAGTAGAATCATACATCTCAGCATCTCCATCAAACAACACTAGACAGTTCAGTTTTTCATTTTCTTGCTGTATCCAGTCTTCAAATGCCCTAAGCGCCTTTTGATAATTTTGGTGGTCTGACACTATTTTCTCTGCTTTGGTGATAGCTTCCTGTTGAAATACAAACCACCATCACTTTTCCACGTATACCAATGCAGTGATTAGAGATGAGCGAATTTCATATTTTGAAATTCGTTCACACTTCGTTTACTGTTAAAAGGTGAACTGCGTTATGGATTACGTTACCACGGACCATAACCCAATTCTATGATGGAATGCCTATAGAGGCATTTCGTTATTTATTCCGTCATAATAGAAGTCTATGGGCTGCAAAACGGATCCGTCCCATTTCCGTTATGTAGGTGAGGACTCCCCTGCATAACGGAAACGGGACAGATCCGTTATGCAGCCCATAGACTTCTATTATGACGGAATAAATAACGGAATGCCTCTAAAGGCATTCCGTTATGCATCCGGTCATAGAATTGCATAATGGTCCGTGGTAACAGAATCCATAACGCAATTCTGCTTTTACCACCAAACGAAGCGTGAACGAATTTCATAACATGAAATTCGCTCATCTCTAGCAGTGATAATAATACTCATATTATGCTCATTTTATTAAAGTATTAAAAGACATGTCAGTATCTGAATGGTTACTAGTAGAAACTGCATAATGAAATATTCAATGGAAACTGGAGAACCATACGCCATTAAACATACACAAATCCCCATCTGAGCCATTACATAGAGAAGATAATAGCATTGCTGAATTGTTTACCTTAACCTTTTCTTTCAGAGTACTGTAACGTTCATGCAGGTCTTGGAGCTCCAGTTGGGTGACATAATGCTCAGTCATGCTGGATCCTTTCTTTTCTATGGTCTCTAGTAAACTGCTGTGGCTTAAAAGTTCTTCATTCAATAACTGTAAAACAATACTACTATTATGTCAGTATAGCAAAGGAGGTCTTCATTCTTCCTGTCTGGAAATTTGAATGCAGTTCTTTTACCCATGTTCGTGTTTAAAGAGAATTTGTTACCAAAATTAACTACCCTACATTACTATACTACCAGTATATAGCGGTTGAGACCCAAATTCAGAGTACGTATACCTTTCATGTCTACGTATACACTATTTCCTACTGCAATCCAACAATCTGAGTCCGTGTTAGAGCCCCCAGGAGTCCTCTTAGGGATATGCATACACTTGGAAGTCCCTGGTATGTAAATGTACAGCTGTGATCCCCATCCACCCTTTTTGATTCACATAAGCCTGCCCGATTCAGAGATGTGTTTACAGTAGGCCAAAAGGAGGAGGATGTGAATATTCATGATGTGGGGCAGTGAAGAGTGGAGGCATAGGCGTGGATTTCACTCTCTTTGCCTAGAGCAAGCAGGCACTTACATCGGTTTCAGAGGATAAGAGATGGTGACAGATTCCAATTGATTGCGATGTTTGCTTTTGGAATAACTAACTTAAAGGGGTTCTGCACATTGTTTTAACTGATGATCTAGCCTCTGGATAGATCATCAGCATCTGATCGGCAGGGGTCCAACACCCGGGACCCCCGCCGATCAGCTGTTTGAGAAGGCAGCGGTGCTCCAGTAGCGCCGCGGTCTTCTCACTGTTTACTGTTTACCGCCGGCCCACTGACTAGTATCAACTACAACAACAGAGTTTAGCCCCGCCCAGGCTAGTTGATACTAGTCGTGACATCAGTGGGCCGGCGGTAAACAGTGAGAAGGCTGCGGCGCTACTAGAGCACCACTGCCTTCTCAAACAGCTGATCGGCGGGGGTCCCGGGTGTCGGACCCCCGCCGATCAGATGCTGATGATCTATCCAGAGGATAGATCATCAGTTAAAACAAACTGTAGAACCCCTTTAAATGGTCACTCATTTTTCACACAACTTTGCGCTATATAGTGCCCAAAAATTACTCCTCAGGTGCACAAACTGTACTGTTGATTAAAGGGGTTGTCCGGGTTCAGAGCTGAACCCGGACATATCTCCATTTTTACCTAGGCAGCCCCCCTGATATGAGAATGGGAAAATTTCATGCTTCGATACTCTCCTTTGTCCTGTGCTGAATCACGCAGGGCAAAGGCATTTATTGGAGAACTGGTGACATACCGGGCTCTCCATGGGGACTGCTAGGCGGAGGCTTCCGACTAGCAGTGAGCCCGGTGACGTCACCAGCACTAATGGGTGGGCTTTAGAGTTGCCCTAGCCTGTAAAATGGCTAGGGGAGCGCTAAAGTCCGCCCATCAGAGCCGGTGACACTGCTAGGGGGAAGCCTCCACCTAATAATGTAATAATATAAACAAAAAAAGCTGAATTGCACAGGGCAAGGGAGAGCATCAGAGCATAAAATGCTCCGATGCTCTTAACAGGGGGGCCGGAGGGGTGAACCCGGAAAGCCCCTTTAAGGCAAAGTTTATTGAAAGCTCAATGTCGTTTTATTTGACTGAACAATTAAATTATATAATAGAGAGATCTAATGCAAGTCAGGCTACATGCACACGACCGTATGTGATTTGCGGTCCGCAAATTGCGTATCCGCAAAAAAAACGGATGACGTTCCGTATGGCATCCGTTTTTTTTTTTTTTTTTTGCAGATCTGTTTTTTTTGCGGATCCATTGTAATAATGCCTATCCTTGTCCGCAAACTAGAAAAAAATAGGACATGCGCTATTTTTTTTGCGGAGCAACGGAACGGACATACTGATGCGGACATGCGTTTTTTGCGGACCCATTGAAATGAATGGGTCCGCATCCTATCCGCCAAAAAAAAACGGATCGACCAAGGAAACAAAATACGGTTGTGTGCATGAGGCCTCAAGGACACAGCACCTATGGACCAAATCAAGTCATGACATCTATTTATGTCTGGATTCCACCACTCTATTTAAAAGTACAAGTGTTCTGTCCCTCCAATATGCTACATTTTACAATTCGCAGAAAGGAAAACAACAGCTTAAAGGGTGAGCCCAACTAAAAGCACATAACTCTTTTGAAGGGAACACCGTCATGATATGACAACTCCACGTTTCCTTCACTAATGTAATGGAGCCATGTTTCAATAATTGAACTATAAAACCTTAGTGGGAAAATGAAATACTAATGATGAACATGGACCATGACGGTATACCTTAGCTTTACTCTGCGCTGTAATTTTGTCTCTTAGTTCACTGAACTGCCTCTCGGGTTCACTTATCCTCTCTTCCACTTTGTCCATCCAGAGGGAGAACTGACGAACATCATCCTGGTAACTCGTCCACTTGGACAGGGCTCCCTCCAGTTGGCTGTAATTTTAACGGTCAATAAGTAAATATAACCCTTCAATGTACATCTGACGGAAATGTTGGACTTGGAAATGGCTCTACACAATAGAGTCATACATACAGCTAACAGTCTCCATTAAAGTCACCATTTACAAACAGTTTATCTACTATACCTTTTACACTTAATACAAGATGACAGTAGGCAGGCCCAGGAATCCTTCAGGTCTTTTAGCTGCTGCTGAATGGCAGGGGCACCATCTGGAGTTGTGTTTCTCAGAACAGATTCTCCTCGTGTTAGTATCATCTTCATCTGAATTTCTTTATCCTGTTTCACCAGCAACAAGGTCTGAAAACAAACATGGTGTGTAGGTGATATAACATCTAAATGATGGCTCATTTACACAGCAAAGTTATGTAAGGTAACAGACTGATCTCTAATTTTTGGGGTGGAAAACACCATAATCTGGTATGTGAAAAAACTGTCAAAACCATTTTCACATGCTAGACTGAAAATGTGCCTGATAGTCCATCATTGGTGCTCTTCAATCCTCTTTAGTGTGTACAGTTTAGGCTACTTTCACACTAGCGTTCGGGTGTCCGCTCGTGCGCTCCGTTTGAAGGGGCTCACGAGCGGCCCCGAACGCATCCGTCTGGCCCCAATGCATTCTCAGTGGAGGCGGATCCACTGAGAATGCATCCGCCTGCCAGCGCTCAGCCTCCGCTCCGCTCAGTGAGCAGACACCTGAACGCTGCTTGCACCTGAACGCTAGTGTGAAAGTAGCCTTAGCAGTAACTTATTTATACCTACATTAGGTGTGGGTCTCATAGCTCCGAACGCTAGTGTGAAAGTAGCCTTAGCAGTAACTTATTTATACCTACATTAGGTGTGGGTCTCATAGCCAGAATTCAAAAAGCAGACCATGGTCCTCATGACCAATGTCAGGAAGCAGACATACACATGGTGGTATGTTTTTGAGGCTACTGTAGAATAGCAAATATGCATTCTATACTTAGGCTTCCAAGGACTTTGCCTGGGTCTACAGAGTTATTTCCATTCACTTCCATCTACCATGGCATGCCACAGGAGATAAGAACTAGAATAAGACAACTGAGTCAACAGGCCTAATCACTGACCTAATTGACCTGGACTAGAGTGCTTTCCCCTTTTTTGAGAAATTACAGTAATTAAATCAAAGCTTACTTACCTCCAGCTTTGACATTCTGCTGTCCAGGACACTTTTATCTGCAGTAGGATGGCAGTACGTCTGCAGTAGGTGAATGGCATCATTTATCCAGTCTTGGAGGTCTGTCAGACCCTGTAAAAACTGCTGGTGCTCTACAACAATGCGATCCATCCTTGACATTTTTTCCTGGAGGGTGAAAGTTCTTATTTTATGTTCATAATTTAATGTATGAAATGAGTCCTCCTTACCATAGCTCAAGTCTGAACCTTTTCATTATAACAGAGTATATAAGTACAAATATATAGATCTGTGCCATCACTGGCTGTTATGTGAAGGGTCTGGATTTAGCTGTGGAGCCTGCAAAATGATTCCCCTGATTGCAACGATGACTCATTAAAGGGGTTTTCTGATATTTTTATATTGATGACTTAGATACCAGGCATAGCCGCTATAAACTGTATGGCGCTGTGCTTGGTGCATTTCGAGAAGGCAGCAGTGCTCACAGGAGCGCCAGTGCCTTCTCAAATGCTGACCGGTGGCGGTCCAGGGTGCCGGAACCCCAACAATAAGATACTGATGACCTTTCCAGAGGATAGGTCATCAGTATAAAAATCTCAGGAAAACGTTTTAAGTAAAGAAAGATCAGAAAGCAGTGAAAACCTCAAATGTACAATTGAAATGACTATCTTTACCAAAGTCAATAATAAAGTATATTCAATGTGAATGTAGAGAAACGATTAGAGAAAGGGGATATAGCGCAATAGAAGAAAACACAGTATTAGGGTACTTTCACACTTGCGTCAAAGTTTTCTGGTATTGAGTTCCGTACTAGGGGCTCAATACCGGGAAAAAACGGATCAGTTTTATCCTAATGCATTCTGAACGGAGAGCAATCTGTTCAGGATGCATTAGGATGTCTTCAGTTCAGTCCTTTTACGGTATTTGGACGAAGAAAAAAAAAACGCAGCATGCTACATTTTTCTCTCTAGCCAAAATTCCTGAACACTTGCCGGAATGCCGGATCCGGCATTTTTTTTCCCATTGGAATGTATTAGTCCCAGATCCGGCATTAAAATTGCCGCATTGACGGATCCAGTCTTCCGATCTGCGCATGTGCAGACCTTTAAAAATGTAAAAAAAAAATATATACCAGTTCCGTTTTTCCAGATGACACCGGAGAGACGGATCCGGTATTGCAATGCATTTGTGAGACGGATCCGGATCCGTCTACAAATGGTTTCCGTTTGCATACAGATTGCCGGATCCGGCAGGCAGTTCCGGCGACAGAACTGCCTGCCGTAATCCAGCAACGCAAGTGTGATAGTACCCTTATACAGGCAATACAAAATCCATGCAAAAAGCCCAGTCAGACATTACCTTTGTTAGATTGCATAGTGCTAGGTACTGAGAAGCCAGCTGGGAAACCCTGTGCATATAGCTTTTGTTGGCAGACTGGCCTTCCCTTAGCTGTTGAGCCTTCTCTTTTAGTCTGGTGATCTGTGGCTCATGGTAGCTTATTTCTTCTAGGATAGACTAGAGGGCACAAGCACATTTGAAACGGTACAGAAAAAGCATGCAACAAACAGCAGGATAAGATTCACGTTAAATGCGTCATATGGTTGACATAAGCATTAGGTGACTAGACGGCAAATTCAGTCATTGGTATTAATAAGAAAGCACATGGCCGAAGAAATGCGTCAGTTAGAACAAATAAAGCAAATGTCCATTACCTCCGATAAATGATGTCACTAACCTGGAGCTTCTGCTGTTCCTTCCTCTTAGACGGCAGGTCATGGAGACGATTATTGCTGTCTTGCACTACCCTTTCGGTATTTGTCAGCCATTCCTGAACTGGTTTGACACTTGTTTCAAAATCTCTCATTTGGACTTTTAAATTCTATGTTTGGAACAAATGAATTAGAAACACTATATAAATATATGTAATAAAAAAAGTACATTGGTCCTCATTGCCCCAAACAACCAAGCAGATTGCATTTTTTATTTATTTGCAAGCTTCCATGAGAAAAAGAAAGATGTTGCGGATTTGTTTCCGTAATTCACAGCAGAAGTACTACTGACTTGAGGCAGATTTCCCCCTTGGCATTGCAGAGGAAGAAATCTACAGCAGAATTCTGAATACATCGTCCACTTGAAAGGATTGCCTCATACCAGACAACCCTGTTTCAAAATGCAGTTGCTAGGATTATCAGATAATGGCCCCAGGCCACATTCCTAGTAAACAGCTGATTTTGCTCTGGAAAGCTGTGGACAGCTAGGCATGCAGTACTACATGGCGTGGTGGACATTCAGGTGAATGGCTGTCCATGTAATACAAAGAAGTCTATCAGAATGGGAGATGCTCATACAGAGCAGCTAGCCATTCTGACAGACAGGGAAGTCCACAGTGGGGTATGGACTATGGGATCCACCTGCCCCAACAGGGAATAAGGACATGTTATCTTAATCAACCAAACCCATTAATATATATATAAAAATATTCCATGTTTTTGCAAAATTATCTCAAAACTGAAGCTACAATAGGTCTGTCTATATAAAATAGCTCAAACAACACCTACAACCAGGTATAATTACTACCTCTAGGGCGGATTCCTTGAGGTGCAGTGATGAAATAAAATTTTTCCAATCTTCTTTTGCAGCAAGGACTTTCTTTTGGATAGTTTTCACTTTTTCTTCAGGCATTATGCTGCACAAAAGTTCTCCCCTAGATGTTACCATGTGTAGCTTCTGTTGACCATTGTCACTTTCAGAAAGGCATTCCTACAGAAAAGTAAAAGCGATGTGACAACCTAAGACCCGATCGTTACCGTTTGGCTTAAGAATACATACAGGAAGTACTAATCACGAGGTTACAGCCTTAACAATTAAATTCCTTGGTAGTTGAAAACAATAGATGTTCAGGTGGCTAAACCGGCGCAATACAACATTCATCCGTATTACCCAAAATGTTCAGACTTATTTGATTAAACGTAATAGGTAAATGGTAATTCTCATTATATACATGATAAAACAGACACTTTTCCCATTATAGACCTGCAAAACATAAGCTTTGATAGGTGTTGATCACAGCTCTCTGACCGGAACATGGTCCTCCCAACCTTGGAGTCAATGAATGGAAAGGTGGCTGTGTTATTGCTCCTAGATATATAAAAGTAAATTGTCACCTGGATGGTACCAGTTGGAAGTATGTCCAATCTTTGCTACCAGTGTCAGGCACATGCCTCCCAGTTGGCAATTTATGCATACATTTCTAGGAGGAACAACAGAGAGACAGATGCTTCACCTCCCTATAAAACAATTTGCATAAATGTTGATCCGAGGATCCATTCCCAAATTATAATACTTTTTCTTAATATGCAGTTATTAAATATTTCTCTTGTTGCACCCAAGCTCCACTCCTTTCTGTGGCCAGTCCCTCCCTGGTTGCTTTGCCACTGCCTGACCCTGTCAATCAAAGCAGCGATAGAGGGCCTGACCAAAGAAAGGAAAGGAGCTGAGGTGCAACAAGAACAATGATTGCACCAAAGGCTTAAAGGCTATGAACACATTTGGAGGCAATTTTTGTTTATGATTGCATTTTTACTCATTTTTGGCTAATAATCATATTTTGAATTGGCCTTTATTAAAACTATCGAGCCATTCTGTCACAGGGGATTAACTGTTTTTCTAACTGTGTGACTGGTACTTTCACATTCACTTTGTGCCATAACCCTTATCTGTAAACTATTAAGAGGACATAAACACTTATTTAAGCTACACTCTAATCAGTAAGACAAGAACTGAGCTATAATGAGTGTTTATAACGTTAGAGAGCAGAGATAAGGAGTCTGTCTGCTCCCTAAATGACAGAAAAGAGAGAAAATCCACAGGCAGCTAGTAGAGCATGTCATCTCTGTACACAAAAAAGGATTCAATATTTTTAATAAAGACCAATTGAAAAAATAATTTTTTTAGCTAAAAATAAGTACAATTCAATAATAAAAAATTGCCCCCAAAAGTGTACATAGCCTTTAATTTGTATATGAAGAAAAAATAACACCACTTAGGAACGGAGCCTTGGATAAACAAAAGAAAAATTTAGTTTTAATCAGGTGAACCTCGGCTATGTGTCTATGCAATCAGTTTGAGAGGGAGGTTGCTGGTGACAGATTCCGTTTAAATAGTAGTTGTGATAAAGGTCGAGCATGCTAGGGAATAAGCCTGTAATGTAATACATTTCTACAGTGAAAAACATATACTAAATATTGTGTTACTTGAATTCTTTGAAGACTTGCTGATGTTTCATCAATACTTTGGGGGGTATCAAAGCATTTGGCGGTTGTCACTTTTGCATTTACAAGCCACTGCTGATAATCTCGGATAGCTGTACGGAACCTCTGCTGCAAAATCTCTTCTTTACTTTGACAACTTTTTGAAGTTTGCAAGCAAAGGCTTAAAAAAACAAAAACAGTCGATAAGAAAAATATAAATCAGTAATAATGTTTCATAATTTAACACTAAGATATATATATATATATATATATATATATATCTATCATGAATACACACATATATACACTGCTCAAAAAAAAAAAGGGAACACAAAAATAACACATCCTAGATCTGAATTAATTAAATATTCTTCTGAAATACTTTGTTCTTTACATAGTTGAATGTGCTGACAACAAAATCACACACAAAAAAAATAAATGGAAATCAAATTCTTCAGCCCATGGAGGTCTGGATTTGGAGTCACACTCAAAATTAAAGTGGAAAAACACACTACAGGCTGATCCAACTTTGATGTAATGTCCTTAAAACAAGTCAAAATGAGGATCAGTAGTGTGTGTGGCCTCCACGTGCCCTCTAGGACCTCCCTACAACGCCTGTGCATGCTCCTGATGAGGTGGCAGACAGTCTCCTGAGGGATCTCCTCCCAGACCTGGACTAAAGCATCTGCCAACTCCTGGACAGTCTGTGGTGCAACGTGACGTTGGTGGATAGAGCGAGACATGATGTCCCAGATGTGCTCAATTGGATTCAGGTCTGGGGAACGGGTGGGCCAGTCCATAGCATCAATGCATTCGTCTTGCAGGAACTGCTGACACACTCCAGCCACATGAGGTCTAGCATTGTCTTGCATTAGGAGGAACCCAGGGCCAACCGCACCAGCATATGGTCTCACAAGAGGTCTGAGGATCTCATCTCGGTACCTAATGGCAGTCAGGCTACCTCTGGCGAGCACATGGAGGGATGTGCGGCCCTCCAAAGAAATGCCACCCCACAACATTAATGACCCAATGCCAAACCGGTCATGCTGGAAATGTTGCAGGTAGCAGAACGTTCTCCACGGCGTCTCAAGACTCTGTCACGTCTGTCACATGTGCTCAGTGTGAACCTGCTTTCATCTGTGAAGAGCACAGGGCGCCAGTGGCGAATTTGCCAATCTTGGTGTTCTCTGGCAAATGCCAAACGTCCTGCACGGTGTTGGGCTGTAAGCACAACCCCCACCTGTGGACGTCGGGCCCTCATATCACCCTCATGGAGTCTGTTTCTGACCGTTTGAGCAGACACATGCACATTTGTGGCCTGCTGGAGGTCATTTTGCAGGGCTCTGGCAGTGCTCCTCCTGTTCCTCCTTGCACAAAGGCGGAGGTAGCGGTCCTGCTGCTGGGTTGTTGCCCTCCTACGGCCTCCTCCACGTCTCCTGATGTACTGGCCTGTCTCCTGGTAGCGCCTCCATGCTCTGGACACTACGCTGACAGACACAGCAAACCTTCTTGCCACAGCTCGCATTGATGTGCATCCTAGATAAGCTGCACTACCTGAGCCACTTGTGTGGGTTGTAGACTCTGTCTCATGCTACCACTAGAGTGAAAGCACCTCCAGCATTCAAAAGTGACCAAAACATCAGCCAGAAGGCATAGGAACTGAGACGTGGTCTGTGGTCACCACCTGCAGAACCATTGCTTTATTGGGGGTGTCTTGCTAATTGCCTATAATTTCCACCTGTTGTCTATCCCATTTGCACAACAGCATGTGAAATTGATTGTCACTCAGTGTTGCTTCCTAAGTGGACAGTTTGATTTCACAGAAGTGTGATTGACTTGGAGTTACATTGTGTTGTTTAAGTGTTCCCTTTATTTTTTTGAGCAGTGTGTATATATATATATATATATATATATATACACACACACACACTTGAACATACAATACAATACACACAAAATAAATATTCGCCTCCAATATAGAAGCGCTTGTTCCCAATAACTGGCTTGTGTAAAGGCGCCAGTGATCAACCTAAGAACGAGAAAAGCTTGTTCATCGGCACCAAAACTCACTGTTTGTCCCAGATAATTGCCTGCTAAATTACTGCGTGTAAAAGGACCTTTGTGTGAGTAAAACAATCTTAAATAATACCTGGTGATTGGTGGAAACTTTAAAGAACTGGGTAAATGAAAGCTGATGTCAAATTAGTAGTGAGAGTTGATTGGCTGGAAGTTTAAATACCTTGTAATCGTGTTTGTTATTAGTAGAAGTGAGAAGTTTTAACACTTTAACACGCGGATATTTAACACTTCAGATGCCACGGTCAAATCTGACAGTGGCATCTGAGCACGTGAAATACTGGAAGCACAAGCTTCCGGTAAATCTCCGGCTCCCCCATGTGGCAATTGGAGGAGCCAGAGCTTGTATGCAGCAGCCCCTGTCATAAAGAATGACAGGGGCTGCTGCATAGTGTTTCCTATAGAGCCCCTGTCTGTCACAGGGCTCCATAGGAAACTAGTGCATTTCTCATAAATTTCAATGCTAATACCTATGGGAACTATAAAAAAAAGTATATAAAAAAATACAATAGTTTTTAAAAATCAAAAAAATCATATCATCCCCTTCCCCTAAAATAAAAAAAAAGTTGGATTTTTGTCTTACCTGTAAAATCCTTTTCTCGCTGAGTTCATTGGGGGGACACAGAAGACCATGGGTATAGCTGCTGCCACTAGGAGGCAACACTAAGCAAAAAAGTGTTAGCTACTCCTCTCAGCTAGATCCCTCCTGCAGACACTGAGCTAATCAGTTTGTACAAAATCAGTAGGAGCAGCCAGAAGAAGCCAACAGAAAACCAAAAAAAAAAAAGAAAGGCGAAGATGGGTCAGAAACAAGAACCGGAGGGACACATCAAGGAGAGCCAGCAATGTACTTACGGGGTGGGAGCTGTGTCCCCTAATGCAGCGGTCCCCAAACCGTCGGGCCGCGGCCCAGGACCAGGCCCTGAAGAGATTGTTTGCCGGGCCGCGGCAATACAGAGGAGCGGAGACGCCAGGCGCATGCTTGCCCGACACGAGCATCACACACAGCGTGCTTCCGTACAGCGGGAAGGAAGGAGAGCGTTCCTTCCTTCCAACTGTGATGCCGGCCAGCCACTGCCACCAATGAAAATGCTTGAAAAAGGCTAATGAGGCAGGGATTGGTTAGGTCCCACTGCCCCACCAATGAAAATGCTGAAAAGGGCTTGTGAGGGAGGGATTGGTTAGGTCTCACTGCCCCACCAATGGAAATAAAGGAAATAAACATGACAGTCCGAGGGGGGGGAGGGGGTTGTTGGCATCCAGTTTCAGCTAGTATCTGAGGGAGTGAGCGGGAGAATGAGCTGCAGTTCCTCTTCCATGTCACCTTGAAAATATCAGCAGTGCAGCAGAGACCAGTGCAGCAGAGACCAGTGACCACTAGACCCTAGTCAGTTTTGTGCAGCCAATTCAGGTATAGTTACCATGTCAGCCTGAAATAAAGGCAGGGAAATATCAATATAATAGTAAGACCTATTTCACACTCTGCGTCTGGAGGAAAGAAGGTTTGTACACAAACATAGAAGAGGATTCTTTACGGTAAGAGCAGTGAGACTATGGAACTCTCTGCCTGAGGAGGTGGTGATGGTGAGTACAATAAATGAATTCAAGAGGGGCCTGGACGTATTTCTGGAGCTTAATAATATTACAGGCTATAGCTACTAGAGAGGGGTCGTTGATCCAGGGAGTTATTCTGATTGCCTGATTGGAGTCGGGAAGGAATTTTTTATTCCCCTAAAGTGGAGAAAATTGGCTTCTACCTCACAGGGTTTTTGGCCTTCCTCTGGATCAACTTGCAGGATAACAGGCCGAACTGGATGGACAAATGTCTTTTTTCGGCCTTATGTACTATGTTACACTGATTCTGCATTATGGTGAGTTGAGTCACATTTAAATAAAAAATGAAATAGTTATATAGTGTTATATATTTTAATATATACCTTGTGATTTGTTATGCGCGTGAATCAGTCAGCGCCAACCAGCACCCCCTAAGCCTCGCCCACCCCCTAAACCCCGCCCCAGAAACCCCATCCCCACCTCACCCGGTCCCTGGGAAAATTGTCTTGCATGAAACTGGTCCTTGGTGCAAAAAAGGTTGGGGACCACTGCCCCAATTAACTCAGCAAGAAAAGGATTTTACAGGTAAGACAAAAATCCTAATTTCTCGCTCGTATCTTTGGGGGACACAGAAGACCATGGGACGTTAAAGAGCAGTACCATGGGGAGGGAACAAGACCAGAACGAATCTAAGGCTTGTCATAAGGCCCCGCACAGAATTGCGGGAAGAGGACACACCTGGACCCCTGAAAAAGGACAGGAAGAGCCATTCCCAGGAAGGCCAGCCAGAGAGCGTCTGAATACTCAGATGCCCCGGCTGGGCAGAAGAAGAACAGCCCCAGGACAAAAGCCACGGCTTAGGAGACTTCGTAAGAAGTGGAGAGCCCACTGAAAAACCACAAGATGGGCAAGAATGAAAACAAGTCAAGAGCCAGAGCAAACGGAGCGACTACAGAATATACCGGAGAGAGAAAACATAGCCTGGGCCCAGAAGACTTCTAAGGAAGGTGATACCCAAGGACCAGCCCCCCAGGAAAAGACCCCCCTAGAGAGATCAACAGACACGACATGGCATGAGAAGAAAACAAACTGAAAATGGTCAGGGTCAAGGGCCAGAGAACTGGGACGTGAAAAATCTTGCCCCACCATGGGGGAAGAAGTAGAGGTGTAAGAAGGCGACAACCCCCAACTCCATACCAGGCTGTCAAAGGAGAAGAGCACTCCAGGAGTGCAAGTGGAACCGACCCAAAAAAATAAACGGGGGAGTAACCTGGTAGGAAAAGAGTGTCCTCCGGGATCAAAAAAACATCCCCTTTAGACCTACGCCTTTGTCTTATAAGAATGTTCCTCAAGGAGAATGTGGTAAGCAGTGACATAGAGAGGAGGACCTTAAGGGGAACCTGTCACCGGGATTTTGTGAATAGAGCTGAGGACATGGGTTGCTAGATGGCCGCTAGCACATCCGCAATACCCAGTCCCCATAGCTCTGTGTGCTTTTATTGTGTAAAAAAAAAACGATTTGATACATATGCAAATTAACCTGAGATGTGTCCTGTCCCTGAGATGAGTTAATTTGCATATGTATCAAATCGTTTTTTTTTACACAATAAAAGCACACAGAGCTATAAGCTCCATAACAAGAGAAGAGAGAAGCCGTCTGATACCTATTGAAGGTATACTACCCGCGCAGATACTCCACAGCAGAAAGGGGGCCTACAAGAACCCAACGACTACGGAAACTGGCCAAGCAAGCAGAAACAGTATCTGGGGAAGTGCAACTACTCACCTTGCAGAAGGGGAGAAGTAGAAGAGGCTGACACGGTTCAGTAGAGAACTAGTATAAGTGGTGACAACAAGGACAGTACGACCACCGTACCTGGTGGGGGAAGCAGTGCAGACAACTCACAGAGGCAAACTGGATAAGTGCATAGCAAAACTTCCACAAGGAGGGAACGCTGATGCTATCACCGTAGCAGATGGTAGAGGCAATGCACGACATGTAAAGGGAACAAGGCGCTAAACCAGCGCCACAGAAATCCGTAGCTTATATCAGGTACAGAAAACTGCACTAGTGCCCACCAGAAGTGAGCAAACCCCTCACCAGTAGGAATAAGTGAACCTATTAGCCACCGCCTCAGGAACACCATACATAGCATGCCCGGTAAATGTGTTGCAGAAAACCGCACGAAATGCCAGGGTCAATACCCCACATGGAGTAAGGGGATGCTGCAATAACCTCCGGTGCCGCGCCCACTGACAATGTGTCCTGTAAACCAGAACCCAGTGACTGTCGGCATTTGAAGGAAGAACGCAAAAATCCCCCTGGGAAGGGGTCACACAGTAGTAGCCACGAAACAGGAGTAGCCCAAAAATCTACGGCCAGCGCAAAGACGGCCTCATAGGGGGAGGCCATACCAGCACCCATGGCCTCTCCAGAGCGGAGACTCCACCTGAAAATTAGGTCAAACAGCAGTAGCCAACATGAACTGCTGGTAGGGCAATACTCCACCAGGGAAGGAAGAAAACTGTCAACCCATGCAGACGTTCCAACAACAAAATTAGAACGCTCCGCATGGGGACTCAAGGCATGAGGCATGTCCTGAGTCAACACCCTCAAAAAGACAGAGGCTGCCACGTAGGCGCCCAACCCCAATCCGTACAATGACTACCTGAGTAAAAGGATAGTGTGAAGTAGTCACAGTATCCCGTGGTAGTGCCAAAATACCACCTATGATGGGGGGTAAGGCGATTGTCTGTGTCTAGCAAGGAGACCACCCTTGGAACGGGATGGAATGCGACAAGGCGATAATGCGATAGGGCGGTAGTGGGAATACTCCACCTATGGAAAGAGGGGAGCCCAACAAGATGTACAGTATCCACTGGTAGAACAAGTACCACTGGTTGTGGAACCACCCCGCTGATGGAAGGAGGGTAATGCTACAGGATCTTACAGTATGCAGGTGTGTACCCATCTCCACCTAAGAAAGACGGATAATGTAATAGGATAAACAGTTTCCAGGGGTAGAAGAGTTACTCCGCTGACGGAAAAAGGGAAACCCGACAGATGTACAGGGACCACTGGTAGTGAAGGCACTACTGGTTGTGCAACTACTCCGTCAATAGAAGGAGGGAAATGCAACAGGATTCACAGTATGCGATTGTGGTTCCCCTAGTCCACCTATAGAAGGTGGAAATCCAACCGGACAGAAGATAACCAGGATTAGTGCAATTACTCCGCCTGCCCAAGGAGGCCTGCGAGCTCTGAGGTACCGCCGGGCCTGGAGAAGGGTGAGGGGGCTGGGGACCAGAGCCGGACCAAGGGCCAGTGAGAGGCCAAGGTTTTTAGGGAAAAAAAAAAACATTTTACTGTGTTCACTTTAGAGAACACAGGAGAAGGGGACCCAGCAGAAGGTTAACCCCTAGGACCCAGTACAGGGAGGAGGGGAGGAAGGTTAACCCCTGGGGGGAGGGTGATGGGGCCAGCAGGGAAAGGTAGGTAATACTTACGTAGACGGTTTCTGCCCACCGTGTCACCTTCCTCAGTGTGCTGCCACGTGGTGAGCGCGGTAATGTCAGCACAGGTCCTGCTGAATGGAGATAGAAGGTCCTTGCTTGCGGATGCAATGTGATTTTCATGCAGCCCCATTCACTTCTATTGGTCCTGCGTTGCGTGAAAAACGCAGAATATAGAACATGCTGCGATTTTCACGCAACGCACAAGTGATGCGTGAAAAACATTGCTCATGTACACAGCCCCATTAAAATGAATGGGTCAGGATTCAGTGCGGGTGCAATGCGTACACGTCACGCATTGCACCAGCGCGGAAAACTTGCCCATTTGAAAGGGGCCTATGGGTTACATAGCATCATAAATCAATATAATGCTATGCGACCCCTTCAGTGCTGGGAGGTCAGGACAGGAGCTGCTACATACTCACGCTGTGAATTGGATGTGTGGGACTCACTCGTCTGAAAGGAACCTAAGAGCTCTTTCACACGAGCAGATGCCGTGCGGGTAATCCGCTGCGTTAAAGAGTACCAAGCCCCGCTCCGGACAGCAGAGACTCTCTGTGATCTTTTTACTACAAAATCACGGTGACAACTTTTTCGGACTGTGATTTTGTAGTAAAAAGGTCACAGAGAGGCTGGCTGTCCAGAGCGGGGCTTGGCTTTCTTACACACAGCGGATTACCCGCAGGGCATCCGCTCTTGTGAAAGAGCCCTAAATGTTTTATACGGATATGTTAATGGATGAACGGCAGGTATAGAATAGGACTCTTGGAAGGGATTAGTGTGCCCCGAAAGAAGCTGATAGTGAAACTCGAGTCAGACCATTACTCCAGCCGCTTTTCATGTGGTTTTTATTCTATTGATGAGCACTTTTAACCCATTTGTTTGTGAGTAGAATAAATTCCTTTTTGGAAATTATCTGCAGTGCTTCACCATTTTCTCTGTCCCTCTCCTGTTTCTCATATGATAACTTCGATCAAAAACCAAAGGTGCTGAAGTTACTGCAGCAGTGAATAGGAGTCTAAAGGAACAACGTGGGCGTGAAGCTTCACCCTCCATCTGAGAAGTGATTATAGCACTTATTGTGTAACATAATACCTGTTGTAGTCCTTAATTAAAGCAGAGACTTTTGAAGAATATACACCCAAATCCTTAGAAAATTTGCAGAGATCATTGAGCTGGGTTTTTAAGCCATCTGTGACATGTTCAGCTTCAGTGAGGATACTGAGGGCCTCCTGTAAAAGAAAAACACCAAATTAGAACAGGGAAAAATAACATTTCTTGGCTTTTTTGAATTCTCTCCAAAACTATGTTTAGATTTTCACGGATATCTCCATTTTTAGAGTTTGGAGA
Organism: Bufo bufo; assembly: GCF_905171765.1. Classification (NCBI taxonomy): domain Eukaryota; kingdom Metazoa; phylum Chordata; class Amphibia; order Anura; family Bufonidae; genus Bufo; species Bufo bufo. The sequence goes on along the minus strand of NC_053392.1, from coordinate 473,149,322 downwards.
GCATGTTTCTTTGCAGCTGACTGCTTAACATGACACATTAAACATTAAGGGAACTTGCATGCATGTAGCAGGGTCTAAGGCACAGAGCTGGTACACAGGGCGGACATGAAGAATAAGCAAACTTTTCAATTTTATATTTGTAAATCACTGTTGTATTTAAACACTGAACTGACAATAAAATCCATATACACATCCCCGCCATCACTTTCTGTGCAATGTACAGGGCACTCATACACTACATTATATGGCTGAAATGGGTAAAGTCCTGTGTCTTGTACATACAACACGTTGGATGGACCATGTACATATTTGTGTGCCGATGCAATGTTTATAGTGTTCTATGTAACTGGCGTGTGCAGCTTTTGCACTATGTACTCCTTTACTCCTTAAGTAGCATGCACACTGTATGGATTTGACATGTGCAACATATGCTCTGTGTGCTGTGTACATGCAAAATGTATCTTATGTGTGAGCGGCGTGTGTGCACCATGTTTCCTATTTATGGCTGTTTGTGGCCTTTGAGTGTGTGACATATGTGAGTGATACGTACAGTAAACGGCATGTGTGTTATTTATGAGTGGTGTGTGTGCTATTTGTCCTGCTTGTGAATGCTATGTGTACAGCATGTGTCTTTTGTGAGAGCGGCATGTGTCATGTGTGAGTAGTATGTGTGTGGCAGGTGTCTGTGAGTGACATGTGTGCAACGTGTGCAAGGTGGGTTCAAAATGTGTGGTATTTGTAAGTGGCACACGTGTGGTATGTATGCAATGTGTGTCTTGCGTGCAGTATATTCCAATGTGTGAGTCTTGCGTGCAGTATGTTCCAATGTGTGTGTCTTGTGTGCAGTATATTTCAATGTATGTGTCTTGTGTGCAGTATTTTCCAATGTGTGTGTCTTGTGTGCAGTATATTCCAATGTGTGTGTCTTGTGTGCAGTATGTTCCAATGTGTGTCTTGTGTGCAGTATGTTCCAATGTGTGTGCAGTATGTTCCAATGTGTGTCTTGTGTGCAGTATGTTCCAATGTGTGTGCAGTATGTTCCAATGTGTGTGTCTTGTGTGCAGTATATTCCAATGTGTGTGTCTTGTGTGCAGTATATTCCAATGTGTGTGTCTTGTGTGCAGTATGTTCCAATGTGTGTGCAGTATGTTCCAATGTGTGTGTCTTGTGTGCAGTATATTCCAATGTGTGTCTTGTGTGCAGTATGTTCCAATGTGTGTGCAGTATATTCCAATGTGTGTGTCTTGTGTGCAGTATGTTCCAATGTGTGTGCAGTATGTTCCAATGTGTGTGCAGTATATTCCAATGTGTGTGTCTTGTGTGCAGTATGTTCCAATGTGTGTGCAGTATGTTCCAATGTGTGTGTCTTGTGTGCAGTATATTCCAATGTGTGTGTCTTGTGTGCAGTATATTCCAATGTGTGTGTCTTGTGTGCAGTATGTTCCAATGTGTGTGCAGTATGTTCCAATGTGTGTGTCTTGTGTGCAGTATATTCCAATGTGTGTGTCTTGTGTGCAGTATGTTCCAATGTGTGTCTTGTGTGCAGTATGTTCCAATGTGTGTGCAGTATATTCCAATGTGTGTGTCTTGTGTGCAGTATGTTCCAATGTGTGTGCAGTATGTTCCAATGTGTGTGTCTTGTGTGCAGTATATTCCAATGTGTGTGTCTTGTGTGCAGTATGTTCCAATGTGTGTCTTGTGTGCAGTATGTTCCAATGTGTGTGCAGTATATTCCAATGTATGTGTCTTGTGTGCAGTATGTTCCAATGTGTGTTTCTTGTGTGCAGTATGTTCCAATGTGTGTGTCTTGTGTGCAGTATGTTCCAATGTGTGTGCAGTATGTTCCAATGTGTGTCTTGTGTGCAGTATAGTCCAATGTGTGTGTCTTGTGTGCAGTATATTCCAATGTGTGTGTCTTGTGTGCAGTATATTCCAATGTGTGTGTCTTGTGTGCAGTATGTTCCAATGTGTGTCTTGTGTGCAGTATGTTCCAATGTGTTTGTCTTGTGTGCAGTATATTCCAATGTGTGTTTCTTGTGTGCAGTATATTCCAATGTGTGTGTCTTGTGTGCAGTATATTCCAATGTATGTGTCTTGTGTGCAGTATGTTCCAATGTATGTGTCTTGTGTGCAGTATTTTCCAATGTGTGTGTCTTGTGTGCAGTATATTCCAATGTGTGTGTCTTGTGTGCAGTATATTCCAATGTATGTGTCTTGTGTGCAGTATTTTCCAATGGCTGAAATGGGTAAAGTCCTGTGTCTTGTACATACAACACGTTGGATGGACCATGTACATATTTGTGTGCCGATGCAATGTTTATAGTGTTCTATGTAACTGGCGTGTGCAGCTTTTGCACTATGTACTCCTTTACTCCTTAAGTAGCATGCACACTGTATGGATTTGACATGTGCAACATATGCTCTGTGTGCTGTGTACATGCAAAATGTATCTTATGTGTGAGCGGCGTGTGTGCACCATGTTTCCTATTTATGGCTGTTTGTGGCCTTTGAGTGTGTGACATATGTGAGTGATACGTACAGTAAACGGCATGTGTGTTATTTATGAGTGGTGTGTGTGCTATTTGTCCTGCTTGTGAATGCTATGTGTACAGCATGTGTCTTTTGTGAGAGCGGCAGGTGTCATGTGTGAGTAGTATGTGTGTGGCAGGTGTCTGTGAGTGACATGTGTGCAACGTGTGCAAGGTGGGTTCAAAATGTGTGGTATTTGTAAGTGGCACACGTGTGGTATGTATGCAATGTGTGTCTTGCGTGCAGTATATTCCAATGTGTGAGTCTTGCGTGCAGTATGTTCCAATGTGTGTGTCTTGTGTGCAGTATATTTCAATGTATGTGTCTTGTGTGCAGTATTTTCCAATGTGTGTGTCTTGTGTGCAGTATATTCCAATGTGTGTGTCTTGTGTGCAGTATGTTCCAATGTGTGTGCAGTATATTCCAATGTGTGTGTCTTGTGTGCAGTATGTTCCAATGTGTGTGCAGTATGTTCCAATGTGTGTCTTGTGTGCAGTATGTTCCAATGTGTGTGCAGTATGTTCCAATGTGTGTGTCTTGTGTGCAGTATATTCCAATGTGTGTGTCTTGTGTGCAGTATATTCCAATGTGTGTGTCTTGTGTGCAGTATGTTCCAATGTGTGTGCAGTATGTTCCAATGTGTGTGTCTTGTGTGCAGTATATTCCAATGTGTGTGTCTTGTGTGCAGTATGTTCCAATGTGTGTCTTGTGTGCAGTATGTTCCAATGTGTGTGCAGTATATTCCAATGTGTGTGTCTTGTGTGCAGTATGTTCCAATGTGTGTGCAGTATGTTCCAATGTGTGTGCAGTATATTCCAATGTGTGTGTCTTGTGTGCAGTATGTTCCAATGTGTGTGCAGTATGTTCCAATGTGTGTGTCTTGTGTGCAGTATATTCCAATGTGTGTGTCTTGTGTGCAGTATATTCCAATGTGTGTGTCTTGTGTGCAGTATGTCTTGTGTGCAGTATGTTCCAATGTGTGTTTCTTGTGTGCAGTATGTTCCAATGTGTGTGTCTTGTGTGCAGTATGTTCCAATGTGTGTGCAGTATGTTCCAATGTGTGTCTTGTGTGCAGTATAGTCCAATGTGTGTGTCTTGTGTGCAGTATGTTCCAATGTGTGTGTCTTGTGTGCAGTATATTCCAATGTGTGTTTCTTGTGTGCAGTATGTTCCAATGTGTGTCTTGTGTGCAGTATGTTCCAATGTGTGTGCAGTATATTCCAATGTGTGTGTCTTGTGTGCAGTATGTTCCAATGTGTGTGCAGTATGTTCCAATGTGTGTGCAGTATATTCCAATGTGTGTGTCTTGTGTGCAGTATGTTCCAATGTGTGTGCAGTATGTTCCAATGTGTGTGTCTTGTGTGCAGTATATTCCAATGTGTGTGTCTTGTGTGCAGTATATTCCAATGTGTGTGTCTTGTGTGCAGTATGTTCCAATGTGTGTGCAGTATGTTCCAATGTGTGTGTCTTGTGTGCAGTATATTCCAATGTGTGTGTCTTGTGTGCAGTATGTTCCAATGTGTGTCTTGTGTGCAGTATGTTCCAATGTGTGTGCAGTATATTCCAATGTGTGTGTCTTGTGTGCAGTATGTTCCAATGTGTGTGCAGTATGTTCCAATGTGTGTGTCTTGTGTGCAGTATATTCCAATGTGTGTGTCTTGTGTGCAGTATGTTCCAATGTGTGTCTTGTGTGCAGTATGTTCCAATGTGTGTGCAGTATATTCCAATGTATGTGTCTTGTGTGCAGTATGTTCCAATGTGTGTTTCTTGTGTGCAGTATGTTCTAATGTGTGTGTCGTGTGTGCAGTATGTTCCAATGTGTGTGCAGTATGTTCCAATATGTGTCTTGTGTGCAGTATATTCCAATGTGTGTGTCTTGTGTGCAGTATATTCCAATGTGTGTGTCTTGTGTGCTGTATATTCCAATGTGTGTGTCTTGTGTGCAGTATGTTCCAATGTGTGTGTCTTGTGTGCAGTATGTTCCAATGTGTTTGTCTTGTGTGCAGTATATTCCAATGTGTGTTTCTTGTGTGCAGTATATTCCAATGTATGTGTCTTGTGTGCAGTATTTTCCAATGCGTTTGTCTTGTGTGCAGTATATTCCAATGTGTGTGTCTTGTGTGCAGTATATTCCAATGTATGTGTCTTGTGTGCAGTATATTCCAATGTGTGTGTCTTGTGTGCAGTATGTTCCAATGTGTGTGTCTTGTGTGCAGTATGTTCCAATGTGTGTGTCTTGTGTGCAGTATGTTCCAATGTGTGTGTCTTGTGTGCAGTTTGTTCCAATGTGTGTGTCTTGTGTGCAGTATGTTCCAATGTGTGTGTCTTGTGCGCAGTATGTTCCAATGTGTGTGTCTTGTGTGCAGTTTGTTCCAATGTGTGTGTCTTGTGTGCAGTATGTTCCAATGTGTGTGTCTTGTGTGCAGTATGTTCCAATGTGTGTGTCTTGTGTGCAGTATGTTCCAATGTGTGTGTCTTGTGTGCAGTATGTTCCAATGTGTGTGTCTTGTGTTAAGTATGTTCCAATGTGTGTTTCTTGTGTGCAGTATTTTCCAATGTGTGTCTTGTGTGCAGTATATTCCAATGTGTGTGTCTTGTGTGCAGTATGTTCCAATGTGTGTGTCTTGTGTGCAGTATGTTCCAATGTGTGTGTCTTGTGTGCACTATGTTCCAATGTGTGTGTCTTGTGTGCAGTATGTTCCAATGTGTGTGTCTTGTGTGCAGTATGTTCCAATGTGTGTTTCTTGTGTGCAGTATGTTCCAATGTGTGTGTCTTGTGTGCAGTTTGTTCCAATGTGTGTGTCTTGTGTGCAGTATGTTCCAATGTGTGTGTCTTGTGTGCAGTTTGTTCCAATGTGTGTGTCTTGTGTGCAGTATGTTCCAATGTGTGTGTCTTGTGTGCAGTATGTTCCAATGTGTGTGTCTTGTGTGCAGTATGTTCCAATGTGTGTGTCTTGTGTGCAGTATGTTCCAATGTGTGTGTCTTGTGTTAAGTATGTTCCAATGTGTGTTTCTTGTGTGCAGTATTTTCCAATGTGTGTCTTGTGTGCAGTATATTCCAATGTGTGTGTCTTGTGTGCAGTATGTTCCAATGTGTGTTTCTTGTGTGCAGTATTTTCCAATTTGTGTGTCTTGTGTGCAGTATGTTACCGTGTGTGTCTTGTGTGCAGTATGTTCCAAAGGGGTGCACCGAAATTTCGGCAGCCGAAAATATCGGCCGAAAATGCACCTAATCCACTTCGGCCGATATTGTTACATATCGGCCGAAAATATGGGGTGTGGGATTTGTCACCCACCATCTGCGGGCGGGCGCCAGGCGGGCGGTTTACTTTGTCACTGCATCTTTATTTTACCTTACAATCGTGAGGCTCCAGTAACTAACAACTCTGCAGGCAGAGCGGAGGCCGGCGTAACGTCACTTACTCACGTGACGCGCCTGCTCCGCCTCCTTCATTCATAAAGTGGGCGGAGCAGGTGCGTCACGTGAGTAAGTGACGTTACGCCGCCCTCCGCTCTGCCTGCAGAGTTGTTAGTTACTGGAGCCTCACGATTGTAAGGTAAAATAAAGATGCAGTGAGTGATGCTGTGAGCAGCAGGGCCGGGGCTGTTATGGGTAGGGGGATCGGTCTATGGCACTGCTATGGGGAGGGGGGATCTGTGCACTGCTATGGGGAGGGGGGATCTGTGCACTGTTATGGGGAAAGGGATCTGTGCACTGTTATGGGGAAAGGGATCTGTGCACTGTTATGCCCATAACAGTGCACAGATCCCCCTCTCCATAACAGCGCCACCCACAGATCCCCCTCTCCATAACAGCGCCACCCACAGATCCCCCTCTCCATAACAGCGCCACCCACAGATCCCCCTCTCCATAACAGCGCCACCCACAGATCCCCCTCTCCATAACAGCGCCACCCACAGATTACCCTCTCCATAACAGCGCCACCCACAGATCCCCCTCTCCATAACAGCGCCACCCACAGATCCCCCTCTCCATAACAGCGCCACCCACAGATCCCCCTCTCCATAACAGCGCCACCCACAGATCCCCCTCTCCATAACAGCGCCACCCACAGATCCCCCTCTCCATAACAGCGCCACCCACAGATCCCCCTCTCCATAACAGCGCCACCCACAGATCCCCCTCTCCATAGCGCCACCCACAGATCCCCCTCTCCATAGCGCCACCCACAGATCCCCCTTTCCATAACAGCGCCACCCACAGATCCCCCTCTCCATAACAGCGCCACCCACAGATCCCCCTCTCCATAACAGCGCCACCCACAGATCCCCTTCTCCATAACAGCGCCACCCACAGATCCCCCTCTCCATAACAGCGCCACCCACAGATGAATTTCATTCATGAAAAAGAATTATTAATAAAATCATTAAAAAAAAAGTATTTTAAAAGTATTTGGGCAAAAAGGCAGTTTCGGTTTCGGTTTTCGGTCAAGGGCATCCTGAATTTTCGGTTTCGGTTTCGGACCAGAATTTTCATTTCGGTGCACCCCTAGGAACTTCCAATGTGTGTTTCTTGTGTGCAGTATATTCCAATGTGTGTGTCTTGTGTGCAGTATGTTCCAATGTGTGTGTCTTGTGTGCAGTATGTTCCAATGTGTGTGTCTTGTGTGCAGTATGTTCCAATGTGTGTTTCTTGTGTGCAGTATATTCCAATGTGTGTGTCTTGTGTGCAGTATATTCCAATGTGTGTGTCTTGTGTGCAGTATGTTCCAATGTGTTTGTCTTGTGTGCAGTATATTCCAATGTGTGTTTCTTGTGTGCAGTATGTTCCAATGTATGTGTCTTGTGTGCAGTATATTCCAATGTGTGTGTCTTGTGTGCAGTATATTCCAATGTGTGTTTCTTGTGTGCAGTATGTTCCAATGTGTGTGTCTTATGTGCAGTATATTCCAATGTGTGTGTCTTGTGTGCAGTATGTTCCAATGTGTGTCTTGTGTGCAGTATATTCCAATGTGTGTGTCTTGTGTGCAGTATGTTCCAATGTGTGTGTCTTGTGTGCAGTATATTCCAATGTGTGTGTCTTGTGTGCAGTATATTCCAATGTGTGTGTCTTGTGTGCAGTATGTTACCGTGTGTGTGTCTTGTGTGCAGTATGTTCCAATGTGTTTGTCTTGTGTGCAGTATATTCCAATGTGTGTGTCTTGTGTGCAGTATGTTACCGTGTGTGTGTCTTGTGTGCAGTATGTTCCAATGTGTGTCTTGTGTGCAGTATGTTCCAATGTGTGTTTCTTGTGTGCAGTATTTTCCAATTTGTGTGTCTTGTGTGCATTATATTCCAATGTGTGTGCAGTATTTTCCAATGTGTGTTTCTTGTGTGCAGTATTTTCCAATGTGTGTGTCTTGTGTGCAGTATATTCCAATGTGTGTGTCTTGTGTGCAGTATTTTCCAATGTGTGTGTCTTGTGTGCAGTATGTTCCAATGTATGTGTCTTGTGTGCAGTATGTTCCAATGCGTTTGTCTTGTGTGCAGTATGTTCCAATGTGTGTGTCTTGTGTGCAGTATGTTCCAATGTGTGTGTCTTGTGTGCAGTATATTCCAATGTGTGTGTCTTGTGTGCAGTATATTCCAATGTGTGTGTCTTGTGTGCAGTATATTCCAATGTATGTGTCTTGTGTGCAGTATATTCCAATGTGTGTGTCTTGTGTGCAGTATGTCCCAATGTGTGTGTCTTGTGTGCAGTATGTTCCAATGTGTTTGTCTTGTGTGCAGTATGTTCCAATGTGTGTGTCTTGTGTGCAGTATATTCCAATGTATGTGTCTTGTGTGCAGTATGTTACCGTGTGTGTGTCTTGTGTGCAGTATGTTCCAATGTGTGTGTCTTGTGTGCAGTATATTCCAATGTGTGTGTCTTGTGTGCAGTATATTCCAATGTGTATGTCTTGTGTGCAGTATATTCCGATGTGTGTGTCTTGTGTGCAGTATGTTACCGTGTGTGTCTTGTGTGCAGTATGTTCCAATGTGTGTGTCTTGTGTGCAGTATATTCCAATGTGTGTTTCTTGTGTGCAGTATATTCCAATGTGTGTTTCTTGTGTGCAGTATATTCCAATGTGTGTTTCTTGTGTGCAGTATATTCCAATGTGTGTGTCTTGTGTGCAGTATGTTCCAATGTGTGTTTCTTGTGTGCAGTATATTCCAATGTGTGTGTCTTGTGTGCAGTATATTCCAATGTGTGTGTCTTGTGTGCAGTATATTCCAATGTGTGTGTCTTGTGTGCAGTATGTTCCAATGTGTGTGTCTCGTGTGCAGCATTTACTTAGATATTTAAAGGTATCTTTGTCTAGCTTTGTTACCACTGATGGCCCTGAGGTATAGAAAACACCTCTTGCATAATGACCCTTTGAAGTCAGTGTCCTCCCCTGGAAAACTGAGTACCTATGGCAATATACTACTGAGTCACTTGCACTAAAAGGGGTTTTCCATGTTCCTTATATGGATGAATTATCCTCAGGATAGGTCATTAATAACTGATCGGTGAGGGTCTGACACCCCACACTCCACCGGTCAGCAATTGCCTGAGCCTGAGGTGCTGAAACAAAAACTTTGAATAGAACAGGAAGCAGACAGCTCCGTTCAAAGTGTAGTGGCCATGCCAGGTTACTGCAGCTTGGCTTCCAAGTCATCGATATCCAGAACATTTAATTTGCTGTCCAATTTATTTCTAAAGATATGTCCACACATTTTACATATAGATATAGGGGGAGATTTATTAAACTGGTCTAAAGTAGAACTGGCTTAGTTGGCCATAGCAACCAATCAGATTCCACCTTTAATTTTCCAAAGGAGCTGTGAAAAATGAAAGGTGTAAATTGATTGGTTGCTAAGCCAGTTCTACTTTACACCAGTTTGCTGGTGCATGCATTTTGTACATACATTGCTCTACTTATCTTACAGTAAGTACTGTAAATTACAACTTTTATGTAGATATATTCTGTATATAATATGCACCATAGTATTAAAAGGTGGACATATTATTCACGTGTGCGTCTGCCGAAAATGGCCATAAAGAACAAAATCATGCAGTGATTTTATCACATCTAAGGTGAGAACACTTTGTTCGGAACCACTGTAAATAAGGTCTTCCATCCATTAAAATATAATGTGAAATACCTGGGGATCAGTGGTGCACAAATCAGAAGCATGACAACCGAGAGGCCCACAAACAGTGATGTCATATGCTGTGACACCTGCTGCAGTAGAGGGAGTAGACAACTATACGAGGACAAACTTTACATTCCGTACCCCAGGTAACTAAGTGATGAATGTAAATCACAGCACACAGCTATATTCTTGCAGAAGCGCTATAAAGCTCTGTGATTTATAGACTTTTAGAGGAGACGGCTGACATAGCTGGGAGTGTTCTGTAGTTACTCTACATGCAGACGGATTAGTGAATAAGTATGAAGTAAGGGCATAATGTCACCTTCTGCCTGTGCCAAGCTTCCACAACCTCTTTGTCTGTATTCTTGCCTTCCCCTTGCATCAGCTTCTGAGTCCACTTGCTCAGAAATACACTGAAGTCCTGAACTCCATCTTCCAGCTTGGAGACCCCAGATGTGAATTCTTGTTCTGAGATTGCCATCTGACTTGAAAGTGCTTGTAAAGCGTTCTGACTTTGACAGACGCTCTCCTGCCACTGCTTCCAGTCAGCTTGCAGGCCTTGAATCTCTGCCTCCATCTGCTCACATCCGCTAGCTGTGGTGTTCTTCTTCACTGCAGGGACCAGAGTTTCAACCCTGCTCAGGCGTTCAGCTCCAGTCTGTCTGGAATCCATCAACTCCTGTAATGGAAAAAAATCATCACTATGGCAACCGCAGTTGTTTTCAGTCTGTGAACTGGAGGGAACACCGAGAAAGTTTACAACTTTGTGCTGAAGTTTCTCAGTCCAAGCAGCAAACAGACAAAAGTAAATTGCTGTATACAAAGCAAAGCTATGTCTTGCTGAAGCTGAAGAATAGTATAAGAGATAATCCAGATGACCCTGTTTTCTACATCCGTAAAAAAACAGATAGCATACACAGTTACATAACCTGGTTCAAAAACAACAGTCAGGTCCATAAATATTGGGACATTGACACAATTCTAACATTTATGGCTCTATACACCACCACAATGGATTTGAAATGAAACGAACAAGATGTGCTTTAACTGCAGACTGTCAGCTTTAATTTGAGGGTATTTACATCCAAATCAGGTGAACGGTGTAGGAATTACAACAGTTTGGATATGTGCCTCCTACTTGTTAAGGGACCAAAAGTAATGGGACAGAATAATAATCAGAAATCAAACTTTCACTTTTTAATACTTGGTTGCAAATCCTTTGCAGTCAATTACAGCCTGAATTCTGGAACGCATAGACATCACCAGACGCTGGGTTTCATCCCTGGTGATGCTCTGCCAGGCCTCTACTGCAACTGTCTTCAGTTCCTGCTTGTTCTTGGGGCATTTTCCCTTCAGTTTTGTCTCCAGCAAGTGAAATGCATGCTCAATCGTATTCTGGTCAGGTGATTGACTTGGCCATTGCATAACATTTCACTTCTTTCCCTTAAACTCTTTGGTTGGTTTTGCAGTATGCTTTGGGTCATTGTCCATCTGCACTGTGAAGCGCCGTCCAATGAGTTCTGAAGCATTTGGCTCGAATTAAAGCTGACAGTCTGCAGGTAAAGCACATCTTGTTCATTTCATTTCAAATCCATTGTGGTGGTGTATAGAGCCATTAATGTTAGAATTGTGTCGATGTCCCAATATTTATGAACCTGACTGTAAGTCCATCAAGTTCAACTAAGAGACGGGTGGGGATGATGATTAGGGATGAGGAGTGAGAACCAGACTTCTACACACTTATATAAGACTTTAAAACTGTCCACTGTTCCTGCTGTGACCACCTCCTGAGGTAGATTTTTCACACATTTATAGTTCTTATGGTGAAGAAGTTTAGTTACTTCGGGAGATTTCGTCTCCATTCGGAGGCAGTGCCCCCTTGTATTTTGAGGGGATTTTACATGGAACTACTTTTAACCATATTTTTGGGATGGGCCATGTATATATTGATATAAGTTAGTCATATCCCCCTTCAGATGCCTCTTCTTAAGACCAAATAAATGTAATTCTTTTAGTCTGTCTTTATAACTAATACCCTCCATGACTCTTATCAGTTTAGTTGCTCTGATTTCTTAGTATTTCCAGCTCCAGGGCATCCTTTTTATGGACTGGTGCCCAGAACTGAACTGCATATACCAGATATACAAAGCTTTGTAAAGTGGTAATATTACATCCCTGTTCTGCAAATCCATGCCTCGTTTAATACATGACAATATCCTGCTAGGCTTAGAAGCAGCTGATTGACATTGTATGCTCTAAAAGTACACCCAGATCCTTCTCTACAAAGAACTCTCCCAGTGTCACTACCCCTAGGACATATGATACATGTAAAATATTTGTACCCAGATGCATAATTTTATATTTACCCACATTGAACCTCAGAGTGTCTACGTCAGCCTGCAGTTTATGGACAACCTCTGAGGACTGCACATTAGCGTGGTGTCATCAGCAAAAATAGAAACAGTCTAGGCACACTTGTATATTGTGTAATTGCACCTGATCACCACTGCAATGTTAATGGTGAGCAGGTAAACAATGAAGGGAAGGCCCATGGCCTTCTCTTCAACCAGCTGATCGGCAAGGATCTTGGGTTCGGACACCTACTGATTGATTCTCAGGATAGGTCATCAATAAAAAATACCTTTGAAAACCTCTTTAAAGAATTTTTGGAGATTAGTTTTGCTCTATCTGGCCACCTGCTGCTCATTTTGTATTTTTGCTGATTTTATCCCTTATTTACAGATTTTATTAAGTACCGTACTTTGTAAATGTCAAAGGTTACACATGACTCCTCAGATTTATATTTTTAAAATGCACTTTTCTTTCCTTTTTTGCATTTTTACAGTAGCTGTAAGCCATGTGGGAGTTTTAGCCATTTATACTTTCTACCTATAGGAATACATTTTGCAGGATAATTACGGTACTCAAAGTAGATTTAAAGCTCTCCCATTTATCCTCTGAATTATTCTGTGACAGTATCTGTTCAGAGTCTATGTCCAGAACTGCTCTTACTTAACCCAGGGAAATTATCCATTGTGTTTTTACAGCTTAGGGGAATATAATTATATTGTGGTTACTGTTACCAAGTGTTTCACGAACAGCGACATATCCAACAAGCTACACAATCTGGATCTGCACAAAATAAAAGCAGCTTGCTGTATTCTATGAACGAAGGGTAAATGCACACATTCAGGATTTATGTGCGGACAATCTGCACTTATATCTACAGGTGTTTGCAGGGAAATCCATGCGGTCAAACCGCATCAATTGGTGCGGATTTGCATGTGGATTTGGAGAGGATTTTCCGCATGTGGATTTTACCGTCCCCATTGAAGTGAATGGAGAAAATCCGGACATGAAAAATAAAATACATTGACATGCTGGGGATTTTAAAATCCGCGCCATAGGTCAAAATCCCCACAGAAAAATCTGCATTGTGTGCATGAGAATTTAAAATTCTCATAGAATACAATGTATATGACCTACGGTGCGAATTTTCTGCACGCAAATTCGCACTGAAAATCCGCACGCAATCCTGATCGTGTGCATTTAGCCCAACAGTCCACAGAATCACACGCAGCACCAGATTTTCTAACGCCTCTACTGCATACACTTAGCACAAAGCAGCCCTTCTCAGAGCTTGCTGTGCTACACTGTTTCCATATGTCCCATGCACTGCAATAGGAGCTACTGAAACAGTAGAGTGTCAGACCGTCATGCTGTTTCCCAGACATCTGGTAGTTGGTGCTTACTCCCATCTCGCCCTAGTAACAAGGATATAGGACAAACCCTTTTGATACAGTATTTATTAATAAAGTATGACTCCATTAACTAACCTTAATCTTTGCAATTTTCTTTTGGATGGCTGCAGCATCTCCTGAGGCATCAGACCACCGGTGAAGCTCCTCTTTGGCTGAATGGAGCCAGTCTGAGAACTCATGAACTGCATCCAGGTACATTAGGTGATCTTTCACAATGTCTTCTACATTCCTCATCTTCTCCTGGACATAAATATAATTTTATTCTTTTCCTAGTATTTCCTGGATAGCATTTCATACTATATCTCTACATGACATGTTATCAGAGATACATTAAAGGGGTTCTCCGGGAATTAAAAGAACAAAAATACTTAAATATTATTGTTTTATAAATATTCCCAAATACCTGTCGTTAGTTATAATGGGTTGTTTTGTCTAGGGAGCAATCATTATGAGAAATAAAATGGCCGCTGTCCTATCAGTACACACAAAACCTGTCCTAATCACACAGCAGGACAAGTTACTTCACAACACTGAGCTAAAGAGCTACTTCAGCCTCCTCTCTGCTCTGCTTATCAGGGATTATGATCCTGAATACAGATGATAAGATCTTCAGCTGAATCTCTGTAGGAATGGAGTTCATGAGGAGACATGAAGTACAGAGAGAACGGACAGGATAGACTGCGGTAATGGAGACTGCATACAACTGCTGCTGCTCATTAGCCACACTCCCATCCTCATCCCTGTACTTCATGTCTTCTCATGAACTCCATTACTACAGAGATTCAGCTGAAGATCTTATTAGCTGTATTCAGGGTCATAATCCATGACAAGTAGAGCAGAGAGAAGGATGAAAACCATGAACAGTATAACCGTCATCAACACATGATATGCCCGGATAGGTCAGGATTATATCACACAAATATTTCAGTCAGATACCTCTTCTGGAGGTGATGTGTTATAACTTGCTACAGGAGAAAATATTTCATACAACAGCATCCGCCATCTACCCTTGTATAGAAATCATCAGAACTGTAGCTTAACACGTCCAAAATTCTGTGCTGATTGGTTTATTAAAGGGGCTGTGCATCTCGCTTATATTGATGACCTATTGTCAGGATAGGTCATCAATATCTGACCGGTGGGGGTCCAACACCCGGCACTCATGCCGATCATCTGTTTTAAGATGGAGCGGCGATCCAGGTGAGCACTGCTTCTTCTTCAATAAACTGCACATTGTCTCTCCTGTGTCAGTGGTGTAGTGTAATTACAAGTACTTGCTCCATTCAAGTGAACAGAGCAAGTACTTGTCATTACACTGCACCATCAAGACTTCAGAGACGACGGGAAGTGTAAGGAAGATCTGGCATGGAGAGCCGCCTCCTCTTCAAATAGCTGATCAGTAGGGTTGCCAGGTGTCGGACCTTTTAGCGATCAAATATTGATATTGATATCTATAGGCTTCCTTCACACATAATGCTATTTTTACCTTTTTTTTTTTTTGGGGGGGGGGGTTCTTTAGTATTTGTTTTATTTGGCTAAAAAAAATGACATGCTTAGAGCATGCTGTGTGTAACAAGAAAGCTAGAACCAAGTTCGGTACCAAGGTTTTCTACAGTAATTATTACACAAAGTTTTGTGAGACTTTGCAAAGTAATAACTTTGGCTCATCGGAGCCAATAGATTCTAATACTGTACGGAATTCCCGCTCTGTACAGTATTACAACAAAGTTTTATGTGAATCGACTTCGGATGAAGCATCTAAAGTCGATTCGCTCATCCCTACTGATAACCTATGCTAAGGATACAGTAGGTCATCAATATCCGAACCTCGGAAAACCACTTTAAAGCAGACTTATTAACAGGATCAACCCTATTAACTAAGCATAATGCCTGGTAGGGTTGATCCAATTGATTAAATTGATACCTAAAAAATACTTCTATTCTTTATGTAAATGAGTGATGCAGTGCCCCAAGGGGTATGGTCAGCACTGGAAAGCTGAGCAGAATAGGTGCACAAAAGAATTAAAGCCCTTTTACCAAGAACGCTGCAATAGACAGGTATCATTTTAATTAGCAGGGTCAACCCTGCAGTAAGTCTACTTCAATAAGGTTGATCCTGCTCACAGATGCTCTGTAAATGTTAAAATTCTGTCTGCCTACAGTCGCCACTAGGGGGAGCTTAGGAACTTACTGCATATTGTTTACAGATTCAACTGAATAATACACCAACATGCTGTAAGTTTGTAAGCTCCAGGCAGCCAGGCTTTTCATTTATCTTATCACTCATCTCTTTCTATGAAGGGGATTTGAAGCTCTGTATAAGAAAAGCAAAGCATCAATATCTTTGAAAATATATTAAAGTAAACCTGCCACCAAAAAATACAGCGCAATCTGCAGGCAGCATGTTATAGAGCAGGAGGAGGTGAGCAGATTGATGTATAGTTTTATGAGACAAGATTCAGAATAACTTGTAATATACTGATGAAATCTCTGCTATTTCTATGCTTAGGAGTCATGTGGGCGGTCTCATCAGTGACTGACAGCTAACTGTGCATGAATAGCTAACAATGACTGATAAGACCGTCAACATGACTACTAAACTCAGAAAGAACACAGGGTTAAATTAATAAATTACAGGTTATACTTAGGCATTTCCCATAAAACTATATATAGATCTGCTCAGCTCCTTATGGCGTCTACAGCTCAGATACCATGTTTAAAGGGGTTCTGCACTTTGTTTAAACTGATGGTCTATCCTCTGGATAGATCATCCGCATCTGATCGGCAAGGGTCCGACACCCGGGACCCCCGCCGATCAACTGTTTGAAAAGGCACTGGCGCTCCAGCAGCGCCGCGGCCTTCTCACTGTTTACCGCTGGCCCAGTGACGTCACAACTAGTATCACTGGCCTGGGCGTGGCTAAGCTCTGTTCACTTGAATGTAGCTTAGCCCCGCCCAGGCAAGTTAATACTAGTTGTGACGTCACTGGGCCAGCGGTAAACAGTGAGAATGCCGCGGTACTGCTGGAGCGCCGCTGCCTTTTTAAACAGCTGATTGGCGGGGGTCCCGGGTGTCGGACCCCTGCCGATCAGATGCTGATGGTCTATCCAGAGGATAGACCATCAGTTTAAACAAAGTGCAGAACCCCTTTAAGGTGACAGGTTCCTTTTAAGAAATTAAACAGCACAAGATGCAGAATCCATTAATTGTATGGTGCTAATAGTGGAGATTATCTCTAACATGCTACTTACAGCATGCAAACATCTCAACACAACATAAAGCTCTTTATCTATATATCCAATTTCAGACCAAATTGAGGAAAGGATTATATACTGAGAATGGTGCAATACAGTGATATGAAACCACTGCAATACTGGGCATCTGATAATGGAAACTTACTTTGGCAACAGTCATAATGTCATTGAAGTGGGTTTTCAGCTCATTCTGGGCCACCTCTGAGAAGGTTGTGTCCTCAGTCTTCTGATGTAAGTCCCTTGTCTTCTCAATAAGATGGTGAAGAGTTGTGGCATGATTTTCTATGTCGGACACGATTGCTTGAATGTGATCCAGCAGTGCAAATTTTTCTTTTAGACCATTCTGATGCTGGATGGGTTGCTCCAGCTTGTGATCGACAGACTCCAGCCACTGCTCCATTTGGTTTTTCCTCTCTATATATGCATTCCACTGACTGATCACACAATCTAAACCACTGGAATAATAACAATACAGAAAAATGTCTTCCATTATGTGCATAGAGTTTTAATCTCCAAAATTTCACAATTAAAGGCCATGAAAAACATAGCTGCCTTCTGCCAAAAACAGCAGCGCATATGTTCACAATGTGTGTGTGGCACTGCAGCTAAGTCCCATTTACTTCGGTGGAGCTGAGCTGCAATAACAGATACAGATGTGGTGCTGTTTCTAGATAAAAAAAAAACACAAATAGTACTAATGTACAAATAGAATATTACAGAAATAATAGAAATAAAATAAATCAACAACTACAAACATTCCGATAACAAGCAAGCTTTAGGCTCTGTTCATACTGCCATTAGTCTCCATCAGGTTTCCATTGCCTTACGATGGACAGAATTGTGTAGGCTGCCGTGCTCTTCTGATGGTAAAGCAATGGAAACCTAACGGACCCAATTTCAATCAATGGACTCTGCTAGTATCATGATGTTGTCATCATCCATGATGCTGAAGTAAATGAGCCAATATTGTGCCTGTTTTCTCGTGGCAGGTACAGAAAAATACCTCAGCAATATGTTGCATTACATAAAAAGTATGATAGCCTGTATATACGCACTTTCCTTCTTACAAAGAATAGAGCCCATTTTATGTGTATGAAAAATATGCAAAGCATCTTTACTCCAATGTCTGCTTGAAGATCAAGGGCTTGTTCATGTAGTTCTGTCAAATCATGCTTTATTTTTACAAGATTTTCACAAACTCACAGCAAAACAGTATGGTTTGTTGTTATTTAGTAAAAAAATGTGTCAAAAACATAACTTTGCTGCACTGTGTGAATAAGCCCTAAAAGATCACTTAGGCATACACAGGGATCTGCATAGTTCGGGATGGGGATAGTGGTGTGTGATGTGGCAATGACCTCTTTGGTGCTCCATCATTTCCTGTACTAAGCATAATACTATGTATACGTTTCTATAAGAAAGTTTCTTAAAGTGTAACTGTTGTTTCGGTTTAATTTTAATATAGTGTAGGGACACTGTATTGGTAAACATTTTTGTAATATACGTCATTCCCTTTGAGTCCAGAGAAAAAAAAGCACTTATACAAGCAGACAAACAACGCACTTATACAAGCAGACAAACAACGCACTTATACAAGCAGACAAACAACGCGAGTTTGTGAGCATTCGCATGTTTGAGTTTAAGTGTGTGTTTGTATTAAGTGTGTGACTTTAGATTACGTGACTTGAGATTCAGGGACTTTAGGAGGGGACTACAATAAGTTACATTCTTATCACTGCACTGTATTGTTTTTTTTTCTCTTTTCTTGCGTAATCCACATTTAGTATGTGTTCCATTATTGACAGCGCAGTCCAGTGCACATCGTGTCTAATGTATGCAGTCCTGGAACAGCCGTTTGAGGGTGCATATATTTGTTCAAAATGTGAGCAAATTGCCCGTTTGGATTCGCATATCGAGTATCTAACCGGGTGAGTTTCAACACTGAGAAGCGTTGACAATTTGGAAAAGAGTTTGCTGCTCACTGAGCAAACACTCTTTGAGGTAGATGGGGGGAGGGTGGTAGCGAGGAGGCTCAGGAAAGTGAGGTAGCTAGCTGGATAACAGTTAGAAAGCGGGGTAGAGGGGAGAGTGCCAGGAAGGCTAGCCTTGATCTGACACACCCCAACAGGTTTGGCAGATGAGGGGGATGTCAAATCAGGGATAGCACTGCTGCATGTAAACCTACAAAACCTCTCTGTCTACCGCTGACAGCACAACACTCCACCTGGGGCAACACACAATGCCTGAAGACATGATCTGACCAGTACTGACCAGTAGAGGTAAAGAAGCCCCAAGCACAAGACCTCGACGCGATGATTACTAAATCTATGTCACAATAATCCATATTAGACCAATGATCCATAATATATTTTTATATATATTATTACAATAAAGTTGACATTATTTTTGATAATTAGTTCCACTGGCTTTTTTGTTATAGCACTGCTGCAGCCGGACCCTTCCTCTGCCAGTCAGGGGCATGTCAGCTCCAGTAAGCAAAGGAACAGGAGAGCAGGGCAGGCCAGACAGGCAGACAGGTGCTGGTAGTGGGAGACTCAATTATTAGGGGTACAGGTAGTGTTTTCCGAAATACTACCTATACCACGAGCCACACAAAAAAGGCAGCGGGAGATTAGGGAGGTTAACAAGTGGCACAAGAACCTGTGTAGGAAGGAGGGGTTCGGGTTCCTGGAGAACTGGGCCGACTTCTCTGTCAGCTACAGGCTCTATCGCAGGGATGGGCTGCACCTCAATAGGGAAGGGGCAGTTGTGTTGGGGGAGAAGATGGCTAGAAAGTTGGAGGAGTGTTTAAACTAGGGACTGGGGGAGGGTAATTACGTTACAGGATGTTAAGATTGCAGATAGAGACCGGGGGCAAGGTAAGGAGACAGGGGAGGGAATGGAAGGAGGTACTAGAACAGTTCAGAAGGAAAGGTGTAGGGTAAAAAATATACATAAACCTCTCAATTGTATGTATACTAATGCCAGAAGCCTGACTAATAACTGGGGAACTGGAATTAGTGATGTGTAAGTAGAACTATGACATAGTGGGAATAACTGAGACATGGCTGGATGACAGCTATGACTGGGCAGTTAATGTACAGGGTTACAGTCTGTTTAGAGAGGATCATCAAAACCGGAGAGGGGTCTGCCTTTATGTAAAGTCCTGTCTAAAGCCCACAGTCCGAGAAGATATAAGTGAGGGACATGAACATGTGGAGTCACTGTGGGTAGAAATACATGGAGGCAAAAACAATAATAAATTACTAATAGGAGTTTATTATAAACCACCTAATATACCAGAGTCCACAGAAAATCTACTACTAAACGAGATAGACGAGGCGGCAGATCATAATGAGGTCGTTATTATGGGGGACTTCAACTACCCAGATATAGACTGGGAAACTGAAACCTGTACATCTCATAAAGGAAACAGGTTCTTGGCAATAACCAAAGACAATTACCTTTCCCAACTGGTTCAGGATCTGACTAGAGAGACGGCCATACTGGCCTTAGTATTAACCAATAGACCTGACAGAACAACAGATGTGCAGGTCGGGGGACACCTGGGAAATTAAAAGTGCCCTGTCTGACCCAGGAAGAAGTACAGCGGCGTCTTAAAAAGATTAAAATAGACAAAACACCAGGACCAGATGGCATACACCCCTGTATCCTAAGAGAATTAAGTAATGTCATAGCCAGACCCTTATTTCTGATATTTAAGGACTCTATACTGACAGGGAGTGTTCCACAGGATTAAATTAGTTTGAGATGACCGATCCCTCATGAATCCATGCTGATATGGAGTTATTTGCTTATTTTCATTGAGGTACTCCAAGATAGCATCTCTTAGAAAACCTTCAAACTGTTTACCCAATGATAAATGTTAAACTTACCGGAAACTATAGGCCGGTAAGTTTAACATTTATCATTGGGTAAACAGTTTGAAGGTTTTCTAAGAGATGCTATCTTGGAGTACCTCAATGAAAATAGGCAAATAACGCCATATCAGCATGGCTTCATTAGGGATCGGTCATGTCAAACTAATTTATTCCGTTTCTATGAGGAGGTAAGTTCTAGACTTGACAGCGGCGAATCAATGGATGTCGTATATCTGGACTTCTCCAAAGCATTTGACACTGTACCGCATAAAAGGTTAGTATATAAAATGAGAATGCTGGAACTGAGAGAAAACGTCTGTATGTGGGTAAGTAACTGGCTGAGTGATAGAAAACAGAGGGTGGTTATTAGATGTACACACTCAGATTGGGTCACTGTCACTAGTGGAGTACCTCATGGGTCAGTATTGGGCCCTATTCTCTTCAATATATTTATTAATGATCTTGTAGAAGGCTTTCACAGTAAAATATAACTTTTTGCAGATGACACTAAACTGTGTAAAGTAATTAACACGGAAGAGGACAGTCACCAGTACATACTAGATGGCAAAACACTGGGTATCACTGACATGGAAAAGGGCCTAGGAATTTTAGTGAACAGCAAACTAAGCTTTAGAAACCAGTGTCAGGCATCTGCTGCCAAGGCCAATAAGATAATGGGTTGCATAAAAAGGGGCATAGATGCCGTGATGAGAACATAGTCCTACCACTCTACAAATCATTAGTCAGACCACACATGGAGTACTGTGTACAGTTCTGGGCTCCTGTGAACAAGGAAGACATAGCAGAGCTGGAGAGTGTTCAGAGGAGGGCAACAAAAGTAATAACTGGAATGGATGGACTACAATACCCTGAAAGATTATCAAATTGGGGTTATTCACTTTTTTTTAAAAAGACGACTGAGGGAAATCTAATAACTATGTATAAATATATCAGGGGTCAGTACAGAGATCTCTTCCATCATCTATTTATCCCCAGGACTGTGACGAGGGACATCCTCTGCATCTGGAGGAAGGAAGGTTTGTACACAAACATAGAAGAGGATTCATTACGGTAAGAGCAGTGAGACTATGGAGCTCTTTGCCTAAGGAGGTGGTGATGGTGAGTTCATTAAAAGATTTCAAGAGAGGCGTGGATGTATTTCTGGAGTGTAATAATATTACAGGCTATAGCTATTAGAGAGGGGTCATTGATCCAGGGAGTAATTCTGATTGCCTGATTGGAGTCGGGAAGGAATTTTTCTCCCCTTAAGTGAGGAAAATTGGCTTCTACCTCAAAGGGGATTTTTGCCTTCTTCTGGATCAACTTGCAGGATAAAAGGCTGAACTGGATGGACAGATGTCTTTTTTCGGCCTTATAAACTATGTTACTATGTTATTAGGGAAATATGTTTCTTTGTACTAGAAAACAGGGTGTAAAAAGTCTTCATAGCAAAGCTCTAACAGTTGCTCGTGGGAATCTGTCTTCAGCGGTCTACTGAGTACTGAAGACTCCTGTGTGTAACATACAGAGGCTTCCAGACTACCTCTTGTCACTACCCCAGTCCTTCCCCTATCAATACCCACTTCCTTGCCACTATGGCAGTTGCACTTTAAGTGCTGATGCCTGTAGCTATTCTGCTGCCATGTCCCCATAATGGCATCCATGCTTAAAGGGGTTCTGCAGGAAAGAAAAAAAAATGGAAATACTGAAAAACATGTTACTATAAAAAAACTCTTAAATTCCTTTAAATATTTATAATGGCTCATTTTGTCCAGGGGACAATCAGCGGAGGAGTTAAAATGTCCGCTGTCAGATTTATGAGCATGATATACAGTATGTCCTTCTAATGACACTACTGGACGGCTTGTGTAAGGATGCAGAGCACAGAGCCCTGTGTATCAGCACTGTAAAACTGTATATTATGTGCAGATGGCAGTTGAGATAAGTGCTCAGTTGTGTCCCTGTTCTTCGAAGTTCACTTCACCTGGAAAACACAAGCAGAAGTGTTTTCTAATGACCCTCCTCCTCCACAGCAGCGAGTCTGGTCCTCATTACTACACTTCTGCTTGTGAGAACGAAGTGAGATGAACTCCATTCTGAAGCAAAGGTACACAGATGAGCACTAATCTCAGCTGGTATCTGTACATAATATAGAGCTTTACAGTGCTGATACTGGCAGAGACCGGAGTTTACATAGGCCATACTGTAGTGTCATCAGGAGGACGGATTCCATCTACAGGAATCTGACAGCGGCCATTTTTACTCCTCCACTGATTGTCTCTACACAAAACGTGTCATTAAAAATAAAGGAATTTAAGTGTTTATTTATAACATGCTTTTCAATATTTCCATTTTTATCTTTCCTGGAGAACCTCTTTAATCTGGTAAATGATTCTTCTCCTACAGAAAACATTGCATATTTTGGAAATATTGCACAAAAATTTGCTTTATGATTTTATGGCGTTCTTGCTAGTTATGTGGGTAGAAAAGTGCACATGGCTAACTAAGTAAGTGCACTTCAGGTTTCTTAGTCTGTCACAATCTCACTCCAGTAGGGGTGGCCAAAAAACTGGCATTCTAGACAAAAGTGTTATTTTTAAAGATGCTCCAAACCTCCCAAACAAAGAGCGATATTTGATAAATTTGGTGAAAACTAGGACAAGGCAGAATCAAGCGAAAGAGTTAAAAAATTTCCTTCATGATAAATCACCCCTAATTTGCTCCAGGACGTGACTGCATACACACTCACAGTTATGGTTGTGTGTGTGTATATGTGGACACGGATGTGACTGACAAACTGAACTGCCAGTGAATAGAATATGGTAAAACTACACCACATATATTACTGCTAAATATAAGTCTGTTCTTGTTCTCAACTCTACTGCTACCTACTTACTATACTACTTGTGAAATAAAAAAGAGTGTACATTTTTGGATACAAGTGCTTGTGTGCACCTGAACAACACATTGCTAATTTGGCATGTAATGGTCAATGTAGCTTACCTGAGGCATCTTGCTGCTGTACTGTTGACAGTTTCCCAGACATCTTTTAAAGTCTGCAGTTGCATCTTGATTACCATCTGCCCATCCATGTTGCTGCTCTTAAGAGCCTGCTCACCTTTGCCAATTGCCAAGTTCAGTTTGACCTCCCCTTCGCCTTTCATTAGGAGCATGTCCTAAGAAAATTAAAGACATTTTAAAAATGATGTCCTAACAAATGTCCAAAATTTACATCTCTGATTATACACATAAATCTTCACCTGAACTTGCTGTAGGCGATTTTCAAGTGTACTCTTACTGCCCACTGTACTTTCCACAGTAGACAATTTGTCCTGCATATCTTTCAACCATGACCAGGTAGTCTGCAAAGCTTCTTCAAAAATCTGATGTTCTTGGAGAGCCACCTGGCAAATACGGAGTTTCTCCTTAAGAATTTTTACAAGGTTCTGGTAATTAGTATTCAGTTGAGATGACAGGCGAACCTCCTGTCCATCTCCACGTCCATCTTTATGCAATGTTTGAGCTCGCTGGCAAAGTTTCTCAAGAGAGTCTCTAAAACAAAAAATCAATGCAAATCAAGTTAATTCTATTCCAAAAAATGAGGCTGAAATGAACTTTACAGGAAGATCTCTCATAAAGTGAATTTGCAATCATTACTAACAAATATTAACTTTAGAAACTTGTCGATTTCCTTTCCAGAAGTGGTTTGATGTTATCCAAATTCTAGATTTACTCACCGAGCGGCCATTAACTCCTCCAGGAACATCTCCACTTTATGCATCTCACTTTTTTTCTCAGGGATATGTTGCTTGCTCTCCCCAAGAGCTTCTGTCCTTATTCGCTCCTCAAGCTCATGAATCCACATACTTAACTTTTTATGTTCGTCCTCAAAACTGAAATTATCAATGTACAGTATATACAAATTAGTAAATTGAGATCAAGTAAGTTTCTATTACTTTCTTATGTCGCACTGCTGTTATGAATACAACCCAATTGGATACAAACTCTCGGTCTATGGTTATCCAAATGGTAAAAGACAGGTAACTAACCAAAATTACTAGATCATATCTGAACAAGGATCATTTACCAACGGTAAAATGCCATTGTTCGACCAGTCTCAATGTAGTCTGTCTCAGATTTTGCCACAATTAACGGAAAATAAGTGCTGCATGGAGTTCTATTTTTTCTGGCATAACAATGGACCTCGACAGACCCCATCATATGTCAATGGGTCTATCAGACGCTGTCAGAGTGCGTTGCGAAATGCATCAGTCACAGCGTGAATTGTTATTCTGCTCCAATGACAGAACATACAGAATTTACAAACCAAATATGAACTCAGCCTGTGAGTATCCTAGTATAAGGCCCCATGCACACGACCATATGCATTTCGCAGTCCGCAAATCACGGATTTGAAAAAAACGGATGTGGTACGGATGTGCCGTCTGCATTTTTGCAGACCCTTTGACTTCAATGGGTCCATCGTGGTCCACATTTTGCAGACAAGTATAGGACATGTTCTCTTTTTGCAGAACAGACATACGGATGTGGAAAGCACAAGGATTCATTTTTACATCGCATTATACACTGCTAGTTTCCAGAGGTTACACCATCACTGCAGTCAGATACGAGGGGGCTGGGACGGGAGCTGCCTAGGCAGGCTCCCACTGTCCCAGCCACCAGAGAGGTCGGCGCTGCAAGTTCACAATGCATTAGAAAGTGCCTTGTATTGACTTTGTCTACATGACAAATGCCATTTGCTAAAGCATATAATCTAAATATTTAGCACTAATGCCCAATTCACCCAGTGTTGGACTGAAGTGTCTTAGGCCCACCAGCAGAATTCTTCCTGGGGCCCACTGTACAACTACTTGCAAATATTACCTGACCCCTACTCACAAATCCCTAAAACATCCGATGCATGTGTAATAATACACTAAGTAGTTGTTAAATAACCTACCCCGTTTCTTTTAAATGCACACATAGGTAGGTCGAGATGCTGTACAGTGAATATTTGTATGAGTGCAGTCAGTGTACTGTGTCATGTGCCACTTGTGCAAGAGATGGGGGGACTAGGGGTTCACCTTGACTCAGGGACTCACTAGTTAACTCATCTGCTCCCCTGTGGGCCAGTCTGAGCCTCAATGCACCATTCACATTGTATATCACAATCAATGATCTAAAATCATTCCACCCAGAAATGTTTGGTCTTTGATTCACAACTTTAACAGTTTCAAAAACAGGTTTCAAATTGCATATGCCATTAAAGGGGTTTTTGAAAGTGGATAAGTCATCAGTATCTGATCAGTGGGGGTCCGACACCCGGGACCTCTGCCGATCCGCTGTTTGAGAAGGCAGTGGCGCTCGCAGTAGTGCCACGGCCTTCTCTCTGCTTACCAAGCACAGCGCCGTCCATTTGATAGCGACTGTGCTTGGTATTGCAACCCCATTCACTTTAATGGGACTGAGCTGTGCCTATGCTATGTGACCAATGAACGTGACGTCACATGGCCTTGGAAAACTTGGTGACTGCCGCAGCCTTGTCAAACTGCTGATTGGCGGGGGTCCGGGTTTTGGACCTCCTCCGATCAGATATTGATGACCTATGCAGAGGATAGTCCATCAACAAAAACACTTGGAAAACCCCTTTAAAATGTATCCCACAATACATTATACAATGCAAGTCCTTACCTTCCAAGGTTGGAGATACAGTCTTCTAGAGTCTGCTTGTCCTTTAGGCATTGTTTCCTAAAGCTCTGGAATTCTTTCTCTGTGTTTGATACCCTCTCCTGAATACTAAGCACAATTGGCTTTGGCAAACAAAAGTAAAGCTTCTCTCCTTCTTCATTGGCAGCATCTAACTTGCGCTGACCTTCACCAACAGAGTCTAGTATTTCCTGTGTTAAATGAATAAGACAAGATTTCATTTTAAGACATATTAATACCACAACTGGGAAGTTTTGTAGTTTTATTTCTATTACATTTGTTTGTTTTACCTGAAACTGTTGTATTTTTCCTTCCAAAGTTTTGCTGTCACCCGAATAGTCTGAAAAGCCTTTAACGTCTCTTTTCATTTCTTCAAACCACTCATCAAATGCACCCATAGATTCTGCAACCACAAAACCATATAGAAGATGCTACACTGTTGCATTACATTCTTGTACTGACGCAGAATGAGACAGGCCCCTGCTTCCAGGGCAAACAAGCGGTACTCCACAACCATGCTGTGGGGGTGCCACTGAGTTTACAGAAGGCGTCCCTATTTAGGTGCTCTGGTTGGTGTAGACCACAACATTTAGGAAGTTTGGCAGCAGGGACTGGATTTCTGATCCATGTGATTAAGCTGAATGCTGCTGCAGATGCAGGCACTTCTACTCAGCCTACGCTCTCCCTGCGATGTAATGGCATACCATGCTTTGAAAACTACCTGTTCCCCAAGCAGTACCATTGCTGCAAGCTGCCGAAACATTTTTTTCTTTCCCTGTCTTTGGTGATTAGTACTCTCATTTTAGGTGTTTTAGTCCCATTGGGGGACTTTTACTTTGCATCTTATGCTAGCAGATTAATGGATGTGTATAAAATAGAAGAGGGTATATACCGTATGTAGAGAATTCACTCAAAGCAAGGAGAGGGACAGGTTAAGAGATAAGACAAACATAAAAAAAAAAGAGTTCTTAATAGAATTGATGTTTTGTGAAGACAACCGGCCTATATGCCCTACTAAGGTATACTTACTACACTTCATAGAGGGTTGCCTCCCTCTACGAGTCATACCAGGAAGCTACAAGAGGGGAACATTAATGTTTTACATGGCTGACATGTAATGTCACATTTTTATGATGTATGGCATGGCAACATTTCCCGGGGACTTAACAGCTGATTACAATGCCTTGATGAAACAAATCCCTTAATCTTCTGCAGCAACACAGAAGTCCTATCTAGTAAGAACATTGGTACAACTACTACCTAGTCCACCAATATAGCTACAACACGGGTCCAGCCAGCAGAAGGTAAAGACAATAGGAAAATAACATTACTAATAAGGAGGTAGTATTTACCAGTAAATTGTTTTTCCAACGTCTCCTGAAGAGCAGCTTGCATCTTAAAGCAGAGCTGGTTTGTGGCTTCATACTTCTTCACTAGAGTGGTCACTGCTGCCCCAATGACCTCAAGCTCTGTAGACCTAAATTGTCGGCAGAGTGTGTTGAGGTTTTCTTGGGTGGTATCAATACTTGATTGTTGAGTTTGGAGTTCTTTCTGAATGTCCTACATTAAAAAAGTTTTTCATTACAACACATTTGCTGAGAATATTCATATTTTACTCGCAATTTAGAGTTTTTGTGCTTTTGCAGAATTATTGGCCAAGAATATCATCAAAACTATGAGAAAATATTAGGATTTTACACGTAATGTCTTTATCTGTGGGAGTACCCTAGTAAGACATTGTGGCAGCATTGTCTGTGTTTTCATCTCTGTCCATTAGCTGATCATGGTCTATGTACTTTTTCAAGTTATAATAACTTTCCACCATTGAATTCTATAGAATCTAAAAAATGTGTAGGGGGTTTGCCCATTATTCGTTTCATGTAAAACCCAAATAATTCATACACACAAGTGATGTAAGTGGGTAACATTATATACAATTAGCACAAACTCAGCACTTGGTACTACTTTTAAAAAATAAATTACCTTCAATTTTTTCATGTCTTCGGGTTCTCGACTATTTTGATATTTCAAAACTGATTCTTCTACTTTATTTAACCAGTCTGTCATCTGATCAATGAACGTTTCCAACTGCATCTTTTGAGTATTAAAGTCATCTAATGTTCCCTTGGCCACTTGAGAAACCTCTTTAGCATGTTCCAATTTCTGCTTTAAATCTGCTGCCATGAACTACATAAAAAACATAAATGATAACAATTTTAAATTTCCAGTCAAGGACTTTCATGGCATATTCACTGGATCACTGATAGGGTAAGGACTCATGCAGGCGAACATATTTTCTTTCTGTGTCCATTCCGTTTATTTTTTTTTTTTGCGGACCGTATGCGGAACTATTCATTTCAATGGGTCCGCCAAAAAACAGGTTACTCCGTATGCATTCCGTTTCCATATGTCCGTATTTCCGTTGCGCAAAAAATTTAAACATGTCCTATTATCGCATTACTGACAACCATAGTACTGTTCTATTAGGGGCCAGCTGTTCTGTTCCGCAAAATATGGAATGCACACGGACTTCATCCATATTTTTGCGGATCCGTTTTTTGCGGACCGCAAAATACATACAGTCGTGTGCATGAGGCCTAAGACTGTGAGGACCCACAAGGATACTGAGATTGGCAGCACATTTATGGCCTCTGCTGTTGTACAGCAGATTTTGCAGACCACTGGCACGTTATCAGTGTGAGATCCTGAAAGAACGCTAGTCCTCTCCAATGTCCAGTTGGTTAATCAGCAGGATGCATGCATACATTTTCACAAATGACGGTACTTCCAAATGTAGTAGGGATAAATGTTGCACTGCATATGAGAAAACTATACAACAAACCATTACATGGCAATAAGCAGGACTGTCAAGAGCTCATACTGACAGCGAACCTGTCAGGTGAATGATGATGCCCTGTCTGAGAGCAGGATACAACAGAGGGTGGGAAACTTAGCTCTGTGATATATAGGCTTTATGATTGAAAACAGGATTTCTGTGTAAAAAGCAGAGTAATTCTGAACAGGACGCCAAGAGTCCTGCTTACCTCCCCCACAACGGATGATTGTGTGCACATAGAAGATAGTTATTTATTGTGTATGGGCATACTAATCAGGACTCTCATTGTCTCTCCTAAGAGTCCCGTCAGGATCTACTCTGCTTTTTACTTCGAAATTCTGCATCACATCATATGACCCTATATATCACAGAGCTCAGCTTCTCTCCCTCTGTCAGATCCTGCTCTCAGATACAGTAGTGCAGCTAGAATCAATTTAATGTACTTTCCAACTGTAGAAATAATAAGACAGATTTATTAATATTGTCCTAAATTCAAACAGCATAAAACCGGGCCGGACGAATGTATCACAGAAGCTCACACTGCGAGATAGAATTTGCTGCATCCTGCTCAGACACCCAACTAATGGTGTGTAAGTCATTAATAAATATGGCCCATTTTTCAACGTCACACAGCCATGTCTAGATGTCAAAAATGCCTAAAACACATAATAAGCTTAGCACACATCATGTACAGTCGAGTCAGGAGTGCATTTTACTCCCTGAATGTTTTCCTGCTCGGATCTTGCTCTGATCACAGATGCAACCATATCTAAAAATTTGCGAACAAATAAAAACCTTAAATATAAAATGTATGTACATTATTACTGTTAGGGCAGAGGAGCTCAAAACCAGGCCAAAATGGGTCAGTTTTGTCCCTATTCATCATCAATGGGGACAAAACTGATCCGGATGCATTCGTTCTATTTTGTAGCATTTTCTTGACCGGACATAAAACCACTGCAAGCCTCGGTTTTCTTTCCGGTCTGCGAAATGGAACAAACTGGATACGGCAACAAAATCAATGTAAGTCAATGATGCCGGATCTGTTTTTTTCGGAACCGAATTTAGTGCTGTATCCTGTTTGTTCCGTTTTACTGTAACACAACCGCGTCCTAATGGAAAGGTAGCATCCTGATGGGTTAACACCAAACTGAACCATTTTGGTCCGGTTTTGAGATCCTCTGCTGGATCTCAAAACCGGAACCTAAAACGCAAGTGTAAAACAGGCCTTAGTTAATCCTCATTTAATATCCATTTTCTTCTTCAGTGTTTACTTCTTGATTGCCTTTTGAGCTTGATCTGTGAATGCACCTTAGTCATAGCTATAATCTGAGCCTGCCATGTAAGCAGTCAGAGGTCGTCCACAATCCACCTTCTGTCTCATCAGACCCTCAGGATGCTATTCTGTCGCTTCCTATGCTAAGGCTGCTGTGTTATACATTTCAAGTAACTAAACCACTAGGGGGAACATCATCATGTAACTACCAAACTGATAACTCCACGGAAGAAAATGAGGGCCGGCAGCATCCAGCAGACTAAACAATGGCAGACACCACTGCTCCACTGCTGGTTGAATGAATATGTGGCAAGCTCAATCCCCGTCTAGAAAGTTGAAGCAAAGTATAACGTATCACCCACTGAAGGTTACATCAATACAGAGAGTAAGCAGATACTGCCCCGATGGGAATACATGAAGATATAAAGTGTGCAAATGTCACAAAAAATAATAATCTTACAAGCATCTATTGCTTAGCACAAGACACACAAAGCATGTTCTGAGTAACATATTACAAAGCAGGATGGCTGTACTTAGACCTGGATGTCCTGGGCAGCATATGATATCAGCACGGGACATGTAACTGTTACCTGTAACTCCGCTGGGGGATCCCGGCTCCTTGTCAGCTCTTTCAGGTCATTAATCTTGGAGTGAAACGCTTCCAACTTCTGCCCTTTATGTGTAACTTCAGTCTGTAGAGAGAAGATGGCGAACAAAGAATTAAAATAAGTTAAACAGTTTTCCAGAAATGCCTTGATTCATGGCCAAACCACGCTCCCCAGCTAGGAGGAGGGAATACATGAATACAAGGTTTTTCCAGCACAGGCTATTACACTCTGAGTCTAATGAGAAAAGAAAACGTACTATTAAGAAACGGAAGAAATACTAGAGCGGGATTCAAATTCCTATTATAGGACAAACTCTGGGAACCAAGTCTTGATATTCTGTGCAAATTTTCACCACTTGAGCACTAATCTCACAGAGAGCAGATACAGGAGTGAGACAGAACAACCGTGAAGCTTGGGGAATAAATCTGGAGATTCATTTTAGGCAGGCGACTAGATCTGCTGACCCTTCAATGCACATGCATGCTCAGCTCAGCAGACCGTCCATGTATACTGAACAAGGAGAGGGGTGAAAGCCTGTGCTAGACTCCTCTCCCGCTATACATGATCCGTGAAGAAGGAGAAAAGGGAACCTCTATGGTCGGCGCTGTCAGCAGGAGTCAGATACCAGGTGAGTATTGGTAAAAGCAGATAATCATTTTTATTTCCAGTCGACACGTTTCAAGGGCGGAGCGGGGAGGGAACGGGGGCAGACAGGGGCATATTTTGCATAATCTTTTATGCAAACCGTGCAAGAGAGGTATGCAGAGATTGTAAATGATCAAAATACATCTGTGCCCACCTATCCAGCGCCAAGGAGGTCTCAGTTTAGGCAGGTCTTACTCTAAACCTCCCTATGCATTTATGTTCAGGAACGCAGATTCTGCACATATAGTGTGCTGCTCCTAGTTACCTCTGTGTGCATCAGCAGCCAATGAGAGGAGGACCACACACAACTATATGTACCACCTGAATCAAGGTCGTCTATTAGATAGGTGGGGCAAAAGTGCACATGAATGCTACTCCCAGGATAGAAGCGAATGCACACCTGAAGGTGCCACTCCTTCAAGACAAATCAAAAAAATAACGGAAAAAAGATACAAAACATCCTGCACGATATGATAGTATATCTTAAGTGTTACATAAAATTATAGGACTTACTGTCTTGATTTGAAAAAAATAAGTTAAAAAGCAATGGTTCAGACAAATCTGCAGTATACATCCTGCATTATGCAATGTCAGGCACTTCTAAGGAACACTAAATGTAGAAAAAAATACAAAAACATTCAATTAAGTATTTCCTCCTTTAAAGTGGTTTTCCGAGTCTTAAATACTGATGACCTATCTTCTGGATAGGTCATCAGTATCTGATTAGTGGGGGCCCGACACCCAGGACCCCTGCCGATAAGCTGTTCGAGAAGGCACCGGTGCTCACAGTAGCACTGCAGCCTTCTTGCTGCTTTCCCTAGGCTGAGTGATGACACATTCATCCGCCACATGGCCTCGGCGTTGATCAGCCCCATAGAAGTGAATAGGCCTAAGCTGTGATACCGATACAATGTATAGTGCTGTGCCGTTGAGTGTCAGACTCCTGAGGATAGGTCATCAGTATTTAAATATCGGAAAACCCTTTTAATAACTTTTTCTCCTTTGATCCCACCCTGTCTAATCCAACTGTATGGCAATTGGCTACTGCTGGAGCTCTCCCACCACTGCTCTGTTTGAATGAGGAGACCAGGAACGCCTCTTGAGCAAGTCGCCATGCCAATCAGCTGTCAACCAGACGAAAATAGATAGGTATTACAAGGATGTTTGTCAAAAGAAAAACCACCAGATGTCTTTGTAGTGTAAAGAAGCACTGTATATTATCTCCTCACCAGGAGATGTGCTACGGCAGGCAGAACTTTGGGAAGCAGCTCTATCTGCGGAATATCGTCTGCGAGATCCCTGGATTGTTCAAAAAATATAAAAAAATATAACAAGCAGAACGACTAGGCACTACTTCAAAACTGTTAAATACAAAATTGTACAACGCTTTTGGAGATGTTCCCTCTCCTTTATGAGAAAGCAAGTCCCTGAAACACATTGTAAAATGGTATAAATTGTATAAAAAAAACATCTTTTAACAGCTTTAGGCTACTTTCACATTAGCGTTTTCGATTCCGCTATTGAGATCAGTCATAGGATCTCAATAACGGAAGAAAACGCTTCAGTTTTGTCCCCATTCATTGTCAATGGGGACAAAACTGAAATGAACGAAATGGAGTGCACCAAAATGCATTCCGTTCCGTTTGGCTGCTCTCCTATCGCGGACAGAATAAGGCTGTAAGCAGCGTAGCAAGACAGATCCGTCCTGACACAATGCAAGTCAATGGGAACGGGTCCATTTTCTCTGACAATAGAAAATGGATCCGTCCCCTATTGACTTTGAATGGTGCTCATGACGGATCCTTCATGGCTATAGAAGACATAATACAACTGGATCTGTTCCTGATGGATGCATGCGGTTGTATTATGGTAACGGAAGCGTTTTTACAGATCCATGAAGGATCTGCAAAAAACGCTAATGTGAAAGTAGCCTTAAAGTGGCAGCGCCCAGTCATCCTGCTTTTTATATTTTTTGTTGGAAACATGCAGAACATCTTTCAGACTGACTCATCACGGTGGGTCAGTTTTTCTTCTGTTTAAATGCATCATTCATTTCTACATTTAGGGCTCCTCAAAGGTAATGCTTAGGACATCGTTTGGCAAGCATTATTTACCACACACCTGAAATTCTTCCAGACAGGCCTTCATATGTTGACTGCTGTTTAGGTTGGTAATGTTCTCACTCATCTGTGAAATGGAACTACTGGACCATCCATCAATTTCATCATTGATGCTCAAAACATCTTCCCATAAGGACAGGCTCACACTTAGTCTTTCCAGGTTTTCATCTATCCTCTCCAGCACCTGTTAAAACCATTGCCAACGTCATCAAATGTTAGATCCCTGCATACATTTTTTGGCCATTTATGGGGATAGGGGATCACAAACCGATTGCTGGGGATCGGAGGTGCTGGTTCTGATGCAGCAGAAGGACAAGCATGTGCCTTGCTGCTCCACTCATTCTCTATGGGCCTGCCTGAGCAGTCCCCATAGTGAATGAACTGAGCAGCAGGGAGCGTGCTCACCTGCTGGTCCATCAGGGTGGGAAAATGAGACCCTTGTTGTCGGGATCAGTAGAGGGTTCCAATCAGTTAGGTAATAACTTTCATACTTGGCACAATCCCTTTAGTGATAACTTTCGCTGTCAGGGAGCCATGCCAGCCTAATCATTAGCTCATCTGTGCTGATATAACTCATGCCTTTTCCATGGCCACTTGTGATTATTGCAGTATTATATGTACAGTACTATTATGTGTTACTATTTTTCAATTACATTTTATAGGACATTATACAACAAGGCGCACTAATAGAAGGGCGTCAGTACAGGGCCACTTCACACACTACTCATTTTGTATATGAAGATTTACAACTATAAGTTATATTATAGCTAATTGTAAAGTAAAAAAACAACCTCTTGAACAGTAGTCTTACATCTTTATATAACCCTCTGAGTATAAAGGAATGCTGGATTATGCATGTCTATTCAGTATGCCTTAAATAAAGTCATTCTTAAAAAAGTGGTCCAGTTTTAGAAAAACATAGCTGTTGTCTTCCAAAACCAGTGCCACGCCTGACCACAGGTTGCACTTCAATGGAGCTAGAGCTGCAGCACTAGAAACAACCAAAGAACACAACATTCAGCCGCTGTGCAGAGAGCACATGAAACCAGTCGCCCCTGTATTAATATTGCTGGCCACATTTTAGGTCCCTTTAAAGTGAACCTTTCACATGTTAGGGGGCTACTAAACCACCAGTATGTAATTATACAGATGGGGTTTAGCTTTCTAACCATGCCCCTGTCTAAATGAAGTACTAAATGTACACATGTGAAATGATGTGTGATGGCCTGTCCTTGGCTTCATTTGCACAATGCACCTGCACTCAACTCTGGATTCCTCTCTTTGTACATCTATACATCTTTTAAAGGACATCTGTCAGCAGATTTGTACATGTGATCCTGGCTGACCTGTGACATGTGCACTTGGCAGCTGAAGGCATCTGTGTTGGTCCCATGTTCATATGTGCCTGCATTGCTGAGAAATATGTTTTAATATATGCAAATCAGCCTCTAGGAGCAATGGGGGTGTTACCATTACACCTAGAGGCTCTGCTCTCTCTGCAACTGCTGCGCCCTCTGCACTTTGATTGACAGGACCAGTGAAAACTTCATCACACCTGGTACTGTCAAAGTATGGC
Organism: Bufo bufo; assembly: GCF_905171765.1. NCBI lineage: Eukaryota > Metazoa > Chordata > Amphibia > Anura > Bufonidae > Bufo > Bufo bufo. The sequence goes on along the minus strand of NC_053392.1, from coordinate 473,114,009 downwards.
CGTTACACTTTGCGGCTCAGCCATCTCTGCAACTGCCACCCCCCCGTTGCAAATATAGCATATAAACATCATTTTTCTCAGCAATGAGGGCACATATATGAACATGGGACCAACGAAGATGTCTTCATGGTCAAAAACACACGCAACAGGCCAGTCGGTTTCATAGGTGCAAATCTGCTGACAGATGCCCTTTGATACCCAATGTTGAAGGGTTGGAAAGCTAAACCCCACCTGTACTACAACATGCTGGTGGTTTAGTGACCGGTTCCATTAATGCACTACAAACATCAGCTCTATAAATCCAGACCCGGTTTCTATGAGGTCCTTACATAGCCAAGCATACTACTGAAGATCTTTTTTTTCCCTTTTTTTTTATTTGCTAATGCTAAAACTCCAAGCAAAGCAAAACCAGATGCAATTTGCCTTATTAGACCAAAGACAATTATTTCTTTAACCACACATCCATACACAGAATAAATAAAAGAAAATATGACACAGATAAATAACACAAGCGAGTGTATATAAATCATTTAGCACATGATAACTGCATCTTACGTCAAGCCATTGATCCACGTAGTAGTCCATATCTTTCTTCACTGGCCTTGAATCGCAACCATTAATTCGTTTCAGCTCAACCAGCAAGTGTTTCCCTTTATTGGTGAAGTCATCCAGTTCTCTCTGGTTTTCATTCAGTTCGTTCTTGGCTGATTCGTGCTTGAAAAACCATGGAAGTGAAATTAGTAAATCACAATGATGGCATTAAAGGGGTTATCCCATGACTAATGTAAAAAATTTAAATCAGACATTATATAGTACATGACAATCTCTTTCTTACAAAGCTAGAACCAGCCCTGTACCTCGCATGGATCCAGAGATCTCCCCATTCATTGCTCTGATTTATATCAAGCCAGAGATATAGGGAAAAAAGAAGAGGGGATTAGTCGCAGACTCCTTGGTGTCTAGAGAGTCTGGGATATCCAGGCAGGGCGCCAAAGGGAACGGACCGTGGTGATATGATGTATCTAGGGTCCAAAATATATTTCGGGTGAATACTTGTTGATTTTTATTTTTTTAAAATTATTATTATTATTTTTTTAAATATATGTTTATTAATATATTTTTATTAATATATTTTTATATTTTTTTGTGTCGGATGTTGAAGGCTGCCACAGGTGTAATGTCCAGATAGAATTAATCTAAAGTGGACATGATCCTGATGAAGGGGATCCTTGGTGACCCCGAAACGCGTTGAGCCTACCTTTACCTTTACCCTACCCTGTGCTAATAAAAAGGAAATTTACCAGACGTTCCAGCTGTGACTGCCGTTTATTTCCAGACGATCTTTTAGGCGACCCAGGCGCAGGAGGAAGCAGAGTGGGTGTTATGTGCTTTATCCCACCCTGCCCCTCCTGGGTGAAGTGAGTTTTTTTACTTGAAAATTTCCATTCGAAAACTGCATTTTAGAAAATTCTTTTTCAAAGAGAATACCTTGATTGAAAAATGTATTTTGTTCCCACGGGGGCATTTTTAATGTACCATTTTTTGTACCATTTTTAATATAATATAATATACCATTTTCAATATACCATCACTATTAATCCTAAAAATAACCCTGCTGGGTTGCACAAGCATCTGGGATTTTTCAATAGTGAATGAGACGACCGCTTGTTTTAGCACTCAACTACCCCCTGTTTGACCATTCTAAAATAAGCAGCTGACTACCTCTGAGGGTTTTGGCGCCGTATACAGGTTTCTTTTTTCCTTGTTTTTCCTTCTTATATCAAGCCGACAGCTCAAGGGAATGTGTCTATTCTGCTACAGCTCAGGGGGCGTGTCCATGCTCTGCCTATCACAGCTTAGGAAGCAGTTGAAGGATGAAATTGAGCATGTGCGGCCATCTTAGTGAGGAGGACAAAGAAATAAGAAAAAACCAAACAGCAGGTGGTGCTGTACAGATACATTTTATTGAATAACTTAGTAGCTATGCAAAATTTTTAATTATATGCAATTACAAAAGTATTCAGATCCAGGGGCTGGTTTGAAAACTGTAGATTATTTTTCATGGGACAACCCCTTTAAGGTGAGGAACTACAGATTTGCCCCTTACCTCGTCTCTCTAAAATATTCAACCATTAACATGAACCACTTTATTACCACATGCAGTAAAGGTTTTCTCAACAAAGTAAATTTGTTGTTGCAGAATATGAATATCTTATTTACAGTATAAACACTAAGGCCAGGTCATAAGAGGCACACGCAACCCTTTAAGATGACTGTTAAGACCATGTTCGGCTGCAGTGATAAAGATGACCAGATACAGTCAGGTCCATAAATATTGGGACATCTACACAATTCTAACATTTTTGGCTCTATACACCACCACAATGGATTTGAAATGAAACTACCAAGATGTGATTTAACTGCAGACTGTCAGCTTTAATTTGAGGGTATTTACATCCAAATCGGGTGAACGGTGTAGGAATTACAACAGTTTGCATATGTGCCTCCCACTTGTTAAGGGACCAAAAGTAATGGGACAGAATAATAATCATAAATCAAACTTTCACTTTTTAATACCTGGTTGCAAATCCTTTGCAGTCAATTACAGCCTGAAGTCTGGAACGCATAGACATCACCAGATGCTGGGTTTCATCCCTGGTGTCTTCAGTTCCTGCTTGTTCTTGGGGCATTTTCCCTTCAGTTTTGTCTTCAGCAAGTGAAATGCATGCTCAATCAGATTCAGGTGAGGTGATTGACTTGGCCATTGCATAACATTCCACTTCTTTCCCTTAAAAAACTCTTTGGTTGCTTTTGCAGTATGCTTTGGGTCATTGTCCATCTGCACTGTTAAGCGCCGTCCAATGAGTTCTGAAGCATTTGGCTGAATATGAGCAGATATTGCCGGAAACACTTCAGAATTCATCCTGCTGCTTTTGTCAACAGTCACATCATCAATATATACAAGAGAACCAGCCATACATGCCCACTCCGTCACACTACCACCACCATGCTTCACTGATGAGGTTGTATGCTTAGGATCATGGGCAGTTCCTTTGCTTCTCCATACTCTTCTCTTCCAATCACTCTGGTACAAGTTGATCTTGGTCTCATCTGTCCATGGGATGTTGTTCCAGAACTGTGAAGGCTTTTTTAGATGTTGTTTGGCAAACTCTAATCTGACCTTCCTGTTTTTGAGGCTCACCAATGGTTTACATCTTGTGGTGAACCCTCTGTATTCACTCTGGTGAAGTCTTCTCTTGGGTGTTGACTTTGACACACATACACCTACCTCCTGGAGAGTGTTCTTGATCTGGCCAACTGTTGTGAAGGGTTTTCTTCAGCAGGGAAAGAATTCTTCGGTCATCCACCACAGTGGTTTTCCGTGGTCTTCTGGGTCTTTTGGTGTTGCTGAGCTCACCGATGCATTCCTTCTTTTTAAGAATGCTCCAAACAGTTGTTTTGGCCACACCTAATGTTTTTGCTATCTCTCTGATGGGTTTGTTTTTTCAGCCTAATGATGGCTTGTCACTGATAGTGACAGCTCTTTGGATCTCATCTTGAGAGTTGACAGCAACAGATTCCAAATGCAAATAACACACTTGAAATGAACTCTGGACATTTTATCTGCTCATTGTAATTGGGATAATGAGGGAATAACACACACCTGGCCATGGAACAGCTGAGAAGCCAATTGTCCCATTACTTTTGGTTCCTTAACAAGTGGGAGGCACATATGCAAACTGTTGTAATTCCTACACTGTTCAACTGATTTGGATGTATATACCCTCAAATTAAAGCTGACAGTCTGCAGTTAAAGCACATCTTGTTTGTTTCATTTCAAATCCATTGTGGTGGTGTATAGAGCCAAAAATGTTAGATTTGTGTCGATGTCCCAATATTTATGGACCTGACTGTATGTAGTATCACAGAGGGTGCTAGTAGTGGTCAACTTTCAAAATCGCCACCCGTACTAAATCGTTGTTAAAAATGGCTGCAGTGCTTAGGTGACTGCCATGGAGACAACCACAACTGAAATGTAAGCGGCTTTTTTCAACAGCCCTTACTATGAACTTTACACTTACAAGAGTTCTACCACAAGTTCAGTGGCTGTTTAATTTGGTCTTTTTGAGTTCCCTCTGTAACAAAATATATTGCAGTAGATTTCCCATCTTTATCTTTTCTTAAGTAAGAGCTTTGACTTTTCCTCCTAAGTACTCTATTCTATTCTATTTCCATCTTTTTTCTGTTTGTGACACCTACCTTTGCTATACTACGTCGGATGTCTTCCTGGTCTTTTAAAGTGGACTTAATTGTTATCATGTTTTCCGCATTCTCTATAAGTCTGGTAATAGAAGACCTTAGATGCTCATACTCTTTCATCAGATTGATAAGAAGCAAGCACTGTTCTTGACTATAATAAATGAGAAAAATGATTAGAAATCAAGGTCAACACAGGCAATTATCAAAGTCTTTTTCACTAAGAATGCACGATTTTGCTAATGCGCAGTGGTTTATATTATTTATTATTAAAGCACCATTCATTCCATAGCGCTGTACATACGAAAAGGTTTATACATACATAATACAGACGATTGCACTATACATGAACAAGACGAGTTACAAACTGGTACAGAAGGAGAGAGGGCCCTGCCCGTGAGGGCTTAAAATCTACATCGTATGGGAGAAGGACACAGTAGGAGAGGGTAAAGTTGGTCATGGCGGTACAGAGGCAGCAGTTGTAGGCTTGTCTGAAGAGGTGGGTTTTTAGGTTTTGAAGGATTCCACTGTAGGCGAGAGTCTGATATGTTGGGGTAGCGAGTTCCAGAGGAAGGGGGATGCACGGGAGAAATCTTGGAGGAGATTGTGGGAAGAGGTGATAAGAGGAGAGGAGAGAAGGAGGTCTTGTTAGGATCGGAGATTGCGTGTGGGAATGTATCGGGAAAGTAGCTCAGAGATGTAGGGAGGGGACAGGTTGTGGACAGCTTTGTATGTATTTGTTAGTATTTTGAACTGAATTCGGTGGGCAATAGGGGGCCAGCAGAGATTCGCTGAGGGTAGAGGCAGAGGAGTAACAGGGTGAGAGGTGGATTAGTCGGGCAGCAGAGTTGAGGATATAATGGAGGGGTACGAGAGTGCAAGATAGAAGGCCACAGAGGAGAATTTTGCATTCGTCTAGGCGGGAGATGAAGAGGTCATGTACAAGCATTTTTTGCAGACTCAAAGTTGAGGAATATGCAGATGCAGGAGATGTTTTTGATTTGGAGGTGGCAGGTGGTGGAAAGGGCTAGGATATGCGGTCGGAAGGAGAGGGCAGAATCCAAGGTCACTCCAAGGCAGCAGACTTGGTTAACTGGGAAGAGTGTGCAGCCATTGATTCTGATAGATAGGTCTGTTGGGGAAGTTGAGCAAGATGAGGGAAAGATGATGAATTCTGTTTTATCCATGTTAAGTTTTAGAAAGCGAGAGGAGAAGAAGGAGTATATGGAAGATTGGCATTGGGATTCTGGATAGTAAGGCAGTGATGTCTGGACCAGAGAAGTAGATTTGTGTGTCGTCAGCATAAAAGTGATACTGAAAGCCATGGGACTCTATGAGCTGTCCCAGGCTGAAAGTGTAGATAGAGAAGAGCAGGGGTCCTAAGACAGAGCCTTGCGGGACACCGACAGAGAGGGAATGAGACGAGGAGGTGGTGTGAGAGTGGGAGACGCTAAATGTCCGGTCTGTGAGGTATGATGTGATTCAATAGAGGGCCAGGTCAGTGATGCCAAGAAATGAGAGAGTTTGTGCCTGCCTGTTTTTTTGGTTTTGGCTGTCAGTAGGTCATTGGTGACTTTGGTAAGGGCAGTCTCAGTTGAGTGGGGGGGTCCAAAGCCAGATTGTAGCCGGTCAAAGAGGGAGGAGAGGTGAGAGGACAGTTCAGAATAGACATGTTGCTCAAGTAGCTTTAAGGCATATGGAAGAAGTGATATGGGGCGATAATGGGGCGATAACTGGACAAAGAAGATGGGTCAAGTGAAAGCTTTTTGAGGATGGGTGTAATGGTAGCATGTTTAAAACCAGAGGGAAAGACAGCAGAGATTAATGATAGGTTGAAGAGATGAGTTAGGGCTGGGATAAACACTGTGGTGAGGTTAGGGATGAGGTTGGATGGACAAAGAAGATGGGTCAAGTGAAAGCTTTTTGAGGATGGGTGTAATGGTAGCATGTTTAAAACCAGAGGGAAAGACAGCAGAGATTAATGATAGGTTGAAGAGATGAGTTAGGGCTGGGATAAACACTGTGGTGAGGTTAGGGATGAGGTTGGATGGAATTGGGTCAAGTGCGCAGGTGGTGAGATGTGATCTGGAGAGTAGAGTGGAAAGTTTTTCTTCTGTAATGGTGGAGAAGTGGGTTTTGGAAGAAGAGGACTGAGCAGTTGTGTGGAGGATCTGTGGGGACTGTGCACTGAAGCTTTCTCTGATGTTGACTATCTTTTGTTTGAAGTATGTGGCAAAGTCCTCAGCTGATATGAGACTGTGGGGGAGCTGGGAGACCGAGAAGGGAGTTAAAAGTGTTAAAAAGTTGTTTAGGGCTGTGGGACAGGGAAGATATGAGGGATGAGAAGTAGGCCTGTTTTGCATCAGTGAGTGAGGATTTGAAAATGAGGACGGATTGTTTGTATGTGGTGAAGTGATCCTTATAATGGGACTTCTTTAATCGCCGCTCAGCAGCCGTGGAAGCTCGTCTGAGTTGTTTGGTCAGGTTGGTGTGCCATGGTTGTCTGTTGATTTTTCGGGTTTTGTTGTGTGTGAGGGGGCAACAATGTCCAGAGCTGTACTTATTGTGGTGTTATACAGGGTGGTGGCAGTATCTGGGTCTTAGAGGGAACAAATGGTAGAGAGTGGCAGAAGAGAGTCAGAAAGCAAGTGAAAGTCGAGATGTTTGAGGTTCCTTCGGGGGGGTGTTAGTGTGTGGACCGGGGGAGCAGCAGAAGAGACCAGTGAAGAGAAGGTGAGTAGGTTGTGGTTGGATAGGGGGAAAGGCAAATTAGAAAGGTTAGATAGGGAGCAGAGGCGGGTAAAGATAAGATCCAGAGTGTGACCATCCCTGTGGGTGGGAGCAGAAGACCACTGTGAGAGGCTGAAGGAGAAAGAGAGTGATAGGAGTTTAGAGGCGGCTGAGTGGCAGGTGTCAATGGGGTTAATTCAAAACAAGGTCTAATACAGGTATGTAGGCATTCAAGGGAGCGAGCAGTGAGTGAGAAGGAGAGAATACTTACCTTACAATCCTCCCAGTGAAGGAGCAAAGCTAGCAAAATCATGTGTTCCTGGGGGAATGCATTCGGGGGATACTATACCTCCATATGGAGAGCGCCTAAATGACGTAAGGAGGCTTATATGCCAGGCAAAGCTCCTCTGGAATTCTGGGAAGAAGGGGATGCAGATGAGCTCTTAACAAGCTCTGCCTCTAATGCCATCAGATATAAGGCATCTATCCTATAAGTCAATGTTTGACCCTTTAAATAGGCCTTTAAACATGACTCGGATAATAAATAAGCAAGCACCTCATCTGCAGACAGCTGTTTCAGGGAGATTGCCCTTCATTAGCACCGAGCAGAGAGTACTGGCTTAACTGGGTGAGATGCATAATTTTGCTAAAACACACTGCCACCAATTACTAATTTTACACCATAAATAACGCTAGACCACTAATGATTATTAGTGACCACAGTACAGACGCCATTAGACAGGTCTGTCTTGCCCTGACAATCAAAGTGTACTGGGCACCGAGGGGCGTAGCAGAAGCGGTGAGTTATGCCAGGTCCTCGGTGCTCAAACCTCCTAATTTGCATAAAGATACAAGTAATAATGTCTCCACAATGTTGCAAGCTACAGAGAAAAGGAAGATATTGTTTTCATTAGCATGATCAACGCTACCAAGCAATATGCCTGGTTTAAAAGGATTGATTAAGTTGTCTACAGCTTTAAGCATTTGACATTTCACTGTGAGACATCAGATTGGTCGGGTCGGAGTTGAGACCCGGATCTCCTCCCCCCCCCCCCCCCCCCCGCGATTTCTCAAACAAAAGGCCAGAAAGGCTGAGCAATGATTCCCTTGGTTTCTGATCATCTTCCCTCAAAGTGCACTGTGTAGGGTGTACAGGCCCCCAAACAAAGTCTATGGTTGAGTTTATCATGAGGGGAATATATGAAGTCAGCTTCTTTTGCCCTCTGTTATGTGTGTTCATAGGTTATAATGAATGGATACTAAACTGAAGCTCATTTTAACAAATCTGTTTTAATAAAATATGCATACAATAATATGTATATAGCCCTACTGCACTCTAGTCAGTTCTAGTGAGTTCTAGATTTAAAGGGGTAGTCTCACTTCAGCAAATGGCAATTATCATGTAGAGATAGCCACTTACTAACGTATAGTGATTGTCCATATTGCCTCCTTTGCTGGCTTGAATCATTTTTCAATCTCATTATCACACTGCTAGTTTCCAGGGATTATGACCCTGCCACCAGAGAGGCCAGTGCTTTTTTCTATAGTGTGCAAGTATGGCCACTGCTGATGGTTTGCAGGGTGGTCGTAACCCCTGGATAGAAGCAGTGCATTAGTAAGTGCCTTGAATTAACTTTGTCTACATGATAAATGACGTCTGCTGAAGTGAGACAACCCCTTTAATGCTTCTTTTATATCAATGACAAGTGAAACACAGTCTAACTGGTACATTGTAGGTGTCAACTGTATTTGTTAGTGATAACTTGAAATATATGTCCTAATGAAAGGAGGAAGGGACCACGGCTTCTTATATATTTACCTTTCACTAATAAGCTTGTGTGTGTCTTCCCAAGTCATGATCAGACCATTCAGCTCTTTATCTGCCTCTGCAGCCATGGATAAATCCTTCTGGGCGATCTGCTTTGCTTTGTCCATAAGCCACTGCTTTTCATGTTGGTAAGAGTTGATTTCTTCCTCCAGTTCATTGAACATTTTTAATCTGCATTCAACAGTACAACAATGATCAGTTATTTGTAAGACTTGACGGATATTGAAGGAAATGTATCACAGGACGAACACCTACTAGTGTAAACTTATTTGGTGTGGTCACTGCACTAAATACCCACTACCCAGTGGGTAATACCTAATAAATGGTAACACCTTATAATGGAATACTGGGTGAAACGAGATTAACATTTATGATAAAAGAAAACCAAAACAGCAACTAAGGTTCTCTACCATTATAAATGATTCACAACTATTTGTAAAGACAAAGCCTACTAAGGTATCATGAAAAACAACAAATGTAGTTTAAACCGTTATATGCTTAGGTGCTCCAAATGAAATAAATATACTTTGGTGGCTCTTCGTTGCAAGTTGGAGATCCTGGTTGGTTCTAGCTGGAACCCCAAAAATAGCATGCCATAACTTAACCTGGTGCACATGTTACCGATTTGGATACACAAAAAACTGATTATTGCAAAAAACTGATTGCTTAATGTTATACCAGCCATCTGTGCCCACTGCAACCTCACTCCCCCTGGTGGGCATGGCCACCAGAACACTCACCTGGTCCCCCTGCTAGAGACCACCTTCCTGTTGCCAGCAGGCATTTCTATAGCACTCCTCCACCACTCCATGATGGCTGCATCCTTCTCATTAATGGCAGCTCTGCCTCTCTCTGCCTTTAAGGCGTGTAAACCCACTCCAGATCTTAAAAGGACAGCTAAGAACTCTCCAGCCAATGGCTGGACAACTTAGGGTATTTAAAGTACTGACCCTGGCCTGCCTGCCCTGACCCTCAGACTGACTTTGGATTGCACAAACTCTGTCTGCCCAGATCTTGGCTTGTCCCTGACTATGGTTCTGCCTGACCCCTTGGTATTTCACCCATGTCTCTCTTGAACCCCATGGGTCAGGAGTCTACTAAACAGAGACTATTCCAGGAGGTAGCAGCCTGGTGGTTCCCCTGCAGCAGAGTCCAGATTCCTAAATAGGGTTTAAATGGTGAAGACTAAGGGGACCCTAAATCAAATCTGTTCAGTAGACTCAGCTGCTCTACACCAGTTTGCATAACACTTACAGTATTATAATTATTTTAATGGATGTAACAATAATAACAAGCATGCTGAGGTTTCATTTCACCTTTGCTGAAGAGCCGGTAATGTTGACTCCTTCATCTCTTCACCATCTGCCTTTTCTTCAATATCTTCGATTGTCTTCAGCAATTTCTCTTTACAATCAAGAAATGATTTCCAAAGTGCTCCAAGGGCTTCTGCTTCACAAAGTTTTGTTCCCAGAAATTTCTGAACTTTCTCCAGTTCCATAATTAGGTTATCGGCCAGAGCTCTGCAGGAAGTCCTCTCCTCAGAAATGGAGCTCTTTAGATGGTATTGTGCTTTGGTAAGAGCTGTGTCTAGGCCTACTGCCAGAGCTGTTAATTCATCAATTTCCTGAGCAAGTCTATGTATGTCTTTCTCCAGAGACTCGGATTTGTCTTTATCTAGGCTGCTTGCTCCTTCTACTGTTTCTTTTAAGTTACATAGGACATTCAGAGATTGTTGGTACATTTGTAAAAAGGAGCCTACTTTGGAAAGGGATTCCTGTCGTCGCCCAGTTATTTGAACAGTTTCTTCAAATAGCTGTACACAGTCTGTGACTCTTCCTTCCAACACAGAATGATCACCCGGAATGGTGAAAGCGCATAACTTACTGAGCTGATCCTTCAAATGATCAATTTCTTTCTGCTGGGTTTTCACTTTTGCAATATGGTCCTGGGAAAAATAGGGAAAATAATGTATATAAAATATACTTATTGAGGGTTCTAGCTCTGAGATTTAACGTGACCTGTGATAAGGATAGGACTACTCGAAGACTTGTAGCCACGTGGCATATGATCGCAAAGTTGCAGTACAGTATCACAACAAAAGATAAAGATTATAGTCATGTTCCAACCAAAAAATCTGCATAAATACAACCCTGCTGTATTTCCAAGCTACCATATTTACTATCAACAGACAGTAAGACATTTCCAATCTTAATTCTGCACGACCAAAAGTCACCATGTAACCCAAGCCTAAGAGCAAAAAACTGCAATTAGAATTGTTCCACATGCCAACATATCTTACAAATTCTAGGACAAGCACATTCATGTGTACAGTGCAATAAATCATAGTATCATAGTGATAGCTAAGCAGATAATACTATATGATAAGGTTACCTTATTTAATAGAAGCGTTGATTCATAATCAGAAGTGTTTATTTCAGCAGCATCTTGAAGGTCTTTAAGAAACTGCTGAATCCAGAGGGAAAATTCTAGCAACAGGTCATCAAATTTCTGATGTTCACCTATAATGGTCTCCATGACACCAATCCTAAAATATAAGTTAAATAAGCCAGATGATCAATATTTGATGTATGGTCTTGAAATTGTTAAGACTGTGAATGTCTTTGTGCTTTAATGGGTTTCTTATATCAATACACTAAACATTCTCCTGAATAGTGCATGACACCAATGGATCTCCATAAGAATATGGAGGTCTTGTGAGAAGCTGGCATAGTGATTCCATAATGAAACATACAGTGCCTATTAACCTTTGATGCTCTGTTGCACTATCTAGGCTCCTCAGTGGCTGTGGTATCACAAATATTTTTAGGTCGTGCTGGGAATTCTCCAGTACTATAATCTTTTTCTGAATTCCTCCAAAAACTGCTCTCTTTGGATATCTCCTTTTCCTCACCATAGATACTTATTGGTCGTATCCTTCTTGATAAAGGTTAGTGTATTTATCTAATAATGTGCTTTACCGAGGTTTTCTGTCTTAGGTTAATAAAGCAGAAAAGAAGTCTAAAGGGAGCGAGGGGTCAAAAGTGCTGACAGCACTATACAGGTCAAGGGCAGATTGGCCATAGACCTTACAGGGAAATTTCCCGGTGGGCCGATGCCCAAGGGGGCGTCTGGGCCCTCCTCATGGCCGGCTGGTGGAGGTTTTTGGGGATGTATTTTGTGCTGCTGGCAGTATTTTGTGATGGACTGTGGTATTTGGCTCTGTTGGGGTGGTATAATGTGCCACAATATGGTACTGCTGGCCCTGACTTCTCTACATTTGGACTCCACTACAAAACCGGACCAGATGAAGTATTTTTTCCAGGGCCACTTTAAGTTCCCAGTTCGCCCCTGATACAGGTATACATACCAAGTGTGGTTAACATGCAGGTTGCAAGACAGTTTTAATTCACTAGACATCCAGTCAGGAAACCGCTAGAGCTGCCACTCAGAGCAGAGCGGAGAGGGGGCAAAAAGTTAAATATATAGAGCTCAGGGCACTGCGATCACTGTGCTGGGGGATTAGAACTTCAATTTCTTTGTCATGCACCCTGAAGGACCACCAAACAAGGTATGCTTGCTTTGCTCTCCCTGCCACCTACATAGCGCTGTCAGCACTCTCAAAAATGGTCAGAAACGAAAACATAAAGTAGAACGTTGTTGTATTTTTTTTATTTGGTGACTAGGCTGTATAAACATAAAACTGGAAAGCCCTATTAATACAGTACGTCCTCATTGCCTACGTTGCCTTGGAACACTGGGGATCTTGAGAGGTCACCTAGTTGACAGAGCAATATAGAGAGATTAGTGGGGTTGTTCTGTACAAAAATGGAACAGCACTGAAAAAAGTGGTTGTGAGAAGTTATTAAGTGATTCATTTAGAACAAACGGTGACCTGACCAGGGGGAAGGAAAGGGGGCATTAATGTGCCATTAGGTTGAACTTCAAAGAAATGTTTGCCTTTTTGACAAATTCCCATACTTTGCTGGAGTTGTTCTATGGCGCTGGTGGAATGTAGATGTATGCCTGACAAAAACCGATGCCAACTGAGCACAACCGGTGCTCAAAACAATGAATCCATTTTTTTAAAATGTTTCTGTTCTTCTGATGGAAGAAAGTTCAACGCAGATGTGAACTCGGTCTAAGAAATACCTACCTTTTTAAAACAGCTTCTGGTAGTATATTCCATCTCTGGGACAGTTTCTCAAGATGTTCCCTCAGTTGCTCTACACTGCTTTCAGAAGAAGTCGGATATAAAGATGCACACAACTGCACCAGAACCGTATATCTCTGAGATTGTGTTGTCAACTCCTCTTTGAGATCCTGGCAAAATACAAAGACATATCAGGCTGTTAAAGGGAACCTGCCATCAACTTTATGCTGACCTCACTGAGGGCAGCATACATTAGTGACAGAAATGCTGATCTCTGCGGTGTGTCACACATCAGCTAAAAGTAAGTGGTTGGCGAGAACCAGCATCATAATCATTGCAGCACAGGCCCTAAAAAAGAGTCAAATCTACCTGAGAAGAGTCATGGTTATTCATAATCTCCTGCTCGCTCTCCCATCTGCTGATCAGGTGGCCGTGACTCTTTTCCAGGCCCAGTCTGCAATGATTGTGATGTTGGTTCTCAGCAACCACTTACTTTTAACTTATACATGACAGACCGCTGAAATCAACTCATCTGCTGTTAGTATGGGCAGCACAAAGTTGTATGGGCCGTGCCGTTCAGTATTCAGAGCAGGCGCAGTAAGGAAGTCGGCAACCAGTGAGCTTCCTTCCTTCACTATGCCCGCGCCGAATACTGAACGTCACGGGGCAGGCATGAGATTTAACATGCACTCAGCCGGCAGGAGGATGCAAACGCTGCCTGGCCCTGTCAATCAAGATTTGGAGGGAGGTGACAGAGGTGGGAGAACAGAGCCTCTAGGAGCACGAGCAGCACCCCCCCTGCTCCTAGACGCAAATTTGCATATTATAAAAGTTACATTTGTGGAGTAACGGGGGCATAGATAAAACTAGGAATAGGCTAGTTAGGTTCAGCTGACATTAGCACATCGCTAATGTCAGCCAGTTTAATTTAGGTATTTCTGGTGACAGAAACCCTTTAATCATATCAGTGGCCCAGCATCGGTAGTTTCATCATCCCTGACTGCCGTCCCCGGCAGCTCAGGCTATTCTGCTGGTTGGGATTCCATCCACTTTTTTTGTGCTATGTATACAAGATTTAGGGGCTACTTTAACATTGGCGTTTTGGTTTCCGTTTGTGAGATCCGTTCAGGGCTCTCGCAAGCAGTCCAAAACGGATCAGTTTTGTCCTAATGCATTCTGAATGGAAAAGGATCCGCTCAGAATGCATCAGTTTGCCTCCGTTCCGCTCTGGAGGCGGACACCACAATGCTGCTTGCATTGTTTTGGTGTCCGTCTGACAAGAGCCGTTTTCATTGACACAATCTGGCACAATAGAAAACGGATCTGTCCTCCATTGACTTTCAATGGTGCTCAAGACGGATCCGTCTTGGCTATGTTACAGATAATACAAACGGATCCGTTCTGAACGGATGCAGACGGTTGTATTATCTGAACGGATGCGTTTGTGCAGATCTATGACGGATCCGCACCAAACGCGAGTGTGAAAGTAGCCTTAGTCTGGTTCTTGCAATCACTGACTAACAATGACTAGATGAACAGAGGCATAACCATGAACTACATTAATTGCATATTTGTGGTTACATATATTTTCCATACTTGAAGTGAGTGCATTTCAGATTCCAATTTTGCTTTGTCGGCAGAGAAATGTCCTTGCTGTGGACCAGCCAAAGCTTCACTTGTTTCAAGCCAGGTCACAAAAGAAGAAATTTCCTTTTCTTGCCTAAAAGTGAAGAGCAAAGTATTCGTAATTGTTAAATGTTAAATAAATTTAAATCTATGAACTCCATCTTACAATTTACATAATGACTCAAGTTGTACATTGAACTACTTATGTCGTACTGATTTTCAGTTAAGCTAGTTTCCCATATGTGTTATAGTATCCCACAGGCTGTTCTGGCAAAGGAACAAAAGGGTTGTGTTTCTTTGCATGCAATGGTCGTGGCCAAAATGTGCATAAAAGTGAAAGGTATGACACTGATTGGACAGTCTTACACTGTCCAATCATTGCTGACAGTGTACGGACACATACCTTAGAACTTAGGGAAATGGTAATGTGACCATCTTTCTATTTATTAGGAGTTTTCAGAGACTTGAATACTGATGACCTACCCTATCTCCACCAATCAGCTGTTTGAGAAGGCAGTGGCGCAATAATATATTCGCTGACAGCAGGCATTTATAGTATTTGTAACGCATACTGGTTTCTTCGTATGGAAGAATGTTTCTTTGTTATTAAGTATTGTTTGCCAGTCGGGAATGCCCGATGCTTTTTGTGGTTTTTTTTTTTACATTGCTAAACTCAATAAAAACTATTGGAACGAGAAGGCAGTGGCGCTCACAGGAGTGTCGCGGCCTTCTCTCAGCTATCCCTAGGTCATTTAACCTCACGTTCATCGGTCCCATGGTCTAGGCACAGCTCAGCCCCATAGAAGTGAAGGGGGCTGAGCTGCGATAACAAGCACAGCTGCCATACTATGTACAGCGCTATTCTTGACGAGCATGGAGAAGGGTGCTGCGCTCACACGAGTGCCGATGCCTTCTCCAACTGCCACCAATCAGATACTGATGACTTGTCCAGGGGATAGGTCGTGGGTATTGAAGTCTCGGAAAACCCTTTTAAAAGTTGTGAGGTATGACTATGGGGCACTCTGGTGCAATTATTTTGTCGGCATAATATAGGCAGTATTATTGACTGAGCGCAATATCTGCAGATGAGTTGTGGCTGGAACAAGTGCTCATCAGGGCCTGGGCTGAGTGGAGAAAATGAAGAGAGTATCTACAATTAGAGAAAACCTAACCTGTGAACCCCTGGATGCAACCGTTGTGTACTCAGCCTCTGGCTACATCTGATCACTGCTGTATTCTCTTTGATGTTCTGTAGTGGTGACTTTAATAAAATAATATATCCATCCAGGCACTCTCCAGGGACAGTGGTAACACTTCTGGTAATCAGTGGTAACACTTCATGGTCCTATCACAACTTGGTACAAAGTGATCTCAAGACCTTCCGAAGTTGCAATATTAGACCTCCCGCTCTCTAAGGTTCCCTACGCATGCCTTAGGGCAGGGATCAGCAACCTCAGGCACTCCAGCTGCTCTGAAACTTCCAGAAAGCTCAATTCACCTCTATGATGGGAGTTACAAGAGCAGCCAAGCAAGTGTGTATACTGGGAGTTGTAGTTTTACAGCAGCTGGAGTGCCGAGGGTAACAGTTTAATATCTATCATACTAAAACATTTCCTAAAGAAATATTGGGGTCATTTATCAAACTGGTGTAAAGTAGAACTGGCTTAGTTACCCATAGCAACCAAATTCCAACTTTCATTTTTCACATCTCCTGAAAGGTGGAATCTGGTTGCTATGGGCAACTTACCCAGTTCTGCTTTACACCAGTTTGATAAATGGCCCTATATACGTCTGAACTGGTAAAACAGATATATTTTTATTTTCACTTTAGTTGTCATTTTACTAATTTTATAGATTCTCCGAATCTTACCTTTGCCAATGCACTAACAATTGCTCCAACAAGGAGAGCCTTTCTTTAGCCTTTGTATTCACAACTTCAAATCGGGTTTGGAGGTTGGAAATGGCCTGCATTACCGTACTCTTGTTTGTCAGTTTGCGAGTGCCCGCACTTAGAGAATGGATATTGTTTTTCAACATTTCAACATCATGACAGAGATCCTATAGGTGAAAAAATACATATTCCCAACGATAAAAGGCAGTAATTCATACATTTTCTCAACAGATACCCCTGTAAGACATATCCAACAGAGCCATATAGTGAGTAAGGTGACACCTGTCTAGTCAATTACAAGTCATCTCCATGTGTCCTCTACTCCAACTACCAAAGTCTTTTGACCACCTATAACTTTATATAATGAAGTCATGACCCATCAACCTTCTTCCTGAAACTGTCGTGAAATGAAACAAATTGTTGTTCGGCTAACTTACCTGATGGGAGTGTAGGACTTTGTATGTCTCTGCCGCAGAGGAACAGTTGTGAACTGGAAGGGCCAAAGATGCCTCAATATTCTCTAAAGACGTCTGAATCTGTAAAGAAGTCAATATATTACATAGCCATACCTGTCTCACCTGGATTAAATATCCCACAAATCACCAAAATGCAAATCAACAGGAAATCTAATGACATTTTTTTACAATCTTAACATGAAGGATAATCTCATGAATTGGGCAATAATTCCTAACAATTTCCTATACCAAAAAAACGAAGCCATAAAGTAGTCCTATTTGACATGGTTGGGGATGGGTGGAGACAGCAAACAGTATCCTTATATTTAACACAAATGAACATAAAAGCTGTGTACTGTACCAAATACCATTTTATTTACCTGTCTAATTGTGTCATCAAACTTCTGCTGCTGTTTGGCAATGCCAAGAATATTGCCTTCTAGTTGATGTGCGTTTTCTTTGAGCCCATCCGAATGCTTGGCCATCTGTGATAGCTTGGCTTTTATCCGAGCCATCTCTGCAGAACTTATAAATTCAGTAAATGCCTGGCTCTGTGCCTCCAGCTCCTTTACTGCATTAGATTTATTCTGCATTTCTTTCAATATTTCCTATAAGTATAAAAAGGAACTGGTTAAAGATGAACGTGTTAAGCTTTAAATGAACATGGACACCTGGTTTGTTTTGCCAGTAAAGTTTCTTATATTTAGTATTACATTGTGTACTTTCTCCGCTAATGGTTTTCATCTAGAATTATTACTGTATTGTGCTATATTTGTTATCCACCTAGAGTACTTTGCTGCCATCTAGTGGCCATTGTTATAATTGGTTTTATGAAGTTATGTATGCTGTTTCGTCATTTTCGCCCTATAAGGCGCACTTTCCCCCTCCCCAAAGTGGGGGGGAAATATCAGTGCGTCTTACGGGGTGAATACTAAGGAATGCTTCCAATATGGAAGCTCTCATTAGTACAGGAGGATAGGGAAGCGGTGACTGCAGCGCTCCCTGTGCTGGCTCTGTGTTCGACGCTTCCTGGTCTTCTCCTGCAGGCTCCTCACGCTGTGCTGTAATGTGAACACAACGTGAGGATGTCGGCGCTCGGTGACCATGCTGTGCGACATCGGGTCACTGCACAGCATGGCAGAAAGACCAGGAAGATTACTGGATGTTAGGAGCATAGAAAAAGCTTAGTCGCACACTGCTCTTCTTAAAGATAGGTTCACCGAAGTCGGATTCCCACCTAATTTAGTAGTATTAATAGTTCATATCCTGTGTCCTACAGTCTTTTCCTGTTTGTCAAACATCCATCACAGAGATGGAGAGAGGATTTTCCTTTGACCTCATCACTTTTTAAGGTACATTCAATAAATTAACTAAAAGCATATCCACTGCATCTCCCTCACAGAAATTTGACATGCATCCGGGGTCGCTAGGTCAGGGATGGGCAATCTGTGGCGCTCCAGCTGTTGTAAAACTACAAATCCCAGCATGCCCTGCTGTAGGCTGATAGCTGTAGGCAGACTGGGCATACTGGGGGTTGTAGTTTTACAACAGCTGGAGAGCGGCAGTTTGCCCCTCCCTGCACTAGGTGAATGATTGTAGTGAGTTCACCATTTTCCATAAGATGTCCACTCACACTCAGAGACTTCTCTCACGTATATCGGTGGCAAAATAAACTGCATGTGAAACATCTTGTTTAGCAGTTTCACCATAATCTGTACTATAGTTTATCAAGCAGTTAGATCTACTCTGTGGGGACCTTTAGTCAGAAGGGGATTTTTTAATAAAGAGATGACTCCCCCACTCCATACAGCATGCTCCAGAATCATCAATATATCGCATGTTGATGATACTGATGTAGACTAAGAGCAAGTCATGTTAGACCTAGCATTTTTGGTGATAGTTTTCAAATTCAAATTGTGCCAGAACATTTCCATCGATGTCTGATAAATATGGTTGGCTTAAAGGGGTTTTCATGATCTATCCTCAAAGTGCTCACCGAAGTGCACTTCGGTGAGCACTTTGCAGCTTACCAAGCACAGCACCCTTCATTGTACAGCAGCTGGCTTGGTATCACAGGTCAGCCCCATTCAATTGAAAAGGGAGTGAGGTAAGCCTGGGCTATGTGACCAATGAACGTGATGTCACTAGCCTAGGAAGAGGCTCACAAGAATCCCGCTTTCTCCTCAAACAGCTGATCGACGGGAGTGCTGGCATTCGAACCCGTAATGATCTGATACTGATGACCTATGCAGAGGATAAGGCCATCAATGTCCTAATCTCAGACAACTCGCATACCATCCAGAAACTGGGGCCAATACATGTTTCCATTGTATTATTTACAGCTGCTGACTGTCAACACCGAAACCCTAGTCTAGGATATAAAATACAATAAGGTATTTCAGCTTTTCCAGCTTTCCTGCTGTATTTATTCGTTGACACTTATAATGGAAATGCACTGCCGGATTTGTCACCGAATGGACACCCCATTGACTTTTAATGGGATCCACTGAGTTTGATCAAGGAGTCCGTTGATTTGATGCATGCAGAGCTATATTTCTTGATAAATGTGATGGAATCTGCGATGGAGGCTCCTGATTGAGCTGATGATGCAGGTGTGAACACAGTGTAACACCCATTTGTAAATGATATTGTTTTGATAATTAAAAGACTAAACACTGGTGGGTTACAGTATACAGTAAATACATTTTCTTTACATTCAAGTATGTAAAGGTGTGAACTTTCACCTGGATGCGTGTGACTTGGAGTTCTGCGGAAATATCAGACCGTTCTAAATCACTTAGTTCCTTTTCTCTTTCCGAAATCCAAGTGGAATGTGCTGCAAAATCACGGTCAAACCTCTGCCAAGTATCTTTAGCCATCTCTGTTTTCCTGATGCTTAAAAAAAAAACAAGAAGCAAAGCTTAACAAATACATTTTGAACAGACTAAGGGGGACTCACATCAGCGTTTCACTTTCCATTATAGCATTCAAAATAACGGAATCGCTATAACAGAAAGCCAAACGGAACACTTTAAAGGCATTCTGTTTAAATCCGTCTTAATAGACTTGAATAGAGAAAAAAGAAAACGTAAAGCAGCACTGTGCCTGGTTTCCGTTATTTTGCCTTGTAAAAGAAAGTGTTCCGTTTGGCTTTCCGTTATAATCGCATTTGAAGAGAATGCTATAACGGAAAATGTGAATCCCCTCTAATCAGAACTGGATCAAATAAAGAAAAAAAAAATTGGTGCCGTAACAATGCTTTTGTTAGGCTACAATAACCCACATCCCACACGTTCCAAGCATCCATCGAGAAATTCTACTGTTTGTGAAACAGCCATCCATAAATTATAAAATAATTCTGGTTGGTTTATTACCTTGATTTACAAATATACGGTACTTATTTTATGATGCGCCATGCACAGTCTCTTAAAGCAGCACATAACACAAATGTTCATATGGCCATTTATCCTTACTGGTCTTCAATATTAGATCGACAGGGGTCCAACTCCCAGCCCCTCCTGTCGGTCAGCTGTTTTCAGAAGCCCCACCACCAAATCCAGCACTGTGTCGTTCACTTGAATGGAAGCAGATCTGCGGTAATCAAGCCTGGCTTGGTTACTTTGTAATTCCAGTACTGGATCTTCTGAACAGCAAGACTGGCAGCAATTGGACATCCACTGATCTGATATTGATGGCCGATCCAAAAGATAGAGTAGGGTGAAGCTAGTGACACAGGGGTTGCAGACTGTAGTATTGGACCATGTAGGCACAGGAATTATCGATGAGACACCTTCTAGAACGATTTGTTTCTGTACTCAGCGGCCCCTTCCTCAGGTTGCAGAAGAGCTAAGTATACTTGTCTCTTCTGTAACCTGAGGAAGAGTCCCTATTGCCCAGAAACTCGTTGTTTTAGAAGGTCTTTTACTCAATAAATGGATTATCATTGTTAATTCTTCGAGTGTCTCCTCAATCATTTCTGTGCCTACATGGTCCTGTACTACAGTCTGCGAGCTGTTTGTCACAAGCTTCACCCTACTCTTGATTCCTGTTCAGAGATGGTTGGCACCTGTATCCAGGGCACCAGGACACGGTAGCATATTAATTATGATATTAATCATAAGCTTTCATTAGTGTTGTGTCTAAATTAGCAGAACCAGCAATTTCCGTTCTCTTTGCATGTCTATCCTAAGGATAGGCCATCAATAAGTAAGTCCAGGACAACCCTCTTAATAGGCTTTATATTTGTAACAGCCACAGTGAAGATACGAAGAGGATTTTCCAATTCTTATACTAAATATAAATGCCCTTGGTTTGGTTTGTTATATGCAGATTCCTTCAAATAACAGTCATGATGAGGCACAGCCTTGTTCACATAGTACAGTTTTGATGCAGTAGCTGATTTGTTTCTTTCAGTCAAAAGGTTGGTCCAAAAAAGAGACTTTTCCTCATGCCCTGATTTGGCTTGAAAGATAGCACATTAACAAGTGCCTAACTTTAGTAGAACGATCATTAAAGTGTTTCTCCCGTTATGTAAGCCCCTACTTCTCCCGCCAAAAGGTTAAAAGTGAATACGGGAGATGGAATCAGCAGTTCGGACATTAGAGTACATGCAGCAACCCTATAATGTGAGAATTCTCTCTTGCAAAGCTGATATAATAAAATACATGGCATATATAACATTCACCAGAAAACATACATACTTTTCAGTCAGGGTCTCTTTAACATGCTTCACATTGTCTTGAACTGATCTTGTCTTCTCCTGCAGGTGGCGCTTGCTGTTATTTCCTAGTTGAATATCAGATGATTTCTCAACAAGGTTTTCTGCTTGCACTGAGAGATCTTCCATTCTCTTACCCACCTCCTGAAAAGACAGCATAAAGTCAAATCTTGTAAGTCCTATGTACATTACAGAGGACAATAAAGTCCATCCAGGTCCAAAATGAAAAAGACTGCAAATAAGCCATGAACATATATATTCATAATTCAGTCAATTACTGTACAGTATATTACCTTTGCCTGCTGAAGTTCGGATGACAAACTTTCCAATGTCTCAAAGTTTAAAGGTCGTTCTAACGTAGACTCCATGTGCTTCAGGTCCTGCACAATAGATTTTTTGCTAGTTTCTATTTGTTCCCAGTTGTGTATTGTATCCTTTGAAAATATACAAAGAGTTTCTTGATTATGATAGATATAACTAAGAAGCACATAGGCTAAAAGTTTGCATTCATTAATTTCTGCTAGGTGGTAAGAGTCAAACCCCAATGGGAACGGCCTTGAGCTGACAATGCAGGCTATTCCGACCGTAGTATCGTAACTGAGGACATATGGCTAGGACATGCTGTAGTTTCCTGACTGACCACTGGAAATGTCACCAATCGCTAGCATGTATGGGTTGTGTCATCCTTTGGGGCATTTTTACACTTTTTCCATGCACAGCGCCTGGTCTGGAGAACTGCTACAGAGAAAACATCTCAGCACCTTTTGTTGTAGTGATGGGTGGGGGTCCTCAAGAGATAAGCAAGTGATAACATGTCCTACCAACATGCCATACTTTGCTATGGCTTTGATTCCCTTTTCAGAGTTCTACAAGAGAAACATCCTAATGCATTGCCACTTACTTTTAGGCTTTCTTTCTGTTTAATCATTGTCGTTTCCACTTTGTCCAATTCAGTTTCCATCTTTGTAAAGTCCTCTTCAATGTCTTTGGACAATCCTTGCGTAGTCTGTAACTGTTTCGCCTGAGCAATTTGGACCTGTACATCCTGCTTCTTAGATTGAATTTTCTTTATCTTTTCCTGTCAGAATATGAACATGTTGTGAGGAATGAAGTAAAATATGTTTGCAAAGTTTAATTCTAAAATAAGCGAGTAAAACGTTACTGAGGGAAATCATGTACGTGTCATGCCCTGCTCAGACTATGTGCGGAGGTCTGCCAGATTAGCAGCACGTGTCTAGTTTTTTGTTTTGTTTTGGAGTCGTGCTAGATCCGCCTCCCTTTAGGTGCACTGGGTGGGGTCGTTGGCTTAAATTACTCCCACTCCTACTGTTCCGTGCGGGTTATAGCTTCTGTCTGGCTTTGGAAGCAAGGAAGGAAGGATGGCTGTTCCTGCTCAGATAAGATAAGTTGGTTTCTGATTTCTTGTGGTTTGCTGTCTAGGCTGTTTGAGTGATGTCTGTCCCCTCCAGGTTCTGAGGGAGCAGGCTGCCCCTATTCCCCTTTCACCATCTTTCATACCATTCTAGGGTATTTTCAGCCCAGTCACGAGGACACATTATTCCCACCTTCAGGGTCTGAATGTGGGCATAGCAGTATAGGGAGAGCTGTTAGGGATTTGCTAGGAGGTGACCTTATCCCCAGCTTCTTGCCTAGAAACTTGTTTGTTTATTTATCTGTGTATCTGATATCCTGTCCGCCGTGACAGTACGTTTGCTAAGTGTAACAAGCTACCATTATTACAACGCCCATCAGAGACACCAAAAACTAGCTGAACTTGAAACAGTTTAAAAGTAAGCTACCGTAGCAAAATCTCAGATCGAAGCCACCCTGACAAACAGTGATCCCTACAGGCCTAGATGATCGAACACCCTCCGATCACCTAGGGATAGCTGCATGTAGCCACTCATTCTCCCTGCAATGACTCAATGTAAGTCTTTTGTCATAGCAATTATATCCATAAAAGATCTTGCAGCTTAAAATGCATCCTTTGACACCAAGCTTTGTATCTGCAGAACTCTTAAAAGTGGTATCCAGTTGTTAGATATTGATGGCCTAGCCCACAATCCCTCCAATCAGCCCCAGAGTTAGTAATATTCGCCAGAAGTAAACCATCCCATTCACTTCAATGGGAGCAGTGCTGCAATAACCAGCTCCGTCCACTACACTCAATGGACGGAGCTTTGTAGATCCGCTGCCTACTTTTGGTTTTGAAGCTCCTCCGAATAGCTACTTGTAATAGGTGCAGGGTGTTGGAGCCAAGCTGATCAGATATTGATGGAGTATAGTGAGGATAAGCCATCAATATAAAAGGACCAGACAAAA
This sequence comes from Bufo bufo, assembly GCF_905171765.1. Taxonomy (NCBI): domain Eukaryota; kingdom Metazoa; phylum Chordata; class Amphibia; order Anura; family Bufonidae; genus Bufo; species Bufo bufo. The sequence continues at coordinate 473,090,033 of NC_053392.1, read as the reverse complement.
CCTTCATAGCATTAACGAGGACCAAGAATTGTGAAAAAAATATCTGAACGTAAAGATTTTTATTTTGCGTGTTGACTTATACCTCATAATGAAAAAGCATCTCCTGGGCCTCCTCAAAGCTTTCTGTGTCCAGGATCTTCTCAGCCTCTGACAGCACATCTTTGGAACTGGTCAGTATCTCACTCAGCACATTTTTGACTTCTGTCTTGTACTGTACACAATCTCCAACATTGCTCAGGATTTTATCAGCCTGTAGATGAAGAAAATAAGTATTTCACTTTTCAGAGTAAACATATGACCAAAGATTCATTATTTTATATAGTAAGAAGCAAAAAATATATTTTTTCCACCCATAGCAAGTTAATTAAACCAACCATTCCAACCAATATAGATGTTTCTGGAGAATATTCTATTCTTTAGTGTTACTAAAATTCAGAAACGTGACATGCTAAAAGAAAAAAATGTATAGGTACATGCTTCTAGATTACTGAGCATCTAGGGAAAATATTGTGCTTAATGGAAGCAAAATACCCAAGGACTCTATCTGGAGTCATACACAATTTCCCATTAGTATTTGAAATCCAAAACCACAAATCATGGAAGAAGTACAAATCTTTCTATTATATTCCACTCCCAAAGAAAGACCAATTTAAATCCACAAGACCAATCTTGTTCTACGCATTACGTACCTCACTGAGAGAGTCCAGTAGGACTTTCAGATCAGCAGACGCTCTGGATAGATTACTGCCTTGCTTCTTAATTTCTGTCTCAACAGCAACCACAGTGAGTGCACTCAGCCTGTCTTTCAGGTATCCAAGTTCATCTTCTTGTTTCCTTGCATCACGTCTGATATTCTATGAAATGACAATGCACAGATGAAGGGGAATATTTGTATTCAAAAGAGCCATCTAAGAATTTACATGATGTCTCTGCACATGGAAACATGATACTATTCCACATAGGGTGTATTATGTTATGTTAAGATCAAATTAGCATTAAATATTAATATATCACCATGTAAAACCTTTTTTGGTGACATTTGTAGTTTGGCATTTTGAGCATCTCAAACCAATTATTAAAGCGAATCTGTCAGCAGTTTTACGCTGCTGGGTTCTAACAGCCAATGAGTCCTCATATTCATGAGATCACGGTTCTCTCCGCCCACCTGCCTTTGACTGACAGTTTTCATTCTATATCAATCAACAGCAGGAGGTGGTGAGAGCCAGGAGCTCATTAATATGGGGACTCGTTCGGCATGCGCTAAAACGATACAAGATTTTGGCAAAATTGGTGAGTCACCATGAACGTCTGTGTAAACCAGGGTATTTGTAGACAACACTGTCAAGTCATGTTACAGCCAACTACACACACGGCATACTAGCTGCAGATTTCACATGGTAATAAAGCACCAGCAAAATGGATGAGATTTTAACAACTCTCATCACCACACTGCAGAGATTTTCAATGCAGAAATCGATATGTGGTGCAGATATTTACATTTTGTGAAATTTTTGTTTCAATGTAGAGGGGTGAAATTCACACCAAACGCTGCATGTGATACGCGTGTACTTAGCTGCAGATTTGCTGTGCAGGTACCTTACACCTGCTGGTTAAAAGCTATAAAGAGGTTGTCGACAATTTTAGGCCATCACCTGAATAGGAGTGGAAAACTCCTTTAAGCTATTACTTTTTAAGTCATTAAATTATTTTTTGTGTTTGCATTTTGCTTTTTCATTTATTGTGTTTTTGTGTAATTTAGCAAAAACTCAATAAAATGTGATTAATAAGAAAACGTGAATGAGTAAATGTATCACCTGCACTGAAGTTTTCACTTGTTCATATTTAGAAGCTTCTGTTACTTCATTTTTAATCTGCTTCAACTGCCTATCCTTTGCCACAAGCCAATCTGTTATTCTAGTTAACCTAGAGGATCAGTGAAAGAAAGAGCATTTGAACAGTTAGTTCCACATTCAAAATCAGTTCTGCTACATTCCACTATTTGTATACTCTTTGTAAAAAATAGCACAGAAAACAAGCAAATTCCTCACAGAAGTAACATACATCAAAGCATCTCCTTATATACTGTACAAGCAAAACTTGTTCTATCTCAAGATCTGTGGTATATAGCCAGGATATACTATAAATGGGGGACCAGCACCAATCTTACATTTGCGGCATATCCTAGCGATGTGCCAAAAATGTTGAGATGGGAACTTTATCTGGATCTGATGGGTGCTGGATTATTCACACCTCCTAAACCAAATTAGAAAAGTAAAAATGTATTAAATGATGGTGGACTGCTGCAGTTTTTTCAAACTATGGCAGCCATCAATTGACTGAATTTAATTAGAAAAAATCCGCTAGGGAAAATTACCTCTGACTTGGTACTGCTGATAGTATCAGTATCACACGCATGATGTCACCTATGAAGTTGGATTATTGCCTCTTTTATACTAAAGTATATTTTTATAATTACCTAATCCTATTGATATATTTCCTTATGTTATTTTATCCAGTATTTCTTTAGTACAAATAAAAACCTTCCCAGATTTCAAATTCAATAATTCAAACATGAATATGCTACCTGATCCCGAAATCTTTCCACTTATCGGGATTTTCCATTAGTTTTAGGTGTGTGCCGTCAATCTGAGCTTTTAGGTCTTTCAGCAGCTCTCTGCTGCTTTCGTACACTCCTTTTACAGGGTCCCTTTCTTGTAGTTTCAAACACAGCTCCTCAATAAGGCGTAATCTCTTCTCACACAGTTGGTAGCAGCCTTTTTCCCCAAAAAATGCCTGGTATACCGTAAAAAAAGAAAAGAAAAAATGACACATCAATATGTAATTATTTTACACAAAGGCAACAATTGATCAGAAGTGATCAAACAAGGACAGCTTTTCCTTACAGATAATTCATATGATACTTAGGAATAATCATATCTTGTTGCAAACCTGACACAATATGAGACACAGTTATAAAAACTGGAGCAAATTTTATGAAATAATATAAAATCACACATGTAAGTGCTCAGTTAAAGGGGTTGTCTCACTTCAGCAAATGGCATTTATCATGTAGAGAAAGTTTATACAAGACACTTACTAATGTATTGTTATTGTCCATATTGTCTCGTTTGCTGGTTGGATTCCTTTTTCCATCACATTTTACACTGCTTGTTTCCATGGTTATGACCACCGCTGCAGCGCAGATATGAGGTGGCCAGGGGCTGCTGCACATGATTGCCTGTGCACACTCCCATGGTCCCGGCCACCAGAAAGGCTGGCACTTTTTCCTATAGTGTGCAAGCACGACCACTGCTGCTGGATTACTGGGAGGTCGTAACCCCTGGAAACGAACAGTGTATAATGTGATGGAAAAATGAATCCAGCCAGCAAAGGAGGCAATATGGACAATCACAGTACATTAGTACGTGTCTTGTATCAACCTTCTCTACGTGATAAATGCCATTTGCTGAAATGAGACAACTCCTTTAAAAATGCTACACAGTGCAGACATACCAGAGTAGACTATCTATAAAACTCTCCTAGCTTTTTCTTGTAATGTTTTATACAGCTATAGGCATACAGGAAAAGAGGGTACAGAGTGCAAACACATATACATTAGTAAGGCTAGTTTCACACTTGCGGCAGGGAAATCCGGCAGGCTGTTCCGGTAGAGAACAGCCTGCTGGAGTTCTCTGGATCCGGCATTGCCCGATACTACTTCCTTCCCGCCTGACCCCATTGACTATAATGGTATCCGGCAGCATTTTTTGTCCGGGCAGTTTCCCGACACTTAATATACTGTAGATATATACCCAGAGCTCAGATATTTGTTTTCACTGTGTTTACCGGCCTACCAAAAATTCTATATAATTACTGGTTAGCGTTTTTTTTTGAGTAAATTTCTCTAAATGTAGAGCAAGCAGATAAAAGAACTTGTATCGCTATTGTCATCAGCAATTTATGTGAGAGTAGTAGGCATGGTCTATGTAACCACATGTACCCGATGTTCTTTAATAACTTTTTCACTTCCATCTACTGGTAGAACTTTGTTCTCCCTGGTCAGCTCTGCACGACATTCTTCAATTGTGCCATTAATCCGATTCTTCTCCAGCTGAATTTTCAGTCGCAGTAAGTGGTAAGGAGCTTCACCCTGAAAATCCTGCAATGCAAATGATCAAATACAGTCATTTATGCCATGTATCCCTAAAGATGATTACTGACACTACACATATGGAAATTCTATAAGTCTATTCTCTGTGATGTTTTTTCATCTTAAGTTCATTATTAATACTCATGAGAACATTAAACAATATTCAAATAAGTATCTGCAGTACTTTTGGCTTCAAAATGTTGCAAAATGCGACTTTTTGGTCTTCAAAGAATTGTGACATTGTGCATTTTCACACTAGTCGCTCCAGTTTTGAAAAGTGGATGGGAAAGTGCGCATGGGTATGCTGTCTGGATGAATTATTAACTGCAATCATTTTCCATTAAGGGTCGGATGGGTTTAGAAAGTGAAGTAACATCTCAAGACAGAAGAGCTAGACTTACAGATGTGACATATGATAAATCTGACGCAAATTACTCATGCAAAACCAGACTCTCATGATAAATCTCTCCCACAGTATTTGGAAATATTCTTATATATCTCATTAAATTGGCCATTTTCTGTTGTTATTCCCAACTTCAACTGGGCAGACTTATTACTACTGTCTAAAATTTTGACAACTTAAACGGAACTTAGGCAACTTAGGCAGAAGTGGTTCATGCTTTATGGCAAAATTTGGTACATCTTGCTAGATCCATTAAGCACTTTTCTCATCCCCATATCACTTCTTGGTTGTGCCAGTTTTGATGCATTTTAACACACTCCTTTTCTCTAAGCCCCCCTTTCTAGACACTGTCTACTGAGGTGGAAAAAGGGTCTAAACCAAATGATAAATCTCGATTAAGGCACGTACATCTGTTTTTCAGCTTAGGATACCTTCACGCTAGTTTTTGCTGGATCGGGCAGGGTTCAGCAAACATGCTTCCGTTACTGATAATACAACCATCTGCATCCGTTATGAACGGATCCGATTGTATTATCTTTAACATCGCCAAGATGCATCCGTCATGAGCTCCACTGAAAGTCAATGGGGGACGGATCCGTTTTCTATTGTGACAGATTGTGTCAGAGAGAACGGATCCGTTCCCACTAACTTGCATTGGGGGTCATGACGGATCTGTTGTGCGCCGTATCCCAGGACAGAAAGCAAACCGCAGCATGCTGTGGTTTGCTCTCCGGTATGAGAACAGAACGGAGTGTATTAATGGGGACAAAACGGAAACGTATTTTTTCCGATATTGAGACCCTATGACGGAAAATATTAACGCTAGTGTGAAAGTAGCCTTAGTAAATCTCCCCAATCTATTACTGTTTCCATTTATTGATACCTAGTAGACTTTCTACTGTGCACAATCTGACTGGGTGATCTACAGATTAAGAACAGACATTGTTTATGTCTATAGGATACTGGTCTAAATAGCAGCGAAAGTGTAATGATGTAATAAAGGTTTATTTCTACCAAAAAAAAAAAAACACAAAACAGAGAATTACATATTCCTTAGATGCCTATTATTCTAAGATGATGATGAAAGGAACCTAAACTACAAACCTTCCACTGTTTATGTAATTTCCGGACAGTTTCTTGTAATGGCTGCTGGTCCTGCTCTGGTAGGATATCTGTCAGCTCATCACAAGCTTTTAGGAAAGTGTTGAGCACCTTCAGATCTAGTTGTCCGAAGAAATCCTGTGAGCAATAACTATACATTTAGGGTTTCACAGCAGATACAAGTTTTACACGTAGAACATTTTATAAAATGCTGACATCCTTTCTATTCTAAATATCAATTATACAACTGGGGGGGGGGGATGTGAGGCAGAGGGAACGTTGCCCCAGGTGCAGTTACGTAGGGATGTGGAGGGTAGCACAGGTTGAGTGTGTCTGGAGATCCTGTCTTCCTCTCCACTCTTGCCTGTACTCCTTTAAGTTACAACAGTTCTTACCAGCCGTTGTAACCAAATCCAAACAGTTCTGTCAGACAGACGGAATAGGGAGGGCGAGGAAGGCTGCAGAGAGCCTCTGACCACCACAGCACACTACTGCTTTTTCTCCACTGCTGTGGTAGAAGCAATATGCATATAATATGTGTAGTTTGTGTAATGTGTATGTATGTATCAGTAATATATGTATGTTTTGATCCTATAACAGTACTATTTGTTGTGACTACAACAGTACTATGAATGTGTGTGGTATGGAAGTACTATGTACAGGTATGTGTGTGACATAGTGGTATATATGCCATGTTACATTTAATGAGAAAAGACAAATGTAGTTAAAGGCTATGGACACCTTTTGGTGCATTTTATTTTATTTTTGCATTGTACTCATTTTGAGCTAAAATTATTCTTTTAATTGGTCTTTATTAAAAATGTTGAGCCCTTTCTCTGTACAGACTAGAGATTCTCTAGTAGCAGGCTCTGTATTTTAACTGTTTTCTATCAGGCAGCTCAGCTGTCAGCTCCTTATCGCCAGTCTCTGACCTCCTAAACACTATAACACAATTCTTTTCTTACAGATAAGAATGTGGCTTAAATAAGTCTTTATGACCTTTTAGTAATTTAGAGATAAGGTTTATTAGATGACCCACACAAAGTGAAATTGAAAGTACGTGCAACTCACAGCTAGACAAACAGTTAACCCTTTGTGAAAGAACGGCTAAATATTTTTAATAAAGACCAATTTAAAAAAGATTTTTTTTTTGCTGCCTCAAATGAGTAAAATGCAATCATAAAAAAATTGTGCCCAAAAGTGTCCATAGCGATTAAGTTCTAGATGTGTGATTGTGTACATAGAGGAGTGCTAGACTGAATCTTTGCCACAAGTGAAATGCCCATCTAGAACTCTATATAGTCATGTTCCTTACAAATTTATAGAGCACAATCAGTGATGAATGTAGAAGTAAGACATGCAGCCATAAAAATGTGCATATACAGTATGGGGTCATTTATTAAGACCAGCCTTTTAGACACTGGTCTTTACAACCCCTATAGCTGGCGGTGGATCTGGTGATGCATATATCCAGCGCAAGTCTAAATGTAAGCCAGCTTCCTTGCTGGCTTACATTTAGACCATTTCTACGCCGAAAATAGACATAAGCGGGGAAAAGTTGTAAAATTGCTGTGCAAATAACCTTTGCACCACAATCTGCACCAGAAATATGCCTAATATAGGTATATTTCTGGATAGTAAATGACACCCTATATTTCTTAATACAACTGGTACAGTGAGAGCCTACTTACAGTGTGCTTCTTCAGAAGTTCTTCAGGGTTTCCTTTTTCCTTAAAGTATGATTCTGCTGTTTTTAGAACCTTCTCAAGTTCTCTTCTTGACTCTTCAAACTTCTTCATCATGCTGTTATTGAACTCCACCTTCTTCTGCCATTCTGGTATTTTCTTTGCCATATTCTTGATTTAAAGAAAAATGTTACAACCATAGTTTATACTTATGGTCAATGTAATTGGAATGTACACGCAGCAGTAACACCGTATCACTCTTGATATGCCTAGCTTTAGAATAAGAATTTGAACGATCAAAATTTAACTAGGATATCCACATTTTTTTCTTACCACATTTGCAACAAATTCACATTTTATTATATTTTCTGCTTCCTGTAGATGGAAAATAAAAACTGGTTGCTGAAATAAATGAATAGTTAGTTTCATTCTTTCTCATAATATGATGATATACCCTAGGCTTGTCTTATACTGTAAGTAATTATGTAACTGAAAAATCTTACTATCTTATTAGGCTATACTAAAATAGCTGAACAAAGCAGATATTGTTGCCAATTTTTAGCAAATTATTAAAAAGAGAACAATTGCCCTTCCATTAGTCTGTGAATTTTGTTAAAGCGTAATTTCACTTTTCATTCCAAGTTTTCATGCATGTTGTACATGCTTTTCACTTTAGTCAGTTTGTTATTTGAAGTACGGGTCTTTTTGTTATTATGGTTTGTGGGAGTTTCTATGTACCACTGCTCATACACACATAATTAGTTGATGTTTATTAAAGGGAATTTGTCACCACAACAGACCCCTTTAAAGGGGTTTTCTGAGATTTTGATATTGATGGCCTATTCTCAGGATAGATCATCCATATCTGATTAGTGAGGTTCCTGAGTGTAAGGAGGCAGCAGAACTCACTTAAGAGCGGCCTCTTCAAACAGCTAATTGGTGGAAGTGTCTGGAGTCAGAGCCCAATCAGATACTGATGACCTATCCTGAGGACAGGACATCAATATCAAAATCCTTAAAAACCTGCTTAAAGGGGTTCTCCAGGAATAAAAAAAATGAAAATACTTAAATATTATTTTATAATAAATATATTTACAAATACCTTTAATTACCTAGAATGGCTTGTTTTGTCTAGGGAGCAATCATTAGGAGAAATAAAATGGCTGCCGTCCTATCAGTATACACAAAACCTGTCCTAATCACACAGGAGGACAAGTTACTTCACCACAATGAGCCATAGTGCTGCCTCCTCCTCCTCTCTGCTCTGCTTGTCAGGAACCATGATCCTGAATACAGGCGAATCTCTGTGGGAATGGAGATGATGAGGAGACATGACAGGAGCTGGGGATGTGGCTAATGAGCAGTAGCACTTGTATGCAGTTTCCATTACCACAGCCTGTCCTGTTCATCCTCTCTGTACTTCATGTCTCCTCATGAACTAAAATCCCTAGATTTTCAACTAAAGTTCTTATCTGTATTCAGGATCATAATCCCTGACAAGGAGGAGGAGGAGGCAGCTTTTTATCTCAGTGTTGTAAAGTAAGTGGTCCTTATGTGTGATCAGGACAGGTTTTGTGTGAACTAATGGGACAACAGCCATTTTGTTTCCCCTGATGATTGCTCCCCAGACAAAACAAGCCATTATAAATAATTAAAGGTATTTGAGAATATATTTATAATTAAGTCATATTTAAAGAGGACCTTTCACCGATTCTTACCCTATGAACTAACTATACAGATATGTAGAGCGGCGCCCGGGGATCTCACTGCACTTACTATTATCCCCGGGCGCCGCTCCGTTCTCCCGTTATGCCCTCCGGTATCTCCGCTCACTAAGTTATAGTAGGCGGAGATACCAGTCCCTAAGTTATGGTAGGCGGAGTCTGCCCTAGCGCTGGCCAATCGCAGCGCAGAGCTCACAGCCTGGGAGGTTATTTTCTCCCAGGCTGTGAGCTCTGCAATGCGATTGGCCAGCGCTAGGGCAGACTCCGCCTACCATAACTTAGGGAACGGAGATACCGGAGGGCATAGCAGGAGAACGGAGCGGCGCCCGGGGATAATAGTAAGTGCAGAGAGATCCCCGGGCGCCACTCCACATGTCTGTATACTTAGTTCATAGGGTAAGAATCGGTGAAAGGTCCTCTTTAAGTATTTTCATTTTCTTTATTCCCGGAGAACTCCTTTAATTTAGTGCATCTAACAGCACCCTATACGGTATGCTATACATGTTAAATGAATATCAATCTCTGCTGAAACGGCCAAGTGGAATCATATGAGCAGATTTACATTGGGACGTGATGATTTAGCCACGCTGTTTTTGGCTAGTTTCACACTAGCGTTAAAGAGATCCGGCAGGCTGTTCCGGCAAGGAACAGCCAGCCTGAGCTCACTGGATCCGGCATTGCCACACACTACCTGATGCCCGCCAGCCCTACTAACTATAATGGAAACCGGCGGAGATCTGGCTGTAACCTGGCAAACATGCCAAGATTTTGCCGGAAAAAAAAATTGTGCAGTCGAAAAATCTGCATATTTGCCGGGTTGCAGCCAGATCTCCACTGGTCCCCATTATACTTAATGGAACCGGCAGGTATTTAGGCAGCGTCCGGCAAGAGAGCTGCCCGCACAGCCTGTTTTATCTCTTTACCGCTAGTATGAAACTAGCCTTAGTCAATCAACCAAGTGTGATGCTTAATTTACACATAGATAGCACTTTTTAGAAGTCCAGAACTAGGTTCGATAGGGCCTCCATGAAAAAAAAATAAAACTTGCCTTCATATACATAGCAACCAATCAGACTGCTGCTTTTATTTATATGATTGCTCTCAAGATATGAAAGCTGCAATGTGATTGATTTTTACAGACACAATGGATAGGCGATTTTAGACATTTGTAACAAACAGATCCCAGGCATGAGTTTAGGCTACTTTCACACTTGCGTTGTTCTTTTCCGGCATAGAGTTCCGTCACAGGGGCTCTATACCGGAAAAGAACTGATCAGGTATGTCCCCATGCATTCTGAATGGAGAGTAATCCGTTCAGTTTGCATCAGTATGTCTTCAGTTCAGTCGTTTTGACTGATCAGGCAAAAGAGAAAACCGTAGCATGCTACGGTTTTATCTCCGGCTAAAAAAACTGAAGACTTGCCTGAATGCCGGATCAGGCATTTTTTCCCATAGGAATGTATTAGTGCCGGATCCGGCATTCAGAATACCGGAATGCCGGATCCGTCCTTCCGGTATGCGCATGCGCAGACTGAAAAAAAGGTGAAAAAATAAATGCCGGATCCGTTTTTGCCGGATGACACCGGAAAGACGGATCCGGCATTTCAATGCATTTTTTCGACTGATCAGGCATTTTTAAGACTGATCAGGATCCTGATCAGTCTTACTAATGCCATCAGTTAGCATACATTTTGCCTGATCCGGCAGGCAGTTCCGGCGACGGAACTGCTTGCCGGATCTCTCTGCCGCAAGTGTGAAAGTAGCCTTAAGCTGGTTGGGTAAAAGCTGTGAACAAAATATACAATGTGGTGGGGTTAGTAACAAGTAGACAAAAAGGCATAGGTTCCTCTAGTAAAAATATGTAACATACACTGATCAGTCATAACATTAACACCACTGAAAGGTGAAGTGAATAGCATAGATTAGGCTACTTTCACACTTGCGCTTTCCCTTTCCGCTATTGAGATCCGTCATAGGATTCGTTTTGTCCCCATTCATTGTCAATAGGGACAAAACTGAACTGAATGAAACGGAGTGCACCAAAATACATTCCGTTCTGTTTAGTGGCGTCCCCATCACGGACAGAATAATGCGGATTTTCTATCCCCGATGTGGTGCGGATCAAGATGGATCCATCCTGACACACAATGTAAGTCAATGGGGAAGGATCCGTTTTCTCTGACACAATAGAAAATGGATCTGTCCCCCATTGACTTTCAATGGTCTTCATGACGGATCCATCTTAGCTATGTTAAAGATAATACAACCGGATCCATTCATAACGGATACAGGCGGTTGTATTATCAGAACGAAAGCGTTTTTGCGGATCCATGACGGATCCAGCAAAAACGCTGGTCTGAAAGTAGCCTTACCTTGTTCCAAGAGCACCTGTTAAGGGATGTGATACATTAGGTCGCAAATGACTTTGAAGTTGACGTGTTGAAAACAGGAAAAAATGTGCAACCATAAGGCTGGGTTCACACTTGAGCGTTTTACAGCGCGTTCAAACGCGCTGTAAAACGCTCAACACATGAAAACCAATGCTTCCCTATGGCCCTGGTTCTCACTTGAGCGTTTTACAGCGCGTTTGAACGCGCTGAAAAACGCCCTATGCTCAAACAAGTACTTGAGCTTCTTTGGGGCGTTTTGACGCGCGTTTGTGGCCATAGAACACTGCAGTCAATCACACAAACGCGCGTCAAACGCGCATTTACTATTGCTAAAAACGCGCATAAAAACGTGCGACAAAAACGCGCGTTAAACGCGCATATAAAATGCGCTCAAGTGTGAACCCAGCCTAAGTGTCTGGATGATTAGACAAGGACCAAATTGTGATGACTGGGTGAGTGCAATTACAGCGGGCCTTGTGCGGCATTACGCTGATGCAGGGGTTAGTACCCAGCAAAAGTAGAAAAAGGAAGGACAAGGTTGGCACACAGTCATGGGCACTGAAGGATTATTGATGCAGTAAGGTGCCAAAACATATACAGGTGAAACTCGAAAAATTAGAATATCGTGCAAAAGTTCATTTATTTCAGTAATGCAAATTAAAAAGGAATTACTTTAAGGCCTAGTTCACATGAACGTATGGCTTTTATAGTTTTTTGCGGTCCGTTTTTCACGGATCCTTTGTTCCGTTTTTGAGTTCCGTTGTGTTTCCGTTTCTGTTCCGTTTTTCCGTATGGCATATACAGTATACAGTAATTACATAGAAAAAATTGGGCTGGGCATAACATTTTCAATAGATGGTTCACCAAAAACGGAACAGATACGAAAGACATACGGATGCATTTCCGTTTGTGTTCCGTTTTTTTTGCGGACCCATTGACTTTAATGGAGCCACGGAATGTGATTTGCGGCCAAATATAGGACATGTTCTATCTTTCAACGGAACGGAAAAACGGAAACGGAATGCAAACGGAACACATTCCGGTTTTTTGGCGGAACCATTGAAATGAATGGTTCCGTATACGGACCGTATACGGAACACAAAAAAACGGCCCGTACACCCGCAAAAAAAACGTTCATGTGAACTAGGCCTAATGCAGCTTAAAATTAGAATTTTGTGAAAAGGTTCAATATTCTAGGCTCAAAGTGTCACACTCTAGTCAGCTTATTAATCCATACCCCCTGAGCAAAGGGTACCTCAAAATTGTGACTTTGGGGTTTTCATAAGCTGTAAGCCATAATCATCCAAATGATAACAAATACAGGCTTCAAATATCTCACTTTGCAGGTAATGAGTCTATCTCATATGTTAGTTACACCTTTTAAGTTGGATTACTGAAATAAATGAACTTTGCCCGTTATTCCAATTTAATGAGTTTCACCTGTAGTGCATCATAGATCGTTGCATATGAGGCTGTGGAGGCGCAGACCAATGATCATATTGACACCGGTCCACTACCGAAAGCGCCTATCATGGGAACATCAGCACCAAAGCTGAGCTACGTGGCAATGGAAGAAGGTGGCCTGGTCTGAAGAATCACATTTTATTTTGCATCATGTGGACACCTGGGTGTGTATGCCTGCACTATGGAAAAAAGACTATCCTGTGGAGCAGTGTGATGCTCTGACCAGTCGCGTTAACGTGGCGATTATTTGGACACATACCACCTAGCTAAACATTGTTGCAGACCAAGTACACTCCTTCACTGCAAAGATACTCCATAGCTGTAGTAGTCTCTTTCAGCAGGATAATGCAGCCTGCAAAAAGTGTTCAGGAATGGTTTGAGAAATACAACACCTTCAGGGGTTTTGTGGCAACCGCGCCTCAACAGGTCAGAGCTGTTTTGGTGACACTAGATTTACTTAATATTAAGGAGGTGGATTTAATGCTATGACTGATCGGTCGGTGTATACACTATGGTGCAAGACAAAAAGAACAATCTCACAGTCATGTAGAACACTGGAGGAGGACACATTTTGGTAGCCAAATAGGTTGTAACAGAAACCAATTACCATACATATGAGACACAATGCAGAACAAAGCATAAGGGTTTGTTTCCATTTGAGAACACAAAAACCAAAACCCAATAACAACGGAACACAGGGTATGGTTACACACATGTAGAAATACCCTAAAATGAAGTGAAGGCACATGAGCATCACTGGGATTACTTGATAGAAAGAATCATCTTGAGAAACCTGAAGTATTGGCAACTTGCCAAATGGAACAATGGCCGAGTACTTGCTCAGCAGTTTGTGAGACTGTCCACACAAAAATGTACAATAGACCAAGAAACTAACAATATTGATGTTGCACTTCCTATTAGATCGACTACTGCAGTGGTAATATTTCATGAATCAATAGTCCTCTACAGCCAACCGATTTATTATAACCACTGAAACTGTAAGTGGATGGCAGCAATGTGATCTTACAAGCTATGAAGTCATTTCTGGGTTTTCTTCATTAAGCTCTCAAAGGAATTTGTCTAATTTTTTCTTTATTTTGTTTTATGATATTGATCATAGCAAACTAATATTTACTTTCTATGCATTTATTTACTAGAATTCCCACATAGGGATGTTGGCATCTAATTTCAGATGCTGAAGAATGTGATGTGTTATAGACATTTCTGAGACTCAACATTTTGGGGGGAGGGGGTAACTTAACTATCCAGAAATACATCTATATTAGACGTATTTCTGGCGCAGATTGCAGCGTAAAGGTTAGTTGCGACGCAATCTGCGACTTTTCTACACTTATGCAAGGTCTAAAAAAGTGGGCTGGCATGGGCGGAGAAGGGGATGGGCAAGCAGGCCCGTTACATTCATCGTTTTCTACGCTTGTTTTAGGCCTAGAAAATGGTCTAAATGTAGAACAGCAAGAAAGCCGTCTTACATTTAGACCGGCGCTGGATGTGCCGAAGTCCAGCGCCTCTTAATAAATTTGGCAGATCCACCGCCAGCTATAGGGGTTATTAAGACCGGCGTCTAAAATGCTGGTCTTAATAAGAGACCCCCTTAGGGCTGTTTCACAGGAGCGGAAGCCGTGCGTGTCATCCGCAGCCTGAAAGACAGCCAAGCTCCGCTCTGGATAGCAGAGACACGGAGCAGTAACATGATTGATAATGCTCTGTGCCTCTCTGTGATCTTTTTACTACAAAATCAGAGTGAGATAAAGTTGTCACCGTGATTTTGTAGTAAAAAGATCACAGAGAGGCACAGAGCATTATCAATCATGTTACTGCTCCGTGTCTCTGCTGTCCGGAGCGGAGCTTGGCTGTCTTTCAGGCTGCGGATGACACACACGGCCTCCGCTCGTGTGAAACAGCCCTTAGTGTTTACTTTTCAGGTTTCATTCACTGGATAGTAATGGAATATGTGCAATATATAATCTTACGTATAAGTATGTCCTACTTACGGGATTCAACGTCTTGCATTTTGGTTTGGTGTGTAGATGTATGTAAATGCTAGAAGCAGTGTCCGAAGTGATTAGTTTGGTGAGAGACTACCAGTATGCACTTCATTTATCTAAAGAAGTATCCCTACTACTAACCCATACACATAAATGTACAGTAAGTCAAACTCAGCCACTTATCTTATGTGTATGGGAAAGTCCTGACTCTCCCCTTACAGTCAGGTGACAGAAGGATCCAAATGTTACATTTCAAAATACCCAATTCTTTGTTCTCCCAGGAGATAAGCCATCGCCAGGGGTATTTGGCAGTGCATTTTTCCCCTCTCCCCCTTCACAACACATGTACACAAAGTTGTGTTAAGCATTTATGTGTATGGGCCAGTGAGGAGGAAAAACTGATGGCCGAAGAAGCACTGAGCCAACAGAGAGTGTATGGGCAGCTTTAGGTTCAGTTTGCACCCTATGTGGCAAATGTAACGAGCCGCATGAGCCGGCATCAAAAAGTCACTGTCTTTTGTATAAGCCCATTTCTGTTCAAAAATGTTCAACTTTATCATAGCACTTGTTGAAAACATGGTCATGGCATACAAATGTATCACAAATGTACGCCAATACATAGCTGTTTCTGGAGCGCATACAGCTCAAAGATGCTCCAAATTTACTCAGAAGCCTGCACCTCTTAATAAATATGGCACATTTTATAGCAGCGCACTTCTCATTAAAGGGGTTGTCCGGGTTCAGAGTTGAACCCGGACATACATACATTTTCACCCCGGCAGCCCCCCTGACAGGAGCATTGGAGCAGTTCATACTCCAATGCTCTCCTTTGCCCTGCGCTAAATCGTGCAGGGCAAAGGCATTTTTTAGAGATCCAGTGACGTCCCGGGGCTCTCCATGGGGCTGCCAGGAAGCCCGGTTATGTCACTGGCACTGATGGGCGGGAATTAGTGCTGCCCTAGCCAGTAAAACGGCTAGGGCAGCGCTTAAGCCCGCCCATCAGAGCTGGTGACGTCACCGAACACACTGCCGGGCAGAAGTTTCCGCCCGGCAGTGTGTTATTGAAAACAAAAGAGCCTGTGCCCTGCGCTATCTAGCACAGGGCAAGGGAGCACATCGGAGCATGAGATGCTCCGATGTTAGCCTCAGGGATGCTGCCGGGGTGAAAATAAGGGTATGTCCGGGTTCAGATCTGAACCCGGACAACCCCGTTAAGACTGGCTCAGGAAATGCTGGTCTTAATAAACTCCTTCCCCCATAACTTTTCCAATGATCCTATTGACCACACATAGTGATAATCAATGTGTTTTAAGTCTAGTAATATTTTCATTCAACCACAGTCGCTATATATGCCTTGTGTAGATCATTTGTCAGCATAGGGATAATTGACAAAGGAATGTCATAAATGATAATCCTAACAAAAATGGCTGTAAATGGATAAAGAAATTGATGGAAATACTAATTTAGAAACCTATACTCACAATACAAAAATTGAAATACGTCATATCTTTACAGAATAGCCAACCTCAAGATGATACAGACAACTACAGTCAGTGAGATATCTTTCCATTGTCAGGCTCCCATCTACACTGCTAGTGTTGTCTAAAGGTGGTGTCACATATAGCTTTTTGTGGTCGTTTCCTATTTGCCTAGTTTCCTATTGTCAATCAAAGTGCAGAGGGCGCAGCAGTTGCAGAGAGAGCAGAGCCTCTAAGTGTAATGGCAACGCCCCCATTGCTCCTAGAGGCTCATTTGCTTGTATTAAAACATCATTATTCTCAGCAATGCGGGCTCATATGAACATGGGACCAACACAAATGCCTTCAGCTGCCAAACACACAGCGCAGCCATTTTCATAGGTACAAATCTGCTGACAGGTGCCCTTTAAGTTGCGTCACTGCAGCTCAGAGCTATTTGCATTACTGACTAATATAGATAATAGAAAACTATATATTTTTTCTTAATTGTTTATGATTTGCATCAGGGTTCTAGCCCAAGAAATAATTTAAACCTATTATCAGAATTAACTGAGACCCCGCGTGGTGTAAAGTATACTAAATGAGTGAAAAGATTAGGATTCTAGAAGCGCATTTACAACCTGCAACAGACACAATTGACTGGAGGCACACAATGTTTTTAAAAACAACTTTTTAATACAAAGCACAACTTGTTTTAAAGGCAGATTCCCTTGGGTGCGTTATGAAGATTCCCTTATTGCTCTGCGTTCTGCATTGTGTCTCACACAAATTTCTTATAACCGGTGTAGATTGAAAAAGAGGAAGTGATTAAAAGTTGGAAAAAAAAATCCTAGAAAATCAACAAACAAGGAAAATGAGAGTTGAGACAGAGTTGTCACAGTTGTAGCCATGTGCGGCAAATCACCTGAAACGCAGACTGAGCATCTGTTATTTTCTTCTGGAGGCAAGATCGGTCAAAA
The DNA here is from genome assembly GCF_905171765.1 of Bufo bufo. Taxonomy (NCBI): domain Eukaryota; kingdom Metazoa; phylum Chordata; class Amphibia; order Anura; family Bufonidae; genus Bufo; species Bufo bufo. The sequence continues at coordinate 473,072,673 of NC_053392.1, read as the reverse complement.
TGGTGTAAAGATTTACTGATTGTCAACGCTTTGTGGACCGCTTGACCATTCTTCTCAATTACGACCAAGGCCTTTTTACAGCTCTCTTGGTACATCAATAGTTCCTATGACACGAAAACAAAATATGAGGTTGTTCTCCTGTTACAAAATGAAACTTCAAGCATTTAAAGGGCTTCTGTCACCCCACTAAACTCTTTTTTTTTTTTTGTGTGTGTACTTATAATCCCTATCCTGCGATATATCTATACATTATGTTATTAATCATTTTCGTTCAGTAGATATGTAAAAAAACTTACTTTTATAATATGCTAATTACCTGTCTACCAGCAAGTAGGGCGCAAAAAACCGCCCCCTCCTCTTGTTGATTGACAGGGCCAGCCGCGATCTCCTCCTACGACTGGCCCTGTCAGCATTTAAAAAATCGCGCGCCTGTCTTCTCTTTCGGTGATGTCATCGGCGCAGGCGCACTGAGGGAGTGCTGAGGAGGCGAGCCTCCTTATCTCAGAGCGCCTGCCCTGAATCAACACAGTCGCGCGATTTTTGAAATGCTGACAGGGCCAGTCGGAGGAGGAGATTGCGGCTGGCCCTGTCAATCAACAGGAGGAGGGGGCGGTTTTTTGCGGCTGCTACCAGCAAGTAGACGCCCTACTTGCTGGTAGACAGGTAATTAGCATATTATAAAAGTACATTTTTTGACATATCTACTGAACGAAAATTATTAATAACATAATGTATAGATATATCGCAGGATAGGGATTATAAGTACACAAAAAAAAAAAAAAAATGAGTTTAGTGGGGTGACAGAAGCCCTTTAAGGCTGGTCACACATTTCAGGCTGAGGCTACTTTCACACTAGCGTTTTTACTGGATCGGGCAGGATTACTGATAATACAACCGTCTGCATCCGTTATGAACGGATCCGGTTGTATTATCTTTAACATATCTTCAACATTGCCAAGACGGATCCGTCATTAACTCCATTGAAAGTCAATGGAGGACGTATCCAACCCCATTGACTTGCATTGGGGTCATGATAGATCCATCTTGATCAGTTTTCATTTTCCTAGGACGGAAAGCAAAATACAACATGTTGCGGTTTGCTCTCCGGTCTGGGAACGCAACTAAGCGGAATGGAATGCATTTTGGAGCATTCTGTTCTGTTCAGTTTTGTCCCCATTAACAATGAATGGGGACAAAACTGAAGCATTTTTTTCCGGTATTGAGCCCCTATGACGGAACTCAATACCGGAAAACTTAAACGCTAGTGTGAAAGCAGCCTAAGTCCACATCTGCATGGAAGGCTCTATTAGGAGTGTCCTTCACAGATTTCATCAAAGAAGCAAAAAACTAATCTAGACCATGATGGAAACTCGACTCTTACAATCAATGGGGTTCATCGGGTACCATTGTGTCTCATGTGACACATCTGCCACTGACATTGTTTTAATTTTTCAGTTATAGCAGAATAGAAAAAATGGAAATACAAGCACAAATGTGAAGCTAGCCTCCTTCCACAGGCATGCTCTGCATGGGTTCTCAAGGGGAAGGGGGAGTAACATATTGCCAGACAGCTCTGGACATGTTAAACTGCCAGAACCTTCTCTCCCCAAACATCTACCACCAGGGAAGAGTTGGGAGGCCTACATACACATTAACCTCCAGTGCAAAAGTAAGACCATTGTACTAGCTGCATACATCCAATAGATCATTCGTAAACTGTTCGGTACCTGATCCCTGGTACATACCCGCTGTTTTTGTTTCAAGACAGAAGTGGACTGTAAATCCAAGTCCGACAGTGAGATAATTTCACTCAGTTTCTCAAGACACTCATAAAAGTTGGTCATCTGATTCTCAAAGTCTCCAAGTGGTGCAAGAAGCTGTTGAGATTCATAAAGCAGTGGGGGGTACCTCTCTCTTATCTAAGAACATAAAAGCACATATAAATTAGCCATTTAAATGAAAACCACACACCGTGTGAATAAATACTGATCACTTCATACAGTAATGCAACTTTTCTATTACAATTCAATTCTTTTCTACTTTAAAGAGGAACTTACACCACTCCTGACATGCTATTAGCCTTCAGTAAGGGCGTTCTGCCAGAATGCTATATCCGGAAGTGACTTGGCCGTACCGGAAGTGACGAGGCCGCATCGGAATCAGCTGGAGGAGGGTGTGTGCTGCGCTGCGCAAGCACACATCCACTAAAAAGTAAAAATTATAGCACCGCAGTGGGAGAAGCGCGCCCACTTAATGCGCATGCACGAAACAGGCCGGGACACACTGCGCGCATTCTGCTAAGCTATAGTATTCTGGCAGGCAAAATTTCTGAAGGGCTGTTTTCTGTATTCTGAAGAATACTATACCTTAGCAGAATACCTTAGCAGATAGCTATACCATAGCAGAATGCGGGCAGTGTGTCCCGGACGGTTTCGCGCATGCGCAATAAGTGGGCGCGCTTCTCCCGCTGCGGTGCTATAATTTTTACTTACCAGGGGATGTGCGTTTGCGCAGAGCCGCACACACCCTCCTCCAGCTGATTCCGATGCGGCCGCGTCACTTCCGGTGCGGCCACGTCACTTCTGGGTATAGCATTTTGCCAAGGTATAGCATTCTGGCAGAACAAGGAGGTAACCAGTTGGGGGGTGTACCTGCACAGACTGACTCTATCCAATCAATCCTGTCATTTTCAGACTGTGCAGGTAAACCCCCCCAACTTGTTACCTCCCCTCTGTACCCTTACTGAAGGCTAAGAGCAATTCATTCATAACTTCTAGTAGAAATAATAAAGGAATGGCACAACATGGAGCCATAGGACTAGATGCTCCAGAATTGTTAGGAGAGGTGAAAGGTCCTCTTTAAAGACATCTCCTTCCTGTACAGAGAATGGGAATATACTTGACTACAAGAGGCTGGAATCTTATCCTGATCCAGTCCTACTCACACATTTGCATTCTGATAACAGTCCACATAAGAAGAGAACTGTGCTGCTATGTTTAAAGGGGTTGTGCTAGGATTAAAAGTTATTCCCTCTCTAAGGATAGCCTAACACCCAGCTATTTCCAGCGGTCCCAAAGAGAATGAAAGGAGTGGTAGTACAAATGCTCAACCTCCCATTCTCGGAACAGGTGCCTGCTCCAGTGGTGAGACTCACAATGATCAGTTACATATCCCTTTTCTGTGGATAGTGTATAACTTGTAATCATAACATAACCCATTTAACTCACAGATAGTTGCCTATACTGATACATAGTAACACATAGTAGTTTATAAGGCAAAAAAAAAAAGACATTTGTCCATCCAGTTCGGCCTGTCATCCTGCAAGTTGATCCAGAGGAAGGCAAAAAAAAAACTGTGAGGTAGAAGCCAATTTTCCCCACTTTAGGGGAATAAAAAATTCCTTCCCGACTCCAATCAGGCAATCAGAATAACTCCCTGGATCAACGATCCCTCTCTAGTAGCTCTATCCTGTAATATTATTACACTCCAGAAATACGTCCAGATTTTCATCCACTTATTGTAAATGGGAAGGCTACAACGCATGAAACAAAAAATATAACAAAAAGCTGCACAATGTTTTTGACTGAACAGCCATTTAGAGAGAAATGGAACATGAAATGTCATCTATGTTATTAGGAGGAGATTAATCAAAACTGGTGCAATGATAACTGGCCGATAGCAACCAATCAGATTGCATCTTTTTAGGGCTTCTTTGAAACACGAAATGATCAATCTGATTGGTTGCTATGGACAACTAAGCCAGTTGTCCTTAGTTTTGATAAAACTCCGCCTTTGACTTGTGATTCATGTTAATATTGGCTACTGACTTTGTTGAGCTGGTCCTTTATCCTGGACACCGCTGCCAACATCTCAGAGGATTCAGACTGAGGAGACTCCTTAGTGAGAAGCTGCGCCATTCTTGTCACAGACTTATACTGAGCTTCAATGACAGGCATTTTCTGTTTGATATCCTGTAAAAGAAATTTTTTTGTACAACAGGTATGTCATTATTTTAAAATCTATAGGTTTTTGTGAAAATATTGTGAAGCATATGTCCATACAACTGGATGATGGGAAATGCAGAAGCCAAATCATGGTTTCCATATGCGCCTTCCATACTCGCTCTTCAGCACTCAACATATTTCAAGATTTATAGCATGGCAATATCAGCTTTAAAAAACGAAATAAAACTTGATTTTGTGACAGTGTCATGGGATGTCTGACCTATTTGTCTCTATAGGCAGCCACCCACTGGTTTTATTGACCGGTTGGTCAAGGGTTCTACTAGAATTATGCTGAATTTGATTCATGAGATATTCCTTAACCAAATTCAAGATGAGGAAAAGGTAGACATAGCTTGATGTATAAGTTTGAATGGTTGTCAGTAATTTCCAATCGTTCTTCTACTGAGGAATCTCTACAATCCATCCAATCCCTATTATAAAAGTGGCAGTGATTGCTGTTGCTGTCTTCCAGGGAATCTCTACCAAATAAGATCTCAGGCACATCAGGGCTCTAGGGTTCCTGAATGGCAAACAGTGGCTTTTGTATCTTTAATCTAATGGCCAATATGACATAAAACAGGGAAACTGAAATTTTACTTGTCCTGAGGACATTTTGTCTATTACCTATGAATAAGTTTCACCCATAGACACCTGAATATCTGCTTAATGCTCATCAAAACGCACTGGATATACACAAATCTACAAAAAAATATTTTTACAATATACAAAATACGTGCCTCTAAATCTTGGACGAACATCTTAACATTCAGAAAGGACACTTCCAAAGGGATGGAGATCCTCTCGTTGCCTCCTTCTGCGAATGCTGCAAGTGCTATCAAGCCATCTGCATATTCCTTCCTTGCACGCTCAAATTCATCTGCTCGAGCATACTGCATAATATCAGAACAGAAGAATCAAATGTTTACTGACTGTCGCCAGCAGTATCATTGGCACAACTATTCCATCTACAGCATGTTCTAATGAAAAGACTCATGTTTAACTCCCTTAAAACGTTAAAGGGGTTGGCCACTTTCTGGTTCCTGTTGACCAATGTGTTTGTAAGATGCCTATAGGGCATGTCGTAATATAGGTTTTGTTGATATTCTCCACCATTTTCTTTATTTCATAAGCTATTCCCCCTTTGTTTCCCAAGTCTTTTGTGCTATCCACACAGAGGTCCTGTCCATAAAATGGCTGCTGATGAAGGGTCATGTCACCAGGCTAATCATCTCCATGTGATGTCTGCTCCATTTAAATACGTCTGAAACTTCACTGTTGGGAGTTCAGTGCAGGTGCAGTGTATATTAAGGAAGGAGTGATGTGTCCGGCCACATGATCCTCCATCAGCAGCCATCTTATGGATAGGACCTCGATGCCAACAGCACAGAAGAGCTGCCCAACAGGGGTAAGTGGCTTCTGAAATATTGCAAAAGGCACAAAATATCAACAAAGGCTATATTAGTAAGAGCCAGATAGTCATCTTACCTACAGACTGGTCAACAGTGGTCAGAAAGTGGCCGACCTCTTTAATAGTGGGTAAAATTGATTAAAACAAGAAAGTACCCTCTGACAGATAAAGATGCAACATTATGAAACAGATATTGTTTTATTCTGCACAAGTCTCAATATGGACATGTACTGATCAGTTCTTCTAATGATCATTTCCAACTTGATGAGTCACATCGGCTGGTGGCTGAAAGGGTTATCCAACCCCATCAAAATTGCAAAAGGAGTAATACTGACTTTACCAGTTGGCTGCCACTCCTGTGCCAACGTTTCCCTTGTCCCTCACTAGTCTCTGTTCATCATGTAGACCTGACTACAGCCACTGGCACAGCAGTGACCTCCCCACAGTTAGGGCATGTTCACGATGTGGGAATTTCACATGGAATCTGCTTGTACGCCATCACCCATCGCTTACACTCGGAATCTGTCACAGAGTTTGTATGGCACAGATTTTGCTGCATGCAGATTTGAAATGTGCGTCAAGGAAAAACTTCTTGACACATAATCTCTGTCACTTCTTAACATGGAATCTGCGCAAATTCTGTGCGGAAGCCGCAGCGGGAAGTCACAAACTGATTAATCCCATTCAATGAGGCTAATCTTTGTAAGGATCCGCTGCAAGAAAAACTGCAAATGGACAGCGGAAATCTGAGGGCCTGCCTGTCATAAATAGAGATGAGCAAATTGATTCTAAACGAATAGTAAGTAATTCAATACGGGCGAATTTCTCAAAATTGTGTCAGTTATTCTTCAGATGAGAAGACAGGAAAGACGGTGAGGTAGAATTACATCACCACAGGAGGTGTGTGTCCATACACACACATTGGCGGTGATTTGCCACCAAAACGGTGCAGTTTGTTTTTAAGGAGGCTGTTTTCTACCGCCAGCAGCCATGCGTTTACCCATAGCCATATATCACTGTCACCTGAATAATACTAATGCTGGTGTGGTCTTACAGAGCTTGAAATGAGTTGTATACAACCCCAGAATGTCACCCACAACTTTTCAGGCCAGTCTGAGCACTTTTGATTTAGGTCACATTTTTTCAGCCCAATAAAATCTGATTCAAATTTCAAAACATTCACTCAATATTCACAAATCTATAAAATGTGCTATTTTACTCACCAGCAGGAAAGAATTACAGCCTATTTTGAGCTGATCTTTTTCTACTGCACCTGCATTATTTTGGACCCACATTGCTATAGAAAAATTATCATTTCACAAAAACCTTTTCCTGACCTTATTATATCACACTATGTAATAAATGCGGCTTTCGCTGGAGCAGGTGTAAACAAAGTAAAAAACATACATGTTTCACTTCCACAAAAAGCTCTCTCCATCGACCATTCAGTAGCAGGAGCTGCTGTTTGATGTCTTTAGACACAGTGTCATCACAAGTCTCAATCAGGAAATTCCCAGAGTCGTTCATTGTAGTGTGCTGCTGGATCATGTGCGGCAAGTGACGAAAGAACTCCTATATGGGAAACAAAGCCATAAAATAGTCAAAGATACTGCATAAAGCACAGAAATGACAAACAATCTACTTCTACCGCTCGGTTACATCCATATTCCCTAATTTAGAGCAGACAACCCTTTTAGGCAACCCATTCAACTACTAGAATGTGTAATACCTACATTGGAGCACCAAGACAATAGGGAAGTGTCATGGCAGAACTTAGGTATGATCCCTAAACATCAGATCTAACCTATTGTCTGTGATGCTCTAAATCTTGAGATTTCCTCTAGAGGTATAGGGAAATTCTGGACAGAGAAGACATGACTCTTGATAGTATGTGAGTCCTCTTCTGACCAAGTGCCATTAGTTTATTTTATGGTAAAAAGCTTTGGGACCTTCCCCTTACAAACTACAATTACAATCCATTCAATAACACTGTACCGTGTGTGTGTAACAAAGTCCTTCTCTGAAAGAATGAATGAAGGGCCTGTGTGGTGAAGACATCTATAAGGGGTGTTCAATAAATTATCTTCTGTCAGTGTTAGAGAGCTGAGCTTGTCTGTGCAGGTAAAAACATGTCTGGACATACAACACACACAGTAGCTGTTCAGTATGATGAAAGCACTGGAAGTGACAGGATGGCAAGTGCAGTACAGTACGGGTCTACAAAGAAAGTGAGGGATTTGGAGCTTTGTTCCGTGACTAAATTCCTTACAAAGGAAGAAAAGAAGCCTAAAGAAATCCATGAAAGGATGATTTCTGTATATGGTGATGATTCTGCTTCCTACTACCAAGTAGTTTTGGGCCAAGAAGTTTAAGGCTACTTTCACACTAGCGTTCGGAGCGGATCCGTCTGATGTTTCATCAGACGGATCCGCTCCGATAATGCAGACGTTTGCATCTGTTCAGAACGGATCCGTCTGCATTATTACTTAGAAAATTTTCTAAGTCTGAAAGTAGCCTGAGCGGATCCGTTCAGACTTTACATTGAAAGTCAATGGGGAACGGATCCGCTTGAAGATTGTGCCATATGGTGTCATCTTCAAGCGGATCCGTCCCCATTGACTTCCATTATAAGTCTGGACGGATCCGCTCGCCTCCGCACGGCCAGGCGGACACCCGAACGCTGCAAGCAGCGTTCAGGTGTCCGCTCACTGAGCGGAGCGGAGCGGAGGCTGAGCGCTGGCAGGCGGATGCATTCTCAGTGGATCCGCCTCCACTGAGAATGCATTAGGGCCAGACGGATGCGTTCGGGGCCGCTCGTGAGCCCCTTCAAACGGAGCGCAAGAGCGGACACCCGAACGCTAGTGTGAAAGTAGCCTAAATAGGGTAGGGAATTAATTGAAGATGACCCCTGTTCTGGGCAACCTGTCGAAGCATCTTCAGAGGAAATGTGCCGTAAAGTGGAGGCCACGATTTTGGAAGGTCATCTGGTAAGTCAGCTCATGAATAGCTCATGAATTAGGCATTTCAGTTGGCACAGTTTCCAGTATCAATCATGATGTTTTGATGATGTCAAAGGTCAGTTCCCAGTGGGTGCCACGAATGTTTCTATTCTCAAACAGGTGATAAAATGACAAATTTTGTGTGATTCGATTTGGGACAGAGAGAGGGAAAGAAGAGAGATACACACTTTTCCAGGCAATCTAAGCATTTTCGATTTGGGTCAAATCGTGAGAAATTTGCTCATCTCTGCAGTCCCAACCCACACACTGATGGCTGAACTGGTCACCTTTATGCAAAAAGGGACAGGATATAGCTCTACTTGAACAATTCATACTGCATGGTGTTTACAAGTACATTAAAGGGGTTGTCTCATGAAGACAGCCACCTTTTAAATGGAGTCTATCATCACAATGGAATGTTGCGGCCAACCATACCTCTCCCTTGAAACAATTGCTGCAGAAGAACTTTAGTATTACATTGCAGGCATTCAAATGATTGACACGACATGTGATGCATGGAAGGGCTGATTCTGCGACATAGGAGGAAGTCACGGATACTGAGCAGCTCTCCTACCTAGCTCACAGAAAGTGATCCAATACTTAATAATTAAGTATCCATTCTCATACGCTGTATGCATACATTTTATGCCGACTGACTAAGGGTACTTTCACACTAGTGTTAGTTGTGATCCGGCAGGCAGTTCCGTCGTCGGAGCTGCCTGCCGGATCCGCCGATCAGTGTGACAACTGACAGCATTTGTAGACTTACAAATGCATTGCAAGAACGGATCCGTCTCTCTGCTTGTCATGCGGATGGACAGATCCGTCTTGCAGTCTTTTTCACAGTTTTCCCGGTCTGCACATGCTGCGGTAATATGTCCGGCCAAAACGCCTGACAGTGACTGAACGGAAGGCATACTGATGCAAACTGAACGGATTTCTATCCATTCAGAATGCATTGGGATATGCCTGATCAGTTCTTTTCCGGCATAGAGCCCTTTTGACGGAACGCTATGCCGGAAAAGAATAACGCAAGTGTGAAAGTACCTTAAATCATACTGTCACGAGGCAGATTATTTGTTTCTGCCAAAAGACAATGCTAAGCATTCTCCATATAAATGACAAAGCGATGCATTGCCTTGTAATGTTACAGCAAAGAAAGTCTAAGAAAGAAACAAAACAATTATATACATTATTCTGTGTTTCCATGACAACTAACACATAATAATAGGCTATGTAGTTTGACTTAGGATATGTACGTACGGCAAAAATACAGGTCAGAAAAAATCCTGACTGATCCTTGGATCTCTCATGTGGTTTTGCAGTTTGCATACCATGGATCCGCTGGGGCTAAACTGTGTGCGGACACCCACCATGGTTTATGTGTGGAAACAGCACCAAGAAGGGGCATGTCCCTTCTTGAGGGGAATTTGATATTATCTGCAGCCATATGAACATAGTGCCATAGAATATGATATGAAACCTACATGGACGTTAAATCATGTGAATATACCCTGTAACGTTACATCCAAATAACGTAATCACCGCACACTCTCAACCAGGCAAACATAAAATCATGAATCAATCACAGCACGGGATAGAAAGTAGCTGGCACCTCCCAATGGCAGCCATACTGGCTCCTCTGTCACTCCATCTCCATTCTCTCTGACTGCTCAGGGAGGTAGAAATAACGTACTGTCTTTACTATGCGGGTTGTGGTGAACATGGCAAGTGTGTCTGCGTGTTCATTTACAAACTAAAACCACTTTTTATGGAAAAATCTTTTTTATTTTTTAATAAACTTTTCTAAGCTTTAGTTAATGATTTTTTTTTATCCCACTCGGGGACACCACTTTTATAATGCACTGGTATAGCAATGCATTATTGCCTAACACTATAACAATGGCAGGCAGCTTATTCGGCCCTGCCTGTGGCATACAGTCATGGCATTTGTTAGGTCCCCAGCTGCCATGGCAACACATTGTCACCCCCACAACTGCATTTGCGGGGGACGACAGTGACGGGGGGGGGGGGGCCTCCATAATGGCCTATATGCTGTGGTTGCTATTGACCTCGTCAATAGCAACCACACCTATGAAACTGCCTGACCTGTTGCAATAAAATCAAATGAGCCCCAATGGGGGCATTGCCCTCTGCACTATGATTGTGATCACTGCCTGTCCCTGTCAATCAAAGAGGGTGTGGCAGTTGCAGAGAGAGCAGAGCCTCTAGGTGTAACAGCAATTGCGCGAGACCGCCGGACGGGCGGGGGAGTCCGCAGGGACCCGGGCCGGCCGACCGCCTGAATCCCGCCGGGTTGAATCCTCCGGGCGGACCGCACGGACCCCACCCGTTTACCTCTTATCAGTTTCACGCCCTCTTGAACTCTCTCTTCAAAGTTCTTTTCAACTTTCCCTTACGGTACTTGTCCGCTATCGGTCTTGCGCATTGCTCCTAGAGGCTAATTTGCATATATTAAATCATTTTTCTCAGCAATGCGGACACATATGAACATGGGACCAACACAGATGCCTTCAGCTGCCAACAGAAACAGGTCAGCCAGTTTCATAGGAACAATTCTGCTGACAGATTTGTATGTGTATGGTGGGCTAACACTGATAAGAGCGGAAACGCGGAGGCGACCAGGCTTTTAAATTGTGTTTTTGTGTATCCGTTGTGGAATCATTTGATTATTAGAGTGCTAGAAATACCTTTCTGTTCTTAGAGAAGCCAATTGTACAGTATATATACATGAAAAGGAAAACGAAAAATAGAAAGTGACTCTCTGAAAAAGAACAAATCACCATACAACACCGAAATTTGGTCCTGCAAAGAGTATCACTTTATGAATACATGACCAAGATGAAGCTGGTTACACAAATACCATTAGAATCAATCAAATCCATAAGAAAATTGACAAATCTTGTAAACCACGGAAAAGGAACACATTGTTGGGTGCTGCGGATTGGTCTTTGGTGATCTTATGAGTTTTACTTGAAACATAGAATAAACTCCTGCAGAGAACTGTAAACCCGCTCCCATCCACATACCTTTTTGGCATGTTCGGGCTGATCCAGCATCTTTTCCGCGTCTTCCAGCCAGGCTTGTAAACTGCCGACTGTATTGCTGTATTTCTCCCAGTTGTTAATGACTTCTTCAAGCATGCTCCTGACGCTTCTCACCTCCACTGACAGATTCCTCCACTGGATAGTAGTCTCGTTCAAAAATTTAGTCACAACCTCAGCCTCTTCAGCTAAATAACAAACATGAAAACATACACATATTTTATTTTTATTTTTTTACATTTTTGAGTTTTTTGTAATCAAATTTCACATTCAAGCCTTTGGTTTTCCCCCTTCCAACATGTCATATATTTGGAGACCCTACATTTTACTGTATATAGAGGATACTAGCTACTACACTGCATGGAGAATGATATATAAAGAAAGTCGGTCATGGCAGTTGAGACATGATCAATGCATAAATTTTTGGACAAAATAAAATTATTTTACCTTACAAGCTTGAGATGAAAGATAATTAGGCCCCTTTCACACGGGCGAGTTTTCCACCCGGGTGCAATGTGTGAGGTGAACGCATTGCACCCGCACCGAATCCAGACCCATTAATTTCTATGGGGCTGTGCACATGAGCGGTGATTTTCATGCATGACTTGTGCATTGCGTGAAAATCGCAGCATGCTCTATTTTGTGCGTTTTTCACGCAACGCAGGCCCCATAGAAGTGAATGGGGCTGCGTGAAAATCGCAAGCATCCGCAAGCAAGTGCGGATGCGGTGCGATTTTTACGCACGGTTGCTAGGAGACGATCGGGATGGGGACACGATCATTATTATTTTCCCTTATACCATGGTTATAAGGGAAAATAATAGCATTCTTAATACAGAATGCATAGTACAATAGGGCTGGAGGGGTTAAAAAATTTTTTAAAATAATTTAACTCACCTTAATCCACTTGTTCGCGCAGCCCGGCTTCTCTTCTACCTTCATCTTTGAGGAAAAGGACCTGTGGTGACGTCACTGCTCTCATCACATGGTCCATCACCATGGTGCTGGATCATGTGATGGACCATGTGATGAGCACAGTGACGTCACCACAGGTCCTTTTCCTCACAGATGAAGGTAGAAGAGAAGCCAGGCTGCGCGAACAAGTGGATTAAGGTGAGTTAAATTATTTATTTATTTATTTTAACCCCTCCAGCCCTATTGTACTATGCATTCTGTATTAAGAATCCTATTATTTTCCCTTATAACCATGTTATAAGGGAAAATAATACAATCTACACAACACCTAACTCAAACCCGAACTTCTGTGAAGTTCCAAACATGCCGATTTTTCTCACGCGCGTGCAAAACACATTAAAATGTTTTGCACTCGTGCGGAAAAATCGCACATTTTCCCCCAACCCACCCGCATCTAATCCGGGCCAAAAACATGACACCCGTGTGAAAGAGGCCTCAGAAAACAAGTATGGTCATTAAAGAATGAAATGTTCCTCAGGTTCTTACCTGATCCATCAGCTTTTACATACATCTCAGCAGCTTGCTTTAATGACTGACTGGTAAATTCATACTGGTCAAAGAATCTATTGCCATCAATAAATGTCTGTAAGACAAAATATAAGCAAAATATTAAAGTGAATCTGTCACTAGTAACCTTCCTATCCAACCATTTACATAGGCACGTAGCTGTAGGTCACCTGATTCAAATGGCATATTTCTTCTGTTGATCTGATCCTCTGTTCCCGAGTTATGATACTTTTTTCTTAGTATGCAAATTAGGTCTTTGGTGCAATGAGGACGTCACCATTGCTCTTGTTGCAAACAAGCTCTGCTCCTTTCTGTGGCCAGCCTCTCAATGGCTGCTTTGATTAGCAAAGCAGCAAGGGAGAGGCTGGCTACAGAAAGGACTGGAGCTTGGGTGAAACAAGAGCAATGGTGACGTCCTCATTGCACCAAAGACCTAATTTGCATATTAAGCAAAAGTATCATAACTCAAGAATGAAGCATCAACGAAAAAAAAGCAAAAAAAATCTAAAGTAAAACAGCGTTTTAATCAGGAGAACTACAGCTATGCGTCTATGTAAATGGTTTGATAACGAGGCCGCTGGTGGCTATACAAGAATATAAATATATTAATAATATATAATAAAAAAAAATTAAAAAATAAAATAAAATGTAAGCTTAAAGAGAAAGTTCAGCTTTGGAGAACCTACACTTTACAGTATGTACAGTATATAGGAAATGCCTTTATCAATGTATTGCAGCAATGTAGAATGCAGCTGAATTTGAGCCATTCATTTACAATATCTCCATCTGTTACTTGTGTTTTTTGATAGAAAATAAAAGCATATAAATGCAGGAGCAATTTAACAATACTTCTATCAGCAGAGACATGGGCTAGATTGTGGTGCAGCTGCCACATTCACATGCATTTTGTGATCACCCTGAAAATAGAATTTTTTTTTGCAGTGTAAGGGGCGAGAGAGAAACGGGAAGTCCAAGAAAATGTGTAAATGAGGATATGACTAAATAAGAAAGGACCAAAATAATCACAGACTAGTTGTGTGCTGCTGTAGGTGCTCATGATGGACTTAGGCCTCAGGCTAGTTGTATCCTGATGGAGGTGCTCATGATGGACTTAGGCCTCAGGCTAGTTGTATCCTGATGGAGGTGCTCATGATGGACTTAGGCCTCAGGCTAGTTGTATCCTGCTGGAGGTGCTCATGATGGACACAGGCTTCAGGCTAGTTGTATCCTGCTGGAGGTGCTCATGATGGACTTAGGCCTCAGGCTAGTTGTATCCTGCTGGAGGTGCTCATGATGGACATAGGCTTCAGGCTAGTTGTATCCTTCTGGAGGTGCTCATGATGGACATAGGCTTCAGGCTAGTTGTATCCTGCTGGAGGTGCTCATGATGGACTTAGGCCTCAGGCTAGTTGTATGCTGCTGTAGGTGCTCATGATGGACACTGGCTTCAGGCTAGTTGTATCCTGCTGGAGGTGCTCATGATGGACTTAGGCCTCAGGCTAGTTGTATCCTGCTGGAGGTGCTCATGATGGACTTAGACCTCAGTATAAGGCCTCTTGCACACGAACGTTGTGCATCCATTGCAATTTGCGGTCCCCAATGCACGGGCAACGTCCGTGCGGCGGCCAGGACGGTTCGAGACCCATTCAACTTGAACTTGAACAAGTTCTATTTTTTTGCAGAGGCACGGACAGAAACACTGCTTCCATGGGGTTCCGATCCCTGCTTCAGTTCCGTATCTCCGTGACTGCAGACCCATTCAAGTGATGCAGAGTGGACACAGGGCAGTGCCCGTGTATTGCGGACCCGCCGTATGCGGGTCGCCATACGGCCACGGGCACACAATGTTCGTGTGCAAGAGGCCTAAGTTTTGTTTTATGGCTACGTGCTACGTCCTTCAACATAAGAGAGGAGCACATCACATGCCCCTCCCCTATTTTCTTCTAGCTTTTTAATTATTTTTATTTTCTATGCAGACATGAACAGCCTCCTCCATTTGCATTCAGAGAATTTTGTGCATCAGTCTCTGGATTTTGTTAATGGCTCACCCAGAATACCCGTCTCTGTACTCACTCTTGAATATTACCTGGCAACTCAACTAATATAGTAGTTATTCTTAAAAATGGAATTCCCTAATACAAGTAGTGCACAGTGATAGTACTACCAATGTGACATCAATGTAATACTCTAATATATCCAGACTGTGGAACTGTCTGCATGTGATAGCATGGAACGGCAGACGTCACATATACTCTACCATATTTATACCATGTGAGTGGGTACAAGGGCAGTATGAGTCCAAGTAAAAAAAAAAAACACATTTACTGGGGAACAAACAGAACATTAACATGGTGACCTCCTTTTCATTTTTTTGGGCTGCAGACCCACCAATTCCCAGGTCCTCTTCTGGGCCATCAAAGATGGCCACATCGCTTCTCAAACTGCCTGATGCCCACTGTGCATTTGATAGCCCAAGCCCATGGATTGGCCAGCACTGCTCACATGAAAAGCCCTGACCAATCCAAAAGCAAGACTGGACAAGGAGGAAGTGTCTTGGGCTACCAAATGCACAGTGGGCATCAGGTGGTCTGAGAAGGGATGCGGCCTTCCTGGATGGCAGAAGAGGAATCTGGGAATCGTTGGATCTGCAGCCAAAAGTAAATTGAAAAGGAGTTCACCATGTCGAGGTCCTGTTCCCCAGTTAATGTGATTTATTTATTTTTTTAAATCGTTGGCTGCAGTAACTTGGACTCATACCGTCCTTGTACCGACTTACATGATATACATATGGTGGAGTACGGTATATGTGACATCTGCCCCTCCATGCTATCACATGCACACAATACCATAGTATGACTATATTAGAGTATTAAACTTGCAAAACTCACAAAACGAAGCTGCAATTCTCGTTTAGAGGTTTATACATTTTTTCTCCAGATTTTATTTTAGCGCTTATTGTTTATTGCAATGATTTGAATTTTCAGTACTGAAAGACTAAAAAACAACTATAATGGCAGTCAGAAGATACCCTTTCATAGGCACTGCAGATGACAGGAAAAGTGCTCTCTAAAATACAAAGATGAGTAGTCATGGGTTCTGCAGCAGGTGTTGCCATGGTGATGTGTTACACAGTGTATAGATTTCTATGATTTGCATATAATCACTATAAGCACTGTCCGTTCACACTGCAGAATTCATACCTGGCTATTTGACAATAGGTTTATTAGCCTTAATAAATGCTGTAGGCTGGCGTTTCCAGGAAAGATATAGAAAGCGTCCTACTTTCCACTGACACAGTATGATAATGAAACTGACAGGTATGAAAAACACTGCAGTGGCAGAACATGGATATTAGCCTGTATCATAGAAAAGGTTTTGGGATGACCCTTCGCACTGGCACTACCTAATAGACAGTCTCAGAAACAAATGTATTTTGTGAAACCTACAAGATATGGTAGAAGTCCTGAAGAGGGAGATGAAGGTCCTAAGCACCGTGCAGTCCTGAACAACGTATCAAATGCTATTATACACATATAAATCTGTGCGGAATCAGCACCTAAATACGTGTTCAATCCACCTCGGATGCAAATGAATGGGGTCCCCACAACCCTAATCAATGGAAAAAAATCTAGAGACTTTTGTCCATACGACTATCCGTGAGAAGAAAGAGGAGGCTCATCATTCTCAAAGATTCTGCACCCAAGAGTCAAGGAATAGCCCCATGACAACTATCGGCCTCAGATTTCTGCCATAGATCACCTAGTAAAAATCAAATCATTCTCGGTGTGCAAACTCTGTCTTACTTTCCTCCTCTTCCTCACCCCCGCATGTTCTCCTTCATTCTTTTGAGAACATAATCCTTGGATCCTATTTATTTTGAAGCTATTGCAAATACATCACTTGTTCCGGATGCACATTATAGTGTCACTTAAGTGCACTTACAATAACCGCACACTGATCTTCTTTCTCCCAGCAGTAATATGTAGGCTTTGTCCGCCATCACGCTGTGCAGAAACTCAACTCTTACACATGTTATTTCTTCTAGCTGGCAAATGGGACAGGTTTTACTTGACCAGTAGCAGAACTGCATCTGATCAAAATGTTATCAAAGAGCCCTGTGTTCTTTTTTCTATAAATGATGCCTAACAGCAATAGATCAATGCATAGCATGTGGATGTGTCATGCATGTCTTTTTCTCCACGGGTGTAACATGTTTGGGTGAATGTTGACCCTGACATTAGATTGCAAATGTTCAACCACACGAATGTATTTTCTTTTCGCGTCCGTTACGTTTTTTTAGGAACCTATACGGAACCATTCATTTCAATGGATCAGCAAAAAAAACGAAAGGCATTCCGTGTGCATTTCGCTTCCGTTTGTCCGTATTTCCATTCCGCCAAAAAATAGAACATGTCCTAATATTGTCCGCATTACCGACAAGGATAGTACTGTTCTATTAGGGGCCAGCTGTTCCGTTCCGCAAAATACAGAATGCACACGGACGTCATCCGTATATTTTGTGGATCGCAAAATACATACGGTCGTGTGCATGAGGCCTAAGAAGGTTGCAAATGTGGAATGGTCTATTTTTGAGAATAGATTTTTTGATAATATTAGATGTTACTTACAATATAGTTTTGTAGCAGCAACTCCACAGATTCTCTTCTGCCATATTTTATGATCCAGGACTTCAGCTTAGATTCTGCAAGCACTAGAAGTGCTAATAGTCGATACTTCAATTCCATGAATTCTAACTTCATCATATGGAGCTGAGAGGAGGAGGCTACGAAGCTGAATCTGCAGAAAAGAACAAGCATTTGTTTTACTATACACAATGTATAATTCTGTCAAATATTAATCCCTGCAACTCTCATTTCTAAGGGTATATTCACATCAGCGCTATTATTTCCATTGTTATCCTCGTTCTAGGAGCAGAACAACGAAAATAACAGATTCAGCACACAACAGATAGGAACAGAGCCAAACATCCCAACGACTATAATGGGATCCGTTCAGCTTCCATTCAGGAGAACTTTTTTTAGCAGAGAAAAAATTCTGCAGGACTTTTTTTCTCAGCTATTTTCTAAGAATTCTGTGATTGAGGGCCCTAAACAGAGCCTCCAACGTAGATGTGAACATGTACTAAGGACTTTGGAGCTAAATTGTAGGAAATATCTTCAACATTTTCATGTAAAACATGCAGAATGGCTCTGATTCCAGATATATATTTTTATTATTATTATTATATTTATTTTATTTTTATATATCTTTTTTTTTTGTAGATCAGCACTGCCCTATGAAGACAACCCCAGTCCATACGCCATATCAAGGGTGTATTCTGGGACTGTAAAACTGACGCCCTATCCATAACATATATCATGAATATCATGGCGGACACTGCCATCGATCAGCTGATTGAACTGGCTGCGTAGCTTCTAACAGGCACAGATCTGTACTTCAGCACTGCTCCCATTTAAGTGAAATAAAGCAGTGCTGCAGTACCATTCACTGCCACTAGACAGTGTACAGAGCTGTGCCGTTCCAGTGCCTGTTCCGGAAAGCAGCTACTCGCTCCATCAGCTGATCACTGGTGACCCCCACTGATCTGATATTAATGACATCCTAAGGTCATCAATATTACAGTCCCAGCAAACCCCTTTTAGGTCAAATGGACCTCATAGGTGGGGTGATACCTGTTCAAGACCCATCCTATGAGGCAAAAATAGGGTCTATCTGTATGAGCAGCATTACCTCTGGTTGATGTGAGCCATCCTTACATTACATAGATGGACACTCATCTGAACAGCCACCATAAAAATGCAGCTTCCCCCAGCAAAATCACACGTCTACATGGGCACCTAACACTAAGAAGAAAGAAGAAGTTCTTGCATCTATCAAAGAACCCTATTAGAAGGATTTTCTGTAGTGAAGACATTTCTATAGGAATAGAAAGGAGCATATAAAACAGCCCACTTACTAAATGAGTTCTCTACAATCTTCCTTCAGTTTCCATTAGTCTATAAGTGCCCTCAACATGAATGCCTACACTTCTTCTTAGTGTCTGTACAGAGGTAACTGCTAATGAAGATGTCAGCAAGTAGGCAGAAAACCTCGGCACAAATACCAGACCTTTAACAAAAGGGTACAAACTCAAAATGGTCACTTTTAAGGAGGAATATTTCTGTCTTTCATGTTTTCTATGCTTGTTCTAGTCGAGAATTGGCCAGTTTCAAGAGTGGTCACAGATTTTGGCTCCAACATCCAACACTGATCTACAGTAGACAGAACTTGTACAGGCTGCCAGAAATACTGTAAGTAGCCATAAAGTCACCAATTAATACATTTTGAAGAAATATAAAGAGTGTCATAAAAGAGCACAGATGAAAACCTAGTTTGTAGCCATCTATGATAAAAAGATGACCATAAACCACTCAAGGCACCGTATTTATGTATACCCTGACATAAGTCTT
Source organism: Bufo bufo (assembly GCF_905171765.1). Lineage (NCBI taxonomy): Eukaryota > Metazoa > Chordata > Amphibia > Anura > Bufonidae > Bufo > Bufo bufo. The sequence continues at coordinate 473,053,246 of NC_053392.1, read as the reverse complement.
CTGGGGCTGTGTTACACCAACAGATTGACACAAAGTACACAAAGGGGCAGCATTTCAGCATGAAATACATTGAATTTGGGCTGTAAAATATTCTGTTATATCCTGACTATATGAGACTTATTTGTATCCAAGCACACACAGTTAACATATAGGTGGTATACGGTGTCTGATTTATCAGGTTGTAGTTGGTAGAAGTGGGCAACGATCCAGGTTATTAATGCAACTTATTTCTGGAGCTGTGACTAGGGGTTTGTAAGAGTACGACCATAGCTAGCACTTATAGTAGAAGAAGTCAATGCTGCTGGCACCAGCTCATGTCAGTGGTTCTTCACGGCCTCGCAACTACAAAAAAAAGTATCATACTGGGGAGCTCTAGCTGGTCCAAGTGTCCGCATTTTGTCTAAAATACTGGGGGTCATTTATCAAACTGGTGTAAAGTAGAACTGTCCTAGTTGCCCATAGCAAACCAATCAGATTCCTCCTCTAGTTTTCCAAAGGAGCTGTGAAAAATGAAAGGTGGAATCTGATTGGTTGCTATGGGCAACTAAGCCAGTTCTACTTTACACCAGTTTGATAGATGACCCCCACTGTCTATAATACTTTCAGCATAATACCTTACTTACTTCCCATCATGCAGAAAGGTATAGTCTATAAAGTACGATAAAATAGTTTGTAATCAGATTATAAAATAAAATAGCTTCCAAATAAAAGAAATGGTATGTTCTTCACTGCATCTAAGTAAAATGCGCTCTTCCACAACTAAAACACAAAAAGAAAATCAATCCACTTTCAATCTAAAACCTTCACTCTTTTCAAATACGACCCGACTCTTCCAAAAACGTCTGATATCTGACAAAATGTGAGGAAATGCACATAATCCTACGGCACAGGTGCCAGGCTCAGAATTAGTTGCTGATCTCCTTGGTAACTAACCTGCACTATATCTCAGATGTAAAGTGTTCTGTCTATAATCTTGTATCATTCAGATCAGTACATATCATGGCATATAACATCTTACATGAACCGTCCTATTCAGATTCCTTTAGGATCACATCACCGGCTCCATCCCTTTTATTCTGTCCAATTTTGAGCAATCAGTGTTTATAAGGGGGGGGGGGGGGGGGTGTCTGCAATTCTCTTTTTACCTTTCTGCCATGTCTTCGAGCTGCTCTACAGGGACCGGAACTCCGTTGACAGATCCTGAGCGGTGGATCTCCTGAAAAGCCTTTTTATAACCATCCAGATTCTTAAGGACGTCCTATTTGGAAAACGAGAAACAAAAATGCATACATTGTAATGAAAAGACGGAGAACGATTTGGCTGTGCAACTAGAAAAAAAATGTGAAGCACCAGGCTGCAGCGATGAGTCACTGTTCAGTATCTGTGAGCTCGGATATTTTATCCGTCACACCGCCATACAATTCTATCCCGTCCAGATCAGGAGAAGCCGTACAGTGTACTGAGGAAGTGAGGAGAATTCTGGCATCTAAAGAGATGCAGAACTGGCACTGCCTCTTACTTTCAGGGGTTTCCCTGAATATAGATCTGATGTCTATTGACTGCATTCAGGCTGCCAGGTGCCAGAAATGTAGTCCTTTATAGTCTGAACAATTTACTAATGTGCACTAAGGGTCTGTCTTCACAGCATCAGGGCAGCAATTCATTTAAAGGGCATCTGTCAGCAGATTTGTACCTACGAAACTGGCTGACCTGTTACATGTGCGCTTGGCAGCTGAAGGCATCTGCGTTGGTCCCATGTTTATAGGTGCCCGGATTGCTGAGAAAAATGATGTTTTAATATATGCAAATGAACCTCTAGGAGCAACGGGGGCGTTACCATTACACCTAGAGGCTCTGCTCTCTCTGCAACTGCTGTGCCCTGGTCCAGGCAGCGAAAGCATCATCACACCTGCCTGGTCCTGTCAATCAAAGTGGAGAGGATGCAGCAGATGCAGAGAGAGCAGAGCCTCTAAGTGCAATGGTAACGCCCCCTTTGCTCATAGAGGCTCATTTGCATATATTAAAACATCATTTTTCTCAGCAATCCGGGCACATAAGAACATGGGACCAACACAGATGTCTTCAGCTGCCAAGTGCACATGCAACAGGTCAGCCAGGTACAAATCTGTTGACAGATGCCCTTTAATAGCTCGAAATGTGGAACGTTCCTTCTAACATATTAAGAAAAAGAAAATAGTAACTTTCAATATCTTTATGTATACATTATGGAATACATTGACACTGCCATCAACAAGGCTATATGACATACAGCTCAGTAGTACTGCCTATTGGCCTGTAATACTGCATATGACCTATAATACCTCCTTGAGATGGCATACGAGGGAGCACACCTTTTCTCGCACAGTACTCTCTGCGTGCCTCTTTATAAAATAGTAACTACATGAAGGTAGAATACGGACAGTTCTTCTAAAGCTAGACATCTCCTGGATGTGTCACACATTTCACCCCACAATGTCCCCTGATTAATGCACACAGACAGAGGCAGTATATCACCGCCATCTTCTTTCTAGTCTCTGGGTCATTATTTTATTACAACCTACAGTAGGACCCATTTAAAAAGAACAACAAAATCAAAGTAACCTCCTGTATATAGCGTGATTTCTAGAACCACGATAAGCTAATAAACAACAGTGTCCATGATCACACTACGTCATCACACTTTCTTACTAGTCACATGCATAAGACAAGGAATAAGAAAAAAAAAAGACATATATATACAGTTCTGTGCAAAAGTTTCAGTCAGGTGTGAAAAAATGCCACAGTGTAGGAATGCTTTTAAAAATGTATGTTAATACAGTTTAAAACACCAAACATACAGCCAATGTCATTAATGTCATTTATTAACCAGAAATACACCTATATCAGGCGTATTTCTGGCGCAGATTGCAGCACAAGGCTCCTTTGCATCACAATCTGCGACTAGGTCTAAATAAGTTGGCGGGGAAGGGGACGGGCCGGCAGGGCCGTCTCATTTACCATTTTCTAGGCCTGTTTTAGGTGTAGAAAATGGTCTAAATGTAAGACAGCAAGGAAGCTGGCCTACATGTAGAAGCAGCAGTGGATCCACCAAAGTTATGTAGAGGCGCCACCGCCAGTGCAGGGCTTTATGAAGACTGGCCTCTAAAACGCCAGTGTTAATAAATGTGCCCCTATATTTAACTGAATAAAGAAGAACAAGGAGTCCTAAAAAGTGATGATGTGGCCCCCACTGAGTCCTGATCTCAACATCATCGAGTCTGTCTGGGATTCCATGAAGAGAGAGAAGGATTTGAGTAAGCCTACATCCACAATCTGCCACCAGGGACCTCCCTATCATAAGTGTGGTTCACCTGATTAAAATGCTGTTTTCTTTTGTTGATCCATTCTTGATTTGTGATACTTTTAATATGCAAATTAGGAATCTGGTGCAATGCGAGGGTCAACATTGCTCTTGTTGCACCCAAGCTCCACTTCTTTCTGTGGCAAGCCCCTCCATAGTTGCTTTGATTGACAAGGCCCTGCAGTAGCAAAGCAGCGAGTGGGGACTGGCTATAGAAAGGAGCACTGCTTGGGTGCAACAAGAGTGATGGTGATGTCCTCATTGCACCAAAGGCCTAAATTGCATAATAAGAAAAAGTATCATAACTCTGGAATGGAGCCTTGGATAAACAAAAGAAAAACACCATTTTAATCAGGTGAACCACAGCTATGTATCTCTGCAAACAGTTTGATAGGGAAGTCGCTGGTCACAGATTCCCTTAAGGCCACATACACATGACATTTTATTTTATGTATATTTCTGAGCAGATTTTTAGGCTGCATCTCCACGCCAAATCCGTAGCAAAATCAGTATGTGTTAAGCTTCAAGAGACGTCCGTGGAACACGGTCCGTAAAATACCGGACTGGCATTGCAGGAGCGCACAGCGTCATAGCAACCAATGACGCCGTGCACTCCTGCAATGCCAAGCCGGTTTCTCACGGACCGTGTTCCACGGACGTCTGCATGAGGCTTTACATGTGGATTTGGTTGCTGATCTGCCCCAGCTTTGCATTGCAAAGGGTGAGATCTGCAACGAAAATCTGCATCAAGATTTAACATGCTGCTGATTTCAAGATCCATATCACAGGTCGATTTACTTTCGGAAAATTCCCCTCTACTTAGCTGGTACTGTATTACATTGTTACTGTATTATACACTTTTATGCGGCAAATCCATGTATAATGCGCAATTTGTGCATGGGGCCGCTTTTTATACTTCCCCTTGCATCTTAAAGGGGTTCTGCAGTTTGTTTTAACGGATGATCTATTCTCTGGATAGATCATCAGCATCTGACCGGCGGGGGTCCGACACCCGGGAACCCTGACGATCAGCTGTTTGAGAAGGCAGCAGTGCACCAGCTGGATGTCCGACCCCCGCAGGTCAGATGCTGATGAACTATCCAGAGGATAGATCATCATTTAAAACAAAGTGCAGAACCCCTTTAAGGCCAGTTCCACACCACCAAAATAAGGCCACATTTTAGCATCTGTGCTACAGCCACAACTACTAGACAGTCAACCTGAAAGGTATTAGGGTGTTTCAGCCAAACAACCTATTCACAAGAAAAACTGTTGAAATGATCCATCAGCAATAATGAAATAAAAATAAGTAATGGGAGGTATTTAGTAATTCTATATTCTGGGGGACTGAGTCCTTTGCAATATGCATTAGACGCTGTTTTATTTACTTGTTTAACTACTGCCGCATTGTAAAAGTGCAGCAGCTAAACAATTGAAAGACAATTTAGTTGGAGGAAAACAGGAAAAATTGCAAGTAAGTGAAACATGCACTTTTTGATCTTTTGACAAATGCTGTAAGTAATCCCTTTAAACCTATTGCAGCGAGCTGTGCTTTTGCAGGGTTCCTAATGACAGAGAGCTATGTTATACTGTGAAGTGCCGCAGCGTACAGACGCTGGAAGCAGGAGAACAGGGCACAGAGAGAAGAGTCCACGGTGCAGCTTCTCCACGCCATGCCCAGACTGATTGAAATCTCTCTCCCTGTGTTGAGCATAAGGGAAGATGTGTCAATGAAGCCAAGCAGGGCGAGGAGAAGCCATACACAGGTCTCATCTTCCCAGTCCCAGTTAATTTCTAAAACGCTGAAACTCTGCAGGTCTCATGAGTGACCCTGTCGAGATTTCTCGCTGTCTTCCGTTCTGGCACCATTAATCTAATGACAGGTTCCCTTTAACAACATCCCACACTTTAAAATGTACCTATCATTTTAGGTAATTTTTTAGAATAAGCTCCCGTGAGTGTACATGAGAAATAACTATTGTATTTTTCGCTTTATAAGACGCACCAAACTATAAGACACACCCCAGGTTTATAGAACATAAAAGTTAGACAGAAAATTAGAAAAAATATTTTCTAGGTCCCCTTTGAAGGAAATGTGGTTTACTGAAGTGAAGGGGTCAAGGTCAGTAACTTTAGGGTGTACTGTGGTGGGTGGGGGGAATAGTTTAGGTCAGCTCCTGCTACCCTTACTATGTCATCTGCTGGCCATTGTAACAACCATGGTGCGTGTGGTCACTTTGTTAAAAGTACATATCCAAATAAATGTGTCTCCTGTTTTTGCTCTGTTCTGCTAGATTATTTTCTAGAGCTCCCATGCTTCTTGTTCAGCTACATTATTTTTAAGTATTTTTCTGGGGGACACACACACAGTTCTGGTAGACACACAGCTCTGCTATAAAAAGTAGAAGGGTCCAGATTCCAATAAAACGATATCCTTTATTTGATGCGGTAAAATTCATACAAAACAAGACAGGTGCAAAATCGACGCGTTTCGGATCTTACATTAGCGATCCTTACTCATGATATGATATGTTATCACGAGTAAGGATCGCTAATGTAACTTTTTATGCAGTTTACGCTGTCTTTGTCCTGGCTGTATCCGTGCCTCCGACTCGATACGCAGGCGAGTGCTGCAATTTGACTTTCTATATCTACAGCTCTGCTATACACACACAGCACTGCCATACAGATGCAGCTCTGCTACACACAGATACAGCACTGCTATACATGTACGTACACATCCCTGCTACACACACAGATTGTTTACACATACATAAAGCTCTGCTACACACATACAGTTCCATTTCATACCGGCACATACAGCTCTACTACACACTTACAGCTCTGCTACACCCATACAGCTTTGCTATACCCATACAACTCTGCTAAACATATATACACACATACAACACTGCTACACACATACACACACAAACTGATCTTTAACCCCTTCTACCCCAAGCTAGTTTTCACCTTCCTGCCCAGGCCTATTTTGTGTCAATTTATGTAGTAATAACTTTGGAGTGGTTTTTACTTATCTAACTAATTCTGAGATTGTTTTCTGGTGACATATTCTTCATACATCACGTTAGCAGTAAATTTGGGTCAAATTTCCTAAAATTAGTTTAGGAAGAAGGGTGAAATGGACAAAAAGGCATTTTTCTCAGATAAAATACACTACAAAGTTTCATATACCGCCAGTATATTGATTTATGGAAAGTGAGTTTAGGTGTGTATAATAGAGTGGGTGTGTGTACTGACCAGGTAACGGCCACTCTTGTATACCGATGTTTTACTGCATATTAGCACACTTTCATATTGCTCATTTATGCCTGCGTGGCTTTTGCAGCAAAAACAGCGACATTTGTAACTGTCATTTTTAACTCCCACAACGCACAGCACTCTTGTAACTGAAAATTTTTAAGACCGAATCACTGAACTGAAAATCAATACAAGAAATACAAGATAACAAGATATGTAATGAAGGTGTTTCTAACAGTACCCAGAAGGGCCTTAAAAGGAATCTGTCAGCAGTTTTGACCATGCTAAACTGCTGACACCACTCGGTAGGGGATGAAGAATGCAGAACAAACATACGTTTTGTGGAGCTTTAGTTATTAACATTAGTGAGAATACAAACTTTTATTCCGCCATATTCTGTTCCTTACATGCAATGGTGGTTGAGCTCTCTGCATTGAGCTGCTTTAGGCCCCTTTCACACGGGCGAGTTTTCCACGCGGAAAACTGACTGCAATTGCGTACATACTCGCGCGGGTTTGCCGCAACGCACCGGGACGCGTCCGGACCTAATCCGGACACGCTCGTCTGCAAGGGGCCTTACAGTCCCTCTGCTCTACTTTGAGTTACATCTGTAGCATCCAACCAGAAGACCACTAATTCTGTGACTCCCAAGGAGCAGAATCTGGCAGAACAAAAGTTTTCACCACTCTTGCTTCACAAAATGTATGTTTGTACTCTCCCCAGTCCCTACTTAGTGCTGTCGACAGATTAGCATTGTCAGTACTGTTGATAGATACATGCCAGCCAGTCCTGTTGATTTCTGCAGGACCAGTCCACCATCTAATGTGTAGGGTGCCTCCTGACTCTCCCTCAAAGACAGAAGTTGAGGAAGATAATGATGGGGCAATTGGTTTTCAACCGCCTGATCCTTTTCTTCACATGGACATAGGGTACTGTCAGAAGCTTTTCCAATCCAAGACGACGCAATGCGAGAGATTATTATGGTTATTCAGATGTTAGCAGACCAAGAGACTGAATACCAGGGAGAAATCTGCTACCGCTATAACACTTTCTTTTTTAGGCAAGCTACAATATCTACTGCCAAACCACGTCAGGTGCTTACTGTATAAAACACGTATTTCAGTCTGTATCCTTACCTTGTGTTGCTCTAGTTTTCTATGTATCATATTTGCTGTTTCTTCATGAGATTGTTGCATAATAATATCTTCCCTGAGTGCAACTTCGGCTCGATATAACCAGGAGCCAATGGTTCCTAATGGAGCTGGTAGAGATTTGTCAAGCTGTACATGCCAGTCAAAAATCTAGAAATTAAACCAAAATGGTCATTACTTTCTCATTTCTCATGTATTCTTTACTTAGATGGTCTCTAAACAATATTTAGCTCATGGTCATAAGTACTGAAGACAGGAATTAAGTGAGAGGAAGCAACAGAATTTACAATGAAGATACGAGATGACAACAAGATGTATAACGTACCCTAGCAGAAACCTTGTCCCATGCTTGCTTCACCATCGTCTGGTCAAGTGATAGTTTTCCATCTTTGCCCAATGGCTGAATGGAACTTTCAATTTGTTTCCTTTTCATTTCATACTGTACTCTATACGTTTTGTATGACTGCAAAAAAGCATATAAAGGGGGATGAAAAGATCAAATGGAGAGTTATCTCTATTAATTATGAAAATCCCTGGCAGGAGATCACAATAGGGGCATTTACTGAAGACAGCAATTCATACATCAGTCTTAGAAAAAATCCACTGGAGTAAAGTTCCTTTTTACACTGCCCGATTGTCGGGGACGAACGTTTGTCCCCAATAATATGCCCATGTAAAGATGCGGCCAATCACCTGATGAACAGGAGAAAGGCTCATTCATCGGGTGAAACAATCATTCATGCAGAGACCTAAGGCATCGTTTGTGGGCAGCACAACTCTGCCACCCAGAAACAATGACTCTGTATAGGGACTAGCAATCGTAGTAACCATCACTCATCCCCATACTGTGGAGGAGATCACTGTAAGTAAATGCAGTTTTCTTTTCCAATGGCGTGCAGCAGTTGTTGGGAAGGAACATTTCCAAGCGCAAGCCTCTTAATAAATGTGCCACATCATGAGTTGCCTGCGTGCCAAAAACATAAACTTATGTAAGCTACAGTATGAGTTGTGGTAGATGTCAGATATTACTTACTCCTGTTTTCTAGATGTAAATTATTGTAAATGTGTCTGACCCAGTTGCCCAGTGTGCAGACAGCAGCAGGGGATCAGAAAATTCTCAATTTTTTGTGCAAAATGCAGTTTACTCAAAACATTGTGACTTTTGCATGCCAGAAAACTAGCGTACAACTTTGATAAACGTGCCCCGAAATCCCAAACTACCTCTGGAAACAAAGAAAGAAAGAAATATATAATAGAGATGAGCGAATCAAGTCTAACAAATTGATTTGTCTCATCAGCAGTTCTTCACCTGTGGGGTGCTGTCCCCCGCAAGTGTAGTGCCCACCTGCTGCTAGACGGAGAGTTCCTGCCTGCAGATAGGGCAGAAGCTCCCTTCCAAAGCAGCGACGGCGTAGGTAAGTGTTTTGTCACCCACAGGACATGTCTGCTATTATAAAGCAGTGTACCCAAGGCAGAAAACAGCACACCATAGTAAAAAAAAAATGTAGGTACAAAAAGAAAAAGAAAAAAGGGGAGATTTATCAAACTGGTGTAAAGTAGAAATGGCTTAGTTGCCCATAGCAACCAATCAGATTCCACCTTAATTTTTCACTAGCTCCTTTGGAAAATGAAAGGCGGAATCTGATTGGTTGCTATGGGCAACTAATCCAGTTCTACTTTACACCAGTTTGAGAAACCTCCCCCATAGTCGTAAATGTCATAACAACATGACAGCATTAAAAGATCTCACCTGGTATCTGTCCTGTAAACTGCTTTCTACTACTTGTGCCCTTGTGACGTCCCTTTCAAACTGTTCAATCCAAACTTTTAGATCCCGAAGCACCAGTCTGTCTTCTCTCTAGAAGGAGAATAAAAAAATCATACAAGATACAGAAACCAGGGACGTAGCTATAGGGGGTGCAGAGATAGCAGTCGCTACCGGGCCCAGGAGCCTGAGGGGGCCAAAGACCCTTGTGCCGCATAAGAAGACATTGGTATTCTAGAAAGTGCATGGAGGTGAAGTTACACATCTGACTTGGGGAAGGGGTTAGGTCAAGAATTTGGGGGGCAGTTTCATTTTTTGCTCAGTGCTTCCCTGCCCCTGACCACAAAGCACTGAGGGAAGGGGGCCCCAAGCTGAACTCTTGCACCAGGGCCCCTGACAGTAACCATGGGCATCACTGTATTATTACTCTTCACACTGTATTTGTGTTCATTTCCTGTCAGGGGTTCAGGCATTTTTCAATGATAGAATACGGGAATCTGTAGCGCTGCTTTTGCTGTCAAAAATACCAGTAGCCCTTCACAGACCCCATTACAGGGCAACCGGATCTGTCAGCATTCGTTTCAAAAGGGATCTGGCTTTGCTGTAAATGGAAGCTATGACGTTAGTGTGAACAGAGCCTTAGTTTTTCAATGACAATTCACAATCTTGGTTTTATATAAGGTAATGTTCAACAGGAAATAAAAAGGAAAACAAGTATGGTAGGTAAATGGATTATAAATTATGTAAATCTCACTGGATTCTATAAGAGAGATTCTGGGACATAAACATAACACCATCCAATCTGATAAAGAATCTTATAAAGAATCTTCTGGCGCAAATTAAGTCTACGGCCGCTCAGAGCTGTTAGGGTGCTGGCACACAGCGCTGTTCTGACATGCAGTTAGGGTGCAGTTTTTTATTGCAGCTAGCTGAAATTAATTAAATCATTCCCACACTGCAGAACACCAGGGTTCAACGAGGCCGCTAAACTGGCTCAATTAAAAACTGCATCCTAACTGCATGTCAGAACTGCACTGTGTGTCATCACCCTTAGGCCTCTTTCACACGGGCGCGTTTTCTGTGCGGGTGCAATGCGTGAGGTCAACGCATTGCACCCGCACTGAATCCGGACCCATTCATTTCTATGGGGCTGTGCACATGAGCGGTGATTTTCATACATCGCAGCATGCTCTATATTGTGCGTTTTTCACTCAACGCAGGCCCCAGAGAAGTGAATGGGGCTGCGTGAAAATCGCAAGCATCCGCAAGCAAGTGCAGATGCGGTGCGATTTTCACGCATGGTTTCTAGGTGATGATCGGGATAGGGACCAGATCATTATTATTTTCCCTTATAACATGGTTATAAGGGAACATAATAGCATTTTTAATACATAATGCTAAGTAAATTAGGGATGGAGGGGTTAAAAAAATTATAATAATAAGTAAACTCACCTCATCCACTTGTTCGCGCAGTCCAGCTCGTCTTCTTTCTTCTTCTTTGATGACCTGTGAGGAAAAGGACGTTTGGTGACGTCACTGCGCTCATCACATGGTCCATCACATGATCCATCACCATGGTGATGGACCATGTGATGAGCGCAGTGACGTCACCAAAGGTCCTTTTCTCCCAGGTCCTCAAAGAAGAAAGAAGGCAAGCCGGGCTGCGCGAACAAGTGGATGAGGTGAGTTTAATTTTTAATTTTTTTTTTAACCCCTCCATTCCTATTTTACTAAGTATTCTGTATTATAAGGGAAAATAATAAAATCTACACAAAACCTAACCCAAACCCGAACTTCTGTGAAGAAGTCCGGGTTCGGGTCTGGGAACCAAACATGCCGATTTTTCTAAAGCGCGTGCAAAATGCATTTAAACGCTTTGCACTCGCGCTGTAAAATCACGCATTTTCCCGCAACGCACTTGCATCCTATCCGGCCCTCAAAAGCGACGCCCGTGTGAAAGAGACCTTAGATTTCTGTTTAGTCGCATAGACTGCCGAAGAGTGTGCCTAATTTATGAAGAGGCCTGCTCCTCGTCATAAATTAGGCACATCCTATGGCAGCGCAGGGGACATAAAGACCGGTGCAGAAAGTGCAGATTTTGATAAATTTTCCCATAAGTGCACATACATTTGAAATAGGTTCAGGAATATATACAATATTTACAGTACAAAGCATGTTTCACTATATACCAAGTTAACCAATTGACAGCATTAGTGGGTAAATTCCTCAGTTTTGAGGCCCATTTACATAGTCTGACACAGCAGGCAATTATGGGGAATGAACCGCTTGTCAGAGGAGGTGAAAGCTATATTTACATGCAGTAATCATCTCCTCTCTATGGTGACTAGAGATTGCCACTGTGATCGCTCACAACTAGCGATGAGCGAATAGACTTCGGATAAAACATCCGAAGTCGATTTGCATAAAACTTTGTTCTAATACTGTACAGAGCAGGAGCTGAAGGTATTGCTTCGCGCAATAACTTCATAAATTTATTTTTACTGTAAAAAAAAACATTTCTCACTCATCCCTACTCACAACCATACAGGATTTTTTTTTTTATCACTGTTTAGGCCTCTTTCAGATTTCTGTTTTTCACTAACGTGTGCTGTCCATATTTTCTGCTGACAGCAAACTTACCAATTGATCTTAATGTGTCTGTTCAAATATCAGTATTTGTTTACTGACCATGGGTCACTGAAAAAAATCACAGAGACATACACTACCTTGGTCCGTGATGGAGACCAAATACACAGTGAAAAAACAAAGACATAACACGGATGGCGTCCGTGTTTCATGGACCACTGATAGGAGATGCTTTAAAAATCAACATTCAGCTGAGTAGCATCCATGGAATACAGATGACACACAGAGGGCAAAAAAAAGACACACGGACAAAACACAGAAAGCTTCATGGACAAAATTTGGACTGATGTTTTCACGGGCATCAAACAGACATGGAAATGTGAACGAAGCCTTAGGCTGCTAAATCTGCTGCCCATGAAAGATGATTTAGGTGACCACATCAGCAATGCTTTCACCCAAAAAACAAGCTTATGCGTGTTTATTAAAGGGTAACTGTCATGTTTTCATAAAAAAACGAGATTTTGTAAAACTTACCAGTAAAATCTCTTTCTCGCTCTTCATTGGGGGACACAGAGACCATGGGTATAGCTATGTCCTCTAGGAGGCGTTGACACTAGATAAAGCTGTTAGCTCCTCCCCTGGCAGCTATACCCCCTCCAGCCTGGAGAGAGAGCTTCAATTTGTGAGAAGCAGTAGGAGAAGCAAGTAAACCAACAAAACAATGTGGAACAGCAACAATGCCAAGAACCGAACCAGGTTCTAACCAGCAACAGCCACAACTGTGGCCGAACAACAATACTGGGTGGGTGCTGTGTCCCCCAATGAAGAGCGAGAAAGAGATTTTACTGGTAAGTTTTACAAAATCTCGTTTTCTCGCCCATATTCATTGGGGGACACAGAGACCATGGGACGTCCGAGAGCAGTCCAACAGGGAGGGAAAAACCACAGACCCATGAAGCAAGCGCCTGTGCAGTCAACTAAGAACTGTCGCCTGCAAGACCACGCGGCCCACGCAGCGACCATCGATGCATAAGTATGCACCTGGCAACTTCTTGCGAACATGTGCAAGGAGGACCGGAGCCACTTTACATTACTGTGCAGCCAAAGCGCGATTCCTCCTAGCCCAAGAAGCGCCCACCACTTTGGGGGAGTGAGCCGTGACACCTAAGGGTGGAACCCCGCTCCGAGCGCGGTAAGCTGCGGCACTGCCAGAACGAATCCAACGTGCAATCGCCCTTTGGGGGCCACCAATCCCCAGCGAAGACCATCCTGAGAGAAAAAGGGGGTCCGTACGCCGAGAGGGACTGGAGGCTTCTAATAATGAGTAGAGCACTGACAACGTCCATAATGTAACTCCCTTCCGTAGGGCGCGAAGGAAAGGAACGTGCTATGGAAGTCAGAGACTACCTTCGGGAGAAGAAGGAATACTCAGAAAACCATATCCAGATCCCAAGGCTGTAAGGACGATACAGAGGAACCATATGTGCCACTCCTTGAAAGAAAATTCCCACGGGCACCAGGGAACCTGGAAGGCTGCCCAAGACGGAAGCGCCAACACCTGACCCAACAAGGAAACAAGGGCTAAACAAAAGGTCCAACCCTTAAAGTAGAAAGGAGAGAGAAAACCCCCAAAGTGAGGGGGACATCTTGTCTTCAGAGAAGCCTCAGAAGGACCTGCAGGTGCCAGAATAGATACTGGCGATGCAGACTTACTGTCCTGAATCATAGTGAGGAAGGTATCCGCCGAAAAACCCGTTCCACGTTAGAACAGCGATCTCAATTGCCACGCCGTCATTGAAAAGGTCATGTAAGACTGAACCCCTTGAAAGAAAGACGTCTCTGAGTGGCAGTGACCAAGGGACGTCTCCAGGAGAACGAGGTCGGCGTATAACGCACGACGAGTCAGTTTCGGAGCGACTAGGATATGTCTGAATGTCCTCCATCCAGACCTTCCGTAGAACCCTGAGAAGGAGGGGAAGAAACTCCCGCCAAGGAGAATCAGGACCTCCATGGCGGATGCTTCCGGAACTCTGGCTCTGGAAAGAAGGCGGAAGCCCTTGTGCAGATACCGCTAGCACACCCGGACCAATGGAAGAGTCCCTGTAGGAGGAAGAATGTGGAGGGTGGCACAGCCCACCAGTTAGGACCAGATCGTGTCTGGAATGAAAAGGCACCAAACAAATACCCCATGCAACGCAGGTGAGGGAAGGTAGCAACGTTGGAACTACCAAGGCATACGGAGTGACAATGAACCATGAGCCAGAGGGGAAAAGACAGGAAAAGCAATAGCCTAGGTCTAAGCCCCTACCCTGTAAGAGACCGACGCTATACAGAAGTAGCCAAAGATCCGTAGAAACCACGTGCCACACTGCCCCAGTTACGTGGAGCTAACCCTAAAAATTCTACCTGGAAGGGGGGCTGAACAGGCGCAACTGCCAAGCTAGCTCCAGGGTAGGACCCCTACCAGAGGGGGATGTCCCACCGCAGCGACCATGAACTCGAACATTAGTGACAAGCCGCACCTGTGGAGGAAAACAAGCTGTAGAAGCTAAATCAGAGTCGCCAGCATAACCACTTCCCCAGAGAATGGGGAGTGGTGGATAGAGAATACGGAGTCAGCGAAAAGAGTCGACCCGCTGGAACATACTCACTAGGTAAGTACAACGGAGTATGTATTACGTATTGATGCGGACAATATCAGGACCGACCGGAGCAACAGAGGCCCATGGAGATGGGGGAGAGGGGGTCTGTAAGACCCACAAGTGATGCTAGGAACCCCCTGGAAGACAGAGGATGTCCTAATCAGGTGCGAAACCAGCACCAAAAGAAGGATGTAACGATGAATAGCCACCGTATCCACTGGCGGCACCCTAAGAGTGTCGGGCACCTGCGATAACCAACTGTAGCCACGCCCTCTTGGAAATAAGCGAAGGCACCTAGAGCCGTAGTGCCGCAGAAGATGTTTAGTTACTCCCCGCTAGTGGATCACTAGCGGAAGGGGGAAATGCGACGGAAGCACGGTGATGCAACACTCCGCCTATGGAAGGATAGCGGACAGTCGGAACCGTATTCAATGGTAGAGTAATTAGCTATCTAAGTAAGGTGTGAGCATACGGCAAATACTGGTCAGTGGTAGGGAGCATACCCCACCTAAGAAGGGGGGCGAATGCCCACAGCGAACTAGCGCATATGGCGAGTCCTGTACCCCGTGGAGTGCAATAGTGCACCTAAGGGGGTAATGCATACAGCACATAATGTAACCAGTGACAATGTCATCGCGCCACCGATGGATCTGCATATGGCAGGTCCCGAACCCCAAGTCATTGTACTTAGTCCACCTATGGCAGGGGACAATGTATAAAGCAGGCACTGTATCCTGAAGTAGTGCAGTTACACCACTAAAGGAAGTGGGTAATGCATACGACAGTACTGCTGGCCACCTAGATGCAATCTCTGGAAGATTGCTTCGGACTCATATCAGGATCCGAATCAGAGATTCTCCCCTCTTTCTGGAAGGACCCGCCCCAGTGAGGGAGGGTGTGTCTGAGGATGATTTTTAGGGAGGAAGAGTAGGGGAGCGGAAATATTCGAGGAGAATCATCAACCAAACGGCCCTGGAGGACGGATTAGGATCCTGCAGTGGTCCCGCATTGGATAGTGCAGGTGGAGAATCCTCAACCAAAACAGCCCCGGAGGACGGAATTGGGATCCTGCAGTGGTCCTTCACTGGATTGCGCAGGTGGAGAATCATCAACCAAACAGTCCAGGAGGACGGATTGGGATCCTGCAGCGGTCCCTCACTGGATTGCCCAGGTGGAAATTCATCACCAAACGGCCCCGGAGGACGGATTGGATCCTGCAGGGGTCCGTCACTGGATTGAGCATGTGGAGAATCATCAACCAAACGGCCCGGAGGCGGTATTGGGAATTATGCGAGTGTGGCTGAGGAGGGGGACCCGTATGGACGGACATGTCCTATATTATTATTTTTTATTTTTTTTATAAAACTAGGAAGCCGGCCTCAATGACAAGAGGCAGTAAGGGGTTCAATCCTCCACTCATGTACAGTGTACTTAGTGGAAGGGCCCCAGATAATCAGGTGCCAGCCTAAGAATGGTGGGTGGCCATGAAGGGTTAAGGCAGTGGCACAGCAGGCGACTGGGGGAGGGGGAGAAGGGCGGGAAGAGAAGGCGCGTGCCGGAGCACCGATGCGGTGCACGGCCGATCGCGCTGCAGTTAACCCCTTCCGGAGCGGCGCGACGGCGTCCGCTCCAAGGGGTGTAATGTGGGAGGTGTCAGGGAGCGGAGTCTGCTCCGCAGGTATGACCATCTGCCCTGCTGGTCGCCATATTTTTTGAGCGGGCGGCAAAAATCGCGGCCGGTCGAACGCAGGACGGTTAACCCCTTCCCGGAGCGGCGCGACGGCGTCCGCTCCAAGGGGAGTAAATGTGGGTGGTGTCAGATGGCGGAGCTCCTCCGCATGTGTGAACGGCCGCCCTGCTGGCCGCTATATTCTTTGAGCAGGGCAGCAAAAAATCGCGGCTGGAGCACTGAAGCGGTTAACCCCCTCAGGAGCGACGCGCCCGGCATCCGCTCCCGAAGGGGTGGAGAAAGGTAAATGCCGCCATGTCGGTGAGCGGAATATGTGCCGCTCCTTGCTGCGCTCCGCTCCCTGCATGTAAATAAGGAATTAGCACTAGGGAGTCCTCCTAATTTGGCGCCAAAAACTGAGGGAGAGGCCCCTATTAACCCCCTATGTCCTCCTCAATCAATCAAACGGCCTGTGCCGGAGGAGAATGCTTCAGGGGTGCTGGGCTATGCTGAAGCCCTGTCTGGTCACAGACTATTGCCACCAAGAGGGAGGGGGGACCAACCCAGAGGGTTAAATACTCACCTAGTCCCGTGTACTCAACTCTTCTCTCTCCTGCCGCCATCTTCACCCCTCCTCTGGTCCAGCAGGGTCACCCCTTCAGCTACTGGCACCGTAGTGGCAGGACGCTGGAAGGGGGGCTTGGATGGGTGACCCCTTGGCTGGCGGGATGCAGGGGAGCGAGGCTGCCCTGGTCCACCTTGTCTTCTGTGGGGGAAGCAGCAGTGCGGGACACCGGCACTGGCGCAACTCGACCCCGGGAGTCCCTGTTTGCCCATCTGAAAAAAAAATAAAAAATCTTCAGGAGATCCCTGCAGAGCAGGGAGGTCTTGCCTCCTATTGACACTAGAAAAAAACTGAAGCTCTCTCTCTCCAGGCTGGAGGGGGTATAGCTGCCAGGGGAGGAGCTAACAGCTTTATCTAGTGTCAACGCCTCCTAGAGGACATAGCTATACCGATGGTTTCTGTGTCCCCCAATGAATATGGGCGAGAAAATCTATTTTAGCATATGCTACTGCTGCAGCTGCATTATGCATAAGCCATCTTTAGTTTCTTTACATACCACTGTTTTCCCCTTAGTTACGGCTGTTTAAACATTTACAATATGAGGACCTTCTCAAGATGGCTCCTCTGCCAGTTCTCTGAGGCCAAAACTGCTTTCCCTCACTTCCCATACACACTAGCAACGGTCTCTTAAGGGAGCAATAGAAAGGGACAAAGGACATTAATGAAAGCTGTTATTATAAGGTAATTACAGCTCTTTTGACAATCATTGACAGACTAACTCAGGTTATACATGCCCAGCTCTAATAAACTAGCAAATAAATAAAAATATGACAGTTATCCTTTGAGTGACCCAGCACCTTAAACAGAAACGAGTGTTCCTAGGTATGTTTCCATCTCTGCAGCTCAAGTCCTCCTGGCTGTGATTGTGTACAAGGCTGCAGCAGTGATGTAGCTGTACACAACGTGTGACCTCTGCAGCCAATCACTAGCTTCAGTGATATACGCATAAGACATCTTGTACAGATACTTCACCGCTGCAGCCAGGGTGGATTGGCCCTAGACCTTACAGAGAAATTTCCCAGTGGGCCGATGCCCCAGGGGGCCACCCAAGTCCTCCTCTCTGCTACTTACCGGGTACATAATGAGCTCTCAACAGTAATTAACGCTGTCAGAATCAGGCACTCATGTACCCAGCCAGGAACTGCACATGCACTCCTGAATTCAACTGCTGTGGTCCACACCTCACCTCCTAAGCCCCCTTCTCCATAGACAACTGGAGGAGGAGGACAGAAGATGGTAACTATTGAGGGCCACCACAGAGGGCCAGTTTTCGGGCAATATATTGTGCTACACTGTTCTGTTCTATTTGGTTCTGCTAGGATGGTATTGTTGACCCCACCTACTTATGTTGCCCCACCTTCTGTTAATTCGGACCTGCCTACAAAATGGGGCCACTTTATTGTTCCTTCTTAAAATACATATTCATATGGTACAAACTGGTGGTGATTAAAATTACACATGACCCCTATCCCACTTGAACTACTTCTCATATGTATTGACCGTATACTGTCTACATACTCAAGTTGATATTTGTATTATCAGGGTTCCAGACCCTAGGCCTATTAATTTCTATGGGGGATCACATGCTGACTAAAACACAGAAACACAACACTACGGCAGTATCATCAGGGGAACAGACAAGGACAGCAGCATGATATGCGAGAGATTTACTAATACTAGTCTTTTCTATGCCAATCTTAGTAATAATAGCGCCGGAGTTACGGTAGATGCTCCAAATGTATTAACCGGTAAAGGCCTAGATTCAGCTAGACTCTTGCCAGTTTCTGGAGCAAATTATAACACATTCAGTGGGACGCAGAAGGCCCCGCCCCCTTGGCTACACCACGACCCTTTCTTGCCACTTTAGAAAAATGGAGAGAACCTCAAAACATTGCAAATTGTGGTGCAAATAATGTGTGTGTGCCACAACCTGTGACTTTCTTCCTGCGGCATAAAAACATCCAGAAATCTCTCTATGAATGAGACTAATAGGCTTCATATAGGATGTAATTCAAGGTCAGTACAAGATAAGTAAAGCATCTTTTTATAGCCTATACCCAGATTATGGTGCCATAAAATAATTACATTTGGGATATTTTTAAAAGTTGATTTGAAGAAACATCTAGCAGGGAAACAATAGGACAGATTTTCTAGCACTACTGCACTGAATACTAATGGTGTTCTGGCACTTGGCCCATCAGAACAGTGGCAGCAGCTAATGCCAAGCACAAGCAGGCAATATTCAGTAGCTGCACCTCATAGCCCAGCTAGGTATGTGCTGTGTTGATGAACATGGTGCACAGATCAACGATGTTGTCATTTTAGCAAATCTCTACCATTTTCCATTTCTTCCCCCCTTTCCTGTTAGCACACACCGAACTAGAAAAAAGTGATGGACTTGGCAAAAAATGTTCTGCTTGAGTGCTGGGAGCCGTGTCCTACGTCTTTTGTACAATGCAGAGGAGAAGGTGGCGCTACAGCCAACCTGTTACAGGGGTGACCAGATTATATTCACATAATAGTGCCGAAACCCAATGTGGTCACCTATGTCTCTTTCTGTGGATCTGCTCTAAGGGCCTGTTCACATAGGCCGATAACAGTCCAGAACAAGCGACGACATTTAAAGGGCCTTATACACAGGCTGATGCAACTGTATGGGGGATGAGTGATCACTAGTGTGATTGTTGGTCCTGAATACAGTTTGCATATTGTCAGCAGCACATCCACTGTTTGTATAAGATGTGCTGCCAACAGATTTTTATGTTAAAGACATTGTGACTACCAGGTGCCTAGGAAACAATGGAGCGGCCCGGCGCTGCACTGCATGACAAGTATGGAAAAAGCGTGGCCCAGTAAGATATGCTGTTTCCATAACTCGCTGTGCCACTATGTCTCTGTAGCTGCCATGCACTGCAATGGAAGCTGCTGAAACAGGAGCGCCAGGCAAGTCCGCTGTTTCCTAGTCACCTGGTGGTCAGGACTTAGTCCCATCTTGCCTTAGAAACTGTGAGATGAGACAACCACTTTAAGCAGTTCACTTCCATGGGAGCAGCACTTCAGTAACTAGCTCAGTCCTCTACATGATGTACAGAGCTGTGTAGTTCCGGCACCGCCATCTGATCGGAAGGGGTGGGGGTCTCGAACCACCGCCGGTCAGATATTGAATATCTAATATTAAAATCCAGGTAAACCCATGAATTCATAAGGGTGCTTCCAGCCAACAATATTGGATAGATCAGATCTGTGCATGCTTCCTTTTGAACTCAAAGCCACGAGTGGATCATAAAGGAAGGAAAACTAAAAAGGAAACACTTAGGGCTCATGCACACAAACATATTTTCTTTACGTGTCCGTTCTGTTTTTTTTTTTTTGCAGACTGTATGCGGAAACCATTCATTTCAATGGGTCCGCAAGAAAAACGGAAGGTACTCCATGGGCATTACGTTTTCGTATGTCCGTATTTCCGTTCCGCAAAAAAATAGAACATGTCCTATTATTGTCCGCATTACGGACAAGTATAGGACTGTTCTATTAGGGGCCAGCTGTTCCGCAAAATACGGAATGCACACGGACGTCATTGCGAATCCTTTTTTTTGCGGACCGCAAAATACATACAGCCATGTGCATGAGGCCTTACTGGTATATGTCTCTCTTTTTGGGTGGGGGGGGGGGCTAAAAAAAATAGCTGCTTAAAAAACTTTGTGTGTCAATTCAGCCTTAACAAGCAGTTTCTTTTTATTAATTACGGTAAATTAATATTGTAAAAATATTCAAATGCATATACAATAAAGTAATTCATATTTTCGAATAATCTAGGGGTTTCTGAGAAAAAGCAGCCCAGAAATTATAAACGGTCTACGAGTAAGTTAGATATCGGCACATTATCCTCTCACATGGCAGCCAAAGTTGCCTAGCAACCTATTCCGCTAATAAAAGGGAAAGGCAGAATCTGTTCAGAACACCCACAGACTAATTAAAAATACTAATGTGCCGCACAGTTATAATTGATACGTTCTACCCTATTTGTAAAACTAACATTGGTCCATGCCAGGAGGGTTTGTAAAAAAAAAAAAAGTTTGATGCCAGTGCATCTACCCACATTTCATGGCATACATAAAAGTCATAACCAATTACTTGTATATTCACAATGGTGCTGTAAACACTGAATAGATATGAAGTTGGTTTTCATACCAAGCTAAACCCTGCGATGCCATCTGTTTAGTGCGCTAACTGGCAAGAAAGCTTCCTGGTTTATCACCAGGTGACCATATGGTTAAGTTTTCCATTGTTTACTGTCATAGGAGGAATTGAATTGCTATGGATTTGGTCCATATTTATTACTCAGGTACTCTGATGTGACATAATATATCAATACATTCATACTTTAATGAAACAAAGGAGCTGTAGCTCTCTGTCCGATGCACGAAGCCCTTTAAGATTTTCGTCAGGATTTTTGTCGGGGGCTGTGTCGTAGTTCCTATACTCATCTAGGCTCTTTCTTTTGGGATAAGTCTTGTTGAGATTTGGCTGCGGGACCACAGTGCCGATATGGACTTACTCCAAATTTTTGGCACCATGTCAAAGCTGTCCATAGTCTTTAAAGGGAATCTATAATCTCCAGCAAGCCCTATAAAGTACAGTAACACATGTATCGATCACCTGCCACTGACTCCAGATCAGTCAGTAGTATGTCGCTACTCCCGTTTCCCCCACTGGGCATGTGTAAACCAGCCATGGAATGCATTGAGAGGACTCCTGTGCATGCGCACATATTGGAGAGGACTCCAGGACATGTCCCCTCTATGCATTCCCTGTTTGTTGATGCATAGCAGGGGAATGGGGGTCAGTATTGAAATAGAAATAACTGATCTGAAGCCAACGGCAATGGTAATACCCAGCTGTTTATTTCTTCATCTGTCCAGAAGAAAAATAGGCCCAGATTTACTAATGGCGTAAACTCAGACTGTCTAGATCTGCCACAAATTTATCACAGTGGCGTAGTACGGATGATACATTTGCTGCATGACTAGACACTTCTGTCCAACTTTATACCAACTATTGGTTGGCTTAGTTTGAAACAAAATTTTACACCAGAATTGTGGCTCAATTTTGTCACAAAATAATGCATCATAAGCCCCACTTCTCTCCCCACTAAGACATGCCCCTTTTAAGTAAACCAGCCCCTTGAAGAGCTAAGCAGAATAGATCTTTCTAAAGCTAGATGGAGCAGAATGCACCAAAATGTAACAAACTGTGCAAAATTTTGGTTCAATTTATGACAACACGTAGGTTTGCTCACATTAGTAAATGTGGGAAAAATAATTCTCATAAAAGGTGCTCCAGCACTGCTATTTCATGGGGAACAGACAGGTTATGACATAAACAAAAACTAAATTACAATGTTAAATTACAGACAGAATAAAAAAACACCCTTCTAACACCCTTCACTGATACTGGAGTGTTGCCTCATCATTTGCTTTTTTAGATAAATAGATATTAGATAGATAGATAGATAGATAGATAGATAGATAGATAGATAGATACACAGATAAATATGAGGCAAAAAGATAGACTGACAGATAGATAATAGATAGACAGACATATAAATAAACACGTTGCACATTGTGTTAAAGAGGATCGGTCATCAGGATCAACCCTATTAAACCAGATATACTGGCTGGTAGGGCTCATCATGCTAATTAAAGCAATACCTTTCTTTTGTCTGTATGCTAAACAGCTGCAGTGATATCTGTGGTTTTATTCTCTATATATAGAGAATACACTATGTACTATAGCTTCACCACACTGAGATCTGCTCAGAAAGCTGATCTACAGATTACTGCTTTATTCACAGGCACAATATATGTCTATAAAGACACTACTAATACATGCATAGAAAAAACATACATTTCTATGTGGTAGCTATAGCTTGAGCTAAGTGTTGGGTTTTGCACGTAGAGAACCCAGGTTTGAACCCTAGAGTATATGATATATAGAGGCTAGGACACAGCTCTGCCCTCAGCCTGATGTCTAGCCCTGTCAATTAGGGGGAGAAGGGGGTGTGTAGAGCACAGGAGGTGTAAGGCTACTTTCACACTAGCGTTTTTGCTGGATCCGGCAGGGTTCAGCAAAAATGTTTCTGTTACTGATAATACAACCGTCTGCCTCCGTTATGAACAGATCCGGTTGTATTATCTTTAACATTGCCAAGACGGATCAGTCATGAACACCATTGAAAGTCAATGGGGGACGGATCCGTCTTCTATTGTGTCAGAGAAAACTGATCCGTCCCCATTGACTTGCATTGGCGGTCATGCCAGATCCGTCTTGCTCTACATCCCAGGACGGAAAGCAAACTACAACATATTGCGGTTTTCTCTCCGGAAGGAGGACGGAACGGAGTGTATTTTGGAGCATTCGGTTCTGTTCAGTTTTGTCCCCATTTACAATGAATGGGGACAAAACTGAAGTGTTATTTTCCGGTATTGAGCCACTATGACGATCTCAATACCGAAAAACTTAAATGCTAGTGTGAAAGTAGCCTTACAAAGCAGCGCTCAAAGGATTCAGCCCCACCTCCTGGTGCTCAAACTTCTCATTTGTATATGACTAAAAACTGATTTCTCTGCAGCTATTTAACATACAGATAAAAGAAAGGTATAGTTTTAATCAGCATGATGTCTGGTTTTATAGGGTTGATCCTGGTGACAGAGCCGCTTTAATGTTACTCAGTAATTTACATTCATTGGGCAACTTCTTGCAATTTTGCATCAAAGTTTCAAATTTTGCAATAAAAACTCGGCAAGTTCTAGACTTGACAGCGGCGAATCAATGGATGTCGTGTATCTGGACTTCTCCAAAGCATTTGACACTGTACCACATAAAAGGTTAGTATATAAAATGAGAATGCTCGGACTGGGAGAAAACGTCTGTAAGTGGGTAAGTAACTGGCTCAATGATAGAAAACAGAGGGTGGTTATTAACGGTACACACTCAGATTGGGTCACTGTCACTAGTGGAGTACCTCAGGGGTCAGTATTGGGCCCTTATCTCTTCAATATATTTATTAATGATCTTGGAGAAGGCTTGCACAGTAAAATAAATTTTTTTGCAGATGACACTAAACTGTGTAAAGTAATTAACACTGAAGAGGACAGTATACTACTACAGAGGGATCTGGATAGATTGGAGGCTTGGGCAGATAAGTGGCAGATGAGGTTTAACACTGACAAATGTAAAGTTATGCACATGGGAAGGAATAATGCAAGTCACCCGTACATACTAAATGGTAAAACACTCGGTAACACTGACATGGAAAAGGATCTAGGAATTTTAATAAACAGCAAACTAAGCTGCAAAAACCAGTGTCAGGCAGCTGCTGCCAAGGCTAACAAGATAATGGGTTGCATCAGAAGGGGCATAGATGCCCGTGATGAGAACATAGTCATACCACTTTACAAATCACTAGTCAGAACACACATGGAGTACTGTGTACAGTTCTGGGCTCCTGTGAACAAGGCAGACATAGCAGACCTGGAGAGGGTCCAGAGGAGGGCAACTAAAGTAATAACTGGAATGGGGCAACTACTGTACCCTGAAATATTATCAAAATTAGGGATATTCACTTTAGAAAAAAGACGACTGAGGGGAGATCTAATTACTATGTATAAATATATCAGGGGTCAGTACAGAGATCTATCCCATCATCTATTTATCCCCAGGA
Source organism: Bufo bufo (assembly GCF_905171765.1). Taxonomy (NCBI): domain Eukaryota; kingdom Metazoa; phylum Chordata; class Amphibia; order Anura; family Bufonidae; genus Bufo; species Bufo bufo. The sequence continues at coordinate 473,028,484 of NC_053392.1, read as the reverse complement.
CTGTGACTGTGACGAGGGGACATCCTCTGCGTCTGGAGGAAAGAAGGTTTGTACACAAACATAGAAAAGGGTTCTTTACGGTAAGAGCAGTGAGACTATGGAACTCTCTGCCTGTGGAGGTGGTGATGGTGAGTTCACTAAAAGAGTTCAAGAGGGGCCTGGATGTATTTCTGGAGTGTAATAATATTACAGGCTATAGCTACTAGAGAGGGGTCGTTGATCCAGGGAGTTATTCTGATTGCCTGATTGGAGTCGGGAAGGAATTTTTTATTCTCCTAAAGTGGGGAAAATTGGCTTCTACCTCACAGTTTTTTTTTTGCCTTCCTCTGGATCAACTTGCAGGATGACAGGCCGAACTGGATGGACAAATGTGTACTATGTTACTAATATTCGTATTTGGGGCTAAATTTCTGAGCCAAGCAGAGCTTTAGACTCGTATCAACTTCTAAAAATAAAAGTCTAGTTCAAGCAGGGCAAGTTTTTGCCATCAAATATGGAAGGAGCTTCTAGCGCAAACGAGAACAGAGCCCTGGGCATGTTACAGGTCACAACCATCAGCAATCCCATGCCTGCAAGCGATAGGAAAGTTCTATGGAAATATAGAAAGTTGAATGCATTGCATTCATCAGATTAGTATGAAAGATTTGGGAAGTAAACATGTTTTTACAGATTGGTCTACTTGGCTCAAGCTTTCATCCGTGAACCACCACTTTCCTTTATAATTACTCAGTCTCACTCAATCTTCGGATTGACGACACTTTACATGTGGAGGAGTAGGTCACGTCCTGCACTGCACAATAATACTTCACAGCCACAGGATTGCATTTATTTCATTTGAAAGGTTTCATGGCTTTCAGTAGGGAATCTGCAGTCAGTCTAGAATATCTTACAGTGTAATTAATGGTATAGGAAGTTAGGTTTACTTTCATCCACATGAAATACAGTGAGGCTTACACTCCACATATTAACAGCATGTAGCCTTCAACTTATTAAAGGGTTTCTGTCACCTGAAAAATTGGTATTAAGCTGACAGACATTAGCGATGTGCTAATGTCAGCTGACATAACTATATTAGTGCCATCTCACTGCCTAAAGCCTTTATTGAAAAAAAATGAACTTTTGTAATATGCTATTTAGCCTCTAGGAGCAGGGGGGGGGGGGGTGTTGCTCCTGCTCCTAGAGGCTCCGTTCTCCCACCTCTGGCCACGGACTGCTACACTAGATTGACAGGGGCAGGCATCGTTGGTCTCCTACCTCTGGCCCTGTCTGTAGTGTAAATCTCACTAAATGGCGCAGGCGCAGTGAGTGAAGGGCGCTCGCCAGCTGCCTCACTGTGCCTGTGCCGAATACTGAACAGCGCAAGATTGACACTACAGACAGGGCCAGAGGTAGGAGACCAACGATGCCTTCCCCTGTCAATCTAGTGTAGCAGTCCGTGGCCAGAGGTGGGAGAACGGAGCCTCTAGGAGCAGGAGCAACGCCCCCCCCTCCCCGCTCCAGAGGCTAATTAGCATATTATAAAAGTTTGTTTTTCTCAATAACGGCGGCACGCAGTGAGATGACACTAATATAGTTATGTCAGCTGACATTAGCACATCGTTAATACCAATTTTTCAGGTGACAGAAACCCTTTAACAGATATTCATGAATAGCCATGTGATTTACATAGCAATAGCAACAGCGACACCTTCAGGCCAAACCATGTCTCAATCAACTGAAAGCAGGAGCAAGCCGTTCTACACAAATGCTTGATACATGTCATTGCTGCTGTCAGACGACAAGACCAAAAGAGATGCCGTTTCTAAAGAGGGTTCCCCTTTTTGTGTAAGTAAAGCAAAATTATTGTACTATTAACAATTATACAACTTTCTAATATATGTTGTCCTCTAACCCCTCACCATTTTTGAGACTGTTTGCTGATTACAAATGGGAGGCTCTCAGGGCATCGGCCCACCGGGAAGTTTCCCTGTAGGGTCTATGGCCAGTCAGCCCCTGGCTACAAACGATTTGTGACCTAAATATCTAGGCGGCAAATTTTCCTGATTGTTTGTGTCAATGTATGTAAAAAGTATGAGCCTGGACTACAAGTAAGGGTCCATTCACACGTCCGTATGTGTTTTGCGGACCGCACATCGCCGGCACTCTCACAGAAAATGCCTTTTCTTGTCCGCAATTGCAGACAAGAATAAGACATGTTCTATTTTTTTGCAGAACGGAACTGCGGATCAGGAACTGCGGATGCGGACAGCAAATTCCGGCCCCATTGAAAATGAATGGGTCCGCAGCTGTTCCGCAAAATTGCGAAACGGATGCGGACCCATTTCGCGGACGTGTAAATGGACCCTTATACTTCACTCACATCACGGTTGATTATTTCCTATAACTGAGCAGAACAGTGAAAATAACTGCAGCACTGTTTTCATCAAATGACAAAAACTAACAGTGCCATACCCCCTCCCCTCCCCCCACTGATCTTAATGGGGTCCATCAGGTTACATTTTACTAGACTTTCTTACATTACACCTGAAAACTTTAAAGGGGTTGTCCGAGTTATTTTTTTTGTTCTTTATAAGTTTCTAACTAATCAAATGTAACAGCTTTGCCATGCACTTATGCATCTGTAGTTGCTCCTTTCTCAGATTTCACTGAGGGTCACATGACCTGTGATGTCAGCTTCTCTCCCTGCTTTGATAATGCTTCGTGCACAAGCCTGAGAGAGCTGTACACGAGACGTCACTGTGCTGGCCACGCCCCCCTGCACTGCTGGCTGCTGCTTATTGCTTTCTCCCGTTATTCTTAACCCCTTTAGCAGCACAGACTCAGGGCTGAAGGCTTTACTGAGAAGCTGCAGGCAGTGAGGAGACAAATGCTGGGCACAGGAGCTGACAGAGGAGTTCTGCAGAGCATTGCACAACAGGTAGGGGGAAGATCCTGCGTGTATCAGCAGTGTCATTGTACAGCTGGGACCTGTAGTCCTACACATATAACATGCTGCTGAGTCTCCCAACAGGCAAACATGTCACTCAGGGCAGCACATATTCACTCCCTTAGCAGTGCATGGGGAGGGGCAGAGATTGTTGTTACTGCAGGTAAACAAAGGGCCAGAAGAGAACCAGGGAGATGAGGAAAAAAAAATGTTTTACCTAAAACTTGCTTAGCTCAGTTAAATATTGCTGCTCATCAGATTTACAGTGCTATATATATATTTTTTATAACTCGGACAACCCCTTTAAGTGCAGTCCCATGACGGCAACACCAGTTTGTGTGCCCTGCTAAGGAATATGGACATCACAGGGGTGGTTTCCTTTGTCCCTTCTATGAGCTAAGACCTTAGACCTCAGACTCTGGGGCAGATGTGGATGCTGGTTTCATCTCAATGACCACTACGAAACGCTGGCCATGCACTAAGGCCTCATGCACACGACCGTATTTTTTTGCGGTCCGCAAAACGGGGTTCCGTTTTTCCGTGATCCGTGACCGTTTTTTCGTCCGTGGGTCTTCCTTGATTTTTGGAGGATCCACGGACATGAAAAAAAAGTCGTTTTGGTGTCCGCCTGACCATGCGGAGCCAAACGGATCCGTCCTGAATTACAATGCAAGTCAATGGGGACGGATCCGTTTGACGTTGACACAATATGGTGCAATTTCAAACGGATCCGTCCCCCATTGACTTTCAATGTAAAGTCAGGAGTTAATATACCATCGGATCGGAGTTTTCTCCAATCCGATGGTATATTTTAACTTGAAGCGTCCCCATCACCATGGGAACGCCTCTATGTTAGAATATACTGTCGGATTTGAGTTACATCGTGAAACTCAAATCCGACAGTATATTCTAACACAGAGGCGTTCCCATGGTGATGGGGACGCTTCAGGTTAGAATATACTAAAAGAACTGTGTACATGACTGCCCCCTGCTGCCTGGCAGGTGCTGCCAGGCAGCAGGGGGCAGCCCCCCCCCTGTAGTTAACACATTGGTGGCCAGTGCGGCCGGCCCCCCCCTCCCCTGTAGTTAACTCATTGGTGGCCAGTGCGGCCGGCCCCCCTCCCTCCCCTGTAGTTAACTCGTTGGTGGCCAGTGGGCCCCCCCCCCTCCCTCCCCTGTAGTTAACTCGTTGGTGGCCAGTGGGCCTTCTCCCCTCCCTCCCCCTCCTAATTAAAATCTCCCCCCTATCATTGGTGGCAGCGGAGTGTACCGATCGGAGTCCCAGTTTAATCGCTAGGGCTCCGATCGGTAACCATGGCAACCAGGACGCTACTGCAGTCCCGGTTGCCATGGTTACTTAGCAATTTGTAGAACCATTATACTTACCTGCGAGCTGCGATCTCTGCGTCCGGCCGGGAGCTCCTCCTACTGGTAAGTGACAGGTCCGGCCGGGAGCTCCTCCTACTGGTAAGTGACGTCCGGCCGGGAGCTCCTCCTACTGGTAAGTGACATGACCTGTCACTTACCAGTAGGAGGAGCTCCCGGCCGGACCTGTCACTGACCAGTAGGAGGAGCTCCCGGCCGGACCTGTCACTTACCAGTAGGAGGAGCTCCCGGCCGGATGCAGACATCGCAGCTCGCAGGTAAGTATAATGGTTCTACAAATTGCTAAGTAACCATGGCAACCGGGACTGCAGTAGCGTCCTGGTTGCCATGGTTACCGATCGGAGCCCCAGCGATTAAACTGGGACTCCGATCGGTACACTCCGCTGCCACCAATGATAGGGGGGAGATTTTAATTAGGAGGGGGAGGGAGGGGAGAAGGCCCACTGGCCACCAACGAGTTAACTACAGGGGAGGGAGGGGGGGGGCCACTGGCCACCAACGAGTTAACTACAGGGGAGGGAGGGGGGCCGGCCGCACTGGCCACCAATGAGTTAACTACAGGGGAGGGGGGGGGCCCACTGGCCACCAATGTGTTAACTACAGGGGGGGGGGCTGCCCCCTGCTGCCTGGCAGCACCTTCCAGGCAGCAGGGGGCAGTCATGTACACAGTTCTGTTAGTATATTCTAACCTGAAGCGTCCCCATCACCATGGGAACGCCTCTGTGTTAGAATATACTGTCGGTTCTGAGTTTTCACGAAGTGAAAACTCAGCTATGAAAAAGCTTTTATGCAGACGGATCTTTGGATCCGTCTGTATAAAAACTAGCCTACGGCCACGGATCACGGACACGGATGCCAATCTTGTGTGCATCCGTGTTCTTTCACGGACCCATTGACTTGAATGGGTCCGTGAACCGTTGGCCGTGAAAAAAATAGGACAGGTCATATTTTTTTCACGGCCAGGAAACACGGATCACGGATGCGGCTGCAAAACGGTGCATTTTCCGATTTTTCCACGGACCCATTGAAAGTCAATGGGTCAGCGAAAAAAAACGGAAAACAGCACGACGGCCACGGGTGCACACAACGGTCGTGTGCATGAGGCCTAAAGGTTTTGAATGTTGATTTATAACATTTTCTGCAACTTTTAATGACACAAAAACATGACAGATGCCTACCTACTGCAGACATCTATAGAAAGGTGGTCTATGCCAAACAACAGATCAGCATCATATCAATAGAAGTACACAGTGGGCCAAAGATCACTGAGTTATCACTGATCACTGATTTATCGTTTATGGAATTGTAGTCCAATAGAACAACCAGGAACAGTCATTAAGAAAACAACCGTCTTAAACCCTAGTGTATTGCCAACTTAAAACTGCAGAAGGACAGACAGGAACTTCTCCTGGCAAATTTAGCCATTGGGTCTTGAGAGCCAGATTGTGGCTCTAATATTGAAGAGTTTCACTGTGATGAGACAACCTGTACTGTACGTTAAAGTGCAAAAAACTGTCCTCTACCGTGATACCAGAAATATTCATTTGCATCACCTTCCTGGATGGTTTAAAGGGAACCTGTCACCGGGATTTTGTGTATAGAGCTGAGCAAATGGGTTGCTAGATGGCCGCTAGCACATCCGCAATACCCAGTCCCCATAGCTCTGTGTGCTTTTATTGTGTAAAAAAAAACACGATTTGATACATATGCAAATTAACCTGAGATGAGTCCTGTCCCTGACTCATCTCACGTACAGGACTCATCTCAGGTTAATTTGCATATGTATCAAATCGTTTTTTTTACACAATAAAAGCACACAGAGCTATGGGGACTGGGTATTGCGGATGTGCTAGCGGCCATCTAGCAACCCATGTGCTCAGCTCTATACACAAAATCCCGGTGATAGGTTCCCTTTAAGTGGTTACTATATTACCATGCAATAAAGAGAACATTTTAAATGAAAGAGTAACTAAACCATTGCATCAAATTGTAATAAGATGTCCCTAATGCCCTAATAAAAGTTTGCCTAATATACTTTATTAATAAATTTTGTATTTTTATTATACTTTTTTCTGACCTAAAGCGACGTGCACTCCTGATCAGCTTGTCTGCCCCATAGGCTGATTTTAATTAGTGCAACTATGTCAGCAAAGGTCCTTTTGCAGGTCCTTCAAGAAAAATAAAGAAGAGGATCCCGGCTGCTCGATCAAGTGAATGAGGTAAGTAATGTTTTTTTTTTTTTTTAACCCTCAAGTGACATTTCACTTTGCATTCTGTATTAAAGAATGCTATTATTTTCCCTTATAACCATGTTATAAAGGAAAATAATAAAATCTACAGAGCACCAAACCCAAACCCGAACTTTAGTGAAGAAGTCTAGGTTCGGGTCTGGGTACCACATTCAGTTTTTTCTCATGCGCATGCAAAACGCATTGCACTCGCGTGGAAAAAACTGAACATCGGAATGCAATCGCAGACAAAACTTACTGAAATTGCGTGCCTACTTGCGCGGGCTTCCCGCAATGCACCCTGAACGCATCTGGACCTCACCCGCGATGCCTGCGTGAAAGAGGCCTTAGGCCCCTTTCACACGGGCGTTGCGGATTGGGGCCGGATGCGTTCAGGATGCGTTCAGTGAAACTTGCACCACTTTGCAAGTAAGTTCAGTCAGTTTTGTCTGCGATTATATTCAGTTGTTCAGTTTTTTCCGCGCGGGTGCAATGCGTTTTGATGCGTTTTTCACTCGCGTGATAAAAAACTGAAGGTTTACAAACATCTCCTAGCAACCATCAGTGAAAAACGCATTGCATCCGCACTTGCTTCCGGATGCAATGCGTTTTTCACTGAAGCCCCATTCACTTCTATGGAGCCAGGGTTGCGTGAAAAATGCAGATTATAGAACATGCTGCATTTTTCACGCAACGCAGAACTGATGCGTGAAAAAAACGCTCATGTACACAGACCCATTGAAATGAATGGGTCAGGATTCAGTGCGGGTTCTATGCGTTCACATCATGCATTGCACCTGCGCGGAAAACTCGCTCGTGTGAAAGGAGCCTTAGGCTGAGTTCACATGGGGCCTGTGTTATCACGCAACACAGGCCCCATAGAAGTGAATTCGGCTGAGTGAAAATCGCAAGCATCCGCAATCAAGTGCGGATGCGGTGCGATTTTCACGCATGGTTGCTAAGATGACAGTCTATTCACTGTATTATTTTCCCTTATAACATGGTTATAATGAAAAAAAATAATAGCATTCTTTAATACAGAATGCTTAGTAGGTGGTCAATTGAGGGTTAAAAAAAAATAAAATAATTAACTCACCTTCTCCTCTTGATCGCGTAGCTGCCAGTCTCTTCTTACTTCTTTAATCATGAGCTGCCGGCTAAAGGACCTGTGGTGACGTCATATCACATGGTCCAATCACATGATCCATCACCGTGGTGAGACCGGAAGGGCTGATCCGGCATTCCGGTATTTTGAATGCCGGATCCGGCACTAATACATTTCTATGAGGAAAAGTGCCGGATCCGGCATTCCGGCAAGTCTTCAGTTTTTTTTTTCGTCGGAGATAAAACCGTAGCATGCTACGGTTTTATATTTTTGCCTGTTCATTCAAAATGACTGAACTGAAGAAATCCTGATGCATCCTGAACAGATTACTCTCCATTCAGAATGCATGGGGATAAAAATGATCAGTTCTTTTCCGGTATAGAGCCCCTAGGACGGAACTCTATGCCAGGAAAGAAAGACGCTAGTGTGAAAGTACCCTAAACTTTCCAATGATAAAGGCAACCTTCCAATAAATTGAGCCTTTTTATAGCTTGTTAGTTACAGTCATGACACATCCACAAACTTGCTTTTTTCTCTCAAACCCAAAAAAGTAGCAAACATAAATAAGGGGCTAACGTAAGCAATTCTTTCTAGTTAAAGGGGTTGTCTCACTTCAGCAAATGTCATTTACAACGCAGAGAAAGTTAATACAAGGCACTTACTAATATATTGTTATTGGCCATATTGCCTCCTTTGCTGGCTGGATTCATTTTTTCATCACATCATACACTAGTTATTTCCAGGGGTTACGGCCACCGCTGCAGCGCAGATACCACCAGAGAGGCCGGGGCTTTTTCTATAGTGTGCAGGCACGGCCACTGCTGCTGGATTGCAGAGTGTTCGTAACCCTGAATATGAACAGTGTATAATGTAATGGAAAATGTAATCAAGCCAGCAAAGGAGGCAATATGGACAACACATTAGTAAGTGCCTTGTATTAACTTTCTCTACATGATAAATGCAATTTGCCAAAGTGAGACAACCCCTTTAAGGTCTACGCAGACAGATATATCAAATTTTAGTCCACAAAAAATACATCCTTGAAAATGGAAGCCCCTCCATTTGCATTCTCTATCTTTGTCACACCCATGAATTTAAAGGGCTATTCTCATCTGCCAAAACGGACAAGAATAGGACCTGCAGTGAGATTCTGGGATCGGCCACATGGATCCATGAAAAGAAAAAAAAAGATGTGTGAATGGCCCCATTAACTTGTCTGGTTTTGTGAGGAACGGATACAACATTGAAGAAAAATACAATTGAGGAAATGAGTCCTTACAATGAAATTAGCAATATTCATTACTTGTTATTTACCTCATCTCCTTGGCCATCTGCTGATGAGTTGTGAGGATCAGGATAGTGTTTTAGGAACTGAGCTATGTAGGTCATGATGGACTTTTCATCAGGCTTGTCAACGTCAACATCTAGATACAAAAAAGCAGAGTAAATTATATAACTCATCTGTATAATCAGTATTCCAAGTATAGCAATAATTCTAATTAATGACAATATGCCTAATTGTATAGAAAATACCTTCAGGATCCAGCAGCCTTGGAATTCCTAGCTCAGTTTCTGCAATTGAAAAGGCTTCTTCCAGATTTTCATGGTTGGTCCTTCCTTTCAGCTTGTCCATGTCCACAAGTTCTGGCCTTATTGCGTGTATCATTGAGTGGAAGGCAATGCCGTTTCTCCAGCTTGGTCCAAAATCTTTTATTTCGATCCCAAGACGCCTTTTAATAAAGAACAAGTAAACATGGTTAGATAACCAGATTCTTTTAAGGACTGAAAGGGCGTGTAGCATTTTGAACACAAAGGTGTTTTGGGCAAACTATTTTTTACAAGGGTTCTTTGAATTTTCTGCTGCTAGGTTCCCCAGTGATCATCTGTACTCTATTGGGGAACGCTACAGCAAGTGCTTAATTTCCCTGCAGTGCCACCACAGGTGAAATTAAGCACTACACAGTTATTTTTGAAATCCATGTGAAGTCTGAGTAAGGCTCTCCAAAGTGAGAGGTACTATTTGTAGTAACTCTTCATTCTGGCAAACAAATTTGGTCATGAATAAGGCACCCTTGGTTTTCTAGACCAAACAACCCCTTTAATAATCTATAATTTATGTTAAATGAGTTGCCCAGTCTTAAACAAGTTGCCTGTAGTTGAAGGAAAGACCATGGCACTCTCTTTTTGCTGTTACATCAAAACGCTTATTTTTTATTGCCTTATTGTATCCATCCAAAAAAAAAAATTGAGCCGTGATCAAGGTCTATCGTTGACCGAAACGTTGGCCAGTGGCTCAATTTTTTTGGGGATGGATGCAATAAGGCAATAAAAAATAAGCGTTTTGATGTAACAGCAAAAAGAGAGTGCCGTGGTCTTTCCTTCAACTACAAGTAACTTTGTATACCACAAAGCACCTCACATACCGAGGAGTGCCGTTCAACTCTTTCTTCTTAAATAAGTTGCCCACCTTTTGGTTTTTTGGGGGGCAAATCCTCCTCCTGGCCAGACATGAAAAAGGGAAGCTGTTCCGAGCCGCTGGTTCCCAGCTCCTTCTTTCCCTGTCCTTGACTGCCTCACTCAGGTTCCGGCTGTTAACATACTCTTTGAAGCTGCTGCACCCAATTGCTGGCCAGCAGAGGTTACTTGCCGCCCTTACATCACATGACCAATTGACCTGATGCAAGGGGAACAGGTGACCACAGCAGCCAATGATTGGCTGCAGTTGCGTCTAAACAGATGTTGACAGCGGGGGGACCCGAGCGAGGTAGCTGAGGAACAGGTAAGTATGCTTCTCCTTTGCAGGTCTGGCCGGGAGAGCGATTTGCCAAACCATCCCCTCAAAAAGGTGGCCAACCCCTTAAAAGGACTACTTTGTCCGTGATGAGTCTGTGCTCTAATAGCACCACTGAAAGACCTTCCCCTAAACTCCTGCTGTAAGACACAGCATGGATCTTTGCTGGCTGGCAGAGAAGGAGCATTAGTTAAGAGAAGTGTATGGTCGTACATGTAGTATATATAATGTACAGCCAAATTCAAGCCAACATTCAGCTGGTATTGCATTTCATGCTTGCGATTAGAAAAAAGGCTTCTCCCCAACCCCATGTGCCAGATATTTACTTCAGGTGAACATATTGATATGTACCTAATACATTACTGGTTACATGCAAAATTTTTGTATGAGTCAAGCTATTTTAATAGTGCTTCTAAGCACATTGGCCCACATTTACTACTGCGTCTGCGCCTGGACCCTGATGTAACCTGTACCAAAATTTGGTGACTTTTTGGCACAATTTGATATGTCATGTTAGAAGAAAGTAAGCCAAAAGGAATTAGCCACTGTGCCTTGTCTGCCCGGAATGGGTGTAGCCTTGCAGAAAGAGAGGGTCTTCGTGGGAAAGAAGGCGTGGCTTAAAATGCAAGATTTTGTACCAAAACTTTGACAAAAAATTCTGTTAGACCCAATAGGTGGTATAAAGTAGGAGCAGACAGTCTACAGATGCACTGGATTTACCATCCAGCATGACTTACTGTGATAAATGGAGGGTCTTTACACTGCCAGTCTAGTTTAGATAGAATTAGTAAATCTACTCCACTGTGATCGCCCCCAAGAGTTCAATTATGTGTTCTTCCCAGAGCTAGAAGGGATGAATTGCTTTCCACTTGCCTGCTCTACTACTCAGTTTTGGTGAAACTCTCTGTATATAATCCAATAAAAATCAGAAATTAATATAAAAAAGACTGCACTTACTTGCCGGCTGTGTACTGCACCCATCTCAGCAGGGCTTTTTTGGCACTTCCTTGAATTTTAGTAACAACTTTCCGTTTGGTTGGGGGGCTGGCAGTCTCAGAACTCACTACACTGTCAACAGAAGAAGTACTACTGGAGAGTGAATGAAGTTGTGGGAGATTGCTGGTTAATTCTTCGATCTGTATAAAAAAAAAGAAAATAAATATGTTCATATCAGGAATCCCATAAATGGTAGACTTATCTGCTGAGTCGGTTATTTATTTCATTTGTAAGGTCTATTGAGTAATCAGTGTGGGACCCACACATATCCTTAGAATGGAGTACACAAAGTGCCAGAGGGTTCACCACCCTTGCGCGACTGCCCTTCATTCACCTCTATGGGACCACTGGCTCGGCTATCTTTGTAAGCCCCATAGAAACATGAACTGAGGGATGGTCACGCTTGTGTGGTGCGCTTCCTATTCTTTTCAATGGGACTTTTGAAAATAGCCGACCGCGTCGCTCTGTCATTCTCAGCATTCCCACAGAAATGAATAAAGGAAGGCCATGTGTGAGGTGGGATGGGACAACCCACCTAAGGGTGTGTTCACATTGGCCCTACTGGAAACAGTGATGCACACAGGCCTCAATTCACAAGGCATAGGACAAAATAGTGTCCATTTGGCAAATGTCAGGCCAGTATATGTTAGAATAACTTTTTTTTTGTGGTAAGAACTAGCATAAATCACCAAAAAATAAAGCCTGTTTAGGCTAATAACCAAACTTGTCCCGGATATTAAAACTTAACTTTTACTATCTTCAATTAAAAGTACTCCTAAGTATAAGTGAATGTGAGCTATAAAGAAAGGGTTAAAACTAACTAATGCTCTGTCAGTTCTGTAACACGTTCCCTGTATTTGTAATGTCGGCCGGGGGTGCACTCCCCATGCCGGCACACACTTGAACTCTGTATTCACTGATTAGTGCAATACCATCCTATATATAGTGTACTATGGATGGCTCTATGTGGGAACCAATGTTCACTCTTGTGTATGCTCCACTAGTGTTATGCTGCACTCATTACCAGAACTACTACAGGCATCAGAATCTAAAACTCTAAACTGTCCCCCAACATGTTTCGCCAGCTAATCTGGCTTCATCAGGGGTAACGGACAGACTCTTAGACGGGTGCACTCCTGTCAATCGGGCGTTAAAAACTGTCCCATTGATTTCAATGGGTCCGTCTGACCGTGAAAATGGCCAAAAGTAGGACCGGAAGTGCAGTGAGGACAACCTAGAACCCTCAAAGCTGGAACCAAGAGGAGGAGAGCAGGTAAGGCTACTTTCACACTGGCCTTCTTGTTTTCTGGTTTAGTCCTCATGCATTCTGAATAGAAGGAGATCTGTTCAGGATGTATCAAAATGTCTTCCATTCTGGCAGCTTTCCGTTTTGGGACCAGACACAAAACCGCTGCAAGCTACGGTGTTGTGTCTGGTAAAAAAAAACCGGAGAAAAATGGATCAGGCACTAAAAACTATTTAAAGGGATTCTGTCACCTCGTTTTAGGTTATAGAGATGCGGACATGCACGGCTAGATCGCCGCTAGCATGTCCGCAATATGCCTGTCCCATAGCGCTGTGTGCTTTTATTTAGTTTAAAAAATGATTTCAGAGATATATAAATGAGCCTTGTAAGGAGCCCAAGGGGCTGTACTAACCTTCTTGGTGCCCAGCCATGCCCCCCTGCGGAGGAGCCCAGCACCGCCTGCGTCCTCCGAATCTCCTCCTTTCTTCACAGTTAGATTGCCGTAATCTCGCGATGCGCGAGCTCGCACATGCGCAGTGCCGGTATAGTGTTCCTTCCCTGGGCTGGCATCAGCCTCAGGGAAGGAACTGCACATGCACATTTTTAAAACTAAATAAAAGGACACAGCCCTATAGGACAGGTATATTGCGGACATGTTAGCTGCGATCTAGCCGTGCATGTCCGCATCTCTATAACCTAAAACGAGGTGACAGAATCCCTGTGACGGATCAATTTTTTTTCCATTTGGATTTTACACAAACGCATCCGTAATGGAACAGATGCATTCTGATGTGCTAAATCAAAACTGATCCGTTTAAGGCCCCTTTCACACGGGCGAGAATTCCGTGTGGGTGCAATGCGTGAGGTGAACGCATTGCACCCGCACTGAATCCGGACCTATTCACTTCAATGGGGCTGTGCAGATGAGCGGCGATTTTCACGCATCACTTGAGCGTTGCGTGAAAATCGCAGCATGCTCTATATTGTGCATTTTTCACGCAACGCAGGACCCAGAGAAGTGAATGGGGCTGCGTGAAAATCGCAAGCATCCGCAAGCAAGTGTGGATGTGGTGCGATTTTCTCACATGGTTGCTAGGAGATGATCGGGATGGGGACCCGATCTTTATTATTTTCCCTTATAACATGGTTATAAGGATGAATAATAGCTTTCTTAATACAGAATGCTAAGTAAATTAGGGATGGAGGAGTTAAAAAAAAATAAAAAAATATTAAACTCACCTCATCTACTTGTTCGCGCAGCCCGGCTTGTATTCTTTCTTCTTCTTTGAGGACCTGGGAGGAAATGGACCTTTGTTGACGTCACTGCGCTTATCACATGGTCCATCACATAGTCCATCACATGGTCCATCACCATGGTGATGGAACCTGTGATGAGCGCAGTGACGTCACCAAAGGTCCTTTTCCTCCCAGGTCCTCAAAGAAGAAGAAAGAAGACGAGCCGGGCTTCGTGAACAAACCACACTTGACAATAAGGCCTCATGCACATAGCCGTTGATCGGTCGTTCTGTGCATTGGGGACCACAATTTGCGGTCCCCAATGCACGGGCAACATCCGTGTGGATTCCGCAGATGGATCCAGACCCATTCAACTTGAATGGGTCCGTAGTCAATCCGCACCTTGCGGTGCAGAGGCATGGACAGAAACTCTGTGGTGCTTCCGTGGGGTTCTGTGCCTCCATTCCGCACTGGACCTTCTGGATTGCAGACCCATTCAAGTGAATGGGTCCGCATCCATGATGCGGGGCGCACCCACTGTTTCCAGGCCGCAATATGGGCACGGCCGTGCAACAGCTGTGTGCATGAGGCCTTAGACTGAAGTTTGCTGCATGCAGATGTTATATTAATTACTTGTCTTGCATCATTACTGCAAATGCAGATTCTCACTGTGGAATTACCTGAAAATATAAGATTATGGTCCAAATCAAACCGAGCACAATGGAGGGTCTTCCATCGACTATATCTGTTGAGTTTATGTTCACCAATTTAATCTGAAAAAATAAAGATGCAGCATGTTAACAGGTTACAATAATGTTTCTAATTCTCATACAGTTTCCTTACTGTTAATTTATGAGAAAACTAATAAAAATCCCTGAGTGAGACCAACAGATCAAATCATGATCTTTATTTTTATATTTTGTTATTTTAAGGCCCTAATGACATGTCACAAATTCCAGTACACGGTAAGAAGACGAGTTGACGTGTGCTGTACCCCACAGACTGCAGAAAGGTCAAGATAGTTGTCATTTACGCTATATTGAGTTCTATTATTTTTGTTATGACTTTGCAGAATGTTATTTCTCAAGCTATTTGCAGATTCATTACCGTATTTAACTCCTTAATACACATGCTGTTTTGGTCATAATGACATAATAATCTGTAGAAATTTTGAATGTACGGGTCAAATGGCTATGTTTTTATTTTTGTGTGTTATAGAGATTTCTTCGGCTCCTTTCCATGACAAACACAGCTTTATATATTTTTTTCTTTTCTATATGAAGGGCAGGTGTTTAGTTATATTTTTATCACGATTTTATTTAACTTTTTTCAACTTTTTTACTTTTTCTTTAATGATGTGCCCCCAAAAGACAGAAAAGATCAGATTTTTTAAATTGTATTATTATCATTTTATTACTTATTTCCCCTATTAAATGGTGATCTAATAGCAGCCCCAATTACAGGGGAAAACAATCCTGACAAGTGACAACTGTCAAAACTGTGCTGGGCCTAGTTAGAGCTCAACACTCACATGAGACCTGTGTATAGAGCGCTCGCAAAGGCCTGCTGTTATTCTAGAGCACTGTAAAAACATATCTCTCTACAATAAGGCCCATTGATGACTACCGTAAAAGATCTATCAGCGATTACTAAGGGGTTAAAGCCCACTCCCCAACAGACTACAACATGCACTGACTGAAACACCTCCTGCACACGACTATATGGTTTTGCGGTCTGTTTTAGTAGTGTTTCCGTTTCCATTCCATTTTGCCGTTCCGTTTGGTTTCCGTTTGTGATCCGTATTTTTGCGTACAAGCATACAATAATGTTTAAACAGTAAGTACATAAAAAAACTGGGCTGGGCATAACATTTTCAATAGATGGCTCTGCAAAAACAGAACAGATACGGAAGACATACGGATGCATTCTGTATGCACTCCGATTTTTTTGCGAACCCATTGACTTGAATGAAGCCACAGAACGTGATTTGCGGACAATAATAGGACATGTTCTATGTTTGAACGGAACTGAAATACAAAAATATGGAACGGATGGCATACCAAGTACCTTCAGTTTAGTTTTTTTTGCAGATCCATTGAAATGAATGGTTCCGTATACGGTCCGTATACAGAATGTAAACAGAAAAAAAAACGTTTGTGTGCAGGAGGCCTTATATCTAGACCGAGCATGAGGCAGAATTGTGCTGTGCGGGGTTCAAGGTGCGTCCTCAAGTTTTTTTTTTACACACTTTTTATAATTTTTGTGATTCAATGATTTTGAAGTGTTTAGAAAAGTTTGTACACCAGGGGTGAAGTAGGGCAGTGAAAAATATCAAAAATTCCTAGCTGGGGATCCAAAAGTTTGATTAATTTGTTGCTATGTTATACACTTACCTTATCCATCAAAATAGTCTCCCCAATATATCAGGCTCCAAAAGAAACTATTTTATTTTAACAATTTATAATGCGGTTCTTTAAGCAGTCAACTTAATATATATTCAAACTCGCAGGCCTACTGTAAATCACTGACTTCATCCACAATTCAGCATCATTTTTTTCAAATATGTCCCAAATCATTGATGGAAAGGTCAACTATAAATTCAGTTGTCAGAACATTGCCCATGTAGCCTTAGCCAAAGACAGGGTAGATACAGATATATATATAGATATATTCTTTTTTTTTTTTTCAAGTTTTCATTTGTTAAGATATATACATACCGGTATATACTGTACATATACCATACTGTATTTTTCAGACTATAACATGCACCCCAAAAAAATAAAAAATAAATAGGGGGGGTGGCAGTGAGTTTAATAAAGGGCCTGGCTCTGCACTGTGTCCTCCTGACTGCATACATTGTCAGGTGCACTATGACCTGACGCCATGCAACATCACGTTATAGTGCAGTGCAGGTCCCAGAAGAAGAACATGAAGCGGTGAGTACAGGAAGAGTGGGCCGTCCGGAGCAGGAAAGGTAAGTTTATTTATTTGGTTTGTCTGATTGAGCTTGAGAGTCTGCTCTGAGGTCTGAGGAGGAATAGTGGTCTGTTTTGAGGTCTCAGGAGGAATGGGGGTCTGATCTGAGGTCTGAGGAGGAATGGTGGTCTGATACAGAGGTCTGATGGAGTTTGGGAATCTGATCTGAGGTCTGATGAGCTTGGGGGTCTGATCTGAGGTCTAAGAAGGAATATGGGTCTGATACAAAGGCCTAATGGGGGTCTAATATGAAGTCTGATGGAGCTAGGGGGTCTGATCTGAGGAGGAATGGGGGTCTGATAGATAGGTCTCATCTGAGGTCTGACAAAAAATATTTTTTCCTTATTTTTGTCTTCTATATCCTATGAGCACCTTAAAGTCCAAAAAATATGATATATATATATATATATATATATATAAAGAAAGAAGGTCAGCAGCACTCCAGAAATATCAAAAAAGAGTGTAGTTTATTGACCCAAAGTCAGCAGCGACGTTTCAACAGCTTGTTGCTGTCTTTTTCAAGCCCGGGCTTGAAAAAGACAGCAACAAGCTGTTGAAACGTCGCTGCTGACTTTGGGTCAATAAACTACACTCTTTTTTGATATTTCTGGAGTGCTGCTGACCTTCTTTCTTTTTATTACATTGGACCCAGGTGCCTGTCCACACTGGCCTGATTTGCACCCATCATTTTCAGTGTGCTGCATCCTCATTTTCTTATAATATATATATATATATATATATATATATATATATATATATATATATATATAGGATTAACAAATGAAAACCCGAAAAACACAATTGATAAGCACTGCAAGCAAAAGCTAATAATTAGAGTCACAGCTTGTCTCAAAACTATATATACATTCAGTGTTTCATATCATCAAACTATGTTTAATATTAGACACAGATAACACAGAAAACACAAAATGAAGTTAAAATGCTGTAGAGCTCTACCTGGCCCTATGTAAAAAATAAAAAAATATTGCCCCCTTAGCCACTAAATCAACTGAGTTAAATTTCATTAGCCATGCCCAGGCAAGATTAAAGAGGACCTTTCATGGGTCCAGACATTATGAAAAAAGTTGCAGGTTATGTAGGGCATAGAGCAGGGATCTAAGAGCGCTTACTATTTTTCATGGGCGCTGCTCTGTTCGCCCGCTGTGCCCCTGTTGAATTCTCCCGTCTGGCATGCTAATGAATAGCATCGGTACAGGGAGGAGGAGACTTCCCTGTTTCTCAATGGGCGTCTCCTTCTCCCTGGTTGTAGCGCGGTCCAATTACAAAGGAGAGTGTCACAGCCAGGGAGAAAAAAAACTCACCTTCTCCCTGGCTGTGATGCTCTCCTTTGTGATAGGACGGCGCTACAGCCAGGGAGAAGGAGACGCCCATTGAGAAACAGGGCAGTCTCTTCCTCCGATGCTATTTCATTAGCATACCAGGCGGGAAAAGTGAACAGGGGGCACAGCGGGCGAACGGAGCGGCGCCCAGAAAAAATAGTAAGCGCTCTTAGATCCCTGCTCTATGCCCTACATAACCTGCTACTTATTTAATAATGTCTGGACCCATGAAAGGTCCTCTTTAAAGGGGTTGGCCATTTTGTAGGTAATGTTGACCAGTGTATATGTAAGATGACTGTATGACACTTACTAATATAGTCTTAGTTGATATTCCTTGTCATTTGCTTGATTTCACATGCCATGCCCTCTTGATATGCAAATCTCCTATGCTGTCCGCATAACAGTTCTGTCCATAAGATGGCTGTTGATGGAGGGTCATGTGACCAGACACATCCCTCAGCCTCCTTCATTCAAACACACCGCACCTGCACTAAACTCCCAACAGTGAAGTGCAGATGGCAGGTACAGTGTATTTGAATGGAGGAGACATCATATTCAGGTGATTTTCCTGGTCACATGACCCTCAATTAGCAGCCATTTTATGGTCAAGACCTCTGTGTGGACATCACACATGATTTGACGACAAGGGGCTTATCTTACAAAATATGAAAAATGGCACATATTAATAAGTGCCATATAATTATCTTATAAGCACATTGCTCAACAGTAGCCAAAAAGTGGCCAACCCCTCTAAAAAGAATATGCTTGACAAAGTGAAGTGGGCTAGAAGGTCTCAAAATGCAGCACACAATGCAGCTTTCTAAAGAGACTCCGATACAGTTCCAAAACAAAGTCATAAAAATCTACGGGTCTGGGAAGGTTTACAAGGCCATTGCTAAAACTCTGGGACTGCAGTGGACCACACTGACCCAATATCCACAAATGGTAAAAACCGGGAACAGAGGTGAACCTTCCCGAGAGTGGCTTGCCTACCAAAATTTCACCAAGAGTGCATTGACGATTCATCCAGGAGATCACAAAAGAACACAAACATCTACAGAACTGCAGGCTTCAGCTGCCTCCGGTGAGGTCAATGTATTTCTTATTCTAGAATAAGAAATACACTAGGCAAAATCGAATCAATGGTAGAGTTGCAAGGTGCAAATCACTGCTTACCAAAAAGTAGACAAAGCCTTGTCTCACACTGACCCCCAAGACTTTTGAGATACAGTCAGGTCTATAAATATTGGGACATTGACACAATTCTAACATTTTTGGCTCTATACACCACCACAATGGAAATGAAACTAACAAGATGTGCTTTAACTGCAGACTGTCAGCTTTAATTTGAGGGTATTTACATCCAAATCAGGTGAACGGTGTATGAATTACAACAGTTTGGATATGTGCCTCCCATTTGTTAAGGAACCAAAAGTAATGGGACAATTGGCTTCTCAGCTGTTCCATGGCCAGGTGTGTGTTATTCCCTCATTATCTCAATTACAATGAGCAGATAAACGGTCCAGAGTTCATTTCAAGTGTGCTATTTGGATTTGGAATCTGTTGCTGTCAACTCTCAAGATGAGATCCAAAGAGCTGTCACTATCAGTGAAGCAAGCCATCATTAGGCTGAAAAAAACAAAACAAACTCATCAGAGAGATAGCAAAAACATTAGGCGTGGCCAAAACAACTGTTTGGAACATCCTTAAAAAGAAGGAACGCACTGGTTAGCTCAGCAACACCAAGAGACCTGGAAGACCACGGAAAACAACTGTGGTGGATGACCGAAGAATTCTTTCCCTGGTGAAGAAAACACCCTCACAACAGTTGGCCAGATCAAGAACACTCTCCAGGAGGTAGGTGCATGTGTGTCAAAGTCAACAATCAAGAGAAGACTTCACTAGAGTGAATACAGAGGGTTCACCACAATATGTAAACCATTGGTGAGCCTCAAAAACAGGAAGGCCAGATTAGAGTTTGCCAAACATCTAAAAAAGCCTTCACAGTTCTGGAACAACATCCTATGGACAGATGAGACCAAGATCAACTTGTACCAGAGTGATGGGAAGAGAAGAGTATGGAAAAGGAAAGGAACTGCTCATGATCCTAAGCATACCACCTCATCAGTGAAGTATGGTGGTGGTAGTGTCATGGCGTGGGCATGTGAGGCTGCCAATGGAACTGGTTCTCTTGTATTTATTGATGATGTGACTGCTGACAAAAGCAGCAGGATGAATTCTGAAGTGTTTTGGGCAATATTGTCTGCTCATATTCAGCCAAATGCTTCAGAACTCATTGGACGGCACTTCACAGTGCAGATGAACAATGACCCAAAGCATACTGCAATAGCAACCAAAGAGTTTTTTAAGGGAAAGAAGTGGAATGTTATGCAATGGCCAAGTAAATCACCTGACCTTAATCCGATTGAGCATGCATTTCACTTGCTGAAGACAAAACTGAAGGGAAAATGCCCCAAGAACAAGCAGGAACTGAAGACAGTTGCAGTAGAGGCCTGGCAGAGCATTACCAGGGATGAAACCCAGCGTCTGGTGATGTCTATGCGTTCCAGACTTCAGGCTGTAATTGACTGCAAAGGATTTGCAACCAAGTATTACAAAGTGAAAGTTTGATTTATGATTATTATTCTGTCCCATTACTTTTGGTTCCTTAACAAGTGGGAGGCACATATGCAAACTGTTGTAATTGCTACACCGTTCACCTGATTTGGATGTACCGTATATACCCTCAAATTAAAGCTGACAGTCTGCAGTTAAAGCACATCTTGTTTGTTTTATTTCAAATCCATTGTGGTGGTGTATAGAGCCAAAAATTTTGGAAATGTGTCCATGTCCCAATATTTATGGACCTGACTGTATATTCTGTAGTATGATGAGACACTTGGAACTTTTTTCGAAGACATGACAACATAAGAACATCAAACATGGTGCTAGTAGTGGGGTGGCCTAGGGCTGCTTTGCCTTTGCACGTTAAATAACTGATGGAACTATTCATTCTGATCTCTAATAAAAAATCCTTAAAGAGAATGTCTACCCATTAGTTTATGACCTAAAGCTTAACAGCAGTTGGGTTATACTGCAGGACAATGATCTGAGATACACAAACAAGTCCACCCAGAATGGCTCTAAAGAAACAATATTAAGGTTTTTGAGTGGCCAAGTCAAAATCCTGACTTAGGGCCCTTTCACACTTGCGTTGTCCGGATCCGGCGTGTACTCCATTTGTCGGAATTACACGCCGGATCCGGAAAAACGCAAGTGAACTGAAAGCATTTGAAGACGGATCCGTCTTCAAAATGCGTTCAGTGTTACTATGGCAGCCAGGACGCTATTAAAGTCCTGGCTGCCATAGTAGTAGTGGGGAGCGGGGGAGCAGTATACTTACAGTCCGTGCGGCTCCCGGGGCGCTCCAAAATGACGTCAGAGTGCCCCATGCGCATGGATGACGTGTCCATGCGATCACGTCATCCATGTGCGTGGGGCGCCCTGACGTCACTCTGGAGCGCCCGGGGAGCCGCACGGACGGTAAGTATACTGCTCCCCCGCTCCCCACTACACTTTACCATGGCTGCCAGGACTTTAGCGTCTTGGCAGCCATGGTAACCATTCAGAAAAAGCTAAACGTCGGATCCGGCAATGCGCCGAAACGACGTTTAGCTTAAAGCCGGATCCGGATTAATGCCTTTCAATGGGCATTAATTCCGGATCCGGCCTTGCGGCAAGTGTTCAGGATTTTTGGCCGGAGCAAAAAGCGCAGCATGCTGCAGTATTTTCTCCGGCCAAAAAATGTTCCGGTCCGGAACTGAAGACATCCTGAACGGATTTCTCTCCATTCAGAATGCATTGGGATAAAACTGATCAGGATTCTTCCGGCATAGAGCCCCGACGACAGAACTCTATGCCGGAAGAAAAGAACGCAAGTGTGAAAGAGCCCTTAATTCTCAATGAGATGACGTGGCAAGACATTAAACGGGCAGTTCATGCTCGAAAACCCTTTAATGTAGCCGGAAACAATTCTGATAAAGATGGGGGGGAAATTCCTCCACAGTGATGTAAAAGACTCATCGCAAGTAAGGGTACTTTCACACTAGCGTATTTCTTTTCCGGCACTGAGTTCCGTCAAAAGGGCTCAATGCCGGAAAAGAACTGATCAGGTATATCGCCATGCATTCTGAAAGGAGAGCAATCCGTTCAGGATTCATCAGGATCTCTTCCATTCAGTCATTTTGACTGATCAGGTAAAAGATAAAACCGTAGCATGCTACGGTTTTATCTCCGGCCAAAAAAACTGAAGACTTGCCTGAATGCCATAGGAATGTATTAGTACCGGATCCGGCAAATCAATAATTTGAAAGCTCAATTCATTTTGTGTTTTCCTGTGTTGTCTTTCTTATATTAAAACTTGTTGGATGATCTGAAACATTTAATTGGAAAAATACAAGAAATTGGGTGAGGGTCAAATATTTTTAACATCACTAATAATGACAATATGCCGTCAGACTGAGTAGACTGATTGCAAATCTCAGCAATGTATAGTGAAGCCAGGCACTGAAAGCTAGCATATCGAGCCTCCCTCCAACCCCACCCCACCTCCCCAGTGAGGCTCTTCACCCTGCTAAGCAGATCTGCAAGTGGAGGCAACCCATCCTAGACACATTCTAGGATGGATTGCTGGAGGCCCCCCTTTAAAGCACTGGGGGTACTAATGTAGAAGGAAGCAAAATAAAGCATACCGTAGCGTAGCACAGCATGATAAAAGTGTACTAACCGGGGCTCCTCTGTATACAGACTTGCATAAAAAGTAAAAAGTAGTTTAGCTACCAAAACTCAAATGGTTACAGATCACACAGGTTACAACAAGGCATGTACAAAAAGGTAAACTAACTTGCCATGGTTTGATTACACATAATGGCCAGCTGACAAATGCAATATTTCCTCTCTATGCACCTATAATAGACAATAAACCACTACATTTATTTATTTTTCTATCGTGATGCAAAATGTTTCCCAAAAAGTAGCAATGTTTTCCCTCTAACAAAGTATACTGTATGTTATGATCCAGAGCTGAATGTGTCATTTAACCTTCTTTTCTGCACTGCAATAATGCAGATCAGTGGTTCTCAGGAACCCAGGGATTCCTCAAGCCCTGATCAGGAGTTCCCCAGAACACTGCAACAATAGGACCTTTTGCTTTTGCAGAATGGATAGCAGACTGGGTGCCAACGATGCTTTTGCAGGCTGGAATGGCATTTTGTGGCTCCCCAGTGGTAGGCCTCATGCACACAACCGTTGTTATGGTCCACATCCGAGCCCCAGTTTTTGCGGCTGGGGTGTGGACCCATTCACTTCAACGGGGCCGCAAAAGATGCGGACAGCACTACGTGTGCTGTCCGCATCTGTTGCACCGTTCCTTGTACCCGCAAAAAATATAACATGTCCTATTCTTGTCCGTTTTGCGGACAAGAATAGGCATTTCTACAATGAGCCGCCTGTTCCGTTCCGCAAATTGCTGAAGGCACATGGGCAGCTTCCGTGTTTTGCGGATCCGCAATTTGCGGACAGCAAAAAACGGAACAGTCGTGTGCATGAGGCCGCAATAGATCGTGAATCACTGACGCAGATATTCTAACCATCCCTTGATCTTCTTTTATGCTGTCCCAAGTGTCAGGAGTACTGTGGCCGCTTTTCCTGTGTAAATATCAACGCAGTGGACTGCAGCCACCACTCTGACAAACATGTACATTGTTACACTGGGGCACTACTGACAACTGGATAATTGAATTAACATGGGCAGGTTTATTTTACTAGCATTTTCAGTGTTTCAAAGAGGTTGTCCCACGAAAAATATTCTTCCGTTTTCAAACCAGCACCTAGATCTGAATACTTTTGTAATTGCATGAAATTAAAAATGTTGTATAGCCACTGAGCTATTCAATAAAATCTATCTGTATAGTGCCACTTAATTTCTAATTTCTTTGACCGACTCATTGAGAAGGCCGCACATGCTCAGTTTCATCTTTCAGCAGCCTCCTGAGCTGTGATAGGCAGAGCTGAGACACGCCCCCTTAGCTACAGCAGTTAAGACACTCCCCTTAAGCTTTTAGCTTAATATAAATCTAGCAGAGCAATAAATGGGGAGATCTCTGGATCCATGAGAGGTACAGGGCTGGTTCTAGCTTTGTTGGAAAGAGATTGTCATGTACAATATGATGTATGGTTTTCATTTTTTACATTATTCATGCCCCTTTAAGCAACATAAATAAAGAAAATAGTACTATCTAAAAGGTCTGTTAGACCGGACGATTTTCAGACCAATTATCGTTCAGAGGAACAAATAACTAACCCACATCATCATTGACAATTAGTCAATAAACGTCCAAATGCTTGTTTGAAGGCCGACTTGTATCTATCATCTGGATGAAAGATTCACGATTACCAACAACACATCTCCCTGTGTAATCAGAGATGCACTACTGACAATCATTAGAGCTGACTGGGGAAGGAACGACTGTGCTAGCCATCATTCCTCTCCCATTCACTTTGCAATTGCCTATGTAATAGAGTAAATAGACCAATGTAAATGGGAGCACCAATTGGAGCTCGTCCTGCCTCAATACTGGGCAGTGTCAAAGGGCCCTAATAATAAGACAGCCTAAACTTAAAAAAAGACAGTCTTATTAAAAGGAGTTTTCTGGGACCTAGATATTCATGAGCTATGCTCACGGTAGTTCATCAATATCAGATTGGTGGCATCTATCTGCTTTCCACTCCGTCCACTATAGTTTCTAGAGGCAGTGGCTGCCAGAAACAGCTGATCAGTGGGGGTGTTGGGTGTCGGACCACCACCAATCTGATATTGATATTTTATTCTGACAATAGGCCACCAATATTTGAAGCCTAGTAAACCAATTTAAGCTGTGGACCGACACTGTACAGTGGGACAGCTCACTGCCAAAATGAACCAGGGGCTAACAGACTAATATAAAGACTGCCCATAATTAATTCTGAATACAATATAATTTTAGTCCATTTGAGCAAGTATTTCATTAAACTCGACAGTCATTAATCCTGCACTATTCTGTGGCACTGGACCCAAAGCCTTTAGCTAGATCCTATAAGTCTGTATTACATTTTCCAACAAGCATTAATCTCTGTGCTTGGGATAATTTGTCAATTGTGATGGACGAATATCGGCCGGGAAGTTTCGCTAACCCACCGCGCGTTTGCGATCAAATATTCGCCAACCACGCATTTGCGGAGGCCCCATTTACTTTAAAGGGAACCTGTCACATGTTCTGACATATAAAACCGAATGTACCTTAATGCTTGGTTACCCTAATAGTTCCTAGAGATCGATCCATAATCTTCTCAGGACTAACCTTTCCTATTTTATGCCCCTATAAACCTTTACCGCCGTTAGGCTCATTTGCATAAATTATTTTTATTTCCCCTCAAACCATCATAGCCTATTTCCCGCCCCCTAAACTTTGATTGACAGCCGATTTCTGCCCTCACCTCTTGTAATCTCGCCGAAATCGCTCACTTGCCCATTATTTGTTAGACCAATCAGATAGTTTAGTGCATGTCCCCTACCTCTCATGCTACTACATGCTGGAATGTTCTCAAATATCCGCTTCACATAGTTACGCAACGGAGCTCTGCCTGAAATGAATATTGCGCATGCGCGAGATCTTAACTATAGCAGCGTTTCTTAGGCAGAGCTGAGGTGCTTGACTCTTCTCAAGTTAAACAAGTAAGTTATGACTCTTTTATCTTAATTAGCATAAAAGGTGGGAAAGGTTTTTATGGCAATAAAATAGGACAGGTTAGGTAGGCCTGAGAAGATTATGGATTGATCTCTGGGAACTATCAGGGTAACAAAGCATTATGGTACATTCGGTTTTATATGTCAGAACATGGTGGCAAGTTCCCTTTAATGACAGGCAAACCTGAAAAACCTTCAGGTCATATTTGCAGACACAAAATACTTACTAGAAATGCACAAATAGTCCCACAACATAGACAGTGATATACCAGAGGGGGATCAATGGCAAAAATTTCCACAAAAAAATATGTTTTTTAATCAGGAGCCATTTTTATGTGTCTTAAAGGGAAACTCTCAAAAATGTGCCCTGTTGGAGCCTAGAAATTTTTTATTATAGGCCACGGGAAAACGGGCCCCAAAAATTAGGCATTCACCTGACAGAAAAGAACAAGTGATTATGTGGCTGGACGTATATAAGACGGTCAGTGGATAACAATTTTACTGCAGGCCAGTGGAGTAAAGGCCCCAAAAATTAGGCATTCACCTGACAGAAAAGAACAAGTAATTATGTGGCTGGAGGTATATTAGACGGTCAGTGCATAACAATTTTACTGTAGGCCAGTGGAGTACAGGCCCCAAAAATTAGGCATTAACCGGACAGAAAAGAACTAGTGATTAAGCGTCTGGAGGTACATAAGGCGGTCACTGGATAAAAATTTCACTGTAGGCCACTGGAGTAGAGACCCCAAAAATTTGGCATTCACCTGACAGAAAAGGCCTTTTATGCCGCTGTATATACAGAAGACAAGGACCATTCTTTGTTCTGTGTGGTGGCAGATATGTGTAGGATGGCATGAGGAAATTCAATTAAACGTGGTCGTCACAGGTGTTGAATTCCTCCGAGATTCATGCCTCATTCATTTTTAGAAATGTAAGGTAGTCCACACTGTCATGGGATAGGCGAGTGCGCTTATCGGTCACGATCACCCCTGCTGCGCTGAACGTCCTTTCGGACAGGACACTCGACGAGGGGCAAGAGTTCCATGGAAAATTATGCCAGCTCTGGCCACAGATAAAGCCTGCACACCCAGTAGTCCAGGGGTTCCTCGCTTCTCAGAAGGTCCATCTCGGCCGTTAACCCGATGTAGTTTGACACCTGTCGGTCTAGGCGTTCCCTGAGGCTGGATCCGGAGGGCGGCTCTCGATAGGTTGGCTGCAAGAATGATCTCATATTCGAAGTGACCAACACATCTTCAAACCGCCCTCTTCTTGCAGGCGCGGTAGGATTGGTACCCGCCCCTGTTTCCCTGTGGGTGGAAATTCCTCTGCCATCGCCCGCCACACCAGAATTCAGCATCTCTCGCAGCAAGGCCTGTAAATGCTGCATTCTGACAGCCCTCTGTGATGCTGGTAACATGTCTGCCATTTTATGTTTGTACCGGGGGTCTAAGTACGTTGCCACCTAGTACTGGTCCTTGCCTTTTTTGCTTTTTATACGGGGGTCCCTCTTCAAACACTGCAGCATAAAGGCCCCCATTTGCACTAAATTGGAAGCGGTGGAGTGGCCTGGCTCCTGCTCTACTCCCCCCAGCCACGGACAACACCAGGGATCCCCGAAAAGTTTAAAGTTCCCCTCAAAGGCCTGCTCTTCTTGCTCCTCCTCCCCTCAGCCACCATCCTCCTCTGACTCCTCTTCAGACTCCTGCTGACTTGTCTCAGATGGAGCAGCCCCCCCTGGGAATTCATTCACCATTGCGACTTCCTCATCTTCCAGCTCCTGCTCCTCGACGGCTTGATCAATGACACAATGCAATGCACGCTCCAGAAAGAAGGCGTAAGGCACGATGTCACTGATGGCGCCCTGGCTGCGACTGACCAGTTTGGTGATCTCATCAAATCGCCGCAGAAGTCTGCATGCGTCACGCATGAGCAGCCACTGGCACGGTGAAAAGAAACCAAGCTCCCAGAACATGTGCTGCCGCAGAGTTCGTACAGGGAGTCATTAACAGCACGTTGCTGCTGGAGCAGCCTATCAAGCATATACAAGGTGGAGTTCCAGCGCGTCGGGCTGTCACAAATCAGACGTCTGGCAGGCAGGTGGTGTCGTCGCTGAACGCCAGTAAGGCGAGCCATGGCTGTCTAAGATCTTCTAAAATGGCCAGAGATTTTCCTGGCCTGCCGCAAGAATGTCCTGGACCCCGGGGTATTTGACAACGAATCGCTGCACCACTAAGTTCAGGACGTGAGCCATGCACGGCACGTGTGTCATTTTGCCCTGTTTTAGTGCGCTCAGCAGATTAGCACCGATGGTGCACACCACTTTACCAACTGTCAAATTGAGCAGGGTTAGCCACTGATCGGCCTGTGACCGCAGAGCTGAAAGCAGTGCAGGACCGGTGTGGCTCTTGGCTTCCAGGCACAACAGCCGCAGAACAGCATGGCAACATCTCACCTGGCCGAATAGGTTCTGGGGAGCTTGAAGGGGTGCAGCGGAAGAGGCGGTTGCAGTGGAAAAGGAGGAGTCAGCCGAGGAGGAGACGAAGGATGGAGTAGGAGGAGCAGAAGAAGAGGCAGGCCTGCATGCAATCTGTGGCGGTAACACCAAATCCACATGGGTGCCACAGGTTACATGCTTGACGGCCATCAGAAGGTTTACCCAGTGGGCAGTAAAAGTTATGCACCTTCCCTGCCAGTGTTTGCTAGACCACGTGTCTGTGGTCAGATGTATCTTGGCACCGACACTGTGTGCCAGAAATATATTACCTTGTGGCTGAATGTGGCCATATAGTTCAGGGATGCCTTTCTGGGAGAAATATTTCCTTCCGGGGACATTCCATTGCGTTGTGCCAATGGCCACAAATTTTCTAAAGGCCTCCGAGTCCACCAATTTATATGGCAGTATTTGGCGTGCTAGCAGTTCCGACAAGCCAGCGGTCAGCCGTTGGGCAAAAGGGTTATCCGGCGTCATTAACTTTTTACGCTCAAACATTTGGGCCACGGAAGCCTGCCTTCTGCCAGATGAACACAACGACAGCACGGTGGAAGGTGGAGTGGAGGACAAATGGGAGGAGATAGGAGAAGAGGCAGAACGTGGTGCGCGGGGAGTGTGGCTTTGTGGGTTCTGATGGCGTTGCTCCCACTGGGCTCGGTGATGGGAGGCCAGGTGCCTTCTTAAGGCACTCGTCCCTAGGTGACTGTTGGGCTTACCGCGACTTATGCGTTGACAGCACAGGCTGCAGATGGCAACACTATTGTCAGCAGCTGACACGTTAAAAAAATCCCACACTGCAGAGCCATATCCTGGGAGCGCAAGATGTGACCGTGCATGGTGGATGGCTCGCTCCAGATACATTTGCAGTCTGCTTTTTGCCTCCTGTGCACTGCGAGTTCTGCCTGCTTCTCCTCCCTATCTGCTGCTCCATCTCTCCCTCTGAACTCCCCTTCTTTTCCTCTCTTGTGGGCACCCACGTAACGTCCATTGACACGTCATAAACGTCACCTTCACCACCACTGACATTAGAGATCTCGGAGTAGGCAGCAACAGTGTGGACCACTATCCTTGGGCTGATCTGGGTACTGTCAGACCGCTGGGTGGCGGCCTTTGCTACCTCCTCTTCCTCATCCGATGCCAAGAATGGCTGCGCATCGGTAATGTCTGGGAATGGATGGGAAAATAATTCCTCTGACTCGAGCGAAGAGGCTATGGTGGTGGTGATGGTGTCTTTGGCGGTGCACACAGCAGAGAGTGAGGAGGTTGCCAGATACAGAGGATGAGGAGGGTGCAGAAGCGGAAGGCTGAGAGAGCTACTTAACCAACTCTGTTGCGTCCTTTGACGTAATCGCACGCACCTTCTCCAACTTCCTACTTAGGCTCCGGCCTGGTGCACCTGCCCGACCCCTACCACCCCTGTGGAATGGCCTGCCTCTTCCTCTGCCTGTCATTTTCAAAATGACCCTGTGCCAAAGTCCCTAGAGAAGAGCAGTATTTGTGGAAGCAGGTATATCGCAGGCCTCTATCAGTATTTGTTGGAAGCCGATATATATATCGCACCCCTCAATCAGTATTTTTGTGGAAGCAGGTATATAGAACCCCTTAATCAGAATTTTGTAGTAGCAGGTATATCGCACCCCTCAATCAGTATTTTGCGGAAACAGGTATATAGAACACCTGAATCAATATTTGGTGGAAGCAGGTATATCAAACACCTTAATCAGTATTTTGTGGAAGCAGGTATATCGCACCCCTTAATCAGTTTTTTGTGGAAACAGCTATATAGAACCCCTGAATCAATATTTGGTGGAAGCAGGTATATCGCACCCCTCAATCAGTATTTTGTGGAAGAAGGTGTATCACAGGCCTCAATTAATATTTTTTGGAAGCAGGTATATCGCACCCCTCAATCACTATTTTGTGGAAGCTGGTATATAGAACCCCTTAATCAGTATTTTGTGGAAGCAGGTATATCGCACCCCTCAATCAGTTTTTTTGGGGGCAAAAGGTATATCACACCCATTGCAAATAGTTGTTCAAATAACGCTTGTCCCTCTATATACCTGTGGTATCGAAGCAGAACCGCACACAACTGCTGCACAATACAAATGTACTATAATATACTTTCTATGTTAGAAAGTATATTATAGGTATATCACACCCCTCAATCAGTTTTTTGGGGGGCAACAGGTATATCACACCAGTTGCAATTAGTTATTCCAATAGTGTTTGTCCCTCTATATAGCTGCGGTATCACAGCAGAACCGCACACAACTGCTGTATAATACAAATGCACTATAAAAATACTTTCTATTTTAGAAAGTTGGGATCGACCGATTATTGGTTTTACCGATATTATCGGCCGATATTCAGGATTTTGGAAGTTATTGGTATCGGCATCTATTTTGCCGATATTCCGATAACGAATCGGGAACATGGATCTCACTGCTGTCAGCGCGATAGGTGCTCCCTCAGCAGCACAGGGGAGAAGGAAGCAGTGTCTCCCTCCCCCCTGTGCCGCTGCCACCAATGAGAGGAGGGGAGGGGCTGTGGCCACTGCACCACCAATGAAGATAACTATCTCATTAATTAATATACAGGAGACGGGAGCAGGCTGCAGAATCCCATAGCCGGCTCCCGACCTCTATGACAAGTAGCTGCGATCTGCGGTAGTTAATCCCTCAGGTGCTGCACCTGAGGGGTTAACTGCCGCGGATCGCAGCTACCGCTCATAGAAGTCGGGAGCCGGCTATGTGATTGTGCAGCCAGCTCCCGCCTCATGTATATGAATTAATGAGATAGTTATCTTCATTGGTAGCGCAGTGCGCCCCCCCAACCCCAGTATTAAAAACATTGGTGGCGCAGTGCGCCCCCCCACCCCAGTATTAAAAACATTGGTGGTGCAGTGCGCTCCCCCCACCCAAGCCTCCCCAGTATTAATCAGAAGGAGATGTTAGAGCGAGATGTTAGAGCAGAAGGAGGGGGGAGGGAGGGAGAGCCGGAGGCGTCACACAGGATTATGAGGCGGCGCTGAGGTCGGGAAAGGCGGAGCTGGGCACGAACGGCGGCGGGTGCGGGCGGCAGCTTGGATCCATTTACATCCCCTTGGGCACCTTATTTTGTTGAATGACAGGTTAGTAATAGCGTTTTTTTTAGCAAAATGAGCCTACAGATTACATTTATAAGACCACATTAGGAATCGTGAAAGCTCCCTGAACATAACCATATTTTTATCTGGAGGGGGTGAAACCTGGTGACAGAATCCCTTTAACATGCATGCTCGGCTGAGGATGCATACCTAGTGAATGGGGAGAGGAGAGAATGCTCCTTTTTCTGGGAGGTCATTATCACCTACTGACTCCAATTAGGATAATGGAATCAACACCTTTGACCCCATGCTGGGTATAATGACCTCTGACCCCATGCTGGGTATAATTACCAGATGTTGATTCAGTTACATATTTATTCCCAGAGAATTCTTGTACAGTCACTCAGAATTAAGAAAGCTTGCTGGAAGAACAAGTGAAAAGTTTTCAAGAAATCTACAGTAAGTCCAGTTGCCTTGATTTATTCTTTACAGATATACCATGACCTGGATAAATGAGAACCTTCACAGACCTAAGAAGAAAAGGATCGGGCAGTTGAAATCCAAAATGCCCTGTCCTTATGTCCACCAACATCAGCTGTCAGTGAAGCCGGGAGGCCAACATACATGAGATAGTCAGCCAAACCTGCTGAGATTGGTGGGTTCAGCTAATACACATCCAGAAATCGCAAGAACGCCTGTTCAAGCATCACAGACGCCTGTTCAGGACATTTTACTCCCTGAAAAAAGTCTGACACGTATCAATACATGTCAGACTTTTCCTGTCATTCGTGAGCACAGGGCACCCTGTGAACAGCACGGGCAGCTCAGAGATGCTGCTGGTGTCTGAAGTAACCAATAACAAAGCTCCATACAGCACTGGCGGGCTGCCGAACCACTCGTCACACCACTCTAACAACATGTGTACACCATCTGCACGGGGCAGCTCTAGGAGCAGGTGCTGCCCACACTTTACAGCACCGGAAGCACCATGCACAGGAACAAGAGAGCGGTGCCCACCCTCCGGCCCCATTGCCAGTGAACATGGCTGCCGCTAAGCCTTCAGCTGTCGCTCAGGATGAGCTCAGTAAGTTAGCTCCCGTTCTTGTGTGGTGAGGGGTGCTGTGAGTAGGGGGGCACCCAATATCATCTCTAAGGTATGTGTATTCATCCGTGGGGTAGTGTATGGGCACAGAACGAGCAGTAGCACTGCAGCCTCCAGCGTGTGTATGCTCTGAGAAGGAAAAGGGGTCATGCCCCTAGCACTGATGTTCTGAAGTGGCCCCGTACATGTGGAGGGCAGTGAGGTTTGTGATGGGCAGGGAGGGGCAGGAAGGCCTGTGCCCCGCTGTGCTTCCCAGGCCTGTCTGCAGTACTTGGGCTGGAAGTGAAAGCACAGTCTGCAGCTAGTCACTTTCCATAGCGCTGGTTCACTCCCATGTTACAGGTCATATGTGTGTATGACATGCCATAGTCATGGAGTCTCAGAGCACCCAAAGATGCATGTAGCTCCCACGGATCTCTGCGCAGCTGTATGCCACCTGTATGCCACCTGTAACCAGAAGGCTGTTGCGGCCTACTCATTCTTTCTGTCAGGGGAGCCTTCACTTTTATGACTGACCTGTCTGACTTGTGTCTTAAATGCCAGTGATGAGGTACAGAGAAGATACGCTATATTGGACTGTACTTTATCACTTCTCTTTAATTGTCTGTTGTTATATAATTGTCGATGTTAGTAATGGTCCCCTGAATAAATACCCACCTCTAAGGGGACGTTCACACCACCGCTATTTACTTCTGTTGTTCTGCTCCGTTAGATGATCAGAACAACAAAAATAACAGAAGTGCTGGTCTGGATCGGGGTCATAACTGACCCGAGCAGAGCTAAACAGACTCCACAGAGCATAATGAAGTCTGTTCAGTTTCCGGTCGAGATAGGCCTCATGCACACGACCGTGGCCGTTTTCCGTTTTTTTATTCGCGGATCCATTGACTTTTAATGGGTCCGTGGAAAAATCGGAAAATGCACCATTTTGCAGCCGCATCCGTGATCCGTGTTTCCTGTCCGTCAAAAAAATATGACCTGTCCTATTTTTTTGACGGGCAACGGTTCACGGACCCATTCAAGTCAATGGGTCCGTGAAAGAACACGGATGCACACAAGATTGGCATCCGCGTCCGTGATCCGTGGCCGTAGGTTACTTTCATACAGACGAATCCGAAGATCCGTCTGCATAAAAGCTTTTTCAGAGATGAGTTTTCACTTCGTGAAAACTCATATCCGACAGTATATTCTAACACAGAGGCGTTCCCATAGTGATGGGGACGCTTCTAGTTAGAATATACTACGAACTGTGTACATGACTGCCCCCTGCTGCCTGGCAGCACCCGATCTCTTACAGGGGGCTGTGATCCGCACAATTAACCCCTCAGGTGGTGCACCTGAGGGGTTAATTGTGCATATCATAGCCCCCTATAAGAGATCAGGGGCTGCCAGGCAGCAGGGGGCAGACCCCCCTCCCTCCCCAGTTTTAATTTCATTGGTGGCCTGTGCGCCCCCGCCGGCCCCCCCTCCCTCTATTATAATATCATTGGTGGCCAGTGTGTGGCCTCCCCCGGCCCCCCCTCCCTCCCTTTATTGTATTATCATTGGTGGCCAGTGTGCGGCCCCCCCCCTCCCTCCCTCTATTGTATTATCATTGGTGGCCAGTGTGCGGCCTCCCCCGGCCCCCCCTCCCTCCCTCTATTGTATTATCATTGGTGGCCAGTGTGGGTGTGCGGCCCCCCCGGCCCCTCCTCCCTCCCTCTGTATTATCATTGGTGGCCACTGTGGGTGTGCGGCCCCCCCTCTATTGTATTAATATCATTGGTGGCCAGTGAAAACTCCGATCCTATGGTATATTAACTCCTGACTTTACATTGAAAGTCAATGGGGGACGGATCCGTTTGAAATTGCACCATATTGTGTCAACGTCAAACGGATCCGTCCCCATTGACTTGCATTGTAATTCAGGACGGATCCGTTTGGCTCCGCACGGCCAGGCGGATACCAAAACGACTTTTTTTTTCATGTCCCTGGATCCTCCAAAAATCAAGGAAGACCCACGGACGAAAAAACGGTCACGGATCACGGACCAACGGAACCCCGTTTTGCGGACCGTGAAAAAATACGGTCGTGTGCATGAGGCCATATTGTGTTTTTTTTTACCAGACAAAAAAGTCCTGCATGTAAGGCTTTTTTGTCCAGTCTTTTTGGCAGAATCTGTGACAGATGCCCAGAACACAGCCTCCAACGCAGATGTGAACAAGCCTTTAACAGTATGTAGGCCTATATATTATTTATTTGTATTACTGCAACTTTCGTACTCCTCGGCTAAAAAAACTCCTAAAAAATTTGAAGTATTGTTACTCTTCCGGAAAAAATATGTTGCGATCTCTGTACACATCTAATGTACATAGTCAGCTTTAGGCCTCGAGCATGTGTGCATTGTGGTCTGTGATATAGAACAGTATTGGGCTACTGGATGAAGTTGATTTCACGGTGTATGAGCCCTTACTAAAGTGACTCTCTGGTTCAAGAAAAGAATTAAAGATTTACAGTAGCAGGAGAACACAAGGTGACCTCCTATTCATCGCTTCAGCTGGAGATCTGCTGGTTCCAGGGCTTTACTTCTGTCCCCCGGAGGAGAGATGCAATAAAAATAGATTTTTTTTTATTCTTATCTCCCATGTGATTGCATTGGCTGGTGAGGCCACAGAATGCACTGACATGGTCTACAATCCGAATATGCAGACAATATTAATTCTAACATCAGAGTCATAGGCCTGCCAATGTCAATACCCTTCAGCCACAAGTTGATGGACCCAGAAAATCCTAGGCTCATGGTAGAACCGTGCCAAACCTTCACTTTAGGATTCTCTTTTACCTATTGTCATGTGTTTCTGTTGTATACAGACTGTACGGAAATTTATTTTCACATATTAGCACTTATTTGTAACGTGACTCATCTACTCACCCGTCTTCCTTCCAAAAACTTTAGAGCCGCACCAATATTGGCCACCCAGTGAATGCGTTTCAAATGCTTCCCCTGCTCACATGGCTGAAACATTATTAATAGAGTTTCATTAGCATTAGCTCTGTCATAGAATTTGCTGTAATATTAATATGCAAGGTATTCTAGCAATACAAAATGTACCAGGCATGCTCAACCTGCGGCCCTCCAACTGTTGTAAAACTACAACTCCCACCATGCCCTGCTGTAGGCTGATAGTTGTAGGCTGTCCGGGCATGCTGGGAGTTGTAGTTTTGCAACAGCTGGAGGGCCGCAGGTTGAGCATCCCTGAGCTATACAATATCAAGCCATAGCAGAACAGGGGGGGATGCTAATACCAAGAGTTTGAAAACACTGAAAAATTATACTTGCTAGACTAGCAGAAATTTTGTGAAAAGGGATTTTTCTACTTAAAGGGTTTCTACCATCTCATTTTGACCTAATTAGCTCTCAGACACTAGCGATCTGCTAGTGTCTGCTCTACCTAACCATGCTATTCTCAGACCTGTGTGTGGATCCGTTTCACAAAAAAACTAACTTTTATTAATACGCTAATGCTAGGTGCTATGGGGGCGTCTTTCAGCACCTAGAGGCTCGGTCTACTCACATTGTATGCCGCCCCGCTCGTCCGTGAAGCCCGCCCATCTCCTCTTGAATGCCATCCTCCATCTGAGCCAGTGGACGAATTCTCGCGCCTGCGCCGTTCACGTCTGTATTCGGCGCAAGCGCAGTGAATGTCTGACCGCTCCCTGCACAGACATCTCCACTGCACCTGCGCCGATGACCGAGATGTCTGTGCAGGCAGAGGTCAGACATTTACTGCGCTTGCGCCGGATACAGACGCGCACGGCGCAGGCGCGAGAATTCGTCCACTGGCTCAGATGGAGGATGGCATTCAAGAGGAGATGGGCGGGCTTAACGGACGAGCGGGGCGGCATACAATGTGAGTAGACCGAGCCTCTAGGTGCTGAAAAGACGCCCCCATGGCACCTAGAGGCTCATTAGCGTATTAATAAAAGTTAGTTTTTTTGTGAAACGGATCCACACACAGGTCTGAGAATAGCATTGTTAGGTAGAGCAGACACTAGCAGATCGCTAGTGTCTGAGAGCTAATTAGGTCAAAATGAGGTGGTAGAAACCCTTTAAACAATAAAAACCTGGACCTTCTCAGTTTTAACTTGCGCAGTTCCACTACCATCTAGGCACTGAGCAGGAACCACAACACAACCATTCACTTGCCTGCAGTGGTGCTGTACATAAAAAGGCCAATTACACTTTGGCCCTTGCGTTTTCATGAACCCGTGGTCAGTCCCCACTAAATAGCAGGTCATCAATCTGTCATTACTTGTCAAGATGGGAAAAACCGTTACATACAAACAGAAAATGTACGGGGGAAAAAACATAACCCAGCACTTCCTTCCTTCATCTTATCCTCCCCTTGGTCCTAGTATATCTCATATTACAGTTAAAGGGGTTTTCCAGCATTTTAAATTAATGTCCTATCCTAAGGAAACGCAGGTAATTATGGTAGCTGGAAGTTGGTGCCAGAACTACAGCTCTCTCCATCTTGTGTAGTGGACGGTAACTCCCATTCACTTCAATTCACTTTTGGAAATCCTATAGCAGTGAATAGAGAAAGCCATACATACACGACTTTTATGGCAGGGCCCCGTTCTAGAGATCGGACCGTCTCCCAGAGGTTTCTACTTACCTGCTCCACACCACTCCATTACTCCACGGTCTCCATCTTCTGGTCCCCGCACTGTTTTCACCTGGCAGTGTATGGGCATGGTGACATGCACCGGTCCAGCCATGACTGGCTTCAGCGGTGATGTGGCCACAAGCAGCATGTCACTGCTGAAGCCACTCATTACCTGGAGTGGTGCATGTCGCCATGCCCATGCAACATCGAAATAAACAGTGCAGGGACAGGAACATGGAGGCAGTGGATGACTGGAGGGACATGGAACAGGTAAGTATGAATCTTCTGCTCCAGCAGGCAGGCTGTGGGCATTTGCTTCAAAATCATTATAACCGGAAAACCCCTTTAAGGGTCCATTCACACGTTACTAGTGTATTGCGCAATACACCCTGCCGGCACACCCATAGAACTATCTATTCTTGTCCGACGAGAATAGGACATGTTCTTTTTTTTTTCCAGAGCCGTGGATCGGAAGTTCGGGGCCACGCTCCGGAAATGCGGATGCGGACAGCACACTGTGTGCTGTCCGCATCCATTCCTGCCCCATAGGGAATGAATGGGTCCGCACCCGTTCCTGATAATTGCGGAACGGGTGCGGACACATTCTACAGACGTGTGAATGGACCCTAGTGTTTCTTTAAACAGAATCATGTAGGCAAAAACAACTGACAAATTAAAGGGGTTCTGCGGGATCAACATTAACCTATGATCAGGATAGGTCATCAATATAGAATCCGATTCCTGGGACCCCCGTCAGCTGTACGAAGAAGCCGCTGAACACTTAGTCCTCTACATAGACCACGTGACATCATGTTCACTGGTCACATGGACTCGGCACAGCTCAGCCCCATTCACTTGCAATACCAAGCACAGCCACTATACTATGGTAAGCTGCGAAGAGGCCAAGAACCTCACAGGAGAGCTGCAGCCTCCTCAAACAGCTGATCTCAAAAGTATACCCTATCCTGAGGATGGTCATCAATATGTCCATTCTGGAGAACCTCTTTAAGTCAGCATAAATAGGGGCAATTATTTGTTGTTAGTCTTTAGGGTATGTCCTCCATCTTATCTCAACAATTCTACATTAGATTATTGTGCTGTGTCTGATGTAAAAGTAAGGCCTCTTGCACACGACCCTATGTATTTTTTTTATTTTTTGCAGACCCATTGAAATGAATGGTTCTGTATACGGTCCGCAAAAAAAAAAACGGAATGAAAATACGTTTGCGTGCAAGAGGCCTAAATCTGCCCTTTCCAGAAAGCCGATCACCAGAACAAGATCAGTCATTCAGCCAGCAAGCAATATTGGAAGATTTGAGCCCTGAGACTGCAGAATTATGATTGCAACACTGGTACTGTATGTGAGGATTTTTTACAACCAAGGCAATGCCACACATTTAGTAATTGGTCCAAACCCCAAAATGTCATCCAAACAGAATATGATCATTTATGAAAAATAAGCAGATAACTAGATGAAGCACGTCCCTCCATATAATAGGTGCTGGAAGCTGTAAATCATTATCTACACAGGATATGTACTATAGTACAGCACTGTACTGTAGAGAGGAGCTACCTGACACCCACTACAGGTGTTTTACCAGAGGAAGCGCCATGTTGATGGGTCGAATCTGAAGCATTGTATGTTGAGTCTAGTTACAACTTACGATGGCCCAGAAAAGACCATTATAAGTTGAAAACATTGTACCCTGAGGGATCACTGTACTATAGATTTGATTATGCCACTTTCAATCTCCACACAGTAATGCAATTCACCTACCAGTTTCTGTCCGGATAAAACTTCTAATAACGCAAGCAGATTCTTCCCATCTTTTATATCTTCAAAAAGATCATTTATGATTAGTGGAGGGTTACGCTGTAAGAAAAACAAGAACATGGACTCAGGTGTTTGCAGGGCAAAAGATATACATCTCTCAGTAAGAATACACGCCAAACTATGTGTGCAGTATATAGGTGATTATTAGTGGTGTGGTGGAAGTAAGGCCCCTTGCAGACGAGCGTGTCCGCATTAGGTCCGGATGCGTCCCGGTGCATTGCGGCAAACCCGCGCGAGTAGGAACGCAATTGCAGTCAGTTTTGACTGCGATTGCGTTCCGATGTTCAGTTTTTATCGCGCGGGTGCAATGCAATTTGCACGCGCGTGAAAAAAAAACTGACTGTGGTACCCAGACCCGAACTTCTTCACAGAAGTTCAGGTTTGGGTTAGTTGTAGTGTAGATTGTATTATTTCCCCTTATAACATGGTTATAAGGGAAAATAATAGCATTCTGAATACAGAATGCATAGTACAATAGGGCTGGAGGGGTTAAAAAAATAATAATAATAATTTAACTCACCTTAATCCACTTGTTCGCGCAGCCGGCATCTCTTCTGTCTTGTTCTGTGAGGAATAGGACCTTTGATGACGTCACTACGCTCATCACATGGTCCGTCACATGATCCATCACTATGGTGATGGATCATGTGACGGACCATGTGATGAACGTAGTGACGTCATCAAAGGTTCTATTCTTCACAAAAGAAGACAGAAGAGATGCCGGCTGCGCGAACAAGTGGATTAAGGTGAGTTAAAAAAAATTTTTTTTTTTTTTAACCCCTCCAGCCCTATTTTACTATGCAGTCTGTATTCAGAATGCTATTATTTTCCCTTATAACCATGTTATAAGGGAAAATAATAATGATCGGGTCCCCATCCCGATCGTCACCTAGCAACCGTGCGTGAAAATCGCACTGCATCCGCACTTGCTTGCGATTTTCACACAACCCCATTCATTTCTATGGGGCCTGCGTTACGTGAAAAACGCACAAAGAGGAGCATGCTGCGATTTTCACGCAACGCACAAGTGATGCGTAAAAATCACTGCTCATGTGCACAGCCCCATAGAAATGAATGGGTCGGTATTCAGTGCGGGTGCAATGCGTTCACCTCACGCATTGCACCCGCGCGGAAATCTCGCCCGTGTGAAAGGGGCCTAACTGTTCCAGCTCCTGCCATCCATTACAGCTTCAAACAGCTCCCAGCTATGAGGTAAACCTGGTCATACAATCTAGATATTGGCTGTTAAGTTATGAGGTGGGAAGGAACTAAACAATAAATGTTATATAACGCATACTTTTCCTCGAAATTACAGTGCATTCGGAAAGTTGTGTCCTTGTCCTAAAAGAAAAATACATTCACATTTTTCCACATCAATCTGCACTCAACAAACCATAATGACAAGGTTCAAACAGAATGTTCCAAATCTATGCTGATTTATTGAAAAGGAAAAACTAAAATCTTGCATTGACATAAGTATTCAGAACCTTTACTCAGGACTTAGTTGAAGCCCCTTTGGCAGTGATTACATCCTCCAGTCTTCTTGGGTATGATGCCACAAGGTTTGCACACCTGGAGTGGAGACATTCTGCCATTCTTCTCTGCAGATCCTCTCAAGCTCTGTCAGGTTAATTATGGACCATCAGTAGATTTTCAGGCCTCTCCAGAGATTGGGTTCAAGTCAGGGCTCTGGCTGGGCCACTCAAGGACATTCAGAGTTGTCCATAAGCCACTCCTCTGTGCTTAGAGTCGCTGTCTTGTAGGAAGGTGAATCTTTGGCTCAGTTTGAGGTCCAGAATGCTCTAGACCAGGTTTTCACCTAACAAGATCTCTGTACTTTGGTACCCTCAGCTTTCCCTCAACCCTGACCAGACTCCCTGTCCCAGCAGCTTAAAAAGAACCCCAAAGCAAGATGCTGGCAGGTGATGAGCAGTGCCGGGTTTCCACCCTTTGACTAAGACAACATTCACATGACAGTGAAAAAACCATCTGTTCTGCCAATGTCTCTATTGTCTCCGTTGTTGAGTTCACTATTGTAATCTTTGTATTGCACATATTTTAATGTATCTGGATGATATGTTATACTTGCTGCTCATCTCATTCAATGTTTGTGTTATGGGGGGTTTTGTTATTGAATTTAATGAAAACATTTGTTTTTGCTTTTTGCTTTTATTTCAATAAAAATTATCTGATTCAAAAAAAAGAAAAAGAAAAAAACATCTGTTAAAAACTGATAAATTGTCAGTTTTTAACTGACTTTTTTCCCCACTGATTTCTTTCTCAGAAACATACCGTACATTAAAAGCGGTCCGTTCGATTGTATAGGAGCTGTCGGTCAGTGAAAACGGACAGGATAGAACACGTCAAGCCAAGTTAATAACCCCATAGACTACTATTGTTTTTAAAAATGGACTTTGTGATGCCCATTAAAAAAACATCAGTCACACGTCCGTTTTTCACCGTCGTGTGAATGTAGTCTTGTTATTTGGACAAGACTAGTCTTGGGAGGGAAACTGAAAGGCTTAAAGGGAGTCCGTCACCTTGTTTTTGCTTATTAAACTAAGCATAGCATCAGGCAGTGCTAGCATAAAGCCCCAGGGTCAAGATGTTATTTTTATATTTTTTTTATATTTAGTTCTGTATGCAATGAACACAAATGGGGGATTTATCAAGACTGGTGTAAAGTAGAACCGGCTGTGTTGCCCATAGCAACCAATCAGATTCCACCTTTCATTTTTCCTTTGGAGCTTTGCTATGGGCAACTAAACCTGTTTCCCTTCACACCAAAATCTTAATCCCACAGAATCCTTTTTTTATTTTTAATCAGATCATTTTTATTGTAATTTATCGCTCAATAAAATACAGTTGGTATAACCAGTAGTGTCTTCTTATGTTAACAATACAATCATAACAGAACTTCCACTACAAGTCCTATGAGCAATTACATATGTAATTATGATTATTATTCCAACCCCCCATGACTCCCGCCCTTTCTGTAGTTATACCCCCCTTCCCCATGGCCCACCTCCCCTCCCCTCCCACACTCCAGCATTGGTAGACCGGTTGATAATTAACTGATAAGACCAGCATTTCCCATCCAAAGACTCCATAGCTTATCGAACTTATAAGGACAGCCCCTTTTCAAGAATATTGCTTTCTCATACATCAGCATAGTATTAACCTTGCTTCGAAATTCCTCCACCCCTGGGGGACACGCCTCAATCTAATGTAGTGCTATAAGTTTCCTGGCTACGTATAAAAGCCTCCCTATTGCAATCCTATCCCCCTCGTCTATTCCAACCTCAGCCATGTATCCCAAAATGCATACTTTAGGCTCACGAGGAACTCGTATTGAGAAGACTCTCTGAATTAGATCCAAGACCCTCGTCCAAAACTCATCCAGTCTTGAGCAATGCCACAGCATGTGTAGTAAATCTAATGGTTCTGTCTGGCATCTTGGGCATTTTGCATCTGCTTTGATGCCTATGCGATGTAAAAACACCAGAGTTTTGTAGACCCTGTGCATGATATACAACGGTGATGGTTTCCCATGTGCATTTAAGGACGGTTTCGGTACTGCCTCCAAGATGTCTTCCCATTGT
Organism: Bufo bufo; assembly: GCF_905171765.1. Lineage (NCBI taxonomy): Eukaryota > Metazoa > Chordata > Amphibia > Anura > Bufonidae > Bufo > Bufo bufo. The sequence continues at coordinate 472,985,705 of NC_053392.1, read as the reverse complement.
TCCTTAGTTATCTCCCCTACATCTCTCTCCCATGCTTTCATTCTGGATAGTGGGTAAGATTCCAGAAACTTATCTAGGAGCATTTGGTATATTGTAGATATTATTCCTTTTTTGTCCCTGTCACGGCCATGGCTATGACCGTGACTCCTGAACCGCATGCGGTTGTCAGCGGTTTTCATTGGTGTTCAATCACAGGTGAGGGCTGTGGTATTGGCCTCACCTGTGGTTGCCGCTGGCAACAGTATGTATGTGGCAGCGTAGCAGGCTGAGCTGTGCCATGCAGCTCGCTACGCTGCGCATGCGGTTATGTGTGTGATGTGTGGATGTGTGCACTGTGTTTTATGTTATTGTGTGCACGTTCCCTTTAAGTGGTGTTTTCCCTTCCCTGGTGTTGGAAGGGTTAATCCCCTTCCTAGTGTGTGTGATCACTGGGTGTGTCCGACTGTGGGGTGTGGCTTCTTGGCCTATAAAGCCTCACTGCTTTTGCAGGCCTTCAGGTTGCTTCAGCCATGCTTAGCTGAGAGCAGCCTCATGTATTTATTACCTGCCAGTAAGAGCCACCCCTGTGGTCATACTGTCACGGCTGAGGATGGGGGAAATCCTCAGCCGTGTGGAGCCCGGTGATGTTTCGGTTGCTTGGCCATGTAGACAGGATTAGGGAGCAGGTCACCTCCTAAGGCATCCCTAACCTGACCCTAGCTCCTAGTTACATGGGCCAACCTTGATGGTAGGAGGGCCCATGCTCCGGAACCTAAAAGTCCCTGCTGGCCCTCAAGATGACCCTCACCTAGGAGCTAAGTAAGACAAGCCCACTCCTCCTAGACACGGAGGAGCAGGAGTCTCAACGGCCAAGCTGCAGGAAAAGGGGAGACATAAACAGCTCTATGGATATGGCAGGTGAACTAGAGTTCCACCTACCTGCCACAGCCTTGCTGACTGGATCCCTGTGTTAGCAGGGTGCAGATCATAAACGCATCCCCACACAGGGACCCAGATCCATAGCTGCACAAAGGGAGACATATAAAACATCACACAGACATCACACATAACTGGAAATAACTTAAGCACAATATGGTTATGACATTAAGGTTTATGACCACAGGGGTGGCTCTTACTGGCAGGTAATAAATACATGAGGCTGCTCTCAGCTAAGCATGGCTGAAGCAACCTGAAGGCCTGCAAAAGCAGTGAGGCTTTATAGGCCAAGAAGCCACACCCCACAGTCGGACACACCCAGTGATCACACACACTAGGAAGGGGATTAACCCTTCCAACACCAGGGAAGGGAAAACACCACTTAAAGGGAACGTGCACACAATAACATAAAACACAGTGCACACATCCACACATCACACACATAACCGCATGCGCAGCGTAGCGAGCTGCATGGCACAGCTCAGCCTGCTACGCTGCCACATACATACTGTTGCCAGCGGCAACCACAGGTGAGGCCAATACCACAGCCCTCACCTGTGATTGAACACCAATGAAAACCGCTGACAACCGCATGCGGTTCAGGAGTCACGGTCATAGCCATGGCCGTGACAGTCCCCTCCCGAGATTATTAAGTGAAGAGTGGCATCTCTAGAGCTCACAACACTACCAGTTTTAGACATAGAGGTATATGCGTGTCTTATTTGCAAATATTGCTAGAAGTTCTCTCTTGGTATATTGTTGAACTCCTGTATGTTTGTAAATGTTCTAACTACCCCCTTGTTTAATAAATTACCTATTCTAGTCACTCCTTTGTTTTGCCAACTTTGGAACCCCTTTCAGGGGTAAAAATTCAGGAAGCATAAGATTGTGCCATAAATGTGCCAAGGGAGTATACTCTGTAGTGCCCGTGATACCTCTCATTTGTTTGACCTTTTCCCATACTTTCCTTATGAGTCGTATTAGCGGAGTCCGTTCATCCACTAGTGGCACTCCCGACCCCTCCAGCAACCACGAGTTCTTTCCCTCCTAGCTTTTGTCGCAGTATCCGACCCATCATGTCACTTATGTCTGGATCTATCCAACCCCTGAAGTGCTGACATTGTGCCGCCAGATAATATATCCACGGGTTAGGTAGTGCCAATCCCCCAGCCGATTTCGCAAACTGTAATGTTTCCAGCTTAATTCTAGGATGACCCCGCCGCCACACCAGTTCCCTAAAAATAGAGTTGATTTTCTGGAACCTATCTATTGGTATCCATATCGGAGCATTATGTAATACATATTAGTTGAGGCATCAGTATCATCTTTAAGAGATTGATTTTCCGCACCACTGACAAAAACAACTTGCAACATGCCATAGTCTTTCGTCGAAATTTAGAGTATTGGCGTTAAATTAAGCTCCTCAAAGTCTAACAGACTGGGTGAGATATTAATCCCCAAATATTTAATGCTGTTTACACATGGTATGTTGTTCTCTATAGCAGTCGCCGAGGAAGTCTGCCCATCCAGAAACATCAATGCTTATTTATGCCAGTTTATATTCAGACCTGACAATTTCCCAAAACGGCCAATCAGAGACATAACTTCCGACAGAGACGCCGACGTGTCCCCCAGGAACAGCAAGGTGTCATCCGCATACATACAGTAGCTACTTTGTTGTGTATAGGGCCATAATGAAAGCCCTTTATTGTTGGGGAGCAACGCAGTGCTGCTGCTAGTGGTTTAATCGCTATTGCGAATAAAAAAGGGGACAGTGGACATCCCTGCTGGGTCCCTCTAGCTAACCTAAATATTGAGGATACCCCTCCATTGGCTCTAATACAAGCTCTTGGGTCTGAGTAGAGTACCTGCACCCACTTGATAAAACATTGTCCGAAGCCCATTTTGCGTAGTGTACACCATAAATACCTCCACTCCACACTATCGAAGGCCTTTGCTGCGTCAAGTGCTAACACTGCTCTATCACCTCTATTATCTGCCCCAATCTACAGACTGGTAAAAACCCTGCGTATGTTAAAGGGGTTATCCGAGTTATGGGGAAAAAATATAAAACCTCATAAAACTCATCAGGACTTAAATATACATTGGTTAAGCTTGATTTCTTAAGAGAAAAACCCCATACTTACACCTTTACATGGTTCTGTTATTGCTGTGCTTACATGCTGAAGTACATGCTGAGGGGGCGTATAACAACAATGCCTGAGCTCTCCCTTATGAATATTTGTGGGCGTGAACAACCTGACCTTCCCCTCACCCTGCACATCCTAACTTTGCATTAAAAAACTGTCACATGATCATCTCCTAGCTCACACAGACAGATCTTCCTGCCATTTTTATTAAAACATTTTTTAATTATCTGCATCTAATCTATATATGTATCCAAGCTATATCTGTTTCTAACCAATATCTGTATCTAAGCTTTATCTTTATCTAAGCTATATCTGTATCTAAGCAATATCTGTATCTAAGCAATATCTGTATCTAAGCTTTATCTTTATCTAAGCTATATCTTTATCTAAGCTATATCTGTATCTAAGCAATATCTGTATCTAAGCTATATTTGTATCTAAGCTTTATCTTTATCTAAGCTATATCTTTATCTAAGCTATATCTGTATCTAAGCTATTTCTCTATCTAAGCTATATCTGTATCTAAGCTATTTCTCTATCTAAGCTATATCTGTATCTAAGGGTACTTTCACACTATCGTTTTTCTTTTCCGGCATAGAGTTCCGTCACAGGGGCTCTATACCGGAAAAGAACTGATCAGGCATATCCCCATGCATTCTGAATGGAGAGTAATCCGTTCAGGATGCATCAGTTCAGTCATTTTGACTGATCAGGCAAAAGATAAAACTGTAGCATGCTACGGTTTTATCTCCGGCGTATTTTTCTCCATAGGAATGTATTAGTGCCGGATCCGGCATTCAAAATACCGGAATGCGCAGACCGGTAAAAATGTGAAAAAAGATACAAGACGGATCAGTCTGTCAGCATGACAACCGGAGAGACGGATCCGTTCTTGCAATGTATTTGTGAGACGGATCCGCATCCGGATGCATCTCACAAATGCTTTCAGTCACATGCAGATCGGCAGATCCGGCAGGCAGTTCCGACAACGGAACTGCCCGCCGGGTCAGACTGCCGCAAGTTTGAAAATAGCCTAAGCTATATCTGCATCTAAGCTATATCTGTAACTAAGTTATTTCTTTATCTAAGCAATATATGTATCTAAGCTATATCTGTATCTAAGCTATATATATATTGCATAGCTTATTTATATATATAACTTAGATACATATATATTTTAGATACAGTTCAAGCTTAGATTCAGATATAGCTTAGATACGGATATAGCTTAGATACAGATATAGCTTAGATACAGATATAGCTTAGATACAGATATAGCTTAGGTACAGATATAGCTTAGATACAGATATAGCTTAGATACAGTTCAAGCTTAGATACACTATCAAATATTTAGAAAAGGCTCAACCAGCAAGCTACTGGAGCTCAGCCTTTCAGTTACCAGCTGAAAAAGGGAATAAATCAATAATAATATAGGCTGGCTCACAGTATTTTTGCATAAAATTTTTATTAATACACTAAGTCAAAGAAACAAACTAACTTTGTGCCATCATATCAGCATACATACATGAATAAATGTATAAAGATAGGTGAATATGTGCGGAGCTCACGCACAAACCTAAATAGCTGGAGTACTCCTAAGCATAGGACCAAATGGCTAGAGTGAGGCTGCAAGAGATATTCAATTAAACTGCTTGAATGTCCAGGACATAAATATCAATTTGCAGGATAGTTGAAACGAAGTTGCAACAAAGATTCCAGTACGTCCTTGCTATAATTCTCACAAGAAAGGTTCTCTATTCAAGTGTCCTGTAACAGATCGTGACCGCACTTATTTGGCAATATTCCACTTACTTTTTACTTTTTACTTGCAAAGCAAGACCTCAGACCCGCTTGCTCAGCGTCTCGCTCTCTCAGCGTCCCACGTGTCCAGCCAGGTAGTTGATCGCTGGTTAATGACGTAGGCGCCTGAAGCCGTCAAGCACACGGAAGCTGGTTAAGCTGAGCTGAGCTGGTGGTTGCCTGAGCCTGTCAGGCCAGCGGTAGTGGATGCAACAAGATTTAAATTTGCGGTAATGTTGAATGTAGCAACACAGGTTTAGTCCACTTTATAAGTAGTTGGTGAATGCAAAAACCTTTCAAGCGGTATGGGACGTCTTCAGATGCTTATGGAAGTTGAAAAGGTTGAAAATTGAAGAAAGTCCTCTTCTTGCGTATTTTGTAAAAAACCGCACCAGTAGCCTTGGTCTCTATACACACTAGACGCGTTTCGGAAACAAGTTCCTTCCTCAGTAGACAATCATAGAGCATTCTATGATTGTCTACTGAGGAAGGAACTTGTTTCCGAAACGTGTCTAGTGTGTTGATTTACAAGCTTAGATACAGCTATAACTTAGATATACAGTAGCTATAATTATATCTATAAGATAGACATATAGCTGTATCTAAGCTATATATGTATCTAAGCTATATCTGTATTGTAGCTATATCTCTATCAAAGCTATACACTGCGTGCAGAATTATTAGGCAAATTAGTATTTTGACCACATCATCCTCTTTATGCATGTTGTCTTACTCCAAGCTGTATAGGCTCGAAAGCCTACTACCAATTAAGCATATTAGGTGATGTGCATCTCTGTAATGAGAAGGGGTGTGGTCTAATGACATCAACACCCTATATCAGGTGTGCATAATTATTAGGAAACTTCCTTTCCTTTGGCAAAATGGGTCAAAAGAAGGACTTGACAGGCTCAGAAAAGTCAAAAATAGTGAGATATCTTGCAGAGGGATGCAGCACTCTTAAAATTGCAAAGCTTCTGAAGCGTGATCATCGAACAATCAAGCGTTTCATTCAAAATAGTCAACAGGGTCGCAAGAAGCGTGTGGAAAAACCAAGGCGCAAAATAACTGCCCATGAACTGAGAAAAGTCAAGCGTGCAGCTGCCAAGATGCCACTTGCCACCAGTTTGGCCATATTTCAGAGCTGCAACATCACTGGAGTGCCCAAAAGCACAAGGTGTGCAATACTCAGAGACATGGCCAAGGTAAGAAAGGCTGAAAGACGACCACCACTGAACAAGACACACAAGCTGAAACGTCAAGACTGGGCCAAGAAATATCTCAAGACTGATTTTTCTAAGGTTTTATGGACTGATGAAATGAGAGTGAGTCTTGATGGGCCAGATGGATGGGCCCGTGGCTGGATTGGTAAAGGGCAGAGAGCTCCAGTCCGACTCAGACGCCAGCAAGGTGGAGGTGGAGTACTGGTTTGGGCTGGTATCATCAAAGATGAGCTTGTGGGGCCTTTTCGGGTTGAGGATGGAGTCAAGCTCAACTCCCAGTCCTACTGCCAGTTTCTGGAAGACACCTTTTTCAAGCAGTGGTACAGGAAGAAGTCTGCATCCTTCAAGAAAAACATGATTTTCATGCAGGACAATGCTCCATTACACGCGTCCAAGTACTCCACAGCGTGGCTGGCAAGAAAGGGTATAAAAGAAGAAAATCTAATGACATGGCCTCCTTGTTCACCTGATCTGAACCCCATTGAGAACCTGTGGTCCATCATCAAATGTGATATTTACAAGGAGGGAAAACAGTACACCTCTCTGAACAGTGTCTGGGAGGCTGTGGTTGCTGCTGCACGCAATGTTGATGGTGAACAGATCAAAACACTGACAGAATCCATGGATGGCAGGCTTTTGAGTGTCCTTGCAAAGAAAGGTGGCTATATTGGTCACTGATTTGTTTTTGTTTTGTTTTTGAATGTCAGAAATGTATATTTGTGAATGTTGAGATGTTATATTGGTTTCACTGGTAAAAATAAATAATTGAAATGGGTATATATTTGTTTTTTGTTAAGTTGCCTAATAATTATGCACAGTAATAGTCCCCTGCACACACAGATATCCCCCTAAAATAGCTAATACTAAAAACAAACTAAAAACTACTTCCAAAAATATTCAGCTTTGATATTAATGAGTTTTTTGGATTCATTGAGAACATGGTTGTTGTTCAATAATAAAATTAATCCTCAAAAATACAACTTGCCTAATAATTCTGCACTCCCTGTATATGTATCTAAGCTATATATGTATCTGAGCTATATCTGTATCTAAGCTATCTGTATCTAAGCTATATCTATATTATATAGATATAGCTTAGTTATATATATAACTTAGATACATATATATCTTGGATACAGTTCAAACTTAGATACAGATATAGTTTCAATACGGATATAGCTTAGATACAGATATAGCTTCGATACAGATATATCTTAGATGCAGATATAGCTTAGATATAGCTATAACTATATCTACCGTATATGATGGACAATTATTTACTTTTTGTGTCCTGGGGGTGGTATTAGGAGTGTAATGTGGACTTGTTAAGGGGGCCAAGGCTCTAATAACGATCCCCAGACGCGGGAGGGAAACGGATAAACTGGCCCATGGAAGTGAGGGAAAGAGCCAGACACCTACCCTGCTGCCGAATCAATCTATCACCACGGCTCTGGTAAGGATCGCGCATGCGCGATTACTTACAATCGCCGAGGCTGTGTGAAGTGAGCGAGAGAGGGGCGGGCACCAAAGGCTCTGACGTCTCATTTACAGAGCCGGGCCACTCCCTCAAGCAGGGAGAAGCTTGTAAACGAGACGTTAGCGCCTGAACAGGGTTGATGACGTCGGGGGTCACATGACCCAAATCGGCTGTGCGAAACAGCGCAAAATCAATAAAGTAAGTGATTTAGAAAAGTGTTTAATATAGTAATATAATAGCTCTTAGCATACATTTATATAACTCGGATAACCCCTTTAATGGAAGTAGATTTTTGGGGCATAAAGCCAGTCTGGTCTGGATGTATTATGGTTGATATCACTTTAGACCAGGCATGCTCAACCTGCGGCCCTCCAGCTGTTGCAAAACTACAACTTACAGCATGCCCAAACTGCCTACAGCTATCAGCCTACAGCAGGGCATTGTGGGAGTTGTCGTTTTACAACAGCTGGAGGGCCGCAGGTTGAGCATGCATGCTTTAGACAATCTGATCGCTAAGACCTTGGCCAATATCCTAACATCAACCATGAGCAATTAAATAGGCCTATACGAGTCTGGTAGCCTGGGGTCTTTAACAGGTTTCGGTAATACCACTATAAGTACTTCCTGCATTGATGCAGGAAGAGTGCCCACCTCTAGAGAATATTGAAAGACCTTCAGCAACTCTGAGAGCAACACCCCTTGGAACCTTTTATATATCTCCACAGGGAGTCCATCTGTGCCTGGAGCTTTATCATTGGCCATGCTTTTCAGAGCTTCGTCAAGTTCGTCTAAGCTTAGCGGGCCTTCTAACGATGCTCTTGCTTCTGAAGTTAGTTTGGGAAAGTCAATCCCTTCCAAGAAGTCCACTATCTGATCTTCTGAGCATGAAATCTTAGATGTATATAAGGAGGTGTAGAAGCCCTCCAGAGTATCTAGTATTTCCACAGCACCTGTCCCCCTTTGTCCTTGAGAATCCACTAACTCTGTGATACATGTCGATCCATGCTGCGCTTTTTAAATGATTGATAAATAATAAATGCCCTACTCTTTCCCCTTCTTCAAAGAGACGCTGCTTAAAAAATTATCTCTTTCTGTCTGTCACTTGAAGCAGGTGGTATCTCAGATTTTCCTGCGCTTCTTTTAACTGTATACTAGACAGCACTGAAGGAGCTAGCACAAATGCTGACTCTGCCTCTTTAACCTTCTCGTGCATACGTATCCGCCTCCCTCGATTTTGATTTATGCCTACAAATAGACTGGATTAATATCCCTCTCAGGAAGCTTTTCATGGCGTCCCATATCACATGCCTAGATGCTGTCCCTGCATTAAAAAGAAAATACTCCCTCATGCAGCCTCAACATCTTTCATATCACCCAAGACCTGCAACCAAAAAGCGTTGCATCTCCACATCCTGACTCCCGGCCTAGTGTCTGCAGACAGGGATATTTTAATCTTCAGGGGAGAATGATCTGATATGGATCTAGGTAATTATTCGGAAGATTGTACTAATGGGTACATACAGTTATTAGCTAGGGCCATGTCGATGTGCTGCCGGGTGCTGTAACCTCCAGACATCCAACAGCCCCACTTCTGTCATTATGTTATGTAGAGAGGGGGGGCCTGCCCGCCTTCCCGGGCCAGCAACCCTACATCTATCCTTGTTCTCGTCAGGTACATTATTAAAATCCCCTACCAGAATCCAAGGAATCCCTGCATAGGAGGCCAAAAACTCCATTATTAATCTTATAGGAACCACCGAGAACGGAGGGGGAACATAAACCACCACCAAAATCATTCGCACACTATCTAGAATACAGTATAAACATATAAATCTCCCTTCAGAGTCAACATGTTCACTAACACCTTCAAAGCAAATGTTCCTGTGTATTAAAATGCTTACCCCTCTGGAATGGGAGGAGAACACCGTATGCACCGAATGGCCGACCCATGACTTCCCTACAGAATGTTTGGTCAAATGGGACTCTTGTAGGCAGTATATGGCAGGGTGAAATCTCGTCAAGTATGTGAATACAGCTAATTATCTTAGTCATATGAGTCATTTCTGAATATCATCTAGTAATTCCACGTCATTACCCATGAATATCATATAATCTATACATCTTTGCTCGATCCTTGAGATCTTACCAATGCTGGAGTAATCCCCCCCCCCACCACCACCACCACCACCACCACCTTTGTTTGTCCCCAATTAGAACATTTCAAACAATGTGCCCTGTAATAGGCCTTATAGATTACCCAACATGGGCATAACCACACTCCTGTGCTTTCAAATGCACGGACTAGAGTCTCCTGGTAAAGTCCACATGCTACTCACGCTCCTGCGCCAAGTCTGCTGTAGGTACCTCTCCAACATAGAATTAAGTCCCTTTTGGGTCTGTACTGCCGGTGGCGATACGCTCCTCCCCTCCCAACTATAACATGAGGAACTAAATAGGGAATGGGGAGAAGAAGGAAATATAACAACTCAAACACCCCGTCAGGGAGAAAAACATAATAGAGTGTCAGAACAACTGTTCCTCCCGGTCTGGTATACTTCTTGTGCCGACGTCCTTCGTCTTCAGCTGATTCTCATGCAGATCCAACCAATTCCGTGCGCCTTCCAGATCTTCAAAAAACGGTGTATTTCCCATAGCTGCTACTCTAAATTTCGTTGGGAATAACAGTATTTGAAGGAGTCGCAATCTCTGTTTAATGTCCATAAAACAAGCCCTTTTTTTCTGGACTTCAGTGGAATAATCCGGAAAGAATGATATCTGGATACCATTAATGGATAGATCCGGATGGTCTCGTGCTCGTCTTAGTATGGTGTCCCTGTCCTTATAATATAGTATTTTAGCTAAAATCGGACGTGGTGGTCTCCCAGGGGGAAGCGGTCTGGTGGGGACTCTGTGTGCCCTTTCCACAGCATATAGGGGTGATAGTCCCTTGTCTTGAAACTTTTGAGATATCCATTTCTCCATATAGTCAGTGGCATTCACACCTTCCACCTTCCATTAAAAGTGTCCTGTCTGACCCAGGAAGAAGTACAACAGCGACTTAAAAAAATCAAAATAGACAAATCGCCAGGACCGGATGGCATACACCCCCGTATCCTAAGGGAATTAAGTAATGTCATAGCCAGACCCTTATTTCTGATATTTGCGGACTCTGTACTGACAGGGAATGTCCCACAGGATTGGCGCATGGCAAATGTGGTGCCAATATTCAAAAAGGGTCCAAAAACAGAGCCTGGAAACTATAGGCCAGTAAGTTTAACATCTGTTGTGGGTAAACTGTTTGAAGGTTTTCTGAGAGATGCTATGTTAGAGCATCTTAACGGAAATAAGCAAATAACGCCATATCAGCATGGCTTCGTGAGGGATCGGTCATGTCAAACTAATTTAATCAGTTTCTATGAGGAGGTAAGTACTAGACTTGACAGCGGCGAATCAATGGATGTCGTGTATCTGGACTTCTCCAAAGCATTTGACACTGTACCTCATAAAAGGTTAGTATATAAAATGAGAATGCTCGGACTCGGAGAAAACGTCTGTAAGTGGGTAAGTAACTGGCTCAATGATAGAAAACAGAGGGTGGTTATTAACGGTACATACTCAGATTGGGTCACTGTCACTAGTGGAGTACCTCAGGGGTCAGTATTAGGCCCTATTCTCTTCAATATATTTATTAATGATCTTGTAGAAGGCTTGCATAGTAAAATATCAATTTTCGCAGATGACACTAAACTGTGTAAAGTAATTAACACTGAAGAGGACAGTATACTACTACAGAGGGATCTGGATAGATTGGAGGCTTGGGCAGATAAGTGGCAGATGAGGTTTAACACTGACAAATGTAAAGTTATGCACATGGGAAGGAATAATGCAAGTCACCCATACATACTAAATGGTAAAACACTCGGTAACACTGACATGGAAAAGGATCTAGGAATTTTAATAAACAGCAAACTAAGCTGCAAAAAACAGTGTCAGGCAGCGGCTGCCAAGGCCAATAAGATAATGGGTTGCATCAAAAGGGGCATAGATGCCCGTGATGAGAACATATTCCTACTACTTTACAAATCACTGGTCAGACCCCACATGGAGTACTGTGTACAGTTCTGGGCTCCTGTAAACAAGGCAGACATAGCAGAGCTGGAGAGGGTCCAGAGGAGGGCAACTAAAGTAATAACTGGAATGGGGCAACTACAGTACCCTGAAAGATTATCAAAATTAGGGTTATTCACGTTAGAAAAAAGACGACTGAGGGGAGATCTAATTACTATGTATAAATATATCAGGGGGCAGTACAGAGATCTATCCCATCATCTATTTATCCCCAGGACTGTGACTGTGACGAGGGGACATCCTCTGCGTTTGGAGGAAAGAAGGTTTGCACACAAACATAGAAAAGGGTTCTTTACGGTAAGAGCAGTGAGACTATGGAACTCTCTGCCTGAGGAGGTGGTGATGGTGAGTACAATAAAGGAATTCAAGAGGGGCCTGGATGTATTTCTGGAGTGTAATAATATTACAGGCTATAGCTACTAGAGAGGGGTCGTTGATCCAGGGAGTTATTCTGATTGCCTGATTGGAGTCGGGAAGGAATTTTTTATTCCCCTAAAGTGAGGAAAATTGGCTTCTACCTTACAGGGTTTTTTTGCCTTCCTCTGGATCAACTTGTAGGATGACAGGCCGAACTGGATGGACAAATGTCTTTTTTCGGCCTTATGTACTATGTTACTATGTTACTATGTTACCTACAATTCTGATGTTATTGCGCCGCGACCTATTCTCCAAGTCGTCTGTCTTGGCAAACAAAGCATCTATATCTCGAGCTGTTGTCTTGGCCGCCATTTTGAGAGGCCCTGTTATATCTACCCTTCTTTCCACTTCAGCAATTTTGTGTAGGTCATTCCTTATCAAGGACAGATCCTCCCTTAAGCCCCCCACTTGCAGGGACAGCGATTTAAAAGTGGTGCCACCGCCTTCATAACATCCTTTAAAGTAGGCTCCTTTTAAAAGAAATTATGTCGTTCCCCAGTCACCCTTTTTTGTTTACTAGGTGTTAGCCTTGCTGGAATCTCCTCCTTTTGTCTTTCCTCGTCTGTGGACTTCTCTCCTTCCTCAGATGAGAGATCGTGCGCCATTTTCTCCATGTGGCACTCTTTATTTCCCTTCTGTGTGCGGGCATATTTGCTGAGCCACTCAGCTATGCCGTGACTCCTCCTGTCTTGCTTATCCTCCCCCTCGTCCTCACCGGCGCCATGTTCGAAATTAACTTCCCGCTCCGTCCTGGGCGTCAATTTAGCCTTCCTGGGCATATTTCTGCTCCCTGGAGGATGATTCTCCGATCTCCGCTGAGTGACACGTCCCTTGTGCCGGCCCACAATGGGTTTGGCAGGTAATCAGGCTGATTTTAGCGGAGTTCGGCAGGAGCGCTCACACATGCGACTCACACCATGTTGCGTCAGGCCATGCCCTGCCCCCCCAAATTTGTTTAATAAAGCAGTTCCTTGTTCTCAATACTTAACCAATGAAGTCTCCCATTTTCTAAAACCTTTAATTAAACATGTGCAATTTTTTTTCTTTCAGGCTGACATGTCTGTGGGTTCTGTATAAAGCTATTGATGCTTCTCTTCTGGCCAAATTCCGAGGAAAACAGTTCATGTCAGTTGATCTGAGTTCAAAATTAGGGTACGGCCACAAGTGGTGCAAATGCTGAGAATTTGGTGTGGGGTACTTTTTAATCTGTAGCTAGCCAATTTATGCTGTGGGTTTTACCAAAAGACCCGCTGTGATTACGCCATTGTTGCCGCCGCAAAAAAAAACTCTATCCCCTGCAGACTTTCTGTTGTGAAAAATCTGTAGCAAACTAAGGGCTCATGCACACAAATTGTGGATTCACAAAACACGGATACCGTTCATGTGCATTCCGCATTTTGCGGAACAGAAGGGCCAGCCCCTAATGGAACAGTTCTATCCTTGTCCGTAATGTGGACTATAATAGGACATGTTCTATTTTTTTGCAGAACAGCCATGCGGACACGGAATCATTTCCATTTTTTTGTGGCCCCATTGAAGTGAATGGTTCTGCATACGTGCCGCAAAAAAACTAAGCGGAACGGACATGAACGGAAAAAAAGTTTGTGTGCATGAGCCCTAACAGATACTTGACCCAAAGGTATAGTATATGCCATCAGGCATGGTGCAGGAGTGAGGAAGTGGCTGTGGTGCTAAGATATAACTGTACCTTCTTATTAAGGCTACATTCACACGACCGTTGCTGTGTACTGTCTGCATCTGTTGCTCTGTGCAGCGGCCCCGCAAAAAAAATAGAACATGTCCTATTCTTGTCCACAATAACGGGCAAAAATAGGCATTTTCTATGATAGCCGCGGCATGTGCGGTCCGCAAATTGTGGAAAGCACATGAGCCGGTATCCGTGTTTTGCAGATCCTAAATTTGCGGATCCACAAAACACAATGTTTGTGTGAATGTAGCAACATTGATCTACTATATGGAGCGGACTATATGGAGAGGTGTCTTTTCCCGTTCCACTGTTAGTTTGCACTCTGAACACAGTTGTCGCTGATAACTTACCTGAAAATATGCCATGTTATTGCGCTGGTATTCATATGTTAATAAACTTTGATTGAACTATAAGAATGTACTAAAAATGTTGCATACTTCTGCCCTCAGGAAGACAGGTAAGCTGCGTGGGAGCGATCCGGAAGATATTGTGACCACCAATGTGAACAGGGACAGATGTCAGAGATGACAACCTCTGTACAGCGCAGTGCGGAACACTTGGCAATATATAAACACCTGGAAATAAATATTTCTGATGATTTTTTTCTGCTAAAACACAATAAAAGGTTCCATTCCTGCCAGAGACTGCATTTATCATGTCATGGAGGTGTGCGAAACCGTGCTAAGTGCCTAATGCTTCACTAACTGTGAAGGTTCAGGATGAGATGTCATAACAGTTTCCAGTGACTGAGCCAGAATTATGTTAAATGATGACAAAGAAATATGGAGTCCATCCGCTGCAATGTTTGCTTTGACAGAGTGCCTCCGCGCTTCCTCTCCACGCAGACAGGAACATGGACGTGACATCAGATGAAACGTCCCAGCAACATCCTCATTTAGCAGTTCTCTCTACATAGAAAAGCGCACTGAAGTGCTGCTCCTTTCCTAAGGCCGTGTTCACATTGTGATTGTCTATCCTGCAAAAGCTTCCGATGTAGATAGGGGAACATTAGTCAGACGGAGGCAAAAGGAGGGTCCAGCGTACTGCAAACAACGTATGGGATAGCATATAAATGTAAGCTGTTCCGCATACTGTATACACCGTGCACCACCATTGTATGTCATGAGTTCCCAATAGGTTTTCATGACGTATTCGTTAACCAGTTATAGTCTATGGACGATGAATGGCTAATGACATCCATTTAACGTGTCATGAATGGCTACTGTACAGCGTTATACGGACACCATTATAGGGGTGACAGATGCCACAATTTTACCACAAGATTTTTTGGACAAACACTATATAAATCTTAGAATATATAGAAAAATGAAATGATGTCTGTCTGTCTGTTCTTTATGTACGGACCGATCTGCACCAAATTAGGCATGTGGATAAAACCATGTGCTTAGAAGGGTTTCAGACCATGTTTCAGCTCTCTGGGAAATAGCAAATATAGCGCCATCTCATGACCCATATTAGCCAGTAGAAGCTTGCAGGTCCGTCATTCTTAGCCTCACTGACAGACTGGACACAGTTCTACATCAGGGTTCCATAATAACCAAGACATTTTTCATTACTGCTATAGGGACACTGTACATGTCATTGATATGGGCGGCACTGTGGATATCACTGTTATGGGGGCACTGTGGATGTCACTGTTATGGGGGCACTGTGGATGTCACTGTTATGGGGGCACTGTGGATATCACTGTTATGGGGGGCACTGTGGATATCACTGTTATGGGGGGCAGGGGATGGCACTGTTATGGTAGTATTGTGGATATCACTGTTATGAGGGCACTGTGGATGTCACTGTTATGGGGGCACTGTGGATGTCACTGTTATGGGGGCACTGTGGATGTCACTGTTATGGGGGCACTGTGGATGTCACTGTTATGGGGGCACTGTGGATGTCACTGTTATGGGGGAACTGTGGATGTCACTGTTATGGGAGCACTGTACATGACAGTGTTATGGGGGGCACTGTGGATGTCACTGTTATGGGAACACTGTGGATATCACTGTACATTTTTATTTATTATCTATTTTATGCACTTATATAGCGCTACTATATTTTGCAGCGCTTTACAGACATTAGCATCACACTGCCCCCAATGGGGCTCACAATCTAAGTTCCCTATCAGTATGTCTTTGGAGTGTGAGAGGAAACCGCAAACACAGGGAGAACATACAAACTCCATGCAGATGTTGTCATTGGTCGGTTTCAAAACTAGGACCCCAGTCCTGCAAGGCACCAATGCTAACCACTGAGCTACTGTGCTACCCAGTTATTGTTGTGAGGGTACTGTAGATGACACTGTTATTGGGGGAAATGTGGATGTCACTGTTATGGGGGTGCTATAGGTGACACTGTTATGAGGGCACTGTGGATGTTACTGTTATAGGGGCACTGTAGATTACACTGTTATGGGGGCACTGTGGATGTCACTGTTATGGTGGTACTGTGGATGTCACAGTGTGTTACTGAACAGGCTGTTTGTTACCACCGGCTCCATAGCCATAGATGTCACTGTCACTTTGACATTACTGTTGCTGCTTTTGTGTTACACTGCTAGAGAGGAGTAGGATACAGCCTTAGGAGACCTCACAGTGTCAGACACAACTTTGCAGGGCAACTGGGGCACTTTCAATTTGGAGCAAATTGGATCTAATGGATGATCCAACTGAATTGGACCCAAAACAAATTTTGGGAAGTTAGCTCATCTCTTCTTTTGTGGTATTATTACATGTACAGTGGCATGCATGGTTCATTGACTCCTATTAAAAAAATAAAAAATAAAAAAACTATAATAACTTTGTCATTTTGTTCAGAAAAGAGCAGCTTACTATGCATTCCTATAGAGTAAAAAGGCCTGCTGACATTTACCGGCCCAGCATGTGCCTTATGGTGGGATGTACAGATCACAGATCGGGAGAATTTCCTGGCCTATATACACCCCACAGGTAGTACTGTATAACCTAGCCCTGCCTTGTAAATAATAACTCACAATGTATCCATTTTCCATAAAAAATACTTAACTTCATTTATCCATTATTTCCATATTTCCATTATTTGATTATATTATTCAATAATGTAATTCACTTTTGATTTGTAACGTACTTAAGTTAATTACATAAGATGGAAAGATCGTTCCTGATAATTTAATTCTCCCCTCAAGACTAGATTAGCATTTCAAACTCAGGGGAAGACTGTGTGAACTGTACTGAACAAACAGCCACGGCAAGGGGAGCATCAAGTATCAGTGAGGAAGGGAAGTACACGCGGGGCGAACGTTCAGCCGACTAATGCTGTTTAGTTAGGTAATTGTTCACATGAGGTTCTGCCACGTCTACTCCTCTCACATGAGTGAATTAGGAATGACACCCTGCAGTGGTCAATAGTAATGTCGCAGAAAGGGACGTATTTACAGCCGGCGCTGCCTCGTGACTAGGTCTCTATTCATCAGCTCATCACTGCCCATACTGCTTGTGAATCTACAATGACACAACATACCATATTCTTCACTTTATGAGACGCACCTTTTCCCCCAAAAAATAGCAGTGTCTTATAAAGCAAATACTAGTAAGGGCTTCCATTATGGAGTCAAGTAGCTAACCCTACATTTTAGTACTGGAGCCCAATTCTCCTTTATGTGTGTTTAACCCCTTCCCGACATCCGCTGTACATGTACTGTGAATGTTGGGTCTCTAAAGATGTCGCCCTCTGCAGAGCAGAGGGAGCGCCGTAGCCGTCAGGTGCCTGCTGTTTCATACAGCAGACACTCGTGGCTAATGTCCGCAATCAGTGGTAATGCCGACCGCGGACATTTAACTCCTTAGGCTACTTTCACACTGGCGTTTTAGTTTCCGTTTGTGAGATCCATTCAGGGATCTCACAAGCAGTCCAAAATGGATCAGTTTTGCCTTTAATGGATAAGGATCCGCTCAGAATGCATCACTTTGGCTCCATTCCGATTTGGAGGCGGACACCAAAACGCTGCTTGCAGCGTTTTGGTGTCCGTCTGACGAAACTGAGCCAAACGGATCCGTCCTGACACACAATGTAAGTCAATGGGGACGGATCCGTTTTCACTGACACAATATGGCACAATAGAAAACGGATCCGTCCCCCATTGACTTTCAATGGTGTTCAAGACGGATCAGTTTTGGCTATGTTAAAGATAATACAAACGGATCCGTTCTGAATGGATGCATGCGGTTGAATTATCTGAATGGATGCGTTTGTGCAGATCCATGACGGATCCGCACCAAACGAGAGTGTGAAAGTAGCCTTAGATGTCGTGGTAAAATGTGACCACAGCATCTGAGAGGGCTAAAACCCAGAGGCGCTCACTTCAGGGGAAGGAAAGCCTCCTCAGAGCGGAGAGCGGGGAAGGCGTTCATTCATAGTAATGAGTCTGAACTAGGCTTCCAGGCTCATTATTTGTATATTACAGTTAAAGCTAGCAGGTGGCAGCACTGAACTGTAATATAGTGATTTATGTATAGAATAATGGGCACATTCCATTATTCTATACAAATTGCAACCTGATGATTGCAAGTTGGGGTCCAATTATGGACCTAACAAAAAGTAAAAAAATAAATAAAAAACATTTTGAAAAATATATAAAAAAAAATATAAAAATTCTAATCACCCCCTTTCCCCAAAATCAAAACAAATAAACAATAAAAAAAATAACCCCATGGGCATCATCACGTGTGAAAACGCCTGTACTATTAAAATATAAAGAAACTTATTCCATACAGTGAATGGCGTAATGAAAAAAAATGAATAAAAAGTTATCAAAAAGTGACTAAAATGGTCCAAAAATTACAGATTGTGCTGCAAATAAATTAGCCCTTACACATCTCTGTAGACATAACTATAAAAAAAAGTTATGAGGGTCAAAATACGTCAATGGCAAGAAAAAATTTATTTTTTTAAAAGTTTTTATTTTATTTCAGTATTAAAACGCAAGAAAAACTATACAAATGTGGTATTGTCGTAATTGTACTGACCTGGAGAATGAAGAGCACAAGCCCGTTTTCCAGCATAGTGAACGCCGTAAAAAAAAAACTCCATAAAACTTTGGTGGAATTGTGTTTTTTTTCCCAATTCCACCTCATTTGGAACTTTTTCCCTGCTTCCCACTACATTGTGTGTAATATTAAATGGCTGCATTAGAAAGTACAACTTGTTCCACAAAAAAAAGCCCTAATACAGCTATATGAATAGAAAAAAAAAAAAAAAAGCTATGGCTCTGAGAAGGCAGGGAGCGAAAAACTAAAACGTGAAAACTGAAGATCACTGCGTCAGGAAAGGATTAATTTATATTAATGCAAATTCTAATAGCCCCAAAGATAAGTCCCCACTCATCGTGGTGTCACTTCAATGAAAAACATTGCTTCCATCCCATGGAATATTATCTCAAAAATGATCTGTTAAATTGATACATGGGAATTTCTATTTCTTTATTTTATTTTTTTATATGTTGTGATCCCCATAAGATCATACAAGACTTTGGGGGCATTGTAACATTCCATTTTTCTTTATTGCTGATTTCTCCTGTAACTAGGTCTGATATATTGGCTCCATTTATAAGGGCTCATGAACACAAACTTATTTTTTGTCCATGTCCATTTAATTTTTTGCAGCCAGTATGCGGAAACCTTCACTTTAATGGGGACGCAAAAAAACGGAAATGACTTTATGCGCGTTCTGTGTCCGTATGTCTGCGAATTACAGACAAGGATAGGACAGTTCTATTATGGGCTGCCTGTTCCGTTCTGCAAAATGCGCAACACAGACGCCGGTATTCATGGTCGTGTGCATGAGCCCTTAGGGTAAAACAGCCTCCAGAGCCTCACTGCAGAGGTGATCTAGGTCTGTTAAGACCGAGCAGCTCCCGGTGTAACCTGGCACCCGGCAATCACATAATCGCTGGGAACTGAGCAGGAAGCTGCATCGCTGCTGCCTGATCTGTATAGACAGCACTCACTGACCAGCGTCTATACAGACATGGAGAAGGTAGGGACGATAAAATATCTCTGCTTTCAATGTGAGAAGCCCTTGCAGCCGCTAACTCTAAAAGGATGTTCAAAAATGCCCATACAGAGTTAAAAGTGTTTTCCATTGATGACCTACAGTAGTTGAATGGGATCTGCAGTAAGTCGGCCCAGCCACTACACGCTGGATGGAGCTTTCTGCTTCCTTCTCCATGAACTGTGCTGTTTCTTGCGCACAAAAAGCAGAAAAGCACGAAAGCAGAGGACTGGTGGTGAAAGCAGAGGACCAGTGGTGAAAGCAGAGGACCGGTGGTGAAAGCATAGGACTGGTGGTGAAAGCAGAGGCCCGGTGGTGAAAGCAGAGGACCGATGGTGAAAGCAGAGGACCGATGGTGAAAGCAGAGGACCGATGGTGAAAGCAGAGGAGCAGTGGTGAAACCAGAGGCCCAGTGGTGAAATCAGAGGACCAGTGGTGAAAGCAGAGCACTGGTGGTGAAAGCAGAGGGCCGGTGGTGAAAGCAGAGGACCAGTGGTGAAAGCAGAGGACCAGTGGTGAAAGCAGAGGACCAGTGGTGAAAGCAGAGGACCAGTGGTG
Source organism: Bufo bufo (assembly GCF_905171765.1). Taxonomy (NCBI): domain Eukaryota; kingdom Metazoa; phylum Chordata; class Amphibia; order Anura; family Bufonidae; genus Bufo; species Bufo bufo. Next base: position 472,965,290 of record NC_053392.1, on the reverse strand, counting down.
AAAGCAGAGGCCCGGTGGTGAAAGCAGAGGAGCAGTGGTGAAACCAGAGGCCCAGTGGTGAAATCAGAGGACCGGTGGTGAAAGCAGAGCACTGGTGGAGAAAGCAGGGGAGCTGGTGGTGAAAGCAGAGGACCAGTGGTGAAAGCAGAGGCCTAGGGGTGAAAGCAGAGGACCAGTGGTGAAAGCAGAGGACCAGTGGTGAAAGCAGAGGCCCGGTGATGAAAGCAGAGGACTGGTGGTGAAAGCAGAGGCCCAGTGGTGAAAGCAAAAAACTAGTGGTGAAAGCAGAGCACTGGTGGTGAAAGCAGAGGACCGGTGGTGAAAGCAGAGGACTGGTGGTGAAAGCATTATATATTATTTAAGAGGTGCGGCTTTTGTATGCAGTATTTCTTGCTCTTCTTTGTTTCAAGAAAACAGAGGACTAGTGGTGAAAGCAGAGAACTAGTGGTGAAAGCAGAGGACTAGTGGGGAAAGAAGAGGACTAGTGGTGAAAGCAGAGGACCAGTGGTGAAAGCAGTGGACCGGTGGTGAAATCAGAGGACCGGTGGTGAAAGCAGAGGACCAGTGGTGAAAGCAGAGGACTGGTGGTGAAAGCAGAGGACCGGTGGTGAAAGCAGAGGACCGGTGGTGAAAGCAGAGGACCAGTGGTGAAAGCAGAGGACTGGTGGTGAAAGCAGAGGACTGGTGGTGAAAGCAGAGGACCAGTGGTGAAAGCAGAGGACCAGTGGTGGTTCCAGGTGTCAGATAGGTCATCAATAGACTGTAAAACCCTTTAAATGTGGCCTGCCTGGACATATAAAGTGGGTGGTCCACAACTGGTTAAGTAATGCAGCATTCACATAGCAATCATTACACAAACACATGAAAACAATATTCACATGCAGCATTGGCTCCTATGGTTGTTTTTTTTTGTTTTTGTTTTTTTAAATGGTCAGAACTGCATAACAAAAAAAAGCATACTTACCGCAACTTACCCCCACTGCTCCAATTTGTACATCTACCAGGCCAATCTCTGCTTTCTGGCCCCTTTTAACACACAGAAAATCCCCACTCAGTCAGTCCCAGGCTGAGAAGGGTCACCACATCAGATTCCTGTGTCGAGACCAGGAATCACTGGCTGAAACAGGTCACCACTATGGCCTGTAACTGGCTGATTGGGCCTGTCATCCCAGGACTAGCACGTGAAGTGCAGCGGCAGTGGAGCGGAGAGGGCGAGTATGGCTTAGCTTTTATTTTTAACACTTTGTAGTCCTTATATGAAGCAGATTAATTGCCCAGAAAAGCTCTTTAATGTATTAAGCCATTGAAAATCTGACAGCAGTTGTCACTCCTGTTCAGTTATAAAATAGCAGTCATACATGTCAGTACTCAACTTGTAAAAGGATCATTAATGAAACATGACATGAGCACACAATATCATGATAAAATATGAAGACGCTAGAAGACTGGTGAGATCAATAATCATTACACTGCTGTAAAGCACATGCAATGTCTCTTCAGTAATAAAACAACTGCAATATACCTTGGCCAAATGTGAATTGATCCATTTGGTGAAAGTTCTCTTTTGAACTGCTTCTTGCTCATCTGTAAAAAAAAGAAAAGAAAAGAAATTATTTAAATTAAAATGTCGGAGGCTGTGACATTATTCAATCAAATTTACTGCTTAGGACTATCTAGATATGTAAGGATGAATCAAAAGTCTCCAACGTCTACCAGGGCACTGCTCAATCATGCACAAGGCTGTGCGGTAACACACTGAGGGGGTCATTTATTAATACCGACGTTCTAGATGCAGGTCTTAAAGGGGTTCTCCGAGAATTAAGAAAATAAAAATACTTAATTACTTTATTATGAATATATTCTCAAATACCTTTCATTAGTTATAATGGCTTGTTTTGTCTAGGGAGCAATTATCAGGAGAAATAAAATGGCCGCAGTCCTATTAGTACACCAAAAACCTGTCCTAATCACACAGGAGGACAAGTTACTTCACCAACACTGAGGTAAAGAGCTGCCTCCTCTCTGCTCTGCTTGTCAGGGATTATGATCCTGAGTACAGATAAGATCTTCTGCTGAATCTCTGTGGGAATGGAGTTCAGGAGGAAACATGAGAGTACAGAGAGAAGGTGGGGGTGTGGATAATAAGCAGCAGCACTTGTATGCAGTCTCCATTACCACAGATCCACATTATCACAGTCTATCCTGTCTGTCCTCTATGTGCTTCATGTCTCCTCATGAACTCCATTCCTACAGAGATTCAGCTGAGGACCTTACCATCTGTATTCAGGACCATAATCTCTGACAAGTAGGAGAAGAGAATGAGGCAGCTCTTTAGCTCAGTGTCCTGAAGTAACTTGTCCTGCTGTGTGATTTGGGAGGTGTGAGGTTTTTTGTGTACTAATAGGACAGCAGCCATTTTATTTCTCCTAATGATTGCTCCCCAGAAAAAACTAGCCATTATAGCTAATGAAAGGTATTTGGGAATATATTTATAATGTAATTTGTAATATTTAATTATTTTTATTTTCTTAATTCCCAGAGAACCCCTTTAATAACCCCTGCGCTGGCGGCGAATCCGCCAAAGATATGTAGAGGCACCAGCTACCTTGCTGGCATAGATTTAGAACATTTTCTATGCCGTTTTTGACCTGGTGTGAGCAGGTAAAAGTCGCAGATTGCGGCGCAAAGAACCTTTGTGCTGCCATCTCCGACAGATATAAGCCAGAAAACTGGTATATATAACCTAGTAAATGACCCCCTGAGTTCTTGCAGCTTCATGAGCCCTAGACAAGATATCAGGCCTACAGTATAAAAAGCCCTTTTACATTAGAGGGAACCCTGTCACCAATATAAGCACAATCACGGGGAAAAGCTTTCACAATACAATAACACATGTACAGAAAAACATTCAAATTCCCATAAAATACACATTTTATTAGGCATAAAACATTAAAAACATACATATAAGGAAAGGCTCTGTTAATAAATATGGCCTTCAGGCACTCGGACAGCATGACACACAACCTCCTGACAAGGTAATACGCGAAACACGTGTCGAGGTGTCGAGAAGCTCTAAACCACAGGTGAGCTAGTATATTGTACTGCGATAACTTATTATATGTTACTAACAAAAAGATAATAGCACATAATTATTAGGATATAGTATGTTATCTGTTATGCCGTCCGAGCACCTGTAGAACATATTTATTAACAGATCTTACCTTATATGTATGTTTTTAATGGTTTATTCCTCAAAACCTATAGGTAACAGTGAGAGCATTGCAAACATAAGCAGAATGATGTGCTGGATGCATGACAAGAGAAATCGAGGTCTTATGTTATGTCCATGACCGTGTCAAAGCAACAACAGGGGCAGTGATAGGGCAGTGTCTATGTAACTAGCTGGAAGATAGAAGATCCTTCTATCTTCATTCAGCAGGACCTGCGCTGACGTCACCACGCTCACCATACTCACCACGTGGTGAGCGCGATTATGTCATCAAAGGTCCTTTTGCAGGTCCTGAAAGACGAAGAAAGACAATGCCGACTGCGCAAACAAGTGGATGAGGTGAGTTAATTTTTATTTATTTCTTTAACCCCTCAAGGCACATTCTAGTAAGCATTCTGTATTCAGAATGATATTATTTTCCCTTATAACCATGTTATAAGGGAAAATAATACAGCGATTAGACTTTAATGGGGTTGCTCATTCCTATCATCTCCTAGCAACCACGTGTGAAAATCGCACCGCATCCGCACTATGGGGCCTGCGTTGCGTTAAAAATCGCAGAATATAAAACATGCTGCGATTTTCACGCAACGCACAAGTGATGTGTTAAAATCACCGCTCATCTGCACAGCCCCATAGAAATGAATGGGTCCGGATTCAGTGCGGGTGCAATGCGTTCACCTCACACATCGCATCCGCGCAGAAAACTCGCCCGTGGCCATACTCACCATGACTCGTCACTCCATTTCCTCCACCTGTCTCTGACGTGTGCAGCCTATCACCGCCGCCGTATGAACGACAGGTGACTTCTGCACACAGGGACTGGCTGGGAGATTGATTTTCTCTATGATAACCCCTTTAATACAGCATAGGATTCTCTAAGAGGCAGAGGCAGTTTTCAGACCAGCTTCCTTACCGCACTGGAGCATTCTCCTTATAAAATATGAATGACTTCTGCAAGCAAATGGCGTCCTAAATAATTGATCCATGATCCTTGTGCCTCAAACCTTTTCCTTTACATTCCTCGTGGTTTTTACCTACAGTATAGCCCCACCTCCTCTAAATGTACATAGCACAAGCTAGAGCCACTGGGGGTCCGACTGAGGAGAGCAGGCCCACCACTGTACTGCTACATAGCCTCTTGCCTAGGACTGTGCCTCAGACCGCTCTGCTCTGAAGTCCCTGGCAGTGTCCTGCCGACGTGCCCTTGACTCGGACCCCAGGAACACAAGCTCCCACAGTGGCAGGCAGCAGCCAGGCGCTACAAGATTATTGAATATGGGGGTCTCTGCAAGTCCCTGGGAAAAGAGGATGCTGGCTGGCATCGCACTGTACCTAGAAGTAAAATCCAGGTCACTAGTACTGTACACCACTTTGTCACTAATTTTCTGTTTAGAATCTGCCACATCTGAACATACCCTGACTCTGCGCACCCATCACATGACCAGGACATCTTTTTTTAATTTACAATGAATGATTCTATTGAATGACAGCAAGAAGAGATCTTAAAAACCATGAGGAATTGATGCAGAAAGTTTATTACAGTCACGTTTCGTGATATTTTACAATAAATAGCCTTTAACCACTTCAGCCCCCCTAGCTTAAACACCCTTAATGACCAGGCCACTTTTTACACTTCTGACCTACTCTACTTTCACGGTTTATTGCTCGGTCATGCAACTTACCACCCAAATGAATTTTACCTCCTTTTCTTCTCACTAAGGCTACTTTCACACTAGCGTTGTTTTAATCCGGCGTTCAATTCCGACACCGGAACTGCCCGCCGGATCCGGAAAAACGTGTGAAAACGGATTACATTTGAATCCTGATCAGGATTTTGATCACAATGAAAAAATGCATTGGAAAAAACGGATCCGCCATTTATGGACTTTAACTTTTTTTTCACATTTTTCGGGTTTAACATGCAAAAGCCTGATCCGTTTTGACTGAACACACAGTGCCAGATCCGGCGTTAATGCAAGTCAATGGGAAAAAGGCCTGATCCGGCGTTCAGTCAAAGTGTTCAGGCTTTTTGGCCGGAGGTAAAAATACTGCATGCTACGTTTTTCTGAAAAGCCTGATCAGTCAAAAAGACTGAACTGAAGACATCCTGATGCATCCTGAAGGACTGACTCTCTATTCAGAATGCATGGGGATAAAACTGATCAGTTCTTTTCCGGATTTGAGACCCTAGGACGGAACTCAACGCCGGAAAAGAAAAACGCTAGTGTGAAAGTACCCTAATAGAGCTTTCATTTGGTGGTATTTCAGTGCTGCTGACATTTTTACTTTTTTTGTTATTAATTGAAATTTAACTAAATTTTTGCCAAAAAATGACATTTTTCACTTTCAGTTGTAAATTTTTTTTTAAAAACAACATCCATATATAAATTCTCAAAATTTATTGTTCTACATGTCTTTGATAAAAAAAAAATGTTTGGGTAAAAAAAAAAAAAATGGTTTGGGTAAAAGTTATAGCGTTTACAAACTATGGTACAAAAATGTGAATTTCCGCTTTTTGAAGCAGCTCTGACTTTCTGAGCACCTGTCATGTTTCCTGAGGTTCTACAATGGCCAGACATTACAAACACCCCACAAATTACCCCATTTCGGAAAGTAGACACCCTAAGGTATTTGTTGATGGGCATAGTGAGTTCATAGAACTTTTTATTTTTTGTCACAAGTTAGCGAAAAATGATGATTTTTTTTTCCTTACAAATAAACATCTCGGTCAAATGCCAACTTTGTATACAAAAAGTTGTCTTTTGCCGAGAAGACACCCCAAAGTATTTCGTGATGGGCATAGTGAGTTCATGGAAGTTTTAATTTTTTGTCACAAGTTGGTGGAATATGAGACTTTGTAAGAAAAAAAAAAATCATCATTTTCCGCTAACTTGTGACAAAAGATAAAAATTCTAGGAGCTCGCCATGCCCCTCACGGAATACCTTGGGGTGTCTTCTTTCCAAAATGGGGTCACTTGTGGGGTAGTTATACTGCCCTGGCATTTTAGGGGCCCTAATGTCACGACCGCTATCCCAGCAGCAGTCGTGTCGCACCAGACGGAGGGGAAGGGGGACCCTTATCTACGGAAGGGAATAGTATGGCCACCCCTGACTAACCCTAAGCTAGCACCTGTCTGCCCTGATACCCTAGACGGGTGTGAACCCGTGCGGCGAGCAGGATGCCTAAACCCTCAATCACCCTAACAAGCCTAGAGTCGGGAAAGGACGATGGGAGCACTAGTCACCATCACTCATGTCTAGGAGAACAGCAGGGGAAGACAGCAACAAACAAACTATAGCAGAGATAGACTTATCCAGTCACGAGCAGAGAAGGCGATCCCAATCACGACAGTCCACGCCGGACAAGAGCTCCACAGCAACACCATCAAACGATCTCCTTCAAAGGTCAGAATAGAACTGGAAGTAAGGACTATATCTGGCAATGACTGCAAGTGAAAGTGAAACTAATATAGTAGCTGGGAGTGGCAGACAGGACTCACCTGAGGAGGATGCCTACAAACTCCCAGTCAGGACAAAAAGGTTCACAAGGCAAAACCCAGATGACATACCCTGAACCACGGAGCAAACTCACAAGCTATCGCGAGTAGCAAGTCGCTGCGACCTTCTCCTCCCAGACCTGTCTGGATCAGTCACAGTCGTGACACCTAATGCGTGAGAAGCAGTTTGAAATCAAAATCTGTAAAAAAAAGGCCCTGTGAAATCCGAAAGGTGCTCTTTGGAATGTGGGCCCCTTTGCCCACCTAGGCTGCAAAAAAGTGTCACACATCTGGTATCGCCGTACTCAGGAGAAGTAGGGCAATGTGTTTTGGGGTGTCTTTTTACATATACCCATGCTGGGTGAGAGAAATATCTCGGCAAAAGACAACTTTTCCCATTTTTTTATACAAAGTTGGCATTTGACCAAGATATTTATCTCACCCAGCATGGGTATATGTAAAATGACACCCCAAAACACATTGCCCAACTTCTCCTGAGTACGGCAATACCAGATGTGTGACACTTTTTTGCAGCCTAGATGCGCAAAGGGGCCGAAATTCCTTTTATGAGGGCATTTTTAGACATTTGGATCCCAGACTTCTTCTCAAGCTTTAGGGCCCCTAAAATGCCAGGGCAGTATAAATACCCCACATGTGACCCCATTTTGGAAAGAAGACACCCCAAGGTATTCAATGAGGGGTATGGCGAGTTCATAGAAATTTAATTTTTTTGACACAAGTTAGCGGAAATTGTTTTTTTTTTTTTTTTTTTTTTCTCACAAAGTCTCCCTTTCCGCTAACTTGGGACAAAAATTTCAATCTTTCATGGACTCAATATGCCCCTCACGGAATACCTTGGGGTGTCTTCTTTCCGAAATGGGGTCACATGTGGGGTATTTATACTACCCTGGCATTTTAGGGGCCCTAAAGCGTGAGAAGAAGTCTGGAATATAAATGTTTAAAAAATTTTACGCATTTGGATTCCGTGAGGGGTATGGTGAGTTCATGTGAGATTTTATTTTCTGACACAAGTTAGTGGAATATGAGACTTTGTAAGAAAAAAATATATATATATTTCCGCTAACTTGGGCCAAAAAAATGTCTGAATGGAGCCTTACATGGGGGTGATCAATGACAGGGGGGTGATCAGGGAGTGTATATGGGGTTATCACCCCCCTGTCATAGATTACCCCCCTGTTGATACATGGATCGGATCCGCAAAACACATACGGACGTCTGAATGGAGCCTTACGGGGGGTGATCAATGACAGGGGGGTGATCAGGGAGTCTATATGGGGTGATCACCCACTGTCATTGATCACCCCCCTGTAAGGCTCCATTCAGATGTCCGTATGTGTTTTGCGGATCCGATCCATGTATCCGTGGATCCATAAAAAACATACGGACGTCTGAATGGAGCCTTACAGGGGGGTGATCAATGACAGGGGGGTGATCAATGACAGGGGGGTGATCAGGGAGTCTATATGGGGTGATCACCCCCCTGTCATTGATCACTCCCCTGTAAGACTCCATTCAGACGTCCGTATGTGTTTTGCGGATCCGATCCATGTATCCGTGGATCCGTAAAAAACATACGGACGTCTGAATGGAGCCTTACAGGGGGGTGATCAATGACAGGGGGGTGATCAATGAGAGGTAGGTGATCAGGGAGTCTATATGGGGTGCTCACCCCCCTGTCATTGATCACCCCCCTGTAAGGCTCTATTCAGACATCCGTATGTGTTTTGAAGATCTGATCCATGTATCCGTGGATCTGTAAAAAACATACGGACGTCTGAATGGAGCCTTACAGGGCGGTGATCAATGACAGGGGGGTGATCAGGGAGTCTATATGGGGTGATCACCCCCCTGTAAGGCTCCATTCAGACGTCTGTATGTGTTTTGCGGATCCGATCCATGTATCCGTGGATCCGTAAAAAACATACTGACATCTGAATGGAGCCTTACAGGGAAGTGATCAATGACAGGGGGGTGATCAGGGAGTCTATATGGGGTGATCACCCCCCTGTCATTGATCACCCCCCTGTAAGGCTCCATTCAGAGGTCGTATGTGTTTTGCGGATCCGATCCATGTATCCGTGGATCCGTAAAAAACATACGGACGTCTGAATGGAGCCTTACAAGGGGGTGATCAATGACAGGGGGGTGATCAGTGAGTCTATATGGGGTGATCAGGGGTTAATAAGGGGTTAATAAGTGACAGGGGGGGTGTAGTGTAGTGGTGTTTGGTGCTACTTATTACTGAGCTGCCTGTGTCCTCTGGTGGTCGATCCAAGCAAAAGGGACCACCAGAGGACCAGGTAGCAGGTATATTAGACGCTGTTATCAAAATAGCGTCTAATATACCTGTTAGGGGTTAAAAAAATCGCATCTGCAGCCTGCCAGCGAACGATCGCCGCTGGCAGGCTGGAGATCCACTCGCTTACCTTCCGATCCTGTGAACGCACGCGCCTGTGTGCGCGCATTCACAGGAAATCTCGCGAGATGACGCGTATATGCGTGACTGTCCCTGGAGCTGCCGCCTCCGGAACGCGATCCTGCGTTAGGCGGTCTGCAGGCGGTTAATATCAGAAAACAGGCAGCATGGTGGCTCAGTGGTTATCACTGGTGCCTTGCAGCGCTGGGGTCGTAGGTTCGAATCCGCCTGAGGACAACATCTGCATGGAGTTTGTATGTTCTCCCTGTGTTTGCGTGGGTGTCCTCCGTTTTCTCCCACACTCTAAAGACATACTGATAGGGAATCTAGAGTGTGAGCCTCATTGGGGACAGCTTGATGCTAATGTCTGTAAAGCGCTGCATGTCAGCAAAATATAAGTGAGTAAAATAAATACATAACCTGTAATACCCTTTAAAGGTGCTGTTCTGCTTTTTATAAGATTTTAAACTCTCCCCTCCATGCCTGACTTGTGGAGTCATGGATACTTAAAGGGAGTCTGTCACCTCCATATGGTCATATACAGCGCTTACATTGTTCTATAGCACACCTTTACATGAATGTAATGGTAGCTTTGTCTTTTTTTTTACACTTGCAGAAGCTGGAAAACGAAGTTAAAGGGGTTGTCTCATCATGGACAATGGGGGCATATCGCTGGGACCCGCACCTATATCGGGAACAGAGCCCCGCAAGGTGGTGGCTGGAGGACACTGTTTGTTTCCATGGTTATGATCCCCCTACAATCCTGGGCTCCAACACAGTGAACACCGTCCCTGGGTGCTCATTTGCCTATGAATTAAAGGGGTTGTCTCATGGACAATGGGGGCATATCGCTAGGATATGCCCCCATTGTCTTATAGGTGCGGGTCCCACCGCTGGGAGCCGCACCGATATTGGGAACGGAACCCTGCAAGGTGGTGGCTGGAGGACTCCGGTCCGGCCACCACCAAGCCGGCTCCCCAGAGATGTGAATGGGAGTGTACCGCGCATGCGTGGCCATTCATTTCTATGGGGCCGACAAAAATTACAGAGCCAGCGCTCATCTACCTGCACCTATATCGAGAACGGAGACCCGCAAGTGAAGGAGGGCGCACTGCGCATGCACAGCTGCCCTCCATTCATTTTCTATGGGGCCAGCGAAAATAGCTGAGCGCTGGCTCGGTAATTTCCGTCGGCCCCATAGAAATGAATGGGAGCGGGGGGCCACGCATGCGCGGTACACTCCCATTCACCACCTTGCAGGGCTCCGTTCCCAATATCGGTGCGGCTCCCAGCGGTGGGACCCGCACCTATAAGACAATGGGGGCATATCCTAGCGATATGCCCCCATTGTCCATGAGACAACCCCTTTAATTCATATGCAAATGAGCACCCAGGGACGGTGTTCACTGTGTTGGAGCGCAGGATTGTAGGGGGATCGTAACCATGGAAACAAACAGTGTATAATGTGATGGAAAAATGGATCCAACCAGCAAAGGAAGCAATATGGACAATAACAATACATTAGTTAGTGGCTTGTATTAACTTTCTCTACATAATAAATGCCACTTGCTGAAGTGACACAACCCCTTTAAAAAAAAAAAACAACATAAAATCTTGATTTAACCATCAGGTCATCTTCTGATGACACATTCACCAGGACTGTGTACCTCACCAGATGTAAATAGGTTCATCCAGAGAATATTTTGGTTAAAAATAGTAGGAAATGAATATATATATATATATATATATATATATATAATGTAATCATATACCCATTTACAGTGCTGCTGTAATACAGGGCACGCCCATTATATTAGCAATCCAAATCTTCAAATAACACGCTTGTCTAATCTCCAGAAATGCGATAGAAGTGCACAATAGTAAAGGACATGTATGAAGAAACACAAACAGAACGGAAGCGGAAGTGCTCCAATAACCTTGCGCTCGATGATTTATCTCATCCTGACATCCCTACAAGTGGATAGTGATTTTTCTGCTGGCCTCAGCACAGCGCCTCTCCATAGTCCTGGCCAGTATAATGGACCGCTCTTTCTAAAACAGACGGTAGCTTTCTCTAACGGGGACGTATTCTCATTACCCAGTTAACACAACAACCAAGTTGTCAGGCCATGCATATGATAAAATATTGGTTATTGCGCGATAGATGGATCTAAACATAGGGCCAGGTACACGTTCCATACAAGCAAGCAATCCCTACTAGTATACAAGACGTGGCAGTCCCATAGGGATAGAGAGAGCAGCAGCACATATGCGTGACCACTGCTCCATTCTCTTGGAGGAACCCCCATTCATGTCATCGGTGAGGGTCCAAGCAGTCAGACCCCCTCCTGTGGATAGGTCAGGGATCAGCAACCTTCGACACTCCAGTTGTTGTGAAACTACAGTTCCCAGCATGCTCCATTCATTTCTATGAGAGTTCTTAGAAGAGCAGAGCAAGTGTGCATGCTGGGAGTTGTAGTTTCACCACAGCTGGAGTGCCGGAGGTTGCCTACCCCTGGGATAGGTGATGAGTTGTTATGGTCAGAAGACACCATATCCTATGTCATGTATTAGGTTAATACTATATATACAATATGTATAGGTTTGCCTCTAGGTTTATTCTGCAGGCGATCATTCTACTTTTTACCCAAAATACTATTAAAAATTAGAATATGTTAACTAAAGATGGACTACACTGTGACACTAAAAAGCCATTTTTGATGTGTAATTTTTGTAAAATAAATTCTAAGCTCCAGTCCTAAGACACAGACAAAATAGCAGCACTAAAAAGCACAAAAGCCAGCTCCACATCCCACAGAAATAATACAATGGACTTACCCCGAAGATACTGGAAGAATCCAGGCACCAGGTTAATGGAGGAAACCTTCCGGGTACCAACTTCCTTACACCAAGACATGACAGCTCCTTGTGACCTCCTATTCCCCCAGCCGTTTTTGTTACTATAAAGCCCTTAATCCCACAAAGCATGCGGGATACAATATACTCAGGATATCAAAGCTATCCATCCCCTGTGTTATCTGCAGCCAGCTGCCATTCCTTCTCTATCTCCTGCCATCATGCTGTCTTCCTGGAGCACATTTCCATCTTCCTAAAGGACAACCAATCCGTTCCCTGGAAGCTGTGATGTCAGTAACCTAGATAATGTGTCCCGTGCTCAGGACAGCCCAAGGAAAGCCAGCTGATACGCTGAGGCAAGCAGTTTTATCCAGGCAAGCAGTGTAGTGTATGGAAACCGCTGTGTTACAGAAGGTAAGAGATCGGGACCATCTAACGCTGGGTCAGATATGGCATTACAGCGCCGGGTACACACCGATGACATCATCACCCTAATCTGCTGCCCCCTGATGAAAGATGCCCATCACAAAGAAGCATTTCAGGAAATATAGAATGACATATGGACGCTGATTGTCTGAAAAGGTCGGCCATGTTTGAATTTTTTATCCGATAGTCGGACAAAAGATTTTTCATTCAAAGAAAGATTGTTTGTGCGCAAAAGATTTTTTTTTAATAGAATGCTTCTGGAAAGATTATTGTGGCTTCGTCTGTATGCCTAATATGGCCTAAACCGTGTACGTCCGTGTCTGGGAAATGGTTCTCAGTGGATTGCGGTTTGTTCCCCTGCTGTACAGCCACATCTAACATGTGCGTCCACCTTCAGGCTCTGTTCACACTCTGTCGAGGCCTCATGCGTCATCTATACATTTTTTGTGCTAAGCAAGTATACAAATCTACACGTTTTAATGGAGCGACACACCGGCCTGAAGAACACTTGGAGGTAATGAATAGTTTATTTTGCTGCACAAAGACACACACCGCCGTGAGCAGACGCATTTACGGATGGCATTTTCTCGTGTATGTTTTCATACGTTTATTTGTATACTATTGTTTTGGATCCATCTGTTCCCAGCGAAGAATATCTCTATTAGGCCTCCTGCACACGACCGTGCCGTTTTTTGCGGTCCACAAAAAAAAGGAGACGCCCATGTGCATTCCACAATTTACGTAACGGGCGGCCCATTGTAGAAATGCCGAAACGGACAAGAATAGGACATGCTATATTTTTTTGTGGGGCCACGGAACGGAGCAACGTATGCGGACAGCACGCGGAGTGCTGTCCACATCTTTTGCGGCCCCATTGAAGTGAATGGGTCCGCATCCGAGCCGCATTTTTAGTTACAACAACGGTCGTGTGCATGAAGCCTTAGGGCGTATTTTTGGTCCGCATCCGATCTGCATTTTTTGTGTTTCGGATGCGGACCCATTCACTTCAATGCGGCCGCAAAATATGTTTCCTGCACCCGTATGTCTGCAAAAAAAATAGATCATGTCCTAGGGTAGGACTGTTCTATTAGGGGCCGGTCATTCCGTTCCACACCATGCGGAATGCAAGCGTCCGGTATCCGGTATTTGCGGACTAAAAAAACAGCAACAGCCGTGTACATGAGCCCCAATACTGGAACGTGTGGAGGCCCCATACAGCAGCACTCTGTAGTGCAGAGCCATATATGCTATGTGTAAGGGGCCTAAGTGACCTGAAGCAGCAGACAGGTGCTACAGTCTACTGAAAATGAAAGCTATACCTCCTGGGATGTAACGCCACCTGTACGTGGATGAGAACTTACAAAACACTGCGTACACGTGGTGGAAAGAAAATCAGCTCATGTTTCACGGCAGCGTGGCATTTCACCATGCATACCGCATAGTCTATATGTTCTGGATTTCACTCTTTGCAACGTATCCATATCCGCAGCAGAGGCTTTACCTGTAGATTCCAGCTTTTCAGTTCAATACCCCTGAGGTGGCACAATTTATTCTTCTATTTATTAACTCCTTTGTGACCATGCTCCAATCTTGTCTCCTGTGACCAGGGTTAAAATGCAGAATTTCCAAAGGTATTTGTATTCTGTTTTGAACTTTTATGTACCCACATGATGCCCTTTAGAAATGAATACATTTTTTATAGTAAATAAATCTTTCTTACGCCCATAATATCTGTAAACCACTAGCTTGTGTGAACAGTGCTTTATTTAGTCTTTATGAATGACCAGTTTTATATGACTGCATCTGATCATCCATACTACAGCCGCAAGGCCCAAATCCTGAGGGCCCTATCCTGATCTACTTACAGTTCACTACAACTGATGTCTGGGTCTTGGGACCATAATATGGACCACGGCCCAGCCGCCTGGGACCAAGGGGGTGTTGGGCCGTGAGTGGGTGGCAGGGACTCTGAGGGTGGAGGGGAAGGCACACAAAGCAACAGGGCGCCGATGGTGAATAATCTGGTAGGCGGTGCAGAAAATGACAGGTACATGAGGGACACCAGGGGTTAGATATGTGAGAGGAAACGGAACGTAGCATGGAGTGAAAGAGAGCAGGAGAGAAACGACCAGGCCGGGGTCCCTTTGGAAGAACAGGGTCATGCTGTAGAGAGGAGCAATAAGTCTCAAATTATTGCACAAAATGACATGTGCCATGATTTGTGACTTTTTAAATGGGTGCAAATCAAATAATAAATTCCACCAAGGTCCAAGTTTCTGTTTCAGCGGGGAGAGGAATTATTTATACAGTGCAGATCTGGTCCTTTCAAGAAAAAATGATAGGTGCAGGCCCCACTGTTGCAAAACCCACAACCACTACAGAGGGTCTGTGAGTCCCTGCTCCTCACCATTTGTAATGAAATGGAGGAAAAGCATGCACAGATAGGTGATGAATGTGAATGAGTGGAAAATAAAGGGGTACAGATGTAGCAGGCGTTAAAGTAACTCCTGGCGCACTAATATACAAGCTTATAGTGCTGGCTTAGGGCTCGTTCACACTAACGTATTTTGCGTTGCGTATACGGTCTGTTTTCTGCGTTCCGCATGCGGTCCATATACGGAACCATTCATTTCACTAGGTCCGCAAAAGATGCGGACAGCACTCTGTGTGCTGTCCGCATCCTTTGCTCTGTTCCGTGGCCCCGCAAAAATCCTGTCCTATTCTTGTCCGTTTTGCGGACAAGAATAGGCATTTCTATAATGGGTCTCCTGTTTCGTTCTGCAAATTGCGAAAGGCACACGGGTGGCATCCGTTTTTGCGGATCCGCAATTTTCGGACCGCAAAAAACGGCACGGTCGTGTGAACAAGCCCTTAGTTTAACTCATTCTGGCTTAGTCTAACCCTAACCCCTGAAGGGTTTTTTCGTTTTTGTTTTTCACTAACTGCCTTTCCAGGGCCAAAACTTTTATATTTTTTCTGATCAAATAGCTATCTGAGAGATTGTGTTTTGCGGGACAAGTTGTACTTCCTAATGGCACCATGTAATATTGCATATGACAGGCATGGCCAACCTGCGGCTCTCCAGCTGTTGTAAAACTACAACTCCCACCATGCCCTGCTGTAGGCTGATGCCTGTAGGTAGTCTCGGCATGCTGGGAGTTGTAGTTTTGCAACAGCTGGAGGGCCGCAGGTTGGCCATCCCTGACATATGATGTAGTAGGGAGCTGGATAAAAATTCCAAATGGGGTGGAACTGGAAAAATAACGCAATACTGCCAAAGTTTTATGGGTTTTATTTTTACGGCGTTCCCTAAGCGGTAAAACTGACCAGTGACTATCATTCTCTGGGTCAGTACAATTATGGCGAAACCATGCTTGTATAGTTCTTCTTGCATTTTGTAGTTACGTGTATGGAGTTGTGTGAGGACTCGTTTTTTGTAGGGTGTTTATGATTTTTTGATCACATTTCATAAAAAATTTTTGTGGGAGATGAAACAAACAAAAAAGGTGAATTGGTCATTTTTACTTTTTTCATTTCACCATTTGCTGTGAGGGATAAATATTTTTATATTTTAATACACTTTTTAATAGTTCCCCTAGGAAACTATAACAATCAATCATCAGATTGCTTCTCTCATAGACCCCAATGCATTAGCACTGGGGTGTATGAGACTTATACTATGTTCCTGTGGAGCCCTGCCATGGGCAGGATCTACATACGAACCTGTGTGCGGCACGAGTGGATGCCATCTTTAAAGGGATTGTCTCACTTCAGCAAATAACATTTAATATGTAGAGAAATGTAGAGAAAGTTAATACAAGGCACTTACTAATGTACTGTGATTGGCCATATTGCTTCCTTTGCTGGCTGGATTCATTTTTCCATCACATTATACACTGCTCGTTTCCATGCCACCCTGCAATCCACCAGCAGTGGCTCTGAATGGACATTCTAGGAAAAAGCTGTAGCCTATGCGCTCTTCCACTGTCCCAGCCACCAGCCTCGTGTGAATAGCACGACCACTACTGATGGATTGCAGGGTGGTCGTAACCATGGAAATGAGCAGCGTACAATGTGATTAAAAAATGATTCCAGCCAGCAAAGGAAGCAATATGGGTAATGCCAATACATTAGTAAGTGCCTTGTATTAACTTTCTCTACATGATAAATGCCACTTGATGAGACAACCCCTTTAAAGACCCACCCTACACTGTACATGTACGGCGCAGGGTTTAACAATGTGCAAAGCTTACACTGGCAGATTAACCGATTTACACTGTCGAGTTAATGCATTAACCCACTGATGTTGGCACTTGCTAGATCTGTACAGTTCACACACTAGTACCAAACACTTAATAAAATGCATGCCTCTTATAAATTCGGTGCATCTTAAGGTCACAAAAATGAAATCTGTTCTTACAACGAGCACAATAACTTGTGCTGTTTTCTGGCTTCATTATTAATAAATACAGAAGGAGTAGTTACTAACTTGATACAGGTATGATGTCAGAAAAGTTATTGAAGCCATTGAAAACTGAGAATTGAGTTTTTGCAACTGCTGCATAAAAATTGAAAAAAAAAAAACAGAAATTGCGACTTTTTAAGGCTCGGTGTATACATAAAAATAGCATAAACTGATGGACCAAAGTGCTCCTGAAAAAGAGAAGTAATAGGAGGAGTGATCAATCTTTCCATTGTATTTTTTCTGTGTTTAGGTCCCACTCCAGGTGAACATTTTGAGCTAAAATGAAATTTATATCAGGACATACAGTATAACTACTGCTGTAACACCAATCTCAAGTATTTTACAGCAGGTTGATACATTTGTATATCACGATACACATTGTTCCATGAATAGGAGGCAAAGCCAAGTCACTGCCAAAATAATATGTGTTAATAGACAATGAAGCAACATCTGGATGCACTGTACTAAGTCTAAGAGGACGCCCGGCATACAATGACTGCTAAATAACAATTACAGATCGTTAGATGCCATTCAGCGGAATGACTGATACGGTAGTAAATTCATGCGCTGGAAAAGATGAAAGCATATGGAAGGTTTTCACTTATGACATGGCTTGTTCTTAGATTTATGGGGAAACCAGGATGAAGCTGGTGGCACAGTAAGTTCATTCAAGGGATTTTCCTCAGGATAGTTCATCCATATATGATTGGTGAGGGTCCGATAGCTGATCGGTGGGGGTACAGGGTATCGCCCCCCACCAATCAGATATTGATGACCTACCCTGTGGATTGGACATCAATATCAGGAGCCCAGAAAACCCCTTTAAACATATAATGTAATTAAAGTAATCCTGTCACACTGAGCAGATATATAGGGGGTCATTTATCAAACAGAAATACACAGTATTTCTGGCGCACATTGCGGAGCAAAGGTCCTTTGCGCCGCAATCTGCAACTTTTTCTTGCTCAGGCCAGGTCAAATAAAGGGGGAGTGGCGCCGGCGGGGAAGGGGGCATGCCCGTCTTTACCATTTTTTACAACTGTTTTAGGCCTAGAAAATGCTTTAAATGTAAGATAGCAAGGAAGCTGTCTTACATGCGGAAGTGGAGGAGGATCCGCCGAAGTTATGTGGAGGCCAGCGGATCCTCCGCCAGGTATAGTGTTTATTAAGATCGGCGTCTAAAACGCCAGTCTTAATAAATGTGCCCCCTAGTTTTGTAGTAAACCGCTCCTGTATAACCCGCATTTCGTTTTGAGCTTAGGAGTCCAGTGTTGTCCTACTCACTTCCTCAGCATACAGTGATAGATGGCAATCACTAATAACACCAACTCCTTGACCCCAAAGCCCAGAACGCGCAGGAATATAAATATAGGTTATACTGAAACATTTCCTACAAAGTTATATCAATCTACTCAGCTCCTCCCAGGGACGGATTGGCCATAGACTATACAGGGAAATCTCCCGGTGGGCCGATGCCCAGGTGGCCACCTGGGCCCTCCTTATGGTGGGCCAATGGATGTTTTTGGGGATGTATTTTGTGCTGCTGGCAGTATTTTGTGATGGACTGTGGTATTTGGCTCTGTTGGGGTGGTATAATGTGCCACAATATGGTATTGCTGGCCCTGACTTCCATCAGTTTGGCCCCAACTACTGATGCTCAAGGGGGCTACCTAAGCCCTCCTCCTGGCCACCAGCCAGGTACTAGTAATCTTATGCTCTCATAATTATTAAAAGGGTTTTCCAAGATTTCTGTCACAGCCAGACAGCTGAGAAGCGCTCACAGGAGTTTCTCAGATCCTCCTCCTTGAATTTCTTTGTTTTGGTTTAGTTTCTCATCTCGTTAGTCTATCTCAGCTGTCATGCAGTCAGACTGATCGCTACCCTTTAACCACCTCCGGACCGCTGTACGCACAGACGCGTCCTGGAGGTGGTTGATTCATTCCGAGTGGACGCGCCGGCGCGTCCTCTCGCGATGGCCGAGATTTCCTGTGAACGCGCGCACACAGGCGCGCACGCTCACAGGAACGGAAGGTAAGAAAGTGGATCTCCAGCCTGCCAGCGGCGATCGTTCGCTGGCAGGCTGGAGATGTGATTTTTTTAACCCCTAACAGGTATATTAGACGCTGTTATGATAACAGCGTCTAATATACCTGCTACCTGGTCCTCTGGTGGTCCCCTTTGTTTGGATCGACCACCAGAGGACACAGGTAGCTCAGTAATATGTTGCACCAAGCACCACACTACACTACACCCCCCCCCCCCACCTATTAACCCCTTATTCACCCTTCATCACCCCTGATCAACCCATATAGACTCCCTGATCACCCCCCTGTCATTGATTACCCCCCTGTCATTGATCACACCCCTGTAAAGCTCCATTCAGACGTCCGCATGATTTTTACGGCTCCACTGATAGATGGATCGGATCCGCAAAACGCACACGGACGTCTGAATAGAGCCTTACAGGGGCATGATCAATGACTGTGGTGATCACCCCATATAGACTCCCTGATCACCCCCCTGTCATTGATTACCCCCCTGTCATTGATCACCCCCCTGTAAAGCTCCATTCAGACGTCCGCATGATTTTTACGGATCCACTGATAGATGGATCGGATCCGCAAAACGCACACGGACGTCTGAATGGAGCCTTACAGGGGCATGATCAATGACTGTGGTGATCACCCCATATAGACTCCCTGATCACCCCCCTGTCATTGATTACCCCCCTGTCATTGATCACCCCCCTGTAAAGCTCCATTCAGACGTCCGCATGATTTTTACGGATCCACTGATAGATGGATCGGATCCGCAAAACGCACACGGATGTCTGAATGGAGCCTTACAGGGGCATGATCAATGACTGTGGTGATCACCCCATATAGACTCCCTGATCACCCCCCTGTCATTGATTACCCCCCTGTCATTGATCACCCCCCTGTAAAGCTCCATTCAGATGTCCGCATGATTTTTACGGATCCACTGATAGATGGATCGGATCCGCAAAACGCACACGGACGTCTGAATGTAGCCTTACAGGGGCGTGATCAATGACTGTGGTGATCACCCCATATAGACTCCCTGATCACCCCCCTGTCATTGATCACCCCCCTGTCATTGATCACCCCCCCTGTCATTGATCACCCCTCTGTAAGGCTCCATTCAGACATTTTTTTGGCCCAAGTTAGCGGAAATTTTTTTTTTTTTCTTACAAAGTCTCATATTCCACTAACTTGTGTCAAGAAATTAAATCTCACATGAACTCACCATACCCCTCACGGAATCCAAATGCGTAAAAATTTTTAGACATTTATATTCCAGACTTCTTCTTACGCTTTAGGGCCCCTAGAATGCCAGGGCAGTATAAATACCCCACATGTGACCCCATTTCGGAAAGAAGACACCCCCAGGTATTCCGTGAGGGGCATATTGAGTCCATGAAAGATTGAAATTTTTGTCCCAAGTTAGCGGAAAGGGAGACTTTGTGAGAAAAAAATAAATAAAATCAATTTCCGCTAACTTGTGCCAAAAGAAAAAAAATTCTATGAACTCGCCATGCCCCTCATTGAATACCTTGGGGTGTCTTCTTTCCAAAATGGGGTCACATGTGGGGTATTTATACTGCCCTGGCATTCTAGGGGCCCTAAAGCGTGAGAAGAAGTCTGGGATCCAAATGTCTAAAAATGCCCTCATAAAAGGAATGTGGGCCCCTTTGTGCATTTAGGCTGCAAAAAATTGTCACACATCTGGTATCGCCGTACTCAGGAGAAGTTGGGGAATGTGTTTTGGGGTGTCATTTTACATATACCCATGCTGGGTGAGAGAAATATCTTGGCAAAAGACAACTTTTCCCATTTTTTTATACAAAGTTGGCATTTGACCAAGATATTTATCTTACCCAGCATGGGTATATGTAAAATGACACCCCAAAACACATTCCCCAACTTCTCCCGAGTACGGAGATACCACATGTGTGACACTTTTTTGCAGCCTAGGTGGGCAAAGGGGCCCACATTCTAAAGAGCACCTTTCGGATTTCACAAGTCATTTACCTACTTACCACACATTAGGGCCCCTGGAAAATGCCAGGGCAGTATAACTACCCCACAAGTGACCCCATTTTGGAAAGAAGACACCCCAAGGTATTCCGTAAGGGGCATGGCGAGTTCCTAGAATTTTTTATTTTTTGTCACAAGTTAGTGGAAAATGATGATTTTTTATTTATTTATTTTTTTCTTACAAAGTCTCATATTCCACTAACTTGTGACAAAAAATAAAAACTTCCATGAACTCACTATGCCCATCAGCGAATACCTTGGGGTGTCTTCTTTCCAAAATGGGGTCACTTGTGGGGTAGTTATACTGCCCTGGCATTCTAGGGGCCCAAATGTGTGGTAAGGAGTTTGAAATCAAATTCTGTAAAAAATGACCAGTGAAATCCGAAAGGTGCTCTTTGGAATATGGGCCCCTTTGCCCACCTAGGCTGCAAAAAAGTGTCACACATCTGGTATCTCTGTATTCAGAAGAAGTTGAGGAATGTGTTTTGGGGTGTCTTTTTACATATACCCATGCTGGGTGAGATAAATATCTTGGTCAAATGCCAACTTTGTATAAACAAATGGGAAAAGTTGTCTTTTGCCAAGATATTTCTCTCACCCAGCATGGGTATATGTAAAATGACACCCCAAAACACATTCCCCAACTTCTCCCGAGTACGGAGATACCAGATGTGTGACACTTTTTTGCAGCCTAGGTGGGCAAAGGGGCCCACATTCCAAAGAGCACCTTTCGGATTTCACAGGTCATTTACCTACTTACCACACATTAGGGCCCCTGGAAAATGCCAGGGCAGTATAACTACCCCACAAGTGACCCCATTTTGGAAAGAAGACACCCCAAGGTATTCCGTGAGGGGCATGGCGAGTTCCTAGAATTTTTTATTTTTTGTCACAAGTTAGTGGAAAATGATGATTTTTTTTTTATTTATATTTTTCTTACAAAGTCTCATATTCCACTAACTTGTGACAAAAAATAAAAACTTCCATGAACTCACTATGCCCATCAGCGAATACATTGGGGTGTCTTCTTTCCAAAATGGGGTCACTTGTGGGGTAGTTATACTGCCCTGGCATTCTAGGGGCCCAAATGTGTGGTAAGGAGTTTGAAATCAAATTCTGTAAAAAATGACCAGTGAAATCCGAAAGGTGCTCTTTGGAATATGGGCCCCTTTGCCCACCTAGGCTGCAAAAAAGTGTCACACATCTGGTATCTCCGTACTCAGGAGAAGTTGGGGAATGTGTTTTGGGGTGTCATTTTACATATACCCATGCTGGGTGAGAGAAATATCTTGGCAAAAGACAACTTTTCCCATTTTTTTATACAAAGTTGGCATTTGACCAAGATATTTATCTCACCCAGCATGGGTATATGTAAAAAGACACCCCAAAACACATTCCTCAACTTCTCCTGAATACAGAGATACCAGATGTGTGACACTTTTTTGCAGCCTAGGTGGGCAAAGGGGCCCATATTCCAAAGAGCACCTTTCGGATTTCACTGGTCATTTTTTACAGAATTTGATTTCAAACTCCTTACCACACATTTGGGCCCCTAGAATGCCAGGGCAGTATAACTACCCCACAAGTGACCCCATTTTGGAAAGAAGAGACCCCAAGGTATTTCGTGATGGGCATAGTGAGTTCATAGAACTTTTTATTTTTTGTCACAAGTTAGTGGAATATGAGACTTTGTAAGAAAAAAAAAAAAAAAAATCATCATTTTACGCTAACTTGTGACAAAAAATAAAAAGTTCTATGAACTCACTATGCCCATCAGCGAATACCTTAGGGTGTCTACTTTCCGAAATGGGGTCATTTGTGGGGTGTTTGTACTGTCTGGGCATTGTAGAACCTCAGGAAACATGACAGGTGCTCAGAAAGTCAGAGCTGCTTCAAAAAGCGGAAATTCACATTTTTGTACCATAGTTTGTAAACGCTATAACTTTTACCCAAACCATTTTTTTTTTACCCAAACATTTTTTTTTTATCAAAGACATGTAGAACAATAAATTTAGAGCAAAATTTATATATGGATCTCGTTTTTTTTGCAAAATTTTACAACTGAAAGTGAAAAATGTCATTTTTTTGCAAACAAATCGTTAAATTTCGATTAATAACAAAAAAAGTAAAAATGTCAGCAGCAATGAAATACCACCAAATGAAAGCTCTATTAGTGAGAAGAAAAGGAGGTAAAATTCATTTGGGTGGTAAGTTGCATGACCGATCAATAAACGGTGAAAGTAGTGTAGGTCAGAAGTGTAAAAAGTGGCCTGGTCTTTCAGGGTGTTTAAGCACTGGGGGCTGAGGTGGTTAAGTTCCTCCCCATAATGCAGTAGTGTGCGGCTGATACAACTTCCTGGAGTGTGTGTGCATGCTGTTCCCAGTTCCCAGTCGTCATTCGTCTGCAAGATAAGTGCTGTTTATGTATTTATGATTTTGTCTTTTCTGGATCTAGGTGACCCTGACTCCCTCCGTGTCAGTGTAGGGGGCCGGTGGTCGTGTCCCTTCACTATTGTAGGGTCTTCAGGTAATAGATAGCCGAGGAACGTGGATATGCGGCCATCCACCTTTGGGGTGTTCGCATAGGCTGAGCAGTGAGGGAGAGCGGCAGGTCTATTGCAGGGGTCTCCCTTTGTTCCTTAGTTGTGGATCCAGAGAGACATTGTTTATATTGTATTGTCTTGTTTCCTGTACACCATCCGTGACATTATCAGCCGCCAAAACCGTCTCAAGCATGGATCCGGTTTCACTTTTGGCTGAACGCTTTCAGAGTCTTTCTTTGGAGGTAGCTGATCTCCGTAAGACTTTTTCTCAGTTTCAAGTGACCGGTTCAGCTTGCGTTCATGGAGTTTGTGCTGAGCCTAAGATCTCGCTCCCGGATACGTTCTCCGGGGGTAGTGAGAATTTTGTGCGTTTTAGAGAGGCTTGCAAACTCCATTTTCGCCTTCTTCCCCATTCTTCTGGTGATGAAGAACGGAGG
This sequence comes from Bufo bufo, assembly GCF_905171765.1. Lineage (NCBI taxonomy): Eukaryota > Metazoa > Chordata > Amphibia > Anura > Bufonidae > Bufo > Bufo bufo. Next base: position 472,941,339 of record NC_053392.1, on the reverse strand, counting down.
GTGGGGATCATTATATCGCTGCTCAGGGGTAACGCTCAGTCCTGGGCCTTTTCGCTGCCGGAGGGGGCACGGCCCCTTCGTTCAGTGGATGAATTCTTTTTAGCCCTGGGTCAGATATATGATGATCCGGATCGTATTGCTCTGGCTGAGTCTAGACTACGTCTGTTATGCCAGGGTAAACAATCCGCAGAGATATACTGTTCAGAATTTCGGAGATGGGCAGCAGATACGGGTTGGAATGATGCTGCACTCCGAAGTCAATTTTGCTATGGTCTTTCAGAGGGATTGAAAGATGCATTTGCCTTTCATGAAAGACCTACCTCCTTGGATTCTGCTATGTCTCAGGCTGTTCGTATTGACAGGCGTCTTAGAGAGAGAGGAGAGATCTCTCCTTCCTGTCATACTCAGTCCCGGGACAGTGCAGCGGTCTCATTCTGTGCACAGGGGTCTCAGTCGCTGTCAGCCCCTTCTGAGCAGGAGTCCATGCAGCTGGGGTTGATTGCCTCTGACAATAGAAGATTCAGCCCGCAGGGGAGGGTTTGTTTTTGTTGTGGAGGTATAAATCATCTGGCAAATGTTTGTCCCTCTAGGAGATTCAGGCAGTTTTCTGGGAGTAATAAAGAGACAAAAAGGAAAAAATCTTTTAAAAATGTTCCGTCTGTTACTATTGGCAGGGTTGAGGCGGAAATTGAAGGTTTTCCGTTTGCTTGTAGTTCCCGTTTTGTCCTGCCTGCTAGGGTGGCGCTAGAGAGTAAGAGCATTTTTTGTGAGATTTTTGTGGATAGTGGAGCAGCTGTCAACCTCATTGATAATCAATTTGCAATAACTCATGGTTTCCAGGTATGCACTTTGGGAAAGGATATTCCTGTTTTTGCTATTGATTCAGCTCCACTTTCTCAGAAATCATTAAAGGGCATAGTTCACAATATCCGTTTAATTGTGAGTGATGCTCATGTTGAGGATGTGTCATGTTTCGTCCTTAGCGGTTTGCCTACTCCTCTAGTGTTGGGGCTACCCTGGCTCACTAAACATAACCCCACCATTGATTGGCAAGCGAGGCAAATAAATGGTTGGAGTAACTTTTGCAGAGAGAATTGCCTCATAACATCTGTTTCTGAGGTTTCTACTAAGACTGTACCACCTTTCCTCTCTGAATTTTTGGATGTCTTCTCTGAGAGTGGAGTTCAGGGTTTGCCTCCGCACAGGGAGTACGATTGCCCTATTAATCTCATCCCAGGCGCCAAGCTGCCTAAATCTCGTTTATACAATCTCTCCCAACCTGAGAGGGTCGCTATGCGGGCTTATATCTCTGAGAGTCTGAGAAAAGGACACATACGACCCTCGAAGTCTCCTGTTGCCGCTGGTTTTTTCTTTGTTAAGAAAAAAGATGGTTCTTTAAGACCTTGTCTGGATTTCAGGGAGCTGAACAGTATCACTATTCGTGATCTTTATCCGCTTCCTCTGATCCCGGACCTGTTTAACCAGGTTGTTGGGGCTAAAGTATTTTCCAAATTAGACCTAAGAGGGGCATACAACCTGGTTAGGGTCAGAGAAGGAGACGAATGGAAGACGGCTTTCAATACCCCTGAGGGCCATTTTGAGAATTTGGTTATGCCTTTTGGTTTGATGAATGCCCCAGCCGTTTTTCAGCATTTCGTCAACAGCATTTTTTATCATTTAATGGGAAAATTTGTATTAGTGTATTTGGATGACATTTTGATTTTTTCTCCTGATTTCAAGACTCATAAGGAACACTTACGTCAGGTCTTGCTCATCCTGCGGGAGAATAAATTATACGCGAAACTGGAAAAATGTGTGTTTGCGGTTCCAGAAATCCAATTTCTGGGGTTTCTTGTCTCCGCTTCTGGTTTTCGCATGGACCCCGAGAAGGTCCGCGCTGTGCTTGAGTGTGAGCTTCCTGAGAATCAGAAGGCGCTGATGCGTTTTTTGGGCTTTGCCAATTATTACAGGAAATTTATTTTGAATTATTCCTCTGTTGTTAAACCACTCACTGATATGACCAGAAAGGGGGTAGATTTTTCTTCCTGGTCGGTAGAGGCGCGTAAGGCCTTTTCTAATATCAAGGAGAGTTTTGCTTCCGCTCCCATCCTAGTACAACCTGATATTTCGTTACCCTTCATAGCTGAGGTTGATGCTTCTGAGGTAGGGGTGGGTGCGGTCTTGTCTCAGGGTTCCTCTCCTGCCAAATGGCAACCGTGTGCCTTTTTCTCAAAGAAACTCTCCTCCGCAGAGAAAAATTATGATGTGGGAGATAGGGAATTGTTGGCCATCAAGTTGGCTTTTGAGGAATGGCGCCATTGGCTAGAGGGAGCCAGACACCCTATTACCGTGTTTACTGACCATAAAAATCTGGCCTACTTGGAGTCAGCCAAGCGTCTGAACCCGAGACAGGCCAGATGGTCTTTGTTCTTTTCAAGGTTTAATTTTGTTGTTACGTTCCGCCCTGGGGTTAAGAATGTGAAGGCAGATGCCCTGTCACGTTGTTTTCCGGGAGGTGGGAATTTTGAAGACCCGGGTCCCATTTTGGCTGAAGGTGTGGTGGTCTCTGCTCTTTTTCCTGAATTGGAGGCAGAGGTGCAGGCAGCCCAGTCAGAAGCTCCTGATCTTTGTCCTCCTGGGAGGTTGTTTGTGCCTCTCGCTTTGAGACACAAGATTTTTAAAGAACACCATGACACGGTCCTTGCTGGGCACCCGGGGGCAAGAGCCACACTGGATCTCATCGCTCGGAGATTCTGGTGGCCTGCGCTTCGTAAGTCGGTTGAGGGTTTTGTGGCAGCTTGCGAGACTTGCGCTCGTGCCAAGGTCCCTCATTCACGGCCATCAGGTCCTCTCCTTCCTTTGCCCATTCCTTCCCGTCCTTGGACACATGTGTCCATGGACTTCATAACGGACTTGCCTCGTTCCTCGGGGAAGTCTGTGATTCTGGTGGTGGTGGACCGTTTTAGCAAAATGGTGCATTTTATCCCTTTTCCTGGTTTGCCCAATGCTAAGACGCTGGCGCAGGCATTTATTGACCACATTGTCAAATTGCATGGGATTCCTTCAGACATAGTCTCTGATAGGGGCACGCAGTTTGTTTCCAGATTCTGGAAGGCTTTCTGTTCTCGCTTGGGGGTTCGGTTGTCATTCTCTTCTGCTTTCCATCCGCAGTCGAATGGCCAGACAGAGCGCGTCAATCAGAATCTGGAGACATATCTGCGCTGTTTTGTGGCGGAGAATCAGGAGGATTGGTGTTCTTTTTTGTCCCTTGCTGAGTTTGCTTTAAATATCCGTCGTCAGGAGTCCTCTGATAAGTCACCATTTTTTGGTGCATATGGGTTCCATCCGCAGTTTGGGACTTTCTCGGGAGAGGGCTCTTCTGGTTTGCCTGATGAGGACAGATTCTCCTCGTCTTTGTCATCTATTTGGCAAAAGATTCAGGATAATCTAAAGAGCATGAGTGAGAGATATAAGCGTGTGGCGGATAAGAGACGTGTGCCTGGTCCGGACCTGAATGTTGGTGATCTGGTGTGGTTGTCTACCAAGAATATCAAATTGAAGGTTCCCTCCTGGAAGTTGGGTCCTAGGTTTATTGGGCCTTACAAGATCCTGTCTGTCATCAATCCTGTTGCCTACCGTCTTGATCTTCCTCAGACTTGGAAGATCCATAATGTTTTTCATAAGTCCTTATTGAAACCTTATGTTCAACCTATTGTACCCTCGCCTTTGCCTCCTCCTCCGATTATGGTTGATGGAAATCTTGAATTTCAGGTCTCTAGGATTGTGGATTCTCGTCTTGTCCGCGGTTCCCTCCAGTACCTCGTTCATTGGGAGGGTTATGGTCCTGAGGAGAGGATGTGGGTCCCAGTGACGGACATTAAGGCCTCTCGTCTCATCAGGGCTTTCCATAGGTCCCATCCTGAGAAGGTGGGCCCTGAGTGTCCGGAGTCCACTCCTAGAGGGAGGGGTACTGTCACAGCCAGACAGCTGAGAAGCGCTCACAGGAGTTTCTCAGATCCTCCTCCTTGAATTTCTTTGTTTTGGTTTAGTTTCTCATCTCGTTAGTCTATGTCAGCTGTCATTCAGTTAGACTGATCGCTACCCTTTAAGTTCCTCCCCATAATGCAGTAGTGTGCGGCTGATACAACTTCCTGGAGTGTGTGTGCATGCTGTTCCCAGTTCCCAGTTCCCTGTTCCCAGTCGTCAGTCGTCATTCGTCATTCGTCTGCAAGATAAGTGCTGTTTATGTATTTATGATTTTGTCTTTTCTGGATCCAGGTGACCCTGACTGCCTCCGTGTCAGTGTAGGGAGCCGGTGGTCGTGTCCCTTCACTATTGTAGGGTCTTCAGGTAATAGATATCCGAGGAACGTGGATATGCGGCCATCCACCTTTGGGGTGTTCGCATAGGCTGAGCAGTGAGGGAGAGCGGCAGGTCTATTGCAGGGGTCTCCCTTTGTTCCTTAGTTGTGGATCCAGAGAGACATTGTTTATATTGTATTGTCTTGTTTCCTGTACACCATCCGTGACAATTTCACTCAGATTCTTCAGGATCGGTCATCAGTATCAGATCGGTGGGAGTCCAACACCAGGCACCCCCGCCGATCAGCTGTTTGAGAAGGCACCAGAACTCATGTGAGCGTTCCTGTGCCATATCCACGCTCACCAAGCACGGCACCGTACACAGTATAGTGGCTGTGCTTGGTATCAAGCTTAGCCCCATTCACTTCTATTGGGCCGAGCTGTGCCTAGGCCATGTGACCGATGAACGTGTCGTCACAGGCCTAGGGAAAGAGAGAAGGCTGCGGAGCTCACAGGAGTGCCACTGCCTTCTCAAACAGCTTATCGTGGGGGTCCCAGGTGTCAGACCGCCATCGATCAGATACTGACCAGAGGATAGGTCATCCATTATAAAGTCTTGGAAAACCCCTTTAATGTAAGAGCATTAGGCACTTATTCACCTGGCCGCATGTGCCCTATTAAATTCATCTGTATTGCTGTCCTTAGAAACGGTGATACAGTTTCATACTGTGGCACGGGCGGCAGTATTTGGTTTTGCTGGGGCTGTATTTAGTGCTCCACTACAGTATTACTGGCCCCGTCTACTTCTGTAGTCCCTGCTTACATGTGTTGGCCCGGCCTTCTGTCAATTTGGACTCGCCAACAACATGGGGCCACTTGTAGGTTTTTTCTAGGACCTCTGTAAGTTCCCAGTCCGCCTTTGCAGACAGCCACTACTCCACGGCAATGCCCAGAATTACAGAAACGTTTGCAGTACTGTAATCAACAGGGATCATGGCATCACAAGGCAGGAGGCTACCCCTTTCCCCTGCCCTGAGATAACCCTTGGGAGGGAAAACAAAGAGGTCGGTGTAACAAAAATCCTAAATTGTGACTAGTCCTGCAACCTTCGGCCTGAATTGCACCTAATGCTTCTACTGCCTGAGGCATCAACTGAAAACTCTTCCCATTCACTAAATACTGATGTCACTGGTATTCTGCTCAATTTCTCCAGTCAATAGACCAGAATGACCAGAGCAATATACATCACTAATACTGAATGTTGTGAAATGCATGTTACATCCAGAATAATGCAGAAGTTTATGTTGGCAGATGAAGTGAATGGGGCAGCTGTGTAGAAACTGTCACAGTCGGCAGATCTACTGTATGTCCTTGTGACCTGTTACTTGTAGCTGTTATGTTGTTTCCCCAGGAGCTTCTTCAAGATCTTAGCTCGTTTCTACCATTTAGAATATCGCCAAGGCCTCATCAGTTTTGTTTCATCATAGGGGATGAGCTTTAGCACAGGTATCCACCATATATCACCTTATGAAGTTCCATCTACAGTACAGACCAAAAGTTTGGACACACCTTCTCATTCAAAGAGTTTTCTTTATTTTCATGACTATGAAAATTGTAGATTCACACCGAAGGCATTAAAACTATGAATTAACACATGTGGAATTATATTACATAACAAACAAGTGTGAAACAACTGAAAATATGTCATATTCTAGGTTCTTCAAAGTAGCCACCTTTTGCTTTGATTACTGCTTTGCACACTCTTGGCATTCTCTTGATGAGCTTCAAGAGGTAGTCCCCTGAAATGGTCTTCCAACAGTCTTGAAGGAGCTCTCAGAGATGCTTAGCACTTGTTGGCCCTTTTGCCTTCACTCTGCGGTCCAGCTCACCCCAAACCATCTCGATTGGGTTTAGGTCCGGTGACTGTGGAGGCCAGGTCATCTGGCGCAGCACCCCATCACTCTCCTTCATGGTCAAATAGCCCTTACTCTCAAAGTTTTCCCAATTTTTTGGCTGACTGACTGACCTTCATTTCTTAAAGTAATGATGGCCACTCGTTTTTCTTTACTTAGCTGCTTTTTTCTTGCCATAATACAAATTCTAACAGTCTATTCAGTAGGACTATCAGCTGTGTATCCACCTGACTTCTCAACGCCACTGATGGTCCCAACCCCATTTATAAGGCAAGAAATCCCACTTATTAAACCTGACAGGGCACACCTGTGAAGTGAAAACCATTTCAGGGGACTACCTCTTGAAGCTCATCAAGAGAATGCCAAGAGTGTGCAAAGCAGTAATCAAAGCAAAAGGTGGCTACTTTGAAGAATCTAGAATATGACAGATTTTCAGTTGTTTCACACTTGTTTTTTATGTATATAATTTCACATGTGTTAATTCATAGTTTTGATGCCTTCAGTGTGAATCTACAATTTTCATAGTCATGAAAATAAAGAAAACTCTTTAAATGAGAAGGTGTGTCCAAACTTTTGGTCTGTACTGTATGTATAGATGCTTATGGAGGGTCATGCTTTCTCTCAAACACGGTGATGTCATCTGGTGGTGGATATGCAGCAAACCTGCAGTATTTACAATGGCAGCCAAGCGAATGAGATTTGAACAGATCTCATCCACACCCTGCAGAAAATCTGTGCAACACAATCCACATACATTGTTCAGTGGAGCAGGTTGTAAAAGGGTTTTCCGAAAAGCAGCAAGAAGGCCGCGGCGCTCCTGAGAGCTGATCGTCAGAGGTCCCGGGTGTCGGACCCTCACTGATCAGATACTGATGACCTGTCCAGAGAATAGGTCATCAGTTGGAACCGAACCCAAGGTTTTTTACAGTAGAAATTAATTTCTGAAGTTATTAACTTCGGCTGATAGGAGCCCATACATTCTAATACTGTATGGAGTGCTCGCTCCGTACAGTATTCAAACGAAGTTTTGTGCGAATCGACTTCGGATGTTTCATCTGAAGTCGATTCGCTCATCCCTAGTCAACGTTTTTAATTCTGCAGTGTGTCAATTTAGGCTATTATGCTGGTCGAAATCTGCAGCAAACCTGCAGTATGAACGCTATGAATTAGCCCAAAAAATGAGAACACCACTTGATGAGGATTTTGCTGTTGCGGACGTAGGAAGAAATGCATGGGTAGATGAGGGGGCTCCAGTTACAGCCCAAATCTGTTAGCTGTCACCACTGCCTGACTGTAGCTTTATTACAATCATCAGCGCTTGCACTGTGATCGTCCCACACAGAAACACAGGAGGGGATCCAGTCATAACGTTTTTAAACAAATCAATCAAAGGGAATTTACAATTACCTCCACAAAAGAGCGCCAGCCCCTCACAGCACAGCTTCTAGGAATAGCTCACCAGCCGGCGTGCCGCTAGCTCCTTCTAGGTAGAGGTCTATTCGCTGCTTCCTAGGTTCATGATTACTCACTGGCCAATATAATATGACTCTTTAAGGGAGTCAATCAAATGCTATACTACAGTCAATACAAGGCACAGTGGTCCCGTATGAAAGGGTAATGTTATTTGGGAGCAATAATACATGAATGCAGACACTGTAAGAAGCTGAGCCCCTTATGAAGCCTGTAGCAGCATATACAGAAGCAGACAAGTGCTGGGAGTAAACTGCTACTGGAAACCTCTGACAGCGGCTAATACCCTCATGTATAAAAGAATTAGGCATGTTCAAATCCAACAGCCCTATAACCCTCTTCCCCAACATCTGCTGTCAGGAGAAACAGGGGAACGTCAGGTGGTTGGCCGTTACCACCAAAATCCGAGATCTGGCCAACATGAATCTAATGTGTATAACCTGCTGCCCAGTATCAACCCTTAAAGCAGTTTTTCAGGAATGAATAACTTAGAACTGAAGCCCCTAGCATCCTCTACTGAAAGACATGCAGGCAGGCTCCCGCTCCTCCATCTTCTGGACGGGAATGGACATGGTCAGCGGGGATGTGCTGCCTGGGGAGATTTCACCACTGAAGCCAGTTATTGGCTACAGCTCCACACAAGACTATGTCCATGGGAAGACGGTGGAACGTGAGCCGGCGCGCAGGACCGGCGCGGCAGGGAGCAGGTAAGTCTGAGTTGTTCAGAAGGTGATGCAGGATAGGGGCCTTCATAACAGTTCATTGTTCCTGTAAAATCCCTTTAAAGGGTTTCTACTATCAGAATTTGTTATGTAGCTGACTAGCGATGTGCTAATGTCAGCACTACATAAGGCCTCCTGCACACAACCGTTTTTTTCCCCCGTTTACTGGCCGTTTTTTGTGTTCCGTATACGGTCCGTATACGCGGGATTTCCTCAACGATGCATGGAACTTGGACATCAATCAAGAGGAGCGGGCGGCCAGAACGGAGAACCTGGGCGGGATACATGGTTAGTTTTTTAAACCTCTAGGTGCTGAATCTACGCCCACATAGCACCTAGAGGCTCATTAGTATATTGTAAAAGTGTGTATTTTAGCAGAACGGCAGCGGGGAGAAATGTAAAAAACACACTGTTGTGTAGTGCTGACATTAGCGCATCGCTAGTCAGCTACATAACAAATTCTGATGGTAAAAACCCTTTAAAGAACTTGGCTGCAAAGTTTAAACAATGTTACATGTTAACCAGTTATTGCCCTTCATGTACTAGATTATAAACTGCAGAACTAAGACTACTTTCACACTGGCGTTTCTGGGTCCGCCTGTGAGATCCGTTTCAGAGCTCTCACAAGCGGCCCAAAACGGATCAGTTTAGCCCCAATGCATTCTGAATGGATAAGGATCCGCTCAGAATGCATCAGTTTGCCTCCGTTCCGCCTCCATTCCGCTCTGGAGGCGGACACCAAAATGCTGCTTGCAGCGTTTTGGTGTCCGCCTGGCGATGCGGAGCCAAACGGATCCGTCCTGACTTACAATGTAAGTCAATGGGGACGGATCCGTTTACATTGACACAATATGGTGCAATTGTAAACAGATCCGTCCCCCATTGACTTTCAATGTAAGTCAGGACAGATCCGTTTGACTTACACTTAGACTTTTTTTTTACTTAGTTATGCGGACGGATCCGTACTGAACGGATACCAGCGTTTGCATTTATAGGTGCGGATCCGTCTGTGCAGATATCAGACGGATTCTCACCTAACACAGGTGTGAAAGTAGCCTAATAAAACAGGTAACATAGTAATGTGCCGTCCTCATCAGGTACTGCTGAGGGAGGGTTAATGATCAGCGTTTTACATGGAAGAAAGGAGAAGTCTGCTATCCTGAAGGAGGCTCCAGCATGTGAGGACACCGGTCTCAGGACACACATTTCCAGCGTATACTATGCTTCTGCATATAGAAATGATACGATGGCAAAGTATAATTATATTTACCTTTCTTCTTTGAGGAAGAGGCAAGACAGATCTTCAGCATGTTTCCTCTGGTCTGTGGCCGCCCTGATTCCTGGAGTTCTGATGCAGGCCTTTGTCAAGGAAACCTCCAGCCTGCAGTTGTGTTCAGCAGCCAGCGTCATGGCAACTCCTCAGAATTTTAATTAGTCTTCCTGTTCACTACCTTTTACCACCCAAACCTCACACTGTCAGAGCCTGTCAGATCGCCAGCGCAGATAGTCGGTCTATTGTGTGGACAGCTCTGAACAGGTAACCAATTAGGCAGGTATTGTACTAGAAGACTATAAAAAGGCCACATGCTCCATCTACTCCCCCCTTATCATAACAGGTCACAGCCCTAACAACATCGCAGACCGTTCTAATAGTAAGGCCTCTTTCACACGAGCGTGACGGATTGGCTCCGGGTGCGTTCAGGGTTCGTTCAGTGAAACTCGAACCATTTTGCAAGCAAATTCAGTCAGTTTTGTCTGCGATTGCGTTCAGTTGTTCCGTTTTTTCTGCGCGGGTGCAATGCGTTTTGATGCTTTTTTCACGCGCGTGATAAAATAAAAAATTGAAGGTTTACAAACAACATCTCTTAGCAACCATCAGTGAAAAACGCATTGCACCCGCACTTGCTTGTGGATGCGATGCGTTTTTTACTGAAGCCACATTCACTTCTATGGGGCCAGGGCTGCGAGAAAAACGCAGAATTTAGAACATGCTGCGATTTTCACGCAACGCACAAGTGATGCATGAAAAACACCGCTCATGTACACAGCCCCATTGACATGATTCAGGGCGGGCGCAATGCGTTCATGTCACGCATTGCACCCGCGCGGAAAACTCACTCGTGTGAAAGGGACCTAAGTGTATTAGACTGCTGCTCTAAGTTAAAGGAGGTTTCTATTTCTAACCCGGGACCCCCCGTCAATCAGCTATTTTCGAGAAGGCGCTCCTTTGGGCTCTGAGGCCTTCTCTCTGCTCACCAAGCACAGCGCCGCACATTGTATAGAGGCTGTGCTTAGTATTGCGCTCAGTCCCATTCACTTTTACAGGGCAGAGCTGCGCCTAGGCAACGTGATCGATGAATATGTCGTCACTGGCATAGGGAAAGCTGAGGGAAGGCTGAGGTGCTACTGCGAGCGGCGGTGCCTACTCAATCAGCTGGTCCCCAGGATTCCTGGGTGTTGGACCCTCACCCATAAGTTACTGATGACCTATCCAGAGGTTAAAAAGTGTCGGAAAACCCATAGTGTCTGCATACGTTTATCTCTGGCATGTTCACATTCTGCTGATTTTCCATCCAAATCTGCTAGAAGTTTGTTAAAACTTCTACTACTGACCTATGCAGCAAGTATAGCTTACCTGCTTTCCCCGTTTGTGCTGTCAACAGTTTTAGGGTGTCAGAACTACTGACAGACTGCCTTTAAAGGCTCAATCATGCCCCCTTTTCTTTCTTTCCATGTGGTCTTTTCTGTCATCCGTCCGTGGGTAGTTTTTAGCTATTTAAATTAAGTAAGGAATTGTTAAAATTATGTATGTCTTCCTAAACCTGATGAAGGGGACACCAATTGCCCTGAAACGCGCTGTTTTTATAAGAATACTACAATAAAGGATGTTCTTTTTGAAACTTTTCACTAATCGACTGCACCGATAGCTGCCTGCTACATCAAAGGTTCGGCTCAATACTGCCCCTTACATTTAAGAAACCATTCATGTAATTGGCCCCTGCAATCAGACACATCCTCTATCCTGTGGATAGGGGTACATTTTAAAACCCCTTTAACATTTATCATGCTGTGCAGAGGAAATGGAAGCCCAAATTTGTGGTCCTTTCATTCTTAGGAACCATTTCGGGGTCCACAATCTTAAAGTGATGGCATATCCTAGCAACATGACCTGATCAATATGGGAATAACTCTCTCATTTGTTATGTCTGACCAGTGGGGTCCGATCACTGGGACCCACAGCGATTCCAAAGCAGACAAGACGGCTTTCAAGACATGGTTCTTTCATTACTTTTTGCTATAGAGGTAAATTACTACCGCAGCATAATATTTCTCTTCTGTAAATTAAGTTTTACCAAATCCCATTCACACAGTGCCGTTTAAAACCCATGTTCAAAGGCATGCTGCAGTTTTCACAAAACGTTTTACAGTGAAACAAACATTTCTGCCAATTTATGTGTGATCCTGAGAGAGATCTGTGTGCATCTGTGCCATGGCTAGAACCTGGGACAGGACAAGATGGCTGCCTCTGCTCAGGACTGAAACAAGCATAAATAAGTGTAATGCTTAGTGAGGTCTATACCTGGCCACATTTCGGCAGTATGAGGTAACTGTACAGTACATACATACTAACGTTTAGATGGGGCTAGGAGGAGACAGGAGAGTAGAATACACTTTGTCTTGTAACAGAGAGCTTCATTGAAAACATCATCAGGCTAAGATGTCTTGCTACCATCACCTTTCTTTGTATCATATGGGCATTGGCCGAGTGGCATGTGGGGCGCTGGTCAACCTGGAGCTTGTCCATCTGTCTCACAACTTGCGGTGACTGTTACTTTACTTTATCTTTGTATATTTGTGTGTGTGTGTGTATATATATATATATATATATATATATATATATATTGTAGGAAGGCGCAAGGGTTCGTCTTTGACGGAAGGTATGTGTCACCGAGATTCCTGGCCTCGGTGAGGTAAGAGCCGGTAATTTCAGAGCCGGTAATTTAGTATGGCTGTAAAGCCGATCCAGGCCGGCTCTTACTGGGAGCAGTCAAAGTGCAGGGTGGGTGGCTCCTCCCCACGTTCCAGGCCGAGTCTTGGTTTGGGCTATAAAACACAGGCAGCACTGTCAGGTGGTAGGAATTTACTCCTCTCTGACAGTGAAGCTCTGTCAGTTTCTGTGTTGGGACCTGGGAGTTTGGGCCTGCGTAAACGTCTGCTACCTTGTTGACGTGAGAGCAGGTGGTTTCTGCTGTGTCCAAGGACTTCTGCATTGCTGCATGGTGTGAACAAACACCAGACTCAAGGTGACTGTTTTCCTTGAAACAGACTTTTTGTTTTGCTTATCCTTATGTGAGAATAAACACCGAACTGTTTAAGTTAAAGACGTTGTCGTTGCCTCTATACTGCGTCCGCAAGCCTGTCTACCAAAGCAAATACCCACAATTGGTGTCGGATGCAGGCAAACGCAGTCAGGCAGGCCTGAAGGCCGAAAAGTTTTTGTTTTCCCCGGCACAAGTGCATGTCCTACATTAAGCCGGCAAGGTTACGACCCGTGTCCCCTGACAAAATGGAAGCGGTCGTGAAGGCCCTCGTCGAGGCTAATTTGCAGGAGCGGGAGGCTAAAAAGCAGCAGTAGGAAACTAACCAGCTACTATTGCAACATGTGATGGCATTGCAAGCGGCAGGAGAATCCCTGAACGTCCACGATGCCCGGAAAGCTGTCTGTGCAGCGATCCCTAAGATGACCCCCTCGGATGCCGTTGAGACCTATCTGGCGGTGTTCGAAAAAGTGGCCGTGAGGGAAAAGTTACCCTGAGACCAGTGGGCTGAGGTCGTCGCACCGTTCCTGGCGTCTGGACCCCAGCAAGTATTTTTCGATCTCCCCGATGATCAAGCGGCCGACTACCTGACCGTAAAAGGTGAGATCCTGGCGAGACTGGGGGTGAATATGTTGGTCCGGGCCCAGCAAGTGCATCAGTGGGAATTTAACACTGTTGAACCCGCCAGACCGCAGTATTGGATCCATTTTCTATTGTGTCAGAGAAAAGGGATCCATCCCCATTTACTTACATTGTGTGTCAGGACGGATCCATCTTGCTCCGCACCACATCGCGGATAGAAAAACTCTGCTTGCAGCGTTATACTGTCCGCGATGGGAGCGCAACCAAACGGAACGGAATGCATTTTGGTGCACTCTGTTTCGTTAAGTTCATTTTTGTCCCCATTGACAATGAATGGGAACAAAACGGAAGCGTTTTCTTCCGCTATTCAGATCCTATGACGGAACTCAATAGCGAAATTGAAAACGCTAATGTGAAAGTAGCCTAACAGAAGGCAAATACCAGAAAAGCTGAAAATGAACCTGTGCAATACTGTTAATGGGGTTTCCGGTTTCATGACCCAAGGCACCCCACCCCGTTCAGCTGTTTGAAGGGGCTGCTGTGCTCATGAATGGGACGATCAGCTGTATTTACACTGCACCGCTAATACAAACACTGAAGAGGACACAGAAGTTGAACGAACACCGCGGCCCCTTCAAATAGCTGATCATTGGAGGTGCCGGAGTCAGACCCCCACCGATCTCATATTGATGAACTATCTTGAGGATAGGTCATCAATATCATGAAACCGTACAACCCCTTTAAGTAAAAAAAGATCCCCAATTCTGTATTCAATGCAATGTAAGATTACCTTGTGTTGAAAGAAACTAGATACAGTATTACACAGGGACGGGTGGGCACCGCTAGCATACTATTCCGAGTGCTAGTCATCATAAATTGTAAAACTCTTTTAGAAAAAACTCAAATTATGCATATAAGACTACACAGTATCAATAAAATGACATGATCGCTCGTCCCCATACTGAGGAGGAAATCACTGCATGTTATAGCAGCTGTCTCCTCCGCTAGCGAGCAGGCGATTGCCGGGAAGAAACACTACCTTTCCCACAATCGCCAGCTTAATCTGCAGGTGTAATTCGGTCTTTACACAGAAACATAAGAAAACCAATCAGATAATGCAGTATCAGAAAAATCAAAATCCTGCACTGAAACAGTAATGATAAGGCGTCCTGCAAATAAGTAGGGGGTGGGGATGAGAAGGAAAGAAGGACAAGAAAACCACACGCGTATCGCCATCAATACAGCTTTATCAGGGGTGACGTAGTGCAGCATGCACATTTAACAGAGAATGGTGTAACTAGCAAATTTCTACATCACTTCATTTGAAAAAACTGCCAGCATCCACCTGTAAAAAAGCTGTAATGTCATGGCCACTAGGGGTCTCACTTCCACATAAGTTGCAGTCCACTGCCTGTTGTCAGGCAAGATCCGTCCCCGGTAACAGAGACACAGAAGATGGCAGAGAGGCATAGCTGAGATCCTGATAAAATAACTGCTTCTGAAGATAACAAGAGCTCCCCCCCCCCATCTGTCCTGGAGCTGAGAACAAACATAGTGGACGCCACAGCAGTACAGTGCTGGCAGAAGGGAGACACCCCTGATGGTAATAGTGCCTAATACTGAGGACTGCCACGCATCACATCCAGTATAACATGGCGCACGTATGAATATTGGGTGCAAACGCTCTGCAAGATGATATGAAATAACGCCTTTTTTTTTTTTTGCTGTTCTTTTTTGCTGTTTTTGTACATCTATTAAGGGGATCTGATAAGAAACGTGATGTGAAGCCACAGTGGGGCTCATACTTACCGGATCCCTGTTACTAGTTTCCGGCTCTGTCACAGCTCCCTGTGTCAACATCCAGTTTGACGCAGGTCATGTGGCCGCTGCAGCCAATGACTAGCCGCAGCAGTGACATTTCACCCATGCGCCATGTGACTGCTGCAGGCCGGCGGAGGAGACTGATCAGCGGCACTGCATTAGAGGGGGCTCGGGAAGTCAGCATAACTTTTTCATATTTTTTTTTAACCTCCATACAGTTGGGCCAAAAAAAAAAATCTACTTAGAAAACCCTGTTAAACAACTGTTGCAATGTACTAATAATGTATGACAACTGTATTACAAAAATTGGATACTGTAGCCAGCATGGACATAATACTGATAAGCTGAAAAGCCTAGCAGTGTACATTATGGTTCAATTTGTTTTTATTGAAAATCATAGTAAACATATATATAATTAATCACAGGATAATTACGTTTTCAAGTAACATATTTCCTTACAAATATACATCCATCGGTCATCAAATCCAAGATGAATGGAGGTAGGGTGGGGGAGACAAGACAGGAGAACAAAGGAAAGGAGAGGGAGGGAAGGAAGGAGGGAGTGTACTAGTAATCCAGACAAGAATTTACAGCAGTAAATCTAATATGAGTATGTTAAGTAAAAGTGCCAGAGGTCAACCAACCTGGGAAATTTGCTGACGCCCGGAAATGGTACCAGGCTTCCCATTGTCTAGAATGTGCCCCGCCAGATCCCTGGTCTTCAGCACCCAACTCCTCCAGTCGCGCAAGGCAATCTAGAGCTCCTACCCATGTGACTCTAAGAAGGCTTTCTGTCGAGCGCCATGCCCGAGGTATGAATTGGCGCATTGCTGTGATAAAGAATCTAAGAATGCCTTTCTTAACCAATTTAATTCTACCCGGGTAAACTGAAAGGAGAGCTATCTGGGGGGATGGAGGTGTATGGGTCTTGTAAAGATGATCATGGAGTGTGAAAATATCACGCCATAGGGTTGCTACTCCTGGGCAATCCCACCAAATGTGCAACATGGTGCCTCTAGAGTTCAGGCACCTCCAGCATGTGTCCAGAACAGAGGGGTAAAACTGGTGAAGATTAACCGGGGTCCTATACCATCTAGACCAGATCTTATAATTGAGTTCCTGGACCTTGCAGGATATCGAGGACTTATGAGTGAATAATAGAGATCTCCTCCACTGGTCAGGTGTGAGGGAGCATCCCAGATCATTCTCCCAGGATTGTATAATTTTCTTAACCGGAGCAGGGAACTCCCCCGTGTCATCCCCGATCTCTCCCGAATTCAGAATGGCGTATATAAGGGATATAGGATGCCCAGGTGCAGAGGCAGCCACACATAGTTTCTCAAATTCAGATAAAGAGGATTGGAGTTGCGAACCGGGTGCCAGAGACCTAGTGAAATTGCGTAATTGGAGATATTTAAACCAACGTCCGGGTGAATCGGGTATGAGATGCTCTAAGTCTTTAAGATCCATAAACCCCCTGGTGGAATATATGTCCTTGACCTTAACCTGAGGTTTGGTTTGCAACCTGAGAGATGGTAGGGCCGACAGCGTGGATGGTAGTGATGGGTGACCAGATATGTTTGTGAGTGGGCCAGGGATCGTGGCTAGCCGAGCTGTGGAAGCAAATCCAGACCAGACATCCACTAAGGAGGATAGAAAAGGCGATTAGACTTTGGATGGGTAGTTGGGTAAAAGTAATTTAGCAGTGTACATTATTCTGTGCATTGAAACTATATGGCTGGTGCACCCTCTGGATTCGATGCCCTCTGCTGGCCACAAGGAAGAATACACACAGAGATGCAGCACAAGAAGCAAGCTGGGGATGGTGGGAACTCTTGTCTCCCTGAGCTCTGTGCATGCTGACTAGGATGTACTGTACACCAACTATTGTTTTAACCAATTCAATATATTATAAGGCTACTTTCACTCTAGCGATATCAATTCCGCTATTGAGATCCGTCATAGGATCTCAAAAGCAGATGAAAACGCTTCAGTTTTGTCCCCATTCATTGTCAATGGGGAAAAAAACGGAACTGAACGAAACGGAGTGCACCAAAATGCATTCCGTTCCGTTTGGTTGCGTTCCCATCGCGGACAGAATAATGCTGCAAGCAGCGGTTTTCTGTCAGCGATGTGGTTATCCTTCCTGACACACAATGTAAGTCAATGAGGACGATTCCGTTTTCTCTGACACAATGGTGTTCATGACGGATCCGTCTTGGCTATATAAGACATAATACAACCGTTCATGACGGATCCGCAAAAAATGCTAGTGTGAAAGCCTAAATCGGAATTATAAATCTGAACCCTCCATCGAGCCTCGATGACACCTGTGCTTCTGGATGATCCTCGCAGTTTTTCAATAGAACATTTTATATGCCTGTGTAATTTATTCTTTCTTAGCACCTAAAATATATACTAGATGTATTTCCCCTTTAAAAACAATATAATAAAAGCCAGTTAAGACAGACAATGTGGAATTATTTGTGATGCGTCCAGTAACCGGGGGAAACGTGCATTTTTTCATTGGCCAAAGCAGCACTAAGGGTCTGTTCACACGGGACATGCCAAAATTCCGGTGGTGGCCAAGTGTTCTCTGCCTCCCACTTGGCAGTGCAGCAGTTTGTGGGCCGGCGGTTTAATATCCTACTTGGCACTGTGTCCGGACCAACGCTGCTTGAAACCGCAGCAGTTGTCCGCTTGTGAATTGGCTCCATTCAATAGAGCTAAGCTGCGAGAGGGTCTGTGGCATTCAAAGTGAACAAACGCGGTGTATGCATTGGACATTACAAAATCCGCCATGTGAACGTAGTCTAATGAGGCATGTTACAGGAGGCATCACCAGGCAGTGTTCTAGGTGAGAGAAGAAACAGTCTGCTTCAGGAAAAGCTGGGTAACCAGTAACATGGCCGCTTTTTCCGGCAACCATTATACTGTACGGGGCCAACAAAAAAACATTATACTGTACGGGGCCAACAAGGAGACACTATACTGTACGGGGCCAACAAGGAGACACTATACTGTACGGGGCCAACAAGGAGACATTATACTGTACGGGGCCAACAAGGAGACATTATACTGTACGGGGCCAACAAGGAGACATTATACTGTACGGGGCCAACAAGGAGACATTATACTGTACGGGGCCAACAAGGAGACATTATACTGTATGGGGGCAACAAGGAGACATTATACTGTATGAGGGCAACAAGGAGACATTATACTGTACAGGCGGCCAACAAGGAGACATTATACTGTATGAGGGCAACAAGGAGACATTATACTGTATGGGGCCAACAAGGAGACGTTATACTGTATGGGGGCAACAAGGAGACATTATACTGTATGGGGGCAACAAGGAGACATTATACTGTATGGGGCCAACAAGGAGACATTATACTGTATGGGGCCAACAAGGAGACGTTATACTGTACAGGCGGCCAACAAGGAGACATTATACTGTATGGGGCCAACAAGGAGACATTATACTGTATGGGGGCAACAAGGAGACATTATACTGTATGGGGCCAACAAGGAGACGTTATACTGTACAGGCGGCCAACAAGAAGACATTATACTGTATGGGGCCAACAAGGAGACATTATACTGTATGGGGCCAACAAGGAGACATTATACTGTATGGGGCCAACAAGGAGACATTATACTGTATGGGGCCAACAAGGAGACATTATACTGTATGGGGGCTACAAGGAGACATTATTCTGTATGAGGGCAACAAGGAGACATTAAACTGTATGGGGGCAACAAGGAGACATTATACTGTATGGGGGCTACAAGGAGACATTATACTGTACAGGCAGCCAACAAGGAGACATTATTCTGTATGGGGGAAACAAGGAGACATTATACTGTATGGGGGCTACAAGGAGACATTATACTGTATGGGGGCTACAAGGAGACATTATACTGTATGGGGGCAACAAGGAGACATTATACTGTACAGGCAGCCAACAAGGAGACACTATACTGTACGGGGCCAACAAGGAGACACTATACTGTACGGGGCCAACAAGGAGACACTATACTGTACGGGGCCAACAAGGAGACACTATACTGTACGGGGCCAACAAGGAGACACTATACTGTACGGGGCCAACAAGGAGACATTATACTGTACGGGGCCAACAAGGAGACACTATACTGTACGGGGCCAACAAGGAGACACTATACTGTACGGGGCCAACAAGGAGACATACTGTACAGGCGGCCAACAAGGAGACATTATACTGTACAGGCGGCCAACAAGGAGACGTTATACTGTATGAGGGCAACAAGGAGACATTATACTGTATGAGGGCAACAAGGAGACATTATATGGTATGGGGGCCCATCAAGGAGACATTATACTGTATGGGGGCCCATCAAGGAGACATTATACTGTATGGGGTCTAAATTGAGACATTATACTGTATAGGGGCAACAAGGAGACATTATACTGTATGGGAGATGCATGGAGACATTATACTGTAAATGACAGATTTTACTGAATCTTTTCCCACAAATATATATATCAATCTGCTCTGCTCTTCCTGCTCTATAACATTGCATTTTGTGGTGGCAGGTCCTCTTTAAGTAAAACTCTGTTCACACTGATTTCCATTTTTACAAAAGCCGTGATGCATATGGTGGAAAGTTATGATCTGTTCTTTCTTCGCCATCTTCTTATAATAGATCAGTCAGGTTCTCTTCAAGTATACATTTTTCAGTAGATATAATACTGCAGCATGCAACGATATTCGGACCGTCAAAACACAACTGAAGCCAGAAAGAAAAGAGCTACCACAACCGTGAATGGAGCCAAGCCAATTCTTTAGTGAGTTCTTCAGTGATATGCTGTCAACTGGCTGTGGTACAAAATTATATAAAAGTAAACAGGAGATAATCTTGTCCTCACTGTTTCTCAGTCTGCAGGATTTTCTGCATGTTCGTGGAACAATCTTGCAGAAAGTTTGCAGAGAACACGAGGGTTAATACTTTGTTGATCTTTTCGTCTAGATGGAACTTAGCAAAGGTGTAAAGGGGCATTCTGGTTATTTCAAGTTGTCCCTTATCCACAGGATAGGGGATAACTATTAGATCAGTGGAGGTCCTATCACTGATCATAAGAACTGGAGTACTCATACCCCCACTGGGCCCCACCAAAATGACCGTAACGTCAGGTCAAACAGAGGCACTGCGGCTACATTTACTTCTATGGGACTGCCAAAGACAGCTACTGTATCTCCAGAAATCGCATTGAGATGAATAGAGTGGGGCCCCTGTTCTCGTGATCGGTAGGGGTCCCAGGGAATGGACAACCTACTAATTTAATAATTATCCTCTATCCTGTTGATCATGGTAAAACCACTTTAACAATACATTTTTCCTACTGCAGTCAGGGCAGAGGGGGAGGCTGGTGCTCCAGCCAGTTATCTTACAGACAGAAAACGCTTTAATTGCTATATGAGACAAATAAAAAGCTTCAGGAAAAGCTGGGTAACCAGTAACATAGCCGCCTTTCCGGCAACCATTATACTGTACGGGGCCAACAAGGAGACATTATACTGTACGGGGCCAACAAGGAGACATTATACTGTACGGGGCCAACAAGGAGACATTATACTGTACGGGGGCAACAAGGAGACATTATACTGTACGGGGGCAACAAGGAGACGTTATACTGTATGGGGGCTACAAGGAAACATTATACTGAACGGGGCCAACCAGGAGACATTATACTGTACGGGACCAACAAGGAGACATTATACTGTAAGGGGCCAACAAGGAGACATTATACTGTACGGGGGCAACAAGGAGACATTATACTGTACGGGGCCAACAAGAAAACATTATACTGAACGGGGCCAACCAGGAGACATTATACTGTACGGGGCCAACAAGAAAACAATATACTGTAAGGGGCCAACAAGGAGACATTATACTGTAAGGGGCCAACAAGGAGACATTATACTGTAAGGGGGCAACAAGGAGACACTATACTGTACGGGGCCAACAAGAAAACAATATACTGTAAGGGGCCAACAAGGAGACATTATACTGTACGGGGGCAACAAGAAAACAATATACTGTAAGGGGGCAACAAGGAGACATTATACTGTACGGGGCCAACAAGAAAACAATATACTGTAAGGGGGCAACAAGGAGACATTATACTGTACGGAGGCCCAACAAGGAGACATTATACTGTACGGAGGCCCAACAAGGAGACATTATACTGTACGGAGGCCCAACAAGGAGACATTATACTGTATGGGGGCTACAAGGAGACATTATACTGTATGGGGGCTACAAGGAGACATTATACTGTATGAGGGCAACAAGGAGACATTATGCTGTACAGGCGGCCAACAAGGAGACATTATACTGTTTAGGGGCAACAAGGAGACGTTATACTGTATGGGGGCTACAAGGAGACATTATAC
Organism: Bufo bufo; assembly: GCF_905171765.1. Taxonomy (NCBI): domain Eukaryota; kingdom Metazoa; phylum Chordata; class Amphibia; order Anura; family Bufonidae; genus Bufo; species Bufo bufo. The sequence goes on along the minus strand of NC_053392.1, from coordinate 472,919,768 downwards.
TGTACAGGGGCAACAAGGAGACATTATACTGTTTAGGGGCAACAAGGAGACATTATACTGTACAGGGGCAACAAGGAGACATTATTCTGTATGAGGGCAACAAGGAGACATTATACTGTACGGGGCCAACATGAAAACATTATACTGTATGGGGCCAACAAGGAGACATTATACTGTACGGGGGCAACAAGGAGACATTATACTGTATGGGGGCAACAATGAGACATTATACTGTACAGGCGGCCAACAAGGAGACGTTATACTGTATGAGGGCAACAAGGAGACATTATACTGTATGGGGCCAACAAGGAGACATTATACTGTAGGAGGGCAACAAGGAGACATTATACTGTACGGGGGCAACAAGGAGACATTATACTGTATGAGGGCAACAAGGAGACATTATACTGTACAGGCAGCCAACAAGGAGACATTATACTGTATGGGGGCAACAAGGAGACATTATACTGTACGGGGGCAACAAGAAGACATTATACTGTATGGTGGCTACAAGGAGACATTATACTGTATGGGGGCTACAAGGAGACGTTATACTGTATGGGGGCTACAAGGAGACGTTATACTGTATGGGGGCGACAAGGAGACATTATACTGTATGGGGGCCCATCAAGGAGACATTATACTGTATGGGGCCCATCAAGGAGACATTATACTGTATGGGGGCCCATCAAGGAGACATTATACTGTATGGGGCCAACAAGGAGACATTATACTGTATGGGGGCAAGAAGGAGACATTATACTGTATGAGGGTAACAAGGAGACATTATACTGTACAGGCGGCCAACAAGGAGACATTATACTGTATGTGGGCAACAAGGAGACATGTTCTGCCTTCTCAAACAGCTGATCAGCAGGGGTCCCGGGTGTCAGACCCCTGCCGATCAGATGCTGATGATCTATCCAGAGGCTAGATCATCAGTTGAACGGGACGGGGGCAAAAAGTAAGTATAGTAAAAAAAAAAAAGTAGGTTTCAAGTAAAAAAAAAAAGCGTCCTTTTTCCAAAATAAAGTAAAAAAAAAAATTTTTTTTTAAATAGGGAAAAAAATACAAGTAGACATATTACATATCGCCGCATCCGTATAGACCAGCTCTATAAAAATATCACATGGCCTAACCCCTCAGATGAACACTGTTAAAAAAGTAAAATAAAAACTGTGCTTTTTGTCACCTTACATCACTAAAAGTGCAACACCAAGCGAAAAAAAAGCCGTATGCCTCCCAAAATAGTACCAATCTAACCGTCACCTCTAAATGAGCCCCTACCTAAAACAATCACCCAAAAAATTAAAATAAACTATGGCTCTCAGACTATGGAGACACTAAAACATGATTTATTTATTATTTTTTCAAAAATATTAGTGTATAAAACTCTAATAAATTAAAAAAGTATACATATTAGGTATTGCTGCGTCCGTAATTACCTGCTGTATAAAAATATCACATGACCTAACCCCTCAGGTGAACACCGTAAAAAATTAAAACGGTGTCAAAAAAGCCATTTTTTGTCACCTTACATCACAAAAAGTGTAATACCAAGCGATCAAAAAGTCATACACACTCCAAAATGGTACCAATAAAACCGTCATCTCATCCCGCAAAAAATGAGACCCAACATAAGACAGTCGCCCGAAAATAAAAAAAATATGGCTTTCAGAATATGGAGACACTAAAATATAATTTTTTTCAAAAATGATTATTTTAAACTGAAACAAACAAACAAAAAAAGTAGTCACGTCCGTAACAACCTGCTCTATAAAAATACCACATGATCTAACCTGTCAGATGAACATTGTAAATAATAAAAAATAAAAATGGTGCCAAAACACTTGAATGGGTCCGCGATGCTTCCATTCCGCAAAAAGATAGAGCAAGTTCTATCATTTTGCGGTGCGGTAGCACGGAACGGAACCCCAGAAAGCACTCCGTAGTGCTTCAGTAGTGTTCCATTCCATTCTTCCGTTCCGCATCTCTGGATTTGCGGACCCATTGAAATGAATGGGTCCACATCCGTGATGCGGAATGGCCCCGGAACGTTGAATGTGGTCCGCAACAAGGCAACATACTGAACGTTTTAGATTTTAGTGCTGAAGTCTTCAATATATCTGTATATCACAGTAACAGCGCAGTATTTTTTTTTTTACCATAGCAACTGTTACTATGCATGGACTGGAGGCATCACGGAAGATAGGTCATTTTTCTTAACCCTCTGGCATTATCAAAAAAATCTGATAATCAAAGTGACATATAAGAACTTGGCTAACTCACTGCTTGGTGTGATATGTATTTCTCATCGCTTTCAATTAGTGTCAGACTACACAAGGGCAGGCTGGAATGGAGCAGTACGGTACAAGGTCTGACCAACAGCAACATCTGCATGGAGATTGTATTCATAGGATATGCCATTACTGACTCCCGTTGTTTGGGTCCGCATCCGAGCCGCAGTTTTTGCACGGACACACAACGGAAACAAAAAAAAAAAACGGATCCGTGAAAAACGGACCGCAAAACACTGAAAAAGCCATATGGTCGTGTGCAATAGGCCTTAGGCCTCCTGCACACGACCGTTTTTCCCCCCCGTTTACTGGCCATTTTTTGCGTTCCGTATACGGTACGTATACGGAACCATTCATTTCAATGGTTCCGCAAAAAAAACGGAATGTACTCCGTATGCATTCCGTTTCCGTATTTCCGTTTTTCCGTTCCGTTTAAAGATAGAACATGTCCTATTATTGCCCGCAAATCACGTTCAATGGCTCGATTCAAGTCAATGGGTCCACAAAAAAACGGAACACATACGGAAATGCATCCGTATGTCTTCCGTTTCCGTTCCGTTTTTTGCTGAACCATCTATTGAAAATGTTATGCCCAGCCCAATTTTATCTATGTAATTACTGTATACTGTATATGCCATACGGAAAAACAAAACAGAAACGGAAACACAACGGAAACAAAAAACAGAACAACGGATCCGTGAAAAACGGACCGCAAAACACTCAAAAAGCCATACGGTCTTGTGCAATATGCCTTAGGCCTCATGCACATGACCGTTGTTGGGTTCCGTGTCCATTGTTCCGTTTTCCGTGATTTTCTGCGGACCCATTGACTTTCAATGGGTCCGTTGAAAACTCGGAAAATGCACCGTTTGTCATCCGCGTCCGTGATCTGTGTTTCCAGTCCGTCCAAAAAATATGACCTGTCCTATTTTTTTCACGGACAACGGTTCGCGGACCCATTCAAGTCAACGGGTCCGTGAAAAAACACGGAGGCACACAAGATTGTCATCCGCATCCGTGATCCGTGTCCGGTTTTTTCCTATCATTTTCAAGGCAAACTTGACTTAGATTTTTTTTTCACTTTTCATGTCTGGTGATCCTCCAAAAATCAAGGAAGACACACGGGAAAAAAAACGGAAACGGATCACTGAACAACGGAACCCCGTTTTGCGGACTGTGAAAAAATACTGTCGTGTGCATGAGGCTTTAGTATGGAAAAGAGGCAAATAAAGAGAAAATCGTGGATATATTCCCCCGTGTTCATAAGCAACGCGTACAAATGGATCCAATGTGCGGGCTGAAGCACGGCCTGTGAACCTGGGTGGGTGAATCTACAACTGACACCAGGGGGCGCCCTGAAGCCCTCTAAACAGTCATTCTCCTAAATATATCAACTGGTCAATCTGAGTAGTATTTCACACACTAATATTTAAACAGATTTTCCGGGATTTTGATACTGATAACCAATCCTCAGGACAGGTCATCAGTATCTGATTGGTTGGGGTCTGACACCCCGGACCCGCACGATCAGCTGTTTGAGAATGCAGTGGCGCTCCTGTGTGCGCCGTGGCCTTCTCCGTGGTCACCAAGCACAGCGCCGTACGTTGTATAGCAGCTGCACTTGGTATTGCAGCTCAGCCGCGCACAGCAGCTTTACAATGTACAGCGAGAAGGCCACGGCGCTCACAGGTGTTGCATTTTTTTTTTTTTTTCATCTTTTGTGTTTTTTGCGATAAAAATACCAGCATCAGATGTTACCTGAAGGTCTATTGGAAATCTGAAATGCCTTTTTTTTTTTTTTTGCTACTGGTGTTTTTGTTCATTAGATGATGCTTTCTTGCTTATTTTCAAAAGCGCAGCAGGCTGCAGCCTTTTATGTTTTTTCCAGGCATTTAGAGACCAGTAAGAAAATACAGGTTAGGCCTCATGCACACAACCGTTGTGGATGCGCAAAACACGGATAGCGGCCGCGTGCATTCCCGCATTTGCGGAACGGCACGGGCAGCCATTAATATAACTGCCTATTCTTGTCCGCAAAACGCGGACAAGAATAGGACAAGTTATATATTTTTTGCGGACCACGGAACGGAGCAACGGATGCGGACAGCACACGGAGTGCTGTCCGCCAGTGATGGTCAGTTCGCAGTGTTCGCCAGAAAACACATGCGGGCTGCCATCTTTAGTAAGGTAGACTCACCCGTCCGGCGATGCACAGGTAAGCCCTTACCTGTGCCGCGAGCCAGTCTGAAATCAAATGCGGTCACCGGGAGCAGGCAGTTCCGAGAACAGCCCGATGAAGGCCCCCAGAGGCTGTTCTCGGAACTGCCTGCTCCAGGTGACCGCATTTGATTTCAGACCGGTGTTCCGTGAAATTATGGTACCTGTTAAAATCTGGTACCCTCCTCACTTCCGGTAGTGACGTAGGCGCACGGGAAGCTTCAAAAGAATGTGTGATCTTAGAGCCCGGCACCTGATTGGCTGAAAAGAAGGCGTGTTGGCGCCTGCGCACAACCAACCGTGGTACCGTAATTTTACATGCTGCGCCTGTGAACGCGCACAGGGAGGGAGGAAGGGTACCTTTGATTTACGGGCCACTGCGCATGCGCAAACCAGATTGCCTTGTGAAGCAGACAGGGTACCAAAATATTACAGCTCGCGCCTGTGAAGGAGGGAGGTTTGCCCGCAACATGATTGGCTGAACCTCCCGGGGTACCTAATTTTAAATGGCGTAAATGTAACCTCCCTGCGTCCCTCCCTCCCCTCCTTGATAAGCGCGAGCTGTAATATTTCAGTACCCTGTCTGCTTCACAAGGCAATCTGGTTCGCGCATGCGCAGTGGCCCGTAAATCAAAGGTACCCTTCTTCACTCCCTGTGCGCGTTCACAGGAGCTGCATGTAAAATTGCGGTACCCTAGTTGGTTGTGCGCAGGTGCCAACACGCCTTCTTTTCAGCCAATCAGGTGCCGGGCTCTAAGATCACACCTTCTTTTGAAGCTTCCGGTGAGCCTACGTCACTACCGGAAGTGACGAGAGTACCAGATTTCAACAGGTACCATAATTTCACGGAACACCGGCTCCCGGGACAGGTAAGGGCTTACCTGTGCATCGCAGGACGGGTGAATCTACCTTACTAAAGATGGCAGCCCGCATGTGTTCGCTGGCGAACACTGCGAACTGACCATCACTGCTGTCCGCATCTATTGCGGCCCCATTGAAGTGAAACAGTGAAAAACTGTGGCTCAGATGCGGACCCAAACAACGGCCGTGTGCATGAGGCCTTATTAGACACACTGAGGTGCATTTCTTAAACTATTCACACCACTATTGTGACATTGAAAAGTCTACAAATCTGCACCATTCAGCTTTAGAAAAGGGGTATCGCTGGGCGGGAGGGAGATTACCACCATCTGATGGATTTACTATAACCTCTGGCAGAAACTGGCATAAGTTATACCTCAATTCCCTGGCTGGCGTCGATTTTAGCTACTGAGGCACGTGTATCCGCCTCTTAATAAATTAGGCGCATCTTACTCCAGCGCAGGGGGATCAAGACTGGCGTAAGGGAATGTCTTGATAAATGACCCCCACTGTATGCAAAAAGTGCCACAAAAACTGCAGCAAATGTTAAATTAGGCCTTTGGTGCAATGAGGGCGTCACCATCACTCTTGTTGTACCCAAGCTCCGCTCCTTTCTGTGGTCAGCCCCTCCCTAGCTGCAAAGGAAGGGGCTGACCACAGAAATGAGTGGAGCTTCAGTGCAACAAGAGTAATGTTGACGCCCTCATTGCACCAAAGGCCTAATTTGCCTATTAAGAAAAAGTATCATAACTCGGGAACAGAGCCTCAGATCGACAAATGAAAAACAGAGATTTAATCAGGTAAACCATCTGGTGATTGTGTCATCCTGCTGGCACCAAAAACCATTGTGCCCGTGCAGAAGATCAGCCTGTATAAACAGAGATTCTATATGGGGCAAACTGATCACTGCACTGATCGCTCGTCCCCAGACAGCGGAGGTGGTTGCTGCAAGTAAATACAGCCCTCCTCCCCACTGATGATCAGGCAATTATTGGGAATGTCTTTTCATTGCTGATAATTGCCTGGCACATCGGTCCGTGAAAAAAGGACCTTTAGTGGCATCAGTCGCATTTACTATAGGTGTGAACACTTGATCTATTGGCAGCTTTGTATTTACCTACTAACAGGATAATAAATCAAAAGCAAATATTCATTCACACATTCAAAGAGCAAAGTGTGGCCAACGAGATACGGATCAGTGACAATTCATTTCATCTATTGTCACAGAGAAACTTCAATCATGGAAAAGTTCCTACAGATTACATTAGCAACCTGATTTTAACGATACGGGCAGCAATTGCTTGCATTAGGTCTCATGCACACGGCCGTTGTTTGGGTCCGCATCCGAGCCGCCGTTTTTGCGGCTCGGATGCGGACCCATTCACTTCAATGGGGCCGCAAAAGATGCGGACAGCACTCCGTGTGCTGTCCGCATCCGTTGCAACGTTCCGTGGCCCCGCCAAAAAAATATAGCATGTCCTATTCTTGTCCGTTTTGCGGACAAGAATAGGCATGTCTACAATGGGCCGCCCGTTCCGTTCCACAAATTGTGGAAGGCACACGGGCGGCTTCCGTTTTTTGCGTATCTGCGGTTTGCGGACCGCAAAAAACGGCACGGTCGTGTGCATGTAGCCTTATGCAGTATAGGGGCTTATTCAGATCAGTAATGGCTTTTCATTATTCTGTTCTGTTTAAAAACAGTATGGATAACAGATATAAACCGAACACCTTGCATTTTCCTCCGTCATGCCTTAGCTATAATGTTACTAAAAGGAAGGCTCCTTTCCGTTATGTATCTGTTATTTTTTGCAGACAGGACTTTCTCTTACGCTAAAAATAGTTGAAACGCTGGAGGAGACGCTTCATTTATAAAGCGCAGGCCTCGTCATAAATTGGGCAGATCCTCTGGCAGTCTGTGCACGCACCAAGACTGGAATCTACTCCGGCCCCTAGCTGAGGAAACTGGCGTAAATGATGGTGAATGGGCCCCTGCCATGCACCCACCACTCCCCAGTGAAGAGGGCGGCATGGAAATGCCACGTGTGCCTAAATCTTAATGTATTACAAATATGGAGCAATTGGAATTTGCACCATATTGTCATTCAGTCGGGCTAATCCTCGCATTTAGGGCTCATGCACACAAATGTTTTTTGCGTTCCGTATACGGGCCGTATTTTGATTCCGTATACGGTCCATATATGGAACCATTCATTTCAATGGGTCCGCAAAAGATGCGGACAGCACTCTGTGTGCGCGTCCGCATGTCCTATTCTTGCCCATTTTGCGGACAAGAATAGGCATTTCTACATGGGCCTCCTGTTTTGTTCCGCAAATTGCGGAAGGCACACCGGCAGCATCTGTTTTTTGCGGATCTGCAATTTGCGGACCGCAAAAAACAGCACGTTCGTGTGCATGAGCCCTTACTGCCATATTTATCTCTACTGCAGTGGCAGATTTCCATGGGGAAATTTTCCTTTATCTGTGAATCGGGTTGCACAAACTCCATTGCATGCAGATTTCACACTCCATATACATTGAAATCCACGAGAAAAAACTCCATAGAAACATAGGAAGAGCGCCAGTGCTAGAATATACCGCCAAAGAACTAGAGCGTCCTCCCGTGGGCCCAAGCAACAGCGGACAACTCCACTTGGGGTTGACTTAGGCTGAGTTCAGACCTGAGCGTATTTGATATGCGCGTTTAACGCACGTTTTTGTCGCGCGTTTTTATGCGCGTTTTTTGCAATAGTAAACGCGCGTTTGACGCGCGTTTGTGTGATTGACTGCAGTGTCCTATGGCGTCAAAACGCCCCAAAGAAGCTCAAGAACTTGTTTGAGCGTAGGGCGTTTTTCAGCGCGTTCAAACGCGCTGTAAAACGCTCAAGTGAGAACCAGGGCCATAGGGAAGCATTGGTTTTCATGTGTTGAGCGTTTTACAGCGCGTTTGAACGCGCTGTAAAACGCTCAAGTGAGAACCAGGGCCATAGGGAAACATTGGTTTTCATGTGTTGAGCGTTTTACAGCGCGTTTGAACGCGCTGTAAAACGCTCAAGTGTGAACCCAGCCTTAGGCCACTTTCACACGAGCGAGTTTTCCGCGTAGGTGCAATGCGCCCGCACTAAATCCTGACCCATTCATGTCTATGGGTCTGTGTACATGAGCGTTGTTTTTCACGCATCACTTGTGCGTTGCGTGAAAATCGCAGCATGTTCTATATTCTGCGTTTTTCACGCAGCCCTGGCCCCATAGAAGTGAATGTGGCTTCAGTAAAAAACGCATCGCAGCCGCAAGCAAGTGCGGATGCAATGCGTTTTTCACTGATGGTTGCTAAGAGATGTTGTTTGTAAACCTTCAATTTATTATCATGCGCGTGAAAAACGCATCAAAACGCATTGCACCCACGCGGAAAAAACTGAACAACTGAACATATTCACAGAAAAAATTTACTGAACTTGCTTGTAAAATGATGCGAGTTTCACTGAACGCACCCGGAACGCATCCGGATCTAATCCGTCATCTCCAAAGGCCTTAGGAGCCAGAGGCGGGATCCGCACCTATCAGACAAATTGTCTCAGATGGGAATACCCCTTTAAATGGGCATTCACACGACCATTTCCATTTTGCATTCCACAAATTGTGGATCCACAAAACACACATACCGGCCATGTGCGTTCCGTATTTTGCGGATCACCACATCCCACCGTTTTGTTAGAAATGCTTATTCTTGTCCACAAAATGGACAATGTTCTGTAGAACGGATATACGGATGCGGACAGCGCACGGTGTTCTGTCTGCATCTTTTGCGGCTCCATTGAAATGAATGGGTCTGCACCCGTTCCACAAAAAAATGCGGATCAAATGCAGACAGAAAATACAGTCGTGCGAATGCCCCCTAATATGTATTTCTCCTATGGGAGCAGCGTGCAAAGTATTCAGTCACCTCTGTAACAATAACATATCTACAGAGTTTCTTTCTGAAGCATCCATGATGAAAGTAGACTGTAAGTCTGTCTGTCTGCTGGGTCACACAAAGGCCGAGGGGCATGGACAGTGAGGTAAGTAGTGTAGACACATCTTTTATATCAGCATGTATGGTTTCTAGGGATAGGAGATACATGTCCATGGCGGGGACTGGATTAGCAGATGTTCTGGACTATGAAACTCAATTGTAAGAGAAGAAGCAGCAAATAGTACTGTAGTTCCATAAGAAGGGGTGTTCCCATCTTAGAGATTTGCGGCAAACATGCATAAATGGTCTCTTACCTCTGGGGACCCTCACCTACCTGGGGTGTCCCTACCTAATTGAGAAACAGAAGTGTCTGAGAGTACAGAAATAGATGACCGCTGTTCTACGCTGTTTCCGGAAACAGTATAGCACAGTTACTGCGGCTGTTTTTGTAATCCCGGTCATCTCTCGCTTCAGTCGTAGCAGTGAAGTGGCCACCTCAACAGGGTCTGGGACCCCCGCCATTCTAGAGAGACGTTCCAGAGGTGGGACCCACATATATTGGACATTGATGGCCCATCCTGTGGTTCTGCCATAAATATCTAAGGGTACTTTGACACTAGCGTTTTTCTTTTCCAGCACCGACTTCCTTCACAGGGGCTCAATACCGGAAAAGAACTGATCAGTTTTATCCCCATGCATTCTGAATGGAGAGTAATCCGTTCAGGATGCATCAGGATGTCTTCAGTTCAGTCTTTTTGACTTTTCAGGACGGAGATAATACCGCAGCATGCTACGGTTTGATCTCCGTCCAAAATTCCAGGACACTTGCCGGAATGTTTTCCCATTCAAATGCATTAATGCTGGATCCGGCCAGAGTGTTCCAGCATGCTCAGACCGCAAAAAACGTGAAAAAAAATAAATGCCGGATCCGTTTTTTTTCGGATAACACCAAAGAGACGGATCCGGCATTTCAATGCGTTTGTCAGACGGACCAGGATCCTGATCCGTCTGACAAATGCCATCAGTTGGCATACGTTTTGACGGATCCGGCAGGCAGTTCCGGTGACGGAACTACCTGCCGGAATCCTCTGCCGCAAGTGTGAAAGTACCCTAAGATGACAATGACGCTTTAATACGTTCTCTGCACTCAGTCTTCTGCTTGTTGTGGAACTCCAGGAAGAAGCTGGGGGCGAAATGTACGTCGGGGTGCAGTCATCTCCCAATCTCTCTGGTCAGTCGTTACAATATATGTAGGCCTGTTGAATGTGGGTTTATGTGACTTTGATACTGGTTGTCCTTACTGTATAGGATCGGATGCTTGGGAGTTTGATGTCTAGCGGATGTGCTGCTGCTTATATGTTTTTTCATTGTAAGTTATTTAATCATTTCTAAATAAAGATGAGATTACATGTGATGCGTAGTTTTATTTTTGGGGTATATTATAACACTGGACTGCGCTCTATTCTGTTTTGGTGTATTGTGGGGCTATATTTTGTGTGGCAATGCTGTAATGTCTATCACACACAGATACCAAAGAAAGCCACCGGACATGCAAGCTTCATGCAGATGTCCCCTTGGTGGAGCCAGTACTGTGCGGTACAGGTGGGAGCCACCATATTTAATAACAGGGCTAAACAGAAACCTACCCTCATGTCAGACAGGTATGTGCAACCCCCAGCCAGCTCCTAGAGAACAGCTTGTATACAAAGCTATCTACAACTGAAAAGATCTGCTCCCTCACACCGCTCAACCCTTCCCATGGCTTCCTTAGTTACACAAACAGAGAGTAGCTTAGACTCGGCCTCAGGAATGCGCTGAAGCTGAATGTTTGCAGTCTACACATTCATACCTGGACGAGGACAAGTAGGAACTTTCACATGACTAACACACAATGCAGAGAAATGGCGCACATGTGACTGGCAGGTCTGATGTAGATATGTCACAAGATTCAATATGTCAATAAGATTCCATGGTCAAACTAAAGGGCAAATTCATTGATCCTCTTATGGGCTTTCGGGGGGGGGGGGGGGGGGGGTGTTACACCTTGGATAACCCCTTTAATTGCAGAGGGGCCCTGTCATTGATCCTCTTATGGGCTTTCGGGGGGGATGTGTTACACCTGGGATAACCCCTTTAATTGCAGGGGGACCTGTCATTGATCCTCTTATGGGCTTTTGGGGGGGATGTGTTACACCTGGGATAACCCCTTTAATTGCAGGGGGACCCTGTCATTGATCCTCTTATGGGTTTTCGGGGGGATGTGTTACACCTTGGATAACCCCTTTAATTGCAGAGGGGCCCTGTCATTGATCCTCTTATGGGCTTTCGGGGGGGATGTGTTACTCCTGGGATAACCCTTTTAATTGCAGAGGGGCCCTGTCATTGATCCTCTTATGGGCTTTCGGGGGGGATGTGTTACACCTTGGATAACCCCTTTAATTGGAGAGGGGCCCTGTCATTGATCCTCTTATGGGCTTTCGGGGGGGATGTGTTACACCTGGGATAACCCCTTTAATTGCAGAGGGGCCCTGTCATTGATCCTCTTATGGGCTTTCGGGGGGGATGTGTTACACCTGGGATAACCCCTTTAATTGCAGAGGGGCCCTGATCAGGTACTGAGAGCAGCTACATGGACAAAATGCCATAATGACAAATTGCTGAGATTAAAGCCACTGACCCCCAAAACACTACAAAGACACCATAAGCCAATACACTATATATGTATATTTTACTATTGACTTTAAAGTAACTTTGCAATGTTTTTGAACAAAAAAGCTGCAAAAAACATCACTGAAAAAGCTTTAAAAGAGCATCTGTCACGATGATTAAACCATGCATACTGCCTGGTAGGGTTGATCATGGTGACTAAAATGAGTCCTTACTCTCTGCAATCTCTACTACTGTGGTAGGGATATTCTTATTTTAGTTATATATAAATGAGGTGCCTGGAGCACCGAGGGGCTGGCCTAGCCCATCAGAGCACCGCTTTACCTCTGCCTCTCCTCATTGCCATTCTCCCTCCCAGTGAGATTGTCACGTATGCTCTGGCGGTAGTATGATCGGTGCAATTGCCCTGAAGATTTCAGGAGTGGAGGGGGGGCGACCAGATGAGATCTTTACTGTAGTACCAGCACCAAATTTTAGAGCAAGGCATCAGAACAGTGAGGATGCCTAGCCCTGTCACTGGGAATTTAAGTGGCAGTGGGGATAGGCAATGGTGAAGCAGTGCTCTCAGGATCTAGGCCAGCCCCTCGGCGCACCAAGCTCCGTATTTGCATATAACAAAAAAGAAGAATTTCTGTGCATTGGTAAAACTGATTACAGAGGGAAAGGGCTTGTTTTAGTTGCCAATATGCCTAGTTTCATGGAGTTGATCGTGGTAACAGATACTCTGTAAAATGCTGAAACCATTCTAAGAAGCTGAAACCCTGTGGGGGGGCTTCCCTCTACAAAGCGGTCCCTCTCAGCCATTAAACTGCACCGATAAGGCTCATACCACAAGGTCCGGGATTCCTTTCAAACGCCAGACCTTTACTCTTTGGAATCTTATACAGCATGTTTGTTTTAGGGGCAACCAGGGTGACATAGCTACACAGCATGAATGGAGCTGGCTAAGAAATGTAAAAACTCAATAATCCCGTAAGCCTTCACTGTCCTTTACCGCTACCTGCTTCAAGCCTTTCCAGAGCAGTGATCAGACTAGTAACCAGCTGGATATAATGTTCTTCATATTATTTTCTATATATTTATTATATCAGTATAGTATATGCACATATTATATGTCTTTCATTTTCATAAAGAGTCTGTCGCTTCTAAGCAGTTGAAGCATTATATATTACAAATAATTGCATTATATTAAAGTATCCTATCTTCCTCCAGCTAATATAATGACATCACAGTCTTCTAACTGCAGATTATCCATTTATTCTTCATTGAGTCAGCGCATATTCCACTGTAAATCTTGGCAAAATGTAAAAAATTTATGGAAATGAGTGCAGCGATGCCAGCATGTTGAGTTTATAGTGCCCGGCAGCTGGCATAAGAGCTAAATGCAGAAAACAGATAAACATAGTCATACGGAGCCTACAATCTGTTGGTTCCATACTGTAAACCTTATCCTCCTCTATGCCTAATCACAGCAAATATACAGGCAGACATTTAAAAAAAATATATAAATTCTTTTTACACTTTTTAAAAGTTCCCATAGGGAACTTGAACGTGCGATCGCTTCTCTCATAGACGCTAGTGAAATAGCATTGGAGTCCAGGAGATTCACTATGTTCCTATGGAGCCCTGCCACAGGGTCTCCATAGGAGCACAGCTGTGGCAACCTCGTATCCTTTAGAGCAGTGTTCCTCAACTCCAGTCCTCAGGGCCCACCTACCGGTCATGATTTGAGAATATCCCACAGAATGAATACCAGTGCTATCTCCTGGTGCATTGACACTAATTATATCACCTGCTCAATACTAAGGAAATCCTGAAACATGACTGGTAGGTGGGTCCCGAGGACCGAAGTTGAGGAACACTGCTTTAGAGGGACCAAGCCTGCCACATGGAATGAATGGCTCCACCAAATTTCTGCTGGGGGGAGCCGTTACAGCCACAGAAGTGCAGTGCTCACAGATTTTCAGCGCACAAATGCCGTTGTCACATTGAGGGGTTAAATGTCTGCAATCTGCGTTATCACCAATGGAAGACTAGCCCCAGGTGTCTGCTGTGTGAAACAGCAGACACCTGCTACAGAGGGATCTGGATAGAGAAGTGGAAGATGAGGTTTAACACTGACAAATGTAAGGTTATGCACATGGGAAGGAATAATGCAAGTCACCCGTACATACTAAATGGTAAAACACTGGATAAGGCCTCAAGCACACGGCCGTTGTTTTGGTCCGCGTCCGAGCCGCAAAAGATGCAGACAGCACTCCGCGTGCTGTCCGCATCCGTTGCTCCGTTCCGCGGCCCCGCAAAAAAAATATAACATGTCCTATTTTTAACATGTCCTATTCTTGTCAGCAAAACGGACAAGAATAGGCAGTTATATCAATGGCCGCCCGTTCCGTTCCGCAAATTGCGGAAAGCACACGGGCGGCTTCCGTTTTTTGCGGATCCGCGGTTTGCGGACCGCAAAAAACAGCATGGTCGTGTGCATGTAGCCTAACACTGACATGGAAAAGGACCTAGGAATTTTAGCGAACTGCAAACTGAACAGTAAAACCAGTGTCAGGCAGCTGCTGCCAAGGCCAATAAGATAATGGGTTGCATCAAAAGGGGCACAGATGCCCGTGATGAGAACATAGTCCTACCACTTTACAAATCACTATTCAGACCACACATGGAGCACTGTGTACAGTTCTGGGCTCCTGTGAACAAGGCAGACATAGCAGAGCTGGAGAGTGTCCAGAGGAGGGCAACTAAAGTAATAACTGGAATGGGGCAACTACAGTACCCGGAAAGATTATCAAAATTAGGGTTATTGACTTTAGAAAAAAGACGACTGAGGGGAGATCTAATAACTATGTATAAATATATCAGGGGTCAGTACAGAGATCTGTCCCATCATCTATTTATCCCCAGGACTGTGACTGTGACGAGGGGACATCCTCTGTGTCTGGAGGAAAGAAGGTTTGTACACAAACATAGAAGAGGATTCTTTACGGTAAGAGCAGTGAGACTATGGAACTCTCTGCCTGAGGAGGTGGTGATGGTGAGTTCACTGAAAGTTCGAGAGGCCTGGATGTATTTCTGGAGCGTAATAATATTACATGTTATAGCTACTAGAGATGGATCGTTGATCCAGATATGGAATAACTTGCTTAATACATTATGCACAACTGATGGGAATTCCACCAATGACTAGGACAAAGTTTCTGGAGAACCACAAAAAAAACTGTGACCATTTCAGATTTTTTTTCCAAAGCGCCACATTGATTTGGCACTGTGCAGGTAACATAACCCCATTGACGTGAACATGCAGTGCACACGGAGCAAGGAAAAAAGGAAATGTGTCTCACGCGATACTGGTAAACCACAACACACTGATCAGACACGCTCTGACAAAAGCAGGCCCTAAGGGCCCTTGCACACGACCGTATGTCCTCCGAGACATACGGTCCGTGAGCGGGCCATATGTCCCGAAGCGGCATTGATCGTGTGCAGGGGAGCGCACAGCATCATAGGTTTACTGTGATACTGTGCACATCAGGTCGCCCGTGGGACTATTGTCCTGCACTTATATGATCTTATGAGTGCAGGACAATAGTCCCGCGGGCGGCCCGACGTGCAGAGCATCATTATAATCTATGATGCAGTGCAATCCCGTGCGCACGATCAATGCCGCTCCGGGACATATGGCCCGCTCACGGACCGTATATCTCGGAGGGCATATGGTCGTGTGCAAGGGCCCTAAGAGGAAATTTTTTCTTAATGAAGGCCATCTGAAGCTGGGACCACAACGTTCAGCTGTTTTTGTGGGGGAGCCTATAGGCCAGGGATGCTCATAGCTGTAAGCTGTCCAGGCATGCTGGGAGTTGTAGTTTTGCAACAGCTGGAGGGCTGTAGGTTGGACATCCCTGCTATAGGTAGTTGCACTTTTCTTCTACAACTCTTGCCACCCCTGATGATCAGCTATTAGAAATGGCCACAGTGCTGTGGGAGGGCTGTGGCCTCTTCACGCGTTACATTGAGCCATCTACCTGCACGTCATCTACTTAGTAGCAGCGCAGGGTACTACACGTTCATCCTCTTCACTGGAATGGGACGGAGATGCAATATCCTGCATCACCACCACTAAGTTGGTGCCGTGTAGGTAGATGGATCAGATGCCACAGGGCAGTGTGCCCATCAAACAGCTATTTGGCAGGGGTGCCGAGAGTCAAATTGCCACTGATTAGATATTAACGGCCTTCCTTGAGGGTTGCCCATCAATACTATGAACCCGGGAAATCCCTTCAATATCAAAACACACATTCTTGAGATACGAATTCCAAAAATAACCATGAACGAAGGAATTGATATTCAGGCAATTCTCTAATAAATTAGCGTTTGTTTCTTTTAGTCCATGTGGGTCTCCAGTCTGGTAGATATGAGAAGGGTACGGCTACACTGGTCACGGCCAGGTTCGCAGAGTAGCAGTGATCCCATAGAAATAAATAAGGTTGCTGGGCGAGACTGGCGCGGCGATCCGATTATTTTCTATGGGATCACCGGTACTCTGCGAACCTGCCCACAACTGTGCCGCCGTGTAGCCGTACCCTAAGACATCTATCTTTTCTTCTTTGATTTTTAACAGGTGACTTGAGTTTCACACATTTTCTCCATTCTTATAACGGATGCTCTAATTTTAGCACAAGAAGTAGGGTATTATCCTGCACTGCATAGCACAGCAGAGACGGATTCTAAAGCGACAGCATTCTGCAGGTCAGTGTACATGAAGGTCACTCACCTTGCAGTCTTTGCATCACATTTGCAATGTCCCTGGTGTTCCTGTTGACCAGCCGAGAGGTGGCCATGTTGACTCCTCAGGGTATCAGTAGATGCAGGGATGTTCCAAGTTTCGCTCTCAGGATGCTACACTGTGTCTTGCCTCCCAAAGCATCCTCTACCTTCTATTCCCACTTGGCAGCTGATGCTTGAGTCACTGCCGCCTGGCACCCAAACAAAAGTAGACCGGTCACGACTGCGGAGCCGCTTTGAATTTCTTCTTATGGGTCCTGTCCTTCTCACTGAAAGCTTAAGCCTCCTGAAAAGACAGAGCGGTAGGATTTAGAAGGGACTTGCATGGTTTCTTGCAATGCTAAAACCTGTAATCTCATTAGCAATTCTGACAAAGATTGGCAGGCCAGGATATGCTGTATCATCCGTGCCAAGCGGACAATTAGCGATGAAAGCACATTTACTGAGTGAAATATCCGTCCACAAATACAGTCATCACTACCTCTGTCTCAGAGACATAACTGTCAGGGAGGAGGTGCCTTCAATGTAAAGACATGACCTGGACTGAAGCCTAAGAAGTGGGCGACCCCACAGTCCTGGCATGTAGCACACAGCCCGCAGTAAGGTGATTATTACATGTAGAATACACCACATTTTGTAAACCAGCACCTGGATCTGAATACTTTTGTGATTCCATGTAGTTAAACACTTAGGGCTCATGCACACGTGACCGCTCTGTTGGGTTTTTTTTGCGGACCGTATGCAGAACCATTCATTTCAATGGGTCCGCAAAAAAATGGAAGTTACTCTGTGTGCATTCCGTATGTCCGTTCGGCAAACATGTCCTATTATTATCGCATTACGGACAAGGATAGGACTGTTCTATTAGGGGGCAGCTGTTCCGTTCCGCAAAATACGGAATGCACACGGATGTCATCCATATTTTTTGCGGACCACAAAATACATACGGTCCTGTGCATGAGCCCTTAGTATAGCCACTGAGTTCAATAAAATGTATCTGTATTTCTCTGTCCATCTAGCTGAAGTGGTCGCAAATGCTCAGTTCCATCCTTCAACTGCTGCCAGCCGTATCTACTGTTAGAAGCTGTGACAGTTAGGGTCCATTCACACGTCCGTAGTGTATTGCGGATCCGGCCCCATAGAGAATGAATGGGTCCGCACCAGTTCCTGAATATGTGGAACAGATGCGGACCCATTTGCGGACATGTGAATGGACCCTTAAGGGAGAGAGCTGCAACAAAAAGGACATGTCTTCTGGGAAAGGACACCCCCCCAGAGAAATGAATACAAGGCACTTACTAATGTACTGTGATTGTCCACATTGCCTCCTTTGATTCGTTTTTCCATCACATTATACACTGCTCATTTCCAGGGGTTATTAATCAATCATTGGTGGATGTGTTTGCACACTATAGGAAAAAGGACCAGCCACCTCTGGATACGAGCAGTGAATAATGTGATGGAAAACTGAATGAAGCCAGCAAAGGAAGCAATATGGATAATCATAATACATTAGTAACTGCCTTGTATTAAAGGAGTTGTTCAGGCTTTAATAATTGATGACCTATCCTCAGGATAGGTCATCAATATCAGATCGGCGGGAGTCCGACATCCAGCACCCCCACCGATCTGATATTGATGACCTATCCTCAGGATAGGTCAACAATAAAAAAAAGCCCGGACAACCGCTTTAACTGTCTATATGATGAATGCTATTTGCTGAAGTGAAACAACCCTTTTAATCATTGGATAACCCATTTAAAGGGACCATAAAGAGAATTCTCCCGTCCATACTACCTATGAGGGCATATGGATATAGAGAGGGCAGTTCCCAGCTCAGAATCCCTCAGAGTTGCCCTATAAAAGTGGTGTCTGCTTTGGGGGGCACACACCGCCCGTACATTGCACTGCCAGGGGTTAGAGTGCAATTCTCTCCAAAATGTAATAGAAGGGAAACTCTGTATACTGTATAATAAAGCAAAGGCGTCCACTGGTTCTAGTTACAGGGAAATAAATGATTTCCTTCTATTAGTGATGAATATTTATCTTATGGACAGATCTAAAATTAAAACAGGAACGAGCAGAAGCTACGGATGTGAAGAAAAAAAGAATAAATCAGTGGAGAGGCAACATCAAGCGGGGAAGCTTCTTGGTATACTTCCTTCCAGCACTAACATCATTATTCTGAAAGCAAAACATGACACAAATAGAAACAGAATACAAGTAAAATACCGAGTATATATCAGAGCAGGTAATCAAAACTCCTAATACACCAAAATGGGGGGCCGATCTATGTAAACCCTCTAAGGCCTCAAGCACACCACCATGTGCCGGCCTACCGAGCGTATGGCCACCGTCACTTGAATAGGTCCGCGATCCGCATTCGACAGTCCGGCACCGAAAAATAAGTAGCGCATACACTACTTTTTTGCGGTACTGAGGCATTGACAGAAACCCAATGGAAGCACTCCGTAGTGGTTCCGGGGGCTTACAATACGTGCCTCCATTCTGCAACACACCGTATCTCCCAGATTGCGGAGCCATTGCGGTGTGCACACGGCCGATGCCAGTATATTGCAGACCCGTTGTTTGCGGGCTGCAATATGGGCACGGCCGGGCAACAGCTGTGTTCATGAGGCCTAAAAGAGAAACCACCGCAACCAATGACAACGTAGCTTTACTTTTTCAACATAGACGACAGCATAAACAAAACCCATAAAAGTTGTGGTGGAATTGCATTTATTTTTTCCAGTTCCATCCCATTCCATTTGGAACAAAAAAATAAAAGTTATGGCTCCGTGAAAGCAGGGGGTAGAAAACAAAAATGCAAAAAAGGAAAATCACAAGTTCGGGAAGGGGTTAATGACTCATTTTTACTGGTATTATCTATATTCATTATAAGAGTAGAGTTGGTTCCTGTGTCACAGTTACAAGTGCAATGTGCACTTCGAGTTTGTCATTATGCATGTGAAACTCATCTGAATGAATCCTTAGCAAAAATGTACCAGATAAGGGTCCATTCACACGTCCGCAATCTTTTTCCGGATCCGTTCTGGATTTTGCAGACCCATTCATTTTTAATGGGGCCAGAACGGATTCTATGTGCTGTCCGCATCCACATTTCCGGATCTGCACTTCCGGATCCGCAATTCCGTTCTCGAAAAGAAATAGAACATGTCCTATTCTTGTCCGCAACTGCGGACAAGAGAAGGCATTTTCTATTATAGTGCTGGCGATGTGCGGTCCGCGAAATGCGGAAAGCACATTGCCGATATCCGTGCTTTGCGGATCCGCAATTTGTGGAACGGCACGGACAGCCATTAATATAACTGCCTATTCTTGTCTGCAAAACGCGGACAAGAATAGGACAGGTTATATTTTTTTTTGCTGACAACGGAACGGCGCAACGGATGCGGACAGCACACGGAGTGCTGTCCGCATCTTTTGCGGCCCCATTGAAGTGAATGGGTCCGCATCCGAGCCGCCAAAATTGGAGCTCGGATGCGGACCAAAACAACGGCCGTGTGCATGAGGCCTTATTTGTAGCACACAGCCTTGTTGTAATGCTGTTCTCTTGGAGAATGATGTGGGTACACATCCTTAAGCATTGATGGCATATTCACAAAATATAGCAAAAATGATTTATAGGTGAGGGTCCCACCTCTGGGACCCCCATTTATCTGGAGGACAAAGGTTTACGACCTGCATTTATCGGTGCAAAGTGGCGGCCAATGCCCACCTGTTCCATTAGCTTCAATGGAGTGCTGCTTACTCATTTCTACTGCTATGGGGCTCCGGTGGAGGAAGCCTGGCACTGAACTCATTCTCCTCTTCCCGACATGAAGACGCTGCATTATCATGCGGCCACCACTAGGGGGAGTTCAGTGCAAATAGATTATTACAGCTTCCATTGCAGTCAATGGTAACTGTATACAATTCTATCCACCGAGCTCCCCCTAGTGGTGGCTGTAGGCAGCCAGTTTAGTAATATATCTTAACCCTTTCTACACCTCCATCCAGTTTTCTTTTTAAATGGTGCCATAGCCGCCAGGTCCCTGTTGTTTAACACAGCAGACATTCAGGGGCTAATGTCTGCAATCAGCACATTTGACCATGGCATCTGAGCATGCAAAACCTGGAAGAGCTGAGCTTCCGGCCCTTGAATGGCTCCCACACACCTCGATTGAGGGAGCCGTTTTATTCACTGTGAAAGGCTGCTGGAGGCAATGTAGGCCTGCAAGTGGCAGCACTACATTTGAATATACTCAATCCTCTATTAATGGATCTAATTCCATTGCTAACTAGAAGTGTCAGGCTGACAATTGCATGTTGTTACGCTCTTGGGTGGTGTCTAAAAACAAGTTTTTAAAAATAATAAAATAATAAAAATTCTAATCACCCCCTTTGCCCAGAATAAAAATAAACAATTGAAACAATATAAAAAATAAATATTTTAGACATCGTCATGTTAGAAAACGTGTTAGAAAACTAACATATAAATATATATAAATATTTATCAAACGGCAAAAGTGTAATGGAAAAAAAAATCAAAATAACCTATTCACGATTTTTTCCCCACTTCACCTCCCCAAAAAATTGAAGAAAAAGTGATCAAAAATTCTTACACACTCCAAAATGGTATCAATTAAAACAGATCACCCCACAAAATATGAGGCCCCCACACAACAGTAGACATAACTATATAAAAGTTATGGAGGTCAGAATATGGCGATGAAAAGAAAAAATATTTTATTTCCAAAGATAAAAATTTTTTTACAGTATTAAATCACAAGAAAACGATATAAATTTGGTCTCAATGTAACTGACCCAGAGAATGAAAGGCAGTTTTACCGCATGGGGAGCGTCGTAAAAACAAAACACATACAACTGTGGCAGAACTGCAACTTTTTCCAATTCCACAACATTTGGAATTTTTACCAGCTTCCCACTACATTGTACGGAATAGTAAATGGTGCCATTAGAAAGTACAACTTACCCACAAAAAAGTTAGTTTTGTGAACAGAAAAATAAAAAAGTTATGTGAAGCCATAAAAAAGCAAAATAGAAAATCACAAGGTCCTGAAGGGGTATAAAAAAACTCAGGCAAATCCTATAAATGCCCAAAGATAACAAATGAATGGATACTCACCCGTTTTCTCTGTGCTGCGCTCCAGTCCTCACCGATATTTGTTTTCCTGGCTGCAGCAGCAATGTTCAGTGCACACAGGTCACAACTGCAGCCAATCACTGGCCTCAGCAGTGAGCTCCCATGCATGGCCGAGGCCAGCGATTGGCTGCAGCGGTGATTTGTGCATGGAACATCATCGCTGCAGCCAAGAAGATGACGTCAGCAGTGGGAGGACCAGGGAGTGATTGCTCAAAGAAACAGCAGAGAAAACAGGGGAGTAGTGATTCATTTCTTATTTTAGGTCATGTACAGGGGTTGCCCAAGTTTTTATATAACTCAGACAACCTCTTTAGTTTCAAAAATCATTTATTTGAAGTTTTGTGGTACAGGTAATGAAAGTTACAGTGTAGAATACATTATAGATCAATAATGTAATACAAAACATTATCATAAAGTTTTGTCAGAGAAGAAAGTAAAAGAAAATAAACATGTAAAAGCAATAAAAAACAAACAAACATACAAACGATTCGGATCGATTGTTCTAGGTAGGTATGAGTAAATACAGTATACAACTGTACAAATTTGTACAAGCACTTTATAGCGTGAAGGTGTATCTGAGGTCTACAGAGAAAGAAGACAACATCCATGGTTCCCATACCTTCTCAAAGACACTGATCGTGTCCGTCCTGATTGCTATGAGTCTTTCGGAAAGAAGCAATTTGTTAATCCTATCTATGACCGCTTGTTTGTTAAGTGAGGGAGTGCGCCACTTGAAAGCGACATAGATTCTTGCCGCTAGTAAGATAAATTGCGACAATTTAAAGTTGGGCATGGACAATCCTGAGGGTTTATCGCCCAATAAACAGAGAGAAATCGTAGCCAAATACCTACAACCTAAGATAGAAGCAATCAGTGAACAGATCTGGTCCCAAAACCGCCTCACTACTGGGCAACCCCACCAAATGTGTAGCATCGTACCATCAGCATCACATCCTCTAAAGCATTTCTGGGAAACCTCTGGATACATCAGATGTAACCTTGCTGGCACCATGTATGTCCTATGTAGAATTTTTATAGAGGTTTCTGCTAAGGTGACCTGCCAGGAACCTTTAGTTAGTGTTTGTGATCTTTGGAACCATGTAGGGACAGAGGATTCAACACCCATATCACTTTCCCAAGCCAACATATAGGGTAATTTTATCCCTTCTGGGTGAACGTCAAGATATCTGTATATTCTAGACAGAAGGCCTTGTTTGTATAGGGAATATGTGATCATTCTCTCAAAGGGGGCAAATTCTAGGTTTTGGGCTGATCCAGCCAAAGACCTTAAGAATGAGAATATTCTATTGACGTTAAAAAGTTCTCCATCAGGAGGAGAATGCTTTCCCAAAAAATCACTTTTAGACTCTAGGGTGCCTCTACGGAGGAATTTATGTAGTATACAGAGATTCTTACTGGTCCACCAATGGAAGGACATGGGATGTAAGCCTGGGCGAAACAGCGGATTGCCAAAAATCGGGGTCAGTGGTGATGGTGTAGATTGCATCTTATACTTGAACCGCACCGACCTCCAGAGTAACAATGAATAATGTGATAAAAGAGATGTGCTACGGACAGTCGACGGCAGAGATGGAGCCATCCATATCAAGGCGGTCCAAGTATAAGGCGCCATGTTAGCCATCTCTAAAGAGACCCATAGTGGTTGTTTTTTCCTATCTAGGTGTGTTAGAAAGAGTTGTGCCAGTCTCGCTGCTCTGTAATATTTCAGAAAGTCTGGTACAGATAGGCCCCCTTGGGATTTATGTTTACACATGATGGACTTAGAAATGCGTGGTCTTTTGTTAGCCCATATAAACTTCATGACGTCTTTTTGTAGGGATTTTAGGTCGGCCGAAGGGACTGGGACAGGAAGAGTCCTAAATAAATACAAGAGTCTTGGGAGTACTACCATTTTAATTATATGAATCTTGCCTACCCAAGATACCGGCAAAGAGGTCCAAGATTTCAAATCTTGTCTAATCTTAGTATACATCGGGGGAAAATTAAATTTGTATACTAGTTCAGGTTTGGTCGGCAGTAATGTCCCTAGGTAGGAAATGTATTGCAATTTAAGCTGGAATGGGAAGTTATATATCAGTTGGTCTTTCAGCTGGGGAGGGACATTGCAGGGAAGAAGTTCTGATTTACTGTGGTTGATTCTGAGGCCCGAGATTTCTGAAAAGGATTTTAACAATTGTAACAGGTTGGGGAGGGACACTATGGGGTTTGTGATGGACATCAACAGATCATCAGCAAATAGGCTCAGTTTGTACTCCGTCCCACCTATAGTCACTCCGCTAATGTCAGGGTTGTTTCTGATGTGAATAGCTAAAGGCTCCATTGCTATGGCAAAGAGAGCAGGGGATAAGGGACAACCCTGTCGTGTACCTCTGTGGATCCGTATAGGGGAGGGACTAGAGGTGGGGAGTTTAAGATTTGCTTCAGGGCAAGAGTACAACGAGCCAATCGCTGTAAGGAAAGGGCCAGTTATACCCATCTTAGTCAGAACTTTGTTTATATAATCCCAGGTGACCGAATCGAATGCCTTCTCTATATCTAGTGCTAGCAGAGTTAGGGGGGAATTGTGTCGATTAGCTTCTTGCACAAGGTTCAGTACTTTTCTAATATTGTCTGGGGCCTCTCTCTCAGGAATGAACCCTACCTGGTCCTTATGTATTAAATCAGGTAGAATGTTGTTCAGTCTCCTGGCCAGTATGGAGGTGAAAATTTTATTATCTAAATTAAGGAGGGAGATTGGTCTATAATTTGATGGGTTTAGAGGATCTTTGTTGGGTTTGGGAATAACAGTAATGTTAGCTTGCAGAAATTCTATTGGGGGTGTGTGACCCTGTAGGAGGAGGTTGCAGTATTTTGCAATATGGGCAGAAAGTAATGGGGCAAATTTTTTATAATATAGGGCCGAAAATCCGTCTGGACCAGGGGCTTTACCTAGTTTTAGGTCTTTTATAATTACTTCCACCTCCTCTTCAGATATTGGTCTGCCAAGCGACGACGAGACCTCCGGTGTCACTCGGGGGATAGGGATCGAGGAAAGGAAGCTTTGTAGGTGGGACTCGGGGGGGAGGCTGGGGGTGGAATAAAGTTTTTGATAAAAAGAGTGAAATGTCTGATGAATCATGTCTGGGTTAGAAGTGAGATGACCTGAGGTCGAACGTAACTGGAATACCTGATTTAGTCTCTGTTTGGCTTTAAGTTGTGAGGCTAACATTTTGTCAGGTTTGTTGGCATACCGGTAGTAATACGAAGCTGTCCAACGCAAGGCCCTTTCCGTGTTGTTGGAGAGTATGGTGTTCAATTGTGTTTTAGTGTCCTTTATAGCTTTTAATAGATACATGGAGGGAGAGCGTTGATGGGCCCTTACTAGTCTTTCTAGTTTAGCTCAGACAACCTCTTTAAAGGGAACCTGTCACATTGAACATGGTGTTTGAGATGCAGTCACCACGTTATAGAGCAGGAGGAGCTGAGCAGATTGATAACATGGGAAAAGATTCAGTACAACTTGTAATTAATTCATTGATTTGAATTCCTGCTCATTCTGGGCTCTGAAGTCCAGGAGGCAGTCCTATCAGTGATTGACAGCCTGCCCTCTATGACTGTGTATACAGAGAGCTGTCAATCACTGATAGGACCGCCTCTTGGACTTCAGAGCCCAGAATGAGCAGGAATTCAAATCAATGAATTAATTACAAGTTGTACTGAATCTTTTCCTATACAACTACACATCAATCTGCTCAGCTCCTCCTGCTCTATAACCTGCTGCTGATAGATTCAATTACCTTTAAGGGAAGAATTGATTTAGAGCTGGATGGGGAAAATTTATCAAAGTATTTACGCCAAATGTGGAAGAAGTCGGATAAAGTGGTGAGACCCAGGGAGAGTTTTTTTTTATTAAAATTACTTCCACTTAACAAAAATTTGTGCGAAATCTGTAATGTCTGCTTTGCGTTCTGTGTTGCCTGGGGGTGACTGATGCACACATGAGGAGAAACTGAGTCTGGAAGGGGGCCCATACTATGTTTTGCTATGGGGTTCCTATGAGATCTGTGTGTGCCCCTGGATAGACGGTCACAAGCATAGCCACCTCTCCATTGATTTTGATGGTAAATGCAGTAGTATAACCACTTAGAAGTCATTCATGGCATACACGGCGGACATGACATAAATGTCTAAGACTGGAATACTCTACTGATTTGATCAGCTAATTGTTAGAGCAGTGATTTTACTGTTTTTACCACAAGGGAGCCCCTGATGTCCCCACTACACAACCAGGTCAGGGGGAGAGCAGAAAACTGATACATTTTCTGTCTGACTTCCATAGTTTATATCAGACAGCATCTCATTTCAAACAGTTAAGGCTGAGTTCACACCAGTGCCAGAAACGTCCATTGTTCTGCTCCATTAGAGGAGAAAAACACTGAACATAACAGAAGTGCCGCATTCAGCACATAACTGAACCAAGCGGTGCTACGCAAACGCCATTGACTATAATGGGGGCCATTCGGTTTCCATGCAGGACACTACTTTTGGTCTTTTTGATACTCCAACACAAATGTGGCATGTCCAGCCAGGCATCCATCCCATAGTTCAGGAATCAGCAACAGCCGGCATTCCAGCTGTTCCAAAACTACAAGTCCCAGAATGCTACAGTCACTTCTATGGCAGTTATAAGAACAGCTGAGCTACTGTGCATGCTGGGAGTTGTAGTTTCACAATATCTGGAGGGCCGAAGGTTGCTGAACCCTGCCCTAGTTCTTCCTAGTTCAATTTAAGTAGAAACACAGAAGGTAGGGTAGCACACTATGTCCAAGAGGTGAGGCATACAGATACATGGTATATAATACAAACCACTGCATACTCCAGTATATGGTGCAGTTAGGGGTATCACGTATTCCAAAGTGCAGGGGAACAAGTGAATCCATAGATGTAATAAGGTAGGTGTGACTGTAGTCTGACGTTTCGTTCCTCATTGCGTCACGTTCCCCACATGCACAGTGGTATTTAGTCCCCGTATCATACAGCCACATGCTCTACCGCCCGGCAGCGCCATTCCGCTATTCCTCGCGACTTCTAATATCTCTACCATTCTGGTTGTCTTTCTGCTTCTCTGCTCTGTGGCCAAGGTCCGCACTGAAGCAGAGTGCAGTGGTTTTTCCACATCAAGTTAAATATCACACAACTGACAGAGACAATCCGTTGCTGCACAGAATTACAAAGGAACGAGATTTTGGATCTGTTAATGGTTAATCAGCTAATCACCTCGGGTCTGGCTTTAGAAGCTATCTCTGGGGGAAGTCGTGTCTGGCCATACATTTACCTTGGAGACACCACTACAGGGCAAATGAAGATCTACATGGTGGCCATCGAAATGAATGTATGACCACATAATACATGGGCAGGCTGGCTCAGCCAGTACTAAAGCTCTTGGCTGAGAACTATGAGGACGGATACACGGACAGGTTTCTGCATGTAGTTTTGGAAGCTATGGTGTGAAATGGTCTAGCTGTTGGGTGGCCTCCTAGAGATATTCTGTTAGGGAAAGCAACATTCCACAGAATGACCTCCTGGTTATTAGGGAAGGCCGCAATGGCAGAAATAATGGTAATAATGCCGATCAATGCTCTGTGTTACATTAAAGTTAATTTTACTAGTGAAGATAAGTCTATCGAGTCTCGAAGAGCACAAGCGTATACAGAACAAAGTGCAGACTGTGTTTATAGGGCATCTAATTACTGATCTCCCACTGGGGATTATACTACTTTCTAAATAAGTTGTGCCATCTCATTAAAATATTATATTGTCACTATACTGGGAATCAAAGGCCTCCTGGTATCAGAAAAAACAGAAGTGAAGGAATTCTTACTTCAGTCTTCTATTTCCTGTCTCAGTGGGAAGACTGAGATGTTTCACAAGTGGCTTCTGACCGTTTCAGGAACTGCTGTAAGGGTTGCTAAATTCGGCTCAGTTTTATCACTTGTGGTGGACAGAACCTGCCAGGATTGCTGTGACTTGGTTCCTTGTGATAGTAGGTGATAGCTTTTACAAAATACATAGTCATGGCATCTGGTGGTCTGCAGTGAAGGCATTTATGGCATGAAATATCAATTTGGTGCCCTATCTCACTATCTGAGGGCAACATCTACTGGTGCAGATACTCTGAGCAAAAATTCAGAGTCACTCAATTTTATTGACCCCCTTGTTTTGTTAAATTCTGTATGGAGCAACTCTTACTCCTGAATATCATCATTTTGCCGGGTGTGGAGTTGATCTGCACTGAAGCTGCTCAATACATATTTTAGCAAAACAAATGGGTTAAAAAGGTATCTGTCATAGAGTTGTTGCGATACCAAATTTTTGATTCGGTTTCGATACCATGAAAAAGTATTGCGATACTCGATACCATTCGATACCACGCGAAAAAAATAAACAAAAAAACCCACGTGCATTCCTCATTTTTAAAAATGGCGAATCGCGCAGTTTTTATTTTATTTTTTCTGTTCCGGCATTCACCACCTAGATTTTTTTTTTAGATTTTAATAGTTTGGACTTTTCTGACGTGGCGATGTAATATGTTTATTTATATATTTTATATGTGAAATTGGGAAAAGGGGGGTGATTTATACTTCATATTTTAGTGGGTTTTTTTTTTCACTTTTTATTTAATAACTATTTCCCCCCTTAGGGGCTAGAACCTGGGATCTTTCATCCCTTTTCCTATTCACCCTGATAGATCTCTATCAGGGTGAATAGGACTCCACACTGTCCCTGCTGCTCTGTGCTTTGTGCACACAGCATCAGGGATGTTACCATGGCAACCAGGGCTTCTGTAGCGTCCTGGCTGCCATGGTAACCGATCGGAGCCCCAGGCTTACACAGCTGGGGCTCCGATCAGAAGCTGCCACTGCACCACCAATGAGGGGGAGTGGAGAGGTCCCTGTGGCCACTGCCACCAATGATTTTAATACTGGAGGGTTGAGAGGGGCCGGCGCACTGTGCCACCAATGATTTTAATGGGATGGGGGGATTGAGGGGGGGGGCACACTGCACCACCAATGATTTTACCCCTTTATACAGGAGGCGGGTACTAGCAGATCAGCAGCTCCCTGTCAGGGGCAGGGTGCCGGCAATGCGATTCTGCTGCCGGCACCCGCCTCCTGTATGTGTTAAAGACTGACTACTGTATATGAGTCCAGACTTTCACTATCAGGCCACACAGAGCGGCGCCCAGCGATGTCTCAGCACTCACCATTTAGTCCTGGGCGCCGCTCCGTTCGCCCGCAGTGCCCCATTACTGTCTCCTCTCCTGCTCCACATGCTGCTGATTACTATCGGAGCGATGGGAGGAGACATCAGCTTCACTAGTGGGCGTTCCTTCTCCCTGGCTGTAGCGCTGTCCAATCGCAGCGCAGGGAAAAGGAACGCCCACTAGTGAAGCTGATGTCTCCTCCCATCGCTCCGATAGTAATCCTATCATTGGTGGCGCAGTGCGCCCGCCCCTCCTCCGCCCCTCTCTTCTCATTGCCGCCCCTCCTCCACCCCCTCTCTTCTCATTGCCGCCCCTCCTCCGCCCCTCTCTTCTCATTGCCGCCCCTCCTCCGCCCCTCTCTTCTCATTGCCGGCAGCGGCAGCAGCACAGGGGGGAGGGAGGACAGCTTCCTTCTCCCCGTGCTGCTGAGAGAGAACATGAGCGCGCCGATAGCAGCGCGCTCATGTTCAGAGATACTAGACTGCGCAGAAGCGCAGCCCAGTATCGAAAAAACGGAAATCCCGGTATCGTATCGATACCGGGACAAAAGTATCGATTGGGTATCGAAATTTCGATACCCGCAACAACCCTAATCTGTCAGCAGTTTTGCCAATACTAAACTGCTGATCACGTTGGGTAAGGGCCATGGAGAGCAGCGAGAGCATACCGTTTGCAGAGCTTTTGATATGAGGACTAGTGCTCCTGCTTCACAAGCCCTCCGCCCTGAGAAGAAACTGTGTCACCCGACCAGGAGACCACAACTCTCACTCAGGGCGGGGGGAGGGGAGCTGTGAAGAAGCTCAATGAAGACAGAACTTAAAGAGGACCTTTCACCGATTCTTACCCTATGAACTAAGTATACATACATGTGGAGCGGCGCCCGGGGATCTCTCTGCACTTACTATTATCCCCGGGCGCCGCTCCGTTCTCCTGCTATGCCCTCCGGTATCTCCGTTCCCTAAGTTATGGTAGGCGGAGTCTGCCCTAGCACTGGCCAATCGCATTGCAGAGCTCACAGCCTGGGAGAAAATAACCTCCCAGGCTGTGAGCTCTGCGCTGCGATTGGCCAGCGCTAGGGCAGACTCCGCCTACCATAACTTAGGGACTGGTATCTGTCAGCAGATTTCAACCTATGAAACTGGCTGACCTGTTGCATGTGGTTTTGGCAGCTGAAGGCATCTGCGTTGGTCTCATGTTCATATGTGCCTGCACTGCTGAGAAAAATGAAGGTTGAATATATGCAAATGAGCCTCTAGGAGCAACGGGGGCGTTACCACTACTCCTAGAGGCTCTGCTCTCTCTGCAACTGCTGCGTTCTCTCCACTTTGGTTGACAGAGCCAGGCAGTGAAAATGTCATCACACCTGGCCCCATCAGTCAAAGCGTAAAGGGTGCGGCAGCTGCAGAGAGAGCTGAGCCTCTAAGGGCTCATGCACACGACCGTATGGCTTTTTCAGTGTTTTGCAGTCTGCTTTTCACGGATCCGTTGTCCAGTTTTTTGTTTCCGTTGTGTTCCCTTTCTGTTTTTCCATATGCCATATATATAGTATACAGTAATTACATAGAAAAAATTGGGCTGGGCATAACATTTTCAATAGATGGTTCTGCAAAAACCAAACTGATACGGAAGACATACGGATGCATTTCCGTATGTGTTCTGTTTTTTTTGCGGACCCATTGACTTGAATGGAGCCAAACACCGTGATTTGCGGACAAGAATAGAACATGTTCTATCTTTTCACGGT
The DNA here is from genome assembly GCF_905171765.1 of Bufo bufo. Classification (NCBI taxonomy): domain Eukaryota; kingdom Metazoa; phylum Chordata; class Amphibia; order Anura; family Bufonidae; genus Bufo; species Bufo bufo. The sequence continues at coordinate 472,888,814 of NC_053392.1, read as the reverse complement.
ACAGAAATATGGAAATACTGAAACGGAATGCACACGGAGACACGTTTTTTTTGCTGAACCATTGAAATGAATGGTTCAGTATATCTACCGCATACTGAACGCAAAATACTGTCGTGTGCATGAGCCCTAAGTGTAATGGCAACGCCCCCGTTGCTCCTAGAGGCTCATTTGCATATATTAAAACATAATTTTTCTCAGCAATGCAGACACATATGAACATGGGACCAACACAGATGTCTTCAGCTGCCAAGTGCACATGTCACAGGTCAGCCAGGATCACATGTACAAATCTGCTGACAGATGCCCTCCAACGCAGCAGAAAATATGAAAGAAATGTGTCTCCTCATTTATGCTGCCCTATCTAAAGCATCATGAAGTAGAGACAGACACGATTTCAGTGGACTGTCTCAGAGTTCAATCACTGCAGCACCATGCCAGCACTGTGAGGCAGCAATCTGATGAGACGGACTCCGGTCTAGGACTTGCAGGCAGAAAACCCTCCAAACTTACAGCAGTAAGCAGAGAAGTGGAGGAAATTTTACCAAATCTCATCAACATGCTACGGAAAAATTCCATGCAGAATTTGCATGGAAATTAACCTGTGGTGCAGATTGTAAATAGTTATATATTGGGGCATCTACCCTACATGGAAGTACTGTATGTTTACTTTGAAACCAATTTTGGAGATGGCAGACCTTAGATGGCTGCTTCATCACTTCAAGGACATCTCATTTTGGTGGGCTTCACATAAATGTCAAACTTCTCGAGCATCTCAACTCTATGGCGCAGAGCTTTTCTTTTTTTTCCCTTTTTTATTGGGTGCATAAAAACGTGGACTGTACCATGCTGCTCACTCAAAACAATATTTCTGATACCATCAGAAAAACCTCATTGAAATGGATACGACCATGCACATACCTCTAAACTTTCTAAAGGCAAACACCATTGTGAACAGTCTTGACTTTCTTCTTTATTTTAAAGGGATTATGCCCTACCCATAGGATACGTGATAAAGATATGATTGCCGGAGGCCAGTTTACTTCACTAGAAAGAAGTCTGAGGCCTCTGTTCCTTCACACTTCAATACTGTAGTCAGAAGGAGTTTGAATCAGTAGTGGTCATACATATGGCCTGCTGCTCCATACAATGTCTATGGGGCCCTCAGAAGCGGCAGAATGCTGGGGCTGACCTATCTCAGTCAATCCCATAGTCAATGAAAGGAGTTGCAAGGAACATGCCTGACTGCTACTCTATTCAAACCTCCTCACTGTAGATGTGCAGTTTGATGAAAGAGGAATCTCAAGAGCCCTGGTCTAGTGATAGAAGACTGGTGATGCTGGGATAACTCCCTTAAACCTTTCAAGACTAGGACAACTTATGCAACAACATTTTTATTTTTTCCTCCTCGCCTTCCAAGAACCATAACTTTTTTATTCTTTGTTGACATGGCCAAACGAGGGCTTCATTTTGGCAGGACGAGTTGTACTTTTGTCACAGACGTACCGAGATATACGGACGTTCCCGCGACAGAAGATCTGTGAGACTGGCAACACGTGCTTTGATCTGACAGGTTTCCTTGTGGATCAATAGACATCTGTGTTGTTTCTGATACTGATATAGTTGCTTCTCCCAAAATGTTGTGCGGTTTATAGCTTTAGTGGTATATGTGGTCTGCTGGTGTTTGGTTCTCAGCTGAGTTCCTGTTGGTGCCATAACTACTGGAAAGTTAAGTGTTTCCTTTCCCTTTTGCATTTTGTTTTGGTTTATCTGTGTGTTGTTTTTCCCCTGCCCTTTGTTGTAGGTCTGAGGGAGACACCTGGTCGTCCTTCCTTTCTGGAGGAACAGGTAGTCTAAGTCCTGTCACTATCGCCACAGGGTCTTATAGGGTGAGTTAGGACTCTAGGTACTCCTGCGTATGAACTCACCTACCTTTGGGGTCTGTTCATACTGATAGCTTGTCAGGACTGTGACTAGGGATTTGGCTAGGAGGTGTCCTTCTTTCTTCCCTTGCTTTCAGCCCTTCTTCGTTGTACCCTCTCCTTCTTCGCCCGGTGTGGTGTCTCCCTCCCACACACGGGCGCGACAACTTTGTTCCTTATAATATATTCCTCTCTTGTTGTTTGGGTTTTATTTTTATCGTGCTTCCTAAGGGGTTTCCTTGGCAATTTTAGTGTACAACCACACAGCGTGACCACAATGTAGTCGAATACAACGCAGCTATACAGGCCTCAGCTGGCTCCTGTTTTAAAACAGACTGCATTGTTATTGGCTGTACGACACTGATAATACACAGCCATTAACAAAGCAGACCACCTAAACAGTGCGGTCTCATTAGTTTAACAGGAGCCAGCTGAGGTTTGTATGGCCACGGTATTCGACCACAGTGCGGCTGTGTTCAACCACTGTGTAGTCATACCCTTATTGCAGAACTCAGTACAATTTTGGCTATACCAAATTTACTGTATATAATTTTTATTATGTTTTACTACTAAAACTAAAAAAAAAAACGAAATTGCACTAAACCCCCTCTCTCTAACTACTCAGGTGGCTGTGGTTACTATTGACTGTGGCATCTGAGGGTTTAACAGCTGGGATCAGAGTTATCTTCAATCCTGGCCATAGCAGACAGATGTCCGCTGCATAACACAGCTGGCACCCGCCCTGTTTGGGTTAATATAGCTTCTTTGTACAAGAGCAAATAATGGAATTGGATGCCTTTATTAAAGTGATTGCAACTGTCGTGACTCTGCTGGAAATAAGGATGAATTGTACAATGCAACCCCTGAAAGATGAATCCTGGAGTAGGACTTATTAATGTCAATCACACAAAATCAAAGGTCTTTTTGCATTATGAAAAAGCAGAGGCTGCAAAGCTATCATTTTGACATTTCACAAAATAAAGTCTAACAAGCAGATACTTTATACGGTAGCTTAATGACTGCTCATCCGCTTCAGACACAGGAGGTAATGTACCGGCACACGCTCTGCTCTCAGGCTTAAGTTATGCTATTTATTATATTACATTGTATGCCTTGGGAATATTTAACAAGTTAGGATTTAATTACACTTAGGGCTTGTTTACACGAACGTGCCGTGTTTTTCGGTCCGCAAATTGTGGATCCGCAAAACACGGATGCCGCAATTTGCAGAACGGAATGGACGGCCCATTATACAAATGCCTATTCTTGTCCACAAAACTGATAGATCATCAGTAAGAAAAGGTGGAGAGAGCCCTTTTAAAGGGGACCTGTCACGTCTCCCGACATCGAAAGAAAATGCAGCAGGGTGCTTCCTCTCCTGACATGATCGTTTTAGTAACTACTTGCACTCCCCATGTAATAACAATAATGGAACATCTATTCCAACGGCTCTATGTACCATTTCTCTACTTTTCCTACTAAAAGTTTATGAATGAACTACCTGCTGTAATGACCGGCGACACGCACAGGGAGGGAAAAGGGAAAGCCCTGCCCAAGGGAGAGGGAAAGGTGGTGACCCCTGACTCATCTTGCGGCTGGCACCTGACTGCCCTGACGTCCCTAGACGGGTTCCTCCCCCGTTCGGCGATCACGTGCCTAAACCCTGGCTTTCCCTAAAATGAGCCCTAGATAGTGAACGGGGCGGTGGGATCGCTAGTCCGCACCACTGACACTAAGAGGGAAACACCAGGGAGAGGACAGACAATACAGACAAACACATACACCCAGGTGGGCGACCACAGCAGACCACAAAGGTCCAACAGGGATCCGGAGGGTAGCGTTCTGGACCAACAACCAGAGAATGCAGCAACACAGCTCCAGAAGGTCAGAATAGATGTCCAGGCAGGAAGCTCTATATCTGGCAACCAGAGAAGTGTGAGAGGGGAATATAAGGAGGTTGGGAGTGCTGGACAAGGAACAGCTGAGGAGAAGGAGCTACGGATCCCTGAGTGAGCCAAAAGGGTTTGCAAAGCAAACCCAGAAAGCTACCATAAGGAAACAGCCCTATCTTACATAGAACGCGCAGCCACCCGCTGCGACTTCCTGAGCCCGGGTATAACGGAGTCAGGCGTGGGTCTTGACACCCTCGTGACACCAGCAGTCTGCAATAAAGGTCCAACTGGATGTTACCAGTGTGTGTGGAGGGGAGGTGTCCCTGCACAGTCTAACACTGGCTGCAATGATTGGATAGTGTCAGACTGTGCAGGGACAACCCCAGACTGCTGACTATTCATTCACAAACTTCTAGAAGAAATACAGTAACAGGGGAACGGCACAACATGAGTTTGAGTGGCTGCAATGATGATACGCCCATACACTCCACGTGACTGCTGCAGCCAATCACTGCTTCAACGGTCATCAATGCAGACGATCTCATGGCTGCAGGGATGGGAAGGATCAGAGCGGCAACACTGGGAGTGGCGGGAGATTACATAGGTGAGTATGGTATTTTAGTATTTTATAACAATTCCTGTCTGTGGGCTCCTTTTTTCAACTCCTTTAAGAATGGAGATTTACCTAAAAGGTACGGTACATATAAGGGCTTGTTCACATCTGTGCCTTCTGATCCATCAAAAGAACAGAAATAATGGAAAAAAGTGTCCGTATTATGCCCCATTTGCATTAGAGCATCCATCATGCACACTGTCTGTAGGACTTTTCTTTCTGCTGAAAATAACGGACACAGAATGGAGTTTTCCGTTCTTTCTGTGCACGGATGGTTGGAGAATAGGAAAGGAATGTGTTCCGTTTGCATCTGTCGTTCAGTTCCTTGAAAGGATAACTGTCATATTTTATTTATTTGCTAGTTTATTAGAGCTAGGCATGTATACCTGAGTTAGTCTGTCAATGATTGCCAAAAGATCTGTAATTACCTTATAATAACAGCTTTCATTAATGTCTCTTGTCCCTTTCCACTGGTCCCTTAAAAGACCATTGCTATGGCTCACCTGTCTCCGGCTAGGAAGACAGAGGGGCGTGCCTTCACACTGCAAGCCTGCATTAGGCTTCAGAGTGAGGAGGCGTGTCTCTGAGTAGTCCAATCTGATTGGCTGGCAGGAATCTGCTGGCTACAGCAAGTTTGTATGTGACCTGAGGGAATGCAGTTTTGGCCTCAGAGAACTGGCAGAGGAGCCATCTTGAGAAGATCCTCATAATGTAGGATTCAAAACAGCCGTAACTAATGGGAAAACTCAAGGAAAACAGTGGTATGTGAAGAAACTAAAGATTGCTTTATGCATAATGCTGCAGTAGCAGTAACATATGCAAAAATTTATTTTATTGATAAAAAATATGACAGTTGTCCTTTAATAAAGAAGGAAAACTAACTGCAGATATGAAGGAGGCCTTAGCAGAGTGCTTGTATGACCCGTCCTACACTGATGAGATAAGAGGGTCATACATGCTGCTATTAGGCTGTCAGTGCGGGGGGCGATGGTCTGTGGGCTAACACCGCAGCAGCACTATACGCCATGATAGGGGGATGGCCAAACGCTCAGGTTTTTGCATGCAGTTTTGGAAACCAAAACCAGGATTGAATTTTTAAAAAAAAGGCTACATTCACACAAAGAAAAAAAAATGTCCGTCCGTTTCCAGAGCCAATTAAAGTCTAGGGGGCTATTCATGTGTCTTTTTATAACAGCCAGTAAATAGCAGCCGTCAAAAAATAGGGCATGTCCTATTTTTGGGCATTTTCACGGCCAGACAGACCCCCACTGAAAGCATTTAGACAGGAGTGCACCCGTTTAACAGCCATAAAACTTGGGTTAAAATAAAAAAAAATACCTCATCCACTTGAACGCGCTATCCTCACTATTATTGCCATATTGGCTGTATGGCTGACAGACATTGTGATTTTATTGGATGCATCATCGACACAACCTATTGCTAATATGATATCATTTTTGATTATTATTTTGAAATTTTTTATAATTCATTTCATACTTTTGGTTTGATATTTTTTATACATGTCTTTGTAGATGTGTTAATAAATACGTATATGTTGGACATAACGCTATCATTGTTCTTGGTGGTTCCAAGTGAAGAGTGCATGTCTATATTATTCTATATTTATTGAATTGATAGGGTGAGTCATACAGACAGAGCACCTTTCTTCAGAATAAGCGGGGTGGTGAGCCACTATTATACAGATTCATATCTTATGGGGAAGTGCCTTTCCCAAGCACCTATAGCCGTGCCTCTTCCTCTATGTCTTCCAGGGACTGATCCGGCAGGGGATAACGGTGACTTCAGGGGGCTTTCACACATGCAAATTTTGATGCAGCTTTTACCATATTTTTTATAACCAAAGCAAGGAGTGAATTTAAAATAAGAGAAGCAGAACCTTTCATGTACTCTTCCCCTCCTGTTACGATGCAAGCCTGACACTGGCTTAAAAAACGGAATCAAAATGTAATGTCTGAAAGTGTCCTCACATCTGTTAGGCCTCATGCACACAAAGGTATTTTCTTTCCGTGTCCGTTCCATTTTTTTGCAGATCGTATACGGAACCATTCATTTCAATGGGTCTGCAAAAAAAAAGTGTGCATTATGTTCCCGTATGTCCGTATTTCCATTCCACAAAAAAATAGAACAGGTCCTATTATTGCCCGCATTATGGACAAGGATAGTACTGTTCTATTAGGGGCCAGCTGTTCCGTTCCGCAAAATACAGAATGCACACGGATGTCAGCTGTATTTTTTGCGAATCCGTATTTTGTGGACCGCAAAATACATACGGTCGTGTGCATGAGGCCTTACTTAGATGCATCTGATATTTCGGGTTCCTGCAAACAGGAATTTCCACACAGATTCCCATGAGGATTTCTCTGTGTTTCCACACCAATCTGCACCAAAATCCGCATGTGCTACCTGTGCATTATGGGGCACATTTATTAAAATTTTAATTCTTAATAAAGCCCCATAGCTAGCGGTGGATCCACGGGAGTTATGAAGAGGCACCGATTCTGTTAGAAAATACAACTTTCCCCCAAAAAACAAGCTCTGTGAACAGAAAAATTTAAATGTTATGGCTCCGGGAAGGCAGGAAGTAAAAAACGCAAACGGAAAATCACATGGGGCTGAAAGGGTTAAAATATACTCTACACCAGGGGTCAGCAACCTCTGGCACTCCAGCTGTTGTAGAACTACAATCACCAGCATGCTCCATTCACTTTCTATGGGAGCTCTGAGAACAGCCAAGAAAGTGTGCATGCTGGGAGTTGTAGTTTCACCACAGCTGGAGCGCCGGAGGTTGCTGATCCCTGCTCTATATGGACAAACAACCAAAGAAAACTAAATTGCTACACAACACTGGCAATAACATATCAGAAAATCTGGGATCTGGAAGGTATCGCCTCTATGGGAATCTGCTCCAAATTTCAGTTTTTGTGCTTTTATATGAGTGTTGTTCAGAAAAAGTGCTGCCTCTCAACCTCTGCCCCTATAGACGCAGGCCTTGAAAGTCACCTAATAAATAGTGCTTCCACAGGAACACAAAGGTCCTTATTCATCAAAGCTGTCTAATAGAAAAGCCAGCTTCATAGCAACCGGTAACAGTGCAGCTCTCATTACTAGGCCTTCTTCACACACACCATGGAGGAATTTACCAAGTCCAATGTTTAATTTGCCGGTTTTAATCCAAACGACAAAACGGGCTGAGCAGGCCCCTAAAGTAAAAACCAGCACACTGCGCGCGCTCCATTTACCACTATGAGCATGCTTGCCTATTTACGTAACTCCCATAGAAGTAGAGAACTTGCACCCATGCGCGGTGTGCTGTTATTCACTTTAGGGGGCTCGTTCTGGAGATAGGAGGTGGGACCCAGAGGTGGGGCCTGCACCTACTTGACATTGGTGGCATATCCTAATGATATGCCACCAATGTATGAAATGATACAACCCCTTTATAAAAAAGTTTCTGGCCAAAAAATTGTAAATCTGTCAGTGTTCAGGTTTTTTTTTTAGTATTTTTTTAAGGCCTCATGCACACGACCGTATTTTTTTGCGGTCCGCAAAACGGGGTTCCGTTTTTCCGTGATCCGTGACCGTTTTTTCGTCCGTGGGTCTTCCTTGATTTTTGGAGGATCCACGGACATGAAAAAATAGTCGTTTTGGTGTCCGCCTGGCCGTGCGGAGCCAAACGGATCCGTCCTGAATTACAATGCAAGTCAATGGGGACGGATCCGTTTGACGTTGACACAATATGGTGCAATTTCAAACGGATCCGTCCCCCATTGACTTTCAATGTAAAGTCAGGAGTTAATATACCATAGGATCAGAGTTTTCTCCAATCCGATGGTATATTTTAACTTGAAGCGTCCCCATCACCATGGGAACGCCTCTATGTTAGAATATACCGTCGGATTTGAGTTACATTGTGAAACTCAAATCCGACAGTATATTCTAACACAGAGGCATTCCCATGGTGATGGGGACGCTTCAGGTTATAATATACTAAAAGAACTGTGTACATGACTGCCCCCCCCCCCTGTAGTTAACACATTGGTGGCCAGTGTCGCCGCCCCCCCCTCCCTCCCCTGTAGTTAACTCGTTGGTGGCCAGTGGGCCACCCCCTCCCTCCCCTGTAGTTAACTCGTTGGTGGCCAGTGGGCCTTCTCCCCTCCCTCCCCCTCCTAATTAAAATCTCCCCCCTATCATTGGTGGCAGCGGAGTGTACCGATCGGAGTCCCAGTTTAATCGCTGGGGCTCCGATCGGTAACCATGGCAACCAGGACGCTACTGCAGTCCCGGTTGCCATGGTTACTTAGCAATTTGTAGAACCATTATACTTACCTACGAGCTCCGATGTCTGCGATGTCTGCGTCCGGCCGGGAGCTCCTCCCCTTGAGCTGTCGGCTTGATACAATCTAGCAAATAAATTAATGGGGAGATCTCTGGATCCATGTGAGGTACAGGGCTGGTTCTAGCTTTGTTAGAAAGAAATTGGCATGTACTAGATTGTGTATGGCTTTCATTTTTTTACATTAATCCTGGGATAACCCCTTTAAAGGGGACATGTATTGCTTATTGCTAGGATATGCTATCAATGTCAGATATATGCAGGTCCCACCTCTGGAACCCGCTTCGGTCTCCAGAATAGGGCCCCACATGTGTGGCTTGCTCTCTATTCACTGCTATGGGACCTCTGAAAACAGCACAGTGAGTGCTCTCGACTATTTTCGGATGTCCTACAGCGGTGAATGGGGAGTAAGCCGCACAAGCAAGTCATCCCTCCATTAATGGGGTTCCTGGAAATAGCCAAGCCAGCGCTCGGCTATTTTCACATCTCCCATAGCAGTGAACAGAGGGTTTCTGTGCACGCCCCGCTGCTCTCCCTTCACTTTGGGGGCCTTGTTCTGGAGACAGGAACAGGTCCAAGAGGTGGGACCTGCGTTTTTTTGACACTGATGGCATATCGCTAGGATCAGATGGGAATAACCCTTTAAAATATATTCCTAAAGCATTTTTGACAAGAAAAGCCATAACAATCTCCAACTAAAATGTTGCAAGATGCTGTGTGTGAATCCAGAAAAAATGAAATCTGAGCCCAGGAGGTTACTATCACCAAAAAGGTGAGTTTAGCATAATGGGTTTACACTAATGTCTACAGTTGCCCACAGCAACCAATCAGATCACTCGAACTTATACTTTAAAAAATCCCAGCTTTTTTGTTGTTATGGGCTAATAATTATAAGACAGGCCCAATACGCTGTGACAAGTCACATCCAATTCCCTCTGTCTCCCTATACCTGAAAACATTGTCAGTCATTTTTTGCCCAAATACCCAATAAAACCCATAAAAGGAACCCTGGTCATTGTAGAAATAGCATTAGTAAATTAGGTAAAACATTCTTATTCACTGTTCTCTCTATAGAGAGCCTTATTACTCCACCATGACTGCAGAACCATTGATTTACATTGTACCCAATAGGGAATCAGTGACGTAAGAAATAAAGAAGGATTTATGGTTATCCAACTGCAAGCACTAAGGCAATGCCAGCTACGTATTATTAGTACAGGCCTCAATACTTGGGAAATAGAACTTTACATTTTTTTAACCCAAAACTGATAAAGGTTATTACACCACAAAAAGTGACCTGTAAGGGAACGGACAGTCAGGTTTTCTTATGCAATTTTGGAAGCCAAAACCAGGAGTGGATCCTAAAAAGAGGAGAAGTTGTATGTGTCCCTTACACTTTCTCTCCTTTTATGATCCACTCCTGATTTTGGCTTCCTCAACTGCATCAGGGAACCCGACCGTGAGACCGTACCCTTACAGTGTGTCTGCCATAAGAATGAAGAAAGTACTGTATGATGGATATGAAGGTACTGTGTAATGGTTATGAACGTACAATATGAAGGTACTGTATAATGGATATGAAGGTACTGTATGATGGATATAAAGGTACTGTGTGAAGGTACTGTGTAATGGCTATGAACGTACAACATGAAGGTACTGTATGATGGATATAAAGGTACTGTGTGAAGGTACTGTGTAATGGCTATGAACGTACAATATGAAGGTACTGTATAATGGATATGAAGGTACTGTGTGAAGGTACTGTGTAATGGCTATGAACGTACAATATGAAGGTACTGTATGATGGATATGAAGATACTGTAACTGTATGATGGATATGAAGATACTGTATGATGGATATGAAAGGTACTGTGTAATGGCTATGAACGTACAACATGAAGGTACTGTATGATGGATATGAAGGTACTGTGTAATGGCTATGAACGTACAAAATGAAGGTACTGTATGATGGATATGAAGGTACTGTGTAATTGCAATGAACGTACAACATGAATGTACTGTATGATGGATATGAAGGTACTGTGTGATGGATATGAAGGTACTGCATGATGGATATGAAGGTACTGCATGATGGATATGAAGGTACTGCATGATGGATATGAAGGTACTGTGTAATGGCTATGAACGTACAACATGAAGGTACTGTATGATGGATATGAAGGTACTGTGTGAAGGTACTGTGTAGTGGTTATGAACGTACAACATGAAGGTACTGTATGATGGATATGAAGGTACTGGGTAATGGCTATGAATGTACAACATGAAGGTAATGTATGATGGATATGAAGGTACTGTGTAATGGCTATGAACGTACAACATGAAGGTACTGTATGATGGATATGAAGGTACTGTGTAATGGCTATGAACGTACAAAATGAAGGTACTGTATGATGGATATGAAGGTACTGTGTAATTGCAATGAACGTACAACATGAATGTACTGTATGATGGATATGATGGTACTGTGTGATGGATATGAAGGTACTGCATGATGGATATGAAGGTACTGCATGATGGATATGAAGGTACTGTGTAATGGCTATGAACGTACAACATGAAGGTACTGTATGATGGATATGAAGGTACTGTGTGAAGGTACTGTGTAGTGGCTATGAACGTACAACATGAAGGTACTGTATGATGGATATGAAGGTACTGGGTAATGGCTATGAATGTACAACATCAAGGTAATGTATGATGGATATGAAGGTACTGTGTAATGGCTATGAACGTACAACATGAAGGTACTGTATGATGGATATGAAGGTACTGTGTAATTGCAATGAACGTACAACATGAATGTACTGCATGATGGATATGAAGGTACTGCATGATGGATATGAAGGTACTGTGTAATGGCTATGAACGTACAACATGAAGGTACTGTATGATGGATATGAAGGTACTGTGTAATTGCAATGAACGTACAACATGAATGTACTGTATGATGGATATGAAGGTACTGCATGATGGATATGAAGGTACTGTGTAATGGCTATGAACGTACAACATGAAGGTACTGTATGATGGATATGAAGGTACTGTGTGAAGGTACTGTGTAGTGGCTATGAACGTACAACATGAAGGTACTGTATGATGGATATGAAGGTACTGTGTGAAGGTACTGTGTAGTGGCTATGAACGTACAATATGAAGATTATCCAGCCTTTTAGGGTATGGCTATACAGCGACACTGGTCGCGGGCAGGATCGCAGCGTGATGGTGATCCCACAGAAAAGAATAGAATTGCCAGCAGTGTTGGATTTCTTGCGACTGTGGTGGCGATCCCATTGATTTCTATGGGATCACCGCTACTCTGCCAACCTGGCCGCGACCAGTATGGCCGTGTCGCCTGAGCCTCAGGTTGGCTATGAATATTAGATCAGTGATGTCCAACTCTCAGCACTCACGTTGACCTCTAGGGGTAAACACTGGTACAAACCTACTTTTCAAAGCTGAGAGTTTGCTACAATGTTATCCAGTCTAGGAAATCCTATGCAGCTATTTCCATTAAAGACAATGGAATCAGCAATGCAGGCTACCAATGTGTTCTCCAAGACAGATGTGAACACTGCCTTACAATACAGAAATTGATGGGACAAAATTGTACAGGCTCATTAAAGCATAACCCCAACTTTTTAGTCGGTCAAAGAGGAGCACTTATGGTTTATTGCGTGAACGATCCAATTTTCCTGCACTTCAACAGGGTTTTTTTTAAACATTAGCACGAAAATTATCTGAATATAGAAATTTCTAAAATCCAAATTACATAAAATGATGAAATAATACACAAGACGGTCTCTAATGTACAGAGAGGAACACTTTCTGGATCAATATTGTAATAATGAAAATCTATTCCACAGATCAAAAAGACGGACATTAAAAGAGCGAAAAAAGACTTGAGCCAAAATAGGGACTGTCCCTCCAAAAGTGGGACACCTGGGAGGTTTGTTAGGAAGTCCTCCACATGAGGTTACTACTTACCTGCTCTCTGCACGTTGGCTCCTATTCCTCCATCTTCTGGCCAGGGTATGGATATCGCTATGTGCGCTGCTGCAGCCAATGTCCCTGTCCTGGTCAGAAGACCTAAGCCAAGGCCCAGAAGGTTGAGCACTGGGACCAGAGTGGTGGCAGCAGGTATGACTCTTTCAGGATGTGATGCAGGATAGGGGCCCTTAATAGATCATATTCCAGAAAGACCCATTTAGGCCAAACAGACATATGTTTAGCAGCTTACACTCGTGGACTACTATAATGGGGGTCTGTTGGGGTTTCATCATGGTCTATCATCTTGATCAAGAATATCATTGAATTCTGGGCTTATTATTGCCCTCAAATGTGACAGAACTGCTGATGGCTCCTGCCACAGCAGTGTGAACACAGTCTAACAGTGGCATCAGTCAATGTAGAAGCAGAGGCGTCCTCTGGACAGAACCCACTGTGACAGGTCATACCTCAGGGGTGTAGAAGCGCCCTCCACCCAGGCATAAAATGAGAATATGAAATTTTACTCACAGATCTGGCACAGAATCCCGAAAACGGATCCGTGCCATTTAATACATCTGGATGCAACCGCTAGTTGTATTAAATCAAAACTGAACAAACTGGATTCGTTATGAAAATCATTGTAAGTCTATGGGCGCCGGATCCGTTATTTTTATTTTTTTGCAAACAAAAAAACGGATCTGGCACCACTGACTGACATCGATTTTAAAGCCGGATCCTGTTTGTTCCGTTTTGCAAAATGGACACAAAACTGCAGCTTGCAGCGGTTTTGTGTTTGTCCCCAAAACGCCACTAAACTGTACCGATGCATCCTGATGAGCTTTGTCCCCATTGACAATGAATGGGGACAGAACTGAACTGTGTAATTCGCGTTTGAGTTTCTCTGTTGGATCAAAACCGGAATTGAAAACGCAGACGTGAAAGTCGCCTGAATCCGCTATCATGATACATGAGCCCTGAGGAAAGCCCGAATAGTCTATGTCCTCCAGAAATATACTCCACCTAGAGAGGGATGCCCGAGTTTCCCTACAATAAGGTATCCCCATGGGCATCTCCAGGCTTACAGCAATCCCAGACCCTTCATCCTCCATCCAGCTTTCTCTGGGTAATGGGGGCACTACAGGGTACTCACCTCCATCATAGCCCGGGGATGCCTCCAGCAGTGCGGCGTCCTCTGTGTTGTGGTTGACAGGAAGCCATGCTCCTTGGTTACCAACTACAACAACTCTGCTCTACTAGTCCGGGGCAGGCATGGTGACTGGCATGTGATGTCAGACATGTCCATCCCTGTGCCCTGCACCTGGCATGTCTGCACTGCTCCTGGCCTACACACCCATGCAGTATATACAGCGTCGGGATATACACCGTGTGCTGCACCTGCCTCAGCCATAGGGTGCCCCCTGCACTACAGACAGAGGCTGGCACACGACCCCTCCTGTCTAGGTGACTTACCCGCCGGTGAGGAGCAGAGCATCCTCCTGTCACCCGAGTGTGCCCGCAGCACTTGTGTGCCCTCAGCCTCCAGCACTGAGGCGGGGATGAGGCGGCTGAGGAGGCGGCAGCTCGGGAGGAGGAGGGGTCTCTTCTCTGTCTCCAGCTTCCACTATGTCTCCTCTGTGGTATTGTGGAACCGAGCGCCGTATAGAGCATGGCCCGTGAGGGGGTCCCGCCATTCATCTCTTCACATGCCTCCACAGGTTACCTAGGAGTGCCCCCCATGGGAGACTGCACATAAGTGCCGCTGTCCCCATAGCTATCAGGTAGAGTCCCTATGTGTGCCAACCACAGCAAACCTACAAGATACAAGCCAATGTGTACCAGCAAGAACCATTGTATCCTGTGCCAGCCAGAACCCCAATAAGTGTCCGCCACAGTGCTCTCTTACCTGCTAGACAGGGCCTCTATATGTGCCAGCCACAGTGCCCTCTTACCTGCTAGCCAGGGTCTCTATATGTGCCAGCCACAGTGCCCTCTTACCTGCTAGCCAGGGTCTCTATATGTGCCAGCCACAGTGCCCTCTTACCTGCTAGACAGGGCCTCTATATGTGCCAGCCACAGTGCCCTCTTACCTGCTAGCCAGGGCCTCTATATGTGCCAGCCACAGTGCCCTCTTACCTGCTAGACAGGGTCTCTATATGTGCCAGCCACAGTGCCCTCTTACCTGCTAGCCAGGGTCTCTATATGTGCCAGCCACAGTGCCCTCTTACCTGCTAGCCAGGGTCTCTATATGTGCCAGCCACAGTGCCCTGTTACCTGCTAGCCAGGGCCTCTATATGTGCCAGCCACAGTGCCCTCTTACCTGCTAGCCAGGGCCTCTATATGTGCCAGCCACAGTGCCCTGTTACCTGCTAGACAGGGCCTCTATATGTGCCAGCCACAGTGCCCTCTTACCTGCTAGACAGGGCCTCTATATAGCGTTGGACTGGGGTACCTAGGGCCCACCAGTACAATTTATTTTGGGGGCCCACCGTACGGATACATTCAAGTATAAGTATAATAAATAATCGTATCAAGTTTCTTATATGAACACAGGCTGGTTGAGGTGCTGTACATTGAATATATGTATGTAGTGCAGGAAGTCTACTGTGTTATGTGCCACTTGTGCAGGGGGTGGTAGACTAGGGGACCACCTTGTTCATACGGTCCGCAAAAAAACCTGGAACATACACGGAAAGAAAATACGTTTGTGTGCATGAGCCGTTAGTAACAGACTGGTACAGAGGGGAGAGGACCCTGCCCGTCATAGTTTACTGGGGAAAGACACGGTCGGGGTGTGTAGTACCAGTATATATCTCCAGGTGTCTGCACACGCTACGGATTACACACAGTATTTCCACAGCTTAAGGGCTCGTTCACACGACCGTGTGAAGCCCATGCTGTGGACCGCAAACTGCGGTCTGCAATGCACGGGCACCGAACGTGGCCCAGCCGCATGGGGATCGTGGACCCATTCACTTGAATGGGTCCGCGATCCGTCCTTTCTGCAAAAATATAGAGCAAGTTCTATCTTTTTGCGGTGCAGAGGCACGGAACCCCAGGAAGCACTCCGTAGTGCTTCCGTAGTGTTCCATTTCGCATCTCCGGATTTACGGACCCATTGAAGTCATGGGTCCCCCTCCGTGATGTGGAATGCACACGGAACAGTGCCAGTGTATTGCGGATCCACAAATGCAATCCGCAATACGGCAACGGGCAGCAAAGTGTATGAGATTAGACAGATCTAGGCAGGAATTGACCTGCTGTGTGGATTTAGAAATCCACGTCAAGTTCCGCATTTTTTTGTGTCGACCAGAAACCGGACCGAAAGAAAAAAACGCACCAAAAATGGATAATGTATAACGGCTGTGGAGGCTGCTGGATTTGCATGCAGTGATCTCCTCCACAGTATGAGGACGAGGGATCGCTATAGCTCTCACCAAGGTCATTGCCCGTTTTTAGCAGATTTTTGGTGCAGATTTCGCAACAAATGATGGTACAAAACATGCGAATGAGGTTTCAAAATCTCTTCCACATACAAAAAAGGCCGGTATTTCAGTAACGCTGTGGACTTTCAGACCTGCAGGGTGGATGTTATTTTGGAGAATCACGGCTGGAGGGTGTCCTGAGTCTATGGCTTTGACTTTGTCTAATTTCTGCATGTGACATAATCCTGCAGCGACAGAAAACTGCACTGTCTGCGTTTCGAGCCCGGGAAGGACAATATGCATAATGGAGGAAAGGTGAACGTTTGCCCCAGTGTTCTCTCTCTCTCTCACTTCCATGGCCATAGATCCTTATGTTTTTGGCTATGTTGTGTCTTCCTGAGTATGACATGTCCAGAAGTGCCTGTTCTTCCACAGTTAGGGCTCATACACTTTATTACAAGTCCAGATGGCACTGCTGTGGTTATGTCTGGAGTCTGATGGAGCCTCTTTGGCAGTGTACTGTGGGCTATACTGCCCCATGCCGGAGCCAAGCGCTGTGACACAGGTATGGTGTCTGTTCACTGCTAGAGGATCCATAAATTGTAACGGGGTTTTTCAAGTCAGATAACTTTTGTTCTGAACTTTGCAGCGCACTTCAGTTTGTTACTTGAGCCACGAGTCTCTGCAGTCTGTACATACTACATTGAGGTACAGATGTAGCAGTGTTAACACATGCACTTGGTGAGTTATCACATTTAGTTAAAGGGGTTTTCCAAGATTTTTATACTGATGACCTAACCTGTGGATAGGTCATCAGTATCTAATTGGTGGGGGTCAACACTCGGGACCGCCACCGATCAGCTGTTTGAGGAGGCGCTGGCACACCTGTGAGCACCGCGGACCAAGCACATTGCCGTACATTGTATAACGGCTGTGTTTGGGATTGTGCTCAAACCCATTCATTTCTATGGGGCTGAGCTGCCCCTAGGTCAGAGAAAAGGCCCCGGCACTCACAGGAGTGCCGCAGCCTTCTCAAACCGCTGATCGGCGGCCTTTAGCGGTGCCCTAGCCGTTTTCCGCCTGCACAGAAGCGGTACGTCACCAGATCTGCAGAAGAAGCCCTAACCCTGCACTGAATCGGGATTGCATGGGAGAGCATCAGAGCATGAAATGCTGATGTCAGAGAGGATGTCCGGGTTCAGCTCATGCAGATATTCTCATCATTCACATCAGTCAATCTAAATGTCTTATCACACAGAACGCACACACTAGGTCCATAACAAGTGTGAGTAGATTCATAGGAATTACAAGGTAGTTGCATTTGCAGCAATTCTCTTGAACACATCTGCTACAAAATGGCGCATTTTACAAGAAAGAAATTTTACAAGAGGAGAGCAGAACTTGGAAAATGACATGATGTGCCTACCGTACCCAGCCGGAACGGCAGAATATGGGTACCATTTACAGGACCTACATTCTGTCAGCGGAGAGATGTCATCATGATGGCCAGGAGACACCTTATGATGGGAGGACTGGAAATGAACTGCAGGAATGTGCCCCTAGGATACAGCATGGGACATACAAAGCACAGGAGAAACATGAGGATTCCATGTTCACATTTCTGTGTCCGTTTGACATCCATGGAAAATCCGTGTTTCATCCGTGAAGATGTTCTGTTTTTTGCCCTCCGTGTTTTGTCCATATTCCACGGACACTACTCAGCTGAAAATTAACTTCCAGAGCATCTCCTACCAGTGGTGGGTAAAAAACGGACCAAACATAGATCTGTGTTGTGTCAATGATTTCTCACAGACCCATAGACTTCAATGGGTGTGTTTGGTCCGCACCATGGACCAAAGTAGTGCACGTCTCCGTCATTTTTTCACTTACCATTGACCTACTGATATGTGAACAAACATATTAAAATGAATGGGTACGTGTGCAGTCCGCAGAAATGTGAAAGAGGCCTTAGGATTTGTCTGCATGCGATGTTTGAGTTACAATCAGATTTGTTACAGATTTGCAGCAGTTTCACCCTATGGATTGCAAAAAACTGCAGCAGGAATTGACGTGCTGCGCATTTCAAATCTGCACTGCATATCAACTTCTGTGCCGTTATCAAATGCATTTTTTTTAAGGGAACCTGTCACCTCCTAAATGCATGTAAACCCGCCAGCAGTACCTCAAGGCAGCCCGCAGCGTGAAACTAATCATACTTTTCATCCTGCAGTCAGATGCTGCATAAGGTCAGAAAACGATCTTTTATCCTCCTTCCACGCAAATTTAAATGTCAGCTTGAAGTCAAGGGGGCAGCGGCCTCCTTGCTTCAAGTCAAGGTAACCACGCCCCCTCTTGCCTTTGAGTGACAGCCCGCAATTCGGCTTTGCTTTCCCAAGTCTCGCGCAAGTGCGGTGTCCTCTGTTTTACTGCGCTGCCCCCTTGACTTCAAGCTGACATGGAAATTAGCGCGGACGGAGGATAAAAGATCATTTTCTGACCTTATGCAGCATCAGACTGCAGGACGAAAAGTATGATTAGTATCACGCTGCGGGCTGCCTTGAGGTACTGCTGGCGGGTTTACATGCATTTAGAAGGTGACAGGTTCCCTTTAAGTAGCGTGGTTTCAGACAAGTATCCATCACATGGGGCTAACTCTGCGGGCGGATTAGTGACATGCAATCTACAATACCGCAACAAAAATTCAAGGGTCAGCTTCAGATTACTTCCGTGGATTCTGCGGCAAATACAAGTTGAATTTTTCTGACATTAACATTCCATAAAATACTGTGGATATTCTGCCGCAATTTTGAAGATTAAAATCCACATTATATGTTCCCTTTGTGGATGTTCAGAGGAAGGCAACTAAAGTAATAACAGGAATGGGAGGACTACAGTACCCAGAAAGATTATCAAAATTAGGGTAAACCCGCTTTCATGTGAGCATATCAAAATCCGTCTGTATTCTGGCTCTGGATTACGCACGGATTCCAGATGATATACCAACAGTATTGCTTCAGTATTTCATCAGGATTTATATGCGTATTCCTTCTTCCCTGCATTTTTGATGCAACTCCATAGACTGTAATGGGCGTATTTGAAAAGAAATACGTACAAAACTCAGACGTGCTGCAGATTTCAAATACTGACAGAAATGATATGCTCATGTGAACAGCCCATTTCACTAACATTAGCAGCAGATTCGGGTACATAAAATCCGGGCCAGATACGGATTGCAAATACGCTTGTGTGAAAGTGTCCGTATTCTGTGTAGAAAAAAAGACGACTGAGGGGAGATGTAATTACTATGTATAACTACAGTACAGACCAAAAGTTTGGACACACCTTCTCATTCAAAGAGTTTTCTTTATTTTCATGACTATGAAGTCAGGTTTAATAAGTGGTATTTCTTGCCTTATAAATGGGGTTGGGACCATCAGTTGCGTTGAGGAGAAGTCAGGTGGATACACAGCTGATAGTCCTACTGAATAGACTGTTAGAATTTGTATTATGGCAAGAAAAAAGCAGCTAAGTAAAGAAAAACGAGTGGCCATCATTACTTTAAGAAATGAAGGTCAGTCAGTCAGCCTAAAAATTGGGAAAACTTTGAAAGTAAGGGCTATTTGACCATGAAGGAGAGTGATGGGGTGCTGCGCCAGATGACCTGGCCTCCACAGTCACCGGACCTGAACCCAATCGAGATGGTTTGGGGTGAGCTGCACCGCAGAGTGAAGGCAAAAGGGCCAACAAGTGCTAAGCATCTCTGGGAACTCATTCAATACTGATGGAAGACCATTTCAGGGGACTACCTCTTGAAGCGCATCAAGAGAATGCCAAGAGTGTGCAAAGCAGTAATCAAAGCAAAAGGTGGCTACTTTGAAGAACCTAGAATATGACATATTTTGAGTTGTTTCACACTTGTTTGTTATGTATATAATTCCACATGTGGTAATTCATAGTTTTGATGCCTTCATAGTCATGAAAGTGGTAGGCAATTAAGAGTGCCGCATTTGTGTGAGGGGAGGCGGGGCGTTCACTATTTAAACCTGGCCCTCTTCCCCCCACTTGTCGGTTCGAACGATTTCGAATCGGCTTGTGGGTTGGTGCCAGAGAAGGGCATGCGTCACTGGAGGATCGGGGGATCGGCTGCGTCGAGCTCGTCGCTACGGTGATTAGGTAGGCAGGGTGGCTTGCACACCCGTCTCGCTATGTATAACATGTGGGGCTGCCGAGCGTGCCGCCGGTCCCCAGCTGCGCTGGAGACTGCCCGCACTCCCGATCGCTTCCGGCACCCCGAGACAGGCACCCCGATCCGCTCCAGGCCCTGCGCTAAGCACCCCCGCTCCCACATTCAGCGTCCCCCAGGCAGGCACCCCTCACCTGTGGCTCAGCAGCGACGGGTCACGACGTCTGCTCGCATACCCTGAGCATCGGTCACGCCGGCCGTCGGCTCCACGACGCAGCGTTATATATCACTCACTCCCGTATCAGAACGTTCCGCCGTAGAGGAAAACGCCGTCCGCTCACACAGGGATCTATTCATTAGCTGCAATCAGTAAGCGGAGGTCCAGCTGCAGGATCAGGGGACGGAAGCCGAAACCTATAGGCGATTAATACGCCGCGGCTTTCCCTGTACAAATAGTCGATAGCGGTGGGCACGGGATGCAATGTTCCACATGGCGGAGCGCAAATCCCTCGCAGCCGATCCTGATGCACGTTCTCCTGGTAATTACAATTAGCGAGGCTGTGAAGGTGGACATGCTTATGTGACTTTCAGTCATGTCTAGGAATCCGCTGCAGAATAAACTCGTCTTCTTTACTGCGCCAAACTCAGGCAAGACGAGATAAGCAGATACTCAGACATGTGCACTGTATAACAAGTTATGATTTCAATGGTTAATTCTAACCTAGAAGGGAATCACTGGCTTGGTGCGCTCCAGCAGGTCCTGGCTTGAGAGAGGGCGGGGGATGGTCGACACCTACAGGCCCATACTGGTACTGCAGTCCAGGTGCAGGGCTCCTCTGCTCAGGCACAGTGGCTAGGTACTAAGGCAGGAGTATAAAAAAAAATATTTAAATAAAATTTGGAATATGTTCAAGGATCAAATATAAAGAGGGCTTCAAGGAGGGGGGCCGCTCGTAAGCCCATACGGTCAGTCAGGGGGTTGGTTCGGGCGCAGTCACAATAATCCGGTGGTTAGCTAGGGAGCGGTGGCATGAGTGAAGTGTCGCCCAGCTGGCGTGCGCTCACTCACACGTCTGTTCTTGGTTGTTCAGGTCCACAGGTGGTGGGCTAACTTACGATACTGTGGGGTTCGTGGCTGTCATGGCCGCCAGGTGAGTCAGGGGTGGTGCATGCGGGGGCCAACCCCCTCTTTTCTCCTGCATAGGCTTGGGGGACGGGGGATGGTGGACTATTATGTCCAGGCCTCTGGCGCATCTCTTACAGGGTGGCGCCTACAGTCGTGGCCTTTGGTGGGGGGGGAAAGAAAAAAAAAAAAGAAAAAATAATAATAATGGTATAGATAGGAATGTTGCTTTGCCAGGTCTGTCACGACTACAGACTCCTTATAAAGCCCTGCCACGACTGCAGGCATCAGTCTGTCACGACTACAGACCCGCTCTAAAGCCCTGCCACGACTGCAGGCAACAGTCTGTCACGACTACAGACCCGTTATAAAGCCCTGCCACGACTGCAGGCATCAGTCTGTCACGACTACAGACTCGTTATAAAGTCCTGCCACGACTGCAGGCATCAGTCTGTCACGACTACAGACCCGTTCTAATGCCCTGCCACGACTGCAGGCATCAGTCTGTCACGACTACAGACTCGTTATAAAGTCCTGCCACGACTGCAGGCATCAGTCTGTCACGACTACAGACCCGCTCTAAAGCCCTGCCACGACTGCAGGCACAAATCCGTTACGACTACAGACTCATTATTAAGACCGGCCACGACTGCAGGCATTAGTCTCATGTCAACAGACTCATGAGGTAATACTACCACGTCTACAGGCGATGGTCCGTTACCGCTACTCTCGATGTAGGGTCCCCTCACGACTACAGGGGCTAGTCGGTCACATCCACAGACTCGGTCGCACTCCCGTTAACTACAGGCACTGGATGGGCATCTACGCACGTGGGTCAGCCACGGCCTGGGAGGTCAGCCTTCACGGTCACAGGTAGGTCCAGTTAGGCTTCAGTCTCCCAGCGGGTTCCAGTCACAATAACCAGCCCCTAGGTGAGGGGGGGCACTCCCGCACCGGCGCACAATGCCAGGGAGCTGTGCGGCTCCTCACGCGGCACACGGTTCAAACCAGCGGGGGCCGGGGCCCACGGTAAAGGAAGGGCTCCCTCTGATCCGGTGCACATTGCCAGGGAGTGGCGCTGCTCCCCACGCGGTACGAGTGTCCAGCCGGCGGTGGGTCGGCCCTAGCTGAGGAGGGGGGCTCCCCCGCACTGGTGCATTCTGCCAGGGAGCAGCGTGAGCTCCCCACGCGGCTGGGGGGTAAGGCTCCTCATCTTCAATAAAGTCTGGCACGGGCCGCCGTGCCGTTAGGTAGGCAGAGATCAGGGGAAGGAGTACTAGGCTCGGTCAGGGGGAGCAGATCATAGGCGGTGGCTGGCTTCCTGCTGCCGGCCGTTCATTAGGTTCCAAGGGGGTTATTTAGGCACAGGATGTTAGTTAGTCCGTGCAGGTGATCTGCGTTATACCATGCTCTTCATGCTCGTACTCAGAGCTGTGCCCATACGGGAGCTGCTTAAGTGGTTGATAGTGAAAAAAAAAAAAAATAAATACATTTTTGAGTCTCTCACGCATAGCTTCTCCGTTTTAGGTTTACACATATGACTCCGCCATCTGAGTCTCTCACGCATGGCTTCTCCGTGTTAGTTTTACACATACGGATCTGCCATTAGAGTCTCTCACGCATGGCTTCTCCGTTTTAGGTTTACACTTATGACTCCGCCATTAGAGTCTCTCACGCATGGCTTCTCCGTTTTAGGTTTGCCCATATGACTCCGCCATTAGAGTCTCTCACGCATGGCTTCCCCGTTTTAGGTTACACATATGACTCCGCCATTAGAGTCTCTCACGCATGGCTTCTCCATGTGAGTTTTACACATACGACTCCGCCATTAGTCTCTCACGCCTGGCTTCTCCGTTTTAGGTTGGCACATATGACTCCGCCATTAGAATCTCTCACGCATGGCTGCTCCGTTTTAGGTTTACACATATGACTCCGCCATTAGAGTCTCTCACGCATGGCTTCTCCGTTTAGGTTCACACATATGACTCCGCCATCTGAGTCTCACGCATGGCTTCTCCGTTTTAGGTTTACACATATGACTCCGCCATTAGAGTCTCTCACGCATGGCTTCTCCGTTTTAGGTTACACATATGACTCCGCCATTAGAGTCTCTCACGCATGGCTTCTCAATGTGAGTTTTACACATACGAGTCCGCCATTAGTCTCTCACGCCTGGCTTCTCCGTTTTAGGTTGGCACATGTGACTTCGTCATTAGAATCTCTCACGCATGGCTGCTCCGTTTTAGGTTTACACATATGACTCCGCCATTAGAGTCTCTCATGCATGGCTTCTCCGTTTTAGGTTACACATGTGACTCCGTCATTAGAATCTCTCACGCATGGCTGCTCCGTTTTAGGTTTACACATATGACTCCGCCATTAGAGTCTCTCATGCATGGCTTCTCCGTTTTAGGTTACACAAATGACTCCGCCATCTGAGTCTCTCACGCATGGCTTCTCCGTTTTAGTTTTACACATATGACTCCGCCATTAGAGTCCCTCATGCAGAGCTTCTCCGTTTTAGTTTTACACATATGACTCCGCCATTAGAGTCCCTCACGCAGAGCTTCTCCGTTTTAGTTTTACACATATGACTCCGCCATTAGTCTCTCACGCATGGCTCCGCCATTAGTCTCTCACGCATGGCTTCTCCGCTTTAGGTTTACACACAGGACTCCGCCATTAGAGTCTCTCACGCATGGAGATTTAAAAAAAAAAAAAAAAAAAGGGGGCCTATCACTCACCTATTGGGCTTTGTCAGGGTTTTTGCCACTCTCAATTAAACTTGTCCTATAGCATTGTTAACTATACATGGCAGGTATTCAGCACCATTGGTACAGGCTACATCCGGACCTACCCTCACTCTTCTCCGCCCACCCGATCAAAACGGCGTTGAAGGGTTTGCGCAAGATGTCTGTTGTGAAACGACATGGGCGTCAGCCATTTACCGGTAGCTTGTTCAGGCCGTGACAGGCAAACTGCAGGGGCAAACCGTTCGGGCCACAGGTTAGCGCTATGGTAGAAACAGCCTTGTACCTGGCCTTCCATGGATTCCTCAGGTCAGGCGAGCTCATGGGCACCAATACGCTGGCTGGGTGCCTGCGGAAAGGTCAGCTCATCCGGCGCGGGTCCATCTATGTCCTCACCTTGGCCTCGTCCAAGACGTCACGGCCGGGGCAACCAGTGGCGGTCAGATACTTTCCCACGGACAGCAGATGGTGTCCGGTGCAGGCCTTGGAGGCTTGGCTGCATAGTATTTAGTCCAAGCGGCATGTTCTCCCGTACTCGAACTAGGCAATGCCCGGCTAACCACTGCGGCCTTTCTTACGTACATTAAGGTTAGTTGACAGGTTCAGGGGTCGGTCCTCGCTGGATCACAGGACATTCCTTCCGCATGGGCGCGGCAGCAACGGCGTCCATGCATTAGGTGCCAGTACATGTCATCAAACGGTTGGGTCGTCGCAGTTCCGCATGTTCCATGCGTAATATCCCGGATCCTTATACGAAATATCATTGGCTTTCGAGTTTTGGTCTGTAGTTTCTGTTATCAAGGCATCTAACTCCTATGCATGGTTCTTTTGGCCCCTTTAGGCTACCCTTCGATAAGCAGTTCCGGCATAACTCTGCTGCTTCTAGGTTGGGGGGGTGGAGTATAGGCTTAGGTAGGGTACCCTCTCAGCATGAGCCGATCCGAGCACAAGTGGTAGGCAATTAAGAGTGCCGCATTTGTGTGAGGGGAGGCGGGGCGTTCACTATTTAAACCTGGCCCTCCTCCCCCCACTTGTCGGTTCGAACGATTTCAACCCACCCAGGAGCCCTCCCTTCTTTCAGGTCTCATCATTGGGGTAGCCCCCTTTAGGCTACCCTTCGATAAGCAGTTCCGGCATAACTCTGCTGCTTCTAGGTTGGGGGGGTGGAGTATAGGCTTAGGTAGGGTACCCTCTCAGCATGAGCCGATCCGAGCACAAATAAAGAAAACTCTTTGAATGAGAAGGTGTGTCCAAACTTTTGGTCTGTACTGTATATCAGGGGTCAGTACAGAGATCTCTCCCATCATCTATTTATCCCCAGGACTGTGACTGTGACAAGGGGACATCCTCTGCGTCTGGAGGAAAGAAGGTTTGTACACAAACATAGAAGAGGATTCTTTACGGTAAGAGCAGTGAGACTATGGAACTCTCTGCCTGAGGAGGTGGTGATGGTGAGTACAATAAAGGAATTCAAGAGGGGCCTGGATGTATTTCTGGAGTGTAATAATATTACAGGCTATAGCTACTAGAGAGGGCTCGTAGATCCAGGGAGTTAGTCTGATTGCCTGATTGGAGTCGGGAAGGAATTTTTTGCCCCTAAAGTGAGGAAAATTGGCTTCTACCTCACAGTTTGTTTTTTTGCCTTCCTCTGGATCAACTTGCAGGATGACAGGCCGAACTGGGTGGACAGATGTCTTTTTTCAGCCTTACAGACTATATTACCATGATGTATAAGGGTTTGTATGCTGAATGGATATGCCATGTTTAACTTCCTTATATTACTTTCATTTTCAACACACATGATATATTTTTAAACACTACAGAGAAAAGCGGAAAACGTGGAGGAACCCCCAAACCTGTGTCTCTGATTCTGCAGGTCCCCTATGGCATGTATCGGTTGTTACTATTGGCGGTATTCTATAAACTCTCTGTCTCTAGGATGTGTATTATTAATGCATCTCAGTGCAGGATGTAAACAGTTTACAGCCATTCAATGTGTCATCACAATCTGACGGTAAGATGCATGGCTCCCTTTCACTGTCAGCATCAAGTTTTTCCATTTGTAATTTAAAGACGATGTCCTTGCGGTTTAATGCTCATTATAAGTGATGAGCTTTCACGTTTCATTCAGTTAACATGCTTTGTAATAATGGAGGTCTATTGTGCTCATGGTAAGAGAGAGGCTTCATGTGGTGCTTTGAAGCCTTACAATAATAATGCGCTTTCCAAAACACAACTTATTGAAATTGTGGAATTAGAGGGTGGTCCTTAATATTGTTATTCTTTTATTAAAAGGGATATCTCATTAAGAAAACAAAGTTGGCATGTTGTTCAGCGAATAGTTGAGGGTCCAGCTTCTCTAACTTTCAGTGTAAGGCTACATGCACACGACCGTATGGATTTTTCTGTGTTTTGCGGTCCGTTTTTCACGGATCCGTTGTTCCGTTTTTTGTTTCCGTTGTGTTTCCGTTCCGTTTTTCTATTCCCTTTTTCCGTATGGTATATACAGTATACAGTAATTACATAGAAAAGATTGGGCTGGGCATAACATTTTCAATAGATGTTTCTGCAAAAACGGAACAGATACAGAAGACATATGGATGCATTTCCGTATGTGTTCCGTTTTTTTTTGCGGACCCATTGACTTGAATGGAGCCACGGAACGTGATTTGCGGGCAATAATAGGACATGTTCTATCTATCAATGGAACGGAAAAACGGAAATACGGAAACGGAATGCATACAGAGTACATTCCGTTTTTTTTGCGGAACCATTGAAATGAATGGTTCCTTATACGGATCGTATATGGAACGCAAAAAACGTCCAGTAAATGGAAAAAAAAAACGGTCGTGTGCATGAGGCCTAAAACTGCAGTTTCTGGTGAAAAATGTCTGGTCAGTAATTTTTCCTACATTGGTACATTAGCATTACATGGCAGACGTTTTAATGGGTGGCAATCCATGTAATGCAGGTGGGCTGGGTCTATGAGAGCTGGAGCTGGATCATAGAGCAAAGTCCCAAATTTATATACCCTTAGGGTACATTCACACGACCGTATGAATGGGCGCGAACCCATTCATTTCACTGGGGCCGCAAAAGATGTGGACAGCACACCATGTGCTGTCCTCATCCGTAGTTCTGTTCCACAGCCCCGCAAAAAATCTAGAGCATGTCCAATTCTTGCGGACAAGAATAGGAATTTTCTGTATAGCGCCGGCCATGTGCTGTCCGCAAAATGCGGAACACACAGGGCCATTATCCGTGTTTTGCAGACCGCAAAACACTTACAGTCGTGTGAGAACAAATGAAGAACACGCGTCACGCACTGCCCCACACAATGTATTAATTTTCCCAGGAGCAGAGGTTGGAGTACATTTTTTACAGAAGAGTAAAAATATTCCTCCGACCATTTTGGAGGAGTATTTTTACCCGAGGAGGAGTACGAAATTTGCAGTAATTCAGATACATGATATATAGGCCTGCACTCGCTCACATCTGCGTTGGAGGCTGCGTTTGGAGCCTCTGTTGCAGGTTCTGTCAAAAAGGCCAGACAAAAAAGCCTTATATGAAGGAATTTTTTGTCTGGTAAAAAGAGAGATCCGAAACGGAAACTGAACAGTCCCATCATATTCGGTGGACTCTGTTCAGCTTCTTCCCTGTCAGTTAGGCTGGGTTTACATCCCGTTTTTGTCATACATTTAATGTACACACAAAAAACGTATACGGTATACAGTATGTTACCAGACGCCTCAGACAGACGCCATACTGTATCATCTGTCACCAAAGAATTCCATTGTATACCTTAGCCTACATGTTTTTTTGTTGGACTTTGCAGGATGGAAAAACGTGGTACACTAGGCTTTCCAATCCTGCAGAGTTCTGCAAAAAAAATTATACTTTTTTTTGTTTTGTTTTTACAATGGAAATCCATGGTGCTGGATGCCACAGTATGGAGCCTGTTGTGTTTTGAACGTATAACAAAAACCCACTTCCGTTATTTTCATTGTTCTGCTCCATTAGATGAGCAGAACAACAGAAATAAATAGCGCTGGTCTGAACGGGGCCTAAGAGATCTGCAGGGGGACCATTACTGGTCTAACACCAGGCAATTATAGCCAAGTGATAAAGTCCAGTCCAATATGGCGGATCTTCCCTGTACTTTACCACTTGGCTATAATAGCCTTCCTGCATTCACTTCACGCTTCAATACATACATCACATGCTGTGCCATATACATCACACGCTGCGCCACATACATCACACGCTGCGCCACATACATCACACGCTGCGCCACATACATCACACGCTGTGCCATATACATGGATGTGAAGTATACATGTGTTATGTATACATGTGTGTGATGTATGTAGAGCAGTGTGTGATGTATGCGTGTGGCATGTATGTAGTGCAGTGTGTGATGATCACACAATGCACTACATAAAATACACACATCGATACATTACACCCTGCGCTATCATCTTCTACTGCAGGTCCATCTTGATGTCTGGGCTGTAGGCTTCAGCTCTTCCACCGCCATGCTTCTCGGTGTCCTTGTACAGCGCACTCCTTGCTTCAGCCACCCCCGGGAGCCGACACCTCCAGCTTCCCCTGCTGCAGGTAGGGTGGCCAGATGTCTGGTTTTAGGCTGGACAGTCCGGTTTTTAGACTCCTGGCCAGAAGTCCTCCTTTTTTGTGGTTAAGCTGACAGCCACCGGCCTCCGGCTCAGACATGGTCACTTTAAGTATCCCCGACAGGAGGCAGGGCCTGGCAGCACATCCAGATCACAGTGCGCTGCATTGTGACGTCACGTCATCAGCGCTGCAGCTGCTGCACGCAGCACCGGCCAATTCTGGTTTATACAGGCAGTAACAGAGGAGCGCGGGACGAGGAGAGACCACGGGTGCCGCCACTGCCACACTTCCCACTGCCCAGTCTCTATCTACAGAGTCTGTAAAGACTACAGTACAGTGTACACACGCTCAGTCACTCTCAGACACTTACCCGACCATTGAAACTTCCCTCGCCAGCCAGGCAGCAGCACTCTCAGGCACTCAGCCCAGCCAGCCTCCCTCGACTCAGCCTGCCTCCAGCCCACACTGAGCCCAGCCTGCCTAAAGCCCACACTGAGCCCAGCCTGCCTCCAGCCCACACTAAGCCCAGCCTGCCTCCAGCGTTCAGGCTGCTTTCAGCAAATTGATTCAGTCTGAGCCAGCACAGCAGCCAACCCACACCAACAGTCCACTAGGCATTAGGCCCAGGTATTACTACTAGTTACCATCTGGCCTTGGTATCTTCTGTATATGATTATGTATATGAGCTGGTATAAGTTATACATCTGTCCTCTTCTGGTACCAGAAGATGTATAACTTATACCAGCTGTACATATATAATTATATACAGGACATACCCAGGTTATACCAGCATGGTCCATATCACTATATGCAAGAAGATGTTATACCATTTAGCATATTCTTGAATAAAGTGATATGGACCATCCTGGTATAACCTGGGCATCTCCTGTATATAATTATATATGTACAGCTGGTATAAGTTATACATCTTCTTCTATATAGTGATATGGAGCATGCTGGTATAACCTGGGTATCTCCTGTATATAATTATATATGTACAGCTGGTATAAGTTATACATCTTCTTGTATATAGTGATATGGAGCATGCTGGTATAACCTGGGTATCTCCTGTATATAATTATACATGTATAGCTGGTATAGGTTATACATTTTCTTTTATATAGTGATATAGAGCATGCTGGTATAACCTGGATATCTCCTGTATATAATTATATATGTATAGCTGGTATAAGTTATACATCTTCTTGTATATAATGATATGGAGCATGCTGGTATAACCTGGGTATCTCCTGTATATAATTATATATCTACAGGCCCCAAAAGTTATGCATTCACCGTACATAAAAGATCAAGTGATTATGTGGCCGGAGGTATATTAGACGGTCAGTGGATATCAATTTTACTGCAGGCCATTGGACTATGGGCCCCAAAAATTATAAATTTACCGTACAGAAAAGAACAATTGATAATGTCGCTGGAGGTACATTAGGCGGTCACGTATAACAATTTTACTGTTGGCCAGTTAGATTACAGGCCCCAAAAGTTATGCATTTACTGTACATAAAAGATAAAGTGATTATGTGGCTGGAGGCATATTAGACGGTCGATGGATATAAATTTTACTACAGGCCCCAAAAATTATTCATACACCGGACAGAAAACATCAAGTGATTATGTGGCTGGAGGTATATTAGACGGTCATTGGATATTAATTTTACTGCAGGCCAGTAGACTACAGGCCCCAAAAATTATTCATTCACCGGACAGAAAAAATCAAGTGATTATGTGGCTGGAGGTATATTAGACGGTCAATGGATATTAATTTTACTGCAGGCCAGTGTCACCGCCAGATCTCTGAGAAGTTCTGACAGATGTTCTTCAGTACCTCCTGCATGATGTTCTTTTGTTTTGGTTTCGCTTTGACATCTCTTCTCCCTCTTCCAGCTGTCATCTATTAGCAGTGATTGCTACCCTTTATATCCCCTCCCATACTGCCTCACTTTGCGGTTTATACTACTTCCTGGATTGTGCTCACTGCTAGAAGTTGCAACTGCTGGTTCCTCAGATAGGTCTATTTCTTTATTTGTGTTTTCCTGTTGGCTTGATTCTAGGTGACCCTGACTCCCTCCGTATTAAGTGCAGGGAGCCAGTGGTCGTGTCCCCTCACTATTATAGGGGTTTTAGATGTCACTTAGTCTAGGTACGTGGACATGCAACTTTCTATCATAGAGATCTTTGCATGGGCTGAGCAGTCAGGGAGAGCTCTAGGGCTATCATAGGGCTCACCCATTTGTTCCTTAGTTTGGGATCAAGTCAGTCGGATCTTTATTTGTTACTTCTTGTTTTCTGCAACACCATCCGTGACAGCCAGTGGACTACAGGCCCCAAAAATTATTAATTCACCGGACAGAAAACATCAAGTGATTATGTGGTTGGAGGTATATTAGACGGTCATTGGATATCAATTTTACTGCAGGCCAGTACAAATACATGTCAAATACATATGTTTAAAAGAACCAAAAAAAATTAATTGGATTAAAAACATGGCTAACGAAATCCCCCCTCTTAAAAAAAAAACAAATGATAATAGTTGAAATTCGATAACACGTGGTCGTCACAGGTGTTGAATTCCTCTGAGGTCCCAAACATTAGGCATTCACCGGATAGAAAAGGCCTTTTATGCCTCTGTATTTACATAAGACAGGGACCATTATTTATTCTGTGTGGTGGCGGATATGTGTGGGCTGGCATGAGGAAATTCAATTAAACGTGGTCGTCACAGTTGTTGAATTCCTCAGAGATTCATGTTTCATTTATTTTTTGAAATGTGAGGTAGTCCACACTGTCGTGAGCTAGTCAAATGCGTTTATCGGTCACAATTTCCCCTGCTGCACTAAACATCCTTTCGGACAGGACACTCGACAATGGGCAAGCCAAGAGTTCCATGGCAAATTGTTCCAGCTCTGGCCATAGGTCAAGCCTGCACACCCAGTAGTCAAGGGGTTCCTCGCTTCTCAGAGCATCCACATTGTTGTCGGACACCTGTCGTTCCATGAGGCTGGATCCGAAGGGCGGCTGTCGATGGGTTGGCTGCAAGAATGATCTCATATCCGAAGTGACCAACACATCTTCAAACCGCCCTCTTCTTGCATGCGCTGTAGGATTGGTACTCACAACTGTTTCTCTGTGGGTGGAAATTCCTCTGCCAGTGCCTGCAACAGCAGAATGCAGCATCTCTTGAAGCAAGGCTTGGAAATGCTGGATGCTGACAGCTCTCTGTGATGCTGGTAACATGTCCGCTATTTTGTGTTTTTACCGGGGGTCTAATTACGTTGCCACCCAGTACTGGTCCTTGCCTTTTATGCTTCTCATACGGGGTTCCTCTTCAAACACTGGAGCATGAAGGCCCCCATTTGCACTAAATTGGAAGCGGTGGAGTGGCCTGGCTCCTGCTCATCGCCCAGGAGAATGTCGTCCTCGGTCTCCTCCCCCATCCATGTACAACACCAAGGATCCCAGAAAAGTTTAAAGCCTGCTCTTATTGCTCCTCCTCCTCCCCCCAGGCACCATCCTCCTCTGACTCCTCTTCAGATTCCTGCTGACTTGTCTCAGATGGAGTAGCCCCCCTGGGAAATCATTCAGCATTGCGACTTCCTCATCTTCCTGCTCCTGCCTGATAAATGACACGGCGCAATGCATGCTCCAGAAAGAAGGCATAAGGTACGATCTCACTTATGGCGCCCTGGCTGCGGCTGACCAGGTTGTTGATCTCAGAAGTCTGCATGCGTCGCGCATAAGTAGCCACTGGCGCGATGAAAAAAAAACAAGCTCCCCAGAACCTGTCCTGCTGCAGAGTTCGTACAGGTAGTCGTTAATGTCACGTTTTTGCTGGAGCAGCCTATCAAGCATATACAAGGTGGAGTTCCAGCGCGTCGGGCAGTCACAAATCAGACATCTGACGGGCAAATGGTGTCGCTGCTGAACGTCAGCAAGGAGAGCCATGGCCGTATAAGATCTTTTAAAATGGCCAGAGATTTTCCTGGCCTGCCACAAGACGTCCTGGACCCCGGGGTATTTGGCAACAAATCGCTGTACGACTAAGTTTAGGATGTGTGCCATGCACGGCACGTGTGTCATTTTGCCCTGTTTCAGTGCGCTCAACAGATTGGCACCGTTGTCACACACCACTTTACCAACTGTCAAATTGAGCAGGGTTAGCCACTGATTGGCCTGTGACCGCAGAGCTGAAAGTTGTGCAGGACAGGTGTGGCTCTTGGCTCCCAGGCACAACAGCCTCAGCACACCATGGCAACGTCTCACCTGGCACGTCAAATAGGTTCTGGGGAGCTGGTGGGGTGCAGCGGAAGAGGCGGTAGCAGTGGAAAAAGAGGAGTCAGCTGAGGAGGAGATGGAGGAGGAGAAGAAGAGGCAGGGCTGCATGGAATCTGTGGCGGTAACACCAAATCCACACGGGTGCTACAGGTTGCATGCTTGACAGCCGTCAGATGGTTCATCCAGTGGGCAGTAAAAGTTATGTACCTTACCTGCCCGTGTTTGCTAGACCACGTGCCTGTGGTCAGATGTATCTTCGCACCGACACTGTGTGCCAGAGATACATGCCGCTGAACATGGCCATATAGCTCTGGGATGCCTTTCTTGGAGAAATATTTCCTTCCGTGGTCCTTCCATTGCGGGGTGCCAATGGCCACAAATTTTCTAAAGGCCTCCGTGTCCACCAGTTTATATGGTAGTAGTTGGCAGGCTAGCAGTTCTGACAAACCAGCTGTCAGCTGTGGGGCAGGAGTTATCCAGCGTCATCAACTTTTTATTTTCAAACATTTGGGCCACGAAAGCCTACCTTTTGCCAGATGAACGCGATGACGGCACGATGGAAGGTAGAGTGGAGGACAAATGCGAGGAGAGAGGAGAAGAGGCAGGACGTAGAGCACCGGGAGTGTGGCTTTGTGGGTTCTGACGGTGTTTCTCCCACTGGCTCGGTGATGGGAGGCCAGGTGCCTTCTTAAGATGGTCGTCCCTAGGTGAGTGTTGGGCTTACCGCGACTTATGCGTTGACAGCACAGGCTGCAGATGGCAACACTATTGTCAGCAGCTGACACGTTAAAAAAAGCCCACACTGTGGAGCCATGTGCCGGCGTCCTGGGAGCGCCAGATGTGACGGTGTATGGTGGATGGCTCGCTCCAGCTACATTTGCAGTCTGCTTTTTGCCTACTGTGCACTGCTACTTCTGCCTGCTTCTCCTCCCTATTTGCTGCTCCGTCTCTCCCTCTGAACTCCCCTCCTCTTCCTCTCTTGAAGGCACCCACATGACGTCCATCGACATGTCATCATCGTCACCTTCACCACCACTGACAGAGATCTCGGAGTAGGCAGCAACAGTAGGGACCACCCTCCTTGGACTGATCTGGGTACTGTCAAGAATGGCTGAGCATCGGTAAGGTCTGAGAATGGATGGGAAAATAATTCCTCTGACTCGAGTGGAGGGGCTATGGTGGGGGTGGTGGTGGTGTCTTTGGGGGTGCACACAGCAGAGAATGAGGAGGGTGCTGATACAGAGGATGATAAGGGTGCAGAAGCGGAAGACTGAGTGAGCCACTCAACCAACTCTGGTGCGTCCTTTGACGTAATCGCACGCACCTTCTCCAACTTCCCACTTAGGCTCCGGCCTGGTGCACCTGCCGACCCCTACCACTCCTGCCGAATGGCCTGCCTCTTCCTCTGCCTGTCATTTTCTAAATGACCCTGTGACAAAGTCCCTATAGAATAGCAATATTTGTGGAAGCAAATATATATAACCCCTTAATGAGTATTTGCTGGAAGTAGGTATATCAAACCCCTTAATCAGTTTATTTTGGGGCAACAGGTTTATCACACCAGTTGCAATTAGTTATTCCAATTTCATTTGTCCCCCTGTATAGGTGCAGTGTCTCAGCAGAACCGCACACAAATGCTGCACAATACAAATGCACTATATAGAAAGTATATTATAGTTATATCACACCCCTGCCTTAATCAGTGTTTTTGGGGGGCAACTGGTATCTCACACCAGTTGCAATTAGTTGTTCCAATAGCATTTGTCCCTCTGTATAGCTGCAGTATCACAGCAGAACCGCACACAAATGCTGCACAATACAAATGCACTATATAGAAATTATATTATAGTTATATCACACCCCTGCCTCAATCATTTTTTTTTTGGGGGGGGGGGGGGGGGCAACTGGTATATCACACCTGTTGCAATTAGTTGTTCCAATAGTGTTTGTCTCTCTGTATAGCTGCAGTATCACAGCAGAACCACACACAACTGCTGCACAATACAAATGCACTATGTTAGAAAGTATATTATTAGTATATCACACCCCTCAGTATGTCACACCTATCGATAGCACACCTATACCAGTCCTTAAAAGGACATTTGTGGCCCTATTAGCTAGAGTTTGGTGTCTCTAACAGTCTGTCCCTGCTCCACACAGCAACCTCTCCCTACACTGGCAACCTGTCCGACCTGATGGATTTGTCATGGGTTAAAGTTTGGCACAATGCAAAAGAATATGGCGCCGGCGGACATCGCCATATGTTCGCATGTTCGGTGTACTGTGAACGAGCAAAGTTTGCTGTGAAACGACGGCCGGGCTAACCGCAAGGCCATCTTTAATGATTATTAATGGACCAATTAGGTAACAGAGGCAATTCTCAAAGCTACTGTACATCTCAGACCCACATGATTCATTCTAAATCTCTCAAAAGTCCATGATTATTTGCAAATAATTACATATAAATACATATAACTCATAAAGTATGACCATAACTGAAAATAAATATATTAATACAATATATTCAAAGAGCCATACCACTCAAAAGTGTCCCTCAATTTATATACACATGGATATTACGTTCTAAATCATCCAGGTATTGCTAGACAGGGATATGGATGTACTACTACCACTAAGCCATACTATACATATGTGGTTCTTAGATACTGTGCATAATTGTATCCACTCTCCCATTTATAGCAAACCAGGTATTCCTAGATCAAATATAACCTTGTGGTCAAAAGACCTCTCACTTGTCCCCTGGATGGTATGTAGGTAGCGACCCGGCTGGTGCATGAGCTGATGTCAATATACTGTAGATGCGCAACCCCATTTACTATATTCTCCATATATATAGGGCATGTATGCGCCGGCCACCCCGCATTTCCAGTGAATAGAGCGCACGCCAGGCTTCTGTGTAATCACTTCACCGGCCTTCCACTATGTGAAACGCAAATGTGTTCCACCCAGTCATATCATTTCCTGTTTGTCTATAAAATATATAAAGGGACACATACTGTAAGGATTGTGGTGCCACATAGAGACATCATAGCCAAAAAAGTCACAATATAGAGAGATAATTAAGTTGGGCTATTTCTCAATGATTAAAAATAAAAATGTAATGCCTTCATATACTGTTATAGGCGCATTAGTGATCAGCAATACAATGATCAAGCCAGAAGTGGATATTCAGTAAAAGAGGAAGCCCCTGGTTACTAAGGGCTACCTTATTCCAACATCATAAAAAATTTAATTTTCACTGACACTTCATGTGTTGATGTTTAAGGCCAGTTCTGTCACCTATACAATATATATCAAAATATCTGAAACAGGAGAGACATGAATGATCCCGTCCATTCCTCCATGTCCCAGAGAACAAATAGTCTAGAAGAGGCTGTCTATAAAAAAAAAACATGAGAAGATTAATCTCTCATTAAGTCCAGAAGGGGACTGGGATCGGAATTGATAAATCCATTCATATTCCTTTCGGAGAATCCGCCTATTCCAGTCCCCCCTTCT
The DNA here is from genome assembly GCF_905171765.1 of Bufo bufo. Taxonomy (NCBI): domain Eukaryota; kingdom Metazoa; phylum Chordata; class Amphibia; order Anura; family Bufonidae; genus Bufo; species Bufo bufo. The sequence goes on along the minus strand of NC_053392.1, from coordinate 472,852,106 downwards.
CTGGGACTCATGTATCACCTCCAATGCCGAGAACCTAAGGGCATCTGGCTTTCCCCCATGTGCCTCCCCTATATGATTTGCCACTGGGGTAGCTTTCCTTTTCATTATGTCATTAACATGTTCACATATTCGGCATCTATATTGACATCAGCTCATGCACCAGCCGGATCGCTACCTATATACCATCCACGGGACACGTGAGAGGTCTTTTGTAGTGTTGAGCGAGCATGCTCGGCCGAACTGCTGTTCTCGGCACATCCGAGTGCTCGGCCAAATACTGCGGGTGCTCGAGTACAATTTAATACAATGAAAGTCAATGGGAGACCCGAGCATCAAACCAGGCACCTCTTGCTCTGAAGAAGAGAGAGTGTCTGGTTCACAAAAAAAGGTTAGAAATTGATGAAAGCCCCATCAAAATGGGTTGGAAACAGCATTAAGAGGATCGCTGGATGCGTTTTGGACTCCTATTATCTACGACATACAATAGACAACCACACAAAGGCTATATGCCAAAAGCCAGGCAAATGCAAGCCATTAATCTATCCATGAGAAAGATGACAGGCTTAGTCAGCATACCTTACAATGGCAGCCTTATCCACTATGAGACATTCCAAACCAGCTCTCACCTGACTGACAACCAGTAAGCCTCAAAGTTACTTCAGATCTGTTGGATGGCTAGGGTGGACCTGCGCAGCTAGATCAATATCATTAAGGAGACAAAAAGTTTTCTGATTGTCCTAACATAATATTCAATAACCTTTCTATACAGTTTTGTCATGTAAAAACTAATTTGCATAAACATGGGCATATGGGAAAGACATGCAAATGAGCAGAATCTGCCTTGTTTTTCAGCTGAAAAACCATTTGCATGGAAAAGTTGCGATCTACACTATTCAGGAACAGCGCCATCTATTGGTTTCATAGTCTTATGACAAGAGTAATCGTCTTGTCATAAGACTATGAAACCAATAGATGGCGCTGTTCATCTTGTTGGGGCACTAGTAAGTGGGGCACATTGCTCAACAGAGTCCACATACCGTGTAGCATTCAGCCTATAATAGCCTGCGCTAACACTGAGGTGTATATCAGATTGCTGCTATCATTCACACATTTTCTAGCACTTTATCTGCGGTAATATAAGCTTGTTAGGGTGTATCTGAGGACTATTGCCCTGCTTGTAATGACTCATGAACAGCGCCATCTATTGGTTTCATAGTCTTATGACAAAACTACAATCAGAAAACTTTTTGTCTCCCTAATGATATTAATCCAGGTGCGCAGGTCCACCCAAGCCATCCAACAGATCTGAAGTAACTTTGAGGCTTACTGGCTCTCAGTCAGATGAGAACTGGTTTGGAATGTCTCATAGTGCACAAGGCTGCCATTGTAAGGTATACTGACTAACACTGTTATCTGTCTCATGGATAGATTGATGGCTTGCACATACCTGGCTTTTGACATATATAGCCTTTGTGTGGTTGTTTATTGTATGTCGTAGATAATAGAAGTCCAAGACGCATCCAGCCATCCTCTTAATGCTGTTTTCAAACCATTTTGATGGGGTTTCCATCCATTTCTAACCTTTTTTTGTGAACCAGACATCCTTTTCTCTTCCGAGCAGGGGGTGCCTGGGGTTCTTCCATTGTGCTCGGGTGCTCGGTAGAGCACACGAGCATACCGATGTGTTCGGCCAGAGCACACGGGCACTTTGGTGCTCGATCAACACTAGTCTTTTGACCACAAGGTTATACTTGATCTAGGAATACCTGGTTTGCTATAAATGGGAGAGTGGATACAATTATGCACAGTATCTAAGAACCACATATGTATAGTATGGCTTAGTGGTAGTAGTGCATCCATATCCCTGTCTAGCAATACCTGGATGATTTAGAACGTAATATCCATGTGTATATAAATTGAGGGCCACTTTTGAGTGGTATGGCTCTTTGAATATATTGCATTAATATTCATTTTCAGTCATGGTCATACTTTATGAGTTATATATATACATATTTTTTTTAATCTAATTATCTGCAAATAATCATGGAGTTTTGAGAGATTTAGAATTAATCATGTGGGCCTGAGATGTGGAGTAGCTTTGAGAATTACCTGTTACCTAATTGGTGCATTAATAATCATGCTGATTTATAATTGAGGGGACAACAATCAGTCCTTAGTCTCTGAAGCATGTTTTGATCATTGTCTGTGATTGATGTATCATATGCTTTATATTTATATTACTTCAGATTTTTTATTTCTGAGCTACTATTACCCTGTATTACTCCCCTAATGAACCAATATTTGGGGAAACGTGTTGGGAATGTTTTAGGGTAATGAAAGGGTGAGATAGGGTAGGCACAAGACCACAGGCCACCCACCATCAGGGTGTTCCTGTGGGTTGAGGCAGTAGCTAGGGCCCTCATATGAATAATTTTTTCCCAGGTGCTTCCCAATTCTTCATCTCCCCTTTCGTAATTTTTGAACTTTGATTGACATATCATATGTTTTTTGTATCTTATTATTATTTTGAAGGACCATGAAGTGTTTTTTTAAGAATTTATAAAAGTAGTAATAAAGGTTAAGTTTTAATTCTTGCTTTCTGTGATTCTGTTTGATAGTGCAGGAATTGACATACATTGAGATATATTCTTGTGTAGATTTGTGGCTATTTTCCGCGGCCCCTTAGAAAATGAATGGAGGGTGGTTGTGTATGCGCAGTGCGCTCTCCACCACTTTCGGGGCTTCGTTCTCGTTATAAGTGCGGGTCCCAGCAATGGGACCCGCACCTATCAGACAATGCCCCCATCATCTGTGATGAAAAAACCCTTTTAAGGTCCATTCATTTTAAAATACAGAGCAGCCAGATAAAACAACACATTTGATCATGATGTACAAAATGCAGTTTTTTTTAAAGTAGAATATTGGCGTCAGGATAGGTCATCAATATCTGAATGGTTGATTGGCTGATCAGCAGTTTGAAGAGGGCTTGGTGCTCTGGTGAGCACTGTGGCCTCTATCTAGGCCTGTGACGTCACATGGCCTATGTGCAGCTCAGTCCCATAGGTCATTAAGATTGCATTTCCAGAAAACCCCTTTAATCTGTACAAGAAACCTTGGTCAAGTAACTGGAAATACAGGTTCAATAAACTGTACACTACATGTATAAAGCATATGCTACCAATGAATTCTAGAATTATAGTCTAATATAATCTACTGTATGTGATATCAGAATCCTACCGCCAGTAAAGGGAACCTTTCAGGTCTTTTAGGCTGCCTTCTCTGAGGAAAGCATAAAGGAGTGACAGACATACTGATTTAATTTATTTGTTAATGTGCACCAATTTTTAGGAACTTACATATTAAAGGGAGTCTGTCACCACATTTCAGCATATTAGACTGATCAAATAGGGTTATATGATCCACCCAGAACTTAAAAACAGTACCTTTGTTGTAGAAAACGGACTTTTCTTTTAGCCGAAAATGAACTTATAAGGTTATGTTAATGAGCCCTCTCAAGTGCCCAGGGCGGTTTTTCAATCCTCGGAGCCCCAGGCAGCACCTCCTCAACGGCTCATAACCCCGCCCTCCGTGCGCCTCTGCCCGCCCGTTTACTCCCCTCCCCTGTCCTTTTCCACTGCGGCTGTGCGGTCCAAATCGTAACAGGCGCATGCGCAGTAGGTATCGCGATGCCCTGCCAGGAGCGGGCATCGCATTGCGCATTCGCCCGCTACGATTTGGACCCTCCCCTGTCCTTTTCCACTGCGGCTGTGCGGTCCAAATCGTAGTGGGCGCATGCGCAGTAGGTATCGCGATGCCCTGCCAGGAGCGGGCATCGCATTGCGCATGCGCCCGCTACGATTTGGACCGCACAGCCGCAGTGGAAAAGGACAGGGGAGGGCGGGGTTATGAGCCGTTGAGGAGGTGCTGCCTGGGGCTCCGAGGATTGAGAGACCACCCTGGGCACTTGAGAGGGCTCATTAACATAACCTTATAAGTTCATTTTCGGCTAAAAGAAAAGTCAGTTTTATACAACAAAGGTACTGTTTTTAAGTTCTGGGTGGATCATATAACCCTATTTGATCGGTCTAATATGCTGAAATGTGGTGACAGACTCCCTTTAAACGCTGCATGCTACGAGCAAGGAGGCCACTCTGGTCCTTCAGCTGCTGTTTGACAAATGTCTCCCTATTTCTAAGCATAGAGAGAAACCTGTCAATCAGCTTCTGGGTGTGATGAAGCCCATGTCATTGGAGTCATTGCTAACAGCACTGGGATAACAATGGGATAGATACAGCGTGTCTGTCATTACTTTATACTGTCTTCTCTGAGGACCTGACAGTGCCAGTTAACATCTTTATTATAGTAAGTATAATCATATATGCCAACCCCTGTGCATTACCAGAAATGTACTTCATGGTTTGCAGCATGGATTTTCTATCTCTCACACAGAACCACAAAAGGAAGTGTGGCCAACGGAGTGTCTGAGTTTCGTTTCTACATGTAGCACTATTTAAACAAGCATGCAGGAGGAAATGAAGTGTTAAAAGCAATACTCAAATGTGAGGAGTACAATCTAGATAGCCGTTCTTGACCAATTTCCGTGTGAGTAAACATGATAAGTTCATATAGACCAGACTGATATTATATTTAGCTTGTAGAGTTTAACAGCGTCTAAGCAAAAAATGTTAGTATATTTTATAAAAATAAATACTATCTGTCTATCTATCTACAGTATCTATCTATCTATCTATCTATCTATCTATCTACCATGTTTTAGCTCCATAAGATGCAACAGACTATAAGATGCACCTAGGGATTAGAGGAGGAAAATAAGAAAAGTTCCCCAGTCTTCAACAGACCTCAGATCAGATGTTCAATCTTCAACAGACCTCAGATCAGATGCCCAATCTTCATCACACCTCAGACCAGACACCCAATCTTCATCAGACCCTCGAATCAGACCCCTAGGCCTCATCAAACCCCAAAATCAAACCCCTAATCTTCATCAGACCTAAGATCAGACCCCCAACCTTCATCAGACCTCAGATCACACCCCTAATCTTCATCAGACCCCCAATCCCCCAAGTTTGGTTGTTTAGTCGCTGGTGCCTGTGTTCGTTTAAGCAATTATCTGCTCATCTAAATCCACCTTTAGAAGTGTAAATATATAGGATAAACAAGAACAGATAAGCTATGAACCCCAGAACGTGACCTAAAGAAGTGGGCCCACCTGACAGTCATGTTTTCAGGATTTCCTTAGTATTGAGTAGGTGATATAATTAGTGTCCATGCATCAGGACTTACCATTCTGTGGGATATCCTCAAATCATGACCGATAGTATCCCTATTAATATGTGCTCAATAATAATCCCCCCCCCCCTTCCATAGTGCCCCTAGTAGAAATAAGGCCTCTTATAGTGCCCTCTATAAGGTACCCCTATAAGAGCCCTCAGTACTAATAAAGCCCCCTATAGCATCTGTAGTAGTTAGGATGCCTCCTATAGTGGTCCAAGTATGTATAAAGACCCACTGCAGTGCCCTAAGTAGTTATTGTGACCATCTGTAGTGTACCCTGTATTATAATGTCCCCTGTAGTGTCACTAGATAAAAGTCCCCCTTCCTCGTAGTGCCCATATGTTTAATGCCCTCTGTATGGAAAGTATATATAATGCTCGACCCCCTCTGTATTATTAGTATATATATAATTGCCACCTCTGTATTATTATTATTATTATTATTATAATAATATATAATGGCCCCTCTGTATAATTATAATATATAATGGCCCCTCTGTAATATTATTATTATTATTATTATATATAATGGCCCCCTCTGTATAATTATTACATATAATGGCCCCTCTGTAATATTAGGATATATAATGGCCCCCTCTGTAATATTAGGATAGATAATGTCCCCCTCTGTATTATTAGAATATATAATGGACCATTATATATACGAATAATGCAGAGGGGGCCATTATATATACTAATAATACAGAGAGGGCCATTATATATTACTAGACATTAAGCCTTTTATAATAACGGGTGCTAGAACAGTAGTGTATAAACATTAATAGAAACAGTCTATATTAAATAGTAAGATAATTTAACCACATTGTATTTCTTGTTTTATTTTCTTTTGTCAAAAATATTTTGGAAAGAAGTCAAAAGTAAATTAATAATAAAAATAAAATGGAAACGTATATATCACGATACAGTGAGTATAGTTTGTAACAATCTGCAATATACAATACCTGAATCAGATATTCAGGAAAAAGGTATTTTTTAACCTCTTGAAATTTTTCTATAAAATTTCTTTATACACAACATTTCTTGTAAATATTCTATCTGAATTTGGCAACAGTTTGCCTTGTTCAGGACCATCTACAACCTTTACAACCACATCTGAAAAAGTTCTAACTCTAGATAATGCAACATATAACTGACCGTGGCAGAATACTGGTTCTGGCAAGTAAATGCTAACTTTTTCTAAGGTTTGCCCCTGAGCTTTATTAATTGTCATGGCAAAGGCTAATGCAACTGGAAATTGTCGTCTTCTTAAGGTAAATGGCAAATTAGTAGATGATGGAGCTAAATCAATATGTGGAATAAAGACCATGTCCCCTTCCGCTGAACCTGTTATTAGTTGAGCAATAATGAGGTTTCTTTTCAAGTCTTTAACAAAGAGGCGGGTTCCATTGCACAATCCTCTTTTAGTGTTTATATTTCTGAGGAGCATAATTATTGCTCCCCTTTTAAGGTTCAGTTTATGCCTCGGCATTCCTGTTGGAGTTAACTCATTAAGAAACTCAATAGGATAGTTCTGCATATCTTCCTCAGTTGAGTCATCAATTGAGTTTGAGCTAAGGAATGTCACAGTATCTCCTTCCAAAATGTTTAGCACCTCTTCATTTATGCTATCAACATCAGAGTTCTTTGGGCAAAGAATACATTTTTTTGTTATCTTTGAGACATCAGCAACTAAAATTCTTTCTCCAAAAAAGTTGTTGACAATATTTCCTGTACATAAAATTTTTGAAGGGATTTCAATTATGTCTTCAGGCATACCGTCAATGTGTGGTGTATCACCATTGCCAACTTGGATCAACCAATTGCTGAATTCAGTATCAACTGAACGGATATTGTTTGTAAGGTTAAGTATTTGGAAGTTTTGCCACAGTTTATTATACTTTATACATGCTTCAACAATTTTTGTCCGGTCACCATGAGGAACCACTGGAAGTGTTTGCCGAAAATCTCCACCAAGTAATAAAACTTTTCCTCCAAAGGGTTTCTGGTTATCCATTATTTCTTTTAGCAGTTTGTCAACCACTGTAAGAGCAATAGACAGGGCCATTGTACACTCATCCCAAATGAGCACTGTAGATGATCTCAAATTTTCAGCATCAGCAGAATTGAGACGAATATTTGATATTGAGTTCTCAACTATCGGAACAGGTAATTTGAACTGAGAGTGGTATGTTCTTCCACCCTCAAGAAGATTGGCTGCTATACCTGTTGAGGATACAGGGAGTGCTATGTTACTTTCTCCACAATGTTACCTTCTCCATACGTTTTACCACTACCTCCTGGACCATCCAAGAAAAAACAACGGTTGCAAAGGTTGTCATTTTTGCTTGCAGACAATATTTTTTCTGAAGCTCTTTTTTGTTCTCTGTTTAATGTTTTCTTCATTTCTTCAGCTCTGTATTTTTGTAATTCCTTATCATACATATTCCAAAGTTGATTAGTATTTGGCATTGTGGAAGGCAATCCAAAATCTTCACAGTTTTTGCCATGTAGTACCAGAATATTGCCTATTTCTTTAAGTGCGATCTTACGACAAATTGTACAATCATCATTGTGTTGTTTATGTTTGTGAACTAAATCTTCAATGAGATATTGCTCATATTTTAGAAAAAGTGCATTCATATTTTGTAATGATGCAAAAACGCAGACATATGCAAATAATTCCCTAAGTTGTTTAGGCATTGTAAAGTGGACAGCATCTTCCAGAGTGTTCTCCCACACATCGTCATCATTAATAAGTCTTTTTGCTTTTGCAGCCTCTTGGAAAGTGGGATAGACATTACCATGTACTGTCCTCAGATCTTCAAAGGATACTACACCAGCCACATGCAGCAATAGTAGACGCAGACAGTAACGCTCTGCATCTGATATTAAGTTGACAGAATACATTCGTCCAATAATTTTTTCTGCACCACGTTGACGCAATTTCCAACAACAATTTTGAGAGTCAAACACATAATGCAAAGGAATGTCTGAATATAATATATTCTTTGCTTCCTCTTTTTGTTGATTCAATTTGAACCAAACTGTCAATTGAGTATCACGGTTTAAAGCTCTCTGTACCGCTGTGGTAATGTCATTTGGGTTGAAAAAAACTGATTGTTCTTCAGGCAGATGCACTGCTAATCTATGGATGGTATGGGATTGATAATGCATTTCAAACCCATGCAAACGCCATGCTGCTTATGGAGCACTGACATACCTAGAATGAATAAAGGTGTTTATTTCATCATGATTCAAAGTACCTTGTTCTTGAATGACAACATTGGCACAATCATGACCTTTGTACACATATTTAAAAAGGTATTTGACACTTTTCACTGATGCACAAACTTCCACATTAATGTGGCAATTGTACTTCAACGCTAAGTAAGGATTATATGGTACAACCCAAGAATTATCAATATTCTTTCCATTAAGAATTATAGTTTGGCCTGTATTTTTTCTCTTGTACTTTGGATAGCCATTGCTATTAGCAATAGTTTTTTGTTGGAATTCCTTCGGAAAATCCTTACAGCATTTGTCATACATGGAGAATAAGGATTGAGTGCTCCGCATGGTCCATGAATCATATGCTTTGTTACAATTGCATGTAAGCGAGGAGTGATTTCTATGTTAGGGATTTCAGCAGAGACAATTTTATCTATCAGTTCTTCATTTTTTGGTTTACAGCTTTCTTTAAGAATGAGAAGTATGTGAGCATGTGGTAAACCTCTCTTTTGAAATTCTATTACGTAGACTATTGCTTTTGGGATTTCAAAAATATGTTTTTTACTGATGTCATCAATTAGTCCTTTGAGTTTTAGGTGAAATACTCTTGCAACTAAATGTGGTTGTGGGAGGAGCTGGGCGAGAAATGGAATAGGCATGCCTATAGACTGTCCCCACCCGACTGGCTGGAGTGTGCCTGATGCCAGCGACGAGGTAAGGCCTGAATAAGTGGGCCACCCAAGAGGAAGGAAAGAAGAAAGGGATGGGAGGGAGGGCAAGAACCGGGCGCCCTTCTGCTTGTGGGAGGGGATTTAAATAAGGTAAGTGCGCCCCTCCCACAAATACAGGCTGCACGCAGCCTTCAATACTTGTGGGAGGAGCTGGGCGAGAAATGGAATAGGCATGCCTATAGACTGTCCCCACCCGACTGGCTGGAGTGTGCCCGATGCCAGCGACGAGGTAAGGCCTGAATAAGTGGGCAAAAGAGAACCGGCAAGTGCAGGGTATAACATATTTATTGCAGTATGGTGCGACCTATAATGCCAAGGAACGGAAGGCTCGGGATACTTCTGCCCGTGGATTCGGGATGTACCTTGAGAAGCAGGATGACCTCCACCGACCCATCTTGCGGATAATGTGCGCTGGTACCTGGTGACCGGAAGCTGCGGACGCGGCCCCTATCCGAAATGAGTGCCCGGATATCGTGCTAGGGTTGTAACCCAAACCTGCGGCCAGGGTGCTGATGTTGGAGATGAACATGGTAGAAGACAGGGGTTTCCCGTTGACCGGGAGCAACGGGCCATCTAAGGCGGGAGATTGAAGGGAGGCCAGGAGCTCCTGGAGCACCTTGATAGGACACCAACAGTTAGATGAAGGGTAGAATTCCACCTCCGTGGGGGGACCGGTTTGACTGGTCTTGGAAAATGGAATAGACAAAATAAAGTGGTCGGAGTGCCATGCGAGATGCCGCCTTAGCAGGGTCGTTCGGGAGATGGTGCTGCAGGTGAATTCCCCGGGCCTGAGGAACCCATAGAACCCGAGATACATGGCTGCCTTCGTGACGATGCTTGCGAATTGGCCAAAAGGAAGACCATCCAGGGCTACGGATAACCTGCGGAAAAGCTCACCTGAGACCGGTTGCCTGCGCACCTGGACTGCCGTGCTGACTCTCTGAACACCCCTGAGGGTGGCTTTGATGGCTTGATTCGAAAAGATGGATCCGGCAGAGGGGTCGCTGAGCATCCGGTGGTGCTGGATGCCTGCCAAATACAGCTTGATGGTATTGTATGAGAGGTGGCGGTGGGAGTGGCAATGGGCTATGAATGCCATGATGAAGGTGACCTCGTCTATGTCCCCCTGCAAATGAGTGTCAGCAAAACGTCTAAACATGCTGAACCCGGTGTCATAATTCCTGGCGGTGTTGGTGGCTAGCGACCGCCGGACCAATGACTGCGCGGTTGCAATCAGGGGCTCTAGTCCAGCAGGAGGGCGCTGTAAGATGGAGCTGGGACGCCGACGGGATCTGCCTCTGGGAGTTCCTGGAAGAAAATATCGAGGTTAAAGCGGGACAGGGCGTCAGCCGCCACGTTCTGCGCTCCCTGGATGTGGACCGCAAAGACGTGGAAGTTAAACTCCAAGGACAGCCAGACAAGCCTACGTAACATAGACATCATCCTGAGATTTCTAGCCCTCCCCTTGGATATCACTTCCACCAGAACCTGACTGTCTGTCCTCAAGACGACTGATTTGTTTGCCCAGAGCGGACCCCAGACGCGGGCAGCCGCCACAATGGGGTATAATTCTAATAGCGGCGAGGACCTCATGGCCCCTGCCTCGGACAGGAGCTCCACCGGCCAGCTGCCGACCAACCAGTGCGGATAGAAGATTGCCGCGAACCCACGGGAGCCCGCGGCGTCAGTGTAAACCGTGGGGGAAGCTGCATTTGGGGATGGCACGAACAACGAAATGCCATTCCACCCAGTCAGGAAGGTTTGCCACATCTGCAGATCCGCCATGGCGGGACCATCCAGCCGGACGGTGGAGTCCTGATCCGGAGCGGTCGGGAGGAGATTGAGAAGCCGCGAGATGAAGGACCTCCCCTGTGGCATGATCTTGAAGGTACAAGTAAGGAATCCTAACAAGGACTGGAGCTCTTGCCTGGACAAAACTCCAGAAGAGGCCGCGGAGGAAACGGCGGCCCTGACCTTGGCCAGCTTGGTCGCGGGGAGGCTGGCCTCCATGCGGACTGAGTCCAGAGTAATGCCCAAGAAGGTAACCCCAGTGCCTGGACCCTCTGTCTTGGCGGATGCCACCGGAACCTCGAGCCTGGCGAACAGTTGGAGCAAGTTCCTCAAACCTGATGGGGGCCCCTGGGGCCTCTCGATGATTAGGAAGTCATCCAAGTAATGAATGACCATGTCCATCCCCCCATGATGGACAAGGATCCAGTGTAGGGCACAGGCGAACTTGTCGAACAACCACGGGCTGCTTTTGGATCCAAATGTGAGGCGGTTAGCAAAATAAAACCCGTCTGCCCAATGCAACCCATAATACTGCCATAACTGAGGGAGGATGGGGAGTAGCTTGAAGGCGTCCGCAATGTCGGCCTTGGCCAGCCAAGCCCCTTCCCCAGCCAGCAGGATGAACTGAATGGCCTCGTCAATGGATGAATAGGACATCGAGAACTCCCCTAATGGGATCAGGGAGTTGAGACTGGGGATCGGCGACATGTGTGGAGCAGACAAGTCGTAAATTAGACGCTTTTTATTTGATGCCTGTTTGGAGACTAGGCCGATAGGATTGATCCTCCACTCGGCAAAGGGAATCGTTTCAAACGGGCCTAGCAGGAACCCTTTGCGGACCTCGTCCTGTAACAGAGTGGCCACGGCCTCCGGATCCTGCATGGCCGACTGTAGGTTCCTTCCCTCCCAGGAAACCTGAGGGAGGGCAATGAGCCCTGTATTGAAACCCTTCTCGAAACCGGTGATGAGGAACTCCACCGACCGGCGATCGGGGTGATCCTGCAACAGGATGCCCAGGAGCTCGACGTTGACGTCGGTCAGTCATAGAGCCTTACGTTGCCTCTTCGGGCAGCTGGAGCGGGGGTGGGCCCTGAAGCAGAGGGAACACACATGTAGAGCTCTACAACTGTTGAAATTACAGCCCCCGGCATTAAAGTTGTTGCAGACCTGACTCTGGCCTAAAAAAGTAATGGGCCTGCCCAGCTTGTCAGTGGAACCCTGGGACCGTTGCGTGCCAGAGGGGCCTGGCTGGGAGCCTTCTCGGGCCGGGATGGGAAAGTTGGGGCACCAGTCGGCCGTGTGCTGGATGGACTGGCACGCCGCGCACGTAGGGGCCTGCAACCCGGCAAAATGGCGGCAGAACAGCTCCATGTCTATGTCCGCCCAGTCCGTGGTGAGCTGGAACTGAGCGAGGGCGGCTGCCGCTTTGGCTGAAAAAGACCTATGGTAGTCATAGAAGTTCTTTCCCCCGTATTTGTGGCTGGACTTGGTATAGGTAGGAGTCCAGCTCCTCCCGTCTGTGTGGCTGGACGCCGCAGATGGTATCCCGGTAGAGGCTGAATGCCAGGACGAACTCGGGGATCGACAGCTTCCGATTCAGGCGGGTATCCTTGGCCCGTAGGACCACCGAGACCTCCCCGCAATTGATGACCTTATTCTCTGCTACGTCTAGGGACGCAATGAGAAGGGACGCGAGGTTGACGTCCCTCCCCGCCAGGATGTCCCTTTTAAGGCTTTCTGGGATGTAGTGCGAGGGGGCAATCTTGGGTCTGACATGGACTGTACCTGGCGCCAAATCCCGGGACGTGGATGGCAAGACCGGAAGGGCTGGAGAAGGCAGGGCCGGAGGAGTCCGGGATTCCCACTCCCCCATCCTAGTCTGGATGTCCGCGACCGAACCTGCCAGACTGGCGATGGTGGCCTGTAACTGCAGGAGGGTCAGCTGTATCGATGAGGGAGAAGGCTCCTCACTTGAACCCGCTGGTGCCGTCATCAGGAGCCGGTACAGCTCCGCCTTTCTTGCGGTGGCAGGATAGTGAATCCCTCTGCGTCTAAGCTCTGCTATCAGCTTCGGAATGGTCCAGCTCCTCAGGGAGGGGTTGCTGGTGCGGCCTGACACGGAGGTCCCGGGCAAGGACAGATTATCCTCCGACTCAGGGACCTGCGACATCTTCAAGCTGCATGGAGAAGGTATGAAGGTGACAGATGAGACTTCCTTCCCCCTCCCCCAGGTGCCCGACCGAGAGCTACAGGGGAAAATAGTTCTCTTGACCGAACGGTGTTGACCGCTACTTACCTTAAATGAAAGGGACCACGCTACTGACTTCTGTACTGAGGCAGAGACCTATGAACGGGAGTTTATGACAACGAATAGCTACCGCAGTGACAGGTCGCAGCACAGCCTTGGCTGTATCTTACCTGAACCGAGAAAATAGGCGCACCGACCGTGGTTTGCTTGAAGCTCTGGTGGACGCGGATCTGCTTTCTAAAAAGATAAGCCGTGTTTTACCGATGCACGGCGAGAGCCGTGACCTGCTGGTCCCTTAGACAGTGATCCAAACAAACACAAAACACCTGAGCGATTCAGGGAGGTATCGCCCTGAGTGGTTCAAGGCGACACTGTCACGAGCGATACAAGGAGACCTTGCCCCTGAGCGTTTCAGGGGCCATTGCGCCCGAGCGATTCAGGGGACCATTGCACCTGAGCGATTCAGGGAACTATTGCACCTGAGTGAATCAGGAAATTATTTGTGCCTGAGCGATTCAGGGACCATCTGCCTGATGGAATCGAGAACCATAGCACCAGAGCGACTTACGGACACTGCACCTGGGAAACCCGAAACATTGCCCGTGAATAAACAGGGAAAACATTGCACATGAGAGAATCAGGAAAACATTGCACATGAGTGAATTGAGGGACCTCCCTGGGTGATACCTGGACGAATTGTGACTGAGCGATTCAGGGACGACTTTGCGCCTGAGTGATTCAGGGAAGACATTGCGCCAGAGCGAATCAGGGAAGACACTTGCGCCAACGAATCAGGGAAGACACTTGCGCCAGCGAATCAGGGAAGACACTTGCGCCTGAGCGATTCAGGGAAGACACTTGCGCCTGAGCGATTCAGGGAAGACACTTGCGCCTGAGCGATTCAGGGAAGACATTGCGCCAGAGTGAATCAGGAAGACATTGCGCCAGAGTGACTCAGGAAGACATTGCGCCAGAGTGAATCAGAAAGACATTGCGCCAGCGACTCAGGGAAGACACTTGCGCCTGAGCGATTCAGGGAAGACACTTGAGCCTGAGCGATTCAGGGAAGACACTTGCGCCTGAGCGATTCAGGGAAGACACTTGCGCCTGAGCGATTCAGGGAAGACACTTGCGCCTGAGCGATTCAGGGAAGACACTTGCGCCTGAGCGATTCAGGGAAGACACTTGCGCCTGAGCGATTCAGGGAAGACACTTGCGCCTGAGCGATTCAGGGAAGACACTTGCGCCTGAGCGATTCAGGGAAGACACTTGCGCCTGAGCGATTCAGGTTGACACTTGCGCCTGAGTGAATCAGGGCACCATTGGACAGATGCGGGGAAACTACCAACAGGGTGGGCCGGGTAGGGAAAATGCTGTTGCTTCTGGTGCCCAGTCCTAACAGAGGATCAAAGGTTCCCCTTTACATTTTTTTTTTAATTTTTTTTTTTTCTTCCCCCAGCCGGTATTTAGCAATGACTCAGTGTTGAGCGGCAATTAAGGATTTGTAGTAGTCTGACACAAAATGTAACTCCCCTTGTTGCTGGCAGCAATTTTAACAGAGGGTGTACTCATATGGCAACGTAGCACCCCCTAATGACCGTCCGTTCTGAGGCGCAGACCCAGGGATATTGCGGACCGCCCCCTCCCGGCATGACACCACGGACACTGGCCGTTGCGCTGTGGCACCCCCCCCCCCTTTTTCCCGATATGACATAAAGACACTGAAACCAAACCCCCCCCTTCCCTCTTCCCTGGTATGACATCATGAACACCGTAACCCCCCCTCCCCGCCCCACAACATGGTGACCGCCGCAATGTTTGCCACATGGTGCGCACCGAGCCGCGTGTAACCCATGTGGATAGCTGTGTGCATGGCGGCGCCGCCGCAGCTGCAGAGCGGGAACCGGCAGCCGCCGCGCTGTCCGCTTACCTCCTGGATGCGACGGAGCTGCCGGTAAGTGAGGGTGATACGAGGTGCCGGTGGCAAGCGTGTCTGGCCGGGCCGCAGAGCGGTGATACTTACGACGGCGATGCTGCTGGAGGCACGGAATGACGAACCGATGGAGACGCGACCGGAAGTGACGTCAGGCGCTGGATGCTGCAGAAGCAAGAACCGGGCGCCCTTCTGCTTGTGGGAGGGGATTTAAATAAGGTAAGTGCGTCCCTCCCACAAATACAGGCTGCACGCAGCCTTCAATACTTGTCCATCAACAGTTTGTCCATGTTGTAGGTTATGTACAATCTCTTCCCATTTGGGATTGCATGTCATTGTAATAAAAAGATCTGGTTTTCCATATTTTCTGACAATTGCCATAGCATCTTGATAATTTTGTTGCATGTTTCTGGGGCTCCCTGCAAATGAAGAAGGCAAAATAAAAAAATTTCCAGGACTTTTTCCAAGGCGTGCTTTATTGGCTTCATTAAACAAATGATCCATTAATACAGAGTATTTTTCAACACGCAATTTAGGCTGATTTTGACGTATATAATTGAGTCTGTTGGCTTCTGTTTTTACATATGCATCAACTATATATTGCTGTGTAAGGCGGCCTGCATTTAAAAAGGGATTAAAATCCTCTCTAATGGAAAGACGGTAACCGTAGTATTGCATTTGAGTGACTCTAACTCTAGGATTGTGGGACTGGTTTGGTAAATTTAATAAAGCTTGTTGTCTGTTTTGCAATGGAATGTCAATTCCCCAGCTTTGATCCCCATAGGGGAATAACAATGGATAAACCCTGGGTTCCAAATTAGGATCAAGGACACTAATTCTTTGTGTTTTTTTTAAAAAATTTGTATAATCTCCACTTGGTTTGCAGTGTATAAGAAGATCTCTTTCAAGTGGTGGTTCTCCATCATCATTTTGAAAAATAAAAGCAACCTCATTATATTTTGGTGCGTTATAGCGCCTTTGGTCATTTTTGCGATCTTGTACTATTGTCATGGACACTTCCTTAATAACATTGTCATTTTTGGCGGCATTCTCTCCATATTCTTTTTCAACTTGGTACAACATTTTGCAGGCCTCGGCAAAAGGATTGAATTGTGCCATAAATGTACTTAATGTTTGCATAAGCTCTGAATTTATTCCTGAGTTGGCAGAAATTTGCATTCTTTGTTCTGCAGCTTCAGAGGGATCTAAAATGTATAATTGTGAAAACTGTCTGTTTCATCCTGTTGAGGATGCAGTGTTCCTGCTCTGTGACTGGATTTTTCTTACGTATAGTAGATTTGTGATTGCTGAACCTGTCCTTCATTCTGACAGATGTCTCACCAATGTACAGTAAGCCACAAGGGCATTTTAACAGGTACCCAACAAAGTTGCAATCACAGGTAAAGAAACCTTTTACAGGAAATTTCTTACCAGTATGTGGATGGAAAAAGGATTCACCCTTAATTACCGCAGAACAGTGAACACACTGCAAACAAGGGGAAGTGCCCCTCTTAGGTGTGGAAAGGAAAAGTTGACGAGGCATATTCATGGTACCACCTATGTCTGCTTTAACAATAGTATCTCTAATGTTCCTAGTTCTCTTGTAGCAGTTTATAGGGATATCATGAAATTCAACAACGTTCGGATAAGCTGTACGCATAATCCCCCAATGTTTATTGACCACATGGCGAAATTTATTAATCCATGGATGATATTTAACAATAAACGGTAACCGTTTATTGTCAGTATGAGACTTGGGTATCTCCATCTTGCTGCTACATTTCTTCATCTCAGAATCTAATAGGGGTCTAGGATATCCCCTCAAAGAATTTTTTTTTTGCCATCTCATTGAATCTGACCTCCCTCACTGATTCGTCTGACACGATTCTCTTGATACGTTTAAACTGTGAAGAGGGTAAAGACCTCTTCACAGAAGGTGAATGGTTACTGGAGTAATGTAACAAACTGCTCTTGTCTGTTTTTTTGATGTACAAATCAGTCTGCACACAATTATCATGATCCTTTATTACTAAAGTGTCTAGAAAATGTATCTTTTGTAGGTCATACTGAACTGTGAAACATAACTCGGGCCATATGTTGTTTAAATACTGAGTGAACTGTTCAAGGGACTCGCTGCCGCCCCGCCATACGCAAAAAATGTCGTCTATAAAGCGACGCCACACAATACATGATTGTATGTATAGTGGATTTTTATATATAAAATTTTCCTCAAGCCAGGACATATAACTATTTGCGTATGGCGGTGCGGCATGCGAGCCCATCGCGGTACCCCGTTTCTGCTGAAAGAATGTATCCTGGAACAGGAAATAATTTTCCTGTAAAATTAATTCCAGCAATTGTAGAATTTTTTTTTTTTCTTGAACGGTGTACTTTAACGATTCCAGGATCCATTCTACAGCAGTAAGACCTTTTGTATGCTCAATACATGTGTACAGACTGCATACATCATATGTTACAAACAAGTCTCCTACCTCAAGATGTAAATCTTTAATGTCTGACAAGAATTGATTAGTGTCTAATACAAATGATGGCATATTTTTTGTTAATGGGGTAAGTACTTTTTCAATCAACATGGCAGGTGCAGGCAAAATGGAGTCATTTGACGCAACAATGGGTCGTCCCGGGGGGGCTGTCATACATTTATGAATTTTCGGCAAAGTATATAGGACAGGTGTGACTGGATGCTGACACAACTTTTCATCAAGTAGACCCAATTCTTTATGAGTGTGAACAATAGTAGTCAACTTGCGTTTAATATCATAGACAGGATCCCTATTTAAAGGATGATAAGTGTCCCTGTCAGAAAGTTGTGTCACAATTTCTGAGATGTAATACTCTCTATCCAGCATAACTAATGAGCCACCTTTATCTGCTGGCTTAAAAATAACAGATTTATCATCCAATATACTACGAAATGCCTGTCTCTCTTCATTAGATAAATCATGCGCAACAGTCAAACCGTCATGTTGTATATCTGCCAAGATGGCATTAAAATCCCTTTGTACCAAAGATATATATGCTTCTGCGGGATGATATGTTTTAGGAGGTTGAAAATATATATATATATACACGCACAAACAGTGGCATGCAAAAGTTTGGGCACCCCCTGGTCAAGATTACTGTTACTGTTAACAGTTCAGCAAGTTGAAGATGACATGGTTGCAAAAAGCATAATGACATATTCCCTTTGTATTATGTCCACAAATGTGGCCGTGATTGCACCCCCCTTATGGGTGACTGCCCTCTCCTACCCGTTGTCCCAGCCCTGGGTGCAGCACATTATTAGCACTGGCTAGGCTACACGATTACATCAGAAATATTTAGGATGGGTTCACACCAGACTTTTTGCTCCCTTTCACTGCTTGTATCACCTATCCATGTTGATACAGTAGGTGCAACCTAAATACATTTTAGTACATGGAGGTATATTGTGATTTGCTTGCTGTTAGTTGTATTCTAGTAGAAAATCAAATGTATGGTATGTTCTTTTGCTATCTTATGCTGCCACCTAGAGGTCTAATGACAAAATACATCTATATTTAGTTAAATGATATGAGAAATGGAATTCACAGTATACATTCCAGATTTGCAAAATAAGGTAGATAGATACAAATTATTCTAATACAATTGTCATATTTCATTTTTGCATAATATTAGAGACCAATAGAATTCACTTGATTTCCTTTAGCAAGACATTTGAAGGGTGCATTTGTGCGCTCTCTTTCAAAAGAACTGTACTTTTTAAAAGCTTTTATGCCATAGTGAGATATAAAAGGTTTTAATCAGCCGCGGTCCGAGTGCACCACTGATCTCTAAAACAAAAAGATAGAAGCACACACACAGAGCGCACTCTCCTCGCTGCAGATTGGAGATGGAAGTTTCTACTGAGTCCATCTTCAGCGCTCTGTGTGAGCATTTCTGTATCCTCATTTAAGCAATTGGTAGACATCTCAGCATTCAGACCCCCACCAAAAAAAACTTTTTATATGTCACTATGACAATTATACTTCAAATAATGATTAATCCACTATGGCTGGATTCACACATAGCATTTTACTACATTTAACTGTATTGTCTTTGATTCAATTTGTTACACATTTTTTTTAGTATGAAGCATGCTTCTCTACATGAATTTTTTTTTCAAAGCAGCATGCGCTGGGTATCTAATTTCTTTTCTGATATTCTTTTTAAAGACTTCTCTACAGTACTTCAAAAATGCAAAAAAAAAAACACCATTCAAATGTTACAAAATAAAAAAGGCCAGAAAAAAATGGTTGAAATGCTTGGGGTTCAAGTGTTTAAAAATTCTGTAAAAGTGCTGTAAAAGTCTTTATTATGGCTTCAACACTGAGGTGCCTGGGACTCTACTTAAGTGAACACTGATCACCCTAGAACCACTGTGTTGTGTCTGTGTAACAGCAGCTGCTGTGTGGTCCCGGGCGCCGTGTTCAGCGGCGATCTGTTGCCAGTGCTTCCTATTCACCGCTGCAGTCCTGGGCTCTGTCTGTGTAGGTACTGTTCTTCTGGGATCCGCTCCACTGTTTCCTCTGAGCCCTGGCCACAGCAAGCTTGCTGCTTGTTTCCTGCAGCACATCCTTAAGGGACGGCGCACATCACTCCCTGTGCCTTATGGGTTGGATCATGTCACCTCGCTGACCAATCCTAGCCCCCCTGCACATATATAAGTGGCTTAGCCCCCTTTCCAGATGCCTCCGTGTCAAGGTCCTTGTATTCTGCTAAGGTTCCTGTAATCTGATTATGTTCCTGTGTTCCTGACTCATACTTGTATTCCTGGACTCCGTTACCTGTTTGATCCCTGCCTGCTTGCCATGACTCTCCTATTGCCGACCCGCATTGCCTGATCTGTACCTGTGCCACCTGCCCTGACCTATTTGGTCCTGCACTGTTGCTCCTGGTTACGACTCAGCCTGCTGACAACGCCTGTACCTCTGGTACCTTTCTCAGGTACCTCCTGGTCCGCCTGGACCAGCTGCCTTATGCGCCCCATCCTCCTCAAGAGGTAGCGACCTGGTGTTCCCTCGGGAAAGTCTATCCCCACCATCAGGGGTACTGTGAAGATCGAGGGGTTCACTTAGACAATGCCCTTAGAGGAGGTAGGACACGTGGCACAGTGGGTTCACACCCGCTGGTTCGTGACAGTCTGTATCCCGCTGGCATAACTCTACAAACAAACATATGCTGAGCCACACTAATCCTCTGGTGAATCCACTAATGAGCCCCAAAGATCCAGCAGAATACAACCCTGTTTAATGGTCTATAATTACACAGTTGATACACACAGTTTTTGATGATAAAGTACAGGTGCTATCACAGATGAAAATTCTTGAAATTCATTTTGGGTGCGATTTTGAGAATTTTAAAAAAAAATTCAACTTGGGTGCACATTTATTCTACCCGATCAAAAGTACTAGTAAAAGGAGAAAGATGGATCCCTATATAATATTTCTCTGAGTGAGACATGCATGTCAGTTTTCCTTCCAAAAGGACAATAAAACAAGAGAAATTTGCCCTGCATAGCTGAGTGGTCTTTGTCAGGGTCTCAAGGTGTCACGAGGGTGTCAAGAGCCACGTCTGACTCCGTTATAGCTGGGGTCAGGAAGTCGCAGCGGGTGGCTGCGCGCTCTATGTCTAAAGATAGTGCTGTTTCTTAATGGTAGCTTTCTGGGTTTGCCTTGCAATCCTTTTTGTCCCACTCAGGGATCCGTAGCTTCTTCTCCTCAGCTGTTTCTTGTCCAGCACTCCCAACCTCCTTATATTCCCCTCTCCCACTTCTCTGGTTGCCAGATATAGAGCTTCCTGCCTGGACTTCTATACTGACCCACTGGAGCTGAGTTGCTGTTATCCCTGGTTGTCGTACCAGAGCATTACCCTCCGGATCCCTGTTTGTTGTTTGTTGTCGCCCACCTGGGACTATATGTTTTGTCAGTATTGTCTGTCTTCTCCCTAGTGTTTCCCTTTAGTGTTAGTGGTGTGGACTAGTGTCCCCACCGCCCTATTCACTACATAGGGCTCATCTTAGGGAAAGCCAGGGTTTATGCACGCGATCGGCGTACGGGTGAGAAACCCGTCTAGGGACGTCAGGGCAGTCAGGTGCCAGCCTCAAGGTGAGTTAGGGGTCACCATCTTTCCCTCTCCCTTGGACAGGGCCTTCCTTTTCCCTCCCTTTGCGTCACGTATGTGATCGGCACGCCGGTCGTGATACAAGGATTTGCATGTGTTGTATTGTAGTCCTGAATTTCTGTGCTCTACATTTCTTGGGAATAATATATGCAAATGATCAAATAACCCAAATTAAGCAGCATTACCATTAGGTCCAAATTAAACAGTCCATAAAGGGGTGGTGCCAGCAGTGTTAGGCCTTAGCGCAGCAGGGAGATTTGGGAGAAATACTGCAGCACTCAATAGGCCAGATTTATCATTAGCTCAGGTCAGAATAATGGAGTGAAAAAGTCCCAAAAAAAGTCCCAAACGCTAAAACTGCGCACAAATTTGCGACTTTTTTCTGCTCTGCACTATGCTCGCCAGTTTTCTGAAAGTGGGCGTGTTTTCTTATGTAGATGAATCTCTAGACAGATTTACTATTGGGACTATTTAAAAAGTCGCAAAAAAGTCGCAATTTTACTCCAGTGAGGACCATGCTTATCTTATAAGACTTTTTAATAGAACATGCGACTTTTTCATAAAAACGTGCGACTTTTTCGTAAAGATGTGCAACTTTTGTAAAGCTGCTTACTGACGGATAAACTGCTACTGTCAAACCACATTTATTACAGTCTTAAAGGGCCGATCATAAATCTGACTTGGCTAAAACTGACTTTAGCCATATGTTAAAGTGGAGTGAGCTGTCAGAGTAATGATAAATCTGGCCCTATGTCTTTAATGCAATTCCTAGTTTATTCACCAAGAATGTGACGTTTCGACTACAATGAATCTTTTTCAAGCAGAGTGACCATTATCAACTTATCAAAGCTTACTTCTACTGCATTCAGGTTTACTGTTCTTTTCTTTTTGTAAGAAAAGCTAATTTGAATAGCCTTCCTGGACACCCAAAGGTATGCAAATTAGCTTTCCTTTTATAAAAAAACTAACAAAAAAAACAAAACATTGAACAGTTCAAGGCTACCATTCAAGGGAAATCTTATTATGAAAAAGCAGTGATTGATCAGTTTGAGGCTACCACATGGGGAAACGTTATTATAACAAAGCACTGATTGAACAGTTCGAGGCTACCACCAGGGGAAAATATTATTATGAAAAAGCAGTAATCCCTCTCTTTGATTTGCCTGAATTAAATCAAAAGAAATTTTGGTTCATTAGAATCAAATTTTTTGGGAAATTCACTCATATCCAGGTGCTATATATCAGTGGCTGATGCATAACTACTGTAGATATACGGTAATTTGCAATTTTACATTAGCTAGGGCAAGTCTAACATAGAGCCCTTTGGGCATCTCATGTGTCCTGAACCCAACAGCAATAAATCGTCATGCTTATGTGTCAGCCCCCACACAAAGGCTAAATATTAGTCACAGGCTGTTAGCTCAGCATTATTCGGTCTGGGTATTATAATGCCCCCTATAATTAGTTATAATGCTCTCTTATAGTGCTCCCAGTATTTATAATGCTCTCTCTAGAGGCCCCAGAGGTGTTATACAGATTGTACAATGAAGTGATAAATCTCCACAATTCCTATTGCATCAGATGTTGCTTGTTAATCTAGATGTTTTAGTCCAATGTAGGCCTTTCTCAATATGTCATTTTGATTGCAGGAAGAGGAAAGTGCAGTGTACTAGGACACAAAGGTGCCATATTTTTGGTTGGGGCACTCTAGGGGCATTATTACTTTTTAAGGGGACACTCAGGGAGTCCTTTTTTAGAGGGCACTACTACTTTCTAGTATTTAAAAAAAGTAATAATCACCCCTTTCTCTTCCCTAAAATCACCCCTTTCTCTTCCCTGCTTTTGCTTTCTAAACTGTAATAATGTTCAGTTTAAAGTAATAATGCCCCCTGCATTCCCCTTTGAAGATATATAAATTCCCTCTCATTCAGCAGGGCTCAAGCTGTCTCTTCAGCTGTCAGCAACTGGTAGTCGTCACAAGAAGAAACAGTACTAGACCTTTGAAGGTAATAATTCCCCCTTTAATGCCCCCTGAGTGCTCCCTGAAAAAGTAGTAATTCCCCTAAGTGTCCTCTAGAAAGTAGTAGTGCCCTCTTAAAAATGACTCTCTGAGTGCCCCCTTAAAAAGTAATGTAAAATATGGCACCTTTGTGTCCTAGGAAAAAAGCAGAAACCTTATACTCCCCCTCTTCTGGTTCAGGGATCCACTGAGGCAAGTAATTAGAAGCAAAGGCCATGTGTTGTAGACATTATGACCCTGATTTAGCATGAATTCCCATTAGAATTCTGGCTTCAAAAAGATTTATTATTGAGAATTTTTTTAAAAACACAAAAAGGTCTCACTCCAGTAGGAGAGTAGAAAAACTTGAGTAGCTTTTCTAATCAGAAGTGTTTGTTTTAAGAATAAGACAAATGTATCAAACAGCATACGACATTTGATAAACATGGCATAAATTACGACAACACAGACTCAAGAAAAAATTGACTTAAAGGGAACCTGTCACCGGGATTTTGGGTATATAGCTGAGGACATGGGTTGCTAGATGGCCGTTAGCACATCCACAATACCCAGTCCCTATAGCTCTGTGTGCTTTTATTGTGTAAAAAAAACGATTTGATACATATGCAAATTAACATAAAAGAGTCATATCTTACTTGTGTGACCAGAGAAGAGTCATATTTTCAAGCTCTGACTCATCTCAGGTTAATTTGCATATGTATCAAATCGTTTTTTTGTACACAATAAAAGCACACAGAGCTATGGGGACTGGGTATTGCGGATGTGCTAGCAGACCATGTCCTCAGCTCTATACCCAAAATCCAGGTGACAGGTTCCCTTTAAGAAAATCCGCTTTTAAATTCCCCCCTATTTCATCACTGCAGCTAAATAAACAGACCACAAGGGGGCACCATAGCAGAAGTGCTGGAGTGGAAGGCGGATTTACCACGTGAGTACTGCATTGTTTATTATTTTGTGCCTTTTTTCCTCCTTGAGCAAATGTTAATTTTTCCGAAAAAGTCATTTAATTATGTATGAAATGATTGCTAAATGCTAGGCTTATGGTTGCCCAACAGCTAACAATACAGGACCCTCATCCCTGCTCACTTGATGGGGAAAGGTTGTATAAAGTTTTTGCTGAGCATTCATTCTGCTGTTCCAATGTAAGGTACAAACCTAAAGTCGAGCAGATACAACATGATTTAAGCCAGTCATTTGCCACTGGAGTCTATTTCTTATGGCTTTATTACAAATCATATACCATATTTTACTTCATGGTAAGAACAAATGTTACAATGAATAGGTACATTTTATATAATTGTAACAAAATGCCAGTAAAACAGTATTTTGTGCAAAATGGGTGAAGCAGGAGGTCTGTAGGGTGCAGCTTCAGCCAATAGCTACAGAACAGGAATTGATATAAGAGAAATTAATGTCATTTTGGAAACTTTTTCTGTGCAGCTTAGGCTACTTTCACACTTGCGTTTCACACTTGCGTTCAGAGCGGATCCGCTGTCTGCACAGACGGATCCGCTCCTATAATGCAGACGTTTGGATCCGTTCAGAACGGATCCGTCTGCATTATAGCTTAGAAAAAATTCTAAGTGTGAAAGTAGTTCAGACGGATCCGTCCAGACTTTACATTGAAAGTCAATGGGGGACGGATCCGTTTGAAAATTGAGCCATATAGTGTCAACTTCAAACGGATCCGTCCCCATTGACTTACATTGTAAGTCTGGACGGATCCGTTTGCCTCCGCACGGCCAGGCGGACACCCGAACGCTGCAAGAAGCGTTCGGGTGTCCGCCTGCTGAGCGGAGCGGAGGCTGAACGCTGCCAGACTGATGCATTCTAAGCGGATCCGCATCCACTCAGAATGCATTAGGGCAGTAAGGATGCGTTCGGGGCCGCTTGTGAGCCCCTTCAAACGGAGCTCACAAGCGGAGCCCCGAACACTAGTGTGAAAGTAGCCTTAGTCTACTTTCACACTGGCGTTTTGGCTTTCCGTTTGTGAGATACAGTACAGACCAAAAGTTTGGACACACCTTCTCATTCAAAGAGTTTTCTTTATTTTCATGACTATGAAAATTGTAGATTCACACTGAAGGCATCAAAACTATGACTACCTCTTGAAGCTCATCAAGAGAATGCCAAGAGTGTGCAAAGCAGTAATCAAAGCAAAAGGTGGCTACTTTGAAGAACCTAGAATATGACATATTTTCAGTTGTTTCACACTTGTTTGTTATGTATATAATTCCACATGTGTTAATTCAGAGTTTTGATGCCTTCATAGTCATGAAAATAAAGAAAACTCTTTGAATGAGAAGGTGTGTCCAAACTTTTGGTCTGTACTGTATATATATATATATAAAAATTGGAAAATGAAGACACGTTCTGGGGTGGTTGCGCTATATTGACAACATCTTCTTGGTGTGGACGGGCGACACGTTGGGCCTTCTCGCGTTCCACGCATTTCTCAATGAAATCGATCCTATGGTAAAATTTACTGTGGTTCATTCAACTCATAAACTACAATTTCTGGACACGGATGTTCAGGTTATGGGTCAGGGTTTAAACACTGATCTTTATGTGAAAATTACTGACAAAAACACTCTGTTGCGTTTTAATAGCCATCACCCACGTTCCATGATTCAGTCGTTACCTTATAGTCAATTCCTCTGAGTCAAGAGGATTGTGAGGGATAAATCGACTAGGAACGTACGATTTAGGGAAATGAGCAAGAAATTTGCTGCCCGAGGATATCCCAAGAAACTTATTGCGGGGAGTATTTTGCGAGCTGATAGTAATCATACACCAACCCCATGTAATGATACTGTAAGAGTCCCGCGGATTCCTTTTATCTCACAATTATCTGCTGATAGCCCGCAAATTGCGACTGTCATCAGAAAACATTGGAAGCTGATAGAGAATAGTTTTCCTCAGATTGAAGAGTTTCGCACACCCCCACTTTTTTCTTACCGTAGAGGGCGGAACCTAGGTGATAGGTTGGTTAAGTCTGATGTGGGTAGCAGCAGGACCAGTGTGAGGTCACTATGTGGCTCCACGCTGACTGGTTGCTACCCATGTCATCACTGCGTGAATTGCTGCCTTGTGCTTAAGGGGGATTCGTTTCATAATCCTGCGACCAATAAAATGATCAAAATCACTCAGTATTTGATGTGTGATTCGTCCTACGTGGTCTACCTATTGTCATGCCCTTGTGAGAAGTGGTATGTTGGTGAGACCACGTGGGACGTTAAGACATGCCTAAATCAGCATCGATACTCCATTAGAAAAAATGGATTTGCCAGTCTCCAAGCATTTTAAAGAGGCGGGGCACTCGGAAAAAGATTTGAGGTTCCGTATATTAGAACAGATACAGATGGGTAGACGTGGTGGAGACAGGAAGGCTCTCCTTAAAAAGCGAGAGCTATTCTGGATTTTCACCTTGAAGACCCTCAGGCCAAATGGTTTAAATGTTGACTTCAGGGTGGATTAGTGGTGTCTCTCCCCGTGTACTGTGTTGTCCGTATTCCCTGATATGGATATAGTGAACATGTGTATAATACAACCAAGCTGAAATATAAATTGTTTTTAATATTTTCTTTTTCTGTATTATTTGTAGATTCGGCTACTAATCACGATCACGGCTGATACTCTGCATGAAGACAAGAGCATCTCGGTCCCCATTAGCTATCCACATTCTGTTTTATATATTCTGCTAACAACCTTTATGATGGCCGTGTCTGTATTGTACCACACATGTGACGCGTTGCATATTGCAATTTTAGGTCCATTCACACATTGAGTGTTTTTGCAACATGTTATACCTGACAAGGTGTTGCCCCTTTTTTTGCCAAAGGGGTACGCCAGTTTTGGTTCTATCTATGTAGGACACACGTGTGGATTTGTTCAGTGTCTCAAAGGATACAGGGGCGGTTTGACACGGTGACCTGTGTCAACGCCACTGTTGCCCTACTACAGTGATGACTTTACTGCTGACCCGGTTGGTCCTGAATGTGAGACACTTCCTTTTCCTTTTAGATATGTAAATGAGTGTTGAATGTGTTCAAGGGGCTGCACTAACCTTCCTTGTGCCCAGCCGTGCCCAGCCACGCCCGCCTCTCGTGCCCAGCCGTGCCCAGCCACAAGCCGTAATCTCGCGATGCGCAGTGCCGGTATAGTGTTCCTTCCCTATGCTGGCATCAGCCTCAGAGAAAGAACTGAGCAATCGCGGGCTCGCCCATCGCGAGATTACGGCTATCTATCGTTGATGAAAGGAGGAGACATAGGCGGTGCTGGGCTCCTTCACAGGCGGGCGTGGCTGGGCACGGCTGGGCACAAGGAAGGTTAGTGCAGCCCCTTGGACACATTCAACACTCATTTACAGATCTATAAAATCCTTTTTTAAAGAAATTAAAACCACACAGCCCTATAGGACACATATATTGCGGACATGCTAGCGGCGATCTAGCCGTGCATGTCCGTATCTCTATAGCCCCAAACTTGATGACAGAATCCCTTTAAGTTTCCTTGCACCTGAGATATCGTGAGATTTATTGCTCCTGCTCATGCGCAGTAACCAAATGTGGACGCCACCGCTATGTTCGGCGTGCGCAGTACCGCGACCAGACATCTTCTAGGTGTGAGCAGAAAGCAGTGACTGCTCAGCCCAGAGCCCTCCTTTATATGGAGCATGGGCGGACCTGAAAGAGAACTGCACGGAGAGGCTGCCTTTCTGGGGGCGGGGCTGTTCCTGAACTTCAGGCCCCGCCCTCCAGTTCAGATTGGCTGAGCTCAGAAGTGCTGGTAGTTTTCATTTTCCAGTCATGGCAAAAAGTTTTGAGAATTACATAAATATTGGAAATTGGAAAAGTTGCTGCTTAAGTTTTTATAATAGCAATTTGCATATGCTCCAGAATGTTATGAAGAGTGATCAGATGAATTGCATAGTCCTTTTTTGCCATAAAAATTTACTTAATCCCAAAAAAAACTTTCCACTGCATTTAATTGCTGTCATTAAAGGACCTGCTGAGATCATTTCAGTAATTGTCTTGTTAAACTCAGGTGAGAATGTTGACGAGCACAAGGCTGGAGATCAATATGTCAGGCTGATTGGGTTAAAATGGCAGACTTGACATGTTAAAAGGAGGGTGATGCTTGAAATCATTGTTCTTCCATTGTTAACCATTGTGACCTGCAAAGAAACGCGTGCAGCCATCATTGCGTTGCATAAAAATGGCTTCACAGGCAAGGATATTGTGGCTACTAAGATTGCACCTCAATCAACAATTTATAGGATCATCAAGAACTTCAAGGAAAGAGGTTAAATTCTTGTTAAGAAGGCTTCAGGGCATCAAAGAAAGTCCAGCAAGCGCCAGGATCGTCTCCTAAAGAGGATTCAGCTGCGGGATTGGAGTGCCACCAGTGCAGAGCTTGCTCAGGAATGGCAGCAGGCAGGTGTGAGTGCATCTGCACGCACAGTGAGGCGAAGACTTTTGGAAGATGGCCTGGTGTCAAGAAGGGCAGCAAAGAAGCCACTTCTCTCCAAAAAAAACATCAGGGACAGATTGATCTTCTGCAGAAAGTATGGTGAATGGACTGCTGAGGACTGGGGCAAAGTCATATTCTCCGATGAAGCCTCTTTCCGATTGTTTGGGGCATCTGGAAAAAGGCTTGTCCGGAGAAGAAAAGGTGAGCGCTACCATCAATCCTGTGTCATGCCAACAGTAAAGCATCCTGAGACCATTCATGTGTGGGGTTGCTTCTCATCCAAGGGAGTGGGCTCACTCACAATTTTGCCCAAAAACACAGCCATGAATAAAGAATGGTACCAAAACACCCTCCAACAGCAACTTCTTCCAACAATCCAACAACAGTTTGGTGAAGAACAATGCATTTTCCAGCACGATGGAGCACCGTGCCATAAGGCAAAAGTGATAACTAAGTGACTCAGGGACCAAAACGTTGACATTTTGGGTCCATGGCCTGGAAACTCCCCAGATCTTAATCCCATTGAGAACTTGTGGTCAATCCTCAAGAGGCGGGTGGACAAACAAAAACCCACTAATTCTGACAAACTCCAAGAAGTGATTATGAAAGAATGGGTTGCTATCAGTCAGGAATTGACCCAGAAGTTGATTGAGAGCATGCCCAGTGGAATTGCACAGGTCCTGAAAAAGAAGGGCCAACACTGCAAATACTTGCTCTTTGCATAAATGTCATGTAATTGTCGATAAAAGCTTTTGAAACGTATGAAGTGCGTGTAATTATATTTCACTACATCACAGAAACAACTGAAACAAAGATCTAAAAGCAGTTTAGCAGCAAACTTTGTGAAAACTAATATTTGTGTCATTCTCAAAACTTTTGGCCACGACTGTATATATGATATATATATACTGTATATATATATATGTATATATATACAGTATATATACTGTACATATATTGTGGGATTTCGATCTGGTAGATAGGGTAAGTGGGCGCAGTACAGAGGCAAAATACAAGTTCTTAACTCAAAATGTCAGTGTTTATTTACACTTGAGGCAATTGCACAAAACAGCGCGTAACATTGCAGTCTTGGTGTTAATTCACACACAATGGAAAGTTCATATAACACAAGTCACCTTGCTGGCAGTTCCCCCCCCAAGCCGCCCCCCCTTTCCCGAAGCAATAATGTTTTAGCCATATATGGGGGCTATGGGGGTGCTACTGCCGTAGGGGGCATCCGTTAGCTCAGCAGACCCCCCCAAGCTTAGAGCCCCAGCACCCCCTTTCCCCCCTGCTGGCAGCAGCTCACCTGGACTAAATGAATGCATCGATTTTGCGTGCTTTTTATGAGGGGCCTCCTTTATCTTGTAGTTGGGGATCAATTTATCATAGACATCATATACAGTTTAACGAAGGTTAACTAAGAGGCAAACCCCTCTAAATTTGATCCTCATAATGCTTTAGCCGGTCGCCCTTTCTATAATCTATTAATCTCCATTAGCCTGGGATCAACAAATAGGTCTACCGATACATTCCTTCTACTAGTATTTTTTTGAGGGTGTTGGGATTAAGTTCCCCCACATATTGAATTGCTACATTATAGCAGAGATATGCAGTTAGTCTGGGATATCCATCTGGCTATACTTGCAGACCTGCTATAAAATATAAAGAAATACACTATATGGAGGATTACCTATTTACCTGTAATCCATATAATTAAAGGATACAAAGGAACTTATTTGGTTTACCCCCTCATGAATATCGGCACTTCTTTCTATCTCTGCCTTTCAGCTGACCGGTCATGTGATCGGCAGCAGGGTCACGTGGGAGTGTCTGACATCAGATGACACCCGGAAGTAGCGCTTAAAAGGTGAGGACGCCAGCAGCACCTTGCTGCTACATCTGCCTGACATCCTAACCACCGCTGCTCATCTGGGTGACATCTACGCTCCTACAGAAAAAACCGCCTTTGAGATTGGAGGACACTGAAGGCTTACCTTAGCATACCTCTTGGCACCCAAGTACTGCTGATTATATCAGCACTCATGAGACACGGATCCACACTATAGGCTTTTTATAATGATAATACAAGCGAAGAATGGCTAATGATTCATTTGCTGTATGGATCTATAGGAGCAGTTATAACAATATATTAATGTGTATTTCTGCTGTTCCACTTCTATCCATGGGTATTATCAATACTTGCGTAGACCTAATTTAATACTATATGCTATATGCATGTTTATACAATAAGCGGACAAATAAATAAATAAGTGAGGCACTCCTCATTAACCCAGGCTCTGGATAGAAACTCGCACACTTTTTGGCCTTGGCTAAGGCATTTGTTGTTCAGTCACAGTCAGTCGTCATGATAGTGACTGTGTCTCTACCCGATTGATATTAGCTATTGCCTAACCTGGTGAATTGAATACATCAGCCATTGAGTAGTGTTAATAAGTAGCTATCACTTATAGTAGTGATCGTCCTGCTACTAGAAAATAATTGTATATATTGTATTATTGATGTACTCAGGTGTTTACTTCTGGTGATAGATACTCCTTTGTCTGATTTGTCCCCTGATGAGCCTGACACCAACCAGGCGAAACGCGTAGGGACGATATAGGACACTTCTATGGACATCTGTCCAACTTTTCTATATTGTTTGTTTATTTACACTATTTGTATAGGGTGTTTTCTGTCACCGCACTTGGGAATCGTTATGTGTTTATTATTTTTGGTACTTACAATAGTCCAGGTCCAAATATAGGGCTACATATTCCACATTGTTGGAATCTCTCCCGTGATAGGGCCATCCCAGGGTTACTAGGAGGCACGAGACACGGGATCGCCCTTATCAGGGCGGCTATTCCGTTTGCAAGCAGGGTGGCAGCAATAGGGCCAGTATTAGGGATACCGCCCCTATCCAAGGCCTAATTAACCTCTGCCTACCTTCCTGCTAGCATTAGGGATTGTAATAGCCACTTGACATTAGGTTTTGTTTTTCTTTTTGATTATTATTATTTCTAGACTAAGGGTGTACTGGCTTTTAACATTATATTATTAAAGGTTATGTTTTAGAAAAGTGGTGCTCCTGTAAATCCCAGCAGCTCACTGTCACGACTGTGACTGATCCAGACAGGTCTGGGAGGAGAAGGTCGCAGCGACTTGCTACTCGCGATAGCTTGTGAGTTTGCTCCATGGTTCAGGGTATGTCATCTGGGTTTTGCCTTGTGAACCTTTTTGTCCTGACTGGGAGTTTGTAGGCATCCTCCTCAGGTGAGTCCTGTCTGCCACTCCTAGCTACTATATTAGTTTCACTTTCACTTGCAGTCATTGCCAGATATAGTCCTTACTTCCAGTGCTTCTCTGACCTTGGAAGGAGATCGTTTGATGGTGTTGCTGTGGAGCTCTTGTCCGGCGTGGACTGTCGTGTTTGGGATCGCCTTCTCTGCTCGTGACTGGATAAGTCTATCTCTGCTGTTGTTTGTTTGTTGCTGTCTTCCCCTGTTGTTTTCCTAGACGTGAGTGATGGTGACTAGCGCTCCCATCGGCCTTTCCCCAGTCCAGTCTTGTTAGGGCGACTGAGGGTTTAGGCATCCTGCTCGCCGCACGGGTTCACACCCCGTCTAGGGTATCAGGGCAGACAGGTGCCAGCTTAGGGTTAGTCAGGGGTGGCCATTCTATTTCACATCCGTAGATAAGGGTCCCCCTTCCCCTCCGTCTGGTGCGACACGACTGCTGCTGGGATAGCGGTCGTGACACTCACCTAGGTCAGATGCACCCCACTTTCGCTAGCTGGCTGACCGAGACACCGAATGCAGTTCAATTTCTGTAGCGGTCGTGACAGTATATCTGGCCTTTTAAAAAAAAATTTTTTTAAAAAGTGACATTTCATTTTTTTTTTTTTTTTTTTCTGCTTGCTGTTTTGCTTTGTATTTTGTCTGTTCCACTATGGATCCAGTTTCGGTTTTGGCAAAACAATTACAGGGGTTATCCCTTGAAGTGGCAGGATTAAAAGCAACAGTGCTGCAGCAGCAATCCTTGGGTTCCACCGTTGCTACGGGAAACCAAGGTACTCCTGAGCCAAAAGTGGCTTTACCTGATAGGTTCTCTGGAGGGATAGACCAATTTGTAACCTTCAGAGAAGCTTGCAAATTGTTCTTCAGGTTACGCCCTAGATCCTCCGGCGGTGAGGAACAACGGGTGGGCATTGTAATTTCTCTCCTGCAAGGAGATCCGCAGGCTTAGGCTTTCTCCCTACCATCAGACTCTCCGGCCTTACGATCAGTGGAGGAGTTTTTTGAAGCCCTGGGTCTCGTATATGATGACCCGGACAGGGTCTCACTGGCTGAGTCTAAGCTACGTAGACTTCGGCAAGAGAACCGGTCTGCTGAACTATATTGTTCCGAATTCCGTAGGTGGGCTACTGATACGTTATGGAACGACTCGGCCCTTAGGAGTCAGTTCTGCCAGGGGTTGTCTGAAAAATTAAAAGACGCGCTGGCGGTATACGAGGTCCCTGGGTCTCTTGAGGCTGCTATGTCTCTGTCCATAAGAATCGACAGACGACTCAGGGAGAGACTATTAAATTTTACGGAGGCCTCTATAGGGCAGGGATCGGTCTGTTATGGTCCAGTCGAACCAATGCAAATAGGGGGCGCCACTAGACGGGTGAATCCTCCTAAGTTCCGCCGTAGGTCAGAGGTTTGTTTTCGTTGTGGGGGGAGGGGTCATTTTGTAAAGGTTTGTCCCTCAGAACCCAAGAGACCACAAACTAAGGAGCCGCCGGAAAACTAGAGTCCCCAGATTGTGCGGAGGAGAACAGTCTGGGCGTATTCGTTTCCTCCATACGCATGTCTCAGTTTTTGTTGTCCGCTACCGTTGAGGCGGGCAATAAGACTGAGATCTGTTCCGTCTTTTTGGACAGTGGGGCGGGGGTCAACTTGGTGGATTCACGGTTTGCTCAGGCTCTGGGTTTAAGTCCGGAACCGGTATGCAGAACTATTCCTGTGTTTGCCATCAACTCCTCCCCTCTTACTCAGAGAGAGTTAACTCAGATCATCCATAATATCCATCTGCAGGTAGGGGACCTCCATAAAGAGCATATCTCTTGTTATGTCCTGGACGGTCTTCCGGCTCCTATGGTATTGGGGCTTCCCTGGCTGGTGACTCACAATCCAGTTGTGGATTGGCAGGCCGGGGAGATTGTGGAGTGGAGTGAACATTGTAAGGACAACTGCTTGAGTAGTAGGTGCTCTACACTCTCTGTAACATCTTTACCTGCCTTTCTGTCAGATTTTATGGATGTGTTCTCTGAGAAGGGTTGTCAGGGGTTACCACCTTATCGTCCATATGATTGCCCGATTAATCTATTACCTGGGGCAAAACTACCTAAAACCCGGTTATACAATCTTTCCGGCCCGGAGAGGAAGGCTATGAAAGATTATATTTCGGAGAGTTTGGCTAAGGGACACATCAGACCCTCTTCTTCACCTGTGGCTGCAGGGTTCTTTTTCGTTAAAAAGAAAGATGGGGGCCTACGTCCTTGCCTGGATTTCCGGGAATTAAACCGGATAACTATCCGAGATCCCTATCCTCTTCCTCTCATTCCCGACCTCTTTAATCAGGTTGCTGGTGCTAAATGGTTCTCCAAAATGGATCTCAGAGGAGCCTATAACCTGGTTCGCATCAAAGAGGGGGATGAGTGGAAGACGGCTTTTAATACTCCGGAAGGGCATTATGAAAATCTGGTCATGCCATTTGGTCTTACTAATGCGCCTGCGGTATTCCAACATTTTGTCAACGATATTTTTAGTCACCTTATCGGGAGATTTGTTGTGATATATCTTGATGACATCCTGGTCTATTCCCCGGATCTGGATACACATAAGATCCATGTGAGACAAGTGCTGCAGATATTAAGGGCCAACAAATTGTTTGCTAAGTTAGAAAAAAGTGTGTTCGCCGTAAAAGAACTGCCATTTCTGGGGTATGTGTTGTCAGATTCAGGTTTCCGCATGGATCCAGAGAAAGTCTGGGCGATTATAGACTGGGATCTGCCTGAGAACCTGAAGGCATTGCAACGCATCCTGGGGTTTGCCAATTTTTATAGAAAGTTTATAAAGAACTATTCCTTGGTGGTCAAACCACTGACGGACATGACCCGAAAGGGATCCGATTTTTCCAAATGGTCACATGCAGCCAAAACTGCCTTTGCATCTCTGAAGGAGAGATTCACCTCGGCCCCTATTCTCGTACTGCCAGATGTCTCGCTTCCTTTTATTGTAGAGGTTGACGCATCAGAGGTGGGGGTGGGAGCGGTACTATCTCAGGGCCCGTCCCCTGGTGAATGGCGTCCGTGTGCTTTCTTTTCGAAGAAATTGTTTACTGCAGAAAGGAACTATGATATTGGCAACAGGGAACTTTTGGCTATTAAGTTGGCTTTTGAGGAGTGGCGTCATTTTTTGGAGGGGGCGGTTCATCCCGTCACGGTGATTACTGATCACAAAAACTTATTATATCTGGAGTCTGCTAAACGTCTCACCCCTAGACAGGCTCGGTGGTCGTTATTCTTTACTAGGTTTAATTTTGTAATAACCTATCGCCCGGGGGCAAAAAATACTAAGGCGGATGCATTGTCTCGAAGTTTTCCTGGAGGGGGTGATGTTGAGGTACCAGAGCCCATTTTGCAAAAGGGGGTGGTGGTCTCTGCATTACACTCAGGTTTGGAGGGGAGGGTGTTGGAAGCTCAGGGGGACGCCCCGGCCTCCTGCCCCTCGGGTAAACTGTTTGTGCCAGAAAATTTACGACTGGAGATACTAAAAGAACACCATAACTCCACACTGGCAGGACACCCAGGTAGTAGGGCAACCTCTGAGTTAGTGTCTCGTCGGTTCTGGTGGCCTAAATGGCGCCAGGAGGTGTTGAATTTTGTGTCTGCATGTGCTACCTATGCTCGTTCTAAGGTATATCATACTCGTCCGGCAGGGCGTCTTTTACCTCTGGCCATCCTCAACAGGCCTTGGACGCACCTGTCAATGGATTTCATTACGGATCTACCAGTATCAACGGGGAAGACTGTTATTCTTGTAGTTTTTGACAGATTCAGCAAAATGGTGCACTTTATTGCTCTTGCCGCATTGCCTAATGCTAACACACTGGCTCAGGTTTTTATTGACCACATCGTGAAGCTTCACGGGGTCCCTTCCGATATTGTTTCGGATCGTAGTACTTAATTCGTTTCTAAATTTTGGAAAGCTTTTTGTTCTCGTTTAGGGGTTCATCTGTCGTTTTCTTCATCTTTCCATCCACAGTCCAACGGTCAGACTGAACGTACCAATCGAAACCTAGAGACATATTTGAGATGCTTTGTTTCTGAAAATCAGGAGGAATGGTCATCTTATTTACCGTTAGCCGAGTTTGCCATTAATAATCGTCATCAAGAATCCACCGATAAGTCACCATTTTTTGGTGCGTATGGTTTCCATCCTCAGTTTTGTACGTTTAGTGAGGGGGGGGGGCCGTCTGGGATTCCCGAGGAGGAACGATTTGCGTCTTCACTTTCTTCAGTGTGGCAGAGTGTGCAAGAAAGTTTGAAGAGAATGGGTGGTAGATACAAACGTGTGGCTGATAGGAGGCACTCTGAAGGTCCGGGCCTTGGGGTGAATGACTTGGTGTGGTTGTCTACCAGAAATATCAAGTTGAAGATTCCCTCGTGGAAATTAGGTCCGAGATTTATTGGTCCTTATAGGGTAATTAAGATCATTAACCCGGTGGCTTTTCGTCTGGAGCTACCTCAGACTCTAAGGATCCATAATGTCTTCCACACATCTCTGCTTAAGAGATATGTAGAACCTCCTGAACCATTGCCACTACCGCCTCCACCGGTGGTTGTTGATGGCAGTCTTGAGTTTCAGGTAGAAAAGATTGTTGATTCACGATTTGTTCGCCGCTCTCTTCAGTACGTGGTGCACTGGAAAGGTTATGGTTCCGAAGAGAGAATGTGGGTTCCAGCATCAGAGATAAAAGCGGACAGACTCATTCGGGCTTTTCATAGCTCCCATCCGGAGAGGCCTGGTCTTGAGGGTCCAGGGGCCCCTCGTAGAAAGGGGGGTACTGTCACGACTGTGACTGATCCAGACAGGTCTGGGAGGAGAAGGTCGCAGCGACTTGCTACTCGCGATAGCTTGTGAGTTTGCTCCATGGTTCAGGGTATGTCATCTGGGTTTTGCCTTGTGAACCTTTTTGTCCTGACTGGGAGTTTGTAGGCATCCTCCTCAGGTGAGTCCTGTCTGCCACTCCTAGCTACTATATTAGTTTCACTTTCACTTGCAGTCATTGCCAGATATAGTCCTTACTTCCAGTGCTTCTCTGACCTTGGAAGGAGATCGTTTGATGGTGTTGCTGTGGAGCTCTTGTCCGGCATGGACTGTCGTGTTTGGGATCGCCTTCTCTGCTCGTGACTGGATAAGTTTATCTCTGCTGTTGTTTGTTTGTTGCTGTCTTCCCCTGTTGTTTTCCTAAACGTGAGTGATGGTGACTAGCGCTCCCATCGGCCTTTCCCCAGTCCAGTCTTGTTAGGGCGACTGAGGGTTTAGGCATCCTGCTCGCCGCACGAGTTCACACCCCGTCTAGGGTATCAGGGCAGACAGGTGCCAGCTTAGGGTTAGTCAGGGGTGGTCATTCTATTTCACATCCGTAGATAAGGGTCCCCCTTCCCCTCCGTCTGGTGCGACACGACTGCTGCTGGGATAGCGGTCGTGACACTCACCTAGGTCAGATGCACCCCACTTTCGCTAGCTGGCTGACCGAGACACCGAATGCAGTTCAATTTCTTCTGGTGACCGCTTCTTCGTGTGGTCATCGTGTTCTGACCTGTACGGACGAGTCACATAGGGGAAGTCCATCAAGCTCCACCCTGCCGCTGCGGTGCCGCTGACGTCCCTTCACGTCCTTCACTGAGCCTGCCAACCGGCCCAAGCGGTAACGGGGAGGGGGAGTTTGGATAGTAAACAGACCGCTGACGGTGGGGGGGGGGGCTAAGCAGAGAGATCGCCCCCAGTGCCCCCAATAATGTGCCAGTAATAAGTGCCCCCAATGTGCCAGTAAAATGTGCCCCCGTAGATGCCCCCCAATCATGTGCCAGTAACAAGAGCCCCCCCAATCATGTGCCAGTAACAAGAGCACCCACCCATCATGTGCCAGTAACAAGAGCACCCCCCATCATGTGCCAGTAACAAGAGCACCCCCATCATGTGCCAGTAATAAGATCCCCCTCAATCATGTGCCAGTAAAAAGAGCCCCCCATCATGTGCCAGTAACAAGAGCCCCCATCATGTGCCAGTAACAAGATCCCCCCATCATGTGCCAGTAACAAGAGCCCCCCATCATGTGCCAGAAACAAAAGCCCCCCATCATGTGCCAGTAACAAGAGCCCCCTCAATCATGTGCCAATAACAAGAGCTCCCCCATCATGTGCCAATAACAAGAGCCGCCCCATCATGTTCAAATAACAAGAGACCCCCATCATGTGCCAGTAACAAGAGCCCCCCATCATGTACCAGTAACAAGAGCCCCCCCATCATGTGCCAGTAACAAAAGCCCTTCATAATGTGCCAGTATCAAGAGCCCCCCCACCATGTGCCAGTAACAAGAGCCCCCCCTCATGTGCCAGTAAAAGTATTGTACATATAAAAAAAAGGCCTCTTCCGGCCTGTGTCCCGCGCTGTACGGCTCAGGCTGTGCGATGACGTCATTGCGCCGCCTGCAGTGGCCTCTGATAGGCTGCCGGTCTAGTGCCGGCAGCCTATCAGAGGAACAGGGAAGGGACACGCCTTTCCCTCCCCTGCCTCGCCGTAGCATCCATCTGTATCGCTGTCCTGAGGACGGCGATCCAGATGACTATGGAGATGAGCGCTTCCACAATGGAAGCGCTCATCTCCCTGTGCCCTGCCGCCGCCGCCATCAGACTGGTGTCACCCCATCACTGGTGTCACGCGGTGCGGCCCGCACCCGCCGTACCCCCCTTGCAACGCCACTGCTCTCAGCCCTCCAGCACGGCACAAAGCCTCAGATACCAAAAACAGAGACATCTCTGCTGAGCTCAGCTGCCTATTTAAGGACAGCCAGGTGCTGCCAAAACCTGACCTCACCTGGCTGGAAACCAGCCCAGCCGCACATGCTGGGAGGAAAAATACCTTCCTTGCAAGACACAACCCCTCACTGTGTCACAATATATATATAATATACAATATATATATATATATATATATATATATATATATATATATATATATATACATACTGTATAGTGTTGAGCAAGCATGCTCCTTCCCGCATGTTTGTTGGCCAATAAACGTGCAGCTAAGTACTGTCACTCCCTGTAATGCCGTAGCCATGTTGGTTACTGGCATTACTGGCATTACATTGATTGGCTGTCCGGAACGCGTCATCGGGTGCTATAGAGCACATGGTTTGGTCAGTATTAGTCAGGGAGAACTGTGCTGTAGAAGGGACAGATAGTATAGGGAATTGAATTAAAAAAAATTGTTAGGCAGGGTTGGTGTTATAGACCCAAAAGTCCTTTTAAGGACTATTGTTGTGTCTGGCAGCAATATATATTTTTAGCGCAACCTGCGCTAAATACAGATGTAGCAGGGGTAACACACACAGTCTTAACTCAAATTTCTTAACTCATCTCGTTATCTTGAAAAGCCATTGAAAAGCAATTGCTTAACGCATTTAGTTGCATTTAGTTTAGATAACATGTCTCATAAAGCATGTGTGTTAACCCTGCTACATCCATAGCTTGCAATTGTTTGGCCGCTGCGCTACATCTCTTGTATAATGTTTGCACATCCCAAATAGCTGTGACATTCTCTGTAATTTATTATTAGTCATTGGTCACGGCGACATTACCTGCGCTACATCTCTTGTATAACGTTTGCACATCCTAAATAAAGTCCAGTCTCAGAAGCCAAGAGTCTGGTCAACAGAATCCTCACCATGATCCTCCTTCCTCCCACCATGGAGAGTGTTGCCAAACAAATAATCCCACACTTGGATATTCCGAGGAGCTCTTTTCATTGCAATTCCTTGATTTGGTCCTCTTACCAAAACCGCTTGAAGAGGGACATGAGGAGATCTTGTGCAACCGATGGCCAAACTCTTGAGCATCCACAGTCACATAAAGATGACGATGGGGAACGGCAATTAGTGTTTCACGAGGTGAATGATGATGATGAGACACAGTTGCCAATAAGTCAACGGCAATTAGTGTCTCAAGAGGTTGATGATGAGGATGAGACACAGTTGTCAATAAGTGAGGTTGTTATTAGGTCAACAAGTCAGGAGGATGAGCAGAGTGACAAAGTGGAAGAGGAGGTGGTGGACGATGAAATCACTGACCCAAACTGGAAAGGTGACAAGCCGAGCGAGGACAGCAGTACAGAAGGGGAGGGATCCGCAGCACAGCAACAGGCTGGAAGAGGCAGTGGCGTGGCCAAAGATAGAAGGCGGGCCAAACCAAACAGGCCCGCAACTGTTCCCCGGAGCACCCCCTTGCGGCAATCTCCCTTTCCAAGGGGTAGGTGTCATTTGCAACCTGTGCAGTACCAAAATGAGCAGGGGCGTGAACACTAGCAACCTCACCACCACCAGCATGATCCGCCACATGGCATCAATGCACCCTAATTGGTGGGCCAAACGCCTGGGTCCACAATCAGTGTCAGCGGGTCACACCACTGCCTCCTCTTCCCCTGTGTTACGTGCTCGCCAATCCCCTGTCCAAGACGCAGGCCCAGATGCCTCCCGCCATGCATCTGGACCTTCGCAAGCACCATCAGCTAGCACATCCACTTCTGTGTCCCAGCGCAGAGTACAGATGTCCTTACCCCAGGCCTTAGAACGAAAGCACAAATATCCAGCCACCCACCCACAGACCAAGAACTAAATGCGCACATTTTCAAATTGCTGGCCCTGGAAATTTTGCCATTGAGGCTTGTGGACACTATGGCTTTCCGCAGCCTGATGGCGGCGGCGGTCCCTCATTACTCAGTCCCCAGCCGCCACTATTTTTCCCGGTTTGCCGTCCCCGCCTTTCACCAGCATGTGTCCCATAATATCACCCATGCCCTGACCAATGCAGCTATTGAGAAGGTCCACTTAACGACTGACACATGGACAAGTGTTTGTGGCCAGGGACGCTACATTTTCCTGACAGCACACTGGGTAAACGTTATGGAGGCCGGAAGTGAGTCGTACCCTGGGATGGCACAGGTGCTACCGACGCCAAGGATTGTGGGCCCTACTTCCATCAGGATTTCTGCCACCACCTACAATAGTGGCTGCAACCCCCCTACTCCTTCTCCACCTCCTCCTCCACTTCCACCTCTGAATTCTCATCTTGAAGCACCAGTTAGCCATCAGTCAGTAGCTGGAAGCAGTGTAGCACTGCAGTGGGGCAGCCGCAACAGGCCGTGCTGAAACGAATTTGCTTAGGTGACAAACAGCACACCGCCGCAGAGCTGTGGCAGGGTATAAGGGAGCAGTCTGAGCTAGAACCAGGCATGGTAGTGTCTGATAATGGCCGTAACTTGGTGGCAGCTTTGGTGAAGGTGCACCGCATGTGTGCCATTTTAAAAAGTCATCTACAGCTGCCGCTGGTCTGACAACGCTTCAGCAGCGCTTGCAATTGCCAGCTCACCGACTGTTGTGCGACGTGAGAACGCGCTGGAACTCCACGTTCCACATGTTGGCCAGGCTTTGTGAGCAGCAGAGGGCAGTAGTGGAATACCAGCTGCAACATGGTCGTCGCCTTTCCAGTCAGCTTCCACTAATCAAAAGCGAGGAGTGGGCATGGATGTCTGACCTCTGTGAGGTTTTAAGAAATTTTGAGGAATCAACACAGATGGTGAGCGACGATGCCGCTATTATCAGCGTAACCATCCCACTTCTGTGTCTACTAAAACGCCCGCTGCTCACAATGAAGGAGGACGCTTTGTATGTGGAAGAGGTGGAAATGGGGGAAGACAGCGCGAATTGGATGATGATGATGAGGAGGAGGAGCAGGAGACGGTTGCCTCTCCTACAGAGGGTAGTACCCACAGCAGGTTTATTCCATCTGTTCAGCGTGGATGGGCCGAGGAGGAGGAAGAGGATGAGGAGATTGAGAGTCATACGCATTTTGGCCAACACCAATTACTGGTTGTTCACCCTTCTCGACCCCCGCTACAAAGAGAACTTCTCATCTCTCATTCCTGTGGTGGAGAGAACTAGCAAACTGGTGCAATACCAGAAGGTCCTTGTGGAAAAATTGCTCCAAAAATTTCCAGCTGACAATGATGGCAGCAGAGTACATTGTTCCTTGGGCAACCGAGGAGGAGAGACGAGGTGAACACACAGCAGTTCCAACAGAGGCAAGGCAATACTCTCCAAGGCCTGGGACAGTTTCATGACCCCCGCCAGCAACCTCACCCTGATCCGCATCCTAGTGTCACAAGGAGAGAAAAGTTTTGGAAGATGGCGAAGGAGTACGTAGCAGACCGTGTCAGCGTCCTCAATGATCCCTCTGTACCTTACAACTATTGAGTGTCCAAGCTGGATACGTGGCATGAACTGGCGCTCCACGCCTTGGAGGTGCTGGCCTGCCCCGCCGCCAGCGTTTTGTCAGAGCAGGTATTTAGTGCTGCTGGGGGCATAATAACTGATAAGCACATCTGACTGTCAACTGAAAACGCTGACAGGATGAAACTTATCAAAATAAACAAGGCCTTGGTTGCCCCTGAATGTGGCTTTTATGGTGTATTGAATTCACTGTATTCCCATGCATGTATATGATTCAATCTTCCTTTTCTCGTCCTCCTCCTCCATCATATCAACATGCTTATTAGGCTGCCCTCGCTCTTAATGTTTTAAAGGGTCAGCTCAGCAGCATGCCCTCAACCATAATTTTTTCGATGGTCAGCTCAGCAGCAGGCCCTCAACCATAATTTTTTACATGGTTAGTTCAGCAGAAGGCACTCGCCCCTTATGTTTTAGAGAGTCACTGAGTCAGCTCACCAGCAGACCCTCAACCATAATTTTTTCGATGGTCAGCTCAGAAGCAGGCACTCACCCCTAATAATGTTTTAGATGGTTAGATCAGCAGCAGGCACTCGTCCCTTATGTTTTAGAGAGTCAGCTCAACAGCAGATCCTCAACCATAATTTTTTCGATGGTCAGCTCAGCAGCAGGCCCTCACCCCTAATGTTTTAAATGGTCAGCTTAGCAGCAGACCCTCACCCCTAATGTTTTAGATGGTCAGATCAGCAGCAGGCCCTTGCTCCTAATGTTTTTAAAGGGTCACCAGCAGGCCAGCAATCATAATTTTTCAAGGGTGTGTATGATGCCCTCCTTTATGTGCATAGGCGTTATGAGTGTAGGAGTCCCACTACCTGAACAATTGTACCACAATGTGAATGAGGCCCTCCTTTATGCGATGTACAGGTTGTATCGGAGTGCCTCTTCCTTGTAATTTTTGGCAGCACTTGCACTTTATATACAAGTAAATATACAGGAAAGAATGTTTCCTAACAATTTTTCCTCTAAAATCGATTTTATCTTTGGTTTTGTGCGTATTATTGTCAGTCTGTAAAATTGGCATACTACTCGGACAACATCGTTCCTAGCAGCGACCTGGGAGTCCAAGATGCATCCAGACATCTGTTCCCGAACATGCTGTTCCCGAACCACTTAAGTGGTGTTTCCATCAATTTCTGACCTTTTCATGTGAACCAGACACCCTTCCCTCTTCAGAGCAGGGGGTGCCTTGCCTGGTTTAATGCTTGGGTTTTTCTATTGACTTCCATTGTGCTTGGGTGCACCCCGAGCATCCCGAGGTGTTCTACTTGAGCACTTGAGCACCCGAGCACTTTGGTGCTCGATCAACACTAATACTGTTTACATATATATATATATATATATATATTTAAAAAAAAAATATATATATATATATGTATATATACACTGCTCAAAAAAATAAAGGGAACACTTAAACAACACAATGTAACTTCAAGTCAATCACACTTCTGTGAAATCAAACTGTCCACTTAGGAAGCAACACTGAGTGACAATCAATTTCACATGCTGTTGTGCAAATGGGATAGACAACAGGTGGAAATTATAGGCAATTAGCAAGACAACCCCAATAAAGGAGTGGTTCTGCAGGTGGTGACCACAGACCACTTCTCAGTTCCTATGCTTCCTGGCTGATGTTTTGGTCACTTTTGAATGCTGGCGGTGCTTTCACTCTAGTGGTAGCATGAGACAGAGTCTACAACCCACACAAGTGGCTCAGGTAGTGCAGCTTATCCAGGATGGCACATCAATGCGAGTTGTGGCAAGAAGGTTTGCTGTGTCTGTCAGCGTAGTGTCCAGAGCATGGAGGTGCTACCAGGAGACAGGCCAGTACATCAGGAGACGTGGAGGAGGCCGTAGGAGGGCAACAACCCAGCAGCAGGACCGCTACCTCTGCCTTTGTGCAAGGAGGAACAGGAGGAGCACTGCCAGAGCCCTGCAAAATGACCTCCAGCAGGCCACAAATGTGCATGTGTCTGCTCAAACGGTCAGAAACAGACTCCATGAGGGTGATATGGGGGCCCGACATCCACAGGTGGGGGTTGTGCTTACAGCCCAACACCGTGCAGGACGTTTGGCATTTGCCAGAGAACACCAAGATCCTGTGCTCTTCACAGATGAAAGCAGGTTCACACTGAGCACATGTGACAGACGTGACAGAGTCTGGAGACGCCGTGGAGA
Source organism: Bufo bufo (assembly GCF_905171765.1). Classification (NCBI taxonomy): domain Eukaryota; kingdom Metazoa; phylum Chordata; class Amphibia; order Anura; family Bufonidae; genus Bufo; species Bufo bufo. The sequence goes on along the minus strand of NC_053392.1, from coordinate 472,807,432 downwards.
ACGTTCTGCTGCCTGCAACATCCTCCAGCATGACCGGTTTGGCATTGGGTCAGTAATGGTGTGGGGTGGCATTTCTTTGGAGGGCCACACAGCCCTCCATGTGCTCGCCAGAGGTAGCCTGACTGCCATTAGGTACCGAGATGAGATCCTCAGACCCCTTGTGAGACCATATGCTGGTGCGGTTGGCCCTGGGTTCCTCCTAATGCAAGACAATGCTAGACCTCATGTGGCTGGAGTGTGTCAGCAGTTCCTGCAAGACGAAGGCATTGATGCTATGGACTGGCCCGCCCGTTCCCCAGACCTGAATCCAATTGAGCACATCTGGAACATCATGTCTCGCTCTATCCACCAACGTCACGTTGCACCACAGACTGTCCAGGAGTTGGCAGATGCTTTAGTCCAGGTCTGGGAGGAGATCCCTCAGGAGACCGTCCGCCACCTCATCAGAAGCATGCACAGGCATTGTAGGGAGGTCATACAGGCACGTGGAGGCCACACACACTACTGAGCCTAATTGACTTGTTTTAAGGACATTACATCAAAGTTGGATCAGCCTGTAGTGTGTTTTTCCACTTTAATTTTGAGTGTGACTCCAAATCCAGACCTCCATGGGTTGAAAAATTTGATTTCCATTTTTTTATTTTTGTGTGATTTTGTTGTCAGCACATTCAACTATGTAAAGAACAAAGTATTTCAGAAGAATATTTAATTAATTCAGATCTAGGATGTGTTATTTTTGTGTTCCCTTTATTTTTTTGAGCAGTGTATATATACAGTACAGACCAAAAGTTTGGACACACCTTCTCATTCAAAGAGTTTTCTTTATTTTCATGACTATGAAGGCATCAAAACTATGAATTAACACATGTGGAATTATATACATAACAAACAAGTGTGAAACAACTGAAAATATGTCATATTCTAGGTTCTTCAAAGTAGCCACCTTTTGCTTTGATTACTGCTTTGCACACTCTTGGCATTCTCTTGATGAGCTTCAAGAGGTAGTCCCCTGAAATGGAAAATGCAAATGTGACCGCACACTACATCCAGCACTCTGCCCTCCATGCTGGATGAGACATTGGTGTACATTTTGGCCAAAGCGTATTAAGCCACTCACCGCGTCAAGGTCGTCTCACTTGAGTGGTCCCTAACTCTTGTTCCTACCTGTTTATGGGCCATGACAGCCACATAAAGTCCAGGGAATGCAGGTCAGCATGCAAGCCAAGTACACTCTGCTTTTAACCCCGTCCGGTGCCATTACAGCTTTCATCGGATCCAGGGATGCAAGTACCAACATGCATGCTGAACCCACCATATACTTCTCCTGGAGCCAAATGGCTAATGGTAGGTTCTTTATAAGCAGACTCAGTTTTATACTGACTTTAAAACCAGCCTCCAGGACAGATTGACTGGTCAGGTGTGCTTGACTCAAAGGAGATCGCCACGCCTCCAATATATGCTACAAAGAAAAAATGTGGGGGGTTGAGCCCGCACAACCTGCCTGTAGGTGCAGATCACTATGGCGAAATACATATACAAACGGAAAATGCAAATGTGATCGCACACTACATCCAGCACTCTGCCCTCCATGCTGGACGAGACATTGGTGTACATTTTGGCCAAAGCGTATTAAGCCACTCACCGCGTCAAGGTCGTCTCACTTGAGTGGTCCCTAACTCTTGTTCCTACCTGTTTATGGGCCATGACAGCCACATAAAGTCCAGGGAATGCAGGCCAGCATGCAAGCCAAGTACACTCTGCTTTTAACCCCGTCCGGTGCCATTACAGCTTTCATCGGATCCAGGGATGCAAGTACCAACATGCATGCTGAACCCACCATATACTTCTCCTGGAGCCAAATGGCTAATTTTTCTTTGTAGCATATATTGGAGGCGTGGCGATCTCCTTTGAGACAAGCACACTTGACCAGTCAATCTGTCCTGGAGGCTGGTTTTAAAGTCAGTATAAAACTGAGTCTGCTTATAAAGAACCTACCATTAGCCATTTGGCTCCAGGAGAAGTATATGGTGGGTTCAGCATGCATGTTGGTACTTGCATCCCTGGATCCGATGAAAGCTGTAGTGGCACCGGACGGGGTTAAAAGCAGAGTGTACTTGGCTTGCATGCTGACCTGCATTCCCTGGACTTTATGTGGCTGTCATGGCCCATAAACAGGTAGGAACAAGAGTTAGGGACCACTCAAGTGAGACGACCTTGACGCGGTGAGTGGCTTAATACGCTTTGGCCAAAATGTACACCAATGTCTCATCCAGCATGGAGGGCAGAGTGCTGGATGTAGTGTGCGATCACATTTGCATTTTCCGTTTGTATATGTATTTCGCCATAGTGATCTGCACCTACAGGCAGGTTGTGTGGGCTCAACCCCCCACATTTTTTCTTAGTCCCCTGAAATGGTTTTCACTTCACAGGTGTGCCCTGTCAGGTTTAATAAGTGGGATTTCTTGCCTTATAAATGGGGTTGGGACCATCAGTGGCGTTGAGGAGAAGTCAGGTGGATACACAGCTGAGAGTCCTACTGAATAGACTGTTAGAATTTGTATTATGGCAAGAAAAAAGCAGCTAAGTAAAGAAAAACGAGTGGCTATCATTACTTTAAGAAATGAAGGTCAGTCAGTCAGCCGAAAAATTGGGAAAACTTTGAAAGTAAGGGCTATTTGACCATGAAGGAGAGTGATGGGGTGCTGCGCCAGATGACCTGGCCTCCACAGTCACCGGACCTGAACCCAATCGAGATGGTTTGGGGTGAGCTGGACCGCAGAGTAAAGGCAAAAGGGCCAACAAGTGCTAAGCATCTCTGGGAATCCTTCAAGACTGTTGGAAGACCATTTCAGGGGACTACCTCTTGAAGCTCATCAAGAGAATGCCAAGAGTGTGCAAAGCAGTAATCAAAGCAAAAGGTGGCTACTTTGAAGAACCTAGAATATGACATATTTTCAGTTGTTTCACACTTGTTTGTTATGTATATAATTCCACATGTGTTAATTCATAGTTTTGATGCCTTCATAGTCATGAAAATAAAGAAAACTCTTTGAATGAGAAGGTGTGTCCAAACTTTTGGTCTGCACTGTACATAGTATAAAATCAATACGTTCAAATCCAGTGCGGCGTACTATTTCTTCAAAATAGTTGAATTTATACGGTGCATCAGGTAATGGATCCCTGTGTATAGGTATAACTCCCCATTAAACAATGTTCAAACAATACTTCTGTTTCGACTCTCTCAAGAATCGAAGCACACCATACATATGGTTCCAAACGTATGGTCAATGTAGTCAACCCACATGTGCAAAGCTTCTGTTCTTTTATATCGGAGATATGTTCTCTGTATAGTCCCAATTCAGTCTGCCCGTGTGTGGAACATAAGTTATTTCAGATTGTATTTGACTCTGTACTCACGATATACCTCGCAGGTCCACCTTAAACAGTGTGCGGAGATTCCTACTGTGGCGTCCCACAGCTACACACTCCAGCCGTTCTCTACTCCGGCGGCGTTGGTTTCGGTTTGCAGCGTCGCCGGGATCTCGTCCCAGTTCTCGTGAGAGTTCGTTCGTGTCTCACTTTCGTGAGTAGAGTAGGAAGATACTGCGCTTCTTTAACAGTATGCTTTAATACATGGCCATGTATATTCGAGACTGGTTATCACACAGGTATTATAGTAGCTCGTGATTTTAGGAAACATGTAACACAAAGACCATATACCATATACATATGGTATACCAATCTGTGAAATGAAGACTTGACATTTATCCAAGCATTCTTTAGTCTTTGTTTATTCCATCAGGTGGCGTTCCAGTCTGTGCTGAACAACAATGTTATTTTGTCTTCCTTCAAATATGTTTTTGCTGTTATTCATCCAGGAACAGTGCCACTCATATCCATGGTCTGCATTTAAAGGGGTTCTCTGGGCTTTTAATATTGATGATCTATCCTCAGGATAGGTCATCAATATTAGATCAGCGGGGGTCTGACACCCGGCCATCTCCCTTCTATCTTTCTGCTCACCACGGCTCTAAATGGCAAAGCAGCAGCGAACAGGAAGAGAAAAGGGAGACGCGACGTGCGCACAGCGCGCCATCTCCTCATTCAGCTGATCGGTGGGGACGCCGGATGTCGGATCTCTGCCAATCTGATATTGATGACATATCCTGAGGATAGGTTGTCTATATTAAAAACCTGGACAACCCTTTTAAGTGAATTGGGGCTGAGTTCTATACCAGACACAGCCCATGGTCAAGAGTTCCGCTTTTCGTCTGTACTGAATAAACCGTATTGTGAATTTGGGGGGTACAGTAGGTTACAGGTTTATAGCATATGGTATTTGTGCATTATATTTTATGTGAACGGGTATGTTATAACTGGCATTACAATGTTTGGTTTGCTTTGATTGTTGCACTTAGTCTTGTGCAATGATTTACCTATGATGGGCTTAAAGATATTTCTGCAGTATGGGCATTATTACAGATTTATCCAAGCTGCTAACACATCACATTGTTATCTCGTGACAAATCCATTGAAGAAGTCAATTAACATTTACTTGCCATTGTTTACGTAACGCATTAACCATCAATTTTAGCTTGGCTACATCTGTACATCTTCTCTTCTTCTCTCTCTTATATATTTTATCTGATGCTTTGTAATATTATCGTTATGTACTGAATACGTTTGACATTTTTGGATAGCAGTGCTGGCCATTTTCCTTTTTGTTGCCTTTTTTTCAAGGTTTGATGGCAGCCAGCTTACTTCTTGTCGCCATTTTACTCACTTATAGCTTTCATTTTCATAGCAAAGCTTCATGTTTCTATTGGTTTTTTACTTCAAAACTATTTTCAAAAGAAAATTGCCATAACATGATTACATAAGGGAATTTATGGTAAATACTGTATATCTTGATGAAATTCATGAACTGTAAGAATTTAATTATTTGATCAGTCATGCCACATGGGAAATTACTAAGAATTAATTATTAAAGTGTAACCATCATGTTTTCATCAAAAAATAAATTTTAGCATATGTTACTGCTGCAGCAGCATTATGCATAACGCAATCTTTAGTTTCTTCACAAACCACTGTTTTCCCTGAGTTTTTCCCTTAGTTATGGCTGTTTGAACATTTACAATATGAGGACCTTCTCAAGATGGCTCCTCTGCCAGTTCTCTGAGGCCAAAACTGCTTTCCCTCACTTCCCATACACACTTGCTGTAGGCAGCAGCTCACTGCCAGCCAATGAGATTGGATTACTGAGAGACTTGTCTCCTCACTCTAAAGCGTAATGCAGGCATGCAGTGTGAAGGACCGCCCCTCTGTATTTCTGTCTTCTTAGCCTGAGACAAACAAGCCATAGCAACTAGTCTAAAATAGTCTTTTAAGGGAGCAGTGGAAAGGGACAGAGGACATTAACCACTTCATTACCAAGCCATTTTTCACCTTAAATCCCAGGCCGATTTTTGCAAATCTGATATGTGTCACTTTATGCAGTAATAACTTTAAAATGCTTTTACTTATCCAGGTCATTCTGAGATTGTTTTCTCGTCACATATTGTACTTCATGACAGTGGTAAAAGTTAAGTCAAAAATAGTGTGGGAAGGTGCAAGGGGCCATCATTGATGGAAGGTATGTGTCACCTAGATTCCTGGCCTCGGTGAGGTAAGAGCCAGTAGTTTTAAGTGTCAGTGGCAGCTAGTGCGGACTGACACTGTTTTATTTTAGTATGGCTGTAAAGCCGATTCGGGCCAGCTCTTACTGGGAGCAGCCAAAGTGCTGGGTGGGTGTCTGCTCCCCACGCTCCAGGCCATGTCTTTTTGGCCTAAATAAAACCCAGCCAGCAGTCTCAGCTGGGGGTGGTTTATCCTCCATCTGACAGAGAAGCTGGGGAGTCTCTGTGTGTTGGGACCTGTGAATTTGTGCCGTGCTAAAGTGCTGAAAGGCACATGTCGGGAAAATAGGCCCCTAAAGCCTCCTGCGCAACCAGGGTGGAAAACTGCTAACCAGGTGACGATTTTGTTCTATGGACATTGCATGATGTGAACAAACACCACGACTGTGAACGGTCATTTTGTTTTTCCTTATGTGTGAATAAACACCGAACTGTTTAAGTTAAAGACTTTGTGATTGCCTCTATAGTGCATCCGCTAGGCTGTCTACCAGAGCAAAACCCCACAATAGTAATAACTCCAAATATAGTTATTTTATTTTAATCTTTACATTCCCCATATGTCTACTTCATGTTTGGATCATTTTGAAAATTACATTTTATTTTTTTGGGACGTTAGAAGGCTTAGAAGTTTAGAAGCAAATCTTAAAATTTTTAAGAACATTTCCAAACCCCAATTTTTCAGGACCAGTTCAGTCACTTTCTGGGGCTTAGCATGTCTACCAGAGCAAAACCCCACAATTGGTGTCAGATGCGGGCCTTGATCCCGCTACCTCTCGCAGTGAGGCAGGCCTGAAGGCCGATAGTTTTTTTTGTTTTTTCCCGGGCACAAGTGCATGTCCTATATTAAGGCGTAAAATGTATTAATACCGTATTTTTCGCGCCATAAGACGCACTTTTTCTCCCCCCAAAATGGGGGGAAAATGCCCCTGCGTCTTATGGGGCGAATGCTGGCAGTTTTACATCGCAAGCTGCGATGTACGAGCGAGTGGGAAGGTACTGGGAGGAGGAGCTGGGGGCCGGCAATAGCGGCGGGGCTGTGCAGTCAGTGTACTATAGCCCCGCCGCTCCAGTATACAAATATAAAATGTCTTATTCAATTAATAGTTATTAAACATGCCCCCTCACTCCTAATAGTACCGTACATCCTAACCGCTTCAGTAGAATGCAGGCAGGCAGGCCGGGCGGGCGGCAGCGTAACTCCCTGATGTCACGTGCCTGCGCCACCTACTTAATGAAGCAGGCGGCGCAGGCAAGTGACGTCAGTGAGTGATGCGCCGGCCGCCCGGCCTGCCTGCGTTGTACTGAAGCGGTTAGGATGTACGGTACTATTAGGAGTTGGGTGGCATGTGTAATCACTTTTAATTGAATAAGACATTTTATATTTGCATACTGGAGCGGCGGGGGATCTGTGGATGACATTTTTATGGGGGACATCTGTGGATGGCACAGTTATGGGCTGGGGGGGTCTGTGGATGGCACTGTTATGGGCTGGGGGGGTCTGTGGATGGCACTGTTATGGGGTGGGGGGTCTGTGGATGGCACATATATAACAGTGCCACCCACAGATCCCCTCTCTAACAGTGCCATCCACAGATCCCCCCTGTAACAGTGCCATCCACAGATCCCCCCTGTAACAGTGCCATCCACAGATCCCCCTGTAACAGTGCCAGCCACAGATCCCCCCTGTAACAGTGCCAGCCACAGATCCCCCTGTAACAGTGCAAGCCACAGATCCCCCATAACAGTGTCCTTCATCCACAGATCCCCCCATAACAGTGTCCTTCATCCACAGATCCCCCCATAACAGTGTCCGTTAGTGGCGTAGGGATCGCCATAGCAGCCATAGCAATGGCTATGGGGCCCTACGCCACTGGGGGCCCGCCGCCGACTGAGGATTAAAAAAATAAAAATCAAATTCATGTGGCCAGCGGGCCGGCCGTGGTGCTGTGATAGGGGGCGGATAGGGGGCAGTTGGACTCGGAGCTGGAGGGCGGAGGTAGAGAGGCAGTCTGGGAGGTGATTGGCCGGAAGTGGAGGAGGCGGAGTCGCAGACTTGGAGCGGCACTTTCAAGAATAGGAAGCTGCGTGCGAGGTGAGCTGCTGGAGTGTGGGTGGGTCAAGTGCCGGGGCCCACTGCTCCTGGGGGGGCCCACTGTGCCAGCTCACTCCTGCAGCTGCATATGATCGGTCCCAAATGTCGCTGCCTGCATGTCCCGGCTTATGATAAGCCCGGCCATGCAGGCAGTGTGCTGCTGCCTCTCACTCACTGTGCGATGCTGCCTCCTGGCTCCGCCTCCTCACACAGCCAGGGAAAAGAGCTCGGGAGCCTTGAGAGAGAGACACTTGCAGGAGGAGGGGCCGGGTCCCAGGAAAATAACCCTATCATTGCCTCCTCCTTCTGCAGTCCTCCTGACATGCCCCACGTTCTTCTGTGATCACCAGAGGGTGACCAGTGTGGCTGCTCCTGCCTTTCTACCATCCCTGCAGAGTTGTTTCCTGTCCTGCTTGCTGCTGGCCTGTCTTCAAGCTAGTAAGGTCCTTTTTTTTCTTTTTTTCCCCTTCTTTTGTCCAGTTGTTTCATTTTAACCCCTTGAGGCTCAGCCATGTCACAGTGACTGAGCTTTTTCCATTAGCCAAATAGTGAGTCTCAGCCAGCACCACTCCCCTCCCATGATGTCCCATTTACTTCTAATTAGGGTCCGCCTCCGTAATTTCAATAGGGCTGCAAAAGATGCGGACCGCAACAGTTGTCAGTGTTCCCTGTACAGAGAGAGAAGGGGGCCCGTATAGAAAGGATCAATATGAGGCTTCGTTCACATCACCGTTCAGCCATTCCGTTCTCCTGCTCAGTTTAGGAGCAGGAGAACGGAAAGGACGGATTCGGAACATAACGGAGCCTACGGATCCCATAGACTATAATAAAGTCTGTTAGGTTTCCGCTCAGAAGATGATTTTGGAGCAGAAACAAAAGTAGTGCATGCAGGACTTTTGTCTCCGCTTCAAAAATCTTCTTCTGAGCGAACACCTAACGGACCCCATTATAGTCTATGGGGTCCTTAGGATCGGTTCGGCTCAGTTATGTGCCGAATCCGTCCTTTCCGTTCTCCTAGTCCTAAATGGAGCAGGGGAACGGAAATGCTGAACGGTGATGTGAAAGAAGCCTGAGTTGTCACTGGGTTTTCACCGCTGTCTCAGGCGGCTGCCTGCATGGCACAGCTTATGATAAGCCGGGCCATGCAGGCAGTGTTGTGCTCCACTCACTATGCGGTGCTGAGCTGAGACAATGTATGGAGCGGACTGCGGCGGTGAGCCTGCCCCATACACAGCAGGTGCTGTGACGATCTCGCCATCGTATAAGTGTCTGTCCATATGTATGTCCCTGTCCCTGTGTGGGTGTGTGTCTGTCACCTGTGTCTGTGTGTCTCTCCCTGTGTGTCACCATCACCATGCCCACAGTGTTCCTATGTCTTGACACAGCTGCATCAGACGTTCTGTGCGGGGGAAGAAGAAGATGGAAGAGGAGGCAGCGCCACCAGCATGGAGTCCGTGGGAGAGACACAGGGAGGCACACTAAGGATGCAGGTAACACTACCACATGATCTACACTAGTGTTATCTGTGGTTTTTACATAGGACTGCAGGTAACACTACCACATTATCTACACTAGTGTTATCTGTGGTTTTTACATAGGACTGCAGGTAACACTACCACATGATCTACACTAGTGTTATCTGTGGTTTTACATAGGACTGCAGGTAACACTACCACGTTATCTACACTAGTGTTATCTGTGGTTTTTACATAGAACTGCAGGTAACACTACCACATTATCAGCTCTAGTGTTATCTGTAGTTTTACATAGGACTGCAGGTAACACTACTACATTTTCTGTACTCAGATAGCCAGTACTGTGTTATCTGTGTTGTTACATAGGGCTGCAGGTGATATCTACTACATTATCTATACTCAGAGAGTTATCACTATGAGACCGGTAAAAATGTGAAAATAAATACAAGACGGATCCGTTCTTGCAATGCATTTGTGAGACGGATCCTCATCTGGATCCGTCTCACAAATGCTTTCAGTCACATCAAAATCAGCGGATCCGGCGGGCAGTTCCGATGCTGCAAGTGTGAAAGTAGCCTAGGTGGCTGTTTCTTCGCCAAAATGCCATTAACCATTACCACACCACACAAATAAATAAATAAATAATGCAGCTGCGCCTGCCAGGCTTGAGCAGGTATATGTGTGAATAGGGAAGATGCTGAGATCCGGCTGTACCTCAAGCCTGGCAGGCACAGCTGCATTATTTAAAGGGAGGGGGGGGGGGGGGGGCCCATAAATTTTTTTTGCTATGGGGCCCAGTCATTTATAGCTACGCCCCTGGTGTCCGTCATACACAGATCCCCCCATAACAGTGTCCGTCATCCACAGATCCCCCATAACAGTGTCCTTCACAGATCCCCAGTAATAGTGCCATCCACAGACCACCATTAGTTCCAAACCCACCAAAAGCACACCTTTTGGTTAAAAATATTTTTTTCCCCCAAAAACCTAGGTGCGTCTTATGGGCCGGTGCGTCTTATAGGGAAAAATATACGGTAATAGATGGGGAACCACAACAACTGGGGGCAGAGTCAGTGTTTCCCCATTTTGTGGTTCATCAAGAGATGTTGTATCAAGTAAACCAGCTGCGAGGTGAATCCATTGAACAGTTGGTGGGGCCCCAGGCTTATCGCAAACTCGTGTTAGAGTTAGCCCACCAGCATGTTCTCGGGGGTCATCTGGGAATGCAAAAAACGCAGGACCGGATTCTACAGCGGTTTTACTAGCCCGGTGTATTCAGAGAGGTAGAAGAATATTGTAAGTCTTGCCCAACCTGCCAGATAACGAGCCCCCAGCCACATTTCCTTAGTCCCCTGGTACCCCTCCCGATTATCGAGGTCCCGTTCAAGCGAATTTCTATGGATCTCGTAGGCCTGGTAACGAAGTCTGCTAGAGGACACCAACACATCTTGGTTGTCCTCGACTACCCCACTCGGTACCCGGAGGCGGTGCCACTGCGGCATACATTAGCCAAACTCATAGCTAAGGAGTTAATGGAGATGTTTTCTCACGTGGGTATGCCTAAGGAGGTTCTGACTGACCAAGGGACCCCGTTTATGTCCAAGGTCATGAGGGAACTCTGTATGTTGCTCCACATAAAACAGCTACGGACATCTGTGTATCATCCGCAAACGGATTGCCTGGTAGAGAGGTTTAATCAAACATAAAAAAATATGCTAAAAAGAGTGTCCTCTAAGGATGGGAGGGACTGGGACCTTCTTCTGCCCTATCTCATGTTCGCAGTGCGGGAGGTGCCACAGGCCTCTACTGGGTTCTCGCCCTTCTTACTGCTATACGGCAGACACCCACACTGCACAGAAGTGTTGTTGAGTACGTCACCCAGATTCAAGGACGGATGGAAACAGTTTTACCTCTGGTTAGGGAGCATATGGAGGCAGCGCAACAAGCCCAGAGTTGGATCTATATTCGTCAGGCTCGAGTCCGGACCTTTAACCCGGGTGATCAGGTATTGGTTCTGGTACCAACCGTAGACAGTAAGTTCTTAGCTAGGTGTCGGGGGCCCTACGAGGTGCTTGAAAAAATTGGAGCGGTAGATTACAAGGTACACCAGCCAGGGAGGCGAAAGCCAGAGCAGGTGTACCATGTGAATCTGCTCAAACCCTGGAAAGATAGGGAAACCTGTACGGAAGACAGCCCACAACCAGCATTCCTAGGGGAAGCGGTTTCGGCCCCTCTGTCTGAACCAAGGGAAGCGGCTGCCACAGTGAAAATTGCCTCTCCTCTAAACAGGCTCAGGAAGCCTGGGAGTTCATTAGTCGGAACACGGATGTATTCTCAGACCTCCCTGGACGCACTTTCATAGTCCGACATGACATTATCACTGAGCCTCAGGCAAAAGTCTGGTTAAAACCATACCGGGTACCCAAGGCTCCGCAACAAGCCATCACGGAGGAAGTGCAGCTAATGCTACAGCTAGGTGTCATCGAGGAGTCAAAAAGTGAATGGGCCAGTCCGATAGTCTTAATACCCAAGCTGGACAGGACGTTGCGGTTCTGTAACGACTTCCGCAAACTGAATGAGGTGTCCAAGTATGACGCATATCCCATGCCCCGATCTGATGAGCTTATTGAGAAGTTGGGCCAAGCCCAGTATTTTTCTGTGTTGGACCTTACCAAAGGGTACTGGCAGGTACCCTTGACGGAGGCTGCCAAGGAAAAAACGGCTTTCATCATGCCAGAGAGGCTGTACAGTACAAGGTATTACCCTTTGGTCTACATGGCGCTCCTGCCACGTTTCAAAGACTAATAGACATTGTACTCCATTCACATCGTCGGTACGCTTCGGAGTACCTGGACGATATCGTTATCCACAGCACCGACTTGGAAAGTCACCTACCTAAAGTACAGGCTGTAGTGAACTCCCTTCATAAGGCTGGCTTAACCGCTAACCCAAAAAAGTGCGCAATAGCATTAGCAGAGACCAAGTACCTGGGGTATGTAATTGGGCGCGGAATTATCAAACCTCAGGTGAGCAAAATTGAGGCAATTAGGAATTGGCCCCTACCTGTGACTACTCGGCAAGTAAAGTCGTTCCTGGGTATGGTGGGGTACTATATGAGGTTTGTCCCCAATTTTGCTGCAGTCGCTGCACTATTGACAGGCCATTTAAAGAGACTCAAGTCAGTGACCGTTCAGTGGAATGAGCAGCCGGAAAAGTCTTTCTCTGCTTTGAAGTCTGCCCTGTGTGGGTCCCTGGTATTGGTGATGCTCGACTTCAAGAGGGAGTTTGTGGTACAGACCGATGACTTTGAAGTAGGCCTCGGAGCTGTACTCTCTCAGGACATCAATGGGGAGGAACATCCTGTTATTTTCCTGATCCGAAGGCTTACCCCAGCCGAGACTAGGTACAGCCTAGTGGAGAGAGAGTGCCTGGCATCAAATGGTCACTCGAGTCTCTCCGCTATTACCTGTTGGGGAGAAAGTTCCGTCTGGTGACTGACCATTCCCCTCTCAAGTGGATGAGCCAGGTCAAAGAGAGGAATACTCGGGTCACCAGGTGGTTCTTGTCATTACAAAACGTAACATTTTCTGTCGAACATAGGGCAGGCAGGTTTCCCGGGAAACGCAGATGCCCTGTCCCGGGTACACTGTCTGGTGGGTGTTCACCCCCTCAGGGTTGAACAAAGGGGGGAGGTATGTGCGAAGGCTCAAGGGGCCTTCATTGATGGAAGGTATGTGTCACGGAGATTCCTGGCCTCGATGAGGTAAGAGCCAGTAGTCTTAAGTGTCAGCGGCAGCTAGTGCTGACTGACACAGTTTTTTGTTAGTATGGCTGTAAAGCCGATCCAGGCCGGCTCTTACTGGGAGTAGCCAAAGTGCTGGGTGGGTGTCGGCTCCCCACACTCCAGGCCATGTCTTTTTGGCCTAAATAAAACCCAGCCAGCAGTCTCAGCTGGGGGTGGTTTATCCTCCATCTGACAGAGAAGCTGGGTAGTCTCTGTGTGTTGGGACCTGTGAATTTGTGCCGTGCTAAAGGGCTGAGAGCCGCATGCCGGGAAACAGGCCCCTAAAGCCTGCTGTGGACTGCGGGTGGAAAACTGCTAACCAGGTGCTGATTTTGTTCTATGGACATTGCATGGTGTGAACAAACACCAAGACTGTGAACGGTCATTTTGTTTTTCCTTATGTGTGAATAAACACCGAACTGTTTAAGTTAAAGACTTTCTGATTGCCTCTATAGTGCATCCGCTAGGCTGTCTACCAGAGCAAAACCCCACAATAGTAATAACTCCAAATATAGTTATTACTTTACATTCCCCATATGTCTACTTCATGTTTGGATCATTTAGAAAATTACATTTTATTTTTTTGGGACGTTAGAAGGCTTAGAAGTTTAGAAGCAAATCTTGAATTATCCTGAATCTGGAGTTTACAGAAACACCCCATGTGTGCTCAAAAACTGATGTATGGGCGCACAGCATGCTTCAGAGTGGAAGGAGCACCATATGGCTTTTGGAGAGCGGATTTAGAGTGGAATGGTAATTGGGAGCTATGTCGCATATGGAGACACCCTGAGGTGGCGCTACAGAGGAAACCCCCAAAAAGTGACCCTATTCTGGAAACTACACCCCTCAAGGAATATTTCAAAGTGTTTATTGAGCACTTTGACCTATCAGGCGTTTTACAGAATTAGGAAACGTTTGGCAGGGAAAATGAAAAATTACAATTTATTTCAGAAAAAATTTATTTACACCCACATTTTTCACTTTCGCAAGGGGAAACAGGACAAAATGCACCCCACATTTTGTTCCCCATTTCCCCCGAATACGCCAACACCTTATATGTGCTCAAAAGATGATGTATGGATCCATTGCAGGGTTCAAAAGGGAAGTAGCACCATAGGGCTTTTGGAGGACAGATTTTGCAGGAGTGACTTTTAGGAGCTATGTCGCATATGAAGACACCCTGAGGTAACCCTAGAGTGGAAGCCCCCAAAAAGTGACCCCATTCTGGAAACTACACCCCTAAAGGAATATTTCAAGATGTGTAGGGAGAACTTTGTAATCAAAGGGGATTCATAAAATTGGCTGTGAAAATAAAAAATTACAATTTTTTCCCGAAAAATTTACTTTAGGCCCAAATTTTTCACTTTCACAAGGGGGAACTGGAAAAAAGGCACCCCTTATTTATTGCCCATTTTCTCCTGATTATAGCAATACCCCATATGTGCTTTTATACTGCTATAAGGGTGTACCCCAGGGGTCAGAAGGAAAGGAGCACCAAATGGCTACTGGAAGGCAGATTTCACCTAAATAATTGACAGATGCCATCTTGCAAGTGAACACACCCTGAGGTACCCGTAGAGTGGAAACCCCTAAAAAGAAACTCCATTCCAGAAACTACACCCCTCAAGAAATATTTTAAAGCGTGTAGTGAGCACTTTGACCCATCAAGCATTTCACAGAATTAGGAAACGCTTAACTGTGAAAATAAAAAATGTATTGCTAAAGTTGCTTTACACCCACTTTTTTCACTTTCAAAAGGGGAAACAGGACAAAATGCACCACAAATTTGGTTCCCTATTTCCCTCCGAATACGCCAACACCCCATATGTGCTCCAAAAATGATGTATGGATGCATTGCCGGGTTCAAAAGGGAAGTAGCGCCATATGACTTTTGGAGGACAGATTTTGCATATGTGCTCAAAAAATGATGTATGGGCAGACAGCAGGCTTCAGAGTGGAAGGAGCACCATATGGCGTTAGGAGAGAGGATTTAGCTGGAATGGTAATTGGGAGCTATGTCGCACGTGAAGACACCCTGAGGTGGCCCTACAGTGAAAACCCCCCAAAAGTGACCCCATTCTGGAAACTACACCCCTCAAGGAATATTTCAAGGTGTGTAGTGAGCACTCTGACCCATCAGGCGTTTCACAAATTTAGGAAACGCTTGGCTGTGAAAATAAAAAATTAAAATTTTTTCCTGAAAAAGTTGCTTTACACCCACATTTTTTACTTTCACAAGGGGTAACAGGACAAAATGCACCCCACATTTTGTTCCCCATTTCCCCCCGAATATGCCAACACCCCATATGTGCTCAAAAAATTATGTATGGGAGCACAGCAGGGCTCTAGAGTCAAACAGCTAAATATGGATTTTGCTGACCTGAATTGGCAGACATTTATTTTAGGTGTCGCATTCAATAAATTCCTGAGGTCCCCAGAAATGAAAAACCCCAAGAAGTGACCCCATTTCGGAAAGATCACCCCCGTATGAACATTTTAAGTGGTAGAAAGGGTACTTTTGACCAAACAGGTGTATTACAGAAATGAATATGTAGTGGTAGGGGAAAAGTGGATATGTAAGCTCTGTGGACAAAATCGGTTCTAAGGTTGTAAAATTACAGTGTACATAGTGTGGCAATGTGAACATTGAGGTGTTGTTTCCCCAGGTTCCAGTCCGGGACTTGAGACATGCTCATGTCCAGGGATCCTATTTAATCCTGCTACTGGATCTTGGGTGTGGCTCACTCTGGAGAGTCTGTGTGCAGCAGAGGCCTGGGAAGGCTCTGTCTGTGTGGTCTCAGCTGGGCAAGGATGAGGGACCATGAGGCTGGGAAATAGCCTGGAGTTGGGGGGACTACTGAGCCCCAATCCCCCACAAGAAACAGTGAACTAGAGACAGTGGGCATACTGTGCTCTGTACAGCCAGGAGGCTGTGGGACATTGGCTGACAAAGCCGCACGAGTTCACAGGGTGTGAACTGTGACCTAGGTGAGCCAGGAAACTCTGTGTTAGTTAGAGCCTAGCCGGGCAAGTGTTTGTTATTTTATGTGGATGTCACATGTGTTAGGTGAAGCTGCGACTTCATGATGACCTGTATTGGTTGGAGTGTAAAATAAATGCACTGTTTGGACCTGAAACCTGGTGTCCTAAAGTCGTATCTGTGAGAATGACCCCCGAATAAGAGGCGATCCCTTACAATAGTAACATAGTACATAAGGCCGAAAAAAGACATTTGTCCATCCAGTTCGGCCTGTTATCCTGCAAGTTGATCCAGAGGAAGGCAAAAAAAAAACCCTGTGAGGTAAAAGCCAATTTCCCCCACTTTAGGGGAATAAAAAATTCCTTCCCGACTCCAATCAGGCAATCAGAATAACTCCCTGGATCAACGACCCGTCTCTAGTATCTATAGCCTGTAATATTATTACGCTCCTGAAATACATCCAGGCCCCTCTTGAATTCCTTTATTGTACTCACCATCACCACCTCCTCAGAGAGTTCCATAGTCTCACTGCTCTTACCGTAAAGAATCCTTTTCTATGTTTGTGTACAAACCTTCTTTCCTCCAGACGCAGAGGATGTCCCCTCGTCACAGTCACAGTCCTGGGGATAAATAGATGATGGGATAGATCTCTGTACTGACCCCTGATATATTTATACATATTAATTAGATCTCCCCTCAGTCGTCTTTTTTCTAAAGTGAATAACCCTATTTTTTCCAGTTATTACTTTAGTTGCCCTCCTCTGGACCTTCTCCAGCTCTGCTATGTCTGCCTTGTTTACAGGAGCCCAGAACTGTACACAGTACTCCATGTGTGGTCTGACTAGCGATTTGTAAAGTGGTAGGACTATGTTCTTATCACGGGCATCTATGCCCCTTTTGATGCAACCCATTATCTTATTGGCCTTGGCAGCAGCTGCCTGACACTGTTTTTTGCAGCTTTGCTGTTTATTAAAATTCCTAGATCCTTTTCCATGTCTGTGTTACTGAGTGTTTTATCATTTAGTATGTACGGGTGACTTGCATTATTCCTTCCCATGTGCATAACTTTACATTTGTCAGTGTTAAACCTCATCTGCCACTTATCTGTCCAAGCCTCCAATCTATCCAGATCCCTCTGTAGTAGTATACTGTCCTCTTCAGTGTAAATTACTTTACACAGTTTAGTGTCATCTGCGAAAATTGATATTTTACTATGCAAGCCTTCTACAAGATCATTAATAAATATATTGAAGAGATAGGGCCCAATACTGACCCCTGAGGTACCCCACTAGTGACAGTGACCCAATCTGAGTGTGTACTATTAATACCCACCCTCTGTTTTCTATCATTGAGCCAGTTACTTACCCACATACAGACGTTTTCTCCCAGTCCGATCATTCTCATTTTATATACTAACCTTTTATGTGGTACAGTGTCAAATGCTTTGGCGAAGTCCAGATATACGACATCCATTGATTCGCCGCTGTCAAGTCTAGAACTTACCTCCTCATAGAAACTGATTAAATTAGTTTGGCATGACCGATCCCTCACGAAGCCATGCTGATATGGCGTTATTTGCTTATTTCCGTTGAGATGCTCTAAGATAGCATCTCTCATAAAACCTTCAAACAGTTTACACACAACAGATGTTAAACTTACCGGCCTATAGTTTCCAGGCTCTGTTTTTGGACCCTTTTTGAATATTGGCACCACATTTGCCATGCGCCAATCCTGTGGGACATTCCCTGTCAGTATAGAGTCCGCAAATATCAGAAATAAGGGTCTGGCTATGACATTACTTAATTCCCTTAGGATACAGGGGTGTATGCCATCCGGTCCTGGCGATTTGTCTATTTTAATCTTTTTAAGTCGCTGATGTACTTCTTCCTGGGTCAGACAGGACACTTTTAATGGGGAATTTATTTTTACATTCTGCATGTCCTCTGACAGTTTATTTTCCTCAGTGAATACATTGGAGAAAAAAAATATTTAACAGCTTTGCTTTCTCCTCGTCGCTCTCTGCGACTCCCCCCTCATTACTCTTTAACCCCTTAAGGACATAGGACGTACCAGTACGCCCTATTTCCCGAGTCCTTAAGGACACAGGACGTACCGGTACGTCCTGACTTAAAATCTGTATTCCGGCGCCCGAGGGGTTAAACGGAACGGGATTTCGGCTGAAATCCTTCAGCCGGCATCCTGTGACAACGCCAGGGGGGGTCATGTGACCCCCCCGTGTCGGCGATCGCAGCAAACCGCAGGTCAATTCAGACCTGCGGTTTGCTGCGCTTTTTGCAGTTTCTGATCCCCGCGGTCCCTGACCGCGGCGATCAGAAACTTTAGAGTGGCTAAAATCTATATTTTTCACCCCCCCCTGCACCCCTGCATGATTTGATGCCGGCGGGTGGTGCGGGGGGGGTGTCGCATGCGGTGGGGGGCGGTGCGGGAGGCGGGCGGTGCGGCAGGCGGGATCGCGATCCCCCGCCCGCCTCCCCATGAATGATCGTTGGCTTCTAGTAAGTTTACCAGGGTGCCAGCACATTGCTGGCACCCTGGTATAAACGGCTGACATCTGTGCAGATGTCAGCCGTTTAACCCTTTCCATACCGCGGTCCGTACGGACCGCTGTATGGAAAAAGTTAACTGTCATCGGTCAGGGAGCTCCCTCCCTCTCCATCGGGGGGCTGCTGTGCCTTTGCAGCCCCTCCGATGGAGAGGGAGAGAGCCCCCAGAGAGCCCCCCTCAGCCCTGTGCTTACCCTTCCCCGTCTGCGAAGTTCTGAGCAGACGGGGAGGGTTCCCATGGCAACAGGACGCCTGCTCAGGCGTCCTGCTGTCCATGGTGCTGAACAGATCTATGCTGAAAGCATAGATCTGTTCAGTGTAAGTAAAATACAGTACAGAACAATATATATTGTACTGTACTGTATTATACAGACATCAGACCCACTGGATCTTCAAGAACCAAGCGGGTCTGGGTCAAAAAAATGTAAAAAAAAGTGAAAAAAGTTAAGATAAAAAAAAATAACATTTATCACTGAATAAAAATTAAAAAAATAAAATAAACTACACATATTAGGTATCGCCGCGTCCGTAACGACCTGATCTATAAAATGGTCATGTTACTTTCCCCGCACGGTGAACGCCATAAAAATAAAAAAATAAAAACTATGAGAAAATTGAAATTTTGCCCACCTTACTTCCCAAAAAAGGTAATAAAAGTGATCAAAAAAGTCGCATGTACGCCAAAATAGTACCAATCAAACCGTCATCTCATCCCGCAAAAAATGAGACCCTACTCAAGATAATCGCCCAAAAGCTGAAAAAACTATGGCTCTTAGACTATGGAAACACTAAAACATGATTTTTTTTTGTTTCAAAAATGAAATCATTGTGTAAAACTTACATAAATAAAAAAAAAGTATACATATTAGGTATCGCCGCGTCCGTATCGACCGGCTCTATAAAAATATCACATGACCTAACCCCTCAGATGACCACCGTAAAAAAATAAAAATAAAAACAGTGTAAAAAAAAGCCATTTTTTGCCATCTTATGTCACAAAAAGTGTAATAGCAAGCGATCAAAAAGTCATATGCACCCCAAAATAGTGCCAATCAAACCATCATCTCATCCCGCAAAAAATGAGACCCTACTCAAGATAATCGCCCAAAAACTGAAAAAACTATGGCTCTTAGACTATGGAGACACTAAAACATTTTTTTGGTTTTAAAAATGAAGTTATTGTATAAAACTTACATAAATAAAAAAAATGTATACATATTAGGTACCGCCGCATCCGTGACAACCTGCTCTATAAAATTACCACATGATCTAACCTGTCAGATGAATGTTGTAAATAACAAAAAAAAAAAACGTGCCAAAAAAGCTATTTCTTGTTACCTTGCTGCACAAAAAGTGTAATATAGAGCAACCAAAAATCATATGTACCCTAAACTAGTACCAACAAAACTGCCACCCTATCCCGTAGTTTCTAAAATGGAGTCACTTTTTTGGAGTTTCCACTCTAGGGGTGCATCAGGGGGGCTTCAAATGGGACATGGTGTCAAAAAAACAGTCCAGCAAAACCTGCCTTCCAAAAACCGTATGGCATTCCTTTCCTTCTGCGCCCTGCCGTGTGCCCGTACAGCGGTTTACGAACACATATGGGGTGTTTCTGTAAACTACAGAATCAGGGCCATAAATAATGAGTTTTGTTTGGCTGTTAACCCTTGCTTTGTAACTGGAAAAAAAATATTAAAATGGAAAATCTGCCAAAAATTTGAAATTTTGAAATTGTGTCTCTATTTTCCATTAAATCTTGTGCAACACCTAAAGGGTTAACAACGTTTGTAAAATCAGTTTTGAATACCTTGAGGGGTGTAGTTTCTTAGATGGGGTCACTTTTATGGAGTTTCTACTCTAGGGGTGCATCAGGGGGGCTTCAAATGGGACATGGTGTCAAAAAAACAGTCCAGCAAAATCAGCCTTCCAAAAACCAAACGGCGCACCTTTCACTCTGCGCCCCGCTGTGTGGCCGTACAGTAGTTTACGGCCACATATGGGGTGTTTATGTAAACAGCAGAGTCAGGGCAATAAAGATACAGTCTTGTTTGGCTGTTAACCCTTGCTTTGTTAGTGGAAAAAATGGGTTAAAATTGAAAATTAGGCAAAAAAATGAAATTCTCAAATTTCATCCCCATTTGCCAATAACTCTTGTGCAACACCTAAAGGGTTAACGACGTATGTAAAATCAGTTTTGAATACCTTGAGGGGTGTAGTTTCTTAGATGGGGTCACTTTTAGGGAGTTTCTCCTCTAGGGGTGCATCAGGGGGCTTCAAATGGGACATGGTGTCAAAAAACCAGTCCATAAAAATCAGCCCTCCAAAAACAAAACGGCGCACCTTTCACTCTACGCCCTACTGTGTGCCCGTACAGTAGTTTACGGCCACATATGGGGTGTTTCTGTAAACGGCAGAGTCAGGGCAATAAATATACAATCTTGTTTGGCTGTTAACCCTTGCTTTGTTAGTGGAAAAAATGTGTTAAAATGAAAAATTTGACAAAAAAATTAAATTCTCAAATTTCCTCCCCATTTGCCAATAACTCTTGTGCAACACCTAAAGGGTTAATAATGTATGCAAAATCAGTTTTGAATACCTTGAGGGGTGTAGTTTCTTAGATGGGGTCATTTTTGGGTGGTTTCTATTATGTAAGCCTCGCAAATCGACTTCAGACCTGAACTGGTCCCTAAAAATTGAGTTTTTGTAAATTTCTGAAAAATTTCAAGATTTGCTTCTAAACTTCTAAGCCTTATAACATCCCCAAAAAATAAAATATCATTCCCAAAACAATTCAAACATGAAGTAGACATATGGGGAATGTAAAGTCATCACAATTTTTTGGGGTATTACTATGTATTACAGAAGTAGAGAAACTGAAACTTTGAAATTTGCTAATTTTTCCAAATTTTTGGTAAATTAGGTATTTTTTTGTGCAAAAAAAAATAATTTTTTTGACTTCATTTTACCAGTGTCATGAAGTACAATATGTGACGAAAAAACAATCTCAGAACGGCCTGGATAAGTCAAAGCGTTTTAAAGTTATTAGCACTTAAAGTGACAATGGTCAGATTTCCAAAAAATGGCCTGGTCCTTAAGGTGAAAATGAGCCCGGTCCTTAAGGGGTTAAAGGGCAGACAACTTCAGATTTATACTTTTTAACATTTATATAATTGAAGAACATTTTAGGGTTAGTTTTACTCTGTTTGGCAATTAATCTCTCTGTCTCTAGTTTGGCCGCTTTTATCAGTTTTTTTTACATGTTCTATTTTTTTCCTGTGCTTCAGTGCTACCCTCCTGTTTTAGTGATTTATATGCTTTCTTTTTGTCATTTATTGCTTTCTTTACAGTTCTATTTATCGAAATTGGTTCCTTTTTGTTCCTTAACCTTTTATTCCCATACGGTATATACCTCTAGCAATGAGATTTTAGGATGTTTTTAAAGATATCCCATTTTGTGGCTGTATTTTTATTTTTGAGGACTTTGTCCCAGTTAGTTAGGCATATGGCTTCTCTTAGTTGGCTAAATTTAGCTTTTTTGAAGTTTGGCATTTTTGTTCCTCCCTGTAGAAACGCTCTTTTGAATGATAATTGGAAGGTTATTACTTTATGGTCACTATTTCCCAGGTGTCCACCAACCTGCACGTCTGTTGTTCTGTCAGGCCTATTGGTTAATACTTAGTCCAGTATGGCCATCCCTCTAGTATTGGAATGCATTGTGAAGGAATATACCCCCCAAAGTTCAAGTCCCAAAGTGGGACAAAAAATAAAGTGAAAAAAAAGTAGAAAAAAATAACGTTTTCCACAACAAAAAATAAAAGTTTCAAGTAAAAATAAACAAAAATGTCATTTTCCCCATATAAAGTTAAAAAAAATTGGTAAAAGGTAGGGGAAAAAAAAAAGTATACATATTAGGTATCGCCGCGTCCATATCGACTGGCTCTATAAACATATCACATAACCTAACCCCTCAGATGAACACCATAAAAAATTAAAAATAAAAACTGTGCTAAATAAACCATTTTTTTGTCACCTTACATCACAAAAAGTACAACAGCAAGCGATCAAAAAGGCGTTTGCCCACCAAAATAGTACCAATCTAACCGTCACCTCATCCCGCAAAAAATGAGCCTCTACCTGAGACAATCGCCCAAAAAAAAAAAAAAACTATGGCTCAGAATATGGAGTCACTAAAACATCCTTTTTTTTTTTTGGAAAAAAGCTGTTATTGTGTAAAACTTACATTAATAAAAAAAAGTATACATATTTGGTATCGCCGCGTTCGTATCGACGGGCTCTATGAAAATATCACATGTCCTAACCTCTCAGATGAACACCGTAAAAAATAAAAAATAAAAACTGCTAAATAATTTTTTGGCACCTTACATCACAAAAAGTGTAAATAGCAAGCAATCAAAAGGTCATATGCACCCCAAAATAGTGCCAATCAAACCATCATCTCATCCCGCAAAAAATGAGACCCTACCTAAGATAATCGCCCAAAAACTGAAAAAAACTGAAACTACTCTCAGAATATGGAGTCACTAAAACATGATTTTTTTTTTGTTTCAAAAATGATATTATTGTGTAAAACTTACATAAATAAAAAAAAAGTATACATATTCGGTATCGCCTCAACCGTATCGACCGGCTCTATAAAAATATCACATGACCTAACCCCTCAGATGAACACCGTAAATTTTTTTAATAAAAACTGTGCTAAATAAACCATTTTTTGTCACCTTACATCACAAAAAGTGTAATAGCAAGCGATCAAAAAGTTACACGCACCGCAAAAGAGTGCCAATAAAACCGTCATCTCATCCCGGAAAAATCATACCCTACCCAAGGTAATCGCCCAAAAACTGAAAAAATTATGGCTCTCAGACTATGGAAACACTAAAACATTATTTTTTTTGCTCCATCTGGGACGCTGGTCTGGGGCTTGTATCCTATAAGCCTCTTGCCTTAACCCCTATCAGCCTAGTAAATATGTGGTTGGAAACTGTTTCAGATTGATAGACAAAACCTGCCCTGCGGGGTAAAATATCTGCCCATTAACGGCATATCCATATATAAAATGTCACATTCGAAAAGAGCGGAGCTCGCCTACCTGGCTATTTTCTTAAGCCCCACTAAAGTGAAAGGAGATAGCAGCACAACGTCGGCCACTTCCCCCTTTCCTGGCTGTGTGTGACAGGGTCCCGTTCTTGAGACAGCAGCAGGTGTCAGAGATAGGAACCTAGACACTGTAACCTGGGAATGTGCCATAAATTTCCAGATAGAACAAGCCCTTTAATAACAGAGGACACAGCACCCTCTAAGCAGATCCTGGAATGTCACCTTCATTATGTTGTAGGGCTGGTAGGACATACGCACGTACACTACCAGTTCTGGCTGCTATGGCATGGCCACATGGGGAAGATTGCCCAACATGGAAATTTTACTGCAGATTTTGCTGACATTCCACAGTGGATTTCGGTGCGGATTTACCAAAGATCTAACTCTACGCATTGCAAACTGTGAAATATACAGTGGAAATCTGTAGCATAAATTAAACCAATCAGATTCCATCTTTTATTTTGGACAGCTCCTTTGGAAAATGAAATGAGGAATCTGGTTGGTTGCTATGGGCAACTAAGCCAGTTCTACTTTACACCAGTTTGATAAATGACCCCCTTAATTCTTCTCTGTACCAATCATGATTCCTATTCGTTTTGAATGTGTACTCTTTGTGGAAGCTTCCATGCTGATTTTTTTTAGATGAGGTATTGGTCATTTCAAAGACAATGTATAAGAAACTGGTTATACTAAAATCTTGATAATGTGATAGTTTGGTAGATCGCTACTTATTGGTACCAAAAGAAAAGTCCACTGGAATCTGTGTAAATTCAGATGTACTAAATGGACTTGAGGGCATGGAGGTGCATATTACACCTCAAATCTGTCATTACACTCCCTAACTTACTATTGTTAGGGCAGCTTTTAAATGCCATAGTGATTAGGGGCCTTTCTAGTGACAAGTACATTGTAGAGTCTCCAGTCAGTCAAGAAAGGGTTAATACTTGGGACCACTGTGGCTGACTTCATAGTTAAAGTGCATGAGGTAGGTATCAATAATAAGCCCCTGTAGTAACTATGGCAATTGTTCTGCTGATGTCATAGATGCATAAGTATATGACATAAAGTACCAACAGATGAAGGTTCCATAACAGAAGGACAAACGGCCATTTGCAGAGATATCCCTGATGTGTCTAGAGACCTGGAGCTTCACCATCTGTAGAGGGAGGAAGGGGACGCCCGCCTAGCCATCCAGATCAGCCCTATCGCCTAGCCAGCCAGATCAACCCAATCCACCTAGCCAGTCAGATCAGCCCTATCGCCTAGCTAGCCAGATCAGCCCAATCCACCTAGCCAGTCAGATCAGCCCTATCCGCCTAGCCAGCCAGATCATCCAAATTAGCCCTAGCGATCAATGGGTTGACAGATGCTGCAGCCGGATCTCCCTCACATCCAGCGCCAGCTGCTGAAAATTTACGTGTAAGGCCAGGAGTGGTCGAATTTGGCTATCTCCGTAAGAGGCTGGCACAGAGTGTTCAATATTGTGTAACTGCCTACTAATCTGTTTCTTTAACTCTTTAACATGTATGACTATTTGATGTCCTTTCTGTCATATCTTTAATGAATTTCTATCATGTCTCATTAAAAATGTACACCTTCTGATAAAATATCTTGTTCCATTTTGGCATTAACCTTCTAAGCCCAAGGGAAGGGCAACCCTCCAGCCATGGTTCCCTAGAGGTTTCCCCCACAGGGGTTTTTCCCACAGGGCCTGAGAATAAATTTGAGGCACTGAATTAAAATACAGTCATTTGATGTTAAATAAATTCTCTCTATTTTACACCCAATATAAGTGTTTTGTGCACTTCTTTCATAATCTTTGGTTTGGGTGGTATTGCTTCGGAGTGAGCGTTCATTAAATATTGCATAGCGACAAAGCCAGTGGTGCGTTTTTAAACCTGTGCAGCAAGAGGATGGAGCAAAGATGACAAGCTTTTCAGAGATGACAAATTTATCAAAAAGGAACTCGTGTCATGATAAAGTTGATGTGCAGCACACTAGGTGAGGAGAGAGGAGACTGTAGGAGCGGTGACTGAGGCAGTGAGGGTGGCTATGGTCCTCAAGGTGCCTGACACTGTGATAAAAGAAAGGATTGCGCTACAAGAGAAGATTCTTTTGAATGTTCTTTTTTTCTCTCTCTTACATTCGGAAAAAGTCTTCAGTTAGATGGACCACATTCAATCATTAATTCTCAACAGGTGCATGGAAACCTGAAATGCAGTGAAAAAACGCACTATGGTGTAGTGTGTTCTGAACACCTGTCGCATCGGATGTATGCGATATACTCACAAAGATCACTCGTAATGCACATAGAAAGAGACCGGTGTGTCTTTAATCAAGGAGCTCTAGTTGTAAAGCAGGCAAGGACCAGGAGCCGTCAATTCGGGAGATCTTTATCTGAACTACGATCCCACCAGCAAAATCGTATTAAGAACAATATATGTTGCCCGACCCGGGTTTCGCCATAATGCTTCGTCTGGGGCGTTAATTAGTAATGAACGCCCCAGACGAAGCATTATGGCGAAACCCGGGTCGGGCAACATATATTGTTCTTAATACGATTTTATTCCTGCATTTTTGTAAGTACATTAAACCATTAAAGATCTCCCGAATTGACGGCTCCTGGTCCTTGCCTGCTTTACAACTAGAGCTCCTTGATTGAAGACACACCGGTCTCTTTCTATGCGCATTACGAGTGATCTTTGTGAGTATATCACATACATCCGATGCGACAGGTGTTCAGAACATACTACACCATAGTGCGTTTTTTCACTGCATTTCAGGTTTCCATGCAACTGTTGAGAATTAATGATTGAATGTGGTCCATCTAACTGAAGATTTTTTCTGAATGTAAGAGAGAGAAGAAAAGAACATTCAAAAGAATCTTCTCTTGTAGCGCAATCCTTTCTTTTATCATTTTATTCAACTGACTTTTTCCCACATTGTCTTAGGATTCGCAGCGCTTGAGGGGACTAATTTCCTATACAGAGACTTTGTGCTTTTAGCCTGACACTGTGAGCCTGTGGCTTCATTTTCCAGCTAAGTGCATAATCTTCAACCCTGGTAGTTGAACGGACATGGCCGCTCATTGTGTCCTGACCACAGTTCCATGGCCCCGGGTACCGACCTCCCATTCTCTTGTTGCGTGGACCTCAAGTACTGGGGTGTGAAAGGATGCTAGCTCCAACTCAATAGAGGTCAGTCATGCCGAGAGGACTGCTTCATCTTCCTCCCTGGGGCTTAAAGGGTTTGTGTAGGTGCTATACATTGATGAGCTATTCACAGAATAGGTCATCAATATCTGAGCGGTGGGGGTCCGACACCAGGCACCCCGACCGATCAGCTGTTTGAAGAGGAGACAGTGCTCCACTGCCTGTGGTCTCGGAAGTGAAGTGTAATCACAAGTACTCGCTCTATTCACTTGAATGCCACCACTGCAAAGGAGTCGCCGCTGAGTGTAATGAAGAGGAAGTAGCTCTCGCATGGAGCGTCACCTCTTCAAACCGCTGATCAGCTGGGTTGTCAGACCCCCGCCCATCAGATATTGATGACCTGTCCTGAGGATAGGTCATCAATATATTTCTTTTGCACAAACCCTGTAATCTTCTCCTGGAAATGTAATGGGACCCTAGCAGTCGCTGAGCCCACACCAGAGTTCCTTGTCTCCAGGAACCAGTGGTGTTTTTCCCCCAGTGACCCCGAACGGGTGGGGATTGGACAATGGAGGGGGACGGTGCTTGGGAACTGTCTCCTCATAGCAGGGCACATGTTGATTTTTAAAGCAAGCTCAAAGAGGTAAGGTTCTAATTTGCCATCGGAGGAGGAAATCTGAAATTGCACCCTTATGGAGCATCAGCAGACGCTGTGTCTAGGGCAGAGTTTTGCAGCCTCGGGTTCCAAACTGAGGTTTTACCAATGCCTGGATCTTGGCTCCTAGAGTTTGCGGAAGGAAAAAGCAGGCGGTAGACTGCCGATCCATCCCAGCAGGGGCCATACATCCTGGGCCAGAGGTTTAAAACTGTGTTTAAATGGGTCTTGTAAACATTTAGTAAGCTTATCATGTCAATTAATTTGAAGACCATTGGCCGAGATACCCAACTTTCTGCTTGGCCCTCAAGGACTCGGTGCTGGGCTTAGTTACCCCACAGCAAGATTCATATTCCTCCCAGAAGCTCAATCTTCCTTTCTGGGGCTTCATCTCCAACCCGGGAAGTTCACCAATAATGACAGTAAAATCTGTCATTCTGCACAATCCACCTTTCCCCATCCCCATGCCACATTTACATCAGCCAGTTGTTCTCACCCAGGTGCTTTTGCTATACAGGCACATCAGATATACCAAGTGGACTGACATGCAGGCTTTCTCCGACTGCACCCAATCATTCCAACGAGAACCAGGATCTTTTTCATCAGCCTCTCAGCGTATTCGACTGGCCAGGTGTAGCACTCATTATCCTATTATTTATTTATGCCTTTAATAAGGCCTGAGGGCATTATTATACATATTACATCCCAATTCTGTAGAAATACTCACCAACTTCTGATTGCTAGTCATCTTTTAAATGCCCTATTGATAAGGGCCAGTCTAGTGACGCGTTCATATTAGAGGCTTTTGTAGACCCACAAAAACCCACACATGTTTGAATTTGTTAGGGCAAGAACAGTTTCCTGTGAAGAGTCTGATTTTGAAAAGAAATGTGAACACATCATGATCAGATTGAGCAACCGCGGGTATAATGTCAATCATTTAAGTGGGGCCAAAGAAAGGGCTGCTGCTTGAAGAACCCGTGTACAATACAAGAAGATCATCTCAAGATAGATGTGCCTCTACATGTGACAAATTCACCATTAGTACACATTTCAGCCATATCTGTAAGGCTATTGTGGCAATCATCTGCAAATCCATACTTGCCTGTGTAAGGATGCTGACCTACGTTTGATTTTACAAAAGAAAGTTACGTTTATATAAAAAAGAGATGTTACAGAGGGAAACATTTTTTCCCCCACACAGCATTTAAAGGGGTTGTCTCACAGAAAATATTCTACAGTTTCCAAACCAGCACCTGGGTCTGAATACTTTTCTATTTATATGTAATTAAAAATTTTGCATAGCCACAGAGTTATTCAATAAAATGTATCTGTGTAGCGCCACCTGCTGTTTTTTTTTTCTTATTTCTTTGACCTGCTCACTGAGATGGCCACACATGCTCAGTTTTATCCTTCAACTGGCTACTGAGCTGTGATAGGGAGAGCATGCACATGCCCCCTTAGCTGCATCAGAAAAGACACTCCCTTTGAGCTGCCAGCTTGATATAAATCTAGCAGAGCATTGAATGGGTAGATTTCTGGATCCATGTGAGGTACAGGGCTGGTTCTAGCTTTGTTAGAAAGATGTTGTCATGTACTATATGATGTGTGATTTAAATTTTTTACATTAGTCATGGGATAACCCCTTTAAGCATAAAACAGGGTCAGTGTCTACCTGCTTCCACCTCAGAGGATCACACAAATGTGTTTACAGTCACTCCAATAACTGTAGAATGGTAGAACATGTCCTATTCTTGTCCGTTTTGTGGACATGGATTAGACATTTTTACAGAAGTTAAAAAAATAAATGGTGGCAAGCACTAGCCTGGGATCTGTCTTTTGCGGATCCGCCATTTACAGACAATAAAACACTTAAGACCGTGTACATGAGACCTAATATGTATATTTACTCATATTCCTATGTAGTCCTACAGCCTGTCCACCTCATGCTGTGAGTAGAGACTTTATCTCTAGACCTCCATTCATTTCCTTGGGATTGAGTGATTTGCCTGTGTGAAGATTGGTGCTTATCTTATTAAACAATACCACAAGGGCCCAGTTGACCCAACTTCTGGTATTAGCATAATTGAATTGGATGAAACAATAGATGTTCCTATCACCACACAGCCTCCCAGATTCAGCGGAGCCGAAAGTCATCCTTTATCAAATACAGAAGGATCAGAACAATATGGGATACAACTCACACAATAAGATATATAATACACACTACAAGATAGGCCATCTATCTATCGCAGGTCCGATTCTACCTAACTGGTCAGAAAATTCCATACTGGATGAATAAACTCCACCCGAATTCAAAGTCCTCCAACTTTCCTGAAAATTCTTAGATGACACTTAACCAGTTTTGTTTTAAAATTAAAGTCATAGCTTACTTCAGTGTAAGTGGTCATAGGGGAAAACAGCAGGACACTTTTATTTGAGCTCCTTATGACATAGAGAAATAAACATAAGACACGGTTATCCATTTCAAAATCATTTATTAAAACAAAATCCCTGCAGAGAAAAATAGTGATCCAGAAGAAGGCAAAAACCTAGACACATTTGGCCAGTTTGTGTCACAGGGAAAAAAATCCTTCTTGACCCTGAGAAAAGGCCATCGGTCGGAAGACCCTGGATCATAGCCATTGATAATTCCACCTGGTTGGTGTCTACTTACCTGTATATCTCACTTACCTATTGTGAAGGATGGAAATATATTGAAATGTGCCCATCTGACCTCCATGTTGGATGTGCCCACGGAGACTAAGACTGTTGTGATCTCTGTTGACTCTTGGTTTCTCCATCTGGGACGCTGGTCTGGGGCTTGTATTCTGAAAGCCTCTTGCCTTAACTATCAGCCTGGCATCCACCGGCATGCCACGCAGATAGGAAGACTGTTCTAACCGTCTCCGTGTGGTTGGTGATTGAACCTGCTTGGTCGCTGCATCATAAATTTTGGTGATGCTATGACTGCTGTGTGTTTAATCCATAAAGTAGAGTTCCTATTGAAGCATAGAAAAGCATAGTAAATATGTGGTTGGAAACCAACTGTTTCAGATTGATAGACAAAACCTGCCCTGCGGGGTAAAATATCTGCCCATTAACGGCATATCCATATATAAAATGTCACATCCGAAAAGAGCGGAGCTCGCCTACTTGGCTATTTTCTTAAGCCCCACTAAAGTGAAAGGAGAGAGCAGCACAACGTCGGCCACTTCCCCCTTTCCTGGCTGTGTCCCGTTCTTGAGACAGCAGCAGGTGTCAGAGGTAGGAACCTAGACACTGTAACCTGGGAATGTGCCATAAATTTCCAGATAGAACAAGCCCTTTAATAACAGAGGACACAGCACCCTCTAAGCAGATCCTGGATTGTCACCTTCATTATGTTGTAGGGCTGGTAGGACATACGCATGTACACTACCAGTTCTGGCTGCTATGGCATGGCCACATGGGGAAGATTGCCCAACTATCACGACCGGCGTGCCGATCACAGAAGTGACGCAAAGGGAGGGAAAAGGGAAGGCCCTGTCCAAGGGAGAGGGAAAGCTGGTGACCCCTAACTCACCTTGAAGCTGGCACCTGACTGCCCTGACGTCTTTAGACGGGTTTCTCACCCGTACGCCGATCACGTGCCTAAACCCTGGCTTTCCCTAAGATGAGCCCTAGGTAGTGAATAGGACGGTGGGAACACTAGTCCTCACCACTAACACTAAAGGAAAACACCAAGGAGAGGACAGACAATACAGACAAAACATATAATCCCAGGTGGGCGACAACAGCGGACAGCAAAAGCCCAACAGGGATCCGGAGGGTAACGCTCTGGAACAACAACCAGGAATCACAGCTACACAGCTCCAGTGGGTCAGTATAGAAGTCCAGGCAGAAAGCTCTATATCTGGCAACCAGAGAAGTGGGAGGGAGAATATAAGGAGGTTGGGAGTGACGGACAAGAAACAGCTGAGGAGAAGAAGCTATGGATCCCTGAGTGAGACAAAAAGGATTGCAAGACAAACACAGAAAGCTATCATTAAGAAGCAGTGCGATCTTTAGACATAGAGCGCGCAGCCACCCGCTGCGACTTCCTGACCCCGGGTATAACTGAGTCAGACGTGGCTCTTGACACCCTCGTGACACCAACATGGAAATTTTACTGCACATTTTTCTGACATTCCACAGTGGATTTCGGTGCGGATTTACCAAAGATCTAACTCTACGCATTGCAAACTGTGAAATATACAGTGGAAATCTGTAGCATAAATTAAACCAATCAGATTCCATCTTTTATTTTGGACAGCTCCTTTGGAAAATGAAATGAGGAATCTGGTTGGTTGTTATGGCCAACTAAGCCAGTTCTACTTTACACCAGTTTGATAAATGACCCCCTTAATTCTTCTCTGTACCAATCATGATTCCTATTCGTTTTGAATGTGTACTCTTTGTGGAAGCTTCCATGCTAATTTTTTTTAGATGAGGTATTGGTCAT
Source organism: Bufo bufo (assembly GCF_905171765.1). Classification (NCBI taxonomy): domain Eukaryota; kingdom Metazoa; phylum Chordata; class Amphibia; order Anura; family Bufonidae; genus Bufo; species Bufo bufo. Next base: position 472,775,454 of record NC_053392.1, on the reverse strand, counting down.
TTCAAAGACAATGTATAAGAAACTGGTTATACAAAAATCTTGATAATGTGATAGTTTGGTAGATCGCTACTTATTAGCACCAAAAGCAAAGTCCACTGGAATCTGTGTAAATTCAGATGTAGCAAATGGACTTGAGGGCATGGATGTGCATATTACACCTCAAATCTGTCATTACACTCCCTAACTTACTATTGTCAGGGCAGCTTTTAAATGCCATAGTGATTAGGGGCCTTTCTAGTGACAAGTACATTGTAGAGTCTCCAGTCAGTCAAGAAAGGTTTAATACTTGGGACCACTGTGGCTGAATTCATAGTTAACCACTTCCCATCTGGGCCCTTTGCCCCCTTCCTGACCAGGCCAAATTTTGCAAAACTGACATATCTCACTTTATGTGGTAATAACTTTGGAACACCTTTATTTATCCAAGTCATTCAGAGATTGTTTTCTCGTGACACATTGTACTTCATGATAGTCATAAATTTGAGTCAAAATATTTCACCTTTATTTATGAAAAAATCCCAAATTTACCCAAAAATTTGAAAAATTCGCAATTTTCTAAATTTCAATTTCTCTGCTTTCAAAACAGAAAGTGATACCTCATAAAATAGTTATTATTTAACATTTCCCATATGTCTACTTTATGTTGGCATCATTTTGGAAATGTCATTTTATTTTTTTAGGACGTTAGAAGGCTTAGAAGTTTAGAAGGAAGCAATTCTTCAAATTTGTAAGAAAATTGCCAAAACCCACTTTATAAGGACCAGTTCAGGTCTGAAGTCACTTTGTGGGGCCTACATAGTGGATACCCCCATAAATGACCCCATTGTAGAAACTACACCCCTCAAGGTATTCAAAACCGATTTTACAAACTTTGTTAACCCTTTAGGCGTTCCACAAGAATTAAAGGAAAATGGAGATCAAATTTTTAAATTTCACTTTTTTGGCAGATTTTCCATTTTAATCAATTTTTTTCTTTAACGCATCGATGGTTAACAGCCAAACAAAACTCAATATTTATTACCCAGATTCTGCGGTTTACAGAAACACCCCACATGTGGTCGTAAACTGCTGTATGGGCACACGGCAGGGCGCAGAAGGAAAGGAACTCCACATGGTTTTTAGATGCCATGTCCCATTTGAAGCCCCCTGATGCACCCTTACAGTAGAAACTCCCAAGAAGTGACCCCATTTTGGAAACTAGGGGATAAGGTGCCAGTTTTATTAGTACTATTTTTGGGTAGATATGATTTTTTGATCATTCATTATAACACTTTATGGGGCAAGGTGACCAAAAAATTGGTTGTTTTAGCACAGTTTCTATTTATTTATTTTTACAGCGTTCACCTGAGGGGTTCAGTCAAGTGACATTTTTATAGAGCAGATTGTTACGGACGTGGCGATACCTAATATGTATACTTTTTCTCATTTATTAAAGTTTTACACAATAATAGCATTTTTGAAACCAAAAAATTATGTTTTAATGTGTCCATGTTCTGAGAGCTATAGTTTTTTTATTTTTTGAGAGATTTTCTTATGTAGGGGCTCATTTTTTGCGGGATGAGGTGACGGTTTTATTGGTACTATTTTGTGGGACATACGCGTTTTTGATCACTTGGTGTTGCACCTTTTGTGATGCAAGGTGACAAAAATTGCTTGTTTTGACACAGTTTTTTTTATTTTTTTTTTACGGTGTTCACCCGAGGGGTTAGGTCATGTGATATTTTTATAGAGCTGGTTTTTACGGACGCGGCAATACCTAATATGTATACTTTTTTTTATTTGTTTCACTTTAACACAATAATAGCATTTTTGAAACCAAAAAAATGATGTTTTAGTGTCTCCATGTTCTAAGAGCTATAGTTTTTTTATTTTTTGAGAGATTTTCTTATGTAGGGGCTCATTTTTTGCGGGATGAGGTGACGGTTTTATTGGTACCATTTTGTGGGACATACGCCTTTTTGATCACTTGGTGTTGCACCTTTTGTGATGCAAGGTGACAAAAATTGCTTGTTTTGACACATTTTTTTTTATTTATTTTTTACGGTGTTCACCCGAGGGGTTAGGTCATGTGATATTCTTATAGAGCTGGTTTTTACGGACGCGGCAATACTACATATGTCTATTTTATTTTATTTTTTCTATTTTTTTTTTTTTTTTTTTATTCCTTACTTGGGATTTTTTTTTTTTTTACATGTGAACCTTTTTTTTATTTTATTTTTTCAACACTTTATTTTATTTTTATTTTATTTTACACTTTTCGTCCCCCATAAGGTCATACAAGACCTCTGGGGGACATTTACTTCACTTTTTTTTTTCACTGTTGATTTCTCCTGTAACTGGGGCTGACATAGTAGCCCCAGTTACAGTGGAAATGCACCCCTATAGAGGCTGTACAGCAGCAATCCTGCGCTGTACAGCCTCACAGCAGGGCTGATCGAGGTCTCTGAGAGACCTCACATTGCCCCTGCACTCTCCTCCCCCGGCGGTCACATGACCGCCGGGCCGGAACAGGAAGCGCACAGCGCTTCCTGCTCTGCAGACACAGCGCTCGGTGAGCGCTGTGTCTGCAGCGATCGTGAAGGCAGGGACACCTGGGCACTGTCCCTGCCTTATCTCTGGATTGCCCTGCTGTCACTGACAGCGGGCAACCCGATCAGCAGCTGCACGATTAGCGTGCAGCTGCTATTTCTGACAGGACGTTTTAAAACGTGCTGTCAGAAATAGACGTCCACCCATAGGACGTTTATATCCTATGGGCGGACGTGAGGCGGTTAAAGTGCATGAGGTAGGTATCAATAATAAGCCCCTGTAGTAACTATGGCAATTGTGCTGCTGATGTCATAGATGCATAAGTCTATGACATAAAGTACCCACAGATGAAGGTTCCATAACAGAAGGACAAACGGCCATTTGCAGAGCCATGCTTGATGTGTCTGGAGACCTGGAGCTTCACCATCTGTAGAGGGAGGAAGAGGACGCCCGCCTAGCCAGCCAGATCAGCCCTATCGCCTAACTAGCCAGATCAGCCCAATCCACCTAGCCAGCCAGATCAGCCCTATCGCCTAACTAGCCAGATCAGCCCTATCCGCCTAGCCAGCCAGATCAGCCCTATCCGCCTAGCCAGCCAGATCATCCAAATTAGCCCTAGCCATCAATGGGTCGACAGATGCTGCAGCCAGATCTCCCTCACATCCAGCGCCAGCTGCTGCAAATTTACGTGTAAGGCCAGGAGTGGTCGAATTTGGCTATCTCTGTAAGAGGCTGGCACAGAGTGTTTAATATTGTGTAACTGCTTACTAATCTGTGTCTTTAACTCTTTAACATGTATGACTATTTGATGTCCTTTCTGTCATATCTTTAATGAATTTCTATCATGTCTCATTGAAAATGTACACCTTCTGATAAAATATCTTGTTCCATTTTGGCATTAACCTTCTAAGCCCAAGGGAAGGGCAACCCTCCAGCCATGGTTCCCTAGAGGTTTCCCCCAGAGGGGTTTTTCCTCTCCTGAGTGCGGGGGGGGGGGGGGGGGGGGGGGGCGGGTGTGACTCTTTGTGAGTCGGGGTTGTGCCATGTTCAGTGCCCTATTCATAGCGATTGGTCTGAGAATTAATTTGAGGCACTAAATAAAAATACAGTCATTCGATGTTAAATAAATTCTCTCTATTTTACACCCAATTTAAGTGTTTTGTGCACTTCTTTCATAATCTTTGATTTCGGTGGTATTGCTTCGGAGTGAGCGTTTATTAAATATTGCATAGCGACAAAGCCAGATATCCAGTGGTGCGTTTTTAAACCTGTGCAGCAAGAGGATGGAGCAGAGATGACAAGCTTTTCAGCAATGACAAATTTATCAAAAAGGAACTCGTGTCATGATAAAGTTGATGTGCAGCGCCCTGGCTGATTTTCCAGCTAAGTGCATAATCTTCAACCCTGGTAGTTAAACGGACATGGCTGCTCATTGTGTTCTGACCACAGTTATATGGCCCCGGGTACCGACCTCCCATTCTCTTGTTGCATGGACCTCAGGTACTGGGGGTGTGAAAGCTCCAACTCAATAGAGGTCAGTCATGCCGAGAGGACTGCTTCATCTTCCTCCCTGGGGCTTAATGTGTTTGTGTAGGTGCTATACATTGATGAGCTATCCACAGAATAGGTCATCAATATCTGAGCGGTGGGGGTCCGACATCAGGCACCCCGACCGATCAGCTGTTTGAAGAGGAGACAGTGCTCCACTGCCCGTGGTCTCGGAAGTGAAGTGTAATTACAAGTACTCGCTCTATTCACTTGAATGCCACCACTGCAAAGGAGTCGCCGCTGAGTGTAATGAAGAGGAAGCAGCTCTCGCATGGAGCGTCACCTCTACAAACTGCTGATCAGCTGGGTTGTCAGACCCCCGCCCATCAGATATTGATGACCTGTCCTGAGGATAGGTCATCAATATATTCCTTCTGCACAAACCCTGTAATCTTCTCCTGGAAATGAAATGGGACCATAGCAGTCGCTGAGCCCACACCAGAATTCCTTGTCTCTGGGAACCGTTCCAAAGAGAACCAGGATCTTTTTCATCAGCCTCTCAGCGTATTTGACTGGCCAAGTGTAGCACTCATTATCCTATTATTTATTTATGCCTTTAATAAGGCCTGAGGGCATTATTATACATATTACATCCTAATTCTGTAGAAATACTCACCAACTTCCGATTGCTAGTCATCTTTTAAATGCCCAATTGATAAGGGCCTGTCTAGTGACGCGTTCATATTAGAGGCTTTTGTAGACCCACAAAAACCCACACATGTTTGAATTTGTAAGGGCAAGAAGAGTTTCCAGTGAAGAGTTTGCATTTGAAAGGAAATGTGAACACATTATGATCAGATTGAGCAACCGCGGGTATAATGTCAAGCATTTAAGTGGGGCCAAAGAAAGGGCTGCTGCTTGAAGAACCCATGTACACAACAAGAAGATCATCTCAAGATAGATGTGCCTCTACATGTGACAAATTTACCATTAGTACACATTTCAGCCATTACTATAAGGATATTGTGGCAATCATCTGCAAATCCATACTTGTCCTGTGTAAGGATGCTGACCTACATTTCATTTTACAAAAGAAAGTTACGTTTATATAAAAAAGAGCTTTTACAGAGGGAAACATTTCCCCCCCCCCAAAGCAGTTATAGGGGTTGTCCCACAGAAAATATTCTACAGTTTTCAAACCAGCACCTGGATCTGAATACTTTTGTATTTATATGTAATTAAAAATTTTGCATAGCCACAGAGTTATTCAATAAAATGTATCTGTGTAGCGCCACCTGCTGTTTTTCTTTTCTTATTTCTTTGATATGCTCACTGAGATGGCCACACATGCTCAGTTTCATCCTTCAACTGGCTCCTGAATGTGATAGGGAGAGCATGCACATGCCCCCTTAGCTGCAGCAGAATAGACACTCCCTTTGAGCTGCCAGATTTCATAAGGACAAGAGGGATGTCATTGTACTGTGCAAAATTCACGGTAACAGCATTACCCCTGTACCTATGCGAAGTACCGCGGCAACTGTCCTTAAGCCAGATTGTATCGTCGACTACAATCGGTACATAAGAGGTGTTGATCTCTCTGATAAAGTCCTCAAGCCATATAACGCCATGCGCAAAACCCAGTCATGTTACAAAAAATTTGTGGTCTACTTTGTACAGGTTGCCTTGTACAACTCTTTTGTGCTGTCCCGGAGTGCTGGCAACACCAGTTCTATGAGGCAGTCCTCAAGGCCCTGATCTTTTCTGACCGGGAAAGAGCAGGCCAGAGTACCTCGGGAACTGGAGGCGCCCGGATCGTCCCTGGCCAACACTTTCCAGGTGTAGTCCCTCATACTGGAAAGAAGGGACGGACCCCAAAAAGGTGTAGAGTGTGTCACATGAGGGGGATACGGAAGGACACCACCACTCAATGTGACATGTGCCCCGATCATCCGTTCCTCTACATTATTGGTTGCTTCAGGGAGTACCACACTTCCATGGAGTACTAAATTTATAAATCCCTTCACCAATTTTAATTCCATTTAGCCACTGACAATTGAAAAAAATACTTTTCAAAAATGATATTTTGTAAAACTAAAATAAAAAATAAAAAAGTAGACATATTAGGTATCGCCGCATCTGTAAGAATCTGCTCTATAAAAATACTCCGACTTAAACCCTCAGATGAACATGGTAAAAAAAAAAAAAACGTGCAAAAAAAGGTATTTTTTTGTCACCTTACATCACAAAAAGTGTAATACCAAGCGATCAAAAAGTCATATGCCCCCCAAAATAGTGCCAATTAAACCGTCCTCTCATCCCGCAAAAAATGAGCCCCTAACTAAGACAACACAAAAAGTGTAATACCAAGCGATCAAAAAGTCATATGCTCCCCAAAATAGTGCCAATTAAACCGTCCTCTCATCCCGCAAAAAATTAGCCCCTAACTAAGACAATCGGCTAAAAACAAATAAAAAATGAGATGTTTTGTTTTTTTTTTGTTTAAAAAAGGATAATATAGTGTAAAACCAAAATAAATTTAAAAAAGTAGACATATTAGGTATCGCCGCGTCCAAAAGAATCTGCTCTATAAATATACCCCATGACCTAACCCCTCAGATGAACACGGTCAAAAAAATTAAATAAAAACTGTGCCAAAAAAGGTATTGTTTTGTCACCTTACATCACAAAAAGTGTAATAGCAAGCGATCAAAAAGTCATATGCCCCCCAAAAGAGTGCCAATAAAAACATCCTCTCATCCCGCAAAAAATGAACCCCTACCTAAGACAATCGGCTATAAAAAAAATTAAAAAAGACTCAGACTATGGAGATACTAAAATGTTTTTTTTTTGGTTTAAAAAAGGATAATATAGTGTAAAACCAAAATAAATTTTAAAAAGTTGACATATTAGATATCAACGCGTTCGTAATAATCTGTTCTATAAAATCATCCCATGATCTAACCCCTCAGATTAACACGGTCAAAAAAATAAAATAAAAACGGTGCCAAAACAGCTATTTTTTGGCAAATTTTCCATTTTAATCCATTTTTTCCAGTAACAAAGCAAGGGTTAACAGCCAAACAAAACTTAATATTTATTACCCTGATTCTGAAGTTTACTGAAACACCCCATATGTGGTGGTAAACTGCTGTAGGACCAAACGGCAGGGCGCAGAAAGAAAGGAATGCCATATGGTTTCTGGAAGGCAGATTTTGATGGTCTTTTTTTTTGGCACCATGTCCCATTTAAAGATCCCCTGATGCACCCCTAGAGTAGAAACTCCATAAAAGTGACCCCATCTAAGAAACTACACCCCTCAAGGTATTCAAACCTGATTTTACAAACTTTATTAACCCTTTAGGTATGGCAAATGGAGATGAAATTTCAGAATTTCTATTTTTGGTATCCTTGCCTCACAGAAATGTAATATAGAGCATCCGAAAATCATATGTACCCTAAAAATAGTTCCAAAAAAACTGACACCTTATCCTGTAGTTTTCAAAATGGGGTAACTTTTATGGAGTTTCTACTTTAGGGGTGCATCAGGGGGGCTTCAAATAGGACATGGTGTAAATAAACCAGTCCAGCAAAATCTCCCTTCCAAAAACCACACGCCGCTCCTTTCCCTCTAAGCCCTACCGTGTGCCCGTACAGTAGTTTACGACCACATATGGGGTGTTTCTGTAAACTACAGAATCAGGGCAATAAATAGTGAGTTTTGTTTGGCTGTTAACCCTTGCTTTGTTACTGGAAAAAATGGATTAAAATGGAAAATTTGCCAAAAAATATAAATTCTGAAATTTCATCTCCATTTGCCAAAAAACTCTTGTGGAACACTTAAAGGGTTAACAAAGTTTGTAAAATCAGTTTTAAATGCCTTGAGGGGTGTAGTTTCTTAGATGGGGTCACTTTTATGGAGTTTCTACTAGGGGTGCATCAGGGGGGCTTCAAATGGGATATGGTGTAAATAAACCAGTCCAGCAAAATCTTCCTTCCAAAAACCACACGGCACTCCTTTCCTTCTACGCTTTACTGCGTGCCCATACAGTAGTTTACGACCACATATAGGGTGTTTCTATAAACTACAGATTCAGGGCAGTAAATATAGCTTTGTTACTGGAAAAAATTTATTAAAATGGAAAATTTGCCAATAAATAGAAATTCAGAAATTTTATCTCCATTTGCCATTAACTCTAGTGGAACACCTAAAGGGTTAACAATGTTTGTACAATCAGTTTTGAATACCTTGAGGGGTGTAGTTTCTAGAATAAGGTCATTTTTGTGTGGTTTCTATTATGTAAGCCTCACAAAGTGACTTCAGACCTGAACTGGTTCTTAAAAAGTGGGTTTTTGAAAATTTCAGAAAAATTTCAAGATTTGCTTCTAAACTTCTAAGCTTTGTAACATCCCCAAAAAATTAAATCTCATTCCCAAAATGATCCAAACATGAAGTAGACATATGGGGAATGTAAAGTAATAACTGTTTTTGGAGGTATTACTATGTATTCTAGAAGTAAAGAAATTGAAACTTGGAAATTAAAAATTTTTTCAAAATTTTTGGTAAACTTGGTATTTTTTTATAAATAAAAAAGAATTTTTTTTACTCTATTTTACCAGTGTCATAAAGTACAATATGTGACAAAAAACAATCTCAGAATGGTCTGGATAAGTAAAAGCGTTTTAAAGTTATTCACACATAAAGTGACACTGGTCAGATTTCCAAAAAATGGCCTGGTCCTTAAGGTGAAAATGAGCCCTGTCCATAAGGGGTTAAAAGACAAAAGAAAGGACTGATTTCCTAAAAAGCCCTAATGATATTTTAAAAAACCACATCTACATAAAGCAGACATTTTCAGCACAGAATTTGACCTGAAATGCAGATTTTTTTGTATTTTTATTATGGAGGTTACTTTTAGGATGCCTGCACAAGGTGCAGATTTTCATGTGGAAAAACCGCAGCGTAATAGAGTACCAGCAAAGTGTATGAGATTAGACAAATCTCATCTACACGTTCTTTTTACCTTAAGTGCAGAAATTTACCTGATATGTGGATTTTGAAATCTGCGGCATGTCAGGTGTTGGTACATTTTTCTTGAGTGGATTTCACCCTTTTCAATTGAAAGATGAGATCTGCGGGAAATCCACACCAAAAACCACATAACCACACTGTGTGGCTTTGGTGAGGAATCCATGCGGATTTTCTGCACACAAATTTGCACAGTGTGCAGCTGGCCTAAATGTACAGCAAGGTGTATGAGATTGCACAACCCTCATGTACACTTTCCCATGCAGATTTAGAAATCTGCAGCATGTCGGCTATATTTGTGGCTTTGGTGTGGATTTCACTCTTTTTAAAGGAAGGGTAAGATCTGTGGCAAAACTGACCTAATACACACCGAAACCCGGAATTAACACTTGTGGTTTTTGGTGGGGTTTGGGTTCAAAGACATAAATTTGTGTGGATATTCTGTACGTTCACCTGCACACTTTGCGGATTATGTGCAGTTTTTCCACATGGATGTTTCTGTGGAAAAAACACTGCAGAATACACTGCCAGCAAAGTGAATGAAACCTGACACATCTCATGTACATTTTGCATATTTTTTCCAAGCAGAAAATGATCTGCTGTTCCCATTTTGAAATGTACAGCGTCAATTATGTGTGCTGGTTTTAGCGTGGAATTTGCAATGTATAGGGTTAAATCCATGGCAAATCTGCAACAAATTTGCATGTAACACATAATTATGCCAGGTTTTTATTGCTGATTTGGTTCTCTTGAACAGTATGTCCACCTACATGAAGATTGTATGGAGCAATAAGTCATATGGACAGGGATCATATCCCAACACCAAATAAAAGGAATACAAAAATCCAAATCTATTATGGTGGGGGTATCTACGTAGGTACTGTGACACAGTAAAGGGAATTGTATGTGGAGCGGGTATTTTCCTCCCAGTGCGTGCTGCTGGACTAATTAGCAGTCAGGTAAGGTCAAACCTTTGTGTCAGGTGGAGGTGGGACCAGGGCCGGCGCTACCTGTAAGGCGACCTAGGCAGCCGCCTAGGGCGCAATTGAGCAGGGGGCGCTGGCCCCGTGCGGTTTAAAAACAAAAGCGTTGGTTATGTGGTCCTGCCGCAAGTTTTTTTTTTTAAGTCAACGCACCGGGCGGCTGCCGCGTCTATGTATGTGCACCGCCCGGGCGCAGCCTGAAGAGAGGGACTGACAGGAGGAAAGCGCCTCTAATGTAGCGTGGCCAAGCTCTGTTCGGTCCGCGGTACAGGAGCTTTTGTTTCCTGTACCCGGCCGGACTGACAGGAAGTGCTCACTTAGTGTGCACTTCCTTTCAGTCTGGCCGGGTACAGGAAACAAATGCTCCTGTACCGCAGACCGAACAGAGCTCGGCCACGCTACACTAGAGGTGGGGGGGAATGAGAGTGACAAGGGGGGGGGAGAAAATGAGAGTGACAAGGGGGAGGGGGGGAGGAAATGAGAGTGACAAAGGAGTGGGGGGAAATAAGAGTGACAAGGGAGTGGGGGGAATGAGAGTGACAAGGGAGTGGGGGGGAATGAGAGTGACAAGGGAGTGGGGGGGAATGAGAGTGACAAGGGAGTGGGGGGGGATGAGAGTGACAAGGGAGTGGGGGGGGTGAGAGTGACAAGGGAGTGGGGGGGGTGAGAGTGACAAGGGAGTGGGGGGGGAAATGAGAGTGATAAGGGAGTGGGGGGTGAGAGTGACAAGGGAGTGGGGGGGATGAGAGTGACAAGGGAGTGGGGGGGGTGAGAAAGAGAGTGACAAGGGAGGGCGGATAAGATTGACAAGGGAGGGGGAGGAGAGAGTGACGATGAGGGGGAGAGTGACGAGGAGGGGGGGAGAGAGTGACAAGGGAGGTAGGGGGGAGAAGAGAGTGACAAGGGGGGGATAGAGTGACAAGGGAGAGGGAAAGAGTGACAAGGGGCAGGGTGAGAAAGAGAGTGACAAGGGAGGGGGGGATAAGAGTGACAAGGGAGGGGGGGGATAAGAGTGACAAGGGAGGGGGGGAATGAGAGTGACAAGGGAGTGGGGTGGGAGAAAGAGAGTGACAAGGGAGGGAGGGATAAGAGTGACAAGGGAGGGGGGGAAGAGAGTGACGAGGGGGGGGAGAGTGACAAGGGAGGGAGGGGGGAGAAGAGAGTGACAAGGGAGGGAGGGAGGGAGAAGAGTGACAAGGGAGGGAGGGGGGAGAGAGTGACAAGGGGGGGATGAGAGTGACAAGGGAGGGGGGGAATTAGAGTGACAAGGGAGGGGGAAATGAGAGTGACAAGGGAGGTGGGGAATGAGAGTGACAAGTAAGAGGGAGAGCGTGACAAGGGGCGGGGTGAGAAAGAGAGTGTGACAAGGGAGGGGGGGAGAGAGTGACAAGGGAGGGGGGGAGAGAGTGACAAGGGAGGGAGGGGGGAGGAGAGAGTGACAAGGGAGGGAGGGGGGAGAAGAGAGTGACAAGGGGGGGGGGGGGAGAAGAGAGTGACAAGGGGGGGGGGAGAAGAGAGTGACAAGGGAGGGGGGGATGAGAGTGACAAGGGAGGGGGGGAAAGAGAGTGACAAGGGAGGAGGGGGAGAAGAGAGTGACAAGGGAGTCCCCAGAGCCAGACCAAGAGCCAGAGACCAGATCATCTTATTGTCCTGGTGGTAAGTAAGCAATGCAATATGTTTATTATTTAATTGTTTAGTTATTAATACTACATTGGAAACTAATTTACCTCACATTAAAAGGACACTATAGTCTCAGAACCAGTACAGTTTAATGTAGTGGTACTGGTGTCTATAGCCTGTTCCTGCAGAGAAAAGACACTGTGCAGTACTGGTGTTAAAGGAGCACTATAGTGCCAGGAAAACAAACTCATTTTCCTGGCACTATATATTTGTTAGGAGTGGGGCACCCTCGTGTCCCCCTCCCACTGGGCTGAAGGGGTTGAAACCCCTTCAGCCACTTACCTTTCTCCAGCGCCGGCACTGGGAACTCTTCTCCCCGATCCTCCTCTCAGCTGCGAATACGCATGCGCACCCATTCAAAACTATGTTCCGCGTCTTCCCACTGTAATTTTCACAGTGAGAATCGCGGAAGCACCTCTAGCGGCTGTCAGGGAGACAGCTACAAGAAGCTTGATTAACCCTAAGGGAAACATAGCAGTTCTTTTAATTTAAATGCTGAGAAAGGGGTGGAACCAGTGGCGTAACTACCAGGGAAGCAGGGGAAGCAGCTTCTTCGGGGCCCGGGCTGACAAGGGGCCCGGAGCAGTAGTAAACAGTCAGACTGGCCACACCCCCTCTACACTCACTTCACTGCTGCTTTAGAATGTCCTCGGAGCAGAGCAGGGAGCTAAGCCCCGCCCATCAGCACAGACCATTAATAGAGAAGCCTGGCTGCTTAATAGTGCAGCCAAGGCTCAGTACAGTGTGCTACAGGGATATCCTGTCTCCCCTCCCTCTCCTAACTATTAGTACAGCCCAGCTTCTGCTACAGAGACTGCTCTGTAGTCGGCAGTAACAGGAGGGAGAGGGGAGACAGGAAGTGCTGCAGAAAGAAGATGCTGTGCCTGTCACTATCAGGAGCCCATACATTCCAGGCTCATCCCTGCCAACCCTAGCTGTCCTGTATCTCATGTAGCCCCCCCCACAGCTGCATTCATCTGCTGTCCTTTGCCCCCCCCCCCCCCAGCTGCATTCATCTGCTGTCCTTTTAGAAGCCCCCCCCAGTCCTATCCTGTGGACCCCCTACTTATCTGATGCCCTGCCCTCTAGGCCCCCTATCCATCTGATGCCACACTCCTCTGGGCGCCCATGTGCAGCTTGGGGACACCAGTATGAGGCCAGAATGGGGACTGGAAGATCACGGAGCGGCGGGGAGCAGGCGAGTATGGTTTTGTCAACAACTGTACAATGCACCGCTAGTTCACATCACATTTTTGTCCCACATTTAAGGCTGGGTTCACATCACGTTTTTCCCATCCGTTTAACGTATCAAAAAAAACGTATTCGGATGCCTCATACTGATGCCATGACAGTGACATCCGTTCACCATAGAGTTTTATTGCAAAAAAAAAAAAGTATCCATTTTTTTTACCAGATTGTGCAGGATACAAGAACATGGAGCACTGCATTTTTGTATCGTGTACGACGTCATAGTCCAGTAAAAACACATGTATGTTAAAGAATCAGAGGCCACTGTATGACGCCTGCCTGCCCGTTTAAAAATTTGCTGTGGGGCCCAGTCATTTCTAGCTACTCCACTGGTTACCAGGGGCTCAGACCATGGGGACAGACTACAGTCGGTGTCAGCCCTGCAGCAATACATAGAATGGGCGCCTATCCTACAGCAGGGGTCATACTGTGCTGTACATACAGTGTAGTGTGATGTCATGTTCACCTCTCCGGGTATATTACCCAGGAAAGCACAATTCTGCAAAAAGGACATGTTCTATCTTTTGGTGGAACGGAAGTGCGGAATGGAACCCCACGGAAGCACTGCGTAGTGCTTACGTAGTGTTCCGTTCCGTGATTCCGTTTCGCACCCTTCCCCATCTCCGGATTTGCAGACCCATTGAAGTGAATGGGTCCGCATCCGTGATGCGGAATGCACACAGAAGGGTGCCCATTTATTGCTGATCCGCATATGCGGTCCGCAATACGGGAATGGCTGGCCCCTTTCACATGAACGATACGGGTTGGCTCCAGATGCGTTCAGGGTGCATTCAGTGAAACTCGCACCATTTTTCAAGCAAGTTCAGTCAGTTTTGTCTACGATTGCGTTCAGTTTTTTCTGCGCAGGTGCAATGCGTTTTGATGCGTTTTTCATGCACGTGATAAAAAACTAAAAGTTTACAAACAACATCTCCTAGCAACCTGGTGGTGAGCGTGGTGACGTCGGCCCAGGTCCTGCTGAATGAAGATAGAAATCTTCTATCTTCATTCAGCAGGACCTGCGCCGACGTCACCACGCTCACCACGTTGTGAGCGCGGTGACGTCACCAAAGGTACTTTTCCTGCCAGGTCCTGAAAGAAGACGAGCCGGGCTGCGCGATCAAGTGGATGAGGTGAATAATTATATTTTTTATTATTTTTTAACCCCTCAAGCCACATGTTACTTAGTATTCTGTATTAAGAATGCTATTATTTTCCCTTATAACCATGTTATAAGGGAAAATAATAAAGTTCGGGTCCCTATCATCTCCTAGCAACCATCCGTGAAAATCGCATTGCATCCGCAATGCTTGCGGATGCAATGCGATTTTCAAGCAGCCCCATTCACTTCTGTGTGGCCTGCGCTACGTGAAAAACACAGAATATAGACCATGCTGCGATTTTTACGCAACGCACAAGTGATGCGTGAAAATCACTGATCATGTACACAGCCCCATTGAAGGGAATGTGTCCGGATTCAGTGTGGGTGCAATGCGTTCACATCACGCATTGCACCCCCGCGGAAAAGTCGCCCGTGTCAAAGGGGCCTAAGACTTTGACACGGCCCCCACAACAGTATGATAGAATGACACTACATGACAGATAGGGTATGTGTGTATGTAGATAATATATATAATAGGAAAAGGATGGCGTGGCAGCCTGGTCTGGTCTAGATCGTGACTAGCCAAAGGAGTGGGGTTTACACGGGGGGGGGGGGGGGGGGCCTATTCAAAAATTTGCTGTGGGGCCCAGTCACCTCTAGTTACGCCCCTGGGTGGAACATATGTGATGTCATGATATGGGCAGATTTTGATCTTGCCTAGGGCGGCAAAAATCCTTGCACCGGCCCTGGATGGGAGTCACTCCTGTGGTGGCTTTGCTGGACTCAGGGAGTCGGGTGACCCTTGTGAGGGCTTCCCTGGTGCAACCCACCGAGTTTACGGGATGGAAAGTCGGGGTGCTCAGTATACATGGGGATTTAAAAGAGTACCCCACTGCTCTGGTGTAACTAATCACGGGTGCAAGCATGCACTATAAAGTGATACTAGCAAGAGACTTTCCATTGTTCCCAGCCTTGTGGCCGGCCGTTGTACATACTGATTCCCCAGACTCAGTGGGCCAGGGAGTTCGTTAGTCGGAACACAGATGTGTCCTCTGACCTCCCTGAATGCACTTTTGTAACCCACCGTGATATTGTCACTGAGCCCCAGGCAAAAGTCTGGTTAAAGCTGTACCGGATGCCCGTGGCTCGGCGGCAAGCCACCTCTGAAGGAGCGATACGGAGTTGGCCACGGCCTGTCACCACCTGGACAAAGAGAGAAAGTCCCGGGTCACCAGATGGCTCTGGTCACTGCAGAACTTTGAGTTCACGGTGGAGCACAGAGCAGGCCGGTTGCAGGGAAACGCGGAGGCACGGTCCCGGGTGCACTGTTTATGCATGTGTTCACCCCCTCAAGGTTGAACAAAGGGGGGGTATGTGGGAGGAGGGTTGAGACCCTATGTGAGGGAAAACAGGCTGACTAAAGCCTGCTGATGGACTCTTGTTGGCAGAACAGGCCGCATGGTGTGAACTGACACCAATCCTGCAAGGTGACATTTTTGCTTGAAAGTGTTTTATTGTTCTGTGAACTTTCTAACGTGTGAATAAACACTGAACTTTTGGTTTACAAACTGGTTGGTGCCTCTATACTGCCTCCGCTTATTTTGTTTACCAGAGCGAATCCCCACAGTACATAGAAATAAAATAGGTACATATGAGATTGTAGATATTATAGACATGAGAATGATTGATTGATTGATAGACATAGAGGGATGGATGGACAGATATAAGAGATAAATAGATACAGTATGAGAATGATAGATAGATAGATAGATATGAGATAGATAGATAGATAGATAGATAGATAGACATATAAACAGACTGACATAGAGGGATGCATGGATAGATATTAGAGATAAATAGTTACAGTATGAGGATATCTAACACCCCAGAGTGATGTTACCACTTCTGCACCTTGCTTTTATATTTTATGGTGTAACCTGTATGTCACCTATATATTTATTTCCAGGTCCCTCAACATTGTGCATTTATAATAATGTTATGTAACTGTTCATTTCATGTGCCTGGTTCACCAGCAGGTGGCAGCGTTTCTGGCAGTGCTATCTTAGATAGAATGGAACTTACCATTCCATTCTCCCCCCCCCCCTCTTGAGAGAAGTGGGCTAGTCCTACTTCCTGCAAGAAGGGTGGGAACCAATTAGAGTTTGAGTTTAGTTTACCCCCTGCAAGAGGAAGGGTGTGAAGGGGCATGTCTTTGCTGGACGTGCCCACGCCAGCCAGAGCACCTTAAGCTCTGCTGACCATGGAGGTAGAGGCCTAAAGCCTCAGGAGCCAGGAGTAAAGTTTCTTGGCTGACGATAAGAACGACTAAAAAGTGAAGTGCAGCATAAAGAAGAAGCCAAGTTATCCAGTCAGCTTGTCAGTACAGCAGAGTGAGAGAAGGATAAAACAGAGTTGAGTTTGCCTGCCAGTTTAATGCTAAATCCTGCTGGAACCAAGACAAAGCCTGTGAACTGTTTGAAGAAACATTTATTTAAAGTAAAGCTGCCATTAAACTTCATCTGAAGTTCTGGACTCAAGTTCTTTCCAATCCCTTAATTGTTCCCCCTTTTCATTGCTTCAGAGCCAAAGCCTGGGGTCCAGCAGTATCCATGTAGTAGCACCGTGACACATAAAGAGACATTTAGGCCGCAATACACTACTCAGCATTTCCTACATCGGGGACGCGTTATAGGAGGGCCCTGGTGGGAGGTGCCCATTGCAGATAGATAGATAGACAGACTGACATAGAGGTATGGATGGATAGATATGAGAGATAAATAGTTACAGTATGATGATAGATAGATAGATATCTTACTAGTATCTTAGTGCTTTTAGTGGTGTGCTGCTACTTTATTTGTATATACACAGCTCGCTAGCATAGCATAGTATCTTGCACCTGCTATTAACCCTGGAGGTGCTGGTTCATTCTTTGATTATGTAGATAGATAGATCGATAGAAAGAGGTAGATATAGACAGACTCACCACTTGAAGCCTTTGTAGTAACTTAGTGAAGCATGTCAGGGACAGCACCAGCAGGTCATCTCTGTGGGGTTAGAAAACAAGTAATGCCATCCCAGCATATAGCCTCTATCACTGTCAGGTGAGTCCATGTGTGTGGAATACATCGCCCAGACTGTTTGTCTGTTTGTTATGACACTAGGCTATGTTTAACTGTGGATAGGTCGGTATACACTCCATCTACAATATATTCTATATTTTATGAGGACCTTTGTACCTGTTGGTCCACCCCTGTCCCCCTTTATGCCATTAGTGCTGAGGACTCACCCCAGAATTTATAAAGATGGCATACATCTGATTGATGAATTTTCGATTATACATGTATTTTATTGGTGTTTAGTGGTCTATTGTATGCCGGGGTGGTGTTTTTTCTGTCCCTTCTCCCCTTTTTAACGGCAATATATGTAACATTTATTATGTAACAATAAAGTATTTTTTCATAATTGGATGTTTAGCAGCTCAAGTCTTCTTTTGTTTTTCTCATCTCTGTGGGGTGTCTGGACGAGGTGCACAGTGCACCACACAAACTGCTCCTAACAAAACAGCATGTGGGAGGAAGCAGTTGTTGCTTTCCTTCTCAAGAGACTTCACAGCTCACAGAAAACTCAGGGGCCGTCACAGTTGTTAGGTAAGAGCTGATGACGGGGAAGGAGGGATGGAGCAAGGTGAAAATGAATAGCTTCATTGCCTTTGGGAAAGTTGCTCTGGCGCCCCCTTCAGGAATGCAGGGCAATGCACCATGTTTTGCCACACTGGTTGCACAACCCTAAAGCCGGCCCTGCTTTCAGCTCCTGCAGTACATCCTGGTCAGTAGTCCACCCTGTATTTTCACTATCTGTGGTCCAGCTGAGCAGGGGGCCCGATGCAAATCATTCAGTATGGTAGCGCTGCAGTGCAGGGATTTAATTGTACAGTCATGTGGGTCCAGCAGGCAGTAGATTCGGGCCTAGGACAAAACATCCAGGGCCAAAGCCCTAAATGTTTTTACTTACTGACGCCTATGTATCCCCAGTGGCGTGGCTACGGCTGATATCATCCAATGCGGTAGAAAATGGTGTCACCCCCCTCGGGATGAGTCACGTAGGGGACGTCCATCAAGCACCGCCCTGCCGCCGCGCCGCCGCTGATGTCCCTTCACTGAGCCTGCCGACCGACCCAAGAGTTAACGGGAGGCGGGGGGGTTTGGATACTAAACAGACCGCTGATGTGGAGAGGGGAGGCTAAGCAGACAGATCGCCGACGGGGGGGTCAGGGGTGGGATTAAAATTTTTAAGAACCGGTTACCTACTCAACGGCGGACGCCCAGAGTCACGACACATACACCATATATATCCAACACACATACACATAAATACATCATATACATGGTACACATACATAAATACACTATATATACAGCCCCAATGAATATGGCCCAATTCTCTAAGTCCCCCCCCTCCCCCCGCATTTTGCTGTACTTGATATACAGCAGCACGTTCCTCTCACATCCAGGGCCTCCCAGGTAACGTCTCCTCCAATGTAGATCTTCTCTGTCATCATCTTCTCCATTTGGTCCAGACACTTCTTTCAGCCGCTCCTCGTCTCTGCAGAGAAATTCGCACCCAGTTTTGCAAATATTTTCAATTTCGTCTCTGCAGAGTGTGACACACAGACATCTTAGTGTCCTCACTTTTCTATCATCATCCCCCAACCTGGAGTCCCCACAGTGTTATCCTGCTGCTCACTGTGCCTCGGCCCCAATACCACAAGAAGAAATAATAGTGCCTCATAGTAATAGTGCTCCTCCTTGTCCCAAGAATAGTAATTCCCTTCTAGAATGCCCTCATTAGTAATACTGCCCCCTACACTGCCCCACATTAAGTAATATGCTCCCCACACTGCCCCACATTATGTAATTTGCCCCCCACACTGCCCCACATCATGTATTTTGCCCCCCACACTGCCTCACATTATGCAATTTGCCCCCACACTGCCTCACATTATGTAATTTGCCCCCCCACCCTACCCAACATTATGTAATTCCCCCCCCCACCCTGCCCCACATTAAGTAATTTGCCCTCCACACTGACTCACATTAGGTAATTTGACCCTACACTGCCCCACATTAAGTAATTTACCCCCACACTGCCTCAAATTAAGTGATTTGCCCCCACATTATGTTATTTGCCCACCACACTGCCCTCTATTATTTTATATGCCCCCCACTAAGTAATTTGCCCCAACACTGCCCTCCATTATGTAGTTTGCCCGCCACACTGCTCCCCACTAAGTAATTTGCCCTCCACACTAAGTAAATTTTCCCCCAGACTGCCCTCCATTATGTAGTCCCCCCCCGTACTTGTGTCGTTGATCCTGTACAGTCTGTATTTGCTGGCTGCGCGAGCATGAGTTCAGTTAAGTTCAGTGTCTTCGGCGCGCAATCCCGTCCTGCGGCGCGTGATCCCGTGAGACCCACCGCAGGGAGGTTACGGGTCTCGTGCGATTGCGCGCTGTAGTGATTGAACTCATGCCCGCGCAGCCGGCAAGTAGAGGATCAGATCAGCGACACAAGTACAAGGGGGCGGGTGCTAATGGTGTTGGGAACTTGGGTCCGCCGGGTGACACCCCATCAGACTGGTGTCACCCGGTGCGGCCCACACCCTCCTCACAACGCCACTGTGTATCCGTCCCCTATATAAAAATGACTGAAATTGAAATAGGACTTAACTTCTTATGGACAAGCGGCAGGCGGTGATCAGAACTGGATGCCTGCTGAAATCAATCAGCAGGCACCCTGGGACAATGCCAAAGGGGGTTCTGTGACCCCCCCCATATTGCCGATCGATGCAAACCGCAGGTCAATACAGACCTGCGGTTTGCAGCGGTTCCGGAAGTTTCTGATCCCCGCGGTCCTTGGCCGGGGGGGTCAGAAACTTCAATTTGATTTAAATTTTTGAATTTCCAGGATGGCCGAGCGACATTCTGACACTCTGCTTGAAACGGCTGACATCTGTGCTGTGATGTCAGCCGTTTAACCCCTTCCATGCCGTGGTCCGTAGGGACCGCTGTATGGAAGGGGTTAACAGGGAGGGAGGGAGCTCCCTCTCCCATCAGTGGCTGCTGTGCCACCGTTTCTTGATGGGATCACAGAGGGAGGGGGCCCCCTCCCTCCCCATCACCCGCTGCTCTGTTGTGGCAGTGGGTGATGGTTACCAATGCAACCGGATGCCTTCAAAGGCTTCTGGCTTTCCATGGTGCTGAACAGACTTCTGCTAAAGGCAGAAGTCTGATCAGACTAAGTGTAAAGTGAAAATACAGTCCAGTGCATTATATAGTGTAATGTACTGTATTATACAGACATCAGACCCACTGGATCTTCTAGAACCAAGTGGGTCTGGGTAAAAAAAAAAAAAAAAAAGTGAAAAAAAGTAAAGATAAAAAAACACGTTTATCACTGATTAAAAATGAAAAAAATAAAATGCACTACACATATTAGGTATCGCCGCGTCCGTAATACCCTGCTCTATAAAAATATCACATGACCTAACCCTTCAGGTGAATTCAGTAAAAAATCTATAAAGTGTGTAAAAAAGCCATTTTTTGTCACCTTACATCACAAAAAGTGTAATAGCAAGCGATCAAAAAGTCATACGCACCCCAAAATAGTGCCAATAAAACCGTCATCTCATCCCGCAAAAATCATACCCTACTCAAGATTATCGCCCCAAAACTGAAAAATATATGGCTCTCGGACTATGGAGACACTAAAACATGATTTTTTTTGTTTCAAAAATGAAATAATTGTGTAAGACGTACATAAATAAAAAAAAGACATATTAGGTATTGCCGCGTCCATAATAACCTGCTCTATAAAAATACCACATGATCTAACCTGTCAGATGAATGTTGTAAATAACAAAAAATAAAAACCGTGCCAAAACAGCTATTTCTTGTTACCTTGCCTCACAAAAAGTGTAATATAGAGCAACCAAAAATCATATTTACCCTAAAATAGTACCAACATAACTGCCACCCTATTCCGTAGTTTCCAAAATGGGGTCACTTTTTTGGAGTTTCTACTTTAGGGGTGCATCAGGGGGGCTTCAAATGGGACATGGTGTCAAAAATCCAGTCTGGCAAAATCTGCCTTCCAAAAACCATATGTCATTCCTTTCCTTCTGCGCCCTGCCATGGGCCCATACAACAGTTTATGACCACATATGGGGTGTTTCTGTAAACTACAGAATCAGGGCCATAAATATTGAGTTTTAATTGGCTGTTAACCCTTGCTTTGTAACTGGAAAAAATGGATTCAAATGGAAAATCTGCCTAAAAAGTTAAATTTTGAAATTTTGTCTCTGTTTTCCATTAATTCTTGTGGAACACCTTTAGAGTTAACAAAATTTGTAAAATTTGTTTTGAATACCTTGAGGGGTTTAGTTTGTAAAATGGGGTCATTTTTGGGTGGTTTATTTATTATGTAAGCCTCACAAAGTGACTTCAGACCTGAACTGTTCCTGAAAAAGTGGGTTTTAGAAATTTTCTGAAAAATTTCAAGATTTGCTTCTAAACTTCTAAGCCTTGTAACGTCCCCAAAAAATAAAATGGCATTCCCAAAATGATCTAAACATAAAGTAGACATATGGGGATTGTAAATTAATAACTATTTTGTAGGTATTACTATGTATTATTGAAATAGAGAAATGGAATTTTGGAGATTAGCAAATTTTTCAAAATTTTTGGTAAATTGGGATTATTTGTATAAAAAAAATTTTTCACTCCATTTTACCATTGTCATGAAGTACAATATGTGATGAAAAAACAATCTCAGAATGGCCTGGATAAGTAAAAGCGTTTTAAAGTTATTCACACATAAAGTGACACTGGTCAGATTTGAAAAAAATGGCCTGGTCCTTAAGGTGAAAATCAGCCCGGTCCATAAGGGGTTAAAGGGGGAAAAAGAAAAAATAGTCTGTTTTCAAGTTTTTTTATTCAATATGACAAAATTCATATATCACGTAAACAAAATTAATGAAAGGCACTTACTAATGTATTGTGATTAAAATAGAAGAAATATATTCAGTTGCATGCACTTAGGAACATACGCCCCAGACGAAGCATCATGGCGAAACCCGGGTCAGGCACTTTGTACTTGTTTTAAATTGCTCCTAAACTTGCTGTTTTTGTGAGTATAATAAATCCTTTTTATCCAACATTGCTGTATTTACTTCACCATTGGTTGATATCCTTCCTCCGAGACCCTGAAGAGTGCAAAGGTGGTGACATCCTACCAATTTGAGATCTAACTTGTGCCTGTGCAAGATTTCCTACAAGCAGCTCAGATCCTGTTCGTTTGTGCGACTTACTGAACGGCATCTGAGGTGTGCAGCTCCTGGGTGGATAAAAGTGCTGAGCCGGTTTTCTACGCTTATTACCATCTGAGTTTTGTAAGTACAACCTGCGGCCAGGTGATACTCCTTTCTAGAAGTACTACACCATTGTGCGGTTTCTATTTTTTCAGATTTCTACACCGCAGTTATGCTTGATGTATATGGATGAACCCATTTGACCGAAGATCTACATAAGAAAGACTTTATTATTATTATTATTTTAGTATACTCTCCTGCAGCGCAATCCATTTCTTCTATTTTATTGCGCGGACTTTTTGCTCACTTGTGTCCAGGATTTTGCAGCGCTAGAGAGTCAAATATTTGAACAGAAATTTTACCTTATATTAATGTATTGTGATTGTCTATATTGCTTACTTTGCTGGCTTGATTCAAGGCTCATATCCAGGTGTCATGACCACCCTGCAATTCATCAGCGGTGGTCGTGCTTGCACACCATAGGAAAAAGTGTCAGCCTCTCTGGTGGTTGGGACCGTGGGAATACTTACAGAAACACTTAAGAAAATATGAAAACAGACTATTTTTTCTTTTTTCATTTTCCCTAAAACAAAAATAATAAATATATCAGGGGGAGAATACAGTACTGGATCGCATATCCACAATGCTATGCTTTGATCTAAATAAACTCGCTACTCAGCACCATATTGAAGTGTACAGCCCCCATACTACATGCTGTACAAGAGGCATTAGTGTACATTTTGATCAAAAAGCATAAGCCCACTCACCAGACCAAGGTCACCTCTTTGAGTGGGAACTACTCTGACAAAAAGGCGCAGTACAATGCGTGACAAAGTGGCACTTCCCTAGTAGGCGGCAGGACCCAGGAGTCAAACAAAGAAATGTGTCAGTCTCTCTGGTGGTTGGGACTGTGGGAAGACTTACAGAAACATTTAAGAAAATATGAAAACAGACTATTTTTTTCTTTCTTGATTTTCCCAAACATAAAAAATAATAAAAATTACAAAAAATGTCTCACTTATCACAAAAAACATTGCATGTCTGCCCTGTCGCCCTCATCCAAGACTCCAGAATCATAGTTAGGCTTACCTTCACAAAGATTAAGTTCACTGCATAGCCCCGTACCTAAATTCCCAGGCTTGATGGGGCCCAACCTTGGCACCTAACACAGGGGCCCACTCCCTGCCAGCATTCCATCCTCTTACTCAGTGTCTCACAACTGATAGGTGTTACACGCTGCAGTTCGTTCTTCCTGACTAGCAAAGAACGTTGGCATCAGAACGTTGTATTTGGGCCTGGAATTCCCATTCTTCTGGAGTAGCAAAGAAACGTGGCATCAGGACATTGTATTAGGGCTTGGGACTCCCCTTTAACCACCTCCCGTCACACTAACGCCGAAAGGCGCCATTGCTGCGGCGCTCCCAGGTCACACTAACGCCGATTGGCGTCATCTCGCGTGAGTCGAGATTTCCTGTGAACGCGCGCACACAGGAGCGCGCGTGCACAGGATCGCGTAGTGCACAAGTTGTTCTGCAGCCTGCCGGCCGCGATCATTGGCTGGCAGGCTGTGGATTTTTGAATCGACCAATGAAATGGTTATGTCAGACGCTATTTTGAAAATAGCGTCTGATATAACTGCTGCCTGGTCCTCTGGTGGTCCCTTTTGCTTGGATCGACCACCAGAGGACACAGGCAGCTCTGTAAGTAGCACCAAATCACCACACTACACATTACCCTGTCATTTATTAACCCCTTATTTAGCACCTGATCACCCATATTAGACTCCCTGATCACCCTGATCACCCCCTTGTCCACCCCCCTGTCATTGATCACCCCCCCCTGTAAGGGTCCCTCATCCTTGCCAGGTAGTTAGCTACTTGCTAGGTAGTTTAGCACCCAGCCCACCGCACCGCAGTCACTGATTAGTCGCTGATTAGCGTCATCGCTGTCGCTAATCAGCACTAGTACTATATAGTATCTGTAAGTGATCAAGACTGATCGCATTCAGATCTATATAAGTACATTAGGGTCACCTTAGGCTCTATAAAACGCAGTGTTCGCCTGATCAGGCCTGATCTTGTGCGCACACTTGCGTTCAGTCCGCCCCACCGCAGTGCCAGAATTTTTTTTTTCTGATTACTGCAAAAACACTGTAAAATCGCTGCGCCGCTATAAAGATCACTTTTGAGCTTTTTGGATCTTTATTAGCGATCGCAGCTTTACTTCGCAAGCACTCCTTTTTACTAGGTAGGTTTGCTCTTTTTCCCGGGTAGTCTCAGAGGAATACCCCCTAAATTTAGTGAACCCAAAATGTCAAACAAGGGGTATTCCGCTGAAGAGGCCTACAGGATTCTGGTCGTGATGGATGAAAGCGATGGGGACCCCTCACCCGCTGAATCCAGTGGTTCAGAATATGAACCTGTAGACAGCAGTGGCACTCTAACCGCTACCGAAGATGACGAGGTAGAGGTCCCTGCTACGGTCAGGCGTACCCGATCCCATGTCAGAGTTCTGCATCCCCCGCATGATGATCCTCATTTGCAAAAACTTGTAACAAAAAATAAAAACTTCCATGAACTCACTATGACCATCACGAAATACCTTGGCGTGTCTTCTTTCCAAAATGGGGTCACTTGTGGGGTAGTTATACTGCCCTGGCATTTTAAGGGCCCAAATGCGTGCGAAGTAGTTTGAAATCAAAATGTGTAAAAAATGGCCTATGAAATCTGAAAGGTGCTCTTTGGAATGTGGGCCCATTTGCCCACCTTGGCTTGCAAAAAAGTGTCACACATGTGGTATCGCCGTACTCAGAAGAAGTTGGGCAATGTGTTTTGGGGTGTCTTTTTACATATACCCATGCTGGGTGAGAGAAATATCTCGGCAAAAGACAACTTTTCCCATTTTTTTATACAAAGTTGGCATTTGACCAAGATATTTATCTCGCCCAGCATGGGTATATGTAAAATTACACCCCAAAACACATTCCCCAACTTCTCTTGAGTACGGCGATACCACATGTATGACACTTTTTTGCAGCCTAGGAGGGCAAAGGGGCCCACATTCCAAAGAGCACCTTTCGGATTTCACAGGCCATTTTTTACAGATTTTGATTTCAAACTACTTCGCACGCATTTGGGCCCCTAAAATGCCAGGGCAGTATAACTACCCCACAAGTGACCCCATTTTGGAAAGAAGACACCTAAAGGTATTTCATGATGGGCATAGTGAGTTCATGGAAGTTTTTATTTTTTGTCACAAGTCAGTGTAATATGAGACTTTGTAAGGAAAAAATAAATAAATAAAAAATTCATCATTTTCCGCTAACTTGTGACTAAAAATAAAAAGTTCTATGAACTCACTATGCCCATCAGTGAATACCTTAGGGTGTCTACTTTCCGGAATGGGGTCATTTGTGGGGTTTTTCTACTGTCTGGGCATTGTAGAACCTCAGGAAACATGACAGGTGCTCAGAAAGTCAGAGCTGCTTCAAAAAGCGGAAATTCACATTTTTGTACCATAGTTTGTAAACGCTATAACTTTTACCCAAACCATTTTTCCCCCCCAAACATTTTTTTTTTATCAAAGACATGTAGAACAATAAATTTAGAGAAAAATTAATATATAGATGTCGTTTTTTTTTGAAAAATTTTACAACTGAAAGTGAAAAATGTAATTTTTTTGCAAAATATTTATTAAATTTCGATTAATAACAAAAATAGTAAAAATGTCAGCAGCAATGAAATACCAACAAATTAAAACTCTATTAGTGAGAAGAAAAGGAGGTAAAATTCATTTGGGTGGTAAGTTGCATGACCGAGCAATAAACCGCTAAAGTCGTGGAGTGCCGATTTGTAAAAAAAATGACGCCCCCATAGCACCTAGAGGCTCATTAGCATATTAATAAAAGTTCTGTTTTTAGCAAAACAGCTGCCCCAAAAGCAATTATATTAGGATGGTTTGGCAGAGCAGACACTAGCGGATCGCTAGTGTCTGACAGCTAATTATGTGAAACGAAGTGATAGAAACCCTATAAGAGAGTATCACTGTATTCCGGCGGCAGGAGGGAGCGCACGGCGTCATAGCAACCGAGGACGCCGTGCTCTCTGGTGCCCAGAAGGAGTCCAGCAATCCACAGATGCCCCCCACCCCATAAGTGCCATCCACAGATCCCCCCACCCCATAAGTGCCATCCACAGATGCTCCCCCCCATAAGTGCCATCCACAGATGCCCCCCCCCCATAAGTGCCGTCCACAGATGCCCCCCCCATAAGTGCCATCCACAGATGCCCTTTCCCATAAGTGCTATCCACAGATGCCCCCCCATAAGTGCTATCCACAGATGCCCCCCCCATAAGTGCCATCCACAGATGCTCCCCCCCCCATAAGTGCCATCCACAGATGCCCCCCCCCCCATAAGCTGGGTAATAGGTCAGTGATAATATCAGACACCGGGAAAGCTGGGTAATAAGTCTATAAGACTTATTACCCAGCTTTCCCGGTGTACAATATTATTACAGACTTATTACCCAGCTTTCCCGGTATCAGATATTATCACTGACTTATTACCCAGCTTTCCCGGTACCAGATATTATCACTGACTTATTACCCAGCTTTCCCGGTGTACAATATTATTACAGACCTATTACCCAGCTTTCCCGGTGTCTGATATTATCACTGACTTATTACCCAGCTTTCCCGGTATCAGATATTATCACTGACTTATTACCCAGCTTTCCCGGTATCAGATATTATTACAGACTTATTACCCAGCTTTCCCGGTATCAGATATTATCACTGACTTATTACCCAGCTTTCCCGGTGTACAATATTATTACAGACTTATTACCCAGCTTTCCCGGTGTACAATATTATCACTGACTTATTACCCAGCTTTCCCGGTGTACAATATTATTACAGACTTATTACCCAGCTTTCCCGGTATCAGATATTATCACTGACTTATTACCCAGCTTTCCCGGTGTACAATATTATTACAGACTTATTACCCAGCTTTCCCGGTGTACAATATTATCACTGACTTATTACCCAGCTTTCCCGGTATCAGATATTATCACTGACTTATTACCCAGCTTTCCCGGTATCAGATATTATCACTGACTTATTACCCAGCTTTCCTGGTGTACAATATTATTACAGACTTATTACCCAGCTTTCCCGGTGTCTGATATTATCACTGACCTATTACCCAGCTTTCCCGGTGTACAATATTATTACAGACTTATTACCCAGCTTTCCCGGTATCAGATATTATCACTGACTTATTACCCAGCTTTCCCGGTATCAGATATTATCACTGACTTATTACCCAGCTTTCCCAGTATCAGATATTATCACTGACTTATTACCCAGCTTTCCCGGTGTACAATATTATCACTGACTTATTACCCAGCTTTCCCGGTGTACAATATTATTACAGACTTATTACCCAGCTTTCCCGGTGTACAATATTATTACAGACTTATTACCCAGCTTTCCCGGTATCAGATATTATCACTGACTTATTACCCAGCTTTCCCGGTGTACAATATTATTACAGACCTATTACCCAGCTTTCCCGGTGTACAATATTATTACAGACTTATTACCCAGCTTTCCCGGTGTACAATATTATCACTGACTTATTACCCAGCTTTCCCGGTATCAGATATTATCACTGACTTATTACCCAGCTTTCCCGGTATCAGATATTATCACTGACTTATTACCCAGCTTTCCTGGTGTACAATATTATTACAGACTTATTACCCAGCTTTCCCGGTGTCTGATATTATCACTGACTTATTACCCAGCTTTCCCGGTGTACAATATTATTACAGACTTATTACCCAGCTTTCCCGGTATCAGATATTATCACTGACTTATTACCCAGCTTTCCCGGTATCAGATATTATCACTGACTTATTACCCAGCTTTCCCAGTATCAGATATTATCACTGACTTATTACCCAGCTTTCCCGGTGTACAATATTATCACTGACTTATTACCCAGCTTTCCCGGTGTACAATATTATTACAGACTTATTACCCAGCTTTCCCGGTGTACAATATTATCACTGACTTATTACCCAGCTTTCCCGGTGTACAATATTATTACAGACTTATTACCCAGCTTTCCCGGTATCAGATATTATCACTGACTTATTACCCAGCTTTCCCGGTGTACAATATTATTACAGACCTATTACCCAGCTTTCCCGGTGTACAATATTATTACAGACTTATTACCCAGCTTTCCCGGTGTACAATATTATCACTGACTTATTACCCAGCTTTCCCGGTATCAGATATTATCACTGACTTATTACCCAGCTTTCCCGGTATCAGATATTATCACTGACTTATTACCCAGCTTTCCTGGTGTACAATATTATTACAGACTTATTACCCAGCTTTCCCGGTGTCTGATATTATCACTGACCTATTACTCAGCTTTCCCGGTGTACAATATTATTACAGACTTATTACCCAGCTTTCCCGGTGTACAATATTATTACAGACTTATTACCCAGCTTTCCCGGTATCAGATATTATCACTGACTTATTACCCAGCTTTCCCGGTGTACAATATTATTACAGATTTATTACCCAGCTTTCCCGGTGTACAATATTATCACTGACTTATTACCCTGCTTTCCCGGTATCAGATATTATCACTGACTTATTACCCAGCTTTCCCAGTATCAGATATTATCACTGACTTATTACCCAGCTTTCCTGGTGTACAATATTATTACAGACTTATTACCCAGCTTTCCCGGTGTACAATATTATTACAGACTTATTACCCAGCTTTCCCGGTATCAGATATTATCACTGACTTATTACCCAGCTTTCCCGGTGTACAATATTATTACAGATTTATTACCCAGCTTTCCCGGTGTACAATATTATTACAGACTTATTACCCAGCTTTCCCGGTGTACAATATTATTACAGACTTATTACCCAGCTTTCCCGGTATCAGATATTATCACTGACTTATTACCCAGCTTTCCCGGTGTACAATATTATTACAGATTTATTACCCAGCTTTCCCGGTGTACAATATTATCACTGACTTATTACCCTGCTTTCCCGGTATCAGATATTATCACTGACTTATTACCCAGCTTTCCCAGTATCAGATATTATCACTGACTTATTACCCAGCTTTCCCGGTGTACAATATTATTACAGACTTATTACCCAGCTTTCCCGGTATCAGATATTATCACTGACTTATTACCCAGCTTTCCCGGTGTACAATATTATTACAGACTTATTACCCAGCTTTCCCGGTATCAGATATTATCACTGACTTATTACCCAGCTTTCCCGGTGTACAATATTATTACAGACTTATTACCCAGCTTTCCCGGTGTACAATATTATCACTGACTTATTACCCAGCTTTCCCGGTGTACAATATTATTACAGACTTATTACCCAGCTTTCCCGGTATCAGATATTATCACTGACTTATTACCCAGCTTTCCCGGTGTACAATATTATTACAGACTTATTACCCAGCTTTCCCGGTGTACAATATTATCACTGACTTATTACCCAGCTTTCCCGGTATCAGATATTATCACTGACTTATTACCCAGCTTTCCCGGTATCAGATATTATCACTGACTTATTACCCAGCTTTCCTGGTGTACAATATTATTACAGACTTATTACCCAGCTTTCCCGGTGTCTGATATTATCACTGACCTATTACCCAGCTTTCCCGGTGTACAATATTATTACAGACTTATTACCCAGCTTTCCCGGTATCAGATA
This sequence comes from Bufo bufo, assembly GCF_905171765.1. Lineage (NCBI taxonomy): Eukaryota > Metazoa > Chordata > Amphibia > Anura > Bufonidae > Bufo > Bufo bufo. The sequence continues at coordinate 472,745,245 of NC_053392.1, read as the reverse complement.
TTATCACTGACTTATTACCCAGCTTTCCCGGTATCAGATATTATCACTGACTTATTACCCAGCTTTCCCAGTATCAGATATTATCACTGACCTATTACCCAGCTTTCCCGGTGTACAATATTATCACTGACTTATTACCCAGCTTTCCCGGTGTACAATATTATTACAGACTTATTACCCAGCTTTCCCGGTGTACAATATTATTACAGACTTATTACCCAGCTTTCCCGGTATCAGATATTATCACTGACTTATTACCCAGCTTTCCCGGTGTACAATATTATTACAGACCTATTACCCAGCTTTCCCGGTGTACAATATTATTACAGACTTATTACCCAGCTTTCCCGGTGTACAATATTATCACTGACTTATTACCCAGCTTTCCCGGTATCAGATATTATCACTGACTTATTACCCAGCTTTCCCGGTATCAGATATTATCACTGACTTATTACCCAGCTTTCCTGGTGTACAATATTATTACAGACTTATTACCCAGCTTTCCCGGTGTCTGATATTATCACTGACTTATTACCCAGCTTTCCCGGTGTACAATATTATTACAGACTTATTACCCAGCTTTCCCGGTATCAGATATTATCACTGACTTATTACCCAGCTTTCCCGGTATCAGATATTATCACTGACTTATTACCCAGCTTTCCCAGTATCAGATATTATCACTGACTTATTACCCAGCTTTCCCGGTGTACAATATTATCACTGACTTATTACCCAGCTTTCCCGGTGTACAATATTATTACAGACTTATTACCCAGCTTTCCCGGTGTACAATATTATCACTGACTTATTACCCAGCTTTCCCGGTGTACAATATTATTACAGACTTATTACCCAGCTTTCCCGGTATCAGATATTATCACTGACTTATTACCCAGCTTTCCCGGTGTACAATATTATTACAGACTTATTACCCAGCTTTCCCGGTGTACAATATTATTACAGACTTATTACCCAGCTTTCCCGGTGTACAATATTATCACTGACTTATTACCCAGCTTTCCCGGTATCAGATATTATCACTGACTTATTACCCAGCTTTCCCGGTATCAGATATTATCACTGACTTATTACCCAGCTTTCCTGGTGTACAATATTATTACAGACTTATTACCCAGCTTTCCCGGTGTCTGATATTATCACTGACCTATTACTCAGCTTTCCCGGTGTACAATATTATTACAGACTTATTACCCAGCTTTCCCGGTGTACAATATTATTACAGACTTATTACCCAGCTTTCCCGGTATCAGATATTATCACTGACTTATTACCCAGCTTTCCCGGTGTACAATATTATTACAGATTTATTACCCAGCTTTCCCGGTGTACAATATTATCACTGACTTATTACCCTGCTTTCCCGGTATCAGATATTATCACTGACTTATTACCCAGCTTTCCCAGTATCAGATATTATCACTGACTTATTACCCAGCTTTCCTGGTGTACAATATTATTACAGACTTATTACCCAGCTTTCCCGGTGTACAATATTATTACAGACTTATTACCCAGCTTTCCCGGTGTACAATATTATTACAGACTTATTACCCAGCTTTCCCGGTATCAGATATTATCACTGACTTATTACCCAGCTTTCCCGGTGTACAATATTATTACAGATTTATTACCCAGCTTTCCCGGTGTACAATATTATTACAGACTTATTACCCAGCTTTCCCGGTGTACAATATTATTACAGACTTATTACCCAGCTTTCCCGGTATCAGATATTATCACTGACTTATTACCCAGCTTTCCCGGTGTACAATATTATTACAGATTTATTACCCAGCTTTCCCGGTGTACAATATTATCACTGACTTATTACCCTGCTTTCCCGGTATCAGATATTATCACTGACTTATTACCCAGCTTTCCCAGTATCAGATATTATCACTGACTTATTACCCAGCTTTCCCGGTGTACAATATTATTACAGACTTATTACCCAGCTTTCCCGGTATCAGATATTATCACTGACTTATTACCCAGCTTTCCCGGTGTACAATATTATTACAGACTTATTACCCAGCTTTCCCGGTATCTGATATTATCACTGACCTATTACCCAGCTTTCCCGGTGTACAATATTATTACAGACTTATTACCCAGCTTTCCCAGTATCAGATATTATCACTGACTTATTACCCAGCTTTCCCGGTATCAGATATTATCACTGACTTATTACCCAGCTTTCTCAGTATCAGATATTATCACTGACCTATTACCCAGCTTTCCCGGTGTACAATATTATCACTGACTTATTACCCAGCTTTCCCGGTGTACAATATTATTACAGACTTATTACCCAGCTTTCCCGGTGTACAATATTATCACTGACTTATTACCCAGCTTTCCCGGTGTACAATATTATTACAGACTTATTACCCAGCTTTCCCGGTATCAGATATTATCACTGACTTATTACCCAGCTTTCCCGGTGTACAATATTATTACAGACCTATTACCCAGCTTTCCCGGTGTACAATATTATTACAGACTTATTACCCAGCTTTCCCGGTGTACAATATTATCACTGACTTATTACCCAGCTTTCCCGGTATCAGATATTATCACTGACTTATTACCCAGCTTTCCCGGTATCAGATATTATCACTGACTTATTACCCAGCTTTCCCAGTATCAGATATTATCACTGACTTATTACCCAGCTTTCCTGGTGTACAATATTATTACAGACTTATTACCCAGCTTTCCCGGTGTCTGATATTATCACTGACCTATTACCCAGCTTTCCCGGTGTACAATATTATTACAGACTTATTACCCAGCTTTCCCGGTGTACAATATTATTACAGACTTATTACCCAGCTTTCCCGGTATCAGATATTATCACTGACTTATTACCCAGCTTTCCCGGTGTACAATATTATTACAGATTTATTACCCAGCTTTCCCGGTGTACAATATTATCACTGACTTATTACCCTGCTTTCCCGGAATCAGATATTATCACTGACTTATTACCCAGCTTTCCCAGTATCAGATATTATCACTGACTTATTACCCAGCTTTCCTGGTGTACAATATTATTACAGACTTATTACCCAGCTTTCCCGGTGTACAATATTATCACTGACTTATTACCCAGCTTTCCCGGTGTACAGTATTATTACAGACTTATTACCCAGCTTTCCCGGTATCAGATATTATCACTGACTTATTACCCAGCTTTCCCGGTACCAGATATTATCACTGACTTATTACCCAGCTTTCCCGGTGTACAATATTATTACAGACTTATCACCCAGCTTTCCCGGTATCAGATATTATCACTGACTTATTACCCAGCTTTCCCGGTACCAGATATTATCACTGACTTATTACCCAGCTTTCCCGGTGTACAATATTATTACAGACTTATTACCCAGCTTTCCCGGTGTCTGATATTATCACTGACTTATTACCCAGCTTTCCCGGTATCAGATATTATCACTGACTTATTACCCAGCTTTCCCGGTATCAGATATTATTACAGACTTATTACCCAGCTTTCCCGGTATCAGATATTATCACTGACTTATTACCCAGCTTTCCCGGTATCAGATATTATTACAGACTTATTACCCAGCTTTCCCGGTGTACAATATTATTACAGACTTATTACCCAGCTTTCCCGGTATCAGATATTATCACTGACTTATTACCCAGCTTTCCCGGTGTACAATATTATTACAGATTTATTACCCAGCTTTCCCGGTGTACAATATTATCACTGACTTATTACCCTGCTTTCCCGGTATCAGATATTATCACTGACTTATTACCCAGCTTTCCCAGTATCAGATATTATTACTGACTTATTACCCAGCTTTCCTGGTGTACAATATTATTACAGACTTATTACCCAGCTTTCCCGGTGTACAATATTATCACTGACTTATTACCCAGCTTTCCCGGTGTACAATATTATCACTGACTTATTACCCAGCTTTCCCGGTGTACAATATTATTACAGACTTATTACCCAGCTTTCCCGGTATCAGATATTATCACTGACTTATTACCCAGCTTTCCCGGTACCAGATATTATCACTGACTTATTACCCAGCTTTCCCGGTGTACAATATTATTACAGACTTATCACCCAGCTTTCCCGGTATCAGATATTATCACTGACTTATTACCCAGCTTTCCCGGTACCAGATATTATCACTGACTTATTACCCAGCTTTCCCGGTGTACAATATTATTACAGACTTATTACCCAGCTTTCCCGGTGTCTGATATTATCACTGACTTATTACCCAGCTTTCCCGGTATCAGATATTATCACTGACTTATTACCCAGCTTTCCCGGTATCAGATATTATTACAGACTTATTACCCAGCTTTCCCGGTATCAGATATTATCACTGACTTATTACCCAGCTTTCCTGGTGTACAATATTATTACAGACTTATTACCCAGCTTTCCCGGTGTACAATATTATCACTGACTTATTACCCAGCTTTCCCGGTGTACAATATTATTACAGACTTATTACCCAGCTTTCCCGGTATCAGATATTATCACTGACTTATTACCCAGCTTTCCCGGTACCAGATATTATCACTGACTTATTACCCAGCTTTCCCGGTGTACAATATTATTACAGACTTATCACCCAGCTTTCCCGGTATCAGATATTATCACTGACTTATTACCCAGCTTTCCCGGTATCAGATATTATTACAGACTTATTACCCAGCTTTCCCGGTATCAGATATTATCACTGACTTATTACCCAGATTTCCCGGTGTACAATATTATTACAGACTTATTACCCAGCTTTCCCGGTGTACAATATTATCACTGACTTATTACCCAGCTTTCCCGGTGTACAATATTATTACAGACTTATTACCCAGCTTTCCCGGTATCAGATATTATCACTGACTTATTACCCAGCTTTCCCGGTGTACAATATTATTGCAGATTTATTACCCAGCTTTCCCGGTGTACAATATTATCACTGACTTATTACCCAGCTTTCCCGGTGTGCAATATTATCACTGACTTATTACCCAGCTTTCCCAGTATCAGATATTATCACTGACTTATTACCCAGCTTTCCTGGTGTACAATATTATTACAGACTTATTACCCAGCTTTCCCGGTGTCTGATATTATCACTGACCTATTACCCAGCTTTCCCGGTGTACAATATTATCACTGACTTATTACCCAGCTTTCCCGGTGTACAATATTATTACAGACTTATTACCCAGCTTTCCCGGTATCAGATATTATCACTGACTTATTACCCAGCTTTCCCAGTATCAGATATTATCACTGACCTATTACCCAGCTTTCCCGGTGTACAATATTATCACTGACTTATTACCCAGCTTTCCCGGTGTACAATATTATTACAGACTTATTACCCAGCTTTCCCGGTGTACAATATTAACACTGACTTATTACCCAGCTTTCCCGGTGTACAATATTATTACAGACTTATTACCCAGCTTTCCCGGTATCAGATATTATCACTGACTTATTACCCAGCTTTCCTGGTGTACAATATTATTACAGACTTATTACCCAGCTTTCCCGGTGTCTGATATTATCACTGACCTATTACCCAGCTTTCCCGGTGTACAATATTATTACAGACTTATTACCCAGCTTTCCCGGTATCAGATATTATCACTGACTTATTACCCAGCTTTCCCGGTATCAGATATTATCACTGACTTATTACCCAGCTTTCCCAGTATCAGATATTATCACTGACCTATTACCCAGCTTTCCCGGTGTACAATATTATCACTGACTTATTACCCAGCTTTCCCGGTGTACAATATTATTACAGACTTATTACCCAGCTTTCCCGATGTACAATATTATCACTGACTTATTACCCAGCTTTCCCGGTGTACAATATTATTACAGACTTATTACCCAGCTTTCCCGGTATCAGATATTATCACTGACTTATTACCCAGCTTTCCCGGTGTACAATATTATTACAGACCTATTACCCAGCTTTCCCGGTGTACAATATTATTACAGACTTATTACCCAGCTTTCCCGGTGTACAATATTATCACTGACTTATTACCCAGCTTTCCCGGTATCAGATATTATCACTGACTTATTACCCAGCTTTCCCGGTATCAGATATTATCACTGACTTATTACCCAGCTTTCCTGGTGTACAATATTATTACAGACTTATTACCCAGCTTTCCCGGTATCAGATATTATCACTGACTTATTACCCAGCTTTCCCGGTATCAGATATTATCACTGACTTATTACCCAGCTTTCCCGGTATCAGATATTATTACAGACTTATTACCCAGCTTTCCCGGTATCAGATATTATCACTGACTTATTACCCAGCTTTCCCGGTGTACAATATTATTACAGACTTATTACCCAGCTTTCCCGGTGTACAATATTATCACTGACTTATTACCCAGCTTTCCCGGTGTACAATATTATTACAGACTTATTACCCAGCTTTCCCGGTATCAGATATTATCACTGACTTATTACCCAGCTTTCCCGGTGTACAATATTATTACAGATTTATTACCCAGCTTTCCCGGTGTACAATATTATCACTGACTTATTACCCTGCTTTCCCGGTATCAGATATTATCACTGACTTATTACCCAGCTTTCCCAGTATCAGATATTATCACTGACTTATTACCCAGCTTTCCTGGTGTACAATATTATTACAGACTTATTACCCAGCTTTCCCGGTGTCTGATATTATCACTGACCTATTACCAGCTTTCCCGGTGTACAATATTATTACAGACCTTATTACACCAGCTTTCCCGGTGTACAATATATCACTTGACTTATTACCCTGCTTTCCCAGGTATCAGATATTACTCACTGTCTTATTACCCAGCTTTCCCAGTATCAGATATTATCACTGTCTATTACCAGCTCTTCATGGTGTACAATATTATTACAGACTTATACCCAGCTTCCCGCGTGTCACTATATCACTGACTTATTACCCCAGCTTCCCGGTGTCACAATATCATTACAGACTTATTACCCAGCTTTCCCGTGGTATCAGATATTATCACTGTCTTATTACCCAGCTTTCCCGGTACCAGATAATTATCACTGACCTTATTACCAGCCTTTCCCGGTGTACAATATTATTACAGACTTATCACCCAGCTTTCCCGGTATCAGATATTATCACTGACTTATTACCCAGCTTTCCCGGTACCAGATATTATCACTGACTTATTACCCAGCTTTCCCGGTGTACAATATTATTACAGACTTATTACCCAGCTTTCCCGGTGTCTGATATTATCACTGACTTATTACCCAGCTTTCCCGGTATCAGATATTATCACTGACTTATTACCCAGCTTTTCCGGTATCAGATATTATTACAGACTTATTACCCAGCTTTCCCGGTATCAGATATTATCACTGACTTATTACCCAGCTTTCCCGGTATCAGATATTATTACAGACTTATTACCCAGCTTTCCCGGTGTACAATATTATTACAGACTTATTACCCAGCTTTCCCGGTATCAGATATTATCACTGACTTATTACCCAGCTTTCCCGGTGTACAATATTATTACAGATTTATTACCCAGCTTTCCCGGTGTACAATATTATCACTGACTTATTACCCTGCTTTCTCGGTATCAGATATTATCACTGACTTATTACCCAGCTTTCCCAGTATCAGATATTATCACTGACTTATTACCCAGCTTTCCTGGTGTACAATATTATTACAGACTTATTACCCAGCTTTCCCGGTGTACAATATTATCACTGACTTATTACCCAGCTTTCCCGGTGTACAATATTATTACAGACTTATTACCCAGCTTTCCCGGTATCAGATATTATCACTGACTTATTACCCAGCTTTCCCGGTACCAGATATTATCACTGACTTATTACCCAGCTTTCCCGGTGTACAATATTATTACAGACTTATCACCCAGCTTTCCCGGTATCAGATATTATCACTGACTTATTACCCAGCTTTCCCGGTACCAGATATTATCACTGACTTATTACCCAGCTTTCCCGGTGTACAATATTATTACAGACTTATTACCCAGCTTTCCCGGTGTCTGATATTATCACTGACTTATTACCCAGCTTTCCCGGTATCAGATATTATCACTGACTTATTACCCAGCTTTCCCGGTATCAGATATTATTACAGACTTATTGCCCAGCTTTCCCGGTATTAGATATTATCACTGACTTATTACCCAGATTTCCCGGTGTACAATATTATTACAGACTTATTACCCAGCTTTCCTGGTGTACAATATTATCACTGACTTATTACCCAGCTTTCCCGGTGTACAATATTATTACAGACTTATTACCCAGCTTTCCCGGTATCAGATATTATCACTGACTTATTACCCAGCTTTCCCGGCGTACAATATTATTACAGATTTATTACCCAGCTTTCCCGGTGTACAATATTATCACTGACTTATTACCCAGCTTTCCCGGTGTACAATATTATTACAGACTTATTACCCAGCTTTCCCGGTGTCTGATATTATCACTGACTTATTACCCAGCTTTCCCGGTGTACAATATTATTACAGACTTATTACCCAGCTTTCCCGGTATCAGATATTATCACTGACTTATTACCCAGCTTTCCCAGTATCAGATATTATCACTGACCTATTACCCAGCTTTCCCGGTGTACAATATTATCACTGACTTATTACCCAGCTTTCCCGGTGTACAATATTATTACAGACTTATTACCCAGCTTTCCCGGTGTACAATATTATCACTGACTTATTACCCAGCTTTCCCGGTGTACAATATTATTACAGACTTATTACCCAGCTTTCCCGGTATCAGATATTATCACTGACTTATTACCCAGCTTTCCCGGTGTACAATATTATTACAGACTTATTACCCAGCTTTCCCGGTGTACAATATTATTACAGACTTATTACCCAGTTTTCCCGGTGTACAATATTATTACAGACTTATTACCCAGCTTTCCCGGTATCAGATATTATCACTGACTTATTACCCAGCTTTCCCGGTATCAGATATTATCACTGACTTATTACCCAGCTTTCTCAGTATCAGATATTATCACTGACCTATTACCCAGCTTTCCCGGTGTACAATATTATCACTGACTTATTACCCAGCTTTCCCGGTGTACAATATTATTACAGACTTATTACCCAGCTTTCCCGGTGTACAATATTATCACTGACTTATTACCCAGCTTTCCCGGTGTACAATATTATCACAGACTTATTACCCAGCTTTCCCGGTATCAGATATTATCACTGACTTATTACCCAGCTTTCCCGGTGTACAATATTATTACAGACCTATTACCCAGCTTTCCCGGTGTACAATATTATTACAGACTTATTACCCAGCTTTCCCGGTGTACAATATTATCACTGACTTATTACCCAGCTTTCCCGGTATCAGATATTATCACTGACTTATTAACCAGCTTTCCCGGTATCAGATATTATCACTGACTTATTACCCAGCTTTCCCAGTATCAGATATTATCACTGACTTATTACCCAGCTTTCCTGGTGTACAATATTATTACAGACTTATTACCCAGCTTTCCCGGTGTCTGATATTATCACTGACCTATTACCCAGTTTTCCCGGTGTACAATATTATTACAGACTTATTACCCAGCTTTCCCGGTGTACAATATTATCACTGACTTATTACCCTGCTTTCCCGGTATCAGATATTATCACTGACTTATTACCCAGCTTTCCCAGTATCAGATATTATCACTGTCTTATTACCCAGCTTTCCTGGTGTACAATATTATTACAGACTTATTACCCAGCTTTCCCGGTGTACAATATTATCACTGACTTATTACCCAGCTTTCCCGGTGTACAATATTATTACAGACTTATTACCCAGCTTTCCCGGTATCAGATATTATCACTGACTTATTACCCAGCTTTCCCGGTACCAGATATTATCACTGACTTATTACCCAGCTTTCCCGGTGTACAATATTATTACAGACTTATCACCCAGCTTTCCCGGTATCAGATATTATCACTGACTTATTACCCAGCTTTCCCGGTACCAGATATTATCACTGACTTATTACCCAGCTTTCCCGGTGTACAATATTATTACAGACTTATTACCCAGCTTTCCCGGTGTCTGATATTATCACTGACTTATTACCCAGCTTTCCCGGTATCAGATATTATCACTGACTTATTACCCAGCTTTCCCGGTATCAGATATTATTACAGACTTATTACCCAGCTTTCCCGGTATCAGATATTATCACTGACTTATTACCCAGCTTTCCCGGTATCAGATATTATTACAGACTTATTACCCAGCTTTCCCGGTGTACAATATTATTACAGACTTATTACCCAGCTTTCCCGGTATCAGATATTATCACTGACTTATTACCCAGCTTTCCCGGTGTACAATATTATTACAGATTTATTACCCAGCTTTCCCGGTGTACAATATTATCACTGACTTATTACCCTGCTTTCCCGGTATCAGATATTATCACTGACTTATTACCCAGCTTTCCCAGTATCAGATATTATCACTGACTTATTACCCAGCTTTCCTGGTGTACAATATTATTACAGACTTATTACCCAGCTTTCCCGGTGTACAATATTATCACTGACTTATTACCCAGCTTTCCCGGTGTACAATATTATTACAGACTTATTACCCAGCTTTCCCGGTATCAGATATTATCACTGACTTATTACCCAGCTTTCCCGGTACCAGATATTATCACTGACTTATTACCCAGCTTTCCCGGTGTACAATATTATTACAGACTTATCACCCAGCTTTCCCGGTATCAGATATTATCACTGACTTATTACCCAGCTTTCCCGGTACCAGATATTATCACTGACTTATTACCCAGCTTTCCCGGTGTACAATATTATTACAGACTTATTACCCAGCTTTCCCGGTGTCTGATATTATCACTGACTTATTACCCAGCTTTCCCGGTATCAGATATTATCACTGACTTATTACCCAGCTTTCCCGGTATCAGATATTATTACAGACTTATTGCCCAGCTTTCCCGGTATCAGATATTATCACTGACTTATTACCCAGATTTCCCGGTGTACAATATTATTACAGACTTATTACCCAGCTTTCCTGGTGTACAATATTATCACTGACTTATTACCCAGCTTTCCCGGTGTACAATATTATTACAGACTTATTACCCAGCTTTCCCGGTATCAGATATTATCACTGACTTATTACCCAGCTTTCCCGGCGTACAATATTATTACAGATTTATTACCCAGCTTTCCCGGTGTACAATATTATCACTGACTTATTACCCAGCTTTCCCGGTATCAGATATTATCACTGACTTATTACCCAGCTTTCCCAGTATCAGATATTATCACTGACTTATTACCCAGCTTTCCCGGTGTACAATATTATTACAGACTTATTACCCAGCTTTCCCGGTATCAGATATTATCACTGACTTATTACCCAGCTTTCCCAGTATCAGATATTATCACTGACCTATTACCCAGCTTTCCCGGTGTACAATATTATCACTGACTTATTACCCAGCTTTCCCGGTGTACAATATTATCACTGACTTATTACCCAGCTTTCCCGGTGTACAATATTATCACTGACTTATTACCCAGCTTTCCCGGTGTACAATATTATTACAGACTTATTACCCAGCTTTCCCGGTATCAGATATTATCACTGACTTATTACCCAGCTTTCCCGGTGTACAATATTATTACAGACTTATTACCCAGCTTTCCCGGTGTACAATATTATTACAGACTTATTACCCAGTTTTCCCGGTGTACAATATTATTACAGACTTATTACCCAGCTTTCCCGGTATCAGATATTATCACTGACTTATTACCCAGCTTTCCCGGTGTACAATATTATTACAGATTTATTACCCAGCTTTCCCGGTGTACAATATTATCACTGACTTATTACCCTGCTTTCCTGGTATCAGATATTATCACTGACTTATTACCCAGCTTTCCCAGTATCAGATATTATCACTGACTTATTACCCAGCTTTCCCGGTGTACAATATTATTACAGACTTATTACCCAGCTTTCCCGGTATCAGATATTATCACAGACTTATTACCCAGCTTTCCCGGTGTCTGATATTATCACTGACTTATTACCCAGCTTTCCCGGTATCAGATATTATCACTGACTTATTACCCAGCTTTCCCGGTATCAGATATTATTACAGACTTATTACCCAGCTTTCCCGGTATCAGATATTATCACTGACTTATTACCCAGCTTTCCCGGTATCAGATATTATTACAGACTTATTACCCAGCTTTCCCGGTGTACAATATTATTACAGACTTATTACCCAGCTTTCCCGGTATCAGATATTATCACTGACTTATTACCCAGCTTTCCCGGTGTACAATATTATTACAGATTTATTACCCAGCTTTCCCGGTGTACAATATTATCACTGACTTATTACCCTGCTTTCCCGGTATCAGATATTATCACTGACTTATTACCCAGCTTTCCCAGTATCAGATATTATCACTGACTTATTACCCAGCTTTCCTGGTGTACAATATTATTACAGACTTATTACCCAGCTTTCCCGGTGTACAATATTATCACTGACTTATTACCCAGCTTTCCCGGTGTACAATATTATTACAGACTTATCACCCAGCTTTCCCGGTATCAGATATTATCACTGACTTATTACCCAGCTTTCCCGGTATCAGATATTATCACTGACTTATTACCCAGCTTTCCCGGTGTACAATATTATTACAGACTTATTACCCAGCTTTCCCGGTGTACAATATTATCACTAACTTATTACCCAGCTTTCCCGGTATCAGATATTATCACTGACTTATTACCCAGCTTTCCCGGTATCAGATATTATCACTGACTTATTACCCAGCTTTCCAGGTGTACAATATTATTACAGACTTATTACCCAGCTTTCCCGGTGTCTGATATTATCACTGACCTATTACCCAGCTTTCCCGGTGTACAATATTATTACAGACTTATTACCCAGCTTTCCCGGTATCAGATATTATCACTGACTTATTACCCAGCTTTCCCGGTGTACATTATTATTACAGATTTATTACCCAGCTTTCCCGGTGTACAATATTATTACAGACTTATTACCCAGCTTTCCCGGTATCAGATATTATCAATGACTTATTACCCAGCTTTCCCAATATCAGATATTATCACTGACCTATTACCCAGCTTTCCCGGTGTACAATATTATCACTGACTTATTACCCAGCTTTCCCGGTGTACAATATTATTACAGACTTATTACCCAGCTTTCCCGGTGTACAATATTATCACTGACTTATTACCCAGCTTTCCCGGTGTACAATATTATTACAGACTTATTACCCAGCTTTCCCGGTATCAGATATTATCACTGACTTATTACCCAGCTTTCCCGGTGTACAATATTATTACAGACTTATTACCCAGCTTTCCCGGTGTACAATATTATTACAGACTTATTACCCAGCTTTCCCGGTGTACAATATTATCACTGACTTATTACCCAGCTTTCCCGGTATCAGATATTATCACTGACTTATTACCCAGCTTTCCCGGTATCAGATATTATCACTGACTTATTACCCAGCTTTCCTGGTGTACAATATTATTACAGACTTATTACCCAGCTTTCCCGGTGTCTGATATTATCACTGACTTATTACCCAGCTTTCCCGGTGTACAATATTATTACAGACTTATTACCCAGCTTTCCCGGTGTACAATATTATTACAGACTTATTACCCAGCTTTCCCGGTATCAGATATTATCACTGACTTATTACCCAGCTTTCCTGGTGTACAATATTATTACAGATTTATTACCCAGCTTTCCCGGTGTACAATATTATCACTGACTTATTACCCTGCTTTCCCGGTATCAGATATTATCACTGACTTATTACCCAGCTTTCCCAGTATCAGATATTATCACTGACTTATTACCCAGCTTTCCTGGTGTACAATATTATTACAGACTTATTACCCAGCTTTCCCGGTGTACAATATTATCACTGACTTATTACCCAGCTTTCCCGGTGTACAATATTATTACAGACTTATTACCCAGCTTTCCCGGTATCAGATATTATCACTGACCTATTACCCAGCTTTCCCGGTGTACAATATTATTACAGACTTATTACCCAGCTTTCCCGGTGTACAATATTATTACAGACTTATTACCCAGCTTTCCCGGTATCAGATATTATCACTGACTTATTACCCAGCTTTCCCGGTGTACAATATTATTACAGATTTATTACCCAGCTTTCCCGGTGTACAATATTATCACTGACTTATTACCCTGCTTTCCCGGTATCAGATATTATCACTGACTTATTACCCAGCTTTCCCAGTATCAGATATTATCACTGACTTATTACCTAGCTTTCCCGGTGTACAATATTATCACTGACTTATTACCCAGCTTTCCCTGTGTACAATATTATTACAGACTTATTACCCAGCTTTCCCGGTATCAGATATTATCACTGACTTATTACCCAGCTTTCCCGGTGTACAATATTATTACAGATTTATTACCCAGCTTTCCCGGTGTACAATATTATCACTGACTTATTACCCAGCTTTCCCGGTGTACAATATTATTACAGACTTATTACCCAGCTTTCCCGGTATCAGATATTATCACTGACTTATTACCCAGCTTTCCCGGTGTACAATATTATTACAGACTTATTACCCAGCTTTCCCGGTGTACAATATTATTACAGACTTATTACCCAGCTTTCCCGGTGTACAATATTATTACAGACTTATTACCCAGCTTTCCCGGTATCAGATATTATCACTGACTTATTACCCATCTTTCCCGGTGTACAATATTATTACAGATTTATTACCCAGCTTTCCCGATGTACAATATTATCACTGACTTATTACCCTGCTTTCCCGGTATCAGATATTATCACTGACTTATTACCCAGCTTTCCCAGTATCAGATATTATCACTGACTTATTACCCAGCTTTCCCGGTGTACAATATTATTACAGACTTATTACCCAGCTTTCCCGGTATCAGATATTATCACTGACTTATTACCCAGCTTTCCCGGTGTACAATATTATTACAGACTTATTACCCAGCTTTCCCGGTATCAGATATTATCACTGACTTATTACCCAGCTTTCCCGGTGTACATTATTATTACAGATTTATTACCCAGCTTTCCCGGTGTACAATATTATTACAGACTTATTACCCAGCTTTCCCGGTATCAGATATTATCAATGACTTATTACCCAGCTTTCCCAATATCAGATATTATCACTGACCTATTACCCAGCTTTCCCGGTGTACAATATTATCACTGACTTATTACCCAGCTTTCCCGGTGTACAATATTATTACAGACTTATTACCCAGCTTTCCCGGTGTACAATATTATCACTGACTTATTACCCAGCTTTCCCGGTGTACAATATTATTACAGACTTATTACCCAGCTTTCCCGGTATCAGATATTATCACTGACTTATTACCCAGCTTTCCCGGTGTACAATATTATTACAGACTTATTACCCAGCTTTCCCGGTGTACAATATTATTACAGACTTATTACCCAGCTTTCCCGGTGTACAATATTATCACTGACTTATTACCCAGCTTTCCCGGTATCAGATATTATCACTGACTTATTACCCAGCTTTCCCGGTATCAGATATTATCACTGACTTATTACCCAGCTTTCCTGGTGTACAATATTATTACAGACTTATTACCCAGCTTTCCCGGTGTCTGATATTATCACTGACTTATTACCCAGCTTTCCCGGTGTACAATATTATTACAGACTTATTACCCAGCTTTCCCGGTGTACAATATTATTACAGACTTATTACCCAGCTTTCCCGGTATCAGATATTATCACTGACTTATTACCCAGCTTTCCTGGTGTACAATATTATTACAGATTTATTACCCAGCTTTCCCGGTGTACAATATTATCACTGACTTATTACCCTGCTTTCCCGGTATCAGATATTATCACTGACTTATTACCCAGCTTTCCCAGTATCAGATATTATCACTGACTTATTACCCAGCTTTCCTGGTGTACAATATTATTACAGACTTATTACCCAGCTTTCCCGGTGTACAATATTATCACTGACTTATTACCCAGCTTTCCCGGTGTACAATATTATTACAGACTTATTACCCAGCTTTCCCGGTATCAGATATTATCACTGACCTATTACCCAGCTTTCCCGGTGTACAATATTATTACAGACTTATTACCCAGCTTTCCCGGTGTACAATATTATTACAGACTTATTACCCAGCTTTCCCGGTATCAGATATTATCACTGACTTATTACCCAGCTTTCCCGGTGTACAATATTATTACAGATTTATTACCCAGCTTTCCCGGTGTACAATATTATCACTGACTTATTACCCTGCTTTCCCGGTATCAGATATTATCACTGACTTATTACCCAGCTTTCCCAGTATCAGATATTATCACTGACTTATTACCTAGCTTTCCCGGTGTACAATATTATCACTGACTTATTACCCAGCTTTCCCTGTGTACAATATTATTACAGACTTATTACCCAGCTTTCCCGGTATCAGATATTATCACTGACTTATTACCCAGCTTTCCCGGTGTACAATATTATTACAGATTTATTACCCAGCTTTCCCGGTGTACAATATTATCACTGACTTATTACCCAGCTTTCCCGGTGTACAATATTATTACAGACTTATTACCCAGCTTTCCCGGTATCAGATATTATCACTGACTTATTACCCAGCTTTCCCGGTGTACAATATTATTACAGACTTATTACCCAGCTTTCCCGGTGTACAATATTATTACAGACTTATTACCCAGCTTTCCCGGTGTACAATATTATTACAGACTTATTACCCAGCTTTCCCGGTATCAGATATTATCACTGACTTATTACCCATCTTTCCCGGTGTACAATATTATTACAGATTTATTACCCAGCTTTCCCGATGTACAATATTATCACTGACTTATTACCCTGCTTTCCCGGTATCAGATATTATCACTGACTTATTACCCAGCTTTCCCAGTATCAGATATTATCACTGACTTATTACCCAGCTTTCCCGGTGTACAATATTATTACAGACTTATTACCCAGCTTTCCCGGTATCAGATATTATCACTGACTTATTACCCAGCTTTCCCGGTGTACAATATTATTACAGACTTATTACCCAGCTTTCCCGGTGTACAATATTATCACTAACTTATTACCCAGCTTTCCCGGTATCAGATATTATCACTGACTTATTACCCAGCTTTCCCGGTATCAGATATTATCACTGACTTATTACCCAGCTTTCCTGGTGTACAATATTATTACAGACTTATTACCCAGCTTTCCCGGTGTCTGATATTATCACTGACCTATTACCCAACTTTCCCGGTGTACAATATTATTACAGACTTATTACCCAGCTTTCCCGGTATCAGATATTATCACTGACTTATTACCCAGCTTTCTTCCCGGTGTACAATATTATTACAGATTTATTACCCAGCTTTCCCGGTGTACAATATTATCACTGACTTATTACCCTGCTTTCCCGGTATCAGATATTATCACTGACTTATTACCCAGCTTTCCCAGTATCAGATATTATCACTGACTTATTACCCAGCTTTCCTGGTGTACAATATTATTACAGACTTATTACCCAGCTTTCCCGGTGTCTGATATTATCACTGACCTATTACCCAGCTTTCCCGGTGTACAATATTATCACTGACTTATTACCCAGCTTTCCCGGTGTACAATATTATTACAGACTTATTACCCAGCTTTCCCGGTATCAGATATTATCAATGACTTATTACCCAGCTTTCCCAGTATCAGATATTATCACTGACCTATAACCCAGCTTTCCCGGTGTACAATATTATTACAGACTTATTACCCAGCTTTCCCGGTGTACAATATTATTACAGACTTATTAACCAGCTTTCCCGGTATCAGATATTATCACTGACTTATTACCCAGCTTTCCCGGTGTACAATATTATTACAGACTTATTACCCAGCTTTTCCGGTGTACAATATTATCACTGACTTATTACCCA
This sequence comes from Bufo bufo, assembly GCF_905171765.1. Classification (NCBI taxonomy): domain Eukaryota; kingdom Metazoa; phylum Chordata; class Amphibia; order Anura; family Bufonidae; genus Bufo; species Bufo bufo. Next base: position 472,727,017 of record NC_053392.1, on the reverse strand, counting down.
GCTTTCCCGGTGTACAATATTATTACAGACTTATTACCCAGCTTTCCCGGTATCAGATATTATCACTGACTTATTACCCAGCTTTCCCGGTGTACAATATTATTACAGACTTATTACCCAGCTTTCCCGGTGTACAATATTATCACTGACTTATTACCCAGCTTTCCCGGTGTACAATATTATTACAGACTTATTACCCAGCTTTCCCGGTATCAGATATTATCACTGTCTTATTACCCAGCTTTCCCGGTGTACAATATTATTACAGACTTATTACCCAGCTTTCCCGGTGTACAATATTATCACTGACTTATTACCCAGCTTTCCCGGTATCAGATATTATCACTGACTTATTACCCAGCTTTCCCGGTGTACAATATTATTACAGATTTATTACCCAGCTTTCCTGGTGTACAATATTATTACAGACTTATTACCCAGCTTTCCCGGTGTCTGATATTATCACTGACCTATTACCCAGCTTTCCCGGTGTACAATATTATTACAGACTTATTACCCAGCTTTCCCGGTGTACAATATTATTACAGATTTATTACCCAGCTTTCCCGGTATCAGATATTATCACTGACTTATTACCCAGCTTTCCTGGTGTACAATATTATTACAGACTTATTACCCAGCTTTCCCGGTGTACAAAATTATCACTGACTTATTACCCAGCTTTCCCGGTGTACAATATTATCACTGACTTATTACCCAGCTTTCCCGGTGTACAATATTATTACAGACTTATTACCCAGCTTTCCCGGTGTACAATATTATCACTGACTTATTACCCAGCTTTCCCAGTGTACAATATTATTACAGACTTATTACCCAGCTTTCCCGGTATCAGGTATTATCACTGACTTATTACCCAGCTTTCCCGGTGTACAATATTATTACAGACTTATTACCCAGCTTTCCCGGTGTACAATATTATTACAGACTTATTACCCAGCTTTCCCGATGTACAATATTATCACTGACTTATTACCCAGCTTTCCCGGTATCAGATATTATCACTGACTTATTACCCAGCTTTCCCGGTATCAGATATTATCACTGACTTATTACCCAGCTTTCCTGGTGTACAATATTATTACAGACTTATTACCCAGCTTTCCCGGTGTCTGATATTATCACTGACCTATTACCCAGCTTTCCCGGTGTACAATATTATTACAGACTTATTACCCAGCTTTCCCGGTGTACAATATTATTACAGACTTATTTCCCAGCTTTCCCGGTGTACAATATTATTACAGACTTATTACCCAGCTTTCCCGGTATCAGATATTATCACTGACTTATTACCCAGCTTTCCCGGTGTACAATATTATTACAGATTTATTACCCAGCTTTCCCGGTGTACAATGTTATCACTGACTTATTACCCTGCTTTCCCGGTATCAGATATTATCACTGACTTATTACCCAGCTTTCCCAGTATCAGATATTATCACTGACTTATTACCCAGCTTTCCCGGTGTACAATATTATTACAGACTTATTACCCAGCTTTCCCGGTGTACAATATTATCACTGACTTATTACCCAGCTTTCCCGGTGTGCAATATTATCACTGACTTATTACCCAGCTTTCCCGGTGTACAATATTATTACAGACTTATTACCCAGCTTTCCCGGTATCAGATATTATCACTGACTTATTACCCAGCTTTCCCGGCGTACAATATTATTACAGACTTATTACCCAGCTTTCCCGGTGTACAATATTATTACAGACTTATTACCCAGCTTTCCCGGTATCAGATATTATCACTGACTTATTACCCAGCTTTCCCGGTATCAGATATTATCACTGACTTATTACTCAGCTTTCCTGGTGTACAATATTATTACAGACTTATTACCCAGCTTTCCCGGTATCAGATATTATCACTGACTTATTACCCAGCTTTCCCGTTATCACATATTATCACTGACTTATTACCCAGCTTTCCCGGTGTACAATATTATCACTGACTTATTACCCAGCTTTCCCGGTATCAGATATTATCACTGACTTATTACCCAGCTTTCCCAGTATCAGATATTATCACTGACTTATTACCCAGCTTTCCCGGTGTCTGATATTATCACTGACTTATTACCCAGCTTTCCCGGTATCAGATATTTCAAAATCCTCAATATCGGCCGATAATATCGGCCAAACCGATAATCGGTCGATCCCTAGTAAATAATATATAATTAAAATGGAGGGTTAAATGTGTAAATGTATTTAAAAAAAGTACATCTCTCTCAATAGTTCTATAGCTACTGAATGAGACAGAAGAAGGGATGCCTTTAACATATAGATCTCCTTGAGAAGCCAATTTGACCCTAAAGGGTTAATTCAACCTGTAATCTAAACTCTGTGTCCTGTCACTTCTCTTATCTCTCTGCTATATGGTCTCACATGGGTGTCAGGGAGCCGCTATCTAATAGCGGGAGACTCCCTGAACTTCAGGGAGACTTGAGATCCCTGCCCTTCTATTACAGGGACAGCCATTCATCAGCTGATGACTCCAGCGGCCACATTTTCAGTGAACAAGGAGTGAAGGAATGACAGCTCCTTTAACTTAGGGATTTGCTACGAGGTCTGAAATAATTTAGGGTTCTGGTCAGAGGTTAGAATACATTTTTTGTCTTGGTTTAGGTCTGAATTAATTCAGAGGTCAGGTCTGGGGTCTCAATTACATATACAGCAAGCTGTAATGCACAGTGTGCTCTGACTCCTTTTTCCTGCTTCCAGTACATCAACTTCAGGAACTGAATGTTCACTTGTCACCTTATATGTATAATCCACAATTGATATTGACACAATATAATGTTATTCAGTTCACCTACGATATGTGGTTCCAATGTAATGGCTGGTTGGTGTGTAATATACTGTGCACCGCAGTTGGGCAGCCATATAGCAGAGCAAGTTTTCATTGCAACTTTAATTCTGATGCCCTTTCCTTAGGTTAGGCCATCAGTGCTTGATTTCTTGGAGTCTGCCATGTCCCTTTCATAGTATACACAGGCACAATGCACTGCCCCTTTCTGCAGACCATGCCCAATTCTAATAGGCCACACGTCCTTTTCATGACATGGCACTGCCCCCTTGGTGTACATTTGGGTGCCAGAGCTGCATCTGATCCCACACACAGGTTCATGGAGGACTATAGTACGGGAAGTGCCAGAATGCTTCCGTGATGCTCAGGAGATTTGCCAACTCATGCAATAGATCTCTCCATTTTTCAGGAGCCTCCTGGATATTCTTCTTTTTTCTTTTATTTTAGCTTTTTATCCCAAATACAGAATTAAATTAAACATATCGCAAAAAAAGTTAAATACAAAAGCAGAGAAATAAAAATTTAGAAAAGTCTCTTAAATGTCTTGGATAATTAAAGCATCCCAAAGTTACAGATTTTTAAAACTAAGCTCTGTCAGGAAGGTGAAAAATAACAGGAACAGGATAAAATCCATGTAGTGGGATTAATAATAATGCTTATTTACGGCATAGTGAAATAAAAAAAGATGTTTTCTTTTAACCATATGTACGTTGCTATAAACAAAAAAGTTGAGGTATTTCAGGGGAAAAAGAGCAAAAGTATGGACACTAATGGGAAATGTAATTTGCATCAACCCTACCAACACTTTGCTATGGGGGTAATAATTGGTCCTTGAATCAAGAACATGCAGTCCACCTCGCAGTCGCACACATCGGTTGTGCTGCACTCAGGGCTCGGGCTGTTGTGTGCTCCTCCAGTCCCAGGCTGTAGAGAACAGAGAGCTGCTGATTGGTGGATTAGAATCTGATCAACCAATCAGCACTGCCCCTCAGAAATATGACTGATAATTGCTGTTACCAACTGTCATTCCTGGTTGCCGGCTGCAGGAGGAGGAAGATGTCTCCCCGCTTTGTTGCATCACCCCCTCTGTCTGCAAGAGTTAAGCATCCGTGTGTCTGTAGTGAAGTCTGCGACCCCTCTTTAGATCATGGTAAGTTCTCAGTCAGACATTACTGGACCAGGGAACTGTATGGGATGATTTATGTGGATGAAGAGGTTCATCTAAACCTCTGCATAAGACGAGTGGAGCTGTTCATAACAGCCAATAAGGTTCCAGTGCCTTTGGTTCTTCTATTCACTGCCCCCTTCATCGTACTGGTCACTTCCCACCCTAATTTACAGATCACTGCCTTATCTTACAATTCACTTCCATATATTACTGGTCACTGTCCTAACTTACTGGTTATTACCCTACCTTCAGGGGCGTACATAGAAATCACTGGGCCCCATAGCAAGAATCTAAATTGGGCCCCTAACCCCGCCCACTACCCGCCCCTGGCCCACCCCACCTTTTGTCACAGCTCCTCCCCTGCCACAACCTCATTTGCTAATAAAGAAATGTATGCATGACCTACTGAAACCGTTAGGGAAAAATCTTTTTCATTTTTTTTTTTTATTAACCAACTTTGTTACAGTAATTAAAAAAAATGTATATGTATTTTCCAATAAGGATTTATTCTGTGAAATAAAACAGAAATCAAATATTATAGATAAGGGTACTTTCACAGTAGCGTTAAAGTTTTCCGGTATTGAGATCCGTCATAGGGACTCAAAAGCGGGAAAAAAATGCTTCAGTTTTGTTCCCATTCATTGTCAATGGGGACAAAACTGAACAGAATGGAGCGCTCCAAAATTAATTTAATTCCATTTAGTTGTGCTCCTATACCGGAGAGCAAACCGCAACATTGACTTTCAATGGAGTTAATGACGGATCCGTTATGGCTATGTTAAAGATAATACAACCGGATACGTTCAAACTGATGCAGACAGTTGTATTATCAGTAACGGAAGCGTTTTTGCTGAACCCTGCCGGATCCAGAAAAAACGCTAGTGTGAAAGTAGGCTAAGCTAGATAGATATATATAAAAAATTATTAAATTACTTTGAAGGTGACATGGTTCTGCATCTAAAAGTCCAAGTCAAAAGAAGTAGCATAGCAGGGATCATAACTTTAAAAAGAGTTATGGAGGTCAGAATATGGAAATGTAAAAAAGTTTTAATACATTTTTACACTTTTTTTTAAAATTCTACCCCATTTGGAATTCTTTTGCCCGCTTCCCACTACATTGTATGCCCTATTAAAGTTCGACTTCTCCCGCAAAAAATAAGCCCTCATACATCCATGTGAACGGAAAAATAAAAAAAAGCTCAAGGAAACTGGGGAAGAACAAAGAAAATGCAAAAATGAAAAAACCTTTGGTATCCTAAGGGTAAAGGGGCTATCTAACCCCAAAATTCCAGGCACCACATACAGATAATACTTATGCCCAGTGGGGGGGTGCAGCCAATAGCAGGCCGCATCAGAAATGAGTCTCCCTAGCATCACCTGCAATGCTAGGGAGGCTGGTTCCCATCGTGGCCTGCTATTGGCTGCCCCCCATGTCGCTTAATGTTTTAATCTGCGTGACGGGAGGGGTTGGCAGGGGGGCATTATAGGGATTGGATAACCCCTTTAACTCCATGCTGCTTATGCTAAGTGTGCACATAGCCACCAATCATATTCCCCCGCCCCCCAAAGGTGACTTCTGTGCTGGGGGAAAATATGATTGGTGGCTATGTGCACACTCAGGTGCACATAGTTAAAGGGGTTATCCAATCCCTAAAATGCCCCCCAAAATGCCCAGGGTGGGGGTGAGGAGTAGCAGGAAAGCACACTGTCCTCCTGAGTCCTTTATAAGCTTACAGCCCCCCCCCCCAAAAAAAAAAACACTGCTTGCTGCTGCACTCCCCCATCAAGACTTCTGACTGCTGACCTCTTACTGTGGCAGTGGCACACTACAGACAACAGTGTGTTTTGTCTGTGTTCACTGTCCGGACTCCAGAGCGGTGCTTTAGTCTGGGCGGCCGGGAGGGGGGGGGGGGGAGTGCTAAAGCGGTGCGCACCTCTGTATGTGCGCCTGCTCCTGCAGCCTTCCAGCGATACACTGGCCAATCAGCAGCAGCCTCTTTGCACTGCTAAATGCTGATTGGCCAGTGTGTAATTATGCAGCAGATCAGACGCAGTGCCTGGCAGGGAGGGAGCCCGGATCACGGAGGTTAGAAATGGAGCAGGGGGAGGAGGGGGGCCCGAGGGAGAACACAAGTGGGCGGGGCACAGGCCGCCTCAATGCCTGTAGTGTATGAATAAACTGTCTGTGCAGAGACATAGGGGGCGGGGCCTTCCATGTGCTCCGGGCCCCCCTGTGCCGCGGGCCCCATAGCAACGGCGTGGTCTGCCTATATTGGCGGTACGCCACTGCCTACCTTACTGGTCTCTATCCGCCCTATTTTACTGCTAACTGTCCTATCTTCAATTCACTGAGATTGATGATATAGAACACCAAAGAAGATATGTTGGGAATTGTGGGTTATCTCAATGTCCTGTTTTTGGGTATGGTCATGAATCTGTAAAATCTGTTTTTTGATACTACAATTGGGGTTATGGATGATATTTATTGTGGGTGACTCTCACAACTTACCCATTATTAATTACTGTATCGCCCATTATCGTATGTATCAGTGGTCTTAATAGTCTGACATTTCCACTGTCCTGTCTTACTGGTCATTACCCTATCATACTGGTTATTATTAATCCTATCTTACTGGTCTCTGTCCTTTCTTACTGCTTACTATCTCCCCTCTCTTCCTGGATGCCGCTCTATCTTACTGGCCAATGTTCCCCCTATTTCACTGGTCACTGTCACTGGTCACACAAACAACAGCAACCATGATAACACCAAGGTAAGGAGAGGCGATGATTAAGGCTACTTTCAAACTGGCGTTTTGGCTTTCCGTTTGTGAGGTCCGTTCATGGCTCTCACAAGCGGTCCAAAACTGATCATCATTTTCCGCTAACTTATGACTAAAAATAAAAAGTTCTATGAACTCACTATGCCCATCAGCGAATACCTTAGGGTGTCTACTTTCCGAAATGGGGTCATTTGTGGGTTTTTTCTACTGTCTGGGCATTGTAGAACCTCAGGAAACATGACAGGTGCTCAGAAAGTCAGAGCTGCTTCAAAGAGCGGAAATTCTCATTTTTGTACCATAGTTTGTAAACGCTATAACTTTTACCCAAACCATTTTTTTTCCCCCCCCCAAACATTTTTTTTTTATCAAAGACATGTAGAACAATAAATTTAGAGAAAAATTTATATATAGATGTCGTTTTTTAAAAAGAAATTTACAACTGAAAGTGAAAAATGTCTTTTTTTTGCAAAAATTTCGTTAAATTTCGATTAATAACAAAAAAAGTAAAAATGTGAGCAGCAATGAAATACCACCCATTGAAAGCTCTATTAGTGAGAAGAAAAGGAGGTAAAATTCATTTGGATGTTTCATTCACCTTTGGACATCTGATGGAGCACCTACCCACACCCTGTGACCTTCTCCTGCATTAACCTATTCCATATGGTTATTCAAGTGAGGCTCTCTTAAGAACTGGTAAGACCGTTCCACTTCTTAAATACCTGATTCCCTACTATCTCATACTATTTAGATAATAGGAATCACACGGTTCCTCCATTATAGGCCTGTACCATCAATCATAGACCTAGGGAGGTGGACTACCTGGATCGGTGCGCAGCGTTTTTACGCGGCACAACCCTCCAGGCGTCTCGTCTGTCCTTTTGTATTTGTGTGTTTTTTGTTTGTAAGGGGTCTTTTACTCCCGTGCGAGAATAGACATATTAAAAGTTATATTTTAAATTGTTACTGCTCCCCTTCATTTCATTTGCATTTCCCTCCTGAGCGGTACCCAGGTGAACTGCCTCCGCAGTCATCTATCCTGGGAAGACACATATTATTCTCTAAGATTTTTAAAACTAGGCTCTGTCAGGAAGGTGAAAAAAAACAGGAACGGGATAAAATCCATCTAGTGGGATTAATAATAATGCTTATTTACGGCATAGTGAAATAAAAAAAGATGTTTTCTTTTAACCATATGTACCTTGCTATAAACAAAAAAGTTGAGGTATTTCAGGGGAAAAAGAGCAAAAGTATGGACACTAATGGGAAATGTAATTTGCATCAACCCTGCCAACACTTTGCTATGGGGGTAATAATTGGTCCTTGAATCAAAAACATGCAGTCCACCTCGCAGTCGCACACATCGGTTGTGCTGCACTCAGGGCTCGGGCTGTTGTGTGCTCCTCCAGTCCCAGGCTGTACAGAGAGCTGCTGATTGGTGGATTAGAATCTGATCAACCAATCAGCACTGCCCCTCAGAAATATGACTGATAATTGCTGTTACCAACTGTCATTCCTGGTTGCCGGCTGCAGGAGGAGGAAGATGTCTCCCAGCTCTGCTGCATCACCCCCTCTGTCTGCAAGAGAGAAGCATCCGTGTGTCTGTAGTGAAGTTTGCGACCCCTCTTTAGATCATGGTAAGTTCTCAGTCAGACATTACTGGACCAGGGAACTGTATGGGATGATTTATGTGGATGAAGAGTTTTATCTAAACCTCTGCATAAGACGAGTGGAGCTGTTCATAGCAGCCAATAAGGTTCCAGTGCCTTTGGTTCTTCTATTCACTGCCCCCTTCATCGTACTGGTCACTTCCCACCCTAATTTACAGATCACTGCCTTATCTTACAATTCACTTCCATATATTACTGGTCACTGTCCTAACTTACTGGTTATTACCCTACCTTCAGGGGCGTACATAGAAATCACTGGGCCCCATAGCAAGAATCTAAATTGGGCCCCCTAACCCCGCCCACTACCCGCCCCTGGCCCATCCCACCTTTTGTCACAGCTCCTCCCCTGCCACAACCTCATTTGCTAATAAAGAAATGTATGCATGACCTACTGAAACCGTTAGGGAAAAATCTTTTTCTTTTTTTTTTTATTAACCAACTTTGTTACAGTAATTTAAAAAAATGTATATGTATTTTCCAATAAGGATTTATTCTGTGAAATAAAACAGAAATCAAATATTATAAATAAGGGTACTTTCACAGTAGCGTTAAAGTTTTCCGGTATTGAGATCCGTCATAGGGACTCAAAAGCGGGAGAAAAATGCTTCAGTTTTGTTCCCATTCATTGTCAATGGGGACAAAACTGAACAGAATGGAGCGCTCCAAAATAAATTTCATTCCATTTAGTTGTGCTCCTATACCGGAGAGCAAACCGCAACATTGACTTTCAATGGAGTTAATGACGGATCCGTTATGGCTATGTTAACCACCTCCGGACCGCCTAACGCAGGATCGCGTTCCGGAGGTGGCAGCCCTGCGCAGAGTCACGCATATATGCGTCATCTCGCGATGGCCGAGATTTCCTGTGAACGCGCGCACACAGGTGCGCGCGCTCACAGGAACGGAAGGTAAGAGAGTTGATCTCCAGCCTGCCAGCGGCGATCGTTCGCTGGCAGGCTGGAGATGTGATTTTTTTAACCCCTAACAGGTATATTAGACGCTGTTTTGATAACAGCGTCTAATATACCTGCTACCTGGTCCTCTGGTGGTCCCATTTGTTTGGATCGACCACCAGAGGACACAGGTAGCTCAGTAAAGTCCCACCAAGCACCACTACACTACACTACACCCCCCCCGTCACTTATTAACCCCTTATTAGCCCCTGATCACCCCTGATCACCCCATATAGACTCCCTGATCACCCCCCTGTCATTGATCACCCCCCTGTCATTGATTACCCCCCTGTAAAGCTCCATTCAGATGTCCGCATGATTTTTACGGATCCACTGATAGATGGATCGGATCCGCAAAACGCATCCGGACGTCTGAATGAAGCCTTACAGGGGCGTGATCAATGACTGTGGTTATCACCCCATATAGACTCCCTGATCACCCCCCCTGTCATTGATTACACCCCTGTCATTGATCAACCCCCTGTAAAGCTCCATTCAGACGTCCGCATGATTTTTACGGATCCACTGATAGATGGATCGGATCCGCAAAACGCATCCGGACGTCTGAATGAAGCCTTACAGGGGCGTGATCAATGACTGTGGTGATCACCCCATATAGACTCCCTGATCACCCCCCTGTAAAGCTCCATTCAGATGTCCGCATGATTTTTACGGATGCACTGATAGATGGATCCGATCCGCAAAACGCATCCGGACGTCTGAATGAAGCCTTACAGGGGCATGATCAATGACTGTGGTGATCACCCCATATAGACTCCCTGATCACCCCCCTGTAAAGCTCCATTCAGATGTCCGCATGATTTTTACGGATGCACTGATAGATGGATCCGATCCGCAAAACGCATCCGGACGTCTGAATGAAGCCTTACAGGGGCATGATCAATGACTGTGGTGATCACCCCATATAGACCCCCTGATCACCCCCCTGTAAAGCTCCATTCAGATGTCCGCATGATTTTTACGGATGCACTGATAGATGGATCCGATCCGCAAAACGCATCCGGACGTCTGAATGAAGCCTTACAGGGGCATGATCAATGACTGTGGTGATCACCCCATATAGACTCCCTGATCACCCCCCTGTCATTGATTACCCCCCTGTAAAGCTCCATTCAGATGTCCGCATGATTTTTACGGATGCACTGATAGATGGATCGGATCCGCAAAACGCATCCGGACGTCTGAATGAAGCCTTACAGGGGCGTGATCAATGACTGTGGTGATCACCCCATATAGACTCCCTGATCACCCCCCTGTCATTGATTACCCCCCTGTCATTGATTACCCCCCTGTAAAGCTCCATTCAGACGTCCGCATGATTTTTTCGGATCCACTGATAGATGGATCGGATCCGCAAAACGCATCCGGACGTCTGAATGAAGCCTTACAGGGGCGTGATCAATGACTGTGGTGATCACCCCATATAGACTCCCTGATCACCCCCCTGTCATTGATCAACCCCCCTGTCATTGATCAACCCCCCTGTCATTGATCACCCCCCTGTCATTGATCACCCCCCTGTCATTGATCACCCCTCTGTAAGGCTCCATTCAGATATTTTTTTTGGCCCAAGTTAGCGGAATTATTTTTTTTTTTTCTTACAAAGTCTCATATTCCACTAACTTGTGTCAAAAAATAAAATCTCACATGAACTCACCATACCCCTCACGGAATCCAAATGCGTAAAAATTTTTAGACATTTATATTCCAGACTTCTTCTCACGCTTTAGGGCCCCTAGAATGCCAGGGCAGTATAAATACCCCACATGTGACCCCATTTCGGAAAGAAGACACCCCCAGGTATTCCGTGAGGGGCATATTGAGTCCATGAAAGATTGAAATTTTTGTCCCAAGTTAGCGGAACGGGAGACTTTGTGAGAAAAAAATTAAAAATATCAATTTCCGCTAACTTGTGCCAAAAAAAAAAAATTTCTATGAACTCGCCATGCCCCTCATTGAATACCTTGGGGTGTCTTCTTTCCAAAATGGGGTCACATGTGGGGTATTTATACTGCCCTGGCATTCTAGGGGCCCCAAAGCGTGAGAAGAAGTCTGGTATCCAAATGTCTAAAAATGCCCTCCTAAAAGGAATTTGGGCACCTTTGCGCATCTAGGCTGCAAAAAAGTGTCACACATCTGGTATTGCCGTACTCAGGAGAAGTTGGGGAATGTGTTTTGGGGTGTCATTTTACATATACCCATGCTGGGTGAGAGAAATATCTTGGTCAAATGCCAACTTTGTATAAAAAAATGGGAAAAGTTGTCTTTTGCCAAGATATTTCTCTCACCCAGCATGGGTATATGTAAAATGACACCCCAAAACACATTCCCCAACTTCTCCTGAATACGGCGATACCACATGTGTGACACTTTTTTGCAGCCTAGGTGGGCAAAGGGGCCCATATTCCAAAGAGCACCTTTAGGATTTCACAGGTCATTTACCTACTTACCACACATTAGGGCCCCTGGAAAATGCCAAGGCAGTATAACTACCCCACAAGTGACCCCATTTTGGAAAGAAGACACCCCAAGGTATTCCGTGAGGGGCATGGCGAGTTCCTAGAATTTTTTATTTTTTGTCACAAGTTAGTGGAAAATGCTTATTTTTTTTTTTATTTTTTTTTTCATACAAAGTCTCATATTCCACTAACTTGTGACAAAAAATAAAAAGTTCCATGAACTCACTATGCCCATCAGCGAATACCTTGGGGTCTCTTCTTTCCAAAATGGGGTCACTTGTGGGGTAGTTATACTGCCCTGGCATTCTAGGGGCCCAAATGTGTGGTAAGGAGTTTGAAATCTTTTGAATATGGGCCCCTTTGCCCACCTAGGCTGCAAAAAAGTGTCACACATCTGGTATCTCCGTAATCGGGAGAAGTTGGGGAATGTGTTTTGGGGTGTCATTTTACATATACCCATGCTGGGTGAGAGAAATATCTTGGCAAAAGACAACTTTTCCCATTTTTTTATACAAAGTTGGCATTTGACCAAGATATTTATCTCACCCAGCATGGGTATATGTAAAAAGACACCCCAAAACACATTCCTCAACTTCTCCTGAATACAGAGATACCAGATGTGTGACACTTTTTTGCAGCCTAGGTGGGCAAAGGGGCCCACATTCCAAAGAGCACCTTTCGGATTTCACAGGTCATTTACCTACTTACCACACATTTGGGCCCCTAGAATGCCAGGGCAGTATAACTACCCCACAAGTGACCCCATTTTGGAAAGAAGAGACCCCAAGGTATTCGCTGATGGGCATAGTGAGTTCATGGAAGCTTTTATTTTTTGTCACAAGTTTGTGGAATATGAGACTTTGTATGAAAAAAAAAAAATAAATCATCATTTTCCACTAACTTGTGACAAAAAATAAAAAATTCTAGGAACTCGCCATGCCCCTCACGGAATACCTTGGGGTGTCTTCTTTCCAAAATGGGGTCACTTGTGGGGTAGTTATACTGCCCTGGTATTCTAGGGGCCCAAATGTGTGGTAAGGAGTTTGAAATCAAATTCAGGAAAAAATGAGGAGTGAAATCCAAAAGGTGCTCTTTGGAATATGGGCCCCTTTGCCCACCTAGGCTGCAAAAAAGTGTCACACATCTGGTATCCCCGTACTCAGGAGAAGTTGAGGAATGTGTTTTGGGGTGTCTTTTTACATATACCCATGCTGGGTGAGATAAATATCTTGGTCAAATGACAACTTTGTATAAAAAAATGGGAAAAGTTGTCTTTTGCCAAGATATTTCTCTCACCCAGCATGGGTATATATAAAATGACACCCCAAAACACATTCCCCACCTTCTCCTGAGTACGGAGATACCAGATGTGTGACACTTTTTTGCAGCCTAGGTGGGCAAAGGGGCCCATATTCCAAAGAGCACCTTTCGGATTTCACAGGTCATTTTTTACAGAATTTGATTTCAAACTCCTTACCACACATTTGGGCCCCTAGAATGCCAGGGCAGTATAACTACCCCACAAGTGACCCCATTTTGGAAAGAAGAGACCCCAAGGTATTCGCTGATGGGCATAGTGAGTTCATAGAACTTTTTATTTTTTGTCACAAGTTAGTGGAATATGAGACTTTGTAAGAAAAAAAAAAAAAATAAATAAATCATAATTTTCCGCTAACTTGTGACAAAAAATAAAAAGTTCTATGAACTCACTATGCCCATCAGCGAATACTTTAGGGTGTGTACTTTCAGAAATGGGGTCATTTGTGGGGTGTTTGTACTGTCTGGGCATTGTAGAACCTCAGGAAACATGACAGGTGCTCAGAAAGTCAGAGCTGCTTCAAAAAGCAGAAATTCACATTTTTGTACCATAGTTTGTAAACGCTATAACTTTTACCCAAACCATTTTTTTTTTACCCAAACATTTTTTTTTATCAAAGACATGTAGAACTTTAAATTTAGAGCAAAATTTCTATATGGATGTCGTTTTTTTTGCAAAATTTTACAACTGAAAGTGAAAAATGTCATTTTTTTGCAAAAAAATCGTTAAATTTCGATTAATAACAAAAAAAGTAAAAATGTCAGCAGCAATGAAATACCACCAAATGAAAGCTCTATTAGTGAGAAGAAAAGGAGGTAAAATTCATTTGGGTGGTAAGTTGCATGACCGAGCAATAAACGGTGAAAGTAGTGTAGGTCAGAAGTGTAAAAAGTGGCCTGGTCTTTCAGGGTGTTTAAGCACTGGGGGCTGAAGTGGTTAAAGATAATACAACCGGATACGTTCAAACTGATGCAGACAGTTGTATTATCAGTAACGGAAGCGTTTTTGCTGAACCCTGCCGGATCCAGAAAAAACGCTAGTGTGAAAGTAGGCTAAGCTAGATTTAATTAAATTATTAACTTACTTTGAAGGTGACATGGTTCTGCATCTAAAAGTCCAAGTCAAAAGAAGTAGCATGGCAGGGATCATAACTATAAAAAGAGTTATGGGGGTCAGAATATGGAAATGTAAAAAAGTTTTAATAAATTTTTACACTTTTTTAAAAATTCTACCCCATTTGGAATTTTTTTGCCCGCTTCCCACTACATTGTATGCCCTATTAAAGTTCGACTTCTCCCGCAAAAAATAAGCCCTCATACATCCATGTGAACGGAAAAATAAAAAAAAGCTCAAGGAAACTAGGGAAGAACAAAGAAAATGCAAAAATGAAAAAACCTTTGGTATCCTAAGGGTAAAGGGGCTATCTAACCCCAAAATTCCAGGCACCACATACAGATAATACTTATGCCCAGTGGGGGGGTGCAGCCAATAGCAGGCCACGTCGGCGTGTTGAGGGGGGGCCGATGACAAGACTTGGGGCAGACGTGAGTGCACAGGACGCTAAAGCGGTGCGCACCTCTGTATGTGCGCCTGCTCCTGCAGCCTTCCAGCGATACACTGGCCAATCAGCAGCAGCCTCTTTGCGTTGCTAAATACTGATTGGCCAGTGTGTAATTATGCAGCAGAGCAGACGCAGTGCCTGGCAGGGAGGGAGCCCGGATCACAGAGGTTAGAAATAGAGCAGGGGGAGGAGGGGGGCCCGAGGGAGAACACAAGTGGGCGGGGCACAGGCCGCCACAATGCCTGTAGTATATGAATAAACTGTCTGTGCAGAGACATAGGGGGCGGGCCCCATAGCAACGGCGTGGTCTGCCTATATTGGCGGTACGCCACTGCCTACCTTACTGGTCTCTATCCGCCCTATTTTACTGCTAACTGTCCTATCTTCGAATCCCTGAGATTGATGATATAGAACACCAAAGAAGATATGTTGGGAATTGTGGGTTATCTCAATGTCCTGTTTTTGGGTATGGTCATGAATCTGTAAAATCAGTTTTTTGATACTACAATTGGGGTTATGGATGATATTTATTGTGGGTGACTCTCACAACTTACCCATTATTAATTACTGTATCGCCCATTTTCGTATGTATCAGTGGTCTTAATAGTCTGACATTTCCACTGTCCTGTCTTACTGGTCATTACCCTATCATACTGGTTATTATTAATCCTATCTTACTGGTCTCTGTCCTATCTTACTGCTTACTATCTCCCCTCTCTTCCTGGATGCCGCTCTATCTTACTGGCCAATGTTCCCCCTATTTCACTGGTCACTGGTCACACAAACAACAGCAACCAGGATAACACCAAGGTAAGGAGAGGCGATGATTAAGGCTACTTTCAAACTGGCGTTTTGGCTTTCCGTTTGTGAGGTCCGTTCATGGCTCTCACAAGCGGTCCAAAACTGATCATCATTTTCCGCTAACTTGTGACTAAAAATAAAAAATTCTATGAACTCACTATGCCCATCAGTGAATACTTTAGGGTGTCTACTTTCCGAAATGGGGTAATTTGTGGGGTTTTTCTACTGTCTGGGCATTGTAGAACCTCAGGAAACATGACAGGTGCTCAGAAAGTCAGAGCTGCTTCAAAAAGCGGAAATTCTCATTTTTGGACCATAGTTTGTAAACGCTATAACTTTTACCCAAACCATTTTTTTCCCCCCAAACATTTTTTTTTTATCAAAGACATGTAGAACAATAAATTTTTAGAAAATTTTATATATAGATGTCGTTTCTTAAAAAAAAATTTACAACTGAAAGTGAAAAATGTCATTTTTTTGCAAAAATTTCGTTAAATTTCGATTAATAACAAAAAAAGTAAAAATGTCAGCAGCAATGAAATACCACCAAATGAAAGCTCTATTAGTGAGAAGAAAAGGAGGTAAAATTCATTTGGGTGGTAAGTTGCATGACCGAGCAATAAACCACTAATGTTGTGGAGTGCCGATTTGTAAAAAAGGGCCTGGTCACTAGGGGGGTATAAACCTGTGGTCCTTAAGTGGTTAAGAGCTAAAACTGAGAGCTGCTTTGTATGAGCATCCCTGACTCAGTCAGACTTAGGTCACCCTTCTATTACAGGGACAGCCATTCATCAGCTGATGACTCCAGCGGCCACATTTTCAGTGAACAAGGAGTGAAGGAGTGACAGCTCCTTTAACTTAGGGGTTTGCTACGAGGTCTGAAATAATTTAGGGTTCTGGTCAGAGGTTAGAATACATTTTTTGCCTTGGTTTAGGTCTGAATTAATTCAGAGGTCAGGTCTGGGGTCTCAATTACATATACAGCAAGCTGTAATGCACAGTGTGCTCTTACTCCTTTTTCCTGCTTCCAGTACATCAACTTCAGGAACTGAATGTTCACTTGTCACCTTATATTTATAATCCACAATTGATATTGACACAATATAATGTTATTCAGTTCACCTACGGTATGTGGTTCCAATGTAATGGCTGATTGGTGTGTAATATACTGTGCACCGCAGTTGGGCAGCCATATAGCAGAGCAAGTTTTCATTGCAACTTTAATTCTAATGCCCTTTCCTTAGGTTAGGCCATCAGTGCTTGATTTCTTGGAGTCTTCCATGTCCCTTTCATAGTATACACAGGCACAATGCACTGCCCCTTTCTGCAGACCATGCCCAATTCTAATAGGCCACACATCCTTTTCATTACATGGCACTGCCCCCTCGGTGTACATTTGGGTGCCAGAGCTGCATCTGATCCCACACACAGGTTCATGGAGGACTATAGTACGGGAAGTGCCAGAATGCTTCCGTGATGCTCAGGAGATTTGCCAACTCATGCAATAGATCTCTCCATTTTTCAGGAGCCTCCTGGATATTCTTCTTTTTTCTTTTATTTTAGCTTTTTATCCCAAATACAGAATTAAATTAAACATATCGCAAAAAAAGTTAAATACAAAAGCAGAGAAATAAAAATTTAGAAAAGTCTCTTAAATGTCTTGGATAATTAAAGCATCGCAAAGTTACAGATTTTTAGGCTAGGCTCTGTCAGGAAGGTGAAAAATAACAGGAACGGGATAAAATCCATCTAGTGGGATTAATAATAATGCTTATTTACGGCATAGTGAAATAAAAAAAGATGTTTTCTTTTAACCATATGTACCTTGCTATAAACAAAAAAGTTGAGGTATTTCAGGGGAAAAAGAGCAAAAGTATGGACACTAATGGGAAATGTAATTTGCATCAACCCTACCAACACTTTGCTATGGGGGTAATAATTGGTCCTTGAATCAAGAACATGCAGTCCACCTCACAGTCGCACACATCGGTTGTGCTGCACTCAGGGCTCGGGCTGTTGTGTGCTCCTCCAGTCCCAGGCTGTAGAGAACAGAAAGCTGCTGATTGGTGGATTAGAATCTGATCAACCAATCAGCACTGCCCCTCAGAAATATGACTGATAATTGCTGTTACCAACTGTCATTCCTGGTTGCCGGCTGCAGGAGGAGGAAGATGTCTCCCAGCTTTGCTGCATCACCCCCTCTGTCTGCAAGAGTTAAGCATCCGTGTGTCTGTAGTGAAGTCTGCGACCCCTCTTTAGATCATGGTAAGTTCTCAGTCAGACATTACTGGACCAGGGAACTGTATGGGATGATTTATGTGGATGAAGAGGTTCATCTAAACCTCTGCATAAGACGAGTGGAGCTTGTTCATAGCAGCCAATAAGGTTCCAGTGCCTTTGGTTCTTCTATTCACTGCCCCCTTCATCGTACTGGTCACTTCCCACCCTAATTTACAGATCACTGCCTTATCTTACAATTCACTTCCATACATTACTGGTCACTGTCCTAACTTACTGGTTATTACCCTACCTTCAGGGGCGTACATAGAAATCACTGGGCCCCATAGCAAGAATCTAAATTAGGCCCCCTAACCCCTCCCACTACCCTCCCCTTGCCCATCCCACCTTTTGTCACGGCTCCTCCCCTGCCACAACCTCATTTGCTAATAAAGAAATGTATGCATGACCTACTGAAACCGTTAGGGAAAAATCTTTTTTTTTTTTTTTTTTTATTAACCAACTTTGTTACAGTAATTTAAAAAAATGTATACATATTTTCCAATAAGGATTTATTCTGTGAAATAAAACAGAAATCGAATATTATAGATAAGGGTACTTTCACAGTAGCGTTAAAGTTTTCCGGTATTGAGATCCGTCATAGGGACTCAAAAGCGGGAAAAAAATGCTTCAGTTTTGTTCCCATTCATTGTCAATGGGGACAAAACTGAACAGAATGGAGCGCTCCAAAATTAATTTCATTCCATTTAGTTGTGCTCCTATACCGGAGAGCAAACCGCAACATTGACTTTCGTTTCAATCGTTTTTATTGATTTTAGCAATATGTATAACATAAAGCATCGGGCATTCCCGATGTTTAAACAATATATAATAACAAAAGAAAATTACTTCTACAAAGAAAACAGTATGCAGTACAAGTATAAGAAATGCCTGTTGTTAGACGATATTATTATTGTGTTGAGAAATGTGGCCGCCTATGTTTTATTTTGACCAATGGCACTGGCAAGTCGTCCATTTAGGTAGTCCTGTGCTTCTAGTAAGGTAAAAAATATTTAATCCAACTAATTGGCATAACTAATGAGTCTCTAAAATTGAGTACTATATGGGGAGCACGACCATGGCTTCCAACTATGGAGGAATTTGTCATATCCCTCTCCTCCTAAAGCTATGATTCTCTCATATGAATATGTGGTATTAAGTGAGGTTATCAATTCGGATATGTCCGGTATGTCTGGGGTCTTCCACTTTCTCAACAATAATAATTTTGCTGACACACAGAAGATACAGAGTAATGCCCTTAATCGGGCAGGAAGTGAATCCAATCCTATTGCTAGCAGGACCAATTGCGGTGACCATATTGGGCACAATTTTAGCTAATAATTCCCTGCAATCCGACCAGTATAATTGAATCTTAGGACACTGCCACAGTATGTGGAAGAGAGTTCCTCTACCTCCGCAACCTCTCCAACATCTATCAGATACTGAGATATACATAAGTGCCAGTTTGTCAGGTGTGTGATACCATCTTAATATGGTTTTGATCGCTGATTCTACATGGGAAACACATTTCAAATGCTTGTGCACCATTCTGAGGGCCTGCAGCCATTCCGTTTCAGAAATAGACAAATTCAAGTCCTTTTCCCACGTCACCATCAGGTATGAGCGTTTAAAGGCCCCTGGGTGAAGAATGGAGTTATAAAGGGATTTCAAACCTTTCAGATTTCCTGATATATACAGTTTTGCTAATTTGTCCATTTTTACTCCGGATGGCCGCAGGTCCTGTAACAAGTGACGTATCTGGAGATATTTAAAAAATTCCCTGCTAGGGATGTAAAAATTCTCTCCAAACCACTGGAACGGCTGTAGAACCCCCTGATTTAACAAGTCTCCCACTTTATAAATGTCAGCTGATGCCCAATTTGATAGATCTGTTTGAGGAAGCAGAGCCTGAATAAAAGAGAAGGGGAGGGATGCAATTGTGGGAGGAGTGTCTGCTTCTGCCAATTTGTGGTAAATTGTCCACGCTTTTAATGATGCCCGCACTGTCGGGCCTAGATTTTTGGGAGTAGGGATCTTCCAAAAAGGCAAGTTTAACAACCCCTCTAAAGAGTATGAGGCAGATTGAGATGTTTCAAGCTGGACCCAGGGCAGCTCCTGGGAAGGCTGTGTCCATCCCTTCAACATGGAAACCAAAGATGTTATATAGTACATTTTTAAATCTGGCAACGCTAGACCCCCCCTGTGGCGTTCTCTAGTCATTATATCTCGGGCTATCCTGGGGTGTTTTTTATCCCATATATAATTGGAAAGGAGTGAATGAGCACGAGAAAAAAACTTATTTGGGATGGCTACTGGCAAGGTGCGATACAAATATAAAAACTTGGGAAGAGTGAACATTTTAAATGAATCTATCTTCCCCATCCATGAAGTATCAAATTTGGCATATTCTGCGAGTTCCTTTTCCGTGGAAAGCAGTAGGGCTTCATAATTTTGCTTATATAGCTGGCTCTGGGAAGGGGACATATTCACCCCTAAGTATTTGATGCTATCAAGCTGCCAATCAAAGTTCCACGTGCTACGGAGGTTCACTACCTGATGTTCTGACATATGGATAGGTAAGGCTTGTGTCTTTGAAGAGTTTAGATGGTAATAAGAGAGATCGCCATAAATGGAGATTTGGGCCATAACCTTCTCCAAGGAATCCATGGGTTTGGCTAGAGTCAGACATACGTCATCTGCATATAGTGAAATGACATGAGAGCACCCCCCTATATTAACCCCTGCTATCCGGGGGTCTTGTCTTATCGCCTGGGCCAGTGGTTCCATGGCTATTATAAAAATGAGTGGGGAAAGAGGGCATCCCTGTCGAGTTCCATTTGTAAGCTCGAATACTTCCGACAAGGCTCCGTTTACAAATGTCCTAGCTGTGGGGTTACTGTAAAGTGCCTTAATGGCTGTGAGTATATGTCCTGTAAATCCTAATTTTCCAAGTACCGAAAAGGCAAAGGTCCAGCGGAGCCTATCAAAGGCCTTTTCTGCGTATAATGCTAGGGCTAGTGTGGGGATTTTATTTTTTGTGAACATGGTGTAAGATACCCAAAAGGCGTCTTGTATTGTAATAAGTCTGCCGGGATGGGACAAATCCAGCTTTGTCTACATGGATGATAGAGGGGAGAATTTTTGCTAGACGGGTGGCCAATAGTTTTGCATAAATTTTTACGTCTTGGTTTAGCAAGGATATGGGTCTAAAATTTTGGGGTCTATCTGGTTCTTTACCCGTTTTGGGAAGTGTGATTATCAGGGCCTGTAAGTTTTCAACTGGTAGGGAACCTTGGGACATAGCTGTTTGGCAGAAATCTTTTAAAAATGGGCTTAAGGTCTGTTTAAACTGCTTATTGTAATGACTAGCAAAGCCATCCGGGCCAGGTGCTTTATCTCTCGGAAGAGAGGCAATCACTGCTTCCACCTCTTGAGTTTCAATAGGGGAATTGAGACCTAGAAGCTGGGAACTATTCAGTGTAGGTGAATGCAGAGATTGGAGATAACTATTAATTTTTTCATTAAGCTCACTTGGTGTAGGGTGGGTGTTGTGTAGATTATACAGATCTTCGTAGTACGCTTTAAAGCCATTAGCTATATCTACCGGGGAGTGGACTTTCTCCTGAGAGTGAGGGTGGAATATGTGTGGGATTCTGCTCTTTGTATGGCGAGCTTTGAGTCTCGATGCTAATAGCTTACCCGCCTTATTATCTTGTGAGTAATAGGTCGCTTTTGACTTGCGATGCATTTTTTCGTAGGAGGAAAGCATATACCCTCTCAACTCCTGCCTGAGGCGTCTAATCTCCCCCGCTAAAAGTGGAGTGGGGCTCGCTTTGTTGCTTGTTTCTACTTGTTGTAATTGAGATAAAATGTCTGACATTTTGGCTTCTATATGTTTTTTCCTTATCGCCCCTTGCTGTATAAAGGACCCTCTGACACAAGCTTTGTGGGCGTTCCACAGGTTCACTGGGTCGGTGTGTGATGAGTTATTGAACTGGAAGAAATCCTGTATAGTGGTCTCTATTTTTGACCTATACTGGGGATCAGACAATAAAAAAGGACTGCTTCTCCATATGTATGTTTGGTGGGAGCTAGCTTTCTCTGAAATTGACAAGGTGATAGCAGCATGGTCAGACCATTTGATAGTTTCTATGGAGGAGGCTTGCGCATGGGGAAGAAGTGCTCTATCCACAAGGAACATGTCAATTCTGGAATACACATTATGAACTCCAGAATGAAATGTAAAATCTCTAGCAGAAGCGTGGTGGATACGCCATACATCATACAGTTCCTCCTTCCAGAAAGTATCAGCCAGGGAAGGGATGGTCCTTGTTGGGGATGAGGAGGTGTAGGTGTCAACTGATGGGTCAGAGGTCAGGTTAAAATCCCCGCAAATTACCAACTTTCCTTGCTGATTTTTTTTTACCAGCTTCAATACCTTGTGAAAGAAAGGTAGTTGGCCTTAGTTAGGTGCATATATAGACACTATTGCAAATGCGATATTATTCAGAGTACAAATCAAAATGACATATCGTCCCAAGGGATCTGTATAGTCAGCTATATGTGTGAATGCCACCGTATTTTTAACGGCTATCATGACCCCTCTGGATTTTGAGTGAAAGTGCGATTGGAAAATATGGGGAAACTGCGGATGCCTCAACCTAAAAGCATCCAGTTGAAGCATATGCGTCTCCTGTATTCCCAAGACATCACACTTCAACCCCTTTGATTCTTTCCACAAATGTGCTCTACGCATAGGACTATTTAAACCATTGGCATTCAGACTAGCAAAGGTTATTACCATTGTAAATCAAAATAAACAGCATTTTCTCAATGATAGGTAAAAAGTGAGATATCAGACACAGAACGTCTCCCAGCAAGGACGCCTGCGTCACCTGGACATAGGCAGCATAGTTAAGTACAGGCATTACTTGAACTATTGAGGATTGTAGCCCCCAAAAAAGTAGGAAGTAAGGCAGCGAGAACAAACCAACATAAAACATGATGAACCTGAAGAAGTCTCAATATACAGTGTGGGGTAAATGTCCCGTCTGTAACCTAGGGAACAAAAGGTTAGGTTAGGGTGACAGAACTCGTACTAACGTATAGCACTGAAAGGCGAGGTATATTCGCCCTGAGAAAAAAAAAAGAACTCAGCGAACTCTTGACCAGTCTTTACGGACTTTAGCAGGAACTTGGTGATGCGTCACCTCCATGCTGGACGCAGATATGTTCCAACTCTGTAGGAGAGCCAGACCTTCTTCCAGGGATTTAGCTGCGTGGAAAGTCCTGCCGTGATGGATCAATAAGCGTATAGGGAAGCCCCAGCGGTATGGTATATCTGCGCTTCTAAGGGCTGACGTAACCGGTAAAAAGGCTCTTCTTAACCGCAGTGTGGCTGCAGATAGGTCTGCAAACAGGAGAATTTTGTGATATGGTGCAGGGAGGCCACCATTTTTCCTCGCAGTTGCCAGCAGTTGCTCTTTTATCTTAAAGAAATGCACCCTGGGTAAAACATCCCGAGGCACTGATTCCTCCAGGTGCCGTGGTCTCGGTACGCGGTGCGCCCTATCAATCTCCAAATCTCTGTCATGGCAATCTGGTAGTACCGCTTTTAGAAGGGACCTCACATATTCAGGAATGTCCTTAGGAGCCACCGATTCTGGAATTCCTCTCAACTTTATATTGTTGCGCCTGCTCCTGTCTTCAAGGTCGGCCATTTTGGCCTTAATGTTTTCCACTTCTGCCTCTAGCTCTGTATGAGCGTCAATAAGGGCATTATGTGAAGCTGCAAAGTCCCCAAACTTATTTTCAAGGTGGTCCGTCCGGGCCCCTAGATCATCTATGTCAGAGCGCAAGGGCGCTATAATGGACTTTATATCAAGCAGCATGGATCGCCGCTGTAAAATTAGCATGTCCCTCATGGCTGTGTCAGTGAGAGCGGTGTTAGACACCGACAGTGCTTGCAGTGCTGTTTTCCCATCTTCATCTGGGGTTGCATGGGTGAGTCTAGCGGTCCCTTTTGAGGGTGTATTGGTAGCCACCAAATGGGTCTGCGTTGGTGTTAAGTCCCGGTGAAAAGAGGGAGATGTGGAGGGAAGCTCCCCCAGTATGTTGCTGGATAGGGGGTTACAGCTCACCTGGCTATGCGTGCCATCCAGGCCCGGGAAGTTCACTGGTGCACTGTCAGTGATCGTGCCTTCTTCTCCCCGATCTAGCTGAGCATGGAGCGCTGAATCGGACAAAGATCTCCGTATGCCTGCGGCTGGAGGAGTCAGCGACAGGTCTGCTGTTGCCGCGCGCTTCCCTGGGGAGACTGCTTCTCTGCCGGCGCCATCTAACAAGGATCCCCTCACTCTTCAAGTGTAGCAGGGTATCGCAAAGCTTTAGAATCGTCGCTTTATTCGGTGCTGGCACGGGAGCTCAGACTCTATGCACCCATCCACCTAGGCAGTCAGACCACGCGCCCGCAACATTGACTTTCAATGGAGTTAATGACGGATCCGTTATGGCTATGTTAAAGATAATACAACCGGATACGTTCAAACTGATGCAGACAGTTGTATTATCAGTAACGGAAGCGTTTTTGCTAAACCCTGCCGGATCCAGAAAAAAACGCTAGTGTGAAAGTAGGCTAAGCTAGATTTATAATATTCTAAAAAAATATATAGATATATATAAAATATAGATATATATATTCTAAATATATAGATATACATAAAAAAATTATTTACTTACTTTGAAGGTGACATGGTTCTGCATCTAAAAGTCCAAGTCGGCGTGTTGAGGGGGGCTGATGATAAGACTTGGGGCAGACGTGAGTGCACAGGACGCTAAAGGGGTGCGCACCTCTGTATGTGTGCTTGCTCCTGCAGCCTTCCAGCGATACACTGGCCAATCAGCAGCAGCCTCTTTGCGCTGCTAAATGCTGATTGGCCAGTGTGTAATTATGCAGCAGAGCAGACGCAGTGCCTGGCAGGGAGGGAGCCCGGATCACAGAGGTTAGAAATGGAGCAGGGGAAGGAGGGGGGCCCGAGGGAGAACACAAGTGGGCGGGGCACAGGCCTCCTCAATGCCTGTAGTGTATGAATAAACTGTCTGTGCAGAGACATCGGGGGCGGGGCCTTCCATGTGCTCCGGGCTCCCCTGTGCCGCGGGCCCCATAGCAACGGCGTGGTCTGCCTATATTGGCGGTACGCCACTGCCTACCTTACTGGTCTCTATCCGCCCTATTTTACTGCTAACTGTCCTATCTTCAATTCACTGAGATTGATGATATAGAACACCAAAGAAGATATGTTGGGAATTATGTGTTATCTCAATGTCCTGTTTTTGGGTATGGTCATGAATCAGTAAAATCAGTTTTTTGATACTACAATTGGGGTTATGGATGATATTTATTGTGGGTGACTCTCACAACTTACCCATTATTAATTACTGTATCGCCCATTATCGTATGCATCAGTGGTCTTAATAGTCTGACATTTCCACTGTCCTGTCTTACTGGTCATTACCCTATCATACTGGTTATTTTTCATCCTATCTTACTAGTCTCTGTCCTATCTTACTGCTTACTATCTCCCCTCTCTTCCTGGATGCCGCTCTATTTTACTGGCCAATGTTCCCCCTATTTCACTGGTCACTGTCACTGGTCACACAAACAACAGCAACCATGATAACACCAAGGTAAGGAGAGGCGATGATTAAGGCTACTTTCAAACTGGCGTTTTGGCTTTCCGTTTGTGAGGTTCGTTCATGGCTCTCACAAGCGGCCCAAAACTGATCAGTTTTGCCCTAATGCATTCTGAATGGAAAAGGATCTGATTAGAATGCATCAGTATGCCTCAGTTTGCCTTCTTTCTGTCTCCATTCAGCTTTGGTATCCGTCTGACAAAACTGAGCCACAATGTAAGTCAATGGGGAAGGATCCGTTTTCTATGACACAATCTGGCACAATAGAAAACGGATCCGTCCTCCATTGACTTTCAATGGTGTTCAAGACGGATCCGTCTTGGCTATGTTAAAGATAATACAAACTGATCCGTTCAGAACGGACGCAGACGGTTGTATTATCTGAACGGATCCATTGTGCAGATCCATGACGGATCCGCACCAAACGCGAGGGTGAAAGTAGCCTAATTATTATGTCCACTGCTTTTGGTAGTCCACAGCACAAGGAGAGATTTATCATTCTTGTACACCAGAAAACTGATAAACAAAAGTTGCAAATTCTGTTTAAAATGTTTGTAAATGGCGTTTTACTGCCAGCCTCTCCATTTTTTGAAAAGGGGGGGCTTGGACATCAGCCCCAGAAGATTTACTTAATGTCTGCCAGTTTTCTGCTGTAAATGATGACCAAAATCTATGGCAGTTGTGAGCTGGCCAAGAATTAATTTAGGGCGCATAGACTGTCACTTAATTTTTAACCAGGCATGAACCTTATGATAAATTAAATGCATCCCCTTGCTCTTGATAAATTTCCCCTGAGATGGTTGGTGAGTGGAAAACAACTCCAAACATGTTCTGACAGTTGATGGCTATTATGGGATGATGGAAGTTGTATTTCTACAGCAGCACTTGCTGAGCCAGAGGTTGGAGACCATTGTTCTAGAAGTTGAAATAATTTCTTTTTTTTAAACATTCTCTTTTTATTATTTGTTTCATCAACAAAAGCATATAATCACATATACTTTAGTACTTTTGGAAAAAAGGCAGGACCAGTGCAACTGGCCAATATAGCAATACATCGCAGGTCACAAACATAACCTCTGTCATATGTAAGCAGGGGGTCTTCCGACCTAGCTTATCATGCATTGTAAGATTAGCGATTCTCAAACACTTATTGTTCCAAAAATTGCGAAAAAGAAACAACAACTTACATAAAGAAAATACATAAAACACAGAGTCGTAAAACAAAAAGCTGAGTTAGTTCACTCCATTAACGAGTTCTACAAGAATCTTAAGTCTAGATACTGCATTATGTTAAGCTTAAACTCATATTACTTCCACTTGATCTGATACATGTAGGGATAGGTAAAGGTCTAACCAATTGGCACCTTACTTGATCTCTCTCAAGGCAATCTTATATCTCGTCTCCTTAATCACCTTTCAGGGGGGGGGGGAGGATCTTAGAATGCTCTGGCCAGGTAAGTTGGCCTTATCTTGTTGAGTTACCATATGTGACAACCATGGTTGCCAAGTATTCAAAAAACCTTGCCTGTTATGAGACTCCCAACTCGCTAATTCCTCCATTCTACATAGGTGGTTCTTCTTCTCATACCACATGAATACACTAGGCAGATCGGGAGTTCTCCAGAGTGCTGGAATAAGTAGCTTGGCAGCCATATTCATGTGTGTCTGAAGGTTATTTTTTATGGGGAATAAATTTGCCTTCTGGTTTCCATAACAATACTAGGGGAGCAGTAAGTGACAAATGAAAAAAATAAGGGGTTGGGTCAGCACAACCTGCCTGTAGGTGCACATCACTATGGCGAAATACATATACAAACGGAAAATGCAAATGTGATCGCACACTACATCCAGCACTCTGCCCTCCATGCTGGACGAGACATTGGTTTATATTTTGGCCAAAGCATAGTAAGCCACTCACCGCGTCAAGGTTGTCTCATGAGTGCTCCCTAACTCTTGTTCCTACCTGTTCATGGGCCATGACAGCCACATAAAATCCAGGGAATGCAGGTCAGCATGCAAGCCAAGTACACTTTGCTTGTAACCCCGTCCGGTGCCATTACAGCTTTCATCGGATCCAGGGATGCAAGTACCAACATGCATGCTGAACCCACCATATACTTCTCCTGGAGCCAGATGGCTAATGGTAGGTTCTATACAAGCAGACTCAGTTTTATACTGACTTTAAAACCAGCCTCAAGGACAGATTAACTGGTCAGGTGTGCAATGACTCCAAGGAGATCGCCACGCCTCCAATATATACTACAAAGAAAAAAATAAGGGGTTGGGTCAGCACAACCTGCCTGTAGGTGCACATCACTATGGCGAAATACATATACAAACGGAAAATGCAAATGTGATCGCACACTACATCCAGCACTCTGCCCTCCATGCTGGACGAGACATTGGTTTATATATGTAAGTGACAAATGCCCTGAACAAATCTTATTCATGATGCCCTCCACCGAATCCCAAAACTGCCTAATTTTCTGACAGTACCACCATATGTGGGAGATGCTGCCCACTCCCTCCAGACACCTCCAGCAGTCACTTGAATTGCTTAATTAAATTGCTATAGGAATTCAGGTGTACGATACCACCTAGTGAGGGTTTTAAGTGAAATCTCTTGGAACCTGACACATCTGGAGAATCCATGTGAGTGTGACAGGATGAAGGATCTACTAGAGTCTTCTAAACTTATATCTAATTCTCTTTCCCAATCCCTTAGGTAGGAGGGCGGTGTATCACCTCTTTTTTTCTAGGATCTGTCGGTATATTAGTGATAGGCCTTTAGGTGGTAATTTTGGCAATAAGACCATGGTCTCCAACCAAGAGGGGTCCACCATCGGGAGGTGTTTAGATGACTTAAACTTCCTGCATGTAACCTCAAAATCCCATTTTTGTATATCTGAACCCACTTTCAGTGGTTCACCTCGGAGGGATTCATAGAAATCTGAGAAGGGCAACCTCGATAAATCTCCCACTCTGATACTGAGTCCCATACTGGGTTAGTCTCCATCACCCTGTCTGAGAGAACATAAGGCAATGCATCAAGAGGAGTGACTGGGGATAAACAACCTCTACTAAGATTTAGCGCCAGCAACTTCTGGCACTCTTTAATAGTGCCATTGGTAATAACACTTATGAGCCCCAGAGAGCCTGATGTAAGCGGTTTGTGCCAAAGCAAATGCAAACCTTGTTTCCCTAATACTTCTCTTTCCATGCGTACATGCAGGGGTGCATCCTTCGGTCTAGCTAAACCTAACCATCTCTCTAAATGAATAACCTGGACATATGCATATATGTCTGACAGTGAGATCCCTCCATGCTTCCTCTTTCTTGTAAGTAGGGAGTAAGGTAGTCTAGCTTTTTTATTTGCCCATAACAATTTACCCATAATTGACCTTAATTTATCTAGAAAAGTTCTAGGCATCGATATTGGAAGGGAACGTAGCACATATAGCAGTTGTGGAAGAATATATGAGGTTAATACATTTTTCCTACCTAACCAGGAAATCCTAGGTGTCGAGGATTTATTCAGGAACGTTTGGACCTTTGCTATTAGGGGAGAGTAATTTAGATGAAACAAGTGGGCAGGATTGGCTGGTATCATAACTCCCAGATATTTTATCGCTGTGGAGGGCCACTTAAAAGGGGACATATCCTTAATCCGTCTCAATTGGGCGGGGGTTAAAGAAACTCCAATGGCCTCGGACTTTTCAAGATTGATTTTAAAATTGGAGATTTCCCCAAAGGTTTTGAAGGTATCTAGTATTTGCTTCATTGCTTCATTAGGGTTGGTGACTATTAGTAGCAAATCGTCAGCAAATGCTGCCATCTTATGTGTATCTCCTCTCAATTGGATTCCTCTGATACCAGGGTCTTGTCTAAATTTCAACAGTAACGTTTCTAGAACTAATATGAACAGAGTTGGGGAGAGAGGACACCCCTGCCTAGTACCATTCCTGATAATAAAGGGGTCAGACAGGGTACCATTTACCAATATACGGGCTGTGGGAGCTGAGTACAAGGAGAAAATAGCATTAACGAATACATCTGGGAAGCCAAACGCTAGTAATGTACTACGCATGAAAGGCTATCCAACTCTGTCAAATGCCTTTTCGGCATCTGTCCCGAGTAAGATTAAAGGCATGTTTTTCTTCTTGGCATAACAGACGCATTTACCACTCGACTAATGTTATGCCTACCTTCTCTGCCAGGCACAAATCCTACCTGCTTCTCCCCCACCAGCTCAGGTAGCAAACCAGCTATACGGTGACTTAGCAGTTTAGCCCACCATTTTAAATCTGTGTTAAGGAGCGAAATTGGGCGATAGCTACCACACGCTTCAGGATCTTTCCCCTCTTTGGGAATAATAGTGATAGTAGCTGCCTGAGCCTGTGGAGGAAGAGCTGAACTACTGAGAAGAGAGTTGCAAAAAATTAGTGAACTACGGTATCAGTATGTCCGCAAATTTCTTATAATACACTATAGGGAGACCATCCGGTCCTGGGCTTTTCCCAGATGGGATGCTATGGAGAACCTTAGCAACTTCCTCCTCTGTAAATGGTTTTAGCAGATCTGATTTATCATTGTCCGACAATATAGGCATATCAATGGACTTCAAAAAACCATTGATGCGGTTTTGTATGGATGTATTATCACTGGCTTCAGTCCCACCTTCACCATCCAGATTATATAGAGAAGTGTAGAACCTACAAAATTCTTTCGCTATTGCCGGGGTAGCAGTTAACCTATGCCCTTCTTTAGATTTAACTACCTGGATGAAGGACTTATTCCTCTGGGTCTTTAACAGATTCGACATTAATTTGGAGCCTTTGTCTCCATGCCAGTAATATTTGAAACGCAGTGCTTGAAGTATTTTAGCTGATTTAATATTCAGTTTATCCTTTAGTTGAGACCTTAGGGATTTTAATTGATTCAACACCTCGTCTGTCTGGGCCGTTTTGTGTAATTTTTCCAGTGTGGATATTTGCAAGAGCAGGGAATTTATTATCTGTGTCCTTTGTCTTTTAACTTTGGAACCTAGGCTAATAAATTCCCCCCTTACTACTGCCTTGTGGGCTTCCCACAAAATCGGACTCGATATCTGAGGGGTCTCGTTCAGACTAAAATAATCCATCAGTACTTTATTAACCTTTTCCTTGTGCTCTTTTTCTTCCATTAAAATTGAGTTGAGCCTCCATGACCAGGACTTCCCAGGCATGTCCTTAATTTGCAGCTTCATGCTCACAGGAACATGATCTGAAATCGTGATAGACCCTATGGAGGCTTCCTTAATCGCGGGTATAGCATTATTAGATAAAAATATATAATCTAGGCTCTGGTAAGAGCCATGAACCTTAGAGAAAAAGGTAAAATCCTTGACCTCTAGGTGAAGTAATCTCCACACATCAGATAGACCCACGTCTGTCAAAGCTACCTGAAATCTACGTTTTTGTTTTCCTGATAACTGAGGCGTGGCAGACGTGGAATCCACCACATGATCCAGTGTGAGATTAAAATCCCCACCTAATATTCAGATTCCTTCAGTGAACATTTTCAAGGAATCTAACATCTGAATAAGCAATTTAATTTGTCCCTTATTTGGGGCGTATATAGCGGCAAGGGTGACTATCGAGTTTAGGACCTTCCCCTTAACAAATAGGAACCTGCCATTGGGATCTATCAATTTCGCTGTCATCTGAAATGGGAGGTTTTTACTGAAACCGATAGAGACACCTCTTGATGCCGAGGAGTGGGTGGCATGATGCCAGTCTGGAAAATGCTTACTAGTCATATTGTGAACATGGTCATGTCTGTAATGCGTTTCTTGTAAAAACACAATGTCACCTGGCTACGTTTCTGTGGAATGTTCATTCCATTCACATTAAGTGAATAAAGTGTGATGTGCGCCATATCAAGGAGACTTAATATCCGTACCAACCTCAAATCTGATGGCAGTGAACCTAGTGACTCGACTCAGAAAAACTAAATAAAAAGACATTAAAACAAATATTAACAGGGTAAAAGGACTTATCAGCCCCATAGGCGCTATACGGTAGAACAAAGACATAATGAGGATAGGAGATTGGGGAGGGGACATAGGTAGAGACTTCTAGAAAAATCTAGATGTACCACTCACCCGATCTCTTAGATAATAGTAGTTAAAATGACCAATAAACTTAAACCGTTTAAGTTTCGTAACTGAGCGGCGGAATATAGAGACAGAGATATTGCTATCTCACCATCTCCTTAAGGCATGTGGTGATGTTAAAACAGCAAAAAACGCTCTCTCAGTTCCAAAGCATGTCATTCTAAACAAATGAGCAAATCGCTAAGAATGGCTGGGTATAAACACTCCTAAACGGTGACAACTTTAAATTTCAAATACTAAAGTGCACACTTGTAGTAAGGAGAAAACAATAGTGCTCACTGGAGCTATAGGCAGCAGTGAGAAAAGCTGAACCTGAACGCTCTAACTTCAGGAAAGAGCAACTCAGTCTCCTGTCAGCGGCTTCTTCTTCGGGTGCTTGTGCTTGGACATAGCTTGCCAAGGTGACGGGGCAGCAAGCTTGGGTAACTTCTCCATATTGGCAGAAGGAAGCCATGAAGGGATGTCCAGCGGGGAGATCTCAAGAGCCTCCCAAATCTTGGGAGGTTCATCTGGATGGCGGATAACTATCTGTTGACCGTTGATAGTGGTGCTGAGTCCAAAGGGGAAAAGCCACCTCATGGGCAGCCTCCTCTCCCTCAATTCAGCCGTGAGGAGTTTCAACGCCTTGTGCTTAGCCAGGGTGCTAGCTGCCAAGTCCTGAAACAGTAAGATTTTGTTCCCTTTAAAAATGACTTCTTCTCTCTCTCTTGCTGCTTTGAGTACCGCAGCTGTATCAAGGTAATTCAAGAGGGCACATATGGTATCTCTAGGCGGTTCACTTGTCGCAGGCTTAGGCCTAAGCGCTCTATGCGCTCTTTCAATGATGGTATCAACCCGCTCTGCTCCCACAAGTATGGCGAATATCTGCCTAACACTGTCCAGCAGTGCTTCCGCCGCTACAGATTCGGGGATGCCCCTTATCCTCACATTCTTCCTTCTCCCCCTGTTCTCCTGGTCTTCTAGGTGGAGATAGACACTATCCACCTGGGAACTGAGGGATCTCATTTGGCTTTGGAGACCCTTGCTGTGCTGTATCACAGCAGTCTGAAAGTCCTCCAGCGCTTCTACTCTCTGCCCCACATGCGTTACCTCCGTCCTAATGGCCGCCAGCTCCGATAGCACCGGGGACAAAGCTTGAGCTAAGGATTACTGCAGGGAGTGCTGCAGGAAGGCTCTGGTAATTGGAGCGGGATCCAGATCATCCGGCAGGTCCGAAGGAGCGCAGGAGCTGGCATCATCCGATTCGATGTCTAGGGCTGCCGCGTTGCCTTCAGCCGGCGCCATCTTCCCTCTAACTGCCGGAGTCCCCATGGGTTTTCTTTGCTTTAGTCGCCTGGACGACATCGCCACTTCTCTCCTTGAGTTTGCCCATATTTGAATCGGTCAGGGCTGTAAAATAGCTGTAGATCGGGTGATATGGTGAGGAGCTCAGAGCTCACACGTCTTCCACCATGCTCAGTTGGCTCCGCCCCTCCGAAGTTGAAATAATTTCTTGCATCAATCGTTATCAGGGTTTTGGTTTTTTTCTAGTTTACATAAAATTTTATATTTCTCCTCTATTGCCTCAACAATTGCCTGAAAATGATTTATATGTTGTATTCTTCCTTGCAGGTGTGCACATGTCCATTTTGAAGGAAGGATGACATCACAGCTACAGAGTTGACCGTCTGATAGCCTAGCTCGACTGCCCACCTCTCCTGAAGACCCCTCAGTCAAGTGGAGGACATCATCTCTGAAAGAGGGTCCCACAGATGCATCCTAGCAGTTTGAGCACCACTCCTACAAGAGTCCATGCCCTGAGTGATTTCACTGGGGAATTACTCCAGGGTGGTACTTGTGTTGGGATGCACCTCTGGCTGACTATCATCATTCTATAAGATAATGATGTAGGTGTGTGCTGTCAATAACCCCATAAAGATTTGTGAATGTTTAGATGAAATGGCTACTATCAGACATCCAGGAATGGATGTCTAACATCCCATGATCTATGCAGCCTATCTGGATACTTCATGCAGTACGGGAAGTCTAAGTGGCCATTTATGGACAGATAGGAAAGATAGTTAGCTAACAAATGAGAAATGCATATATAAGTAATAATGTAATGATCAAAAGAGGAGAAAATGTGGCAGGAAAGAATTAACTCTGATTTATTGTATCAATCATCAGAGTTTTGGTTCATGTCTGGTTTCTTTCCACTTTCCTGCTTCTCCTCTATTGATATAACATTCAATTATTGCCTGGAAATGATTTATATATTATATTCCTAGTTGAGGGCGTGGATATTTCCATTTTGTAGGAAGGATGACATCACAGCTACAGAGTTGACCGTCTGATAGCCCAGCTCGACTGCCCACCTCTCCTGAAGACCCCTCAGCTTTTTGAGAGTTGGGTGGAGGACATCATCTCTGAAAGAGGGTCCCACAGATGCACCCTAGCAGTTTGAGCACCACTCTTACAAGAAGAGTCAATGCCCTAAAAGCGTGATTTCACCGGGGATTACTCCAGGGTGGTCCTTGTGTTGGGATGCACCTCTGGCTGGCTGTCGTCATCCTTTTAGGTAGATAATGAAGTGTGTGTTGTCAATAACCCCATAAAGAAGCGGAATGTTCAGATGAAATGGCTTCTATGAGGTGGTCAGGAAGGGATATCTAATATCCCATGATGTATACAGCTTACCTAAATACTTCATGCAGTACATGCAGTTTAAGGGGCCTTTTTTAGACAGCTAGGACAGATAGTTAGCTAACAAATCAATGAGAAATGCATATATGAGTGATAATGTAATGATCAAAAGAAGAGAAAATGTGGCAGGAAAGAATTACTCTGATTTATTGTATCAATCACCAGAGTTTTGGTTCATGTCTAATTTCTTTCCACTTTCCTGCTTCTCCTCTATTGATATAACATTCAATTATTGCCTTTAAATGATTTGTATATTATATTCCTAGTTGAGGGCGTGGATATTTCCATTTTGTAGGAAGGATGACATCACAGCTACAGAGTTGACCGTCTGATAGCCCAGCTCGACTGCCCATCTCTCCTGAAGACCCCTCAGCTTTTTGAGAGTTGGGTGGAGGACATCATCTCTGAAAGAGGGTCCCACAGATGCACCCTAGCAGTTTGAGCACCACTCTTACAAGAAGAGTCAATGCCCTAAAAGCGTGATTTCACCGGGGATTACTCCAGGGTGGTCCTTGTGTTGGGATGTACCTCTGGCTGGCTGTCGTCATCCTTTTAGGTAGATAATGAAGTGTGTGTTGTCAATAACCCCATAAAGAAGCGGAATGTTCAGATGAAATGGCTTCTATGAGGTTGTCAGGAAGGGATATCTAACATCCCATGATGTATACAGCTTACCTAAATACTTCATGCAGTACATGCAGTTTAAGGGGCCTTTTTTAGACAGCTAGGACAGATAGTTAGCTAACAAATCAATGAGAAATGCATATATGAGTGATAATGTAATGATCAAAAGAAGAGAAAATGTGGCAGGAAAGAATTAACTCTGATTTATTGTATCAATCATCAGAGTTTTGGTTCATGTCTAATTTCTTTCCACTTTCCTGCTTCTCCTCTATTGATATAACATTCAATTATTGCCTGGAAATGATTTATATATTATATTCCTAGTTGAGGGCGTGGATATTTCCATTTTGTAGGAAGGATGACATCACAGCTACAGAGTTGACCGTCTGATAGCCCAGCTCGACTGCCCATCTCTCCTGAAGACCCCTCAGCTTTTTGAGAGTTGGGTGGAGGACATCATCTCTGAAAGAGGGTCTCACAGATGCACCCTAGCAGTTTGAGCACCACTCTTACAAGAAGAGTCAATGCCCTAAAAGCGTGATTTCACCGGGGATTACTCCAGGGTGGTCCTTGTGTTGGGATGCACCTCTGGCTGGCTGTCGTCATCCTTTTAGGTAGATAATGAAGTGTGTGCTGTCAATAACCCCATAAAGACGCAGAATGTTCAGATGAAATGGCTTCTATGAGGTGGTCAGGAAGGAATATCTAACATCCCATGATGGATACAGCTTACCTAAATACTTCATGCAGTACATGCAGTTTAAGGGGCCTTTTTTTAGACAGCTAGGACAGATAGTTAGCTAACAAATCAATAAGAAATGCATATATGAGTGATAATGTAATGATGAAAAGAAGAGAAAATGTGAAAGGAAATAATTAACTCTGATTTCTTGTATCAATCATTATCAGGGTTTTGGTTCATGTCTGGTTTCTTTCCACTTTCCTGCTTCACCTATGGCTGGCTGTCGTCATCTTTTTAGTTAGATAATTATATGTGTGTGTGTTGTCAACAACTTCGTAAAGATGTGTGAATGTTCAGATGAAATGGCTACTATGAGGCGGCCAGGAATGGATGTCTAACATCCCATGATCTATGCAGCTTATCTGTATACTTCATGCAGTACAGGCAGTCTAAGGGGCCTTTTCTAGACAGGTAGGATAGATAGTTAGCTAATAAATCAATGAGAAATACATATGTGTGATAATGTAATGATCAAAATGGTGAAAAACTTTAAAGAAATAAATTATTTCTGATACCCTGCCTGCCTGTAATCTAATTTCATTCATATTAATAATATATTCTGTTGTGCTTGAGAAAATTATACTTATATACGCATAAAAACTTTTTTTTAACAAGAAGACCT
This sequence comes from Bufo bufo, assembly GCF_905171765.1. Classification (NCBI taxonomy): domain Eukaryota; kingdom Metazoa; phylum Chordata; class Amphibia; order Anura; family Bufonidae; genus Bufo; species Bufo bufo. Next base: position 472,690,653 of record NC_053392.1, on the reverse strand, counting down.
CATATCTTGAGGACCCGTCGAGCCTACCATCAACACCCCCACATTGAAGAAGACAGAAGACAAGGACACATATCTCTGGAATATGACTGCTTGCATTCTAATTAGTTGTTTACCATGTTCAATACTACATGCTCTTTACATGCTGTAAGTGACTATATTGTCATATTACAATATATTGTCATATTACTTTATTGTAATCCCCTGCGGGGACCCTTAAAATGAGTGGAGAGGCAATTCTTCTTGAACTAGATGATCGCGTTAATTGTCTTCATTAAAATGGGCAATGTTAACCAGTTGTTGACTGCCCATTTATATACATCTGGGGGGGGGGGGGTTGCATTTAACTCCACAAGGACATTTCTGAGTGTCCTTGCAGAGTTAGGATACTTTCACATCTGCGCTTTCACTTTCAGCTATTGAAATCCGTCATAGGATCTCAAAAGTGGGTAAAACGCTTCAGTTTTGTCTCCATTCATAGTCAAAACGGACAAAACTGAACTGAAGGGAACAAAGTGCACCAAAATGCATCTCATTGCATTTCATTGTGTTCCAATGACGCACACAAAAATACTGCAAGCAGAGCTTTTGAGTGCGTCCTGGGATGCAGAGCAAGACGAATGGTAAATAAATGGTGGCATGCACTCGGCTGGGATCTGGCTTTTGCGGATCCGCCATTTACAGACAATAAAACACTTACAACCGTGTACATGAGCCCTAATATGTATATTTACTCATATTCCTATGTAGTCCTACAGCCTGTCCACCTCATGCTGTCAGTAGAGACTTTATCTTTAGACATCCATACATTTCCATGGGATTGAGTGATTTGCTTGTGTGAAGATTGGTGCTTATGTTATTAAACAATACTATAAGGGCCCAGTTGACCCAACATCTGGTATTAGCATAATTGAATTGGATGAAAAAATTGATGTTCCTACTACCACACAGCCTCCCAGATTCAGCGGAGCCGAAAGTCATCCTTTATCAAATACAGAAGGATCAGCACAATATGGGTTCCAAACTAAGGTTTTACCAATGCCTGGATCTTGGCTACTAGAGTTCGCGGAAGGAAAAAGCAGGAGGTAGACTGACGATACATCCAGCAGGGGCCATACATCCTGGGCCAGAGGTTTAAAACTGTGTTTAAATGGGTCTTGCAAACATTTAGTAAGCTTACCATGTCAATTCATTTGAAGACCATTGGCCGGAATACCCAACTTTCTGCATAGCCCTCAAGGACTCGGTGGTGGGCTTAGTTACCCCACAGTAGGCTTCATATTCCTCCCAGAAGCTCAATCTTCCTTCTTGGGGCTTCATCTCCACCACGGGAAGTTCACCAGTAATGTCAGTAAAATCTGTCATTCTGCACAATCCACCTTTCCCCATCCCCATGCCACATTTACATCAGCCAGTTGTTCTCACCCAGGTGCTTTTGCTCTACAGGCACATTTGATATACTAAGTGAACTGACATGCAGGCTTTCTCCGACTGCACCCAATCATTTCAAAGAGAACCAGGATCTTTTTCATCAGCCTCTCAGCGTATTCGACTGGCCAGGTGTAGCACTCATTATCCTATTATTCATTTATGCCTTTAATAAGGCCTAAGGGCATTATTATACATATTACATCCCAATTCTGTAGACTCACCAACTTCCGATTGCTAGTCATCTTTTAAATGCCCAATTGATAAGGGCCTGTCTAGTGACATGTTCATATTAGAGGCTTTTGTAGACCCACAAAAACCCACACATGTTTGAATTTGTTAGGGCAAGAAGAGTTTCCAGTGAAGAGTTTTCATTTGAAAGGAAATGTGAACACATCATGATCAGATTGAGCAACCGCGGATATAATGTCAATCATTTAAGTAGGGCCAAAGAAAGGGCTGCTGCTTGAAAAACCCATGTAAACAACAAGAAGATCATTTCAAGATAGATGTGCCTCTACATGTGACAAATTTACCATTAGTACACATTTCAGCCATATCTGTAAGGATATTGTCGCAAACATCTGCAAATCCATACTTGTCCTGTGTAAGGATGCTGACCTACATTTCATTTTACAAAAGAAAGTTACGTTTATATAAAAAAAGAGCTGTTACAGAGAGAAACATTCCCCCCCCCCCACAGCATTTATAGGGGTTGTCCCTCAGAAAATATTCTACCGTTTTCAAACCAGCACCTGGGCCTGAATACTTTTTATATGTAATTAAAAATTTTGCATAACCACAGAGTTATTCAATATATCTGTGTAGCGCCACCTGCTGTTTTTTTTTCTTATTTCTTTGACCTGCTCACTGAGATGGCCGCACATGCTCAGTTTCATCCATCAACTGGCTCCTGAGCTGTGATAGGGAGAGCATGCAGATGCCCCCTTAGCTGCAGCAGAAAAGACACTCCCTTTGAGCTGCCAGCTTGATATAAATCTAGCAGAGCATTGAATGGGGAGATTTCTGGATCCATGTGAGGTACAGGGCTGGTTCTAGCTTTGTTAGAAAGATGTTGTCATGTATTATATGATGTGTGATTTACATTTTTTTACATTAGTCATGGGATAACCCCTTTAAGCATAAAACATGGTCAGTGTCTACCTGCTTCCACCTCAGAGGATCACACAAATGTGTTTACAGTCACTCCAATAACTGTAGAATGGTAGAACATGTCCTATTCTTGTCTGTTTTGTGAACAAGGATTAGACATTTCTACAGAAGTTAAAAAAATAAATGGTGGCATGCACTCGGTTGGGATCTGTCTTTTGCGGATCCGCCATTTACAGACAATAAAACACTTAAGACCGTGTACATGAGACCTAATATGTATATTTACTCATATTCCTATGTAGTCCTACAGCCTGTCCACCTCATGCTGTGAGTACAGACTTTATCTCTAGACCTCCATACATTTCCTTGGGATTGAGTGATTTGCTTGTGTGAAGATTGGTGCTTATCTTATTAAACAATACCACAAGGGCCCAGTTGACCCAACATCTGGTATTAGCATAATTGAATTGGATGAAACAATAGATGTTCCTATCACCACACAGCCTCCCAGATTCAGCGGAGCCGAAAGTCATCCTTTATCAAATACAGAAGGATCAGAACAATATGGGATACAACTCACACAATAAGATATATAATACACGCTACAAGATAGGCCGTCTATCTATCGCAGGTCCGATTCTACCTAACTTTTCAGAAAATTCCATACTGGATGAATAAACTCAACCCGAATTCAAAGTCCTCTAACTCACCTGAAAATTCTTAGATGACACTTAACCAGTTTTGTTTTAAAATTAAAGTCATAGCTTACTTCAGTGTAAGTGGTCATAGGGGAAAACAGCAGGACACTTTTATTTGAGCTCCTTATCACATAGAGAAATAAACATAAGACACGGTTATCCATTTCAAAATCATTTATTAAAACAATATCCCTGCAGAGAAAAATTGTGATCCAGAAGAAGACAAAAACCTGGACACATTTAGCCAGTTTGTGTCACAGGGAAAAAAAATTCTTCTTGACCCTGAGAAAAGGCCATCGGTCGGAAGACCCTGGATCAGAGCCATTGATAATTCCACCTGGTTGGGGTCTACTTACCTGTATATCTCACTTACCTATTGTGAAGGATGGAAATATATTAAAATGTGCCCATCTGACCTCCATGTTGGATGTGCACACGGAGACGAAGACTGTTGTGATCTCTGTTGACTCTTGGTTTCTCCATCTGGGACGCTGGTCTGGGGCTTGTATCCTGAAAGCCTCTTGCCTTAACTATCAGCCTGGCGTCCACCGGCATGCCACGCAGATAGGAAGACTGTTCTAACCGTCTCCGTGTGGTTGGTGATTGAACCTGCTTGGTCGCTGCATCATAAATTTTGGCGATGCTATGACTGATGTGTGTTTAATCCATAAAGTCGAGTTCCTATACAGGGAGTGCAGAATTATTAGGCAAGTTGTATTTTTGAGGATTAATTTTATTATTGAACAACAACCATGTTCTCAATGAACCCAAAAAACTCATTAATATCCAAGCTGAATATTTTTGGAAGTAGTTTTTAGTTTGTTTTTAGTTTTAGCTATTTTAGGGGGATATCTGTGTGTGCAGGTGACTATTACTGTGCATAATTATTAGGCAACTTAACAAAAAACAAATATATACCCATTTCAATTATTTATTTTTACCAGTGAAACCAATATAACATCTCAACATTCACAAATATACATTTCTGACATTCAAAAACAAAACAAAAACAAATCAGTGACCAATATAGCCACCTTTCTTTGCAAGGACACTCAAAAGCCTGCCATCCATGGATTCTGTCAGTGTTTTGATCTGTTCACCATCAACATTGCGTGCAGCAGCAACCACAGCCTCCCAGACACTGTTCAGAGAGGTGTACTGTTTTCCCTCCTTGTAAATCTCACATTTGATGATGGACCACAGGTTCTCAATGGGGTTCAGATCAGGTGAACAAGGAGGCCATGTCATTAGATTTTCTTCTTTTATACCCTTTCTTGCCAGCCACGCTGTGGAGTACTTGGACGCATGTGATGGATCATTGTCCTGCATGAAAATCATGTTTTTCTTGAAGGATGCAGACTTCTTCCTGTACCACTGCTTGAAGAAGGTGTCTTCCAGAAACTGGCAGTAGGACTGGGAGTTGAGCTTGACTCCATCCTCAACCCGAAAAGGCCCCACAAGCTCATCTTTGATGATACCAGCCCAAACCAGTACTCCACCTCCACCTTGCTGGCGTCTAAGTCGGACTGGAGCTCTCTGCCCTTTACCAATCCAGCCACGGGCCCATCCATCTGGCCCATCAAGACTCACTCTCATTTCATCAGTCCATAAAACCTTAGAAAAATCAGTCTTGAGATATTTCTTGGCCCAGTCTTGACGTTTCAGCTTGTGTGTCTTGTTCAGTGGTGGTCGTCTTTCAGCCTTTCTTACCTTGGCCATGTCTCTGAGTATTGCACACCTTGTGCTTTTGGGCACTCCAGTGATGTTGCAGCTCTGAAATATGGCCAAACTGGTGGCAAGTGGCATCTTGGCAGCTGCACGCTTGACTTTTCTCAGTTCATGGGCAGTTATTTTGCGCCTTGGTTTTTCCACACGCTTCTTGCGACCCTGTTGACTATTTTGAATGAAACGCTTGATTGTTCGATGATCACGCTTCAGAAGCTTTGCAATTTTAAGAGTGCTGCATCCCTCTGCAAGATATCTCACTATTTTTGACTTTTCTGAGCCTGTCAAGTCCTTCTTTTGACCCATTTTGCCAAAGGAAAGGAAGTTGCCTAATAATTATGCACACCTAATATAGGGTGTTGATGTCATTAGACCACACCCCTTCTCATTACAGAGATGCACATCACCTAATATGCTTAATTGGTAGTAGGCTTTCGAGCCTATACAGCTTGGAGTAAGACAACATGCATAAAGAGGATGATGTGGTCAAAATACTCATTTGCCTAATAATTCAGCACTCCCTGTAGATGCACAGAAAAGCATAGTAAATATGTGGTTGGAAACCAACTGTTTCAGATTGATAGACAAAACCTGCCCTGCAGGGTAAAATATCTGCCCATTAACGGCATATCCATATATAAAATGTCACATCTGAAAAGAGCGGAGTTCGCCTACTTGGCTATTTTCTTAAGCCCCACTAAAGTGAAAGGAGATAGCAGCACAACGTCGGCCACTTCCCCCTTTCCTGGCTGTGTCCCGTTCTTGAGACAGCAGCAGGTGTCAGAGGTAGGAACCTAGACACTGTAACCTGGGAATGTGCCATACATTTCCAGATAGAACAAGCCCTTTAATAACAGAGGACACAGCGCCCTCTAAGCAAATCCTGGAATGTCACCTTCATTATGTTGTAGGGCTGGTAGGACATACGCATGTACACTACCAGTTTTGGATGCTATGGCATAGCCACATGGGGAAGATTGCCCAACATGGAAATTTTACTGCAGATTTTGCTGACATTCCACAGTGGATTTCGGTGCGGATTTACCAAAAATCTAACTCTACGCATTGCAAACGGTGAAATATACAGTGGAGATCTGTAGCCTAAATTAAACCAATCAGATTCCATCTTTTATTTTGGACAGTTCCTTTGGAAAATGAAATGAGGAATCTGGTTGGTTGCTATGGGCAACTAAGCCAGTTCTACTTTACACCAGTTTGATAAATGACCCCCTTAATTCTTCTCTGTACCAATCATGATTCCTATTCGTTTTGAATGTGTACTCTTTGTGGAAGCTTCCATGCTGATTTTTTTTAGATGAGGTATTGGTCATTTCAAAGACAATGTATAAGAAACTGGTTATACAAAAATCTTGATAATGTGATAGTTTGGTAGATCGCTACTTATTAGCACCAAAAGCAAAGTCCACTGGAATCTGTGTAAATTCAGATGTAGCAAATGGACTTGAGGGCATGGATGTGCATATTACACCTCAAATCTGTCATTACACTCCCTAACTTACTATTGTCAGGGCAGCTTTTAAATGCCATAGTGATTAGGGGCCTTTCTAGTGACAAGTACATTGTAGAGTCTCCAGTCAGTCAAGAAAGGTTTAATACTTGGGACCACTGTGGCTGAATTCATAGTTAAAGTGCATGAGGTAGGTATCAATAATAAGCCCCTGTAGTAACTATGGCAATTGTGCTGCTGATGTCATAGATGCATAAGTCTATGACATAAAGTACCCACAGATCAAGGTTCCATAACAGAAGGACAAACGGCCATTTGCAGAGCCATGCTTTATGTGTCTGGAGACCTGGAGCTTCACAATCTGTAGAGGGAGGAAGGGGACGCCCGCCTAGCCAGCCAGATCAGCCCTATCGCCTAGCCAGCCAGATCAGCCCAATCCACCTAGCCAGTCAGATCAGCCCTATCCGCCTAGCCAGCCAGATCATCCAAATTAGCCCTAGCCATCAATGAGTGGACAGATGCCTGCAGCCAGATCTCCCTCACATCCAGCGCCAGCTGCTGAAAATTTACGTGTAAGGCCAGGAGTGGTCGAATTTGGCTATTTCCGTAAGAGGCTGGCACAGAGTGTTTAATATTGTGTAACTGCTTACTAATCTGTTTCTTTAACTCTTAAACATGTATGACTATTTGATGTCCTTTCTGTCATATCTTTAATGAATTTCTATCATGTCTCATTGAAAATGTACACCTTCTGATAAAATATCTTGTTCCATTTTGGCATTAACCTTCTAAAACCAAGCTAAGGGCAACCCTCCATTCATGGTTCCTTAGAGGTTTCCCCCACAGGGTTTTTTCCTCTCCTGAGTGCGGGGGGTGCGGGTGGGGGGTGGCGACTCTTCGTGAGTCGGGGTTGTGCCATGTTCAGTGCCCTATTCATAGCGATTGGCCTGAGAATAAATTTGAGGCACTGAATAAAAATACAGTCATTTGACGTTAAATAAATTCTCTCTATTTTACACCCAGTTTAAGTGTTTTGTGCACTTCTTTCATAATCTTGGTTTGGGTGGTATTGCTTCGGAGTGAGCGTTCATTAAATATTGCATAGCGACAAAGCCAGATATCCAATGGTGCGTTTTTAAACCTGTGCAGCAAGAGGGTGGAGCAGAGATGACAAGCTTTTCAGCGATGACAAATTTATCAAAAAGGAACTCGTGTCATGATAAAGTTGATGTTCAGCACCCTGGCTCAAAGAAAATGCACTAGGTGAGGAGAGAGGAGAGGGTAGGAGCGGTGACTGAGGCAGTGAGGGTGACTGTGGTCCTCAAGGTGCGTGACACTGTGAGCCTGTGGCTTAATTTTCCAGCTAAGTGCATAATCTTCAACCCTGGTAGTTGAACGGACATGGCTGCTCATTGTGTCCTGACCACAGTTCCATGGCCCCGGGTACCGACCTCCCATTCTCTTGTTGCGTGGACCTCAGGTACTTGGGGTGTGAAAGGATGCTAGCTCCAACTCAATAGAGGTCAGTCATGCTGAGAGGACTGCTTCATCTTCCTCCCTGGGGCTTAAAGGGTTTGTGTATATGCTATACATTGATGAGCTATTCACAGAATAGGTAATCAATATCTGAGCGGTGGAGGTCCGACATCAGGCACCCCGACCGATCAGCTGTTTGAAGAGGAGACAGTTTTCCACTGCCCGTGGTCTCGGAAGTGAAGTGTAATCACAAGTACTCGCTCTATTCACTTGAATGCCACCACTGCAGGAGTCGCCGCTGAGTGTAATGAAGAGGAAGCAGCTCTCGCATGGAGCGTCACCTCTTCAAACCGCTGATCAGCTGGGTTGTCAGACCCCCGCCCATCAGATATTGATGACCTGTCCTGAGGATAGGTCATCAATATATTCCTTCTGCACAAACCCTGTAATCTTCTCCTGGAAATGTAATGGGACCCTAGCAGTCGCTGAGCCCACACCAGAGTTCCTTGTCTCCGGGTACCAGTGGTGTTTTTCCCCCCAGTGACCCCAAGTGGGTGGGGATTGGACAATGGAGGGGGACGGTGCTTGGGAACCGTCTCCTCATAGCAGGGCACATGTTGATTTTTAAAGCAAGCTCAAAGAGGTAAGGTTCTAATTTGCCATTGGAGGAGGAAATCTGAAATTGCACCCTTATGGAGCATCAGCAGACGCTGTGTCTAGGGCAGAGTTTTGCAGCCTCGGGTTCCAAACTGAGGTTTTACCAATGCCTGGATCTTGGCTCCTAGAGTTTGCGGAAAGGAAAAAGCAGACGGTAGACTGCCGATCCATCCCAGCAGGGGCCATACATCCTGGGCCAGAGGTTTAAAACTGTGTTTAAATGGGTCTTGCAAACATTTAGTAAGCTTATCATTAGAGATGTCGCAAACATAAAATTTTCCGTTCGCAAACGGCAAACTCGAATTTACGCAAATGTTCGCGAACGGGCGAACCGCCACAGACTTCAATAGGCAGGCGAATTTTAAAACCCACAGGGACTCTTTCTAGCCGCAATAGTAATGGAAAAGTTGTTTCTAGGGGACTAACACCTGGACTGTTGCATGCCGGAGGGGGATCCATGGCAAATCTCCCATGGAAAATTACGTAGTTGACGCAGAGTCGGGTTTTAATCCATAAAGGGCATAAATCACCTAACATTCCGGAATTGTTTGGAATAACGTGCTTTAAAACATCCAGTGTGTGTATACGATCAGGTATGATGTTGTATCGATCAGGTAGGGTAAGAAATACGCCCGCTTCACAGTGACAGACCAATCTCTGACAGACCAAACTCCCCGTTTAACACACCGCAAACAACCGCAAAGAGTTGTCAATAGTTGACACACTCATGACATAAATTTTATTCCTCTATGCGTCAATCTTGGTGTAGTGATGACTGTGCTCGTGCGCACGTTCGGGAGATTGCAGGCGATGGCGGCTTTTCAAAGCCTATGGTCGTGCTGAGGTAGTTCAGTGACAGTTAAGTGACCCAGAAAACAATGATTCTGCAGTTTGGGCCCATTGTTGGCCTAGTAGGCTTTAACCGCCTCCGGATCGCCTAACGCAGGATTGCGTTCCGGAGGCGGTCGATTCATTCCTCCTGGACGCGCTGGCGCGTCATCTTGCGAGAGGCGAGATTTCCTGTGAACGCGCGCACACAGGAGCGCGCGTTCACAGGAACCGAAGTCAAACGAGTGGATCTGCAGCATGCCAGCGGCGATCGTTCGCTTGCAGGCTGTAGATGCGATTTTTTTTAACCCCTTAAAGGTATATTAGACGCTGTTTTGATAACAGCGTCTAATATACCTGCTACCTGGTCCTCTGGTGGTCCCTTTTGCTTGGATTGACCACCAGAGGACACAGGCAGCTCTGTAAGTAGCACCAATCACCACTACACTACACACCCCCCTGTCACATATTAACTTCTTATTAACCCCTGATCACCCCATATAGACTCCCTGATCACCCCCCTGTCATTGATCACCCTCCTGTAAGGCTCCATTCAGACGTCCGTAAGTATTTTGCGGATCCACGGACTGAAAGTGTACTAAAACATTGCGGCTTGAACCCTAGTTGGTGGTGGAGAAGTCACGCAAGTCATCCGGCATGCAAAGATTAAATACAGCAGCGTGGGGACCAAGGCATCTCATCAGTTTTTTTTTTGTCAAATGCGTTCCCCACTGTCAGTCCCTTGGGGATACATGCCTCATTCATCTTAATAAAGGTGAGGTAATCTAGACTTTTTTGACCTAGACGACTTCTCTTCTCAGTGACAATACCTCCTGCTGCACTGAAGGTCCTTTCTAACAGGACACTTGAAGCGGGTGCAGGCCATAAGTTCTATCGCAAATTGGGATAGCTCAGGCCACAGGTCAAGCCTGCACACCCAGTAGACAAGGGGTTCATCGCTCCTCAGAGTGTCGATTTCTGTAGTTAAGGCGAGGTAGTCTGCTACCTGTCGGTCGAGTCGGTCTCTGAGGGTGGACCCCGAAGGGCTGTGGCGATGCGTAGGACTTAAAAAGCTCTGCATGTCCTCCATCAACATCACGTCTGTAAAGCGTCCTGTCCTTGCCGGCGTGGTTGTGGTAGGAGGAGGATTACTTTCACTTCTTCGCCTGTTAGATTCCCGTTGTGCTGTGACATCACCCTTATACGCTGTGTAAAGCATACTTTTTAACTTGTTTTGGAACTGCTGCATCCTTTCCGACTTCCGGTAATTCGGTAACATTTCAGCCACTTTCTGCTTATACCGGGGGTCTAGTAGCGTGGCCACCCAGTACAGGTCGTTCTCCTTCAGCCTTTTTATACGAGGGTCCTTCAACAGGCATGACAGCATGAAAGACCCCATTTGCACAAGGTTGAATGCCGAGCTACTCATGTCCCGTTCCTCGTCCTCACTGATCTCATTGAAGGTCTGTTCTTCCCCCCCGCCACGTACAACACCACGGGTCCCAGATAGGTGACAACGAGCACCCTGGGATGCCTGCTGTGGTTGGTCTTCCTCCTCCTCCAAGCCACATTCCTCCTCTGACTCCTCTTCCTCAGACTCCTCTTCCAGCAATGCTGCAGGTCCAGCAAGCGATGATGATAAGGCTGTTTCTGGTGGTGATGGTGACCACAACTCTTCCTCTTCCTCTTCACGCTCATCTACGGCCTGATCCAGCACTCTTCGCAGGGCACGCTCCAGGAAGAAAACAAATGGGATGAGGTCGCTGATGGTGCCTTCGGTACGACTGACTAGGTTTGTCACCTCCTCAAAAGGAGGCATGAGCCTACAGGCATTGCACATGAGTGTCCAGTAATGTGACAAAAAAATACCTAGCTCCGCAGAGGCTGTCCTAGCACCCCGGTCATACAAATACTCGTTGACGGCTTTTTCTTGTTGGAGCAGGCGGTCGAACATTAGGAGTGTTGAATTCCAACATGTCGGGCTGTCACAAATCAAGCGCCTCACTGGCATGTTGTTTCGCCGCTGAATATCTGAAAAGTGCTCCATGGCCGTGTAGGAACATCTGAAATGGCCACACACCTTCCTGGCCTGCTTGAGGACGTCTTGTAAGCCGGGGTACTTATGCACAAAGCATTGTACGATCACATTTAACACATGTGCCATGCACGGTACATATATCAACTTGCCCAAATTCAATGCCGCCAACAGATTGCTTCCGTTATCACACACCACTTTGCCGATCTCCAGTTGGTGCAGGGTCAGCCACTGATCCACCTGTGCGTTCAGGGCGGACAGGAGTGCTGGTCCAGTGTGACTCTCTGCTTTCAGGCAAGTCAACCCCAAGACGGCGTGACACTGTCATATCCGGGATGTGGAATAGCCCCTGGGGAGCTGAAGGGGTGTAGTTGATGTAGAGCAAGACGCAGCAGCAGAAGAGGACTCAGCCGAGGAGGTTAGCAAAGAGGAGTAGAGGAGGTGGCAAGTCGTGGCGGTGTCACCAACTCTGCTGCAGAGCCACGCATTCCATGCTTGGCAGCCGTCAGCAGGTTTACCCAATGCGCAGTGTACGTGATATACCTGCCCTGACCGTGCTTTGCAGACCAGGTATCAGTGATCAGATGGACCCTTGCCCCAAGACTGTGTGCCAGACATGCCATGACTTCCTTTTCCACAATAGAGTACAGGTTGGGGATTGCCTTTTGTGAAAAAAAAAATTTGGCCGGGTACCTTCCACCGCGGTGTCCCAATAGCTAAAATTTTTTTGAAGGCCTCAGACTCGTATGGTAAAAGCTGGCGGGCTAAGAGTTCCGACAAGCCAGCTGTCAGACGCCGGGCAAGGGGGTGACTTTGTGACATTGACTTCTTACGCTCAAACATTTCCTTGACAGACACCTGACTGTGGGCAGATGAGCAGGAACTGCTGAAGGTGAGAGGCGGAGTGGCGGGTGGTTGAGAGGGGGCAAGGAGGACAGCAGTGGTTGACGTGACTGAAGATACTGGACCAGGAGGAGGATGGTGGCTTTGAGTTTGTGTGCTGCTTGTACTCATGTGTTTATCCCATAGGCGTTTGTGATGTGAGATCATGTGCCTTCGCAAAGCAGTTGTACCTAGGTGGGTGTTGGACTTCCCACGACTCAACAGGTTGCACATGGCATCGCTGTTATCAGAGGCAGACACACAAAAAAAATGCCACACTGCTGAGCTTTTCAATGACAGCATTCTGGTGGTGGCAACAGCATGCGTTGATTGGCATGCTGTCTGGCTGACCCCGGGTGCCGATACATGCTGTCTGACTATGCCACTAGCTCCTTGCGACGACCTTCCCCTGCTTCCAACTAGTCTCCTCCTCCTCTCTGTCTCCCCATCTGAACTTTCCCCCTGTTCTTCTTCTCTTCGAGCGGGCACCCACGTGACATCCACGGACACATCGTCATCATCAACCGCTTCACTTGTATCTGACAACTTAGCAAAGGAAGCAGCAGCGGGTACAACATCATCATCATCACACCGTACGTCCATGTGTGTAATGCTGCCTGACTGAGACATATCCCTGTTATCTACATCCTCTGGCAATAATGGTTGCGCATCACTCATTTCTTCCAACTGATGTGTAAATAACTCCTCTGACAGATCAAGTGAAGCGGCTGTGGTGCTAGTGTTGGTGGTGGCGGCGGGCGGGCGAGTGGTAACTTGAGAGGTGCCCAAAGCTGAGCTGGAGGAGGATGGTGCGTCAAGGTTCTGAGCGGAAGCTGTAGAAGATTGGGTGTCCTGTGTAAGCCAGTCAACTATGTCCTCAGATTTTTTCGAGTTCAGGGTACGTGGCCTCTGAACACTGGGCATTATTCTAGGGCCAAATGAAATCACAGCACCACGACCACGATGGCCCCTGCGGGGTGGCTGCCTCTGCCTGTCATTTTTTTTTGATTAGTGGTTCTATGCGTGCAAGGTACTGTGCCACCCTATATGAGTGGTGGGCAGTGGGCAAAGTACAGTCAGTGGGCCTGACACACACTGGCAGGCAACTGCAATTATATTACAGAGGAAAAATTAAATGACTTTTTTTTATCTGCAAGGTACTGTGCCACCCTATATGAGTGGTGGGCAGTGTGCACAGTACAATCTGTGGGCCTGACACACACTGGCAGGCAACTGCAATTATATTACAGAGAAAAAAATGTATGACTTTTTTATCTGCAAGGTACTGTGCTACCCTATATGAGTGGTGGGCAGTGGGCACAGTACAGTCTGTGGGCCTGACACACACTGGCAGGCAACTGCAATTATATTACAAAGGAAAATTTTAATGACTTTTTTATCTGCAAGGTACTGTGCCACCCTATATGAGTGGTGGGCAGTGGGCACAGTACAGTCTGTGGGCCTGACACTCACTGGCAGGCAACTGCAATTATATTACAGAGGAAAAATGTAATTAATTTTTTAACAGCAAGGTGCTGTGCGACCCTATATGAGTGGTGGGCAGTGGGCACAGTACAGTCTGTGGGCCTGACACACACTGGCAGGCAACTGCAATTATATTACAGAGGAAAAATTAAATGACTTTTTTATCTGCAAGGTACTGTGCCTCCCTATATGAGTGGTGGGCAGTGGGCACAGTACAGTCTGTGGGCCTGACACACACTGGCAGGCAACTGCAATTATATTCCAGAGAAGAAATTAAATTACTTTTTATCTGCAAGGTAGTCTGCCACCCTATATGAGTGGTGGGCAGTGGGCACAGTACAGTCTGTAGACCTGACACTCACTGGCAGGCAACTGCAATTATATTACAGAGGAAACTTTTTATGACTTTTTTTTATCTGCAAGGTACTGTGCCACCCTATATGAGTGGTGGGCAGTGGGCACAGTACAGTCTGTGGGCCTGACACACACTGGCAGGTAACTGCAATTATATTACAGAAAAAAATTAAATGACTTTTTTATCTGCAAGGTACTGTGCCACCCTATATGAGTGGTGGGCGGTGGGCAGTGGGCATAGTACAGTCTGTGGCACTGTGGCCTCTCACGCACAGGCAGAAAACTGCAATATATATATAGAAAAAAATTAATATAAGCACTGATGTACCAGCCCTAAAAAGGGATTTTTGGGGTGCCGTCAGGACGCTGTCCTTACAGCAGATGAGTCTTTGAGGACTGGAGTAGACACAGAACACTGGCCTAGCTAAAGATTTCCCTATTAATTCAGCAGCAGCAGCACTCTCCCTGCTCTAACTAACACTGCAGCTTCAGAATGAATCTAAGAGGGCTGCCGTCCTTGCTTTTTTTAGAGGAGGTGGAGGGTCTGGGAGGGAGGGTATGCTGATTGGCTGGAATGTGTCTGCTGACTGTGAGGTACAGGGTCAAAGTTTGCTCAATGATGACGTATAGAAGGCGGTCCGAACATCGCATGTGTTCGCCCACCGCGGCAAAAGCGAACAAGCGATGTTCGCCGGTGAATAGTTCGGGACATCTCTACTTATCATGTCAATTCATTTGAAGACCATTGGCCGAGATACCCAACTTTCTGCCTGACCCTCGGTGGTGGGCTTAGTTACCCCACAGCGGGCTTCATATTCCTCCCAGAAGCTCAATCTTCCTTCCTGGGGCTTCATCTCCACCCCGGGAAGTTCACCAGTAATGACAGTAAAATCTGTCATTCTGCACAATCCACCTTTCCCCATCCGCATGCCACATTTACATCAGCCAGTTGTTCTCACCCAGGTGCTTTTGCTCTACAGGCACATCATATACACTGCGTGCAGAATTATTAGGCAAACGAGTATTTTGACCACATCATCCTCTTTATGCATGTTGTCTTACTCCAAGCTGTATAGGCTCGAAAGCCTACTACCAATTAAGCATATTAGGTGATGTGCATCTCTGTAATGAGAAGGGGTGTGGTCTAATGACATCAACACCCTATATTAGGTGTGCATAATTATTAGGCAACTTCTTTTCCTTTGGCAAAATGGGTCAAAAGAAGGACTTGACAGGCTCAGAAAAGTCAAAAATAGTGAGATATCTTGCAGAGGGATGCAGCACTCTTAAAATTGCAAAGCTTCTGAAGCGTGATCATCGAAAAATCAAGCGTTTCATTCAAAATAGTCAACAGGGTCGCAAGAAGCGTGTGGAAAAACCAAGGCGCAAAATAACTGCCCATGAACTGAGAAAAGTCAAGCGTGCAGCTGCCAAGATGCCACTTGCCACCAGTTTGGCCATATTTCAGAGCTGCAACATCACTGGAGTGCCCAAAAGCACAAGGTGTGCAATACTCAGAGACATGGCCAAGGTAAGAAAGGCTGAAAGACGACCACCACTGAACAAGACACACAAGCTGAAACGTCAAGACTGGGCCAAGAAATATCTCAAGACTGATTTTTCTAAGGTTTTATGGACTGATGAAATGAGAGTGAGTCTTGATGGGCCAGATGGATGGGCCCGTGGCTGGATTGGTAAAGGGCAGAGAGCTCCAGTCCGACTCAGACGCCAGCAAGGTGGAGGTGGAGTACTGGTTTGGGCTGGTATCATCAAAGATGAGCTTGTGGGGCCTTTTCGGGTTGAGGATGGAGTCAAGCTCAACTCCCAGTCCTACTGCCAGTTTCTGGAAGACACCTTCTTCAAGCAGTGGTACAGGAAGAAGTCTGCATCCTTCAAGAAAAACATGATTTTCATGCAGGACAATGCTCCATCACACGCGTCCAAGTACTCCACAGCGTGGCTGGCAAGAAAGGGTATAAAAGAAGAAAATCTAATGACATGGCCTCCTTGTTCACCTGATCTGAACCCTATTAACCACCTCAGCCCCCAGTGCTTAAACACCCTGAAAGACCAGGCCACTTTTTACACTTCTGACCTACACTACTTTCACCGTTTATTGCTCGGTCATGCAACTTACCACCCAAATGAATTTTACCTCCTTTTCTTCTCACTAATAGAGCTTTCATTTGGTGGTATTTCATTGCTGCTGACATTTTTACTTTTTTTGTTATTAATTGAAATTTAACGATTTTTTTGTAAAAAAATGACATTTTTCACTTTCAGTTGTAAAATTTTGCAAAAAAAACTACATCCATATATAAATTTTGCTCTAAATTTTTTGTTCTACATGTCTTTGATAAAAAAAAAATGTTTGGGTAAAAATAAAATGCTTTGGGTAAAAGTTATAGCGTTTACAAACTATGGTACAAAAATGTGAATTTCCGCTTTTTGAAGCAGCTCTGACTTTCTGAGCACCTGTCATGTTTCCTGAGGTTCTACAATGGCCAGACAGTACAAACACCCCACAAATGACCCCATTTCGGAAAGTACACACCCTAAGGTATTCGCTGATGGGCATAGTGAGTTCATAGAACTTTTTATTTTTTGTCACAAGTTAGCGGAAAATGATGATTTTTTTTTTTTTCTTACAAAGTCTCATATTCCACTAACTTGTGACAAAAAATAAAAACTTCTATGAACTCACTATGCCCATCACGAAATACCTTGGGGTCTCTTCTTTCCAAAATGGGGTCACTTGTGGGGTAGTTATACTGCCCTGGCATTCTAGGGGCCCAAATGTGTGGTAAGGAGTTTGAATTCAAATTCTGTAAAAAATGACGAGTGAAATCCGAAAGGTGCTCTTTGGAATATACCGATGCTGGGTGAGATAAATATCTTGGTCAAATGCCAACTTTGTATAAAAAAATGGGAAAAGTTGTCTTTTGCCAAGATATTTCTCTCACCCAGCATGGGTATATGTAAAATGACACCCCAAAACACATTCCCCAACTTCTCCTGAGTACGGAGATACCAGATGTGTGACACTTTTTTGCAGCCTAGGTGGGCAAAGGGGCCCATATTCCAAAGAGCACCTTTCGGATTTCACAGGTCATTTTTTACAGAATTTGATTTCAAACTCCTTACCACACATTTGGGCCCCTAGAATGCCAGGGCAGTATAACTACCCCACAAGTGACCCCATTTTGGAAAGAAGACACCCCAAGGTATTCCGTGAGCGGCATGGCAAGTTCCTAGAATTTTTTATTTTTTGTCACAAGTTAGTGGAAAATGATGATTTTTTTTTTTTTTTTTTTCATACAAAGTCTCATATTCCACTAACTTGTGACAAAAAATAAAAACTTCCATGAACTAACTATGCCCATCAGCGAATACCTTGGGGTCTCTTCTTTTCAAAATGGGGTCACTTGTGGGGTAGTTATACTGCCCTGGCATTCTAGGGGCCCAAATGTGTGGTAAGGAGTTTGAAATCAAATTCTGTAAAAAATGACCTGTGAAATCCGAAAGGTGCTCTTTGGAATATGGGCCCCTTTGCCCACCTAGGCTGCAAAAAAGTGTCACACATCTGGTATCTCCGTACTCGGAAGAAGTTGAGGAATGTGTTTTGGGGTGTCTTTTTACATATACCCATGCTGGGTGAGATAAATATCTTGGTCAAATGCCAACTTTGTATAAAAAAATGGGAAAAGTTGTCTTTTGCCAAGATATTTCTCTCACCCAGCATGGGTATATGTAAAATGACACCCCAAAACACATTCCCCAACTTCTCCTGAGTACGGAGATACCAGATGTGTGACACTTTTTTGCAGCCTAGGTGGGCAAAGGGGCCCATATTCCAAAGAGCACCTTTCGGATTTCACTGGTCATTTTTTACAGAATTTGATTTCAAACTCCTTACCACACATTTGGGCCCCTAGAATGCCAGGGCAGCATAACTACCCCACAAGTGACCCCATTTTGGAAAGAAGAGACCCCAAGCTATTCGCTGATGGGCATAGTGAGTTCATGGAAGTTTTTATTTTTTGTCACAAGTTAGTGGAATATGAGACTTTGTATGAAAAAAAAAAAAAAAAAATCAGCATTTTCCACTAACTTGTGACAAAAAATAAAAATTTCTAGGAACTCGCCATGCCCCTCACGGAATACCTTGGGGTGTCTTCTTTCCAAAATGGGGTCACTTGTGGGGTAGTTATACTTCCCTGGCATTTTCCAGGGGCCCTAATGTGTGGTAAGTAGGTAAATGACCTGTGAAATCCTAAAGGTGCTCTTTGGAATATGGGCCCCTTTGCCCACCTAGGCTGCAAAAAAGTGTCACACATGTGGTATCGCCGTATTCAGGAGAAGTTGGGGAATGTGTTTTGGGGTGTCATTTTACATATACCCATGCTGGGTGAGAGAAATATCTTGGCAAAAGACAACTTTTCCCATTTTTTTATACAAAGTTGGCATTTGACCAAGATATTTCTCTCACCCAGCATGGGTATATGTAAAATGACACCCCAAAACACATTCCCCAACTTCTCCTGAGTACGGCGATACCAGATGTGTGACACTTTTTTGCAGCCTAGATGCGCAAAGGTGCCCAAAGTCCTTTTAGGAGGGCATTTTTAGACATTTGGATACCAGACTTCTTCTCACGCTTTGGGGCCCCTAGTATGCCAGGGCAGTATAAATACCCCACATGTGACCCCATTTTGGAAAGAAGACACCCCAAGGTATTCAATGAGGGGCATGGCACAAGTTAGCGGAAATTGATATTTTTAATTTTTTTCTCACAAAGTCTCCCGTTCCGCTAACTTGGGACAAAAATTTCAATCTTTCATGGACTCAATATGCCCCTCACGGAATACCTGGGGGTGTCTTCTTTCCGAAATGGGGTCACATGTGGGGTATTTATACTGCCCTGGTATTCTAGGGGCCCTAAAGCGTGAGAAGAAGTCTGGAATATAAATGTCTAAAAAAATTTACGCATTTGGATTCCGTGAGGGGTATGGTGAGTTCATGTGAGATTTTATTTTTTGACACAAGTTATTGGAATATGAGACTTTGTAAGAAAAAAATAATAATTCCGCTAACTTGGGCCAAAAAAATGTCTGAATGGAGCCTTACAGGGGGGTGATCAATGACAGGGGGGGTGATCAATGACAGGGGGGTGATCAGGGAGTCTATATGGGGTGATCACCACAGTCATTGATCACTCCCCCTGGAAGGCTCCAGGGAGACGCCTGTATGTGTTTTGCAGATCCGATCCATCTATCAGTGGATCCGTAAAAATCATGCGGACATCTGAATGGAGCTTTACAGGGGGGTGATCAGGGAGTCTATATGGGGTGATCACCACAGTCATTGATCATGCCCCTGTAAGGCTTCATTCAGACGTCCGTATGCGTTTTGCGGATCCGATCAATCTATCAGTGCATCCGTAAAAATCATGCGGACATCTGAATGGAGCTTTACAGGGGGGTAATCAATGACAGGGGGGTGATCAGGGAGTCTATATGGGGTGATAACCACAGTCATTGATCATGCCCCTGTAAGGCTTTATTCAGACGTCCGGATGCGTTTTGCGGATCCGATCCATCTATCAGTGCATCCGTAAAAATCATGCGGACATCTGAATGGAGCTTTACAGGGGGGTAATCAATGACAGGGGGGTGATCAGGGAGTCTATATGGGGTGATAACCACAGTCATTGATCATGCCCCTGTAAGGCTTCATTCAGACGTCCGGATACGTTTTGCGGATCCGATCCATCTATCAGTGGATCCGTAAAAATCATGCGGACGTCTGAATGGAGCTTTACAGGGGGGTAATCAATGACAGGGGTGTAATCAATGACAGGGGGGTGATCAGGGAGTCTATATGGGGTGATAACCACAGTCATTGATCATGCCCCTGTAAGGTTTCATTCAGACGTCCGGATGCGTTTTGCGGATCCGATCCATCTATCAGTGCATCCGTAAAAATCATGCGGACATCTGAATGGAGCTTTACAGGGGGGTAATCAATGACAGGGGGGTGATCAGGGAGTCTATATGGGGTGATAACCACAGTCATTGATCATGCCCCTGTAAGGCTTCATTCAGACGTCCGGATGCGTTTTGCGGATCCGATCCATCTATCAGTGGATCCGTAAAAATCATGCGGACATCTGAATGGAGCTTTACAGGGGGTTGATCAATGACAGGGGTGTAATCAATGACAGGGGGGTGATCAGGGAGTCTATATGGGGTGATAACCACAGTCATTGATCATGCCCCTGTAAGGCTTCATTCAGACGTCCGGATGCGTTTTGCGGATCCGATCCATCTATCAGTGCATCCGTAAAAATCATGCGGACATCTGAATGGAGCTTTACAGGGGGGTAATCAATGACAGGGGGGTGATCAGGGAGTCTATATGGGGTGATAACCACAGTCATTGATCATGCCCCTGTAAGGCTTCATTCAGACGTCCGGATGCGTTTTGCGGATCCGATCCATCTATCAGTGGATCCGTAAAAATCATGCGGACGTCTGAATGGAGCTTTACAGGGGGGTAATCAATGACAGGGGTGTAATCAATGACAGGGGGGTGATCAGGGAGTCTATATGGGGTGATAACCACAGTCATTGATCATGCCCCTGTAAGGTTTCATTCAGACGTCCGGATGCGTTTTGATCAGGGAGTCTATATGGGGTGATCAGGGGTGATCAGGGGCTAATAAGGGGTTAATAAGTGACGGGGGGAAGGGGGTGTAGTGTAGTGTAGTGGTGCTTGGTGGGACTTTACTGAGCTACCTGTGTCCTCTGGTGGTCGATCCAAACAAAGGGGACCACCAGAGGACCAGGTAGCAGGTATATTAGACGCTGTTATCAAAACAGCGTCAAATATACCTGTTAGGGGTTAAAAAAAACACATCTCCAGCCTGCCAGCGAACGATCGCCGCTGGCAGGCTGGAGATCAACTCTCTTACCTTCCGTTCCTGTGAGCGCGCGCGCCTGTGTGCGCGCGTTCACAGGAAATCTCGCGTCTCGCGAGATTACGCATATATGCGTGACTGTGCGCAGGGCTGCCACCTCCGGAACGCGATCCTGCGTTAGGCGGTCCGGAGGTGGTTAAGAACCTGTGGTCCATCATCAAATGTGAGATTTACAAGGAGGGAAAACAGTACACCTCTCTGAACAGTGTCTGGGAGGCTGTGGTTGCTGCTGCACGCAATGTTGATGGTGAACAGATCAAAACACTGACAGAATCCATGGATGGCAGGCTTTTGAGTGTCCTTGCAAAGAAAGGTGGCTATATTGGTCACTGATTTGTTTTTGTTTTTGAATGTCAGAAATGTATATTTGTGAATGTTGAGATGTTATATTGGTTTCACTGGTAAAAATAAATAATTGAAATGGGTATATATTTGTTTTTTGTTAAGTTGCCTAATAATTATGCACAGTAATAGTCACCTGCACACACAGATATCCCCCTAAAATAGCTAAAACTAAAAACAAACTAAAAACTACTTCCAAAAATATTCAGCTTTGATATTAATGAGTTTTTTGGGTTCATTGAGAACATGGTTGTTGTTCAATAATAAAATTAATCCTCAAAAATACAACTTGCCTAATAATTCTGCACTCCCTGTATACCAAGTGGACTGACATGCAGGCTTTCTCCGACTGCACCCAATCATTCCAAAGAGAACCAGGATCTTTTTCATCAGCCTCTCAGCGTATTCGACTGGCCAGGTGTAGCACTCATTATACTATTATTCATTTATGACTTTAATAAGGCCTGAGGGCATTATTTTACATATTACATCCCAATTCTATAGAAATACTCACCAACTTCCGATTGCTAATCATCTTTTAAATGCCCAATTGATAAGGGCCTGTCTAGTGACGTGTTCATATTAGAGGCTTTTGTAGACCCACAAAAACCCACACATGTTTGAATTTGTAATGGCAAGAAGAGTTTCCTGTGAAGAGTCTGCTTATGAAAAGAAATGTGAACACATCATGATCAGATTGAGCAACCGCGGGTATAATGTCCATAATTTAAGTGGGGCCAAAGAAAGGGCTGCTGCTTGAAGAACCCGTGTACACAACAAGAAGATCATCTCAAGATAGATGTGCCTCTACATGTGACAAATTTACCATTAGTAAGGATATTGTGGCAATCATCTGCAAATCCATATTTGTCCTGTGTAAGGATGCTGACCTACATTTCATTTTACAAAACAAAGTTACGTTTATATAAAAAAGAGCTGTTACAGAGGGAAACATTTTTTCCCCCCCACAGCATTTAAAGGGGTTGTCTCACAGAAAATATTACAGTTTTCAAACCAGCACCTGGGTCTGAATACTTTTGTATTTATATGTCATTAAAAATTTTGTATAGCCACAGTGTTATTTAATAAAATGTATCTGTGTAGCGCCACCTGCTGTTTTTTTTTTCTTATTTCTTTGACCTGCTCACTGAGATAGCCACACATTCTCAGTTTTATCCATCAACTGGCTCCTGAGCTGTGATAGGGAGAGCATGCACATGCCCCCTTAGCTGCATCAGAAAAGACACTCCCTTTGAGCTGCCAGCTTAAATATAAATCTAGCAGAGCATTGAATGGGGAGATTTCTGGATCCATGTGAGGTACAGGGCTGGTTCTAGCTTTGTTAGAAAGATGTTGTCATGTATTATATCATGTGTGATTTACATTTTTTACATTAGTCATGGGATAACCCCTTTAAGCATAAAACAGGGTCAGTGTCTACCTGCTTCCACACAAATGTGTTTACAGTCACTCCAATAACTGTAGAATGGTAGAACATGTCCTATTCTTGTCCGTTTTGTGGACAAGGATTAGACATTTCTACAGAAGTTAAAAAAATAAATGGTGGCATGCACTCGGCTGGGATCTGTCTTTTGCGGATCCGCCATTTACAGACAATAAAACACTTAAGACCGTGTACATGAGACCTAATATGTATATTTACTCATATTCCTATGTAGTCCTACAGCCTGTCCACCTCATGCTGTGAGTAGAGACTTTATCTCTAGATCTCCATACATTTCCTTGGGATTGAGTGATTTGCTTGTGTGAAGATTGGTGCTTATCTTATTAAACAATACCACAAGGGCCCAGTTGACCCAACATTAGCATAATTGAATTGGATGGAACAATAGATGTTCCTATCACCACACAGCCTCCCAGATTCAGCGGAGCCGAAAGTCATCCTTTATCAAATACAGAAGGATCAGAACAATATGGGATACCACTCACACAATAAGATATATAATACACGCTACAAGATAGGCCGTCTATCTATCGCAGGTCCGATTCTACCTAACTGGTCAGAAAATTCCATACTGGATAAATTTACTCAACCCGAATTAAAAGTCCTCCAACTGTTCTGAAAATTCTTAGATGACACTTAACCAGTTTTGTTTTAAAATTAAAGTCATAGCTTACTTCAGTGTAAGTGGTCATAGGGGAAAACAGCAGGACACTTTTATTTGAGCTCCTTATCACATAGAGAAATAGACATAAGACACGGTTATCCATTTCAAAATCATTTATTAAAACAAAATCCCTGCAGAGAAAAATTGTGATCCAGAAGAAGACAAAAACCTAGACACATTTAGCCAGTTTGTGTCACAGGGAAAAAAATTCTTCTTGACCCTGAGAAAAGGCCATCGGTCGGAAGACCCTGGATCAGAACCATTGATAATTCCACCTGGTTGGGGTCTACTTACCTGTATATCTTACTTACCTATTGTGAAGGATGGAAGTATATTGAAATGTGCCCATCTGACCTCCATGTTGGATGTGCACACGGAGACGAAGACTGTTGTGATCTCTGTTGACTCTTGGTTTCTCCATCTGGGATGCTGGTCTGGGGCTTGTATCCTGAAAGCCTCTTGCCTTAACTATCAGCCTGGCGTCCACCGGCATGCCACACAGATAGGAAGACTGTTCTAACCGTCTCCGTGTGGTTGGTGATTGAACCTGCTTAGTCGCTGCATCATAAATTTTGGTGATGCTATGACTGCTGTGTGTTTAATCCATAAAGTCGAGTTCCTATAGAAGCACAGAAAAGCATAGTAAATATGTGGTTGGAAACCAACTGTTTCAGATTGATAGACAAAACCTGCCCTGCGGGGTAAAATATCTGCCCATTAACGGCATATCCATATATAAAATGTCACATCCGAAAAGAGCGGAGCTCGCCTACTTGGCTATTTTCTTAAGCCCCACTAAAGTGAAAGGAGAGAGCAACACAACGTCGGGCACTTCCCCCTTTCCTGGCCGTGTGTGACAGGGTCCCGTTCTTGAGACAGCAGCAGGTGTCAGAGGTAGGAACCTAGACACTGTAACCTGGGAATGTGCCATAAATTTCCAGATAGAACAAGCCCTTTAATAACAGAGGACACAGCACCCTCTAAGCAGATCCTGGAATGTCACCTTCATTATGTTGTAGGGCTGGTAGGACATACACACGTACACTACCAGTTCTGGCTGCTATGGCATGGCCACATGGGATAGATTGCCCAACATGGAAATTTTACTGCAAATTTTGCTGACATTCCACAGTGGATTTCGGTGCAGATTTACCAAAGATCTAACTCTACACATTGCAAACGGTGAAATATACAGTGGAAATCTGTAGCATAAATTAAACCAATCAGATTCCATCTTTTATTTTGGACAGCTCCTTTGGAAAATTAAATTAGGTATCTGGTTGGTTGCTATGGGCAACTAAGCCAGTTCTACTTTACACCAGTTTGATAAATGACCCCCTTAATTCTTCTCTGTACCAATCATGATTACTATTCGTTTTGAATGTGTACTCTTTGTGGAAGTTTCTATGCAAATTTTTTTTAAATTAGGTATTGGTCATTTCGAAGATAATGTATAAGAAACTGGTTATACTAAAATCTTGATAATGTGATAGTTTGGTAGATCGCTACTTATTGGCACCAAAAGAAAAGTCCACTGGAATCTGTGTGAATTCAGATGTAGCAAATGGACTTGAGGGCATGGATGTGCATATTACACGTCAAATCTGTCATTACTCTCCCTAACTTACTATTGTTAGGGCAGCTTTTAAATGCCATAGTGATTAGGGGCCTTTCTAGTGACAAGTACATTGTAGAGTCTCCAGTCAGTCAAGA
This sequence comes from Bufo bufo, assembly GCF_905171765.1. NCBI lineage: Eukaryota > Metazoa > Chordata > Amphibia > Anura > Bufonidae > Bufo > Bufo bufo. Next base: position 472,665,344 of record NC_053392.1, on the reverse strand, counting down.
AAGGGTTAATACTTGGGACCAATGTGACTTCATAGTTAAAGTGCATGAGGTAGGTATCAATAATAAGCCCCTGTAGTAACTATGGCAATTGTGCTGCTGATGTCATAGATGCATAAGTCTATGACATAAAGTACCCACAGATGAAGGTTCCATAACAGAAGGACAAACGGCCATTTGCAGAGCCATGCTTAATGTGTCTGGAGACCTGGAGCTTCACCATCTGTAGAGGGAGGAAGGGGACGCCCGCCTAGCCAGTCAGATCAGCCCTATAGCCTAGCCAGCCAGATCAACCCAATCCACCTAGCCAGTCAGATCAGCCCTATCCGCCTAGCCAGCCAGATCATCCAAATTAGCCCTAGCCATCAATGAGGCGACAGATGCCTGCAGCCAGATCTCCCTCACATCCAGCGCCAGCTGCTGAAAATTTACGTTTAAGGCCAGGAGTGGTCGAATTTGGCTATCTCCGTAAGAGGCTGGCACAGAGTGTTTAATATTGTGTAACTGCTTACTAATCTGTGTCTTTAACTCTTAAACATGTATGACTATTTGATGTCCTTTCTGTCATATCTTTAATGAATTTCTATCATGTCTCATTGAAAATGTACACCTTCTGATAAAATATCTTGTTCAATTTTGGCATTTACCTTCTAAGCCCAAGGGAAGCGCAACCCTCCAGCCATGGTTCCCTAGAGGTTTCCTCCACAGGGAGTTTTCCTCTCCTGAGTGCGGGGGGGGGGGGGGGGGGGGGTGACTCTTCGTGAGTCGGGGGTGTGCCATGTTCAGTGCCCTATTCATAGCGATTGGCCTGAGAATTAATTTGAGGCACTCAATAAAAAGACAGTCATTTGATGTTAAATAAATTCTCTCTATTTTTCACCCAATTTAAGTGTTTTGTGCACTTCTTTCATAATCTTTGGTTTGGGTGGTATTGCTTCAGAGTGAGCGTTCATTAAATATTGCATAGCGACAAAGCCAGATATCCAGTGGTGCGTTTTTAAACCTGTGCAGCAAGAGGATGGAGCAGAGATGACAAGCTTTTCAGCGATGACAAATTTATCAAAAAGGAACTCGTGTCATGATAAAGTTGATGTGCAGCCCACTAGATGAGGAGAGAGGAGAGGGTAGGAGCGGTGACTGAGGCAGTGAGGTTGGCTGTGGTCCTCAAGGTGCCTGACACTGTGAGCCTGTGGCTTAATTTTCCAGCTAAGTGCATACTCTTTAATCCTGGTAGTTGAACTGACATGGCCGCTAATTGTGTCCTGACCACAGTTCCATGGCCCCGGGTACCGACGTCGCATTCTCTTGTTGCGTGGACCTCAGGTACTGGGGGTGTGAAAGGATGCTAGCTCCAACTCAATAGAGGTCAGTCATGCCGAGAGGACTGCTTCATCTTCCTCCCTGGGGCTTAACGGGTTTGTGTAGGTGCTATACATTGATGAGCTATTCACAGAATAGGTCATCAATATCTGAGCGGTGGGGGTCCGACACCAGGCACCCAGACCGATCAGCTGTTTGAAAAGGAGACAGTGCTTTACTGCCCGTGGTTTCGGAAGTGACGTGTAATCACAAGTACTCGCTCTATTCACTTGAATGCCACCACTGCAAAGGAGTCGCCGCTGTGTGTAATGAAGAGGATGCAGCTCTCGCATGGAGCGTCACCTCTTCAAACCGCTGATCAGCTGGGTTGTCAGACCCCCGCCCATCAGATATTGATGATCTGTCCTGAGGATAGGTCATCAATATATTCCTTCTGCACAGGGGCGGACTGACCGGTCGGGCACTTCGGACATGGTCCGTGGGCCCGGCCGGGATGGGGGCCCGCCGCAGAATAACAATGTGGTAATGGCAGCGGGGTCCGGTGCACTCACTGTATTCTATCGCACCGGGCCCCGCTCACTGTAATACTAATTTTCATATGTGAACAAGAAGATAAATCCTCTGCGATCCTCTCCCTCTCTGTACTCACAAACTCAGTAGCAGGCAGGCCGGGCGGCAGCGTAACTCACTGACGTCACGCGCCTGCTCCGCCTGCTTCATTCATAAAGTGGGAGGAGCAGGAGCGTGACGTCAATAAGTTGCGCTGCTGTCCGGCCTGCCTGCTACTGAGTTTGTGAGTACAGAGAGGGAGAGGATCGCAGAGGATTTATCTTCTTGTTCACATATGAAAATTAGTATTACAGTGAGCGGGGCCCGGTGTAATAGAATACAGTGACTGCACCGGGCCATTACAACACCAGATGCCAGACCCCAGACCCTGTATTGGGGGTCATTCACTCACAGGGACACTGTTATGATGGGATCTGTGGATGACACATACAGTCATGTGAAAAAATTAGGACACCCTTTGAAAGCATGTGGTTTTTTGTAACATTTTTAATAAATGGTTATTTCATCTCCGTTTCAACAATACAGAGAGATTAAAGTAATCCAACTAAACAAAGAAAACTGAAGAAAAGTCTTTTCAAGATCTTCTGTAAATGTCATTCTACAAAAATGCCTATTCTAACTGAGGAAAAAGATAGGACACCCTTACATGTATTCCCTCTTAAATTGGCTCAGATCTCACACAGGTATATCACACCAGGTGCACATAATTAGTAGATCGTTACTCTGCATGTTGAATGAAGCTTGCCCTATTTAAACCTCAGACATTTAGTTTGGTGTGCTCCTGACTGTTGAAGTGAGAGTGAGCACCATGGTGAGAGCAAAAGAGCTGTCAGAGGACTTCAGAAAAAAGATTGTAGCAGCCTATGAGTCTGGGAAGGGATTTAAAAAGATCTCAAAAGATTTTGAAATCAGCCATTCCACTGTCCGGAAGATAGTCTACAAGTGGAGGGCTTTCAAAACAACTGCCAACATGCCCAGGACTGGTCGCCCCAGCAAGTTCACCCCAAGAGCAGACCGCAAGATGCTAAAAGAGGTATCCAAAAACCCTAAAGTGTCATCTCGAGAACTACAGCAGGCTCTGGCTACTGTTGATGTAGAAGTACATGCCTCTACAATCAGAAAGAGACTGTACAAGTTTAACTTGCATGGGAGGTGTGCAAGGAGGAAACCTTTGCTTTCCAAGAGAAACATCGAGGCCAGACTGACATTTGCCAGCGATAAAGTTGACAAAGACCAGGACTTCTGGAATAATGTTCTTTGGACAGATGAGTCCAAAATTGAATTATTTGGACACAACAGCAGAGGACATGTTTGGCGTAAACCAAACACAGCATTCCAAGAAAAGAACCTCATACCAACTGTGAAGCATGGAGGTGGAAGTGTCATGGTTTGGGGCTGCTTTGCTGCAGCAGGACCTGGTCAGCTCACCATCATAGAATCCACGATGAATTCTACTGTGTATCAGAAGGTGCTTGAAGAACATGTGAGACCATCAGTTAGAAAATTAAAGCTGAAGCGGAACTGGACCATGCAACATGACAATGACCCAAAACATACTAGTAAATCAACCAAAGATTGGCTGAAAAAGAAGAAATGGAGAGTCCTGGAATGGCCAAGTCAAAGTCCAGATTTGAATCCCATTGAGATGCTGTGGGGTGACTTGAAAAGGGCTGTACGTGCAAGAAACCCCTCAAACATCTCACAGCTGAAAAAGTTCTGCATTGAGGAGTGGGGTAAAATTTCCTCAGACCGATGTCGAAGACTGGTAGATGGCTACAAGAACCGTCTCACTGCAGTTATTTCAGCCAAAGGAGGTAACACTCGCTATTAGGGGCAAGGGTGTCCTATCTTTTTCCTCAGTTAGAATAGGCATTTTTGTAGAATGACATTTACAGAAGATCTTGAAAAGACTTTTCTTCAGTTTTCTTTGTTTAGTCGGATTACTTTAATCTCTCTGTATTGTTGAAACGGAGATGAAATAACCATTTATTAAAAATGTTACAAAAAACCACATGCTTTCAAAGGGTGTCCTAATTTTTTCACATGACTGTATATAGCATAAGGTGCTATATATGTGTCACCCACAGTGCCATCCACAGAGCCCCCACAAAAGTGCCATCCACAAAGCCCCCACAACAGTGCCATCCACAGAGCTCCCACGACAGTGCCATCCACAGAGCCCCCACGACAGTGCCATCCACAGAGCCCCCAAGACAGTGCCATCCACAGAGCCCCCACGACAGTGCCATCCACAGAGCCTCCACGACAGTGCCATCCACAGAGCCTCCACGACAGTGCTATCCACAGAGCCCCCACGACAGTGCCATCGACAGAGCCCCCACGACAGTGCCATCCACAGAGCCCCCACGACAGTGCCATCCACAGAGCCCCCACGACAGTGCCATCCACAGAGCCTCCACGACATTGCCATCCACAGAGCCCCCACAACAGTGCCATCCACAGAGCCCCCACAACAGTGCCATCCACAGAGCCCCCACAACAGTGCCATCCACAGAGCCCCCACAACAGTGCCATCCACAGACCACCATTAGTTCAAAACCCACCAAATCATTGCATCAATGGTTTCCTATGGGGAAAAATCTGACCCTGGAGGTCATCATGCAGAGTGTGAGGACGTCCAGCGTCAGATACCAGACCAAAGGTCTGTTTTACTCCAGGAAGCCCTCAGGTGGCTGCCAGCCACTAGAGGCTGACTTATTGCTGGAACGTAAACAATGCAGTTTCTCTAGAACATTGCAGCTCGATTTGCAAAAGGGACACTGTACCCAGACCACTTCAATGAGCTGAAGTGATCTGGGTGCCTTTTGTGTCGCTTTAACTTTGAAATCTTATTAAAGATTGTGTAGGGTGTGGCTGGAGCTGGGCATGGAGGCGGGACAAGGGTGGGGCTTGCAGCAGAACATGGGTGGGGCCTGTAAGGGGGCCCTTGATTTATTTTGCCCGGGGGCCCTGAGGGTTCTCAGTCCGCCCCTGATCTGCACAAACCCTGTAATCTTCTCCTGGAAATGTAAATCTGAAATTGCACCCTAAATCTGAAATTGCACCCTTATGGAGCATCAGCAGACGCTGTGTCTAGGGCAGAGTTTTGCAGCCTCGGGTTCCAAACTGAGGTTTTACCAATGCCTGGATCTTGGCTCCTAGAGTTTGCGGAAGGAAAAAGCAGGCGGTAGACTGACGATCCATCCCAGCAGGGGCCATACATACTGGGCCAGAGGTTTAAAACTATGTTTAAATGGGTCTTGCAAACATTTAGTAAGCTTATCATGTCAATTAATTTGAAGACCATTGGCCGAGATACCCAACTTTCTGCCTGGCCCTCAAGGACTCGGTGGTGGGCGTAGTTACCCCACAGCGGGCTTCATATTCCTCCCAGAAGCTCAATCTTCATTCCTGAGGCTTCATCTCCACCCCGGGAAGTTCACCAGTAAAGACAGTAAAATCTGTCATTCTGCACAATCCACCTTTCCCCATCCCCATGCCACATTTACATCAGCCAGTTGTTCTCACCCAGGTGCTTTTGCTCTACAGGAACATCAGATATACCAACTGGACTGACATGCAGGCTTTCTCCGACTGCACCCAATCATTCCAAAGAGAACCAGGATCTTTTTCATCAGCCTCTCAGCGTATTCGACTGGCCAGGTGTAGCACTCATTATCTTATTATTAATTTATGCCTTTAATAAGGCCTGAGGGCATTTTTATACATATTACATCCCAATTCTGTAGAAATACTCACCAACTTCCGATTGCTAGTCATCTTTTAAATGCCCAATTGATAAGGGCCTGTCTAGTGATGTGTTCATATTAGAGGCTTTTGTAGACCCACAAAAACCCACACATGTTTGAATTTGTAAGGGCAAGAAGAGTTTCCTGTGAAGAGTCTGCATTTGAAAAGAAATGTGAACACATCATGATCAGATTGAGCAACCACAGGTATAATGTCAATCATTTAAGTGGGGCCAAAGAATGGGCTGCTGCTTGAAGAACCCGTGTACACAACAAGAAGATCATCTCAAGATAGATGTGCCTCTACATGTGACAAATTTACCATTAGTACACATTTCAGCCATATCTGTAAGGATATTGTGGCAATCATCTGCAAATCCATACTTGTCCTGTGTAAGGATGCTGACCTACGTTTCATTTTACAAAAGAAAGTTACGTTTATATAAAAAGAGCTGTTACAGAGGGAAACATTTCCCCCCCCCCCCCTCAAGGATGAAAACAGGTGACTCACAGAAGGCAGAAATACTAGAGAAAGCATTTCAAAGCACACATTTGTAAAAATGAAATATTACTACCTGAACCCAATTTTTCACTTTCACAATGGTTTAAAGGAGAAAATGCACCCCAGCATATGTTCCCCATTTTATTCCCTTTTTGCAAACACCCCATATGTGCTTGTAGCCTGTTGTATGTCGTGGCCTGAAGTGGCAGACATGTATTTTAGGTGCCATGTCGCATTAAATAAATTTCCTGAGGTCCCCAGAAATGAAAAACCCCAACAAGTGACCCCATTTTGGAAAGAGAAGCCTCGTACGAACATTTTAATTGGTGGAAAGGGTACTTTTCAGCAAACAGGTAACTCACAGAAGGCAGAAATTCTAGAGAAATTATTTCAAAGCACACATTTGTAAAAATGAAAAATTACCCCAATTTTTCACTTACAGAAGAGGTAAAAGGAAAAAATTCTCCACAGTATATGTTCCCCATTTTCTCCCCATTTAGGAAACACCCCATATGTGCTTGTACCCTGCTGTATGGGCGCACAGCAGGGCTCTAGAGGCAAACTGCAAAATATGGATTTTGCAGGCCTGAATAAACAGACATGGATTTTAGGTGCCATGTCGCATGTTAAAAAATTCCTGAGGTCCCCAGAAATTAAAACTACAAGAAGTGACCCCATTTTGGAATGAGCACCCCCGTATGAAAAGTTTAAGGGGTTAAAAGGACACTTTTGACCAAACAGGTGTATTACAGAAATTAATATGGTAAAAAGTGGATATGTAAGCTCTGTGGACAAAATCATTAATAAGGTGGTAAAATTACAGGTTACATCAAGGATGAAATTATTCCATGGATGAGTGATAGATTGTGAAAAAATCCTTGATGCACAGGCCAGGTTTTGCAAAGGTGAATGGTGTCTTTCCTTATCCCCCTTTTGGAACACACTATGCATCTCTTTTGGGTCCTTACCTTTCTCGCTGTTTGGGGGATTTCACCAGGAAAATGTTTCCCTGGTACAACTTGGGCACCGTGACTTGCAGAAGTACTGGGGCCCTCGATTGCTTGGTTATAAAAAATTAGGGCCTTTATCACCACCTCTTGAAACTGTAGGAATGTTCTTGTATGGCCTCTCGATTTAAAAAGCAAAAACGCATTGTACAGCGCCATCTGTACGATGTGCACGGCCAGCTTTTTGTACCACACTTTTTTTTTTCGTGTTGCGTTGTAGGGCTTCAGAACTTGATCTGAAAGATCAACCCCCCCCCATGTGTTTATTGTAGTCCAGGATGCAGTCTGGCTTGGGGACAGTGGTTGTTGTACCTCGTACAGCGGCAGGGGAGCTGGTGTTAGTGTGAATGGTGGTCAGTAAAAGGACATCCCTCTTGTCCTTAACACCAACATGTTCTCACTGAGGAGAGCACGGCTTTCTCATTTTCTCGGTGGTTGCCCTACCAGGGATCTAGGGAGACCTCTCTGATTTTTGCGTACTGTGCCGCACGCCACAGTACCTCTGAAAGCTAGAGACTGTAACAGTGGTAGACTTGTGTAGTAATTATCCACGTAGAGATTGTAACCCTTATCCAGCAGTGGTGCAGTAAGTCCCACACTATCTTCCCACTAACTCCTAGGACGGAAGGGCATTCTGGGGGTTCAATCCAGGTGTCCCTCCCTTCGTAAACCCGAAACTTGTGAGTGTACCCAGAGCTACTCTCACAGATTTTCTACATTTTTATGCCATACCTTGCCCGCTTGCTGGGCAGGTACTGGCGGAATATTATCCTCTCTTTGAAAACTAATAGGGATTCATCTACGCAGAATTTTTTTTCTGGGGTGTACATTTCTAAAAACTTTGCGTTGAAGTGGTCAAGGAAGTGGCCTAATTTTGTACAGACGGTCAAATGCAGGGTCATACTGGGGTGGGCACTGTGCATTATCGTTGTAATGCAAAAAGTTCAGGATTGCTTGGAATCGATTACGGGCCATGGCACTACTGTGAATTGGAGTGTGGTACAAGACATCCACACTCCAATACTGAGTAGATTTTATTCTTTTGTTTTATTTTTTTTATATATTTTTTTAATTTAAAAGTTTTTATTTAAATATAGTAACGTAACAAGGTACATGTACAATATCTGATACGTATAACATGACGTAGTAGATGCAAAGATGTATTACATTCCAAAAAAAAGGCAGGTGACATTGTTCTCAATCACAGTACATTTGATAAAAGAGGCAAGTCGACGGACTGATAGTGTAAGCGGTATATGATGTGTTAGTATAGTGATGGTTTGAAGTTAAATACGCCCATATGCAGCAAGAGGCCCCAAAAGGTCATCATTTCTGCTGCATTTACTGGGGTCCAACATAGGGGTCTAGCATAGGGCGATGTGGGGCTCTGGGAAATAGATTTCTGGGCGCATAAATTTGTTTGGGTTACCATCAAATTTATTAAATCTTCAGAGAAAAAGATTTTAAAAAATTCAATTTCAGTGAAGACCGCACAATCTATCTTAATCTATCTTTTATTTTATTGGGGTGTAATTTGTGAAATGTGTAAAACTTTATTTAGTGTGAGGGGTGTGTATGAGGTGCATTCACATGTGAAGGGGCAAAAAAATAATAATGAGCAAAAAATAATAATTATTTTCTGTACAGAAAAAGTCTCTTCTGCGCAAAAAAGTCACTTCTGCACAAAGAAAAAAATCGGTGAAAACTGAGCAGACGCGATCAGTAATGGACACTACTTATCGGTGCTCAGTGGTTGCAAAATGAATGGGGCTTTGGTGCAAAATCCTAAACTGACACTAACTGAAATTGATTTATATATATATAAAACTAACTACCTACTACTAACTGCAACTCTTTTTTCCCCACAAAAAACCCCCCTCAAAAATTAGCACACTACTTATTGGTGCTCTGCAGCACGCATGCACACACACAGATGGTGCGTGTGTGGCAAAACTGTAGTATAAAAATTCACTACAATGCTTCATGGTTTTAAAATGCACGCGCGCAGATGGTGCGTTCGTGCAAAATCCTAAACTGACACTAAATGAAATTGATTTATATATATACTAGCTGAAGGACTCGGCTTCGCTCGGGTATATTTTATCTATTTCATTCAATGTTTGTGTGTGTCGTTAAAAGATATCAACACTATCCACTATAACAGTGACATCTACAGCACCCCACCCCCAAAACAGTGACCTCCACAGCCCCCCACCCCTTAAAACTGCCCCGTCCCTTAAAATTGGACCTCCACAGCCCACCTCCTTAACTTTGACCTTTACAGCAGCCTTGCCCTTTAACAGTGACTTTCACAGCATACCACCCCCTTGACAGTGACCTCCACAGGGGCTGCCCCCTTAACAGTAGCCTTTACTGGATCGGGGGCGTGTCCTTTTGAACAGCTCACTCTAAGACAGTAGCACTGTACTGTCTGAGTCTGTGCTGCAGGGAGAAAGTCACCCTCCCTCCCACCTCTGCAGCTGACAGAAGTTGATTTTTACCTTAATTTTTTCAATCTCTGTCGGCAGAGGAGTGGAGGAGGCGTGGCCTAACCAGATCAGGGCGTGGTTTAGCGGGACCTAGAAGGTGATTTTCTAACTTTATTTTTTCATTCTCAGTCGGCTGAGGAGTGGGAGGGTGCGTGGCCTAACCGGATCGGGGGGGTGTCCTTTTGAACAGCTCACTCTAAGACAGCAGCACTGTGCTGTCTAAGCGTGAGCTGCAGGTAGAAACTCACCCTCCCTCCCACACCTGCAGCTGACAGAAGTTGATTTTTACCTTCATTTTTTCAATCCCCGTCGGCTCAGGAGTGGGAGTGGGTGTGGCCCAACCAAATCAGGTGCGTGACTTAGCGGGGCCTGGGGGCAGAGTTTTTAGTCTTTCGTGACCCATTGTGGCAGGGGGCGTGTCTGGGCTCCTTCCTGCAAGAGTGACGCCCCACTGGGCACCTTACTGGCTCATTTGCATACCAATTAAATTGGATTTTCAGAGGATAAAAACATCTATTGCTGGAACAAAGGCACATCTTGAAAAAACGTACTAAGTGCTATTAAGCCATGGCTTTACTTCAATAGCAATTATTCTTGCGACAGATTTCCTTTAAAGCTCTCCCACAGCAGTGAAGATAAATGGCTGGGTTGTTATGGAAACCTGGAGTAAAACTGTGTATGTGGAGACTGGAGGACCTGCAAGATTTTATTGGCTAATAAGGGTCATGTGACCAAGCTTCTATTGGCTAATGCACTTTTTGGGAATATCTCAGGAACGGTATGTCCTAGAGAGCTGAGACCTGGTCTAAAACCTTTCCGGACACCTGATGTACCTGTGTGCCAAATTTCGTGATTGTAAATGCGACGGTGCGGATTCCGTTAGCGGACATACACACACACACACACACATACACTCAGCTTTATATAATATATATATACACTGCGTGCAGAATTATTAGGCAAATGAGTATTTTGACCACATCATCCTCTTTATGCATGTTGTCTTACTCCAAGCTGTATAGGCTCGAAAGCCTACTACCAATTAAGCATATTAGGTGATATGCATCTCTGTAATGAGAAGGGGTGTGGTCTAATGACATCAACACCCTATATTAGGTGTGCATAATTATTAGGCAACTTCCTTTCCTTTGGCAAAATGGGTCAAAAGAAGGACTTGACAGGCTCAGAAAAGTCAAAAATAGTGAGATATCTTGCAGAGGGATGCAGCACTCTTAAAATTGCAAAGCTTCTGAAGCGTGATCATCGAACAATCAAGCGTTTCATTCAAAATAGTCAACAGGGTCGCAAGAAGCGTGTGGAAAAACCAAGGCGCAAAATAACTGCCCATGAACTGAGAAAAGTCAAGCGTGCAGCTGCCAAGATGCCACTTGCCACCAGTTTGGCCATATTTCAGAGCTGCAACATCACTGGAGTGCCCAAAAGCACAAGGTGTGCAATACTCAGAGACATGGCCAAGGTAAGAAAGGCTGAAAGACGACCACCACTGAACAAGACACACAAGCTGAAACGTCAAGACTGGGCCAAGAAATATCTCAAGACTGATTTTTCTAAGGTTTTATGGACTGATGAAATGAGAGTGATTCTTGATGGGCCCGTGGCTGGATTGGTAAAGGGCAGAGAGCTCCAGTCCGACTCAGACGCCAGCAAGGTGGAGGTGGAGTACTGGTTTGGGCTGGTATCATCAAAGATGAGCTTGTGGGGCCTTTTCGGGTTGAGGATGGAGTCAAGCTCAACTCCCAGTCCTACTGCCAGTTTCTGGAAGACACCTTCTTCAAGCAGTGGTACAGGAAGAAGTCTGCATCCTTCAAGAAAAACATGATTTTCATGCAGGACAATGCTCCATCACACGCGTCCAAGTACTCCACAGCGTGGCTGGCAAGAAAGGGTATAAAAGAAGAAAATCTAATGACATGGCCTCCTTGTTCACCTGATCTGAACCCCATTGAGAACCTGTGGTCCATCATCTAATGTGAGATTTACAAGGAGGGAAAACAGTACACCTCTCTGAACAGTGTCTGGGAGGCTGTGGTTGCTGCTGCACGCAATGTTGATGGTGAACAGATCAAAACACTGACAGAATCCATGGATGGCAGGCTTTTCAGTGTCCTTGCAAAGAAAGGTGGCTATATTGGTCACTGATTTGTTTTTGTTTTGTTTTTGAATGTCAGAAATGTATATTTGTGAATGATGAGATGTTATATTGGTTTCACTGGTAAAAATAAATAATTGAAATGGGTATATATTTGTTTTTTGTTAAGTTGCCTAATAATTATGCACAGTAATAGTCACCTGCACACACAGATATCCCCCTAAAATAGCTAAAACTAAAAACAAACTACTTCCAAAAATATTCAGCTTTGATATTAATGAGTTTTTTGGGTTCATTGAGAACATGGTTGTTGTTCAATAATAAAATTAATCCTCAAAAATACAACTTGCCTAATAATTCTGCACTCCCTGTATATACATATATACAGTACAGACCAAAAGTTTGGACACACCTTCTCATTCAAAGAGTTTTCTTTATTTTCATGACTATGAAGGCATCAAAACTATGAATTAACACATGTGGAATTATATACATAACAAACAAGTGTGAAACAACTAAAAATATGTCATATTCTAGGTTCTTCAAAGTAGCCACCTTTTGCTTTGATTACTGCTTTGCACACTCTTGGCATTCTCTTGATGAGCTTCAAGAGGTAGTCACCTGAAATGGTCTTCCAACAGTCTTGAAGGAGTTCCCAGAGATGCTTAGCACTTGTTGGCCCTTTTACCTTCACTCTGCGGTCCAGCTCACCCCAAACCATCTCGATTGGGTTCAGGTCCGGTGACAGTGGAGGCCAGGTCATCTGGTGCAGCACCCCATCACTCTCCTTCATGGTCAAATAGCCCTTACTTTCAAAGTTTTCCCAATTTTTTGGCTGACTGACTGACCTTCATTTCTTAAAGTAATAATGGCCACTAGTTTTTCTTTACTTAGCTGCTTTTTTCTGGCCATAATACAGATTCTAACAGTCTATTCAGTAGGACTATCAGCTGTGTATCCACCTGACTTCTCCTCAACGCAACTGATGGTTTCAACCCCATTTATAAGGCAAGAAATCCCACTTATTAAACCTGACAGGGCATACCTGTGAAGTGAAAACCATTTCAGGGGACTACCCCTTGAAGCTTATCAAGAGAATGCCAAGAGTGTGCAAAGCAGTAATCAAAGCAAAAGGTGGCTACTTTGAAGAACCTAGAATATGACATATTTTCAGTTGTTTCACACTTGTTTGTTACGTATATAATTCCACATATGTTAATTCATAGTTTTGATGCCTTCAGTGTGAATCTACAATTTTCATAGTCATGAAAATAAAGAAAACTCTTTGAATGAGAAGCTGTGTCCAAACTTTTGGTCTGTACTGTATATATATATATATATATATATATATATATACACATATATATATATAACACTGCAGGTCTTTTTTCACAAAAAACCCACAAAAAAACACAAAAAAACCTACTAAAATGTCCAGATGTAAATGAACACACTAGTTATTGGTGCGCACGCACACACGCACACAGATCGGCAAAAAAATTGGCAAAAAAATGAACACAGATGTGGAAAACAAGCGCAAAAAATAATCCCCACAGCTCGCACGCAGAAAATGTTGTGCAGAGCTGAAAAATTGTAAAAAAAGAATAATAAAAAAAAACACGCACGGACCAAATGGCGTCCGTAAGAAAAGAACGGGTGGGGGGAAGGGACAGGGACGGAGGGTGGTTTAGGGATCTAGAACTGCTGGAAATGGAAAATAAAAAACACAGCAGCAGTTTCAGATGTTCTTTCTTATTTTCTTCTTTCTTCTTCTTTACAGGAACAGTTGAAGTCGCAGTGGTGGTGCACCCCAAGTCCCAGCAAGCCAACCAGCAGCATAGAGGGACCCAGAACCTCTCTGCATGCAGTCACCAGCTAGAATGGCTGCATGCAGGGAAGTTCAGCCCTTTCCTGTGCAGCTGTAGCATTGCCATTGGCTGGAGCGTTGTTCCAGCCAATAGCAGCGCTGGCAGGGGACGCCAAACACTGGTGTCCCCTGCCTGACCCAGGGGGGACCACGCCCTTTGACCCGCCCCTTTTTTGTCGGCCACCTATTTAATGATTGTTGCATGCAACATTTTCCTTGACCAGCTAATTTTAGAAAGTCTTGATATTCTTGGTGGTCATCTGTGCCATTTTGGCTTCAAAACATTACATGACCCCCTACACTACATTACATTATTGACAACTGTAAGTTTTTACCTTGACTGGTGGTGGCCTAGGTGTGTTTATCAGCTGGTCTGCTCCAGTCACTGTTATGGAGGATCTGTGGATGGCACTGTTATGGGGGATCTGTGGATGACACTGTTATGGGGGATCTGTGGATGGCACTGTTATGGGGGATCTGTGGATGGCACTGTTATGGGGGATCTGTGGATGGCACTATTATGGGGGATCTGTGGATGACACTGTTATGGAGGGGGATCTGTGGATGACACTTATGGAGGGGATCTGTGGATGACACATACCGTATATAGCATCTTATGCTATATATGTCATCCACAGATCCACCCCATGACAGTGTCATCCACAGATCCCCCTCCCTATAACAGTGCCATCCACAAATCCCCCTCCCCGCCGCTGACAGGAGTATACATATACAAACTGTAATCCGTATCCTGCAGTAACTTTAACTTTAAATCAGAATCAGCGCTCATCTCTTTACTACCTTACACTCAGCTCCAGTAACAGGCAGTGCAGGCGGCATCGCTCACTCACTGACGTCATGCGCCTGTGCCGCCTAGTGGGAGGAGCAGACACGTGACGTCAGTGGTGAGCGCCGCCCGCACTGCCTGTTACCGGAGCTGAGTTTAAGGTAGTAAAGAGATGAGCGCTGATTTAAAGTTAAAGTTACTGCAGGATACGGATTACAGTTTATAAATGTATACTCCTGTGAGTGGCGGGGCCGGTGTAGAGTAGCGCAGGAGAGTCAGAGCGGAGAGCGCTGTGACTTCTATTGTGGCCAGAGCGGCGCCCCCAGCAAGAGTGCGCTCTACGCGGTGGCCTACCTTGCTTATGGGTGGCGCCGGCCCTGGTTACACCCCCCTGCAGCTTCATGGATGAATGAAAAATCACTCGGAGCTGCGATTGGCCGTTCTGCAGAAATTGGCCAATCGCAGCGATCGATGTTGCAGAGGCGTGGAAAAACCTCCCTGTCCTGAGCAGCCATCGTCACCGTGCGATTTCACTCAGGGACCTGGTGAACACCACCCCGTAGCTGTACTGTGCTGGTATTTTGTACCTAGTTCGCAGTGCCGTATAGCTACAGTGCTGGTAGCGAACGGGTTAATGAAAGCTGTTATTATAAGGTAATTACAGATCTTTTGACAATCATTGACAATGACAGACTAACTCAGGTATACATGCCTACAGTAGCTCTAATAAACTAGCAAATAAAAAAATATGACAGTTACACTTTAATCTAAAAGTCATAGTAAGGCTACATGCACACAAACGTTGTTTGTTTCCGTGTCCATTCAGGTTTTTTTTGCGGATAGGACGCGGACCCATTCATTTCAATGTGTCCGCAAAAAATGCGGACAGGATACCGCGTGCTGTCCACATCAGTATGTCCGTTCTGTAGCCCCGCCAAAAAATTAGAACATGTCCTATTCTTTTCCATTTTAGGTTGCATGCACACGGATGACATCAGACAAGAATAGGACATGTTATATTTTTTTTGCTGGGCTACGGAACGGACATACGGACGCGGATAGAAAATGGTGTGCTGTCCGCATTTTTTGCGGACCCATTGTAATGAATGGATCTGCATCCTATCCGCAAAAAAAACTGGAACGGACACGGAAACAAATAACATTAGTGTGTATGTAGCCTAAGGCTACTTTCACACCTGCGTTCGGTGTGGATCCGTCTTGTATCTGCACAGACGGATCCGTACCGATAATGCAAACGCTTGTATCCGTTCAGAACGGATCCGTTTGCATTATTCTTAAAAAAAAAAGTCTAAGTCAAAACGGATCCGTCCCCTATTGACTTTTAATGTAAGTCAGGACGGATCGGTTTTCAATTGCACCATGTTGTGTCAGTGAAAACGGATCCGTCCCAATTGACTTGCATTGTAAGTCAGGACGGATCCATTTGGCTCTGCATCATCAGGCGGACACCAAAACACTGCAAGCAGCGTTTTGGTGTCCGCCTCAAAAGCAGCCAAACTGATGCATTCTGAACGGATCCTTATCCATTCAGAATGCATTGGGACTGAACTAATCTGTTTTGGGCCGCTTGTGAGAGCCCTGAAACGGATCTCACAAGCGGACCCAGAAACGCCAGTGTGAAAGTAGCCTAAGGCATTGTTACAATGGATCCGCAAAAAAAAACGGATGGCATACGGATGTCATCCGTTTTTTTTTGCAATTTGTGGACCGCAAAACACATATGGTCGTGTGCATGTAGCCTAAGGAAAATGTAACAAAGCAGCTAGTTATAGTAGAGCAGGGCTGCACAACCTTTTCTTTTCTAAGGGCCACATTATTAGACTGGAAAAGAGAAATGTAGCAGCTCTCACCTGCCCTTTCTTTAGTTGTGAGCACGGATGGCCCGTGTCAGGTGCGGGCAGCAGATGCAGAAAGAAGTTGAGAAGAATCCAGCTCCACTTTAAAGGAATATACGTTTATTCAGCTTGCGGTTAAAAACTCATCCATAAAATACAGAATTTAGCAGTCTTGTCTTGTCTACATGTTTCGGGCTATCAGAGACATTTCCAGCCCTTCTTCATGACACCCTTCTTCATGTAGACAAGACAAGACTGCTAAATTCTGTATTTTATGGATGAGTTTTTAACCTCAAGCTGAATAAACGTATATTCCTTTAAAGTGGAGCTGGATTCTTCTCAACTTCTTTCTGCACATTATTAGACTGTACCACTTCCAAGGACCACAAAAACTTAAAGAGGTACTGTATTCCCATCTACGACATTTTTACATATCAATCTTCTGCTATACATACTGTCTCTGACAGGTGGGGATTCTTTACCTTCTGAGGGGATGGTGTATGACACAGGAATTCAAAGAGCACAAAAGAGAGAATACTAGTGCATGCACAGAGCTCCTTAGTGTTGCACTACTGTATGCATACCACAGTAACAGATTTGCTTGGGGTTCTCCTTTAAATTGCTTAAAAGCAGTGTGTCGCCATTTGACCTATAAAGTTTTCTGCCAGTTAAAACCTGATACAGTGACATATTTTTTTCTAATCAGTTTTTAATTTCTTATTGTAAATTTTTTATTCTATTTTTAGGACATGATTATAGGGGCAGCCATCTTGCCTGATCTGTTGTTAATAGCTTTTATAGTTATCATGTACAGCAGCCATCATGGGTGACAGACACAATAGACTGAAGGGGACTCTTTGACTTCTATGGGAGAACTTTGTAGATATGCCCTGTGACCTGTACAGAGGTCACTGTGCAGGGAGGGGCAATAGATAAGCTGTGATAGTGGATGGTGGATCCTGTGTTATCTATGCAAAGGTGATATCTGTCATTATAATCCAGCCTGTGATGATAATGAGATGACTCCTGAAAAGTGATCTATATGAACCAAGAAGTGGCTCCTATTTTTAGACTTAGTAGCCAGTGCCAAACCTGCAGGATTTTAGGGTTATTTTAAAAATATATGGAAAGTACATAGTCAAGTCACTAATATCCAGAGTCAGAGGTATCTGGAGCCATGCTAACTGCAGTGCATCCCACAGCTACTGGAGTGTAGGGCAGTGTGTAGGCATGTAGGTGTGTGAGGGAGGATCCATAGAGCGAACACGATTATCGAAGTTGTCCCATAGATTGGGTTCATATCAGGGGAATTAGGGGGCAGGGTAGTACTTGGAAGTCTTGGTCATGCTCTTCCAACCAAGGTCAGACATTTAATGCCACAAAAACATTCCCCAGGCCATAACGCTGCTGCAACCAGCTCCTGTTCTTCCAGCAATGGTTCCAGGGTGTTTGTTTTCTGATGTTTCTCACCTGACACCACAACATCCATCCATTTGATAAAGCAGAAAATGTGACTCAACGGAGAAGACAACCCTTTGCCAATCAGCGGAGGTCGAATTCTGTTACTACCATGAAAATGGAAGCCTTTTTTTACAGATGGAACTTCATTAGCTGAGGTGCAATGACCATCCGTCTACTTCGGAGCCCCATAAGCAGTAGGGTTCATAGAACTGTTTCAAACACCTCTTGTAGCCCCCTGGTTTATTTTTGGCAGTGGGCTGCTCCACTGTAGCATGTCAGTTCGCCCTTGTGCACCTTTGTAGTCGACGATCACCTCTCATATCAATGGCACATGGTGCAGTTTTCACATCACTTAGTCCGAATGCACATGGCCCTGGAACACGGACGTGAGCGGTCTGTGGTATCCTCGCCTGGATTCCTGCTGAGAGCAGGAGTGCTTTGCGTCATTGGTTGCTATGACGCCGTGCACTCCATGCCGCCGCTGCACTACAGTAATGCACTCGTATGATCTATACGAGTGTATTACTGTAGTGCAGCGGCGGCATGAAGCGAACGGCGTCATAGCAACCAATGACGACGTGCGCTCCTGCTCTCAGCAGGATGCCAGGCCGGGATACCACGGACCGCTCACGTCCGTGTTCCACGGCCGTGTGCATTCGGCCTTATTCTTAGTGGTGAAATTTGTCCACTCATGACACACTTTCACCACAGCAGCAAACAGTTCACAAATTGTGCAGTTTCAGAAATTTTGCCACATTTGGTCCAAAAGCCAATAATGATCCCTTTTTGAAAGTCTGATATATTGCACTTTTACTAATGAAAGCAACGAGGGACAGGCATGTAGACAACCTATCCACACCTTATATACCCACAATCGAAAGTAAGAAGTGGTCATAATAGTATGACTCGACTGTGTATAAAATATCACCAAACTTTCTTTAAAAATATGTTTAACATAAAAACTTAATTTAAATAATAGATCATTTTCTGATGACACATTCCGTTTTTAAATGATGCTCATAAAGCCCCACAGTCCCAAAGAAGTACCAGACACATAGTGACACCCTAACAGTGGTGGCCATAAGGTGTCCCCATAAAAGTGCCAATATTTCTGTGTTCTGAAGGTTAGTAGCTGCACAAAAGAGCATTATGGGCCACAGTTTGGGAGCCAGGATCCATTTACGCTACTTTTTATCTCAACTGTCATAATCTCTTCTGCCTTGTTAAACTTCTCTAGTTTATTCCAGGTAAATAAAAGCTGCCATGGTGTATTATGCAATATAAAATGCATATTATTGCAAATACTGTATCTAAAAGTGAGAGGTTCCCAAATCTCTTATTAAGCTTCTCAAAGTCAAATATTAGAAGGAAAATGTGATCACATAAGGTGAACGGTCATTATTTGTTTCAAAACTTTGGGAATTATGTGCTTGACTCATTCATAAAGATTGGATCATGCCCTCTCCACAATTACTTTCAATGTGAAGTACAATTAAAGTAAATCTCCTTATGTAATTGTATTTTCTTTAATACGTGAATAGAGCTTCTGGATTCTGTAGCACTATATGAAGCCAGCCGAAGCTTCACAGTTTTACCAGAAGTCAGAACTGAAATAACAGTTTGTGTGTAGTGGAAAAGCACACATTTGTAATTATTTGTACTTCTTCGCAACCAATTTTTTTTTATTGCTCTAATACATCCAAAAGAAGAAAACATAATAAATTTTGAAATTAGTCTTGATTAGTGTTGGGCGAGCATGCTTGGCTGAACACTAATTTTATTCGAGCATCGCGATGTTCTGCACATGGCGCTGTTCAGACGAATACAGCGTGTGCTGGAGCGCGATGCTCGAGTCTCCTCCCCGCATATTTGTTGGCTGCTACACAGCCAATAAACATGCAGGTAAGTACTGCCATTCACTCTAATGCCGTAGCAATGTTGGCTACTGGCCTTACAGTGATTGGCTGGCCGGAACGCTTCATCGGGGGCTATATAGCACCCAATGACACGTGTTCGGCTCAGTCTTAGTCGGGGAGAGCTGGAGAGCAGAAGGGAGAGATATTGTAGGGAGTGAAATAGGAATATTTTCGCTCTTATACTTGTTATAGACCCAAAAGTCCTTTTAAGGACTATTGTGTGTGGCAGCAATATATATTTTTAGTGCAACCTGCACTAAATTTCTAAAACTTGTTAGAGACCCAAAAGTCCTTTTAAGGACTATAGTTGTATCTGGCAGCAATATACAGTCGTGGCCAAAAGCTTTGAGAATTACATAAATATTGGAAATTGGAAAAGTTGCTACTTAAGTTTTTATAATAGCAATTTGCATATAC